>NC_080740.1:32414974-34914974 GCF_020826845.1 Diceros bicornis minor
GAGAATTGTTTGAGAAAGCCCAATAGGAAAAATACCCACCCCCAAAGTATTTGAGGCTTCTCAGTAATCAGTTGTGATTTGTTATTCACTGTAACACTTAAAATAAAAGAAATGCTCAGTAGAATTCAAAACGCACTATAATTCTCATTTGGAAGCTAGTATCCTTTAGAGTGAGTTTTGCCGGTGTAAACATGACCACTATGGCTTTGGAGCCATACTTGGGTTTAAGTTCCTACTCTACTACTTCTAGCTGTGTGACTTTGGACAAGTTACTGAATCTCTCTAAGCCTCAACTTTTTTACTTATAAAATGAAGGATGAAAATAATAATGTTTCAAGAGTTAAATGAAATAATATATTTGAAGAACTTGGCACAGTTCTTAACACATTATAAGTTCTTAGTAAATTAAATTAGCTGCTGCTGAGCTGAGGAATAACATTAAGTAGAGATTGAGTTTTCAG
Source organism: Diceros bicornis minor (assembly GCF_020826845.1). Lineage (NCBI taxonomy): Eukaryota > Metazoa > Chordata > Mammalia > Perissodactyla > Rhinocerotidae > Diceros > Diceros bicornis. The sequence goes on from NC_080740.1 coordinate 32,415,436, forward strand.
TTCAATGAGCTATCAGATTCCTATAGTACCCACATTCTTCAGAGTAAACAATATCCAACCTTTGAAAACTTAGTATTTTCAAAGCACTATTAGTTGCCTATTTTGGCCCAGGTTGCTTAATCAAAATGTTAATTAACTAATTAAAAATTAATCTGAGGCATTCATTTCTTTATCTTCCTACAAGAGCATTACCAAACAATTATATTTTAATTTAACAGAAAAGTGCTATTAATATGTAGGTCCGTCATTTTTTCCTTGGTATTTTTGAATGTAAAATCTTTAGATTTTAAGAAAATAAATACACAAACACAGTAGAATTTCAGATAGCTTTCAGTGGACCAAACATTTTATCTAAAGTCAGCTATAAATATAGAAGGGAAATATAATTCTGAGGTAAAATATAGAAAAATACTTATTCATAAGAGGAAGGAGTTTGGAAGGCAGTCCAAGCAAAATCACGGTTCGGACTCAGAAGTTCATAACAAGAGATAGACAAATTAAGGTTAGCCGACAAGTGGAAACTAAGTAGGTGGTTTGGAGGACAAGTGATATTTAGAGAGCTCAAAACCTGACAGAGATGGATAGGAATGAATGTAATAACAATTTCTGAAATGTGTCGGGATGTATAGAAAACCAGTGTATGTGAGACAAAGTTAGATGATAAAATAATTTGGCTGAAATGTCTCTACCCCCAAGTGTACTGAAGATAGATTTATGAAGAGCTTAATTTTAATAGGGGATGTGGGAAATGATTAAGCTATGAAGAGTAGGGTTTTTTTGGTTGGGTTTTTTTTTTTGTGAGGAAGATCTGCCCTGAGCTAACATCTGCAAATCCTCCTCTTTTTGCTGAGGAAGACTGGCCCTGGGCTAACATCCATGCCCATCTTCTTCCACTTTATATGGGATGCTGCCACAGCATGGGTTAACAAGCGGTGCGTCGGGGCGCGCCCAGGATCTGAGATGGCGAACCCTGAGTTAGGATGGGTTCTGGAAGTATTCCAGAGAAAATATAAGGTTTTTGCCAAAAGGAAAGAAGATGTTGATGTCAAGGATCTTTCAAAATGTCCTTGTATTTCCAAGACAGTGTTGACGTATGTGTGTTATCCATTTCGGAAAGATGAGCCATATGGGTTTTTCTGTTTGAATAATATCTAAGTTGCTAAGGAAATTAAAAAATTTAAATGTGTTGAGTAAAAGATTTGATCTGTTTTACTTCATTTTTTTAGACAGCTAAGATTTTCAGTGTAGAATGGGCATTGAAGTTGTTTTATATAATCCACAGGCAGGTATAAACAGAGACTTGAACAATTCTAAGTTGTGCTTCTATAACTTTTTACAGTAGCTGATCATAAATAAACCTTGGGATTCATGTGTTCTGTTGAATGTAAACTAGACTCATTGACATGAACTTTTTCAGATATAGATATTATAGATTAAGTGACGTGAAATGTAAGTAAATTTTAATTTACTGTGCTAAATATTAACTAATATTAACACAGAACTTCACTAAAAAATACATGATTCTCTGGAAGTATAAACAGAGACAAGATTAATGAATTGATGACTTGTTCTTAGTATTCTATATATATAATGATATGTCTTATCAATTTGAATTTTTATCTGAACCAGGTATTGCTAATTTAACTAAAATCAGTTTTTAAGCATCAAATTCTGCACATACGATTAGTTTTCTAACTTTCCCTGTCTCCTCTGTACACTCCCCCTCCCAAATCATTCAGTCTCTTGTCTCTCATCAACTCTTATTTCTCTTTCCCTGGTCTCTCATAAAGCAAAGGGTAATTTCAAAGATTCTGATTAGTTAAGACTTAGAAAAAATTTAATGTAAGAAGATGTAGCTATTCCATTAACACCATTGCTTGTCACTTTTCTATTTTTATACAAGCATAGTATATTACATTACACCTGGCTATAAAACTGATCCATAAATCAATACCAGATTTTAACAACAGTACTAAAGTGAAAAAAGTTGAGACATTGTAGGGCAAAACTGTTTGTGAATCACTCTTTAAAATAGTCAGGTGTCACAGAGGGTTATTTGAAGAGAAATTGTATTTAGAGCACAGGATCAATTGTAATGAAATTTGCCTAGATTTTTACACTATTTTGATTTCCCCTTACTATATAAATTAACTCCTAAATGCAGTCTAATCAGGCCATTTAACCAGAAAGCCTTAAAAAAAAATACCTTAACTTGAATTAAGTTTCTCGCAAAAAAAACAGACTATGGAATTCAGTTTTTCAAAAATATTCTTCCCATTTACCACTCATTTTAAAAGATAGTGTCAATTTGTTATGGACCGTTTACATTGGAAGGCCTTTTGGAAATAGAAGCAGACTGCTTACTCTGGGCCACCCATTGGGCAATACTCCTGGTTTCCTGGTCCTTTCTAGACAGCCCATGGATTCATTTTCATTTCTTCTTTTTTTAAATAATTTTATTTATTTATTTATTTTTCCCCCAAAGCCCCAGTAGATAGTTGTATGTCATAGTCGCACATCCTTCTAGTTACTGTACGTGGGACGCGGCCTCAGCATGGCTGGAGAAGCGGTGCGTCGGTGCGTGCCCGGGATCCGAACCCGGGCGGCCAGCAGTGGAGCGCGCGCACTCAACCACTAAGCCACGGGGCCGGCCCATCATTTTCATTTCTTATACTCCTTCCCCTTCCATCTAGTTTCACTGCCTTGTCTTTAATCTACTTATTCGACTTTCCTTCTCCCATGGCCAATAACCACTATGCATATCCTTTGGCTCGCTAACAGCAACCAAACAGAAATAAAGGAATAATGGCAAAAGAATGGATATCACACAACTAACATTATCATTGGTTTTTTTTTAACCTTTTCAAATTGCACGAATAAAACGGCTTTATTTTATAAAGGACTTCCAAACATGTTATCTGATTAGTTTTTCATAATCATGAATAAATAATAAATATGATTTGTTTCACCCTATATAGTACTTAAGTACTATTATAATTTCTATTCTACAGAGGAAGATATTATGGCTCAAAAATGTTATTTAGTGTAAGCCTGCAAGTCACAAGTTTCTGAGATACACTAGCCAGCACTAGTATTAGCTATATCACCAGTACCCCAAGGTGTTTTGAAAGTCCACAGCTGGGCCCAAGAAGTATCTGGGAGTGCTTCAGAGTGGTCCAACAGCTATGTGAAGAACACCTAGAGTCTAAGAATACAAAAGGAGCAAAATTAAAATCATACCACTAGTGACATTTCTCTTCACCCCATATTATACCGCAATTAAGGACTCCGGGATATATCCCTGGAATCTACAAATTATTGCAGAGGTGGTAATCTTGAAAACAATGCTTGTGGAGAAGCTGTGGTTTATTAGTTCATTACTTAACCAGAATTTCTTTTTTCACTCCTCACTGTCAAGAAGGTGATTAACATCTGTATGACTAACTTAATGTTGCATTATTTATACATTCCCGTCTCTGCTTAATTTCTTTACATCTGTATTAAAATGAGTATTCATTATCAGTTTCTTCTTTTTTCTCAATTTGGATAGGTCTGGAGAATTGAGCCAGCTCATACTAATGACCTTTTCTCTTAGGCTTCCCTCAAGAAAAAGGAGTGTGCCTTTGATTGGGTCTGTTTACTGACTCCCCTCCTTTCCCGTCATCCAAGCAATGAGAATAAGAAGTTGATAAACTGCTTTAGAATAGACAACTCTTGTAGAAACTAGTTATACATTCAGTAAATATTTACCAAGTCACTCTTACATGATGGACATAGTTACCTACTAGGAATATAAAAGATCATAAACTTTTTACCTTCTAGGAGATAGCCTCTAGGAGTTTACATCTAGAAAATTTTGCCACCAACAGATTTACATAGAAAGTCCACATTGTTTTCTCATATTTGAATACTGTCAAAGTTGGTCCCTATGTAACTTATTTAGTCCATGAGAGAAGATAACTATAAATAAGATTTTAAAATACAGCTACCAGGCAAGTAAATCTTTTTGCCAAAATTCTTATCTGTTGAAAGGATGAGAACAAAGGAAGAGAACAAAGTGAAATTGCATTCACTTTTTTTCTTGTTTCCATATATCTACAGACTATATTTGAGATCCTAAGTCTTACCCCAGCCCACCCACCAATTTGAATACCAGATTAAATGAATGATGGGAGGCTTTTAAGGATAAATTTGTATAAAAAAATCCATCTGTTTTTTCCAATAGTGGTGGAAGAAGACTAAGAAGAGCAGATATTAACCAGAACCTATTTTGTGTTAGTTGAATGGCATAGACCTATTCAAAATCAACTTAATAAGATGCTATGGTTCTGAAAGCGTCCTAACCACTGCTCCACGTGAGGAGAAGGGAGGAAAGAAGAAATAGTCCATAAAAGTGAAGAAAAGCTTCTACAAAGGGTGATAATGTATATAAAAAATACCTTCCTCTGTCTATCTTCTAGATAGAACTCCCTGCCTCCACCTAATGTATCATAAGAGACTTTCTGGACATGGCTGGCAGAAGAGCTAAACAGTGTCACTCAAGAGGCTGCACACTGTGCAGCCTGCCAGGAAGCCCCTTACAGCCCTCTCTCAGGTGAAAAGTTTTGGTGTTCCTCACTGTCACATGACCTCACCTGACATATGACAATGCATGTCCTTTCAGGACACGGTCACTGTCCTACACCTGGAAAGCTGCTGTAACCAAGATAATTCTGATCCTTAGACAAAATACGTGGAATTGAGACCAAGCCCTGCCCCTTACCTTGTAGTAATTTCTTGGGAAAATCAACTAATACCTAACAGTATTGTTAGGAGGGTTCAATGAGATAATGCCTATGATGGCACATGTAAACTACTAAATATATGCAAGACACTTTTAATATTAAATTCCCCTACCCAAGGGTTTTACTTCTTAGGGAAAGGAAAGGGGAATTTTTTCCTGATTCTCGTTGAAATCCCAAGTGTTTGTGGGCTAACTGCTACTTGTAATAAGGTATTGCCAAAATAATTATATTTGCTGTTCTTTATTACGATGTCAACACTTATTATATATCTTTACCTAATAAGATAGATCAAGTTAGGGATTTAATCGGGTTGAAAAGTCATCCATGCTAGGAAATTTGATACGTGTAAAATCTTTTATCCAATATGAGAAATGATTTTTTTACCATGACTATTCGTTATTCTGGAAATATGTCAGACTCATCACAAGTACCCACTTTGTAATTTTTTATTCTAAATGCTAAGCAACATAGCTTTCTATTCTAAGCAAAAAAGGGGTGAAATTCTTCTGAAGTGAATATTTGAAGGTGGAAAGATAGTGTTAACCCATACTTAAGGATTTCTCTTCGTGTTTTTGAAGAAATAATTTAGACATGGTATCCTAGCATACTTAAAAACATAGGACTTAGGGGCCGGCCCGGTGGTGTAGTGGTTAAGTTCGTGTGCTCCTCTTTGGCAGCCCAGGGTTCACAGGTTTGAATTCCGGGCGGGGATCGAGGCACCACTTGTCAAGCCATGCTGTGGTGGCATCCCACGTACAAAATAGAGGAAGCTGGGCACAGATGTTAGATCAGGGCTAATCTTCCTCAGCAAAAGGAGAAGGATTGGCGACAGATGTTAGCTCAGGGTCAATCTTCCTCACAAAAAAAAAATATATATATAAATAAAAATAAAAAACATAAAACTTATTTGAAACCTGAAGTTATACAGAAAATAATCAAGTTCTTATTTCATAAAAAAAGCTCTTCACATATTTGAAAGCAGCTTTGATATCACCTCAAATGTTTTTATTTTTTTTCAGGATATCAGAACAATTTTACTTAACTTTTTTGTACTATATGTAGCAAGCCTTTTATGTCTTCATCCAAATTCTTGATAAAAATTTTCAAAAGGAGAGGATCAAGCATACGATTCCAAGTCATACTTGTGATAACTTCCTGACAGATGTCCATCAAACCTTAAATCAAGATTCCGCTTCCAGTTTGGGACTATTACAAATAATGTTGCTTTGAATATTTTTATATATGTGTTTTGGTGCACATATCTACTGGATATATCTACCTGAAGTTAAACTGCTGGGTTATAATATGTGCATATGTTTAGCTTTAGTAGAAAGTGCCAAAGAGATTTCCAGGGCTGTTGCACCAACTTACATCCCTACTAACAGTATATGAGAGTCTATACTCTACATACTTGCCAACATGAGGTATGGTCAGTCTGTTTAATTATAGCTATTCTGATAGGTATGAAGTACCAAGATATTGTAGTTTTAATTTGCACTTTTGTGACTAATTATGTTGAACACATTTGCATATGCTTGCTGGCCCTTTGCACAGGCTTTTTTGCAAAGTGCTTGTTCAAGACTTTTGGTCCTGTTTATCTTAGGTTGTCTTTTTCTTATTAGTTTGTAGGAGTTCTTTATATATTCTGCATATAATTACTTTGTTAGTTATATGCATTATAAATATCTTCTTTCACAGTATGGTTTACTTTTTTACTGTCTTAATGGTCTTTGGATGAACAGAAGATCCAAGTTTTAATGTAATACAATTTATCCATCTTTTCCATTATAGTACAGTTTTATGTGTCCTATCCCTATGACCGTATTCATCTGTGCCATCTTCTAGAAGCTTTTTCGTTTGATCTTACATTTGGATATTCAGTTCCCTGGAATTGACTTTTTCATCCATAATATCTCATGCCTCAGCATGTATTCCTTTTTATTGCTGAGTGGCATTCCATTGTGTAAATATACCACAATCTATTTATTCAATTGGATTTTTTCCAGTTTAGGGCTATTATGAATAAAAGTGCTATAAATATATTTGTACAAATCTTTTTGTAGTCATATGCTTTCAATTTCTCTTGAGTAAATACGTAGTAGTAGAATTACTGGTTCATACTGTAGATGTTAGTTTCATTTTATTAGAAACTGTCAAGCAGTTTTCCAAGGTGGTTGTAGCATTTAACACATCTGCCAACAATATATGAGAGTTTCGGTTATTTTGCAACTTGGCTAGCGTTTGTTGTTGTCAGGTCTTTTTAATTTTAGCCTTTGTAGTACGTGTGAAATGATATCTCATTGTGGTTTTTATTTCCATATCCTAATTGGGAATGATATTGAACTCCTTTACATATGCTTATTAGCCACTCATATATTTTTCTTTTGATGTTTTTTGCCCATGTTTATTGTGTTGTTTATGTTTTTGTTACTGAATTGTAGAAGTTCTGTATATAACTTGGATAAAAGCCAATTCTGAAAGTTCTGGAGATCTGTTGCACAATGTGAATGCACTTAACACTATTGAACTGTATACTTAAAAATAGTAAAGATACTAAATTTTTATGTTATATGTTTTTTTACCACAATTAAAAATTTTAAGAAATTTTAAATTAAAGAAAAAGTCAATTCTATGGCTTACCTGTCACCTATTTATTTTTCTAATGATGTCTTTTGATAAGCAAAAGTTTGTTTTTTTTTTAATTTGGATGACGTCCATTTTAATTTTTTTTTTCCTTTATGGTTAGTGCTTTTTGACGCCTAAGAAATGTCTACCTACATCAAGATCACAAAGATATTTTCATATGTTTCATTCTAGGAGCTTTATATTTTAGGTCTATAAATCATTTGAAAGTAATTTTGTGTATGATGTGAGGTAGAAATTGAATTGTTTTTCCCCCAGACAGTTATCTAGTTCTTCTACTACCAGTTCTTTAAAGGAATTTCCTTTCCCCATTGAATTGCTTTGGTGTCTATGTGGTAAATGAACCGGCCCTATGAAGCTGGATCTATTTCTGAACTCTGTTCTTTTCCATTGATCTACTTGATTGTCAAAAATATTGAAGCCAAAAATATACTTCCTTGATTGTCACTTTATAGTAATTCTTAAAATTAGGTAGTCTAGGGGCCAAGCCCGGTGGCGTAGTGGTTAAGTTCGCGTGCTCTGCTGTGACCGCCCGGGGTTCGCAGTTTCGGATCCCGGACGCGGACCCACGTGCGGCTTGTCAAGCCATGCTGTGGCAGCGTCACATATAAAGTAAAGGAAGATAGTCACGAATGTTAGCCCAGGGCCAGTCTTCCTCAGCAAAAAGAGGCGGATTGGTGATGAATGTTAGCTCAGAGCTAATCTTCCTCTCACACACAAAAAATTGGGTAGTCTAACTCTTCCCAATTTGTTCTTCTTTTTCAACATTTTTCTCTATTGTAGGTCTTTGCATTTCCGTGTAAAACTTTATAAGCAGCTTGTGAAATTCAACCAAAAAAGCCTGCTCCGAATTTGGTTGGGATTGATTCTATAGATCAATTTTGGGAGAACTGACTCTTAACACTCAATATTAAGTCTTCTAATGTCTTCATGGACTTGTTCTTGTTCCATTTATTTTGCACATCTTTAATTTCTCTTGGCAGTGATTTGTAGTTATCAGTGTAAAGGTGTAACACATCCTTATTTAAAATTGTTTTTTGATGCTGTTATAAAGGATATTTTTCTACTTTTATTTTCAATTATATTTTCTGGTATAGAAGTACAATTGATATTTTGGTATTAACTTTGTATCCTGCGATCTGCATAAATTCATTATTCTAGTTGTTCCAGTCACTTTTTGTAGATTTATCTGAATTTTCCATGTATTCATAGTTGTCTGCAAATAATGAGAATTTATTTATTTCTTTTTAATCTTTATTCCCATTTTTTCTTTTCCTACCTTATCCAAACTGGCTTAGATATTTAGTAAAATGTTAAATGGGTATAGTACGGGCAGGCTTCCTTACCCAGATCCTGATCTTAGAGGGAAAGTGTTTAATATTCACCATTAACTATGATGTCAACTGTAGGTTTTTCGTAGATGATCTTTATAAGACCTAGGAAATTATCCTCTCTCTCAAGTTGGTTGAGAGATTTTTAAAAAATCATTACTAGATATTGAATTTTGTCAAATGCTTTTCCTGTATCTATTGATATGACTTTTCTCCTTTTTTCTCTTAATATGGTGAATTGCTATAGATTGATTTTTAAATATTAAACTATCTTTGCTTTACTAGGATAACACCTGCTTCTTCATAATGTATTACCTTTTCACAGTATTGCTGGATTATATTGATAGATATTTTGTTAAGAAAATTTATCAAGTGATATTGTTCTATAATTTCTTTTTCTTATAATATCCTTGTCTGGTTTTAGTATCAGGGTTATATAAGACTCATAAAAAGAGTTGGAAATATTTCCTCCTCCTCTCTTTTCTAAGAGAATTTGTGTAAAATTGGTATCATTTTTCCCTTAAATATTTTATATAATTTGCCAGTGAAACCATTCAGGCCTGGATTTTTCTTTATAGGAAGTATTTAATTACAAATACAATTTCTTAAAAAATAGGAGCTATTTAAATTTCTTATTTTATTTTATGTCCACTTTATTCACTTGTGTTTTCAAAGTATTGGTCCGTTACTTTTTATTTGTCAAATCTATGCCATAAAGTTGTTCATTATATTCCCTAGTTATTCTTTTCTCGTCTCTAGGGTCTGTAGTGATGCCCCTTTTACAATTCTGATATTGACAAATTGTGTTTTCTCCCTTTTTAGTTTTTTTTTTACCAGTCTTCCTAGGTATTTATCAATTTTATTTAATCTATTAAAACAAACAACTTTTAGCTCTGTTAATTTTCTTTATAGTTAGTTTTTCATTGTTGATTGCTGCCTTTATCTTTATTATTTCCTTCTTCCTATTTTCAGTTAAATTTCCCTCCTCCACCCCAGCATCTTATTGTAGAAGTGTAGATCGTTGATTTTTTTATCCTAATCCTTTTCTAATATAAGAATTTAAAGCTATAAATTTCTCTCTAAGCACTCTTTAGCTATATATACTAAATTATGATTATGATCCAGTTTGAATAATTTTCTAATTTCCCTTGTGAATTTTTTTTCTTTTTTTGGATCATGGTGTATTAGTTTGCTAGGATTGCCATAACAAGGTATCACAGACTGGATGGCTTAAACAACAGAAATTCATTTTCTTGAAATTCTGAAACCCAGAAATGCAAGATCAAGATTTGGGCAAGGTTGATTTTTTCCAAGTCCTCTCTCTTTAGCTTGTAAGATGTCTGTCTTCTCCCTGGGTCTTCACAAGGTCCTCCCTCTGTGTGTGTCTCTGTCCTAATCTCCTCTTCTTATAAGAACACCAGTCAGATTGGATTAGGGCCCACTCTGATGACTTCATTTTATCTTAATTACCTTTTTTAAGACCTTGTCTTCAATTCCAGTCACATTCTTAGGTACTAGGAATCAGAACTTCAACATATAAATTTTAGAGAGACACAGTTCAGCCCATAACACATGGGTTATTTAAAAGTGTGTTGCTTAATTTCCAAATATTTGGGCATTTTCTAGAAATGTTTTTGTTGTTAATTTCTAATTTAATTAATTTGTGGTCATGCACTTTGTATGATTTTGGAATGAATGTGTCTTCTGTAGTTGTTGAGTGTAGAATTCTATAAATGGCAATTATATTTGGTTAGTTGATAATATTTACTAAAATCTTCAAAATCCTTATTGCTCTTTGATCTGCTTTTCCTATCAATTATTGACAAAAAGTGTGTTACAGTCTCTAGCAATAATTGTGTATTTGTCTGTCTCTTTTCAGTTTTATCAGTTTTTGCTTCATGTATTTATGCTATCATTTCATATTTACTTCTGCTTATGTGTTTTCTATCTTCTGAACATGTTCTTGGAGGTATAGTGGGCTTAATTATCATTTTAATACTCATCAAACAAAAATTTAAGGTCTTCAATCCCTGGTGCATTTTTGTTGTTGTTGTGGTTTTTGCCTCCATGTTTGGACTTTGAATATCTGTCAGCCTCCAAAATTACATGCAACTTGTTTTGTGTATATTCTTATAAGCATTTGAGAAGGATGAGATCCATAACTTGCATCAGATTCTTAGACATCTGTGGTTTTACAGAATATGAGAACTCTTGCCTTATGAGTTTCTATCACTGGGACCATCCCTAAATATTTCAAAATCTAGTTTTATAAACAGTTATAACAGTGTTTTTCAGTACTTGGGTCGTGACCTTTGAGTAGCTTATAAGATCACTTTAGTGAGTTTCACCAGCGTTTAAAAAATCAGAGTAGGAAACATGAGAGTATATTGGCCATGGTAAAGTCTTTTTAAATTAATATTTCTTCAATTTTATATGCATAGGAATATGTGCGTTTTGGGTCACAGTGTAAAATGTATTGTATTATGAGTCATGGCTGCAGATCTAGAGAATGCATTAGATTCTGAATTGCTAAGTTTCCATTTGCACTGTTCCTTTAGTTTTTAAAAACTGAGCTGAACTTACAATTATATCTCTCAGCTTTGTCACTTGGACCAGGCAGTGAGTTGATAATCCAGTCTTCCTTTTTCCTTTTTGGTTCCACAGAAGGTTTTTTGTCTGAATTTTGAAGGTATTAAATTATTGAATTATTAAAAAAATAGGATGCAGTGTCATTTATGATGGTCTATATTGGAAAATATTTAAGAAGACCTTTCCTTCTCAGGTACTATTGTAATCATCTCAGTAGCATCAGAAAAGTTTTTAGGTGAAGCATATTTCATGGGTTTAATACAGCTGAGCAGGGGGGCGGGGGTGAGAAATGGAAAGGAATTATGTGCTACTTGCAAAGGTACAAAGATTAAAAGTTTAGGTAGTTTTTTTCCATAGCCAGAAATTGAGTAGGTCAAAGCTTTATTGTTCTAAACTTTTAAGTATTTTTAAAGTATAGATATACATAAATGACTGAGGTAAATTAATGCTTTACAAAATTAAGAATGAGTTAAATAGAAGGCTAATTTGCTTATTTCTAGATTGCTTATTTCTAAGTAATACTCTTCAGACTGTCTCTTGATTCAGCCAATACCATTCAAGGTGAATTATAGACAATTAAGACAACCCCAGGTGGATGAAAACCACTATGGAAAGATACTTGTACTGAGACAAGTGGTTCACCTAAAAATCAAGTGTTAATGATAGTGAGTCACAAAGTCCGAAGAGATTCCGCTGTAGGCTACCTTAGGAATGTGTATACTTTGCTCCCTGATAAGTGAAGATGGCAGTTAGTATTTGACGTGAAAGTAGGGAAAGAAATAGTCGGTCAGACTTTGCCTTAGCAGCAAACAGTGGATCGTGGATGGGGAGGGTGGCAGGAAATTTATGATCTCATTGTATGTGTGTTTTGTGTGTAAATGTGATACAAGGAGGATACAACATAGGAAAATCCATAAATGTAATACACTACATCAACAGAACAAAGGACAAAAATCGCAGGATCATCTCAATTGATGCAGAAAAGGCATTTAACAAAATTCAACACCCTTTCATGATAAAAACACTCAACAAACTAGCAATAGAAGGAAATTACTTCAAGAGAATAAAGGTCATATATGAAAAGCCCACAACTAACATCATACTCAAAGGTGAAAAACTGAAAGCTTTTCCTCTAAGATCAGGAACAAGACAAAGGTGCCCACTCTCACCACTTCTATTCAGCTTAGTACTGGTAGTATTAGCCAGAGCAGTTAGGCAAGAAAAAGAAGTAAAAGGCATCCAAATCAGAAAGGAAGAAGTAAAATCATCTCTGTTCTCAGATAACGTGATCTTATATGTAGAAAATCCTAAAGATTCCACACAAAAAAACCTGTTAGAACTAATAAACAAATACAGCAAAGTTGCTGGGTACAAAATCAGCACTCAAAAATCAGTTGTGTTTTTATACAGTAGCAATGAACAATCCTAAAAGAAAATTAAGAAAGCAATCCCATTTTCAGTAGCATCAAAAAGAATAAATTACTTGGGAATAAACTTAACCAAGGAAATGAAAGACTTGTACACTGAAAACTACAAAACATTGCTAAAAGAAATTTTAAAAGACACAAATGGACAGACATCCTGTGTTCATGAATTGGAAGAGTCAATATTGTTTAAATGTTCACACTGCCCAAAGCAATCTATAGATTTAAAGCATTCCCTACAAAATTCCAATGGCATTTTTTGCAGAAATAGGAAAAACCATCCTAAAATTCACATGGAATCTCAAAGAACCCCAAATACCCAAACAATCTGGAGAAAGAAGTACAAAATTGGAGGCTTCACACTTCATGATTTCAAAACATGTTACAAAGCTACACTAATCAAAACAGTATGATAGTGGCATAAAGACAGATAGACCAATGGAACAGAAGAGAGATCCCAGAAATGAACCCTAACACATACAGTCAAATGGTCTTCAACAAGGGTGCCAAGACTGCAGAGTGGGGAAAGGAGTGTCTCTTCAACAAATGGTAGTGGGAAAACTATATATCCACATGCAATATAATGAAGATGGACCCTGTTTTACACCGTATGCAAAAATTTATTCAAAATGGATTAAAGATCTAAATATAAGACATGAAACTGTAAAACTCCCAGAAGATATCATAGAAAGCTTAATGACATTGGAATGGGCAATGATTTATTGGACATGACACCAAAACCAGAGGCAACAAAAGCAAAAATAGACAAGTGGGACTACATCAAACTTACAAACTTCTGCACAGCAAAGGAAGCAGTCAACAGAGTGAAAAGGCAACCTACAGAATGGGAGAAAAATTTGCAAACCATATATCAGATAAGGAGTTAATATCCAGAATATATGAAGAATTCCTGCCACTCAATAACAATAAAAAAAAGTCTCAATTGATAAATGGGCAAAGGTCTTGAATAGACATTTCTCCAAAGAAAATATGCAAATGGCCAACATTATATTAAAACATGCTCAGTTATCACTAATCATCAGGGAAATGCAAATCAAAACCAGAAGGAGATATCACCACACACCCATTAGGTTGGCCACTATCAAAAAACAAAACAAAACCAAAAAAGAATATAACAAGTGTTAGCAAGGATGTGGAGAACTTGGAACCCTTGTGCATTGTTGGTGTGATTGTAAATTGGTGTAGCCACTATCAAAAACAGTATGGAGATTCTTCAAAAACTTAAAAATAGAACTGCAATATGATCCAGCAATTCAACTTCCTTATATATACCCAAAAGAATTGAAAACCAGATCTTGAAGAGACATTTGCACACCCTTGTTCATTACAGCATTATTTACAATAGACAAGAAGTGGAAACAACCTAAAAGTTCATGAACGGGTAAATGGATTAAGAAAATGTGCCATATACATCCAAGGGAATGTTCTTCAGCCTGAAAAAAGAAGGAAATCCTGTCATATGATGCAACATGGATGGACCTTGAGGGCGTTATGTTAAGTGAAATAAGTCAATCACAAAAAGACAAATATCGTATAATTTTACTCATAGGAGGTATATAAAGTAATCAAATTGATAGAAACAGAAAGTAGAATGGTGATTGCCAAGGGCTGCAGGTAGAGGGAGACAGGGAGTTGTTCAGTGAATACAGAGTTTCAGTCATGCAAGACGAAAAATTCTAGAGATCTGTTGTACAACAGTGTGCATATAGTTAATATATTGTACAATTAAAATTAAGAGGATAAATTTATGATTTGTTTTTTACCACAACTTTTTATTTTTATTTATTTTTTTCTTTTTCTTTTTTTGTGAGGAAAATAAGCCCTGTGCTAACATCTGCCAATCCTCCTCATTTTTTGCTGAGGAAAACTGGCCCTGGGCTAACATCCATGCCCATCTTCCTCCACTTTATATGTGCGCGCCCGGGATCTGAACCAGTGAACCCCGGGCCGCCACGGTGGAGCGCGTGCACTTAACTGCTTGCGCCACTGGGCCAGCCCCTACTACAACTTTTTAAAAAGTGAGAAAGGAGACTCCTGTTTATTCTGATTTTTCCTTAATACTGACATTCCCCACTCTTTGCTGCAAGGTGTTCTTGAAAAGTATATTTTAAAGTAATATTTTTGTAATCTGATAGAAAGTTTCATAATTGGTGAATGTATTTCTGATCAAAACCTTTGCATGAATTAAATTCTGACTGTGACAAACAAAATTGCATAAATATGAAGATATAAATATATATTTCTAATTATTTTAAATAATAAGATTATGTAATAGTTCTTATAAAGTAGTCATTGGCATCATTGATTTGAGGACCTTAATGTCCCTAAATTATCTAGCCTATTATAAATTCAATTTCTAAAAATATTATTAGCTTTTATAAACAGTTTTCCCTTGTTAAATTTAAATGTACTTTTGGATATCTTTTTATCCCACATCTCTTTAAAAATGTATCTGAGGAAGCTTGAATTATTGCCACCTTTTTTTCTCTGCAGGTTTTCTGTAGCAGACAGGGGCATCAAAATAAGCATTCCATTGATTTTTTTTTATTTAAAAAAAAATGCTATTGTAGCTTAAGTATTTGAAGGGTATTCCAGGAGGCTTTAGAACCAACATGTTATACATCTGATTTTCCTGTCCATCCTTGTCTATATTTTATGTCAAAGGCGGCTTTGAGGGGCATAAGAAGCCACAAAATAGAAAAGTGAGTAGTTTGGCATGAAAGCAGGAGAGAGACAGACAGTGGAACTTGGTCTCCTTGGTGGCAGAAAGTGAGTTGTGGACGGGGAGGGTGGCAGGGGATTTATGATTTCACTCTATGTATGTTTTTGTGTGCAAATATATATATCAGCCTTAGGACATAAAAATAATTGGCAAATCTACCTTTCCAGCTTCCTTTTTGAGCATTAAAAAATAGCACTCTTGAGCCCTAATGCAAAAAACACATAGTGAAAAGTAAAATCTTGGTTGAAAGTAGACAAAGCAATCATAAAAATCATTTAAATGAAAGAGACTACAGTTATATGAAATATGAAATACTGAGTAGTATCTTTAAATAAGAGTTGGCAAACTTTTTCTGTAAAAGGCCACATAGTAAAATTTTTAGACTTTGAGGGCCATACAGTCTCTTATTGCAACTCTGCTGTAATAGTATGAAACCATCCATAGACACTATGTGAAGGAATGAGTGTGATGGTTTTTCCACCGTGGGCTGATTTTGGCCTCCAGGCTGTAGTTTGCAGACACTTGCCTTGGAATTTCAATAATATCACCAAAATCACCACCTTAAAAATAAAAGTCAAGTAAATTCAGTTCCCTCCTCCATAATAGGAAAAAGTTGATTATCTGCAAAGTGCCTTCTGGTACAGTACTGACATTCTGAGTCTGTGAAAGTTGACTCTGGCATCTGTTGTGGCAGTTCACATAATGTCTGGCAAGATTATAGCTGGTGCCTCTTGAACCAGCAAGTTAAAAAAACCGTGAAATGTACTCTTTTATTTCATAGAACTGTTATCATGACTGCTATGAAGTTATGTTCTCAAAGATCATCTGCAAAGTAAAAATGCAAAAGGTTCTCGCTATTCTGCAGTGTTAGCAGAACATGGCTATTAAGGAACCTCGTCTGAAAAGACTAGTGTCATATATATTTACCCAAACTGGGAAAACCACACACTCAGCTCTGCATTTGGCCCAGCTGAATTACCTTACTTAGGTAGAGAAGCTGTTCAGCAAATGCTTCTTTAAGAACAAGAAGGAATCAGGAAAGCCAGTATATTCTTGGAGTCATTTTCAGTTTTTCAGTGTTTCCGATTCCTTCTCTTTCTCCACAAACTGACCCATTTCTGGCTTATTACTGAGTCTTTTTATTTTTTTATTTATTTATTTTTTTGTGAGGAAGATCGGCCCGAAGCTAACATCTGCCAATCCTCCTCTTTTTGCTGAGGAGACTGGCCCTGGGCTAACATCCATGCCCATCTGCCTCTACTTTATATGGGATGCCGCCACAGCATGGCTTGACAAGCGGTGCATCGGTGCACGTCGGGGATCCGAACCTGCGAACCCCGGGCCACTGCTGCAGAGCACACACTTAACCGCTTGCGCCACCGGGCCAGCCCACTGAATCTTTTTAGATCTACTGCTTTAGTCTTTCTTTGGATAGTTCTTAGTATAAGCCCCCGTCACCTCGATTGACAGCTAGAGCATTCTCCTGGCTAATCTCTCCTTCTCCGCAGTCCATCTCTCCTAAGTGTGCCCTGCATGTAGCAGTCAGGATCCTCTGCTTCAGTGTTTGCATTGATCTTTTCTTCTTCAAGAACATGTTTGGGCTTATCTCCTATTATATAAAATCTTTTCTGTGTTTCATGGAGTACAAGTTGAATCAGTATTCATTGTTTATGATTATCATATAGATTTTTCCCTCTTATTTTTGATGGGCTGACAGCCATAACTCTCATTACTATAGGTTAAAGAGCAAAAGTTTGTTATTTTTTTTAATAAAAGCTCTGAACAATGACATAAATGGAGCTCTAAAAATAACTGCAATTTAGTAGTTAGTATCTTTGATTATTATCCTATTTTATATGTATAAGTGAACACAACTAAACCCAACTTCTCAGGAACAAATTGATATCCTAAAAAATAAGGGTAATGAATTATACATTTTATGTATCACTCAGGACTGGTATCTCTTAATGTAATAACCTTTGAAGTTATTTGAAGATAAATTAAGATCTCTACATGATTCAATGACAAGAAGTCATTAGTGGTATAGCCCTAATGATCCCTTTTCTCCAATGACAAATTGATAAATTAGTATTTTTGTTTATATAATAATCTCTCCAAGTTTGTTTAATGCGATCAGTTCCTCAGAGTCTTATTAATACTGAAATAATGGGTAATTTCAAATTTCCACAGCATGAAGTAAGAAATCTTTGTGAAAGAGCTATTGAGAAATATAGCCTTTTATCCTCTTATTAAAAGTTGGTTGCAAACAATAAGAAAGCACCTCTATTTGTTTCCTACTTGTTCCAGACATTTAATATACATGCAATCTTTTTTAATTCTCAAAAATAATCTTCTGATACAGATATTATTTTAGCCATTAGATATCTTTGAGTTCCTAGTACAGAGATATATAAAAAATTTTAGAGATTTTATTAATTGACTTAGAGGGAATCACTTCAGGCAGTGTTTGATCTAGTGGCTCAAACATGTCACCAAAAATTATTCTCTTTCCTGCTTTCTATGGTAATAGCTTCGTCCCATGGCTGCCAGTCTGTGGTACTACATGCTGTCTTGTGCACTTCCAGTTGCAGAGAATGCTCCTTTCCTGGTACTTCTCTCAAAAAACAAAGTTTATTTCACTCTTTAAGTATCTCCTAGTATCTCAGTGGACTAAATTAAGCCGTGTGCCTATCTCTGAGCCAGTCACTTGGGCAGGGGAACAGACTTCATTGACTGGGTGAAGCCAATCTAGAACCACCTGTATTATTGAGGGTGAGGTTAATACTTTCCAAAATGGGAGAAGAGCAGTTTCCTAAAGGAAATTGAGGTGAATGAGGAAAAATAGATGTTGTGTGACAGACAACCAGGGCCTACTACAACTCTTGCTCGTTTTATATGCCAAATAACTTCAACAACAACAATAATAATAAGTTGTAGCAGTCTTTGCTGTATGTACTATGTGCTAGGCACATGCTTGATGCTTTAGACACATTTTAGTCTTCAAAACCATTTTGAGAAATAAATGGAATTAATCCTTGTTTTAAAAAAGTTTAAAAAGGGGCTGGCCCTGTGGCTGAGTGGTTCATGTTCCGTGCGCTCTGCTTTGGTGGCCCGGGTTTGTGGGTTTGGATCCTGGGCACAGACCTACTCCACTCATCAGCCATGCTGTGGAGGCATCCCACATACAAAATAAAGGAAGGTTGACACAGATATTAGTTCAGGGCTAATCTTCCTCAAGCAAAAAAAAAAAAGAAAGAGACGATTGCCAAAGGATGTTAGCTCAGGGCAAATCTTCCTCACCAAAAAAATGCTTTGAAAAGATTGAACAACTTACCCAAGCCTACATAGCTAATCAGATCTAGATCACTCTGACTTCAATATCTATGCTCTTTTCACCACATCATTCTGTCTCCCTAGTAAACCAAAAGCTGCCTGTTAAAAGATATTAAGTATTGTCTCAGAAATTCATTACTGGTGAAGAATTCTAGAAAAATAATCCATCCTATCTTGGTTTAATGTGCAGTATGCCCATGCAGAAATAAGCCTTGTTAAGACAGAGTTACAAAAGGGGAGTTATTATCTTGTTTTGCCCTCTTTGAACACCAAGATCCTTACTGCAACGGTCAGGTAGGGTACTCTATGCTATGTGCGTGCACACACGTATACACATACATACATGCATACATATATACATATGTGCTGCATATACGACTATTGTGTATGTCATAAATTCTAAGAGAGGTTCTTTAACTTGGCATTTAATGAAAAGGACAAAGAAATGAGTTCAAAGGAACAGACGCTGTCCTCCGCAGTAACTTCACAGTGAATACTAAAGACTACATCATCTGATGTCATTCTCCAGTTCTTCACTTAATGGTGATAATCAAGTGTTGTGCCTAAGGCAATATTTCTGGCCCAGTCTGAATTATTTTCTGGGTCTCCTAGCTTTAATATCATAATCTGTCACTGGGGAGTTTGCTTCTTGCTTCAAGGTTCTTAATGCTTGTACTTGCCCAAGGCTCAGGCTTTCAGTAAGGAATCATAATTATTTAATTTTTACTGAAAGCTTTGCTTCTCTACAAAGAAGCTGGCTAGGGCTCTGCAAGAAGCTGGCTAGGGCTGTGGAATGGTGCAGCTCTGTTCTTTTACTTAAGATCACAGTGTGTATGGCTTGAATAACTATAAATTGGAAATAAATTTAAAATTTACTTTAATCACTTAGTGATTTTAAGCAAGAAATTTCTCTACGGCAGAAATATTGTTGGATTAACTAGGACATTCAGGCACCACTTTGTCTGCATCTTTGGCTGTGTCATGAATTTGCAAATAGCTGTATCTAGCTCTACCTTTCTAGTACTTTACTTTCATTGGCTTGGCATCATTTTTCAGCTAGTTTTTAATACTATTTAAGGGTTGTCTTTTCTTTGTTTATTAAAATATTAAGCATTTGTTGTTTTACAGTGTTATCTACCAAGAATTGCTTCTTTGCAAATCTTTTTTTTTTAAATGATACAATTTGTAAGGCAGTAGTATTACAAAAGCATTCTATCAAGATGAGCTCAGAGTCTTAAATGCATTAAGTTTTATTGTCAGAATTTGAAGAATGTTATGGCATCCATCAGGTGCCATTGGTAAGAAGTGTAATGTCGTCCTTTTCTAAACATTATTTTAACATTTAAGAAGTTCTTGAAAAGCATAGTTCTAACCACTGGAGGGGGGCTAAGGAAGAACTGTTAAAATTAATGAAAAACAGTCCTTGTCTTCATGGGTAGCTGATAAGTTGCAAGAAGAAGGAGATATGTACACGTTGTTTACTCATTCATTCAAGAAATGTTTATTAAGATGTTATTACATGCTAGACACTGTGGTAGGCACTGAAATTACAGTATTGAACAACAGAGGTGCAATTCTCTTCGCAGGGTTTACATGCTGGGGCAGGGGTTGGGGAGTGTGAGGAGGACTATATGAAGGAGTAAATTTAAAAAGAGCAAGAGGCAGATGGAAAAGTTCTGAATATGAGCTAACTTTGGAATGAAATAATATTGGGATTCCACAGAACACTGGTGTTATGTCATATACTGCTTTAAATCAAATCCCAGAAAAGATCTTTTCATTTGAAAGCTATTCCACAGCTTAAAATGCAATGTGGTTTCAAGACCAGAAGGGGGTACTTTTCCTAAAACAGGCCAACATACATCTAACAAAAGAATTAATATATGTGAATATTGGTCCAAGAAATAACTTGAACTAAATATTGATTTCAAGTCCATTTTAATAGGCATTTTTGGTACCTATTAAAATTGAGAAATTAGTAGTTAATTTGCTGTTGATTGTTGTATTTATGTGTTTTGTTCAGAAAATTAAGCTTGATAGAAACTATTTCAATAATCTTCTTAGGAATATTAATATATTTGATATTCTCTTAAAAAGAACAGAAAAAAGTTAATTGTCTGATGTTAAGATTATTTTAAGCATATAGCTTATTGATTTTTTAAATGACCCACCTAAATTTGGGTGACATTTGATTTGTGAATAAGAGAAGTTAGAAAAAGAAAACATTATAAGGGGAGTTAGACAGGTGTTTATTTTCTAGGTACTCTCATTAAAGAAAAGACCTCTAGAGTTGTTCCATTTAAGGAAGCCTAGATCCCTGGTGAAGAGGATAAAAAAGTTTAGGAAATAGCAATTAAAATGCTAATCCTTCTTACAAAATTCTGGCTTAAAATTCGACGGCCTAATAGAGAAAGTGGGAATGATTGTTTTTAGAGAACATTCTTTCTAATATACTTCAACTTTTTTTTTAATAATGCAATATGCTGTACACTAACAAGGAAAAATAATTAAATCTTAGCCTTTACTGCTATGTTAGGAATGACTGCACAGTTTAAAGCTACACTATTTAATATGGTAGTCACAGGCCATATGTGGCTCCTGAGCTCTTGAGGTTTTGAAATGTGGCTAGTGCTTCTAAAAAACTGAATTTTGAATTTCGTTTAATTTTAATTGATTTAAATTTAAAAATTGATACATGATTCACATTATTAAAAATTTTTAAGCGTTTGGAACAACTTAAGTAAAATGAATCTACTTTTTCAACTGTACATTTTTTTATGAAATCTCAATACAGATTAAATATTTCAGATGAAAATCTGCATCTAAATTGAGATGTCCCATTAATGTAAAATAAGCACCATATTTTAAGGACTTAAGATGTTAAAATGTAAAATATCTCCACTATATTTTTTATAATGATATATGTTGATATAATATTTTGGATATATTGGGCTAAAGAAAAAATATATTTTTAAAATCAATTTCACCTTTTTGTTGTTGTTACTTTTTAAAATGTGGCTACCAGTAAATTTAAAATTACTGTATGGTTTGCATTATATTTCTTCTTGACCGTGCTGGTTTGAGTTTCTCTAAGACATCACTGGAATCCATTTGATGTACAAAAATGCAGTCTGGCTCAGCAACTAAATTTTATCAAAATCATACTCTTTTTTTCCTCTCTTTCTGGCTCCACTATCAGTGATGGTATTGTTAATAATCTCAATTTTTTTAAGCAATCACTGAATCTGATAAATTCAATATCATTTACTTTTTTGTTTAACTCATAATTATAACCTTTTATTTGTATTAGAAACAATAAAATTTCTTAGAAAATTTCAGCCGGGCAAATTGGTGAGAAATTGTTATGGAGGAAAAATATGACTTTGTTTGAATATTATCATGTGTTGGGTAATATATAGTGTGAATCACTTAAAGTACCTAAACTGTTTCTAGGAAAGTTTATGGTGTCTGCTTCTAATAACATGTGTTCTTTTCATATTTTGTTTATCCTCACCTCAAACAAAATGGACAAAAAGCATGGCCAATTGTGTAATGCTTTTTATTCTGTCAGGTATCTCTAATAGGTGATAAATGTGACTTTTATCATGATTCTGTCTCATCGTTCATCTGTCAATTCTTCTAGGAGGTGATTTCCTCTCCTTCCTGAGAAAGAAAAAGGATGAAATAAAACTCAAACAATTAGTGAAATTTTCATTAGATGCTGCCTCTGGTATGTCATATCTCGAGAGTAAAAACTGTATACACAGGTAAGGAGAACATTTTTAAAACATTTTTCAGTTTCATTAATAGAATGCTAGAAAACTGATATATTTGCTACAATACAGCGATAAATTTCTTTGACAAAACATGTTTTCTTGTTGGTTTTCATATTTTATGTGAAAGCATTCTTTAGTAGTTGTTTATGTAGTTTACAGAAACATTTGTTTTCTGTCTTACCTGAGGTAAGTACATCTAATTAAATAATGACTTACCTACTAATTAAAATTTGTTTTATTATAATCATGAATAACAGTGATAAGATGTACCACAAATTAGTCATATGAGCAGATGTAGTCTTCTAGCCAAAAAAGGTTGTTTATGTCTTACCTATTCTCATTTTTCAAAGAAATTACTTGTTAAGTCGTGGAAAAGCATGATAGTAAAACAAAAATTTATGACTGAATTTGGCCAAGAGTAAAAGATTTTAGCATACTAGTTATTTTAAAGGAATTTTTAGAAACTGTCTCTGATTACATTAAGACCAATGACATGGTCTTGATATTTTATAGACTGTAGTTTTAGTTGCTTGTAGCTGCAAGTGTTCTTTGCTGCTAAATGTCAGTACAACTTAAGATCTCTTGCAGAATTCATGTCAGATCCTAAATATGGCTAAGTGTACATAAGCAAAATGAAGTGGGGAATTGATGCAGTTTTTATTTGCTGGAAACAACACATAATACCGTTTAGCACGGAGCAGGGTTCATTGTCAGATTGAACTATTGTGGACTGTATCTAAGCTGATTTAGTTATTGAGGTATATTTTTCTCTGATGTGTTTCATTACACAGCCTTTGGCTTAACCTTCTGGTGAGGTTGTATAATATATACTTACAGCAGTACAGATTTTAACCTGAAATATACATTTATTTGATCTCAATGGATATTTTTGACTTAATTTTCCCCCAAAATTTTGCTTTGTATTCAGTTTTTTTCTGAAACTATAATTATGGCTTATGTTTCAAGTATGGTTCAACAATTGCGTGTATTTTTAAATACATTTCCATAGGGATACTATTTTTCTGGCAGTTAAGACAACTAAAACTAAGCCACTGATATTTCTGTTTTACTTACTGTGAATATAGATAAAATCATCTTCTAATAGATATTTTTAAAGACTTAAAAACACATTTGATTTTGGACAAGAATTGCATCGTCACTAATTTCATTAGAAGGAAACATTTTGTTAAAAGTAACAGTAAAGGCTTTTGTCCTTTATTTAGAGAAAATCTATAATTTTGATTGCTCAAGTGTTAAAACTACTTCAGGTATCAAATTCTCTACTGTAGTTATTAATTTTGTCTCAGATTTTTTTCAAGCCACTAGATCATCTATAGCTTTAAACCGTAGTAAATACACGTTATTGAAACTGTTTTATTAATTTGTCAATTGCCAATAACATTCTTTAATTTCTTATGCATTGTGGTTGAGAGAACTGTTGTTTCAATTTCTTACTGCTTTTGTAGTGATTGCTTTTCTTGCAAATGGATGACTGCATTTTTTAAGTGCCTATCTCATCAGAATTGAAACCATTTTAAATAGTAGATGGCAATTAGATTTTAAAAATTTATCCCGCTCACCAAATCATAACATTATCTGCTGTAATGTTATTTTCCCATTTATTTCCCATCTATTTTCCCATTTTGCTTTTTAAGGATTTTCACGCATTTACAAATTTTTGAAAGTCAACCCATGCTTGACCATATATCCTAGAAGGTTGTGCATAGTCCTGTACTATTTGCCTGTGAGGAAGGTTCCTGATTCAACATCTTGAACCATGTCACTGAGAGCAGGTTTGACAAATAGGTTTCAGTGTCAACTTTCAGTGACTGGTAGTGGTTCTCTGTGTTATGTATTGAGAATGATTCCAGGATCAGTGACAAAGAGTCCAGTGATCGATTAGTCACATCTGTCGGAGTACTGAAAAAGCGTTAACACACAAGCCTCAAATTTGTCATCTGTGGTATAGAATATTTTTTGTCTTTATTTTCATAAATACTTTTCTTTTTCATGTGATTTTCCTTACTAGTCATGTTATAGCAATGATATAATTTTTTCTATAATCACTTCCATTGATTTCTTCTAAATATTACATTTTTCTATAATCACTTTCATTGATTTCTTCTAAACTGTCTGCTATTCTTATTCTCCTTGTCAATCATGGTTACTGGATGAATTTTATAACTCTAGCCAGTCGTCTTTTGTTCCTCTTCAAACTTATGTAAATGCTCTTTTGGATGAATTCATTTTTTCTTTTCATTTCAGTACCTCACCAATACATGACACTGTATTGAGAAAATAAATCATTCTTTGTGTTGAGCTTTTTATAGAAGTGGATTGTGCTGTAGAACCCTGTTCCTATGTGTCATCCAGTGGTACTGTTTCTGTGAAAGCAGTAGTAATTGCAGTGGGCTTTTAATTGATTTATAGTTAAAAGATATACTCAAGACATGTTATGTGTTTTTTCTGCAAATAAATATTAAATATATATATATATATATAGTATTCACTACAGTGAAAAGTGTTTTTTCTCATTGGAAAATTTCTAATGAGGTATCTTAAAAATTAATTAATCTAAAACATGATCAAAAATTTTCTTTCATTTTTTGAGTAACAAAGCACCAAGCCCTGTTCTTGACATCCCAAAATATTACTAAAATATATACGTGTCTTTGAATTGTGAAGTCTGTGTCCCACAAATCCAAGCAAAAATTTTAAATATGCTTTAAATTTTATATGAACTTATAAATTCCAGTGATTAGAGGTCACTGGAATTCAGTACTTGAGAGTATTTCTAATTGTCTCTCCCCAAAATAGTATCTTAACTTTTGGGGGACACATTTTCTTTCTTGAGCTTTGTTTTATTGTTTTGATTACTATGAAAAGAGCAGAGCAATGTTTCATTATGGATAAACAAGTATGACAGCTATAAAATGAAAACAAATAATTGCATAAGGAAATGGCCTGCTTTTGCAAAATGTTCTTATTGTGATTTCTGTTTAACTTACAGGAGAGTTCTCTTGATACTCTAAGTTTCTAATTGAAACTATTTGTGCTTGAGAATTACTAGATAATTTGTGTTTCAGTTTAGTTGTAATCGACTGCATTTTCTTTATATTTATTCTATGGGCCAGTGTGAAATTTTCTTTCCTACTTGTACTTTATATGAATATTTGAAGTACACTGATAAACTCTGGGGTGTGTGTGTGTGTTTACTTACAATGGTATATTATTAGATTGTTAGATGTCACTCTAGAAAAAGTATTAAACCTGATTAATTTTGACATTAAGTATGTTAAAGGTTGACATTATACTAGATTTAAATGGTAATGGCATTTATGGTTTTATTGCTAATGAATACTACTGCAAGATTTATTTTTATTTGGGTGTATTTCTAAAAGTTGATTTTGTGCCATATTCTTTGTTTGATGTCCATGGAAAGTAAAGGAATGATAAGCTCTTGATTACCATGTATTTGAGTTAAAGACCATAATCTATGGGGAATTTTGGAAGCATTTCCTAATTTCATGATACTCTGTCATTGGCAATGTGACAAAAGATGTTTTTGGAGAAGTGCTGTAGAATATGATTTCTTTTTCTAATTTAAAATCTTGTACTGGTTCCTTTTCCACAGTGATGTTTCTTTGTTATGGAGTAAGATTAAAAACTTTCAAATTAGAGTCCACATTTTGTTGTTTAGTAAGGATTTTGTGTATCCATTGGGAATAATAATATTTTCAGTACTTCATAAATAGTGACATGAAAATCATGATCCCTCCCTTTAGATGGATATAACAAAAATACTAATAATGCGAAGAGTTAATCAATTTAGTGACAATATGTGACCTGTCAGTATGGGGGTTATGGTGGGAGTAATCAGGGAAAGTTTTGCAGAGAATACTGTTTGAGTGATACTTGACGTATGGGTATGTCATTGACTAGAATGGGAAGGAATATTCCAGCTAAAGGCAAGTTGAAAGCAAAGTTACAATGTTTTCCATGAGAAAGCAAGACTTAATCGTGGAACCACAAAGAATTCAATATTATTAGAATGGGAAGTCCAAAGGACATGAGGCTGAGCCAGATAAATAGGGTCATTCTCACCAAGGGCCATGTATACCGTTTAATTTGGCTAAACTGTGAGAATATCTAGGCTTTAAGAAAATTAAAATACTATGATTTTGAACTGGAAAAGAAACATAATTTGAACAAAATCTACAAAACCCCGAAAAACATATAATCTTGTGAAAAGCTGTTGGTATGAGAACAATTCTAATTTTAAGTTTCATTGAAAAAACTAATTTAGGAAAGCTAAGATTGCCCAGAAAGGAACAGTATTACATTTCACTTGAATATGTTCTGGAAGGAGATTGTTTCATCTAATGATTTCTGATAAGGTTTAGGCATGTGTACTTTTTAAGGTAAATATAAGATGCTGCTTCTATTTTATTTTTGTTTTTTGTGATTTCATATTTTATGAAGCTAAAGATTTGGAATGATAACATTTACACTTTTCCCAGTGATTCTTGGAGGTTTTACTCTATTTTTAACTACAACTAAGTATCAAGCATCTGAGCTCTTCCTAAGCTTTGAATATACTGAAAAAGTATTCTTGTGCTTAATGCATATTCATATCATTTAAATGGTAAGATAAAGCCAAAAGAAAGTAAAATATTTTCTTCAATGTTTTTGAACCCTCCCTCTTTTCTCTCTCACAATCTACCATATACTCAATAGAAGGGACTGTAAGATCTCTTTACAGATTGAGTAACTGAGGCCCAGAGAGATTAAATAGAAGGTCACATAGACAATTAGCAGCAGGGCCACTGCTAGGTCTTAGATGTGCTGACTTCCTTCTGACACATTCCCAGTCATTGCAATGCCAGTATTTTACTCTGTCTCATTCAAGGGTTAGTAATCTTAAAAGATGACACTTATTGATGATTTACTTGAGTACCAGGTACTATGCTAATTGAGTGCTTTAGATGCAGTGTCTGAGAACGTAAACTTCATGAGGCCAGTGATTTTTATTTACCCATATTGTTCACTGTTGGGTTCCAAAAACCTAAAACAGTGCCTGACACTTAAAGGTGAATGAATGAATCCTCAAAACAACAGTAGGGACTATTGTAAGGCTCACATTCTGAATCACTACACTGGACTGTACTGCCTTCCATAATAAATGCATCTTCTGACCAATTAGGAGATTCAGGACAGAAGGCCAGATGGTACTTGTTGTGATGGCTCAGCTCATATTCAACATCTGGGCTCTTTATGATCCTGAGTGAAAAGAGAAGAGGATGCCGAAGCTTGTGAAATGTAATTTTAAAAAGACATACCGAGGTGTTTTTTGTTGTTTTTTAATGAACGGTTGTTGAAATGCAGCAGTATTTTGTTATTGCTTCTCCATTTAATTAGAGCTTGAAAATTTATTTTTTTCATTTTTTATACACCATTGTTTAGATACCCCCTTCTGCTTTATCTGTTAATTAAAAACACAGAATTAGCATAGAAATGTGATAATCTCAGTTACTTGACTAGGCATTTATGACTGATTTTCTTGTTCCAACATTTGATTACAATTTTGAATAAATGAAGCTGTACTTTTATTTTTAGCTTCTAAACCAGTTTTGCTACAGTACAGAGAGCACTGCTCAATAATTTTAAATGTGTCAAAAATATATGGTCCTTCTCTAGTTTAACCTTTTCTTCCCTAGTGTAGTTTGATATTTGCATTTGCAGTGATTATCATATAAAAGATATCATAAGAACACACTTCTAAAAATTATTTATCCTGCTACTTTATTCAGTGTCAGAATTTCCCATCACTATTTTCATTCATTTTAATTGAGAGATTTTTCCCTAAAACCACGTGTATATTTTCAGGAATGAAAAAGGAGGCCTTTTCTTATATTAGGATCACTTAACATGTTGGCTTGAGTTAATGTACCAGAGTATCTAGCTGCCTTCTTAAAAAACAGAAATGAGAGATTCAGGGTAAAGGGACAGAGCACAGGTAAGTTTTGATTTATGGTTGCTGGTGGGAAAGATGCAGCATATATAAGACACTGTTCAGAAATTCGGGGCAGTCCAATAAACAGAATGAAAGTCCTTAATAGTGAGAGGAGAGGGAAGGAAGAAATAGGAGTACGTTAAAGCTGTTTCCTGTTTTGGTTGGGGCTAGCCTTGTCTTATGTTACATAGAAATAATAGAAGAAAATTGGCCTATACCTCATTCTCTACTATCTCTGACTTCTTCAGTTTACAGTAAGTACATTTCTGATTCAGAATGTCAAAAGTGATCTTTTAAATCAAAGAAATACAAATGGTTAGGTTACCATTTTCACTTAGGGCCTATTTGATTACAAAGAACAGAAACTGCTTAAGCTAATTTAAGTAACAGAGATTTATTATAAGAAAATAGAGTTATCTCACAGAATTCAAGGATAGGAAGTTCAGCCAGCCTTGGGAATCATTAGTATTTGGAACTGGGAAGCAGTCAGGGATCAAGACCTCGTCTCTTTTTGTCTTTCCCTCAGTGTTCACTTGGTCTTTTATTATTTCTTCTTGCTATGTTGCTGCTTCATTTCCATCTTGCTTTGAAGACTACATCCCTCTGCCCCATTTGCTAAAGACACTCAAATGACATTTGAGTAAATATAACCTTCCAGGCCCGGCGTCTGCATATACTTAATTAATCTTTGAGGTCTAATTTCAAATTCTTGGCAGAGAAAATTGATTGACCTAGCTTATATTAGGCGTCTACCCCGTTTTAATCAATAATGTGGCTAGACAGGGAAGAGTGTGCGGGGTCACTGTTAACACAGGTTTACAGGAGCCAATCTGTGTTTGTGAGGGGATAATTCTCAGAGGATGGGACATGTACTAAGCAGGCTCTCCAATAGATGGCTATCATGCATTCCTTGAGTGCTTACTATTTGGCAAGTACATTCATTATCTCACTTAGCCCTCATATTTCTATGAGGATAGTACCATTTATCTCCATTTTCCAGTAGAAAAAAATTGAGCCACAAAAAAAGTAAGTAACTTGTCCAGTGTCATACAGCTGGTAAGAGGAAGATCTGAATCTAGATCAAGTTGATGACAAAGCCTGTTAAACTAAGCAAAACATTTAAGCTATGTGTTACATATATTTTCCAGTTTCTTCCCTTTTGTGAATATGATCCGCCATGTGAACATCTCTCTGATGAAGCAAAACTTAACACCGTTTTATAAATGCTACTTTAGAGATAGCCTCATTGTAGGGATAAGAGAATCCTTTACAGGTCTTATCTCCAATTTTCCTGGTGTGATTCATTCCCACACAGTTCCATACTATAGGGCTGGCAGATTGACTCTTTCCTGCAGTTGTTCCATGCATTCTCCTCGAATCCTAGCTCATGTCAAATCCATGGAACAGGCAGGAGATAAAGCTCAGAACTATGGGGTTGGGTTCATTATGACCCTAGAGATTTGGGTGACCGTTGGTTGAATTCAGGTTCTCAAGTCAAAACTGATGTATGCTAGAGTAGCTAGCTGTTTCTCATTAGTCTTGGTCAAATGGTAATTCTGGCTTCTGAGAAATCCATTAGAACATGATGACACAAAAACAAGCTTAATCTTCTAGCTCGCAAATTGTTTCCTGCTCTCTGGCCTCCCGGGAAGGATCAGAGCAATCAACGTATGGAACTAAAGAACTCCAGCCTGTGCCATTTATTAGGCATTGACTCACCTCCGTAATTTTGAGAATTATTATTTTTTTGCCCAATTATTGTTTTTAAATATTATTCTTTATTTTATAAAATACAAAAGCACTGTAAAAAGCCCTTTTCATTTCCAGGTTTCCCTTTTAGGGGTTTCTGTGCCAATCCAGGCTGTCGCCCTCTGCATTGCGAACTCGAATAGTCATGAAGCCTTTACAGAGCTATTGAGCAGCTTCAGCATAGTGGTTAAGACCGCAGGTTTGAAATTGGAATGCTCTGTGTTTGAATCCTGGCTCCACAACATATTAGATGTGTGACTTTAGACCGCTCCCCCCGCCCCGCCCCGGTAGTCCCTATAACCTTTATCTTGCTTTCTTTCTACTGAGAGCCTGCTATATGCTGAGAATTGTGCTAGTGATAGAGCCAGTGATAGAGCCAGAGTACCACTCCTGGCATTTTCATTTTACCACACTAATGTTATGATTCTTGTAGTGGAAGAAAATTACCTTGAAATGAACGGCACTCAAGATCCCATCTGCAGTTTTTTGCATTTAAATTGGACGTTTGTTTTCCAAATAAGTTTAGATCTTTAAGAAGTGTACCTTGCAAATAGTCTCCTAGTTCATAGACCCATTTAAAGAGATAGGTAAAATTAAATGTATGCATAATTTAGAGAAGGTCGTATTTTCCCCCTAGAGTCTCTGGTTTAATTACTTGTAGATGGACACCACTAATTATTATTTACTGAAGCTAATAACTCGATGGTATTACTAGCAAATAATGCCAGTGGATCTTGCCTGATTCTTGGAGAAGTAGTGTCATCTGCAGAACTAAACGACATGAAAGAGAAGAGGTCATTCGCTTGCTAGTGTGTTTAGTATACAGAAGGCCATTTCCTTCTTTTTTTTTTTTTTTTGTGAGGAAGATCAGCCCTGAGCTAACATCCATGCTAATCCTCCTCTTTTTTGCTGAGGAAGACCAGTCAATCCTCCTCCTTTTTTTTTTCCCCATAGCTCCAGTAGATAGTTGTATGTCATAGTTGCACATCCTTCTAGTTGTTGTATGTGGGACATGGCCTCAGCATGGCCGGAGAAGCGGTGCGTCGGTGCGCGGCCGGGATCTGAACCCGGGTGCCAGTAGCGGAGCACCCGTACTTAACCACTAAGCCACAGGGCCGGCCCTGCCATTTCCTTCTAATGTGAGGTTATGTACTGTAAGATGAAGTGGCCTCTATTATAATAAATTTTAAATTCTTTTATCAAATATCTTAGAATAGTTACTATTTGTGGTCTGGCACATTTATTTCTACTTCTTATGGACAGATATATTTATTATTATAGAAAAGAAACACTTGCCTATTTTTGTGTTCTTAAATTGACCTTTTAATGCTGACCTCTTTTCATGGTTAGATTTGATTTTTGTGAGAAAGGAAATAGTGCAAATTTTTTGTGAACATTTTTCAGTGTATCGTAGGAGTTTGATAAATATCTGATGTATGAATGGATGAATGGATAAAGTAGGGAATAAATGAAATAGATCTTTTATCTGTTGTCCAAAGTGTCATTGAATGCCATTAAATGACTAAGGACTGTCTAGAAAAATAATCATTAATTGTTTCATCCATGAATATTGATCCTCTATTTTTATTTTTCACTGATTCATTTCTTTATAATGCATAAATGAAGAAAGAAGTAATTATATCTGATGGAAACCTGTATGCATTATACAAACAGACCAAATTCTTTTCCTATCTTGAGTTAGTTTGAAGGCTTAGGGCATTTTTTTGAATTGTTTAAATGTGATCATTCCAGAGTCTTAGTGAGACAGTATCAGTGCTCTTCTCAGAATACTGTCATCTTCCAAGAGTCACAGAAGGTGAATACTATCCTATTTCAATCCATTTTCATCTAACAGTAATTTGTTATATTGACCCTGTCCTATCTCAGACAAGGATCAAGGCTTAAGAAAGCAGCAGTAGTTTATAACATGCCAGAAAGTATTAATTTCTAACATGTATTTTGAAATAATTGACTGTAAACAACAGATGTGTTATTATGTAGTAGAGTGCTCAGTAGGCACATATTTCATTTAGCATCTTTCTCCCTTATCTGCTCTCTGTCCATTCATTATGTAAATAATGTGAGAATGTGAATGGTCTGGCTGAAATAATGCTGGGGTACTTAGTTTCTTACCATTTAAGATAGAGAGCATGTAACAAGTAACTTTAATTCTCGGTCATATTTCTCCCTTCATTCTTAAAATTCCCATTATGCCTCTTTAAAATTAGGCCTCTATTTACTTACATAAATTAATGGAGGAATAAAATTAAAAAAGAATTATATCCACTATTTGAGATCTTTTAAAACCCGAGGCAGGACATAACCATATAGCATGATATACAAATAATCTTTAAACCTCTTTATAATCAAATGCAAACATAATTGGTGTGTAATTTAACAATTCATCCTTTTTTTGTCTCATCGTGCCATGTTATAAATTTTTAAGACTTTTTTTCCTCAAATATATACCATGTAAAGGAAAAACATTGTAATTTTCATATCAAATTTATACTTAAGTATATATCCTAGTAGAAATGGATTATTAGGGTTTCTGTATTTTTGCTTTTATGATATCCTATAAACTTACCTGGTGAAACTCCTCGTTTTATTCATAATTTCTTTTTATTGATTGATTGATTTTTGTCAAGGTAACATTGGTTTATAACATTATATAAATTTCAGGTGTACATCATATTTTGACTTCTGTATAGACTATGTCGTGTTCACCACCAAAAGTCTAGTTGATATCCATCACCATTGAAATGTGCCCATTTACCCATTTAGGCCTCCTCTTACCCTCCTTACCTCCAATCTATTCTCAGCATCTATGTGTTTTTTTGTTGTTATTGTTTCTATCTTCCACATGTGAGTGAAATCATACAGTATTTGGCTTTTTCCCTCTGACTTATTTTGCTTAGCATAATACCCTCAAGATCCATCTGTATTGTTGCAAATAGCAAAATTTCATCTTTTTTATGGCTGAGTAGTATTCTATTGTGTATATATACCACATCTTCTTTATCCATTTGTCCATTGACGGGCAGTTGAGTTGCTTCCACATCTTAGCTATTATAAATAATGCTGCAGTGAACATAGGGGTACATATATCTTTTTGAATTAGTGTTTTCGTGTTCCTTCAATAAATACTCAGAAGTAGAATAGCTGGATCGTATGGTAGTTCTATTTTAATTTTGGGGGGAACCTCCATACCATTTTCCATAGTGGCTACACTAGTTTACATACCCACTAGTAGTTCATGAGGGTTCCTTTTTCTCCACATCCTCTCCAACACTTGTTATTTCTTGTCTTTTTAATAATAGCCATTCTGACGAGCATGACGTGATATCTCATTGTGGTTTTGATTTACATTTCCCTAATAATTAGTGATGTTGAACATCTTTTCATGTGCCTGTTGGCCATCTGTATATCTTCTTTGGAAAAGTGTCTGTTCATATCATCTGCCCATTTTTTGATTGGATTGTTCATTTTTTTGTTGTTGAGTTGTATGAGTTCTTTATATATCTTGGAAATTAACCTCTTGTCGAATATATGATTTGCAAATATTTTCTCCTAGTTGGTGGGTTGTCTTTTTATTTTGTTGATGGTTTTGTTTGCTGTGCAGAAGCCTTTTGGGGACTTTTTACTAGTGTATTTTGACAAAATCAAGGCCTTTAGTAGAAATTAGGAGTAAGATTAAAAGTACATATAATTTTTATGGAGTTGAAGATTGAACTGACCATAACTCCTTATTGGATATGTGATTTGCAAATATCTTCTTGCAGTTGATAGGTTGTCTTTTTGTTTTGTTGATGGTTTCTTTTGCCATGCAGAAGCTTTTTAGTTAGATGTAGTCCCATTTGTTTATTTTTTCTTTTGTTTCCTTTGCCTGAGGAGACATAGTCAAAAAGATACTGCTAAGACTAATGTCAGAGAGCAAACTGCCCAAGTTTTCTTCTAGGAATTTTATGGTTTCAGGTCTTACATTCAAGTCTTTAATCCATTTTGAGTTAATTTTTGTGTATGGTGTAAGATAGTGTCTACTTTCATTCGTTTGCATGAGGCTGTCCAGTTTTCCCAGCACCATTTATTGAAGAGACTTTCCTTTATCCATTGTGTGTTCTTGGCCCCTTTGTCAAAAATTAGCTGTCCATGAATGTGTGGGTTTATTTCTGGGCTCTCAATTCGGTTCCATTGATCCATGTATCTCTTTTTCTGTCAATACCATGCTGTTTTGATTACTACAGCTTTGTAGTATACTTTGAAATCAGGAGTGTGATGCCTCCAGCTTTGTTCTTTTCTCTCAGGATTGCTTTGGCTATTTGGGGTCTTTTGTTGTTCCATATAAATTTTAGGATTCTTTGTTCTATTTCTATGAAAAATGTTGTTGGGACTTTGATAGAGATTGCATTGAATATGTAGATTGCTTTAGGTAGTATGGACGTTTTAACTATGTTAATACTTCCAATCCATGAGCACGGAATATCTTTCCATTTCTTTGTGTCGTCTTCAGTTTCTTTCAACAACGTCTTATAGTTTTCAGTGTATAGTTTTTTCGCCACCTTTGTTAAATTTATTCCTAGGTATTTTATTCTTTTTGTTATGATTGTAAATGGGATTGTATTCTTGATTTCTCTGTCTGCTATTTCATTGTTAGTATATAGAAACACAACTGATTTTTGTATGTTAATTTTGTACCCTGCAACTTTACTTATTCATTTATTATTTCTAATAGTTTTTTGGTGGATTCTTTAGGGTAACTCACTTATATAATATTTCCTCCTCATTTGTTAAAATTTACAATACCTACCTTATAGTCAGTGGCTATAAGGTTAAATTAAAATGAAAGATATGAAAGCCGTCGAGAAAACTAAATGGCAATCAAATTATACATAGTGTTAAATTTCTATCCAGTTGTAGAAGAAGAGAGAATTCTTCACCAAGGCATATTAGAAGATGAAAGGATGACAAAGATGGGGCATGAAGGAATAAATGGGTTACAGAAGGTGTCAGTAAAAAAGGGTTGAATGGAGTAAAAGCAGATGGTGATCATTATTGTTTATTTAGAATGTGGTCTCTCTGTGTATCTACTATAAAGGACCCCGATGTCAACCATAGTGATCTGAAGTAAAACTTCCTGTTGGCAGCCAGTGCTGGCCATCTCAGTGAGCCTTCCTGGGCTGCTATTCCAAAGCGGGAACTGGAAGAGATCACTCTGCCCAGAGCTATTTGGCATATATCTTCTCTCTTGTCCATTTTCAAGGTTTTATGTATTTAGAAGGAAAACACTACAACATGGAAAAAGTTTTACCTGATGTGTTTATGCCTCTCAGTTTTCTCTTCTTTATGGGAAGGGAGAGGAATTAGCTTTTTCCCCATCATCTTTGTTAAGCCCTTAATTTAAAGCTGAATTAAAGCCATGCTAGGAAACATTTAAATATTGCTTTAAAAGGAAAGTTAGCATGGAGGGACCACTGCAGTTTTCAGCAGCGCATGTTCTTCTTATTCATCATGATGCCATTAGTCTGTACCCTGCTGAGAAGAGTAGACAGCCAGTTTTCTGATCTGACATATCAGCTATACTGCCTCTTCTTGATAGCATGAAACCTTTCACATTTTCATAGATACCTATGCCCATTTGATTCATCTGCTTGTCTTTCCCAATCCGTCTGCCCGTCCAACTGTCTTTCCCAGTGCAAGAAACCATGGTCATGGTCTAGAATCCCCTAGTTTTTAAGAAAAGATAAGAATAGACTCTCATCAGTGCTGAATCTAAAACCAGCCTGGTAATGCTGGAATACAATGCTCATCTTCCATGAGCAGTTAACAGTTGCAGCATTAATAACATGAGGGGGGCTTGTTACATCAGTGCTGGAATGAGAAGTGGTTTTTTCCTGCCTGATCTTGATCTGCTCTAGGATCCTCTGCCTAGGTACATATGACTTGGACATATCAGGAGTCTTCAATTAAACAGGACAAAAGGATGAAAAATAGTGTGAATTTTACTTATTTTTTCCTCTTTTTTTTAACATTAAAAATCAAGGGAAATAGGATATTTCAGGAACCTTTTTATATCACAGGATGAAAAGGGCTGAGAACCACAACTTTCAAACAGTATCAGTTGAAGGAAATCTCTTTTCATCTCTTGGGACAACAGAAATTTACTTAAATTTTTTCTTTTGAAACTCTTCTCTTTTAGCTACTCAGTTCTTCTGAAGTTTAAATATTGTGGCTTTATACATGCACCCATACACAGCAAAAACTGGGAACCTCTTGAGGGGTGAAACCATATTTTATTCATGTTGTGGCCCTATTCCCATTGCCTAGCACAATGCCTGCCACATAGCTCAACTGAGTAACTCATGCATCAAAGAATGAAATGAAGATTAATTGTTAAGCAATCTGAATTTCTTTTTGCAGCACAAGGTATAGCTGACCTTTATAAATACTTACTTTTTGATAATGATATTTGGTAGAAAAAGTAAATTTCCCTAATTTGCTCCAAAGAGCATAATATATTCAAAATGTTGTCTAATGTAAAATTATTTAATTTGCAAGAGAAAAGCCATGGGAAATAGATAACAGATGAAACAAGACATCAAAGTAGAAAAATATAGAATCAGAAGCATAAGAATGACTTTTCTAAGATAGTGTTGCCTTTATGCTTTCTAAGTGCATGCAGTAATGATGGTTGATGCTGAAGGACATTCTTAGAAATGAAAGTGTGTTGTTTGTGCACACGGTGAGCTGTTTATAGGCAGTAATGGGTGCTCATTTCCCCACCCACTGCATTAATGTCCCTCACTTAAGGTACAAGGACTTGTCATAGTCATGTCTTCTGTAACTTACCATGAATGCAAATGATGAGCATGGTATAGCCAGGACTAAGTTTCTTATCACTATGTTATTTCTCTTAAGGTTCTTAACAGCTATCGGTTATTAATTTTTCATTTGTCACTTTTAAATTGTGAAACACTGTACATGTTTGAATAGACAGAAGTAAACTTCATTAAAGTGATATTCTGTAAATGGTACTACTTTCCTCATATTTCATATGCTAATATTGAGACCTCATTCCATATAAGAGATATTTATAATAATGTGTGTAGGGTTTTAACTTGGAACATTTGAGAATACTAAAGGATTAGACAAAAATGGATGATTCTTTGCTCTAAAACTTTTTCTTTAGGGCCAGATAGAAAGTGTTTTAGGTTTTCCAGGTCATATAGCCTCCATCACAGCTACTCAGCTCTGCCATTGTAGCACAAAAGTGGCTATAGAAAATACATAAACAAAAGGGCATGACTGTGTTCCAGTAAAAGTTTGTTTACAAAAACAGTCAGCCAACTGAATTTAGCCTGTGGGCCATGTTTTATTGACCCATGCTCTAGAATAAATAAAAACATTTAAAAGAGGGTTACACCCCTCTTCTCAGCCTTTCTACTTCTGATTTTCCTTTGAGACCATGCTCAAATCCTGCTCCCCCTGCCAGCCTCCCCTCCTTCTCTATGTCCCTGTTATCTGTTCTGTATCTTCTTATCTTCCAAAATGAATGTCTTGTTTCTCCAACTACATTGTTAGCTATATGATTGTTTCCTTCCTTTCTTCCCTCCTTGCCATCCTTCCTCCTCCTACTTCCTTCAATTTTTAATAGATGAGCCAGTAGATATTTGATGCTAACACTGAGTTTAACTCCTAACTATCATTATAGGAGATATTGTGAAAGTAATTAATTATTTTACTTTAATTTCTCAGGCCCTGTCATAGTAGCCATTAAATGCTTTGCGTTGCTAATGAAGATCTTAAAATATTTTCTGATGTTTTTTAGGAAAGTTTTGAACACATAAGACCAGGGAGACCAGTTAGACAAAATATTACAAAGGCCTAAACTATAGTAGTTTATATATAATCCTAATCTAGTGGTTAAGATTCAGTGCTGTCAGCACCTCAGTCTGGACTCATTTCCCAGTCAACGAACCACACCACCCCTCTGTTGGTTGTCATACTGTCGCAACTGCGCATTGCTGTGATGTGAAAGCTATGCCAGTGGTATTTCAAATACCAGCAGGGTCATCCATGGTGGGCAGGTTTCAGTGGAGCTTCTAGACTAAGACAGACTAGGAATATATATAAGGACCTGGCCAACCACTTACGAAAAGAATGGCCATGAAAACCCTATAAATAACAGTGGAGCATTGTCTGATATAGCACTGGAAGATCAGAGGATGGTGCAAAAAGACTGGGCAGGGTTCCACTTGGCTGTACAACAGGGTCGCTAGGAGTCAGAATCCACTCCACTGCACTAAGAACAACAATAAACTATAGTAGAGATGGAGAAGAGATGTAAATTAAAGAATACTTAGTAGATAGAATTAACATGATTTATTGATAGGAGTCATTTATCTCAGATCCAAATTGAAACCACATGTTTTCCAGGTAATACTACCATACATATTAACCAGCCTGGGTAGTTCTAAGTGGAAAAGGGCTTGCAGGAGCATAGCAAAGTAAGTGGCATATTAACAAATTATCTCTACATCTAGGAGTCTTGTGAGATTCATTTATAATAATAGTTTTCTTATCCTCAGGTTATTCAACCTAAAATTATGAAAACAGTCCAAGTTATTTTTAGCCATCTCTCTAAGTACGCTTTTGTTAGTACTCTACCAGACAGATTTTGTGGGGGTTTTTTTTCCAGGAAAGTCTCCTCTGTTCTTTTGGAAGGATTGGAATTTTCAGTTTCCAAAGACTTTTTGTGGTTTGTGATATTTTTATTCTTACATTTTGTAGTTGAGTGCTTTCTCTTTATAATTCAAAATTGTAAAAATATACCATACAAAAATATTACTGTAAATTCCTTCCTTTTCTTCCTACTCCTCCTCCCTTTCTCAAGCTGTGGTGATCTACTCTGTTCAAAGCATACTGTAGTGTTGAGAATTCTAAAACAAATAAGAAACTCCCTTCCAAGAGGTTTTTCATATAAAAAACCGTAAAAGACATACACACGCAACCAGAATATACCACGGAAAATGATGAACTACAAAAGAAGTCAGGTAAAGCAGTTTGATTTGGAGAAACATTACTTCCATCAGGTCAGATGAATGAGCAAGAGAGTGTGTCAGGACCCTGTGTGAGCTACAATGTATGTGCTCCTTTCACTACCTCAGGCTAATGGTACTGGTGTCCTGAAGAGGTCGCCACACTTCCAGAAATGCTTAACCTACCCTAGAGAGATGGAAACCTGTGAAATATGATTTTTGTCAGTTTTCTTTACTGATAGATGTTGACAAACTATGTAATACTACTGATTCTATATATCAGTTATAATGGAATTATTTTAGCAATAGCTTTGGTAAGAACTTTATCTGCTCCTGTGCTTCTTAGATTTTCTCTTTTCCCTTTTTAAGGAGAGTGCTCTGTCAGGTGATCAAAAACAAAATAACAGTGTCAATGGATTGCTTTATTTCTGTTTGAATAAATAAGAATAATTTGACAATGTGTTTGTTACATAAAATTTTAAGAAATGAATCATCAGTTCTAAAGCATACCTGATGAATTAAACCAAATCTGCATCAAGTTGTTTGTTTAAAATGTTGCCATTTGCCTTAATCTGAGAAATAAATGGATATTTGCATTCTGCTTGTGCTGATGTCCTTGATTGTAGGCTGTCACCCTATTTCAAGATAATTGTTACTGACGCAGCCTGTCTTCATACACATAAAACATTTGCATTACATTTTGCCTTTGGGATGTCACTCTCTTTAAGTAAAGACAAACACATAGTTTGAGTGAAGACAAATGGCGTTTTAAGCATGTGATTTTCCACTTCTTCCTCTTGTATGAATGAAAATTATTCAGCACTTCAGAGTAAGGACTAAAGTGAAGTGAATAATAAAAAACACATCTGTATGGGATCATGCTTTTAAAAAATGTCAGAACAGAAGATGAATGGAATTTCTAGGTTTATGATAAAAGATTTAGCTACTTTCTGTCAATATACATCTCAGAGCTCTTGAACGGGAATAAATTTTGTGACGGTTTTTCCGAGCTTTTAGATTTCCATTTCGTCTACCATAGGAGATTTTACCTTTATTTTAAGGGACTTTGTTGACAATACCAATTCTTTCTCAGTTGTGATGTGTTAACTTTGTAATGCTCATAATGTTACAAATTCAGAAAAGTTCTCTTCCCTCCAGGATAACATTCGAGAATGATGAAGGCCATCCATTAAATGTTGAGTTCATTTCTCTATGCATTGGGTGAGATCATTGTATGAGATTCTATGGGTCGGAAGTGTCATTAACTACAGCATAATGATTCATATGTGTTTTTAATCTTGTACACCCTACAGTTCTTCAATTTCATGCCAAAGAAGGAAATATCAAGCTCTTATAAATCATATGGGCATTGTGGTGTACTAAGGTGGGGGTAAATGTACATCTACCATTGTGTGAATTGTAAATACCAGTGGTGGTAAATGATGTGGTAAACTCCTAGGCAAAGTGATGTCCTAGGAGTAAGATTTTCAGATGCCTGAATTTTTGTTATAATTAGCTATATATGATTCTGATATCCTTCTTTGATAGTGAAATTTGATGATAGGTCTGCCTCTTGGTCACTTAGCAAGGGACTTTGTATAATACAAAGTCGTAATCTACCAAATATTTATTGACTAAATGATAATGTGATAATGTAAATAAAAGTAATTTATAAATGGCTAACTACGCAAATATGTAATGTCATCACTTTCATTGTATAGGATCAAACCTAGAAGTTATTTTGTTGAAATAAAAATATAAAATCAAAGTATTATGTACTCCTGTGGAGTATATATTTATCCTAATATACCCAAGTGTACTTGACACAGTTCTTATACCAATGAAAAACGTTTTAAATATTTTCTCCTTGTTTTCTTCACTGACTAGCATTGCATTCACATTTGCTTTTCAAATTAGAAGCTGAGTAACCATTTTGTAGTGTATGTAAAGATTGAAGTTTAATTCTAAGATCAGTAACTCCTAGGCAAAAGAAGGTGAGTTTACATTTTCATCACTGCTCCTTTTAGCTAAAGAACATTTTAACCTGTTTACTGAAGATCTCAGTCAGTATCTGGTTACACTTGTGGGCTTACATTAGCAGTGATATTGGCCAGAAACATTTCAAAGGAATAGAACACTAGGTGCTTGGCAATTTCCTTTACTCTTGTTATAATAATCAGTTAGAAGGCTTTGAGAAACAGTGCACTGGGAAATTATTAGCAATATTTTTCCATTCAGTGGCTTGTGCTAAGACCAATAGTTCATAAGGAGTATAAACACTTAGTGCACTGGTGAAATGGAAGAAGTTTTTCATTGGATGTCTATGTAAATTCCTAAAAATCACTTGTGGATCATCCTTCCTTCCTCTGTTTTCAGAAAAGCATCAGTTGTTCTTAGAAACATACACCTATTAGCAGTAAGATTTTGCTTTGTCCTTTTTGTCATTTTTGTTAGTAGTTTTCTTTGCTACCTTCCCTGATGGACAGCAAGCTTAAATTGAGATCTCAAAACTGTGAGTCTGAGCCAATTACTTAACCTCTTGAGGAAGAAAAACATTTCACAGGAAGAAAATATAAGATTAGAAATATAAATTCTCTTTTCAAGGCAGAAGTTGACTGCTAATTAGTAGGGAAAGTTTTAGGCAAATAATTTTTTTCTTTCACTAAACTTACTGTTCTCAAGATCCTAACACCCCAGGAGATAAAGATTTAGTTGTTGGCTGTACTTTCCTCTTATATACATTAGATGTCTTTATATAATATAGTGGATTTAAATGGTTTGTGAACCATTGTTTGGATAATTGTATAGCTGTAAAGTAATGTCACTGTGATAATTGTGATTTAAACATCTTATAAATTTATGTCAATGATTTTACACAAATAAGTTTACTAAGTTTTCTTAGAGCTGCATTATATTTAAAGACTATAAAAACTTCTGCAATTAAGTTCACTGTCTCCTCCTACTGCAGTCAGATGTTTTAAATAACACAATTTCAGTCCATCCCCCTCCAAACTCACACATAATACAGTCTGTAAAACTAGAATATTGACAGTACTTATAGAACTTCGGTGAGGGTTGTGTTTAGCACAGTGCCTAGAACATCTTGATCACTTCCTAATGGGAGCTAGTGTCATTAATTAGTATTGTTTCTGAAATGTTAAAGTAACAGGCAAGAAGAGCTGGATTTTTTATCTCTTCATATACATCTTCTAAAAACCTGATATTCCCGAGTATTTTATATTATAAACCATTTCATGGAAGACTTTGTTGAGAGGTAGGAGTTTTAGAATAACAGCATCCACACCTTGTCCTTAATGTCCTTGTTCCTGAATTGGCAATTCTTTCTAGGCATCACCTGACTCCCCCAGGACTCCTTGTTCTTCTGACTTGTCAGAAAGAATGGGACAGTGAGGGCTGAGACTGCTACATCCAGGGGCAGCTCATTCATTTCTTAGTGCTCGGAACCTTGTATCTACAGCTGGTTTTTTTCCTGATGCAGCCAGTAACTGGCTCAGTTCCAGAAACCATATTTTCCGTCTGAGAAAATCCCTGACCTTTATTGAATTCTCTATGGATAACTGCAGTTATGTGCTTAGAAATAGTTGCAGTTGTTACCTTTAAAACGCAGAAAAATACCTCTAGACATTCACAGTGTGGTGTAGGATAGCTACTGAAGTCCAAAGGGCTTTCCTCCTCCCTTGCACCCAGGCGTCTAGTCATCTGAGCCCCATTTCATGTGTGCCTGGAGGTCGGGACCCCGCAGTTGCCCAGGCGCGCTATATCTTGAAGCAGTCTAGCCTCCATTCCTCTTGGAACAGGAGCAATACTCCCTTGCTTTAATCCTCTGTTTACTTATTCACCTTATGCATTATATATGGAGCCACCACACAGAAGATGCTTGGAAAAAAGAGTCTGAGATCTTGATTTCAGGACTGTGCCCATCAAAATCCAAGTATGAACACCAGAAAAATTTTATAAGTCAAATTAATTGGGTAATTTTTCATTTTTAATAAAGGGATTGATTAATGAATAAGAATTTATTGCCCATACTGTCTCTCACAGCTATTAGCTTACAGTGAGTAGACAAACGTTCTCAGACCTAATCTCTACTTTCTCTCATTCATTTTGCAGATACTTACTGGATTATTTTGTGCCAAGCATTGCACTAGATACAGGATGTATTGGCCCTTGTAATTATATAGCTTATAATCAGGTAGGGGAGGCAGATGAAAAGCGGGTTAGAAAAACATAATTATGTATTCGCTAGTTGTGATAAATGCTGTGATGGGAGCAAACAGGCTGCAGTGATGAGAATAAATTGTATGGAAGTGGGTAGGGGAAATCTACTTACAGAGGGAGTCAGGAAAGACTTCTGAGGATTCTACATTTTGGTCAGAACTGAAGGAATTAGTGATGTGATGACTGGGGGAACAGGTTT
The DNA here is from genome assembly GCF_020826845.1 of Diceros bicornis minor. Taxonomy (NCBI): domain Eukaryota; kingdom Metazoa; phylum Chordata; class Mammalia; order Perissodactyla; family Rhinocerotidae; genus Diceros; species Diceros bicornis. Next base: position 32,459,294 of record NC_080740.1, read on the forward strand.
CCAGACTGTTTGAAAGGTCACTAGGGGGTCCCCCAGCCCCCAGAAAAGATTATAATAACCTCTGTCTTCCCCTTTCAGGAAATCACATACTTCTAATACACAGAAACTTATTAGTAACTGCGGCATTCTTACTTTGGTAAAGTTCCAAGATTTTTTTTATAATTTTTAAGTATTTATTTATTTATTTATTATATGTACTTCCATCTAATCATGGATTACCTTTCAGTTTAGTCACTGGGCAACAAGAAGGCTCTGTCATACATCTGTATTGAATGCCAATACAAAATAAAAATCTAAATAGAAATTATTTGAAGATTATCTGCCTTTGAGGATTATCTATACTACTATTTCATCAGAACACATAATTAAAGAGTTGAGGGCATGTTTATGTATGTATTGTGTTTGTCATACCTAAAATAAGAATAAATTATTAACATTAATCCATACAAAGCATGCTTCAACTCTGTTTACATTTTTATTTTTAAAGATTATTGTTTTAAGATAGATATTCCTAATTATCTATGTTTGGAGTAATAAGAAGTGAAAGTATCCTTTCTGTTTTTATGTTCAAACTTAATTTTTACATTTCACTAGGGATCCAGAATCAACCAATTCTTTCAGAAGTAGGCCCCTGAAATCAATACATTTGTTCTCTAAATAATTATCTTTCATAATAGTATTGAAAATCTAACTTATGTTCTTGCTAATTTTTTCTCTTCCTCTCATTTTCAACGGTTGATCTTTACCTATAGTATACAGAAACTAATAAATGTCATATTAGAGTCATTTATCATTCATTGAATCAATAAGTGCCTACTGTATACAAGGAACTGTGCTATATGCCGAAGGTCAGATATTGAAATAATTCATGCATGATACCAATCTATTGTTTTTTTTCTTGAGTACACTGAATGTATACTCAAGAAAAAAGTACTGTATTCGGTGAGTAAATTGTTGCTATAAATTTTTAATCACTTTATAACTTGTACGTCACTCTGTTATGAAGGGTCATTGCCAGCAGAAAGAAATAACACTTTATACAGACCAGGCATTTTATCTCTTTTTTTTTTTCAGTATTGCTTCATCCATGTTTGGTTTTAACTTTTTTCAGTTTTATTGAAAGCTGTAAATCAGAAATTTTATTAGCCTCTGATTTAGCATTTAAATTGATGTGTAAAATTTAGAAGTGGCTTAGCCAGCCACAGAACAACAGTGTTGAAGGTTAAGTTTATTCTAGTATGGACAAAGAACATATATTTCCTCAGCCTCTTCTTCCTCACCCAATTATTGATCACACAAATCTTTGTCATACCTTTATGAGATATATATATGAGTTTTTTTCTCATGAAAGAAATACAGATAACTATTTTTTAATTATGAAGTAGTATTCTTTAATTAAGTGCCCAGGTCCTCAAAGTACATTCTTTACATATAATCATGACTTTTGGCATATTGTGAATATCTGTGACCATTTTCAATTATCAGTTTTGTGGGCATAAGATAACAGTCTTCATCTAAATAAGGCACTCACAATAAACACTTTTGGCATCAGTATAGGATTTTAGACTGTTGTCTTTAGTCTTAATAATGTGATGATGTTTCTAATTTGTATTTGTAAGATATTTAATGAAAATCAAGAAAAATGCAGTTAGGATAGTATGTCATCATTCGCGTGTTTGCTGTTTTATAGCATGCCCTTCATCATGTGTTTAATCTCTAATGTAGCAATGCAGAGTGGGGATTATAAATACTATGATGCCCACACTAACATTCAGCAATACCCATAGGTTAATCAAGCATAAATTTTTAGCGTATGGTGGTGGCAATGTACTTAAAATAATAAATTCACATATTATGCAAATAAAAATGGGTTTTAATTTTTATGTTACTATCTGGAACATACATTGAATACATTTCCTATCAAAATCCAAATATAGTTTTGGTTTGGAAACTTTATAAAATGATTCTAAAGTACATATAGAAAAATAAATATGCCACAATAATGAAGAAAACATTGTAAAAGAAAGAGGATGAAGAAGAACTTTCCCATTTATATGTTAAAACAATTTATAAAGCTATAGTAATTAAAACAGTAATGTATGGACATAGATATATGTAAAAATATTGATGAAAATAGAATATAATATCAAGAAATAGACTAAAGTACAGATAAAGATTTAGAATACAGTAAAATTGATATTTTAAATCAATGGGAAAACACTTATTTTAATAAACGGTGTTGCAACAATTAGCTAACTAATTGTTGGTAGGGCTGGGCGAGGACAGAGGAATAAAGTTAAGATACTCACGCCTCATCCTATAACAAACTCCACATGGAAAATCTTAATAAATAGTCTGTTAAGGTTAAATAATTATTGAAATTATGGGAAATTTTTTACAATTAAAGATTTTAATGCCACAAATACACGCCTTAATAGTCTCATTATTCTTCTAAAAATCCATATATATATATTCTTACTTACTTTTTACTTGTTCTGTTTAATCCTAGAAGTGGTATATTAAACTCTTCTATCATATAGTTATTTTATCAGGACCTGCTTGAGTTTCCAAGACTCTGCCTTTTATTTCACTGCTGTGTACTTCCACATACCAATCAACCAATCACTGTTCAATGATGAACTGGAAACCTGGAGGAAAAGGTTTGAAACACAAGTGATAAACTAAATCTTAATATTCTATAACATATAAAGAGCTCTTACAAAACAATAAAATAGCAAATAGAAAAGTGAGCAAAGGATATTAACTGGCAGTTAATTTAGAACATGAGCAGGTTAATTAGTTTCTAATAAACATTTGAAAATGAAGAAACTTTAGAACAATGAAATACCATTTTCTACTTAGATTGATAAAAACTTTTAAAAACTTTAATTTTCATTATTAGTACATAGAGAAAACACTGCCAATACTCTTGGCAGAAGTATTAATTGGTCCAAGTTTTTTGGATTGAAATTATTAAAATGTACTAAACATCTGTAAGAGTACATGCTCTTTGACACAGCAATTCAACTCTTAAGAATTTACCTCAAGGCGATAATTAAAGAAGGCATCAAATATATGTGTTTTTAGTTGTCCATCATATCGTTGTGTATAATAGCAAATTTGGGGAAACATCCTAAATCTCAACATATATGGGATCCTACTTTTACTATTGATAGAAATAATCACAATACTACTAAATAAAAGATAAAGTATGATCTAATTTTTATAAAAATAAATTTATATTTCCATATTTATGCATAAATATTTGAGAAGGACCTATAGCAATGTATCAATAATTATGGATAGGATTTTCTTCACGTTTATATTTATCTCTGTTTTCAAAATGATTCAGAGTGGACATACCTTTATAATAAAAAAAATAAATCCATGTCCATACTTTAAAAATAATTATGATTAAAGATTTTATACCATAGTAAATATCATGGTTAAAATATATCTGCTCAATAAAGAATTTTACATTTAATATGAGACATAGAATATTTGATGAACTTATATTGATTTTTTTTTCACATTTTGATGCTTAAGAGATCAGTCTTCCTGAAAGGCTTCTTAATAGTCCTTCCTCTCTGTACTACATTATCCTAGCACTTATCAAAGCTGATATGCTATAGTCCTGTGTTAATTTATCTGTGTCTTCTATTAGATATGTCCAACAGATATGTAATATGAACCACTATGTTATTTAAAATATTCTAGTAGCCACATTAAAAAATGTAAAAAGAAAAAGGTAAAATTGATTTTAATAATATAGTTTAACTCTATATAAGAAAAATTATTTTAATATGCAAATTAATATGAAATTTCTTATTGACGTATTTTACATTCTTTTGTTGTACAAATTTTCAAAATCCAGTATGTATTTTATATTTATAGCACATCTCAGATGTATTTCAGATGTCTCATATGGCTAGTGACTGCCATACTGACCACTACAGCATTAGACTGTTAAGCTCCCTGAGAACCAGGGCATCTCTTTTTCTTTTCAATCCACAGTGCCTAATACAGGGCCTGCAATTTAGTAAGCAACTTTCAATATTTGAATCTGCTTCCCCAAAATGCGTTTTTTTGCTTCTGCTAACTTTGTAGTATCACTTGCTCTGTTGTGTTTTTCACGTACATGCTTATCTCCTGCATTAAACTGTGTGGTCCTCAAGACAGCAACCATGTTTTAGTCAGCTTTATATCCCTGACATAGTAGATACTCAATATATATTTATTGGAAGGAAGTTGGAGAAGAATACAGAAAACTAACTTAATTTTTTACTTCAAAGAACTTTTTTCTAGTAAATCAGTCTTTTGAAATATTATATGTTAAATTTCATAAGGTCAAATTTATAGAGTTATATAGCTTTTAGCAACAGAAATTGAAAGACCTCTTCATTTATTTGTGCTTTAGATTAAGCCATCCAAAATGGCTGATTGCTGATTTTCTTTTTAAAGATCTCTAAGGTTTAGAGATTTAGTAACCTTACTTAATATAACCTTGTCTCGTGCTGAATAAATTTTATAGCTAGAGAGTTCTTCCTTGTCAATCCTAATAATCCATTGCTGTAACATAAGACTTTTCCCCTGTGATCCTCAATGGAGACAGACAACAGTTGGTCAGCATTAATCATACAACGAGCTTTCATATTAGTAATGTTACTTATTATATTTTCCTTCAACTTTCTTTTTCAAATTATAGAACACTAATTTTTAAAAATTCACGTCATGGAATTTTAAAAATATTTTTTATAATAGAAAAGAATGGATCAGTAATGTGTTTACATATTGGGTTTGTGAGCTATCTTTTCCCACATAAATAATGTTATAAATAACACTATGAGTACTTGTAACCTGTCAGTAATAACAACTGAGCAGCCATCATATGCCAATATGTTATTACTTGCTAAGACCAAGAAATAATCTATATTTGTTTTCTGATGTGCTCTTAGCTAATAGTTTTATTTTAGGTAGGGACCTAGGAATCATTGTTGAACCATGTTAGCATCATGCATACTGCTTATTAGAGTAGCCAGATGTGTAAATTAAAACAGCTTTGCTGTCAGATCCAGTTCAAATCCTGGCTTTGTACTTGTCTGGCATCTCTAAATCTCATCTCCACGTTACCTACCTTATAAAGTTGTTGCAAGAATTACATGAGAAAAATGTGTCTAAAGTACTGTGCCATAGTAAATATGTAATAATCAATTGCTATTATTATTATCATTAACATTATTATTATTGTTGTTGTTATTGTTTTCTTTGAAGAATCAACCAGACATGCTGCTGCTGACATTGGAAACCAAATGCTGGGTATCTTCAGAAACTTAAAAATTACCAAAAACCTGAAAATAAAACCAAAATAGGCAGCTGGTAGTAAGCAAAATGTCACATTTGGAATATGGACTGTGACTTCTCAATCTTTCCCCATAGGAAAGATGCAACAAGCTAAGGGAATTCCTGAAAGAGGGGACAACTAAAATAAATATACAGATAAATTGCTACCTCAAGAAGGCATTCATTTATTCATTCATTTAATCTATTGAGTTCTTTAATATATGCCAGGCACTGTTCTAGGAGCTTGGAATACATCAGTTAACAAAACAAAAATGCCCACCTTACAGTCTTTCCGGTAAAATTTATACTTTTAGTCTTAACCCCAGTAGGCTCTGCTGTGAAGCCAGGATGGGAGAAGAATAAGCTAGAAACAGGTGGAGCCAGCGAAAGGAGACCAACTCTTAAACTGTCCCAAGACAGAAGACCATCAGGCCAAAATCCAATGCCCAGTATCTGAGGAGACAGGTGCCCTTATGTCCAATTCAGGCTGACATTGATATCCAAGAGGCCTACTGGTCTGTGGGGAATGCCAGTCTGTGGGGAATACCAGTAAGGGTTGGGGGGTGGAGAAGGGGTGGGCTATACTTATTGAAAAAGAACAGTGACAACTTAGAACATAGCCCAGATGGCAGCTCCTGGTGAAAGAGGACTGTGAGCTCATCTGAGCCACAGTTGATGGGAATTGAGTATGGACTCCAGGATCATCTTAGTAGAGAACTGAAATAAAGAACAAACCAGGAACAGAGACTGACAGTATGGTGGTTGAGAGAAGGGCTGGGGGCAGATAGAACAGGGTGTTGTGTGGAGGAAAGCCTCTTGCTAAATAGCCAAAGCTTGTTTACTCTTATGTAATTTCTAAAATGATTTTTATCTAACATGTATGTGTCATTGCATAAAATGTTCACAGTATTTAAGTTAGAAATCTTTTATACTGGAATTTTCAGTTTTATTGGAAAGGAAATATCAGTGTGTTTTGGGGAGAAGGATTCCCTAGCTTGATAAACTGCATGTAGTAAATTGATAAGTTTGGAATTAACTGTAAGCGAGAAGTCAGTCAATAATTTCCTGGCCTTCATTTCAAAGAATGTCCCTCTTAGAAGAGAAAAGCATTATCATGAAAATATACAAACAGTGTTAGAAAATTTGATAATATGATTCAAAGAAAAATAGGAAAGTTTTGTCTTAACTGTTAAAATTCATCCTGCGGCAGCAACAGCAAAAACAATTGAAGTATCAGCCAAAATTATTGTTAGCTATTTTAAGAATTATTTATAAATGATAATAGTTTGATGACTTTGGCTGTTTCACTAGAAAACTTAAAGAATAGTAAAGACTACGTTTTAAAAAATATTTGTTTATAGCTAGTTTTAAATAGGAGAAATTTTATCTGATACTGTATAATTATCAAGGTCTTAAAAACAATTACTGATATATCTCTGAGATAAAAAGAAGGCATATGTTACCTGCATTTGACTATTTGAAAAATTGAAGCAAGACCTTGTCAAGGAAAACTGATGCAGTCTCTGTCTTCTCTGTTTGTCTGATGATTGTTCCCTAGATCCAGATTTATGTACGCAAACTACATTCAGTATATTTCCCATCAGTTAACTAGTTTCTCTTTAGTGCCTGCTGTTTCCAGCACTCTTGTAAGGGCTATAAACAAAATTAGTATAAAAGATTGCATCCAATGTAGCTCATAGTAAGTCTTGAAAATATATTTCAACTCTGATATTTGTTCTTAAAGACTAGTATTTTAATCACAGATGTTATTTTTCCCTCTAATTAATAATTGGACTCTTAATTAATAATGATATCTAAAAGATTTTAACTAAGGCATCGGGAATAATTTTTCTCTCTTCCTGAGTTGTTATGACAAATAATTTTTCTATTTTTAAGGAAATGCATCAGCTCATGAGTATCTCATTTCTCTCATTTGAAAAGACACAATAGTGTTTCCTATATTGATTTTATTTTCTTGTGAGGTTGAAACATGGAAAAGTACATAGGTATCAAAAATAGTCCATTGCATAGGTATAATAATATAATATATGTAATATTATAATATAATAATACCTCAAAAACTAAGAATAGAAGTTCTACACTATTTTCTGGCTTGATTAGTCTGCAGTACTTTAAGAACTAAACACAGAACAATGACATATCCCAAATAATTAATGTTAGTTTTATAAAAAACATGAAAATAACCACATTCAAATAAAAAAAATCCATTGAATTTCTTTTACAGTATTTATCAAAATTAACCTCAGTAAAATAATTTTTTAAAAAATTAAGCAGGTAAAACAGAAATGTAGCATCAAGAGGAGAGGTTTTACAATCGTAAAGTTTTTCTTTTGTCATTTATTAAAAATGATTTAAAATAGTATCCTGATATGATAATACTCCTTCTCTCCACCCCAGCTGCTTAGAGGCCTGTCTCAAACAAGTAACTCAAATTTGATTTTGTTCTTTTCAATTTGAGACTTGGCTCCCACACAGATTTAACTTTGGTAATTAAACCAGATAGTGACCGATGATGCTTGCGTTAAGAGCAGTTCATCCAGGAACTCTGCTGAACTCTCGAGCCCCTGAGGAGAGGGACATATAGTCTATTCTGGCAGAGTTCACAATCTATTCTAGAGGGGAAACAGCATGAATGCATCAGTGAAAGCAGTGCAGTTGCACTATGAGGGTATGCTCCTAGAAACAAGATTAGTACACAGGAAGAATGATTCACACTGTCTGGGGACATCAAGGGCAGCTTTGTGGGGGCCATGGCTCAGGGATAGAGACTTAATCACCAAATGGGAGGTCGCCCTTTAAACAGCAAACGTTTCTCTCATTAGATTGTAAACTTTGTAATGGGAGAGACCGTGTATAGTTTGTTCGCCACTATTTCTTTAGGGCCTAGCATAATAGTCAGTGCTCAGGAAGGCATTGCTGAATGAACCCAGTGAAGACAGGAAAGGACATACCGGGCAGAAAGGTCATCATCTGCGTTAGGTGTTCAGGAAACCACACATTGAGTGCCTTTGCAGCAGGTCAAGAGAGGTGGGAGAAGGGTGGGAGGTAGAGCAGGAGGGATAATAATAATAATGATGAGAGGTAATACTTAAGTAGTGCTTATGGTACCACACATTATTTTAACAACCTTATGTATATTAACTCATTTAACCCTCAAAAAACCCTTGAGGTATGTACTATTATTATCCCTCCATTTTTACAGATGAGGAAACTGAGGTACAGAGAAGGTAAGTAATTTGCCCCAGATAATGTAGGTAATTTTTAGTGCAGAACAATCTGGCTCCAAGTTTACATTGTTAATAGTGTTGGGATTTTTGTAATTAGTTGAGACATAGCTAGTTGCCATTTTTAAATGTCAAAAATGGTTAAATATTAGTAATTTCAAATGGTTCAAGCTACTGTCATGCAGAGGAGTTTGGATATTATAGCTATAGATGGAACACTTGAAGGGTTTTGATCAAGGGAAACGAGATGAAATTTATTTGGAGCAATAAACTATAGGCTTCCTGACTCACCATATACCCTATAATTAATGACACAATAGAGTTATTCTCCAAAATTATCCAGGACTCTCCACTCCAAGCCTGACTTATTCCCATTTCTTTGTAAATTGACTTGAATCCTCCACTTTGACCTCATTTCTTTGGCCTTCACTATCCTATGGACTTTAGCTGACACTTTACTGTTTCTGGTGACTTCTGCCACTGCAAGGTGGGGTTCTAATAACCAGCACTCAAAAGTGGAAAAGAAAGAAATGAAACTCTCTGTAAAGTTCTCCTGTACAACCTTTCTTCCATCTGCTTGGCCTGGGCCATCCCAGGTCTACCCGTGAAGAGTATTGATAAAAGATTGGATAAGAGATAACTTCAAGCATAAGAGATAAAAAAAAGTTAGAAAATATATATAAAAAGACTGTTTTTATTCAGTCTTTTCTGGTTCTATGTTTTGGAAATGTCTCCAAGTATGAGTAGCACATACATATCACATACAAAATAATTTTGGGATGTTTCTCACAACTATTCTCTGGGCCATACTCTTTTGAAAGACAATCTTGAGAATAACGATAGCAATTTTATTTATTTATCTAGTTATAGCTTACAAATTACTTTCATAAACAGATTCTCATTTGATCCTCATAGTAACCAAGGGAGGTAATTATCACCATTTTATAGGTGAAAGAGGTTTATTGAGGATATATTGTTTTCAAAGCTTCAATCTAGGCTTCCTACCTTCAGATCTGTCCTTTTTTTTACTACAATGCAAAAATGCAAAATCTGTCCACATTTATAAATTTAATAACTCAAAATAGTGTTTTATTAATACTGCATATACATGGGTCTCTAAGCCAAGATTTAACTTAGTTATTTCTGTTGTTTTTGTATAAATCAAGTAACCTCTCAACTCTGTGATAATTACTAAGGTAACCTATAGTAGTTTTATGGTTGTAAAAGTAATTTTGATATTTTCAATATGAAGCAAAGGAGCCTCATCCTAATGTAACGTTCAGATAATACAGGCTGTACAACTTGTCTATATAATCTAATGCTGTAACTTAAATTTTCCAAAGTCTTTTAGTTTCTTTGAGAGGAAATATGTTTTTAATTGTCTTAATTATAACAGTGCTTTTATAAACTGATTTCTGGTCTGTGCAGTTGGGAGCTTACTAGTTTCTGTGAGGGAAGGGGGAGATGGAGATGAAAGCCTCCAACCTAGAGCAAGTCACCAAGGGTTTTAAGACTTCACTCACAGCTTCCAGAAGAAGAAAAAGGCATGCACCAGAGGCTGCTTTCTCTCTTCCTCAACACTACACCACTCCATATGCCCATGCCCCATGCAGTCATTGACTCTCCCTTAGGGTTTACTGAAGTTGTATAGTTCTGCCATGTTTCTTCCTGGCCAGCTTTCATGCCAGGCCTCTATTTCTCTGTTCAGATGTCTCTAGAGCCTCTGCTAAGGCACCAATCTTGGTCTAGTTTTCAGGAATTTGGAGAAATACAAGAGTACGGCAATACCGGCTTCCAATTGTAGGGAACAGAGCCATGGAGGGAACCATAGGTGTATCCAAGGTGAAATCCAGCTCATTAATCACAAACTAATCTAACGAGCCTCCATCTGGAGGCCCCAGAAAGAGAAAGAACTAACATCTGATGGAAAGGAACCACAGCAGGGATAGAAAGATCGATAGTAAGGTAATGGTAAGAGGCTAAGCATGGCGAAAGGCCCATAAAAGACAAGCACTTTTTATAGTGCCCCTGTGGCTTCAGCCCTGGGAGGAAAGAAGCAATTAAGGACGCCAAAACTAATTTTCAACCCCACTCTAGTCTTTGGGGCTTGACGTGTCTGCCAGGCTTAATTCTACTCTTTTCCTTATGGACTTGACCCCGACCCATTTAACTTGGGAGAGATATCCTGTCCTAGTTTTCCCATGAGAACATAACGGGCCTACCATCCAGCCCTAGCCCCTGACTAATGCACTGATTGGGTCTTCCCCATTCCCTGCATTCCAACTCAAGCCAAGAGGCTTTCTGTCACATTGGAACTGGAGGGACTTCTGCCTTGGGGAGTGTAGGAGAGAATGTCAAATGTAGGGCTGGAACAAAGGTTGTGCAGGAAACAGAGGGAGGGGAAAAGAGGAACAGCTATTCTCCCTCTTGGTTTAATAAAGGAGGACAATACTTCATCTCCTTAAATTGCCCATGGGATAGTTGCAGGTCTTCAGGATGTCTCATAATTCATATTATTCATTATTTATTATCTTACATGTTTCTTGTAGTAGGCATTATCAAAGACAGTAAAAAGATGTTAGAAGAGAAATTCAATGAGAGCTTCTTGTCAGCTAAAAAGCCTTATACTTAGTTATTCTCCCCCAGAACTTCTGTTTTTTCTTGTTTGAAACAGTACTGCTGCCTCAAAAATTCTTCATTTCTCTAGTTCCTCCCACTCTCTTTTAATATGCAGTCAGCTGCCCCGAGTTTCCATCTGATGTTTCACAATTTGGGGTCTATGAAGTCACCTACCCTCTCTGAGCAGTTAGAGGACTATTATATTTGTCCCAGAAAGAAATGAAGGCCTGTACTATGACACATGTAATGTGAGTGCCAAGGAAGCGTTGAATTCAAGAGCTTTTACAGAAGTAGAATAATTTTAAATTATTGATATGATAGAGTGAAGGAGAGGGAAGAGTCAAAGATTTTGAGAGTAGATTTCTAACATGAGTAGGGGGCTCGTAGCAGTCTATGAACCAAGATAGGGAACAGGGTCAGGAGCAGATTTTGGGAGGAGGAAAGACTTGATGTTTGTTTTTGGACTTGTTGAGTTTGAGATACTTATAGGACACCTAGGAAGAGATAACTATAAGAGTTCTGTTGAAATAGTGAAGTGGAAGATATAAAACTGGGATCTGTTATCTTTTTTTTTTTTTTTTTAGTGCCATCAAGTCAATTCTGATTCTTAGTGATCCTGGAGTGCAGGATACTCCTATGTACAGCAGAGGGGAGCCCTGCCTGGTTTTTCTTCTTTTTGTTTTTTGGGGTTTTTTGCACCATCTTCTCACTTATGGCGCTATATCAGACATGCTTCACTGCTATTCATAAGGTTTTCATGGTCAATTTTGTTGAAAGTGTGTGGCCAGGTCCTTCTTTCTAGTTTGTCTTAGTCTGGAAGCTCCACCGAAACCTGTCCACCATGAGTGACTCTGCTGGTATTTGAAATACCAGTGGCATAGCTTTCAGCATCACAGCAACGTGCAGCTGCCCAATATGACAACTGACAGACGGGTGGTGTGGTTCCCTGACTGAGAAATGAACCTGGGAGGCGGTGGTGAGAATGCCGAATCTTAACCACTAGACCACCAGGGCTGGCATGTGATGCCTAGGTAATCATTAAAGCCATGGGAGAGCTTAAGATTGCCTAAGGAAACTAAAGAGAAGTGGGCCTAGGCTAGAGCAACATTTAAGGAGTAGGAAGAAGAGCCATTGGAAGAGACTGAAAAGGAGCACAGAAGGGCCAGATGAATCAAAGAAGGTAGATATGAACCTCAGGTCTTTTCTTTAATATTTTCTATCAAAAGCTCTTCCTTGTCTCCCACAGACTCCTTCCTGAACCTCTGTCTTGCTGCCAACCCTGCAGAAGATTCCCAACCCCATCCTGTACCCTTAAAGGACAGGGTTCATATCTTTCCTTCTCATTCTTCATAATTTAGGGACCGTGCTAAAGGATAGGAAAATTGTTCCTATTGAATATTACCAAGGGAGCATTTTTAAGGAAATTAAGGAATGGAAAATGAATGGAATGGAAAAAATTCCATTTTTAAGGAAAAATATTGACCATCACTTTATTTTTAGAGGTCAGAAGTGGTTTTTATTTTATTTTTTCCCCATTAAGATTTAGAGGTTTTCTGGTTAAATCAATATAAAAATTATAGTAACTAAATGCCCTGTTATAAAAGCAAACCCCCAGTTTTCTTCTGGATATGATATGTTGATATGGTAACACATTTTACTGACATGTTCTGAAGCTTAGTATTTTGATGAATTGACCTGGGAATAAGAATTGATTGAAAACTTCTCAGTTTTACAATGGCTGAAGTAAGTATCAGTTAGGAAGATGGGCAGCCAATTAGCTGTCAGGATCTACACAGCTAAATGGATTGCCATAAAAAAATTGAATCAAAGAGAAGACACTGCTATCAATTACCAGCTGACTGGCAAGTATGTTATTGAATCATATCAGAAATGAAGGCCAAAACTTTTCTCTGACTCCCCAAAAAAGCTCAAGTTGCAAATACTTTTAGTGCCTAGTAAGCAAAACAACGCTACCTTATATAATGTGAAATATTGTAGACAATGAAAACATCTAGTTTTTTTGCTATCAAATTAAGCCTATTTTCTTCTGTGTACCCAAAAACCATATTCGTATTGCATAAAAAAATATGCATTATTTTACTGGCTCTTAATAGCGATTCATATAACGCTTTAAATAGAAAAGAATGGGTTAAAGTAGAACAGAATTTTACCTGTAATAAATTAAAATCACGTTCCCTTTTCATTACATTGGATAATGACACTGATACAAATAAGGAAATAGCACAAAACATATGCTTTCTGAAGCGATATTAAAGGCATCTTGAACTGGGCAACTTAACCATACCATTAATCATAAAGTCAGTCCATTTCATGCTCACATTGGCCAAATTTTTCATCTAAATCCCGTGGGAAGGAGTTTGGCTGTCGTTTGTAAGAGTTATGTATGATCAGTAGTATTTTTACTAAGAGCCTAGAAAATAGAAGAACAGTATTATGAAAGACCTATGCAACTAGAAAATATGTCATTTAAAATTGTCATCAGAAAGCTATTGATGATTTTTGAGAGAGCAAGAAAGAAAAAAATTAATAAATACTAAAGCCTGTTGAAATGATTTTGGTATTTGATGCTGCTCCTTATGAAAGTCTTGGACTTCAAATGCTTTTCCTTTAACACTGCCATTAATGACAGAAGAATGTTAAAGCCTTCTATCTTATAACTGGAGACATTACGAATGCACGGTAAGTGCCTTGCATAATCTGAGTCATCTAATAATAGGGTGGAGTGTATTTAAATTATAATGAGTTGGGAGGAAAGAGATTGTTATGTGATGGAGATAGAAATCCTTATTTATGTAAGTGGAGAATCTGTGAGTAGAGCAGTCTCCTCATAATTCTTTTTTCCTCTACTTTGGGCTTGATTGAAGGTTCACTAAATTGAAAAGCCATGGGAGGTACTACAGACCAACTACAAATATCACGTATGCTCCAGCCATGACAGAGGGCAGAAAAGTTTTGGTTTCTGTATCAGTTAGGACAAGCTAGATTATGCTGCAGTAACAAACAACATGAGAATCTTAGGAACTTAAAATAGCTAGATTTATTTCTCACTACAGTCCATCATGGGTCCGATAAGGAGCTCTGTTCACAATAGTCACTTAGTGACACGAAAGATGGAGAATCTAATGCTTCCACAATCACACAGGCAGGGAATTTGCCAAGCCATACACTGGCTCTTAAAGTTACTTCCTAAACGTGCCAATCATCACTTCTGCTCAAATTTCACTGACTAAATCAATCATATAGACATGCCTGAGTTTAGCACGGTGGGGATGTATAATCCTTCTGCAGGAAAGGGCACCATATATTTGTGCCCAATAATATAGGTAACGCACCGGTAGTTCTATCTGCTATGCCAGTGAGTATAGGTTCCAGAACAATTTCCTTGGTTTATTGTGGTTTTAAAAACCGCTAGCTTAAAAGTCTACAGATACATCAAGTGGGAGAGGCCTTGGACTTCATGGCCTGCTCTTTCCGGTATAGCTACCAGAGTGCAGATTCCAAGATACTTTCTTCTTAGTTTGTTAGCACCAGTGAATTTGTCATGAAAATTATCCTCCTCCATGCATTTTACAAAATAGCTTTGGGCTCAGGGAAAAAAAGCATTCATAATCATCTCCAGGAGATGAAGATAGGAGGAGAGTACAAGAGACTGCTATAAAAACCAGTTTACCTTCTATTATGTACTTAATGCGATTTTTCACTGGGAATTGCTTTTTACATGAGTTACCAAAAAAAAATTAAAAATAAATTGTCAATGAACCATACTAGAGCATTTGAAAGCTCAGTTCCACTTCTTCATTTGCTTGACTCTAAGAATCTGACCCCAACTCCCTTCTCCAGTGTGTTTATTATATAAATTGTATGCTTGACAAGGGTGGGTACATTGTTTGATGGTGAGCTACTGAGCAGGTGTGGGAATTATACAAACAAGAAGACTTTAATTTGGGAAGTTTTCATAGAAGAGGTAGAACTTTAGAGACTATGGAATTATTTTAAAAATTAAAATAACAACTATACTTGAAAGGAAATAAAAAGAGTAACATGCCTTCATGGAGCATTTATTAAAGAACTGCTGTGTAATAGACTCTGTGCAAGGTGTCAGGGATCCAAAGAAGAGTAAGAAATGATCTTCCCTTGAAAGAGTTAAAGAGCATACCTAGTATGTGGTATAGTTTGGGGGAGGTTTGGAGGGAAATTTATCCAAAGGCATCAAAAGGCA
The DNA here is from genome assembly GCF_020826845.1 of Diceros bicornis minor. NCBI lineage: Eukaryota > Metazoa > Chordata > Mammalia > Perissodactyla > Rhinocerotidae > Diceros > Diceros bicornis. Next base: position 32,474,738 of record NC_080740.1, read on the forward strand.
AATTCAGCTAACAAAAGATGGAAAACCGGGGCTCGCCCCGTGGCGTAGTGGTTGGGTGTGCGCGCTCCACTTCTGGCGGCCTGGGTTCGGATCCTGGGCGTGCACCAATGCACCGCTTGTCAGGCCATCCTGTGGTGGTGTCCCATATAAAAAAAAAGTGGAGGAAGATGGGCACGGATGTTAGCCCAGGGCCAGTCTTCCTCAGCAAAAAAAGGAGGATTGGCGTGGATGTTAGCTCAGAGCTGATCTTCCTCACCAAAAAAAAAAAAAAAAAAAAAAAGTCGGAAGATGGACTGGAGAATAGGAAGATTAAGCAGCAGGCCTCTTAGTGACTAATCAATATATATATATTTTAGCTCTGAGCTCCTGTTATACTTCATTTTGGCCTCCTCTGTGAAATCCAATGTTTTGTATAAAAATGTGGAAAATACAGAATATTAGAATTGTAGATTATATTCTGGTAGCCAATACTACAAGAGCCTAAAAATTTTACCTCTTCAATGTTCGGGAGAATGATGGCCAGACAGTGACAAATGGGTCTTTGTTTTTTTGTCCTGTCACTAAAGATGGGTTGTGATTACTTATGACAAAAGCAGCAACCTTGCATCACTTCTGGCCACTCTAATTTAGGCAAGAACCCATCTATGTTGAGTGATGTGTTCCTGTTTCATTAAGAAGGAGTTCAGGGTCAATGAAAAATGCTAGCATCTCTGTCATCCCATTAAGTAACAGACAGTCCAAGTCCGTATTTGCAGCATCTTGGGAGTATCAGGAAGAGTTATATCAGGGAACAAAATACTGAGCCGCTCAAGCCAAATCCACTTGCAGGGCACAAAGAAAAGAGCTTGTTTTATGCAATAAAGTGCTTGACTATAGACTCGTAAATTTAGTTGTCTTCTTGCTAACCTAAAAGATAGATTGTCTAATCGATCTTTGAGTACTGAGTTAAGGAAAGGACAGGCAAAAGCATTTGGGGAAAAACAGAGCCCTAACTAGGGTCCAGTGTGAATAAGTTTTTCTTTAACTTGACCTATTTTTCATTTCAGACCTTTCTTCCAGCCTAACTCCGACTCACACTTCAGAATTCAAAGGTTTCCTCCTTTGCTCAAATATCACCTCCTCAGAAGCCTTCTCTGTCAACCCCATTAGAATAGTCTCCACCCACCTTCCTTAAACTCTATCCCCATACCTGCCCTATTTTTCAAAATAACACATATAACTATGACCAATTGTATTACTTATTTACTTGTTTATTCTTTGTGAACTAATTTGTAAGCTCCACGAGGATAGGGATTTATTCTATTTATTGTTGTATCTCCATAAATATTTGTTAATTGTCAAAGCCATTACCAAAAAAGCAAGATTTGAGAGAACGCTTTTTTTCTGGGGAAGGCAATTCATGTAGCTGAAAGTAGAGAGCTCTCTGAACTCCGAATCCCTTCTTCCCTGCTCTCTTTTTTTCCTAATACTTTTCCTCTTACCATTTTACTGATAATTGTTTTTAGAGAAGTAAATAGTATTAAAATATTGATAATTTTATAAATTGAACATCAAAGTAGTTCCTTGTGTCTCAGAGGCTGTGTAGGGGTCCCTTATGAAGTACCCACTGGAAGGAGTAAATAAATTTGGCCCTGATGGTACCTCTGACCAGCCGTGGGGCCCTGACTTCCTTGGAGAACCAGTATTCCTGTGTAAAAGGAGGAGTGTAAAGTGAATCCTTCCAGGGCCTTCCACTCTGTAGCAGGCTAATTGTCATTATCTACATCTAGGTAGTCTTCTCTCACCCTCATTTATATCCTTAAAAGTGAGAATATCTGAGATATGGAATTTGTTTGTATGTTTATTTGTTTTAGGGTTTTGTTTAGTTTGGTTTGGTTTTCCTACTGCTGAGCTAAGCAGAACATGAGAGCCGTTTAAGGACCTAGGCAATTTCCCTTCATTCTTGGAGTCACCAAGAGCTGCTACCAAACGTTGTTTGGACATACCTAGGACACGGTCTTTCTTTCAAGAGCTTACTGCACCCGTGGACCAAGAAAGGAAGTGTAATAAATATGAAAACAAATGTGAATATCTTTTGTATTGATTCTAATTCCAAATTAAGAAAATTGGAGAATATGAGGAAAAACGTAGTATTTCATTTGTAGCAGTTTCTCTGTAATTCTTCCCTCTATGAGTAACTTTCAAGTTGTGAAGAGACAGCGCTGCTTCTTTTTTCCAGCCAAGCTTCTTTTCCTGTTTTTTCAGGGAGCTCCAAAATTCTGACCAGGATTGTTTCCTTTCTTTATTTTATTTTCTTGATTGAAAACATGACCAAGCTTTTATCATTATGTTTAAGACAAGAATACACGTTTGTGCTAATAATGTGTGGCAAACTCAGCTAGAGAAAGCTTTGTTTAGCAAAATTCTATTTTTCCCTTAGTTGTAAACTTTCTAATAGCTCCAATGTTGTATGTTCATAAAGTCACTGACTACCCGATGTGTCCCAAAGAACAAGGTGACCCTCATTAGGCATTGCACAGCCAAAAAAGAAGAAAGCGATTCTCTCCCAAAGGAAATGCTCTCTTTGAAATCTCCAAGCTTAAAAATAGCAAAAACATTCCTTTGCAGAGCTTTACTACAATGACATGAGGAAGGAAACAGAATGTTTAAAGAAAATTTTTTTCATGTCATTTCATGAAGTTAAATTTACCTTCAAATTATGTGCTTCAGTGCTTAATGTTTGCATTACAAATGTTTTCTTGCCTGAGTTGTAAAGAATTCTCCCCACCTCCACCCTTGCTTGAATCACACATCTATGCTTTGCATTACTTGGCATCAGCCAGTATCTTTCCACGGAGGCAGACTGGGAGGCATCCTGATTGCTAGCAACATCTAACCTTCAAAAGCAAAAAAATTGTTTTTCAGGGAATCTTATTCAAGTGAGGTAGAACGTTTTCTGAAATTATTCAGGGTTGAGATTTGTGGAAGAGAGGCTGTATACATAGAGAATGTTATTGTTGGAATTTATTATTGTCACATTGATGTTGCATTTCTCAGGAAATGTATGCTAAAGTGTCTCTACTTGCTTTTTTTAAGGCCTTAAATAGATGGGGTGATGTTGAAGCTATTTGGCTACCTACAAAATAGACCTTACAATTTATAAACTGCACGTTATTATATTGAAAAAAAATCTCCCAGAACTTTGTATAAATAACAGAGAGAGAGAGAAACTTTGGTGCTTTACATCTTGGTATTTAGTTTTTAGGATATGTACAGATGATGTGCCGGCCAAGCACTAAGGAACTATATGATATAAAGATTCCTCAATAAAAGTAAGAGAATTTTTTAAAATATATTTTTCCGTTTTAATTATCTGAATTTAGACAACAAAATAGGAAGACTGATAGAATTACAGATATTTGCAGCAAAAATATCTTTAGTTTTCAGCACTTTTCTAATGGTTTTTAAATATTTTGTAGCCATGAAGTAGAGACGTGGTCCAGCCCCTTCCCATCTCAGGAACACAAGTAGAAAACTCAATCTAATCCAACTGGCAGTAGAGAGACTAAATATCTACATTCCAAAGTTACTGACTTGAGTAATATTATCGACTACTAATCTTTTCATGGTTATGACCATATTTATCCATCTATTATGTCTCTTCTTTTATTATCAGTTGTTTTATCTGGCTCATTCTTTTATTTCTACAAGCAGTAACATTTCCTTGTATGTCAGAATTTCTAAATTATGATTTTGTGACATTTATCCATGTATTCAACATGTATGAAGTGCCTATGATTTATAAGACAATATATACATCCTGTAATTATGTGTGCTTCAAAAAAGACACAAAGTCAGGGCGGCCCGGTGGCATAGCTGTTAAGTGCAAGCACTCAGCTGCGGTGGCCCGGGGTTCGCAGATTGGGATCCTGGGCACGCACCGATGCACCGCTCATTAAGTCATGCTGTGGCGGCGTCCCATATAAAGTAGAGGAAGATGGGCACGGATGTTAGCCCAGGGCCAGTCTTCCTCAGCAAAAAGAGGAGAATTGGCAGCAGATGTTAGCTCAGGGCTAATCTTCCTCACACACACAAAAAAAAGACACCAAGTCCTTCCCAATCCACATGTCATAGATAAAGTGCTGACAGAAAGAACCATGGGGTTTAAAATGTTGCTCCATATGGAAAGTGTGACATTGGCACGACTTTACTTACCATGTTGTATGCGTCATTATCTCAGAACTGATGGGTTGGGAGGAAGTCCAAAGGAGATTTTTAAGGGAAAAAAAAGCGGAGAAGATTCTTAGGAAATCTATCAAAGGATTTAATAATGTGATAAAGGGACAGTTAAGAGACAATAGATTTTTTAATTTTAAACACCAAGAATAAAATTAAGCGACAAAATGTTGGAGAAATATATTATATAAGACAAATGACAGCTTGTAATCATAAAGATGATTTATAAATCAATAAATAAAAAGTAAACAACCCAATGGAAAAATTGGTAAAGGCACTTGAAAATGTTGAAACGGCAACTCACGGAAAAATGATTTCACAAACACCCTCCAAAAAGAATAGGAAAAAAATTTGAATTTAACATATTTATGTATAACAAAAACTGAACATATTTGAAAAAATGTTAAAATTCAATAGTTATAAAGGAAATACCGTTAAAAATAAATGAAATATCATTTTTCTCTTGCAGATTGGCAAAAATTAAAAAGAATGCTATGAATCAGTGTGGATGAGGATGAGGGGAAGCAGACATGCATATGCCCCTGGTGGGAGTATAAATTGCACATCCTCTTTGGGCAGTAATTTAAGAATATGTCTCTAAAACTATGGAAGCTTGCCTTTGCTTTATCCCAGATACTTCACTTCTAAGAACATATCCTGTGAAACTAACTACCGATGTGCAAATAGATGTGTGTAACCAGGTGTTCATTGCAGCATTATTCATGATAGCCAAAAAAAAGGAGGGGAATCTGGAAAAATAAATTAAAATATCCAATAATCAAGTGTTAGTTATATAAATTATAATATGCCTATTAATGGAACGCAAATGCTGACATAAATCCTGTGATGGAAGAATATTTATTGGTAGGAGAAAATGTTCATACTATATTCCTAGCTAAAAAAAGGTAGGACAAATTTCAGAATCTACATGATACTACTTTTTTTAAAAGTATACATACACACGAACATACATATTCTCTATTTAAAGACTATATATATATATATATATAAAGGGAGAAAATAATATTAATAAAACACACTAAAATATTAAGAGTGATATCTTTAGATTCCAAATAATTTTTTTCTTTTCTTCTAATTTTCCACATTTTTTCCATTGAGCAATCACTTTTATAATTATAAAAAAATTTTAATTTCTCCATCCATACTCAAATGTATTCATTTTGGAATTACATATAATGTCAATCCTTTCTTCTTCAATTATGTGTTTGTTTGATAGGTTTTTTTATATTGTACATATGTATATGGTCAACCATAGTAGAGACATCTGTCTTAGCTGGGTGCACTGGGTATTGGAATCTATATATAATAGCTCACTTACCTGGGATGTAATTGTGTAGCAACTCCAACTATCCAGAGAATAGTTAAGAATGGGCGATAATCTATGAAAGATCTCTAAAGCCTAAATAAATGCCATAATAAAGTCCCCTGCACTGAAACTCTGACACTCTATAGATACAGGATTTGTCCTTCAGGGCATCTTTACTTTTACTTTAAGCATAAATCTCATAAGTTTGGTTTTCAAATTCTCACAGATTTGAATCAGCAAATTAAAAAAGGCCATGGGGGAGGGCGTAGACCAGGGAGAGAAGAAACGAAGACACTTTGAGAAACAGACAAGACAATGCAAGAAAGAGGCAAAATTCTTAAAGCAGTAGATAGTACGTGAGAAGAAACCTACTTAAAGTCTCACGCATGCATCACTCTTTTACGCCAAAGTTTAGACATTGTTATTCATAATGACTACCCTAAGTCATGGGGTAAGAGGTTTTTTTCTGTCTATATAAGAATATAAGAAAGTGTATGCTACATTTTAGACAATTTTTCATTAAAAGTGGTTAAAACTGTTTAAAGGTTTTTCTCAAAGGATTATTAATCCTTAGTTATTTGGATATTTTCCATATGTAAAATACCTATTTCTTTGGCCAACCCAGTCGAAATGAGGCTTTGCTGTGTATATGTCTTCTTACAGAGCAAGAAACTCACCTGCAGCATGCTTTAACCGTTGGGATCATAAGTACCAAAGTGGTAACAAGTGTGCAAGATAGTCTTGGTGATGCTGATGAGTAGAAACATCATAAAATAAGAACTTTGTAGAGATTTGCATTTTAACCTAAGTAATTTATAATATCATTTAGGAGAGTAAAATATTACCGAACTATATCTGCTTTACCATTGCTATCATTTATCACCTAAGGTCAATCAGAGTCTTAGGTCAAAATAGTTACTCAGGTCACTTTCATTTTTTCTGCTATATTAAAAAAAAAATGCAAAACCAAGTTATAAATATTATGACATCTTTTTACCATCCAATCTTGTCAGAATGTCTCTGTGACCATATGTGTCACCTCATTTAGAGATAAGGAGAAAAGTCAAATTTGAGGCCTTTCCTAAATGTAAGGGCTCTGCAAATGGCTCTTCTGCTTTTCCCCCTCACCACCGTCCCAAAGAGCAAACAAGACTTGGAATACTTCATTCGTAATGGGGATAGGAGGAAGAAGAGATAGAGAAAAGTCTTGGGCGTGAGACACCTCAAATCTTTCTGAGTGCCCACAGTCCTATCCCTTAGGCTGAGCATCTGAGAGCGTAAGGTCTCTCAGGCTGAGGGACCTGATCAGCTGGTGCCTTATTTCCTATCACTCAGCCCTGCCTTCGTTTCTCAGTACACCTCTCTCCTGCCCTTTAAACAGTTTCACTTCCCATGGAGCATTGTATCTCGCCTCATTACTTCCTGCAGGTTCCAGTTAGACCTCATTTCCCTTAGCAAGCCCTGTTTCTCTACCAAATCTTGGCTAGTTACCTTTCTTATTACCCTACGACAGCAGTTACTACACTAAATTATGATTGTTTATTTAGTTTATTTAGTTATTTAGTCTCCTCAGTAGACTTTCATGACACTGCTCTAGAATATAAAATACTACCTTCCTTAAGTAGGAAGAGTAAAACTAGCAAACAAATCCATAGATTTGCATGGGAGTCTGCTAGCTGGTTCTTAGGAGAGGAAATAGAATAGTAAATTATCCCTTTTCAGGTCTCAGAAACCAGTATATCTTTGAAGTGATAGTTGTAGTTGTTGTTGTTTTAATCCCTATCATTAGTATTGTCCTAGCATATAAATTTACTGAGAAGTTATTGAAAATGAAGTTTCATGTGTCTTTGCTGTATTATTCTTATCATAAAAAACTGACTTATTTGTGACATTTTAAATGTTAGACCTTGGATTAGAGCCCACTGCAAATTTCTCATACTTAACTCTGAGTCATTATAAGGGAACACATTATGATTAAATTATAACTAAATGATTTTAAGGTGATCAAAATGACATTTTATAAAATTGCTATTGTATTGGAAATAAGTGATGGGCTCTGTAAAATAATGAATTATAGACAAGTATTTGGAAGAACTTGTATCTTTGACTAGTTCTTTTTTCCCTTTGAAAGTGGAAAATAGTCTAAAATGGCCCCACTGAACAGAAAATTGTTGTAATTCACTGACTGATGCTTTCCTGCTGTGCTATAGTTTTTTTTTTTTTTTTTTTTTTTTTTTTGTGAGGAGATCAGCCCTGTGCTAACATCCGCCAATCCTCCTCTTTTTTTGCCGAGGAAGACGGCCCTGGGCTAACATCCGTGCCCATCTTCCTCCACTTTATATGGGATGCCGCCACAGCATGGCTTGCCAAAGCAGTGTGTCAGTGCGCGCCCGGGATCCGAACCAGAGAACCCCGGGCCGCCGCAGCGGAGCGCGCGCACCCAACCGCTTGCGCCACCGGGCCGGCCCCTGTGCTATAGTTTTCTGATGGAGGTTTCGAATATTTAAAAAAAAACAATTTTTATATTTGTTTTCTCTATTTCTGAGTGTTAGGGATAATATTTTTTTCCACAAACCACTTTGAGATACAAAAACTAGAATCATAAGTTTAAATTCAATCAAATTGAATTGGTGGCAAGACTATTAACTTCAAATTAAAAGTTAGGTTTTCTGTTTTACATACAGTATACTGAATTATCACTCCAAAGACCGTAATCAAGAAACTTGCTTAATAAGAAGAGAAAACGCAGAGATTACTAAATTTACAAATTGGTATAAAAGCTACATACATACATTTACCCAGAGTAAAAGATGAGTAAAATATGCAAAGTTAGAAAACATGTCCAGGGTGTGTAATTTCTGTTTTACCTTTGCTAGTGGACGTATTTTCCTTTATTGATAAATTAGGGCATTTGCTGTAGCAGAAATTCCTGGAGAATTTGACCCTAGAAAGGATTGCTCCAGCAGAAACATTTAGAAGTAGGCTGTGGTCATTACTTTGACAACTGTCGTCTTCTGGAAGATAAGTCACAATGGCTGTGGTCAAAGCATAATCTGATATCAGCTCAAAACATATTTCATATTTCTCATGTGTGTTATTTTGTTTTTGCTGAGGAAGATTCTCCATGAGCTAACATCTGTCGCAAATCTTCCTCCTTTTTTGCTTGAGGAGGATTAGCCCTGAGCTAACATCTGTGCCAGTCTTCCTCTATTTTGTACTTGGGTTGCTGCCACAGCATGGCCACTAACGAGTGGTGTAGGTCTGTGCCAGGGAACTGAAAGAGCCGAACTTAACCACTAGGCCATGCGTCCAGCCCCTCTGATGTTTTAAAGGTAGTCCAATGGACATGTTTTCAGCCATTTAACTTCTGCCCATAATTAACTTGCAGAATCAGAAAGCAAATGACTACATATTTTTTAGCTCCTTAAAAATATACCTTCACGGAGTTATGGTTTACTGTGGTGCCTCCTGCTTTTAGGGAGGATCAATGCAAGAATTGTCAGTTTATACAGCATTTCTGAGACTTTTGGGCAACCATAGTTGAAGACAGTCAAGATCTTTTATTCTAGAAGATAAATGCTATTTCCACATGAGTTTAGTTCCAGGAAAAATTTGCATGTACAGATGATTTTATACATCACATGAGGAAACAAGGCTATGTAACCCCACATATTTCTCATTCTGCTTTAGCTGCCAAAAATGTAGAATCAGAATCAGTGCCTGGAAGTGAAAATCTGCTATATCACCAGCTCCTTCTTCCATTTAAGATGGTCTAGATTTTTTTATCGCAAATCTGTGTTTTAACCCAGCAGACAGAGTCATCAATGTAGTTTTATATAGTTTGTGCCCTACACTAAGGAGTGAGTGGGAACTAAATGCAGCCTGTGATTAACTTGCCAACCCAAAGAGGGCACCTTTTTAACGTTCACACAGGCACCATAAGGCTAGAGGTGCTTCCAGTATCATAAACCCATTAGAATTAGGCAGGGTATAAATCATTAATAAATATAAATGTCAGGTTTAGGACTTATGCAGCCCTCTGGAAAAAGGATTGAATTATGATTGCTGCCAGAAAAGGGTCAACATATGTCTCTGATTTATGTGTGTATATAAAATATATCAAACAAATATAATAATTCAGATACATATTGAATTCTAAGAGTTTGGAGAATAATTTAACTGTGAAATTATTTGCATAGGTATGCCTATATTGTACTTATGGCTACATTTTCTATTATCTTGTTCAGGAAAGCAAAGTCCTTTCAGTGGACTTTTAGCACCGTGTCAAGGAAGGAAGTGTGAAACCTGTAGCTTTATTTACTACCTGCCTTATCACCATTTTAATAAAATTTGCATTGTAAATTAAACCATTAAAAATGTGTAGTTTTAGAGATTTCATTTTATAGTATTGAGCTCTAAGACCATTTAAGTTGTCTTTAAAAAATAGATTAACAAAATACAAATTAAAAAGAACAAATAACAGAAATACAGGAAGAAGGTACCATAGCTTTATATGTGTATATAGCCAAACCCAAGTGATATATTCTTTAGAATTAGGAGAATTTATTAACTAGCCAGAGAGTCCTTTGAGGTTGAGCATGAAGCTTTTTTATGACCTAATGAATCAAATAAAATTCCATTATACTGAGTTGGTGCTGTTTCCCAAGTGAACTGTTAACCCAGAATTTTAGGGTAAAAAAATCAATTCAGACATCCATTTGAATTTTCATTAAAAAGCAGCATTATAAGATGACTAGTAAAATTACCTGTCTATTGATTCAGTTATGTTTTCTGGAGATATATATATATCTATATATCTATGTATGTAGATATACATGTGTGTGTGTATATATACACACACACACATAGGGAGATTTCCAAGTGAAGGGATTTGAGGTAATGTTTTTTCTTTGTAGTTTTCTGCTATTATTTGAATTCTTCATCAAAAACATATATTATTTGGGGGCCTGCCCCGTGGCCTAGTGGTTAAGTTTGGCATGCTCCACTTCAGCAGCCCAGGTTTGCATGTTCGGATCCCAGGTGTGGACCTACACCACTTGTCAGCCATGCTGTGGTGGCGACCCACATATGAAATAGAGGGAGATTGGTACAGATGTTAGCTCAGGGCGAATCTTCCTCACTGAAAAAAAAAAAACCAAAAGTATTATTTTACAAAAACAATAAAAAAATTCTAAAAAAATTTTAAATTGACTTTTGGTTGCATTTTTAGAAATAAAGCACGCTACCAAGTCAAATATATCATATATTGCTTTAAGGATCCAGAATGGGTGGTGGCAAGAGCTCTGGATTCACTTATAATACTAACTCTATCATCAGCTCATTGCATAACAAAATAGTCTCAAACATTTATGTAGTGCTTACTGTGTGCCAGGACCTGTTTCAAATTTTACTTACTTAATCCTCACTATGAAGTAGGTAATACTATTTTTCCAGTTTCACAGATAAGGAAAATGAGGCCTATGGATGTACAGGTAGTAGTAAGTAGTAGTAAGTGGCAGAGTCTGAATTCGAACCCGGATTCCAGAGTCCTTGTTTTTAACCAGTAGCAATATGCTGTCTCTTACCTTAGGAAAGTCACTTCAACTATCAGAGCCTCTGTTTTCTCTTCTCAAAAGTTAGCATATTGGCTCCAAAATGTTATGACAGTTTGCCTGGAAGCAGCAGAAAGAATCAAGTGGCAGGGGAGCAGTGAATGATCCTATCCTTCTCAGTGCTCTTTCTTGCTGACTTCAACAGATGTTTTCTCTAGTCATTGGCTTATGTTCGTTTAAGTGTCTCTGGTTTGCAGAAACCAGCAAGAGTACAATTAGTACTTATGTTTGGGGAAAGTACAAAAATCACACACTGCATAAGAATTTAGTTCTGAAACTAAACCAGAAACCAGGTATAACCAGAAAACAGGTATAACAGATATTTTGTCATTATACTTCTCAACAGGTGTCAGGGATATCCATAATATTTATGAACCTTTACCAGAAGTATGAAAACTGAAGGAACAGGAAAACACCTTCAGAGATTGTGCCATGTTTATCTTTCTCCTGGAGGGTACCACCAGCTCTGAGGATATTAAATGTAAGGTGATCTTTACAGTGTGGAAGGTGAAAGGCTTCAAGACTAGATTTCTGTGTTCCAATTTATTGGGGAAGATAGAATAATTAATTCAGAAATGGGAGCAGGGAAGAAATCTTTTTATAGCAAGTAAAAAAGAAGCAAAACCCATGCCTGTCAGATGAAAATGGTAAAATGGGTCAGTTTAAGAATATAGGAAGAAGAAACTCTTATCCAATAGCCCTTAACCATTAGCATTTAGATAAAGAAAGGAAAGAGGAATATGGTTTAAGACATAGTTTTCAGATATGTTTACCTTAGATTTTAGAAAATCATTTTCAAAATGTTCAGAGAAAGGAAAAATAGTATTCAACATCTGTATTACTTTCCTCTTGCTGCTGTAACAAATTACCACAAACTTAACTGGCTTAACACCACACACATTTATTATCTTACAGTTCTGGAGGTCATAAGTCTCAAATGGGTCTCACAAGACTAAAATCAAGTTCTTTGGCTCATGGCCCCTTTCTCTGTCTTCAAAATGCATCACTCCAACCTCGCCTTCGTTATCACATTTTCTTTTTCTGATTGACCCTACTGCCTCCTCTTTATAAGGACACTTGTGATTACATTGGGCCTGCCCAGATAATCCAGGGTAATCTCCCCATCTCAAAATCTCATACCCTTTTGCCATGGAGGTAACATATTCATAGGTTGCAGGGAATAGGACATAGACATCTTTGAGAATGGGAAATGGTTAAATTATTCAACCTACTGTAACATCTTAAAATCCTAAAGGGGGAAAAATGACTCAATTAGAATGGGAGCCCTTCAAAACTGAAATTTTGACATAATGGTGAAAGACCCTGTGTTAGCTGGGAAAGGTAAGCTATGCTGCACTAACAAATAAATACTACATCTTAATGGCTTCATGTATAAAATAGTATTCCTTGCTAATAGAAAATATGCTACAAGTCCTGTAACTCTGCAGAGCAGCTCCCCTCCAACCAGTGACTTAGAGATCCAGGGTGATTTCATCTTATGACCCTGCCACGTCAGTATGTACTCTACAATTGCCCTTGGCAAGGAGAGAGCTAGATGGTTGTACAGGAGCTTCTTACTCCCTTAGTCCAAAAGTGACACATGTCACACATTCCCTCGTTATATGGCCCACCTAACTCTAAGGAGGCTAGGAAGTGCAGTCCTCCACATGCTCAAGAATGAAAGAACCAGAATTGATGTATCTTAGGTAACTGATATATTACTGCCTAGGATATTCTCTAGTGAGAAACTCTGTGAAAATAGCATCAGCAGGTTAAAAATTAAAATGAGCTGAGGCTATTGAAAAATATGAAGAGCAGTCAAAATGAAAAAGGAGATGGACTTTTTTGGCGTAGAGTAATGAAGAATAGAGCTAGTACTTGGAAAAGATGTGATCATTTTGGCAAGTGACGGGACAAGTAATGAAAGAACACAAAAGAGGAGAACAGATATTGCTAAGAGGTCCTTGCAGTTTAGGAGAGATGAAGAAAGTGTAAATGCTTGGACTGATTTTCCCAGCTAAGGTGATTGTAGGCCAGAGTACAAAGAAAACCTGCTAGTGAGATCACTAAACTGCTGATGGTGATCTAAAGACTCATGGAGAATAGAAGAGGAACTAAAACTCCAAACTTCAAATATTGTCTTGATTTTTCACAAGAACAAAAACGGATTCTGAAACCTTTATACCACTGAGCTTGATGACGCTGTCTTGCAGAATTCTAAATTGGATTTTAAATAGATTGTGATCCATAGAAGGGAAAGTGATGGTCAACAGGATCCAGCATGAACTCATCAAGAATGCTTCTTTCTGTTCCTGTTTTGAGAGTGCCTATATGCTGGTAGATTAGAGACACTGTGGTTCTGTCTGGATTTCACCAAGGTATTTGACAAAATTTCTCATGACATCCCTGTGGACCAGATGAGGAAAGAGTTCTAGTTGATAATGTAGTTAAGTGGATTTGTAGTGAGTGAGGAATAGGAGAAAGTTAAAAAAAAAAGAATTGAAAAACGTACTAGCGCCAAATCATGAAAATCCTTATAAGCGATTTTAAGGAATTTGAACTTTTTCTTGAGAGCCATTAGGATTCATTAAATAAGGTTGTGAGATGATCGGATTTGCATTATAGAAATATCACTCTCTCTGCAGTGTAGAGAACAGGGTGAAAGAAGCTAATACCAGAGATAAACTAGAAGGTGAGAGGTGATGGTGGACTGAACTAAGGGAACTGCAGTGAGAATAGACAGTAGTTGATGAATTTAAAAGATCTTAAGTTGGTAAGATGGACAGGGTTTTGGCTTTAGTAGAATATAAGGGTAGAAATAGAGTGAAACATCAAACACAACACTCAGGAATATGACTTGAGTGTACTCCTGAATGGATGGTGGTACCATTCTCTGTAAAAGGAACACGGGAGAAAGACTGATTCAAGTAATGATAAATTTCAGGGTGGTAAAGTGGAGATGTCTAGAAGCATATAGGTAAGCTCTGGAACAAAGGAGGGATCTAGGGTAGAGATAAAGATTTAGGAGTCATGAGCATATAGCCGACAATTGGAGGCACAGCAGTGTATGAGATCATCCAGAGAGAGCCTATCGAACTGAGAAGAAAAGCGCCTGAGACCAAACCTTGGGGATCATCGATGTTTAAGGATTTCATAGGAGAAGAGATCAAGAGGGTGTAGTTGAAGGTGCTCTGGTGTCTTAGAAGCTAAAGGAAGTGTTTCAAAGTGGCAGCAATCAGTAGTGTCAAGTGTTACTGAGAGGCCAAGAAAATAAGGCCTCAGAGTGTGTGTACCATGTAGCTACAAGGAGACAAGAGCACTTTCAATAAAGTGGCAGGGGTAAAATCAAATTATAGTGGCCATGAGAGGAGGTAAAGTAGTAGAGACAGAGAGGAGAGAAATGCGATGATATCTGGAGAGGGGTGTGGGGTCAAGGGCAAGATTTCTATGTTTAGATGCTAATGGAAAGAATCAGTAGAGAAGAGAAGGTAGAACAGACTTGATAAGTAAGTAAACTATACCAAACTGAGACCTAGCCACTTACTTCTGATAGGCCATTTAACCCAGAAGTACCATAGTATTTTTTGAAAATTGCTAAGCTATGTGGATTTCATGCTGGTTACCTTGTGATAAAGTTGCGGGTAGCCTCTTTCTATCTCTACAAGCCAGTCAAGCCTGTGGACTTAGTATTTTTCAATGAATTGAAAATATATGCACAATTAGATTGAATCACTTCTTTATTATCTTCTGAGAGACACTGTTGTGTTTTAAAATCTGCTGGCAGTTCAGTGTTACACGGATTTTTTCAGTGACTGTTTCTGCAAAAACACTTTAAAATGCAGTTTACTGCTGTGATCAGCAATAGGGGAAGGCTGTAAAATTTCCACTGTTCTAAATTCTATTCCCCTTGATCTGTCGTGCCTGGACTATAATTTTTTTAAACCATTTGTCTTCTTGTTGGACTTTTCTGCTGCAGTGTATGTTGCTAGCGGTTTTATTTGATCACTGGCAACAAGTTCTGATATTCCTTTTCTGATATTGAGCATTTCAAGCAGTTCCCTAATGAGTCTGCCTCTACGCTCCAGTGCTGTTAACTGATAGATTCCCTATTGTGAAAGTAAGCTTTCAAAAATAATTGACTTATTTTCCTTAGTGAGTCTCCATTTTTGTAGAATTTCATTATTTCTAAAATTGTAGATTTTACTTTGCCTACTCAGAACTTCTCTAGTATAAATTTAGCTTTCCAATTTAAGTAACATTTGGATACTGGGAACTTGGGAACTTGCATGCGTTTATTCAGCAAACATGTATCGAGAACTACTATGTGGCATATACCTGGGCGTTGAGGTGGCAAACTCTCATAAGAGCTTATGCACAGAGCTGACATTTAAGACAGAGTCAGACGAGTAAATCTGTGATTACCGTTCAATGAGATTCATGCTGACTTGTACTATGATAGCACAATCAGGAAAGACTTTCCAAAGGTAATGACGCTTGAGTTATATTTTGAAGAATGAGTAGGATTTAGCTAGATGAAGAAGGGAGGGAAGATCTAAATTAGGAGAAAACTGTTTTTTAAAAAATAACCTATATTTTATATAAAAAAGCTGGGTAATCTGTGAAATAAAGGAATTGGAGAAAATGATGGCAGAGAGATTATTTCATTTAAGAACACCTAGAATTATGGCATCTATTCTGTCCTTCAATTAACCATCTACTTTTGCTTCAGTAATCTTCCGAATCTCAACTCTGTTCATAATATCTCTCTCAAGAAATCTTCAGTGGCTCAACGTTGCCTTCTGATGACATTCAGAGTCTAAAACTAGTCTTCATGGCTTTAGGGCCTACTGATCATCCTCAAAAACTGAAGTACGTATCATTCCTGAACCCATCACACTTTTCCATCTCACAACTTTGCTCAGGTGGCACTCTCTGCTTAGAATGATTTTCCTTTCTTTTTCCCTCCCTTTCCTGTTATATCTTACCTGGTTAAAGTCCTACCCATCCTTAAAAGCTAAAATATCTGAAAAAAAATGATACATCCATGCAATAAAAGTCATTAAAAATAATTTTCTTTAAAATAATTTTGGCATTAAAAATGATTTTGAGGGATAAATAATTATTATGAAAAGATGACTAAATGTATTAATAGATAAACGGTATGTTTAATCACATTTTTAAAAAATTAGCATGCAGAGCAAACTACTTTAGGCGTATTCAACATGGTATGAACAGTCATTATCTCTGGCTAGTTAGATAATGACTGCTCATTTTTTCCCCCTTTTTAGCCTATTCTATATTTTTAGTTTTTTTCTAATAGTAAACGTGGTACTTTTACAGTAGGAAACAAAATAGTATATATGTTCAACTTTTTACATAGTTTTTAAAACCCAACTCGTCCTTCAAAGGGCTCAACTCGTTGTTATTTCCTTCTTAGATTCTTCTGCCATCCACCAATCAGAAATAATCTTTACCTTCTCTCTGCTGCCATTGCATATTTTTGTTCTCTCTTACAACACCATACTACAGTCTACCTTATGTTTTAATTATATGCTACAACCCCCACAGTAATCAACTGGTGCTATGAACAGAGATCACTCTGTTTGTTAAATGAATGAGTGAATGAATGAATGAGCGAATGCATGCTTATGGGAATCCAAAGGAGGATAGTTTTTTAAAAAGCTTAAAATCTTATATACGTAATAGATAAAATATATACATATACATAATATATATTCGTATACCTAATACAGATAATACATGTAGTGAAGAAAAATATAAAAGTTAGTTTATATTTAAGTTTTATAAAAATATAAAAGTTAAAACAGTAGGACAATAATTGTCCAAAAGTGTATATATGTGGAGTGTGTGGTACGGTCAGTAGTAGAGGGATTCTATAAACAGTGTCAAAAGAATCCTGTTTACCAAAATGAGATTCAGGATTATAGCTGAGATAGACAGGTACCCAAAAAAAGCACTTTTATTTGGAAACACACTTCAGTGACATTTGAAGGTCAAATTATGAATGCAGAGTCACGGACCAGAGTCTGTGAATAGTCCCAGCCCACCCTCCCCACGCCTCGCATGCTGGTGTACACAAAAGTAGAATGTGACTGCAATAATCTACAAAGCAGATCATCTTCACTGATAACAAGCCTTCCATTGACGAGTTTTAACTTACCTGCCTGTTGAAATTCTATTTTCCTAGTGATGGTTATTAAAGTGAAAAAAGGACTGCTTTTTTTGTGTGTGTCCCAACTTGAATCTTGTAAGTGCGCCTGCTGGGAGGAAAGAAAATGAACCCAAGACATCTTTCTGTCTCAAATCAAATAAGTATTTTGTGATAAATTGGAATGCCATTCATGCTTACTGTTTTCAGATAAAATACACTGGAAATAAGGCATCTCAAATAGATTTCTGCCCTAAAATTAAAAGTGAGCCTATGGAGCTACACACATGTCTCTTAGGGATTCAGTCAGATTCTGATTCAGTGATACTGATTGTTTTGTCTTCAGACCACATGGGAAGAAACAATGATGAATCAAATGACAGGGATGAGAAGAGATTCATGAGGCATCCTGTCCAGCAGGAATCCCTGCTATCTGCTAAATGCAGAACTAGTTCAGTTTTCTCTCATCTCATTTCTCTATTGGTATCCTAACTTTCCTTAAAGGACTATTATATACATAATTGCAAATATTCTTTGTAAATGTTTCATGAGCAGAAAAATCCTATTCTGGAAGCTTCCAGTCATAACTTGCTGCACAATATACTAGCCCATCATGTAAAATTTCTTCCCTACTTCAGGTATTCAACCTAGAGCTGTTAAATTTCGATTCTCTGCACTAAGTAAATTAATTCCTCAATATCCTGGTTCAAGCCACGACCTTTTCTATGTCTTGAGACTTTGTTTTTGCTTCTATTGGCTTTAATTTTATTTTGTCTAATTTTAAAATGAAAAATAGACATAATTTGGCAGCCCTTGAGCAACATCACATGTGCTTTTCTGAGTCATTTCTTATTAGCAGAATGTCAACTGTCTGGGTCATAGATGAACGAAGAGAGAAACCTTTGGGACCAGACCAACTGTGTGACTCTATATAAATACACTGAGAATTTTTCTATCTAGATTCTGAATTTATCCTAAAAATAGACCTCAAGTACCTGAACTTTCACTTGGGAATCTGATAGACTGATGGATGCGGCATGTGGGCATTTGGGGAAGAAACCACACTTTGATGTATTGTTTTATTTTTTGCCACTCTGAACATAAGGACCTTTTACAAACTCTCTCTTCAGGGTGCACTAAAGGCTTTGGGGGATTTGTCAAACATAAGCACCAAGTGTAAAGATGAAGAGCAAAGTAAATGGAAAAATTAAAATAGGAAAAATGGAACCAATTTCATAATGCAAAGTGTGACACTAAGTATTGTCAGTATATACTGCTTCCAGCTTCATTGTAAAAGGTTCATTATTTGTTTAATTATCCTTTTCTAGTAGTTTACAGGATGCTTTTGTAATTAATATTTTAAAATTCTTTTTAATTTTGAGGGCATGAAAATCTTGAAATAATTTATTAAATGTTTTTAGTAGTCTAAAAAAAGTACATACTTTTTCAGGAATGCCTTGCTCTCCAGTCATTTTTGTACTATTAGTATCTTTAAAAAATATGAAATAATAGAAAATATATGACGAGTTATACAACATTTACTAGTATAAAAATCTCTGTCTCAGTCCTAAGAGTTCTAGTTCTTACTTTATTTTGTACGAATTTGACATTATAATCCCTTAAAGAAAAATAGGGCAGTCATATCATTATTTTATTTGAATATTATTGCCAACAGCACCTTTTTTGTGGGATAATATCCTTAAAATAAAAGGTAGTTTATTGAATTTTAGTTTGACTGTTTTACAGAAAAGGCCAAAATAGAAAACGTAAGTGCCATGTAGACCAGTTAGCTGTTCAGCATTAGAAAAAGTGATTTTAGAGCCACAAACTCCTCTCCAAGCCTTTCTCCTTCTCTCTAATACTGGTCACAAGGGGTGCTGGTTCTGTGGAGATGAATGAACAAAATCCCACCAAGATAAGAAAGCAGAAAATTTATCCTCAGAAGCGTTTTCATGTATTAAAGAGAGGCAGTGTCTTAACACATTTATTTACTTGGTTTAACTTAAAAATAAATTATTTGGTTATGTAGTCCCTAAATTATTTTGAAATCCCATGTAAAGAAATCCCATAGTAACATGCTATCCTAAGTTCTGTATTAATAATAACACCATTAACTTTACAATGTTGAAATATATTTGTAAGAATCTTAAGGTAACTTACATATTTTTTAATCATCTTTATTGTGGTGTAATTTAAATACAATAAAATGCATCAACTATAAGGGTACAGTTTGATGAGTTTTACTAAATGTATACAATCACATAAGCAGGACTGCACTTCCATCACCCTAAAAATTTACCTCGTGCTGCTTTGTAGTCGGTCCCCTTCTCCTACGCCTGGCCCCAGGAAACCACTCATCTTTCTGTCACTATAGTTTAGCCTTTTCTAAAATTTCATTTAAATGGAATCATTCAGTATATAGTCTTTTGTCCTGGCTTTTTTCACATAGTGAAAACAGTGCTTTTGAGATCCATCTGTGTTGTTGCCTTTTAACTTGTGAGTAGTATTCCATTGTATCCTACAGTTTGTTTTTCCAATCACCCATTGATGCCTATGGGTTATTTCCAGTTTGGGGCTATTGTAATGAAAGCTGCTCTGAATATTCATATGTAAGACTTTGTTTTCATTTTTCTTGAGTAAATCTAGAAGTGGTAGTCTAGGTTGCATGGAAAAATTTATGTTTAACTTTATAAGAAACTGCCAAACTGTTTTCCAAATGGCTGTTCCATTTTGCATGCCCACCAACAGTGTCAGAGAGCTGCAGTTTCTCCCTTCAACAAGTAACACGTGTTACTGCTAGTCTTTTGATTTTTGGTCATTCTGGTGGGAATGTAGTGGTATCTCATTGCGGTTTTAATTTTTATTTTATTTTCCTAGTGACTAATGATGTTAAGCTTCTTTTCATGTGCTTGTTTGCCATTCATATGTCTTCTTTTGTGAAGTGTCTATTCAAATCTCTTGCCCATTTTTTGTTAATCAGGCTGTTGTTATTAAGTTGTAGGCATTTGTTATATTTTTTGGACACAAATCCTTTATCAGATAGATATTTTGCAAATATTTTCTCTCACTCTGTGGCTTTTTCTTTACTTTTTTTCTTTTTAAGAAAGGTTTCTAATTTTAATGAAGTTTGATTTATCAATTTTTTTTCTTTTATGGGTCATGCTTTTGGTAGCCTCTCTTAGAACTCCTTAGTAACCAAGGTCACAAAGATTTTCTCCTATGTGTTTGTTTCTAGAAGTTTTATAGTTTAGTTCTTGCTTTCAGATGTGAGACCCACACAGTGCCTGCCTCTTGTCCTTGCTGATTTGGGACCCTGTCTGACTCTTCCCGTTTGGTTCTTTCTTACTTATCCACTTTGATCCTGACCTTGCACACCTTCTGTTCAGAATATCTTCCATTGCCTTTTCTGGGAACTCCCAGTTCCAGTGCTATCCCATCTCTTCCTAGAGGTCACAATACATTGGAAATCCCCCTTTTAATTGTCTACCTTTTCCTTTTCGTCTTCCTTTCCAGTAGCATTTCTAAGAATATTTTCTACCATTTTCATACCATCCTCTAGAAAAATTGTCAAATGTTTTCTTTATTTTTTCCTGGTGCAATATGTGAAAATTCAGATGTGCATAGGGCTTGAAACAACCCTTTAAAAAAATTTTTTTTTCTTGTGAGGAAGATTAGCCCTGAGTTAACATCCGTTGCCAATCCTCTTTTTGCTGAGGAAGATTGGCCCTGGACTAACGTCCATGCCCAGCTTCCTCTACTTTGTAGGGGACTCTGCCACAGCATGGCATGATGAGCGGTGCATCAGTCCATGCCCGGGATCCGAACCTGCAAACCCCCAGGTCGCCAAAGTGGAGCGAGAGAACCCAACTGCTATGCCACCAGGCCGGCCCAGAACCCTTTTATAAGTTTTAAAACAGCAAACATTTAAATTCAGCTAGTGTTAGTGCAAAAGTTCAGAAAATTCCATTATGTTAATTTGATAGCAGTGGAAGAGTGATTTAGTCAGTCCTTTATGTAAGGACCTTTATGTAAGGATAAGATTGAGAGATTTTTTTCCCTAGGTCATGTCAAACATAGTTTCCATGTCTGGATAATTGCCTTAATAAATATGTAATTATTTAGCAAAGCTCTACTCAACCATCAAGCGTTTCCGATCATCCTTTTCCTATCAACTTCCTCTTTTGTGCCCATAATGCCCTCTGTAGACCTCTATTATCTCTTCTACAAGATCGCTTTTTACCACCACAGGGTAAACTCCTCAAGGACAGGAACCTAGTCTTTTCTAACACTGCACGGTGCTTGCTGCATATTACGTGTCTAGGAAATGTTTGCTGAATCAATGATATTACCCTTTCTTTAACATTCCCAGAGAAAAAGGTTCTGTCATCTCCCTAAATGCTAAAATCCTAAAAATTCCTATGGACAGGAATTCTGCTGTCTTATCTGCTATGTAATTTAAACCCACTTTCTTCAGCATTGTCTTTTCTTACTCATAATCACATTGTCAACTAAAGTGTTTATCCATTTCACTATCACTCTCTTGAACACAACTGGCATTTTACTAAACCCAATAGATGCTCTTGAGTTTTTAGTAAATGATGATCTCTTCTTTGAGTTTGGGCTTTATCTCTCTGTCACATATCCTGTTAACTGTTATTAGTTCAGCATGAGTGGAATTCTTTGTTATTGTTGGAAGGAACTTCGGTGAGGCGATTTTTAGAGAAAAAAAATTTTGGATATTGGCATAAAAAGAAGCATTTGCTCTTCCACTACTATTAGAAAAAAAAGAATAAAATTACTTTTAGTACGAACAATTAAATTTTGTTTTAAAGAAAATATTGAATATTCATTTTAAAACATTACTGCTTAGTGTATTCTTTGATTATCCGACATAAATATGATCCAGAAGATGAAGAAAATCTTTATAGAATAGTTTGGATACCCGATGTGCTTTTAGACAATAACTTCATTGTTTAGCACATGACAATTTGGTGAGATTTACATGTCTATTCTATAGCTAATATAATGGATTATAGAAACATTCAGAAAATAAAACCAATTCCATTACTGCATAATGGTTGTTTTGCCCATTGAATAGAATCAATCACTAAAATAACTAAAATGCAGAAAACCTAAACTAGTTAGCTTTAAAAAAATAATTGATTCTGAGATTATAGCTGGAGAGGCTTAGTAGAAGACTTGCTCATTCTTTCTCAAAGACACATTTGCTCCCAATAAGGTATCCATCCTCAGAGGCTCCAATCAACCTTGCTTCAAATAAGCCAAGCAATGAAGCAGGTACAACTTCTACACAAAATGACATCATTGCATCTTTAATAATCAGACCACATGCTGGTGTAGTGTGGGATTCCATAATTACTCTGATGTTTCCACATGGATTGAATTTGAATCACCCTGTCTTCCCTTAGTGATAGTATTATTAAAATACTCAAAGGTGGCCTCTATTTTCCTTTAATAGTGTTTAAGTTACTGTTTGTTTAGAAAGCAGGTCCTTTGGTCCTTATTTGATGTTTGCTTCTGATGCTGTCTCACTCCACGTCTGCTGATATTGCTGACATCCCCTCCATTACATGTCTTATACATTGCCCCTTGCTGAATCAGTTCTATGTCTGTACTGAAATGTGCTGCTTTTGTTCTTGCCCTTAACTCATAATATGTCTAGATTCCCTTTGTTTTCACTGTTTGCTGTATTTTCCATTTAGCATCAATAACATGTATCTTTTCGATGAGTTCCACTTTTCAGAAATATAGAATAGTTCTTTTTATTCTAATTGGTGCTCTTTTTCCCTACATTCTACTTTCTCATGGCAATATTGCCACACCTGCTTTTTGTTTCTTATCATATACTTCTTACACTCAATCGTTTTTCATCGTAATCCTATTCTCTTCTAGTGTGAGCAGGATGATGACTTGAGCATATTTTTACTTCAGCCCTACCCCTTACTGCCTCTTGCCTTCCACTTAGCCTGTTGAAGTCATCTAAGATTTTGCCTCCATTTTTTTTACAGAATGAATCAAGAACTATTTAGACAAATTGTGTCACTCATTTCTTTGCTCCTGCTGTTTCTTGCTTCCCTTCTTCCCATTTTATGGATTCTCTTTTTGCATTATGTGGAATATGTCCTTGAGTAATTCTTTTAGATGTGTCATATTTGATAATGCATCATTTAGTTCGTACCAGAAGAACATAAGTTCTATGAGGACATGAATTCTTGTCTGTTTTGTCACTGCTTTGCCTAGAACAGTGCCTGGCAAATAGTAGGTGCTAAATACATATCTTTTGAAGGAATCAAATCAATTTATTTTATCTCTTGGCCTTCTCCCTCTCAATTTTAAAACTTTTTTATGGAAATAATTATAAACTGTCTATCACATTTTCCTGCTTTCTGATACCAAGTATACCCCACAATAATTCACCTTTATTGATAACTTAGGGTCATCATTGACCATATCACTTATTATGATTTGTTCTAATCTGATCTCAAAATTCCCTCAAAGCATCTCTTGGAATTTTACCTCTAAATTAACTAGCTTCCATATGCCAAGTGTTTCAAATTGATTTTTCTTCTCTGTATATCAGGTTAGAAGTGGTAGTACAGAAGCTTCGGACCAAGTAAAGCCCTCTGGAAATGTCATTTGCTGGATGCAAAGATATCACAAGAAGCAGTGTCTAGAAGAGATACCAGTCAAATAGCCTGGCAGTCATTAGTGCAGAAAAGCTTGAAAGAGGGAAAATTCAGCCATAAAAAGCTATGTAGCCCATAAAAGCTAGATGAGAAAACAAGTTCAAAGCTGAAGATCACAAGCCAAGCCAAGAGAAATTATTGCACCAATGAGAATGTGCCTGCAGCAGTTTTCTGTTAGCTATGGATGAGAAGGAAGCAAATAATAGTTTTAGACCTTTCATGAACAGCAATAAATTTTTTGTGTGTGTGTGAGGAAGATGAGTCCTGTGCTAACATCTGCCAATCCTCCTCTTTTTTTTTTTTTTTTTTTGCTGAGGAAGACTGGCCCTGGGCTAACATCCGTGACCATTTTCCTCCACTTTATATGGGGTGCCACCACAGCATGGCTTGCCAAGCAGTGCGTCGGTGCGCACACGGGATCCGAACCGGCGAACCCCGGGCCGCCACAGCGGAGTGCGCACACCTAACCACTTGCGCCACTAGGCCAGCCCCCGATAAATTTTTTTTTTATCTCTTATCCTCACCTCTGCCCTGCCCATCCTTGCTGTTGATCTGTCATTCTCACTACTGTTAGTAATGCTGTACCGATTATCTATTGCTACATAAAATACCACCCCAAACATAGTGGCTTAAAACAACAACCATTCCTTATTTCTTTTTGTTTTGTCAGTTGGGGCAACAGTTTTTTCTGGGCTCAGCTGAATGGATTTCTGCTGTTCTAATGTGGGGTAACTTTTGTGGCTTCAGTCATATAGTAGCTTGACTAGGGCTAGAGGGTTTAACATAGCCTCACTTATATGTTTGGGGCCTTCTTGCTGACCATAGGCTGGACCCCTCTCTCTCTACATGGTTTCTCACCCAGGCTTCTTTACATGGTATCAGGAGCGTTCCAATAAGACAACAGTGGATGCTGCAAGGCCTCTTGAGGCCTACACTCCAAAACTACTTAACATTACTTCTGCCACATTCTGCTCACCGAAGTCACGGGGTTAGCCTAGATACAAGGGGTGGAGAAGTACAAAATATTATGGCCATATTTTTCATACGACACCTATCTCTGAGAGCCTACTCCTAACCTTCAAACTTCTAATTTACAATATTGTAATTCATGTACTCACATAGCTATCTCTTCTTGTAAAATTGAGCTCCTTGAGGGAAGGAATTAGGTTATCTTTATCTGCAGCGCATAGTAGAGGACCTGGTACCTAGTAAGACCTTAATAAAGGGATGTTGAGCCAATGGTGGACTGATTGGTTGATATGTACATACATAGGCATGTATGGATATGTGTATATACATCTTGTCCTGTACTTTTAGTAGCTAGATTCTGTAATTATAAGATTAATGGAATAGTACTTTCAAAAAATACAAAATAAATTAGAAGTATGTCTTTCTGGTGTAAAAGAGTAAGGGTTTTTGTGTATGTTAAGCAGTAACCACAGAATGCCATGTTCTTAGAACATAGAAACTCATCTGTGTAGTAGAGACTTAGTAGTGTTTCCTTAATCAGTTCTCAGGTCAAATAATCAGAAATGATTTCATCTCTTTTCTCCACCATCATTGTTATCAAACATGTTGGGCCTCATAATCTAAGATATATATTGCTTTGTGGCATGTTTTTAATGTCAGATTAATGACCATTTGTGCCAAAATAACAAGGAAAGTCTATTTGCAAATGTAGCCCTAATTACTTTGCCTTAAAAATACTTTGAATAGGGGGCCGGCCTGGTGGCGCAAGCGGTTAAGTGCGCGCGCTCCGCTGCGGCGGCCTGGGGTTCGCTGGTTCGGATCCCAGGCGCGCACCGACCTACTGCTTGGCAAACCATGCTGTGGCGGCGTCCCACATAAAGTGGAGGAAGATGGGCACAGATGTTAGCCCAGGGCCGTCTTCCTCAGCAGAAAAAAGAGGAGGATTGGCGGATGTTAGCACAAGGCTGATCTCCTCACAAAAAAAAAAAAAAAAAAAAAATACTTTGAATAATCTAAATGGCCAACTTGAATTATCTAATATCAGCTAAGACTCAATTGATGGCACTAAAATGACAATTGATATTTCATGGAATTTAAAAATCCTGTGTCCTAGTTAAGTTCCTACAGTAGGTAATTATTCCACGTGTAGTTTTGCCAAGATACTGTGATATACTCTTTGATTTGCCTCCACTGCTGTACACTGTTGCTGAATGGTGTTAAGCCACTATCACATTTTTCCTCTGGTGGTTTGGAGATCACTGTAAATATGCCAAAATTTGAAATTCTTTGGGCATAATAGGCTTTACATTTATATAAATTATTATTTTGTCCACCTTGAGTCTTTCAGACATTTTGTTTTATGTAAATGTGGTCTGCAAATTTCATTAAGAGACCAAAAGGACACATGTGTATGCAGAGTTAATATTTGTTCAGACAAGTAATCCTTCATGAATGCAAAAATGCAGATTTTGTGTGGATTACATCAAAGAATCACAGAATGAATAACAACTAATAATAGAAAAACATTTGGTGAATATTTTTAAAAATGTTTATCTTGTAGAACTACAACAAGAGAGAAATAGCTACATATATAAAATCAAATCTTAATATAATATCACAAAAATAAAGTGTTATCAAACATAATGTAGAATTAAAATTGAACAAAGATAAAGCAAGCTCTCCTGACTATGGAAAGAAAATATAGACAGAAAAGAAATTGAATTTCAGATCTTTGTTTCAAGATAAAAGTGAATTATTATAAAATAGACCTGTATTCATAACTTAGACTCTCTTATTTGGATTTCATACCCTGAAAGCAATCATAAGACTGAAGGGAAATTTATTATAAAGTCACCTGGGATATCACTTCATAAACATAGAAAACAACATTAGAAATTGAAATGGGAACAATGAAAATTTCATTTTAAAAGAATGTAAATGGTTGGCAAGGAAAGAACTGTTGAGATACATGAAAGAAATTCATTACTTCTCTTGAATTCGTATAAATACTGAAAAGTGTTTTCCATTAACAGGATACTGGCGCCGCAGTAAATATGATTAGGTATTTCCCCTCTGTACATAGGGACTCAAACTGTTCTAAAGAGACTTTCTGTATTAGTACTCCAGATGAAGCTGTCGTCCCACCTGCCTAAGAGTAGGGCCTAAGAGTCTGTTAGGCGTCACCAAACCAGAGGCAAAAGTGCAAGTTGGCCATGTAGCTCTGTCTGGTTGGGAGAACTGGAGGGCAGGGCATTTGGGGGATGTAGTCCATTACTGATCCCTCAACAAAGTGCAGAGTTGGTGGCATCCCTTGGACAGAGAAGATAATCATACAAAGAGTTAACCACCCGCAGATCATTCAGTTTCTAAGTCTAGGTGCATTCCACTGTAATTAGAGTGTGTTTGTTCATTAGTAGCTGAACATTTTGCAGACTCTAAAAGTTTAAATGATCCTGAAGCTCATTATGGCACCTCGTGCATCACAGATTACACAGTTGCTCTGCTCCTTTATGTGCCTTTTATATCTTAATTTAGGTCCCAGTGTGAGTATGTATGTCACATCATGAAAGTATGAATAGTAACAAATGATTTTGAAGGAATTGTCATGTGCCTTTATACAGAATAGAAAAAATATGCATATTTTAGTCCTCTCAATATAGTCTGTATTCTAGAGCCTCAGAACTGAGCAGGGGCTCTATTTCATTAAAGTTAAATGGGAAAGAAATCAAGTCTTAGGAACAAAATGGTAGAAATCTACCTACTCAGGGATTGCAGAGTATAAGTTTTGTCAAGATAAAATGAACAATATTTCAAAGAAACCAAAAGAAAACTCAGCATTGTAGAATACTGGAAGAACATGGGCTTTGGAGTAAGACACATTCCATACTGAGCCACTTATCAGCTGTGTGTTCTTGGGCAAGTTATTTAATCTCTGAGCCTCAGTTCCTTTTCTGTATAACAGAGACATCTACACTTCAAATAGGGATTAGGGATAATAGGTAAAGTGCCTGGTATCATGCCTGACACATACTAAGTGCCGAATAAATGGTTACTATTATTCTTACAGGGTTGGGAAGTGTGTTTTCTTGGTCATAGCCCACAGTTATTCAGCAGAGGAAGCCAGAGGATGCCTGCATTGTGATAGTTTGGGTCTGGGGTGGGTGGGACTGTTGGCTGCATGGAGTGACACTCTTGTAACTTACCCTCCCAGCTTTGCTTCCATTCATTAGCTGTTGACACTCACTGTTGCACTGGAAATGTGGAAAACTCTTCACCAGGACCATCTAGCACCACTGTGTGACTAGATTCATCCAGCCAGTTACAGGAAGACAATGCCTTTAACCTAGAGAATATACAGAATGTAGAGTTGAAAGGACCATATGCTGGCTACCAACTGGTGGACAACAGACCCCTGGTTCCTCCAAGTTATTGCAAGTGTTCCAAGTGTGCATCAAGCATCATCTGAGATAGAATAATGTCTTATATCTCTCTGTATGCAGTACTGTTTTAGTGTTGTGATTAACGAAATACAAATTCATTTCAAAGCATTGTTGAATTCTTAGTAGCTTTGCATCATGTTGTATTTTCTCTGTCAGCCATTATAAAACACACAACTCTCACATCAGGGTGGTTGTGGTTCAAAGGAACCGTAAAATTGTTTGACATTATACAGGAGCCCTCATGCTCAGAAAAGTCAAGAATTGGTGCTCTCATTTCCCAGGTCCAGGAAGATGATGTGTGATGTACTCACTTACATAGCTTGTTAAGGAAAACACTAGCAAGAACTGTAGCCTCCCAATCCCTAGTCCAGAACTCTGAACAGTGGAGATGTTTGCACCATTGCTTCTGGAAAAATCTGTGAACTGTATTTAGTATACAGATTAGTATGCATGAAGTTGAGTATTGACAGAAAATGGGTTATATGAAAAACATTTAAAACAGTACCTGGCACATATAAAGCACTCAGTAAATGATAGCTGTTATCATGATGGCTATGCAGTCAGGAGTGGTTTTGTCACTTTTTTCTGTCTGTTGCTCAGAGTAACTTATTATATCCAAGTGTAACATTTTAAGTTATATCATTTGTCACTCAGACAAGTGGCTTCTGTTTTCACGTCTCATACTCTCAGAATTGGAGTGGGTGGATATTTTTTAAATCTCCCTTCCATGAGTCTTTTAGGAATAGAGGCTCTTGCCATTAGTACTGAGGCTAACTTTGGAGGCAAGTCCTTGAGATGCATTTTTTTGTAGCCTCAGATAGCTATTGGCCTTTAATGTGCATGCTTAAGACAGAGCTCAGTTTTGTTGCTGAATTACCCATTGGGATTGGGTATATTTATGTGAACTAAAGGGATTTAAACATTTACTTTCCATCAATGTTTTTTAATTTGTCCTTCCCCCTGCCCTGTTCCCCTAGACCAGACTCTTTATTTATTGAGAGACGTAACATTAGATCAATATTTATTTAAAATTGTACCCAGAGGTAGTCCCTAGAGATCTGGTATCTCATTTCACAGTGTGGCCCACAGGTGATAGCAGAAAACAGTGACTGAGAGAGATTTATATCTGACTATGCAAATAAAGTACCCATTTCATAAAGCTATAAACCATCCAGATTAATCACAGTAGTTAAATACCAAGAAAGTTCCCCATGGGTTTTTCAGGTAAATTTAGGACTAAAGGAAGTGTTAGCACTGTTTGGTTCTGAGTGTTTTTCATTATCCATATTTAGCATGAATTCTTTCTTTAGCTATGTAGGAATTTGATTTCTAAGCTAAATAAGAGAATATGTGAAGTTTGTACTTGTGCATGTCCAAGTAGAATTCTCTTACAGGGGAGTCGCCCAGGGAAAGGAGATGAAAGAGCCAGAAGTAGTAAGCACATCTGTCTGTGCTGAACATGTCCATTTTACGTAAAGGCAGATGACTTACAATAGCTTCCACGTAGTTCTCATTCAGTCAGCTATGTCAGGCAAGGACTTGGCTGTTTCGTGTCCGAGCTATTGGGCAGCAGCCTCTTCAGAGGAAATCACCAAAGGCCTCTGTTTCTCCCCTGAATGCAGCCCAGTGGAGCATTACTCCAGTATAAATATATTCAGTGGTTGAGTATCCAGGCCTCCAGTGGTGATCTTGCTCTGCGGTTAAGAAGGTAACCTGATTTAGAATAAACACACTAGAGCTAGCCCTAGACAAGTGTTTTAGAAGTTATGTCTACATTGTTGCCCCCACCCAGTGCCCCATCACATCCTTAAATATTCACCCAAACTGACTTCTCCTATAAGTGCCCACTGCCTGCTGTCCTCAGCCAGTTCCCTGTACCATTCAATTTTCCTTTCTCCTTCTTTTTCTCACTGTCAGAACATATCTGCCCTATCATCCCATTCCCTTAAGACTTTGTGTGATGTCTATTCAATTATCTGTTCAAATAATTTATGCCAAAATGTAAATAAGTGGTAATATGTGCCCCCTTCCACACAAATAACATATTTGCCTTTTAGCAGTAGCAAATGAAGAGACTCAGACACTGAATTCTAAGTGTCCTGGCAGGCAGCAGGAGAGGGGTTTCAGGAAAGGGATCCTTTGGCTCTCACCATATATACCCACAGGGCATTGGCCCAGGTCTGAGCAAAAAAGCACAAATTATACTCCAACCCTCACTCCACATCTGGTCTACAACTGTATTCACAGAAGCGGCACTTTTGTTTCCCACCTCCCAGAAGTCTGTGACACTGAGCAATTTTTCAGAGGAAGAGAAAAAGCAGAGTCTAATAATGGGATTAATTTTCACAGTTTTGCAGCTGAGGCTTCCTTTGGGGCTCATTCTTTTAGAAATAAGTGCCCCATTAATAATGGGCACAGAATTCACAGAAGGGAGAGATAGGAAGTGTGATGAAGGAGGCTGTGAAGGGAAGAGAGGCGATGAGGAACAATTAGATGAGTGGAAAACTGGGAGTGAAATCGGGTTTGCTCGAAAAATGAGAAATGTAGGGAGATTTTCATATTTACATGTATTTTTAATTCAAACGAAAGATAAGGTAGAGTCTGAAGTGGAAATAAACAACGTGAATTGCAGAAGAATCTGGCCGGTCATCTCTTTTTTTGGCTAATTTCTGATTCCACCACTATCAGCTAAATAGTGGCTTTGGTATTGGCCAATATAAAATGGTCCCCAAGGTGCCAGCTCTGTTGCCAAAGACACCTTACCTTGCCCACCCTCATTTCCTGGTGCGCCCTGTTGAAACCATCTACGGTTCTATTTCTATTGTTATGTGTAAAATTTTGCAACAAGAAACAGAAATTCTACTCTCCTTCCATCAAAACACTCATGTATATTGTTTTAAAGCAGTTGGTGACATTTGGCTTTTTCAGAAAACAGATTTTGCATATGCTTATTACATAGACTGTTTCTGCTTTTTTCTTTTGGTAGGGGGGAGTTTGAAGTGTCTCTTTCTTAAAAGTAACCAATTTTGGCTCTTCTGTTTAAAATTCAAAATTGTGCCATTGGGCATGGATTAAGTGGTCCATGGTTTGATTACATTCTAAAGGAGAATTAATAGATGTATTGAGAGTCATTATAGCAAGTGGCTAAAATTGCAGACTCTGGGGCTGGGCTGCTGAGGTTCAATTCCTGCTGTCTCGCACTTACTGGTATATGACCTTGGGCAAGTCACTTAATTCTCTGGGCTTCAGTTTCATCATCTATGAAAAATGAAGATCATAAATACAGTAATTAGGAGAATTAAGTGACTTAATATATGAAAAATGCTTAGAACTACATGCCTGACACATAGTCAAGACTATATGTTGTTGTTCTTGTTAGAAGAGATAAATTGAATGGCTTTTATATTCATATAAAGAGAAAATTATCAAATAGTTTATTCTAATTAGAAGGAGAAAAAAGGCAGTGATTCTCCAGCACATGGTTCCTGTGGCTAAAATTCAAGTTTTGCTGTGATAAATGTGCAGTTTTATATCTATGTGTGGCTAACATTTATTGAGTGCTCACTATTTTTCAATTACTGTGCTGGGCAGTTTACATATTTTATTTAATTCTCACAACAACCTGATGAGGTAGATACTATTATTATCCCCCTTTTACAGATGAGAAAACTGAGGCTAAACGTAAATTTCTAAAAGTCCAAGAGCTCGTAAATGATGTAATGTTTCAAAGTTTGTGCTTTTAACCACTGCTCTGTAATGCTCCCAAAATATGCTTGCAGCTATCAAAATATAGATATGTTGTGCAGTAATAAGATAAGACAATTCTGCTCTTTTTATCAGAACTTAGTAGGGCAAGTGAAGTCTGCTTCATTTATTCCTCACCCCCTGGGTTGTTGGTTTCATGCCATGTTTTAGTCAGAATGAGGAAACCTCAGGGCCTTAAAGAGGTTTTCTCCTTGTAAGTGTTGATAGTTATTTGTCGTTCAGTATGATCCAGATCAAGTAGGAATAGTCTTTGTACAATAAAAAAAAAAAAAAAACTTCTCTAACTCCTTTTTACGTGAGGGATAAATCCTGACTGTGAAATCATAGATGCGAGTAGTAAACGTTTGGGACAAAGCAGCATGGCAAGGAGAACCCTGGTTCATCCTGGTTTACTGTGATATTTGCTCTGAGAGGCAACATCACCACAGAGCAAGATGCCCACTGTTGTGCTTCCCAGATAGCAAAGAAAATTTACTCATCTCCATTGCTTGCTGGCATTGGATTTCCTGTAACTGCTCTCTGTTCTCATTTTATCCTTAATTAGCCTGTCTCATATTGTGTATAACTTGTAAGACACCTCTGGTACACACACTCAAAAGTTTGACTTTGAATCTTCAAATAAGATTACTTGGCAGACGTAAGTGGAACATTTCCATATCCTCTTGGCAGTCAGCAGCATTTGCTGTTATATTCCTCTGCACGTGGTGATTTATAGCCATCCCTGATGCCTCCTGTGAATGACAACGCCAGCCTATTATGAGATTTCTCATCTCTGAATTCCTGTAGGATTTGCAGTCTGGAACACACTGGCTCATGTTGGCTTGTTCTCTAGCAGTTGCATGTGTGAAGAGGCAGGGAGCACCAGTGTGTTTCCTAGAGTGTCTGACTCAGGGCTGGGCAGTAGCGAGCTTAATAAAGAAAGGAATGGAGAGAAAAGAGGGAGAGGTGTTATGTCTGCCTTATCTCTCAAATTAGATTGTCAGCTTCTCAGCCCGGAGATCTTATCTGGTTTTCCTGTCCCCTTTAGTGCTTATTAGAATAGCAGGCAAACAGTGAGTATGCAGTGCATGTTTCTTGCCTGAAGGCCTAGGTCTTATTTTGATTCATAGATTATGCCAAAAAGATACTCTTGCCATTTACTTGAACTTAATGCAACCCAAAGAAAGAAGAGTTTTCTATAAATGTTATTGAAATGTTATGTACATTGAATTGAAGGTATCTCTAACTCAGTTTTCGATTGGTCCCTCACAGAATAGTAATCCTCATTTCAGAAGACAAACCTCTAAACTGGTGGTGCAGTGACGACAGCTATGTCAACAGAAATATATGTAGTCATAAAGCAGAGATGTTATCCTCAGGAAAGTACTAACACTGAAATCCCGTCAATGACTAAAATGCTGCAGTAATAAAAGCTCATTCTGACCAAGAGTAACCATTTGGCCCCAAGAAGGAGTCAGCAGCCCCCTGATTGGGATTGGGAGGTGCACACTGAGGTACCCTTATACCTCTGTCAAAAATCAGTTGACTACACATTTGTGGATCTATTTCTGGACCCTCTATTGTGTTCTATATATCTTTTCACCTTTACTGAATTGTATTGATAACAATAGCTTTATAGTAAGATTTAAAATCAGGTTAAGTAAGTGCTTCAACTTTGTACTTCTTTCTTAAAATTGTTTTGATTATTCTAGAGCCTTTGCATTTCCATATCCATTTTAAATTCAGGTTGTCTGATTTTACAAAGACATCTGCTAGAATAATGATTGGGAGTGCATTAAATCTATAGATTAATTTGGGAAGAATGGCCATCTTAATATTGAGTCTTCTACTTCATGAGCTTGGAATATCTTTCCATTTATTTGTTATTTTTTATCAGTCAAGTTTTGCAGTTTTTTTTTTCTTTTTTTTTTCCACCCTAAAGCCCCTACATAGTTGTATATTCTTCTTGTAGGTCCTTCTAGTTCTTCTACGTGAGCCGCCACCACAGCATGGCTACTGACAGATGAGTGGTATGGTTTTGTGCCGGGGAACCGAATCTGGGCCGCCAAAGCAGAGTGCCCCCAAACGTTAACCACTAGTCCATCACGGCTGGCTCAAGTTTTGCAGTTTTAAGTGTAAAGGACTTGGTTGTGTTTTGCTAGACTTATTTTCAGGTATTTGTTTTACTGGCATTACTGGAAATAGAGTTTGTTTTCCAATTGTTTGCTGCTAGCATGCAAGAATACTTTTCTGTATTAACCTATTGTCTTGCAAACTTGCTAAATTCATTTATTTGTTTTAATTCTTGTTATATAAATTGCATGTGATTTTCTATGTAAAAAAAATCATATCATCTGCAAATAGTGCAAATAGAGGTAGTTTTACTTTCTTTCTGTTTTTTGTGCCTTTTTATTTTTTGACTTTTTCTTTCATGTCTTATTTCAAAGACTAGGACCTCAAGAACAGAGGCTCTTTTGAATACAAGAAAGTGGGTGTCCTTGCCTTGATCTCAGGGGAAAGCAATATTGTCTTTCTCCATTAAATATAATCTTAGTGATTGAACTTTCTATAGATACCCTTTGTTAGGTTGAGGACGTTCCTTAATATTTCTAGTTAGCTGGGCATTTTATCATTAATAGATATTGAATGTTGTCAAATGTTTTTCTGCATCAGTTGGAATATTCATATGGTTATGTTTTTTTCCCCATATTCTGTTAATCTAGTGAATTACATTGATTAATTTTCAAATGTTAAACCAACCTTGCATTACTAGGGTAAACCATTCTTTTTTTTTTTTTTAAACATTTAAAGAACTACTTTTTATTTTTTTTTTGTTTGAGGAAGGTTGGCCCTGTGCTAACATCTGTTGCCAATCTTCCTCTTTTACTTTTTTCTCCCCAAAGCCCCAGTACATATTTGTATATCATAGTTGTAGAGTTGTATCTCTTCTATGTGGGATGCTGCCTCAGCATGGTTTGATGAGCAGTGAGTAGGTCCACACCCAGGATCTGAACCAGCAAACTCTGGGCCACCAAAGCGGAACACATGAACTTAACTGCTATGCCACCAGGCCAGCCCCTAGGGTAAACCATTCTTAGTCATGATATGTTATCTTTTTTATGTATTATTGGATTTGATTTGCTAATATTTTGTTAAAAATATTTGGCTCTGTCTTCATAAGGGTATTCTTCTGTAATTTCCTTGATAATGTCTTTGTCACATTTTGTATTAGAGTTCTACTGGCCTCATAAAATGAGTTAGGCAGTTACTGTCCTCTATTTTTTTTAAAAGTTTGCATAATATTATTGTTATTTCTTCTTTGAATGTTTTATAGAACTTACTAATGAAACCATTTGAGTTGGAGTTTGCTTTTTAGGAAGATTTTTGATACCACATTTATTTTTGTTAGTAGTTATAGAACTATTCAGATTTTCTGTATCTTCTTGTGTCAATTTTGCTAATTTATATTTTCAAGAAGTATATCCATTTCATCTAAGCTGTGAAATTTGTTGGCATGACATTTTTAATAGTGTCTTATGATTATGCTTTCAATATCTGTAGAATCAGTAGTAATAACCATTTTTCATTCTTGATACTGATATTTTAAATATTTGATACTTTGACTCTCTGATGTTTGAATATTTTTAGTGTTCCATTTTATTTTATCTCTTGACTTTTTGGCTATATCTCTTTACATCATTATTTTTAGTGGTTGGTCTATGGATTGCAATACATTCGCCTAACCTTCCACAGATTATTTAGAGTTAATATTGCACCACTTCATGTAAAATGTAGAAAATTTGGAACCATATGGGTTCCTTTGCCTACACCCAACCTTTATATGGTAGTTGTCATATGTATAATATTTACATACATTGAAAATGTGACCAGATAATGCTATATTTGTTTTCAATATTCAGTCATATTTTAAAGAACTTGAGGGGGAAAAACATAGTGTTTTGTATTTACCCAGATATTTACCATTCTTGTGCTTCCTTCTATCCTGATGTGTCAGAGTTCTTTCTGGTATCATTTCCCTTCAGCCTGAAATATTACTTATAGCATTTCTAATAGAGTTGGTCTGCTGCCAATGAATTCTCTTAGTTTTCCTTCATCTGACAATGTCTTTATTCTGCCTTTATGCCTCTAGGATATTTTTGCTGACTGTAGAATTCTGAGTTGACAGAGACATCTGCCAGAATTTTGATTGGGAGTACATTAAATCTGTAGATCAATTTGGGAAGAATTGCTATCTTAGCAAAAGAAAGATGTTATTCCACTGCCTTCTGTCCCCCATCATTTCTTTTGAGAAATCTGTGATTATTCTAATCATTATTCTCTGTATATAATGTGTCATTTTCTCTATCTGCTTTTAAGACTTTTTCTTTTCCTTGGATTTCGTCAGCTTGATTATGATATGTGTAGGTGTTTTTTCCTTTGATTTTTATCCTGTTTGGAGTTCACAAAGATTCATGAATATGTAGATTTATTTCTTTCAACTAAATTTGGGAATTTTTGAGTCATTATTTCTTCAAACAGATTTTCTTCCCCAGTGTCTTGTGCCTCTACTCCTGGGACTCCAATAATATGTATTTGTGATCTTTTGATATTCTACAGGCCCCTGAGGCTCTGTTCACGTTTTCCTATTTTCCTTTCTTTGTGTTCTTCAGCTTGGATATTTTATATGGTTTATCTTCAAACGTACTGACTCTTTCCTCTGTCATCACCAGTATGCTGTTGAGCCTTTGCAGTGATTTTTTTTTTAGTTCAGATATTTTATTTTATTTTTAAGTTTTAACATTTCTGTAATTTTTTTTTAGTTTTTTTTTCACCCCTACTGAGAAAATCTGCTTTTTCATTCATTTCAAGTGTGTTTCCCTTTATTTCATGAAGTATATTTAGAATAGCCGCTTTATATCTGATTATCATGATGTTGGCATTTGTTGATTGCTTTTCCCTTTAGAATTGATCACATTTTTCTTTTTTGTATGTTCAGCAATTTTGAATTGTGCCCTTGATATTGTGAATATTATATTGTGTAGGTTCTAAGTTCCTGTTATGTTCCTCTGGAGACTGTTGATGCATTGTTTTAGCAGGCAATCAACCCAGTCAGGTTCAGACCACAAATTCTATCTTGCAGTGATTCAAATCACAGTTAACTCTTCAAGCCTGTGTGTGGGACCATCCTGTGTGTATCATTCAGGGGTTACCTTGAGACATGGCTTAAATGTGAGTTCAGTTCTCTGAGCAGGTTTAGGTCTGCCCCTCATATGTGTATCTCAGGGCTTAGGCTGAGACTTGTGCAGGTTCAAACATGGAACCAGATGATGCTCTTCTCTAGCCCTTTCCCCACACTCCCTGGCTCTATTGGAGTTTCAGGCGCTGCTGCTTCCTCCCTTATATTACTCTATACCTGGAGCCCACATTCGGGGGAAGCTGCAAGAGAAATGAGGGAAAAAACTACAAAACAGGAAATTCATTCGCATCCAGTTGCCATTGTAAGTTATTGCTGTCCTCTAGAATCCACCTGTGTTTCTTTACTTTGAGGAATCTTCAGGGAGTTATTTTGGTATTTTGCCTAGAGATTTTAGTTATAATCAGCAGGAGGCATGGATTATAGGTTTACATTGCCATGCCAGAATGGCAACCTCAGAAGGTAGAGTTTGAAAACGATAGTCTGGATCCAGAACTTAAGCAATAACTATATTGCTTGTCCTCTTCAAAAAAAATTTTTTAAATATATGTAATATTAATTAAATTGATGGATCTCCCTGAGTCAGATATATCCAGAATCTCTCAAAAATTCCTCCAACAGATCACTTTTATTCATTTACTAACAATAGATTTAATAACTCTTTCAGGAAGGTGTTAAACAGTGTTTTTCCCTCTCATCCTGAGAGAGGAGGATAGAAAGTGAAGGAAGGGGAGTCCCTAAATCTAACTCCAAAAAATAACATACAGTCTAATTATTGGTCAACAGTCAACAAGCACAAATACCCTTCTGGATCTTGCTTTGGGCACAAAAAAGTAACAGAAAGGAAATAGCCTACTGAAAAATTCATATGCCTACCATGTAGAAAAATTCATTATCTCCAAAGACAAATGAACCCAATCTCAACAGAGATGAAGACCTTAAGATTTTTATTCTACTGGTAATTCAAAAGAATAATGTGGAAACCATGAACATTCAGCTAATTCTGTGTAACTTTAATTATGAAATTTTCAATATGTAAATAATAATTTCAGCTCCATCTTTGGAAGTCTGTTTTACAAAGCTACCTCTTTGTAGCCATGAGTTTCCTGGTGCCAGGCCCTTTTCCTTTGTGATCATGACATACTCTTAGAAACTTATTTTGAGAAGTGATTTATCCATGCTGTTCCAGGGCCTCTTGTAGTAGTAGTGGTGGTGGTGGTGGTAGTGGTAGTGGTGGTAGTAGTAATACATAAATGGTAGAAATAACAGTACAGATGATGATAGCTTACTTAAGACTTATTTTGAGCCACATATTATATGCTAACACTTTACAAACATTAGCTCATTTAACCCCTGGTAGGTTTTATTTTTTTAGATGAGTAAAATGAAGCTTAATATGCCAAGGCCACACAAATGATAAGTGGCAGAGCTAGGATTTATTCTGGCCAGCTATGCCATAAGTAGGACTTGGAGTCCTGAGCCAGTATATAGTTCCTTCCTACAGATTAATGTAAGTAGATAAATGAACCAGCATTTCACTGTCACTCATTTTGTCCAGCAAGAAACCAGGGTCCATCACTCTTCCAGTGGGTGATCATGCTACATCTAAAGACTGGGAAGTGAGTCAGAGATGTAATTTTAACCTTGGGCTTCTTCTAAGGCTCTCCACTGTGAAACTTGATCTAATGAATAAAATCAATCTTAGCAAATTAGTAAAGCAGAAAATTTCACATTCCTTTCTGAATGTCTTTAGGTACTACCACCCAAGTCTTCTACAGGAATATAAAAATATTACTTCTCTGATCATTAATTGCGTTCAGCAATTCCAAGGTTAACACCCTTAGGAAATACTGTCATCACCAGTCAACTGTTGATAAGGTTGGGAAGGATAGCAGTTTTTAGCTAGCTGGCACTATATTCCGCTAAAATTGAGATTCTTTTACTAAAAAAGAGGATAATGGACATTGGGAAGCAACTAGCTGTCTCTGCTACAATCTGTGAATCTGGTCTTCCCCCTGGACTTCCCCATTTCGGTAAATGTCAGCTCCGTTCTTCCAGTTGCTTAGGCCAAAGTATCTTGGGGTCATCCTTGACTCCTTTTCTCTCCTACTCTACGTCCAATCTACCAGCAAATCCTATTGATTATACTTTTAAAATATATTCTGAATCTGACAACTTCTGACTAACTCCATCACTTTCCTCTTAGTGCGGGCTATCATCGCCTCCCCTAGACTTCTGAAATAGTCTCCTCACTGGTCTCTCTGGTTCTGCCAGTCCATTCTCCACTTAGTAGCATACAGTCCTCAAAACATAAGTCAGATCAGGTCATTCTGTGTGCAGAACTCTCCGGTTACCTCCCAGCTCACTGAATAAAATCCAAGTAGCTTACTATTAAAAGGCCGTACGTCACTTGTTCCGGCCTAACTCTCTGATTAAATCTACTATTCTCTCCCTCACTCATTCCACTCCACCTACACTGGTGGAGTGGAATGTTGATGTTCCTTGAATACCCCAAGGATGTACCAATTTCAGAGCCTTTGTATCTACTGTTCCTTCTATCTTGAATGCTGTTCTCCTAGATATCCCCATGGCTTGCTCCTTAACTTCCTTCAGGCTTGTGATCAAATATCACAGTATCAAAGAGATCTTCCCCAACAGCCTATCTAAAATAGGATTTCCGCTTATAAAACTTTTTCCCTTTATACAGCTTTTTTTCTTCTTAACACTCAGCACCATGTGACACATTATCTGATTTTCTGCATGTGTATGTGTGTACTTTCTCTTTGTACATACGTGCATATATATAAACACTTATATGTACATATATGAATTTGATTATTGAATGTCTTCTCCACTCTAATTAGAGTAGGAACTTGGGCTATTTTGTTCACTATCAGATAAGGGTGGTCAGGAGAGACTTCTCTGAGGAGAGGACATTTGAACTAAGGATGAATGAAGAGGAGCCAGCTATGCAAAGGTCTCAAAGGAGAGCACTCCAGACAAAAGGAACACTAAGTGCAAAGGCCCTACAGTGGAAATAAGCCTGCTGAGTTTAGGGGACTTGTCCTGCCTTTGGGGACAAAGAGAAGCCCAGTATAGCTGGAATATAGAAAATTATAGACAGAGTGGAACAAGTTGAGGTGGGAGAGAGAAGCAGGGCGAAATCATTATATAGAGTTTTGCCTGTCCCAGACACAATAGAAAAAGAGTTGCCAGCCTCTCTGGCCCCTCAGCCATTCTCTAGCCTGTGGGAAGCTCTAAGGCTCCACTGCCAGAGGCCACTCAGTAGCTACTAGTGACTTGCAGCTATTTAGATTTAATTAACTAAAAGTAGATACAATAAAAAGTACAGTTTTTCAATCACACTGGCCATATTGCAAGTGTTCAATAGTCACACGTGGCTAATGGCTACCTGTTGGACAGTACAGATAGAGAACATTCCATCATCACAGAAAGTTCTGTTGGACAGTGCTGCTCTAGGAAAGCCAGTCAAGGAGAAATAATGCCAAGTTTGCTTAGCCTCTCCTTTGTGATTTTCTCTTAACCCTAGAATCAGCGTTTATCTATTTAAATGGAAATATATGTGGTGCATAGAAAATTAGCATGTGGCCTGTTGCATATGCAAATGTTCTCATGGATGATTTTTACCTGTGACAGAAAAGATGGGAAAGACTGGTAAATCACAAGCATTCTTAACCTTATTATGAATACATTGCAAATGTAAAAATGCAAAGTGTGGAAGTCATAAGCGTGAAAGCGGCTTTCAATTTGTTTTAATAGGTGTTTTCTATGTCTTATTGTAACCTAGGGATCTTGCTGCAAGAAACTGCCTGGTAGGTGAAAATAATGTTCTAAAAATCAGTGACTTTGGAATGTCTCGTCAAGAGGATGGTGGAGTGTATTCATCTTCTGGCTTAAAGCAGATTCCCATTAAATGGACAGCACCAGAAGCTCTTAATTATGGTAAGAATAGACTCTATTTCTTTTTGGTGGTAAAAATGGACTCCATTAGCACAAAACATTCACATGCAAAGTTATAGGGTAGAGCAGAGTCCAAGTTAGAATGATTTGAGGATCAGCACAAATGTGTAAATGTTCTTAGTTTGCACTTAAACATGAGCACGAACTTACTTCATTGACTTTATTGATCAGATTTCTATATGTAAGATTACTAGATTTAAAAGATGGATACACTCACAAGCCTGTTAAATATGACTATGCATCTAAGAGAGTTTGTGTTTTTATCCAAAAATATGAATATTTTGATAGTGAAATTATACACAGTAAAAGTGTTGCTGTGGCTCTGGACCATTTCTTTTGAATATCTTATAATTGGTCCAATAATCTCATCTGTTAGGATCCTAAAATATTAAGTCAATCTATTCTGTAGTCTGTCACTCTGAAAATCAACATGGTTTCTTAGCATCTCTGGAACTTGTATAAATCTTGTGGGAAGAGAGAGATGAGACTTACATTTTAAAACAGCAGGGATATTTTTCACTTGAATTCTTATGTGTCATTGTAACTGGAAATAAATACAGCTTGCATTATCTGTGATTGGGATGAAATGGGCCATAACAAGATGGGTAACAGCTCAAGAATAAAAAAAAAAGATTGTGCTTTAAGTGAAATTAGAAATCACATTTTCATTAAGGGAAGCAACATATGAGCCATGGGTTGGTGAATGGATGTAGTATGTTTTGAATAGAAATATCATAAAATTATTCTTTGTTTCTTTAAAATGAAAAATTACTTCATCATGAAAAATTAATAAAGCATTTATAAATGCCTTAACTTAATGCCTAAATTAAAGACATAAAGCTTTTGTTTTGAGGTAAAATTCATGTAACATAAAATTAACCATTTTAAAGTCAACAGTTCAGTGGCATTTAGTACAATTCATAATGTTGTGCAACTACTATCTCTATCTAGTTCCAAAACATTTTCATCACTCCAAAATAAAACCCTATACCCATTAAGAAGTTACTCCCCATTCCTCCCTCCCCCCAGCCACTGGCAACCACATATCTGCTTTTTGTTGTTATGGATATACCTATTCTGCATATTTCGTATAAATGGAACCATACAATATGTGACCTTTTGTGTGTGGCTTCTTTCACTTAGCATAATGTTTTTGAGGTTCATCCATGTTGTAGTATGTATCAGTACTTCATTCCATTTTATGGCTGAATAATATTACATTTTATGTTTTTACCACAACTTGTTAATCCATTCACCCACTGATGTATATTTGAGCGGTTTTCACCTCTTGGCTATTGTGAATAGTGCTGCTATAAACATTTGTGTACCAGGATTTGCTTGAGTACCTGTTTTCAATTATTCTGGGTATACATTAGGAGTCATATGGTAATTCTATGTTTAACTTTTTGAGGAACCACCAAATGTTTTCCAGATAAAGCTTTGGAATGTAATTGGTTTGGAAGTTAGTTGGGGCAGATCCAGGCACCAGAATCTGGTTTGTATTTTGCATACCAACAATACAATGGATTATATAAGAGTAGGTAGTTGTCATTATGAGAAATTGACTAAGCTGTTCTAGTTCCCAAAAATGACATTTTTAAACTTAACGCTCCACAGATACTAATCCTCACCCTTAGTTTGTATTTCCAAGTGCTAGCAAGAGAAGCTTTTATGAGTTTTCTAGTGATCCCAAACTGATTCCGCTATTCCTCAGAATCTAGAGGAAACAGCAGCCCTGCTGTTTTCCATAGTGATTCTTCTCTGGGGTGGTTATCATTATTACTCTAAGGCTATATTCCTAAGGAGAACAATCACAGGATAAAAGTTAGGCTTGTAACCCTTGTATTTACAGAGAGGTTTTCTTTAGATGAAAGAACATTGTTAAGCACCTTCTTACTGATTCTTACAGCATCCCTATAAGGGAGCTGGACCTGGACTTGGGGGACCCTAAAGGCTTACCAGTAAAATCCAGCTCTCTAGAATTTGTCTTTAACCCTGTTTGCCAGATTCTCTTCATTATATTGCCTTTAAAAGTCCTCTCAGGGGCCGACCTGGTGGCACAATGGTTAAGTTCACGTGCTCTACTTCAGTGGCCTGGGGTTTGCAGGTTCGAATCCTGGGCACAGACCTACGCACTGCTCATCAAGCCATGCTATGGCAGTGTCCCACATACAAAATAGAGGAAGATGGGCGCAGATGTTAGCTCAGGGCCAATCTTCCTCAGCAAAAGAAAAAAAAAAGTCTTCTTACTGTTAAGCAATTATGTGAAGTAAAATTCTGGCTTTTAATCAAAGAGTATTTTGGTTGAATTTCAAGGTGACTAAAGTATTTACAAAT
Source organism: Diceros bicornis minor (assembly GCF_020826845.1). NCBI lineage: Eukaryota > Metazoa > Chordata > Mammalia > Perissodactyla > Rhinocerotidae > Diceros > Diceros bicornis. Next base: position 32,518,433 of record NC_080740.1, read on the forward strand.
TAAAATTCTAATTCCAGATATCACTAAGAGCCAGACTTAAGCCTTTTAAGTAATAAATAGAGGTATGAAGATCTTTGAGTGGCAGTAAGGGACATTTTTTGGCAGTCTTAACTTTATAAAATGCAGAACAATTTAGATGACAAAGAGGGAGAGATTTTAACAGTAGCTGAGAAAGAAGTTTTGAGTATTTATTACCTGATGCACTGATGGAGTTCCTGAGAGTCTACAAGTCTCATAGCAACCCTGAGAAGTTGTTTTAGTTCTCACAGACTAAAATTACTGAAGATTGGCTCTAAATCCTAGCATTTTTTTATTTTTTGGTGAGGAAGATTGGCCATGAGCTAACGTCCATTGCCAATCCTCCTCTTTTTGCTGAGGAAGATTGGCCCTGAGCTAACATCTGTGTCCGTCTTCCTCCACTTTGCATGTGGGACACTGCCACAGCATGGCTTGATGAGCAGTGCGTAGGTCCACACCCAGGATCTGAACTAACGAATCCCAGGCCACCAAAGCGGAGCCAACCACTACACCACTGAGCCAGGGCCCCTAGCATTTTTTTTAACAAAAAGAAAATATAAGTATCTTATGAAAGTCCTATTTCTCATTATACTTTTTTCATGTTTTATGAAAATATTGTTTTATGATTGGTGGTAAGATTCTGCCTCATTCTCCCTCAGAGGGACTTTTCATCACTCTTGCCTCAGAGTAGGTAAAATACTGCCCAAGTCTCCAAGAAGTGTGGGGTCAAGGTAGGTGGAAAAAACATGAAGTCTAAGGAACTTCTCTGAAACTTTGGCTTAGGGACATAGAATTAAACTTATTTGCATCATTGTTTTGTCATTAATGTTGTTTAATTTTTAAAAGATAGTACATATACTTGGTTTTTTAAAAATCAAGCAATAGTAGAGGGCCTACAATGAAATGTAAGCCCCTCTCCCATGCCTGCCTCTAGCCACATAATTCCCCTTCCTAGAGGCAAATACTCTTATCATATTCTTATATTCTTCTCAGCCATTTATTGGTATATATCTCCTCCTCCTTTTTTTAAACACAAAATGATAGCATACTTGCTAGCCTCTTCAGCATGTATTGCCACCATCCTCAGCACAGCTGTCACCAAAGGTACTGTGTTTTTGGGGGCAAATAGGACACTGATCTCCAACTAAGAAATAAAATAATCTACTTATCAATTATTAAAAGAAACTTTTTCATCTGTCACCTGGGAATTTGGGCCGATGCATCCTCTAATTTAATTAGTGTGATGTAATTAAGTGCTCCAAAATGCGAGGGAGGTAGGATTTATAGTGAAAAGAGTCCTGGATCACTCATCAGGACTAGGTTTCCCAACCAGTTATGTCAATAGTTGCATGAACTTGGCAAGCCGTCTGCTTCTGTGCACCTACATTTTCTAATTTGCAAGATGAGAATGATAGTACTTTTTCTCTGCAAGGGTATTGTGAGGATCGAATGAGAGATGGAAAAATAGCAAAATGCTATACAATTATAAGTTACTCTTAGCCCATTAAAGTTATTCAACAAGGTTCCAGTTCAAGATGGCAACATAGGAACTTCCTGAACTCACTTCTTCCCACTGACACACCAAATCTGTAGCTACATATGGAACAATTCCCTCTAAAAAAAAAAAAAACCCTAGAAACTAGCTGAGCAACTTCTACTCATTGGGCAAACGAGAAAAAAAACTACATCAAAGCAGTAGGAGAGGCTGAGACACAATCTCACCATAAACTCAACCCCCAGTGTGGCAACCCACAATCAGGAGGGAACTGAAAACGTGGAGGTTCTCACTGAGAAATGAAGGGTTTGAACCCCACATTGGGCACCCCAGCTTTTAAGACCTGCACCTGAGACATGAGCCCTCAAAACATCTAGCTTTGGAATACAACAGGGAAACTGAGAAATGGCTCTTAAAGGGCTCGTGCACTCGGACTCACCCACCCTAGGGGCCAGCACAGAAACAGCCAATGGAGAGGCTCCCAGACTTTATGTGAAAGGGATTTATTTGCTAATCTTAAAGCATCAGCCTGAGGAGCAGGCATTTAATTTAACAGACATCTGAGGGCCTGCCGGGATGCCGTCCAGGGATGGAGGCTAGTGGGTGCCAATATTTCCCAAAAGGGAGCTTATACACGTATCTGGTGCCCCGGTTTTTGTGCCTGCTGCCCAGGGGATAGCCCTTGATTGCCTGCCTCTGGTGGCAAACGTGTCTTGTATTCCTGGGTCCCACAGGACTGTAACAGTCAGAGACAGTTCGTAGCTACCACCCCCAGGGTACTGAATAGACAGCAAACTGAAAGAGACCTATTTGCCTGTCTTGGAACTTGGGCCTGAAGGTCAGGCTTCAGGTTCAGCACACATCTAGGGGACTACAGAGTTCCTCTCAAAGAACATACGCCAGCGGAAGTCATCTTTGTTCTCACCCTCTGCCTTGCTACAGCTCACTGATATCTCCCAGAAAGGAAATTATACACTCGTCTGGAGTCCCAGTTTTTGGAACTGCTGCCCAGGGAACACCTCCAGATCGCCTGGCTCTGGTGGTCAGCAGGGCTTACACTTACAATCTCACAGGACTGTACATATTTGCAACTTTAAAAGTTGTTGCCTGAGGGTCTGGCTTCCAATCAACGTGTAATCTAGGTGCTGACCAAGACTCTCCCCTTTGGGATACTGACAGGTGCTGGCACACCTTTAATGACTTTAATAGCTCTTAACTACCAAAAGCCATTAAAAATAAAATAGGCTGTGTGCTCAATCACAAAGGTTTGAAAGACAACCAAGAGCTAGGGCAGGGTTGAGTGACAAGGTTCATCTCCTACACAAGGCAACTCCTTCAAGACTGGGAGAGGGGACTGTTTCCTCTAATGCATAGAAACCAATACAGAGAGTCAAGAAACATGAAGAAGCAGGAGAATATGTTCCAAATGAAAGAACAAGATAAAACTTCAGGAAAAAAACTTAATGAAACAGAGATAAGTTATTACCTGATAAAAAGTTCCAAGTAATAGTCATAATGATGCTCACTGAACTCAGGAAAAGAATGGATGAACACAGTGAAAACTTCAACAAAGAGATAGAAAATATAGGAAAGTACCGGGTAGAAGTCACAGAGCTAAAGAATGCAATAACTGAGCTGAAAAATACACTAGAAGGGTTCAACAACAGACTAGATGAAGCAGAAGAAAGGATCAGTGAACTCGAAAACAGGGCAGTGGTACTTACCCAATCAGAGCAGCAAAAAGAAAAAAGAATTTTAAAAAGTGAAGGTAGTTTAAAGGACTTATGTTAAAATATCAAGTGGACTAACATTCGCAATATAGGGGTCCCAGAAGACAGACAGAAGAGAAAAGGGCAGAAAATTTCCCTAACCTGGAAAGGAAACAGGCATCTAGATCCAGGAAGCCTAGAGAGTTCCAAATAAGTGGAACCTAAATAGACCCAAACCAATAATTAAAATATCAAAAGTTAAAGACATGGAGAGAATATTAAAAGCAGCAAAAGAAAAATAACTTGTTACATACAAGGGAACTCCCATAATACTATTAGCAGATTTTTCAACAAAAACTTGCAGTCTAGAAGGTGTTAGCACACTATATTCAAAGTGCTGAAAGAAAAAGAACTTCCAACCAAGAATACTCTAACTAGCAAAGTTATGATTCAGAATTGGAAGAGAGAGAAAGAGTTTTCCAGACAAGCAAAGCTAAAGGAATTCATCACCACTAAACTGGCCTTACAAGAAATGTTAAAGGTACTTCTTCAGCTGAAAAGAAAGAATGCTAGTTGGGAACAAGAAAACATATGAAAGTTGAAATCTCACTGGTAAAGGTAAATATATAGTAGAGGCAGTGATTAATAACTTATAAAGCTTGTATGAAAGTTAAAAGACAAACATAGTAAAAATTTCTACAACAGTTAGTTAAGGGATGCATAAGATAAAAAGATGTAAAATTTCACATCAAAAACAGCATGGGGGGGTGGAGAATAATAATGTAGAGCTTTAGAATTTGTTCAAACTTAAGTTGTTGTCAACTTAAAATATTGACTTTTACAAATATAAATTGTTATACATAAGCCTCATGGTAACTACAAGGCAAAAACCTATAGTACATACACAAAAGACAAAGAGAAAGGAATCTAAGCATATCATTAGAGAAAGTCATCAAGTCACAGAGGAAGAGAGCAAGAGAAGAATAAAGGAATAGAGAGGAACTACAAAAGAGTCAGAAAACAATTAACAAAATGGCAATATGTACGTACCTATCAGTAATTACTTTAAATGTAAATGGACTAAATTCTTCCATCAAAAGACATAGAGTGTTGAATGGATTTAAAAAAAAAAACCCAACTGTATGCTGCCTACAAAAGACTCACTTCAAATATAAGGACACACACAGACTGAAAGTAAAGAGATGCAAAAAGACATTTCATGCAAATGGAAACCAAAAGAAAGCTAGGGTAGCTATACTTCTATCAGACAAAATAAACTTTAAAATGAAGATATAATCAGAAACAAAGAAGGGCATCACGTAATGGTAAAGGGTCAATCCAACAAGAGGATATAACGTTTGTAAATATTTATGCACCCAACATAGGAGAACCTAAATATATAAAGCAAATATTAACAGACCTAAAGGGAGAAATAGACAGCAATACAGTAATAGTAGGGGACTTTAATACACCACTTTCATCAATGGATAGATCATTCAGATAGAAAATCAATAAGGAAACATTGACCTTAAATGATACGTTAGACTGGATGGACTTAAGATAAATACACGACATTCCATCCAAAAGAAGCAGAATACAAATTCTCTTCACTAAATGGTATTGGGAAAACTGGACAGCCACGTGCAAAAGAATGAAACTGGACCATTATCTTATATCATACACAAAAATTAACTCAAAATGGATTAAAGGCTTGAATGTAAGACCTAAAACCATAAAACTCCTAGAAGAAAAGAGAGGCAGTAATCTCCTTGACATCAGTCTTAGAGATGATTTTTTGGACTTGATACCAAAAGCAAAGGCAACAAAAGCAAAAATAAAGTAAGACTACAGTCTGGTGCTGCATAATGACATTTCTGTCAGCAATGGACTGCATATACGATGGTAGTACCATAAGATTAGTACCATATAACCTAGCTGTATAGTAGGCTATACCATCTAGGTTTGTGTAAGTACACTCTATGATGTTCATACAATGACGAAATTGCCTAATGACGCATTTCTCAGAATATATCCCTGTCATTAAGCAACACCTGACTGTACATAAAATTAAAAAGCTTCTATACCGCAAAGGAAACCTTCAATAAAATGAAAAGGTAACCTACTGAATGGCAGAAAATATTTGTAAATCGTATATCTAATAAGGGGTTAATATCCAAAATATATGAAGAACTCATACAACTCAATAGCAAAAAAAAAAAACAATTCAATTAAAAAATGGGCAAAGGATCTGAATAGACATTTTTCCAAAGAAGACATACAGATGGGCAACAGTTACATGAAAAGATGCTCAACATTATTAATCATCAGGAAAATTCCAATCAAAATTACAATGAGATATGACCTCACACCTGTTAGAATAGCTGTTATCAAAAAGATAAAAAACAAGTGTTGGTGAAGATATGGAGAAAGGAAACCCTGGTGTACTGTTGGTAGGAATGTAAATTGCTTCAGCCACTGTGGAAAACAGTATGGAGGTGCCTCAAAAAATTAAAAATAGAACTACCATATGATCCAGCAATTCCACTTCTGGGTATATATCTGAAGGAAATGAAATCATTATCTTGAAGAGATATATTTACCCCCATGTTCATTGCAGCATTATTTACAATAGCCAAAATATGGAAACAATCTGAGTGTCCATCAATGGATGAATGGATAAAGAAATTGTAGTTTATATACATATATATTCACATATATGTGTGTGTGTGTACATATAGAATATTACACACATGATGTGTACAATGGCATACTATTCAGCCATAAAAAAAAGAATGAAATCTGGCCATTGCAACAATATGGATGGACCTTGAGGGAATTATGCTAAGTGAAATAAGTCAGACAGAGAAAGACAAATACCATATGATCTCTCTTGTATGTAAAACCTAAAAAAAGCTCATAGGTACAGAGAACAGATTGGTAGTTGCCAGAGGTAGAGGTTGACAAAATGGGTAAAGAAGGTCAAAGGTACAAACTTCCAGTTATAAAATAAATAAGTCCTGGGGATGTTATGTACGGCATGGTGATTATAGTTAATAATACTGTATTGCATATTTGAAAGTTGCTATGAGAGTAAATCTGACAAGTTCTCATCACAAGAAAAATAGATTTATAACTATGTGTGGTGATGGATGTTAACTAGACATTATGGTGATCATTTCGCAATATATACAAATATCAAATCACTATGTTGTACATCTGAAACTAATATAATGTTATATGTGAATTATACCTCAATAAAATAAAAGTAAATAAAAAATAAATTAAAAAATAAAAATTATCAAGTGAAGCCGGGTTCCAAGGTCAAGATTGTAAAGTTAGGTTATAAGATTTCACTTCTGCAGTGTGAGCTTGGTTTATATACAACATGCCTTTCTTTCTTGATCTCTGCCCAGATATTATCTTACAAAGAAGATATTAGACTCTGTATACTTTGTACTTTCTTAAAGAATTAATGAGCCTTAACTTGTAGCCATTGAATGACTTTCATGAAAAGTATTAAATTATTGGGTGCCAAACATAAAAAGAGTTGATACGCAGACAAGAAAACTCATCTTCCTACCAAACAGCAGAGTGAATGTCCATAATTACTGTCTACTCAGAAGGAAGCTAATTCACACAGCTGGAGATGATAATCAGTAAGTGCACTCCAAACTCTGACGTCAGAGCAGTTACCATAGTGCAGGCATACTCTCATTCTCATTTTCCTTTTTTCAAGAAAGAGAATAGGCCATCTTTAAAGTAACAAGACATTTTTAGAAGAGGAGCATTTATAAATCCTGGAATGGGAGAGTTAAGGCAGGAAGCTACAAGGGGAATAGAAATGAAATCATTTAAGAAACCTTTAGCACCACAGCAAATGGAGTTTAGTTATGACAGTATATGCCCTACATGTAAAATTTAAATAAAAGTACAAATATGTTGGGAAAGTTTTTGAAATTCTTAGCCTCTTGGAGATTGGAAAGGAGTTTTCTGCTTCCCCTCCTTAGTTTCACATCCATCTCCAGAAGGTATCTTGTGTTGGCTTTTCTCTCTGTGCTTCTCCAAAAGACTACCAAAACCAAACAAAAATCCTGAGAGCTTAGCTTATGTAGCTCACTAAAACAGGTGCACCAAGATATTTTGACAAAACAAGGCACCATGTAATTTAAAGAAGTTGTTTTTATCAGCCAGCTATGTTAATTTCTACTCTATTCAAAACACACAGAAAAATGTACTTTCCGTAAATGAAACTAGCAGTGGAGAAAATGAGACCTTTAAGCATGTGAGAATATCTGTAAACAGTAATGAATAAAAAATTGAAGTTAAGAAACTTTCCTTATTGCTTTAAGTTTGTTTGTAATTTTAGTGGAAAGAAAATGATGCAGGCAGAAGACAAATTTGCAGAAATCCAACTTATTTAATTTCCTAGGCATGGATGTGTACAAATTTATATCTTTTTTATATAAACCACTCATCTCATTTAGATACCACAGGGAAAGTAAGCTTGCGTGCTGGCTGAAAATTCGTTTGTGGTGGGGGAAAGTGATTTGGGAGCTGATTTGGTAAAACTAGCAGCCTGAACACTGTTCATTTAATTAGTAATATTACTAGTCCTAGAAAGTAAAACTAGTGAAGAGAATAAGATCACTAGTTATTGAGTTCCTTTGGTAAGTTTAACTATGTTAATGTGACTGACAGACAGACATAACCAGAAATGCTCACCTACTTATCCACTGACCTGGTTATGGTTTTGTTCACCTCCAGGAAGATACAGTTCTGAGAGTGACGTGTGGAGCTTTGGCATCCTCCTCTGGGAGACCTTTAGCTTAGGGGTCTGCCCATACCCTGGAATGACAAATCAGCAAGCACGGGAACAAGTGGAGAGAGGTGAGCCAAAGACGCGGGGTGGTAGTGTTCACATCCAGCCTCCAGGGGCAGGGCTGATGCTGTGTCTGCGGCTTTCCTGGGAGGAGGAAGGTACATAGTGGTTGGGAATGTAAATAGAGAGCAGAGGCGTTGATAAATCTGCTTTTGAACCCCATGGATGGTGTGACTCTTATACAAGAAACACCGACAAACAAAAGAAAACTAAAAGATTCTAACACTTTAAAAATACAGAGCTATATGCTTTCCTTCCACTCCCCCTGCCTGGCATGACATCATCAAGGTTGTGCCATTCAGTATCTTCAAGGGTAATAGGGTAGTGTTCCTCAATCTCCTGTCTTTTATTCTATACCAAATAAACACCATTAATATTACTGCAAATTGAAATGTAGTTAGACTTCAGCAAGAAGTTTTTGAGAATTTTGTAACACTTCTGAAGACACCCAGTGGTGTTCCCAGACCAGAGATTGGAATAAGAAGGTGGTGGTGACAGCCTAGCACGCACTTGCATAGCCCACCGCTTTCAACAGAAAGAATGCTTTTGAAAAAGTGGCAGTGCCCCAGCGTCAGGCCCCTCAAGAGGGGCATGGGTGTAGGAAGATGAATTTCTAGCTCCTTCGTACCTTCTTCTACCTCTCACAGATATCTTATTTCCTGAGGCAAATGCAAGGGCACTTACACACTACCCAGCTCGCTCCTGGGACACCGCCAGACAACTTTGAATTAAAGATAAGAATCTTCTCGGGCTGCAAAGAAATATAACTCATATTCATTTTTATTTCACTTTTGAATTAGTGTTTATAAAATCCTCATCCTCTCCTCATCTTCAAAAACCTGAGTTGTAGAGATGATTTTTAAAACTCTGCCCACAGCATCTAAAAGCAAATTCTAAAAGCAAATACTTAGAGCAACTAAAATATGCATTTGTATGTGATGTATCTTACATCAGACTTTATAACAAACCAAAAAAATGAGTTATTTGAACTAGAAGGTAATTCTTTGGCTCTGTAATATTGAATTCTGTATCACTTGTAGGGAAAAAAAATCAGATTGCCCTGAAATGGATTTTTTGTTCCTGTTACACCTACAACATAAGATACCAAAATTTATAAACTGCATAATGCCCTGTGTGAATATTTGTATCTTATCTCCATTCTAAATTCTCTGTTCTTCTCTTGGGTCTTCAGGATACCGAATGTCAGCCCCTCAGCATTGTCCAGAGGACATTTTTAAAATTATGATGAAATGTTGGGATTATAAACCTGAAAACCGCCCCAAGTTCAGTGAACTGCAGAAAGAGCTTGCTGTCATCAAGAGGAAAGTCACATAGTGACAGAAGTACAACAGCCTTCAGGACTCGGTCCTGCAGCTGATGATCTCGTTCTTCTCGTTAACAATGAGTTCATACCACGTTACCTGCAACAGTCTTCTAAGGTTATTTTTTTTATTAACTGTTTTTTTAAATATGTGCCATTTAAAAAAAAGTCAAAGGCAAGTGCATTCAAGAAACAGACAGTCCTACCAAGGGCTTGATTAGCTCACCACAGCAATCCTACCATTTCAGGCCGTTGTACATAGAAAAGCACAGGCTCTAAATGAGAGATGACACAGCTCTCTTTTTCACACCGGGACCATTCACGTTTCTCAGAGGTTTTCTACTTCAGGCACAGTTCCTGGGCTGCTGTCCCATGCCGCAGACCCCACTCAGTTGGTGCTATAGGCTGCATTGGTAATGCCGTATTGGCAGGACACATTCCAACCACGGTTGGCTTTCTGCTCTGCCAAGGCAAGATTACATTTGTAAACATCATTTTATTTTGGGAATTATTTGGACCTCCTAGAGTTTTTCTTTTCTTTCTTGCCAGAAATAAGCACAGTGTAAGAATCATCACACTCCTTTATTATTACTAAGGCTGTCATTTCCCTCCTCCTTTGTCCGGGCATCAGAAAATGATGCGTGAAATGTCCTCAGAGAGCACACCATTAGAGTTGAGGCAGCAGCTTTTAAAGGATGTTTTAGAGAGCTGTGACCGCAGGAAGTCAATTTGAACAGGGGAGTGGTCTGGAGAAAGGAGCAGCCAGAGTAGTGATCAGAGAAGAGAAGAAACAGAAAATATAAAATCTGCCTTCTCATCAGAGTTATGCCTTTACACACACACTCCCGTTTTATTTCATGGTCTGAATTCACGAGAAAGGTTTTAAGAAATGTTTTCAGGAGTTCACAGAGAGAGCCTTCTTAATGGCAACAAATTTTTTTTTAGAGAAACTGCAAAGCACAAGTCCACAGAAATAACAGCATACTTTTGGTTAAATACCTTCCCTTCAGAGAAAGACATCCCAGAATTTAATGCTCTTCATTTGTACCACTTTTCAGAGCTGTCAGAATGTCATGATCCTAGTTCATAAACACATTCACATGTGTACGTACACAAGTGCACGTGCGCATGCGCGCACACACACACACACACACACACACACACACACACACACTCTCTCTCTCTCTCTCTCTCTCTCTCTCTCTCTCTCTCTCTCTCTTTTACTACCAAGATGCAAGGCAGGTGTGAATGGAGTAAACAGTTGAGAAGTCAAATGAGCATTATTGAGGAGAAGGACACAGGGACAGCCCTCCTATTTCCTCTCTTCCCTTCATTTACCCTTATACTGCTGCCTGGAAATCCCTGTCATTTGCTGACAGGTATGTGAGTACAGTTCTGGAGATGTTTCATATGGATAATACATAACACAGAGTTAAAACTAGGATTCTGTTGAGCTGAATCTTAGCTGCATCCAGGGAACTTACCCCGTGTTCTGTATATAGTTGCCTCTCAGGATAAATATGTGTGTAAGAGATGGTCATGCTCAGGGGTAAATGGGGCTTGGGAGCTTTTATTAAGTGCTCAGGCCTGTGTCCAGATAAATAGCATCTTAGTGATTATTTGGTCTACGTTCATTGGAAGAGTTTATAGTATAGAAAATTCCTCCTGCCCTCTCCAGCTGTTTGCTGCCTATGAATATCATTGCACAGGACTCACACCCAGTACTTTAAAGAGTATAGAGGATAATACTGACAGAAAAATGGCTTGTGTCTATCATTTTAATCCCCTTGCAAGTTTTGTACACATTTAATGAGCATTACATCCAGACTGAAATGAAAGCATAATAAACTTGCCCTCAAAAATATACTGCAATATACAAAGCAACTATTTTTTAATCAGCATTGTTTCCCTTCTGTCAAATATAAATAAATGGAACCTTCTTTTGATGGCATATACTGTGATAAATCAAAGCACAGACTCGTGAATTAAGATTAAGTTCTGGGGTCTTCAGGCACTTGCCAGCCTGCAAAAGTAAGAATAAGAAGGGGACATTTCCACCCTTCATCAGTATCTCCAAGTGAATCTCTCCGACATATTCTTTGTTTAAAGAAAACAGCCTCCCATCACTTGGCAGCCTCAATGCTAAGCTCTCAGCATGGAGAGAAAATGATGGTTTTGGCTTTAATTTTGTGAACAAGACCTGAAGCTTAATCTTTTCATTCTGGTGTAAAGAATGAACATGCATTGGTATTTCACTCATCCAGGCTGTTAGAATTTGCAATTCACATCAAAACTCTGTGCTTAAATTAAAGAAGCTTTTCAAAACATCGTGACATCTGCAGCATTTAAATTCTGTTTTATTTTTTCTCCCAAAGCAGGCAATTGTATAGTTCAGGATTAATAAGTCACTGGGAGTCTTTCAGGATCATATCAGTTGTATAGAATGTTAAATTTAATATAGGCACATGCATTAAGAAAAACTAATGCAAACCATTTTTACTGTTAATTTTGTTGTGCTTGAAGCATAATTTATTCATCCCTTCTGTCACTGATAATTATTGGAATTATGTACTTTAGGAGGTTAATCCATACCCAAAAAGCATACATATAAATACTGTTCTGAATTTGCAAGTTAATGTAGGAAAGAAAGCTTCAGAAATATACAAAATTCTATGGCTTGTTTAGTAAGAAAACAGTTGTAACCAAAATTGCTACTGGTCTGAATGTAATTAAGCCAGGTCACAAATCTTTGTGTTGTTAATGGATTTTCCAGGAGGTGCATATATCACTCCAATACAGTTCCTGTCATAATTCCTTAAATGTATGAATATGGAGTAGGGGGCAGGTAAGCCCAGGCAGTCTAACTCTCACCTGCATTTTTCTATCTTGAATCAGCAAGGAGTCTTTATGAGAAATATTTAGGTAATTCATCATTTTTCAAGGAAGGAAATCTTTTAATGTCAAATTAATGTTTATTACCAATATGTGAAACCTAAAATTAATTTTGTATTCCATGTAATCTAAGGTTACTTCCCAAAGCCAATATATCCTTTCTTTTCCAGGAAAATAATAATAAAGGATTAACAAGTTTTGTTTAAACTTTCAAAATCAGAGGCTTTATTTCAATAGCCCATCCTGCCTCTGGGTCCCCAGTGAAAGGTCTCATGTTATCATTTCTCTTTTATCTCCCAAATTTAATATAGGCAATAAAGTTCTTCATCCACAATTCACCGTTTTATCACAAATACATTATTGAAACATCCTACCACAGATCAATATAGAACATGAGCCTAATTGTATTAGTTATTGTTCAGTGCACATTTCACAATTGTTTTTCATTTGAGGGTTATTTAAAAAAAAAAAAATGTTTAGTCATTGAAATAGTCTTAATTTCCTTTAAACCATGATATGGTTTTCTTGTCTATGTTATACTCATGTTTTAGTTTGCCATATGGTTTTATGTAAAGTTTGGCTAATACCACTAAAATAACTATGGCTTCACAACACTGGTGTGTCAAGAAGAAACTGTTTAATTATAATATATGCCACACACTGAGGACCTTGTAGTGAGGTAAACATAAATATGAGAATGCAAAAATACATGTCTGGATCATATGTCGCTGTCCTTCAGAGATATCTCAGTCACTCTGCTTTCTAATTCATTCTTGTGAGTCATCAGATCTTTTAAGAGTACCTGAAAACCTTACTTAGTTTACTCTGGATACACTATTTTGTGGCCGTGTGTCCTTCGAAGTGAGATTAATTGATACTTTCTGAAAAGGGGTTGTTTGCCTCAGGCCTCTTCTTTTTACATACACTCCCTTGATCACACCATTGATGTTAGATGTTTCTTCAACAGAATTGACTGTCCATAAGCACTGTTCTCAGTCATGGAAAGACTGGCTTTTGTATTTAGGAGGTCAGAGCCCCCACACAAAACAGAGAATAACGCAAAATATACAGAACAACAAAGGGGCAGACAATTGAAAAAGACGTTTTCTTTATGTTTTAATATGTTAATTAAATGGGAGCAAAGATTTTATATGAAATGAGTTTATATTACATTTCCATTGTACTATTAAGTTAGCGTGAAAGTTTGCCATTAAAATAAAGTGTTACCTCTTTTATTACTCTGATTTGCTTATATATACCAGAAATTTTTTTAATATTTTAATTTTATTTATTTTTCTCTGTTTTGATTAGCTTCATATCAAGTTTGAATATTATATTATTTGGGACAATCCAGAACTACATATTAATTTCTGCAAAAGAAAATACTCTGATTTAAAAAGTCAAGATTTCTTGTACCGAGATTACCTGCTTGAAGGAGGTAATCGACAGTCTTAGAGTCTCATAAAATTCTCCTTTAAAAAATAATGCTATAATACAGAAGGTGTATAAACTATATATCTTAGTCATAATTTAAGGAAATATTTGTTACCCCTTGAAAACCATCCCACTGCCTCATACTGATTCAAAGATTAAATTTTGAATTGTTGAGTGTAGACATTAAGACTCACTTAGCTGCCTAATAAGGGCTGAGATTCTTGGGTGGTAGAAAAATCCTGCTGTACTAAATTCCTAGTCACTTTAAACCACAGAGCAGTAATGAGCATAGGCTTCAGTATGTCTGTTAATAAGGAGCTGGGCAAGCATCTACAAAGGCAAAGGAGGGAAGAACCAGTTATTCTAAGGCAGGATGATGGAGCCCCACAGAGAGTGTGGAATAATTAAAGTGGCACGAAGACTTGAACAATATCACTAGAAAGCCCGAAGAAAACAGTGCCACCAGGCCAGATCCTTTCCTGTAGAAAATTTAAAAGATATTGGAGTCAAAAGAAGCAAAAGAGGTCACTTGCCAGCGTGTGGTCCTTAGTGTGAGCAAACCACACCCCTCTCCCTTGCATTTGGAGCAGTTGATACCCCTAGCTCAGAGATGATTCTGTGCTGGATGACACTTACACTCATTGTCCTGCCAACTCATGGGTTTGGTCATATGTGTTTAGACTTTTAAAAGAGACTAAACATCTCTTTACATTTACATTAGTTATAGTTACTATTTCTTAAACTAAGATCACTGATTATTCATACCTTACTAGAAATCTCTGGTTGTAGTGGGGCTCAACCTGGGCTCGTCTCCTAAATGAGAGCACACTTAGATTAGCCCTGTTTCTCCTTTGCCTGATGTTAACTAATTGGCTCCTAGAGTTACCCCCAGAGGGACCTTACTGAGATGAGCTCTTCTCTGGAGAAACATGGAATTCAGCAGGGAATTAGGAAAATACCAATTAACTAGCCATGTTCCTTGTCTTTATACTAGTATCTTTTGAGGGAAAGGAAGCTTAGAAACATCTTAAAACCAGTGAAAGTGCAGTATGGCTGAGGTTAGACTTGGAAGGCAGAGAGAGAGACATCCAACAAGGAAGACTGAAGGACATGAAGGGCAAGAACAAAGTACCAACGCAGAGTGACTCAAGAGCTAACCTCCCTACAAAGAAACGCGGTATCAGTTAGGGAAAGCTAATCCTCCAAGGGGATTTTGAGGAGCTTCCTGCTGCATGTTATTAAATATTACATGCCTCTCAAGTCTCTACAACATTTCTTAAAGGGCATTGAATTGGATATTGATTTTATTTTCTTTACACTCCCTCTAATCTCAGGAGGTAGCCACTGTTGAATGAGAATTATCCTGCTCTGCTTTTCTGTAAGGCTGCAAACATGACAGTGGTTCAGCCCACTCCCTAAGCAGTGGGAAGCCGAGTAATGGCACACATATGTTTGGGACAGCCAGCATTGGAGGCAAATTGCTGTGCAAACTCCTACATTTTATTTTGTTAAAGAAAAGAGATCTTGCAGGTGTCTATGCTTGGAAGATAAAGACAGATATAGCCTCCCTTCTTGCCAGAAAACTTGTATGAGCCCCCAAACAAGAATATTTATGACTCACTCTAAAAAGATTCAAATCTTGAATGTCTAAACTATCTTCCGAAACATTACCATTGAGGCCAGCAGATATAAGTGTTCTACAAGGTAATAAAATGTTGTAAGTGATAGTAATGACCTTGGTAGCAGAGTTTTGTAATACATTTTCCTTCAGCTTTATTCATTCAGGAAACTTCTCTTGAACATCTGCCGTGTCAGGTGCAGGGAACCATGCTGGGTGCTGGTTTTCTGTTTTTTTGTTTTTGTTTGTTTTCCTTCTGGTTAGTATTTCCTTTTCTCATATTCAGATTCTTAATCCTTACTTTACTAAAACAGAAAATCCTTTATCATCAGCTTTTATCAGATAATATCATAATTGGCCTAGACCAAAGAGTTTCTCCTCTGGTGCTCAGGAGGCCCCCCGCTTTCTAGGGAACTCCCAGGCTTCCATTTACAGAGGCCAACTACACACCCACTATGTGAAAGACCTGTGGTAGAGGCAGCTTAGAATACAAAGAAAGCCTAGTTGAAGTCCTTATGGTGGAGACAGGACAATTAGGTGGCAGATGTGTTTGACAAGCGGCACTATCAATAGAGGCTCTTGGGAAATTTCCCAGGACAGAAAGACCGCTGTGAACCAGTGTGTCCAGGAAAGCAGCCTGTGGACTTGGCTGAATAAGCTCATTAGGTGACCTACCTCCAAAGAAGTATTAAAACACTAACAATGATCACTTTACCTTAAACCCATGGACATATTCAATTTTTCCATTCCATTCTTCTATGCCAATATTTTTGGTTGTTTCCTTCACACTCCTTTTGTCGGTAAATGTCTAAAAGTATTTCAATTGTGCAATATTAAAGAGTTTTTCCATAACTTCAGAAAAGAGGGTAGTAAATATGAAGCCTTACGTAAAATAAGCCAATCTACCTAGATATATAGACCCGACAGCACCATTGTGTTAAAACATCAGCTCTACTCTACAGTTCTCCCAAAGCAGTACCCTTCCTAAAAAGCCAAACATCATACCTTTCTCCTATTTGCTAAGAACGTCTTTAGTATCAGAATAAGCACATCTAGATGCTATCCAAAGCAGATCCTAAAATGACATGCTAAGAAGCCACATTTCAACCATCAAAGCAGACAACAGAAATCACTTCACCCCTATGTGCTCACTTAAAACACTCTTGCAAAAACTATAACCATCTAGGCAATTCATCCGGTCACAGGAGATAAAACTTTATTTTGAAAGCATAGGACAGATGTTAATGGGAAATGTCAATGTTCTGAGCAACACAGGGTAAGTGTAAGATGGCCATAAAAAAGAAATCCCAATTCCTACATTGGAGCAACAAAAATCTGAGTATGAAAAGTGAAGTGTATGCGTCCAAACTTGTTACTAATATTTTCTTCATGTAGCTCTTGTCAAATTGTGCAACCTGGGGTCTTCTTTTGAGTTGCCTGAACAATCTTTTTGAAGTAAAAAACCAAATGCTTCCCCTCCCCCACAGTGTGGGCCTAAATTTCTAAGTACCCTGGATTCAGAACCTTAAGACCTGAAAAGGCATCTGGAATCTGTTATTACTGAGATCCTATGCAAAAGGATCATCCTGGCAGTCTTTGCCAGCTCCCTAATCCATGCTTTTGTTAATTTTTAAACACGGAAGGAGGGGAGGGTGCAAAATACCCTATTATGTAGGAATTTTCCTTTCACAAATAATTGGACTTGGTAGAAATAAACTTGCCTGCCACTCTTAAGATATGCCAGAGTGTTGTAAGCAAATGCAGAGGGCGTGGTGCCCAGAGCCATGCTTAATATGACTGTGAATGTTTTCTCCTAACCCAAAGAACAGCAGTTCTTATATTTGGACTATAGAATGCTGTGGAGGCCCATCCCCTGTGTATCTGAATTGTTTTGCTTCAGCTGCAAGCAGAAGACCAATTCCAACAGAGGTGAATTTTGCCATAATTCCTCTTTAGATGCTAGGCCTTTCACACTTACAATGTACAGAAAATACACACGTTTTAATGGAATTGACTAGTTTGGCTTTCATGTCAAAGAGATTGGTTCCAGAAGGTTCAC
Source organism: Diceros bicornis minor (assembly GCF_020826845.1). NCBI lineage: Eukaryota > Metazoa > Chordata > Mammalia > Perissodactyla > Rhinocerotidae > Diceros > Diceros bicornis. The sequence goes on from NC_080740.1 coordinate 32,535,858, forward strand.
CTGATTCCCCATAACAAGTATATTTTATAATTCTATGATTCTAAATCCAATCCCAGGTATAGATTCTGAGCATCACATTAAAATCAAAGATAAAGAGGAATTGGAGGGGGTGGGGGGGCTTGGTTATTCCAAACTCATGACCAAAGTGGCCAAAGACATGGAATTCCCTTTCCCTTGATGAACAGTTCACTTCCCTGTGTGAAATGTCAGTGCCCAGTACCATCCTGTGACATAATCAGACTCTCAACGTGGACCCATGGCCAGGAGCACTCTTTTCATAGGCCATTTCTATTCATCCTTTTCCTACATAGAGCATTGAGATGTCTCACTGAAACAGCTTTGTTAGTCAGACATCTATAGATTTTATATTTATGCTTAAATATATTAAATAAGATGGCCTAATTAAGCAACATGAGTATAGTGGCAGTTGGCAGTGGTGTGAATTCTGCTGACTTTACATTATGGTTTTCTTTATATGTGTTTTTCTTGGTCTGGTTTGGTGAGTACCCTAAAAGATTGGAGCTCTCTGAATTCATAGCCATACAATCACATAGGATTAGGAAAAGCCAGATAAAGGCAGGGGAAGAAAATCAAAATGTCAAAGTCCTAAGAACAGCCCCGACTTCTTCAGGAACCCAAGCAAATTGAAAGCGAAGACAAGATGTACAAATGGTGCCCATGCTATTAGACTGGGCAGCCCACTGGCCAAAGGCCAGCTTCCTGGCACAGGTGCACAGTGAGCAGTTGTAGAAATGTGATTTTCTGGGTTGCTTTCTCTTTCCTTTGATAGAAGATGAGTTCGCGATGATGGGGTGGGAGTGGGGTCTGCCCTCAGCCCTCCGTAGTGTAGATGTACCATCTGCAAGCATCTTTCTGAGCAAAGCACCCCTGTGGTTTACAGAGTTTCCTTTTAGTGCCAATGTTGTCAGGTTAAAGCACCTTTAAATCTTTTTTGTTTTTGTTTTAAAATAATATATTTGTGAAGTGGATAAAAGAAACACTGGAAATAGGGTGCTTCTTATAAAAAGGTCAAGTGTAAAACATACAAACAAGGCGTTTGGTGAATTTATCTGGCTTTGTAAACAAGTCTGAAAATGAATGAAAGCTAAATATATAAAGCAGTTAGTTGTCTGTATTTTACCATTTTTAACTCAGATCTGTATTTAACACTTATTTATTTGTTAGTTTTTACATTCCGAAGAAATACACTTTGAACTTTGGCTAACATTGTAGGATATTTTTAAATTGTTTACTACTTTTTTAAAAACATGATTTCATCATTTTTGTAAACTTAGACCATTTTCAAATAGCCTCTTTTTCTTTTCCAATAGACCAATTACCATTCATAGGTTTGCAGAACCTTTTTTTTACTGTATTCTTATAATAAATGTAAAATATTTATAGCAAACTGTGCCTTGTCTTCTTTAATCTTTCCGTTGTGTTTATATTTCTCTTCCTATTCCATATAAATATGCTCTAAGTAGAAGAAAAGGAAGGAGAAATTTCCATGGTAACTGTCCTCCCAGGGATATAACAGTGAAAAAAAGATTATTAGCTTTCTGTAATTAAGCTTATGAGTTCTGATGATAATGGGTGTGTGTTGCTTACAGTCCAGTCACCGCTTCCTCTGTTTAGGAATCAAAACTGAAATGTAGTTCAAGTCCCAGTTCTCTGTGTGGATTGGCTGTTTGCCAGAGTCTTTTGTTGTTGTTGTTTCATAACAGGATTTGTTTAGACATAACAAAAGGATTTAGGGGAGAAAGGTGGCTGAGAGGGATGTTTGGAAAGAGAAGCCGAAGGCGGAGGCTGCTGCATAGCAGCTCCAGGCATGCACTCTTGCCTGGCTCTTGTATAGGCCTGAGTTGGTCACAGAGCCAAGATGCTGGGCTTCTATTTACCCTTCAGTCAGCAAATCAATAACCTTTCTAAAAGGCATGCTGTTATTTACACGGGTTTCCCTGCATTAAACCAAGCCCTCTCCTCATCTCTGATCTTGCATTAGAAGAGTCAACCACCCACCTCTCAAAAACACACGTGTGTGGGCCAGCCCCGGTGGCCTAGTGGTTATGTTCAGTGCGCTCCACTTTGGTAGCCTGAGGTTCGATTCCCAGGTGCAGACCTATACCACTTGTCTGTTAGTGGCCATGCTGTGGTGGTGGCTCACGTACAAAAAAAAAAAAGAGGAAGATTGGCATAGGATGTTAGCTCAGGGCGAATCTTTCTCACCAGAAAAAAAAAAAGTAAGTGTTTACTGTTTGTGGGACAGCCCCCAGGCTTCTTAGGACAGGCAAAATGAATCCATACAACCCTCTTCAACCTTCCTGCTTCTGCTGCACTCCATCTGACCAGAGCTGTGTGTTCCTGGGCCGTTGGTGAATTCCTTTTCATCATAGCTCTTAATTGTCTGTCTGAGGTTGCATCTTCATCTCCAGCAGGTTTGATTTCTGACACAGCATCCCAAACAACCTGTACTTTTACTGACTTCAGTTAGTTGGGACCAGGGCCATCCATCACCAAGGAAGGTTGGCTCTCTGATGAAAATTCAGTTCCCCAGGATGGATGAACAGCATCCCTGAAATTCCCTGGAGTTCTCATGGTATTTAAAGTCCTACACTTCACTGTACATCCCTCTCCACCTAGTGATTTCTTCAGGGACATGGTGGTGAAGTTGCTTGCAAAAAACATGGATGTAAGAACTAGTTTCTCTTAAAAGTATCAATGGTTGCTCCTTCAGGTAAAAGCTGAATCTAAATGAAGTGCTTTTTCAAACTCCCCAAATCTGATACAGCTGGACTGACCGACACGCTTAGGCCAAACTCTTGATTACAGCTGAGTAAGGCGGTTGACAGTGCTTCCAAGGGTATCTGGTGTCGAAACAAGCACCAAACTGGGAGCTAGGAATCCCAGATTCTGATCCCTGGTTGGACTCGCACTAATTTGAAAACTTGAGCAAGCCAATTGCTATTTAGGCCACAGTTTCCTCACTTGTAAAATAGGTTGGGCTAAATAGTTACCTAGTATTAAACTTTTTCTTTTCTCTCTTTCTCTCCCTCCCCCCTCCTTTTGTTTTTTTGCTTCCCATCAGCTACTCCCCCTTCCTGAAAGCATCCTGATTTCCTCCAGGGGAATTTCCTCTTCAGTATTTGGTGTGGTCCTGATAGTGCCCTCCCACTAGAAGCCAAAGGATCTGTATCCTTTATTTACCAATTGGATCCTTTCTCCTAGGACTGAGTCTTGAAGGGACAGAAGGAACAGCTGGAGGGCATTCCTCCCAGGAGAATGTTGCCGTAACTCCTGCTCCCTAGCCCTCCAGAGCACCCTTAGCTTCCTTTCCATTCCCAAGCCTCTTTCTCTAGCCTCTTATTAACCTTGGAGCCTCCTGATGACCTTCCAGCTAATCCCCTTTACCTAAGTTATCCATAGTCCAGTTCCGTTGCCTGCAGCTAAGGATCCTGACTGATGCAATGATCTCTAAGGTAAGTCTCCTTCCAGCTTGGAGATTCTGTGATCTCCCAAGTCTTCTCAGGGTCACTTTAGGATCCCTGAACCCCAGCCCTACGCTGGATGGGTTCTATTGCTTTGCTTTTTACAGTGTAGCTGTCAGAATTCAAAAGTGATGAGAAATAGAAAAACTCGCTAAAGATTCAGTCCTCTAATGTGCTGCTGATTATCCAAACTAAGCCTTGTAATGTTTCCCCAGCTCTGGACCCAGTTAATTCAAAATTATAAATGTTTCTTTTGCAGTCTCCCTGTGGTGACAATGGCACCACAGGATAGTTAAATGATAAGGTCAATGGACTAGAACATTATGAGAGGCTAATTGATCTATCACAGCAATATAAATGCCAAGAATTAATAGAAAAATAAATGTCACAGGAAGCTGAGGTATTGACAACCTTAAAAGCTATTCTCTTCTGGCCTCCCCCTCCCATCTTTCAGTAGAGCTGGGTCTTATTCCATATTCAAGAGGGTATTTCCCCTTCCTGCAAACACACACACACACACACACACACACACCAAATGTTTCTTTCTAGAGCTGGGTAAAAGCCAATGAATATTTAAGCCTGTTGGGTTTTCATCCCAAGCTAGTTTTCTAAGCAGCCCCTGGAGGCCTTCCCTCTGCCTGCAATCCTCCTCTTGTCCCCCTGCCAAATGTCAAGGAATGATTATGACACAGTAATATAGCACAGTGGGACTCTAAGGAACACACTTATGATGCATGTGCCTTATGAAAGGAAGTGAATGGGGGAAGGAGGAGGATGTGCTCACTGGTGTCCTACTGAAGCCCCTGTCACAGCCAGCCAAAAACCCGCAAACTAGGCTTTTTCTCTTCCAGAACTGCATGCTTCTTTAGTCTTCCAGGGAATACCCATTAGAGATGAGAGCATCTCATCTGTTATGGTTGAACTATTGCTTTTAATCTCAATCGAGTAAGGGGACAGGCAGCCATCTGCCCCCACCAGGTTAACTGCTAAATTTCTTTTTGTATCAAACTAAATCCATCCTCTCTCCTATGTAGCTGTGATGCATATAGAAACTTAGAAATGGGAAAGCAGCAGATTTACAAGCCCATCCCTCCCTCCTTTGCTTCATTGTTGTCTCCCATTCTTCCTTTTCTTCCTCAGCACACCCTGTCTCATGGTTTGAAATGAGTCCTATATCAGTATAACCCCCACAGTTTTTACACCAAAACAGATATTCCATAAATATAATCATTAGTGTATTTTAAATGTGTATTCCTCAGGTACCATTTTTGGGAAGACCAGAGGTCATCTACAAGATTAAACATAAGGTAAAAGAGGAAAATTGTAAATAAAAACAAAATCCAATTATAAATAGCAGAGAAAGAGAGGAAACCAAATATCTGAAATTCGTTAATTACGGCAATTAGGCAATAGATCACTGCATTTCCTGACAACGAAAAACTAAAAAAAAAAAAAGAGAGAAAGAAAGAAAAGGGAGTACTTACATTATAAAATGAAAAAGGCTAAAATTCATGAGCTAAGCATTTAACGTAAAAGGTTAGGAAAAAAGTGATCCTAGAACTTTATGTTTTCTAAGATTGAACATAAAAGTCATGGCAGTGGTTCTCAACTGGAAGCAATTTTGTCCCCCAGGGGACATTTCACAATGTCTGCAGACATTTTTGGTTCTCACGACTGGCAAGTAGTACTGGCGTCTAGTAGGTAGAGACCAAGGTGCTGCTAAGCGTCCTACAATGCACGGGACAGACCACCCCACATTAAAGAACTATCTGGCCCCAAATGTCAATAGTGTCATGGTTGAGAAACCCTGAGTTATGGTACTTGTTTGAATTTCCATCCGGGAGCAGTAGAAGATGTTCTATAACTAACTGGACATATTTTAAAGGGACAATGGAAGACAAAAATAAAAATTCCCCTAAGTTGACATGTTTGACATACTGCTTATGCAGAAAAATAGTCTAGATGATCAACGTAGCCAAGAGTTGGTTCTTTAAAACTATCCTCTGATGAGATTTAACAAGAAAAAAACAAGAAATCATCGTAGAAATGAAAAAGTAGATATAAATAACTATAGAAGTAGCAGGGATTGAAAAGGTGATAAGTGAATACTATGAACCTTATGCTATTAAATCTGAAAACAAATAAAATTAAACAAAATTGACAAATTCCTAGGAAAAACATAGCTTGCCAAAGCTAACTCAAGAAGAAATAGACATTCAGAATAGTTCTATAACAATTAAAGAATTGAAATCAGTAGTTTAAAATCTTCCAATAGCATTTAATCCAGAGAATTGAAAACTTATTTCATGCATAAACTTGTACACAATGCTCATAGCAGTTTTTGTTTTTTACTATTTTAAATGAAGCTGGAGGAATTTAATAATGACACCCTTTAATATGGTTCAATCCACGGCAGGAATGTTAGAAAATCAAGGATGAAGTTCCCAGGCTCAGGAGAGAGATGTCAGAAGTATGTCAGCAAGATATATTATTACATCTTTAAAACCGTTTACTTTAAACCTTGCAAGATCACAGAAGCATTCAAAATAACTTTAACCATGCGCAATTAATTTGATAGCAGCTTTTTTCATAATAACCAAAAACTGGAAGCTACCCAAATGTTCTCCAATAGGTGAATTGTTAAGGAAACTGTGTGGTAGATTCATACCATGAAATACTACTCAGCAATAAAAAGGAATTAACTATTAATACACATAACTTGAATGAACCTCAAGAAAATTATGCTGAGTGAAAAAAGCCAATCTCAAAAGGATATATACTGCATGATTTCATTTGTGTAACATTCATTAAATAACCTAATAGAGATGGAGAACAGACTAATGATCTAATGATTGCCAGGAGATAGGGATGGAGAGAGAGGATGGGTGTGGCTATAAAGGAGTAACATAAGAGTGTCTTGTGGTGATGGTACAGTTCACTATCATAATTATGGTGGTAGTTACACAAGGCTAAATACCTGATAAAATTGCATAGAGCTACAACCACACAAACACATGAACGAGTGCATAGATAACTGGTGAAATCTGAATAAACTCTATGGATTGTACCAATGTCAAAATCTTGGGGGAGGCTGGGGGAAACATGCACAGATTTCCCTGTACATTTCTTTGCAACCTCTTGAAAATTTATAATTATTTCAAAGTAAAATTTTAAAAAATAAATATATAAGAAAATTAAAATCTTCTCACAAAGACAATAGCAAGCCTAGAGGTATAGGGTTTAGAGGGGGATCCACCAAGCTTTCAAAGAACAGACAATTACTTCTTACAAACTCTTCCAGAAGGAAGCAAAAAACAGAAAGAAAGAAGACTCTCCAATCCATTTAATGAACTAAGATAACTTTGAAAACAAAGAGTAAGAAAAGTACAGGAAAAGAAAATTACAAGCCAATCTTCATCATGAATATGGATGAACCTTCTCCAACGTAAAGGCAAATAACCCAGCAATGAATAAAATATATAAAATACCAATTTTGAATTAGATTTATTCCAAGAATGAAAACATGGTTTAATTTTATAAGACTTATTAATGTAAATGATCACATTAACTGAGAAAATAGGAAAAAAAAAAGAAAAAATTCTGCCAGGCAGTCAAAAACTCTTAGTACACTGAGGAGAAAAATGCAACTTCTTTACAGTCATAAAGGAATCTACAAAAAACCCTACAGCAAACAATAGTGAAACATTAGAAGCATTCATTTTAAACTCAGAGACAAAACAGGGAACATCTATCACCATTTCTATTCAACCTTGTACTGGAGGCCCTAGCTAGTAGAGAAAGTCAAGAAAAAGAAATATATGGTGTCATAATTGGAAAGAAAAAAAATTGTTATTCATAGATGTTATGATTGTTTACATTTCAAACCCAAACTAACAAATTATTATAATGATAAGAGAATTTAGCTAAATTTCTAGATATAAGATAAACATGAAAAAAATCAATTACATTTCTTCACCAAAGAATAAGAAAGAATAAAAATAATTTTTTAAACTATTGCAATAGCAACAAAAACTATAAAACCCGGGAGATTATGAGAGATGTGCAAGCCCTTTATGGAGAGAAAGTTTTCAAAACATTAAAGAAGACCATTAAATAAATGGAGAAGTGTACTTTTTCATGGCAAGGAATACTCAGTATTGTAAAAATATCAATATTTTCTAAATTACTACAACAAAATACATATTAATGTTCAATAGATATTTAATGTTCAATAGGGATCCGTATAGAAATTAACAAGATGATCTTCAATTTATATGAAGAACAAAGTGTTAAGAATAGCAAAGACATTCTAAAGAAAAATCAAGGGTTACAAGGGATGGAGACTTGCCCTATCAGACAAGAGTTAATATAAGCTATAGTATGGTATTAACACAGAGAAACAAATAGAAAAGTGGACCATAATAGAGACTGAAAATAACCCCAAATGCAAACACTTGATACATTGCAAAGGTGGTATAGCAGATCAGCAGGAGAAAGATGGACTACTCATTATATGGTGCAAGGAGATTAGGTTATCCATACGGGTGAAAAATGATATTAAATCTCTACTTCATTCTCTATGTACAAAAAAACCCTGCCAAGTGGATTAAAAACTTAAATTTAAAAGCAAAACATTAAAACTTTTAGAAGAAAATATCGGAGATATATTTACAACTTTGGAGCAGGGGAATACTTCTTAAATAAGACAAAAAAGGAAAAGACCACTAAATCCAAGTATATTAAGATTTAACATTTCCAATCATTAAAGACCATCATAAAAAAGTAAAAAGACAAATCATAAACTTTAAGACAATGTTTACAATACATGTAACTGACAAAGAATTAATATAACAATATATAAAAGACTCCTACAGATCAAAAAGAAATGGCAAATAACCCAAAAGAAAAATGGAGTCCATTTCACAAAGAGGAAAGATGAATGACCCATAAATATAGGGGGTAAATAACCTCATTAGTAATCAGGGAAATGCAAACTGAAACTATAATTACATATAACTTTATACGTACAACTTTGGCAAAATCTAAAATTTGGATAATACCAAGCATAGGTAAACGTAAAGATGTGGAGTAAAGAGTAATATTTATACAGTCATGGCATGTACCTAATGACTTAGCAATTCCTTCCCTAGATGTATGTCTGAGAGAAATATTTGTGCAGGTGTACCAGGAGACACCTAAAATAAAGTTCAGAATAGCATTGCTTGTAGTAGAAAAAAAAACCTGAAATGTTCATCAACAGGCAAACGGAAAATGAACTGTGATATGTTCTTATAGTGAAATACTATACAGCAGCCAAAATTAACGAGCTACATTCACTAGCACCAACATGAATGCATCTCAAAAATAAAATTTTAGAGGCTTCTACTTCTGCTTACGATGTAGAATGCCACAAGAAAATGTCACTCCCAATCTAAACAATGAGGAAAAAACTGAATAACCTATAAAATCATAATTTTTTAGACCATCAGAGAGTTGATGTCACAAGACAACCACATAAAGTAAATTGCAAAGAATGACAAGTCCTTTGAGGAGACATGGGAGACACAAACTGTTTCAGCTTTGGCAGAGCACAGGAAGAAAAGACAGCCACTATAAAAGCAGTTATAAAGAAAACAACTGAAATTATGACAAATTAAAGGCAAAGGGTGAGATAGCGTGACAGTCTTAGAGCCCCAGTCACAAGGGGCATCTGCACCCACTGGCCATCTCTCTAGCACGGGTATCCACCACGTGCTCACGAGGGTGGGAAACCTGAGACAGGCCTTCTTGGTGGCACAGGCATGAAGAAACTGCCAAGATTTGAGAGTGGAGCAAGAGTACTAGGAGAAGCCTGTCCAGAATCTTAGCCCAGCAGAAGTACAAGGTCACCATGGGCTGCTGCTAGAGGACAGGCAAGAGACCTGCCCGTGCCCTAGATAGTCAACCTCTCTGTGATAAGAAACAACTGTCTGCCTCTGAGGCACGAAACCCCTGAGCCCTAGAGCCTGCAGTGAATAAGAGGATGTAGAGGTGGTCTGCCATCAGGGTGGGGACAGGAACGCTGAGAAAACCCCACCCCTAAACTCAATGAAAATGAAAAAATAAATGTTCTGGCATGCATCTAAAGCAATGCTAGAGGGAAATTTATAGCCTTCAATGCCTTTATTAGAAAAGAAGAAAAGTTCAAATTAATGACCTAAAGAAGTCAGAAAAAGAAGAAGAAATTAAGCCCCAAATAAGCAGATGGAAAGAAAGAATAAAGAGCAGAACTCAATGAAATAGATAACAGGAAAACAAAAGAGAAAATTAATAAAACCACATACTAATTTCTTAAAAAGATCAATAAAAGCAACAAAGGGCTGCCAGATTGATGAAGGAAAAAAAAAGAGATACAGATGCCCAATATCAGGAATGAAATAGGGGGACAGCCCCTCTGCCTCTGTACTCATTAAAAGGAAAATAAGGGAATATCATTAATAACTTTATACCAATAAATTTGCCAACTTACTAAAATCAACAAATTCCTTGAAAGACACAAACTACAAAAGGTTTGTCAAAAAGAAAGATAACCTGCATAGCAACATATTTATTAAAGTGAATTTGTAATTAAAAATCTTCCCACAAAGAAAACTGCAAGCCCAGATGGCTTCCCTGTTGAATTCCAAATACCGATGGAAGAAATAACGATATTACACACTCTTCTAGAATGTAGAAAGGAGGAAATACTTCTCAATCATTTTATGAACCCAGCATCACACTAACACCAAAACCACATGAGGATATTGCAAGAAAAGAAAACTCTAGACCAATATTACTCTGGAACATAGATACAAAAACTCTGAACAAAATATTAGCAAATCGAATCCACCTATATGTAAAAAGAATAATAAATCATGAACAAATGGATTTTATCTCAGGACTGCAAAGTTGTTTCAACAATCAAAAAAAAAAAGTAAAGAACTATGTCAACAGAATAAAAATAAAATCCATATGATCATCTCATTGTATGCAGAAACACATTTGACAAAATTCAATGTCTTCTGAAGATAAAAACTCTCAACACACTAGGAACAGAAAGGAATATCCTCAACTGATAAATGGCATCTATAAAAAATCTACAGCTATCATATTGAATGATTTTTAAAAAATGAATGTTTTTGCCCCTAAAATTGGGAAGAAGGCAAGGATATCCACTCTCACCATTTTTATTCATCATTGCACTGGAGGTCATAGCCAGTACAATAATGTGAGAAAAAGAAATAAAAGTAATAAAATCTGAGAAAAACAAAATAAAATCATCTTTATTTGCAGCAACATGACCCTCCATGTAAAATACCCGAAGGAATTACAAAAAAAGCTACTAGAACTCAACAAGTGAGTTTAGCAAGATCACAGGATAAAATGTCAACATACAAAATCAATCTAATTCCATATACTAGCAACAAACAATTGAAACCTGAAATTTCACAAAACCATTTACAATATTATCAAAAAATATGAAATATTAGGGATAAATTTAGCAAAAGGTATGTAAAAACTGTATGCTAAAAAATATGTTATTGCTGACAGAAATTAAGGGAGAGAGACATCATGCTCATAGATGGAAGCACTTAATATTAAGATATTAATTCTCCCCAGATGATCTATAGATTTGATGTAATTCCAATCAAAATTCCAGCAGGCCACTTGTAGATATTGTCAAGCTGATTCTTTAACTTATGTGTAAAGGCAATGGACCTAGAATAGCCAGAAATTTTAAAAAAGAAGAAGAAAGAAGACTTATGCTATCTAACTTACTATAAAGCTACAGTAATCAAAACAGTATGGTATTTCCATAGATCAATGGAAACAAATTGTGATTCCAAAATAGATCCACATAGAATATATATGATCAACTGATTTTTCAACAAAAAGTGCTAGAATATTAAATATCTCTGTGCAAAAAATGAGCCTTTGGCTTACTTTTCACCATATAAAAATTAACTCTAAATAGATCATAGACCTAAACACAAAAGGTAAAATTATAAAACGTCTAAAAAAAACACATGAGAAAATGTTTGTGACTTTGAGTTAGGCAAAGAATTTTTAAATAGAATACACAAAGCACAACCATAAGAGAAAAAAAAAATGATGAATTGGACTTCCTCAAAATTAAAAAATTTTGCTCTTTGAAAGCTACTCTTAATTAAATGAAAAGACAAGTGATAGACTGGGTGAAAATAAAAAATTTGAAACAACATTTTACCAAAGAAAAATTACAAATAACCAAAAAGCACATAAAAAGATGCTCAGTGTTGTCATCAAGTAAATAAAAATGAAAACCTCAAGGGGCTACCACTGCACAGCCAACAGGATGGCTAAACTTATAAAGGTTGACATTATCACCGCTGGCAAGAATGCTGAATAACTGAAAATATTGCTGGCAGGGGCTCAAAATGGCATAAAAAACATTTTGGCCTTTTCTTATAAATTTAAACATATACCTATCATATGACCCAGAAAATCCACATCTAGATATTTATCCAATAGAAACGAAAGCAAAAAGACACACAAAAACCTGTTTGCAAGAGCCTTATGCTCACTGAAAACAAGCCCAACACCAAAGACTTTATACTGAAGGAGTGGTGTCTCCAAGATGGTGACATAGGTCATTGCTGACTTCACTCCTCACAAGAAGAACAACTAACAACTATTTATGGACAAGACACCAATAAGGAATCCTAGAACACAGCGGTGAGGCTGAGGCACCTCTTGCACCACAGAGACCAAGACAGAGTGCATTAGAAGGGTAAGAGGAGCAGCTACACGCTGATTGCCTTGCCCCTCCCCCAGGCCAATGCAGCACCAGTCTGAGAGGTCTCCCCTGAGCCTACGGTTCTTCCACTGGGTAACGAGAGCCTAGGGTGGACATCTAACTCCCCCAGTGTTTTGGGTTGCTTCCTGGGAGCCCCCACAAGGGTTGTAGGGGAATCTGTGGGGCTTGACCACTGGAAAACTGATTGTGGAGAAGAAGAGGGGAGAGGCTTGGAACAACCGGCATTCTGATCTTGGCAGACCAAGTTCCTACCTGCAGCATCCAAGTAGTAGTCCTAGCTAGCAGCTTTGCTCATCTGCAGAGCCAAGAGAGTGCCTCAGTCTGACTTGGTGGGGTGCAGGTCTGCCTGATTTGGGTCCTCACATGAAGAGCCTTGCTGGTCTTGGAGCTTAGTCTGCCCTGGCCAAGGCAGGAGTGCTGAGTGATAGCCCAGCTTATTGCTGAATATAGCTCCCAGCTCCTCCAGATCAGAAAGACTGATTGGGAACCCCTGGAAATCTTCTAGGAGCTGGCCCTCCCGACCCTCCCAGACAGAAGAGCTAATTCATAGCCCAGCTTACTGCTGAGTGTAGCTCCTGGCCCGTCCCAACCAGAAAGCCTGGCAAGAACACCTAGAAGCTGCATAGTCCAGCAATGCTCAAACAGAGGGTACAGCAGGCAGAGCTGATCATCTGGAGAGCAAAACCAGTGGCACTGTTCAGCCAGGGAAGTTGGGGCATGGATTGGCTTGATTTAAGACCACAAAGAGCCTTGCCAACCTTGGAGCTGGTTTTCCCACTCCACCCTGGCAGGGAAACTAATTCCTAGCCCTGCCTATTGCTGAATACAGCCTGACCAGGGAACCTAACCACAGTATATGGAAAGCTGTGTAACCCATTCAACAGCCCTGCTTATAGCAGCAATTGAACAAAGAGCATAGCCCATGGCTTTCCCCATCTGCAGAGCAAAAATGGTGGCACCATCTGGGCAGGGAATTCAGTGTACAGTCTTGCCTGATTTGGGTTCCCAAATAATGAACCATGCTGGCCCTGGGGCCTGTCCTTCTACCCTGCCAGTGCAGAGAAGCCAATTCATAGCTTCACCTACTGCTGAGTATAGTACCCAGTCCTGACCTTCTAGTAAGCCTGACCAGAGTCAGGCTTGGGCACTGCAGAGCCTATCCTACAGCCTTGCTTGGGCAAGGAACCAAGCCAGTATCCCTATCCAACTCTTCTCAGCCAGTGGCACCCCCCTCAACCCAACCTCAGAGCCTGGGCAGTGACCTGCCCCAAAATAGACCCTGACAGCAAGCCCCACCTACCCAAGGACATTACCAGCAGACATGTCCAGAAACCCAAAGTGAGATGACTGATGAATAACTGTCTCTGCCAAAGTGAACCTGTAAAGTCTAGAAGAGGAAACTGCTTACTTAAATGTGCAGATACCAATGTAAGAAATCCAGGAGCAGGAAAAATTAGGTAAACATGACACCACCAAAGAAAACTAATAAAGCTCCAATAACTGACTCTAAAGAAACGAGATCTCTGAACTGTCAGACAAAGAATTTAGAATAATCCTCTAAAAGAAGTTTATTGAACTACAAGAATACACAGACAGACAACTAAATGAAATTGGGAAAACGATTAACAAAAAGGAATTTCAACAAAGAAATAGAAATCATTTTAAAAAGCCCAGAAATCCTAGGACTCAAAAGTGTAATGACTGAACTGAAGAATGCAATAGAGAGCTTCAAAAGCAGACTTGACTGTGCAGAAGAAAAAATCAGTGACCTAGAAGACAAGATATTTGAAATTATCCAGTCAGAGGAGCAAGAAGCAAAAAGAAGGAAAAGGAGTGAAGAAAGCCTATGGGGCTTATAGGGCACAATCAAAAGAAATAATAGCCATGTTATGGGAGAAGAGAAAGAGAAAGGGACAGAAAGTATATTTAAAGCAATAATGGCTGAAAACTTCCCAAACTTGGGGAGAGAAATGGACACCCAGATCCATGAGGCCTAAAGGATCTCAAATAGGTTGAAACTAAATAGGGCTACAGTGAGACACATTATAATTAAGTTGTCAAAATCAAAGACCAAGAAAGAATTTTGAGAGCAGCAAGAGAAAAGAGAGAAGTTACATACAAGGGAACCCCCAGAAGACTATTGGCAGATTTCTCAACAGAAACCTTTCAGACCAGGAGTGAATGGGATGATATATTTAAAATATTGAAAGAAAAAAACTGTCAAACAAGAATTCTATACCCAGCAAAGTTGTCCATCAGAAATGAAAGAGAGATAAAGACTTTCCCAAACAAACAAAAGCTGAGGGATTTCCTCACCACTATATCTGCTTTCCAAGAAATGCTAAATGGAGTTCTTTCAGTGGAAGTAAAAGGATGCTAATTAATTAACATCATAAAAATGTAAGAAGGTAGCATAAAACTCATTGGTAATGATATACATATATAGTCAAAGTCGATTCTGTAATATAGTAAAATAATTTACCTAAAACTCTAGTTTAAAAGTTAAAAAACAAATGTAGTAAAAATAACCATAACTACAATAATCTGTTACTGGTTACACAATATAAAAAATATATAAACTGTAACATCAATAACCTAAACTGTGAGGAAGAGGAGATGTAAAAGTATAAAGTTTAGGAAGGCTATTAAAGTTACCAGTTTAAAATAGGGTGTTATAATTTTAAGATATTTTATGTAAGTCTCATGGTAACCACAAGAGAAAAACCTGTGGTAATTCCAAAAAAGAACATGCCAAGAAGTCAAATCATCAAAACACAAAAAAAGACAGCAGGATAATAAACAAGGAACAATGGATCTACAAAACAGCCAGAAAATAATTAACAAAATGGCAATAATAAGTCCTTACCTATCAATAATTACTTTAAATGTAAATGAATTACATTCTCCAATCAAAAGGCATAGAATGGTTGAATGGATTAAAAAACAAGATCAAACAATATGCTGCCTACAAGAGACTCACTTTAGCCTTAAAGATACATATAGACTGAGAGTGAAGGGATAGAAAAAAATATTTCAAGAAAATAGTAACCAAAAAAAAGCAGGAGTGGCTATACTTATATCAGATAAAATAGATTTTAACTAAAAATGATACAAAGAGGCAAAGAAAGTCATTATACAATGATAAAAGGGTAAATCCATCAAGAAGGTATAACAATTGTAAATATTTATGCACCCAACATCAGACATTGAAATACATAAAGCAAAAACTAACTGAGCTAACAGGAGAAATAAACAGCAATACAATAATAACTGGGGACTTTAATATCCTACTCTCAACAATGGGTAGATCTTCTAGACAGAGAACCAATAAGGAAACAGCAGATTTGAACAATGCTATAGACCAAATGGACCTAACAGACATATACAGAACATTCTATCCTACAATAGCAGAATACATTCTTCTCAAGCACAGATGGAACATTTTCTAGGATAGACCATATGTTAGGCCACAAAATAAGTCTCAGCGAATTCAAGAAGCTTGAAATCATACCAAGTATCTTCTATGACCACAATGGTATGAAACTAGAAATCAATAACAGGAGGAAAACTGGAAAATTCACAAATACATGGAAATTAAACAATACTCTCCTGAACAACCGATGGATCAAAGAAGAAATTAAAGGGAAAATAAAAAAGTCTCTTGAGACAAATGAAAATGGAAACATAACATACCAAAACTTATAGGATGCTGCAAAAGCAGTTCTAAGAGGGAAGTTCATAGCAATAAATGCCTTCCTCAAGAAACAAAAAAGATATCAAATAAACTACCTAAATCTAGCCCCAAGGAACTAGAAAAAGAAGAACAAACAGCCCAACATTAGCAGAAGGAAGGAAATAATAAAGATTGGAGCATAAATAAGTGAAATAGAGAAGAAGAACACAACAGAAAAGATGAACAAAACTAAGAGTTGGTTCTTTGGAAAAAATAAACAAAATTGACAAATCTGTAGCTAGACTAACCAAGGAAAAAAGTAAGAGGACCCAAATCAACAAAATTATAAATGAAAAAGGAGACATTACAACTGATACCACAGGAATACAAAGAATCATAAGAGGCTACTAAAAACAGCTATATGCCAACAAACTGAATAGCCTAGAAGAAATGGGAAAATTCTTAGACGTACAACCTACCAAGATTGTATCAGGAAGAAATAGAAAATATGAATAGACCAATTACTAGTAAGGAGATTGAATCAGTAATAAAAAAAAAATCTCCCAGTGAAGAAAAGCCCAGGACCAGATGACTTCACTGGTGAATTTTACCAAACTTTTAAAGAAGAATTAATACCCATCCTTCTCAAACACTCCCAAAAAATAAAGGAGGAGGGAGCACTCCTAAGCCCATTTTATGAGGTCAGCATTACCCTGATACCAAAGCCAGAAAAGGACACTACCAGAAAAGAAAACTATGGGCCAATATCCCTTATGAATACAGATACAAAAATTCTCAATAAAATACTAGCAAACTGAATTTAGCAGCACACTAAGGGGATCATTCACCATAATCAAGAGGGATTTATCCCTGGGATGCAAAGAAGGTTCAACATATGCAAATCCATCAATGCAATACATCACATTAATAAAATGAAAGAAAAAATCTTATGATCATCCTAATAGATGCAGAAAAAGCATCTGACCAAATTCACCATCCATTTATGATAAAAACTCTCAACAAAGTGGGTATAGAGGAAAATGCACCTGAACATAATAAAGGCCATATATGACAAGCCCACAGCTAACATCATATTTATTGGTGAAAGGTTGAAAGCTTTTCCTCTAACTTTAGGAACAAAACAAAGATGCCCACTCTCACCATCCCTATTCAATATAGTACTAGAAGTCCTAGCCAGAACAATCAGGCAAGAAAAAAAAAGGCATCAGAATTGGAAAGGAAGAAGCAAAATTGTATCTATTTGCAGATGACATTATTTTACATGTAGAAAACCCTAAAGACTCCACCAAAAATTTGTTAGATTTAATCAACGGATTCAGTAAAATTGCAGGATACAAAATTAACATACAAAAATCAGTAGCATTTCTATACAATAACAACGAATTATCTGAAAAAGAAATGAAGAAAATGATCCCATTTACAATAGATTCAAAAACAATAAAATACTTAGGAATAAATTTAACCAAGGAGGTGAAAGATCTCTACACTGAAAACGACAAGACATTGATGCAAGAAATCAAAGAAGACACAAATAAATGGAAAGATATCCCATGTTCATTAATTGGAAGAATTAATATTGTTAAATTATCCATACTACCCAAAGCCATCTATAGAGTCAACGCAATCCCTATGAAGATTCCGATGGCGTTTTCTTACAGAAGTAGAAAAACCAATCCTAAAATATGTGGAAACACAAAAGATCTTGAATAGTCAAAGCAATCTTGAGAAAGAAGAACAAAGTGAAAGGCATCATGCATGCTGATTTCAAGCTATATTATAAAGCTATAGTAATCAAAACAATATGGTACTGGCATAAAAACAGACACGTAGACTAATAGAACAGAATTGAGGGCCCAGAAATAAACCTGTGCATATATGGTCAACTAACATTTGACAAGGAAGCCAAGAATACTCAATGGAGAGGGGACAGTCTCTTCAATAAATGGTGCTGGGGAAATTGGTTATTCACATTTAAAAGAACGAAACCAGACCCCTATCTTAAACCAGTCACAAAAATTAACATGAAACGGATTAAAGACTTAAATGTAAGATCAGAAATTATAAAGCTCCTAGAAGAAAACATGGGGGAAAAAACTCCTTGACATGGGTCTTGGCAATGATTTTTTGGATATGATACCTAAATCACAAGCAACAAAATAAAAAATGAACAAGATGAACTACATCAAACTGAAGAACTTCTGCATAGCAAAAGAAACAATCAACAAAATGAAAAGACAACCTATGGAATGCAAAAATTACTTGCAAACCATATATCTGATAATGAGTTAATATTTAAAATATGTGAAGAACTCATGCAACTCAATAGCAAAAAAAACAAATAATACAATTAAAAAATGAGGACAGGACCAAACTCATGAAGAGAGAGATCAGACTTGTGGTTACCACTGGGGGGATGTTGGGGGGAGGTGGAATTGAGTGAAGGGGGTCAAAAAGTACAAACTTTCAATTATAAGGTAAATAAGTACTAGGGATGTAAGGTACAACGTGATGACTATAGCTAACGCTGCTGTACGGTATATAGGAAAGTTGTTAAGAGAGTAAATCCTAGCAGTTCTCTTCACAAGGAGGAAAAAAACCTTTTTTTTCTTTTTCTTTTTCCTTTTTTTTGTATCTACATGAAATGAGGGATACAAACTAAATTTATTGTGTTATCTCACAATATATGTAAGTCAAATAATTATTCTGTACACCTTAAACTTATACAGTGTTGTATGTCAATTATATCTCAATAAAGCTAGAGAAAGAAAGACATTATACTGTGAGATTCCATTTCTTTGACATTCTGGAAAAGGCAAAAAAATGTTGTGACAGAAAACAGATCAGCGGTTGCCAAGGGTAGGGACTGACTACTAGGCATGCAAGGAAACTTTATGAGGTAATGAAATGCTATTCATCTTGATTGCTGGGGTTATTATGTAGCTGTACACATTTATCAAAATCATTTAAATTTTATACTTTAAAAGGTGAATTTTATTGTATGTAAATTATACCTCAATAAATCTAACTTTAAAAATTTGAATGTAAAAGCAAATCATGAAAGAATACATATGGTATGAGTCCATTTACATAAAGGTCAAAACTTTATATAAAATTTACAATATTGTTTTGGGATACATAAGTATGCAATTAACATTATAACGTAAGAAAATACACACAAAATTCTAAAGAGTGGTTTTCTCTGGGGGCAGAGGAGAGAAATAGGACCAGGAGAGGTATACAGGGCCTATAAAGTCTTCTTCACCCTCTATTTCTTAAGGTGGGTTGTCTCTACACTGTGCCTTATTATTCTTTATTTCTTACACAGTATATACTTCTGTATGTATGAAATATTTTATTTCATAATAAAATAGAAATTAAAACCAAAAATGAAAACCAAAAAGGAAAATAAATTGGGTTCTAAATTTTGGTGTTGGAGCATCTTTCCTGTACTCAATCAAAAAGATATTTTATCAAAGTTTCCTTATATAAAATAATAAAAATTTGTTGGTTTACTATTTTTCCGAAGGGGAAACAATGCCTGCCGTACCTAATTTCTCTAGCAATGCATCTTATATCTGCAAACAGCTAAGTTTTCTGCTGAAATGCAATAGCAGACCCACGGAATGACATATTCCAGTTCTAAAATGTCTTTCAGGGAGCCATCTCCAGACTTCCATCCATGTGAAAGAGCACTGCCTTTACCTGGCAAGTCAGGGGGACAGAGAGGACACTTGGAAGGGCTGCCCTCTAATCTGAAAATAATACCATCTCCTGGTTTTCTCTCAACAATGGCCAGAACTTTGCTTAAACACTTAGGTTCAAAGTGTTGAGCATAACACCTTGTTGACCTATAGTCCAGCACTCAGGTTATCACGTATTTTGCTATCCTGGTCCAGGCAAATCCAAGCGACCAAAAGAGCCCCTGCGACAGTGCACAGAGTGCTGGGGAGCGCAAAGCAGCTATCTCAGTTTGGACAGCTCACAGGACTTTCGGCATTTAGCTTTCCTTCCCACTTCCAAATCCCCTGCCCGAAAGTCTGGACTTGTGCCACCTGCTCAATCCCCCTGAATCTGTCGATCTTTCCACATTTATTCTTAGATTGCCTGTTGGCTGAGCTGCCATGCAGCACCTTCCATCCCCTGGAAGAGATCAGGTGCTTCACAAATGTGACCTAGGACAGCACAGGCAGGGATGAAAGTCATAAAAATGGTGCAGTGACCGCAGGGCTGACCAGGCAAGGGAGTGGGAGGCTGGGCAGTTGCTGGTGCTCTCATAAACACTCCTGTAATGAGTTTGCCTGACCCAGCTCACTGCCCTTTTCTGAAACCTTAGGCCACTGCTGTTAGAAAGTTTGCTTGATTCTCAAACTCACACCTAATAAGAGAAATGAAAAATAAAAACTACATTGAAATACCATTTCTTACCTATCAGATTGGCAAAATTCAAAATTTCAAAAAAATTTTTTAAAAACCAAGAACAAGGAGATTCTAAAATATATATGAAATTTTAAAGGGCTTGGACTATCCAAAGCAATCCTATAAAAGAAGAACAAAGTAGGAAGACTTACATTAAGATGGTGGTACTGGCATAAGGATTGATTAATGGATAAACAGAACATAATGGAGCCCAGAAATTCACCCACAATTATATACTCAAATGATTTTTGATAAAGGCACCAAATACAATACAATAAAAGAAAGTCTTTTCAACAAATGGCCCTGAAATAAAAGGATATGGAAAAAAAAGAAGAACTTCGACTCCTACCACAAATGATACTCAAAAATTATGTTGAGATGATTCATAGGCCTAAAATAATAGCTAAAGCCATAAAAATTTTAGAGGAAAACATTAAGAGTTTGTGACTCAGAGGCTGGGGTTGTGTAGACAAAAGTTTCTAGGACAGAAAAAGCAATAACCTTAAAAAATTGATAATTTGATTTTGTCAAAATTAAAAACTTACACTCATCAAAAAAGACAATGAATAGGCAAACCACAAACTGAGAGAAAATATTCACAGACACTTATCTAACAAAGACCTTCTACAACTCAATAATAAAAGGCAAACTATTCAATTTTTTTAAATGGGCAAAAGATCTTTTTAGAATAAAAAACTCAATTTTTAAAAACGGGCAAAAGAAACAGACAATTCACAAAACAAGATATGTGAATGGTGAATAAGAACTGAAAAGGGACTCAACATCATTAATCATTAAATAAATGCAAATTAAAGCCATAATTAAATACCGCCACACATCCACCAGAATTGCTAAAATTATAGACTGACCATAGCAAGCGTTGACAAGGATGTGAAGCAGCTGGAACTCTCATACATCGCTGGAGTGTAAAATGGTGCAACCACTTTAAAAAAGGTCTAGCAGGGCCGGCCCGTGGCTTAGCGGTTAAGTGCGTGCGCTCCGCTACTGGCGGCCCAGGTTCGGATCCGGGCGCGCACCGACACACTGCTTCTCCGGCCGTGCTGAGGCCACGTCCCACATACAGCAACTAGAAGGATATGCAACTATGACATACAACTATCTACTGGGGCTTTGTTGGGGGGGCAGGGAAGGAGGAGGATTGGCAATAGATGTTAGCTCAGAGCCGATCTTTCTCAGCAAAACGAAGAGGATTAGCATGGGTGTTAGCTCAGGGCTGATCTTCCTCACAAAAAAAAAAAAGGTCTAGCAGTTTTGAATAAAAGTAAACACACACCTACCCTACAGCCTGCCAATTCCATTCCTAGGTATTTACTCAAGGGAAATGAAAACCTATGTCGTATGTTTGAAAGAATGGAATATTCATAGAATGTTAATAGCCAAAAACTAGAAAGAGACTAGGTGTCCATCAGTAGGAGACTGAATAAACTGTGGTATGTAGGGTAAGATATCCCTATACAACGGGATCCTATGCAGCAATAAAAAGGAATAAATTACTGATCAACACAACAACATGAATGAATCTCAAAAGCAAGATGATAAATAAAAAAAGCCGTATATTAAAAAGTATATACTATATGATTCCATTTATACGAAGTTAGGCAAAACTGCTCTGCTGTGGAAAAAAAAATCAGAACAGTGGCTGCCCCTGGGGTGGGACTAGGGCTTGACTGGGTGTCCCATGGGAATGTCGTAGGGCAATCATAGTGTTCTACCTCTTGGTAGGGGTTTGGGTTTCACAAGGCATCCACTTGTCACAATAGCGAATGAACACTTAAGATTTATGCACTTCATTGCTTGTAAATTTACATCA
Source organism: Diceros bicornis minor (assembly GCF_020826845.1). Lineage (NCBI taxonomy): Eukaryota > Metazoa > Chordata > Mammalia > Perissodactyla > Rhinocerotidae > Diceros > Diceros bicornis. The sequence goes on from NC_080740.1 coordinate 32,558,099, forward strand.
AAAGAGAAAAGCAAACAAATATTGAACTCTAATTAATGATATTCATGCTGAACTGTATAGGAGTAAGTGTGATGATGTCCATAATTTATTTTGAAATACATCAAACAAAGAGGAACTTATGGAAGGGTAGAGGGATGGAGAAATGAACAGGCATGTGGTAAAATAAGTATAGAAAAATGTTAATTGTAAAATATGGGTTATGCACATAGGGTTGATCTTGCAACTGTTAAAAATCTTCCAACTTTGCTGCTTGTTTGAAATTTGTCATAATAAATTCTTTTTAAAAAAAGATGCAGAACTCTGTATATAGTATGTTGTCTATTTAAGAAATACAAAGGAATAAGACTATATATTCATCATTTGCTTACATTTGTCTAGAGAAACACTGGAAAGATAAATGGGGGGTAGACGAGGGCATGTCAGTGCATACCTTTTAATATGGTTTTGCTCTTTGAATCGTATAAATATATAACCTATTCAAAACAATTAAAAATTTTAAAGGAAGACAGTTAGCCCATGGAAGGAATAAAGGCGTAGGGGATCGAGTTGACCAGCTCTCCATTTCTCCTGCCCTCTCATGTTTGAAATCCATTCATTCTAAGGTCTTTGGAAGAAGAGAGAAAAGGCAGATGGTTGAGCCTCTTGGGAATTTGCCTTGAAACTCTGAAATAGGGAGATTTCTGTCTTAGCTATGCCTGTATCCTCCTCCTGTCCTCTACACACACTCACCCACACACACTCACCCACACTCACTCTCACATACTTGCTCACTCACCCGTATAGGACTGTACATGAATTACCCCAAGGAGCCATCTCGAGTGTCCCTGTGGCCTGCTCCACTCCCCCCACATACACACCGCAGTTCCTCTCCCTCCCACCCCAGCCTCCTCTCCTTAGGGAAGTTTTCTCAATCAAGTACACAGGATGGCAATGGTGGGGGGCACTATCTTCAAGAAACATCCCCCCAAACCACCTCATCCAGTTTCTCAGGCAAGGATCCTCCCTGAGAGGTGCTTCTGTGAAATGTTTTGCTCACAGAAATGTGACTGAGCTGAAGTGATAACATGACCATGGGGGAGGGAATCCCCAGCTTGCACCAGAGTTTTCCTAAGGCTCAGCAACCTAAGACTGATACACTGTTCCTCTGTATCCTGCAGCACATTTTCCCAAAAGGAAGTGCCTGGTCCAGCAGCTAGCCCCAAACTGCCAGAGAATACTGAACACCAGCAGGACACTGAACTCAAGGGCAACCACTTTTGACGCAGGCGACCTTACACGCGGGGCCCTCTACCAGATGCCAGGTCTCCACCTTTACGCAGAGTTACCAGATGCCAGCAGCAAATCAGTGAACCAGAGGGGTAAAGAATTTTTGAGATGATAGACTATTTGGAGAGAAGAGAGAGAACGCATTTTTCTCAGGCAGTTGGAATGCTTGTTAAGATTGATTACGCTGGGGAAAGGCCGGGGAAGGGCAACGACGTTGACCCCATAGCTAAAAATTAGAGCTATGAACAGCAGCCAAGAACACCCAACTGATTACACTGCCTCTAAAGGAGAAACATCAAAGGACAGATTAAATTAGAGCAGCGAATTTTAGATCATGGATGGGCTGTCTGTCTGTATCAGCTCGCATAGCTAATGAAATCTGATTCTCCGTGGAAAGCAGAGGATACTACAGAAATAGAAGGAATGTCAAGAGGGGGCTGGCTTGAGAAACGAGTGTCTTGGGAGAGGCAAGATGTCTAAAATTAATCGGTGAGCCTTGCCAGAACTCTCCCTGATCTTCCACTTCCCCTCCTGGAGCTGAGCCCTGGCTCTGGGAGAGCCCGAGCCCCTGTGGGGTACGTCTGGGAAGAGAAATCACTGGAAGGAAGGAAAGGAATAAAAGAATACAAAAATAGTAATAATGAGGCTGCCCTGGAGATCATTTCACACACATCACCAGGGGCGGCCCCAGGCGCTGCGGGACAAGTTGCTCACTGCAGTGCCAAGACTGTATGGGGCAGCGCCCCCCACACCCTGCAGAGCCCCCACATTTGGGTCCTCTCTGGCTGTCAGCCTAGGGTTTGCCTGTGGAGGGCACATCATTCTGTCCTGGGTGGGGCGGGGAAGGCCGTGGCTCTCACGAAAGCACCGGCAAGTCTCAGTGCGGCTCCCTCTCCCCCCACACTGGGGAACTAGGAATGTTCTCATTAGCACCAGAACAGAAGACACACCTATTCTTGCTTCTGCCAGTGAAGACACTGATTAGCGAGGTCCAGCAACCTCATAGCCCCAGAGAGCCGTTATTTATCCAGTTGCCAGGCACGAGCATAGCCACAGGCTGTCCTTGGAGGTGGTTACAGGGGCCTTCCTGACATAATCAGAAAATCACCCACCAGCTCTGCTCTAATAAGCCTCCTCTTCCACCTCCCAGACAGGCCAGCTCTGGGCATAACTGTTATTGAGGGTTTGGGGGCAGTGCTCAGCAGTCCTTCCCAGCCTGTCACTCTCTGGAACCCTTCCGCTGAGCTCTAGAAGCCTAGCACTCTGATTCCTTCTCCAGCTTGGCAATGTTTTCTATCAGAAGTTCTGCTACCAGTTATTTTCACCTTAACATAAATGAGACAGTGGGGTATAGTAAAAAGTATGTGAACTTTAGCATCAAACTGATCTGAATTCAAATCCTGGCTCCATCACATGCACCATGAAGCACAGAGCAAATAACACAGTCTCTGTGAGCCTTGGGTCCTCCATCTGCATAATAAAGATAATAACACCCACCCTGTTGATGTGAACTTTAATTAGGAGCAATGCCTAATGTAGCACTTGCACTCAGAAGTGCTCCTTCCTCAACTTTCTCCAGAGATCTCCACTTTGAAATGCTTATAAACGTAATGGTGACTTTCAGGCAAAAATCCCACCCACCATTGCATTGTATTCCAACTAGATTTTTAAAATTTTTGAGTTTGAATGAGTTTAGGTGGACTTTACACTCTCTAAGACTCTAGTGCTCATTTTCTTAGGCTTTTTTACCGGACTACTCTCACGTGAAAGCACCTGATGAAGGCGCCTTAGGCCACTCCCTGCCTCTCATTTCCTCATCTTAGATCTTGCTCTGTGAGCACGATAGCCTGGGTATCTGTGAGGCCTTGGCCTTTGTGGAAGGATGAGAATTGTCCTTTCATATATATTATGGGCTAAATTGTGTCCCCCCCAAAATTCCCAACCCCTTGTGCCTCAGAATGTGACTGTATTTGGAGATAGGGTCTTTACAGTGGTAATTAAGTTAAAATGAGGTCGTTAGGGTGAACTCTATTCCGATATGACTGGTGTCCTTATAGGAAGAGGAAATTTGGACATAGACACGCATAGAGGGAGAATGCCATGTGAACATGAAGATGCCATCCACAAGCCAAGGAGAGGGGCCTCAGAAGAAACCAACCCCGCAGACATTTTGATCTTGGATTTAGAGCTTCCAGAACTGTGAAAAAATAAATTTCTTTTGTTTAAGCCATCCAGTCTGTAATATTTTGTCATGGCAGCTCTAGCAGACTAATACAATATCCATTCTCCCCTTCTTCATTTTAGAAGTAGAGTTCCTTTAGTTTCAGCTAAACATACAGCTGCCCAGCTAGAGACTACATTTCCCAGCCTTCCTTGCTGTGAGGTTGAGCACATGACTAAGTTTGAGCCAGTGGGATGTGAATGGAAGTGATGTGGCAACTTCCAGGTCACGACTTTAAAGTGAAAGCTGCTTGCACTCCATTTCTATTTGCCCCCTTCCTGTTGGCTGGGAGATGGCTACAAGTGGAGCAGCTTCCTTGGACAAAGAGATGGAAGGCACAGCTGAGCTGTCCTCCAACACCAGACCGCCTGCCTCTGTACTCGAGGAGTTACATAAGAGAGACATACACTGCTGCCTTATCTATGCCTCTTTTGGGTATTTTGGGCCTCTTCATTATGGCAGCTTAACCTGCCTTTGGGCTACTATGATCGTTCTCCATCCAACACCCAGGTCTCCTAGTTTCCAGATTCCCTAGAAATGCCTGGCTATGGGAAGAACAGAGACCACTAGTGCTGTGCTCAAAGTGGAGACTCTCAAAGATCAGCTAGATGGAGGCCCAGGACCCCAGGATCTTAGAGGGACCTTAGGGACCCTCTAGTTTCCCTTCCCACCTAAGGTATGTACAGAAAGCTCCTCATCCATGTGGCCCACAAGTCCTTGTCCAGCCTCTGTTGGAATGTCTCCCTCAACACAGATCTCACCACCCCAGGAGGCCACCTTTAACACAAGTGTGGTCACAAGTGGGTACAGGACCGCACCAGTAGTCAGGCCATGCTGTGTGATCTGAAATCAGCATCCTATAACTTTGCCCCCTGGTTCTAGTCCCAGCATCTAGAGTGAAATGGAATTAGTCAGCCCTTCAAGCCCTAGAAGATCAGATTGCCAGGGGTACCCAAATGTCTCAGTTCTCAGTGTCCTCAGTATCACAGTAACTTGATTCACAGTGCCTCTAGGCCAAAAGAAATACTAGACAGTTTCACTTAATAAGTAGTTACCCCAAACCAACTTAATAAGTATTTACACTCTATTTAGTGGCTTGAAATAATAATACACATAAATTGAAAGAAACAATAATATTTTGATTTTGTTCTTAAAAAACCACAATTACTTACTAATGGGATGTGTTCCTGTTGGGCACTGCACAGCTTCTCAAACCTTGGACTCAGATTGGACTTCACCATCCTCATTTCCTGTTCCACACTGATTTTTATTCAGTACTTGCTTTTTATTGCAGCAATCACTGAAAATCCAGCTTCATAGAGATATGATGTCATCAAAAAAGTTGTAGCAGGATCTAATGTTGAAACTGTAAACTACATGCAGATAGCAATTCACACGATATCCAACAGATGTTTCCTCCCGATATTTAAAATACCCTGTGGGGTACCTGTGAATTTCTGTGGTACCTTGGATGCCTCAGTGCACAATTTGGGAACCACAGGCCTAGTCATAAGTGTTTAATTGTTGGAAGTCTACCTGGGTTCAAATATCATCAGTATCCACATCTGTAAAACCGGTAAAATTATGGTGCCCAATTCATATGGGTTTTGTGAAAATTAAATGAGATTATACATTTTTAAATGTCTAGCACAGAATCTGACAGAAGAGAAGGACTTTGTATTAGTTTTCTATTGCTGCATAACAAATTATCATAAACTTAGAGGCTTTAAACAATACACATTTGTCATCTCTCAGTTTCCGTCAGGAGACATGGTTTAGCTGAGTCCTTTGCTCCAGGGGCTTACCAGGCTGCAATTCAGGTGTTGATCAGGGCTGCAGTGTCATCAGAGACTCAAACGGGAAGAGATTCACTTCCAAGCTCCCTCAGGTTGGTGGTGGAATTAATTTCCTTGCAACTGTAGGACTGAGGTCCCTGTTTTATTGCTGGCTATTGGCCAGGGGCTGCTTTCAGCTCTCTAGGCCACCCACAGTTTCCTGTCATGGGACCCCCTCCTTGGGCAGTGAACTGCCCGCGACAGCAGCTTGCTTCTTCAAGGCCAGTGGAAGACTTTCACTTTCCAGTCTTTGAAGACAGACTCTCATATAGTGAAACATAACCATGGCATTTGCCATGTGAGGTAATCTAATCAAGGGAGTGATACCCCATCACTTTTGCCATATTCTGTTGAATAGAAGAAAGCCACAGGTTCCACCCACACTCAAGAGAAGGTTATTATAAAAAGGCATGACTCATTGGGGGTCACCTTAGGTTATGTCTGCCACAGCCTTGAAAATAGTGTCACATCCCCCTTCTCTTCTCCAGGCTAAATATGCCCAGTGCATCAACTGTAGCCTGTGTCGCAAGCTTAAAATTCCCGGCTCCACCCTCTATGCTGACGTCAGAAGACTTTTGCCTTGGGAGGGGGCAACACTGGCTTTGTTGTATAGGGAGCTGGTCCCCTGAGGAGGAGTGGTAGATGACACAGTGGAGGCACTTTCCATTTAATTTTCTCATCCTTCCACTCATTTATTCAACAAATTTTTACTGAATAATTTCTATGATCCAGGCCCTGGTCTGGCCCTAGCTGGGGACAAGGAGTAAGGAAAATCTGCATAGTCCCTGTACACAGGGTCCCAACCACCACACTGCATACAGACTCCACCATCTGAATCCATTCAAATAGCACCTTTAGCACATTTCCAAACGTTGTGGCCTCTTCAAGGTCAGGGAATTGCCGCTCTCTGGGAAGAGCAGTGGTCACCCATTTAATACAAATGGGTAAAGACCCATTGGCCCCGGGGAGAAAGAGCGGAAGTTGGCAGAGGTGGGCGACACAGAGGAAAGAGAAGATGACTAGGTCAGGCTACTTGAGTTTCAGGCCTCTGTCCTGTTGTGTGGTCTTGGAGTTTTCCAGAACTCAGTTTCTTTGTTTTTATAGAGAAGGGGTGGATTCTAAACTTTCCACCACTAAAAACACATTTTAATTATCCCCCCAACACACAGACATTTTGAAAGATTGTGTCTATCCAAATCAGCTGCAAAACTTAAAAAATAGTCTCTTAGTTTTCCCATGAAATCAGCAGTGTTACATAAGGTTGATATCATTCCAGTCAAACACTGAGAAGCTCATGCTTTTGGCAGACCCAGACAGCCCGGGGGCATATAACTGAGTGCAAGAAATTTAGAAATTGAAAAATGCCCACGGCACCCAATGCTACTGCTGTGGCGTCCAAGCATCCAGGGGACCAGCCTACCCAATATTTCCTCAAAGTGGCATGTGAGCCACTAGGTAATACTGGAGATGATTTAGGTGGAATATCATTTTTATAGGTATGTATTTAGTTTAATATGCAATAATAAAAAATTATAAGTAGCTCATCAAACCAATGAAATAATACCCATTTAAAATAAACTAAATGAAAATGTTTTTACAAAGTAATAAACACCAGTCCAGGGGGTATGTGGCTACGTAACACTGTGAGGGCCATATGCAAATAACCAGTATTTGGGAAACCTCGGCTTCCCTCACTCCAAAGGACGCTTCACCCTGCATTCTGTGAGGCTGTATGAAAGCATTTCCTTTCTCAGGACAACCCCCACACACCACCCCATTCCTCCTGGCTTCTACAATGAACAGGGCTTTTACACACAGTAGGAAAACAGTGCTCAGAACAGCCAAACTGGCTAACCAGCTATTTCTGTGTTTTGAATTGTTGATCAGCTATTTTACAAGAGCCCTAGGCTTCCCATCCCTATAATTTGCTATCAGATATCAGACTGCAAATCAAAACATCACAATGGTCAGGGATGTTTTATCTGCAGACTTAAAAAATAATGCTATGGTTCTCAGTAACCATCAAACGCATGGCTGTCTCACTCAGAAGCACATCAAGAACTGCACCTGCATGTTGCCTTGAAGCTTCTCCTGCCCCGTCCCTGGGTGACACATTAGGATGCCTGCTTTAAAATTCTTTTTCTTTTTATTCCCCAACCTTTTTCCTGGCAAGAAGTTGACAGTGAAAAAGTGCAAAATAAGCCTAGAGCCTTGACACTGGAGATTACCAGGAGACTAAATGAAATCTCCGTGTGTCTGTCTATCTTGTGCGCATCCTCAGGCCTGCCTCGCCAGCTCGGCACTGTGGACAGAGACCACACCGTGCTCTCTTGATTTATCTGTGCTCACTATATTCCTCAGAAGCACATTTTTTAAAGGGAGGAAATTGGTATTTTTATATCTCTTATGGGTGGGATACTTTCTCCCTATCTATAATAGTTTAGAAATGCCTTTTCAAAACCCAGATGATGAAGTAATGAATAAATCTTCCTTTTGGCCTTGGAGTTCCCTGAGAGAGGAAGAATGAATGAAGGCCTCACAGGAAGGCCAGCAGAACAACACCACTATTTCGTGTGCTACACCACTGTTGTATCTACCCTTCCATGAGGCGGGGGCCCGGATCGGGGAAGAAAGGGATGCTCAAGTCTGATCACCCCAAACTTAGCCTCAGTGTGGAGAATAAGGGAACGAGAGAGATTTGCCTTGTACAAAGGCAAATGCACTGATAATGGCTTGTAGGATGGTGGCAATTGACATCTGCTTATTTATTACAAAGCAAAATATGCTCCTAGTTTGAGGGAAATAGAATGGGTAGTGGGAAAGACATCTGGCTTAGTTCTCTGCAAGATTGTGAACATTTTTACCTCTTCCAGTGGTGAATGTCATGCTGGAAACTTCCTCCATCCTCTTTTCTCCCCTTTAACCTGTGCCCTTCTAGGATCTGCTTTCACCCTGCAGCAGCCTTGGCTTCTATTATCTATCTGTCTCCTAAAGTGACTCAGCTCTTGGGCTTACCACTCCTTCTTTGCCTGTGGTCTCCACACCCTCAGGGTGCTCAGATGCCCAGGAAAGGAGGAAAGCACCACAGCTCAAAGTGGAAATATTCTATAGGTCCCGGGAGGAGGGAGAATAGAGGAGATGGAGGAGAATGTGGTTGATACCTTTTTTTCTTGGGAGCCTGTCCTTTAATTTATATCACTGTTGGAATTTGGGGGAACATATACACCTTATGAACATATTTTAAGTTCTTTTATGCCAGTCACGACAATAACAGCACTGGAATATCTCACATCAGTGTAGCTTGAGTTAAATTTCAAGGACATATCCTATCTATTGCCTCATTCATCCCCCAAACAAATCTAGCAAGGACACACTCAAAGACCTGCCTTGTTTGAACATCTACAAAGAGGTGGGGTTGTCGGACAGAATTCGCAAGAATCACCCTACCTTCATGCCCACAGAGTGAAGCAACACTTTGAGATCACTGGCCCACAGAGGGCAAAGTGGGGGTTGGGAGTGAAAGGGAGGGGGACATAAAAGTTTATGGGACAATCTTGACAGTAAAAGGGGATGTTCTTAATAACTAAGCTGGGACCATAGGACTGTCCCAGGCAAGCTGGGAGGTACAGTCACCAATTCTAAGACACAGGGATCCTGCTGGATTTTGCCTCTCCATGTATCCCATTCAGAGCCCTTTTCTTCAACAAATTAGCTTTGTGATGTTGCACTTGTACAAATTGAGATTTAGTTAGGATGCATGCAATGCACTGGGGATGGAGAGGGGTAGACTTCCAGGAAATACATTTAATAGGGCATATAGGAAAAAGAAAAAAAATATTGCTCATTGGAATTAAACTACATGGAAAGGTATTGGCAATGTAATTCAGAGCCAGAAATGTGACTCTGCTGAAATATAGGAATATTTCACTATAAACTGCTTCCTTTCCATTATCTTGTAAGTCCAAGGGCAGCCATCTTGGACTACTTTGTCGAGTTGATTATAAAGGCAGTGGTCTGCTCATAGGACTCAGTGAAGCTGGCTGGTGGGGATCGAGGGGAGCAAAGGAGATGAAGAGATTAGCCTGGCACACGAGAAAGAAAGCTTCTCCAGCTGTGGGGCCATGAGCAAGCGATGACATCCCTCCAAATTTCAGTGACCTGATCTGAATGCGGCAGCGGTTACTGCTCAAGCCTAAACCACATCCCTTGTAGGATTTGGGCATTAGCTCCAGTTTAAACTGTGTCCCTGGAGGATTCAGGCCTACCTGGGGATAGAGCACTGTTGGGCAACCCTCTAGGGGCTCTAGTTAGACAAATGATTGAGGAGTCATGGTCAGTATGGGAGGATGGAGCGATTTCAAGTATACAGACTCTGTCAGTCAAATAGTCTCCAAGTCTTACAGCCCATTCAGAGGGGCCGATTTAGATGCCTCTGTCTCTTTTTAAGAACCCTACAATGGGATATATGGAATGGCTATTATCAAAAAAATATAGAATAGAAACAACCAAGTGTTTATATATATATATATAAACAAGTGGGATTACATCAAACTGAAAACCATCCACAAAATGAAAAGGCATCTACTGAATGGGAGAAAATACTTGCCAACCATATATCTGATAAGGGGTTAATATCCAAAATATATAAGGAACTCATACAACTCAATAGTAAAAAAAAACAAAAAATCCAATCCAAAAAAAATGGCAGAGGACTGAATAGACATTTTTCCAAAGAGGAATACAGATGGCCAATAGGTACATGAAAAGATGCTTAACATCACCAATCATCAGGGAAGTGAAAATCAAACCACAATGAAATATCACCTCACACCTGTTGGAATGGCTGTTATCAAAAAGACAAGGAATAACAAGTGTCGACGAGGATGTGGAGAAAAGCAAACTCTTGTGCACCATTGGTGGGAATGTAAATTGGTGCAGCCACTATGGAAAACAGTATGAAGTTCCTCAAAAAATTATAAATAGAGCTACCATATGATCCAGCTATTCCACTTCTGGGTATTTTTTTGAAGAAAACAAAAACACTAACTTGAAAAGGTAAAGAAGATGTGGTATATATACACAATGGAATATTATTCAGCCACAGAAAAGAAAAAAATCTTGCCATCTAGGGCTCATCTAAGGTTGGTGACCATGAATGAAGTGCACTGAGTAGTGCTCAGTATGGAGCAGAAGCAGAAACCTCAGAATGGAAGATGGAAAAGGGTTGGGGCTTGCAAGACAAGCACAATGGAAGCCAAGATAGTTTAGGACAAAAGCTAAAGGGATTGAAGTGAAGGACTACGAGATCTAGGCAGTATTTCCTAGCCTTTTCACCTGGTGGCACATGGAAGTAGATGGAGGCTGCTTGCAGTTGGGAGCAACTGACCTGTGGGCTGCAGCCCCGGGAGACTGAGGGAATTGGTATTGCTGCATACCTGTTGCTCCATCCAGACACATTGGAAGGAAGCTCAGAGCTAGAGAAGAAAATAAAGTCAGAAAGGAGTTAATACACTGGGAAGATATCCAAGGTCAACATAAGGCTGAAGAGTCTGTGTATTAGGGGTGAGTGAGGGAGACGGCTGGAAGGACTCAAGGCTATGATCAGAGAATCAACATCTTAACAATATTGAGTCTTCTGAACCATAAACACAGAATATCTCTCCATTCATGTACGATTCTGCACCGGGATATGCCACAATGGTCCTCTCGTTCCATCCGAAAAGGCAACTGCAGGCCTCGTGATGCTCTGTACTACGCTTCTGTGTCCCTCTCTGTCTCTCCCCTACACATCCTGGCTCATCCACTGGCCACACAAAACCACTAATGCTGCTCTGGGGGCAAGGGGCCCTGCATCCCCAAAACGCCTCTACTTTATGTGGGTTTCTGCCATCACGGATCTTGGAGAGGGTGGGGATACAGCTGCAGGGCTCCCACCTGCCTACACCAGCATCTACCCACCAATCACTTTCCTTTTTGGCTCCCATTCTCCACCCAGGCTCAGAGTTAGGAAGCAGTCTTTGCTTCTCACACAATTTAAACATGCCTTGATTACCTTCAGGGCCCAGGTTTTTGAAGCTTAGAAGTTTCTTTTCTGTGTTTCTGGCTTAAATAACCCTTCTCTGAGGAAAAGACTCCCCAGGTGTCCGGCTGCTGTCTGAATGGGAGGAAGGAGCAGGTGTAACAGGGAATACAAGGAGGGAGAGAAGCAGCCAGTTTTTAATTTAATTTTATTTATTATTTAGCTTTTTATTCCACTACAATATCCCACCCACATGGCACAATGCCTGGCATCCAGCAGCCTTGCTAACTCTAGGGTCCTTCTCCCCAGTCCCCTCCCATCTGAATTTCTCTCCAGATCTAATGCTATCTGTTTCTCCACAACTGTGGGCTTCCCACCCCCAGGTACCTCTTACAGCGAGTCATCTTCCCTCCCTCCTCCTCCTTTCCCTTCCTGCCCTGCCTGGGGGATCCCTGGGGGCTCTGCACAGACTATTTACGGAAGAATACAGAGCAGCTGGGAAATGCTTCTCTCCATTGACCCCAGCGCTGCCACCAGCTTTTCTGATTTGACCATCCGTCTTGTATGATTACCATTAAATTCTGGGCTCAAGTTCTTGTGTGGGTCCCCTAAACAAATCCGTAAAAATCCCTGAGGATAAACACTGATCTGAAGATGAATCAAAGGCGATTGCCTTTGCTGAGTGCATCAACTTGTTAATGTCGTTTGGCTCCTTTCCACTGAATGATCCCAGTCACCATCCAATTGTTACCTAGAGAGCGAAACCCCTGCAGCCTTGCCCAGTGGGAAGCCATGGGCTGCTCTTGCTAGAATACTTCTTCTTAAAGACCTCATTTGCGAGTCCAATATTTCCTCTTTAGAATTCTCCATCAGTTCTGAAATGCTGAGATTTTGAGTTTTGTATATAGCAGAGGTTCAAAATTTGAGACTAAATTAATTTCTTTGAAGATAATTATTCAAGGATTGCTCTATAGTCAGCGACTCTTCCAACTTGGCCTTTAAGTCTAATATGGTTTCCTAGCTGATGAAATAACCAAGTTCCCAAGAAGCAGCATTTAGCCAAGAAGAAGTGAGAGTAGGAGGACAGCAAAAGTCTGAACATTTACCTCCATATGAGAAAACATGTGATGCCACCATGAGACACCGATGCTAGAAGTAAGGGAGCCCAAGGTTCATACAAGTCTTTACAGTTTGTAAAGAGCTTTCCTGTAGTCATGGTGTTAATTTTGTGAGTTTACTCTGGCATCCGTACCGAGTTTTGGTGTTCCAGATAGAGTGCTGAGCTGGGGGTCAGAGTCTGGGTTCTGCTCTGAGCTGTGCCACTGATTAGTTGTTAACAAGAGCAGAGAGCCTGGGTCCTGATCCCAACCCTGCCGAAGATGATGACTGTCCCTCTCCTGAGAGGTCTCATGGTGGAGAAGTGGGTGGTAGTGTGGTCATGCCCCCCTCACTGGCCTCAGAATCTTTTTTTTTTTTTTTTTGCTAAGGAAGATTTGCCCTGAGCTAACATCCACCACCAATCTTCATCTATTTTTGCTTGAGGAAGATTAGCCCTAAGCTAACATCTGTGCCAATCTTCCTCTATTTTATATGTGGTTGCCACCACAGCATGGCTGACGAGTGGTGTAGGTCCATGCCGGGATCCGAACCCACAAACCTGGGCTGCCAAAGCAGAGTGTGCAAACTTAACCACTACACCACAGGGCTGGCCCCCTCAGAATCTTTTGAGAAGATTTCTTTCAGGCCCCCTTATATTCCCCAGAAAAGACCAGTCAGCCCACAGGTTGGGCCTTTTCCAAAGCCAAAGTGTGAGGGTCAGGATCCAGACCAGAGTGAGCTCCCCTACCCGCCTGCCCTGGGGAAACCATTTGATGGCGTCCCCTGTCATCCACCACGCTGTTCGCCCTGGCCACACACTGTGAGTAAACAGCAGAAGAGCAGGGGAAGGAAGCAGAATTCTCCCCAACAGCTGCAGGAAATGTTCACCCAACAACACTGTCTTCAGATCTGACTCTCGTGCTTCAGCTTTGGAAAATGCCCGTCCTGTCAGCCAACTGGCACATTCCAGGAATACAAAGGGGCCTGACACAAACGTGCTCAAAGGCTCCGGAGGCTGTAGAGAGACACATGGCCTGTCAGGCGGGGCTGTTCTCACAACAATCTGCTTCTGTATGGGGGAAGCAGCACGTATCTGAGCGTCCAGCAGATGCCACAAGAATCTCCTCGGGGACCACCTTCTTCCAGGGCAGCTTTCAGGCATGGTGGCCGGAGTCCTGGGCCCCACACCAAGGGTATAAATTGATCCCGCCCCTGCCAGATTTGGGGGGCCTAACCACACCCTACGATCCCAGTCAACAGATGCAGATTTGGGAAGACAATGTGGGAATCCCCGCAGCTCAGAGGCACATTTGGACCCCTGACCAAGTAGCCCCAAGGACCCCACCAAGGCCCTTCAGGCCTTGCATAGTCTCGGGTATCGGCACCCGGAACTCCAAAATTTCAGTTCTCAGGAGGCACTCTGGGTTATCCAGTGTCAGCCAGAAACTAAAGAGGAGTCTGTTCACCCCAGAGGAAAGAAACAGCTCAGCTCTACCTGGCCATTTTCTCTCTTATTTTTTCAAACCTTTCACCTTCCTCTCAGAAGCCTTGGGATACAGAGAACTAAGAGCTGGTTCTGTATCAGCTTTTCTCTGTACTAACCGACTCCAGCTTTTCTTACTTCTCCCTTTTCAGTTTATTGACTTTGAGTTTGTTACTTCTGTCTCCCAATTAGACAATAACTTTTTCTAGACTACTTGATTTCTCTTCGCAGGTTATGTTGTTCTAAGGTGTTTTGCCTACCTTAGAAGAATGTATTCATATCTAGCTTTCTGGATAAGGTTTCTCCTCTACCAGCGTGGGACCAGGATTTGGAGTGCTTACTTATTCTGCCTTCATATGTATTCCTGCCCACACCTGCTGTTTGGGTCAATAGCTGCTGCTGAGGCCTCTGTGGAATTGTTGAGCTGCCTTCACCTGGTTTTCTTATCCAAGGTGATCTCGACAATATTCTTGGAAGATTGTTCTCCTCCTGATGCCTTAGGAAAAGGTAATATAATCTCAGCCCAGAGAGGCTTCGGGAGACTTGTGTAGCTGCAAAATGCCACCTTGCCCAAGCAGCCAGCAATTGTAGCCTTTCTTTTCCAGAGTCAGGTTACTTTGCCAGGATGGGGAGACCTTCTTGCATTCCTTTGCAGGGGTGTGAGGGTCATGAGAAGAGCAAGGGAGGAGCAGGGGCCGGTGGGCAGAGCTGGAAATAAGGGGAGCATGGAGGCTAAAGTTGCTCGGAGACCCTGCAAGGCATCAACCATCACAAGAGATGGACTTGGAATATCTGCTCCTCAGCCCCCAAGGCTGCCTGGTCTGAGACAGTGAACTCACTACCAGCAGGGAAGAAATAAGCAATGAATGGGGAGAGGGTTTCACTTCCCGAGAGACAAACGTGTTTCAGGAAACGCACATATAAACCAAGCATCTTGCTTGAACCAGTGACTTCGAGTGCTTCTCCTACCTTGGGTTGTACAAACACTGCAGAAGAGGGAAGGACAGAGGCCATGAAAAGCAAGAGCACGGAGAATTCTAGGTCTTGGTAATTAATTAAGGACTCAGGGAGTTTGTTTTCAAAATGCTTAGAAATGGCTCCAGCCATTTGAACAGAGAGATTGTGTGTAAATTCCTCAGAAAGCAAACAACCTCAGGACACTCCACTGATTCAGTTCTGGTCTCAAAGCCCCCATCTACAGCCTGATGGAACCAGATCATCCCCAAGGCACGCATGAAGATTCTGTGAGTAAACATGGATTGAAAAACATCACATGCGTTTTGCTGGTGTTAATAGTCCCACTCGTGCGTTAGTTCCCTTTGTGTCTCCTTTTTCTCCCCTCTACTCTTCCCTTTCCCTCGCACTGCTGCTGTTGTGATGGTGTAGTGCTCAGCTGGTGTGGTCGATGCAAACTCAGCCCTCGGGAGATTCATTTCCACACACATCCTCTGGCCTGTCTCCCCAGGTGCTGATTCAGTGGCTCCGAGATGGCCTCACAGCCACTAAACAAGTATCAGGTAGAGGCAAGGGTAATTTTGAGGTAGAATGGTGGTTTTTCCCCACTCAAGTAAAAATTAGAATTACTAAAATAACTGAACATAACTTTAATGTATTACTAATCACTTAATAAGTATTGCCATCTTGCCCCAGACTTCCTGGGTTACTTTAACACATCTCAATTCTCCTGGAAACCTGCAGAAGGGTCCAGAACATTCTTTGTAGCCTCTTGCTTATTCCCAGAAGCCTTTTTCTCTCATCAGCTTTGAAGACGCAGCCATCTTAGTCCACGCTGATTTTCCAGGGAAAATAAGGGGGCTCAGGGTACAGTACTGCTAAATTTTACTTAACATGCTTAGGTTTCTATAACATATTTGCATTTATAACAGATTGAATTAGCCTTTTCCACTCACCACTGGAATTTGTTCTCTTTTAATTGCTCACCATCCTTTCTTCCAGGCTTGGGTCAAGCTAACCCTTTGGAGGATTCAAGATAATCAAGAAACAAACAAATGTTCGACTTGATGATGAACATTTTTTTATCTGATGACTGAATGTTACAATCACTACTAATTCTGGCACTGTTTTTTTCCTCAGGATGGAACAAGATCCGATCACCTTGATTTAGTAGGATACTTTATGGAGCCTTTATAATCAGCAGCGTTCCTTATAAAGGCAGCATTTTCTGAAAAAAGTTGTTTTTGTACTTGGACTCACTCTGAGCTCCTGCAATAGTCAGACAGGGAAACCTGAGACGTGGAGAGAAGAAATCATTGGTGGAGAGGGCTTACACCAGACTTGAGAATAAGAGTTATATGTGTTCTACCATATAGACACGTATACGCACACACACAACTTGTGATGAGACATAGAGACATGCTGACATAAACACCACCTTCATTACAGCAAAGAAAAGGTAAGCAGCTTAGCCCTGGGCGGAGAAGAGTCTCTGTGAGGCTCACTCTGGGCTTCTGCTTTCCTTCTGCTCTTCAAGCTCTGCTGGTTGACTTCTGTATGTGTCCCTGCTGTTTGGGTCTCAACCAAAATGCTTTGGGATGATGTGTTTTTGCATCAGGTCCCCACAAATGCAAAATGCTTAGTGACTCAAAATGCATTTGAGTCCTTCAAGTGCTAACTTCAAGGGAGGCTTTGCACCCTGCCCCCACTTCACCATACACTCTTCAGAGCCCTGCCAGGGACTGTTGCTAGACCTGACACCCACAGTCTCAGTGTTGTTTCTCCTCTTTGTGGTCATGAGAAAGAGTCTATGCTGCTGTTTAGTGTTGGTTTCTGTTTTAAAGAAACCTTCTGATTGTGATCTGAGCTAAAAGAGGTACCAGACTTCAGGCAGATCATGGTCACCCTGAAGCAGTACTGTTAAACAACCTCCCACCACCATCTCCCTTGTATAATTAAGATGTGGTTTCAAAACTCCAAATGCAGTGGCTTAAACAATATAGAAGTTCATTTCTCTCCCACACATAAGTCTGGAACTAGGTGGACCGGAGCTTGCTCAAGGCCTTGGTGGGGTAGGGCCCGACTCACTCTATCTTGCCGCTCAGCTATCTGTAGCTTCCACCCCCACGGCCACCTCGTGGTCTAAGACGGCTGTGCCAGCTCTGGCTGTCATGTTCACACTCCAGTCAGAAAGAAGGAAGAAAAGTGAGGATAAGGGCATGCTCTCTTCCTGTGAAGATGCTTCACAAAAATGGCATACACCATTTCTTCTTACATCTCATTGACTAGAACTTTGTCACATGGCCACGCCAGCTTCAGGAGGGTGGAAAATATAGTCTTTTTTGGGGGGACCCTATGCCTAGCTACAAAATGAGAGTTTCTATTATAGAAGAAGGAGGAATGTATACTTTTGAGGACAACCAGTAGTGTCTGTCACACAGCCTTTGTTCCATTCCCTTCCACACACATACTTTTACATTACCACCTTAAATTATCTTTAATCTTATTCTGTGCTTAAACCCATCCCAAAAGTTTCCAACAGACTCCAAAACTTCAGACTAATTTGGATCAAAATCTCTTGAAACTTCCCTCAGTGGCTAGCTTTGCATTTTCTACTGAAAACCCACCGGCCTTTCTTAATCATGCAATAGTACTAGCATCCTAGTTCTTAACTCCTCGACTTACAAAGCAGAAAGACACACACACATACGCAGGCTTCCAAATTCTTGTTTTTCTACTCGTCCAGAAAGAAATTACAACCACAGATGTTGCTTGTTGATAGGACCTCTGTGGCTTTCTTTTATAACAAGAAGGTAGCAATTTTCCAATCTCCTGTTTAGGAAGAGACAAGGTCCTCCTCCAAACAAGAATCATCAGAGCTGCGTGCCTTGACATCTTTGGGCTATCTAAAAATAATGCCTTCTTACTCTTTTTAAGAGAGACTGCTTTTTAATTATAAAAGTAACATTATAGATAGAGCATGGGGAAACGGGTGAAAGAAAAAATATGTACTATGTATTATCTATAACCCCATTAGTCTCACAAATCACTGCTGCCATTGGGGCAATTTCCTTCCAGCCTTTTTTCAAATGGGCATAATTTTATAAAATATGTACATATATCTTTATTCCACATTATTTCCTAACATTTTTCATATTTCTCCATTAGTTTTCAATAAGCCCATTATTTTAATAACTGTATAATGGAGTAATTATATTGTACTTTATGTAATGGCTCTCTGTTGTTGGCATACAGGTTGCACTCAATTCTCTTTCTTTCCCTGAGATGATAAACAACAGGAACTCTTATAAAGATTCATTGTATATTCAGAATCACAGGGATTCAGGATTTTATCTTTTAAATAGATATTTTTAAACTAGCTTTGTTTTCATTACACAAATAATACATTCAGATGTTTTAAAACAACACTAACCAGAGAGTAGAGTGTAAACTGATCTCTCCCCGTGCTTGGCACCAGCCCCACTCCCCCATGTTAAGTTTCTGTTTTTGCTCTCCTGGTGACCTTCCATCATAACTTTAAATCATATTTATGTGGCTTTAAATATTTACATCTATGAGCTGGTGACTCCTGAATCTATATTGTCCCCCTGAGTGAGGATTCTACGTGCATCGAGGTCTAGTGGATCCATTTTTATCTACTTTCTCTAGCTTTTTTCACATCCTCTGGCTCATACTCAACTCTCTCTGTCTCTTGTTTCTGATGGTATTAATCTTCTGGACTCCTTATTTGTGTTTTTCTGGAATATCACCTCAAATAATCTTTTCAAATGAATGTATGGGGTGGTGGTAAACTTTATAAGTGCTTTCAGGTTCAAAAATGCCCCCTCCTGGGACTGGCCTGGTGGCATAGTGGTTAAGTGCATGCGCTTTGCTTCAGCGGCCCGATGGTTCACAGGTTCAGATCCCGGGCACGCACCGACACCCCACTTGTCAAGCCGTGCTATGGCGGCATCCCACATAAAGTAGAGAAAGATGGGCATGGATGTTAGCCCAGGGCCAGTCTTCTTCAGCAAAAAGAGGAGGATTGGCAGATGTTAGCTCAGGGCTGATCTTCCTCACACACACCACACACACACACACACAAAAAGGCCCCCTCACACACATACACCTGATTGATAGCTCGGCTAGGCATAGAACTCTAGGACTAAATTCCTTTTTCTTCAGGGCTCTGAAGACAGTCTTGAAAAGACAAATCTAACACTGGTGCTGAAAACTCTGATATGACATCAGTCTGATTCTTCATCTTTGGGATCCAAGGGATTCACTTTACTGCAGAGTTTCTCAACCTCAGCACTAATGACATTTTGGGCCCAACAATTCTTAGTTGTGGAGTCTGTCCTGTACATTATGGAATGTTTAACAGTATCCCTGCCCTCAACCCACTAGGTGTAATTACGGTTTAATAACTGTGATAACAGAACTAGTCACAGGAGTGTTGGAGCACAGATGAGGGTTTAATCAGTTGGTGGCAGCAGGGAGGTAAGGAGCTGTAGGGCGACATGTGAGCTGATCTGAAAGAAGGAGAAGAGGGAGTTAACCAGGCAGAGACATGTCAACCTTGCCCCTGGCAGATAAGTGCTGCTCCTTGGCCTCCCCTACCCAGGAATCTAAATATCCACACTGAAATCAAGGAGGCTGTTTTAATGGCCGCATCTCCCACCTTCATCCCAGCACTCAGAGGACAGCCACCTCTGTACTTTTCCAAGATGTGAGCTGTCGTAGCTTGGGTTACCTAGAAGCAGAGCCTGACTAGGATTTATTTGTGAAATTAACTTACTGGGGAGTACTCTCAAGAGAAGGGAAGTGAAAGAAACAAGGCAGAGCAGGGCAAGAAAGCTAAGCAAGGAGGTCTTGGCTGGTCACTAGTTTCAGCCTGGTCTGCAGGGAGTGCAGAAGTATGAATTGCACCACAGAGCTCATGCCACTTTGAGGAAAGGGACTTGCCTTAAATTGCTTGTGTCAGTCAGTCTTTGGCCTCTGGCTGCCTAGGAGAGCAAAGGGAATGGTGTAATCTCCCAGGTGAATCGCTTCTGTTTAGTGGAAAAGAATTCTTGGAGAAGGCAGTAGCCAGCACTCAGAGCAGCTAGAGGATAGATTTTCCAGCCTCATGAAGGGGATCTGGGCCCAGTACCAACAGTATCCACCATGTGAACATTCCTTTACCTGTGTATTGCTCAGTGCTGTGGGGAAGGAGGTGTCCTCTGGACCCTTTTAGGGGATATGGGGCAAGTGAGCCAGTAGCACGTGATAAAGTTACTCCAACATTCCTTCCTATATCGCTAAGCCTTTGGAATCCTTCTACATTACACCAAGGAATTCCTGACAACTCACCTTTGTTTATTGTAGACCACTACCCTAAATGGAGGGAAAGGGAGGGACAGTTCCAATCAGAGAAAATAATGACGGTACAAAGACTCAGACCCAACACATAGCATGGCCAGCTCAAGGACCTGGAAGAAGCTCAGTCCAACCAGCTTGAGGAAAGTGAGGGACAAATGACCAAAGACAAGTTAGAGAAGTAAGCGGAGCCCACATGATGTGGGTACAGGGGGCACAATAAAGGAGTTGGACTTTACACAGAAGCAACAGGGGGCTGTTCAAGGGTTCTAACCCTGGAAACAGCACGATCACACTTCACCTTCAGAAAATTTCACTCTGGCTGTATGTCAAGATTGGGAGTGGATTGAAGGAGGGCAGGAAAGATCAAGGGGCGAAGAGTTTGGAGGCTGTTGTGGTCATCCACACAACAGATGATGGGGTGTTGGACTTAGGAGATGGCAGCGGTGATGGAGAGAAGGGATTAGATCCCAGAGATTGTTAGGACGGTGTTTTCAAACTATGGGTCTTGACATAAATTTACTTAGTGATCATGACTAGAATCATTTTAATGACATAGAACTAAATGAAAACTACCAGAGGACTTTGCATCTAGGAAGGGTTTAAGTACTGCTCCATGAAACAGCTGATCTGGTTGTGTCTGTGTGTGTGTTCTATGGTATACTGAGTTGCCATATAAAATGTACTTCTTGTGGGTCACAAGAAGAGTTTGAAACCGCTGATGAAGGAGCAAGACCTACTGAATTTGATGACTGATGGGATGTGGGGACCGAGGCTGGGGCAGGAGCCAGGAGTGCACGCAGTTTTCAGGCCCCCTCAACCAGGTGGTAGCAGTCGCTGAGGTAGTGATGGACACTATTGGATTAGGAGATGGGAGAAACCACGTCTTTTATCATTTTAGATAGACTAAGATATGTTACGCGCCCACGTGGGGATGGAGGGTCCTTGGGGCACACGGTGACCCCCACAGGCCTCTTGGTAGGAGGGGGTGGCTGCTGCACAACACTTCCCGCCCTTCAGAAAAGGCATCAGCAGCTCCTGGGCCTTGACCCTTGCCCTCTGCCGGGGCATCCCCTGCTCGGGTGCTGACTGGCCAAACACCCATTACCAACTCTGCAAAGGAGGCTGTCTGCGGAATCGGTGCTGGGATTTCGGCCTCGTAACTCACAGCCTGCTCCTGAGTGGTAGATGGCCTCTGCACAGCTTGCCATTGATCCAGGTCCTCACCGAAGAGTAAAACAATGGTGGCCGCTACATTTACACCGCGCGCTGACACGTGTCTGCAATGCAGCCGAGGCCCCCGGGACTGTGCCGGGCGACATCTGCGTGGCAGCACACGGCTCAATTCCTCCCTCTCTCGTCCGTTGGTAAATTGCCTTTGTCAGCTTCTTCTAGCAGAAGCTACTCTCTTCATCGATCAGAACCAATGGCCTGTTGGAATGAAAAATTCCCCTTCCCAGCCAGCTGAAGAAAAGGGTTTCAGGCCTGAGCCCACCCTCTTTGCTCCCAGCGGCTACCAACACACTCCCACACCTGGCGCTGGGCTGTCCTGGGCAGTCAGTCCCTCAGCCCCCACACCGGTCCCGCCTGGGGCCAGCTGGGACCGAGCACTCATTCCCACCTGATGGTTATGGTGCCTGAGCGGAATTCAGATTTGGTCCCTTTATTGTAGGGGTCAGAACTGCCCAATTTCAAGTCATAGTAAAGACAATATCTTCTTCTGTGTGTTTAGTACTTCGTGTATCCATTAAATCTTTCATTCATTCCTTTATGAAACATGTGCTGAACACCTACTTTCTGGAGGCAGAAGATTTCCAAGACAGTTTCACACAGATTATTTTGGAGAGGATACAGCACAAGGTTAGGAGAGGAGGCCCTGGGGCCAGGCTGCCCAGGATTCAGTTCGGCTCTGCTACTACCGGCCAGCTGCACAGCTTTGGGCAAGTACGTCACAACCTCAGTTATTTCTTCTGTAAAACAAGGATTGTATGGGTACCTGCCTCATAGGAATGATGTGAAGATTAAATGAACTAATAGATAGTGTGTGCCTGGAACAGTGCCTGGAACATGGTGAGTGCTATGTAATTGACACCTATTATTTATTATCATCATCATCATCAACACCACCACCATCATCATCATTATGTCTATCATTGTTTGATCAGCCCTGTGAGGGAGGAAGATTAAGCAATATTATGCCCATTTTATAGAGGGAGATACTGAGCCTCAAACGCTTAAAGATGTTAAGTGACTAATTCACAGACTTAATGTCAGCAAGGATTTCCCAACTCCAAGCCTAAGGCTCTTTCCACCTCATTACAGAGTTCTCTAGAATTAAGGAGGCTCTTTGACCTGACCCACATTCTTACCACCCAGTATAATTTGACCAGCCTGCTCTGTGGACCATCTGCTCATTGTGGACAGGATCAAGCATCCCCCACCCCTAGGAGGGGGTCTCCAAGGACATTGCTTTCAATGACTGCTGATACCACTCACCAGGGGCATGGCAGGGGGCAGAGGAAGTGTCGCTGCCCTGAGGGCCACCTCACAGCCATTCCTGCAGGCCGTCGTTGTCCACCTGTGAACAAGTGTGCCCTGGAAAAGGCAGGCTCACTGACTGAGTTGTGAATAGCGTCCCAGGTTGTTGGTGATACACAAGGCTCCACGTGTTATCATCAGACCTATCGTCCTGCGACTCGAGCTTGCGCTGGCCCCTAGCACTACCTGAGCGACTGCGGGGAAGCAGGACACACGGCTCCACAGCCTGGGAGAGAAGTGGCTTGGATTCTGTCTTCCGTTTTGCTGGGGTGGGAGCGCAATGTGGAACCTGGCAGGTCATTTGAATGGGGGCGACTGTTGAGCCGAGTTCACGCTGACATGAGAGTCCCAGCCCTCTCCTTCCTGCGGTGATCTGCTTCCCCCTCTAGTCATCTCCTGAGCTCTGCCTTTCCTCTACAGGCAGCCCGATCTGGCCTGTGACAGCCACACCGAGGCCCTCATTGCTGCCTCCCGTCCTCTCTAGACTCTCGCTGATACCACTCCATGTATCCAACAGCCAGACCCGGCTTCCCACGGGCTCTCTCGGGTGGTTCTGAGCCCTGACTTGACGGCCTGCTGAGCACCCCTTCCCTACTCCAGCCCTGGGCCCAGTGGCCTCCTCACTCCTCTGGGAAGTACTTGCCTTTCTGCAACTGAGTTGCTGCCTGACCGCAGTGAACCCAGACAGCCGGGGGGCTGGTTTCCTCCTGCAGCTTCCCTCTCCTGCTAGGAGCCATCCACTTCCCTCCACCTGTCTCCTGAGAGGCAGACCTCATCAGTCTGGTCTAGCCCACCTCGGAGGCGTTAACGCAGTCGATTGCCTTCTGACACCAGCCAGCAGAAATACATGAGCCTCTTGTTATGAGGTGGGGGAATGTGTATGTAAACAGAGAAGCAAAAATTTTAACGGAGGAGAGGAGTGGACGCCACTGTTGGAAGTTAGGGTGAACGCGCTTGTGCGTACTCACACTGTGCGTCTTCCTGCCTTCACACAACTCTGCCTGAGACACTTTATGTCTTGTGCTGCTGGAATCCTGAATATGCCAAAAGTGAAACAGCGACAACCAAAGCAAGGGAAAGGCATTTGCTGCAACTCACACTCGCTGCTGGGACTGGCTCATGAACTATCCTTGCCATCGTGTGCTGTGAAGGCTAGACCCGCAGAGGGCAGAGTGCCTTCATGAGATACCTCAACACTTAGACAAGGCTGAGGAGTGATGCCCAAGCTCCTGCAGGTACCTGGAGAGCCTTTGCTTATTGTTGAAGTGAAGGAATTGGAATGTGCTGTGAGGACGGCGCTGTTGGTGACATGACCGCTTAGCTCGTCCACGTCTACACACCCCTCTAGACTTTGGAGGTGGATTTGGTCGTGGCCGAGGTAAGCAGAGGCAGAGGCATGGCTGCTGTCACCCGTGAACGTAGAGAAATGTGTTCCCAGCTATATAGCCGCACACTCTGGTGAGAGCTGCAAATGTGGCAAATGCCCAAGGACGTCTCCCCGAGGCTAGCAAAACCATGCATGTCTCTGATCAAAAAGACTTTGGACAGGGCCTGCACCGTGGCGTAGTGGTTAAGCATGCGTGCTCTGCTGTTGGTGGCCTGGGTTTGGATCCTGGGCGCCCACAGGTGCACCGCTTGTCAGGCCATGCTGTGGCGGTGTCCCATGTAAAGTGGAGGAAGATCCACATGGATGTTAGCTCAGGGCCAGTCTTCCTCAGCAAAAAGAGGAGGATTGGCATGGATGTTAGCTCAGGGCTGATCTTCCTCACAAAATAAATAAATAAATAAATAAATAAATAAATAAATAAATAAATAATTTTTAAAAAGACCTTGGACAAACAATGGTGCAGGGAAGAGAAATGCTGCCTGCAGACTCAAACTCAGGAATATGCAGATGTTTTTGTTCCAGGAATTCTATCAGCTCTCTCTCCTCTCCTGCCCTCTCTCCCAGCTGCATTTGAGGAAGGAGGTCATTTGTGGAGCCAAGTGTTACACTTGCAATATGTTTTGTTGTGGTTGGCGTTCAGCCCACAAAGGAACAACCTAGTTAAGTTCCCCTAGATTTAGCGCTTTATGTATTTATTTTTGCCTGCTCCATCCCAGATCTCCTATTGGAATATAATACTATTTGGAATATAATACTATTGTTTTAGGTTTTATTGAATTTAGGGCTACCTCTGCTCTCTAGGCCAAGCCAAACCAATTCTGTTTTTACTGAGAGAGGATAGAAATCTCAGGACACTAAGGAACAGATAGAAAGAGCTTTCCGTGCTCTTCATTCCTTGTCAAAAAGCCACGTAATGTCCATGTAGAGCATCCAGGTTGCTCCCAGCTGCCTGCCCAGAGGGAGTTCTCCACTGTCTGATCAGTGCTGGCCCAGGACGGGGGCTGCTTCTTCAGCAGTAGTGGGCAGTGGGAGGGATGGATCTAGAAGGCTTGCCCACCTCTTCAGCTGGCTCACTGCAGGTCTGAGGGCACTCTGTTCTAAGGCAGGAGATGGAGGGACCCAGGCGCCTTTTCTTAGTTTCCCTAGGTCACAAATTTTGGTCCTGTGTCAATATGTAGTCACAACTCTAATCTTCTTTGGGACAACAAAGGGCAGGTTTTCCCCCTGTTCTTTAATAGCAACATAAAAAGTAATATTCGTGATTTCTAACCCAGAGAAACAGGACAGGGATTGGCAGCTGTTACCTGCTCTCTGCCCATTCTGTGGCTGGCAGCCTCTCTTCAGGGAAGAGGGCACGTGGGCCTGGGTATACTTTGCTTCAAGCAGGTAGAGGGAATTCCAGTATATCCATCCCGTCCACTTCCTAGAGGAGAGGTCTCGGGAGGTCCCCATGGAGGGACTGTCCTGAGAGCCCCTGGGGCAAAACATAGATGACATTTTTTGACACAAAAAAGATTTCTCTTTCTTGACACATTTGTCTCCAACAGAAATCATTTTAGAGCAGAACGTGAAGCCGTGAGTCTAATGCTGTAGTTTCAGCATAAAACTGTGTTGCATTCTGCTGTACGACGTGCAAGGTGCAGAGACACTTTCTGCCTGAAACAGAAATTCTGCTGGTTTTCCGTTACCAGCTTTCCCCAAACAACAGCAAAAGCTCTTCCTGATTTATAAATGCTTTCACTTTCTTCACAGCCCCTCCCTGGGTTATTTTTGCCCCCTTACTGAAGAATAGAAGCAAAATTACATTTTAAAACCAACCATTAGTTTATTGATGCTGAGAAGGTTTGTTCATCAAGCCAGACTTTTCCTTTCTTGATCGATACATATCTGGCTTGTCCTGATAATAGACAGTTACCCAATTACCTGCTCTTTACGCAGCCTCCACATCCTTTAAAAATTTGGCTTGTTTCATTGATCAGATAACAGCCAGATTGGCACCGATTCTCTCACAGAATAGATTTAATCTGGCCTGCATTTGATCACAATGCCTCACCCCAACCAGTGCCAGATGTAGTTTTACCACTTTCTACAGTGTGTGCAGAAGTAATCACAGCACAATATGTAACATGAGGACTTGAAGTTGTGTGTCTGCTCACCAGTCCTCGGAGACCTCTGAATGTACGATGGGATAAATGGGTCCTAGAAAGACCAAACTCCTGGTCCTCACCTCCTTGAGACAAATTCCTAGGAGTGGAATTCCTGAGTCAAACGGGCAGTTTCTTAACACATCTGATGACTCGTTGGATGCAAAAGAAAAAAAAGATTAGTATATAAATATCACCAAATATAACTATGGAAAAATACAATGTTCTCTTTGTAAATTGATGTAATAAAAGGTAAATTTCCTGAGAATCACAGTGTGATACAGTAATAATCTTATAGAAACTTTTAAAACAATTCCTATGTCCTCGAGCACTTATGTTGTTAAAATTTACTTAATGAACCCTTAGTATTGTGAAAAAATTTTTAATTAAAATGGTACTGTAAACTGCAACTTACTCATACAGAGTAATCACTTGCCCTGTCCTTGGAGATTAAATAATGAAGCTAAAGGCTTTCTAATTACCCAGGGGAAAAAAATCTAACTGTTATCTATGTCATTCGTTTTCACCTCAGCCTTGCAAAAGGCAATTAATTCATTTGCAATAACAGTTCCGAAATTGTAAGTAGAAAACTAAAATATACCTGGTATTTTATAGTGTGTAAGTGATGTGTGATGTAAATATAAATGATTTATAAATGGATTACATTATATTTGCAACAGAGGAACAGGGAACTCCTTGTCCAGTGTAATGCAAACAAGGGCCAAGGTAACTCAGGTAAGACGCCTCAGAAGCCATGGAGGGAAGTTACTGTCAGGATTCCTGCCTTGACTCCACGTAAACCATCCGGGCAGCTGCACAGAGGGAACTCAAACCCAAAATCTGTGGTCAAAATACCCGAGAAGAGGGAATAAACCCTGTTGTTTTGGAATAATGCTTTAGTCTTGCTTAAATAATATTAGAGTTGGATTCAGATGAAACGCCTTAACTTCCCCATCCAAAACCAGAAAAAATAATAGTTATCATAATACTAGTATAAACACACCCTTAAAAATGAGTTATTTACCAAAAAAAGTTAGATGACAGTTTCCTTTCTGTAAAAGTCGGTACTACACAATAAAATGGAGATAAATATAAAGGTAACAGATAAAAGGAATATATGCAAACAAGGCATCATAGAATTTCCAGATTTTACCTTTCTAAATCAGTCATAGTGCTCTGAGAAAAACTAACCTAGCAAAACTGACATTAGTAGCTGGGCCTTCACAGAACAGGAACAGAAATAGAATTCTTCAGATTGCTGGGGCCACACTTTCCTGGCTGTTTCTCAGATACTAGAAACCCACTCTATTTGCTGGGTTAGGCAAGATCCCACTTGTCATTTCACAGGACACTGTGAAGTACATTCTTGGATGGAATTGTCTTTAGCAGAACTTCTCCAAGAGTCCCCAGAGACCCTCCTTTCCTTCCTTCTCCAGGCCATCATGACTGCCTTTCTCCTAGTTTCATCTTTTCTTGTGACAAGAGGACTTGATGAGGATTGAGATCACTATAGCCAAGCCCCTCAGCTTTTCTCAGGGCACAAATTGGCAGGTTGTCCCCTGTGACTTGGTTTTTGAGGGAGCAGAATAGTTTTCATCCTTTTTACAGAGGAAATGTTAGAAACTGTCCGTGTTTTGAAATACTGGGTGGCGCTATTTTTCAAGGTTGATAACACCTGTAAGCTGGGAGTGGGAACATTGAGTGCTTTTGCCTAAATTGTCCCTGGCCCCCAGATTGGGATATAACCTGGGGACCCTTAAATGGAAAGAAGGCTTTTTGTGGAGATGACAGAATAAAGGTAATTATTGAAGTATTTCCTGCTAATGAGGAATTGGAGCCAACTTCTCCTGGGTCTGTCACGGCAGATAGTAAGTGCCTAGGCCTGGCACATAGTAGATGCTCGAAGAGTGTTGCCCAAATAAGTCTACTATGCAGGAGAGTTGGACTTTTATTGCCACCTCTCACAAGAATCCCTCAGTGTCAGACTGGGAGCCCCCAGGAGTCAGGGGTGGCCTTGGACCCAGGCTAGTCTACTCAATAATATCTAGAACAGTCTGCTCACTACAAGGGGTCCAGTGGGACTCAGGAATTTTCTTGCTGTTTACGTTCTTCCTCCTTTGCCACAACCTCTCCCTTTTTCTCTATCCTTACTTCGCTCCAGTTCACTTCTCTTCCCAGTCTCAGCTTGCTTAGTCCCCTTTCCCTTAAGGCAGCCCCAAATCAGAGACTTTGCAAGAAGAAAGAAGCATTAGTGATTCTCTACTCCAGTGCCTTCATTTCACCCGTGAAGAAATCAAGGATCAGACAAATTACATGATTTGCTCAAAGCCACACAGCTGGTAAGTAATATTTATGACAGTGAACACTTGAGTATTTACTGTGTCCGGACACTGTTCAGGTGCTTTACAGATGTCACTTTATCCTTACAATGCCCTCTGATGTAGGTGCTTGTGATGTGTCAACTTGGCTAGGTGACAGTCACTGGTTATACAACCAAATGCTAATCTAGGTGTTGCCATGAAGATATTTTTTTGGAGTTAATTAAAGTCCATAATCAGTTGGCTTTAAGTACAGAAGATTGTCCTGGATAATCTGAACGGGTTAAAAAGCAGAGTCTTCCCTGACTCTATGTGTGTGTGTGTGTAAGGGGTGGGGAAGAAATTCCGCAGCTTTGGACTGTGAACTCCGGATTTTGGAATTGCTTAGCCAGCCCCCATAATTGTGTAAGCCAATTCCCTGTAATAAATCCATATCTTACTGGTTCCGTTTCTATGGTTAACCCTGACTGATATACTATTGTCATTATGCCCACTTTACAGATGGGGAAAGTGAAGAAATGGAGAGAATAATTAATCTGCCCAAGGTCACGCAGCTAAATAGTAGAGTCAGGATTCAAAGTTAAGCATCCTGATTCCAAATCCCAGTCCTATCCACTGCTGCCTCTCCAGCCCACAAAGTAACATCAATATATTTTCTTGCTCCTAATCCAGTGATTTTTTTTCCCATAGAAAGTGATTTATTAGTTATACATTAGCAACAGCAAATTGCCAATGATTTTGAGCTGTTTTATTAACTTTTTCCTGCCATAAACATTGGCCACTTTGTCTTCACCCACTGACGAGCTCACATTTGTGATTTCTAGCAGATTATAAACAATTACTGACTAGCAGAAATATCATTGGGTTGTCTTTCATTCAATTTATTTAAAAATAAGAACAATTCTGCTAGTCACAAAGCTTGTGATTATTACAAATTTGGTAGTTTGACCAAACATGGATATCAACCAAAAATCGAACACAGAACTATTATCTGTACCTGGGAAAATTCACACAATCATGAATTAGGGTTTCCTTATATTTCCTTTGCCAATGTCAATCACTTGTTAAACTGACATGATATATAAACATAAATAATATGATATCTTTAGCTTTCTAAATAGATGTTTAAATTCTACGATTTTAGTTAAAAATAAGGAACCAAGACCAGCCAACACTTTCAAAAAATAAGGTCTAAAATACAAAAAAAAAATTAGGCTGAATTAAAGAAGTGGAAATGATGCTGTGAACTTAGGCGGCTGTCATTTCCTGAGGGATGTTCGTTGTCTTTTCCTTGTGGATGTTTCAAAAAAAAAATTCCAAATATAGGGATGATAAGAGTTTAGATAATCCTTAAAGCCCTTGTGCCCTTTGATGGTGTAAAAGAGTTAGAATGTGAAGCATTCTTTCAGAGGCTGAATTTGAAGAAAGCTTTTTGTGAGGGTGATGTAACAGTGAGGCACAGGTAAGAACTTTCCCTACCTGTCGGGGGAGATGGATAGAAGAGCTCTTTGAGGGAAGAGAGAAGACAACATGACCCCTTCTGCTTTCTACGTGGAGCTGGCCCAAGCTCATCCCGAAGGGGCAGCCATGGTGGTTGCTTCCTCCTTCCCTATTCACCTGAAGGCAAGGGCGATGGGCTTTCAACAGAGAGCTTAATACTTTGACCATGCAGTTTGGGAGGGTCACAGTGAACTGGCATTTGGCTCTGGTCTATAAAGTTTAAGTGGCAAAAGATGATTGCTCAGCTGGTGGAAGGAGGGGGGAGGGGCAGCTACTGAGGAAAAGCCTCAACTCCCAGCACCTATCAGGGCAAAGAGGCCAGGCTTCCCTCGGACCAGCTGTGAGTCACGGGCGGAAGCAACTTACGTCCTGTTCAAGAGAGCCACCTGGAGGCACAAAGTTCCCTCAGTATAAAGAAGCTACAGGTGAGCCACTAAAGTTCAAGATGAGTCATGAGTGAGATTGAATCACCCACACCAAGGGGACTGCAAGGGACAGCTCCCAGGGAAGGGGTCGGGGAGAGAGGGTCTCTAGCCCCACATGAGAGTGTCAGCAATAGTACATGCCAGACTATGTAGTAGAAGGTGACACTTGTAACAGTGCCACACAGGTAAGAACTTCCCTTACCTGTGGGGGGTGATGGATAGAAGAGCTCTTTGAAGGAAGAGAGAAGCCAATCATGACCCCTTCTGCTTTCTACTTGGAGCCCATGCTTGGTGTGGGGCCTCAATTCTAATTCAAGTTCATAGTTTTGGTTATTACAGAGGACTGGGCTTGTAATTTGTGAATAAAGACTGTGCTGAAATTTAGAACAACTGGAGTATTTTTATGACGTTAAGAGTGACCAGGAAATTCATGTGATGCCCATCTTTTCCTCCAGGGAAGGACTTGGCCCCACCAAATAAATTTAAATGGAGGCAAATAAAGTGGTTTTTTAAAACACAGTGAGACACTTGCATGAGACGTCTGTTCTATGTACCATTTACATGAGTTGTAACATTTCCATAAAGTGTAGCACTCTCCATGCCCTAGAAGTTGGAAGCCTTCTTCTCCAGGGAACATGGCACTCCTTTATCTTCTTTGAGGGTTCTTTGCAATCTTAGGTGCTTGGAGCTGCAAACTCAGATATTTGTTTCTTCCTTTGAAGTTACTCATCTTGTGAGTGACGCTATGGATTGTCAATATGAAAAGAAAAATGCAAGCAAACAGCTTATTCTTCTTATTTATCTCTGCTTCCACAAATCATTAGTCTTCACAAATTCTTCAGCTGTCATACTTCTCAACCATTGCTACATTTTAAGCCTCTTAATTTCAAATATTATTTTTGGTCCCCAACTCTGAAGTCAGTATTTCTCTCCTCTGCAGGAACTAGCAACCACAGGGAGTCTTAACACATATTGTTTTTACTCTGTTCCATGAGGAGGTAAGAGAATGGGAGATATTTGTTTGTTTACCAACACAAACACACACACCCACACATTTAGAAGGAGATTTTTATCCATATAAAGGAAGCATAAAGGAAGAATACTATTCCCCAAAGCTGTAACCCCAAATAAAATTTATTTATGGACATATCTCAGATGTTTGGGTCTCA
The DNA here is from genome assembly GCF_020826845.1 of Diceros bicornis minor. Taxonomy (NCBI): domain Eukaryota; kingdom Metazoa; phylum Chordata; class Mammalia; order Perissodactyla; family Rhinocerotidae; genus Diceros; species Diceros bicornis. The sequence goes on from NC_080740.1 coordinate 32,589,814, forward strand.
TCTCCTGCAAAATTTGTTCTTTCCATTCCTTTCTTTTCTCTCTCTCTCCTTCTTTTCTTCCTTTCTTTTAAAACAAGTCTCTGTTGTAATGTGAAAAGTTACATGTCTTTTCCTTTTTCCTGTGGCAAGAATGCTTTTTCTCATCTCCTGTGACAATGCACTTTTTTACTAATAGAAGTTTCACAGATCCTTTGCTCAGAAGGATGTGCTCTCCTTTTCTAATCCACAAAGGGAGATAATTGTCAAATATGTAAACACTGTGCAGAGCTACTGCTAGGCTGGTGATCTTGTATCATCAATGTGCACCATTTTAAATATCTTGGCTCCCTTACCTTCATGAAAGACAGAAAGCAAGAAAGATAAAGCAAAACAAACCCCAAATCCCATAGAAAGCAAAATAGGTTTCTGTTAACTCAAGTGGCAAAAGAAAGCAATTGTATAAGGTTATATATTTAGAAAAGCCTCTTTGCATTTCAATAGTGTGCTACCTATAAATATAACCAGCAAAACTGAATTTAGGTTAAATGGATAAGACGCAGCATCTAACCAAAGGGTCACAATACATGAAAAACATGTATTCATTAGGAGATTACAGTTACATTCTCTGCTTGTTACGGAGAGATACCACAAAGTGCGGATAAGAAATGCAATGCCCAGGGCCATATATGGGTTTACACCCAATCATTCTTTGCAGTTCCACTAAATTCCCCCATATTGGCTTCTTTCTGAGAAAATTGTGTTGTTGTTTACATGGGCTCCTTTCTCCTCTTGACATTTCTCTGTTGGCAATCACTGTCACAGGATAACACATTTTCCTCCCTCAATTCAAGTTGAGGTCAGAAGCAGGGTGGAAATAAGCGACACATCCACTCAAGACAGAAATTTCTAACTGAGTTTCTGGCTGATGGCAACCTGAGAATACTTGTGACCCTAAAAAGTGACACTCTACTCTTGACCAGAAATCCCCGTTTCCATTTACTTTTAGTTTTCCCAGGTTTTTCAGTCTGTGACATGAACCATGGTTAGTAGTGCAAATCACTACAAAGAAACCAAAACAAGCTGGTTCTTTTTTTGTCCATGGCCAACCTGGAATCACCTTGAAAAAACCTCATCTACTGTCATCTAGTACAAGAGATGAGCATGTTGCCGTGAAGAGACAGAGGCTCCGGGGGGGAAGGGACAGATTCATGGGCACAGCTGGAGCTAGAGCCCAGGTCAGCAGAGCTTCCCGGGACCCTGCTCTCAGCCGGCTCAGTTTGACCATCAGAGCTTTTGTGGACACACCATGACCCCAAGAATCTCGTGAGCAGTTGGCACATTCGTCACGTCTCTGGTAAGATGGGAAATTGTCTGGAAAGGTGAGAGGAGAACGTCTTTAAGGATCCTAGTCAGTGCTCCACCACCACTCTAGAAAGGGGAGCCTGTCTTTACCTCTTTCTCTCTCAGATTCCCAGTGAGGAAGGATCTGGCCCAGCAAATTTCCTTACATGGACCTAGACCTGCCACTGTCTAGCTATCCACTCCCCACACTCCTCATCGCATCTTTTATTAAAGCAAGTTCGTTGTTGTATAATTTACACACAGTAAAATTCACTGCTTTTTGATGCACAGATTGATAAATTTTGAGAAATGTATACAGCTGAAAACCACCACAATAATCAAGATGTAGAACATTTCCATCCCCACGTAAAGTGTCCTTTTGCCCCTTTGTAGTCAACTCGACCCCCACTCCCGGCGCCTGGCAAACTCTGTGTTCTGTTCCTATAATTTTGCCTTTTTCAGAATGTCATAGAAATAGAATCATACAACGTAGAGTATTTTGTATCTGACTTCTTTCACTTAAGAGAAAGCTTTTAAGATTCATCATGTCAGTGTGAAAGTCATCTGAAGGTCAAGATTCCACTATTTCATTTGTTTCATTGTATGTCTCTTTCAATGTTTAATCCTCTAAAGAAGTCAACAGGCTCCTTATATCTATCTGAAGTACTCACCCTCTGACGATGCCCTTTCCCTCATCTAAATCCCACTGTCATTTCAGGACAAATTAAAATCTCATTTTTTCTGTAAAGTCCACCCTATCCTCCCTCCATCCCCCAAACCATCCCAAAAGACACTGTTCTCTCTCTAGCGCTCTCACTCTCCTCTGCAATCTTTAGAAAGCACTAATTATTTCTCAACATCCACCACGACCTCCAATAGTTAGAGGACTTGTGGTATCTTTTACCTCTTGAGCACCTTGAGAAGCCTTTTTTTTTAAATGTTTTATCTCACCTGTTCAATGGCAAACTCCTTAAGAGAAGGAGGAAAATGATGTCTTGTCTTATTATTATAACCACCACACAATGCCTCACATATAGTAAGCGCTCCATAATTGCTTGTTTATATCTCTTCTGTCTAATCATATTCTCCCTCTGTGTTTAAAGATTCTTTTCTCCTTCTTTGTGCTATGGCATGGAGAGCTCACCAGCAACTGCACATGTGTGCGTGTGTGTGTGTGTGAGAGAGAGAGAGAGAAAGAGAAAGGGAGACAGGAATAAGAAGAAGGGGGAGGAGGATGAGGAGGAGGAGTACCATCTCCTTAGCTTTTTCCAGCTGAGGCACTTTCCTTGGGGTCTGTTATGATCCGAACGTTTGTGTCCTCCCACAATTCATATGTTGAAATCTTAATGCCTGGTGTGATGGGATTAGGAGGTGGTATTTCGAGGTGCTTAGGTCATGAGGATGGAGCCCTCATGGATGGGATTAGTGCTCTTATAAAAGAGACTCCACGGAGCTCCCTCACTCCTTCAACCCTGTGAAGATACAGTGAGAAGTCAGCATCTGCAACCTGGAAGAGGGTCTTCACCAGAACCCCACCATGCTAGTGCCATGATCTCGGACTGCCAGCCTTCAGAACTGTGAGAAATAAATGTTTGGTCATTATAAGCCACACAGTTTATGGTAATTTTGTTATAGCAGCCTGAACGGACTCAGGCAGGGTCTTTTCTCTCCGCTCAGGGACCTGGTTCCCATTCACCTGGGTGATCCATGATGCAGACAGTGGTCTTTGTCCATACCCCCCAGCATCACCTCTGCACACCAAAGGCTGCCGGACTGCCAATACCTGCCACTCTCTGCCTGAGCACTTTCTTTCCCTGGCTGCCGGAGCCTGTGCACCAGGAAGCCAGAAGTGCCGGTGAGTTAACGTTCATAGAAGCAGCCCTCAACCAATGCAAGATGAGGAGTTGATGGATCACTATTGCACCTTCCTCACCACCCCCTCCCAAGGTGGGATGACTGAGGTGTGTTCCACACTGTCCCCAGAGATCCCCAGCAGGACTGAGCCCCAGTTTCCCACAGTGTGGGGGTGGTGCGTGCCCTCCATTGGCTTCCTTCTTCTCCGTCTCACTTCCCAACTTCCCTACCATGGCTTCCTAGGGTCCTCCTCCAGATAACTTACTTGCACTTAAATCCTTATCTCAGGGTCAGCTTCTGGAAGAACCCAAATCAAGACAATTTGCTTCGCCCATATGTCTAAAACACAAGCCAAATCCTTTTCAGAGAAAGCCCTTGTCCATGCCAACAGAGGCAGGAGGATGGATTCTGGTGGCCTGGTATCAGGCTTTTCTGAGTGGTCCACTCAGAGCACTCTGGGTTGTTTCTCACCCAATATGCTTCCAGTAGATTCCAGGTCCAGTTGTTTCTAAAATTCATAGCTGAATATAGTAGCACCAAAGAGAATTCACTGGGTCTGGCATGATGTGCTTCACACAAAGCCAGGTAGCTTGCGATTCTCCATGAATGGCTGTGAGTAGACCACATTTAGATAAAATCATCAATGACCTTCACCAAAGTGTAAACCAAAACAATTGTTTACATCCACAAGATTTGCCCAAGGACTTTTTTTAACCTGAACAGTCAGGAATATTCTGTCTCGCAAACTGGCAGAATGCTTTAAGAAAATTAGAAAAGACTTGCAATAAGGGTCAGTCTAGTATCAGATCAACTGAAGTATCCACTTTATGAGCCCAGTCTGCTTTTAATACAGTAAAATTTCCTTCTTTACTGGCCTGTATCATGTCTGAATCCGTAAAGCAACATGACCCAGCTTTGACATTAGTTGTAGGTATAAAAACATGGTGTTCTGGAAAGAATTATAAACACTTCACTGAGCTTTAGAAGGAAAGTCTTCTCTTGAAAAATGGAAATCAATGTCTAGTGTAACATGTAGCTCTCTTAGAAATAAGGTAGATTCTATACAAGTGACAGAATCTTGCCTGAAACAACAAGCTTGAGTGCATTCAACCCAGCCGTTGTTGTTATCACCAATAGCTGAAGCAGCTTCCTAATAAAAGGTTTGGGAATGCTGGATCCACGGTGCAGTGAGAATACATATATGACATACTGTATTAGTGTCAGCAACTCTACTCACCATCCAGCAGGGTCTCACATCAATATCTAGTGCATTACCATTAATTATTGAGAACACTTGGCCCGCTTTGACTAGGCGCTTGCACTTCTTCTGGTCTGGTCTGGAAGTCTCTTGTAACATCGTCAAGTTCTACTGGCGTTTATCTGTGTGTCAGGAATGCTCTTATTATCCTCTTCATTATCGGACTCTACTCATTTGCAGAAAATTCTCAGCTTCTGCATATGGCAGTTGTTCGATGCTCACTTTAGTGCAGAATCTTTACTTTATTACTAAGAGTATTCTGCTTTCCATCACCGTGCCCGACAACTTGCCGGCCACTGGTTACTCACAACCTGGAACGGCATCTCTTGACTGCGCTGTGGGGCAGGTGGGCTCTGTGTCTACGTGTCCCCATGCAGCTACCGGTGCTGCCATCATGGGAGGGCTCTTTTATTATGCTTGCTTGCTTTTAGGTGGGAGATAAGGAGCATCCAAAGCTCACAAGGTTTAAAAAATGTAGTGGAATATGAATTCCATGACTAATTATAGTGCCAGTTTGGATGGATCAGAGTGATTTTTTCCCACCTGCATTTTCTGTGGCATTCTCCTGGAAAATTAAACTACTAATACTGATACAATTAAACAGCAATGCAGACCAGTACATCCCTTTGGCTCGGGTCTTTGTTGGTTAGAGCTGAGCTCTCTTGAAATCACATGGAGCTCTGAGTTTGGGTCAAACTAATTTATGTCTCTGTAAATGTCTTGTTCGGAGATGACGTTTGTTTTTAAAACAATTAAAGGCAGAGCAGACGCAATAGATCTTTAGAGAGAAAAAAAAATTCCCGGGATAATGAAAATCAATTGGATAATGTTACTGTGGAAATGGCTTTCAGAAATGGTTAGAGTGGTTTATCATAATATGAGTCACAGACCTCCGAGGACAGGAAGACAATGTTCCACATGTCCAGGGTGTACAGGGAGTCTTTTCTTGATCATAGAACTTTAGATGCCGACAACCTGTCATTTCTCCTAGATTTGTTTAATGGCTCCAGCGCTCAGGATCCTACGTAATGGTGATGCTTAAGCTTCTTGAATGTGACAGGGCCATCAGAAACATTTCCCTGAACTTGTTTTCTGGGTCCCAGCAACAGGTCAAAGGTCAGGCCAGAATCATTTATCATCTCCTATTAAAATCCCAGCTGAGTTCAGGGCCTTGTGCTATTGACTGTTCCTTCTGTCTCCTGTATCATCAACCTATTCCTCGCAACTGGCTCTCTTCCATTAACATTTAACATTTAAACATGATTGAGCCTCTTCTGTCTTAAAATTTAAAAGCCTCCCACTACCTCCTTCTTTTCAGTTGGATTTCTTAACATTTGCTGGCTTCAATTCCTTACCTCTGGTTCATTCCTCAATCCAAATGCAGCCTGACATGCCGCTCCATGAACACTGCTCTAGATCACAAATGGCCTCCTCATTATTGAATCCAATGGATACCATTCATTTTAAATCTCCCTTGACCTGTTGGCCACTTTTGGTATTGTTGACCTCCCCGGGATTCTACTAGGATGGAGTAGAAGCTGGCAGGTCGAGGAGACAGCTCTCTGTGATGCTGAGTGAGATTATAAGAGGTAGGGGTGTGCAAAGGAAGTGGGAACTAGGAGCATATAAGGATTCAGAGTCACGGGTCACATGTCACCCCCTTCTCAATTCTGCCCACACTATGCTAGAAACATGATCTTGCGCCTTGCGCTATTTGTTGTAGGAAGGAAGAACCAAGACTGGTTTTACAACACTTATTTTTTTTTCTCCTCCTCCTTAAAATTCATCCAATCAAGTAAGAATAAGAAGACAGTTTCCAGGCAACATGCGAAAATAAGGGCATCATTCTTCTCTGAATTTCTGAAATTAAGTTTATCAAGCATAATATGCTCAATTGTAAGCAAACGTCGTTTTTTAACTGATGGAACTGGAGAGGTTTGCTCTCCTCTGTGTTTTCCTCTTCTTTTATCTTCAGTCACGTGTCCTTCCTCCATATCACCCACTGCCAGCTTCATGAATTTCTATAAATAACTACAGCTTCTTGATTTACAGACCACGCCTTCACCCTTGCCAATATATTTGTCTCCACCATCATACTGTAACCATGACTTCTATCCAAGTAGCTTTCTGTGGGCCCTAGAATGGCAGTCATGAATTTACTTTCTTTACAGTTTGCTTTTTTCATTTCCTAGACATAGCTTTGGGCACATCAATATATGAGGCCATAAATTCTGCTCTTTGGCTTTGGGATCTCTTCCTCATTTCCTCCTAAGCACTTACAGAGCCATTTTGTGGTTGCGCATTTTTCTGTGTAATGACTTTGTCGAACAGCTCTCTCTGCTAGAAAGCCCTTCTTGCACACAGTGGCGCTTAATAAATGTTTTGGTAGAATTGCAAACCTCTCCCCACCTCCAATAACTTCCATTCTTCTTTCCTGGGTCTGCCTTTTGGGGTTACCTAAGAACATCTGTGTATTTGGATAGAGCATGGTATGTTTGCAGAACTGATTGCTCTGCATGACAGTCCTTAAAGTGAGTGAAGACTGATGTCATGCCTTCAGTTAGGGCAGGCCACCTCAAAGCACTCTCTCTTTTCTATTATGGTAAAGGAAAATGTTTTTAACTCTAATAAAAGAAAAAATCCCAAAGTCTGTACAGCGACTTATAAGGCGGTACTCCCCTTATCACTGTGCAAACCTCCCACTGCTCTCCCCCCTCACTGCTCTCCAGCCATGCGGCCCTCCCGCTGTTCCTCAGACACTCCAGGGACTGTCCCACCTGAGGACCTTGCTCTCCGTTCCCTCTGACTGCACTGCTGTTCCAGCCCAGTTCCGTCTCACTCCTCACCTCCACGAAGTTTGCTCAAATGTCACCTGAGCCCGCACGAGCTGCACACTCCGCCACAGAATTCCCTATGCCTTGAATTCTTGCTCTATTCTTTTTGTCCACAGCAAATGAAATAATTGACTTATTACTAAGTTGATTGCTTATCATCTGTCCCCCCCATGCCTCGTCCGGAGGGCAGGGGTGTCTGTCTCTTCCTGTCTCTTACGGTGTATCCCAAGTGCTGAGAAAAATGCCAGGTACATAGTAGGTGCTCAATTTTTTTTTTTTAATTTTATTTATTTATTTTTCCCCCAAAGCCCCGGTAGACAGTTGTATGTCGTAGTTGCACATCCATTCTAGTTGCTGTATGTGGGACACGGCCTCAGCATGGCCGGAGAAGCGGCGCGTCGGTGCGCGCCCGGGATCCGAACCCGGGCCGCCAGCAGCGGAGCGCGCACTTAACCACCAAGCCACGGGGCCGGCCCTATAGGTGCTCAATTTATTCATTACTGTGTAAATAAATTAATGAAAGGGGGTGGATATTAAAAAGTAAAAATGCACTAATCATAAGAAAATTTCAACTGGTTGTCTTTTCTTTTCCTGATCAAATGTCCCCAGCACTATTATTTTCATGCTTATTCACAGCTCAGTAGAAAATTGGCCCTTAGAAAGGGATTAAAGAGGTTCAGTTGCCAGAAACCATAATTTTGACAAAGGGTCATGTAGTAGGGTGGGTTTGGAAAGGAGGAGTTGGTGGTACCCCAGATGTAAAAATGAGTTGGAGGGATATAGGTATGGGAGATAATGGTGAAGGGAGAAAGCAGCAGAACTGCATACAGATCTGCTGATGACTGGTCAAAGGGGAGTGACCAATTCCAAATGAACTGATCTGTTGTTGCTGCTGCATTTCGTTTGAGTTGTGATGGACTTTGATCATGCTAGCACAGCCGGAGCAGGAAGGCCAGGAGAACTTGTCAGTGGTCTGGATTCAGAAAACAGCCGACCTCGGGGAAGATGAGCCTTTCTTAAGAAAATAATAGGAACATGTTTGTGATTGTATCAAGGTTGGTGACACCATGGCGCCTCCTGGAGGTGAGCTTGTGGTAAGGTATCAACAGTGAACTCATCCAAGAGTTGTTCTCCCCTCTTAGCACGTTCTGGGCTAGAACTCCTCACTTTCTATTTCCCCAAACTGGGAACAGGAGCTTTTCTGAGCAGTGGATTGAGCCAGTCTTTCTGGACAAGCTTCTCTGTGCCAGGCCTGTGTTGGATTGTGGGAGACATGAGAGAACAATAGATGTGGCAATTGCCCTCAAGAGGCTTCTAATCGTTGGAGAAGATGGATGTGTACATAGATAACCAATACAATTGCCATTTAAAACGTTAACAAAAAGCCTTTAATCTGAGAGTTGAGAGATTGTTTCTATTCGGAAGAATCAGGGAAGCTTTTATAGAGGATGTGGAGACTAAGCTGAAATAGAATACGTAGTGTTTTAGTGGGGCATGGGAAGTTCATTCCTGGCAGAGGGGACTGCCTGGGAAAAGACGTGGAGATGTTAGGAAGGGAAAATACAAAAAATTCAATAAAATATCTGGCACTCTTCAGGAGAAATAGAGGGATATAAGAACAGAGAGGAAAGTCGTGTTCAAATTGGGGAGGACCCTCAAGTTCAGTCCCAAGGATGAGCTTTATTCTGACAGCAGTGATATATCACTAGATGTTTTTGAGCAAGTATTTAAATGGATCAGAGTGCATTTTTCCCTTAGGTGTTGAGAAGTGAAGACTAAAAGGAAGCCATTGGAAAGGAGGCTGCACAGTCCTGAATTATTTTCAGGTCCAGCTACCACGATAGACATTGGATATCAGAAGGTGAAATGGAATATTATAGAAGCCCAAGAGGCTGCTCCCTCTACTCTAAGCTCTGGGTCCAGGCCTTTCTCTGGATGTCCCCAAGGCAAGTGACCACAGACCATAGAGATGAAGACAGTACATCCAGGCCCAGGAAAAATAGCAGTCATGTACCTGAAATTTATGTTCCCTAAATAGATTTTCTACCTCAAATTGTTTCTACCACGTTGCCAATTTCTTTTTCTGGTTTTCCATTAAGTCAATTAAAAAAAAAATACAACCTTTAAAAGGAAACATAATAGACATACCAAGTGAAAAATAAGCAGAAGGGAGCTATATATCATATTTCTAAAAGTAGTAATATGGAATAATCACAAGCATTTGAGAATCATGGTCACAGAGGCATAATCTAATGTCTGATTAGGTAGTCCTCTTCAAGAGATAAATATAGATGTTGACAATTTTGCTGCTCTGTGTATGTCATCATAGATGTGGCTTCTTCAGAGGTTACGGGGTATGAGTAGAAAAATTGCTCTAAAAATAATTCTCTGTCATTTTTCAATTTCCAAATAAAATTGGTTACTTGGCTCAGAAAGTACTGCACAAGAGATAAATCATTTTTAAGAAACACTGAACTGCTATTAAATTTTTTTCTATATGTGGTAGACGTTCTCACTATAAAAATAAATATATACTTTACAAATTAAAGTATAGCAGGACCCTTTGTTCTACCAAAATTGACTAGGAAACACGTTTAAGGGAGCAAGCCATCTGTTTCCCTGCCTTACGTTGACGTGTCCCCGTTCCTTTGCATGTACCTACACGCCTCGATGTACATCACGTATTAATATCAGACCATGTGACAGATGCTCCCATTTCCGCTGCTTTTGGAAAAATGGAACAGCTTGCATTTAGCTGCTCCATGATTATGTTGTCCCATGTTGAACAGCCACTGTAGACTTATGCTGTTCTGCAAGTAGCCAAAGCTGAGCAACAGCCCGTGTCTTCTTACGTGACCTGAGGGCACTGGCTATGCAGCTGTAGTTTAAAACCAGGAAGATTGTCTTAGTCAGTTCGGCCTGCTATAACAGAACACCATAGACGAGGTGGCTTATAAACAAGAGAAATGTATTTCTCACAGCTCTAGAAGCTGGGAACTCCCAGATCAGGGCTCTGGCAGATTTGATGTCCGGTGAGAGACTGTTTCCTGGTTCATAGAAGGCTGTCTTCTCACTGTGTTCTCACACAGAGGAAGGGAGAAGGGGGCTCTGTGGGATCTCTTTTATAAGGGCACTAATTCCACTCACGAGGGCTCCAACTTCATGACCTTAGCACCTTCCAAAGGCCTTACCTCAAATACCATCACATTGGGGATTAGGTTTCAATGCATGTATTTTAGGGGGACACAACCATTCAGTCTATAGCAAAGGCACAGCAGCCTTGTCTGGCCTCCTCAGACTTCTTTGTTCTCTCCTCCATATCAGGCAACTCTGGCCTTTACTGGCATTTTGGTTTTTAAAATTTCTATATATTTTGATTAACTACCATGGGCGCAGAAATCCTTCATTCTTGTTTTTTTCACATGATAGAGATAATTTTTTTTTCATTGAGGTCATAATAGTTTATAACACTGTGAAATTTCAGTTGTGCATTATTATTTGTGAGTCACTATATAAATGTGCCCCTTCACCCCTTGTGCCTACCCCCCAACCCATTCCCCTCTGGTAACCACTAAACTGTTCTCTTTGTCAGTGTGTTAGTTTATCATCCACATATGAGTGAAATAATATGGTGTTTGTCTTTCTCTGTCTGGCTTATTTCACTTAACATAATACCCTCAAGGTCCATTCATGTTGTTGCAAATGGGACGATTTTCTCTTTTTTGTGGCTGAGTAGTATTCCATTGTATACATATATATACCACATCTTCATTATGTTAGGCACTTGGGTTGCTTCTGTGTCCTGGTTATTGTGAATAGTGCTGCAATGAACATAGGGGTGCATAAGTCTCTTTGAATTGTTGATTTCAAGTTCTTTGGACAAATACCCAGTGGTGGGATAGCTGGGTCATAAGTAAGAAATCTTTCATTCCTAACTAAAAATAAAATATTGTGTGTATATGTGCATATGTGCATGCTCACATACACGTGCACACACACCAGGATGTTGAGATTGCATTTTTCCTTAAAGGTGTTCAGCTAAAGCCCACAGAACCATCCCGGTACTTGAGGTAAAATCCAATTTGTGTGTGCCTTCAATCCATCTCCACATTTGTTTCAGTTAACTCCACTCAATTCCACTCACACACATCTTTGTCTTTTCACAGTACGTCTTTGGAGTGTTTCTACTTAGTTAAAAAGCAAAGCTAATAAGCTTTATTGTTTTAATACAGTTACCAGATAGAAGCACAGTATGTATCTGTTGGTGAAAATTTATAGACTCGGTTTGACAGCTATGCCCCTCCACAATGTGTAGGGGATATTTTATAACTTGTTATTGGATTCAGGCTTATCTCTCAGCATTAATGCATTTATTAGCTTACATTGAGGGGTCTCTGTTTACACACAATCGTAGTTTTATTTTCCTTTTAGTATAAACACCTCTGATGAACATAATGTTTCCTGCAGTCACGCATGACATTTCCCTGCTTCTCTTCCTCCTTGTCTGACCTTTTACACATTTGCTGAATACCCTTCTGCTATAGGCCTTGAACAGCCCTTCCCACGGCATGATGAATCTAATCAAAGGCGTGTCCTGGAGAAGATGGAAATACTGACCTTGATGTTCAAGGAGGAATAGGGTGGTTCAGGAAGCTGGAGAGGAGAAGAAGGAAGTAAGGAGCACAGGCCCGTTTGAGGTGTGAGTGTTAGTAGGAATATTATCTAAGAAACTTATCTCACAGTCCCAACCCAACAAACATGGCCCCCAGGGGACCATATTTCAAACACTTGACCATTCTGAGCAGTATCCAAAAGAGTCCAGAAACTCTGCCATATGAAAAATGAGAAAACTGCTGAGGTGCCTCTCTCCTCCCTCTCTCCAGCCACAAAAAGAAATGACTAAGGGAAAAGGAGGGAGAAAACGGGTCCTGTGTTGTTCCTGGGAACAGAGTTAGGATCAAAGTGGGGAAGTCCAAAGGGACTGATTTTAGTATTCTAATAATAGGATGCAATTTGTACCTAGAAGTGTCCACTAGTGAAATGAATGGCCTTGGGAACTCTGTGGCACTGATGTTTCCATGGGGAACTACAGATGTTCTTCTCTACTGGAGGATGGAGTTGGCCCAGATCAGTGGTTTTTGGATCTGGCTGTACTTTAGGATCATTTGAAGAATTTTTTTTATTCTTCTTCAGGAATTCTTGAAGATTCCTAGGACGTACACCAGAATTACTCCTCAGAATATCCAAGGAGAGGCCTTAAATATATGTCCTTTTATAAACTCCCCAGGTGGTTCAGATGTACAACCAGCATAGGGAACCCCTTGTAGCATACAACTCTAAGATGCCGTTCTAAATCAAACTTCTACTCAAATATCCACAATTACAATAGCTGTAACAGTAGTAATACCTTTGTCATCAGATATCTGTTTCTCTTTCCATGCCTAAGCTTTGCTTTCTTTGGTCTTGGCTTCACTTTCAGCCAGGATCTCTCCAAGGGGTGGTAAACTGACAACTAGCACATAGCCACATCCAAGTAATACTCATTTGCCAAAATCTTATATTTCTGATAATATAAATAGATGCATGAAATGAAGCAGGAAGGAATTTTTAAGGGATTATGTGCTCTTAACCTATAGTTATATGAAAGTTTATTTTCTTATAGAAGCTGAACAGGCGGTCTCAATTTCTCCTGAGAATAGCGCAAGACAAAACGAGTTTGGTTCAGACACAAAGGCAAGCATCTTGTCACAGAAGATCGTCACACCTGGAGTATGTTACTGAGGGTACACACCTTCCCTTCTAGGAATCTGGAAACTATGTTGGTTCCTTCCTATGTGCCCAAGAGGGCTGAGTCTTTTTGACAGGTCAGAGGCTCTTGCAGCCCTAGATTCTGTATTAATTTTCAGCCCCCAAATGCACCTGCAATTTGGACTACTTTCTCAGGTCTAGCTTCAGTGTTTCTCTGGGAGAGGGTGTGTCTGCATCCGGCGGCAGGGGTTGTAGTCATGGTGTGGCCCAGGGCCTGGCTTTAATTTTCACAAAGAGACTTTGTTTTCACTGTTTTTCTTGAAACCAGGGTACAGGAAGGTGATTGGACTTTTGTACTTGTTTTATTTATTCACTTGTTTATTACCTAACTCCCCTTTCCAGAATGAGAGAATTAAATTTGTTTGGTTGGTTCAAGGATGTATCCCCAATGCCTAGAACTTTTATTGAATGAATAAATCAGAAAAAAATTGGTTTGAAATCTGAGTACAGAAGGGAGATCTGTGTGCAACTTATGGGTACTTCTTACTTTCTCTGCAGAGACTTTGATGCACTTGGTCCGTCTGACCAAATACAAGGTCCCTTGCCCTCTGGGGAGTGAAACTCCAGCCAGGGTACTCCCTGAGTGATGAGCACCAAAGAGAGTCTGTGGTCTACGAGCTGTGCCTGCCTTGGAGAGAGGTCATTTGGTTGTAGTCATTAGCCTCAACAAACTACGACACAGACCACTGAATATCGTCCTGCCAGGAAGCTGGGAAAGTAGAAGGGGAGGGTGGGTGGTGTGCAAAGTGTGGAGGGCTATTCACTGCACGGAATATCTAGGTGCTCCATAGAAGCGTCCAAGAGGCTTCATGTTGTGAAATCAGGGAACTGAAGATAAATGTTTACTGAGCTGATATCAGTGGAAAGTAATTTCCCAATCAGAAGACTTTTCATCTCCTCCTTTTGCTTTCTCATTTATCTGTTAGTAACATTCTCTTCCTCTTTGGACAAGTCAATGTTGCAAATGAAAAACATTTTACTGCTTTTTCCTATAGAAATTCCTATTCATTGAACCTTCCTTGGCCATTTCTAAGATTATATTTGATGGAGAATACCGTCTTCATGAGAATCAGTTGCAAGAGTGATCAAGGTGGTGGCCTGAGAGACAGGAGGGAGATGGTTTGGAGATGCCATTCCACAAGTAACCTGTCCTTCCTGGGAGCTGCCAACTGGCCTTGACTGTGACAGCTCAAATTATTTTTAGATCCAACATTCTACAATTCACATTTAAACAAGAGACAATGGAGTGAGTGTCTTGAGTTTTTTTTACCTAGAATTTCTTTTGCCACCCACCATCTAAACATGACAGACCAAATCTTCTGAAGAGTTTTCAACACCCACAGCCTGGCAACTCAGAGTAGGAAAAAAATCTCATGCACAATATACACTTTAAAAAGTATTTTTAGTTTCTTCTATGAAGTGACATTTTATTTTACTCTTCCTAAAAACATTTAACTGTCAAAAATGGTTCATGTCTGCTAAGATCTGCAATTTCTATGAACAACTTGACTAGCTTTTCAAGATAATGGAGAGCTTCATCCCAATTTGTTTGTCCAAGTTATAGCAGGCTCAGAGCAACTTGGTGTGGTTGTGAAACAACGGAAGTTTCCCAAGGGAAGTGTTGGAATCTGCTCTCTCAGAACAAATAGAGTCCAAGTCCTAATCTAGAATAGGACACATTTAAATCTACCTGACATGGTATATGTGAGCTATATCAGTGTCGTTGGGGTAAAAATTGGCAGATCCAAACTGGGTAATTTGAGGGGAGTTTTATTTTTTATTTATTTAATTTTTGTGAGGAAGATCAGCCCTTAACATCCATGCCAATCCTCCTCTTTTTGCTGAGGAAGACTGGCTCTGGGCTAACATCCATGCCCATCTTCCTCCACTTTATGTGGGACGCCGCCACAGCATGGCCTGACAAGTGGTGCGTTGGTGCGCATCCGGGATCCGAACCCAGGCCACCAGCAGCGGAGCGCGCCCACTTAACCGCTCTGCCACAGGGCGGGCCCCAGAGGGGAGTTTTAAAAATGGACAAATTACAATGGTGTGGGCAGGGTGTTGGGAGCTAGTAAGAAAATTCCCAGAGCTAGCAAAAGCAGGGAGTCACCACCTCTAGGCCTTAGGTAGATGGAGCAGTTGTAGGAATCCAGAAAGAACAGCTATATAAAGAGAACTTCCTAGTCCAGACCTCACTCTCTGCCTACCCTCTGGTCTCCTGCCAGTGCCTCCCATTGGCCAAACCTGTCAGAAGCCAGATGAGAGGGGAGCCTATTGATTTAGCCTCCTGGAGCACAGAGCAGGATGGAGAAGGGTGGATATCAGGGCAAATGGAAGATATGCAGTAAATGCAAATTTAAAGAGACAGAGGTGATCACCTAAATGCTCTTATTCATTTCTGTACATTCTTTCATTCATCAAACATGTATTTGTTAAGCAACTTCTATAAATGAAAGCACCTTGGAAAGCACGGGTGAAGGATGATAAGTGGTCCTTTCTCTCAAGGAGCTCTTAATTGAGTGGGGGAAACAAGACACAACCACATGGAATGTCATAAAACAAAAGCTCGACTGAGAGTAGTAAAGTGTGGCAGAGAGTCAGGAGAGGGCAGTCAGTGTGGGCCCTGAGGGAAGGTGGGCTCTCGTGGAAGAATAAGAGGATTTTAATAGGCCTTTTGGGGGCAGGGGAGAGTCCTGAAGCCTTCAGTTCCCCCCTCAGCACCTCTGTGGAATGAGAGACTGGCTTAGGGATTTCTCAATGAATTCTAGGACTGTACAAAAACTAAATATATATACTGCTTTTTATTGAGTACTTACAACGTGTCAGGCATTTTAATTATAATATCTCATTGAAGCCTGATGATGGTATTGCTGAGATGGATGTCATTTTCCACATTTTATGAAACTCCAAGAGGTGGAGTGTGTTATCTAAGGTCACCTATCTAGTGGCAGAGAAGCTAGGATTCAAAGCTGGGGGTTTCTGCCATCAAATTCCAAGCTACTAACCTCCTTAAATAATAATGACAATAAGACACTTAGCAATGGTGCCTGCCTTGGGCTTAAACATTTCTCTCAGTAAAACCCCTGTGGGTTCTTAGATGACTGGTAGCTAGAACCTTTCCCCTATTTTGAGAAACTGCTGGACTTGTAACATAGGTTGCGTCTTCTCATGAGCTGCCTGCACTTAGGTATAGCACTGGCATCTGAGGAAGTCTGTATTGGGGTGCTATCTTTGTATCACCCCTATTTAAAGCCTTCTAATGACTTCTCATTGCGCTTAGAATTAATTCCATGAACTATATGGACAAATGATCTAGCATCTCCCACCTCTGACTTGATCTCTTACTATCCACCATTTTCTCACTCTGCTCCAGCAACACTGGCTTTCTTTCTGGTCTTTGAACAAGTTATGCTCTTCCCACCACAGGTTCTTTGCCCTAGGTGTTCCCTCTGTCTAGAATCCTCTCCTTACCAATCTTCACAAACTGGGTCCTTTTGTTATTCAGTCTCAACAGAAATGTCAGAGAGTCTTTTTCTGACCGTGTCCCGTAATGGCCCCTCACTCAATCTCTAAAACATCACCTTGTCTTATATTCACTGTAACACTCACCACTATGTAGTATTTCTTGTTGGTCAATTTACTCTTTGTCCACATAAGGGTTGGAAACTTCCAGTATCTCACACAATGCTAGATAATCTCATGCCTTGGATACTGCCTGACTCCTTAAGTGTTTGCCAAATGGATGAAAGAATTCGTGGAGAAGAACCCTGGTCCAGAAAGAAAAGTAATAACAGCATGGTGCATTTATTTATTTATTTATTTTTTGTGAAGAAGATCAGCCCTGAGCTAACATCTGATGCCAATCCTTCCCTTTTTGCTGAGGGAGATTGGCCTTGGGCTCACATCCGTGCCCATCTTCCTCCACTTTATATGGGGTGCCGCCACAGCATAGCTTGAGAAGTGGTGCGTCGTGCGTGCCTGGGATCCGAACCTGTGAACCCCGGGCCGCTGGAGTGGAGCGCGCGCACTTAACTGCTGTACCACCAGGCCAGCCCCAGCATGGTGCATTTATTATTTAATAGTCACCTACCTTTCAGTTATTATTTCTCAGTATGTTTCAAGAGAAGAAAAGTAAAGTTTAGGGATGCCCAAGGCCATGCAAGCAACAGAACAAGACTACAACACACACCTTTTGACTTCAAGTCTGTTGAGCTTTCGAATCCACTGTTGCTACTTGTATGAGTTATGGCTGTGATTATGAGAACCCAAGTACAGTGGCTTAAATAAGATAAGCTGATTTTTCTCTCATGTTCTAGTATAGAAGTGAGTGTCTCTGCCAGGCTGTTCCAGTTATTGCCATTTCCTAGCCAGCAGAAAGGAGGGAAGGGAGGTGGGGGGCGGGGGGGGTGGGGAGCTGCAGTTTCCTTGTGAAGACATGATTGGGAAGTTGCACACATCACCTTCACCAGAGCTGCAAGAGAAGCTGGTAGATGTAAAGGCTAGTTTGGAGAATATGTGCCCAATTAAAACTTTGCAAATTCTATTACTAAAAGGAAGAAGGAGCGACTAGATGTAGGAGATACTAAGCAGACTTTTAGGCCTTATAACAACCACATTAGGTAGAGATTAGTATCATCTCCATTTTGCATAGGGAGAAATTGGGGCTCAAAGAGGTTCAAGATCACACCATTAGTCAGTGAAAGGGCAGAACTCAGACAAAATTCCATTGTTGTTTCCCGTTTAATCATTTATTTCTGTCTGTCTATCTGTCTGTCTGTCTGTCTGTCTCTCTCTCTCTCTCTCACACACACACACACAAACACACACGGCTCGTGTTCCATGCTTAGATGGGATTTACCCCATTTTCATCCTTGGAATGTCATTCAGCCTTAACCGTTTAGAGAGAATTCAACCAACAAGGACAAGGAAGTAAATAGAGATGGGTGTCCTGAGGGCTAGGACCCTGTCTGACACTCCAACAGCAGAGCTTGCCTCCTCCTGGCTGCACGGGGATCCTGGGGAAGCTGCTCTGGGGGTAGCATGTACTGATGAGTCTGAACCTGGGTCTCAGGTAGAGCGGGTTGCATGCGCACTGGGGGCTTGTAAATAATGAGAGGCAGGGGTCCCTGACTCTTGAACAACAATGACAAACAGGCAGTTAACAGGTACTGTGGCCCTATGTCCTTGTGTACTGGGATAATCCTTGTTTACAACTGTTGTTCCAGTGTGCTTATTAAAAGTGTCCCTCTCAAAAGTGCCCCAGTTTGGATGATAAATTATATAGTCACCCTACCAAGAGCCCTATGTTACCATTGGTACTCAGCCTTAAAATGTTGGGGCAAAAACTATGGAGATGTTTAACAGCTAACTAAGCAGGAGAGATGCCTAAATATGAGTCCCTGAATTTGATTGCCATTGTAAAGTCACAATAAGAAATTGATCAACAATTCAAATTAACAGTAATTCCATTCTGCTGGGTAAACTCAAACAATCTAATTATAAAGGTTAATTTTATAATTCATCCTTAGATTACCAAATGGAGTAGAAATTTCTTGGAGGGTGTTTTCCCTGCAGAATCATTAATGATTAAAATGTCTGGAAACAGATGCATGCACAGTCACAAATTATTTAAACCACATAAGACTTTATAAAATTATATCTATGAAAGGCATTCAATAAATACTCCAGAATTCATCTATTTCATGTCCATGCCCCTTGGTTTCAATGACATTCTAATTTTTCAAAACAATATTGAGTTACACTGCACATGGAGTTTCAGAAAAGTTCTTCCCAGCTAATCAAAATTTACTCAATTTGTAACACAACAATTTTATTCTCCAGAGGTCATCACTCACACTCCATATCTATGAATGTGACCAAAAAAATCCTGGAGGGAGATTTGCAAAATGACAGTATTCAAGGAACTTTGTGATTTGGAATCAGAAAGATGTAATTAAAATCAACACATAAAAGAAGTTTCTGCTTCTTGAAGCTGGAATGAAATACAGGACATGTACATTATCTAAGGACAATGAGTAAAAGAAAAAAACAGCAATTTATAGTAAGCTCACTTAAAATAAGGACCAAAATTTCATTTGTTGTTGTTAGTGCCTTCCAGTAGATTCCAACTCCTAGTGATCTTGTGTACGGCAAAATGGAACCCTGCCCAGTCTTTTTGTGCCATCCTCTCACCTTCCGGCGCTGTATCAGACAATGCTCCACTGCTATTCACAGGGTTTTCATGGCCAATATGTTTTGGAAGTGGGTGGGCAGGTTCTTCTTCCTAGTCTGTCTAGTCTGGAAGCTCCTCTGAAATCTGTCCACCAGGGGTGACCCTGCTGGTATTTGACATACCGGTGGCAGAGCTTTCAGTATCACAGCCACACAAAGCTGCCACAGTTATGACAACTGACAGAAGGACAGTGTGGTTCCCTGACTGGGAATTGAACCTGGCCACGTGGCCGAATCTTAACGACTGGACCAGCACCGCTGGCTAAAATTCCATAGTAAATGACAAAAACAATAAAAGCCTCCATAGGATTTAATAAAATTAAAAACTGCAGATTTTGGTGTAACTTTCCAACAAAATTTTACTTCAGCATATACTATATTTTACTTGATTCTTGATCTTCACAACATGACCATAAAGAGGATCATTTAACAAAAACATGTGAGGGTATCATTGGTCTCCCCAGAGGATTCTCTTAAACCTTTTCATGTCCAAATATTCTCTGTTGGGTGCGTAGCCAGTCACGTCCTTTCTCCTCTCAGTTGTCAATTAGTCTAACTCCACTAGTGCCTCGTTTATCAAAGTCTTAGTGTGCGTGGTTTTGAGCAGTTCTCTAATATCACTTCCATCAACCTCATGAAATCCTGCTTCTGTTGCAAGATTTGCATTTTCGCTTTGCAACCAATGTGCATCGTATTAACAGGGCTTTGTTGGATATTCTAGACAACCAGTAATCCTGGAATCTGAACAACAAAGACGGTGATGTAATTGGTGGGACTCAACACTAAATGGAGCAGAATATTTGAATGAGGAATAACTTAACGCTGTTTGGTCCATTAGAGAGTACAGTATTTTCCTTTTAAGCCTCCCATGCCAGCTGAATGGCAGCGGGGCCTTAGACCATGAACTCTGGGATAGCCAGGACCGCCTTCTACTTCAGGCTGGAGTCCTAACTCCATCAACTTGTTCTATGGTCTTGAGCAAGTCACTTTATCTCAATGATCCTCCAGGCCCAAAAACCCAGATTCTTTTTCTGGGACCTGAGGAGTCCTGCATGTTTTAATGTGCACTTTCTTAGAGAATGTGCTCTTTCTTTTGTTTCCTCAAATTCTCAAAAGAATCCAAACTACCAATTGTGAAGTATCTCACATGATCTTTAAAGTTGCTACCAGCACTCACTTTTTCTGATTTCTGATTTTGCCTGGGTCAAGCTATCTGTAGGGAATGAAAGTGGAGGGTTGGATTAGGCCAGGGGAGAAAGATCTATGAACTGTTACCTGTAATCAGTGTCGAAATGCAGGTAGGTAATCCACCTATTCTAACCAACAATCTACCTTCCAGCAACCCTTTGAAACTTGTTTTGAGAAACTAAAGATGTACAAGTTTTTTGTTTCAGGGGAGGCAGAATGCTGTATAGAAGATTAAATGATGTGTGTGCAAATCATTATATAAATACTGGGCACTCAGCTAAATCTATTTCTAAGGATTTGAAACATCACTAAACAACTACCATCCTGTATTAGTAATTAGTTATGACTAAAACCATTGCAAACATTGGAAGTAGAAAGATAGGAAATGACACACAGTATCTGATGAGGGCAGAGCAGGTAGGTTTTCTGAAAACAGTAGTAACTGAGGCTTTAATACAGTTATTCCAAACCTTGACATCATCATAGCTATAACTTTATCAAATACTAAGTGCTAAATTTACATTCTAAACTCTAAAGAGACCTCAACATGATATTCTTGTAATAGCAAATACAAGGGAAAAAAAGGAAATTGCTTTGAAGACATCAGGTCCACTTTCAAGTCTCTTTAGAATCTCTTTTGTTGGACTCAAAGGATCCGAGTCTTATTTATTTATCTACTCCTCAGAAATGAGAGGGACTCAGGATGGAGAAATCTTGTACAACACTATTGCATTAGTGTAGGCCTGAACTCATGAAATCTTGAATGATGATATTCAACAGCAGATGGGCTAAGGCCCAGGACTTTGGGAAAATAGTTTGTTTTTTTTGTTTAGCATTCATAGGCAAATAGAGCCCATCCCTCTGTGAGTGTGGGGCTTGACAAGTTTATGGAAAAACCTGAAGCAGGTTATGGAGACTGAGTTAATTCAAATGTAATCAGAGGCTAGGACAGGGAAACTTGTTCAAGTGATTTACTGATGTACTTTCTCAGCCATAGAAATTTTTTGATTTTTAAAGGGCTCTGTGAGACCAAATTTATTGAACTTCTGATCAGGCCATGCTTCTTTACAGATATGAAAAGACATATGAAGAAAAAGATTGAACTGGTATGGAAAAACAAAGAGCATAGCTTACAAATTCAAGTGTATGCCAGGCTTTAGATTCAAATTGGATAGAAATATTAAGTAACTCACAATAGGAAGGAATTATTTTCTATGGCCAAACTGCCATGAGCTTATTAAAATCACAGATTTTCCAAAATTGCACCATGGTGAACGTAAATTAATAGTTTCAGGAGCAATATGCATGTTTTTATGACCATGGAGCAGTGGACATTTTGGACAGTTGTGGACATTTGCCTTCCCAGCATTCATTTTCTTCTTTCTGTGGTAGCCCCTATTTTTCATTGGGATCCACCCCTTCCCCACCGTCAGTCCTTAAGTCTATAAGACTCCATCCAAGGCTCCAGGAGTGGTCTTGTGCTCAAACACGTGACTCAGGCCTGAGCAATTACAGCACCACTTCCTTTTGGTCACAGTGATAGGAAGAGCAATGGGTATGACCAAAGCGTCTGAATGGTGTTGAATCTCTGGGCAGTTGGGGAGGCTACTGAAAAGGACCCTCTTTTTCTAGACTCAAACGTAGGAGGGTGTGAGAATGTAGCTGCTGTGGCGACTTTGTCAGGCACAATTTTGGGGAGCCCGAGAATGATATATTGTTACCATCTAAACCTCAGACCTCATTCCAGTTTAGGCCAAAAGGTCCAGTTCTGAATCATGCGTTGCATTTAATTATTAGGTCTCTTGAGGTCCCCTCCAGTCTGGAACAGTGCCTCAGTTTTGCTCTGACTTTCCTCACCTTGAATCTTTCAAAGATTATAGGCCAGTTATCTTTGGAATGTTCCCCGCTGTGGGTTTTTCTTTGGCTTTAGCACTGAATTGTTCAGGAAGGGAAGAGGAAGAGGTAGTCTTTTCGATTTTTTAAGTAAATTTTTTGTGCTTTTAAAAATAGTTTTGGTACTGAAAATGAACCATTCTTCTTGATTGGAAAGAAAGAGAAGGAAATTTTGAGGGTTTCCAGGTGGTGGTCTGGTCCTCTTTTATACTTTCTGTTTGGAGCATTGGATGAAGGAATTATGACTGTTTTAAAGGAGCAGGTGCCAGCACGGTGGAAGCGCTTTCTCCCTTAATGGGTAAGGGAGGCAATAGGCCTGGGGAACAACCACTGTTGGCCTAGCTTTGGGGATGCATGGGCTTGGTTCTTCAACACAAATTGCACCCCATAGTGGATTATCGCACACATACTTCAGAGGGCCTCCTGGCCGATGGCTCTGGCCTCCTTGGCTGCCCTAGCAACTTGACCCTCAAATATACTCTTCTTTTGCTGCAGAAAAGATCTCTCCTGGGAGGCTTCATAATTTATCTTCAAAGCTTTGAAAATAAATTTGGGCATGGTGTTTAGTGCACTACTTAAATGGAACCCCTGCTGTTTAGGAGAGTGGATTATTAGTGGATTTAAATATTATTTATGAATTCTGTGAAAATCTAGATGATCACTTTATCCTGGAGAGAACTTACAAATCAGTATAAAAGAAAGCATGAGTTTTTAAAATAACTTACTATGTTTATTTACACACAGGAGGTGATAGAAGTTTGTATTAGTGTATTGGAAATTGAGTTTTAGCAGAACTTGGCAAGATGAGCAGTGGGACCTCCTGACAATACCACGTGGCAATGAATGACTGGACCCCAGACTGTGTACCTGGCTGCCTCTCCATGAGCGGAGCACGCCACAGCCTATGGAGCCCTCTCAAGAAATAGCAGTGAGGAAGGAGTTCACGCTAGGGCTGTAAATCCCTGGGGAAGAGCCTCAACTTGTTTTAGAAAACATGCTTGCTTGCTTTTTTATGTTTCTGGAAAAGATTAGGGAATTCTTGCCCCTTAGAGTTCTTAAAAAGGTAAAATATGTGACTGAGTGAAACCTTGTGCTCTGAATTTCTGCCTTGGGAGGAATTCCAAAAGGGTGGGAACATTCCCCACTTCAGAAGAGTCTCCTTTCCAAATGCAGCAGCAGCTCCACTGTGATGGGGACAGGCCCTCTCTTCTTAGTGCCCTCGCTGCCTGAGGCCCAGGACCATTGGGACAGCTGGAGGATCCCACACTTAGCTGGAGGGTTGGAAGCAGTGGGATCATAACTGGGTACTTCTTGGCATTGTAATAATAGCGATTTAAGGAAGACTGAAACCCGTTAGCCAGCCTTAGGACTTCGGAGTCTTATGGTTTCTGTTTCATTGTAATCAAAGAATCAAAGTAAAGTGTGTCCTGAAAGGTCAGTCAGTCATAATTATGGTGGACCTCAAAACGGAGGGAAAGAAAATAGCCATCCTATGACAGGACGGCTTGCTTATAATTTTATAAACAAAAATTGTCAACAAATTATAAACAAAAATTTGTAAACAAAAATCTTTGAGGATAAACAAAACTGTGTTCACTGAATCTTTAACTTAAAAAACACACAAACACATGACATAATTTCAGTGGATTAATTTTGCTTCAAAAAACAACATAGATCATGGAAATCCCTGTATGTTTTCCTTGAGGGCTTTTGCTAGAAAAAAGTTTTCTGCAAACTTCAGTGTGCATGAGAATCACCCCGGAATCTGTTTACAATGCAGATTCGTTGCCTTCATCCCCAAATACTGTTTCAAATGGGCCAAAGAGCACATTTTGGGAAACCACAAATTAGAGAGAAAAGAGGAAGGATGTCATAGGGGTCTAGAGAGCAGAGTGTGACACAGGCGTGGGCGACTCAAGACCCTAGCCCTTGGCCTGCGGATTGCTGGGAGAAAGGCAATGGCTGAGCCTCCCATGGAAAGGAAGCATTTATAAAATTATACAAGTGATATAACTATATTTCATTCAGTTTAAAGAAAAGAAGAAATCTTATAATACAATAAATGTTAACTCTTATCTATTATTTATTTTCATCTTTTTTTCAGATGCCAAATTTTCCATAGTTATAGCCGCAGAATATACATTTATAAAATTGTCTCCTCCTCTCCATCCTGTTTTATTTCACATAAATCTTATTCCGTGTCTCTACCTGATCTTCCTAAACATAAGGTTAAAGTGTTCCATATTACTCTATTCGTTGGTTTCACAATCATTTACTGTATCATGTCCTACTGGTGAACATTTAGTTTGCTTCCAATTTTGCTGTGTTGAATACCATCCTTCTCATAATGCTTTAATCTTTTGGATTAAATTCTAAGGTAGATTTCTCTCATTCTGGGAATCTTGTTTCTTAACCCATGAATGTTCCTGCCTCACCTTCTTCCTCTAAAGTCAGGGCCCAGGTACAGTCTATGGGCCTCAAGAGTAGTGCAGCTGAGAGGTAGCAAGCAATGAATTTTCAGCCTGTCCAAACTACTGAAGGATACTAAGAAGGAAGGGAATTTCTTTCTGTTCCAGAGATTGTCCACGTCTCTGGAATGATTGTAAAAACAAACAAACAAACAAAACAACAAAAAATCCCAGGAATCTTGCAGGGCTCAGAGAAGAGTTTATAAAGTTTTGGGGAATGGAAGAAAAGGAGAACAATGGAAAATAAATGCAACCTGAGGAGGTGGTTCAAGATGGCGATGTAGGAAGATCCTGCATTCATCTCCTCCCACAGACAGACCAAATCTGCAGCTACGTATGGAACAACTTCCTCTGAAAACTAGCTGAGCAACTCCACATCAGCAAAGGAGAAAAAGGCCATATTGAAGAGTGTAGGAGAGGCACACAATCTTGCCATAAAGCCCACCCCTAGCATACAATTGTGGGTTGTGTGTTCCCAACCCACAATTGGGAGGGAACTCAAAAACCCAGAGCTTCTCTCTGAGGAGTGAAGGGTTCATACCCGACATCAGATACCCCAACTTTTAAGACCTGCACCTGAGAGACGAGCCCCCAAAACATCTGGCTTTGAAAACAAATGGGGTTTGTGTCCACGAGAACCAAATGGCTGTAGTGAACTGAGAAACCCCTCACTCACCCCAGAGCCCAGCACAGAGGTAGATATATATATTTTTTTTTAAGATTTTTTTTTTTTTTGTGAGGAAGATCAGCCCTGAACTAACATCCATGCCAGTCCTCCTCTTCATGCTGAGGAAGACCAGCCCTGAGCTAACATCTATTGCCAATTCTCCTCCTTCTTTTTTTCCCCCTTTTTCTCCCCAAAGCCCCAGTAGATAGTTGTGTGTCATAGTTGCACATCCTTCTAGTTGCTGTATGTGGCACGCCACCTGAGCATGGCCGGACAAGCGGTGCATCAATGTGAGCCCAGCATCCGAACCCGGGCTGCTAGTAGCAGAGCGCACGCACTTAATTGCTAAGCCACGGGGCCAGCCCCGAGGCAGACATTTGAAAAGCACCCAGACATTGCTGAAGAGGTTCATTTGCTAATCTTACAGCCTTGCCTGGAGGGGCAGGGGCCTATTGGAATACTCTACCGATGATGAAGGAGCCAGTCGGTGGTATTTTCATGCTCTTCCTCTGCCTTGCTAAAGCTGCAGATGCCATCTTTTTGTTTTTTCTTTTTTTCCTCCCCCAGATCTTTTTTGCCCCCTTGTCATCTTCACCTTCTCCCTCTGCCACACTCCACAGGGCCAGTATTTCCCAGAGGGGAGCTTTTACACACATCTGGTGCCTTGGTTCTTATGTATAGTGCCCCAGATTTTGCAGCTACAGTCCAGGTGATGTCCCTTGATTGCCTGGTTCTGGAGGGCAGGGGGTCTTGGTTCCTGGGTGCCATGGGACTGTAAAATAAGAGAGATAGTTCTTGGAAGACTACCACCCCGAGGGGACTACACAGATAGTAGACTGAAACACTCCTCAGTCTATGTGAGAAAGAGGCCTATTTGCTTCTCCTGGAGGTTCAGCCTGAGAGGCAGGCTTCAGGTGTGGCACACTTCCAGGGGCCTATGGAGGTACTCTCAGGGAATGTAAGCTGGGGGACAGCATCTTTGTGCTCTCTCTCTGTGCCATGCTCCAGCTCACTGGTATCTCCCAGAAAGGAGCTTATATACTTGTCTGGAGCCTCAATTTTTGCAATTGTCACCCAGAAGACACCTCCAGATCACCTGGCTCTGGTGGTCAGCAGGCAGGGCTTACACTTGCGGTCCCACAGGACTGCATATATTTGCATACTTTAAAAGCTGCTACCTGAGGGTCTGGCTTCCAATCAGCCTGAATCTAGGTGCTGAGATCACTCCCTCTGGGACACTGACAGGTCTTGGCACACACTCGACTACTAGGAGCTATTAAAAATAAAACAGGCTGCTTGGATAAGCACGAAGGTTTGAGAGACAACAAAGAACTATGGCAGGGTTGAACAATAAGGTTCATCTCCTACACAAGCCCACTCCTTCAAGACTGGGAGAGGGGGCTGTTTCCTCTAATGCATAGAAACCAACACAGAGAGTTAAGCAAAATGAGGAAACAGAGGAATATGTTTCAAACAAGAAAACAAGATAAAACGTCAGAAAAAAACCTTAATGAAATGGAGACAAGTAATCTACCTGATAAAGAGTTCAAAGTACTTGTCATAAAGATGCTCACTGAACTTGAGAGAATAATGGATGAACCACAGTGAGACAAAGAGACAGAAAATATAAGAAAGTACCACAGAGAAGTCACAGAGCTAAATAATACAATAACTGAGCTGAAAAATACTCTAGAGGGGTTCAACAGCAGACTAAACAAAGCAGGAGAAAGGTGTGAACTCAAAGGCAGGTCAATGGAACTCACCCAACCAGAGTAGCGAAAAGAAAAAAGAATTTTAAAAAGTGAAAATAGCTTAAGGGACTTATGGGACAACATCAAGCAGATTTGCATTATAGGGGTCCCAAAAGAAGAAGAAAAAGAGAGAGAGAAAGAAGAAGAAAAATTATTTGAAGAAATAATAGCTGAAAACTTCCCTAAACTGGGGAAGAATATCCAGATCCAGGAAACCCAGAGAGTTCCAAATAAGATGAACCCAAAGAGACCCACACCAAGACACATTATAATTAAAATGTCAAAGTTAAAAACTAAGAGAGAATCTCAAAAGCAGCAAGAGAAGAACAACTTGTTACATACAAGGG
The DNA here is from genome assembly GCF_020826845.1 of Diceros bicornis minor. Lineage (NCBI taxonomy): Eukaryota > Metazoa > Chordata > Mammalia > Perissodactyla > Rhinocerotidae > Diceros > Diceros bicornis. The sequence goes on from NC_080740.1 coordinate 32,617,433, forward strand.
AACCCCCATGAGACTATTACCAGATTTTTCAACAGAAACTTGGAGTCCAGAAGGGAGTGGCATGACATATTCAAAATGCTGAAAGAACACTTCCAACAAAGAATACTTTACCTGGCAAAGTTATCACTCAGAATTGAAGAAGAGATCAAGAGTTTTCCAGACAAGCCAAAGCTAAAGGAGTGCATCACCACTAAACCAGGCTTACAAGAAATGTTAAAGGGACTTCTTTAAGCAGGAAAGAAAGGTCACTATTACTAACAAGAAAATATATGAAAGGATAAATCTCACTGGAAAAGGTAAATATATAGTAAAGGTAGTTGATTAATCATTTATAAAGCTAGTATGAAGATTAAATACAAAAGGAGTAAAAATAACTGTAACTACAACAATTAGTTAAGGGATACACAGGATAAAAAGATGTAAAATATAACATCAAAACATAAAATGTGGAGGAGGGGAGAGTAAAAATGTAGAGCTTTAGAATGCATCCAAACTTAAGTTGTTAGCAATTTAAAATAGGCTGTTATAATACAGGTTGTTATATGGTAGCCACAAAGCAAAAACCTATATTCACAAAAGATAATGAGAAAGGAATCTAAGCATACCAGTAAAGAAAGTCATCAAACCACAAAGGAAGTGAGCAAGAGAAGAAGAAAGGAACAGACAGGAAACAATTAACAAAATAGCAATAAGTACACATCTGTCAATAATTACTTTAAATGTAAATGGAATAAATTCTCCAATCAAAAGATATATAGCAATTGAGTGGATAAAAAAATAACAAGACCCATCCATATGCTGCCTATAAGAGACTTACTTCAGATGTAAGGGTACAAGCAGACTGAAAGTGAAGAGATGGAAAAAGATAGTCTATGCAAATGAAAACCAAATGAAAGCCAGAGTAGCTATACTTACATCAGACAAAATAGACTTTAAAGAGACTTTTTTTTTTGGTGAGGAAGATTTGCCCTGAGCTAACATCTGTTGCCAATATTCCTCTTTTTGCTGAGGAAGATTGGCTCTGAGCTAACATCTGTGCTCATCTTCCTCTATTTGTTATGTGGGTTGCAGCCACAGCATGGTTTGAAGAGCAGTGTGTCAGTCCATGCCCGGGATTCGAACCTGCGAACCTGCAAACCCTGGGTCACTGAAGCGGAGTGCGTGAACTTAACCACTACACCACTGGGCCAGCCCCCAAAACAGACTTTAAACAAGGACTGTAATAAGAGACAAAGAAGGCCTTTACGTAATGAAAAAGTGGTCAATCCAACAAGAGGATATAACATTTGTAAATATTTATGCACTGAAAAGAGGAGAACCTAAATATATAAGGCAAATATTAACAGACCTAAAGGGAGAAATAGACAGCAATACAATAAGAGCAGGGGACTTTAATTCCCCACTTTCATCAATGGATAGATCATCCAGACAGAAAATCAATAAGGAAACATTGGCCTTAAACAATACATTAGATCAGACAGATTTAAGATATACACACAAAATTCCATCCAAAAGAAGCAGAATACAAATTCTTCTCAAGAGCACATGGAATATTCTCCAAGATAGATCATATATTAGGCCACAAAACAAGTCTTAACAAATTTAAGAAGACTGAAATCCTATTAAGCATTTCTGACCACAGTTGTATGAAACTAGATATCAATTATAAGAAGAAAACTGAAAAAAATCACAAATATGTAGAGATTAAACAACATGCTACTGGACAACCAGTGGGTCAACAAAAAAATCAAAAGTGAAACCAAAAAATACCTTGAGGCAAATGAAGATGGAAATACAACATGCAAAATTGATGGGACATAGCAAAAGCAGATCTAAAAGGGAAGTTCATAGCAATAAATGCCTACCTTAAGAAACAAGAAAAACCTCAAATAGACAGCCTAACTTTATACCTAAAGGAACTAGAAAAAGAAGAACAAATGAAGCCCAAAGTTAGTAAAAGGAAGGAAATAACAAAGATCAGAGTGGAAATAAATGAAATCGAGATTAAAAAGACAATAGAAAAGATCAATGAAATTAAGAACTGCTTCTTTGAAAAGATAAACAAAATTGACAAATGTATACCTAGACTCACCAAGAACAAAAGAGAGAGGGCACAAATTAGATAAAATCAGAAATGAAAGCAGCAACATTACATCTGATACCACAGAAACACAAAAGATCGTAAGAGACTACTATGAACAACTATATATCAACAAATTGGACAACCTATAAGAAATGGATAAATTCCTAGAAACATACAACCTTCCAAGACTGAATCATGGAGAAATAGAGAATCTGATTAGATCAATTACTAGTAAGAAGATTGAATCAGTAATAAAAAAACCTCCCAACAAACAAAAATCCAAGATCAGATGGCTTCACTGAATTCTACCAAACATTCAAAAAAGAATTAACATGAAGTCTTTTCAAACTCTTGCAAAAAATAGAAGAGGAGAAACACTTCCAAACTCATTTAACCAGGCCAGTATTACACCAATACCAAAACCAGAGAAGGACACTACAAGAAAAGAAAATTACAGGCCAGTATCCCTAATGAACACAGATGCAAAAATTCTCAACTAAATATTAGCAAATTGAATTCAACAATACATTAAAAAAATCACACACAGTGACCAAGTGGGATTTATTCCAGGGATGCAAGGATGGTTCATCATTCTTTAATCAATCAACGTGATACACCACATTAATAAAATGAAGGATCAAAATCATATGATCACCTCAGTAGATGCAGAAAAAGCATTTGACAAAACTCCATATCTATTTATGATAAAAACTCTCAAAAAAGTGGGTATAGAGGGAATGTACCTCAACATAATAAAGGCTATATATGACAAGCCCACAGCTAATGGCATACTCAGTGGTGAAAGGCTGAAAGCTTTTCCTCTAAGATCAGGAATAAGACAAAGATGTCCACTCTCACCACTTTTATTCAACACAGTATTGGAAGACCTAGCCAGAGCAATGAAGCAAGAAAAAGAAGTAAAAAGCATCCAGATTGGAAAGGAAGAAGTAAAACTGTCACTATTTTCAGACGACAGGACATTATACATAGAAAACCCTAAAGACTCCACCAAAAAACTATTAGAACTCATTAACAAATTCAGCAAAATTGTAGGTTACAAAATTTATATACAAATATCTGTTGAGTTTCTATATACTAATTAACTATTGGAAAGAGAAATTAAGAAAACAATCCCACTTACAATTGCATCAAAAAGAACAAAATATCTAAGAATAAAATAGCTAAGGAGATGAAAGACCCATACACTGAAAACTATAATAAAAACAGTGATGAAAGAAATTGAAGATGACACAAATAAATGGAAAGATATTCTGTGTTCATGGATTGGAAGAATTAATATTGTTAAACTGTCCATACCACCCAAAGCAATCTACAGATTTAATGCAATCTCTATCAAAATTCCAAAGGCATTTTTCACAGACATGGAACAAAAAATCCTAAAATTTGTATGGGACCACAAAAGACCTTGAACAACCAAAGCTATCTTAAGAAAGAAGAACAAAGCTGGAGACATCATATACCCTGATTTCAAACCATATTACAAAGCTATAGAAATCAAAATAGTAGGATATTGCCATAAAAACAGACATATAGATCAATGAAACAGAATAGAGAGCCCAGAAATAAATCCACACATATATATTCAATTAATTTATGACAAAGGAGCCAAGAATATATATGGGAAAGGGATGGTCTCTTCAATAAATGGTGTGGGGTAACCTGGACGTGCAAAAGAATGAAACTGAACCACTATCTTACACCATACAAAAAAGTTAATTCAAAATGGATTGAAGACTTGAATATAAAACATGAAACCACAAAACTCCTAGAAGAAAACATAGGCAGTAATCTCCTTGATGTTGGTCTTGGCAATGATTTTTTTTTATTTGACACCAAAAGCAAAGGCAACAAAAGGAAAAATAAACAAGTGAGACTACATCAAACTAAAAAGCTTCTGTACCACAAAGGTAACCATCCACAAAAACAAAAAGGCAAGCTACTGGATGGGAGGAAATATTTGCAAACCACATATCTGATAAGAGGTTAATATCCAAAATATATAAAGAACTCATGCAACTCAATAGCAAAATAACAAAGGATCCAATTAACAAAATGAGCAGAGGATCTGCATAGACAGTTTTCTAAAGAAGACATACAGATGGCCACCTACATGAAAAGGTGCCCTACATCACTAATCATCAGGGAAATGCAAATCAAAACCACAATGAGATACCACCTCACACCTGTTAGAATGGCTATTTTCAAAAAGACAAGACATAACAAGTGTTGGCGAAGATGTGGAGAAAAGCAAACACTTGTGCACTGTTGGTGGGAATGTAAATTGGTACAGCCACTATGGAAAACAGCATGGAGGCTCCTCAAAAAATTATAAATAGAACTATTATATGATGCAACAATTCCACCTCTGGGTATTTATCAGAAAAAAATGAAAACACCAACTCGAAGAAATATATGCACCCCCCAACCATGTTCATTGCAGCATTATTTACAATGGCCAAGATATGGAAACAACCTAAGTGTCCACTGATGGATGAATGATAAAGGAAATGTGGTATACATATACATATATATAACGGAATAATATTCCACCATAAAAAAGAATGAAATTTTGCCATTTCCAGCAACATTTATGGACCTTGAAGGCATAAGTGAAATAAGTCAAACAGAGAAAGACAAATACTGTATGATCTCACTTATGTGTGACTCTTAAAAAAAATGTGGACTCTTAAAAAAAAAAAAAAAACAAGCTCATAGATACAGAGAACAGATTGGTGTTTGCCAGAGGTAGGGTGATGGGGAGTGGGCAAAATGGGTGAAGGGGGTCAAAGGTACAAACTTCCAGTTATAAAATAAACAAGTATGGGGATGTAATGCACAGCATGGTGACTATAGTCAGTACTACTGTATTGCATATTTGAAAGTTGTTAAGAGAGTATACCTTAAAATTCCTCATTACAAGGAAAAAAAATTTATAACTATGTATGGGGATGGATAGTAGACTTAAGTAGACTTATCTTGGTGATCATTTCACAATATATACAAATATCAAAACATTTTGTTGTGCACCTAAAACTAATATAATGTTATATGCCAATTTTACCTCAATAAAAAAATAATGCAACTGAAAGCTTAAAAAATGATAACTAACCTTTATTGAGTGCTTACTAGTGGGGGCTTTGACAGGGTGGGTCTGAATAAATAGCACCCCTCTTCCCTGATCAGATTCTAAATAAACTGAGAAATAAGACAAAAGAGTGGCAGATAGTGGCCAAAATGGCACCTTTGTTACTGATAAAAGCTGAGATGGAGGAAATGGCTTATTTTTATGGGCAAATGCTTTTCTCCAGGGCCATTCCTAGGGTGTGCAAAGCTCTGGGAAATATTTTTGTTGAGCCTTTGTCTATATAAACAATTTGATTAAAAAATATATTTATAAAACTCATGGGCCCATGTGAGGGATTGTGACTTATCAATCAAGGGTTAGAACAAATAATGAGTCAAGACGATGTACTTACGTATTTGTTTATGGTCCCATCAGTGCATGTGATGATTTCTCATACTATCCAGGCACCATTTCTTCCTGTCCAGGTCCAGGAACCATTCATTCATGTTCTTTATTGTCATGTGCACTGTTCCTGGCTAATATCATATTTCCCACAGTGAGGAAATGATAGCAACAGCATTATTACTCATGATGACATGGCCTTTCAGAACCTGTTTGTATTGAAACAGTGTAGGTCTTCTGGCCTCTGCAGGTCCCTAATTCCATTTATTTAATGCTAGTTGCATCATTACTCCTGATGCTACATCACCCAAATATCAGCTTCCAATGACTCTATCAAAGGTTGTTATTGTGATTCATTGACGATGACTACTTAGGCAAGTCTTATCCAGAGTATGCAGGAAAATGTGAACAATAGTTTATTTTCTAGGTATGTTAAATGTACTGTTCTGAATTTTATAGCATAAATAGAAGAGCATATCTTGCAACTACATCCTCGCTTGAGCTCCTTGGGCTATCTTCACTGCATCCCTAGAATGTGATCTCTTTCACGTGGACCCCACCCTTGCTTTCCACACACCATCAGCAGGGAGGAGGGGTGATGGGTGGAGGGAGAAGAGCAGTTTCTTTTGTACAAGAAATGCTGATCCCTCATCCAGCACAGTTTAAGACCAGCCTGTGAGAGCGTGACGTCACCACAATTGGAGGCAGGAGAGGACATGCAAGGAGAGGGCCTGCTGGGGTTGTGGAGCAATAGTCTCAAGCGTCCTCAGAGGAGATGGGCATAGCCACGCTGGAGACCTTCTGCTGGGGGTGGGTGACTGCCCTGGGTTCTAGCAGTGGGGGTGAAACAGGGTAAAGGACACCTGCTGGCCCTCACCTCGAGTGCCATAGACCAGGTGGCACCTCAGGGACACGGGCCCACACATGCAGCTCAAGCGAAGCCCTGAACGTGTTTTGCTTCTGATGTGAGAGGCACTCCAAACCAGCATGATTCTGGTGGCCTAATCTTGCCCACTCTTGCAAAAGAAATACCCTGTCAGTCAGCGGGAAAGAGTTGCTGGCCAGGTCACTCTCCGGGAACCAGAGCCCAGCCATGGGGCCCCAGAATGACCCCATAGATATGAGTCCTGGAACCCCTTGGGGCATCTTGTGGAGTCCACTTGCAGAGTAGAGGGTGAGAGGGCACCTCGAAGGCAGACAGAGGGTCTGGGGCCCACACTGAACCCCACCCAGACGTTACTGCCTGTCCAGTCAGTCCCAGGCCCTGGAGGGGGACTTGAACATTTTGAGGAAGGAACTCCAGGGTACAGGACCCCTGCTTGTGGTGAGGGGCCGGGCAGGTCTAAGGGCAGTGCTGCTCTTCTTAATAGCGAGCTCTGGAATTAGCTTGACCGTGCTGTCATTACGGCCCCGGGCCAGAGCTGGTCTCGTATGAGGGCTGCCCTCGGAAAAGCAGAGGCAACTGCTCACTTCCAACAGAGGAAAAGAAGTTGAGCCGAGCATGCCAGTTTACTACCCTAATTCTAACCCCATTAAGCCACACCCCAGCAAGCGAGGGGTGGAGAGAGGCCTGAGCGTCTCTGCAGCGGAGGTCTCTCCACATGGAAGAAAACATTGGGAATGGGGAAGAAGTGTTCCCACTCAAAACTTACTATGTGCCTGACAGGATTCTAAGTACTTAACATGTATTAACTCACTCAATCCTCATAATAACCCTACAAGAGAAACGTCACGTCCTTGTTTTATAGATGAGGCAACAGACACATGGAAGTCGAGTAAGCTGCCCAAGATTTCACAGCTAGTACGTGGTTGGATTTAGGATTTAAACTGAGATAATCTGGCTGATGGAGGCAAGAAGGAGGAAGGAAGGAGCGCAGGAGGGGGCGGGGGAAGGGACAGAGAAGAAAAGGCTAGTACCTGTCACCTCCGGGGTAACTGGCAGGATTGAGGGCTTTTTTCTTTCTTTATAACTTGGAGGGTGTAAATATTGCCTCAGAGGCTCAAGAAAGTCTGCACAGAACAACCCCAAATCTGTATTTCCATTGGAAAAGAATAAATATTCTCCTTGGGTGCAATGAAGCTTATCCTCACTTTCATAGACATCATCTCCGCCATTAACAGGTCACTAGAAAATGCTGTTACTCAATTTACAAGACAAAACGTTTCCTTCATTGCGATTTTTTTTTCACCCAGCAGGTTTCCTACTTCAGGACACGAAGCAATCACTGGCTCCTAGGGATTATTAATCAGTGTTGTCATCCTTAAAAAGCTCCAAATTTCATCCTGTACTTTCATTTTAATAAAAGGCCTGCTGCAAAAGGAAGCTCTCAGAAATGCGAAGGCAGGCTGGACTCCAGCGTAGAACAGATGACATGAGCCTAACCTCCACGCCGGGAGCTGAAGCAGCATTGCTTCCCATGAGGCCTCCTGCAGACTTTGCAGGGTGAACTACACTGGCAAACAGGTCGGAGGTTAGATGGTAGAATTTTCTGCAGAGAGAGTCCAACCAGAGAAGGACAAACTACTTCTTTTAAGACATGAATTATAGGTGTCTTTCTGAATGCAGTGCGACTCAACTTTTACAGTGCCTCGGGGGCAGAGCATTACAACAATGCTTGTCGCTTAAAGTGTGCAGGGGAGGAAGTTTACCCAGCTGCTAGGCTCAACAACTGTGGCACATCTCACAGCGAACAGAGAGGTGATGGGGGATGTCGGGAAGTAGAGCTGTGAGCAGGGACAGCTCTCAGGTCCCAACCCCTCTCTCCCGCACCTAAGACGGACATACAGACTCAATTGTGGCATGCTCTTTCTGAGCCTGAATTCAACCATACTCCCTCCAGCCAACTGATCAGAGTCGACGAGTTAGGCAAAATCTATTTACCATCCTTGACTATAGGAGACCTATATGGTTTTAGGAGGGCCTCTGAGAATGAGTCAGGGGGTGGAGGTTGGAATCAAAACAACTTTCCTAGGGGATGCTGCCCGTTTTTGAGGAAAAGGAACAACTATATATACATAAATATACATATGATGCACTTTTTTGCCAATATGGTAAAACGTTAATAATTCTTAAATTATCAAATCCACTGCAGATAGATGATGTGCATGTAGGGGTTTGTTATATACTCTTTTAATTTCTCATGTATTTTTGAAATGTTATTAAAATGTTTTTTAAAAAATATTGACATTTCTGTTTTAAAATAGAAGTTTAACATTTGTGCTCTGCAAAGGTGCCAAATACCTATTGAGAAATTCTCAGTTGCTGGAAGCTACAGAACCACTAACATTTGCTTTTATTTTCTCTCTCTTCTAGTTCTCCTCTTCTCCCATTATTTTCTCTTTCTCTCTTTCTCTCTCTCCCTACCTCCCCACCCCAAGCCTTTCCTAATTTAAAACTGACCCAAAATGGAAGCAGGAAAACAGGAACTCACAAGCAAATGTCTCGATCTGCTTATTTGTCATTATTTTCCCACTTTATATCAGCTGGCAGCTGAGGACCTATGCACAAAGCAGGTTTGTAGGTAAACACAACCCGTTTCTGATGTAACCTTAGCTGCTGCCCTGACTCACCAGAGGATTACACTGGGCAAGAATGCAGGGGCTTATCTTCGGCAGAGTGGATGAACTATGTTTGGAGTCAGAATATCTGAATTCAAGTCCTAGCTCCAACATTTTACAGCTGTGTGAACATAGGCAAGCCACTGCCTTCTCCCTGAGGTAATATATTGGTGATTTGTTAATTTTTCATTGATTCTAAGTACAAAGCAGTCTATGAATAGACAAACACCTTCGCCAAGTTGCTTTGGCAATGCTCTCCCAGCCTCCTGTGGTATCTGCTACTGGAGATGAGGCCATGGGTACTCATTAACCAAAAGGATTAGCTGTCTGGGACAGAGACTAATCAGGACAGCACAAGCATGCAGAGTGGATTTGGCACGACTAACCATAGGGACCTGACATTTACCCCTATTCAATCACAACCTGCCTTCTACCCAGGCCTTACCAGTCTGTGGAAATACAGCAGGCTTCCTCTGACAGCATCATTGGCCTTGCTTATTTAGAGATGTGGAATGTGGTCACTGGCACTGTGGGTACCACAGGGACTGACAAGAGAAAAGTGGTGGAGGTAGAATTCTCTCTGCAGTGGATTTGAAAGTAACATAAACTTCTGCATCTGCTGAGATCATTTTTTTCAGGTAGGAGAATAAATCAATTTAATATGTTTACGCTCCTCTCCTTAGCCTCTTTGGGCTTATTCTCTGTGATTATTAATGCAGATAATTACCAATTTCTGAGTAGTTTTTGGTCCAAATGTTTAGTGTTTTCATCTCCATTGAAACGTTATAAAGGGCTACTGAACTTGCAGGTTAGTCTGCAAGAACTATTAGTACTATAGATGAAACTTACTTCATTTATACTTACCAAGTGTGACTCACACATGCAGGAAGCAGTATAACAAAGCAGTTAAGAGCACCTGATTGGAATCCTGAGTCTCTTACTTACTAGCCATGTGACCCTTGGCAACTACTTAACCTTCTGATGCCTTTTGGAAATTAGAATAGTCTACCTCTAAGAATTTTTGTTGGGATTAACTAAGATAATGCGTATAAAACTACCTATTAGCGTTCATGGCAGATAGTATGTACTCAGTAAACATTAGCTAATTTACTCTTACTGTCCCACAGCTTTCTGCACCTCTTATATTCTTTATAACCAGAGTTTACTTGACTAAAAGACTCACTCAACTTCTCTGCAGTCATGGCTTGTGTGTTACTATAAAGGACAGCAAGGCGTGGTGTGGGTAGCAGATGGGGATGACAAGTAAAAAGATGCCTCAGGAGAGAAAGGAACTATGGCTGCTTCTACGTTGCAGTGTTCCACCAGTAACGGGGCTCAGCTTCCTTCTCTCCGCTACAGCTAGCTTCCTCTTCAATCCACTCTCGCATATCTTCTCCCACTCGCAGTTTCTAGTTGCTCTTACTTTCTGCTTTGTCATCACTTCAGCATGACATGGCTACTCACAACTTTTAATATCCCTCCTCGTGCAACCCTTTTGCTTCAGCTCTCATTTCCTGTCAGGCATTCCCTATTTCTCCACAGAAATTAGCGAGAGAACCAGGCTGGCCTGCCTTACCTCAGCGTCTGGTCCCTGGCCAACCTCTGACTGGATGGGCCTTGAGTCAGGTCCCACCACCAGTCTAATCAGCTGTGGCTGGGAGGAGTGGGGTCTTGTGACCTGCAGCGTCCCACCCCTCTGGCAGGGGCTATGAGAGTTGGGAGACAATTCATGGGTTTCTTGCCTTTCTCACGTCTTCTGAGGAAGAGGCATTGACAGCTTTGTTCTGTACTATCTTTTTAAAGAGTTTGTATAGAAAAGTCTTAGAAGACAGATATATTATCCTCCCCTACCCCCAGGTCAGAGGACAGATTTGTTACCTGACCAAGATAACAAATAACTTCTTGCTCTAGGGCAAAGGTTAGGCAGACTTGCCAGCAGCCCCCTTATAAGACTGGGGTTACCTAAGCTCGAATTTTCCCATCTGTGACACAAACTCACTGTGTTTTGCAGCATCCACTGGGGCCAACCTCTGCACCATCCCCGAGGGACACAGGGGCAAAAGGAACTGATGCAATTATGAAGCTCGTGCTGCCCGCTGTACCATAAGAAATAAAACCCTTTGTTTCTGATCCAGGGGTCTCATATATTCTGCCAGAGTCTATGAAACTTGTTAGCTTGTAAGATGGGTAAAATCTCAGACCCTCTGCAGCTCTGGACAGTGAGAAGGGATATTTCTAGCAGAACAGTCGTGGCAGGCACTGTGGTGAAGCCATGTAATGCAGCCTTCTACTCTGCTTCCTCTTAATAGTCTTACCTACATATGGGTTAAATAAGCTCTAAGGGGTTCTCCAGGGCCTTATTTTGGGGAGAAAAATGTATTATACAGCAGTGGGGTTGGCAGGGAGACAAGAACCCAAAGGACTGCGCAACATTTGTGCCCTCCCTGAGAAAACCTGGGCACGCCCCAATTTGGCATCTTTGTATACCATGGTGCCGCTGTCACGTCAGGCAGGGGCTGTCTCAACACGACTGTGCATGTGCACAGCACTTAGTACCCTTGCTTCCCAGTGTGCTTTCTCATTTGGTTCCTTCAGCTGCTCTGAGAGTCACAATGTAGCAAGTCTGAGAAGTTGACAGTGGTGCTTACTTGTCAAGCCCTTAAGATGGTTTTCAAGGTATGTTAGCCCTGGTCCATCAGCACAGTTACCAAAACGTATACAATATCTTGCACCAGAGGCTACATGGCCAGCAGGAAAGCTTCAGAACTGCCTGCTTTATGTTCTACTTTCTGAGTGAAAACACACTGGATGCTTATGTGTAAATGCCTTAGAGCACAGGGAGAAGGGAAAAGTAACAAAAATATAGCACAGGAAATAAGAGGGACCGGACCACTTTTCAGTTTTGCTTCTCTCCATCCTGCTCAGCCCCATCTCTGGAAAATAAATTCTTTTCAAACTTCCCTGGTTGTGAGACATCGTGACCTGCTGGGTGCCATAGGGCACATAACCTCTTAAGAGATCATCAACCTACACATACTGCTGGATACATAGCTATAGAGCCTTTGGGCTTGAGGGTGGTTGCTGGTAGCAGCCACCTCGGGGGTGCTCAGCACTTGTTATTCTTCCTCCCCTGTTGGTTGTTTCTAGCTTGGATAAACACAGAGGGGTTCCTAAGGCCCTGTGACCCAGGCATTCCCCCGACCAAGATGAACCCTTCCTATACAGTGAATCCAGCTGCTTTGATGGAAAACACGTAATAGTCTCCTCACTACCACGGACACTCCAGGAAGCAAGGGAGTTTGGCTCTTGTTTACGGTGGTGCCAGAGTAGGCACTTGATAAAAGTTTGTTAAGTGGATAGCAGCTCAGGGTATGCAAACAGTTAATTTGTTTGGATTAATGAAAGCATTTTTTCAGTAGATTCAGGGAGGGTGCCAGGCTGATATGTCCTAATATATTATTTTCATAAGCTCACTAATTTTTATTTAAAATCTTTAAACATCTTTCAGGGCTATTTACTCATTCAGCTGTGGGCCGTAACGAAGGTGTTCTCTTGTGATTCATCATCATCCAATTTAGACTAGAGCTTGTTTTCCAGGCAAGGTTGATTCTGTAAGCTCCCCATCCCTATCCTCACCTGCCTTAAATGTGAATTTAAAGGAAAACAAAAACTGACATTCTGTAATGGCACCAAACCTAGGGTACTGCAATACCAGAGTTGAAGGATCCTTGGTCCGGGTCAAGAGCAGGAATTATTTGTTGAGCCAAAGGCTGGTATGTAATGAAGTCCCTTATAATAATAGTTGCCTGTAACACTTGGGTTTTTTTTTAACAAGAAAACGTAGACAAATAGAACTAGGGCATAGCTTAAATGCCTGGAAAGAATTTAAAATTTAAAATTTAAGGATTGAAATCGAAAGGAAACCCTCTGTCAAATGTCTATTCCTACTGATGAAACAATTTGGGGGTGGGTTCTTTGCTCTTTGGAGTGATGTCAACTGTGAAGGCAAATGTTCACAGTTTCTTAAGGAAGAAATCCAGAGACCTTGGAAAAGGGCAGGGTAGTCGCTTATAGCCAGGCATCTGCATTAGTGAGACAACAGAAAGCCACACACCTCTCAGGCCACATAGGGTCTCTGCAGAGTAATTTACGGATTCTGAATTATCAGGCAAAGGCAGAAAGTTCTCATCAGATCCTAATGGTGACTAAGAAACTTCACTAATCAGGACGTTAGAACTTCGGTCAGTGGTACATTATTTAGAGCAAAAATATCTCTTAACAATGTAGTAAAACAATATGGCAAGAAAAAAAAATATTTTTCAGAATTTTGAACAGACTCCCTTTTTTAAACTCAGACTACATCTCAAACAACTTACTTAAATATTAATGTTGATCAGATAGGTTGCTCCTACCCAGGGAGGTGGCATGAACTAGGAAGAACCCTGAGGCTCTTGGCTAAGAACCAGATGCAAGGTTTTTATTTGCAAAGTTGAGACAATACAACCTATCCTGCAGAACTGTTATGAAGATTAGCTAAAACAGAGAGCCTAATACAATGTCTAATATTCAGCACTTCATAAATGGGAACTATTCTTATAAATGTAAAAATGCACATTTTTCAATGAATCTAATTAAGACAAAATGCCGTGTTACAATCAAAGGAAAAGAAATCACAGTAGCTTGCACAATTTTTTACTGACAGTGAATGGCCAAGAGGTAGTATCTTTCTAAAAAGACAAGACCTACTCCCTCCAATTTCCACTATAAAAACTGTATATGGATTATAAACTAAGAATACAAAATGGAATAAAAATGCCATATCTAGGTATGTAGCCTTTCAGTAAAATTAATACTAATTTTATTATTTTCATTTAATAAAGTTTCCCCTGTCAAATTCTTTCAAGTCCTCAGAGGTGATTAAGATGCTTTTAAGATTTCGTCTGAAATGTCCCTCAATCCTACAACGTAGTGCTAAAACCAAACAACGATGGAAAGCAACCGTATTTCCCCATGTCCCCATGCACATCAACAAAGGACCTTTTTTTCAAACCTTTATCCATGCACAAACAGTAGCACTGAACACATAATTTAGATTCATTACTTTACAGAGAAAACAGAAGCAGAGTGATGGACTTGTCAAGATCATGTTACTTCAAATACCACAATTTTTGAGAGGGAAAGAGTAGATTCCAAAAATCATAAAAATGAGCTTGACATTGATCACTTATCAAATTCTAGGGCAGATTAATAAGCAGACGGCATGCGAACAGTTGGAAGAAGAGGTAGTATGGTTTCACTAAGGATGAGGCATTTCCAGCTAACTTCATTTCCTTTCTTGATTTAATGTACTATGCAGATTAGGGTACTTCTATAGACAAGGCAATCTGCTTGTCGGCCAAACGTGACAACATTTCTTATGATGTGCTTTTAGGAAAGATGATGAAATATGAGCACATAAGTGACTGGTAGTTGCTTCAACTGTACCCAAAGTACTGATTAACAGATCAAAGTCACCTGGAGGCCAGTCTATTAGTGGCATTCTGAAGAGGGTCTGTATTTCATCCTGTTCTATTCATCAATAACTTGGACAAAGTCACTGAATACCAAATACATGCTTCATCACAACTGGAACTGACATAAGGCTAAGAGGAAGAATCAGAATTCATAAGGACCTTTGCAAGTTAAATTTAGTATAGATGAATGCAGTCCTTCAATTAGGTTAAGAAGAAATTGTATAAGTAATTATTAGGAGTGGACTCGCTTACCAGCAATGCCTGTAAAGTTCAGCAAGAAACAATGTGATATGCTTGCCTAATAATGATGGTGATGATAATATCAACATATACCAGTCATAACAGTCATATGACAATCACTTTGAAGTTGGCAATAATGCCTCTGGACCCTGCTCTCGTCAGATCATAGAAGAATTGTGTTTAGTTCTGAGCAGTAAAATATTTTAAGAGAGGGACTGAAAGAACCAATGCCAGGCTGGTCTGGAATAGATATCATGCAAGATTTGAGAGAAGTGTGAAGCCTGAGGGAAGATATGAAGAGGTGGCCACACAGAAGAGACAGAACCTTTCTGTCTAGGTTCACACATGTGCTATTTATAGGAACACTGGGTGACACTCTTCTAACAATGAAATCTATCCCTTGTAGGGGTGCTGAGTGGCTCCAACTCTGGAAGCAGTGGCTGGATGAAAATCATATGATATAATTACTATAAAAGGATTCTAGCACTACAGAAGAGGTGTACTGTTGCTGTTTCTAGCTCTGAGACTGTATTTTTCTAGCACATATTTATTCTATTAAGGGAGAATCAGAATTCTAAACTTTCTAAAGCTTGTAAACAAAATGATTAGTTTTCTATCTAATTTAACGTGGTCATAATCTATCAGCACTCAATTTACTCTTCTGAAATGGGTGAGGTCTTTTCACCCTTTGGAAACCATGAGGAATCCTTCTAAACAGGTAGACTTGATAATACTTCCATGCCTGATTTGGAGGAAGCACTGAAGAGAGACGGGCCTCCATCCTGGAACTGACGGTTTCTGCAGTCCTGAGTCAGTGTGGAAATTAGGCTCTGGTGAACCTACAAGGTTGTTAAGAGCATTAGGCAGGAGAGGTCAGGGACTACTCCTTCAGAGCCCTGCCAGAAGGAAGTCCATCACACACTTCTGTACAGCTGGGCTCCATGTTACAGCCTTCTTAGATCACAGTTCAAGGACTATAAAATCATGTACTCAGGAGCCTATCCCAGACTTCTTTAATAGCTGTGTTCTTTGTCATTAACGCTAAACCCTCCAGGGGTTATATTATACAAGTGATATGATTGCACAATTAAATGTTAGAAATGACCACTGAGTATATCCTGTTTATTTTTTATGATTTACACAGAAAATGATGGACTGGGGTTGTAGAACAAAAAACCAATCATTACATTTAGACCTGGGCTTTTGAAAAACTTGCATTCCATTTTAACAGTTCATATATATTTAACAGCTTATATATAAATCCAGATCACAAATAATCTTAAGAATTAGTTAGCTTAAGGACAAACAATTAAGAAACACAAAAGAAAACCACATGGATCCACCTTTAAATATCAGCATTCATATTACAAGAAAGAAAAAAATGTTTAAAAAAAATAAAATTATTAGGTCAAGTCACTTAACATATAATAGAGAAATAAGAGAAACAATGTCTTTATTAATATTTATACTTATTTCTAATTTACCTTCATATACTCTTAACTTTTTCAAAAAGATCCAAGATGTGATCAAACAATATTTTGGTGTCTGAACTTGTCAGCTTCAGCTTATATCAGCTTGTTACAACGAAAATCCTAAAACCTCAATTTTCTTTTTTAAAAAAATTTTAAGACAACTCTTATTCAACTTTTCTCTTTCATAGCAGCTGTTCAGAGTAGGGAGCCAGGAATGAAGAACAGAAACAGATGGAGAGCAAAAAGTACAACAGCTTTCTTAAGCTTAGCTCTCAACACTGCTGGTTGAGTTTGGAACCAAAACCTCTTAACAACTGGCAGATAATAGCTAAATCTTAACAGGCAAAGAAGAAATATTTTCTTTGGGACAGCTGCTATCTAGGATAAGAAAACCAAGGTCCCTTAATACTGCCTAAATATAATGTGTGGCTTATTACAGAGAAATCTGTAGCAGTGTCGATTTAACCAGTAAGTGTCACAACTGATCAACACTACTTAAAGGAAATCAACAACAACAACAAAAATCACATTAGCCACAAAGTTCCAGAAACCAGAAAAAAAAAAAAATCACACTAGCCACAAATTTCCACAATATACACATGAGAATTAATTTTAATCTGATTTGACTCCTGGAAACTGACTGTTCATCAATGAAAAGATGGAAAGATCACAGAGTAGAAAACAAGCAAAGATTAGTTTATACAACAGTGACTATATACATCAGAAGAAAAACATGCTAGCTAATGCAACATTAAGGCCTGAATGTAAGCATTTCCAAAGTCACAGAAGCCCCAAAGAATCCCTAAATTACAAAGTCACCACATTACATGCATGCAATGTTCAGTTTTGTTTTACCCATAAAAGGATACACAGTATTCTGCTGTAAATACCAGACATTTACACTATATGCAAAAATCAGAATGCAAGTGTTATGTTCCTTATATTTAAGCTTCAAATGTGCCAAGAGTGAAAATTCATTTATTTTTAAGAATGGAGAAAAGGGATGAAATATAAATACTCAGAGAAATTACACAAATAAAACGTAATTTCGCATTTGGGAAACCATATAAATATTTCTTTTACGTGTCCAACCCGAATTATCAACATACTACTTGGAGAGATGAACACTCACTATGTGCTTTACTATTTTACTTGCTCAAATAAGGTATTCTAACACCCATTATTCTCTGGTGTTGACATCAAATCACATCTGTAAGTTAAATATTACATCCGTGTTTGTACATACTTGCCTACTGGGTGTGATTACCTAAACGGAAAGCTATGCAATCTTAGTTTTGGCTTATATAACTACAAATATGACACTGTGGGTCAAATTCCCATAAAAAAGAATAAGCAAAGCTGACTTCCTCACTTTTGTAGAAGCTTGTGAATAGCTCTTTTAGAGGGTAAATCTGAAGTCAGGATCTTCTTTTCTCTTTCAGAGAAAGGAAAATAAGAAAGGAATCGTGTTACATGTTCAGTGCTGTTCACACAATCACTAGGCAATCATATAATCTATTCCCTTTTCACCCATGGCTTAATTTGAAACTATCTATTTTTATTTTAGTTCCAGGTAAATAATTTTGCCAAAATAAATTAGTGTAAAGAAACAAATGCTGATAATGTAATATGAATAATCCCTGTTCAGGAATACTTTAAAGGAATAAATTATAATACAGTAAGGTTTAGATATGTTGTAAAAAGGTATGACCAAATCTGGCCTATATTCCACCATTTTTAAGCTTTATACAAGTTAGTACAATTTAATCTTCAAGTTTTCTAAGGGTTCAGATTCTTTTTTGGAATTCAAATAACTGTTTAAACACTTTATGCATGTTTTTGGACTTTCCAAAATATTTCAGAACCAAAATTACCTTAAACTAACTATATGAAATATTTATTAAACAAATGTGCCATGAGTGTTTTGAACCTTCAAGTATAATTTTAACCAAGTAGAAAGGATTTCATAAGGCCATCTAACTCATCTCCTTGTACCAAGCACTGAGCACACTGGTTGTTCACATGCTTTACTAACCCGACCGCAAGACCAGCCACAGCACAGCATTTATATGCTTTACTAACCACACTTTAAGCACACCCACCATTAAAAAAAAATAATTTACTACCTAGCCATCTTAGATTACATTTAAGACTTAAAAATTTTGTGATGCTCTAGCCAGAATTTTAGCCTTTGCTTTGGCATTCTAAAAAGTGTTAATTTTAAACAAAGATGAAGGGTAGATACCTTCCTAAAAAACCACTCAGTATTATGAACCAAGAGGTTTTGATGTAGCAAAAGCAAAGGGACCAATGAAAAAGCATGCTTTGGAATTCTTTTTATTTCCAATGAAACCAAATTTTACTACTGTTGTGATCATAGTTTTCACATTTGATGCAAACAGGAGAGCTTAATTATAATCACTTAGTGGCAGTACTTCAGACAAAACCAATAATGTGTGCCACATACATGATTATTTCTTCTGGAGAGAGTTAATTGATAAGCTTGACTTTATAATTAATATCAACATATTCAACTAAAGCAAATGGATGCACTGCTGCCAACATTCAGCTCGAAAATGTTTAGTACTTTTTGCAAACCTAAATTTAGTTTAGAAAGGTTAATATTCTCTTTCTAAACTATGGCATAGGCTATATATGGCATTTTTAATATATTTATATATAATTATTTGCACATCAGATTTAGAAGGAATCTGCAGATTGACAGACTGATCTTATTCAAGTGTTGAGGTTTAAGGAGCTTCTGCGGTACTGTCATTTGAGGGTGGGGCATCATGATCAGGCTCGGAGGAAGCAGCTGCAGATGCTTCAATAACTGCAGGTGGAAAATGACGGCGGCACACAGGGCATGTTCCCGACTGGAGGGAGAAAAAAACAAGTTCAAGCCAATGGAAAGGTTTTAACTGCCACACAAGTATCTTAATAAAGAAAAAACAGTATCATTACCCTAAAACCAAATCAAATAACTTAAAAACAAAAACTAAATAAACATCAAACCCACACAATACAGAGAGGGAAAATTTTGATGCTATTTTCTCTTCATCCTAGTCAGACTCTTAATTTCCTTGAGGGTAAACAGTGTCTCTTAATCATGTTTGTACCTTTTAGGTCACTCATCTTTCATTTAGTGAGTATTAACTGAGAGTCTGCTATACGCTCTGCTCGGCACTGGTGCTGTGGTAGAGGGTGAGCAAGGAGTCACAGAGCATGTCCTCACCTGAACTGAATTATTATGATTTATTCAATGATGCATATCTTAGCGAAACCACAGACCTATTTAATGCAAATATTTATTACACCAAATCATCCCCCCAAGACCTTTATCATACACACTAAAGCCTCAATTTAGTGTAGCAGATATGGCAAAGCAGATGGACCTCAGCCCTTCTTTATAAGCAGTACCAGTCCTTTTCAAAAAGATATGGAGAGTTGGGTGCCTTCCAAATGATAGAACAATCAACCATAGACCTGGGAAGGAAGATGGGACAAGGAAAGCAGTTATACTGAGAGTACAACATTTTAGGACCAATGGAAGATTACAGAGATATGTCATCTGGTGATAGATTATCCCCTCACAAATCTGGTGTTTTTCACAAAGAGATCTCTCTGATAGCAGAGTGAAGAAATCACACTGTTGAAGGTGACAAAAATTTTTATCTTGGGAACCTTGTCCCCAGAGGAAAGGCTTCACACTAAGCAGTTTCCTGACGAGAGAGACTAAAGAGATTATTAGGGTTATAGCAAAGGGTTACAGGGTTACAGCAAAATCAATGACAATTCAGGGCTGTGTAACATATATAATGTTTACAATTCAAGAATTTAATTCAACAAACATTTATTATGCACTTGCCATACAGATTGGGCCCTAACAGCAACATTTCAGAGTCAGATAGATGAGCATAGTCTCGATCAACCACATACTAGCTGTGTAACATTGAATGAGTAACCATCATCAGAAAATGGGAATAAGGATATCAACATGTCACAAAGTTACTGTGAGGAATAAATGGGAAAACACACGGGAATCATCTAGCAGTGATTGACACACAGCAGGCACACAAAACACTAGATCCTTCTTAAGGCTCTGATACTATCACGGGAGTTTAAAGAAAGGGGATATTAAGGATAGAAAAGGTGGAATTTAAGCTAGAGCTACCTAGATCATCTAATCTTACAGATGGTATGGGGGAAGACCACATGAGGCTAAGCAAACATGAGCAAATGTACGGAGGGGTAAATCTGAAGAGATAGGCTGGGGGCTAGATCATAGAAGGCCTTGAAAGCCAAGACAGAACCTTTAGATTTTATAAAGGAATGGTGAACAGTTCTGCATAGAAATTTTAAGTAGAGTTTTGACAAAGATGAAGAGGCATTAGAAGGGAACCAACAGCAAAGAAAGAGAAAGGAAAGAAAAGAAGGGAGGAAGGAGAGAGGAGGAAGAAAGGGAGGGGAAAAGAAAGAGAGTTGTTGTAGGGAAGAGAAGGAGCTGGGAAAGTGATTTGGGAATTTCTACTGAACTGTATGAAAATACCCTTTATGCAAAAATAGAGTTCACAGAGAAGATTTAAGTAAAACTCTTTTTTCTTAAGTAATTCAAATATACTTAAAAATTATTGGGTAAATATTTAAGGACAGTATATAAAAATTTGAATAGGAGGTACCTGGTAAGTTATTAAACATTTCTCATATACATTTTCAGAGATAATGATCCATATTAGCAGAGTATCCGTATACTGTTACAGTACTCTGAGTAGTGCCAAAGGCTTCTTTGCTTGACATACTTTTGAAAAATTTCAGGGATATGATTAAATATCTAATTACTTTATCCTAAAATGATTTTTTTGATATTTAATCATTCTAAAAATGATTAAATACATTAAGTAGTGTTGTCTATATTGTTTTGTAGACAATGTCAGTAAAGTAAAATAGTTCAATATTACCATTTATCTGTAATCATTAAAAGGTAGCCAATTTTTAACAGTGAATTAAAAAGTATTACGAAGTATGTAGTTATATAAAACAGGCTTAAAAGACACTACTATCATGATTAACTTGCAGGAGAAACTATTAAAATATTAATTTAAAAAAAAGTAAATCTACAACTTACCTTCTGTAGCCAAATTGAGACACAAGGTTTGTGAAAGAAATGGTGACAGGGTAACTCGGTCGCTATATCATCCTTAATATACTCACTGCAACAGATTGGACAGCATTGCTCCTGACCAATAGCTGAAAACAACAAATAATTGGATCTATCAATCCCATCAAGTTCAATTTTAATAAACTGAAAATCAACATATTAACTCATAGATGATACCTATGAAAAACAAAAGAACCGGATCAATTAATTGGCAAACATGTTTCTGTCTAATACATGAGAGTTTGTAATTTAATAAACGTTGCTTTTATAGAAAAGTTGACTAGGGAATATTTGTCCCTGCCTATCACTTGACAAATTAAAAATATTCTACTAGGTGAAAGTTTGTCAGAATCTGGTTTTATAGAAAATCTAATGAAAGTTTCTAAAATCTATTTTATCTTCTAGGTGCACTGATAGTATATTTACGCATGCAATGTGTCATTCGACATTCAGGAGCCACTTTGCCCTTACCAGTGTGATCTTCAAGAACAAGGGTTTCTGGAAGACCATCAATACTCTCCTTACTGGCTGGTGGATTGGCCACCTCAACATCCACTGCAAGAGACTCTAAATGTGCCAGGGCAGTCTGAAAAAGAAAAGTCATAGTTCTTTGTTAGGAAACACTTTACAAACAGTAATAGAAAACTATTTTTAAAGGTATCTTTCAAAATTATATCCACGATTATTCTCTTCCTATTAAGTTTCTTTCGCTTGATTCTCCTTGCCCTTTTTGCCTCCTTCCAAAAGGAACCATCATTGCTACCATGAAACCAAAACACCAAAAAACATACCAAAAAAAGCCCTACTTTTCACAAGTACAACAAAAATCTATCTTGTCTCAATAACCATTTACTTGTTCATTATATACATATATTTTTTCAAAGAGTGGTTACCTCTTCTAACTTATGACTTCCTATGTAGAATCAGTAACATGAAAGAAAGCAAACATTTTGGGCAGGTTCAAATCATGGAAGATAAAATGTGGCCAAGGTTAGTAGATGTTTAAGGTATAGAAAAAAATAATGCATTTCTGAATGGCTATATCTATTACTGGCATAGAGTTAGCACACTCATATTACTAGCTCACTAGTATTACTAGGTTATCTGGATTGTGAACTTTTTTAGGGGTTCAAATGTCTGTATAAAGTTACTATTCTAACAAATAGAAAGAATATCAGATCATATGACCATCTAGTATGAGTCACTCTCATCCTTTTGTGGTTTGATTAGCCCTTCTGGCTAAAATTAGATTACAACTGCAGGTAGGACATATTTGCAAGACCCAATAGGTAAAAACAACCGAAGTATCCATTGACAGATAAATAGATAAACAAAATGTGGTTGATAAAGGTAAGTATATAGTGAAATTCAGAATACTCTGATACTGTAACATAGTGGTGTGTTAATCACTTTACTCAAGTATAAAAGTTAAAGGACAAGAGTATTAAAAATAACTATAGCTACAATAACTTGTTAATGAATATGTAATATAAAGAGGTAAACTGTGACATCAAAAACATAAAAGGGATAAAAGCATAGAGTTTTTGTATGCAATCAAAGTTAAGTTGTGATTAGCATAAACTAGACTGTTAAGATGTTGTATGTAAGCCTCGTGGTAACCACAAAGCAAAAACATACATTACATTCACAAAAGACAAAGAGAAGGGACTCCAAGAATACCACTATAAAAAAATCATCAAGTCACAAAAGAAGGCGTCAAGAGAGGGACAAAGAACAAGGGAACTACAAAACAACCAGACAACAAGTAATAAGATGGCATTAGTAAATCCTTATCTATCAATGATTACTCTAAATGTAAATGGACTAACTTCTCCAATCAAAAGGCAAAGAGTGGCTGGATGGATAAAACGACAAGACCCAGGGGCCTGCCTGGTGGCACAGCGGTTAAGTGCGTGCGCTCTGCTTTGGCGGCCCAAGGTTCACTGGTTCAGATCCTGGGTGCATACCAATGCACCGCTTGTCAAGCCATGCTGTGGCAGCATCCCATATAAAGTAGAGGAAGGCGGGCACAGATATTAGTCCAGGGCCAATCTTCCTCAGCAAAAAAAAGAGGAGGGTTAGCATGGGATGTTAGCTCAGGGCTGATCTTCCTCACAAACAACAACAACAACAACAACAAAAAACAAGACCCAACTATATGCTGCCTACAAGAGACTCACTTCAGCTTTAAAGGCACATATGGGCTCAAAGTGAGGGGAATAGTCAATACAAGTGGAAACATAAGAGCTAGGGTAGCTATACTTACATTAGACAAAACAGACTTCAAGCAAACATGATAACAAGAGACAAAGAAGGTTATTATACAATGATAAATGGTCAATTCATCAAGAGGCTATAGTAATCATAAATATGCACCCAACATCTGAGCACCTAAGTATATTGAGCAAATAAAAACAGATCTGAAGTGAGATTAGACAACAATACAATTAAGTAGAGGACTTGAACACCTCACTTTCAACAATGGATAGATTATCCAGACAGAAAATCAAAAAGGAAACATTGGACTTATTAATTATACTTTAGATAAAATGGACCTAACAGACATATATAGAATATTTCACACAGCAGTAGCAGAATACACGTTCTCTTCAAGAGCACACGGAACATTCTCCAGGACAGATCATATCACAGGTGTCAAAACAAGTCTTAGCAAATTTAAGAAGACTGAAATCAGACCAACTATCTTTTCTGACCAAAATGGCAAGAAATGAAAAATCAGTAACAGGAAGAAAACTAGAAAATTCACAAATATGTGGAAATTAAACAACATAGTCCTGAACAACCAATGGGTCAAAGAAGAAATCAAAAGCTATCTTGAAACAAATGAAAATGGAAAGACAACATGCCAAAACTTATGGGATGAAGCAAAAGCAGTTCTGAGAGGGAAGCCTCCTAGAGCAGTAAGTGCCTACATTAATAAAAAAGAAAGATCTCTAACAACCAACCTAATTTTATACCTCAAGGAACTAGAAAAGAATAAACCAAGCCAAAAGACAGCAGAAGGAAGGAAATAACAAAGGTCAGAGCAGAAATAAATGAAGTAGAGACCAGAAGAACAATAGAAAATATCAACAAAATAAAGAACTGGTGTTCTGAAAAGATAAAATTGACAAACCTTTACCTAAGCTGAGAAAAAAAAGAAGACTAAAATAAAATCAGAAATAAACAAGGAGACATTACAACTGATACTACAGAAATACAAAGGGTCATAAGAGACTATCATGAACAATTATACACCAACAAACTGGATACCCTAGAATAAACTGGTAAATTCCCAGAAACATACAATCTACAAAGAATGAATCATGAAGAAACAGAAAATCTGAACAGATCAATACGAGTAAGGAGATGAATCAGTAATCAAAAATCTCCCAAGAAAGGAACGCTTAGGATCAGTTGGTTTCCTGGGAAATTCTACCAAAAACCTAAAGAAGAACTAATGCCAATCCTTCTCAAAGTCTTTCAAAAATTGAGGAGGAAGGAACACCCTCAAACTCATTTTACAAGGCCAGCATTACCCTGATACCAAAGCCAGATCAGAACACTACAAGAAAAGAACAGCCTAATAACCCTGATGAATATAGATGCAAAAATCTTCAACTAAATACTAGCAGACCAAATTTAAAAAGATCATACACCACAATCAAGTGTGATTTATCCCTAGCATGCATGGATGGTTCAACATATGCAAACTGATAAATGTGATACATCACATTTATAGGATGAAAGATAAAAATCATATGATCATCTCAAGATACAGAAAAAGCATTTGAAAAAGTTCATATTTTTATCTTTTCATGATAAACACTCTCAACAAATTGGGTATAGAAGGGATGTACCTTGACATAATAAAGGCATACATACATGACAAGCCCACAGCTAACATCATAATCAAAAGTGAAAGGTTGAAAGCTTTTCTCTAGATCAAGAACAAGGGTGCCCACTCTCACTACTCCTATTCAACACAGTACTAGAAGTCCTAGCCAGAGCAATCAAGCAAGAAAAAGAAATAAAAGGCATCCAAATCAGAAAGGAAGAAATAAAATTGTCTTTGTTTGCAGATATAATCTTATATATAGAAAATCTTAAAGACTCCACCAAAAAAATGTTAGAACTAATCAATGAATTCAGTGAAGTTGCAGGATACAAATTCAACATGTAGAAATCAGTTGTGTTTCTACACATTAACAACAAAACATATGAAAAAGAAACAACAATCCCATTCACAATAGCATCAAAAACAATAAAATACTTAAGAATAATCTTAACCAACGAGGTGAAATTTCTGTACACTGAAAACTATAAGACTGATAAAAGAAATTGAAGATACAAATAATGGAAAGATATCCCATGTTTATGATTTGGAAGAACTAATATTGTTAAAATGTCCATACTACCATTACCCAAAGCAATCTACAGATTTAATGCAATCCTTATCAAATTTCCAAAGGTATTTTTCATAGAAATAGAATAAACAATCCTAAAATTTGTATGGAATGGCAAAAGACCCTGAACAGCCAAAGCAAAGAACAAAGCTGAAGTCCTCACACTTCCTGATTTCAAATTATACTACAAAACTATACTAATCAAAATAGTACAATACTGGCATAAAAACAGAGATATAGACCAATAGAACAGAATCAAGAGCCCAGAAATAAACTGCGGCATATATGGACAACTAATATTTTACAAGGGAGTCAAGAATACTCAATGGGGAAAGGATGATTTCAATAAATGGTGCTGGAACATCAGATAATCGCATGCATGAAATTGGACCCCTACCTTACATCACTCACAAAAATTAACTCTAAATGGATTAAAGACTTACACATAAGACCTGAAACTGTAAAAGTCCAAGAAAACACTGGGGAAAAGTTCCTTCACATTGGTCTTGGCAATGATGTTTTGGATATGACAACAAACGTATAAGCAACAAAAGCAAAAATAAATAAGTTGACTACATTAAACCAAAAAGCTTCTGCATGGCAAAAGAAACAATCAAAAAAATGAAAAGCCAATCTACGGAATGGGAGAAAATATTTGCAAATTATGTACCTGATAAGGGGTTAATATCCAAAACATATAAGAAACTCAAACAACAGTAAAAACACCCAAACAGTCTGATTAAAAAATGGCCAGAGGACCCGAATAGACACTTTTCCAAAGAAGCTACACAAAACGCCAACAGGTACATGAAAAGATGCTCAACATCACTAATCATAAGGAAATGCAAATCAAAATGACAATGAGATATCACCTCACACCTGTTAGAATGGTTATCATCAAAAAGATAAGAAATAAGTGTTGGTGAAGCTATAGAGAGAAGGAAACCCTTATGCACTATGGGTTGTAATGTAAACTGGTACAGCCACTATAGAAAACAGTATGGAAGTTCCTCAAAAAATTAAAAATAGAACTATCATATGATCCAACAATCTCACTTCTGGGGATATATATCTAAAGGAAATGCAATCGATATCTGCACTCCTATGTTCACTACAGCATCATTCACAATAGCCAAGATATGGAAACAACCCATGTGTCCATCAACAGAAGAATGAATAAAGAAGATTTGGTATATATGCACAATGGAATATTATTCAGCCACAAGAAAGGAAATCCAGCCATTTGCAACAACACGGATGGACCTTGAGGACATTATGCTAAGTGAAATAAGCCAGACAGAGAAACACAAATACAGTATGTGGATTTATATGTATAAATACACTACAGTATTTAAATGTGGAATCTAAAAAAGCTGAACTCATAGAAACACAGAGTAGGATGGTGGTTGCCAGGGGCTGGGGAATAGGAAAAATCAGGAGATGTTGATCAAAGGGCACAAACTTCCAGTTATAAGATGAATAAGTTCTAGGAATCTAATGTACAGCACAGTGATTATAGTTAACAATACTGTATTATATACTTAAAAGTTGCTAAGAGAGTAAATCTTAAACGTTCTCATCACAAGAAAGAAATGGTAATTATGTGATGTGATGGAGGTGTTAACTAACCCTACTGTGATCATCTTTTCACAATATATATGCATATCAAACAGACTGTACACCTTAAACTTACACAATGTTATATGTCAATTATATCTCAATAAAGCTAAAAAAATGTGGTACATACATAACAACAGAATATTATTCAGCCTTGAAAAGGAAGGACATTCTGACACATGCTACAACATGGGTGAACCCTGAAGGCATTATGCTGAGTGAAATAAGCTAGCTGCAAAAAGATAAATTCTAGAAGTACGATTCCACTTATACGAGGTACCTAATGTAGTAAAATTCACAGAGACAGAGAGAATGGTGGTTGCCACAGGCTGGGGAGAGGAGGGTAGGGGGAGTTATTGTTCACAATGGACTTAATGCCACTTAACTATATACTTAAAAATTGTTAGAATGGTAAATTTAAAAATGGTTAGAATGGTTAGAATGGGTATGTTACCACAATAAAAAATAAACAAACAAACTGGGCCTCCCAGGTAGGAGGAGGATTCTGCCTGACAGTTAACATTGTGTTCTCTTGGATGGTAAACATAATCTTCTGTATACTCCTCAGGACCTAGCTTAGATATTTTAGCAATGAATTATATCTTCCCAAAAAGGATTTGAGATGACTTACAATAAAGGACAGGGCCAAGGCTAAAGCAGTTAGGATTAAAAAAGGAGAAAGCACAAAAGGTTCATCATACGATTTAACAAATACAGTTAATAACAATGAACACCAAATTTGACACTGGATTTGTGGAGAGATATTGCAAAAAGAAGAATAGTATGCCAGTCATTGAATTATTGCCTCTCAGTTCCAAATTCACCTTTCATTTCTGCCCTGCGAAAACAGATTCAGGCCGTTTAAATATTTTTCCTTTGTCAGCTAGTATGATCTTAGGCTTTGTCAGTAGAGGGCACTGGAGAGACATCACAGGAGAAAGGGACTTTGCTTTTTGGCCCTAGTGGGCTTGCTGGGCAGGCCCATGCAGTGTGTGAAGCTTCCCTACTGTGGGCTTCTGCAGCACAGATGGCTTCTCCAGCACCAGGCTCTCCCAGTGTGAGTGGATTCTCCAGTGGCTGGCTCCAGAAGCACATGCAGTTCTCCAGTGCTTGACAGCCGCAGTGTAAGGTGTCCAGGAGCTTCCCGTGGCACCTATCTTGGGTGGTTTTGTAGCAGAGTGCTTCTAGTTAGTTACTTCCCTGTGAACAACTTCTCCAGCATTTCAGAGGGCAGATTTTTGCCAAGTTCCAGAGGGCAGATTTCCAGCAAGTTCTGCCAGCATAGTAGCACAAACACTTCTCTAAGAACCACGGTTGTGTCTGCCCCATCACAGTCTGGAACTCAGCCTTGGGGAGTGGGTAGGTGGAATGCTGTATCTCAGCCCTAAGGCTATTCCTTAAATCTGCTATGCCTATATTCTTCAGAGTTCACTTTATTTCCAAGTAGCCAATCCTTCATCACTCTAATCCCCTGTCGTAGTTAATAATTCTTCATATTAAACTTAAATCTGTCCAAATTATTGTTTTCTCTCTTGTGACTGAGCCCAGATTGATACAGAATTGATATCAGACATGGTCCTATCAAGCAAGAATGGGATCTGGGGATTGGTTTGGTTGGGCTCAGCGCTGAGCCCAATAAAAACGGGATGCTATCAATCCATGGCCTGTAGGGGCAGCACAATTAATCAAACTATCACTGTGGCTAACTGCAATCCCAAAGTGCCAACTAAAGCATGTGTCTTGGGAGCCCAGGTGACTGCTGCACTTGATCTTATGGCAGTAATGATGACTACAAAAATTTTGATACGGGATGGATCCTTTTGAGCGTTCTTGCACGCTTACAATGAGAAAATGACAAACTCAGACCCATTAACTCTGAGAGCGAAGCAAGTATGAGAACCAGAGAGTGTCTATGACAGTCCTAAAAACACCTCTTATTTCCAAAAATCAAATATAAAATTGTGTGAATTATTGAATTAAAATGAGTTTCTCAGTCTTGTCAAGTTTCTCAAAAGTTATATCATTGATTGGTTAAAGAACAGGATTCTGAAACTTAGAATGGGGACATCTGGTTGGACTCAGATGAAACTGACTATTTTGAATCCCCAAGACACTCTGAGCCTCCTTTTACCAATAGAAGGAGATTACTCTCCAGAGATAAGCCTTCCTCTACTTGAAAATCCTGTGATAATCTCACCTAGAGTATATATCTCTTAGTACTCCTATGCCCAACAGTAAAGTTACCAGAAAACTACAGCAGCCAAAAAAAGATAGGATAATTGAGGACACAGACTCCTCAGGAATGTAGGTTTGGGTCACTCCACTAAGTAAAGAATCCTAGCTGAGATTCTTGCTGAAGGCAGGGAAAATATAGAGTGGGTTATGGAAGAAGGAAACCAGAGCTATCAATTATGGCCTGTGACCAAAAACAGAAACAAGAACTAGCAGCTTTGCCTAATTTCTACCTGCCTGTTATATGTAAGTGTTTATTTGTATCTGCTATCCATTTTCTTTTTCTCTCTCCTTCTCATTTTTATGTCATACAGCAGTTAACTTTATAATTTAATCTTATATAAGAGACTATTCAGTGTGAGTAACTGAATTTGTTGAGTAATTAATATAGCCAGCGATGGATACAATGACTCTTGGGACTGTTCATCTGTTCATTCTGGGGAAAGGGTAAAATCTTCTTCATTTTTAATAGCTGTATCTTGTTAGGTAGCAATATGGTTGTATTGCTGTTGGATGGGAGTTCAAATGTGTGTAGAAAGGTATATACGGAACCCAAGTAGTCAAAGGGGTGAACTATTACAGTCATCAATTATTGCTTCTCAGCTCCAAATTCACTATTTTTTGTCAGCTCTGTGAAAATGGATTTTGGCCATTTAAATATTTTCCTTTCTGACAGCTGTCACGATGTTAAGCTTTGTTCCTACAGGATGCTGAAGAGACAGTATAGGATGAAAAGGGCTTTGCTTCCGATCCCGGTGTGCCTGCTTGACAGACTTCTGTGGCACGCGTGGCTTTCTCTGGCACCAGACTCCTGCAATGCACAGCATCTAGCTCTTGTGATGCACACCGCCAGCAGCACCCAGTGGTCAGCAGCTTCCCCTAGTATCCACCTTGGACAGTTCTGTAGCACAGTGCTTTCAGTTAGACATCTCCCTATGAATAGCTTCCCCAGCACTTTACAGGGCTGATTTCCAGCAAGTTCTGCCAGTGGAGCACCACCGTGACTTCTCTGCCATTCGGTGAGACACAGCTGTGCCATCTCCATCACGGTCTGGATCCCAGCCCTGGAGTGGAGCAGGGACTCTTCCTTAGAGGATCTTAGCCCAACAGGTGGTGACTGCTCCTTATATGTGCTTTTTCTATATTCTTTAGAATTATCTTTATTCCTTACTAAGCAATCCCTTGTTATAGCTACTAATTCTTTATATCAAACTTTCCCAACAGAAGATTAGGAAATGGAAAGTAAGAGCCTGTTATTTGTCCCTTCTTTCTCACAAAACCAAAATCATGAATCATGAATCTCCTCCAATTCCCTGTGTACTTCTCAAGATAGACTCTGCAAGAACTCATCTGTGCTACACATAAACAAATAGAAAGGGTACTATTTATAGAAAGTTCCATTTGGGGAGGTTATTCCAGGCTAACTATGCTTTGATACACGTTTGTCTCAATGAGCTCATTATTCCTTTCTGATGATTATCTGCAGATATGCAGTGCTAATAAATATTTGGAATTTCAGATATGTAAAAATAATTTACTGCCTTGGTACTAACATATATTTAAGGTGATCTGGGATCACTTATAAGCAACAAGAGCAAGAGAGACCATTTTATAGTCACTGCTATGAAAATCTATAAAAATATAAAAATCTATCTACATCTTAGGCAGTGTAATATATTTTCAAAAGTTAGTCTAATAGTCAGAAAGACAACTAAATAGCCCAAACAGCCCATCTGGAATATATCTAGGTTTAAAGTAACATAATCCTTTCTTAGGACAAATTTAGATTCTAAAGAATAAAACAGAACTTCATTTTCGAAGAATAAAGATTTATAACAAACGATTTAATACTGATTTTCAATGACCACTGAATCCAGATTTGCTTGATGATTACCACTTGGTTGATTGCTGATTTGAATGTATCTTTGAATATAGCCATTTACTGAGAATTAGCACTGTACCAGCTATTTTGCTAAGTGCTTTAACACAATCTCATAATAACTCATGAGGTAAATTTTATTATTCCCATTTTGTAGATGAAGATCTAAAGCTTAAAGAGGTTAAGTGAACTGTCCAAGGTCACACAGCCTAAATGAATCTATCTAACTCAAAAGCTCATGCTCTCATCTTGTGTACTACCTTCCCAAGGCCTACATCTCAGTGTATATCTAAGTATGTAAAGACTTTCCGAGGGGTCCACAGGCATGGAGAATCTTAAGAGACTCAATTTCTTTTTTTTTAATAATTTTATTTATTTATTTTTCCCTCAAAGTCCCAGTAGATAGTTGTATGTCGTAGTTGCACATCCTTCTAGTTGCTGTATGTGGGACGCGGCCTCAGCATGGCCGGACAAGCGGTGCGTCGGTGCACGCCCGGGACCCGAACCCGGGCCGCCAGCAGCGGCCCAGGAGACTCAATTTCAATTAACTTTCTCATGTAATCTTTCCTCAAACTGATCTGCCTAACAATGCACCTGTAGTCAAAGTATCACGCTGGTTTCTGTCCCCACAGTCCTTTTTATACTAACCTTTTCCCTACTTTATAAATAAAAGCATACTTCTTACCCATTCAAAGGGGCAATCGGAAATACTGGAGTCAAATTGAACTCTAATGACTGAATAACAAATCTTTGTGGATGGTTTCCAATCCTCTGCTTTCAAAAACATTGAAGAAGGATCTAAACAATTTGTCAAGTTGATGTGACTTTGGCAAATATCTCAGAAGAACTGAGTGACAATGTTATGATAAACCCCTTCCATACCTATCAATTTATTTATGTGAACAGGGTTTCTCAAGCTTACAGTCATAAAGATGAAAAACAGAAATAAAATCGATGCTGAACTATGTCTCATTCTAGAAATAAATAAAATTCACTCATAAAGTAATTAGGAAGGAAAAAGCCCCCACTTCATTAAGAGATGCATTTCCAGTAGAATTTTACTTTATGTTTAAATAACTATTTATCAAAATTTATGTTTTTTTTGATCAGTTAGAATACTAATAATTTTAACTTAATCTAAATCAATTTTTTTTACATTAAATTCTTGAACATATTTTTACCGCAAAGTAGTATGACAGGATAAGCAATACTACTTAGGATTTATGCTAAAAAATTTTAGATGTCAACATAAACGTGCAAAGACATACTTTTTTTTTTTAAATTTGTTTGGGAGTAAGTAAAAAGCTTTAATATCATTGTTTCAAACAGTTAAAGATCTTAAATATTCTGCCCTATTCTCACTCAAGTTTGAGACAGAGATATGAAGCAAATGTTGTATTGCCGATATTTTCACCAGTAGCCACTACCTGAAAAGAAAGATCTTTTGTAGTCTAGTAGTGGAAAAATAACAGAAATGAAAACCACTACTGTCAAAAAGCGACAGCGCTGCTTGAGAAAAAAACAAAAGCATTCAGTTTGTCTTATTTGTTTTTTTTTTCATTTAAAGAATGTTAGTGTTAAATCTAAAAGGAAAAATAATAAATTATTTCAGCTTCATTTTTCAAAATGATTATTGAGTGCATACTAGACATAGAAAAATAAAGATTTCTAGAGAGTGATAGGAAGATGGAACTGTATTGATTCTCTAGCGGTGAAACATGTCTCAATCAAATTCAAATAAAATAAAGCAGAGCACTAAATCTGAGGAAGCTGTTAAGCTGTGGGGAAGGGAGACACAATGCCATTAATCACAAACAGAAAGATAGATGGGTAAGAATAACTGAAAGTGGCAGTGCCACTGGGTTTGCTAAGAGCAGGAGCCAACAACATGGGGACTGTAAGTTCCCTGGACATACTGTGTTCGCTCTTGCCTCTTGTATTTGTCCACTCTGCTAGAATCTTTACCTAGCATGACCTCCCATGACCAATCTCTCTGGCTCTTATTCCAAGATGCCAATTGTCACATTTCCTGTTAGTAACAAATAATAAAACTTTTAATTCTCAAAACTTCTTTTTTAAGATATCTCCATATTGTAGGATATCATAAACCACTAGCATAATAACAGAAAAGACTGTTTAAAAGCACTATGAAACCAGACTCTAGAATGGACATACTCCATTGTGGTCACTTAAAATTTATTTAGCTCAAGGAAGTCAATGATCCTTAATCTTTATATATTATAATATTTCTGATGCAAGTTATCATGTTGTGTCATTATTTCCTACACATCAAAATTAGGCAAGGCAAGTTTAAATAATCTGGGAAAAGTCCTAAGTGTATCTTGTCTCATGATGTTCTTTTGGACTTTTCTCCTAGTACATAGTATTTCTGCTATAGTCACTTTGAGAAAAACATACCATAAAGCATAATTAAGAGCAACCATCTTCATGGAAGATTACTCACACATAAAAAAACTGATGCCAAAGCAGAGCTAACTTAAGTGAGTGTGCGTGAGTGTGTAGATAGAGAGGTCTATTTATCTACCTATCTATCTATCATCTAATTTATGAATCTAAACTAGACTTTCTAATCTCAGAAAATTTCAAGATAAAATGCCATTATAATGTCCCTGAAAGCTCACTCATTCATTTTTGTTTTCTCACTTTTGACTCATTCACGTTACTACTGTTTCTCTATTTTGGAAATCACTTTGGAAATAGTGATTTAAAGAAAGACTTCTTATAACGAAATCTACCAGCACAATGGAAGTTCCCAAACGTGAAAATGCTTGGGCTTTGGATTTTAGGAAAATACAATTACGAACAAATTTTTGTGTTTTAGTTAAATAAGGAAAAGAAGGCAAGACAAACCTAGGCACCAAACGTGCCACGTTTATTAAAGTGTGTATGTGCGTGCGGATGAGGGGGAGTAAATTTTCTAACTGCATTAAGCAGTAAGATAGTACTTAGAAGCTATGAAAACAAAAGAAGTGATTTGTAACATATCCTTAGAGATTTTCAATTTCATTTCACAAATACACCTGTGCAAGTGTGTATAAAATATTCAGATTCACAGACCTATATAATTCAATAGAGGAAAAGTGTATTTTCTAAATGCAACCAAAACATTTTCCATTTTGCAGTAAGAACTGGGAAATATTGCAATTTTAGGCAAACTGGCAGGCTGTCAAGTGTGATTTATATATACATATACTGGTGGCAATCACTATACAGTAACTGTTATTAAATTGATGAGAAAATTATTCACCTTTTCTTAAGAGAGCAATTATGAAAATCTTTAATTTTTATCATTTTTTGCATCCCACCAACAAATATACACGCATCAGAGTCACTAAAATACCTCCATAGCCTGGGCTAAGCGTTCTTCTAGGGCCATGTAGGTGAGGAACTGAGGATCCACATACGAAATAGCTTCAGCAACTCCTAGTCCATCCGCGAAGCCATCAAACAGGCTGAGAAAAAAAATACAACCATGATTTGGGAAATCTTTAAGGTGAAAACATAATTATATTAGCACAATGATAAGACAGCACACTACAAGCAGAAAACCTTACAATGTTTTAATACAGATTTCATCGGGGAAGGGGTAGGAAGAACCCAAAAGAAAAGTTAAATGCGAAGCATAGGAATTAAGATACCACTACCTCCCCCCTCAACAGGCTGCCACACTGACTGCACAAAGTTTGTAAGAAAATTCTCTTTTAATGTTTCTAGTTCTAACTGCGGGGACTGCTTAACGCTAAGATAAAGGTAGTACTTTTTCCTTCCTAATTCTTTCCCATATATTTCCCCTTCTGTTTATTTTAGTTTCCAATCTAAATTTAGGTGAGAACATGATAAAGAGAATTATTGTATTTATTTTAATTCTATCATTAGTCAAAGTCTCTTTTTCTTCTCTTATCCTGTACTGCTTAATTACTTTGGGCTTGAAAATATTTTATTTTCTCAAGTTATTCTCATCAATCTCTCTTCAATTCTTCTAAGAACTAGGCATCCTTCATTATTGTTCAGCTTGAAAAATATTTAGCTCCAAAATGCTCATTTTAATTATTTTTTTCTAAAGAATTATAAGCCCCTTGAAGTAAAATATTATGTCTTAATCTGGTCATAATCTCCTTTCTCTACCCCTAGACATACACCGATTCCTCCTTTTCCTCTAGTCTTGGAAATACTAAGTTATTTCAAAATTTGGAAACCCTAAGTACATCCTTAGTCCTCTTCTTTCTAATCTTGCTCCCTTGGAAACTGCATTCAAGTTCGTGTCTTCAGTTATCCTCTCTGCAAGTAATTCCTAAACCTCTACCTAATTCCAAACTCCCTCTTGAGCTCTTGACCTACATTTTTAATTTTCTCTGGAGCACTTTACCTCAATGAACCTCTACCACCTCAAATCCAAGATCTCCAAAACTAAGCTTATTTTGTCTATCTAAAGGCAAACGTCTGTTGACTTCCAAGTTCCTATCAGAACTTGAATATCATAGTCAGAAAAGTCCATAGTTACACAAGATAGCTCAAAATAGTTTTGTTATCAACCCTTGTGCCGTCATTAAAACTACAAATCTACTGGCAAGTGATAACAGAAGTATTCTTATGAACATATTATAGCTTAGTAGTATCTAGAAATCAGCAGACATCATATGGTACAAAGGAACAGATATTCTCATAAAATCACACATTTTAGAATTAGAATTAAAACCAAGAATTAGTGAATCTAACCTCCCTTGCAACACTAGAACTCCTTCATCTAGCAGTGAGATGTAGCACAAACACAAAGAGCCCTGGAGTCAGTTAGATAGGGATTTAACTTCACAATTACCTGAGTCATAGTTAATGTGAAAAATTTCACTGTTACTCTGTTTCTTCATCTATTAAACAAACTAAATGAGTAGATGCACACAGGTGCCTGGCACAGAGATGGCACAAGAGTGGACATTTAAGAAACAGTAGAACCATTCCCTCCATGCAGAAAGTACACTGCTTTCTAAGGTGGAATGTGCCAGTGTGGGAGAGCCCTGATAGAAGTTTGAAACATACGTGAAGTACATGCTCTAGTTCTGCCTGCTAAAGCAACACAAACTATGTCTACTTTCCCTTTGCAGAAAACTCCTTCAAATGGTTAGAGGTAACTCTCTCCCAATAATTCTTTTCTTCTCCAGGCTAAATAGATCCAGACACTCAGAGCGTGATATCTGGTTGTAATTTGGTCACTGTAGAATTATCAGCTAATAGCAAAATTTGAGTATCATTCATTTGGCAATCATCATGGTAATAATTGTTTCAGACAAGAATCACTAATGATACTAAAACTAGTGGATGGAAGTTTGATAGTTTGAGAAGAAAGAGGTCATTTACAAAGTGTGTTCCTACTCAATGCCTATCAATTATAAAGGGAAAAATGGCAACTGTACAGTGAAGAAATCTGAAAGATAATACCTTAACCAAGTGATGAGAATTAACATCACCAGTAATGGGACAATTTGACATCATGAGCTTTCTGATAAGAACTAAGAAGAACAAAACATCGCTTCTATGGTGGTCCTGCCAAAAATTTGTAACTTGAATTTAATCATGACATCAGACAAATCCAACCTAAGGGACATTCTACAAAATAAATGGCCTGTACTTTTCGAAAATGTCAAGGTTATGAAAGACAATGAAAGACTGAGGAAATATTCAATATTAAAAGAAACATGTTAACTAAGTGCAATGAGTGGTCCTGAACTGGACCAGAAAAAAATTTCTCTAATGGCATTAATGGGACAACTATAGACATCTGATAGGTATGTAGATTAGATAATAGTACTGTATCAGTGTTAATTCTTGATTTTGAAAATTTCACTGTGTTTTTAAGAAAATGTCCTTGTTTTTAGGAAATTCATTTTAGACTCAATAGGTAAAGAGGCGTCGTGTTTGCAACTTACTGATACAGGGGTCAGAAAAAAATACCATAAATATAGAGAAAGAAAGGAAAAAGAATGATAGGACAATTGTGGTAAACATTAACATTTAGGGAATCTTAGTGAAGGATATATGAGAATTCTTTGTACTATTTTTGCTACTTTTCTGTAAGTCTGAAATAATTTCACAATAGTTTAAAAATTCTATTATTAAACCATGGCTATATCCACACAGAATTAATTTCTCACAACCTCATTAGATTAATAATTATAACCCCAATTTCTTCCAGAAAAACACAGAGGTTAAGTAGTTATCAAAGAATAAATAAAAGGTATAGTTGGGATTTGTCTAAATCTAAAACCACAGTTTTCTCCACATTAACTCCTATCGCACCAATCTATGAGATACTCTGGGTGTTCTACAACAGTTCTGTGACTGCATCAAAACAAGCAAACTTTTGATAGCGGACTTCTCCATTTTCCTTTAAACTAAAATAAAGAACCAAATTATATATTCAAAACATATAAAGAACTCATACAACTCAATAACAAAGAAAACAAACAACCCAATTAAAAAATGGGCAAAGGATCTGAACAGACATTTTTCCAAGGAAGATTTAAAGATGGCCAACAGGCACATGAAAAGACATTCAACATCACTAATCATTAGGGAAATGCAAATCAAAACTACAGTGAGATATTACCTCACACCTGTCAGAATGGCTATAATTAACAAGATAAGAGATAAAAAGTGTTGCAGAGGATGTGGAGAAAAGGGAACCCTCATACACTGCTGGTGGGAATGTAAACTGCTGCCGCCACCAGGGAAAACAGTATGGAGATTCCTCAAAAAATTAAGAACTACCATATGATCCAGCTATTCCACTGCTGGGTATTTATCCAAAGAACACAAAAAAACGAATGCAAAAAGATATATGCACCCTTATGTTCACTGCATTATTATTCACAACAGCCAAGACGTGGAAACAACCTAAGTTCTGATGAATGGATAAAGAAGATGTGATATATATACACGTGGAACACTATTCAGCCATAACAAAGATGATTTGCGACAACATGGACGGACCTTGAAGGTATTATGCTAAGTGAAATAAGTCAGATGGAGAAAGTCAAATACCATATGATTTCACTCATATGTGGAAGATAACAGCAACAACAACAAACAAACACACAGATACAGAGATTAGATTAGTAGTTACCAGAGGGGAAGGGGGTGGGAGGAGGGTGAAAGGGGTAATAAGGCACATGTGGAAGATGACGATGGTAATTAGTCTTTGGGTGGTGAACATGATGTAGTCTATATGTAAATCAAAATATGATGTGCATCTGAAATGTATATAATGTTATAAGTCAATGTTACCTCAATTAAAAAAAATAAACAACTTTGGTCTTAAAATCAATGCTAAAATGTTTTCCATATTAAAAAAAAATACTACTTTGAAGCTCCCCAAATTTTGGGACAATCAACAATGTCTCCAAAATCTTAACATAACAGCCATATCCAGAAAGATCACCAATGAATTAGAATCTAAAATAAAAGTTTTCAAATTTAAGTTAAAATTATACTCAATAAAGTCTATTACTTTATTACTTTTTTAATGTTACTTTTTTACTTTATTATTTTACTATTACTTTTTTTTTTTTTTTGGTGAGGAAGATTGGTGCTGAGCTAACATCTGTTGCCAATCTTCCTCTTTTTCCTTGAGAAAGATTGTTCCTGAGCTAACATCTGTGTCAATTTTCCTCTATTTTGTATGTGGGATGCCACCACAGCATGGCTTGATGAGCAGTGTCTGCTCCTGGGATCTGAACCTGCAAAACCTGGGCTGCTGAAGTGGAGTGCGCAAACTTCACTACACCACCGGGCTGGCCCCTACTATTACTTTTTTACTTTATTACAGTTACTCCTTCAAATTTTTATGTGGAACAACCTTTTTTGAAAATGATTTAGAAATATATATTAAGATGCTAAAAAATATCACTTATCTCAGTAATGTCACTTCTATTAATCTGCCTTAAAGAAATAACCTGAAGTACAGAACAAGTTTTATGGAGGGGGAAAGTCCATTGCACTATTTCAATGGGGAAATGATCAATTAAATTTTAGTGCATCTATAGGATGGAGCATCTACATAATGGAGCTGTACGAAATTGTTTTTACACAATTTTGAAAATGTGCAAAGGAAAAAATTTCCTCATAAGAAACCATAATTGCCTCCCAACATGCACAGATGATGCTAAATAGATGATTCTGTCATCTGCTGAGCACTTTAAGGAATGACTTTGCATAATAGAGAGAGAGACATCAGAATTAAGGAGGAGTTCAGTCAGAGGGTAATGGGCAGACAGAAGAGAGGCAGGAAAAGGGGAGGGGACATCAAGATCAGCAAGACTAGGACTAGGCGAATCCACTGATTTTCCATAATGTTTGGGAAGCCAGAAAATGGGTTTTGGAGAACGGGAACGTTTAAGATGGAATTACAAATTATTTGTGTGGCTGTGATAAAAATCCCACCTCTACTTCCACAAAATGGTCAATAAAAGTCTGCTCTGCACATATAATTTTGTTTTCCCCTGGAGAGAAAGAATAGAAAATGGTAAGGAGGATTTCAAGGACATGTTGAGTTTCATGCCTGGAATAATTTAGAGAAGCACAAAGAAGTAGCTACACATACAGAAAGAGAAACTGAAGACACAAAGAAGGCCTTAAAAACTAAGTTCCAGAAACCTGCAGAGTTATCAGTGAATACGAATGAGTTTT
This sequence comes from Diceros bicornis minor, assembly GCF_020826845.1. NCBI lineage: Eukaryota > Metazoa > Chordata > Mammalia > Perissodactyla > Rhinocerotidae > Diceros > Diceros bicornis. The sequence goes on from NC_080740.1 coordinate 32,657,778, forward strand.
TCTTATCTCTGTTTTTCTAAATTTTCTGTAATGGAATTTTAGCTGGAAAAACAAGACAAATTCTTAAAAATATATCTGTGCAGAGATGGAAACCAGGGTTGTACTAAGCCATATTTTTTCCAGAAAAAGTAACAAAAAGGGATCAGTAGAAAGAAACATCCTTTCTACATCTCAATAATTAGCTGCTTCCAAAGGCCTACTGTACACTTGAAAGATACGTCTAACTAAAGTTAAATTCTGACCATTATATCATGAGATGTAACAATTCTATAATCCACTTAATTTATATGCTACTTTTATTGGAAGCTCACTATTCTTTCTCAGCATAAAGTAAAAATATTTTCAACATCTCTGGGAAGGTACCATTTTCCATATTCTGCATTCAGAGAAGGAAAATTACATGCTTATGATTCTTCTGATTCAATCACAGGTTTTCAAATTCTTCAAGTATTATACTCACATGCCACATAATGACATTTTGGTCAATGATGGACTGCATATACAGTGATGGTGGGCCCATAAGATTAGTATCATAAACCTAGGTGTATAGTACCATCCAGGTTTGTGTAAGGACACTCTTTGCTGTTCACACAAGGACGAAACAACAGCCTAATGATGCATTTCTCAGAACGTATCCTAGTCATTAAGCAACCCATGACTGCATTTATTAAGGATCTTTTTTAAGGATTATACTAAGTGCTATATTCAACAAATAAAGAGTCAGAAATCTCAAACCATGAGTGTATAAATAACTAGCATATAAGATGAGCTTAAAGAGAGCTAAAGGTCAAAGAAGGAAGAGGTCACTGACTGAAATAAGTAGGAATGAGTCCATGTAGGAAGTGACATCTGAAATGAGCTTTGAAGAAGACGAAGACTGACAGATGGGAAAATCAGAATACTTCTTAGCTGTCAGAGATTCAGCTTTCATAATTTAGAATCATGAACAAACTCTACTCAATTAACAGTTAAGCATGGTAATAACACTGTGCTACACACATACCTCCAGTCCACATCTAAGTCTTCACTCACACTGGAGTCATCCTCAAGGTTATTGTTACCATCCAACATGAAAGCTTCCGGCTGTGCAAACTCATTGGCAGGCTCATTTCCCTCATCACTGCTGCTTTCATTGACTTCATTGTACTGTAACCAAGGAATTTCTCCCTCTTCCAAGGATGTTTGTTCTCTAATACAAACATTTTAAGGAAATAAAAAGTGTTATTTTAAAACACATCATAAAATTTTCTTTAAAGAATTCAACATAGTGAGATTCTTTATTCTTTGAATTCTAAACTCTTGGTACTTGTATGATTCCAAAAATCTGTTGTCTTCAACTGTACAATTATTTAAAGGGGAAGTGAATTTGTTATAGGGTCATATGTATATAGAAATAGCTCCTAATTACGTAATAACCTACTTATTTGGTATACGAATTACCTATGCTCCTGTAATTCCTCTTTTTGAAGGAGGAAAATAAGAAAAATTCACCTTAGACAACCTGAATTTTTAAACACTGCTCTTAGTAGTTTCTTTTCACAGTACAATAAAATCCATATTCCTCAGCCCTCTTCTCCAACTGTTACCTCTCACCACTCTTTCCCCCCTTTACTATACTCATACTATTCTTTCTACTCTTGGAACACATGGAGATCATTACCACCTTGGGGCCATTTCCTCTACCTGAAATGTTCTTTCACTAGATTTTTGCATAGCTACTCCCGCCTTGACATTCAGGTCAGAGGAAATGTCATCTCTTCAGAAGCCTGTCTTGACCAGTCATTTTAAGTAGCTCTCCAGTCACTGGCTACCACACCATTCTGCTTATTTTCATTATAGAACTTACTTTTACTTATCATTTTCTTATTTGTTTATTGTCAGTCTTTCTCCCACCAGAAAATAAGCTCACAGGAACAGAGGCAGACAAATGAATGGTACAGATAAAGAAAATAAGAGATAAAAGAAGCATGTCAAAACAACAGGGAAAAGGATTCTTCAATAAATGGTATTGGGACAACTGAGTACCCACCTGGAAGGAGAGACGTTAAATCTCTATGTCATTATTTACCCTTAAATAAATTCCACTTTTAAAAATGCCATGTGCACCCTCTTACCATCACTAAAACAACAGAAGTACTAGAAAAATCATGAGAGAAATTTTTACAAAAATCTCAGTGTCATTCTAAGCATGATGCAAAACCTTGAAGCCATAGACAAGCAGACGTTAAATTTTACAACATACACATTAAAGAAAACACTCAGGGAAGAGTCAAAACACCAAAAATTTGGACATCAAGATCAAATGGAGAAAAATTAATTCTAATACATGAGAAACAAAAGCATTTCAAGACTGCAATGAACTGAACAAAAGGTAAGAATTTTGTTTTTATATAATTATATTGGTAGGATTTTTAAAATTCATTTTATTTAACAGAAAATATCTTTTACTATATCAAAAGGCTAAATATTAGAGCAAACTCTTGGCAAAGTCAAATTTTAGTTTGAGTTTTAAGATGAGAAATGTTATACAACAATTTATATACCAACTTTAAGAGCAGTGCTAATTAGTATTCATTCTAATGTGCAAATTAGCTTTCATTTATGAAAGAGATGTAGACAATGTCCACATAAGAATCAACACATTTTATTTTATTTATTTATTCATTTTTTTTTTGTGAGGAAGATTGGCCCTGAGCTAACATCTGCCAAGCCTCCTCTTTTTGCTGAGAAAGACTGGCCCTGGGCTAACATCCACGTCCATCTTCCTCCACTTTATATGGGACGTCGCCACAGCATGGCTTGACAAACAGTGCATCGGTGCGCGCCCGGGATCCGAACCGGCGATCACCGGACCGCTGCAGCGGAGCATGCGCACTTAACCACTTGCGCCACCGGGCCGGCCCAAGAATCAACACATTTTAAATATAGAAACAGTATCTCTTAATATACCTAAACTCATAAATGTTTCTTTAATTTCAGATCCTAAACTATACTTCAGAATAACAGGTTTATAAGATTTAGTATTCAGTATAACCAGTCTAGTAAAATCAGAGAAATTAGCGTAACAAAATATGCTTACTTTGTAAAGTTTTAATGTCTAATATATAGATTGTGGATGTTTTCTTTTCACGCACCATAAAGTCCAATGAAATTTTAAACTCCAAGTGGATTCAAAATACAAAATCAAATGAAAAATTACTAAGTAACAGATCTTTGTTTACAACTTGATGAGAGCACTTGCCACACTATATTGTAATTCTTCTAGTGACTCACTTGTCTTCTCCTAGACTGGGAGCTTCTCAAGGGCATACATATGGTACTGTCTTTCATCATTATAGCCTCACCCCCTGTAACAAGTGCTTGGCACAAAATAGATACTCGCTCTCTATGTGTTGCAAAGGTAATAATAAATCCTTGAAAGACAATGTTTAACAAAACAAATAACTTAGAGATTATGCCTGGAATGGTCCTTGGAAATTTTTATTTCTAATATACTCTTACAAAAAATACATTTCTTTTTCTTATGATATAGACATCAAAATGACTAAGTTATTCTGTATTTCAGATATATAACATAAAACTCAAACATACTGGTGAAAATCATTCAGTATAAAAAATAAATATTAATTTATGTTTCTTTTTTAAATTCAAAGAAAAGAAAACTAAAATAAGAAATTTTCTGAATCTAAATAATTTATAACATATCATACATAAGCAATTCTTGGCTACATATTTTGATTAAACATTTGATTCTGTCTTTAATGATTCATTATAAGAGTTATAGACACAGAAAATAAGTGGTATATGGCATATTGCTTTCAACATGTTACATAAAGTTCACATAAATTCCTACCATCTAACATAAAACTTACCAGCCTAGAAGAGTGGCACTGTGCTGGGCCAGAGTTAGCTTGATAGCATAACAAAAAGAATTTTGCCCTTAAAAAAAAAGATTCTGAACAATAGCGTCAAAAGTGTCTTTCATTTTGTATAGCTAAGAACAGAACAAATATCCTCATGGGAATATAAGCATATAATGTAAGTTTAAATGCTTCAAAAACCTTGAAAACCTTTAGAGCATTATCTCAGTCTTCCTTCTCTCTCCGTATGCATACACCATACACACACCACCACACACATACTGTATGTAACACATTCACAAAAATTGAGATCTTCAAGCCCTTTTTTCATTTTGGTAATTCAAAAATCAACAGAAGTCAATATAGCGGCATAAGCAGACTCTGAACTCACCTCCTCCCACGGACACAGCCAATTTACAACTACTCGTGGAAAAACTACCCGAGAGAGAACTGAAAACTGGATAAGGGGAACTCCTGCAACAAAGGACAATCCTAATTGAGGTTGAAGAGGCAGAAACTACCTTCTGGAGAGAAAAAACGCTGCCTTCAAGCTGCCAACTTCATGGCAGACCGGGCGCAGCCCAAAGGTCCGCAGCCCTCCCTGGAGGAGCTGGGCTCTGAGCCGGGGAGCGCCCCCGCTGCGGGCATTTTGTGGACCCAGCACAATCGAGACAAGTGGCATAATATCTGACTTTGCCTGCTACTAAAGCATTGGGGAGTACCCCCAGAAAAGCTGGTTCACAAAGAAATTAAAACTGGCTCTTAAAAGGCCCACGCACAAATTCACCCATTTCAGAAAGCAACCTAAAATCACCAGAAAGAAAGGTGCACAGTGCTTTGGTGAAAAGAGACTCACCTGATAGGCTCTGAGTGCACTGCAGTGAGAGGTGAGACAGACCTCTCCAGGGACTGGGACATTGGTGGTGGCCATTGTTGTGGCCTGGTGTGGGTGTGCTGACACAGATGCCATTGGAGTTCTCCCTGGGGCCTGCCAGACCCAGGGTCTGCCCCACCCACTAGAGACCACCGATTTAATCCAGCTCAGACAGGGCAGGCAGCCCACTCTAGAGACTGGCCCCACCCAACAACAAACCCTCAGGCAACTTGTGGGCCTGCATAGATTGGTGACTGGATTCTCTGTAGCCTGGTGACTCAGCCCACTTCAGTGGGGCAGAGCGTGCACAAGGAGTGGATGGAGAGTGTGGGGTGGTGGTGGAGTGTGTGGGGCTCCCGCAGTGGAGAGACTGGGTCCACTTCAGGAGGTCGGGGCGCGCACATGGGGCAGGACTGTGTTGACTGCGTGTGTGGACCTGTGGGCGGCAGGGTTTGTCAGCTGCAGAAGACTTGTGCTTCTCAAAGACCCACATAGGGGGTTTGCCCCACCTTCCAAAGCCTGAAACAATTGGGTGCTCCCAAGCCTGAGGCCAGCCACACCCAGCTGCAATCCTCAGAGAGCTGACAAGAGACCTAAAGGCTGGAAGCTTATAGCATTTGTAAGCCCCTGAGCCTAACAACCTACCACGCTGGGGGCCTATTCAATTAAAAGAAATACTGAAACACATTGGTGGTATTAAAACTTGCAGCCAACTGTGCTGGGGCTCCCCACACCAGATAAAGAGACAGAAGGGCCCACAACAACTGCAAGCAGCTGAACACTACAACAGCTGGCCAGGAGCATAACTCAGCCTCCCTGGGTGCCTACAGGGAGAGTAAACAGGCCACAACAGAAGGACACATGGAGCCCACATAGGGGTCATCCCTGGAACATTGAGAACTGAGGGAAGCACACTGCAGACCTCCTAAGGCATCACTTATATAAGATCACCCATCCAAGAGAAGGAGATGTAGCTGACCTACCTAATACGTAGACACAAGCACAGGGAAAGAGGCAAAATGAGGAGGCAAAGGAATACATTCCAAGTAAGGGAACAGGACAAAACCCTAGAAAAGGAACTGAGTGAAACAGAAATGAGCAACCTACCCGACAGAGAGTTCAAACAAAGAGTGTTAAGGATACTCACTGATCTGGGGAAAAGAACAGATGAACTCAAGGAGAATGTCAACAAAGAAATGGAAGATATAAAAAAGAACCAATCAGGAATGAAGAAAACAATACTGGAAATGAAAAATTCACTAGAGGAACTCAAAAGCAGAGTAGAGGATACAGAAGAACGGATCTGTGAGCTGGACGAAAGACTAGAAGAAATCACCCAAGCTGAACAGGTAAAAGAGAAAAGAATTAAAAAGAGTGAGGACAGTCTAAGGGACCTCTGGGACAACATCAAGTGCACTCACATTTGTGTTATAGGTGTCCCGGAAGGAGAAGAGCGAGACAAAGGGACAGAGAATCTATTTCAAGAAATAATAGATGAAAACTTCCCTAACCTAAGGAAGGAAACAGACTTCCAGGTACAGGAAGCACAGAGAGCCCCAAACAAGATAAATCCAAAGAGGCCCACACCAAGACACATCATAATCAAAATGTCCAGAATTAAAGATAAAGAGAGAATCCTAAAAGCCACAAGAGAAAGACAAGTTACATACAAAGGAAACCCCATAAGGCTATCAGCTGACTTCTCAGCAGAAACCTTACAGGCTAGAAGAGAGTGGCACGAGATATTTCAAATGCTAAAAGGAAAAAACTTACAGCCAAGAATACTCTACCCAGCAAGATTATCATTCAAAACGGAAGAAGAGATCAAAAATTTCCCAGACAAGCTATATATGACAAACCCACAGCTAATATCATCCTCAATGGTGAAAAACTGAAACCTATCCCTCTAAGACCAGGAACCAGACAAGGATGCCCACTGTCACCACTCCTATTTAACATAGTACTGGAAGTCCTAGCCAGAGCAATCAGGCAAGAAAAAGAAATAAAAGAGATCCAAATTGGAAAGGAAGAAGTGAAACTGTCACTATTTGCAGATAACATGATTTTGTATATAGAAAACCCTACAGAATCCACCAAAAAACTTTTAGAAGTAATTAACGAATATGGTAAAGTAGCAGGATACAAAATCAACGTACAAAAATCAGTTGCATTTCTATACACTAACAACGAAGGAGCAGAAAGAGAAATTAAGAATACAATCCCATTTACAATTGCAACAAAAAGAATAAAATACCTAGGAATAAACTTAACCAAAGAGGTGAAAGATCTGTACACCGAAAACTATAAAACATTGCTGAAAGAAATTGAAGAAGACACAAAGAAATGGAAAGATATTCCGTGCTCTTGGATTGGAAGAATTAACATAGTCAAGATGTCCACACTTCCTAAAGCAATCTATAGATTCAATGCAATCCCTATCAAAGTTCCAACAGCATTTTTCACAGAAATACAACAAAGAATCCTAAAATTTATATGGAACAACAAAAGACCCTGAATAGCTAAAGGAATCCTGAGGAAAAAGAACAAAGGTGGAGGTATCACAATCCCTGATTTCAAAATATACTACAAAGCTATAGTAACCAAAACAGCATGGTACTGGCACAAAAACAGACACACAGATCAATGGAATAGAATCGAAAGCCCAGAAATAAACCCACACATCTATGGACAGCTAATCTTCGACAAAGGAGCCAAGAACATAGAATGGAGAAAAGAAAGTCTCTTCAACAAATGGTGTTGGGAGAACTGGATAGCCATATGCAAAAAAATGAAAGTAGACCCTTACCTTACACCATACACAAAAATTAAGTCAAAATGGATTAAAGACTCGAATGTCAGACCTGAAACTATGAAACTTCTAGAAGAAAACATAGGCAGTACGCTCTTCACCATCGGTCTTAGCAACATATTTTCAAGCACCATGTCTGACTGGGCAAGAGAAACAATAGCAAAAATAAACAAATGGGACTACATCAAACTAAAAAGCTTCTGCACAGCAAAGGAAACCATCAACAAAACGAAAAAACAACCTAACAACTGGGAGAAGATATTTGCAAGCCATACATCTGATAAGGGCTTAATCTCCAAAATATATAAAGAACTCACGCATCTCAACAACAAAAATACTAACAACCCAATTACAAAATGGGCAAAAGACCTGAACAGACATTTCTCCAAAGAAGATATACAGATGGCCAATAGACACATGAAAAGATGTTCAACATCATTAACTATCAGGGAAATGAAAATCAAAACTACACTGAGATATCACCTCACGCCCGTCAGAATGGCTATAATTAACAAGACAGGAAACAACATGTGTTGGAGAGGATGTGGACAGAAGGGAACTCTCATACACTGCTGGTGGGAGTGCAAACTGGTGCAGCCACTATGGAAAACAGTATGGAGAGAACTCAAAAAATTAAGGATAGAACTACCATATGATGCAACTATCCCACTGCTGGGTATTTATCCAAAGAACTTGAAAACACCAATGCGTAAAGATACATGCACCCCTGTGTTCATTGCAGCGTTATTCACAATAGCCAAGACTTAGAAGCAACCTAAGTGCCCATCAAGGGACGAATCGATAAAGAAGACGTGGTATATATACTCAATGGAATACTACTCAGCCATAAGAACCGATGAAATCCAGCCATTTGTGACAACATGGATGGCCATTGAGGGTATTATTCAAAGTGAAATAAGTCAGAGGGAGAAGGTCAAATACCGTATGATCTCCCTCATTAAGTAGTAGTAGATAACAACAACAAACAAACACATAGAGACAGAGATTGGATTGGTGGTTACCAGAGGGGAAGGGGGGAGGGAGGAGGGCGAAAGGGATAACTCGGCACGTGTGTGGTGATGGGTTGTAATTAGTATTTGGGTGATGAACGTAATGTAATCTATGCAGAAATAGAAGTATAATGATGTACACCTGAAATTTACACAATGTTATAAACCAATGTCATTGCAATAAACAAAACAAAAAAAAATCAACAAAATGCCATTACAATTTATGAGACAGACATTATCTAATCATGTCTCCAAATGGCCAATTCTAAAAAATGCAATCCAGTAGATGGAAGATGTCGAAGCCTGTACCTACCACCACCACCACCAAAGTCACAGGTATTTCAAGTGGCAAGGAAAACTGCCAACTTGTCCTTCTGAGCATTTTCAGCACAGCTTGGAGGAAATGAATGCTGCCACCATGACAGGAAGCTGAAAATGCCCCATCCTTTACCCTCACAACCTACGCCCAGTCAAAATCCTAGAAGACCACCAGCATCATCTATTCTCTTAACTTCAGGCTACACTGTTACCTCAAAGCTTCAGATAAATAGACTGTTGGTGTCTTTATGATTTATGCTTTATGATTAAAGACCCCTATTTCTCAATAACAGAAACTAAATTTAATGACATTATGTGAATAGCAATATTAAAATTATCAAAATATATTAATAAACTGATACTGAGTATTTTAAAGAAATTTTCATTAAAAGGTTTTAAAATATGCTATCATATAATCATGCATCATAGTATTTTCATTAAAAGGTTTTAAAATATGCTATCATATAATCATGCATCATAGTATTTTCTGAGAAAGGAAGCAAACGAAAGGCAGATAAACTAAACCCCTGAAACCACCAACTACAGTACTCTGATTTTACAAATCTGAGTGGCTTCATTTAGCTAATAAATCAGCAATTCAAGTATCTTTTATTTGCAGCACAGAACTTTAAATCTTTGGGTTAATCCCAACATTTTAAAGGGCTGAAGCTTCCATAAAATAATCTAGCTACATTACAAGAAATTTACATTATAGAATCCTGGAGAATGTACTAAACATTCCTAATTGGTATTTAACTTACTAGTTTTCATTTTAAACTCGACACATTTAAGTAGTTGCTAAGATTTAGGTATAGCATCTTTTTTTTTTGGTGAGGAAGATCAGCCCTGAGCTAACACCCGATACCAATCCTCCTCTTTTTTGCCAAGGAAGACTGGCCCTGAGGTAACATCCGTGCTCATCTTCCTCTATTTTATATGGGATGCTGCCACAGCATGGTGCCACACGCGGTGCGTCGGTGCGCACCTGGGATCCAAACCCGTGAACCCCAGGCTGCCAAAGTGGAGCGCATGCTCTTAACCGCTTGCGCCACTGGGCAGGCCCAATATAGGCTCATTTTTAATACTTCTAATTGTACAGCAAATTTTTAAGATTTCAAATCCCTATCTTGCAGGTGAAGTACAAAGGAAAGGAACTGAAATTTTAATTAAGAGTCAAAACAACCTAAAGGGGAATTACAGCTTACAAAATCAAGGGCACCCTGTTCCATGTCATCCAATCACAAAGATAGAATCCCAGAACTTAATTTGAAGAACCGTTTCTCTATTCTAGTAAATTTAGATTTATTTATCTAAATTAATAGGAAATTAATAGGAAAGGTAAATAAATAGGAAAGGCAAAATATTTGTTAAATTTTTATTAAAAATTTTTAAGAGTATTTACATAAAATGTTTGTAAAGTAGCCAGAATAGCTGGAAAAGCCTAAAGGAAAATATACAAGTGTGATGTTACTAATTTAACTTTAAATTCAAAAACATAAATCTCAAATGCTACCATCTAGCAATTATTCAGTGTATATACCTATTAAGTCTGCTGTCCAGCTCTCTGAAAGCCTATTTCCCACCTTTGCTTCTTTCTTTAAATTTCACAACCTTCCTATCCTCTCCAACTCTCAACATCCAGTAACAACGAGAATACTGAAGTCACCAGACTCATCTTTTCTTCCACCAGCGAATCTACAGACTCACCTAACTTGTACCAACATACTACCTTTCCACTAGTTACAACGGAAGAGTCTCTGCTCCTAAAAGCCCTCTCCTTGAGATCTGGATCCCAACCCTTCTCATATTTTCAAGGACTTCACTTTATCTTTCCTATCATTAGTCAGTTACTCTCTTCTAGAACATTCTATAAGCAAATAATAATGTTTCTAGTTTATGGGATGTAAGGACAACATGTTTCTAGGCCAAACATCTACCTGTGGTCCCTTTCCTTTCGTAAAGAAATAGGTACAGTAACTGTCTCCACTTTCTCACTTTTAATTATCTGTTTTTTAACTCCTTTTTTTCCCAAATACAAAATATATGCAATCTTTGTAATTTAAATTACAAAGCATATTATACTAAACATCCATAAACCCACCACCCAAACCAAGAACCAGAATATTACCACCGACTAGCATACATATTGTGCTCTACACCTATCCTACTCCCTTGCCCTTACCCCCCAGAGAAAAGTATTTTCTTGATGCTGCTGCTGCCATTCCATTGCTTTTTGAAAGAACTTCTATTTCTGTATACTTAAACAAGATACTTATTTCAGCTTGTTTTTAAGCTCTGTGAAATAGATATCACACACATTATTTTTCCAGGAATGGTTGTTTTCACTCAGCATTGTATCTCTAAGATTCATTCATGTTTTTGCATGTAACTGTGGCTCATTCACTCCCAGTGCTATATAATACTCCACGTATGAATACACCACTAATTTTTCTCTATTAATATTTGAGTACTATCCAGTTTTATAGCCTTCATGAAAAGTACTTCAATGAACATTCTTGTACACGACTTCTGGGCCATACGGGAAAGTTTCTCCAGCGTTTATAGCTCAAAGTGGAATAGCTGGGTAGTCTACTGTGCAAATGTTAATACATAATTTTAATGGTTTTGATGTATTTCATACCTCAGCAAGCACTGTGTAAGAAGTGATTCATATCCTCCACAACACCTGACATTGTCAAATTTCCTAATTTTTGCTAATCTATCAGGTGGGTAAAACATGATACCTCCTTGTGATCTTTCTGCTCTAAGCATCTTTTGATATTTTTATTCCCCATTAACATTTCCTCTTCAGTGAATTATCTGCTCAATGTTTTGCATTAGATTGTCAGGTTTTCTTACTGATTTCTAGAAGTTCCTTATACATTCTGCACATTAAGACTTTATATTCTCTAAATGTATTCTTCTAGTTTGTTTCTTTCCTTTTCAGTTCCTCTTCTTTTTATATGTTTTTGCCTTTTAATGTTTTCCCACCATGCCATGCTGACTAAAACCTCTGCCACAATGGCTACAGAAATGGTGCTGGTGAGCACACTTGTCTTGCTCCTGATTTTAAGGAGGGGAATTTTTTAATTCTTCCTTATTGAAAATGATTTCTACTTTTTTTTTTTTTGTAGATACTTTCTATCAAGTCAAGGAAATTCTGTTCTAATCCTAGTTTCTGAGTTTCTATCACGATGAGATGTTGAATATTACTAACTGACGTTTTTCTGCATCTATACAATCTATCATATGAATTTTCTCCAGTATTCTGCTAATGTAGTGAATGACATATACAGGTATTCCTCGTTAAACTACCTTGGCATTTCTGGAATAAACTCAGATTGGTAATTGAGTTTTATCTTTAAAAAAAAAAAACCACAAATTCAGATTTCCAATAATTCTGTTTAAGATTTTAACATGTTTTTAATGGATGAAATAGGCTTATAATTTTCTTCACATACTCTTTTGGTATTAGAGTTATACTGGTCTTATTAGAATGACTTGGAGAAATAGTTCTTTTTCTATTCTCTCAAAGAATGAAGTGATATGATCCTTAAAAGTTTAGCTTAAGAGAATTCAGCTCTAAAACCATCTAGATCAATTGTTTTCTCCATGGGAAGATTTTAAACCATTGAGTACACATCTATAATAGTTATAGTAGTATTCAGGTTTCCTATTCTTGAGTGTGTTTTGATAAATTCTATTTTTCTAGGAATTTGTCAATTTCTTCTAAGTTTTCAAATTTACCAGTACAAAGTTTATAGTACTCTATTTAGTCCATCCAATCTTTATTGTATTTGTAGCTGTAACCATTTCTGTATTTCAGTATTATTTATTTGTGTCTTGTCTTTATTTTCTTGTTTACTATCCAAATGGATTGTCTGATTTTCTTAATCTTTTCAAAGTATCAACTTCTGATTTCTTTGATCCTCTCTATTTTAACTGTATTCTAATTCATCGATTTTTGCTTTATCTTCCTAACTCTAATTCTTACCTCCTCATTTTCTTTGCTTATTCTAATATTCCTTTTTCTATTTTAAGTTAAATGCGTAGCTCCTCCATTTTCAGCTCTTCTTCTTCTTTTCTAACATAAGTATCTATAAAGATAAATTTCCCTTTAAATACCAATTTCATTGTATCCCACAAATTTTGACTGGTGGTATTTTCATTATTGTTCAGTTATGAGCATTTTAAATTTCTATTATGATTTCTTCTTTGTCCTACTGATTATTTAGAAGGATGAATAATTTAAAATTAACGGGTTTTTTTAATTTATATTTTTATTTATTTCTAAAGTTAACTGCATTGTGGTCAGACAATCCAGTCTGCAGGATATTGATTCTTTCTAATGTGTTAATCTGTGCTTTGTAGCCTAGTACATGTTCAGTTTTTGTGTGTTTGTGTATCCTACAGGATACAGTCTTCTTTAAACCATACTTAAATGAGTTGTTCAAATCTGCTAAAGATAGACAAATCTTTTTATATCTATGAATTATTCGTAATTGAGAAAGGTATTTAAAAATTTCCCAATATGACAACAAATTTGTCAATACTCTCTAGTTTGCTTAAATGTTCATTTATATATTTTGAGTCTAATTTATTAGGTGCATTCAAGTTTAAAACTGCTACATTTTATTGGTAATTGGACTTACCTGTAGTGACCCTCACTCTCCCCAATGATGCTTTTTTAAGTTCTACTTTGCTAACGTTAATATAACTATTCCATCTTCTTTTAGTTAGCATTTGCCTGAAATACCATTTTCTATCCTTTTACTTTCAATCTTTCTGTATACTTATGCTTTAAGTGTGTCTTTTGTAAACAGGATTTAACTCTCAAAAAAAACCCAATTGATTTGAAGCTTTGTCTTGTACAAGCAGATATTAGGCAATTTGTATTTATTACAGGACTGTTCCTAACCTAATTTTTCATTTTTCTTTTTCCTTTTTGATGCCTTTTTCTTCCTTTCTTTACTTTTATTTGGATTGACTTTAAATGTTCTTTTTCCACGTGTTAATTCCTTTTTCCTCCTCTACAGGTTTCAGTACATATAGACTATATTTATTCTCATAGTGGTGATTCTTGCAATTTTACCATACAAATTAACCTATGTCAAAAGTTACCTTTCAACCCTCTCCCAAACAAACAATACACTTCAACTCTGATCTTCCCCCTGCCAACTTAAATACTATTGCTGTCCAGTGTTTTAGTTCTGTCCCCCTCACCCACACTTTTATGTTTTTTAACAAATTACTGAGTTTTATTATTGTAGGATATCCATGCAAGTAGCTGATGACTTCCAAATGTGTTTCTGTTTAGACTCACAAATCTCTATATCTAAGTACAATCTGGGACATTTCTCTTAAACTTGAAAGTTAAATATCCAAGTGCCTACTTGCCATCTATGCTGCATGTCTGTCTAACTGGCACTTAAAACTTCCAAAAGGAGTTCCTACTTCCCAGTCCTCTCCCTAGACTTCCCTATCTCAATGACATTAATATCTATTCAATGTTCAAACCAAAAAGCCCAGTCATAACTGACTGATTCCTCATTATTCCTCAACTCACACCCAATCCATCCTATTCTTTATAATTTGAAAATATTTTCAAACCTGTTTACCTTTTTTAATCCTCACTACCATCTCGTAGTACAACAACCTAACCCATTCCCCACTTTTTTTAGTCCCTTTCCAATTCAATTTGCACAAAGCAGTTAGAACGTTCTTTTAAAAATGTGCGTCAAATCAGTTAATTTTCCACTTAAAATCTGACTGCTCTCTGGATAAATTCCAGATGCTATATGTCCTGCATAGTCCAGTTCTTACCCACTTCATCTCATATCACCCTTCTTTCCACTCATTTGCTTCATTACCTTCAGATATGCAAGCCCTTTCCTTTTTAATACTTCTGCTCTTGTCTTTCCTTTTGCCTAGAAAGCTCTTCCTCAACTGCTAATTCTCATCATTTAGATCCAGCTCAAAAGTCAATTCCTAAGAGTTGTCCTCCCTGACCACCCTAACTAATGTAGGCCTCTATCAGTTAGTGTTTACCACTTAGTGTTTTATTTCCTTCACAATAATCATCACAGCTTGTAATTTATCATGTTTGTATCCTGTTTATTATTGGCCTCTCCGACCACAATGTTGGCTTCACGAGGGAATCTTATTTGTCTCGTTCACTGATATAATCCCAGGATCCAGCACAACGTCTGGCACATATTAAACACTCAATATATTTGTTGAATGAATTAATAATTATTATTTCAAATTACATATGAAATATTTAATAAGACAACTGAACATAAAATTAGGAAGAGAAAAAACCACCACCTCAATTTACTACTGTCAAAATCAATTATGTTTGAAAATTTCTTTCTTTACAGATTTTCTAATATATTTTGTCCCCGGATTTTCTTACAGAGTTACTCTCAAGCTGGAAATTTACACCTTTGAGAAGTACAAATTTTAATGTTAATCCAAGCCAGAAGAGTTTTTTCCTAAGAAAACATATTTACCAAAATAGATCCCATGAGATTAGAACCAACCTTATCATAGGAAAAAAATGAAAATTCAAAGAGATACTCTCTTTTACTCTCAAGCGTAAAAGGTTTCAAAAGTAAACACAACTTTTAAAGGAATAAATAAGCTATTTAAGCAATAAGCTATGTAAGCAAGCTTTAAAGGAATAAATAAGTTATTTAAAGGAATAAATAAGCTATTTAAATACCAAAGGATACAAAATGAAAAAGAAAGCATATACATTCTTGTAGCAAATCAAGTATCAAACTGTTATTGAGACAAAAAACTAGAAACAATTCACACTATGGGTCTCAATATAAAAATCTTATGTAAAACATTAGCAAACAGAATCTAGCAGCTCATTAAGACAACAATAAACCATGACTATGTGATCATGTTGGGTTTATTTCAAGAAGCAAGGGTATCTGAATGTTAGGAAATCTAGTAACAGAATAATTCCTCATGATCATTAGGTCAAAAGTGAAAAATCATTATGATCATTTCCATTGATGCTAACAAGACTTTAATAAAATTCAACATTCTTGCTAGAAACCTATAAAGTAATAACAGGGGGATATTTCCTTAGTGTGATTTAAAAACAAACTGTGTGTGTGTGTGTATATGAAATCAACCTAAAAGCTAGAATCATTCTAGAAATACTAGGGCAAGGGTTAGTAAACTATGGCCCACAATCTGTTTATAAATAAAATTTTGTTGAAAGACAGCTACACTCATTCTTTTTCATATTGCCTATGGCTACTTTTACACTATAACAGTAGAGTTGAGTAGCTGCAATAGAATGGCACACACAGCCGAAAATATTTACTATCTGGCTCTTTACAGCATAAATTTGACAATCCCTGTACTAGAGCATTCCCATTAAAGTTAGGAAAAGATAAAGATGTTTACCATTAATCACTGATTTCTGGAGATATCATCCAAGGCAATTAGACAGGAATATTAAAACTTCAGCTTTTGCAACTGCCTCCATTTCTGTGAATCAATCACCGATTTCCCTCTTGAGGCTGCCCCTTCTCCCTTGCCATTATCTCCACTGCATAGCAATGGCAGTAATTCACTCATACCTAACTCAACCAAAATCATCTTCTAAATGCCCAAGTTTTCTTTAATAAAGCAAAGTGGAAACATATACTGTATCTCAATAGAAGATACTGAAATTGCCAGCATTTTCAATTTAATTGTTCTTTGTAAAATAATATCAAAAGCATAACGAAAAAATCAGTAGGAGCTACTGGTCCTACATAGGGCTTGTAAATGCAATTAATAGCATACCCAACATTTAAATGCAATACATACCATACTTGCACAATACACATAAAAATAATAAATCTGTTAACATACCCTTCCTGAAGAGACAATTCTTGGTTTTCTTCTTCAGGACCACTGCTATCACTTTGTAGTTCAGGTTCATTCTCATCTTTTCCTGGCAGAGTCTCCCAGCTTTCATCACTCGAGGACTGATCTTTTTCTGTACCAGAAAATCGATGAGGCAAAGAAGCAGACCATTCTCCATCACTGCACTCTGAACTGCAAATTTAGAAGAGAATTAAAATAAACCACCACTACATGTGCATTTATTATGTGGAGTGTTAACCAGGCACCGCGCTATAGAGTGGACAAGTGACGCCCCACATGTTGCATCAGGTGTCAATTCAATTTTTAAAATATTTTAAAAATAAATACAGAAATAAATATATTCAGCAGAATGTAACTTTTTCAAATGAACATAGCATATAGCAAATTAAGGATTATCAATTTATTATTTTCTTCACTAAGGTAAATAATTCCACAGTGCTTAGGTATAGGTTCTTCATATTTCAGACATGTTTCTAAATAAAACTTTAAATATAATTTGGTAATCATAAACTAAATGCTATCTGGCATAAATAATAATAGATTTATTACTCACCTGATCTGACTAAAACAACTTTGTAATTACATATTGACAACTGATGACATATCCTCTAGGAATAATTTTCTACTATTACCAAGTTTTAAAAGCTTAAACTATTTTTTTCCTTCCTTTTTCATAAAAGACTTTAAAATGGACAGAGACTCAAATTCATAAAAAGCAGCACTGACAAATCTTTACTGAAGTCCTCTGGTAGGACTGTGAACATAAAATAAATTTCAATTCAAGAGAATAATTAGATAAGGAACCAAAAGGTATGGTAAAAGGGTTAATAAAGAACCTCAGAAAATTACTTTTGGTTATATTTAACTTGAGTTAATTCGATTACATTTAACTACTCTTAAAGCACTAGTCACCTTAGACTACCAAAGGCTAAAGTATTACTTATCAATGCTGAAAATAAATCTTAAATGCCTCTTCCAACCATATCAACCATCTGGTCAAGAATCCCCTTAAAGATTTCTCTGTGTGCAATGACTTTTGAGAAACCAAAAAATAACAAACTTCAGTTTACGTTTTTGAAAGGAAGTGGTAATTGGTAGGAAATTATCTTTTCTTTATGATTATGATATATTATTAATATCTAGACTAGTTAGTTCCTCCTTCTACAGGCAGATGAATCCAAGAGATCAAGATGCTATTAAAAAAAGCAGCACTAATCTGAGTTCTGAGGAGTTAGAAAAAGAAAATAAATAAAATCAACTTCCAATTTTCAGTAAATGATGGGCAACAGGGCACAAACGTCCTGGAAAAGGAATGCAAGATAGCCCTGGTGTAGCAAATAG
Organism: Diceros bicornis minor; assembly: GCF_020826845.1. Lineage (NCBI taxonomy): Eukaryota > Metazoa > Chordata > Mammalia > Perissodactyla > Rhinocerotidae > Diceros > Diceros bicornis. Next base: position 32,675,883 of record NC_080740.1, read on the forward strand.
AAGGTGTTCCTTCAGACGGGCATGAGCCCAAGTTGCTTGTAGTCTGTAAAATCTTCTGTGATCCAAAGAATAATCTAAGATCAAGTAAATCATTTCTAGACTTGTATCAGTGTCAAATCTAACAGAAAATAGTTTTAAAGGAGCTTATAGTTTCCTTGATTATGAAGCTTCTCAAATTCAAAGCTAAATTACCAACTCCAATTTTGATGTGTCTTTAACAATTAGGGTAAGTTTTCTATATTAATTTGAGGTAATTTTTAACATATTTACTTAAAAGAAAACCCCATTTTTTTAAGTATTTCACTCAGAGAATGATCCTGCCCAGAAAGATAACACATAAAACTTCTGACCTTTTCTGAATTAATAAAACGGATCGAATATTTCCAAATTCCAATATAAAAAGAATGTCTATAATCAATAGTCAATATATTTAAGAAACCTATGTCAAGGATTAGTAAACTACAGCCTCTCAGCCAAATCTGGCCCAACTGCCTGTTTTTTACGGTCTGTAAGCTAAAAATGGTTTTTTTACATGTTTATATTTGACTTTGCCTTTTAGTCAGCAAAACTAAAATATTTACTATCTGGCCCTTAAAGAAAAAGTTTACAGACCCCTGGCTTGTATCATTATTACTCTTTACACATAACCCTCACCTCTAAGTAGATAACTTTTAAATATACATCTTCAGCCCTGACCACCATACTAAGCTTTCATAATCACTAACTGCCCACAAAACACTTTTAGATTTTCATTCTCCTTTTCAAAAGTCATATTTTTATAACAAAATTCATCTGCCAGATAAGTTTCTTTCTTGATTTTCTATCTGCTAATGGTAGTACCCTGTTCTCAAGCAGGAAACCACGTATTTTTGACTCTTCACAAACTCCCCGTGTTTAAGTCCCTTCTTACTTTCCATTCTTTCTGTATAATGGCTCACATATCCTAGCTCCTTTATCACCATTTCTCCTAAAAAACCCTGGTTCAAGCGCTTTTCTCCAAACCTAGACCTAGACAGTCAATTATTAATTGGTGTCCATAAATTTAATCTCACTCCCTCAACTCATTTAAAAAATGCATTTTGACTATCACTATCACTTCAATTTATATCAAATAGTACATTTATAATATTACTCCAACAACCTTTAACAGTTCTTTTTCCTAAAGCAGTATTTCACAAACTTAAGCCATTTGCCTACTGCCCTCACAATTTTTGCTATAGTTGTACATTAACACTGTGTCCTAAGGTACCGTAGTTGAGAACACAGGTTCTGAGTCAGCTTGCCTGAATGTGAATCCACCACTCAATAGCAATGAAAAAGTTACTTAACCTCTCTGTGCTTTTTTTGCCTCACATATCAGGTGAATATAATAATAGCATCTAACAGCTCATTGAATTCATGAGGAGTAAATCAGTTAATACATACAAAACATTCTAACAGTACCTCGTAAATAATAAGCAATCAACAACTGTTAGCAAATCTTTTTTTAACAACATATTTTTTTCACTCAAATACATTTACTTATCTCCTAAGCAATATCCATAAAATTCCAAATTTGATGTGCTAACTATATTTTTTTGATTCCCATTAAAATAAACACAAATGACAAAAATCGAAAACACTTGTCTGTGTACCACTTAATGTATTTCAGCCACTTTGGAAAATACTGGCCTATAAAAAAAAAAGTTTAAACTTTGAATAACATGTATGATTTACTACAATCTAATACCAGTTACTAGTACATTCTTACATCCAACTCATCCCTTACATGAATGCTCTATTCCAAATACTGTCCCCGAAGTGTGAACTTTCACCACAACCATTCCTCTCACCATCAAGAAGGTTTTCACAATCATTTCACCTTTTTGTGCCTTCAGGATCAGATCATTCCTTCCAGACCCTCTCCTATAAAACTGCTTCTTTTGTTTTTCAATGAATTCCTGGACTAGACTTCTTGTTTATTCAGTCCAACTCACTATGGCGCAGCTGCTTCTTTAACATCGCATTTAAAGGTATTTTTCATAAGTGCAAAATCACAGTTTCTTTAATAATTACCAGAAAAGCATCCAAGGAGATTAGTCTGAATACTCGTAATAGTACTTGTAACCTCTTAGAAGTTAACTAAGACTATGCAATCGCATAACTTGAAATAGAGAACTTCTAGTGATGTTAGCTTACTTGAAAAGGGCGAACAGTTAACCCTCTTTAAAGTATGTTCCAGATATTAATACACATTTGTGATTTAAGTGATAGAAAGTAACATACGGACAATTTCCTATTAATATTTCATTCTGAACATTATTATCTATGACAAATTTTAAACAATGTCTACTACTAATTTGTAGCTCTAAAAGTGCAAACTGGCTCAGACGGCTAGTTAGAGGAAACTATGGAACTATGATTAAGATTTTTACTGTGAAAACAAAAAATCTACCATAGGCAATTACTTTCTAAAGAAACAAAAGTACTGTATTTAACATCAGGTGAGACTTCCATCTATGACAGCCTCCTTTTCACCCCTGGCGGCAGAATGCCAGATTGGTAAGAGCCAGTTTTAAGGTCAGACAGATTTGGGTTAGGATCCTGGCTCGACACCTACTAGTGATGCAAGCCTGGGCAATTAACTTCCTTGAGCTCACTTTTCCTCATCTGTAAAATGAGCTATTAACATTTACTTTTCAAGTCTACAGTGATGTTTAAATGAATACTGTTTAAAATGTTTAACACAATTTTTGGAAATGTTTAACCTAAGTTTTGGAAAACAGTAAACACTAAATAAAGGTGGTAGTTATTTCATTATATAAGCTGTCTGCTTGGACATTTCAACTGGATTTCCTACCAGCACATCATTTTCCTCTCTTCTCTACCAAAGTCTACTCTACATCCTCTGGTTACTAAATGGCAATATCAACCTCCTGGTCACCCAATCATCTCAGTCTCTGTTTATACCAGAGGTCAGCAAATTATGTCCTGGCCCATGAGCCAAATCTGATCACCTGTCCATTTTTTAACAGCCTGGAAGCTAAAATGGTTTTTTGTATTTTTAAATGGTTATACAAGTACCTCCATAATATCCTCCATTTAGCTTTTTGGTCCACAAAGCCTAAAATATTTACTATCTGGTCACCTTTTTAAAAAAAAGTTTGCAGGACCCTGGTGTCCACAGAAGATGAAGCAAAGAAGAACCCAACATAGGTCAATGGAAGAGAAACTGTGGAGAAGGAAAGGGTGAACAAACAGCTCAATAGTAGCACTGAAGTCAAAGAAAATGGTACTGAGAAAAGTCAATTGGCTATAGAAATCAGGAGGTCACTGTTAACATTAGAGAATACAGAAATAATACTGGGAGTTAGATTTCAAAGCGTTTAAGAAGAGTGGAAAGTGAAGGAATAGAAGCAGTGGGTGTGGAACATTTATTCTGAAAATTCAGCAGTGGAAGAGAAAACATAAACAGGCAAGTAGTTAACAGAGGGAGGCACACCAAGGGAAGATTTTCCCCAGGATTTAGAAAAATCAGAGTGAGAGGTAGAGGGAAGCAACTTAGGAGTATGGGTAATAAATAAGTAAGGTGTCAGATACGACTGTAGGCACAGAATGAGAAAAGTTATCTCTCTTCATTGAAGAAGAAATTAAAAATAGGAATAGATACTAACATATTCTAATATAGAGAAGAGGAAAACAAGAAAGTTCACATTTAACTATGTCAGTATCTCCAGGAAAGCAGAGACAAAGTTATCTACTAAGAGTGACAAGACTGTATGGAACTAAAAGCAAAAAGAGAAAGATTTAAAAATAACTTTTCAAGGAGAGTAAGCAACAGAAGAAATAGGACACAAAATGACCATGGAATAGTGAGGACCCATTTGTTCTGGATTATAAAAGCACATGAGTTCAACATTTTAAATTTCTCAAAGTAAAAATTAAATTAAGTACCACTTTGATTTTCATATGCTCTTTCATTAGTATTATCTCCCATTAGCATCTGGAGCTATATTCAAAAGCATACAATCATAACTTACTCCAATGTTACACTCTTTACACATTCAATTGTGAACCAAAAAAGCTTTTTTCACATACAGAATGAAATTATATGTGATTTCTAGCCAAATAAAATAATTTATGTACAAATCCTAGGTAGAAATAAGATACAGAAGTAAAACTAGCCAAAAGCAACCTCCTATTCCCTTGAATCCCCAAGGAACTGGTTTGTTTATCTTCCATGGCATTTATCACATCCATAAACCTCAACTACATAGGAGCCTAGGGAAAAGTGAAATTTTAGATGATCCTGTTATCTGACTAGCTGAAGAGCAAAAACACTTTTCGAATTTTATTGAAAATACTCTGGATGGAAATTATGTTAAAACATATCATATAATTCTCTGCATTTGCAAAGATAGTATACAGAACATAATCTAAGCAGTCTGGGACATTTCACCACTATTAATACTGAACTATGTTGTAATACAGTACACGAATAGAAGTTGTTCAAATCTATAAGGCTGCTTAATTTAGTAAATAAGGCCCAGATGGTTGCTCTTTCCGGTCTTTTCCCTTAATATCAGAATATTGTAATCTGTAACTCCCTAGCATGCCCAAGGAACAAAGCTATTTACCCCTAATTTACTCCTTCTAAACATCTATGAACTTGGAAACAAGATAAAAAGGTTAGCTAAAATGTTAGCGCATGTGCTTTAAGATCTCTGTTTTGGCTGCTCATAGATGTTTTATTTATTGGGCTACAGGGAGATCAGAGGAGCTCTTTCTTCATGGCTCTCAGCTAACTTACGTAGAAGAGGAAAGGACCTGAATTTAGTCTCATGATAATTATCTATTTTGTCTTCCTCATAAGGCTGGTGAACACTAGGGGAACGAGGATCATTATTATTTGCATTTACAGAAAACTCAGAACAAGGCAGGACACTTAAGAGGATTTCAATAAATCCTTTTTGAATATATCAAATTGAAATCAACTAAATGGCTAATATTCCTTTTATTTTCCCAACGTCATCAACAACAAAAAAAGTTGTCCCGACAGTTTTATCTTAGGTAAGTTTTACCTTTTAAGCAAGGTTAAGGCCCAGGGACACAAAAACTCTGAAAGAAATCTTAAGTGCTATAAGAAATGGTCAGAAGATGGCATGCCTCTCTTCATAACAGTTAGGCCCAAGGTTAAAATGTGCTGGCATGGCTGAATGGTTCTTTTAAACTCAAGGTCTTGTCCTCAAACAGTTACTAAAGTTCTTAGGGTATATTTCAAAAGAACAGGGTGTTAACTTTAGCTTTTTGGTCTAATTCCAAGCCTGGTAATTATATGCTGCCTATTAAAATCCTCCTTGCAGTTCTAATTTAATAAGGTAGTGCTCACTTCCTGTCAAACAGCTCAGAGCAATGCTACCAGCTGCAATGCTTATCCCGTAGAGTGTAACGTTTCAGATGTGATTAAGTGATCATTTAGAATTTTTCAGGGAAGAAGTGGGTCATGCATTCATTAAAATACTTTTTCAAGATACTTATGGTAGAGTCACTGTGTTTCCCCATTTCTCCAATCTGCTAATATCAGAACTCAGCAGGATTACAGTAAAACATCTCGTAGATGAGTAAATGGCGAAAGAAACTAAAAGGAGTGTATAGCTATTCAATTTCAACCTTTATCTGGCACCATATTAAAAGGCATTCTGGCAATTGTGATCCTTTGTAGGGAGTAAGAGTAGAGGAACCGGAAACAGTAGCACAGAAATAGAATTACTTCTTAAAATTTACAGACTCTTGAAATGAGGTCCTAAAACATATGTTAAGGCTTATAGATGCAAATATAAGTGGAATCCTAGGTAGAATCACTATCCTTGAGAACTTATTCTGTGATGAGAGTCTTAAAAAAAAAAAAACCCTAAGTGTTTCTGGCATTTCAATGTATCTTAAAGAATGCTCCAAAATTAGTTCCATCATTTAAGCACACTCCAACTACAGATTCTGTAAGTCAATATATCACTAAAAAGTCAAAAGAAAAAAAGTTTCTATTAACTATAAGTGTTTTTCTCATCTGTATATTCCATTTGTAAAAAATCTATCAAAGTTCAGAATACTGACATATCACTTAAGGAAAAAGATATAATTAAGACAATTTCCTATAACTATTAAAAGTATAGAGTCATTCTAAGCAAAGAAAAAAGTTCTACAATTGACCAAAAAAATCAATTTAAAAACCAAGAGCCAAGAAAACTACCCTTTCTCTTGAGGTTGGCAAAAGGCATAAAGATTTCATCAACTTCATTAGATTACATTAGGCCTGGCTATAAAAAGCAAACAAAAGAGGTTTTATTCTTGATTAGTGTGTCTACAATGGAGAGGGCACAGCCAAATTAAATGATTTTCCTCAAAAAAAGCAAAAATGTAACTGAGAAAAAAAATGCAACCACCTTATACTTTCAGAAAGATAAGTTATCTAAGACTCTTAAGTTTTTTTTTTTTAATAGTAACCTAGAGGTTACTATTAAATATAGTATAATAGAGGTTTCACAATCCAATCCAAAAATCTTAGGGCTAAATATGTTTTGGAATTTAGACTTTTTTCCCTGAGATTTAGAAATACTACTTAATTCCCAGTGGGGCCCAAAACAGTACCCTGTAATCAAACACTTTCATATTTCTGCAGCAAAACACATGAATACTTGGAAAAAAGGCCTCATTTTAGTTCAGATCCATATCTGCCATCAACTAAGCTAACACATCAGGTCAGGTTTTGCTGCCAATTTTGGTTTTTAGAACTTTGTGGATTTTGGATAAAAGGTTGTGGAACTAAACTGAAAAAAAAGGAAAATAAGTCAGGCAAAAGTTCTTAACTAACTTTACCCGTTGCTTAAAAAATAGTAGGTTACATAAATATTGTCTGCTAACCCTTGAAGTTTACAAACTTCAAGATAGCAATAGAAATTATATTCCAATTGTTTCTACAAGTTACTTATACTATATTATCGAAGCTTAATTCATACATCCAAAGAAAAATCAAATGTTTTATTAATTTTATGACATGAAATAAAATACATTCATATTCAAAAGGATAAATGTCTTCCTCTGTAGCATATTCTAGTTAAAAAAATTATTTCTACAAGTTAATAAAATCTTGAAATTGCACTGTAATTGAGCATGGTTGGGGTTACAACTAGCTTACTGGTACATTAAGGTTTGGACTATGGGGTAATGAAAAGTCAGCAGTTGGACAAAGAAATTCTCCATTTCTCTCTTTTTTCTGTTGTCTTACAGTTTGGAAAAAAGGAATCCAAGTTTGTAAGAGGAATCAGAAAGCTTATGATAAGAAAAGTTATATGTTCTCTTGAAAACAGTAAACTACAGTTGTCTGGAGTTAGGCAATAAGTAGATATTCAAAATTCCAGCTCCACCATTTACTAGCCTTGTGACCTTAGGAAATTAGTTAACTGTCTTGTGCATCAGTTTCTTCATCTACAAATGGGGGAAATAATAGTACGTACAACATGCAGTTGTTAATGAAAATTAAATGCTAAATAACGATATAAATAAACTTAGTGATAGGAAGAGCAGCAAGAATAAATAGAGAAACAGGTGATATTAGTAAATCTTGGCAAAGTTAATACAGTATTATCAATCAAAATTTTCTGTGATCTTTTTAAAGCCAGACTGGCTTAACAGAGAATTTTTTTGCATACAATAAATGTTTACCTTGCATCTCATTAACTGAAATACCATGAATTGAAATAATTAGTATCTCTATCCTTTTGTAATAACTAATAGTCATTATCCGAACTTATAATTTCTATAAATTCCTGAAATGCCTCAAAGAAAGTTTTTGTGAAAAACTAACCAGTAGTTTGCATGTATGGGTAGCACTTTGTAAATAAGAATATTTGATAAGTCAAAATATCTAATTCCCTGACCATCAGAGAGCCCATCCATCAAACATCATGGTACTAGAAATAAACCACTTTGCTCACTACAAATCTGACAAAGCACTGCATGAAACCTTACCTATCTTCATCTTTGTCATACAGTTGGTAATAATCTCCACAGCCATTCCAAAAGGCGTTATCCACAACTTCTTGTCTTCCTGCTGTGGCTCCACTTTCTGATGTTATTTGGTTATTTTCTGTTTCCCTCTGTGTAACCCTTGAGTAAGGTGGATCCAAGAACATACAGTCATGTTCTCCATCGTAGTCATCACATTTTATTAAGAGGTCATCTGAGCCGTTTTCCTCAACTTCCAAAGCCTCCCTCCACCTCTGAACACTTCTTTGCTTAGCCTCATGCCTATTAAAACCTGTTTCTTGGTCCACCTGGCTTGAACTTATCAGTTTTCTAACTTTGGGCCTCACTACCTGTTCAGGAGAACTTCCCTGGTTGCCGTCCCTATCACTGGTATTTTGTTCACTACAAATATGCCCTGGAGCACAGGCTGAATCTTCAGTTGAATTTTCTCTCTGTCTCTCCTGGCTAGGATTATTTTGTTGTTTCTTTCTAGCAATTTCATCTTCAGAAGAGGACCTCTGAAATTCCTGATTGTTCTGATTGACAAACTCAGTATCACCAGAACTTTTCACTAAAGGTGCTGAGTCTAACTCTTCAAATCCATCTCTTATTTCATAGTTAAAAGAGGGAACTGGTGGTGAAAGACCAGTATATGCCTCTACCTCTCCATTTTCCAACTCAAATATTGTATTTCCCAATGCTTCCTGATATCTACCACCTTCTACAACTTCTGCAGGAAGCTGAAGATGTTCATTATCCTCTCCATATCTGCCATCTGGATCATAAGAGTCAGTACGAACCAATGCAATTCCATTTTGTACACTTGAAGCATTACAAGCTCCTGGAGCATACTCTCCCTCAGAGTGATTATGAAGATTCGTACAGCTTCCTAAGGCCTCCCTGCCTTCCTCGCTACGATGTACTGCAGCAAAGGATGGATTGCTCTCAATGGTTTGATTCAATGCTGTATCACAAATGGGAATTTCTGTTTCATTTTTTTCAAATAAAAGGTTGTTGGGTAATGAAGAATGAACTTGATCCAATGGACTGGAACCTTCATAGAGAACAAAAGAAAACATATTTGGAGGAGTTAATTTAAATAAAATTTTACTTAATAATAACTAAGTAGAAATCATACCAATTATTACCTACTTCAGAATATGAGTGAATTTCTCGGACAGGTACTTCTATGCTCCCTAACTTAACTGGGAGGGCAGACTGATCACCCTATGAGTTCATTTATGCCATTGTGTAGCCTCTCAATATCCTCTCCCTCGTACATCCTTTGCAGGTTTTTCAACTAAATCCTAACACCTAACACATCCCATAAAAAACATCAAAGGGAGAGGCTGAGAGACTACACAATAAGAGGCATAAGTGAAGTTACAGGGTAACCAATCTACCCTCCCAGTTGTTGGCGTGTGCAATTCAAACTTAACTTCTTTTATTACATACAGGTAAAAAAAAACTTCAAAAGTACTTCTGATAGATATAAGAACAGGTTACAGATCTAACAGAAACGAGACTCTGTTGTGTTTGATGTCAATTCATAAAACTATACATCAGTGTCTAGATGTATATTAGATTTCTATCCCCAAAATGGACTGCTGTAATACATCTATAACAATGAGTTAACTTTAGGTATGTTATAGCCATGAATGAAAAACAATGAAAAACTCAACATGTTGATTCTCTTTACCATAGTTTGTCAAAATCTTGAGACAAGAGTACAATCATATCTATTCTATAAATTACTTTAAGCATGACTATCTTTTATCACTACATTACTAATATAATAGCAAATGAAGACATTCAAGATTTGTTGGAACAAAAATTTATAAATTATAACCGAAAAGCAGTCTTGTCATATCACAAAAAGGCTTCCTTAACAGAATGATCTTAGCTAATAATTCAGATTCTTGTATACAAATGACAGTAAAAATAATCTGGAATTATGAAGTTTGCTCAGGACAAGAGGAAGTTGTCCAAAAACGTGTAACTATAGTACATGGAAAACTGCAAATACCTTTTCAAACCAGTGAATAAGAAATTTTAATTGAATAACTAAGCATTACTTGACATTTGTATTTTATAAAATGATTTAAAAAATTCAAATTAGCCACGCTAAATTATTCAGAGGTACAATTAAAACAACCACAAAAAGCTATTTAAACGTAATACACAGGGAAAAATATACTCAGTTCACACTAAAAAAAAAATTTTTTTGATTGAAAGATGAAGATTTCCTCTGGCTGAAGGATGTGACAATGTAATGACTGCCATGTCAGTGTAGTTATATTTTAATGACTGGCCATATTCTATTTTCTTCTATGTTTAAATGCATATACTATTAACATTAAATTCAATAAAAATTTCAAAATAGATTTTCTTGCTAGGAAATGTACAGCATTTACACTCACATACATAAAACCCACTCACAATTTCAAATATTATAAGATCAATTCCTACATGCTTATTATTAGCTCTTAAATAATTCCATGTTGTATACCTGAGGAATTTTCCTTTGGAACATCATCTAGTTCCAACACTTCATAGTCATCACCAGCCCGACCTAAGCTTCTTTCATGCCTGGTCATACATGGTTTAAAACTGACATACGCGTGTCTTCTTCCATATCTCCTGCCTGTGATTGTCTGATATCCTCCTGCTGGTTTGGGCCAGGCAGCCTTGCTGGATTCTTGATCCATTGCTGAAAAACAATGTTAAAAATAAAAGATGCACAGCATTGACCTTTATTCTGCTAACTAATAGAACAGGGGTAATGTTTCAACATAAACGCTATTATTTGCCAAATTGTATGTTACTGAACATCAAGTGCACCTTACTAGTGCTATAAGATATATTTGAAAAGTAAACATGAAATACTATGTTATGAGAGGTATGTGGCCTTTTTACTCCAAAAAATATCTTTTAAAGTTTGGTTTCTTTAAAGTATTTCAGATTTTTATAATGTAACCTACCAAAAAAGATATTTCATATGCCAATTTACTATACTGCAAAAGCTCATTAAGGATTGGAGAATGATCCTCCAAATTATCTCAGTAAAGTACCTTACATGTAAGTGCTCAATACATATTTGTTGAGTCAATTACCAGCACATGACATGACGGTTTCAATTACATTAAGAGTGAATACATTCCTGTCAAAAGTAACAAGTAACTTGGGGCCGGCCCGGTGGCGCAAGCGGTTGGGTGCGCGCGCTCCGCTGCGGCGGCCCGGGGTTCGCTGGTTCGGATCCCGGGCGCGCACCAAAGTACTGCTTGGTAAGCCATGCTGTGGCAGCGTCCCATATAAAGTGGAGGAAGATAGGCACCGATGTTAGCCCAGGGCCGTCTTCCTCAGCAAAAAAAGAGGAGGATTGGCGGATGTTAGCTCAGGGCTGATCTCCTCACAAAAAAAAAAAAAAAAAAGTAACAAGTAACTTCTTAAAATGGTATCTGTACTAGAATCAAGAACCAACTGAACCACAATAAAATATATCCCAAACATTAGGGTCCGATAAAATTCTCCAAAAGAAAATAGTGATGAACCAAGTCAAACACTACCAATGGTATAGAATGGTAAGAAAAGCCCTCAACATTTGAAAAACTTGAATACTAAGTTCTGATGACTGAGGGATATTCGGTAGTACACAGTAGCATCTTTTACTACATAGGACATTATTTTATATACATATTAAGTATAAGTTTGCTTAGTCAATTAGACTTTACATATACCATACAGGAACTAAACAAAATATTTTCTCACAGTATATGGAATAGTTAATAAACGGAACAGATACATATTTTTGTTTTATTGCATTAAAATAAGAAATATAATTGCTTCCAGGTACGCAAGAAAACCAAACACGTATTTATAACATACAATACCAAGTGTTACATTATGTTACTTAATTCCCTCAAGAATCTTATCAGGTGGATACTGTATTTTACTTTAAAGATCAAAAATTTAAGGGTAAAATTCAGTATTTAAGTAATTTAACTTGTCCAATAATCCAACAGTATGATTCCAGAACTAGTGCCCTTAACAAATCCTCCAAAGGAATGGGCTCCAAAGTGGAAAGTACAAGGGAAGAAAAGGGAGTATGCAAAGAAAATATAAGAATTTCTATTTATACTTATTTTCATATCAAAAATTAGAAATTAAGCTTTACAAATAGTCAAAATATGGATTGAAACTGGCCTTAACTAAGACCATGATCACATGTCACGTATGGTATTCAAGGTATCTGGAGGGAAAAATATGAAGTCGTCAATATAGAGCAATTGAAAGACACCTTGCTTACCTGCTGGCTCTTTTTCAGTATACTGTGACATATACGGCAGTTTTCGTGTGCCTGGTTCAGCGGAATTATGAATGTGATTTAGCTTTAACTCACACAGTTGATAAGCTGCAGAAAATTCCTACAAAGGAATCATGGATTAAACAAAATATTGATAATAGAAGCACAAAATAAAAATGACAAAACTAATACTTCTCCTCTTAGTGAAATTCTTTGTTAGCCCTATAATAATGGAGAAAAATACAGTCTGACCTGACAAGTCAATCAAAAACTCTCAAAACGATCAAGACGGCTTTTGAAAGCAGATTTACATCTCTTCCTTGAAAAACCTTGTCGAAGTATGTATCATCCTTAAGATTGAAAATAACAATACACATACAATTTATAAGTAAATAAGCAAATATATTGGGAGAAGTGCTGACTGGGGTACATGAGCAAACTCTTTTGGGAGTCGACTACACTATGCTATCTTTGCTTCTCCATCAAGCTATAGTTCCTTTAGCCCTGGCATTGTTAAAAGAAGCTAACCCTAAGAATACAGACTTCATTTAAAAAATGTATAATGGTTTACGACAATTAATAACCAATGTGTGTAAATAACGATATACTTATTCTTTACAATAGTCAATTGATCATTCAGATACTTTTAAGCCCAAATAAGAACCTATTCTAAACTAGAAAAACTAAAATTTACCATATAACATATATAAAAAGATCTTCTATTGTGAAATTAATCCGTTTATTTACTATTTCAAAAGCTGCAAACTGTGTTTTTTTTAAAGTTTGGTAAGGGGCTTATTTTTTATTTAAACACCTTATTTACTTAAACACTTGAGCTATTGCTAACTGCCTACCACCAACTCACATGTATCAGAAGATGACAGTTCTGCAAATGAATTTAATTGTATATGTTATCGTTCAGCCATGGACGGCTATATGTTAATGCACATTAAGCGTACACACACACATTCTCCCATATAAATTATAAATCCAGCAGCAGGTTGTGCTCCTCTAACATATCTGAATCAAGTCAGATTGTCAGCAAGAGCACAAGCGTAAAGGAATATCAAACACATAATCTTACCATACCGGCAAAAACACAAGCTCTAATTGTTTTAATAATAAGAAAAATAATCTGAAATAACTTGAATCTTCACAGATTCACAGCACAGTACATGGCAATCTTAAAGGAATGGCCATAGATTTAAGTTCACGAGTATTTTACCCAAAGCCTTTTCTTTGGAATAAAGCTTTCTTCTACCATGCTTCAGGCACTATTTTCAGTGCTGAGGATACAACAACCAAAAAAGTGGACAAATATTCCTGCCCTCCTAAAATTACAGAACGGGGTGTAGACACTAAACAAAACAAATAAATAATTAATAGATATATGTTAGATAATACATACTATGGAACAAAATAAAGCAGAGAATAAAGAGTTGCTGGGGATATGCAATTTAAAATAAGGTGATTAGGGAAGATCTCACTAAGAAGGGATCATTTGAGCAAACACCTGTGAGAGACGGAGTCATGTGTAAATCTGAGGAAAGAACATTCCAAGCAGAATAAACAGATCCTGAGGTGAGAACTTCCAGAAGTGATCATAGCAAGTAGTCTTGGGATGGAATGAGTATGAGAGAAAGTAACAGATGAGGTTAGAAAATTAATTAGGGAGTTGGAGGAGATCACACAGGCCTTTATAGGAAAATGCAAGAAATGCATGTTTTATTCTGAGATGGAAAACAACTGAAGATTGTAAGCAGAGAAGGGATATTATCTAACTTCTGTTTTAACAGGAACACTTGGGCTACTGTGTTGAATAGACTGAAGGGGAACAAGGTCAAAGGCAGGGGAGCCCACCTACAAAGCTAGTGAAATAATAGTGGCAAGAGATCACAGTGGTTTAGACCAGGATAAAAATACAGGTGGTGAGAAATGGTCAGATTCTGGATATATTATGAAAGTAGAGCCAAGAAGATTTTCTGATACAGGTTATGAAAGAAGGTAAGGGGTTGAGGTTAACTTTCAGGTTTATAACCTGGGCAACCAGAAAAATAGAGCTGCTATTAACTGACGTAGGAAAATTTGTGGAAGATTTAGAGAAGATATCTTTAGTTTTGGATGTGTTAAATTTGAGATATCTATTAGACTTTCAAGTAGAAATGTTAAATAGGAACCTGGGGTTGACTGGAGAATTCTGAGCTGCTGGTATAATTTGGGAGTTATCAGGATATAGATAATATTCAAAAAGGCATGAACTTGGACGAGACATCTAAGTTTACTTGGAGAAGGAAAGAAGTTCAAGGACTGAGCCTTGAGATGATCCAACATTAAGAGGCTAGAGAAGAAGAAGTACCAGAAAAACTGACAGAGAGGCCAGTGAGAGAAAAGAAAAATCCAAGAATGTGGATGTCAAATGAAGAAAGTGCTTCAGACAGAAGAAGTGATCCACTGTGCCAAATGCTGCTAAAAGGTACAGTATGATGAGGACCTGTAACTGGTCACTGGACTAAGCAAAATGGAAGATACCGGAGATCCTGACAAGGGCACCTTTGATAGAATGGTGGGAGTAAAAGCCTGATCAGAACGCTGTTAAGAGACAGTGAGAGGAAAGGAACTGGAAAGAGTACAGAAATCATGAGAATCACCCTGTTTCTTAATCATACTTTTCTTTAACGTGATTCCACTTTCTTCTTAAAAATACTCTTCAGAGCCCTCCAACATCCTGATCTAAATTTAATCTACTTGTTTTCAAGGCCCATTACCTAGCTACTTCTGTGAAATCTTTTGATTGTACTTCTGAGCTGGGTCCTCTGATTTGAATCCTGTGTTCTCCTTGTTTTTTGTCTTTACTAGAAGATTCTCAAGTAATTGTTTCAGAAATTTTATGCAAAGAGGTAAAGTTTGAGTTCTTGCATATCTTGAAGTACATTCATCTTTCCCTCATACTTTGGGTATAGTTTCAGACAAAATCATTTTTCTAAACTCTGAAAGGCACTGTTTTCTAACATCTCATGTTGCTGTTAAGAAAGTGTCCTACCAACTTATTTCTCATTCTTTTTTAAGTAAACCAATTTTTCTCCCTAGAATATCTAAGATCTCCTCTTAATAAAATGGTATTCTATAATTTCACAAGGGCTTTCTTAGGGGCAGGCCATTTTTTAATTTCCCCTACACAGCTCTGGTTGGGCTGTTTTAATTTAAAGAATCATGTCAGTTTGTCTCAGAGATGTCCTCTTTTTCTCCTTTTTATTTTCCCTGTATTTGGCCCTCACAGATTAATCTTTTGTCTCTAAACTTTTCTTTATTTTCACTCTATGGAATGGTAGACTTCATCCACTTTTACCTCCAGCCTTCCAGTATTCCCTATAATAATCTTTTTTTAAATTTCTTGCAGTTTCTTGTTCTCTGCTTTTTAAATTATTATTATTTTCAATAGTAGTTCTTGTCTCATGAATAAAATGTAGACTAGTATCTCTCTGTAGATACTAATTATCTCTATTTCATCTGAGGCCAGCTACAGTCAAGTGTCCTCAACAGTGTTATCTCATTCCTATCTCTGAAGTATAAAAAAGAAAAAAGGGGCCACCCTGGTGGCGTAGCGGTTAAGTTTGCATGCTCTAGTTCAGCAACCCGGGATTTGCTGGTTTGGACCCCGGGCGCAGACCTAAGCACCACTCATCAAGCCATGCTGAGGCGGCATCCCACATAGAGCAACTAGAAAGATATACAACTAGTTGTATGTAGACATACAACTATCTACTGGGGCTTTGGGGAGAAAAAAGAAAAAAAAAAAAGGAAGATTGGCAACAGATGTTAGCTCAGGGCCAATCTTCCTCAAAAAACAAATGTTTAAAAAAAGAAAAAAAAAAGCAGAACAAAGAGGAAAAAGGATGAATAAAAAGAAATAAAGACCATAGTTGTGTGTCAACATTAAAATGATTAATTCATCAGTCCCAAATCTGTATCTAAAGTGAACTGGAAACATTCAGCCTCTGAGTTTTCTCTAAAGAGATGTTTCCTTTGCTGAATTAGTCTCTTGCTCCTTGTACTATTCACCTAATAAATAACATATGACTCCTCTCTACTTGCGACAATTATTCATTTCAAATGCTTTGGAGTTTTTACATACTTCTTACAAATTATTAAATAAAAAACTATATAAATGTGTTGCTAAGAATTAAAGGGGTGAATTAGGGAAGTATTAATTCTAGATCTTCCAATTATTGACCTAGAAGTCATCACTTATCATCTTAACTGGGATAGTACGCCAGCAGCTAGTCTAGACGAGCCATAGAAACAACCTTCAAAAGAATACAAGGAAAAGCATGGGAGAAAAAAGCAAGGGAAAGAATTTAAAGACCGGTAAATTTAAAGACAAAGGCCTTGTTTTATTTTTATTTGAATGCACTGTGTCTACTGAATGTACTGTCCAGTATATTGTCTAACATAGTATGTTGCTGAACGAATGGACAAATGAATGAATGACAAGTCTGTACTGTTTTCTCTGACGGAAATGCAGAAATATAATGAAAGAGAGGGCTAAGTGCTGGGTATACTTGGATTCAAACCCCAACTCTGATACACAAGTTAAATGAAAGCTAGTGGTAGAAGTAATTAACAAAAATAAAAATCTAAATAGTAATGAATGCAAAAGAATCTAAATAGTAATGAATGCAAAAGACTAGCAAATAGAATAATGAGTGCTCATATACCTAAATGAACACAATATACACTGAAGTTGGTACATACTACGCCTACATCTTGAATTGCCTTCAGTATCATCATACTTCTATTCCACAGAGCAGTCAACCAATAACATAGCCTGTATAATATTTAAAACACATTTATTATTATTTTTGCAATGTAGGCTAACCACTCCAGTAACATCACCATACCTCTATTAGAACAATGTGGGGATTTTAAAATATGTCCACAAATTCTTTGCTATTTCTCCCTTCAAAAAGCGAAGCCTAATTTGCTTCCCTTAAATGTGGGCTGTACTCAGTGACTTGTTTCTAATGAAGACAATGTGATAGAAATGACAGTGTGTGATGTACAAGACTAGGGCATAAAAGGCAGTATGGCTTCCTCCTTGCTCTCTCTCAGCTCACTCTCTGGGAGAAGTCCGCTGCTACATCATGAGATCACTCAAGAAGTCCCATGGAAAAGTTCACACGATGAGGAAATGGCAGTTCCTACAAAGAGCCAGAAAGAACTGAGGTCTTCTCGCAACAGCCATGTGAATGAACCACCTAGGAAGCAGATCCTTCAGCTCCAAGCAAGACTTCAGATGACTACAGTCGCAGTCATCTGAAGTCTTGATGGCAACCTCATGAGACCTTGATCTAAAACCACCCCTCCAGGCTGCTCCTGAATTTCTGACCCACAGAAACTATGAGATAATAAATGTTCCAAGCTGCCAGGTCTATGGTAGCATACCAACTTATTCTGCAATAGATAACAAATACAAATAATTTAAACTACATGTACTTAGATACTGGATTTTCTTATATTTCCACCTATTACTAGAACAAAGATTTTCTAATATCATGTCACAAAAATATATTTTTCCCCTTTAAAAGGTTTATTTATTCTCAGCATGCAAAGTGAGTATCAAAGTGAATTATACTGGTCTTTTGCTTGTTAGCAATGTCAGAACTGCTGCTTAGTACCTATACTCCGCCTATCACCTAGCAGATACTCATTAAATTGCTACTGGATCAGGGCCAGCCCGGTGGCGTAGCGGTTAAGTGCATGCGCTCCGCTGCGGCAGCCCAGGGTTCGCAGGTTCAGATCCTGGGCGCGTACTGACGCACTGTTTGTCAAGCCATGCTGCGGTGGCGTCCCATATAAAGTAGAGGAAGTTGGGCACGGTGTTAGCCCAGAGCCAATCTTCCTCAGCAAAAAGAGGAGGATTGGCGACGGATGTTAGCTCAGGGCTAATCTTGCTCACAAAAAAAAAAAAAAAAACTGCTACTGGATCAGGAACACTTACTTTTAGAATTTAAACCTGATTGAAATGAAGTTTTAAGCAGAGGGAAAGCGAAATTAGTTGAATTTCCAGAAGAAGAGTTTCAAGTGAAATCTTGAATCTATAACCCTGTGACCCATCTGCTGGGAGCCAGAAATAACTCATTTTTTAAAAAATTGAGGTATAATTGACATATAACATTAGTTTCCATTTCTTCACGTATCAGTTTTGATAAGTTGTGCTTTTCAAAGATTATGACCTTTCGTTCAAGTTACTGAATGTTATTAATATAAAGTTGTTCATGATTTCCCTATACTAACAATTTAACATCTATAGGATCTATAGCAATGCCTCCTTTTTCATTGCTGGTATTGGTAATTTGTGTTTTCTCCCATTTTTTTCTCGATCACTTCATTACAGGCTTATTATTTTTAAAAAGTCCTCTCAATTGACTGTAGAACTTTTCTGTTTCACTGATATCTACCTTTATATTTACTATTTCCTTCTTTCCACTTTCTTTGGGTTTGATTTGTTGCTCCCTTTAGTTGCTCCCTTAGACTATTGATTTTCAACTGTTCTCCTTTACTAATATATGTATACAAAGCTATAAAGTTCTCTCAAAGCACTGCTTCAGTTGCATTCCACAAGTTCTGATGTAATATATTTGCTGTTTTTCAGATCAAAATATTTTCTAATTTCCATTGTGACTTCGTTTTTGATTCATGGAATATTAGAAATATCTTGCTTAATTTCCAAACACTTAAAGCCTTTCTAATTATTTTTCTGTTACTGAGTTGTAATTAATTCCACAGTGGTCAGAAAATATGCACTGTATAATTTTAATTCTTTGAAATTTGATGATACTTCTTTAAGGATCAGAATATTTTGGCAAATGTCCCAAGTGTACTTAAAAAAACAAAAAGGCATAGTCTTCAGTTGTTAGATACAATATTCCATAAAAGTCAATTACATCCAGTTGATTAATCATATCATTCAAATTTCCTGCTCCTTTACTGATATTTTTATATAACTGTTCTGTCAGTTACTTTAAACGTATATTTAAAATCTCTAGCTATGACTGCATATCTATCTTTCCTGATAGTCATATTAACTTCTATAGTCAGAAGCTATATTGCTAGGTGAACACACACATGATTATTATGTCTTCTTGATGACTTGAACCACATTATATTTTCCCCTTTATCTCTTATAATACTTCTTGCTTTGTCTATTTTGTACAATGTTAATATAGCCACATTAGCATCTTTTGGTGAGTGTTTGCAGACCATGGTTATTCCATCTTTTTACTTTCATCTTATCTATGCCTTTACAATTAAAGTTTCTTTTTATAAAAAGATTATAGTTTGGTCTTACTTATAAAGCCTAACAATATTTGTATTTCAATTGTAGTGTATATTCCATTTACATTTAACATAATTACCAATATAGATGGGTTTAAGTATCATCTTGCTATTTTCATTTTTCTCCTCTGTTCTTTGTTCCTTTATTCTTCCTTTCTTGACTTCTTTGGTACCGATCAAATTTTTTTCTACATCCCATTTTATTTCATCTACCAGCTTGTTTGATACATTTTTTAGTATCATTATCTTAGCGGTTCCCCTAAAAATTACAAAATGCATTCTTTCAGTATGCTGGATGTTATTTCCTAGAGGCTCTAGATAACTTACTTTCCTCTAAACAGTGTTTAGGTTTTCTTCTGTCAGGCAATTATATTGCAGGTAAAGACAAACTGTGGGTTAGATGAGAGTATAGACTCTCTGAGAATTGGAGAAACATAGAAAGTTGGCACCCACTCACAGGCTCTTATCCACGGATCTCTACTGGGTGCTGAAAAGATTGGGAACAGGCTGGGAGACTAAAGAGGCCATCTTTCAGTGGTGGAAGGGAGTGACTGCCAATAAGGAAAAGGAATGAAACACTACCTGAACCCTTCAACGTTACAGAAAAAAAGCCTTAAACCATTGGGAGGAGGGCAGCAGCAAACACTGTCCACTGTGGCTAGGGGATGGGTAAAAGAAAAACAATGTTTACTCCTAGTGTAGGATTAGGAAAGAGATCAAGGATTTTAATAGATGGAAATGCAAATAAAGAAATAAAAAAACACATTAACAGTGATGAAGAATGCATTTTACGGGCTCATCAAAAAACTAGTCAAGGAAAGTATAAATGAGCTTCAAGACAGAAGAAAAGCATAAATGAGCTCCAAGACATGAGAAATTACCCAAACTGAGATACAAAGTGATTTAAAAAAAAAAAAGTAAGGGAAAAAAACCCAGAATAGAGCCTCCAAGAATTGTGGGACTATAACAAATGAACTACCATATGTAATTGGAATATCACACAGAGATGAGAGAGTAAATGGTGCAGAAGAAATACTAGAAGAGAAAATGTTCCAAAAATGAGAAATGAGAAATTTCCAAAAATGATTTAAGAAATCAAAACATAAATCTAAGAAGCTCAGTGACCACCTACAAAAAGCAGGATAAACACACAACACACACACCCACACACATTCCCCAAGACAAATCATATTCAACCTGCTATAAACACCCAATGATAAAGGAAACATCTTTGATGCAGAGAAATGAAGATAAGAATTACAACCGACTTCTCATCAGAAACTATGCAAGGCAAAAGACATAATGGCATTCTTAAAATAATGTAAGAAATACACTGTGAACAAAGAATTCTATACCCAGCAAGAAATTTTTCAAAGTAAAATAAAGTACTTTCAAGCCAATCCAAGAGACTTGGTTACCAGAAGACCTGAACTGCAAGAAACGTAAAATAAAGTTCTTCAGGCAGAAAGAATAACAGACACTTGATGCTACACGAAAATGCAGAACTCTGAAAATAATTAAAGTGAAGGTAAATGTAAAATATATTTTTTTCTTATTTTTAGTTACTTCAAAACAGAACTGTGTAAAGTAGCACTGCCTGATAGAACTTTCTGAGATGATGGAAACGTTCTATATCTTACACAGTTCAATATGAAAGCTAAAAGCTACACGTGGCTACTAAGCACGTGAAAATTGCTAGTGCAACAGAGGAAATTAATTTGAACTTAATTTAATACTAACTATTCTAAATCTAAAGTTAAATAGTCACACTGGCTAGTGACTAAGATACTGAAAAATGCAGTTCTAAAGCAAACATAGTAGCAAGGTGCTATGAATTTATGGCATATGTAAAAGTAAAATGCATGACAATAACAGCACAAAAGATAGTAAGGAAAAACTGGATATATACTGTTGTAGAGCTCTGACACTATATAAAAAGTAGCATAACACTGCTTGAATATAGACTGCAATTAAAGATGTGTAACATAAATCATACACAAACTAGTATAACTTTTTTCAAAGAAGCAAAATAAGTATAAGTAGCGAGACAATAATGAAGATAAAAGGGACTCAAAATACAGAACAGAGAGCAGATACGTTAATAGAGAACAACTAGTAAGATGGTAGATTTAAATCCAATTATTTCAATAATTACATTAAACGTAAATGACCTGAATACCTAACTAAAAAACCAGATTGTCAGGATAAAAAAGGTGGGTTGTCTACAGCAAACCCACTTTAAATATAAAGGCATAGACTGAAAAAGATATATCAGGCAAACACTAATCGACAGAAAAGTGGAGTGGCGATATTAATATCAGATAAAGCAGACTTCAGAAGACGAACTACTACTAGAGATAAAGAGGGACATATAACAATAAAAAAGTCAATTCACCAAGAAGACATAACAATCCTAAATACATATGCACCCAACAATAGAGGTTCAAAATACATGAAGCAAAAACTGTTAGAACAAGGAGAAATAAACAAATCTACAATTATACTCTGAGACTTCAACTCTTCTCGCAGTGATCAACAAAACCTCAGTAAGAAAACAGAAAATCTAACAAGCACTATCAATCAACTTGGTCTGATAATTACAGAATATTTAATATAAAATATAGAATTTAATATGGAATACAGAATTCATAGACTACTTCACCCAAAAGCAGCATAATACACATTTTATCTTTTTTTTTATTTTTGGTGAGCAAGATTGGCCCTGAGCTAATACCTGTGCTCATTTTCCTCTATTTTGCATGTGGGACATCACCACAGCATGGCTTGCTGAGTGGTGGGTACCCCAGGTCGCCGAGGTGCGGCATGCAAACTTAACCACTATGCCGCCTGGCTGGCCCCTACACATTATTTTAAAGTGCACATGGAACAACTACCAAGACTGACCATATTCTGAGCTATAAAACAAACTTTAAAGAATTTTAAAGAAATTATACAAATTGTTATCTTGTCTATAACAAAATTAAACATAGCAATCAATTACAGAAACAGATAGACAAAATCAACATAAAATTTGTGGGAACATCTAAAGTAGTGCTTAGAAGGAAAAGAAGAAAAAGCCCTCAAATTAATTGCCTAAGCTTACACCTTAAGAGATCAGAATAGAGAGGATTTAAACCCAAATCATACAAAAAGAAATGGTAAAGAGCAGAAATCAATGAAATTGAAAACATGAAAAAAAAGCAATAAAACAAAAAGCTAAATCTTTGGAAAAATTAATAAAATTGATAAACCGAGAAACAAACTACCAAAGACAAAAGAGAGGACACACTGCCAATATCAGGAATGAAAGAAAAAGACATCACAACAGATGCTACAGACATTAAAAGGATAATAAAGAAACAACTTTATGACAATAAACACATAAAATAGACAAATTCCTTGAAAGACCCAACTACTAAAGCTCATATAGTGGGTAAAAGTGACTCATATAGTCAAAAGGTGAAAGCTTTCAAGAAGAAATAGATAACCCTAATCATCCTATATCTATTAAAGCAATTGAATTTATCCTTTAAAATCTTTCAGTAAAGAAAACTCTAGGCCCAGATGGGTTAGCTTGCAAATTCTAACAAACATTTATGAAATAAATACTAACCCTGTGCAAAATGTTTTAGAAAATACGAGGAAGAAACACTTGCCAACTCTATGAGGCCAGCAAGCACTACCCTGACAAAAACTACATGAAAAGGCATCCTTCATGGACACAGATACAAAAAAGTACCCAACAAAATATTAGCAAATCTAATCCACCAATTTATAAAAATGATAATACACCATGACCAAGAGAAGTTTATCTAGAGAATGCAAGGTTGACTCAACAGTTGAAAATAAATCAATGTAATTCATCTTATTACTGGATCAAAGAAGATAAACCACATGAACATCTCAACAATACAGTAAAAACATCTGGCCAAACTCAATGTCCACTCATGATGAAAACTCTCAGCAATCTAGGAACATAATGGGAACATCCTTAGCTTGATAAAAGTTCCTATTATACTTAATAACGAAAGACTGAAAGCTTTCCTCTCAAGATCACGAACAAGAAAAGGATATCCACTCTCACTACTCCTATTCAACAACATACTAGAGGTCCTAGCCAGGGCAATTAAAAAAAAAAGAAAGAAAAAGTAGGGGAGGTGTACACATAAATTGAAAACAAAAGAAATAAAATTGTTCTATATTTACAAATGACATAATTATCTACATAAAAAAATCCCAGAGAATCTACAAAACAAAAGTTACTAGAATAAGTGAATTTAGCAAGGTTGCCAGATTCAAGGACAGTATACAAAAACCAACTGTATTTCTACATACTATCAACGAACTAGAAACTGAAATTTAAGAAAATTATCAATTACAATAGTATCAGAAGTGATAAAATACTTAGTTATAAACCTAACAAAATAAGAGCAACAATATCTGTATGCTGAAACTACAAAATGCTGATGAAAAAAATCAAAGATTTAAATAAATGAAGATATCCTGTCTTCACTGATTGATTCAACATTAAGATGTCAGTTCTTTCCAAACAGATCAATGCATTCAACACAATCTAAATTAACATCCTCACAGTACTTTTTGCAGAAACCAAGAAGTCACTTCTAAAAAATGTTATGGAAAAGCAAAGGAACTAGAATAGCCAAAATGATTTTGAAAAAGAATAAAGTTGGAGGACTCACATTACCTCATTTCAAGACTTATTATAAAGCAACAATAATCATGACAATGTGGTACTGTCAAAATGATAATTACAAGGATAGTCCAGAAATAGACTTACATATATGGTTAATCGATTTTTGACTAAATTAATTCAATGGGGAAAGGGGAAGTACACCCAAGAAATGGTGCTAGAACTGGGAAAATGAGCCTTGACCCTTATCTCATGCCATCAACAAAAATTAATTCAATATGGATGATACACCTTGACATTAAAGCCAAAACTATAAACTTGTAGAAGAAAACTTAAGAGGAAATCTGCACAACTTTGTATTAACCAAACTTAGAATACTGAAATACAAATCACAGAAAAAAAATTGACAAATTGAATAATCAAAATTAAAAGCGCCTCTATTTTAAAAAGTTAGGAAAATGAAAAAGTAAGTCTCAAACTGCAACGTTATGTGTATGCGTTTGTGTGGGTCAAAGGACTTGTATAAAAAATGTATAAAGAATTCTTACAACTCAATAAGGCAAACAACCCCATGTTTAAAAATGGGCACAAGATTTGAACAGATACTTCACAATGGAAGATGTACAAATGACCCATAAACACATGAGCAAATTCTTGGCGTCATTAATCATCAGATAAATATAAATTAAAATTACAGTGTGATACTATTACATACCCACTAGAGGGACTAAAATTAAAGAGACTGAAATAACCAAGTGTTGCTGAGGATGGAGAGCAACTAAAACTGTAAAATGGGAAATAGTTTGGCAAGTTCTTATATTTAAACATTCACTTACCGTACAACCCAACGAATCCAGCTCTAGCTATTCACCCAAGAGAAACAAAAACATATGTTCACACAAAAACTCATGAATGAATGTTCACAGCAGCTTTATTAATAACAGCCCCAAACCGGAAACAATCCAGATATCCATAAATAGGTGAAATGGTCAACAAATTGTGGTAAATCAATACCGTGTAGAACCACTCAGCAATAAAAAGTCGTGAACCTGTTAAACACACAAAAACATGGATGACCCTCAAAAACATCACGCTGAGAGAAAAAAAGCCAGATGCAAAAGAGTACATATTACATAAGCCCATTTACATGAAATCTAGAACAAATGAAAACAATTTATAGTGAGAAAAAGAGGACAAACGGGGCTGAGGGTGAAAATGTGACTTACCGCAAAAGGGCAGAAGGGAACTTTTGGGGATGACAGAAATATTCTATATCTTAATTGTGGTAATGAAAATACTCTACTCTTGATTATGGTGGTGGTGACATGGGTGTACATATTTGCCGAAACACACTGAGCGGTATATTTTACATATGCGTTTCACTGTATGTAAATTATCCTCAATAAAGTTGCTTCTTTAAAAAGGAGCTCTCTTGGAAAAACATTAACCAGACAATACTGGTGATGCCCTTATATAACCACTCAAAATATGTCAAAAATATCAATAGCATTCAATACCTATTTATGGTTTTTTAAAATGTCATCATAAATGAAAAACAACAATAAAATCATCTTGGAACGCCAAGATTAGAAGAAAACATTTTAACTTAATATTCTCTACCAGAAAGCTTCAGCAACATCATAATTGATGCTAAAACATCAGAAGCATTCCCCTTCAAGTCAGAACCACCACCAAGTTTTTAGCTATCACTGCTACTATTCAACATTAGATAGGACTTATAATAGCCAAAGCAATGAGGAAAACACCTAAGTTATAAAAATTGAAAAGAAAGCCATAAAACTGTGAATATTTTCAGATAATCAACAACTCAATAAAGTGATTAGACACATAATAAACAGAAAAAAATTCAAAAGTTTTCTTACAACCAGAGAAAAGAGAGAAATGTTACTGCACATTTCCATCCACTCAAGCAATCAAATCATAAATCAGCTAGGAATACTAAGAAGGAATGTATACATACGGAAAAAAGACTATAAAACTTTCCCTAAGAATATAAAGCAAGTTGTGAATAAAATGGAGAGACAAACCATACATACATACATTTCTGAGGGGAGAGACTCAATATCACAAGGTCAGTTCGCTCCAAATTAAGCTAAAACTTCAATACAACCTCATTCAAAATACCAAAGGATTTTTTATTTAATTTACAAGTTGAGTCTAAAGTTCATCTGGAGAAGAAATGCATAAGAAACAGTCAAGAATAATTCCGAAAAGAGTAATAAGGAGGGAGAAATCGTTACCAAAATTTTAAATGTGCATACCCTTTAACCCAGTAATTCCATTTCTAAGAATCTGTGCTCCAGAAATAATCACGTACAGACAGAAGTTTCCTGAACTGCTGACTCTTAGGATGAAGGTAGGACCAAGGGGGAAGTCAGAGTTGCACTTTTTACCTTACATTCTTCCATATTGTTTTAATTTTTAGAATTTAGAGAGATTTAAAGTTTGTAATTAAAAACCAATCAATAAATTAAAAAGTTAAGAAACCAATTAATTTAAATGTCTTTCAGTAAGGGAATGGTTAAATAAATTATAGCCCATTCAAACTAATGAAATACCACTTAGCCTTTAAAAGTATTAGGGAGACCTATATATAAAATAAGCAAATATTACAATTAAAGATATCTAAAATATATAATGAAGTGAAAAGAGCAAGTGGTATACCAATGTGTTTGACACACCCCTCTGCTCAAAAAACTTTATATGAATGTACATATGTTTAATAGTGCATTTAGAAAGATGCACAGTAAATTAACTCCAGACACTACAGTGGGACTGGGAGACGAAAACAAATGTTCACATTTTACCTAAAAATCCTTTTTCTATATTGTTGAATTTTACATCAAGCTGGCACGCCTGTAATTAATTTTTTAAAATCAAATTATTTCATATAAAAATGACACGAATTCCAGAAGACAATTACAAAAATGAAAAAAAAATAGTTTAAACACTTATTTCTGTTATCCTCATGTTTATGTACATACTCTTCAAATGATCTGTAGCCTTCAGCAAAGATGACTGCCATTTTAAAGAAATTTAACTGACCAAACAGCTCATGCTAAAAATAACAATATATGAAGCCTTTTAAAAAATCGTAAACTTCACGTAACCAGCAGACTCAAAGCAGTGTCTACGCGCACATACAAAAAAAAAATGTTAATGCTGGAGAAGGAAGTCTCCTAGATTATTCTTCCTCCCTGCAAAAAGACTCTTTACCTCCTCCCCTTTTCTTCCACTTGATCTGAGCGGCTTTAAACTCACCATTTTGAATGTGCGCAAAATGATTAACAAGCAGTAATCTTAGGGAGGCCAAAATTGAAGCTGCATCTGCCAGAGGCGTGCTGTGACCTGACATCGCTAACGGGGAGAAGCATTGACGGAAGGGTGCTAATACCCGGAGAAGAACGACTGCTATGATTTGGACAGGGTGTCTGCGTGCCCGAGCCTCGCTGACAATCGGGAAAAACGCAAATACAGCCAGTAGAGCGACGGCAACGGAAGGCTTCTCGAGGGAGGGGGCGGCAGGCCTGTGGCGTACGACGGATCAGCTCTCTGCGGGGTGACTGGACATGGGGACAGGAGGCGGGTGTGAGGTGCTGGAGGGGGGCACACTCTCACACCGTCGCGAGTGTGGGGGAGAGGCAGCGGGGTCCTTGGCCACGGCACCAAGGACAGCAGAAGCAGCAGCAGGAAAAAGCGGCCGGTGGACACCCCCGACACCAATCGACGCCCTCCGCTGTGGGCTGCGGGCCCGGCGGCCACGGACCCGAGCTAGGCCCCAGGTCCGGGCTGGCCGGGGCCCAGGAGGCGAAGAAGGCCTCTCGCAGCCTGCCATCAACCCCACCCACCATGGCCGGCGCAGTGGGCCGGGGACAGGCCCGGCTCCTTCTCGAGGAGAGAAACGAAGAAGCGGAGGAGGCGACGGCAACAACTTCCTCGCCCGACCCTCACATTCCCGACATGAGAACCAGCCAGAGTGTAACAACAACAACAAAAAAATCCCCTCACCGAACTGTGCAGCGGCTCCGGAGCGAGAACAGCGCTCGATCCTCCACCCGCCACCACCGCCTTCTTCTCCGCCTCCGACTCCTCCCCCGCCGAACGCGCCGCGGCAGGCGGCGGCGGCGGCGGCGGCGGAAGCAGAGGCAGCGGCGGCGCGTCCCACCCCTTGCACCGTGGTGGAGGCGAAAGAGGAGGGCACGCAAGCCCCGCCCCCAAACAGCGCCGACCAATAGACTTCAAGGGCCTCTGCGGGAAAAACCCACATATCCAATGGGAACCTGAGGAGTAGGCTCACGTCAGTGGTTGGGACGTGGCAGAAAAAGGGAAAAATATTTGGACTGTCTATATGCCCTGGTCCCCCTCAACTCGCCCAGGGAGGCTTCACCGATTGGTCGAAGAGCGGAAGGACGAAGCCACACTCCGCCCCGTCCCCGTTTGGGCCCGCCTCCTTTCCCTGCAGCACTGCGACGTTTGAGGAGGGGCGGGGAGCCGTGCTGGGGCTGGAGCGGTACAGCCTTTTGTGGTTTGGGCTGGGAGAAACGGGCGGGGTCTCGGGGAAAGGGAAGGGGTGTGGAGCTAAGGGGAGGACTGGCGCAGCTAGCCTTGTTCAGAAATTCTAACAGCAACCGCCAAAAGGGGGGCTTAAAATCAATCCTAATTCGACTGGAAATCTGACTAACAAGGTTTAAATCTGGCATAAAGTTCAATCCGTTGCAGTTCAGATACGGGTGGGACAAGAAAAAAGAGCAGACGGAGAAATGGCACGTTTGCCCACCTTGACTCTGCTCACCGTATAGTGCCTTCTCCCCTTCCACCCCACAGTCAGACCGTTGCCCCCTCATTTCTGATTCTACTGGGACAGAGACGGGGGCAGAGTATAGGGGAGGCTTGCGTTTTCTCTTTAGAGCCGTGGCCTGACCAGAGCCTTCCCGTTTGCATCTTGAGGCTGATAAGTTGTCAAACCGGGAAGTATCATCACTCCCATCGCATGCAACCAAAATAAACAAAACAGCTGTAGTCACTGGACACTTTGCTTAATTTAAACCCGGGTAACAGTTTAGTTAATCATATCATTGATGCTAAATTGTTTCTTCGTCCTGCTCATGTCCTGTTTTTTCATCCTGATCATGTACGCTTCTCTGATTACAGTCCCGCTCTCCTCCCATCTTATTCCCCAAAGCACCTCCACCCCCTCCACACACATGTCCAGGATCTATTTATCGCGTCGCCTCCCCCAAAAATTAAGAGCCCCACTTCTTGTGCTGTCCCTGGCAACTGCAAAACCTCCCGCCAGTGAACTGTTTTGTTTTTTTTTTCTGTTGATGAAAACAAATCCAAAATTTACTGCAGAAACTTAGGTTATGAGGATTTGCTAGACATTTCATGAAATCAGATCAAAGTCTCAGCCCACTCCTGTAGTACATTTATTACCAAGATATCATTTTCCACTTGATATTTCTCTGCTTTGCACATGTTGTTCTAGATGTTGTGGCTCTTTTTCCTTCTAAGTCTCTGTCTCTGAAAGAGAACTCATACTTTAATCGTATTTCCCTAATCTCCCTTTTGGCTGTTGCATATTGATCCAATTGGATACACTAACCTGTTTGTTGTGGCAAGGTTTCCCAAATTTCAGTCTTTTTTCATATCATATCTGTGTATACTACTCACAGTATTATTTATTCTCTTTAAGTATATTTTTTTCTTCAATTTCTTTTAGAGGGAAACTTTATAAAAGTACTATAAATGAAAAACCTTTATTACCTATCCTAAGTTGAAAAGAACTGTAAGTGAACATAGAACAATATTTTTAAATTCTGGCTGGAAACTATTGTCTGCTAAAGTCTTTGAGCCTAGAGCCCACTCCCTGTTAAAAGGGTAGGTTACTGAGCATTAGGTATTAATGACTAAGCATGCAAATAGCATTTTTATCATGATGCAATCAAATGATTGAAAAATAGAACCAAAAATAGGAATCACTTTCTCACTCTGTGAGTCATTGTTTTTAATTCTGCATGCATGTCCCAGCTAAAGTCATCCAAGGCCTCAGAAGTGATCTATGTTACTCTTTTGGAAACTGCTATGGAGGCTTGAAGCGTTCTGGAATCAAACAGACCGTATTCTTATATTAGCTCCTGCATTTATAGCCGTGTGCCTCTGGGTAATCTACTTACCTCTTTGGCCTCAATTTCCAATTTAAATATGGGGAAAGTAATAATGCCTACTCGTGAGTCGTTGTATAGATTAAATAGCCTAATAAATGTAAAGCATATCATACCTAGCATGTGTAAGTACTAAATACACATTAGCTTATGTATTGTATTGTATTAGTATATGTATAGAGAGAAAATAATGGGCATTATTGACTTATATGTATTATTAATGTTGATTCCAGAGGTGAGAAGCACTCCCTAAGGCAATGGTTAAAAGTACCACATGGTGTAATGCATTGGTTCTTAATGAACCCCCAATCCCCAGACCAAAAGCATCAGCATTCTTGGGAACTTTTTTAAAATGCAAATTCTCAAGTAGTTCCAACCTCAGACATGAATTGGAAACTAGGTGTGGAGGCCAGCAATCTGTATTTTAGCAAGTCTTCCAGGTAATTGTGATGCACGCAAGTTTGACAACCACAGATATAATAGAAGGAGGATTGGTCAAGGAGTGAGAGGACTTGAGTTCTAATCATAGCCTTAGAGTGACATCAGCAAAAAAGGAGGCATGAGGTCTTCTGAAAATTCTTTTCTCCACAAAAGCAATGAGAAAACTGGCAAAATTGTCAGAATCCACTTTTTCAGAACTCCGGAAATTAACCAAAGACTTGCAACAATCCAGCATTTAGTCAAGAAAAACAGCTGAATCTCAGTGAGAACTGCGAGCTTTGTGATATTTTGACTTGCTCTAATCCAATCTTCTCATCTCCAGCTCTGCTGTAGCATTGAAAAACAATGGCCCACGGCCCCGTAGCTTAGCAGTTAAGTGCTCGTGCTCTGCTACTGGCGGCCCGGGTTCGGATCCCGGGCGCCCACCGACGCACCGCTTCTCCAGCCATGCTGAGGCTGCGTCCCACATACAGCAACTAGAAGGATGTGCAACTATGACATACAACTATCTACTGGGGCTTTGGGGAAAAAAAAGGAGGAGGATTGGCAATAGATGTTAGCTCAGAGCCGGTCTTCCTCAGCAAAAAGAGGAGGATTAGCACAGATGTTAGCTCAGGACTGATCTTCCTCACAAAAAAGAAAAAAGAAAAACAATGGCCCACAATCTCGGTGAAAACCAGCAGCCTGGCAGCCACCTGACAAGGCAGATAGGTTGGAGCTCTTTCAAAGCATAATTCCAAGAGGATAATCGTTGTTTCACCTATCTGATGGTTCCC
Source organism: Diceros bicornis minor (assembly GCF_020826845.1). Lineage (NCBI taxonomy): Eukaryota > Metazoa > Chordata > Mammalia > Perissodactyla > Rhinocerotidae > Diceros > Diceros bicornis. Next base: position 32,707,572 of record NC_080740.1, read on the forward strand.
TAGAAGATCTCACTTGCCAAGATGTCTTCATTTGATTTGATTCAGAGCCAACCCATTGCAAAAAGCGTTTTCCGCAGAAGTGTTTGTCATAAACAATGAGAGGGAATTGATGAACTTCTTGCCACCTTAGGCAATGGAAACAGTTGGGGCAAACAAGAGGTTAACCAAAAACCTTGTAGGAAAAACTGGAGAATGTAGAAACTTGGAAAAGCTCCAACATATTCATGGGAATCTAGAAACCAACACACATGTTCAGGGTTGTGCTAAACTGTGCATACGCTCAGGAAAGACCTGAGAAGACCCTAAGCATTCAGCTTAGGGTGACCTTGAGGCTCTATATAAGCAAAGTGAAGGCTCAAGGAGAGTTGGCAACTGCCTGGCTTAGTGTTGAAACTTCCAGGCCCTTAAGCAACTCTGTCTAATTATTAGCTGAGCACTAAGCTAACCAAGCAGAATCTTCCATGGCCACACACATGACAAAAAATATAGACTTTACAAAAGTGGTTCAGAAAAGTCGCTTGACAAACTAAAAACAACTACAACAAACAGCAACAACAAAAAACCCTGGAGAAGAGGAAGAATCTGATTTTAAGAGTTTCCACGTCATATTTTTTTAAATGTCTGGTTTTCAATAAAACCAAAAGTTTGTTCTTCAAAAATATCAACAAAAGTGACAAATCCTTTAGCTAGACTAAACAAGAAAAAAAGAGAGAGGACTCAAATCACTAAAATCAGGAATGAAAGAGGGAACATGACTACTAACCTTACAGAAATAAAAAGTAATTACAAGGAAAAGCTGAAAACATTTGTATGCTAACAGGTCAGAAAACCTAGACAAAATGGACAAATTTCTAGAAAGGCACAAACCAGGAAAACTGATTCAAGAAGAAATGGAAAATGTAACCTTAGCCTTGTCATTTATGAACTGAATGACCTTAGGTTGGTCATTTAATTTTCTTGAGCCTTAGTTTCTTGAGCTAGAAAACAGAGATAATAAAATAATATCTATGTCATAGCATTTAAATGAGGTGATAAATATAGAGAGGTTATACTAGTTAAGGTAACTCTAGCCACGGTAATAAATAAAACTCTCAAGTCTCAGTAGCACAATACAAGATTATTTATTATTAAAAGCCCATTCACTCTGATGGGTGGGAAGCTCTGCTTCACATTCGGGGACCTGAGCTCTATCATATTCAATACATGGCTTTCATTATAAGTTGAGCACCAACATCCAGCCAATAGAATGGAGGAAGCATGGAGGAAAAGAATGTGAAGGATTTCTGAGGCTTTTATTGGCCTAGAATGGAAGTGGCCTAGTCATTAATGATCATGATCTGCCAGCAGATTACCTTGAACCTATGGAGGCTTGGTTTTAGGCTATGTTAGGACGAGTCTATCTCAGTTTTGTCCTTACCATTAGCATGGAGCCCTTATTGCTAGGGTGTGGCTCTGACTCTTAGAGTGTCACCCTTCTGGGGTCTCAACTGAACGCTTGGGATATTTACTAAGATCCCTCTCTGGGCAGGACTTAAATTCCTATCTTTTATTCCCAGACCATATGGCTGCTGAAATCTATGCTCAGCTCTTTATAATCTCAGTTTCTGTTTTCTGCTGGGTTTCTTGGAGTCTTACTCTTTGCACGCATCATTTAGGAGTCAGCTAACAACTTAAAGGGAATTTATATGAAGGTTTTGAGGTTCCTTCTTTGCAGTTCCTTCCTCTTGGGGATTTTTCCACTAGAGTTAAGCCACTTTGGCGACTTTGTACTCTGACCTCTTGTCTCCTCCATGTACTACAGTACCATGTTCTGCTTGAACTCTAGTCCTTGGCACCACAATTTGGTAAATGCTTTCAAGGAAAAAGCCGGGATAATGTGAAGCTCACCTTAGGTTTCACTTCTGTCAAGAATCATAGGCTCTCCAGTTCTACCTGCGTTGCTAACTCTTAAATGCCTTCAAACATTTGTTTTATATATTTTCCCAGTTATTGTAGTTGCTTTCAGTGGGAAGGTTAGTCTGATGGAAGTTAATCCATTGTGGTTGCAACCAGGAGTCCACCAGATGGTTGTTTTAAAGTTTGAACAGAGAAATGCATTTTTAGTCTAGACTCATGGTTCTTTATCAATAGAATTTCTTCCAAATCTTAATCAACTTTTGGTATTTTTTCTTCCAGTCAGTTTTATGAGTCATTAGCCATATCCAAAGTTCTTTCCTAGATTTAATTCTCAAATCTGGTTTAATTCTTTGCTTCCCAACCTCCATACCTCTCTTTCAATTTGAGGCCACCAAGATTGAGTGGGAAAGCTGTACTCTTAGACTGAATTTTTTCATAAAGATTAGTCTTAATTAGCCTGTGTCAGTCAAAACCTTTCTCAGTCTTTTATCTACAGTTTAGGGTCTAGTGGAAGTCCACTTTTCCAGTCGTTTGCAGCCCCAAACTTATGGTATTTCTCTACTTCATTTCTATTTGCATACTACCATTTATTGCCTGAGCTCAACTCTTTGATCTTATACTTTGCTAAACAGTCAATAACAACAATACAAACCTCTAACATTCTGTTTTCAAACCTTTTCCCCTGGAATTAGAGACTCTACAGGCACTTTATCTGCCTTCCAAATTACCACAATGGTAGCTATTTTTTAACCAAATGCTTTGAGACTGTATAGCATGGATCTCTATCTTTCTAGTGTCTGATATCAGTTGCTTCACCACCCACGGACCAACTGCTAAGCCAGTGCATGTATTTGTAATATTTTGTTATACGCAATCTTGTATTAATTAAGCAACAGTAAATAATATAACAGATAAAGCCTAAAATTTTATGGAGTAACTCAATAGAAGTATATTTCTTGAACACATAAGGCCCACCTAGTGGTGGCAGAGAGAGGTAATGGGGAAGAGGTACGTACTTCTTTATACCACAATTCAATGACCCGTGCTTGCCCGAGGCTGAGCCATCTTCAACCACATGTTCCAAGTTTGTTCTGAGAAGCCTCACCAAATAGATAAAGAACCTTGACCAGCTGAGTCCTGGTTGAGGACAAAAGGAACATGAAATAGGTAGTTGAAAAAAGAGATTATATAAACTCTACCAATTACAGCCTGTGACATAATTTATTCCATAGGTTATATCTGTGGTTCTCAAACTGCTGAAACTGCACATGCAGCATCAGAATCACCTAGGAAGTTGTTGTAAATGCAAATTTTTGTGTCTTATTCCAGACTTACTGAATCAGAAACATTTGGTGTGGGGCCCAGCTCTCTGTTTAATGAGTCCTCCAGGTGATTCTAATGTAGGCTAGGCTTTGAGAACCGCTGGGTTTCAGGACATCAACATTGGGTTGAGAAGTAGATACATTGACTGATGAGACTTTGGTTCTCTCCTTTCCTAGAGAGACTAAATGCAATTATATGGTAGCTGTTTTCGTGTCAAAGTTTAAGTATGAAGAGAAGAGAGTGTGTGGACTGGACTATGACAGACAATATTGATTGGCTTCTTCAGCCTTCCTTACAGTCTTGTAACATATCTTCCTACACTGGAGAACTTGGAAAGTTAAGAACTCCACTTCTTAGATTCTATTGCAGCTAGGGTTCCAGATGGGATTTAGGTTCTACCTATTAGATGCACCCACGTGAGATCTGTAAGGTGAACGTGAATGTCATAAGTCAACGCTATCCTTCTGCAGTTTTGGTTATTTCTGCTGCAAGTCCAGGTTGGAGGAATTGAATTCTTTCTATCAGCTGTGGCGGAAATCCTAATGACTGGTCTCGAGTTGTGTGGCAGTCCAGAGTTAGGGGGAGACATCCATTTTGTTGGTGTGGATTGTGTGGAGATGACTTGGTTCTGGAGCTGGGAACTACAGTGATGGTTTCTTTGAACTGCCAAACAGTTTTTGATACTGTGTTTTTCTGCTCATGGCAAGGGCAGAAGTTCCCTTGGTGGTCAGTTTTTCAGTGTGATTTTGGGGATAGTTCTTGGATGCCCCAGTTAGAGCCTATTTCATCAGCCCTCAAAGCAATTTTATATCATATAATAAATCTTTTTTCTGCTAGAGTGCTAGCAGAAAAAATCTTGCTAGAGTGGATTAAGTTTTCTGAAACTGATTTGAAATGGTACAGTAGGTGACCTGTTTCTTCTGTCTGGAAGCTTTTAGTGTATTTCCCTTACCTTTCTGTTCTAAAATTTTACAACGATTTATTCTAAATGTGGGTCTATTTTGATTCATTGGTAAAATCTTTTCTGTACAAAGAATTAAATCTTTGAGACCAGGGAAATTTTTCTATGTTATTAGATTGATAATTTCCTCTCCTCTCTTTTCTTTGCTCTCTACATCTCTTCCAATTCTTTTCTCTCACCATTTCACCCTATTTTTCTCCAACTTTCTAAGAGTCCTTAAACTTTATCTTTAATTCCTTCTACTGAATTATTTTTCCAGCCATCATATTTTTAAATTCTAAGATTTCTTCCTTTTTATGCCATACTGCTCTTATTTTTTGGATATAATCTTTTGTTGAATCATTCCAAAGATTCAACTTTATTTTTATTGAAGTATGCTTGACAAATAAAAATTGTATATATATAGAAAAGATATACAATATGATGTTTTGCTATACATATACATTATTAAATGATTACCACAATCAAGCTAATTAGCATATCCCTCACATTATACAGCTAGTTCTCTTGGTTTTTTTTTTTTTTTTTGGTGAGAACATTTGAGATACACCCTCTTAGCAAATTTCACGTATACAATACATGATTGTTAACTATAGTCACCATACTGTGTACATTAGGTCTCCAGAACTTATTTAAATTCTAACTGAAAGTTTAGACCCTATAACCAACATCTATTCCTCCACCCTGGTAACCACCATTCTACTCTCTGTTACTATGAGTTGACTTTTTGAGATTCCACATATAAGTGAGATCATGCAATGTTTATCTACACTCTTCAATGCATCTATTCTCGGATTTGAACATAGGGGTGCATTTATCTTTTTGAACTAGTGTTTTCATGTTCTTTGGATAAGTACCCAGAAGTGGAATAGCTGGATCATGTGATACTTGTATTTTTAATTTTTTGAGTACTCTCCATACTGTTTTCCATAGTGGCTGCACCAATTTATATACCCACCAGCAGTGTTATGTGGGTTCCCTTTTCTCCACATCCTCTCCAACACTTGTTATTTCTTGTCTTCTTGATAATAGCTGTTCTGACTGGAGTGAGGTGATATCTCACTGTAGTTTTGATTTGTATTTCCCTAATAATTAATGATGTTGAACATCTTTTCAGGTGCCTGTTGGCCAACTGTATATCTTCTTTGGAAAAATGTCTGTTCAGATCCTCTGCCCATTTTTTGATCAGGTTGTTTTTTTTGTTGTTGTTGAGTTTTATGAGTTCTTTATATATTTTGGATATTAACCCCTTATCAGATATATGATTTGCAGATATCTTCTCCCAATTGTTAGCTTGTCTTTTTGTTTTGTTGATGGTTTCCTTTGCCATGCAGAAGCTTTTTAGTTTGAGGTAGTCCCATTTTATTTTTTCTTTTGTTTCCCTTGCCTGAGGAGACATGGTATTCAAAAAGATACTGCTAAGACTGATGCAAAAGAGCATGCTGCCTGTGTTTTCTTCTAGGAGTTTTACAGTTTCAGGTCTTATATTCAAGTCTTTAATCCATTTTGAATTAATTTTTGTCTATGGTATAAGATAGTGGTTTACTTTCATTCTTTTGCATGTCCAGTTTTCCCAGCACCATTTATTGAAGAGACTTTCCTTTCTCCATTGTGTGTTCTTGGCTCTTTTGTTGAAAATTAGCTGTCCATAGATGTGTGGGTTTATTTCTGGGCTTTCAATTCTGCTCCATTGATCTGTGTGTCTGTTTTTCTCCAGTACCATGTTGTTTTGATTACTATACTTTGTAGTATATTGTGAAATCAGGGGATGTGATAGCTCCAGCTTTGTTCTTTTTTCTCAGCATTGCTTTGGCTATTTGGGGTCTTTTGTTATTCCATATAAATTTTAGGATTCTTTGTTCTACTTCTGTGAAAAATGTCATTGGGATTCTGATTAGGATTGCATTGAATCTGTAGATTGTTTTAAGTCATACAGAGATTTTAACTACATTAATTCTTCCAATCCATGAGCATGGAATATCTTTCCACTTCTTTGTGTCTTCTTCAATTTCTTTCAACAATGTCTTATAGTTTCAGTGTATAGATCTTCTACCTCCTTGGTTAAATTTATTCCTAGGTATTTTGTACTTTTTATTATGATTGTAAATAGGATTGTATTCTTGATTTCTCTTTCTGCTAGTTCATTGTTAATGAATGTATAGAAATGCAACTGATTTTTGTATGTTGATTTTATACCCTGATCTTTACTGTATTTGTTAATTTTTCTAATAGGTTTTTGGTGAATTCTTTATGATTTTCTATATATAAAATCATGTCATCCACAAATTGTGACGGTTTTACTTCTTCCTTTGCAATTTGGATAATTATTGTTTCCTTTTCTTGCTGATCACTCTGGCTAGGACTTCCAATACTATGTCGAATAAGAGTGGTGAGAGTAGGCACCCTTGTCTTGTTCCTGTTCTTAGAGGGATAGCTTTCAGTTTTTCACCATTGAGTGTGATGTTAACTGTGGGTCTGTTGTATATGGCCTTTATTATGTGGAGGTAATTTCCTTCTATCCCCATTTTACTGAGAGTTTTTATTGTAAAAGGATGTTGGATCTTGTCAAGTGCTTTCTCTGCATCTATTGAGATATCATGTGATTTTTATTCATTTTGTTAATGTGGTGTATCACATTGATTTATTTGTGGATGTTGAACTATCCCTGCATCCCTGGAAAAAATCCCACTTGATTGTGGTGTATGATCCTTTAAAAGTATTGTTGTATTCAATTTGCTAATATTTTGTTGAGGATTTTTGCATCTATATTCATCAGCAATATTGGCCTGTAGTTTTCCTTTTTTATGTTGTCCTTGTCTTGTTTTGGTATCCTGATAATGTTGGCCTTGTAAAATGGTTAGGAAATGTCCCATCCTCTTCAATGTTTCGGAAGAGTTTGAGAAGGATAGGTATCAAATCTTTGAATGTTTGGTAGAATTTACCAGAGAAGCCATCTGGTCCTGGACTTGTGTTTTTGGGGACTTTTTGATTACTGTTTCAATCTCTTTACATGTGATTGGTCTATTCAGATTCTCTATTTCTTCTTGATTCAGTTTTGGGAGGTTGTATGATTCTAAGAATTTATCCATTTGTTTTAGGTTATCTGATTTATTGGCATATAGCTTTTCATAGTATTCTCTTATAATCCTTTGTATTTCTATGGTATCCATTGTAACTTCTCTTTCATTGCTGATTTTATTTATTTGAGCCTTCTCTCTTTTTTTCTTAGTAAGTCTAGCTAAAGATTTGTCAATTTTGTTTATCTTTTCAAAGAACCAGCTCTTCATTTCACTGATCTTTCCTGTTGTATTTTTAGTCTCTATCACATTTAGTTCTGCTCTGATTTGTATTATTTTTTTCCTTCTACTGACTGGTGCTTCTTTTTTTTTTTTTTTCTAGTTTTTTAGGTCTAGAATCAGATTGCATATTTGAGATTTTTCTTGTTTCTTGTGGTATGCCTGTATTGCTATAAACATCCCTCTTAGTACCACTTTTGCCGCATCCTATAGATTTTGGTACACTGTGTTTTTATTTTCATTTGTCTCCAGGTACTTTTTGATTTCTCCTTTGACTTCTTCATTGATTTAATAGTTGTTCAGTAGCGTGTTGTTTAGTCTCCACATATTTGTGATTTTTCCAGCTTTCTTGTAATCGATTTCTAGTTTCATAACATTTTGGTCAGAAAAGATGCTTGATGTGATTTCAATCTTTTTAAATTTATTGAAGCTTGTTTTGTTTCCCAACGTATGGTCTATCTTTGAGAATGTTCCATGGGCACTTGAGAAGAATGTGTGTTCTACTGCTTTTGGATGGAATGATCCAAATATATCTGTTAAATCCATCTGGTCTACTGTTTCACTTAAGGCCAATGTTTCCTCGTTAACTCTCTGTCTGGATGATCTATCCATTGATGTATGTGGGATGTTAAGGTCCCCTACTATTATTGTGTTGCTGTCAATTTCTCCGTTTAAGTCTGTTAATAGTTGTTTTATATACTTCGGTGTTCTTATGTTCGGTGCATACATATTAATAAATGTTATGTCTTCTTGGTGGATTTTTTCCTTTATCATTTTATAATGTCCATATTTTTCTCTTATTATCTTTTTTGGCTTAAAGTCTATTTTGTCTGATATAAGTATGGCTACACCTACTTTCTTTTGGTTGCCATTTGCTTAGAGTATCATCTTCCATCCCTTCATTTTGAGTCTATGTTTGTCTTTAGAGCTGAGATGGGTTTCCTGGAGGCAGCATATTGTTGGGTCTTGTTTTTTAATCCATCCAGCCACTCTGTGTCTTTTGATTGATGAAGTCAATCCATTTACATTTGGGATGATTATTGATATATGAAGGCTCAATATTGCCATTTTATCTTTTGTTTTCTGGCTATTCTATATTTCCCTTGTTTCTTTTCCTTTGTGTTTCTGTCTGCTATTTCAGTTTGGTGGTTTTCCGTGATATGTTTCTCAGTTTATTCTTTTTTTATGTTTCATGACCCTGCTCTGAATTTTGTTTTGTGGTTACCATGAGGTTTGTATAAAAGATTTCATCAATGAGATAGTCCTTTTTCTGCTGATAGCATCTTATCTACATTCGCCTATACAGGTTCTGTTTTTTTCCTCTTCCCCTTCTACGTTTTTGTTGCCATAAATTATTGCTTTTTGTATTGTGAGTTTGTTACCAAATCAAAGTGGTTATAGTTATTTTCAATGCTTTTTCTTTGGACTTTATGTTATAGTTAAGTGTTTACGAACCTATTCTGGTACAGATTTTCAATTTTCTGATTCTATCTGTCTATTTATTACCTTGCTTAAAGCTTTGTATACCTTTGCCTTTTTGTTTCAGCTCTTTTCAAGATTTTTTTATAAGGCAGGTCTAGTGGCGATGAACTCCCTTAGCTTTTGTTTGTCTGGGAAAACCTTTATTTCTCCTTCATATCTCAAGGATGACTTTTCTGGATAGAGTATTCTTGGCTGACAGTTTTTATCTTTCAATATTTTGAATATATCATTCCTGGCTCTCCTGGCTTGTAGAGTTTCTGCTGAGAAATCTGCTGATGGCCTAATGGAGTTTCCTTTGTAGCTTATTATTTTCTTCTCTCAGGCTGCCCTTAATATTCTTTCTTTGTCATTTACTTTTGACCATTTTAATATAATGTGCCTTGGAGAAGATCTTTTTGCATTGAGATAATTAGGTGTCCTATTAGCTTCATGTGTCCAGTTCCTTCCCCAGGTTTGGGAAGTTGTCAGCTATTATTTCTTTAAATAAGCTCTCTGTGCCCTTCTCCCTCTCTTCTCCTTCTGGGATACCCATTATCCTTATGTTACTTTTCCTAATTGAGTCGGATAATTCTCATAGAATCTCTCCATTTTTTCAAAAATCTTAGTTCTCTCTCCTCTTCTATCTGAATAATTTCTACATTTCTGTCTTTGAGATCACTAATTCTCTCTCCTATATGGTCTGCTCTATCTCCAATGCTTTCTACCTTATTTTTCGTCTCATTTATTATGTTCTTCAGCTCTAGAATTTCTGTTTGGTTCTTTTTTAGAGTTTCAGTCTCTTTGATGAAGTACTCCTTGTGTTTATTAATTTTATTCCTGAGCACATTGAACTGTCTTTCTGAGTTTTCTTGCAACTCATTAAGTTTCTTCACGACAGCTGTTTTGAATTCTCTGTCAGTTAGATTGCAATCTTCTGTGACTTCAAGTTTGGTTTCTGGAGAATTGTCATTTCTTTTTGTGATACCATGTTACTGTAGCTTTTCATGGTGCTTGATAAGTTGTTCCTCTGCTGGTCAATTTGTAGCAGCAAGAACCTTTGTTATTTGGGTAAGGCTTTGTTTACTTTGATTCTGAGCTGCTTCTGGTTGTATTTGAGAGCCTGTGCTTTCCACACTCCACTGCCTCTGCCAGAGTTGTTGTCAGTGCCCTTGTTGGGCTTTTTATGTCTCTGAGGTTGCTGGTGCCTTGCTGCTTATGATGTCAACGCAGTCATGAGTGTTGCCACCAGGGTCCCCAGGTTTCAAGCATCTCTGCTGCTTGCAGGGTCACCTGGGTGGTGTGTTCTTCTTCTGTGGTGGAGGGTTTGGGAGAGTGGGGCAGAAGCCAGGGTCATATGTACTTCCACCACATCTGGGTTTGTTGAGTCTGCAGGCACTGCTGCTATGGGTGGGGAGACTGAAGTTGCGGGCGCTGCTGCAGCTGGGAGGGACTGGGTTTGTAGCCTCTGCTGTGGCTGTTACTTGGCTCTCTGTGGGCTCTCCACAGGCTTGGACACTGCTGCTGCATGCACCACCTGCACTACTACTCCCAAGTTTTCTGGAGGTGCTGGCACTGACGCTACTGGGGGCACTGGCTTCATGGGTGTCACCGCTACTGCTAAGTGTGCTGGGGTTGTGAGTGACACCACCACTGCCACATGGGAGGGCTACTTGGGTCACGAGCACCACGAGGGCTCCTGAAGCCTCTGGTCTTGGGTGTGGCATGGTTCCTGGAACCTCAGGCCACAGGGACCACTGCTGCTGCCAGGGATATCAGGGTTTTGGATGCAGCTGTTACTGCTGGGAGGGCCATGGTCTAAGGTGCTGTCACTGGGGGAGGGGGAGATGGAGGGGACTGCGTCATAGATATCGTCGCGGTTCCCAGAGCCTCTGGTTCTGGGCTCTGCAGTGGTTCCTGGAACTTCTGGGAGTGCGGGCTGTCTGAGTTTCTGGGGCCTCCACTTGTGGGTGTTACTGAAGTTCCTGGGGCCTCTGGTCACAGGCACAGCCACAGTTCCTGGAGCCTCCCATCTTGGGAGCTGCTGCTGCTGCTCCCCTAGTTCCACTGTCTCCAGGAGGTCCAGTCCACCCACATGCAGATGTATAGAGGTATGGATATCTCAGGCATTCTGCTGTGCTGTGCAGAGGATCCTTTGTTGGTCTATGGATATCCTATTGGTTGTAACTTAGAGGGGAGAGACAAAAGTAACAACTCAGTCCACCGTGATGCTGATGTCACTCTGTGCTATAATGTTTTAAATACAGGTCTAATATTCCTAGAAAAAAACATATGTATATTCTACATATATATGTAGTCTATACATTTTATCCCACTCACCAATAAACTCTATGAGGGCAAGACATGTGTCTATTTTGTTCATCACTGTATCCTGGTGTTTAGCAGAGTATTCATACATGTGCGTGCACACACACACACACACAATAAATTGAAAACTTGCAGCATTTGGGTAACCCTAGTTCTACTTGTAAGCAAAGACTGGCATTTATCTCTTAATGTACTGACCTTGCTTTGGGGAGGTTGTGTTATTTAGAATTTTGAATGGCACTTCAAAAAAAGTATGGTGCTATGTATTTTGCTAAATTAATTTAATCCAGCCTTTTCAGCTATTACAAAACCTTTGAACAGTCAATGTTGCCTGGACTTTCTATTGCCAAAAGTTTGGAAATGTTGACTTAGAGGTGGGAATAAGCAGCCAGGAATTGCTTTTGTAGAATACCCCCTAATTTTGTTTTGGAGAGAGACTAAGTGTAGATGAGGACACTGAGAAAGAGAGATATTTTGGACTGCAGGGCCATCATTATGTAGATAATATTCAGCTTTATTCAGACATACATCTCCCTTTCCTCTAGCCCAGATGGTGAAATGACTCATCTATTCCACTGGCCAGAAGAACAAGGGAGACGGAAGAGGAGCTGTTATAATCCAGATAAAAATGGATGATGTTTCAGAAGAAAGGGGGAAATAGTTTCTCAGCAATGATGATGGTACATTGATAGTACTTGTTAATACTTTACGTTCCTTTTCAGATTCACAGCTTGAGTTTCATATTGCTTCCAAGATTAGTAGTTCTGACCAGGAATTTCTTTTTATCTTCCTCATGTATGAAAGTTGCACACATTTTTGACCTTCAAATAACTTACTTTAGTAATTTCTATTTATGAAGCCTAAACATCAACCTTCAAATATGTGACTTTTTAAAATTACTTTCCTTGAAAATCACCTAGCAATTTTATGTGGAGCATATTCTAGCTAAGGATGTAACTGGGATGAGTTTATAATTCCTTTACTGAATAACCAGGAAAAAATGGCTACTGGCTAGAAAGAATAATGAGGCACATAATAGGAAGTCTGATAGACAAAAATGAAGAGAGTAGTGTAAAGAAGCTTTTCTGTATACTTGCTTCTCTGGTTGTCATTATGCGAGGTTATACTGAGTCTGTGTGTAGGAGTTTTTTGATATGTCATCACAGAAAATCTTGAATCTTGCCTCCTTCCCCAAAGATCTGAAGAAATCATTAATTTCTAGGAAATCAGACTCGTCTTTCACTAACTAGAAGCTCAGTTTCTAATGCAAGAGAGAGTGGAAATAAGCAGGGAGGATTTGTTCTGAGCTATTAGTGGCATAACTGAATCTCTGAATCTAACTTCCTATTCCATTTGCTCACAAAGCCATTAACCTGAGCTTCTTTAACAATAGTTCCAGTCATGTTATTCCTCATCCTAAAAGATTTGATAGCTGCCTATTCCCTGTGACATTGGGTAAAATCTTTCATCTGTGCTCTCAGGGGCAGTTCTACACAGCTGAGCCTGCTTTCCTGTTGTTATCTTGTGAGAGCTATTTACACGTTCCATACTAGCCAAACTAAACTTCTTCATAAAATATACAATTTATTATGATTCCACTAAATCCTAGCTGACACTGCTATTATTACCCCAAATACCTTTCCCTACTACAGTGGGCATCTCTTGTTTTGCCTGCCTTACAAACATTTTTCCTTATTCTGGTAATAATATCTAGATTTTCCATTGGGGAAGAACCTCCTCTCATCACATACAATCTTGGTGGGTCCCTCAATTAAAGTATGCATCCCAATTCTGGATAAGGAGTGGATACATTACTAAAGGTAAGCTAGTCAGACTCTGTCTTTCCCTGGAATTTGAATTTTGAACAGCCTAAGAGTAAAACATAGTTGGAACTGATTTATCATGGTAGTAGTGTCTATTAAAAAGATTGTCAATTATCTCCAACTTTCTAGATATCCAGAGCGGCTCTGTTTCACATCCTTTCCAACACGAAATTATTCAACTTTTCTATAATTCCATGAGCTAAACCTTTATCCACCAAATAAATTTCCACCTTCTTAAGCTAGAGACAATTTTTATTGCTTGGAAATAAAGAATACTGATGGACCCTGTGGTACGCAGAAAAATGGCTCCCCAAAGATGTCCATGTACTAATCGCCAGAATCTGTGAATACATTGTGCTACATGGCAAGGGGGAATTAAGGTTGCAAGTGAAATTAAGATTACTAATCAGCTGATTTTAAGATGAAAACATTATCCCAGGTTGGCCCAGTGTAATCACACATTACTGAAATGAGGAAGAAGGAAGCAGAGGAGACAGAAAGAGAGAAAAGATTGAGGAAGATATGACCTGCCATTCCTGGCTTTAAAGATGGAAGTGGACCACTAGACAATGAAGGTGGGCAACCTCTAGAAGCTGGAAAAGGTAAGAAAATGGATTCTTCCCTAGAGCTTCCAGAAAAACACAGCTCTGCCAACATCTTCATTTTAAATCAGTGAGAACAGAGAGAACCTGAATCCTATCAACCGACTGAATCCAGTTGACATTTATAAAGCACTCCACCCAACAACAGCAGAATACATATTCTTTTGAAGTACACAAACACTTAGCAAGATAGATTATATCCTGGGTCATAAAACAACCTTAACAACTGTAAAAGAATCGAAGTGATGCAAAGTATATCCTCTGACCATAATGGAATTTAATTAGAAATTAATAAAAGAAAAATGACAAGAAAGTCTTTAAGCACTCGAAATTTAAAATACACTTCTAAATCCATCTGTCAAAGAAGAATTCTCAAGGGGAATAAACAAAAAGTGTTGAACTAAATGAAAATACAGCTTAGCAAACTGCGTGGGTTGCTGCTAAAGCAGTGCTTAGAGGGAAATTTATAGTATTAAATACTGATATAAGAAAAGAAGTTTTCAAATAATCAAAGCTTCCACCTCGAGAAACCAGAGGAAGAACAAAATAACTCAAAGCAAGCATGAGGAAATAAAGTTAAGACCAAAAATTAATGAGATTGAAAGCACAAAAACATTGAAAAATCAATTAAAATAGAAGCTGTTTCTTTGAAAAGATTAATAAAATTGATAAATCTCTAGCAGGACTGACAAAGAAAAATAGGAGACACCAATGATCAATATCAGGAATTCAAGAGAGGACGTTTACAGACCCTGCAGAAATTAAAAGGATCATAAAGGATCACTCCAAAAAAAAAAAAAAAAAAAAAAAAAAAAAAACCTCTACACACATAAATTCAATAACTTGATAAAATGGACAAATTCCTTAAACCACAAGAAAAAATATATAATGAATAGTCCTATAACTACTACAGAAATTGAATTAGCAGTATAAAACCTTCCAAAAGAGAAATCTCCACGCCCAGATGGTTTCATTGGTCAAAGCCGGAACAGTTTGAGCAACAAAATAAAGTAGTATTGGATTATAGCCCAGAGTACAAAATAAATATCTACGAGTCCATACTGATATAAATAAATGACTAAAGTAATAAATGGGAGATGAAAGACAAACCTGTGCAGAAGAATTCCAAGTACTTTATGTAGATACTCCACCCTCAAGGAGCGGGGAGCATAACTCTCCACTCCTTAGGAGCAGGCTGTGCATAGTGACTTCCTCCTAAAGAGCACTGTATGCAAAGTGGGGGGAGAAGAGTAACTTTACAATGGAGAAATCTGACAAACACTGCCTCAGCCAGATAATCAAGGTCAGTATCAATATTCATAAATCATTTGCTGATAGTATGTACTCTTGATGCGATGTGATGAAAATGACACTTTACCTGTGTCGTCTTCCTTCAAAAAATCCATAACCCCAGTCTTATGAGTAAAATATAAAACAAATTTCAGTAGTGGGGCATCCTATAAAATACCTGACCAGTACTCCTCAAAATTGTCAAGGTCATCGAAAACAAAGTCTGAGAAACTGCACAGCCAAGGAGAGCCTAAGGAGATATACAACTAAATGTTATGTTGTATCCTGGATGTGATCCTAGAACAGAAAAAAGACCTTAGGTAAAAACTAAGGAAATCTGAGTAACCTGTGGCCTTTAGTTAATAATAATGTATCAATATTGGCTCATAAATAGTAAGAACCATACCATACTAATGTAAGATGTTACTATTAGAGAAAACTGGGTATGGGGTGCATGAAACTCTGTACTATCTTCCCAAGTTTTCTATAAATCTAAAACTGTTCTAAAACATGAAGTCTATTCAAAAAAAAGATGAAAAAATAGAGAAGAAGAAGATCAAAATCATTAGAAAAATGGGAGAAAGACAAAAATAGACAACTCATTAAAAAAGATATAAAAATTGCCCTTAAATATATAAAAAGCTGTTCAATTTCACTCATATTTAAAGAAAGGCAAATCGAAACATTTTTCTGTTTTGTTTTTCCAGAACATCTTTTCTTTTCTGGAGATTAGGCATCTTTTGTTAAAAAAGTACTCTTTCCCCCTACTACATCTCTGTGGTTCTAGTTAAAACTGTCAGTCATAACCACTTGATACTTACTAAGCACTCAGGCATTGTTAGCTAATAAATTGTTATCTGGCTTATGGCAAAATCCACACTTGAGAAAATTGTTATTCATGGATGGCTTGAAATTGAAACATAGTCCCCTCCGTCCTAGGTCTGGGAGATTGGAAAGAGGTTAATAGTCGCTATAGTGGTCATAATGGAGGCAGCAATGCTGGCAGGGGAGTTATACATATATCAGGACGTAGGCTATTGTACATACATCAGGAGACTCTATTGGGTCAGGCCCACGATATATGATACGCAGCTGCATAGGGAGGTACCTTGACTCTGCTCCCCCTTTCCTACTTGCATGATTGATTGCTGTCATATTGGCCACCACAGTGACAAGTTTGGACTGGTATTAGTTTGAGTTCTAGGCCAGCCATCAGGAAAATCTACTTAAAGACACTCACTCACTCATATATGCACACACACACACAATTTGTGCATCATAAAATTAAGAGATATGCAGAGAAGAATTTCAATTTCAAAGGCTGCTTGAGCCACATTCTCTGTCCCAGCCTCTGGGAAGATGCTCATTTGTAGGTTTCAGATGATTGGGCCATCTACATAGTGGTGGATGTTGAAATCCAGCTTGTGATATCAGCCACCCCCAATTCCTTTTTTCTTAGTAAATTGTGATTTCTTACTTTGTTTACAGGCATTTTTTTGATTTTTGATATTGTAGATGTAGTGGCTTAGTTTTGGATCCCGGTATAGAAATCTCTAGATAGATCAGTGTTTGCAAGTGGGCTCAAGGAGAGGCCACTGATAATGGTCAATTTCTAGGAGTCCTATGGCATTGATTAAACCTAAGCTGCCCAGGAGGCTGCAGGAGATATCAGAACGTGAATTTATTAACTTAAAATGAAAACTGTGATAGGAAACAGCAGATCCACAGTCAAAATGAAGAGCTTATTGTCTTCCTGTAATCAAAGTACATGTGATTAAAAGGTTATCTGGTGAACACAGAAATTTTAATCATTAGCTAAGTCAAATGTTTGTTACTGTCAGGGCTCATGTATCCATATCTCCATGGACATAGTCTTGCCATAGGGATCAGGGTACTCAAAATATGATGCCTAGGACTCCCTCTCATCAAGAACCTGTTGAGATGGATACTGCCAATGTTAGCTATCCACTATAACTCTCCTTTGTGTGTGCTGGGAAGGATCCCAAACCACCCTCCAAGACTCTCCTTTTCTACGTTCCCTTGACTGACCTAATTACAGTTCCAAAGGCCTAGAAAGTTGTCTCTTTTGCAAGAGAATTTGCCCATCAAAGATACAGTAATTAATGTTCATTTTATACTTTGTCTCATAAAGCAATCCATTTCCTTCATTTCTAAATTCTTGATGGCTGTCTCTATATATAGCTATTGATACACACCACATCTGACAAGCACAACACTTTCAGTTTGTTTCCATATGGAGAGCAACTTCTAAGAAACAAATGGATAATAGCCTTAGAAATTTATCTTTATATTATGAAATGCGATAGACAGGTGCAAAAATGTTGAGTTGCCAAGTTAAATTAATTATAAAAGGCATATACATAAAATAATCAAAGCAGAAATTTGTTCTTAGCCTAAATGGCACGCAGTCCTTTTGGATCATTCATCATGTTTCCTGTGACTTAATTGATTTTTAATATTTGATGCATTTTTATCTTAATAATTGTATAATAGTGATCAGCATCAGATGAGGATAAATTTGTTTCTAGAATACGTGAATAATGTCCCAAAACTCTTTTGTGAAGACCCATATTTGAGTGAAAGTTCTGAACATGTTAACAATACCAAGGGAATTATGTTACCAACTAAAAACTGTTCAGATGCTGTTGTCTGCACATTATTTTTCTCAAACTTTTCATGTAAGACGTAGTGGTAAATCTCAATTCAATTTTCAATTAGGTAAAGCTTAAAATTATGAAATGTCATCAGCTCATCTGCAATTTTACATTTTCACTATTTGCCAAATTAATTTCATTTCTCACATGGCCCTTATTTTAGAGCATTTCTTAAAAGCTCAGAATATGTTAGTTGTATGAAATAGCTTGTTTGCTGGTAGGACTCTGGAAAGAAAGACATTCTTCTAGCTTGTTTTTGGTTCATATAGACCAATATTCTCTGGAGTAAAACTATACTCTTGGGTCCAATGGGGCAATTGGCTCTGTATTTAAGCCAGTAACTCCTGAGCAGTCACTCTGGGGGGCCCTGGGTGGGGAAGCGGAGTGATTTAATTGATGCAACCAAATATCTCAAGCTTTTATATAAAAACTCAGTCCAGATGTAGCTTTCTCTTCCCCATCTCCATTTGTAGGTAAAGAAGGGGCAAGCCTTCCTCCCTCCTTACTCACATCTCCTAAAGTCTTTTTGTGACTTTTGTCCCCTTCAGGTCTACCCCTCAATGTTTGTCTTGACCTGAATTTATTTTTATTTCTATTTTTAATTTTTATTGAATTATAATTGAACTGCATTATAATTATACTGAATTATAATTAGTTTTGGGTGTATAACAGTGACTCGATATTTTTATGCATTACAAAATTATCATGGTAAGTTCATCTACATTGGTTCATCTGTCACTACACCAATTATTGCAATATTATTGACTGTCTTCCCCAGGCCGTACACCACATTCTCATGACCCATTTATTTTATAACTAGAAGTTTGTACCTCTTAATCCCCTTCATCTATTTCACCTGTCCCCCTACCCTTCTCCCCTCTGGCAACCACCAGTTGTTCTCTGTGTTTGTTCTCTGTGTCTATGAGTCTATTTCTGTTTTGTTTTGTTTGTTCATTTTTTTTTGTTTTTTAGGGTCCACATATAAGTGAAATCACACTGTGTTTGTCTTTCTGCGTCTTATTTCACTTAGCGTAATACTTTCTAGGTCCATCCACGTTGTCGTGAATGGCAAAATTTCCTTCTTTTTATGGCTGAGTAATGTTCTATTGTGTGTATATATATATATATATATATATCCATTCATCTATCAATGGACATTTAGGTTGCTTCCATATCTTGGCTATTGTAAATAATACTACAATAAACATAAGGGTACATATAACTTTTTGAATTATTGTTTTTATTTTCTTCAGAGAAATACACAGAAGTGGAATTGCTGGATCATATGGTAGCTCTATTTTTAATTTTTTGAGGAACCTCCATACTGTTTTCCATAGTGGCTGCACCAATTTACATTCCCATGAGGGTTTTTTTGCTCCACATCCTTGCCAACACTCATCACCTCACACCTGTCAGATTGTCTATCATCAAAAAGATGACCTGATTTTATTTTTAAAATATGGTAACTACAGGAAAAGCAAGAAGAATTAGGTAGAAACACACAAAAAATAGAAAACTTTAATACATCTCTCTCAATCCGAGATAGATAAAATGAACACAAAATATGGAAGACCTAAAAACATAAGCAATAAGATAGACCTTACAGATATATGTGTATCCTGATAGTAGAGAATAAATCTTATTTTCAGGTGCCCAGAGAACATTCATGAAAACTGACCATATCTTAGACCACACAAACACATTTCAATAAAGTCCAAAGAATAAAAATAATACAAATAGCACTTTCTAAGTATAAGGCAATAAAATTAGAACTTAATAAAATTTTCAATAATTACACTTTATTAAACAACTCTTAGGTCAAAAGAAAATAGACTAAAATTGCAGATTTCCCCCTCCCCACTATAATAAAATATATAATGCTTCTTGAAATTAAGTAGGGAAAAACTTATTCTTCAGTTTTAAATTGTTGGTATATACTAGAGAAGACCAACTATTCTGTCTAATATATAAGTAATGCTGAATGTGTTTTTTTTCTTCCTCATATTTTTAGCTAGGTTGCTCAGTGTACAATATTTTAAAATGTTTATAAAATATGATATTAGTTAAAGCAGTTCAACTATTCTCTTACTTTACGTCTTAGAGTGCAAGAAGAAATAAAGTCAAACACCAACCAAAAAATACATACATATATTTATGAGAAGCAGTGGGAGTTTGTACCACATCCTTCTTAGAACTGGCTCTGAGCAGAGCCATCAAAATTCTGGTCTTTCACCTCTAGCCGCTTTTGTTTCTCACTCTTTTCCTGAGAACCCTAAATATGTGGGTAAATCTAGAAGATAACAAGAAGGCAAAGAGCATAAATTTTTGCTACTTAAGAAGGAATGCAAAAGTTGCTCTGCCTCAAAGAAACAAACTTTTCTTTCTTTTCTTTTTCCTTCGGTTCTCATTTCACCCCCAAAGTAGTTCCTCCAAAAGAACTCTCTTCTCTCTTCCTACCTCTGTTCCTTTTGCTCCTAAAACCAAGAAGGCAGAATAGGCATGATTTTGCACAAGGCTGCTGTTCCTGCCTCAGGAGAGAGTGGACTTGGGTACAACATGGTCTAGGCTTTGCAGCTGAATGAGTCATAATTTGTAGTTCAGTGAACACCAGGGAGGAGTGTAGGTGAAGACTGGTTTAGGGGTTCAGTGGAGCCCTGTAAACACCAGGATGGGGCTTTCTAGTAGACGATGCTCAGTACCCATTCTTCCTTGATTATCAGCCCCATTTTCAGTTCACATGGGACTGGCTAAACTTCAAGCTCTAGAAGCAGGCATGTGACAAATCAGTGGTTCCCAAACCAGGAGAGCAATTGTTAAGCCTCAATACCAGACCTAGCCAGGATCAGGAAAGTTAGATCTGGGATTTTTGGCAGAACACATCAAAAGATTCTCTTTTCCCTGGAGCTGCTCTTCTGGGCATTCATCATGTTTTCTGGCCTAGTACTTTTGAACAAAATTCTTAAGTTTGATAGAATTTCTACTTTGAGGCCTGACTCACCAAGGTAGAATACAGAAAACCCAGTCTCTTTAGCAGTGAGGAAACAGGCATGTGACCTAGATGCCTTCCCCAGTCACTCAGTCATGTGAAACTGTGGAAGTCAATAACTCAAGGAAGGAAGCTTTGCGGATCCTATTTGACTGGAGAGGAGAGCTAATAAGACACATGGCTTTTGGGGTTGGCAGCGGTTGCATGGTCGAGTTTCCAGACTTGGAGTGGCTTTGGTACCAGCAGCTTTTGAGCTCTTGGAGCCAATGCAAACAAAGCACCCAGTGTTGGTGGTAGCAGTAGCAGCATCAATGGTAGTTTTTCTATTCTTGTTGGAAGCCTGACTATGGGTATGGTTCTCCAGCCTTTACAACACTTCTGTAGCCTACAAAGTAGTCTTTTAGTAAACTCCCTTTCTGTTTAATCCTCAGAATCAGAGCCTGTGGTTACAAGTAAGAACTTTGACTATAATGTAAAACTAGTAGATATAAACCTGGAAACTTCAGAGGCTCTGACATGAAGATAGCTTATCAGAAAATGAAGTTAGCATAGAAGAAAGGATGGCTGAGTGATGAAGAGTTAGAGATAGACTGAGATTTGCTGAGCACTTGAATCCAGCCTTGCCTGAAGCTAAATGAATAGATATGTAAGCCAATAAATAAATTTTTTTTCACAAATCATTTTGGGTTTGATTATCTGTCATTACAATTGAAGGCATTCTGATTAATATAGGTTCTTGATTAATATCTGTCTATATCTATATTTATGGCAGGAGTGTCAAAGATTTTGTGGGCGTTTTAAAACCACCATAGTGACACAGCTGGTCAGTGACAGAGTTGGGATTCAAACCCAGGAAGTCTGAATCTTACCTACTATGTCAAAAGGGGTCTATGAATCAGAATATGATATGTATAATTGTACCAAAAACTACAGGCATTAAAAATGATACAGAGCAGTGATTTTCAATTTTTCTTTTCAGCAGCAGAACACTTTAAACAAATAAGTTAAAAGTAAATCTGTATTTTTTTTTTTTTTTGCTGGGGAAGATTCACCCTGAGCTAACAACTGTTGCCAATCTTCCTCTATTTTGTATGTGGGTTGCTGTCACAGCATGGCCACCTGATAAGTGGTGTATGTCCGCGCCCAGGAACTGAACCTGTGCTGCCGAAGCGGAGCATGCCGAACTTCACCACTAGGCCACTGGGCATATTTTTTAAAAAGCTCCTATTGATGAAGGTGTGATCCGGGCTGGAGGGAGAGGGATGGAACTCTGTCCAGTCAGCCACACTCCAAACCTTGAAAACCTCTCCGGCATCTCAGAGGAAGCTGTAGGTCTCCTCAGACTGCTGATTTCAAACTGACTATTTATACATGAAAATCCATGGATTTGGGAAGATGTTCAATATATAGTGTTGGTGAGAAAAGCAAATTTAAAAAAGCAGTATGTACACTGTGGTCTCATTTTTGTTAAAAAATGAGCATCCTTACATATATAAGAAAAAGAGTATAAGAAACACATGAAAATATTAATGGACTGGTGGGCTTGCGGATGATTTTAATTTTTTTTTATTTTAATTTTTTTATCTATCTGAATTTACTACTATTACCTTTTATAGAGAAAACTCAAGGCTTTTTTTGTTCAACCTTTCTGTGAGATGACATCCCCTATACTTAAACCCTGATCTCACTACCTTAAAATATGTTGACAAATCTTTGCTGCTGTATCAAATCAACTTTTCAGTTATGAGTAAACAGAGAGACAGTCAATGATGTCTGGTAAGTTCTGCATTTGGCATATATTTAGTAGCATACTGACACTCAGGGGTATTTCAATCCTGCACTGAACTTAGAATTCTTCATTCTTGCCTTTTAGTCTATTGAATAGAAACCCCCAAATTGCTTCACAGATTTTAAACTTGCCAAGGAATATTTGCCCCTTTCAAAAACATGGCATTTGAATAGACTCCGTGGCTTTTAGATGCAAATAGATAATTTTTTCAATACAGAGACCTCATCTCCTCTCATCTCTTCCCCCATCAATGCCCTTTGCAGTCTCACTGAGATAGATGTTCAAGCATAGTCATTGGATCTGTTCTGGTTCAGTGGTGGACAAAATTAACCTATATGCAGATAGCATCCTTCCATATTTGCATGAAGAAGAGAAAATCATTATCAGGCCTTTATTAGCACCACTAAAGATTTTGCCTTTCTGATTAAAAACTGTAGTTTTTTAAAAGTCATTGAAATAGACTGAGAGATTCAAACTCCATTTATTTCTCCCCTCCAGTATGTTACATCAGAATTTGCATATTTAAAGATAGCTGTATCTTTGACAAAGGAGCAAGAACATACAATGGAGAAAAGAAAGTCTCTTCAACAAATAGTGTTGGGAAAACTGGATAGCCACATGCAAAAAAATGAAAGTAGACCCTTACCTTACACCATACACAAAAATTAACTCCAAATGGATTAAAGACTTGAATGTAAGACCTGAAACTATGAAACTTCTAGAAGAAAACATAGGCAGTACTCTCTTCGACATTGGTCTTAGCAACATATTTTCAAGCACCATGTCTGACCAGGCAAGAGAAACAATAGAAAAAATAAACAAATGGGACTACATCAAACTAAAAAGCTTCTGCACAGCAAAGGAAACCATCAACAAAACGAAAAGACAACCTAACAACTGGGAGAAGATATTTGCAAACCATACATCTGATAAGGGCTTACTCTCCAAAATATATAAAGAACTCATGCATCTCAACAACAAAAAAACTACCAACCCAATTAAAAAATGGGCAAAAGACCTGAACAGACATTTCTCCAAAGAAGATATACAGATGGCCAATAGACACATGAAAAGATGTTCAAAATCATTAACTATTAGGGAAACGCAAATCAAAACTACAATGAGATATCACCTCACGCCTGTCAGAATGGCTATAATTAAGAAGACAGGAAACAACGTGTGTTGGAGAGGATGTGGACAGAAGGGAACTCTCATACACTGCTGGTGGGAGTGCAAACTGGTGCAGCCACTATGGAAAACAGTATGGAGATTCCTCAAAAAATCAAGGATAGAACTACCATATGATCCAGCTATTCCACTGCTGGGTATTTATCCAAAGAACTTGAAAACACCAATGCGTAAAGATACATGCACCCCTGTGTTCATTGCAGCGTTATTCACAGTAGCCAAGACTTGGAAGCAACCTAAGTGCCCATCAAGGGACGAATGGATAAAGAAGCTGTGATATATATACACAATGGAATACTATTCAGCCATAAGAAACGATGAAATCCAGCCATTTGTGACAACAGGATGGACATTGAGGGTATTATGCAAAGTGAAATAAGTCAGAGGGAGAAGGTCAAATACCGTATGATTTCCTTCATTAAGCAGTAGATAATAACAACAATAAACAAACACATACAGAGATTGGATTGTTGGTTACCAGAGGGGAAGGGGGGAGGGAGGAGGGCGAAAGGGATAAGTCGACACATGTGTGTGGTGATGGGTTGTAATTAGTATTTGGGTGGTGAACATGATGTAATCTATGCAGAAATAGAAATATAATGATGTACACCTGAAATTTATACAATATTTTAAACCAATGTTACTGCAATAAACAAAAAATTAAAAAAAAATAAAGATAGCTGTAATGAGAAAAATCATGGTGTGTTGGAGTTGTAAGGGATTTTGCAGATCATACAGACTTGCTTTGCTGGTAAAGAAACAGACACTGCAAAGGTTGTGTCTTGTCAGGGTTACACAGTACAAAGGGGGATAACTGCACTAGAATCCAACTCTCCTCACTTTGGGGTAATTTTTGTCCAATCGTTTCATACTACTTATTATGAGAGAGCTTCCTGAAAACTTCCAAATGGGCTTGAGACCCTGGCATTTCCATTTAATGATTGTTTTTTTCTTATAGGAACATGGAATTGTTAGCTCATGACTGCTGTTCTTCAGCAAAGTATGCCAGGGTCACTGGACCCTTTTCTAAAGAGAGGCTGTATGTCTGTAGTGAGAGTATGTGAGTAATATCTGTGCATCTCCTGCAACGAAGCTATAATTGAATTTCTCACTGAGGTCAGTTTTATCACATGGAAAATAATAAAAAGAGTCAGAATATACCCTTCTTTATGCAGGGAGTCCCCCCCAGAGACTTGGATTTAGAACTATAGAAAAAAACTGTCATATACTCCCTGATTGCCAACTAAGAGACCTCAGTCTTGGGGCTCAGGCCAGCTCAGACGGGTGAAGATTCTCACCTTTAGACAGAGAACTAGCTGTTGGTTGGGAATTCATAGGGAATGAAGGGAGTATGAAATGCTCTATCTGTTGATATCCTGCTAATTCTTTCTCATTGCAATAAAAAGAAATTTAACCCAAACAGGAGGTAACTCCAAGTTTAGGAGATCCCTACAACAACTGTATGATAGAATTCTATTATTTAAAAAGCAAATTTATTTTATAGGATTCTCTTAACAGTTTCTGGGATGTCAGCACAGAGGAGGATAATGAGGTCCAGAGAAATGAAGTAATGGGATGTGATCACAGTTCTGGCTCTGCAGGAGGAACTGCTCCTCAGGCTCTTAGTCCATTGTTGATGCAGCTCCAGAAATCCTTCAGACATGGAAGCATTCAGTTCAGAAGAACATAAAGATTAAACAACAGAAAGTATTCTGTTAAGGGGAAAAATCCCTTAACCTAGATAGTCAAAACACTGTCTTCACAGGGGCAGGGGTGTTCTTCAGCTAAACACATTGAGAGTGGCTTCTTTTCATTCTGGCTTTTGGACCAGAATTTGTAACTTTGGATATGAATTTGTAACTCTCAGCTGAGAGAACGGAGTAGAGAAGTGTAAGAAAATGAAAATGTTTATTTTTTTTATTTATATCCAAAAAGGGAACAAATGCTTCTCATATCATTTAATGTGTCATTGGGGTGTTACATTAGAAAGCAACCAGGTTTTGACATGCCCTTATTATGGCTCATAGACTTAAAAGGCAGTACAACTGGAAACGAAGGTCTTCCACCCTGTGGCGAAGTGTACTTTAAAGTTCTGCTGCAAAATCTTTTATAGCACCTGGAGACAGGTTCACCGATTGTCAATCTGCAAAGCAGTCCAGGTGACATTCCTGCACATCGAGGTGACCTCAATCAGAAGGCTATGTTGGCAATAACCAGCAGATTGAGACACTAGTTTACTAGTTAGAGCATGTGATAGTTTTCACTTTTATTCATACTTCAAATTACTCATAGACCCAGTTTTTTTAGGTTTAGTTTAATCTCATTCAGTTTCTATAATTTGCATGGCTGATTTAGCAACATAATTACTTTTTTCTGATAAAAAATTTCCTTGGATAGTATTCATTCTTTCATTCAATATTCACAACAAATATTTTATTAAGTTAGATATTGAGCTGATCACTCAGTTTGAAAATGTTGTCCCTCTTTCACTATGTGTCTTTCTCTCTATATATATCTACCCTTTCTTCCATATAGAAATCTCCTTACTCTCTTTCTTTTCTAGCTAACTTCTCGTTATCCTGCAAACTCGTCTCTTCTGAAAAGACCTTCCTAGCCCACAAATTAACTCGATGTCAATACCTTTATCTATGCCCCAGTGGGAATAGATGAGATCACTCGGGAAGAAAATGTCATGTGAAAACAGAAGAATTGGTTTGTAAGGGACACACAGAAGAAGCAATGCCTGCAGGGGAGATGGAGAAGGAGTGGCTATAGATGTAGAAGAACCAGGAGAGAAGCCAGAGGATGACTGTTTCCAGGCACAGAGCATAGCGAGCCTTCCTCACTGCTGCAGAGAGAAGTAAGCCAAGAAGGGAAAACCAACCTTGGTCTATATCTGTATCCGCTCACATGCACATATGATTTATAAAAATCTAAGAATGATGGTTACCTGCAGAGGAGAGTAGGTTCTGGGCAGATGAGGAATATGGATGGAAGGCTGACTTTTATACTTCCCATACCTTCTAAAGTTTCTGAGTTTTGAATTACGTGAATGTAATACATATTCAATAAATTAAATTAATGTTAATTAGACTAATTGTAACTCTCTTATTAATGTTCATATCAAATTAGCAAAATATACAGACTTCCAAAATTTTTGTATGAAATTAAAATTGCATTTAACGGGTCAAACGATCTAATCAACATTTGCATGAAATTTGTGCAATAAATCTTTGGTGAAAATCATTATTGCATTTGTTAATTATACTGCATTGGAAAACAGGATGTTTTCCAATCCACTTGAATTGGGAATCAAAATATTCTGAAATTGTATAAAGCATTTTCTTGATGCCACAAAACTTCTGGAATTCTTTTAATTTATTTGTAAGTAGGCAAAGTGCACCAGAAATACAAGATTTACATATACCTAATGAGGAATCCAATCTTTATGTTCCTCATGGAGTTTATCTAAGAATTAAGGGTGTTAAAAAAGACAATTTTCCATTTGGGGAAATGAAGTAATGAAAATGATAAAATTATTCTGCTTATCAAGGAATATTTGCCAAAGTGTTAGTATCTGAAAGATCCCACTGGATAGGCTAAGGATTTTTTTTCTTGTTTTATATGTGGTATATTCTATCATTATGGGTTCTTACTGCTGCCTATAGAAATACTTTTTTAATGTATTGGTTACATATGGTAATTTCTATGTATTAAAGCTTTCAAAATATTTCTGTCCCATTTGTCGTTGTCGCTATCTCTTTCTGTATCAAAACTCCCTTGTGGGGTCTTGGGATGACACCCAACCTGTAAGATTCTCCTCTCTGGAATTATTTGTAGCTAAACAAGAGGTAGTTTTTCACTGATTTTAGCTGAGTAGCCTGAAATAAATTCCAATTTATTTTGTAATAAAAATCCAAAGTTAGGAAATTCCCTGAAGTACAGTAGAAACTATAGTGCCTATTCTTTTTTAAGAACTATATAAAATATTTTTTTAATATATTCTAACTTTCCTAAAACTTCCAAAAGGATTTTCTAACTTTTTTTTAACTTTTTAAAAATAAGACTTTCTTCCAATGGTTAAATTTCACACTTTTACCTAAGAGAAATCCTTAGGATGTGTAAATGGATGTGTATTATGTTTCAATTTACTAATTCCAAATGGTGATAAAGGGACATACTCTATCTTTAGAGCAATTTTGTGAAGCCTGCTAGGCATATTTGAGTCCTTAAGAAAAAAATATGTCAAAAGCCCAGCACTTGATTCATTCTCTATTTTAAGCATAATTATGACAACATTATAATCTACATTTTATTAAGTATAAGAGAAAATAAACTGATTCTCATAATTTTGTTTTTCTTTTCAAGGTAAAGTCCCAACCAAATAATTTTTTCTGCTGTTTATATTGAAAATTTGTCTCCCCGATTGAGTTAGGACAGGCTGGGCTATCCTGCAGTAACAAACTAATCCTGAGATCTCTATGACTTAACACAGCAAAGATTTATTTCCTGTTCATAAAAATCCTAATGCAAGAATGGTACTGTCAGCTATGCAATGACTCTGGGATTCTGGCGACTTTTGTCTTATGGTTCTGCCATCTCAACAGGTGGCCTTGATTGTTGCAGCAGAGGCACCTTTAACTCCACTTACAGACTACTGGCCAGAATTATTCACACGGCCACAACCTAACTATAAGGAAAGTTGTGAAATGCTGTTTTTACTTGCGACCAGGAAGAGGAAACGAAACACGACTATGTGAACATAAAACATTGCCTTTGCCACAGTTTTAGGTGTAAATTGTTTGAAAGTACTTTTTCTAGTACCAAATATCCTTGGAAAAGGAAAACTTCTCTAATTGAAACCAAATTAGAACTGTTACTCATCTCTGAGTCCTTCTGTTCATGATGGAAACTATTTCAACAAACCATGTACTCACATACAATTGACCGTCCAATCACAGGATTTGTGAACTTCCCTGGCGTATTATTGCCTTCAAGATTTAATGTCATAATTTGTTTTATTTTGACTGGATATTGCAAATGGGGAAGGCCTGAAGATGTAAGAAAGTATCAGTTTATAATATCGCCAAGCAGAGAGAGAGAGAGCTCTCCCATCATGACTTTAATTTAGCTTTTCAAAAATATTACCATCAAAAATGGTTTGCATGCTTCTGATAATAAATATGGTCTTAAAACTTTTACTGCATTAGCATTTGATGGAGTTGAGAACTTACATTAACAAAAATGAAATTATATCTAATAAAAATACTCTATAAATGTCACAGAGATAAATGAGGTATTTTCATAACTTAAAATTCTCTTTCCTCTGGGAGACTTTTTAACCTAAAATAAGAACCAAAATTTTCCACAAATTTTATAGTTATAGGCTGTTTTGGACTCTACCAGAATGAATATTTTTTTAAACAAAAGTTTCCCTTCAAAACTTTAGAGGGTAGTCAGAGATGGTTGAAATATTTGCTGTTGGCTTGCTTTATTAATGTGAAGACATCCTGGGTACAAAAGAGAATCCATGGCTATATATCTAATATATCTAGACTTTTCCTTGGCACACAGGGCACTTGGAATGGACCATATAGCTGTCATTTGAGGTCTGTGGGTTGACCTACTGGGTACAGCATAAGGGTTATATATGGTAGCTGGCCCGGCAGGTCTGAGCATTGGTACACTATTTATGAGTTCCAGCTTGGCTCCTGGACTGTTTATAGTCTCAAATAAGTAACAGGTGAAATCCTGAAAAGTAACTTTACTGTTGGAAGTGATGCAAAGTCTTACTTTAGCCAAAATAATAAATAAACGAAGAAACAAGAAAATAAACCTTTAAAAAAATTCCACAAAAGAGATTTATCTCACATTATTATTAACAACATTCTCAGTAAAGCTAACTGAGAATGAATGAGAAACATAGGAAAAAGCTCATTTTGAGCCCTTAGCTCCCGCTGACTCAGAAACAGTGAGCCAAAAAAATAAAGATTTTTGTTTGTTAATTCCTGCAGCCTTTAGTTGCAAATTTGTAACTGTGGACCAGGGTGTTAAGGGAAATTTTTGCATGAAAGAAGAAAAAGACTCAGAAAAAGTAGCTCTCTTTTGTAAGCTAGTCTTGCTAGTCTCAAAACACGAGACAGAAGACACATCTTTGCAGTGTCCTGAAACATAAGCCAGAGGAGTCATTATACCCAATGGTCAGAGCAACCGAGACAGAGCCAGCCATGGAACACTGTGTGGCTAATGCAAGTCATGCAACCAAATTGGGTTAAGGCTTCCAGTGGCCAGCATAGCCGTTAGAGTCAAGATGGGCAGTACGACCAGAGCGATTTGGGAGAAGTCTGGAAGTGTGCTTAAACTTAAGGCTTAAAGAATGAGTCATGGACCTTCTAGCTGGTGGTCCAAGGTTGAAGTCTCTTCGAATATCAGGCACCTGTAGAAGACATACCAGTTGTTTATTTTTTAAGAAATTGTATATATGTAAATGTATATTATATGCATATAACTCACAGGTAAAGTGAGATTAATAGTTAATAAGACTGTACCTAATTATTTTCTTAAACATCCTGGGGAACATATGGGTTATTTATACATAGCCATATATGTAAATTGGCAGTTTAGTAAATAATTTTATTATTTACCTATTTCCAAAATTATGAATTAAATAACCCTTTGAGGTATTATAAAAACTGTAACACCAACTTGACCTAGATGCAGCCATTTGGTAATCTAGGGTCCTGATAATGTTCCATAGTCAGGGATTGTTCCACAATTGATAACTTTAGTGAGAGAGGAGGTTTTTCAGTGGCTTCTGAGCAGACGTTAGGCCTGGCTTTGACATCTGCAGGGTGTTGCACCTGCAAAGAATGGCTTTGGTTGACCAATAATGTGGTGAGTAGGGTAACTGCCACCAGAGAGGGCCTTTTGGAAGGAATGTACTCACCCACCCACCCATCCTTTTACCCATTCAAGAGTATCTATTGAACGCCTACATTGTACAGACATTTGTATGAGTAAGACCCACTCCTTGCCTTTCAGATGGTTACAACTCAGAAGGAAAATAATTGATCAATGTAAGGCAAATGTGCAAGTAATTTGAAGGAATGAGCAAACTTAAGATTCAATTATTGAGAAAATCACATGTTTTGAGAATTCAAACAAACAAGCATGGTGAGGTGGGAAGGGTTGTGTAATCAAGGAGCCCTCTCAAGCAAGAGCTTCAAGGGCTTATCTACCACGATTCCTTTAGTGAACTTTTCCACCCCAGCAGCACTGACTACACCCAACTCTATCCCTGTTGTTCCGTGAACAGCTTTTAGTGCAAATACTTGTAATTTTGTTGTTTTATTTTGTTATTTTTTCCCTCAAACTCTTTCTTATTCATCTTTGTATCACCATCACCTAGTGTAGTATCTGTTTCTAATAGGGATTTAGATGACAGATTATTTTATCTGCCTCAGTGGTTGATATTGAACTAGTGGTTATCTGGACTTCGAGCGTGTGTTGGCTGTGAAAGTGGTTGGGATAATTATGTTGCCTGCACGTGGGTTAATGATTACTAGGATACATTTTGCATCTATTCCATAGTACTGTGCACAATGGTCTGTAAGGACATAGTTTTTGCTCAATATATACGCAATTACTTGCTATTTAGAGAAGGTAAGCCAAGTGCTAGTGCTTGCTTTCCTTGACAGCTGATGGTTGCTCTTTAAAGTGGATGTAAAGGATGTGAATAACGAGTAGACAGGAAATATGCCATTGGCTTTTAGATATATAGAAAGGATGCTCAATCTTTTTCATAATAAAAGAAATGTAAATTAAAACCACATTGAGATATCATTTTCACCAATCACTCGGCAAAGGCTAGGAAACTCAATAATAGTATTTTTAAGAACATTCAAGTGTAAAACTTGTACAAGCTAGAATAGTAGTTTATGGAAGACAATCGACTATATATCAAAATTACACATCTATATACTCTTTGATTCAGGAATTCTATTTCTAAGGATGTTAGGATCAATATTCTCATATGTGGAAAATGATGAGTCAGCAGAGTTATTCAGTGCAACATTCTTTGTAAGATTAAGATATTGGAAACAACCTAAATGTGTAGTCAGTAGGTGACTGGTTCAATAATTAATTACACTAGGTACAGTGGAATACTATGCAGCCATAAACAGAATGGGGATGCTTTCTTTTTTTGTATTGGTAGAATAATCACTAAGATATGCTAAAGGAAGATAAGAAGGTACATAATAGTGTTATAATTATGCTATTCATTGTGTAAAAGAAGGGAAAAATGAATGTGTGTGTATACACATATATGCAGAAGATATCTTTGGAAGAAGGCAGAAGAAACTAGTAACATTGATTTGCCTTTGAGAAGGGGGACTAGGTGGCTGAGAGGCAGGAATGGGAAGGAGAGTTTTCACTGTGAGCCCTTTTATATTTTTGAAATGTAGAATCTTATGACTACATGGCCTATACAAAAAATAAATAAAAATAAACACACTACAGCACATGCTGTGGTTTGTGGCCGGGAGCACTGTTGCCATGGTCACCTGCTGCAGCTGTTATACTGGTGTGGTCACCCGCGGTGACACCTGCTGCTGCTTCCCAACAGCTCTTTTAGGTCAGTGTTTTTTGAACTGCTAGTCTGAAAGTGGGCCATGAAATTAATTTAGTGGGTACAACTAGCATTCCCCCCCCAAAAAAAGGAAAGAAATAGAATAGAACTTTTCAGAGTATGTAACCCGTAGTAAAGGTAAGTCCTGTTGTGTGAACTATTTGACTTTTCATATTATATGTGTTCTGACATAGCATATCTTTCTCACTGTGCTCAAAATGTTAGAAAGCCACCATCATCAGTGGTGACCTTTCTCAGCCAATCTCGACTTCCACAGTTCTCCCTAAGCAACCAATGTATCAATAGGGAAGTCTCGAAGTTCCCATCCTGGTTGGGCCAGGATTTTCAGACTGTAGATTTGGGTTTCTCACCTTTGCTGGCTGGTCCCTCTGCTTATGTCTCTGTTACCACTGTACACGGAGTCTCTATTCATGCAGGCTCTAGGCTGTGTGTCTGCTCACGTGAAAGCACATCCATTCTCCTTAGGAGAGTACATCCCACCCCATGGAATATGGTATAGTCAACAGGGCTAGCCTATGGAGTCTAGATGGTGTGACTGGGACCAAGACCCAACCTCAGGTCCTTCATGTATCCTGAGCTTCAGCGACCCTGTAGCAACTTCCCTTCTCAGATTGACCCCAATGCCTTGGATCATGCAGCTGCACCACCGGCAATGCCCTTCTCTCCATCTCTGCTTACTCCAATCTAGCTTCCCACAAGATCCTGCCTAGTACTACTTCTTCTATGGAACCTTCCCTAATTCTCTCAGCCTAGAGGGATTTCTCATGTAGTTGTCATGATCACTTGATGGCAACTGAATGAAACTCGGGCTCAAACTGGTCTTAAATAAAGAGGAGAATTAGCTCAACTAATTGAGTAGTTCAAGGATAGGTTGGATCCACAGGCTAAAGACACCATCAGAGCTCAGTATCTCTCTCTCTCTCCACCCCCAATCCCCTTGCTTTCCTCTGTGTTGGCTTAATTCTTGAATATACCCTTTCATGGTGGCAAAATGTCTTCTGGGAGTTCAATGATTATATTCAACAAGTTGAATTCCAACAGGAAGAGAAGTCTCATTTTTTTCATGACCCTACCGAAAGTTCCAAGAATGTGTCCCACTGGCCTAACTTGGGTCATGTTCCCAACACTGAATCAATCATTGTAGCCATGAGGTTAGAATCCCCTGATTGGCCAATCTCAGATCACATAATTACCCTTGGAGACCAACCAGCCCAGTTGTGGAGAACAGCTACATAGACTGTGGAAAATGGATGGTTCCTCAAACATATACCAAAGGTGCTGTCACCTGAAGGAGGGAATGACAAAATAGGCAACAACAATAAATGTCCTTGTCAAGTGGTAATCTGTACAGTGAAAATGCCAACTACCTAAGTATGTTTTCTTATGTAAATATCTTACCTACGTGAGAATGAAGCATTTAAGATAAAAATGTCAGACAGGCAAGTGAGATTAACATTTCAATTCTTATTGAGTAAGTTACCGTATTTAATTGTTCTACTTATTTCAGGCTTCTCCATGATGTGTTTTCCCTCAGGATTCTATTTAGATCTCCCACTAACCAATTCTTATGTGGAATTGAGTAACTCATCAATTTATAAAATCTACACCAATTATAAAAATATTGAATTTGTTTTCTTTGCCTCATTGATTTTGGTCAAATATTTTAATCACAATAAAAATTTAAAATTTATGAAAGAAGACCAAAGTACACTTTGAGGAGCACATCTCTCACTTCCGCTTTTGCTCATTCATTCTCAGGAAACAGGAAATGTTTTTAAAGAGAAACATCTTAACACATCTGGTGTGATTTTCTAGTTATCCAGTTTAAGCCAAAAAAAAAAAAAAAAGTGGTATCATCTGTTTTTCTTTTATACGTTTTGAAACATGAGTCTCCGAAAGCTATTTCCCAACATATGTCAATTTAACATCTGCCAGTTCCTAACTGATAGCCAGAAACAGCCGCACTGGCAGCCCCTGCAACAGTGCCAAGTTATTTCCCATTAGAACTGTCTTCACTTTGGAGTTGTCAGTAATATTTTTACTTCAGGGGTAGGCTATTTCCCTAACTTGAAGGAGACACGTGAATTGGAAGCACAGAGCAGGAGGAATAAATAGGATGATGTATTTACAGTTATGTGGAGGTATAGCAGAGACAGGTTTCAAAAAGAAGTATTAGATAAGAAAGTTGATGTCGCAGGTCACAGATTAAACTGCTTCTCCTGGCAAAGCATGCTTCACTATACCACATCTAAATTTTTCCTTGTTACTCAATATCAAGAGAGTTTGCAAGCAGAATTAAGATGTATTAACCACATCTAAGGGTACTCAACCACGTCCAAAGCTTCTCTTACATTTCTTCTCCTTTTTAATCCTTTGATGGAATTTAAAGTGCATCAGCGAACTTCAATTTCTGTCCAGAAATTCATAGCAAAATGATATTTTGACATTTATTTTGATAGAGGGAGCCTAAGTGTTGGTCCTGGGAGAGATCAATATTTTTACCTGCCCTAAGATAATCTGGTGTTGAATTTAGCAGTTCAACAATTTTCAGACCTAGCAACTCAGGGCTTTCAAATGATTAGTGTCATTTTTTCCCTTTAATACACTCTCTCCACCCCAATAACATTATTGTATTTTATTTCATTGGACTTTAAAGGAGAGATACCACTGTGGGCTAGTCAAGGTCAAGGCTATCTGCATGTTATTTCGCTATATCCTCAATGTCAAACCCAGTGTTTGACACACAGTCAGTGTGAAATGATTGAATCAATCCCATCCTGAAATTCTGAGATCCAACATTTGCTCTTAAGGTCCTCAAATTCAAGTATCTTGAATAGTCTTAAATAAATTATAAAACCATCGTATTGACTTCGATAAAGAAGAAATGAGTTCTAGGGTTTGGACTTCTATAGAAGACCTTTAATAGTAGTTCTTTCTAAACAAATTTGGGAACTTACATGTACTCTACACCAAATATCATTTATATGGTAATAGCCACTCAATAACTTTTCAGCGAAGATAGTGGTTTTGAATATAAGTATAGGGATTGTGGAAAGAGAAGGACGTTTGGAGGCTGATGATCTGCAGTTGAAATCCTGGATCTACTCCTTACAAAGTTATTTAACCTCTATTTCCCTATCTTCAAAATAGGCATAACAATACTACCATGCAGTGCTATTGTAATAAATCCAGTGCAATAATAAAAAAAGCTTAGCAAAGTGCCCGGTACTTGTGGTCACTCACTAAGTGGTAGTTATTATGATCCTTATTATATCCACTCCTGATATCAGCTGTTCTGATATTATCTAGTACAGAGAACAGACTTAGTTACATATAACTCAAACCCTTTAAAGCTTCATAAGTTAAAGCCAAACT
The DNA here is from genome assembly GCF_020826845.1 of Diceros bicornis minor. Classification (NCBI taxonomy): domain Eukaryota; kingdom Metazoa; phylum Chordata; class Mammalia; order Perissodactyla; family Rhinocerotidae; genus Diceros; species Diceros bicornis. The sequence goes on from NC_080740.1 coordinate 32,743,212, forward strand.
CTACCCAGTGATGTGTTAGTCACTGTAGCAGAATGGTAAATGGTGTTCCTTTTTCTGTCATATCTTCAGCAGCAGGACTTAGCAAGATGGAGATTTTTGGCATGGCTCTTAGGAAGTAGTCCTAATAAAAGTCACACCATGAGGCCTGTCGGCTGACCCAGATAGCATTAATGGTCATGAGAGAAGAGACGTGCTAAGTATTTCAAACCAGGTTTCCTCTGTTGGAATTACATCTTTCCAATCTATGACGTATTATCCTACAGATACAAGTGTATATTTGCATTTTGTAAATCACAGTCAGAAGCTGAGCAGAAAAGTCTGAGGTTTATTCTTATTGGGATGCAAAAGCAGGTTTCTGAGAGAACCCTCCCCCTTTACCTCCTTCTCTTCTGCTTCTCTCCCTTCATTTCTGTGTTCTTTCTTAACGTGTGTCACGCACTGTGCATACAAAGAATATTCATAGTTGACGGGATGGCAGATGAAAGAGATTCCAATATTTTTTCAGTTTTGACCTATTCTGAAAAAGGTGAAAGCTGTTCCACGAAAAGTCAAGTGCTGTGAAATACATTGACTCTTGGTTCACTAGAGAGAGCCTGTGAGTTATGGCCTTAAAACTTTTTGACACACGAAAAGATTGAATATAAATAATTCCAATTTCAACTTTACAGTCTATTTGCCGACGTCTTTTTAAAAAAACAGTTGCCATACTCCTCCTTAACAAAGTGAATGGAGTGCAGAACGCAGTTTTCATACTGAACGGGTTGATTAAAGTCACTTCTTGGAAATTATTTGACAGTATGAGCTATGAGTAAGGATGAAAGTTAAACTATTTAGCTTCATGTTATTTCAGCAATAGTTTATCTCCAAAGTTATTCATTAAAGGGACAAATTACTTAGGAGTTTACCTACTTTTAGAGAAAAATGAGGCCTACAATATTCATATGGCTACATTGCATGACAAAGTAGAGCATTTAAATGCAATCTACCTATAGGCATAATTCCAGCCAACATCTTTTAATAGATATACCACTTTTTTGTAGACAGTATGTATTGATTTCTCTAAATATAAGAATTCTCTTTTGAGACTCATTTTTAGGATCACACATTCTCACAAAAATGACCTCTGCAGGATATTGATTGGATGTACAAAATATGGAAGCCCCGTCAAACATGTCAGTGACAGAGAAAATTAAAGTTGTTTTGAATGTTGCTATTTTATGAATTTTAAGATAATTTGCTTCCTGGGAAAAATCGAAGACTAATATTGATCTGATTCATTATTTGCACAATTCATATCCTGTAAAACGTAATTATAGTATGATATCCAGTCAAATTACTTAATAATGGTCTGTTATTATTTTCTTAAAAGCTTCCTCTTCCTACCATGTATATTTTAAAATACACTTGCAGTTCACTCTAAACTTAATTGGATTTTATGGAGGTAGATATGATGTTATGGCTAATAAAGTAAACAAGACTAAATCCAAATTAAGTTTTCACTGGTCCCCAGCAATACCCTTCACACACCCAAGTTTTTTGCACACTATTCCAATCAAACGTTCTATCTTCATCCCTTTCCTTTGCTTTCTCTCCTGGAAAAAGTATTATCTTCTTGTTTATCCAGGCTTGAAAAATTAAATTTGTTTATTTTCTCAGCCTTTCTCCCCTTTCCAATTATCTATGGCTACATAACAAACTGCCTCAAAACTTGTTAACTTAAAACAACAACAACCATTTATTAATGTTCTGTTAATTGCTCCCAAATCTGCAGTTTGGGTAGGGCCCAACAAGGACAGCTTTTCTCTGCTTCATGTGGTATTAGCTGGTGTGGCTCAAAATGGTTCAATCACATCTGGTAAGGTAGTGCTGGCTGGATGCTGGGAGCTTAGCTGGGCTGTCGATTGGGGGCCTCCGTTGCCCTCCGTGTGGACCTTTCTATAGGGTTTCTTGGGTTTCTTTACATCATAGAAGCTGAATAACATGGAGTGTTCCAAGAGGCCCAGGAGGAAGCCACAAGGCTTCTTATGGGCTGGCCTTACAAATGCTACCTTTGCCACGTTGATCAAGCAAGTCACTAAGATTGCTGAGATTCAAGGTGAGGGGGAGTCTGTTGATGGAAGGAGTAGCAAAGGATTTGAAGACATTTTTAATCTACCATGTTCTGTCTTTATCCAAGTTCTGCGGAATCTACTATCATGACACCTCTCAAATCTGTTCCTCTTGCTTTCATCCACCCAAATCCTCTTGCGCAGAGCAGGCAGAGAAAAACTCGTTGGAAGTGCCAGCGGATCAGGGAAGGAGATGATGTAAGACCCATGACGCAATGCGTTGTTCTGTCTCCAAACAGCCACAAAGGCAGATCTGTATAAGTTGAGGCACCAGGAAAAGTTAAAGGGCAAAGATACTTTCAAGGGAGGTCCCCACCGTTGTCATTGCCATCTTTTTTCTTATAATAATTTTTAAAATCATTCGCTAAACTCTCCCTTCTATTCTGTGGAGTGATTCTGAATATGTATATGGATATTTATGAAGAAAAAAAGGAGGAGACGTATTTGTGGGTTCCTTGGGTTTCTTTTAGAAAACATCCGGGCCAACAAAAGCAAATTACTCTTTCCTTTGAAATTGTAAAAAGGTACAGAAAATTAATGCTGATCGAATTTATTAATTTATGGTCATTGTAGTATAGCTGAATTTGATTTTTTTATGTGCTATAGGTACGTTTGCCCACTGTGGAATCAATGTAGATGGAAGCCTCATGCCCATTTTATAGGATTTGGAGTATGATTTTTACTGTTTAAATTATTATGAATATATTTCATTGTTGAATCTTTGTTTCTAAGGTCAAGTTAGCTGGAAATAGCTACAGTTGATTTGTTTTTGTGCCCTTTATTTAGGACTATGACCTTCAGTTACAGCACTAGTCGTAAGGGGGAAAGAGATCTGTGTTACTGCAGATCCCTATATGGTGTGGTTTCCAGAAATGCCCTGTGGACATAAACAAGGACTGCTTGTACTGTTCCAGGAAGTGAAAACGATACAAATCAGCATTTGAGCGAACACTGAAATGCACCCTACAACCAACCACTGGATCAGGGTACAAGACAAATAATGATTCTAATGGAACTTGGGGAAGAGCACTAAATGGAACGTAATATGTTGCTCCCTAAATTATCTTTGTTTGTAACTCTATAGGGGGCTATTTTTTTTCCTCAATCTTGTGACAAAAAGAATTGGAGGGGACAGAAAGAACAAGAACAATTTGGCTCTCAGTGAATTCTCAATGAATGATTGTTGAATTGCATGAAGACCAATTTAATACTTTTAAACTTAATGAATGTTATTTAGACAAACGATTTTTGAGAAGTATTTTCAAGCCTGAATTGGGTAGATAACTTCTTAGACTGATCAACTTATCCCCAACTATTCCAGTAAAACATGACTGGAGCACACTTATTCGTTTTATTTAAAATTTTACTTCCATTTGGGTCCATTTTCAAATATGAAAACTTTAAAACTTTTAAATATTTACTTTTCATAATATGCTGTGTTTATCATGCAATGCTAAGTGAAAACATTATAACTAAACTATATTTTCTATAATAATCAGAAAAAGATTGTAAATAATCAATTCCATGGGTAACTCTTAGAGTATATCTAACTGGCAAATTTGACCCATAGTTAATCCTATCTTAGCATACCACGTAAACCTGAAGCTGGGAGACCCAGCTCATATTCTTCTAAACCTCAAGCCACAGTAGAAGAAGTGACATCCATATACTTCTCCAGCAAGTGAATATTCCCTAAATGCAATTATTGAAAGGAAAGAAAAATGTTATCTCTTACACACAAGCACCTTCTCCTTTCTCATTTCTCATAGTTTCCTCCTTTTACAAATTTCTCAGATAGGGAACAAAATTGGCATTTATATTTTGAAATTTTCCCTGGATCAGATCAACAGGCATGTGAATTCCATGATTTTGAGGAACAATGACACAGAGTTGATTTAGGGTGAAGATATCTAGGAAGGGATAAAAATGTCAATATTGTTTCTCACGAAATATAAATGAATAGCTAAAACTTTCCTCCATTACTTCAGGTAACTGGGGTGTAATTTATGGGATCTGAAAGTGAAAAAGTCTCTTGCAAATTAATTTTGTTTGGTGAAGACTGATAACAGCATGAGAAAAATAGCTTTTGCTATGTGATCCAGGTTCCTGGAGAGCTATGGCTAAGATTTTTTTCTACTTGATGTATAATTTAATATGATTAGTTATAAATTGGAGCCCTAAATTTATTACATAAAAATGGCAGGTAGTGAGTGTGAAAGAGAAAGAAGCATGAGATGGAGGAATCTGGTCAGCAGAACTGTATCTTGGTTGCACAAAGGGTACAATTATAATTTCTTTTTCTTGGCTTTTTCTCAGCTGGCCTGGGGAGCTGCAAGATGAGTGGCTCTGATAACTGAGCAGATAGAAAATATACTTAAAAAAAACTTCCAATGATATTATAGGGCTCTGGAAACATGGTTTTAATAATCTGCATGCCTCTAGAGGTAGAAAGAAATATCACTGCTTCCCAAGAGGAAAAACCAAAATGAAAATTCTAGTTCTTGTGAGAAAGTTCTAGAAGTAATCACTTAAAAAAAAAAAAACTTTACTATTTTCTATTAATATTGCTCCCTAAATACAAAAATAAGATAGTACTGTAAAAATGACTATAAAACACCCAAGTGACATATCAGAATGCTTTTATTTCTTTAAAAATAAAACTTGAATGTTGGAGTAAAATGTTTTCTTTAAGTGAGGACATATTTTAAATGTATAATGAATGCCCACATACTTGCTACTCAACTTTGTCAAATCTCACCATTTTCTCTATTTGTTTTAGATTTTTTTTTTTGTAAAAGAAATGAAACAGTTGACATTTCCTGTGTCTCCCTTTCCATCCTCTCCAGAAATAGCACAATCATGAATTTGATACTTATCACTTCCCAGAATTTCTTTATGATTTGATAAATAAGTAAATATCCATAAACAACTTGTTTGTCATGTTTTTAAACGTTGTATAAGTTGTAAAATAATGTAACACCATAAACATCACAGTTATGTATCCATTCACCTATCAATAGAACAGTTAAGTTGTTTCCGAATTTTTGCTGTTACAAAACATGTTGCTTCTCTATATATCTAGAAGTGGAATTGCTGGGTTGTAGAATATGAGCATCTCGAGCCTCACTTGATATTGACAAGTTGGCCTAGAGAATGATGACCTATTTACTCTACCATTAGTGTATAGGAGTTCAAGTTTCTACACATTGTCACAAAACTTGGAGTTAACAGATTTTTAAACTTTCACCAGTAGGACAGGTGACTTTCTGTAGTTTTAAATTGCATTCCCTTAATAACTGTGAATTTAAACATCTTTTCCTATGTTTATTGGCCATTTAGGTTTCCTGTACTGTAAACTGACTGTCCATTTTTATATTGGATTATTTATTTAAAAAATTTTATCTGTAAGAATTACATGTGTATTGGTATATGTGTTGCAAATATCTCAGTCCAGGGCTTCTCTTTTCTCCTTATATGTGTTATCTTTTGATGCGTAGAAGTTAATATGGGAAAATTTATCACTTTTCTTTTTGTTTGGTGCTTTTGGTGTCTTACTTAAGAAATTCTTCCCTATCTTGAGATGGAAAAAAACTATGTTTTTTTCTTAAAATTTTAAAGCTATAGTTGAAAATAGCTAGATTCTTAGTTGTCCTGGAATTTGCTTTTGGTTCATGTGAGGTAAAGATTTAATTTTATTTAGCTTTAATGTTTTCCCACATGAATAACTAATTCTGTCTTTTCTCTGATTTTTGGGTTGCCTCCATGGATTTATTTCTTGGATTTCTATTTTGTTTCATTGGTCAAGTAAGGAAAGTTACCCCCATATTATTCTTCTTCAAATTGAATAGACTATAACAGTCATGTGTCATTATGTATGGATTTAGTATCAGCTTGTTAACTTACTCAAACAATTGTATTGGTATTTTGATTGGAATTGTATCTAATATGTAGATTAATCTGGAGAAACTGACATCTTTATATTATTTAGTCTTTCCATCCATGAACATTGTATATCTCGTCATTTTTCTCAGGACTTTTTAATGCTGTTTAATAATGCTCAAAATTTTCTGTATAAAGGCCTAGCAAATCTTTTTTGTGAGAGTTATTCCCGAGTACTTTATACTTTTTGTACCTATTGTGAATGGGATCATCTTATATATTATATTTTCCAATTGTGAGTACGTATATAGTAATGCTATTGATTTTTGTAGGCTCATATTGAGAAGAAATCTTTTAAGGCCAACTTGCAATATTTACTAGCACAAATTTTTATTAAAGAAATAATTTTGACTTTCATTCCAAATCAGCTAAAGTTGTGGTTGTCTAGAGATGAGTTAATAATTACCTGCATAGGAGTGCTGACTAAAACGTTACAAATCTTTTGCTTTAAGATCATTACATTATATTGGACCCGGTTTGGTAAAGACTTACTGACCCCATCTAGTGGCAGTTTGAAGTGCTAAGTGAATTGGAAAATGCACTTCCAGCTTTCATTGGATAGCTATTTGTGTTAAAAAATCATGATAGCAATCAATATCCTTGTTGGAAATGTCAAGAAACAGCAAGGAGTAATTTGACACATCAAAATTAATTATGCTCGTAGTCTTAAGTATTGCTGACTTCAAGATTAGAATGAAGTATGTTTCCAGAGAAAATTATGTACAACCTCCCATGCTGGACCCAAGTTGTGTATGTCGAGATTTAATTTTCAGGATTGTTATTCAGGGAGTTATCATAGATCATGTTCACATAATGCTTTAAAAATAACTATCAACAGCTGGCCAGAGTCAATCCATATGACATTTATAATAACACAATCCTCAGAGTCTACCCCATGAGGATTACTCTATACTTAAGATTCTTTAAAATGAGGCCTAGTTTTATATTTTACTAATTAGAATTTTTTCTTTGTGTAGAAAATAGCAAAATTTTATGCATAATTATACTCAATTTCAAAAAATATTGGGACAACATGCTAATCACTTGAAAAAGTATATTTAAAATAAACTCACTGTGTATTTAAAATGTATATGTACACCACAAGGTTTTAAAAGCGTAAGATTAAAATACATGTAAAAGCTTATTTAACTTGAAGTGGAAAAGTCCTGTCTAACAATAGCTAGAACCTCTAAGAGTAAAGGTTGATTAAGAACTTCTACAGAAAAATAAAAAATTAAATTAAAACAAAAATATTATATCTTTGGTAAAATTTTTAAAATGATGATGGCCTGTGTTAATATAATTAAGGGTGAGGTCATCAAGAACAGGCTTTCTTATATTCCTAGTCGAGAATATATTTCGAATAAATTTTCTTAAGGAAAATTTGGCAATGCTATCAAAAGCTTTAAAATATGTATAGCCTTTGCCTCAGAAATCCCACTACTCAGAATAATTATAGGCATGCAACAAAGAAATGATTAGAAGAATATTCTTTATAGCACTATTTAAAATATTTAAAAATTATAAAAAATATAAATGTCCATCAATTGGTGAACTGGGATACTAATTAGAGTATATACTTACAGTAGAATTCTATACTGTTATTAACCCTAATGTTACAGAATAATATTTGAAGACATTTAAAATATTTTACATATTTAATTATTAACTCCACAATTAAGTGGAAAGATATTCTCAGAATTCATTAATATTAAATAAATTAATTAAACAAAATGAATTAGTATTAAATAAAAAGCTGAGAGTGTATTACAAAATAGTATATTTTCATTTTTTACGAAATTTGTTTTTATGCTTATGCAAAAAACAGAATTGAAATATTCAACAGCGGTTATATTCTGAATTGTGATGTTATGGGCTGAATGTTTGTGTTCTCCAAAATTTATATGTTGAAGCCCTAACCTCTCAGATGAAGTCAGAGGGCAGGCCCTCAAGATGGGATTAGAGGCCTTATGAGAAGACACAATAGAAAGCTTGTTCTCTCTCTGCCGGGTAAGGACACAGTGAGAAGGCAGCCATCTGAGAGCCGGGAAGAGAGGTCTCACCAGGAACCAAACTGGTCAGCACCTTGATCCGGGCCACCTAGCCTCCACAACTGTCAGGAAATAAATTTCTGTAGTTTAAGCCACCCAGTCTGTGGCAGCCTGAGCAGACTAGAGGTAATAAGATTTCTTTCTTCCTGTTTTTGCTTATCTATATTTCTAAATTTTCTCCAATAAACATACTATATTTGTAATTTTAAAAGACATTGTAAAATATATTAAATAGTATTAGAGAAAATTTCTAGCATATACAGATGATTCAGTGAGAAACTCATCATTAGTAAAATCAGTTGTTAAACCTGGTTTGTGATTACTTAGACATATCTTCATCAGTTCTCTCCATACACTAATTATTTGGCCTATAATCAGATTTAACAAAACAGACTGAATCCTTCTGAGCTATGAATGTCAAAGACTGATAAGGTTTCTAAATATACCACTGAAGAACAGGTTTATTTTCCTCCCATCTAACCACTCTACAGTTATTGTTTGGAAACATTGACCATTTTAATCATTATATTTCCAATTAGAGTGAGGGATCGCATGCCTAATAATGGTGAAAGTGTATATTTTCTTGCATTACAAGAAATCTTGCCCATCCATCCTATTTCCCTCTTATGCCATCAAATTTCTAAGAAATAATTTACTCTTTTTTCTTTTGCTACAATCATACCTGATTATAAATCGGAGGTGAAGTCATGAGTTCCTCCATGGCAATATGTGATGTCTAGTACACCTATACACACACACACACACACACACACATTTTTATCAGCTTTATTTTGATCATCTCGATATCCCGTGCTAACACCGGGTATGCTGGGGAGGGGAGGAATGGAGGAAGCAGGGCTACACGTTTCATGAATGGTAAGTTTTCTCTGCGACAGCAAAGGGTTTGAACAATCTTGGGATCTGAGAGTCCATCTCCAGAGAGCTAAAAAGTACTTGGCAGCAGGAAATTTCCCCTTAGGGACAGAAATCCACAATCAGTATATACAGAACACTCAAAATGACTAACCCTGTAATGTACATGCATCACTTGAGCTACCTCACATCTTTGAGCACTCTCCTTACATTGTGATAATTTCCCACATTGTATGTCTCACCTTCCCAAAGAGGAAGCCAGAAAACTTGCAATCCCAGATTCCCTGCATTAAGGGGCAGGCATGTGACCTGGCTTCCTCTAATCAGACTATCCTTGGGAGACAGATCCAGAGGGAGCACGTGAGGAGGCAGGTGCACCTAAGAATATTGGTCTTTCTATTGGCCAGGTGGTGGAGGGAACTAGTTCTTGCCGGCAGGGAGTGGCAGTGTTTCTGGAATCCAGTCCTGAGCATCATAAGTGCCAGGTGGTAGTGTCAGTGGCATTTCTGCCAGAAAAGGAGTGGTTGGCCATTGCTAATGAATGTTTGGATTTATTCTCGAATCCTCTGGCCCTACCAGATATTCTGTGAACTAATATCCTTTCATCAGTTCCTCTGCTGCTCAAATTCACAAAAGTGGATTCTGTAGATCGCAGTTAAGTACTCTGCCCAACATATCATCCCAATCGTAACGTTCTCTCCCTGCTCAAAGCAAAACAAAACAAAACAAAGCTGAACCCTAGTAAAATTTCATTGCTTGTTGTTTAATTACCACCAAGACCAACCATATTTATAGATATTAATAAGAAAATTTTAAATGTAAATCAGTGCTATTTATTTACAGAGCCTTAGTAGTTAAAAAAAAAACAAACCAAAAACCAAAAAAAACCCCAGCTTTCTGTCCACAGCCTCTTCTCTGTCTCTGCAGTGATCAGCAGAATTCATTCTTCCTGTTTCCCTGGTTTCACAAGTAATCCAAGGATTCAAACAGAACCTGTGAAGTTGACAACTTCCTCATTAACACATGTTTGATCTCTGCAAAGGCTCTATTCATTTACTGGGTGTTTAACCATTTATTTCCCTGTTATGCAAACATCCTGAAATTCTACTTCATATTGCATGCAATGTTGACCATCACTAGGAAAACCTAGGGATCAGCCAGTGAATGTCTTCAATGTAAACATAAACGCCAGCAGTCGAATATTTTTATTAGGAGCAATGTGTACCAGGGTGAAGGGAGGAAAGGACACAGGGGGAATCAGCTGAAACACATTTCCACATAAAAGGACTGTAATTAGGCAGAGAGGCCACTGCACTCAGGGACAACAGATGGACACCAGACTCAAGTGGCTGAAATTGGAATTTTTTCCCCAGCTCTATTGAGATATATTTGACATAAAACACTGTGCAAGTTTAAGGTGTACAACATGATGATTTGACATACATTGATATTGCAAAATGATATCGGAATTTAAAGAGATTTGTGGGTGCATAATAAGAATTTCGTCACATGTTAGAGTGGTTATATCTCAAAAATAACTTTTATTTTCCACTTGGAATACTATACCACATAAACATTTATATTTTATGAATATTATTGTTAGCTAAAATTTATTGGACATTTAGTATAGGCCAGCATTAAAACTTTGCATCTTGTGACTCATTTACTAATCCTGACAGCATGAGGCAGATATTGTCAACCCTATTTTAGAGACAAAGTGATCCCAGAGAGGTTAATTAATTATCCAAGGTAATACAACTACTAAATGACAGAGGTAGGACCTGACTCCAGGTCCGTTCCACACCAAAACTCCTTATGCTGAATTATGAGGGCTATGCAACAACATTGAAATATTGCTATGGTTTTATGTTAAATGCCAAAAGAAGAGTAGAAAATTGTATGCACACTATGGTGCAACTATATGAAACTTATACACATATGGACAAAGGCTTGGAAGGGAGCATATGTCATGTGCCGCTCGCTTTTGTGTCCGAGAAGCTAAGAGAATCAGGAAATAGTCCTTAAAAGTGTAAAAAGATTGAGTGTGTGTATGTGTGTGTACACTAACAATGGTTTTAATGGGACAAGGAAAAGTAGTTAGGAAACTAGAACTCATTTACTAAACACGTAGAATACACAGGCCCAGAACTCACAGACTCTGTTTTCTATGCAGTTGAGTACTGGGATTATCAGAGTTTTGTTTTTCCCAGTATTTTTTTTTCAAATGTTCTTGAAGCCTGCTACATTGTTTTTATAATAAAAAGTGAGATAAGAATAAGCCATACACAGAAGCAGAAAGGTTCAGGATTTCAGCCCCTGAGAAGCGCTGAGCTAGTGAAGGCTGAGGAAACTGGGGTCAGTTCCACTGCATGGCCTCCAGGGCAGCCACGAGGCTCTGCCGGCAGCTGAAGCCAAGTTTGGAGTGAGAGTGGATAAGGTCACCAAGCAAACAGCTTTAAAAGGTCATGCTGTCTCACTGACAATCAGGGACCTGCAGGAAGGTAAACATGCCCTCGTTCCAAGAACAGAACCAAGTTATTGCAGGATCCTAGGGATGAACCCTTCTATGACTGTTGAGAAATTGATGGTATAGTTTTTAAATCAGTGATTTGGCCATCTCTTCACCTGTGGGGTGCCTCTCAATTCCTCACCGTCTAACAGACTGGCTTCGAGTACTATCCCTTCACAAAGTTCTGTCAGATGAGCCTCAGCCCATGCCCTCTTGCTCTTTAAAGGGTAAACAATGGAAAGAGAGAGATACAGGTGAAATGTAAATGCAGCTCGGAGAAGGGAGCCTTGAAGGATCAGAGGAGGCTCCCTGAAGGAGCTGTCACTGAAGTCAGGCCATGAGAAAGAATATGAATACCTGGGGAAAGGGGTAGAAAGCTATTTTGAATGAATAGAGAATGAATAGAGGGCAAAGACTCAGAGGAAAGACAGTTCAAGGCAAGCATTCCTCTGAAGCTTCATCTATTGATGACATTCGTAATTATCTTTAACATCACAAAAACGAGGCTGACACGTTAGATGCTGTATAGTCAATTACAGATACGTGATCATTGAGTTCTAGTAGTTAATGCTCTTCAATAAACATATTCAGTTTACTTGGAGGAACAAACAGATAAAATCCTTAAAGTACTTATGTGATATGGTAAATGTTTTGGCTTGTGCTTTGAGAAAGGAAAACTTCAGCCCCGTTCAGTAGTTTACAATAGTTTCGCTTGGTAGGAACAGAAAAATAGAGACAAACTGGATCATAGTTATCAATAGGCTAAGCATGCACAAGAATGGCCAGGGCTGAAGACCAGTTACCCACAAAGAGGGGTGGTAGCCAGCTTGCAAGATGGGCCCAAGGCTCCCTGCCTCCTGCTATTCACACTCTTTCCACATTGTACTGCGTTGGTCTGTGTGACCAAGACTGCAAAGTAACAGTATGTCACTTCTGAGATTAGCTGCTAGAAGACACTGCAGCTTCCATCTTGATCTCTCTCGCTTTCCTGGATCACTTGTTCTGGGGAAAACCAGCTCACATATCATAAGCAGTACTTTGAAGAGACCCACACGGTGAGGACTGAAATCTACTGCCAACAGCCACATGAATGAATGTTGAAACGACCCCGCAGCCCTGGCAGGCAGTTTGACTTTGCAGAGAGCTCGTGAGAGATCTTGAGCCAGAACCACAAAGCTAAGCTACCCCTGGATTCCTGGCCCTCGGAAATTGCATGATAATAAATGTTTGTTGTTTGAGGGTGCTAAGTTTTGGGATAATTTGTTATGCAGCGATATGTAACTAACACCAGGGGAATGGTGGACGCTGTGGGTTCCCACAGGGAGTACGTTCCTAGAAGTCATCTAAGACAGAGAGGAACAAGCAAGGCAACACAGCAGAGCCATAATTTAGGGTGTCGGTAAGAGCAGGGAGGAAGCAGTGTGGCTGGGAAATCTGATTCTATAACCTCAATAATCTCTTGTTAAATGGATGAGCTCGTGTGCCCTAACTTCCCTTCATGAACCTCTTAACAAAAGATCTACTCTAGATCTTCTACCAGATTTTAAGGAGTATCAGTTTTCTGTTGTTTCAGATTCTTGATTACAAACCAAAAGTCAGGTGACTTCAGAGATTCATACCCTTGAACACCTGGACTTTGCTGTAGCCCCCCTGGAGGAGGGTGTGCGAGTGGGGAGTGCTCTGAAGTGAATCCTGACTACTGTATCTGAACACCGTTGGGCTTTGGCAACCTAGAAGCCCTCCCTGGTGGTTCTGGAGTTCCTGTGGGGACTCAGACCTCCTCTTCATACCTAATATTTAGAGTAGCTAACATTTGAAATGACTGTGCTACTGACCCTGTGCTAAACATTTCATATAAATTTTATTTAATCTTTATGACAATCTTGTTAATAGATATTCTAGTAATTCTCATTTTAGAGATGAGGAAACTGAGGCAAAGAGAGGTGATGCATTGTCCAGGGCCATACAGTTCTTAAGTGACAGATTTAAGACATGGATCTGATGGGTCTGATGACAATTCCCATACTCTAAACTGCTATGATATAAATGCCTGGAAGAAGATTTTGCCACCTGTAGACTTGCCACTTTTAGATAGCCCATTTTGGTGGATATTTGATTCTTCACACAGAACACCTCTTTCTTTCTGACTGATTGTAATATTCAAGCTAACCATCCAAAAATTCAGCTTTATCAAATTCACAGCTTAAAGAATTCTACTAAAAGAGAATGGTAAGTACTTCATTTTGGAAAACATAAGTGGGGAGAAAAATGGCTTTCTTATCAATGTCAAGTTTCCTACACCTCATCTAAAATTATGCACTTTGCTGTACCTCATGCTCTTTCCTACTGCTGTGGCTTTATGATGGAATGCTTTAATTTACTCCACATATAATATCCTTGCATCACTGTTTTCTGTAATTTATACCCCATGCTGTCCACTTACTTGTACTATTTTATTCGGCAAAGCACTTTGGATACCAGTTTATATGAAAGATGTTATTTGAAATGAAGTTGTATTGCAAGCTACATTATTATAATTTCCTTCTTGCTTTGGTCCTACTTCATCTTACACAGTTGCCTGATGTTTGATTCAGTGCTGAAATTTAAATGGAAAGAGCATGTGGAATTGATGCTCATGTATTACTTATTTAATCTGCTGTCAGAGTGATCCACTATTGAGTTCTCAGTTCTCAATATCTTCCAAGGTCTGCTCTGACATCCACCTTACTTGTTTCGTGGAAAATATCTGCACTAGGTCCATTGTTACAAGTTAGGAATAAGTGGGTAAGTTGTTTTGGCTTTGAGGTAACGTCACAGGGTACAACTTAATAACACCGATCAAGGATGGGTAGCAGAAAAGTTTGTCAGATCTCAATTATTCAAGAATAATTGCCTTGGTCCTTTGCTTCTGTTCTTTTTTCCATTCTGTCTTTTGGCCTTTTATTTATTCCAGTGTTTCACGTTAGTACTTCTAGAGGCTAGACACAAAGGAAGAAAAATTTGAACTGGTCACTTGAATGACTTTTTGGCAGATCTTGATAAAGACACAACAAAACAGAAGAAAAGATTACTTTGAAGGCAAGGGTGAAACTGGTGCCTAAAATTTGCACGCTCTCTGCATTTGTGATGCTCTCTGGATTTGAGGATACATGTGAATCATATTTCAGGGACTGAATGAATGTTGCCTGACTTTATTTTGCTAGGAGGGCTATATTAATAGTGAATAATAATAAAGATGACAACAATGATATTACTATTATCATTTACAAGAAAACAAATTCTAATATCTTTTTGGTAGAGATGAGATACGCTAAAAAGGTAGACAGCACACGAGATTTTCCTGGGTTATCATTCTTCTGTTCCTTTGCTCTAACCTCTGAGGCTTTAAACCCATCCTGTAGTTCAAGGCTTAAGGCCACCTCCCTGCTCTGACCCCCAGAGCACTTTGTGGTGCTTTTCTGGCAGTGGATGTTTATATACTATGTCTCAAACCAGAGCATGTACTCTTTGAGGGTAGAGAGAGGTTTTGGTTTATCTTTTGTTTTTCCCAGCACACTTGTGAAAAGTAGATGTCAGGAAGTACTTTAATAACTAAATTTTTATTTTATTTTTTATTCCTAATATTATACAATTTACCGGTAAAATACTATTGATATGTAAATAACAATAGATTCTTCCAGTTAGTCTTTGAAGCCAGGGAAGATAGAACTGGAAGAGATCTTAGGAAGCATCTAACCCAATCCCAGATTTCATAGTAAGGCAATTTAGAGATCTTGAGTGGAGACCTGGATCTAACATTTATTGTCAGCGTGATCTTGGGCAAGCCGAATACCCACTCTGAATTTAAATTTATTGTATTTTAAAAAATAGAAATGTTTACCTTACACAGTTGCTATGAACATTAAATGAGATGCTGGATGCAAAAGTGCTTTGTAAAATTTTAACTACTCTGTCGATGTTAATTCAGGAAACTGGTGTTGAGAAGTTAAGGGACTAGACTAGGGTATATTTTTCAGTTGGTGGCAGAGCCAGATTTCTTTAGGTGGTATAGTGTAATTAAATAAGAACTGAATTTGGAGTCAGAAGGAAGGTACATTTCAAGAAGATCATAGTTTACTTGGAGTGTACTCAGAATATCCTTGCCACTTGGGTTAGTGCTAATTTGAAATATGACAATTAAAGTTGAGAGTATTGAAAAAGAAAACTGACTTGAAGATACTGTCACCCCTCAGCTCAGCTTGTTCGTGGTGTGTAGCATGGGGATGATAAGATCAGTTCCACCTGCCTTATTCGGAGGGTTGTGTCTATCAAAGGAGATAATGCATGTGAAAGTATTTTGATAAACAGTAAGCAGCTATGTAAATGTCACTATTATTGTCTCCTGCTTCCTCCATGTAACTTTTTATTACTTTTCTCACATCAGGAAGAAGTGAAGTAATTCTCATGCAAATTTCCCATTAAGTCACTGAAAGAGCTTAGTATACAATTTTTTGGGAAATAACATTGATTGGTTTTTTTTTTTTTCCCAGCACGATGAGCCCATTAAATCATCCTTTCATGATACCCATTTCATTTTTTGAAATTCCTTATCTTATTCTCTTATTTTTCTCCCAAAGAACATTACTGTATATTTGTTATTATTTTTTGATCCTGTCCTGTCTCCTACTAACAATCTTTTTGTTTCCTGTGAATAATTTTTACTATATACTGTTTTTTTTTTCCTACTACCTGAGTAATTCTTTCCCTCTCTCTATACCCACAAACCCTATGGAATCTTACAAATAAGTTCTATGAATTAAGGCAAATTTCTTCAGGAATTCTTCAGTTGCCCCTTTGGGAAAATGGCTGAGATTCTGACATCGTGTTTCTTTTTAAGAGTATTGTTATAAAAGAAAACAGTCCTGAATCATAACTCTTACCATTCCCCAATTTATGGAGCTCCCTCTGCATAAGGAAAGAATCCTTACAGAAAGAATCTCAAATAAACACCTAATAAAAGAAATTCAGCTCACACTAAAATACTAGAATACCAGATGGTGGAGTTTAAGTATTATTCAACTACTGCTTATCCTACCCAGTGCTCATTTTAAATTCAACATTTTTGAGAATTATTCATGGAGCCACGGTTGTATTTCATGCAGATAGCAAGCTTAGTTTGGAGTGAATTACCAGAATGCACCCATAATTTCCATACTTCCTTGGTTATTGTTAATTTGGATTGCAACTATTAGTTAAAGTTGAGAGGCTTTCAAAAGCAAATCAACATCAAGCTATTGTGGACAATAATTTGTTCAGCAGTCTGCGGGGAGGGCAAATCATTAAATTTTACAGGGTGGAGAAACTCACCAAAGAATATGATGTTCCATCCACCAAAGCTGAAAAACACAACTATTTGATGAGTGTGTTTCTTCCTCTGTAGCAGCCTGCCCACTGAGCAGGCAATTATTCTTGCTTTTACCTAATGGCTGTGGTGTAACTTTCAAGTGAATATAAAATACAATTTCATCTTCCGACATCTCTCCATGTGAATGTATAAAAGATCAACAGAGCTGCCTCTAACACAGCACAACTCCCTGTGTAAAGTCAGAGGGCCCTTTGAATTGATCACTAGGACACACATTTTGGCAAATGTAGATAACTGAGTGCCTCCCAACTCCGGTTCCCAGCATACATTTGTCTTTTATTCACATTGTGTTAGGGAAAATGACAAGCTTTCCTGCTCCAAGTCATTAGAAATAATATTAGGAGACCTTTTAAAAGAACAACATCCATTCCAATGCTAAAAGCTAATGCTTTGACAGCTTGAAGATTTTTCACCCCACGTTTAAAATTAATCTTTGAACAAAAAAAGTTAAATTCGATATGACACATCCTCAATGCCTGAAAAAGGTTTTACATGGAAAAACAGGACTTAAAAATCCCCTGATTTTATTGTTGAATTTTCCAAATTTTGAAAGCAACAGAAGTTAAACGGACTTTGCTAACAATCATCCTACAAGTAAGCATTATTGCTCTCTATTATTGAGCACTTACTATGTATCAGAATACTGTGCTGGGAGCTTTGCATTCGTGATCTCATTTAATTCCTACAATGACCCTACAAGGGATTCCCATTTCACAGAGGAAACTGAGCCTCAGAGAGGTTAATAAGTATAGAGCTGAAATTTCACCTGGACACTGTCTGATTTCAGGGCTCATCTTTTTTCTACTGTGGCATACTCCCCTCCAGAGCACAGTAGGTGTGAAATTATATACAGAAGTTAATATTTACATTTTAAAAGTGACATTATAGAGAAGAAAGCACAATTTATTCTTCAAAACACCTAATGAAAAGTTTACCTTAAGTGCATCTTTATACACAATCCCACTCCTGTACAGTTTGCAAACTCACCCAGGTGCAATTTGCAACACTTTATGGGGAGCTTATGAATACTAAAACACTCCCATGGAAAAGCCAGTACCTTATGCCTTCATTGAATGGCTCCTTAAATTCATATAGTTCTCTCTAAGCTTAAAGTTCCTCATTTGTAATAGGAATAATTATAGTACCTACATCATGTTGTGAGATAAAGCTCCATGAGTGTCTTGCATTTCTGCACATCCTGTGAGCAGGGGCACTGACTGCCTTTGTTCTGAACTATTTCTTCAAGGATGTCTGTACAGTTTATAGACTTGGAAGATAGTGTCTCCCTCTGGAGCGGAGTGGCATGCTTACTGTCCGTTTTAAAAGATTCGGATTCCCTAAATTCAAGGCTCCTCTCCTGTAACGCAACCCACTGTGTGTGCATCATGTCACCTGACCTTCTTCGTGTTGTCCTGTGGGAATTTGGGCTTGGAGAACTGGCCCAAGACAATGCTGATACTCTAGTTACTGCTATTTCTGTGGGTAATAAAGTCCTTTGTCTCTGACCCAAGAGTCTCATGTTCTGCTAGCATCCATGAAACTATGATAGGCTATCTTGTTAGCTTACAAGTAGGGTAAAATCTCAAACCCTTCACAATTCTTTTGACACCTCATAAAGCTGTGACAATTAAATGAGATAATCCGTGTAAGGAACTTAGTAACCGGCACATAAAAAGTACTAAGTATATTTTAGATATTGATGCTATTACTGTCTCAGAAAAAGCCAATATATAATTGGTTCATTGATAATATAGATATTTTGGTATTTTACATGAATTAACTTCAAATTGCTTTTTTATGTGATAAACTATCTAATAGTAACAGTTCTTTGTATATGCTACAGTGAATTCAGCTGGGACTCTTGGAGGGTCAAGTCAATTCTGCAAAGACAGGGTTCATAAATTTTTTGCCTCTTATGGTTGGGGAAGCTGGTATTGAAATAAGTCTGAAGGCATATTTTAGGGTGTAACTTGAATATAGATTTTGCAATGTTATAATTGAGTGTTGAGGGAAAATTAATAAACCAATCCTACAACAAGTGGTATTCAATAGTCTGTCAAAGTTTAATGATTCAAAAACCCCCAAGCCTATGATTCTTTAGGTACTTGATCTGAAGAACACTGGAAATATGATTTTTAAATCATCTGTCAACTGTATAACTTACCGATGCAAAAATGAGTTAAGAAATACAAATGATAACGTAGTTCTGATAACTCTGGTCCATCTAGAATTCCTTCTGTTTCTCTTTGCTTATCTCTTTATCAATGTATCTCTTTATTTTAGCTCTGCCCTTGAATTATTGAAAAGAGGAGGATTTTTTCTAACTAATGGCAAATTGTTTGACTCCTTATGCCCTTTTGAGAGTGCTTTTGGTTTCCCATGCTCTGCCTTTAGCAATTCGAATTTTCTCTACTTTAGGATTATCATAATAGCCACCAATCACTTCTGGCTTTTGGTATCACTGGTGGAGTTCTCCTAGCTAAGGATTACGTTTGCCTTTTCTTTAAAAATGAGTTGTTTAGTTGGTGAAATTTAAGGAGAAATATGACATTTGAGTAATTTCAAAGTATCTCTTATTATAAGCAAATAAATATTTATTACCTTCAATGGGAAAAATAGTATATTTGTGGTGGGGAAATCTGGCAGACACACCTTAACCGAGATTGACATCACTAATAATAAGACATCCACATCACGTACCCTCTGATAGGATACAGTGATGATCAGCATGTCGATTTTGTGGTATTCTCTCTAAAAATGCATAATCTCAGTCTAAGCATGAGAAAACATGAAACAAACCTAAACTGAGGAACATTCTACAAAATAATTAACCAGTACTCTTCAAAAGCCTCAAGGCAATGAAAGACAACAAAAGACTGCGGAACTGTCAAAGATTGGAGTAGACTAAGGATGCATGACAAGCTAAATGCAGTGTGGAATCCTGAATTAAATCCTGGAACATGAAAAAAGGACGTTAGTAGAAAAACCGGTGTGATCTGGACAAAGTCTGTAGTTTAATACCGTTGCACCAATGGTAATTTCTTAGTTTAGAGATCAAGTACACTTATCTCTTTGGTTCCGTAAGGTATTAACTGTAAGGAAAGCTAAATGAACTATACACGGGAACTCTGTACTATTTTTCAACTCTTCTATAAGCCTAAAATTATCTTAAAATAAAAATATTTTTAAAAAAGAAAAAAGTGAGTTATTTATTAATCATTGTGATAAAACCCTGGTTTTATTTTCCATGCTAGGAAATAAAGTTAAGAGGTGAAAGAATACCACAGATCACTTTTTATAAGCACGAATCATTATGTAACATCATGGAGACACAGGATAGAGTGAAGTTGCTTATGGAAGACGTTCAGCAAAACGCCATCCACTTTGTTTTGTTCTCTTTTAATGTGTTGGTGGGTGGATAGGCATAGTCTGTCTCCCAAAGTAGAGTTTAAGACCTTCTACCTTTTGTTTTTCCATTGTCTAGCTCACATTTTTATACATATTAGATGTTCAATGAATGTTTGTTTTGGTTGTTGAGGATGATAACTGAGTGCTCTCTGCTGGCTCACATCTCATGCACTTTTTTTTGCTGGGTGCTGAATATCTGCTCTGTAGACTTTTCAGTTGCATATTCAATATAAGGTCTGAGCTAACAGTTTTTCTATATAAATTCAGGAAAAAATAATTTTTCTTTTACTTCTAATTCACAATTTCTTTCAGCATTACCAGAACATACACTCAAAGAGGATAGCATAACACATTTTCTTTATGTATGGACAAGAAAAATGCTTCCTTTCCACTGCTCAATTTGTTAAGTGTTCGTGTTAATGAATCAAGAGTTGAAAGGGATAGACAAGCTTTTATGTTTATAGCGATATTTTTGAGAGACTAGAAAAAAAGATGCAAATTATATTTATGTTCATACAAAGGAATTCTTATTCTGCTACCATCTCCTTCTTCAGATATATTTTTACTTAGAAACCCCGACACAGTGTTTCATCACTCTCATCAGAAGATACTTTTCAGGCATGTTTGTCCATGTCACTACAACACAGATGGGCAGAGAAAGGTGGCCCCTGACTTCAGGGCATTCTAGAATTGAGACTATTAGGTATCCCACTAGAAACCTCAGTCTCCTCTTCTGAGAGTATAATTGTGAAATGTCTCCTGTATCAAACTGTCACTGATATCTAAAATTTCACCATTGAAATTTCATTCCATGGTTGCTTCCTATTCAAACCCAACCAAAACTTAACCAGGTAATGCACTGTGAATTGTATTATTAAATTCCTTCTAGCATGGTAGCTGGCTGAAAGTCAATATGAATAGGAAGAGGTCAGACAAGAGGGGACACCAAGAAGCAAATAGAAATGGGGAGAGTACATTCACAGGGATTTTAGAATTAATAAGACCCAAAGTTACATTCTAGCTTTTCCTTTTATTAACTGGTTAACTTTGGATATATTACTTCCTCTTTTAGCTCAGTTCCTTCATTTGTTAAAGTGGAAATAGCTCACCTCCCTGGAATGTCATCAGATTTAAATGAGCTGAGAAATGTGAAAACACCTGCTAAGGCACCTGAGCTGAGTAGGTGGTGAAGGATCTCAATTTTGTTTTTTAACAGAAGAAAAACGTTGTCCTCTCCACAATTTTGACTACAGAACCAAATTTTACTAATAAAGAGACCTCAACACTATCCACAGAGGTTTAAATACAGTACAAGAGGCATCCTTCAAGGCCATCTCTTCTCAAGTTTTTGCCTTGGAGATGGAGCTCTGGATGCGCAGCCCGCCATTGTTCTGCCTGTGCAGAAGGCAAGTAAAACAGCTGCTCTCTCCTTTTCAGGGCATGAGCTTGTTTTCTTCCAATAGCACCCTAGGCTGGCTTGACCTGAAGACAGTCCAGTTGGACGAAGGGAAGAAGTTACAATGACAGAGGTCTCTGTGTAACCCAGCGCTGAGGGAGGAGCCCCAGGTGAATCACTAAGGACGACCTCAGTTGGAGAGGCCAGGCAAGGTGAAACTCCAGGGCATTCCAGAGGCTGAATAGATTTATGGGGAGTGGAGCCCTGTCTCCAGTGTATGTGAGGGAGATAATTGGCCTTTTACATGGACCTGATATAGGTCATGTGTAACAGCTGTGTCTGGCTTCTAACCACCTCTTTCCTGACCTGGAAAGATATGTCAGGTTTCTGTTTGTTCTGCCTCAGTGCAAACACCATGAGTACCCATCTCAGTGTTGAGAACAACCTCTGAATAGCACTCTTAGCAGCTGAAGGAAGCTTTTCTTGCAAGCCGCTTTTAGAATCCAATTGTGCTCTTTCTCAGTAAAGGACAATTAAAAACAACAAAAAGCAATACTTGTTTTCCCTGAGGCTTTTCATTAAGGTTTACTTTATTCATCTATGTTTATATATTTACTTCAATTTTGTCTCATTATGTAAAACAACACTAACCAGCACACACTTCTGTCATCATTGGCATGTTCTATTCTTTCGGGATTTCTTTTAATGAGTATCACCTCTGAATAATCTGAAAAAATAACCACTAATTTGAAGAAGCCACCAGAGGAAACACGTAAACCCCACGTTATCTTCCATTTGTCTTCTGTGACGGTTGTTCTCTGTGCTTATGAGTGAGGGTATAGCTGTGCTTCAAAGCCTGTTGGCAACGTACACAATCAGTGTTATTACTTTATAGTCATATTATTTTGACTCAAACAGCATCACTCAGTTTGATCACTGAACTTATTTATGGGGTATTAATACAAACTTACTTTTTCTTGATGTTTTGAGGAAACAAGAGATGAATTTTTAGGAGGTGGTCTCCAAACTCAAAGAGTTTGTAATCTATGGGCAGAAGTAGGATATCTAGTGAGGAATTTAACTGTTTCCAAAAATCAAGTTTTGTCCGTTTCGAGAGTATTCAAAAGCACAAAATGTGGGCTGCTGGTGGAAGTGTCAGTTGGAGAGAAATTTAATAAGAGTTACAAAGAGTAACAAAAGTTTTAAAAATATATACATCCTCTTTTTTCCAGAAATTCTACCTTTACGAATTAAAATAACTTCCAGGAATTGAAAGTCTGTCTCCACTGAAATAAATAGATGAGCACAACAATTTATGTACAAGGTTATTCATCACAGTCTTATTTATAAAAACAAACCGTGGAAAACATTAGATAAAGCTGGCAATAAATTATTGTACATTTGTTGAACACTATGAAGCCATTAAAATGATAGTGACAATAATATTTAATGATAAGGGGAAATATTTATAACCAATTAATTGAAAAAAATCAGGTGACAGAACATGCAGTATATTTCCAAATTTGTAAAAAGTATGCACACATATATAGGTAAACAAAAAAATAACTGGAGTATATACCCAAACTCTTTTATGATTATTTCTGAGTAGTGGGATTAATATTGATTCTGTATGTGTTTCTGTATCTTTCAAAGTTTTCAGTAAAAAGTGTGTATTATTTGTAATTCAAAAAATAGTCAAAAACTTTTTAAAAGTGATTTGGAGTTTGAAGGTGATTACAACGTGTTGAAGGTGATTACAAACATTGAAAAATGTTTTGGTCATGTTTGGGTTATTATGTAAGAAGCTCTATGTGATGATTACTTAGGACTATCTCTATGTCTTGTCAGTTTCCAAACAGGTTACTCTACAAAAAATGTACATTAAATATTTGTTTAAATATAGGGAACGTTTTCCCAAAGAAAATAGCAATCCAAATAATCTATAAAGAAGCATGTGGGTGCTTACTCTCTACAAAGCTCTCTGCTACAAGCTGTGAAGAATACAAAATGAACGGGAAACAGCTGGGCTGTCAGGGCGTGCACAGAGTAGCTGACTTGTCCAAGGTCACCCACGTATGTAGGTCACCCATGTATGTAAGTCACCCATGTATGTAGGTCACTCACGTATGTAGAGGCAGAGCCAGAAACTAGCAAAAGAGACATGTCTGGAGGCCAAGGATCCTTAAGTCCCATCGATGACTCATACCGTGTCATGTGTCTCCGCTCACCATGTGGTCATCGACCTTCTCTCTTCCCAGTGTCGTCAGTCTGGAGACACCAGGAGATGTATCAACCATCACCAACACAGATCTCTTTCCCTTGTATGCACTGTTTACTGAGGCTTGTCACTGCCTCCACCCTTGTCTCATCCTCATTTCCTTTTAGTTTTTATTTTTATTAGGGTTAATCATATACAAAATCTAAAGACTCCAATAGTTTACAAAGTTTACTATGAAATACAGCATTGCTCCCCCCTCCTCAACTTTTTGTACTCCCTAGAATTAATCACTTTCCTCTCTTTTACTTGATTATGTTTTTATTTAGCTTCATGACTCTAAGAGCCTTCTTCCTTGTTACTAATTGATTTTTCAGTTTCTAGCATTGTTAGCTCACTTCCCATCTTAAAAGATACTATGTCTCTCTCTTTTCTCCCCTCTCTCCTTCCCTCTCCACATATGCAGAGTCTTCTCATTCCCTTTTCCTCCAGTAGAGTTATATTGTAATTTTGGTTAAATTAACATTACATATTAATACATTATCATGACTATGTGAATTGTGTTTATAGCTGAGACGTGTAGTAAACTCTGAGCACTATTACTTTCCTGCACAACATTTTGTTTTCCCTGGAGTAATTATTGTTTCCATTTGCTTCATTTTTTTATCTGTTTAATCACTATTCAACCTCTCATCCTTCAACAATTGTCTGAATCTTCTCTCAAAAGTCTTTGGGAAGACTCTTCTATTGAGTTTTCATTTTTAACTATAATATTTTTCATTTGTAAAAGCTCTTCTTTGTAATCTGAATATTCCTTTATTATAGTACGTATCCTGTTCCTGTTTTTGGTTGTATGATCTCTCATCTCTCTGTAGATATTAATGCTATTTTGTTTTTATTTTTAGGTTTTCTTTTTCCTGCAAGTCTCTGTTATCTCCAAGTTGCTTTAACTCTATTTGTTTTGGTCTCTATCTTTCCAACTATATGCTGGCTTCCAATGTCTGATAAGCCTTGGTTGTCTTCTCATATTTTATAGTACTGTTGTCTTCTCATATTATATGCATATATATTATTATTATTATCTTCTCATATTTGACATATATTGTCTTCCCATATTTTCTAGTATTTTAAATAGGTCAGTGGCCACTTGGAGTGCGTTGGTGGGCTTTACGGATTGTGAATTTCATTGTAGAGTGATCAGGTTGGGCTATTTACTTGAGAAATTTCTAATGTCAGCATCTTTAGAACTTCCTCTTAAGTTAGTATTATTTTCCAGAGACCTTTAATCTCTTTCATGGATGGCGAAGGCCTGGCTACTAGCATATGGGGAGCTGGGTGGGAGAAGATGGCTAAATTTACTTAATTGTCCAATTTTCAATATAGTACTCACACCTTCAATTTTATCTTTTTGTTCTCAGACCAGAGACCCTCTGTATTACACACTTTAAAAAATAAACCTCCAGTCCTCAGTAAATATAACTGAAGTCTATTCAGAAACCTAATAGAAGATTAGAATTCGTCCAAGCATGTCTGTCTCTAATCTTGTCACATTTTGGGGAAAAGTGTGCTTCCTAAGAGCAAATAATAGTTTAATAAAAATAACATAAAAATATGGAGCATCAAACACACACATCAATTGTAATGGCTTGCATTCCAAACATACAGTGTGTGAGCTGCCAACTTCACATTAGATGAAAACAATAATGAGTATTGAAGTCCTTGCTTTCTCAATACTCAGCCCCGAGCATTCTATCCTTTTACAAGAAGGTGGCCCAGTGTGCCATGTCTCCCAAGAGCAGAGTGGCTCCATGTGATCATATTCAGTGGTCTGCATATGCAATGTGCTCCTGCTCACATTCTTTGGGTAACTGGGAATACCTTTTCAGACTACCCCTCTGACATTAAGGTGAACTTTACGTGTAAAAATAAATATTTGCTTTTGATACTAAAATAAAATTCAATCCCTGGAGTTCTTCTACAGTGACAGACTCCTTGAAACGCTTTGTTCAATAGAACATACCTTTCTTAGGGTCCTATTTGAAAAATAAAGGCATCAATGAGGGAAAAACATTTCTTTTCAACCATAGTAATGGGACTTCTTTCATGTTTTGAAAGATCTTAACTTTCATTTGAGTCTGAATATTGTTTTCTTTCTGATGACATCTGACATTTGAACAGGACTTGTTAATAAAATATAGGCCTCTTTCCATTTGACTAACTGTGGCATAATCAGGCTTTTTAACATTTTTCCCCATAAATTAAGCTTTGGAGCTTTGAAAAATATGAAACAATCAAATTACTGTTGTTTGAAATAGATACAGTGTGTCACACTGAAGTTTGGTTTATAATGGGAGCTCATTACCATACTCATTACTGTGAATTATAGGAGTTTCCTGCCTGGCCTTCATTAACCATCTGGCTTTAAACATTGATTTGTGGTTACGTATATTATTTTTAGAAAAGAACACCTGAACATCTACTGAAAACATTTGTTTCATCTTGTTCTACATATTTTTAAAGGCCATGAATCTCGCTGTTGTGAAAATCTCATAGATTCTGGTGTATCTTCATCTCTGACTTATATTTTTGTATTATTTACCCAAAGAAAATACTAGCTAAGTCTTGGTCCTATAAGCTGCTTTTCCTCAAGAAATTTCCTACGAAGTGTGATAGGAAAGGAGAGTAAGTGGGAGACAAATCTAATTCTGTAGATTTCCATTCCACTGTAGTTGAAAATTTTATATACTTGAAAGTATATAAGGACTTGGGTGCTGCAGTACTTTAAACAAGAGAACACTAAAAACATTCATTCATTAATTTAATCAGCAAATATTTACTGAGCACTTTTTAGGGAATAGAGGCTGTTCAGGTGTGGGAGATGCTGGGCATGCAACATTAAATAGCAAGGCCCCTCCCCATATAGTTGGACAGCAAACAAAGTAGAGGACAAATAAGATAAGAGTATGAAGGAGATAAAGTGGACTCTGTGATAGACAGGAATTAGAGGAGGAAGGTTACTTTAGATTTCGTGGTCAGGAAATGCCTCCCTAAGGATATGATATGAAAACTGAGACCATGTGAACAATCAGTAGAGGAAGCTTCCTGATAGAAGAGGAAGTGAATTCAAAGGACCTCAGTCTGTATAGAGCTTGATGTGGCATGAGTCAGAGAAGAGGCCTCTGAATCTAGGGCATAGTTAGTGCAAACAGACTGTGATAGGAGATGAGGTTGAAAGTGCAGGCAGGAATCTTATAGGGCTATGATAAGAAGTTTGGATTTAATTTTCATTGTGACTTAAATTTTTAAATATTATTATGGCTATGAGGTAGAAAAACAGCTCTAGGAAGCCAAAAAACAGCTCTAGGAAAGATGGAGACCACTTAGAGGGCAACTGTAATAGCCAAAGTGATAGATAATGATGGTCTAGACTAGGGAATGACATAAGAGATGGAAAGGAAGAAATGGGTGTGCAGTTTTGGAGATGGAACCAACATGACGTATTGATGCACTGAATGTGACTAATCAAGGAAGGATAGTAAACAAGGATGACTTCTAGGATTTTGGATTGA
This sequence comes from Diceros bicornis minor, assembly GCF_020826845.1. Lineage (NCBI taxonomy): Eukaryota > Metazoa > Chordata > Mammalia > Perissodactyla > Rhinocerotidae > Diceros > Diceros bicornis. The sequence goes on from NC_080740.1 coordinate 32,770,684, forward strand.
ACAAATGAATGGATAGAGGTGGCGTTTACTGAGATGGGAAATTCTGGCAGAGGAAGAGATTGGTGCACCAGGAGTTCATTTTTTGCCAAGATAAATTTGAGGTGTCTATTAGACTTTAAGATGTAAACAGCCCATCAACAAAACAAAAAGACAACCTAACAATTGGGAGAAGATATTTGTAAACCATATATCTGATAAGGGGTTATTATCCAAAATATATAAAGAACTCATACATCTCAACAACCAAAAAGCTAACAACCCAATTAAAAAGTGGGCAAAAGATCTGAACAGACATTTCTTCAAAGAAGATATACAGATGGCCAACAGGCACATGAAAAGATCTTCAACATCACTAATTATTAAGGAAATGCAAATCAAAACTATGATGAGATATCACCTCACGCCCATCAGAATGGCTTATAATTAACATGACAGGAAATAACAAGTGTTGGAAAGGATGTGGAGGAAAGGGAACTCTCATATATAGCTGGCAGGAGTGCACACTGGTGCAGACGCTATGGAAAACAGTATGGAGATTCCTCAAAAAATTAAAAATAGAAGTACCATACAGTCCAGCTATTCCACTGCTGGGTATTTATCCAAAGAACTTGAAAACACCAATGTGTAAAGATACATGCATCCCTGTGTTCATTGCAGCATTATTCACAATAGCCAAGACTTGGGAGCAACCTAGGTACCCATCAACAGACAGATGGATAAAGAAGATGTGGTATATATACACAATGGAATACTACTCAACCATAAAAAAGGATTAAATATGGCCATTTGCGACAACATGGGTGGACCTTGAGGGTATTACACTAGGCGAAATAAGTCAGAGGGAGTAAGTCAATTACTGCATTATCTCACTCATAAATAGAAGATAGAAACAACGAACAAATACCTAGAGACAGAGATTGGACTGGTGGTTACCAGAGGGGAAAGGGGGAGAGGGGCGGAAAGGGGTGATTAGGCACATGTGTATGGTGGTGGATTGTAATGAGTCTTTGGGTGGTGAACATGATGTAATCTACGCAGAAATCAAAATATAATGATGTACACCCGAAATTTATATAATGTTATAAACCAATGTTACTGCAATAAAAAAATAAAAATAAAGAACATTTTTAAAAAAGATGTAAATAGCAAATAGGAAGTTGGACATATGTCTTAAGGGGTATAAATGGATCAAAATAAAGGAAGATCACCCAGGGGAAGAACGTAGACCTAGAGAAGAAGGCCCAGAACAAGTACTGCGCTAGTGATGTTCCAGGAAGGAAAATAGAAACCGTAATAGTTAGAATTACAGGGAATTGGTTATGCAGAAGTTGGAAGGCTGAAAGAGAAAAGGAGGATGCTGAGGTGTCCAGAGATTAATGGAGATAATAGGAAGCAGCTACCACTCTCAAGTCTGGAGAACATAGGTAAGAGGCCCCTAACCAGAACCTATGAGCTGGGAGGAGAGGCCCTACAGAACTAGTGCTTGGGCTTCTGGGAGGAGACTCCATGCAGCTGTTGCCTGACCCTTTGAGGAGGGACATGGCCCCGTGAGGTCTCCTAGGGCTCAGGAGAGTAGCACAGTTGGTAAGGGAATGCAGCGTACCTCCTACTAGGGCTGCTACTAGGCAGCTTGGTAAGAATGGAACTGCGAGTGCTGGGAAAAGGTGGAAGTTGTAGCCAACTGTGAGCTATTATAGAAGATTGCTGACAAGAAGTAGAAAATAGGATATTAGCTCCTCCTCCCCTCCTTACTACTTCCGATATTCCTCTGGTGATTCCCATTGATAGAACATAATAGAAAGCCAGATGGCAAGGGAGTTTTGGAGATGCAGTCTGAGTGATCCCAATCTACCAGTACAGAAGGTGGGCTTGGAGCTGAGAAATGGCTTCTAACTGTTCCCTGATTTTCGATGTGAGGTAACAACTCTGCCTTCACAGCAGGTATGCAATTCTTCTATGACTATGAAATGAAGCCTGCTATGGAGGCCTTACACTGATGGCCCTGTAAGGGCAAAGAAACACCTCCTTGCCTCTCGAGCAGACCTAGGTCAGGCATGGTGTCTCATCTAGTTTCTCTCTCATGCTGAAACCAGAACATGAGTTTTCTTTCTGTTCCTTTCCTAGAAGAACCAGCCTAACATTTTCTTGGGTACTTTCCAGAAATACTTCTTGCATATATGGGTATCTCCTTTATTCACTCATTCATTCAACATTTATTGAGAGTTTACTCTATTCAGTGCAGCTCTAAATATTGGAGGCATAGGGATGAGCACAACAAAATTCCTGTCCTTACGGACCTTAAATCCTAATATGTTGGAGTGTGTGCAAGAGGAAAGGGTTAGCAGTAAACATATAAAACAATTTTTAAAATGAAATGTTTTCAAGTAGTGCTAAGTCCTATGAAGAAAATCAAACAAGAGACAAGTGGGGCATTCTAGCTACTATGGACTACTTCACAGACTTATTAGTGATGTTACACAGTTTCAAGCAAAGTAGGCTGATTCTTTCAGTAACATACTGAAAGATGTTAGTGGCTGCTGGTAACTAGAAGGTCTGTCTAAGGAGGAGGAATTTGCACTAAGACCTGAAAGATGAACAGAAGCCAGCTATGTGAAAATTGGGAAGACATTCCAGACAGAAGGGATAGCAAGTACCAAGGCCCTGAGGCTGAAATGAGCTTGGCATATCTGAGAGAGAGAAAGGACAGGAAAGCTGGAGGATAGCAAATGGAGGAGGGTGGCAGAATATTGGCACCCTTTCCTATATCTACTTGATGTCATTTAACAAAATATCTTGGCAATCAGTCCATATCAGAACCTCCCTCTCCTTAATGACTGCATGATATTCTATTGTACAGGCATTTAGTTTATTTAAGCATTTTACTGTTGTCAGATTGTCTGTGTTCTTTTGTTCTTACAAACAGTATTCAGTGCCATAATAAATATCATCGTACACATGGTTTTGCACGTTAGGGTGATTAGATCTTTAAGAAAAGTCCTAGAGATGTGTGCGCATTATGAATTTTTCTGTGTTCATTTTACATTTTGGTAGATATTTTCAAATAGACTTCCAAAGAATTTTATCAATTTCCATCCCCACCAACAATAGTGCCTTCACCCTCATCCATCCAATGAACCATAAAACGTTTGGGTCTTACTCAATCTGCCACATGAAAATGATATCTCACTGTAGTTTTATTTTGTCCTTTTTTCTTTATTAGTGAGATCTAGTTTATTTCACATGTTTAAGAGCCATTTGCTTTTTGAGTGTATGTGAACTCTCAGCTCATGTTCTTTGCCCATTTCCATTGGATTGCAAGTTTATTTCTGTAATGAGTTCATCACTTATTGTCTCCTTCAGCAAACCCACAGGGTCAGTGATTATGCTCATGGATGGGAAGAGGCGATGAAGATCTTCACTCTCCCCCACCCTGCAGTAGACTGTTGGTTTTGCTACCAGTTTAGAAATTGTCGTGGTAACTTTGGTTTCTTCCTTGTGCTGTATGCTGGGAAGCTGAAACAGAATATTTTTAGTGGGGACGGGGGGACCAAGATTCAATCTCTCTAGTCACCCACCACCTCCAGGTCCTGAATTATTGACACAGAGCTGAGAAACATCCCCCTCTTACACGGTATTCTGAGAAAATCCAAATGTGATCATAGTTGGAGACTGCTTCCTAGTTCCATGTATTTCTCTTCCCTGACACAAATTGCAGAGTTTCTTGGTGGAAATTTGTTTCATGCTTGTACTTGTGGCCGGATGAACATGTGAGAATGTTTCTATTATGCATTCTATGTAGTTATGGCTATGAGTAGTAGAACACAAATGTGTTTAGTCAGGAGAACCAAGAAGAAGAGTAAAATACATTATAGTACCTGTCTCAAAATCCTTCTGCATCACTCCCTCCCCTCCACAATATTTACTCCTCCATTCAAACACACATACACAATTTTGTATAGATATTGGAATCTGTGTTTGCCATGGTTTAAAAACAGTAATAAGAGAGCTATTTTTCCTCACTGGGAATGATTAAACAAACAAAGATTAAGCAAAGATAAAATTAAAATGTCCGAATGCATAATTCTGGAGACCCCATAATTATACATCTGGAATATTTTTCCATAGTGGAGACCCCCCAATTGATGTCACTGTAATAAGCAGGATAGTCCCAGGTTTACATAAATCCATTCCCATTTTCCCAGACTACAGATCATATGTGTTTTACCATATGAACTTGTGCAGAGAATCTGAACAGGGGTGGAAAGAACCTTTATAAAAAGGTAAAAAGTCCTCTCCAGGGATCTCAAAGGCTTCTTTCAGAAATACTTTAAATAATTCAAGGGCCTCTGCAACAAGATAGTCATGGTCTAAAATTTAGAGGAATTACAAATTGTTAATTATGACACAATTTACTCTTATAAGTTCTCCATTTTACTTCTTGCCCATGTCTTACCTTTAATTAATGTTTCTCTTTGAGCTAGGAGAGCAGTAATTTTCTTGGCTGTTTCTTCCCTAAGAAATTTGCTACTCTTTCCAAGTCTTGATTTTCAGCTTCTTTTCTACTAAGAGAAGCCCAGAAAAAAACATGCAGTGTCAAATACAGGGATTCTAAGTTCTGAAATATTGTCAAAATGTTGTTCAATCTCAGAACTTCCCTGAGCCAGTGCTGAGCAATATAATTCTCTGTATGCCACGGCTATCATTCATCTGTTTGATCATTTGCTTATTTACTTGTGTGTTCATCCAACAAACATTTGTTGAGCACACTTTGACTTGCAGGTGCAGGGTTAGGCACTGAAACTCACAAAACTGAACAAGACACAGCATGTGAGGTGTTTCATTTATAGGAGAGAATGGCGATGACTAAGTTTATTCTATTTGAACCTCAAACTAGCCCTGTAAGTTAGTGCTATGGTCTGAATCTTTGTGTCCCTCCAAAATTTGTATGTGGAAATCCTAACCCCCACTGATGATGATGTCAGGAGGTGGGACCTTTGGGAGGTGGTTGGGATTCGTGTCTTATAAAAGAGGCTCCAAGAGCTCCTTAGCTCCTTCCTACGTGTGGGAACACAAGAAGAAGTCTGTGACATGGGAGAGGGCCCTCACTTGGTCATGCTGGTGCCATGATCTTGGACAGTCAGCCTCCAGAATTGTAAGAAATAAATTTCTGTTGTTTATGAGCCACCTGGTCTGTGGTATTTTGTTGTAGCAGCCTGAATGGACTAAGACAGTTAAGCAGAACATATGATGTTACTATTACTTTATAGTTAAAGAAATGGAGGCTTACGTGATGGTTAAATAAATTGTCCAGGGATCTACAAAGAGTAAGTGTACGACCAAGACACAAATCCAGTTCTATAATTCCAAATCTGCATTCCTCTCATTGCCATGCTGCATAGTGCTAATGTCCTTCCTTGAGAAGCTTCTGGAGGCAGCACTGCTGGTGTGCCCACTTTAGTGACCCTTCCATCTGTGTCATAACTACGAAGTATGTTCATAAACAAATTCACTAAACAAACTAATATTTTATCTCCTTTATCTGTTAAGAACAGAAAGATAAGCTTATACTATGTCCCAAAGCTTTCTATAGCTGTGCTTTAGCAATAGCAAATTTTTAAATCCAATTAAGCCCCATGCATGGAGGAATCAGACTCATCTCTGAAAGCAAACTAAAACACATCTTCTCAATGATGCTATCTCCACCACGTATTTTCCTTTCCTGCAACAACCCAAATTATTATGGTGTTCCCTGCAGAGCCAAATTTTAATATATAGCAAGGGAAGTTGTGATAAGCTTCAGAAAGAGATAAGGCTAGGTGTGTATTACTGGCAGAACAATCCAAGCTGACTGACTACTGAGGAATGATTTACCCAAAAGCACACTTTGAATTTAAACATGAATGGTGGAGAGGCCAGGCATGGACTTAGAAGAAACACACATATAGTTACAGTAATTGGAAACAAATAACATCAGGTTTGGGTAGCACTTCACCCTTTCTCCTGTGCCTTCTGACCACTGAGGTGATACGTAATATGACCTAGAACTGGCCAAAAAGAGGCTTCCACATCCTGGATGTCATTGGTCACATTATTCCAGCTAGACCAATGAGACTCAATTTTGGGACTTTTGTTGGGACCATGTGGAAATAAGAAGCTCTCCTTCCTCCCTCTCTTGCTTTCTTTCTCCCTCCCTTGCCTCCCTCCCTCCCTCTCTCCTTCCTTCCTTCCTTCCCCCCCTCTCCCTCTCTCTCCCTTTCTTTGCTTAATTTGAAGCTGGGAGGCTGTAAGTCTCTACAGAGCTTTTAAGGGCCACAACATAGAAAGATCATGTCTGAGAGTTAAGCCAATACGGAGAAAATCTGAGTAAAGAATAGCAGGAAAGCTGAATCCTAACGTCATCATCACAAACCTTGGACCCAGCCATGCCTGAAGTGATAGTTACCTCTGTACTACTCTGATAATTAAGTCAATAAATTCCTTTTGATGTTGTCTCTCTCTCTTTGTGTTTCTCTGTCTCTCTCTTCTTATACCAGTTTGATGTGTGTCTCTGTCACTTGCTGCTAAAACCTCTAATTCAGGAAAACAACAATCAACCTTTCTTCCCAGTGATTTTGTATCTCTTTGAAAAATTATAGATTATTAGGGGTCACTAATAATCAATATAATAAATGTTCACTAATCACTAATCACTAATAAATGGTCACTTTTTATTGTACATTAACCCCATAAATGCTTAGCTGTGCAGTCCACGAGATTCAGCCTTGCCCTTTTTCGTGCTGTTTAGTGAGCAACTAAAATAGGTTTTGGGGAAACAGCCTGGAATGACCTAAGATTTTATTTCTTAATGAAAAGTAAATTCTATTATGAAATCCTGAGACCAGAAACAGTTAAATGCTTGCAAAGTTAATGGCATTTTCCATTGCTATAATAAAATGCAATCTTTTATTTTAAAGATCAAAGCCATTTAAAATGAACCAATAAACATGGTACATTGGTTTCATCACAACGCTCTAGTCTCTTTCTCATAATCTCTTTAATCCTGGTAGTTTCCCTTGAAAAAACACTTTAGGTTTCAGTAAGATTCCATAAGTACATAGTTTTATATGGTTTGCTTAATATTTAGAACTGAAAAGGGAAGAACAGTTTCTAAAAGTAAAGGTCTCTGGAGTCCTATGTCTGAAATCCCCAAGTTATAAATAATTTCTCAGTTGGCTTTTTTTTTCCTTCTCTTTTTTCCTTCATTCACCAACAACAGCAACAGAATTTCTGAGGAACCACAGACTTGGTACACACAGCTTAGCAAGACACATTTTCACTATCTAGTGGCAGAAAGGGGTGAGAAAGTCAATTATTAGAGTGCTTTTTGTTTCTTTACTCTAAAAATCTCAGTGATATTTTTAATGCTTTCATTTGAAGACTTCTAGCCCACCCCCCCCAAATTATAGACTGAATTTTGGGCAAGTAGTTTAAACTTGAAACTAGTTTGTAAGGCAAATATGTTGATTTGTCTGGTTTGGGTAACATACAAATACACATATCTAATATTGCCCGGGTGGGTAGGCTAAGGTTTAAACTACAAAATGAAAACACTTTAATACTTTAAGGGAAAGTAAATGTGTAACCCATGGTAAATGCTGAAAGAGGTGGTAAAGAAACCAACACTTGTTATGCACTAATGTGCTAAGTACTTTTCTAGTAAGTTTTCTCAATTAATTCTCAGAACACCCTATGAGGTTGGCATATTATCCCTGGGCACCCATTCTGCTCTCTCTTCCCCTAGGCAGGCCCTGTCTTCCAAGGCAGTTGTTAAGGGCTGGAAGAGCCCTTTGGGGAGGCTGGGATGTTCCAAACTTCTACAAGCTGGTGCCAGGAGAGTGAGCATGTGCCATTTCCCAGTCTGGAGCTCCTGATTTCTGGGGTTTCCATCCAAGCAGCAGTCTGATTAGACTAGGTGGCAAAGTGTGGCTGTGCAACTACCTGATTTATTACTTACCACTGACTCTCACCAAAGTCAGCTCCAAAAAGCGTCAGGTCGTCAGTACCAGATGTTCTCCCAGTGCTTGGGCACAAGGTAACCCTTTCCTGCATAATCATATTCTCCGTTTTGATATAAATTTTTGTCTGTAATTTAATCTCCTTTTAAACTCCCTTCCAGATAATTCTTAAGGCAACATTAATTCAATTACAGGAATTGTTTTCTTTGTAATGCTGTTATGGTAAAGCAAGGATCCTATTGTCAGGGCAACCTGCTGTAGAGCATAATTGTGTACTTTTGACCAAGACCTTTATTTCCACCTGGCTGGAGTCTACTTTGCTCCTGAGATTTCCCACTCTTGCGGTTAAAAGAATGAAAATCATATCAGTTCTGCCTCTTTCTCTCCTTGTTTTGTCTTTTTCTCTCCCTGTGCTCTGGTTGATCTCCTCTCCTTTATTGGATCAACTTCTGCTATTTCTACTAGTTAACCCTAGTTACCCTCCTGTACTGTAGATGACTCCTCTGAGCTCTCTCAATAATTTCTGTTTTACAAATGAAGACAGTGTGGTTCAGAGAAGTTAGTTACATCACTGGTAAGAATAGGGCAAAGATTTGAATTCAAAACTTTTATTTAAAGAGTATTCCATACTCTGGCTCCTCTCATGATTGCTTCATTTGTGACTGATTTAGAAAATTAAATCATAATGAATAGACTTTTTGGATTATTTAACATGAATCATACTCTATAACCAATTATCCTGCTGTTGAACATTTTCAACAATATATATATAAAATGTATATGTTCACACATTATAATATTTTTCATTATTATTATTTCACCTACAGACATCCTGAAATGGATTTGTTTTTCCCCCAGATTTTTAGTAAGAATCAATAATTTCATATAGCCTTACAATTTTTAAGAAAATTATACAGCTTTTACATAAAGGTCTTATGGAAGAATATTCTCCAGGGGAGAAAATGAAGTGATAAATAATATATAAGGTTAACTCTGGTTTCCTTGAAAACTAGTTTCCTCTTCTGCCCTTGGTTCGGTTTGTATGATCTTATTGGCATTGGTATGTGTAAACATAACTATTGACGAAGTACCTGTGCCAGGTTCCCAGTGGCCAACAATTATAGTTAGCATTGGAAGTTGAAAATATTTCCAAGGTTATCTACATTTTGAAGTTTTGCTTGCAGTTTATTTTCTGCAAAGTTCTTACTTTGATGGACAGGATTTTATTTTATTTGAGGGGTTTTAGGACAATCTAATCTCATAAATGATTATTATTTTGGACCTTAAAATAGAATATCTCCTTGAACTTCTGTTTCTTTTAAATCAAAGTTATTGCTAAAGTGCTTCTTCTCAAGTTTCTAAAAGTCATATTGTGTATCAATGTTAGTTATTGTCAATAACTTCCACTGTTTTGTTTTTCTTCTATTTTATGCATTTAATTAGGTTAATCTGCTAACAAACCATACCGTGAAAGAACTTAGTGATATTCACTCATTCATTCAAATGATTTGAGCAGCTACTATAGGTTGGGCATTGTGCTAGATACTGAGCATAAAATGGCGTGCAAGCCAAAGTCCCTGCCTTCAGGGAGTCTTTGGGAAGACAGATGATAAGCTAGTAAGCAAATATCTCATCCACTACTTGCCATCTTGGGGTTGTAGAGGAGAACTTAAAAAGCAAAAACTGATGAAAATAAACACCAAGAATCCTGAAACACCAAGAGTCTAGACTGTCTGGGTCTGAGTGGTTCATGTTTCTAAAATATGCCCTTTGCCACATGTTTCTGAATCTTGGCCATAGCACTTTTGCTGTATCACCAAAATAACATTGTCTACTTTGCCTTCCCCAACTGAGTGGCAAACTTGGCCCAGTAAAGATCATGAAGCAGGCAAAATTAGCATTACAGTTGTGCGTCGCATAATGACATTTTGATCAATGATGGACCGCATATAAGACAGTGGTCCCATTAAACTAGTACCACATAGCCTAGATGTGTAGTAGACTATACCATCTGGGTTTGTGTAAGTACACTCTATGATGTTTGCACAGTGATGAAATCGCCTAAGGATGCATTTCTCAGAACGCATCCCTGTTAAGTGACGCACAACGGTATTTATATATTTGCTCATTCCAACAAACAAGTATTAGTTCTATTAGATCCTTTTGGAGGGCCAGAGTTGTTGTAAAGATTAGAAATTCATAGAGAAGGACTTCTGCTTCTGAGCAGGATGTGATAGGCCAGTATTCTTATTTGAACAAGTGGAAAATATTACAAAAACCATTTTCAAAATCTCTTCATAGAGAGCCATGGAATCAATGAAGACTAAATGAACAAAAATTCTAGAGAGACAGAGAACAATTCTAAGGTGACCTGATGATTGCCAGTTATTTTTCTCTCAGGGCATTTGTCAGTTCTGGGGATGCACTGATGATTGGGCTTGACCCAGGTGGAGGGGCTCTGCTGGAAGAAGAGCAATCAGCAAAGCTTTTGTGATCTTGTAGAGCATTGGAAACTTGAGCGGCCTCAAAAGCATGCCTGGTTCTCCCCATTGCATTGAAATCTCTCACAGTCTCACAGAGCTTAGAAAACAAATTCTCATTAGGGAAGAAGCTGTCCCAAACACATGTCCAGTCTCTCTGAAGACATTTGTCAAATCTTGAAGTTGCCTGGGACAGGAGGACAAAACGTAAGCTGAAAACTTCTCAAGGGCAGGAATGTATCTCCTGCAGCCTTTCAGTACCGGCAAGAGGCAAAGAACCACCGTGTTTGCAATGAAACGCCTGGGATGGCTGGACACCAGCAATGTGACTAAACCAGAAGTAGATTGAATCTTACTAAATTTTTCTCTAGTTCAGTTCCTTATTGGATTTAAGTGATGAGGCCCATTCTCTGCCTAATAGAGTATATTAGTCTGCTACAACAAAATACAGTACACTGGGTGGTTTAAACAACAGAAATTTATTCCTCATAGTTCTAGAGGCTGGGAAGTCCAAGATCAAGGTTCTGGCCAATTTGATTTCCAGGGAGAGCTCTCTTCCTGGCTTGCTGATGGTCATCTTCTCTCTGTGCCCTCACATGGCCTTTCCACCATGGCCTTTCATGGTGCATGAAAACAGGGAGTTCTCTTTCTCTTCTTATAATGGCACTAATCCTATCAGATTAGGGCTCCACTTTTATGACCTTGAATCTTAATTACTTCCTTAGAGGCGTCGTCTCCAGATACAGTCACATTGGGGGTCAGAGCTTCAATATATGAATTTTGAGAGGACACAAATTTGTCCAATATATGAAATTTAAGAGCAAGAAGAGAAGAGGGAAATTTTTTCTTGTGCAATATGATAATATCTGCAACCTCTATGAGTCATTTATGCACAACATCTTACCTACAATTAGGAGTTACTAGACACGTGAAGAGGCAAAGTCATATGACCAAGAATCAAGAGGGAAAAAAACCAATAAAAGCAAATAGACAGATGATCCACATAAATGAAGTCAGCAGGCAAGAATTTCAAAACAACTATAATTGGAGACTTCAGGGTGGCTGAAGACAGTGACAGATGCCTAGCTATTTGTCTCCCTATATTTCCTCCCCAAATGATTCAAAACAAGATAGGATATGTAAATATACATAAAACCATGCCCTCAGGATAACTTGAAGGCAGAGAATGCCAAAATTTTAAAACGACTGTGACTAAAAAGAGAAAAATCACATCCCAGTGTATGATCTTTTACACTCTAGCTCCATCCCTATAGTGCCATGAGGCTCTCTAGCAGGCAAAGGCAGACTGAAAAAAACTCCAGGAAAGTCAACAAAGGAAAATTAGCAAAGGGGCTTAAGGTTCATCAAAAACCACCAGCAAAAAGATTAAGTTCACCCTCTGTCTGAAAATATGATAACAGTATCCAGGCAGGGCATAACATGGACTGCAGGGAAATGACTTCAGAGTACATGTGATTAAAAGGACCAAGAGTTATTTAAAGAGCATTCCTCAAAATATAGTTCATGGGAAGAAAAAAAGACAAAAAGGAAAGGAGAAGCACCCTTTTCAATTGGGTGGTGAAGGGAAAAAGCAGCAAAAGGTGGAAGATTTAGGGTTCTGCAAGATCAAAGAGAAACACAATATTGGAGAACTTACAACTCTTCCTCCCACTATTAAAACAAATGAAAAAAATACATCCTAAAGCATAAAGACCTTGTTATATTGCTAGAAGACGTAGCTATTAAGCTAGGAATCTTATAAATCACCATAATACCATAAAAATGAAAAGAAATATCAACAAATTCATACAGAGCCATTGCAAAAAATCAAGAAAGAAATTTTTACATGTATCGTCTGAGTTACAATGCACCTTCCACCAAAGCCCTGAAGCAGAAGAAGTTTGTAAGTCAACACTCTCGATATATACTCATTCAAGCATTTGAAGATATGAAAAAAAAACTTTGAATTACAAATTCAAAAACTAAGAACAGAAATGGATAAAAGCTGGAAGACATAAAGAAAGAGTTGATTAAGCCCAGGAAAGAAATGGAATAAAAAACCAAAAATATCTGAGAATAAATTAAATAAAAAAGAATCAATTACAAGGTGCCCAAGGGAGAATAGACTCACATGCAAATTTAATAGGCATAGAAAAAAGGCAGGAAAATAAATAAGAGAATAAAGTAAAAAGGAAGTGAAAATGGTCAGAGAGAAAGTAATGGAAATGGAAGAAAGACAAAGAAGGACAGTACAAAAAAAGAACACTACAAACCAATATCCTCTTGGTATTGATGCAAAAATACTAAATAAACAAGCAGAATCCTATATCATATTAAGAAATACATCATGACAAGTGGTATTTATTCTTGGAATGCAAGTTATGTTCAATATTAGGAAATCCATTAATATCATATACTATATCAATATCTCTAAAGAAAAAATCACAAGATTATCTCCATTGATACTGAAAAAACTCATGAGAAAATTCAAAACCCGTTCACAATAAAAATACTCAAAAATAGAAATTGGGGAATACCTTCTCAACATGATCAAATTTATACATGTATACACACACACACACACACACACACACACACCCTTAGTCTTCAATCTAATATATTATGTAATGGGGAAACACTAGAGGCATTTCCACTAATATCAGGAACAAGGCAAGGATGCCCACTATAGCTTTTTCTATTTAACACTATAGTAGAGTTAGTAGCCAATGCAATTAGACAAGAGAAATCACATAGAGGCCCAAGAATGGGTAAAAAAAGAGGTAAAACTATCTTTATATGCAGATAATAAAATAATATATCTGGAAAACCTTAGAATGTGGCAGGAGATCAAATTAACCTAGAGAGACATAGCAGATTGTTAAAGTAACAAACAAAAGTCAACAGCCTTCATATACACACACAATAACCATTAAAGGACATAACGGTAAAGATAAATCACTTTTGCAATAGCAGCAAAGAAGATTAAACTTTTAGGAATAAACTAACAAGAAATGTGCGAATCCAAAATGAAGAAAAAGTTTTTAACCCTTCCAAAAGACATAAAAGAGACTTGAATAAATGGTAAGATATCCTCTGTTCTTGGATAGATGGATTCAATATTACAAAAATGGCAGTTCTCCCTAAGTTAATTTATAAATTTATTTAATTCCAATAAAAATACAGACAAGCTTTTGAAAAAGAGTTCAACAAATTGATACTTAAATTCACAGAGAAAAACAAACATGCAAAAATGAATGACCAGGGAAACATTGAAAAATAACTATGAGGGAAAACAGCCCCACCAGATATTAGAACATATTGAACAGCATCTGTAATTTAAAAAGTTTGGTGCTGGTGTGTGGGTAGGCAATTAGACCAGTGGAATAGACTAGGAAGCCCAGAGAGGCATGGAAATTTAACATGTGATAAAGATGGCATCTCGAGTCACTGGGCAAAGATGGACTATTTTTTTTTTTTTTTTTTTTTGTGAGGAGGACCAGCCCTGAGCTAACATCCAATGCCAATCCTCCTCATTTTTGCTGAGGAAGACTGGCCCTGGGCTAACATCTGTGGCCACCTTCCTCTACTTTATATGGGACGCCGCCACAGCACGGCTTAACAAGCGGTGCAATGGTGAATGCCCGGGATCCGACCCAGCGAACTCCTGGCTGCCGCAGCGGAGCGTGCGCACTTAACCACTTGCACCACCGGGCCGGCCTCCAAAGATGGACTTTTTATTAAATGGTGCTGGGACAACTCGGTAGCTATTTGGAAAAAGAAAATTACATCCATATCTACACCATTCATAAGAATAAACTCTAAATAGATCAGGGATCTAAATCTAAATGTAAAACATGAAATCACAGAAGTACTAAAGAAAACATGGGTGAATTCTTCTCTAACCTTGGTGTAGGGAAAGGCTTTTTAACTGTGGCTCAAAATCCAGAGGCAATAAAAGAAAACACTGATAAATTTGACTATTAAAGGAAATTTGCATGGCCAAACGCTCTAAGTGAAGTCCGGAGACAACTGAAAAATTGGAAGAAAATGTTTGCCCATAACATAGGCAAAAAGCTAATATCCCTAATACATAAGGAACTTTTAAAAATTGAGGAACAAAAGATCAGGGCCCAACAGAGAAATGGGAAAAAATACTAGAACAGACAATTCACCAAAAAGTATATAAAAATGGCAGGCAAACATATGAAAAATTGTCCAATTCACTAACAATGAAAGAATTACAAATTAAAACAGTAATGAGATACCGTTTCTCATCTATTAGACTGACAAAAAGAAGAAGAATGATGACACAGTCTGTTGGGAAGGCTGTGGGGAAACATCGTTCTCATACACTGGTTGTGGACATGCATATGGGACAACTCTTTTGGAAGAGATCTTGGCAATAAACTAACAAAACTATATGTGCACTTACCTTTTGACCCATAACCCTGTTTCTAGGATTATATCCTGAAGGTACACCTTCAACATTATGAAAATACATACGCACAAGATTATTCATTGCAGCATTGTTTATAATTGCAAAATATTGGAAACAACCTAAATGGCCACGCACGGCAGAGTGGTTGAATAAACTATAAATAAACTAAATCCACACAACGGAGAACTAGGCAGCTGTGAAAAAAAAAATGACATAGATCTCTACGAACTGTAAGAGGTGATTGAACAAAAAAAGCAAAGTGCAAAAGAATATATATAGTGAACTCCCCTTGATCAAAGAGAGAAGAGCTACAAGAAAATATACATGTGTCTGCTAATTTGAGAAAAAAAAAAAAGAAGTATAATCTTGACCTTACAGAAACTGGTTACCTATGGGTGGGGTGGGGTGTGGGAAAGGGGTAGAAAAAATGGAGAAATGAAAATAGAGCCGTAAGGATAAGAAGAAATGACACTTCTCTGAGTCAAGGTCAATGTACAGCTGTACTCTTAGAACCTGTGGCCTGCCAGTTGGTTTAGCATAGGGGACAACAGCCAGGTTTTCTTCAGATTTGGACACAGGAGGCCAGCAGAGATACAATATTTCTTACTTTTGCGCGTTTTACACCAGCTATATTTCTTCATTTACAACAGCAAGTAGTTCTTTGTCCAGATTTTTTAATGTTAAAGTGACTAATACCCCATTTAGAGCAATGGTTAAAAGCAAAATCAATTTTAAGTTCCAAATGAATCATTTTATTTCTAATCTGTCAATTATGAGTTTATAACCATTCCCTTTTGATACACACAGAGTGTGCCCCAGGCACTTTTCACTGCTCTGGACAATCAAACTAACTAATTCTTAGCAGGTTGACTTTGCACAGCGGTTAATTATCTCCTTAACATGTTCCTCTGTCTCTGAGCACTAACTGCTCTTAATTACCTTCAATTTGTGATGAGATAACGGAGCAGAACAAGGGGAAGACTGGGAACTCCTGTACCCTGCGTGTCATCTTTTGTGTGGGTGTAGTAGAGTTATTTAAGCAATTACTAAGCAGGTTCAGGATCCTTCTCTTTTCACCTTCCATGGTTTGCATTTTGCCATATTTGCTACAAGGACATCTGATCACCATGAGCCATATGTCCTGATTATCCTGGTGTAACTCTTTATTTAAATTTATACGTTTCGATTTAAGTTGCTAATGTTATTTAGGCTTGTTTCCTTGGTAGAGGCAAAAGAATTAGAACTGAATTTGAATTCTGACTCTTGCTTACTGACTTCAGGCAAGCCTCTCTGAGTCTTGGTTTTTCCACTTGTAAAGTTGGAATAAAATAATTGTCTATAATAAAACCTAAGTCACAGTGCCAGTTAACTAGTAATATTCAATAAATCTTAGTTTACTTCCATTTTTTAAAAGTTTAATCTTCCTTCTGTAGTCAGTAAGAGCTCATCTTCTATCACTATTTTTTAAGATAACACAGAACTGCCTTTCTCAAGGTCATTTGTTTCAGTCAAAGTTTGTGATTGCAAGCAACAGAAACTAACTCTGGTCGACTCAAGCAGAAAAGTATTTAAGTAAAAGATATTGGGTAGATCACAAAATCTCAGGAAAGCTTGAGAACCAGGCTTGGAGGTCATACAATCTGGAAAATACACTCCAGACTAAGCTACAGAACTATCTAGAGCCACATCCCTGCAGTTGCCGTTGGCATAGGCAGCAGGTGGTACATCCAGCTCCTCTGATCCTGGAGCCAGGATTATGCCACCAGACCACACACAGCCTGCAGTCTCTGGATGTGGCCTCTCCAGGACTGAGTCCTTGCAGTCCCTGACTCTACATGTCACCAGCTTTTGAATCAGTGTCCGGGGCAGGCTCATCAGATTGGCCAAGCCTATGCCTTGTGTCTGTGCACTGGCTACAGGGGTGACTGGAAAAATATCTCTCAGGTGTCTTCATCTTCTCTAGGGGGAGTTAAACCCTAGCTTATATGGTAGAGGGTCCCCCAAAATAGGAAAGGGGTTCAGGTACTGGTTGGTCAGAAAATGACAACTGCACACCAGAGAATTTGAGGAGATACAGTAAACATTGCATGAGAAAATGGGAGTATGTTTCATGATCAAATAAATTGGAGAAATGCCCTTTTACCTCCTTTCTTCCCGCTATCCCACCCTGTTCTTTACCTTCACCTCACTTAAACCTTCTCATTCTTTAGGTGACTCTCTTCTCACTAAAGAGTGTATATGGAATGTTAGTGAGAGATAACGGCATTAGGCTAAGGATAATCTTGAATCCACTCTAATTTATTAAGGGAAAAAGGTAAATCAATTCTAAAGCTTGGTATGTATTATTTCTAGCAAATATATTAGACTACAGCTGATTTTGATACATTATGAGTCATGATACCATGAAGAAAGCGTGTTTTAGGCCAAACTATCAGAAAACTATTCTGCTCAAAATGTGCAGGTTGGAGGTTGCTCTGTGAACAACATTAAGGCTCAACCAAGACCCAGCTGGGTTTTGCTGTGTCCTCCTTCCCTTCTTTACTTTCTAGTGAGTACAACAAGTTATGCTATTACTAATATTACTTTGTTGTGATGTCCACTTAAGCTTCCAGGATCTTTCCACATAAAACGCAATCAGTTCTAAATAATTACAAATTTAAATACAACTTTGCAACCAGCCCACATTAATTGCTGCTTTCCACAATTACAATGCTTCCCAAACGATTAAGTCCATAGGCTAGTTAATGTACAGGGCTTTCAATTCTAGCCTATTACGTCAATTACAAATCATTCTGTGGCGCCTGGTAGTGCTGATTTGTGAGTTGTGCTATCGCCTTATTGAGCTTTTATCCTGTTAATGACCCTGCTGCCACAATCCTCACATCATTCAATATAAATTAGCTGCGCCTCCATGCCTTACCAGTGAAGTATTATCTGTGTGTGTGAGTGTTTTTCTCTTCAGAAAAAACACTACTGTTTTGTTAATATCCCAAATATCTCTTACTCAATGATTAAGTCAAGGCTATTGCCAGAGATTGATTGGTATCTTTAGTGCCCTGGAGGGAATTTCACTGCATTTGCCATTGGCCCTTACCTCCAGAAAGATAAAGACATTTGTCTAAATTGAGCATAGAAGTCCCATGAGGGCTCCTATCTCCAATCTGGGCCAGTTCCTCTATTTGCACTGATAGTCCCTGACATAATTTAATTATCTCCTCTTACTGGGATGGTTCTTGGTGGCTTATTCTGAGCCCCCATTACCAGTCCCCTTCTTTCTCATGACTCTGCCTTGGGTTGTGGATAAAACGAGCACCAAGCAGAGCATCTTCATTCTTGTCCTAGGACATCCCTGAACTCTGCCTGTTCCCAGTTTTCATTACACCTGGTGAGAGAGATACATGCCAAGACATCTCTCATTCCATTGATAGCGCTGGTCTAGAGGAATTTGAAATGCATCACCTCTATCTTTTCTCATCTTTCTTTTGACAGTGTTTCCAAAGTATATGAAATGAAGAAAAGGGAATCAACAGAAGAGAAGAAAATGAAAGTTGCTTCTATAACCTTTAGGTTACATATTCCAGATCCCAAATAAACAAAGGATGACCTAGATGCATATTTATGAACCTTAAATTGTTCCTGTTTGCTTTAAAAAATTCAAAATTTATTACATTTCAATGTGTCAGGCACCATGCTGGATTATATTTGAATATACAATATAATATAAAGTAATATACTGCAAGGTAATATAGTATATTATATGTTATTAATATGTAAACATGCATGCATATATACATATATAGTTTACTTCTTACAACAACCCTATGGTATAAGGATTATGGGAAATAGGGATTGTCTGGTTTGAAGCAATCAATTTGCCTGTCTGAAAAATTGGTTCCTAATTTGTATTTGATGTTTGTGTCTGAATTATTCCTATAGGTTTTATTCTTCGAGATCCCCTAAAGGAATTAAATAATGTTAGGTGACCTACTAGAACAGCAGTTCTGCTTCTAATAGCAGAAAATTAGGCTAGAATCCTCCAGAGATTTGCCAACAAAATTAGCAGCAGAGGGTACAAAGCAGCAACTAATTCTGCTAGAAAACGAACAGGAGGGAAGACACTAATCTTATTAGCAGCTATGTGATCAGTCAAAGCAACAAGAACATAGGAATGAAGCTTTGAAGGCTATTTTCTTTTTAAGACTTCCTGTTTCTCTTCTTATTTCAAGGCCAATGGCAGGATAAAGGATAATGATAGTAAACGAAATTTAACGGACATGAAAAAGCAGAGTTGTGTGATTGTTCTGTCACATAATTCTGCAAGAACTAGACATGGCTCAAGAGTGACTTTGGGCATGCACAGCAATGACGGCCTAGATATCACAAGCAGTTGTCACTGTATTAAAATTATAGTAAAAGCTTTGCAAGAACAGTCCCTCTGTGCAGGGTTAGCCTGAGTGGGTAGGCTAATGGGTTCATATAGGAAGGACATATACCAAGCCCAGGCATTCTTCAGAGAAGACAGTCTGCCTTGGGCTGGTCCAGCCCACACAGTCCAGAGGCCATGAGGGTGGACTGTAGACCATGGGGATGTGTTCTATTCATTGGCCTCTATCCATAGAGACTATATTATTGGGTATGTGGTTCAGTAAGTGGGGTGGGCTCTTCATTTCTTCTTCAATTCAGTGTAAGGTTATGAGTCAACAAAAGCCTAGAGTTTGATGAGAAATCCACTTTTCCCCAAGGAAAGGGGCTCAAAAACCATGTAAGAAAAAGATGATCCCACACTTTACCAGTATGGTAGACCTAATCCTAGACTATGGCGAAACGCTCAAACTTGTTTGTTTATGTTGAATATTTCCCCTAATATGAATTGACCTGAATTTTATTCCTAGTTTTTAGGGCCCCTGATCTCTCTGTAAATTCTCTAAATCTTCTTCCGACATTAACATTCAGATTTTGTGACTAATCAAGTCAGACTCACAAGAACTGGAACAGTTAAAACATGTCGACACAAGTGTTTATGTGGAGTCTTGTGAGGGCATTAAAAAAATGGGACTTTAAGTCACCAAATCCCATGGCATTAACTTAATTTCTAACCAGATACCACCTCTGGTGACTTGACAACAGGAGCAATATGAAATTAAAAATATAATTACTTTCCTATTTTCATATTCATTGTTGAATTGATAAAATATTCATTGTAAAAAATCCATATGGTTGTTCATTTTTCCTGAACACAATTAAGGAACTCTAAGTATCAACACAGTAATTCAGGCTGAATGACAGTCTCATGATAACTGTTAAAGAAAATTTTGGTCAAGCCAGAAGTGGTCCTCAAGATATGAACAAACCCCCATCTAGCACTGTGCTCAGCACTAGAGAGCTCAAAAATGTTATTTTTCTTCCCTCTTCTGTATTGTTTAGTTTACTCAGAGAAAATCATAGGCTAAATCCTCAATTCTCCGTAATGCTATCCTGCTAGGGAAGTTTGCTCAGTTTTTCAAGCTGAGGGGTGGAGACTGGGCCCCCATATTGGCCTGCTGTTGGTTTGTATCTGCCTTACCTCCACTCCTATTTTATGTGATTTTTAAATAGTACCTTGATTTTCCTTTTGGGAGCCACTCTTCCCCTACTCTCAGGCTATAAGATTAGGTGACTGGTGCCAGGGTGGACCCATGCCTGCCTAACCAGCAAATTCAAACACAATGATTTTTATCTCATGTTACCTGGAGCTCATCTACCCTTGGACTTATTGGTAACGTGATTTTGTAAATTCCGTTTCTTAATAACCAAAAGAATTCTAGCCCTCTTATTTTAGAACAAAGTGCTTTGCTTTCTACACAGGCAAATTCTACTTTGTGTGGCCACAGTGCCACTAGTGTCAAGGCATTTTTCATAGACAATAACAGTCCCACACTCGCCTACTGCTTTGATTTTCTGAGCTCCCCTCAGGATAAGACACTATTGATTTTGAAGGTCAAAAAGGCTAATGCTTGAAAAGCAATACCAAGAAATACGCAGTTAGGGCAGGGCTAGTAGTAAGTGAGTGGAAAGTGGGAAGAACGTTTTCCCTCTCAGGTAAGGGCAGTGAGTTCTCCTAGGAGAAAGAAGGGAAGAAAGCATAGTCACCCAAAAAAGCCCACAATAGTGCTGTGAAATAGAAAGCAATGGCTGTTGTCATTTTGTACATCATAATCACTGAAGGAGAAAGAGAACAGTGAGTGGCAAATATCCCTCTAAAGTTTTTGACCCTGTCTTAAGAGAGGTAGTATGCATAATGGTTAAGGTCATAGACTCTGAGGTCAGATTGCCTGGTTCCAAATCCCACCATGGTCATTTACTAGCTGTGTGATCTTGAGCAAGTTACTTAACTCCTCTGTGCCTTAGTTTCCTCATCTATAAAGTAGAAATTAAAGCTATCTCATAGGTTGCCTTTTTTTTTTTTTTTACAAGGAATTAGTGTATGCAAAATGCTTACAACAGTGCTGGGCATATTGTAAATGCTATTTTTATTCCTCTCAGGTAGCCCTGGGTCATCTTGTTAGTATTTGCTCTTTATACTTACACATTTCAGGATCACCTCACAGCTCCTAGGTCTGTACCTCCACCTCACCTGATCTCGGGTCCTTTTCTCAACTACCATATTTCTGACAGTCTCAACTCAAAACCTTCAGATTATCCTGAGCATTCCTCCCAGTGTGATGGATCAGAGAGGAGTAACTTGACCAGATTTTAGCCAAGGCCAGAAGCCAGGAGACAGAGACATGTCTCATCACAACTAATAGCTGTGTGACTTTGAGAATGTCCCTGTGCTTCTCATGTCTGTATAACGGGTATAATTATTCCTGTTGAGTCTGCATAGGGCTAACTTTGGAGTCAGTTCCAAGCCCTTACAGGGAGTCCTCCTGGTCTGGGGCTGGAAAAGTCACCTGAGTTAGTGGGTCCCTAAACTGTGAGCTCCTTGAGGTGAGGGCCTCATGTACCTGTTCACCATTGAATTTCCAGTCCCCACCACATGGCTGATACTGAAATACATATTTGTTGAATAAATGAACAAGCGGTTTAAAGTTAAGAGCAGCTTCAAGTCCAGGAATGACAATTGCCTAATTGCCTCAATGCTAGTCACTCACAGGGATTACCCCCAATAACTTCTTCAGTGAGCAAAAAACTAGGCCATCTAGGTTTCTGGGTCTCTACTATTGCTAATTCCACTTACTAAATTGTCCCAAGTGAAAGCAACATTTTACATGTTTATAAGAATGCTTTCTTTTTAATTTTAGTCTGGCAGGTTTTTTACATCACGGATTAGTTCTGCATGAAGGCATATGCTTTTTATTTATTTCTTTTCATAGAAGTTCATTAAAAAAAGGTAGAAAATAATTGAAATTGCTTGCAGAGGGTTCAATAACAAACCATGAAATCTTTGGGGAAGCATCCTGTGAGTGCTTTTATAATAGTCTTTTTCTTATACAGTCACATTGAAAAAAAGATGTTGTCTTCATGTGTTACACTTTCCCTTTTTAATTTGTTGGTAAATTTAGAACAACCTTAGGCAATGCTGACCATAGGTTTTATTTGTAAAGCTAGGTTGAGGCTTCATTAATCACTATGTTGTGAATTCACATTAGGTTTAGAAAATCTTACGAACATTTGCTCGTAAGTTTTTCAATAACTTGCTAGAAGAAAGATCTTGAATAATTTGTTAGTTAAGATATCAACAAAAAGAAACATTTAGTTTATTTATTGAGGAAATAGTTGCTACAATCTCTGAGGGCAAAACCACCTTTCCTATCATATTGTTTTTAACTTCTAGTATGTGAATCTGAGAACCACACTGTTTCAGATGGAAATTAGAGAAGATGGTGGCAACAAACTGAGCATTCTAAAGAGCATTCATTTTTTTTCAGCATTATGTTTTAATGACAGATGTTTGTGAGCCTTGCTCAATTTCTGTAACTCTTAGCACTAAATCAAAATCCAGTTTTACTCAGGGCAGGAAGTGAAGCAACCAGAGGATGGATTTTTCTCGGTAAGTTACAGAGAGGCTGTAGGAGCTTCTGGGTGTGCTGGTTACTCCCTGATGAATTTTGCCTTTAAAGGAGCACATAGTATGAGAGAAGTCGTCTCATGCGTAGTAGCTTGTCATAATTTAACTTGGCCTAAGGACAGTTGTTTTTTTTTTTGAGAACTTTTCTTTTAATAAGCCTCTAGTTGGGCCGGCCCCGTGGCTTGGTGGTGAAGTGCGAGAGCTCTGCTACTGGCGGCCCGGGTTCGGATCCCGGGCGTGCACCGACGCACTGCTTCTCCGGCCATACTGAGGCCGAGTCCCACATACAGCAACTAGAAGGATGTGCAACTATGACATACAACTATCTGCTGGGGCTTTGGGGGAAAAAAAAAGGAGGAGGATTGGCAATAGATGTTAGCTCAGGGCCGGTCTTCCTCAGCAAAAAGAGGAGGATTAGCATTGATGTTAGCTCAGAGCTGATCTTCCTCAAAAAAAAAATAAATAAATAAAGAACACTTTAGCTTATTAAATAGATAACGAAAGTGCTTTTGTAAGTCTCGGAGCATCTCAAATTCAGTTTGCATTTGTGAAATCCAGAGAAGGGCTTCGTTTACTGTAAATTTGTTCCTATGCACAAGCCACCAACCAGGCGAGGAACTGCAAAATGCTCTCATGAGTTCACCATGAATAGTGAACACCATAAATACAACTAAGTTGGATACTCCATTCATCCACTGATCAAATATTAAATGCAAATTCAGTGCTTCGGGTCTCTGTTAAAGATAGAAGGAAAAGCAGAAACCAGAATAACTGGTTTGATTTGCTATAGGTTGTATAATAAAGATCCAATGTATGCAATACCTAATAGGAATATTTATTCATTCATCTCACACTTACTAAACTCTTACCATAAGGAAAGCACTGAGGTAAGGGCATGAGAGCAGAAATAAGACCCAATCCCTACCTTCAAGGTTATATGGCAATTACTTGGTGTATAGAAATAGTGTAAAAACAGTGTTAGTCCCAAAACCTGAAGCACCAGATCACCAAATCCCTTCTTCATCTCTTCTGTTTACATACTGTCCATCCAAGGGGTACAAGCTGCTGCAGGTCTGGGCAGTGCTTCCAATTATGACTTCACTGGGGCCCTTCACGTTCAGTACTGTTTACTGCGCTTCCCTCCGCAGTGTGCCTGCCCTGCTGATGCCCACTAGGGGCCTGCTCAAGAGGAGCTCAACTGACTTTTGAAAAAGCAGGCTTCAGGCTCTGAGAAGCCCAGTCTGTCTGACTAGTTCCTCTGGCAGAAATCCCAGCTGCAGCCTCCAGCTTTGGCCACTAGCCTGTTCACAGGCTTCCCGGCTCCTCTGCACTCAGCCACAGCTCATGAGCCGCGTCATCTTGCTCCTTGCTTCCTTGCT
The DNA here is from genome assembly GCF_020826845.1 of Diceros bicornis minor. Lineage (NCBI taxonomy): Eukaryota > Metazoa > Chordata > Mammalia > Perissodactyla > Rhinocerotidae > Diceros > Diceros bicornis. The sequence continues at coordinate 32,795,022 of NC_080740.1, forward strand.
GGCTCTGGCTGGCCCTGGCAAAGAGCCTGCGCAGTGTTCTGCATTCATTGCACCATAGTCCACAGCGTGTCTGCCTTCAGCTCAGCTCCTTCAGCTGTCCTGATGCAATATTTGGTATGATGGCGTGGTTTGGGCCTCAGACACGAGGTCTGACCTCACCTTTGCTGTTTACAGAAGCTGTGCGATCTTGGACAAACGAGTTAACCCTCCCAGCCTCTAAGACTTCCACTTTAAAGGGGCTAATAGTTTTTAACTTCATCTGATTGTTATGAGGAGTAAATGAGCTAACGTAGGTAAAATGCTCAGCACATAATTATGCTAAATACACGTTAGCATTTTCTTCTCTTCCAGACCCTCACTTTAATTAGCCGGTCTCCACACTTGGGCGCCTGAACAATTTACGAGCTTAGCTCCTGAATACTCATTTACCACATTTGTCAGCCAAGCTTCCTCAGGCCCTCCATGGAGAGCCCCAGGTCCCTTGCCTACAGCTAGTCAGGGAAGAGAGCAATTTCCATTACCAGTGCAGTGTCCCTGAAATAAAGTGGTTTCCACAGACAAGCTCATGCATCACTTTTTGAGCACAATTAGTGATAATTCAAATGAAGGGCTGATGAGTATAGGCGTGAAAGTTTTGGCTTGGACTAAGCCCTATTATTCCTTAAGAGCCTGCTGGAAAGGGTCAAGCAGTGAGAAAAGCTTGGCTTTATTTCCTTTGGTGCCCATCCTATTCCTCAGAGCAGGGAGCAAGCAGGACCTTGCGTTTGAAGGCCACCAGTGATTTTAGGGCCAGACTGCCTGGGTTCTCATCTGCCATTTACTAGCTGAGGACTTTGAGTTATTTAACTTCATGCCTCAGTTTCCTCATCTATAATACAAGGATACTACTTATATCGCAGGGTTATTCTGAGAGTCACTGAGTTCAGATATATGAGCTGCTTAGAGCAATGCCAGGGATATAGCAGACACTATATAAGTGTTTTTAAAATAGAACAGATTTAAAAATGCTAGGTACTGAAACTGAGTCTGCAAAACTTGAAGGGCGCATCCATACACTAGCTCTTTCCTTTTGCCTCAGTTGAGCCTGAGAAAGTTCTGCTGGAGCCACCCACAAACTACAGGTTTCCCCCTTACCATGTCTGCTTAAAACCACATTGTTTTCGGAATACAGCCTCGATATGTTCTGCCAACGCTTCCATCAGTACGTGAAGGATGTGGGCTTCATCGTTAGATTAAGTGATCTTCCTTGAATGGGTTATCCTAGACACCTACCTGACTAAAGAAACAATGCTAACTCTTTGTGCATAAAAAATTTTTCAAATCATCAAAATAAAAATGCTACTTACCCCTGGGTCAAATTGGATAACTTTTACTGATACAGGTTATATATGCTTAGACCTGTGACTGTTTTCCCCATCTGCCCCTAAAGAATGCATTCTGTCAGTAATAACTATTCCTCAAGACCTTCTGCTCAGGTCCCTTCTGCCTTGCTGCCTTGCTTGATCTTTGCAACAGGTGAGCATCCTCCTGTTTAGTTTACCTTCTCTCCTAAGTTCCTTTTACTTAATATACGTATGGAGAGCTTAGCATGTGGCAGGCACTAAGCCAGGTACTGGGCTGCACCAATGAACAAAATGCACATGGACTTTGTGGTGCTGGAGCTTTCAATTTGGAGAACAGGAACCATGTTTTCTTCGTTTTGTAACTTCCTCTAAACACCTGGTAAAATGGTTCCTGCTTAAATGGACATCTGATAAACTTGTTAGACTCAAAGAGCAGTTAATAGGGAGCCAGGAGAACAAGGCTCTGTTGGTCACAAGACTGAGTCCTCTTGGTTAAGTGACTTAGGTGTGGCAGGTTTCTGATTACTTACCTGTGTGATGTTAGGGTACGCCTCTGTTGACTTCAAAGACCCCTGCCTCCTCCAAATGTCACTAAGTACTGCTTGTGAAATTTGAAGATAATTGCAGGCAGGTACGCTAGTGTTAGCTGTCTTTTAAGTGAGGGGGCAGGACTTAAAAGTAAGATAAACCACCGTAACAGCTCTGAAAGAAACATGAATATTTCTAGGATCAGTTTTATAGGTTGCTTTTGAGTTATTATAACTTCAGTGTTTATAGATTTTTGTTTCAAAACTAGAAATATAACAATGAAAAAAAGAGTTAACTAGGCGACATCAGGTCAAGGGTGGAGTTAACATGTATCTTTTAAAACTGCTGATGTGAAATTTTAGTTTCTCCACAAATGTTTAGTGACAAAGTCTCTTTTCTTCTTGAGTGAGTAAATATGCCACTCATCCAAAAATGACCTACACAGGGGGTGAAATTATCCACAAAACTTAGCTCGGTATGAGTCTGAAGTAATGACTTCCATGGACAATTAGGCTTATGAATCCAGGTTCTTTGCAAATTGTACATATTTGTATTTACAGTTCGATTTGTATATGTTAAATGACTGAAGATGGAGAGAAAAGGCTATGTTGTACAATTCATGTTTCTATGATTAAAAAAAGTCTAAATCCCACCACAATATATTTTGTTGAATGCAAAAATGTCAAGGAAGATACACTATATGCCCAATACTTCTTTATATCAATATTTAAAGATGGGTTATACCCATACACACCTTTAAGATCCTAAAAGATGATTCAATAAAAATCTGCCATTTTGCAGAAGCCTGGAGAAAATAAGTGAGCGTTCCAAGGTCACTCCATGAATTAACAGCAGAGCTGGAATTCTTTTTTTGTGTGTGAGGAAGATTGGCCCTGAACTCACATCCAATGCCAATCCTCCTCTTTTTGCTGAGGAAGACTGGCCCTGGGCTAACATCCGTGCTCATCTTCCTCTACTTTATATGGGACGCCACCACATCATGGCTTGATAAGCGGTACATCAGTGCATACCCAGGATCCGAAATCACGAACCCGGGGCTGCCAAAGCAGAGCACGTGCACTTAACCACTAGGCCACCAGGCTGGCCCCCTTGCTACTCATCTTTTAAAGATATTCTGTTTAGAAAGCTCAGAATGTCCATACTTTATGAATCTTTTTTTCTGGGAAAGATTCACCATGAGCTAACATCTGTTGCCAATCTTCCTCCCCCGCCCCGCCCCCTCCAAGGCCCCAGCACATAGTTGTATATTCTAGTTGTAAGTATATTCTAGTTGTAAGTCCTTCTGGTTCTTCTATGTGAGCCACCACCACAGCATGGCAACTGACAGACAAGTGGTGTGGTTCCATGCCTGGGAACCAAACCCAGGCCACCGGTGTGGAGTGCACTGAACTTTAACCACTACGGCATCAGGGCTGACTCACATGCTTATGAATCTTTGTTCTAGCCATTTCTCTTAGTCAAGCTGCTCATTATTAAGCTAAATCTTTCATTTCTTCTTATAACCCAAACAATTATTTTACCTTTAAGAGTCCTCCATTTCTACTTTCTTCTTTTTTCCTATTTCTGTTTCTTGTATAAAACTTACCTTCACTCACTTTACTTATAATCTTACTGGACTTGGTCCACCTGCCAGTTCTGAAAATCTCTCTAGCATCTCCATTCAGGATTCTTAGAAGGATTTTAGTTTCAATTTTGAAAGCTGGCACATGTGCATTTATATCTGGTATTTCTTGTTTCAATTATTTTTGAGCTGCTATCAAAGATTTAATGTTGACTGTGGAAACTTTATCTCTCTTGTCTGACACTTTGGAGACAAATTCCTTCATCCTGTATCGTCCTAGGGAACCATACTATCAAGTCCTGGATGGAATGTTAGATATTACTTGACAGATTTGTTTGCTAGTGGTAGCCCTTTTGAGGGCATAAGGGGGTGGGGAATAAACACATAAAATGACTGAAGGAGAAAGTAATTAAATTTTTGATGCTACTTAGGCAAAGAAAGTTGTTACATTAAGCTGGTGCAGGTGGTTAAGTATCAGCTTCTCTCATTATAAGTTGGTAAAACACATTCTCCCAGAAATATTGGAGAGAGAGAATCACGCTTCTTCACTTCAGCTTCTGCAGGAAAATGAAGTCATTTCCCACATCTATGTGAACCTATAGGTTTATAATGTCTCAGCTCCCATTATAGGCTAATTGCTCCAAAGGAAAGCTAATCTCTGAGACCCTGAGTTAATAATATGCTTCTAGAACAGTCAATGTGAACAATTGGTGGGGAGGAGTTCTGCTTCTGACTATGTCAGACTAGCTTATATTAGATCAACCCTCTCATTGAATAAAATTAAGAAAACTGGATAAAGAAAATGTTTGAGGGCATCCAAGAGCTTCCAAGAATTTTCTCGGTATGTTTGAGGGGCTATGATGCTGAAGAGAAGGGAAGCACAGAGAGAGCATGACATTTGGCCAGACATTTCTCCTGAGCCATTTGCTGATGTATAAGCAGTGGCTGAAATGAAGAGAAGAAAAGCAGAGCTTTTGGCAGGCTCACAAGGCTGATGAGACAAAAACTGGGACTTACTTAAGAAAACAAAAGGGTGGATAAAAACTCAAGGCTTTCAATGGGCCCCCGTGAAATCTTAAACCTTAGGACAAACAAGAAATATACCTGCCCTCAGAAAAGCTGAAACTAAGATTTGAGTCTTCTCAATCCCCAATTAAATTAAAATGATCTGCCTCTAACCTAATTGCCTGATAGAAGCTGAAGCATATTCTCTCTAGCAGGAAAGTGACATCATTCAGAGCCTCAAATTATCTCTACAATCTTTCAAAAACAATGTCTGCAGTTTAATTTAAAAATTACCAGGAAAAAATATATAGAAGAAAATCTTTGTGAGCTTAGGTTAGGAAAAGGTTTCTTAGCTATGATCCAAAAGCACAATCCATCAAATAACAAGTTAATATATTGGACTCACTCAAAATTGAGACCTCTTGCTCTTTGAAAAACACTGTTAAGAGAATGAATAGAAAAGCTATAGAAAGAGGGAAAATATTTGCAAGTCATATTTCTGATAAAGGACTTGTATCCAAAATATGTAAAGAACTCTCAAAACTCAATAATAAGAAAACAAATAATCCAATTAAAAAATGGGCAAAGGATTTGAAAGAAGAGTTCATGAAAGACAACATACAGATGACGACTAAGCATATGAAAAATGCTCAACAGCCTTAGTCATTAGGGAAATGTAAATTAAAATCATGAGATACCACACACTCCAGTTATAATGGCAAAAAAAAAGACAAAACCAAATACTTTCAAGGATGTGAAACTGCTGGTATTCTCATATATTGCTGGTGGGAATGAAAAATGGTACAGCCACTTGGGGAAATAAATGGTTTGCAATTTCTTATAAAACTATACATACACTTGAAAGAAGACCTAGTAATCATACTCCTACTTATTTTCCCAAGTCAAATAAAAATTTATGTTCACACAAAAACTTGTATGGGAACTTTTATAGTGGCTTTATTTGTAATCACCCAAAACTAGAAACAACCCAAATATCCTTCAGCTGGGGAATGGATAAACAAACTACAGTACCATGGAATACTATTCAGCAACAGAAAACAACAATTTACTGATACACACAATGACATGAATGCCTCTCAAATGCATTATGCTAAGTTAAAGAAGCCAGTCCCAAAAGGCTACACGCTGTGTGATTCTGTTTATATGACATTCTGGAAAAGGCAAAACTATAAGAACAGAAAACAGATCAGTGGGGCTGAAGGAGGGAGTTGACCAAAAAGGGGCAGGGGGAATTTGGGGGGATGATAGCACTGAGCCAAATTTAGATATGATGATGGTTACATGATTGTATATGTTTATCAAAACTCTGAGAACTGGACTTCCACTTCTGGAAGCATGGAGTAGACATATTTTTCACTAAGAAAATTAAAACCTCTGGACTTGACACATTAAACAAGCGTAAGAAAAGTCTGAAAGGTGAAGAGAAGCAGGCAGACTAGCTAGGGACCTTGAGTCCCCGAGGAACAACACCAGTAGACTATGATAAGTTATGTATATATAATGTTATATTTAGGGTAACCACTCTAAAAGTTCTACTAAGAAATATACTCAAAAATACTTTAGATAAATCAAAATGGAATTCTAAAGAATGCTCAAGTAACCTCTAGGAGACAGAGAAAAGAGAAACAAAAAAGAGAGTGAACAAACAGAAAACAAAAAATAAAATGGCAAACTTAATCCCTGATACATCAATAACTACATTAAATGAAATGATCTAGATATATCCATTAAAAGACAAAGATTATCAGAGTAGATTAGAAAACATGACACATTATACGCTGTGGACAAGAAATTCACTTCAATAACAACAACAAATATAGTAATATAGGCAGGTTTAAAGTAAAAGAATGAAAGATATACCACGAAAACATTAATCAAATGAAAGTAAGAATAGCTATGCTAATATCAGATAAAGTAGACTTCAGAGCAAAAAACATTAACAGAGACTGAGAGGGACATTGCATAATGATAAATAGGTCAATCTACCAAGAAGATATTTTAATCCTAAATGATATGAAGAGACAGTTTACCAAAGAGGATATGGAGATAGCAAATCAGCACATAAAAATTGTTCAACATTAGGGGCTGACCCGGTGGCGTAGTGGTTAAGTTTGCATGATCTACTTCAGTGGCCTGGGGTTCACAGTTTCAGATCTTGGGTACAGAACTACACACCACTCATCAAGCCATGCTGTGGCGGTGTCCCACATACAAAATAGAGGAGAATGGGCCCAGATGTTAGCTCATGGCCAATCTTCCTCAGCAAAAAGAGGAAGATTGGCAACAGATATTAGCTCAGAGCCAATCTCCCTCACCAAAAAAAAAAAAAAAAAAAAAGTTGTTCAACATTATTAGCCATTAGGGAAATGCAAATCATAGTTACAATGAGATATCATTACATACCTATTAGAATGGCTAATAACAAAACAAAACAATAGTGACAGAATACAAGTGTTAGTAAGGATGCAGAGAAACTGGATCACTCATACTTTGCTGCTGTGAACACTAAATGGTACAATCAGTCTGGAAAACAATTTGGCAGAGAGAAAATGAAGCAAAAGAAAATGACCATGAATTTTCCAAAGCTGATGAAAGATATGAAGCAACATATTCAGCAAGTACTACAAAAAACAAAACAAAACAAAACCAAACAGGATAAATGCAAAGCAAAGCACACTTAGGCACATCATTGTAAGACTGTTGAAAACAAAAGGCAAAGAGAAAATTTGAAAAGCAGCCAGAGAAAAAAGACATGATGAAAGGGGTAACACAGACTTCTACCTGACTTTATAGCGGAAATAATAGAAATCAAAAGACAACGAATTGACGTTATTACATGCTAAATGCAAGAAAGCCAGGCAAAAGTAACCATAAGACAGCTGAAGTAACTATCTTAACATCAGACAAAATAGATTTTAAGACAAGAACTATTACTAGAGATAAATGAGACATTTTATAACGATAAAAGATCAACATTTCAAGAAGATTTAACAATTATAAATGTATATACACCAAATAATAGAGGCCCATAGTATATGAAACATATATTTTTAAAGAAAAAAATAGACAATTCAATAATTATAGTTGAAGAGTACAATTTCTCACATACAACAGCTATTAATTTATAAGCACTCATTATCATAGCTTTGAAATTTATAAAGCAAAAATTAACAGAAGTAAAAGAAGAAATAGACAAATCCACAATCACAGAGGGAGATTTTATTACACATCTCTCAGTAACAGATTGAAGGAGCATACAAAAGTTAGCAAGAATACAGACAATTTGACAACATGATTTACAAAATAGAACTTACTAATGTATCTAGGAACCTTTACCCAAAAACTGCAAAATATAAATTATGTTCTAGTGCTTTTGAATTATTTACCAACTGAGCTACACTGGTTCATAAAACGTGTTTCTACAAATTTCAAAGGACATAATATTGAGCATATTCTCTGACCACAGTAAAATTATGCTAAAAATCTATCTATAAAGTAGAAAATCATCAAATGCCCAGAAATTTAAAGTATATTTATATATAATCCATTGGTTAAAGAGGAGATCACAATAAAAAGCTGAAAATATTTTGGACTGAAGTATAATAAAATAGAGCATATCAAATCTTGTGAACTGCAGCTAAAACTTAGGTTTAAAGGGAATTTATAGCTTTTAGTGCATATGCTTCAAAGAAGGAAACGCTGAAAATCATGTATGTAGGCTGAAGATCTAAGTATCTACCTCAAAATGTAAAGGAAAAGAAAACACCAAATAGAACCCCAAAAAGTAGAAGGAAGGAATAATATATAAAAGAGCAAAAAAATAATGGAACAGCAACAAACGCAATAATGAGAATAAACAAATGTAAAAGTTGGTCCTTAAAAAAAGTTAATAAGAAAGATAAACTCCTGGCAAGAATGATGAGAGAGAGAAAGAGAAAGAGAGAGATTGAGAGAGAGAGAATTCCTAATACCACTTGTAGAAATGGTGACATCACTACAGATTCTTCATTTGTTACAAACACATAAGAGGATTGTATTAACAACTTTTTGCCAATGAATGGAAAAATCAAATAAAATGGGAAAATTGATGGAAAAACACAACTTTTCCAAAAATGATGCAAGAAGAAATAGAATACATGAGTATTCTTATATCTAATTTAAGTACTCAAATTTCTATTTAAAAACCATCCCACAAGAAAACTCCAGGCCCAGATGGCTCCGCTAATGAATTCTTCTAAACATTAAAGGAAAAAATAATACTAATGTTACACAGACACTTCCAGAGAACAGAAAACAACAGTCAGCTTGTTTTTTGAGGCCAGCATAATCTTGAGAAAAAAATTCTATAAGATTATCACAAAAAAGAAAAATTACAGTCAGTCTCTTTCATGAACATAGATGCAAAATAATTCTAAACAAAATGCTAGCAAAAAAAAATCCAGTGATATATAAAAGGAGCCATACAGGATGACTTAGAATGTAAGTTTGGTTTATTTATACAAGAATCAGTCAGTATAATTCACCGCATTAATAGAACAAAGGGAAAAAATCATATGATATTTCAATAGGTGAATTAAAAACATTTGATGAGGGGCTGGCCCAGTGGTGTAGTGGTTAAGTTAGCACCCTCTGCTTCGGCAGCCCAGGGTTCACAGGTTCAGATCCCGGGTGTGGACCTACACACTGCTCATTAAGCCATGCTGTGGTGGCATCCCATATACAAAATAGAGGAAGATGGGCACAGATGTTAGCTCATGGCCAATCTTCCTCACACACACACAAAAACAACATTTAATGAAATTCAATATCCATTCATAAAAAAAACTCTTAGCAAATAGGAATAGAAGGGAACTTTCTTAATCTGACAAAGTCTATCTACCAAAAAAGCCTACAGCTAGCATCATACTAAATAGTGAAAGAGTAAAATCATTCCCTTAAAGGTTGGGAAGGAAACAAGGACATCTGCTACCAACATTTCTATTCAGCATTGTCTTGGAGGTCCTAGCCTGGGCAACAAGTCCAGAAAAATATGTAAAAGATGTTAGGATTGGAAAAGAAATGGTCATTATTGATAAACAATGTGATTATGTATGATGAAAATCCAAAAGAATCTATAGATACACTATTAGAATTAATAAGTGAATATAGAAGTTTCCTGATACTAGAGCAGTATACAGAAACCATTTGTATTTCTATATATAAGCAGCAATTAGAAAATAAAATTTTAAATAATATCATTTAAAGTAGCATAAAATTCAAATACCTAAAAATAAATCTAATGACAGATATGCAAGACCCTACACTCGCACATACACATACTATAAAACATTATTTATAGAAAATAAATATGATGTAAATAAATGAAAGTATATATCACATTCAAGCATTGGGAGCCATAATATTGTAAAGATATAAATATTCTCCAACTTATCTATAGCTTTGATGCAATCCCAACCAAAATCTTTTTTGTGCGTGCGATTTTTTGGGGGGTGAAAATTGACAAGTATATTCTAAAATGTAGGTAGAATTATAAAGGGCCTAAGACAGCCAAGACAATCATGAAGAAGGCCAGAATTGGAGGACTTATATGATCACATGTCAGGATAGTAATTAGCACAGTGTGATATTGGTGCAAGGCTAGACAAATAGGTAAATGAAACAAAATGTAGTTCAAAACCAATCCCATATATATGGACATTTGATTTATTACAGAGTCGTCAATGTAGAGTAATGAAAGGGAGTATTCTTTTCAATAAATAGTGGTAAGTCAATGGATAACTCTGAAAAAATGTCTTTAGCTCTACTTCACACTTTACAAATAATAAACTCAAGGTGAGTTGTTGGTCTAAATGAGAAAGGTAGAATGATAGTGTTTCAGAATGATAATATACAAGAATATCTTTATAACTTTGGGGGAGGCAAAAACTTCTTAAACAGGACAGAAAAAGTCTATAAAAGTCCATCTATAAAAAGAAATAGATAAATTTGACCACATTAACATAAACTTCTGTTCATCAAAGGAGACCATTAAGAGAATGAAATGAACTCACAGATTGGGAGAATATATTTGCAGTACATAAAAACAAAGAAGCATCTGTAAGAGGAAATATAAAGAAATCCTACATTTCAAAATAAAAAGACAGACAAATCAATTGGTAAAACAGGCAAAATCTGAAACAGGCAATTCACAAAACAGGATATCCAAATAGTTAATAACCTTATGAGAAAATACCTAACATCATTAATCAGTGGTGAAATGCAAATTACAACAGCAATGATATACCACTACATACCCCCCAATTGGCTAATTTTAAAAAGACTCACAATATGCTAAGTTGACAAGGATGTGGAGCAACTGGAACTTTCATATTATCCCAGTGTAACTGCTTTGGAAAGTGTTTTACAGCATGTACTAAAGCTGAACAATTGCATATCCTGACTCAGAAATTCAATTCCTAGATATTTGCCTAATAGACATGCATAAATATGTATGCTAAAAACATATGCAAAAAGTTAATATCAGCATTATTCATAATACCCCAAACCTGGAGATAACCCAAACGTCTATTTGCAGTAGAATAGATACATGCATTGTAGTATATTTATATAATGAAATACTACGCAGCAATGAAAAAGAACAAATGACTGCTATGTTTAACAACATAGACTAATTTCACAAACATAATGCTAAGGGAAAAAGACACAAAAGAGTAAGTACTATATAATTCCATTTATATAAAATTCAAAAACAATTAAAACTAATATGTGGTATTAGAAGTCTGAATAGTGGTTGCCTTTGAGGTATGAAAGTGTTGATGTCTGGTAGGGAGAACAAGCGCTGTTTCTGTTGTGCAGAAAAGGTTATGTTTCTTGTTTTTTGTGGTAATTACAAGAGTTTGTTCATATTATAGAAATTAAGCTGAACATTTATGATTTTTACGTGTTTATATACATGTGTATTACTTCCATAAAATTTTGTTTGAATAAAGCTAATGTGGAGAGTTGGGTAGGAGCACTTCCTAATTAAAGGGATAGCAGAACAGTGAGGTTATTTCTATTTTAAAATGGAAATTTTTAAAATCCAAAATGATAAACAGCATCAACAAGACAGACAATTAATTAATGCGGACAACTGTACAGTTTTTATTTCTCTCATAGAAAAGACAGGTTGTAAGTTAATAGCACATTATAGGAAAATAGTTAACATTTACGATGATTACACTTCCTTTGCTCTTTATTGTGTCTCTTAAATGTGTGTTTAAGGAAGCGGCAGCTATTTCCTCAGGAACACTATGTTCTTAAAAAAAGAGCAAGCTGAAGTAGTTTTTGTTCAATCACATTGCTGCTGCTACGGAAGAGGGCCCAGCAGATGAAAATTTACAGTGTCCTCTATAGATAAAAGTGTTTACTTTGTCACAAAACAAACAAATGTAATACCAGATTTTGGAACTAGGCTTTAAATACCCCTAAAATTAGTGGGAGTTTTCTACAACTAGTTAAAAATAGGAAACAAGAATTGAATATAAGGATAGACATGAGACTAATAAAAAAGGTCTTGAGGAAGCATAAAAGACAAAATGGATGGAAGAGATCCTTTCTTTCTATTATTCTCTAAAAATTAACAAAAATACATTTTTACTATAGAAAATTTAGAAAGTACGTGGAGGGATGAAAAAGAAAAGAAGGGGCCGGCCCGGTGGCACAAACGGTTAAGAGCGTGCGCTCCTCTGCGGCGGCCCGGGGTTTGCTGGGTCGGATCCCGGGTGCGCACCGACGCACTGCTTGTCAAGCCATGCTGTGATGGCGTCCCATATACAGTGGAGGAAGATGGGCGCGGATGTTAGCCCAGAGCCAATCTTCCTCAGCAGAAAAAGAGGAGGATTGGCAGATGTTAGCACAGGGCTGGTCTCCTCACAGAAAAAAAAAAAAAAGAAAGAAAAGAAAAATCATCCATAATCCTACTACCTAGAGATAAAAACCTACCAGTTTGGGCCTATTCTTACAACTTATTTTTTGGATCTGCATTTAAGTAGGGTTTACTGTATTATAACAAGATTTCCACCCTTACCACTATGTCTGGAACATGTTCCCATGTTGTAATATGGTGTCCTGTATTTAATGGTTTTCAATTCTCCATAGACTCACCTGTGTGGATTTTTAAAAATATACAGAAACCTGGATCTCACTTCCAGCCTACTGATTTAACTCTCCTTAGAGAGACCCAGGTATAAGTATTTTTGCAAAACCAGAGTTGAGACTATTGTTTGACTATTCTTTTTCTTTTAATAGATGCATAGGATTCTATCATATGCATGTACCATACATTATTTAACTTGTTCCCAATATTACTAGACATTTATGTTCCCTTTTCTTGGTAGAGGGTAGTTTCAGAATTAGTCCTGTAGTGAATATCTGTCGATACATCTCTGATTATTTCCTAAGATTAAATTCTTAAAGTAAAATTGCTGGTTTAGTTTAACTGAAGACTTTTGCCAAATCATCCTCTAGAAATGTTTTGTCGAAATATTTTAGCACCAGCACAGTATGAGATGCCTTATTTCCTTGTACCATCACCAAATAATAGTAAATATTATAATTTTAAAACAATTTGGCCAATTTTATTATTTTGATGAATGCGTTTCTTTGATCATCAGTTAAGTTGAAAAATTTTTCATCAGTGAATTCCTTCTTTATATAAGAAGCAATTCTTATGTGGAATAAGACTTGAGGAAAAGCCTAAAATTTTAAGTAGGAATGAAAATAACTTGGTATTCAATGTTCCAAATCAGGAACCAAAGCAAAATATAAAGAGATTGTATTGTGAAATCTATCATTATCTTAAATATGTTTGCTTTACATTAAAGTTAATAGAAAAAAATTAAAGCACTCAAGGAAAAATGGGCTGGTGTTATAATTTCCTGGTGTATTGAACTTTGAATCAATGTCTATAAATGCACTTCGTGGATTATCCATAAAAAATTTAAAATCCAAACGCGTATCTGGACCACCGTTTCATCTCATTTGCTATCTAAACATTTACTGAACACTGTATCAGCTGAAGTTCCAACAGGAAACGACAGCATATACATATTAGCATAATTTGAGGAGGGTTTATTTACAAAGGATTAATTACAAAGATATGGTTAGGGTAGATAAGAACAGTAAGGGACAGCACAGGAACCAGATTGCATGCGCAGGGCTGCTCCACCCCCAATCCTGGAAGAAGGCAGAGCTAGTTGTATACAGTAGACTGTCCTGAGCAATCAGTGATCTTTGGTGGAAGAACCCAGCCAGTCCACAACCATTTCATAGGGAAGATGTTAGGGAATAAATTCACTGACAACAGGGTCCTGTAGGACCTCACCGACACTCTCCAACCTTATCTCCTACCATCCTCTCCCCAAGACTCTGCTGCATTCCCTCACTTCAGTCAGATCTCTGTCAAAAAGTTACCTCCTGAGAGAGGCCTTCCCTGATACGCAAAGTAGCCAGAAGAGCCCTGTCCTCTCTTCCCCAACTCTTTATCTTGCTTTACTTTACTTTGTAATCTTCACTACCACCTGATATGGTACCTTTGTTTGCTTATTTCTCCACTGATAGCCTCCATCATCAGAAAACAATTTTTATGAGGGCATGGACTTCATCCATTTCGTGTGCATCTGTATCTTCAGTGCCTAGAACAGGGTCTGGCTCATAGTAGCCTCTCAATATTTTTTCATCTTTGAGAAAATGGTTAGTAAACTTCCATGTACCATAAAAACATGAAATATCATCATTATAATTATAACTGTGTAAATATACACATATTTTTGCATTATCCCGTCTTCACTCATGTGCCTTTATCAGTACAAATAACTCGTTTTATATCTAATTATATTTATCATAGATTCTACCTCCAATATATATCTCTAACCTGTCCACTTTTTCTCCATCTTTACTGACATCATTCAAGACTAAATTACCATCTCCTATTTGAACAGATACAATAGCCAGCTGGTCTCCCTGCTCTATTCTTCCCTCTCTCAATCTTTCCACACACAGCCACAAAGTAGGCTTTAAAACATCTGGTATCTCTTCCCTGCTTAAAAAGCTTCAAAGGCTTCCTCTTACTTTTGTGAAAGAATTTAACACCCTTAGCCTAACCTAGAAGGACCTACATAATCTCATTCACCTGCCCCATCTAATCACTCCCTTTTCTTTCACTTATAATGCAATGGCCACTCTAGCTTCTGTTTCTTGAACACTCCGGAGCTCTCTCTTGCCTGAGGGCATCTACACAGGTCTCCACTACCTGGAACTCTCACTTCTCGTGGCTTTCCTATTTAACTTCGACTTAATCTTCACATCTCAGCTTAATCACACCTTCTCTAGGAAGGGCTTCCCTGACTCCCTGGTTTAGATTAGGACCCTCTGTCATAAGCTCTTGGAGCACTTCGTAATTTTACTTCTTAATGTCTTTACAATCGTAGGTATATCGCTATTTGTGTGACAATTTGTGTAGTTTGTCTTCCCCACTACATTGTAAGCTCCATGGAGGTGGAGCTGTGCCTATTTTGTGTCTGCTGTCTCCAATAGCTAAAATAATGTCTGCAATGTACTGACTTAATTTTAGTGTTTCTCTTTTGAATGAGCAATATGTCTTTTATGTCTTTAAAAGTTTATGTCTTTAAAATTCTTACCTTTAACATTTCAAAATGTAGTGTCTTTGTACGTGAAAATGGCACTTAAAACTCAAGCCCTTGTATCAGCTGCTTCTATTTCCCAGCATGGCAATTCTTATTAATAGACCTAGAATAAATATTTTTGAAGAATTCCTGAGTGTCCCATAGTGGGAGACTTATTTTTCATGTCTAGTTAGATTCTTGGCTCCTCAGGGTGAGGGGTGGGGGACGTGGTCCAGGTCTCCACACAGAGTGAAAGTAGGCTGGATGGAGCAACATTATTTTTCTTATGGCGTTCTTTTGTCATTCTAATGATAGAAGGTGGTATGAGACAATTTTTCTGGTTGAAATGGGGTTTTGAACTTTACAGGTAGTGAGAAAGTGTTCTAGGGCTGGTGCTAGCTCATGTAACCCATTGGTGGCTTAGAAAAGGGCACCCGTTCCTCAGGATACTTCACTTAGCGATTGTTGTAACATACTATTGATTTTGTTGAAATTTTACTGCCAAGGTTGTTCTAATCATTACACAGATCTCTAACACCCACACTGTGCATGGCAACCCCTGGGTGGTGTCACTGTACCCGCCTGAATGTCCCTGGTGGCCCTGGGAGGTGCACCAGATGTGGAACAGAAAACCGAAACATGTTACCCGTTGCACATTTGTGCAGTGGTTTTTCTTCACCGGTGACGCAAAAGCACACTAAATGTCAAAAATCTTTCTTTATGCTCATTGGGACTTTTCTGAGGAATGCCTGTAACCATATAGATAGAGCTTAAATATTTGATTTCCCTGTCCTCACTGCTTCTCAAACCCCACCAGTTTTGCTCAATTCCATTTTGCCCCGTGTCACTCCGGCTTCAAATTCACTCTCTAAATTCATCCCAGAGGGCATCATCTTTCCTGCCTTGAGGAAACAACAAACAACTCAGGTAGTCTCCTGGATAACTTAGAGTCAAATGCAATTAAATTTTAAAGTAACTGTTTTGTGGGCATGAATTTTCTCAGTTCCAGTGAATTATACCCTTTCACCCAGCATTTCCTAAAGTGGTATTCTGTAGGACATTAAGAGGAGAATACTCGAAAAAAGATGCTAGGCTGAGAAAATTAGGGAACTGCTGGTTCAGCGCACTGAACATGTTTCGTACGTTTTTCTAACGGTTTTGCTTTTTGGTAGCTTTTACTCAGATCCTTAATTAAGTTAATGTGTATGTAAATTTGAAGTGTTTTAAAACTTACTGAACCATGAACCCTTTTCAGCACCTGTTAACAAAAACCCTGAAAAAGGTTCTGCAGAACACACGTTTGGGAAATGTTGCTTTATTGATTAGTCCATTTGAGTGTGCTCTTGGGAAGCAGCTTACTGAAGTGGAAAGGCACTGACTGACAACTAGGAGACCTGGTTTCCAGGCCTTCTTTCTATTAAGTAGTTATATACTTCGGGCAATGAAGTAAATCTTTCTAGGTCTAGTTTTCTTCTTTGTTGACTATTTGTTCAAAAATGTGGCAAGCCAATATTGTTGTTATTCAGCAGTGTATTAGTTTCCCAGGGCTGCCAATAACAAAGTACCAAAAACTGGGTGGCTTCAAATAACAGAAATTTATCGTCTCAGTTCTGGAGGCTAGAAGTCCAAATTCGAGGTGTCGGCAAGGCCACGCTCTGACAGCGCTAGGGAAGAATCCTGCCTTGCCTCTTCTAGCTCCTGGGGTTTGCCGGCAATCCTTGGTGTTCACTGGTTTATAGATGCCTCACTCCAGTCACGTGGCCATCTTCTCCTGTGTGTCTTCACATTGTCTTCCCTCAGTGCATGTGTCTTTGTGTCCCAATTTTCCCTTTTTATAAGGACACCAGTCATAACGGATTAGGTCTCATCGTAATGACCTTATTTTAACCTGATTACCTCTGTCAAGACCCTATTTCCAAATAAGATCATATTCTGAGGTACTGGGGATTAGGACTTCAGTGATATCTCTTTGGGGGGGGCAATTCAATCCATAACAAGCAGCCATCAACCAAGTTTGCTTTTTTGTCTGAAAT
Organism: Diceros bicornis minor; assembly: GCF_020826845.1. Classification (NCBI taxonomy): domain Eukaryota; kingdom Metazoa; phylum Chordata; class Mammalia; order Perissodactyla; family Rhinocerotidae; genus Diceros; species Diceros bicornis. The sequence continues at coordinate 32,812,198 of NC_080740.1, forward strand.
ACATTAAATTTGCAGATTCTGCCTTTATTAGAACCTACACTTGCTCCCCAACCCTATGCTCCTCACTCTAGCCAGCTTTGCACGGGTCTGCTTTGCCTGTCTCTGGGTTGGCCTAATACTTTGCTGTACAATATATGGTCCCTGTACCAGCAGCATTGGTATCATCTGGAAGCTTCTTAGAAGTGGAGACTGTTAGGCCTCATCTCAGACCTCTTGTATAAGAATCTGCATTATAAAAGATCTCCAGGGAATTCATATGCACACTTAGTCCCAAAGCTGAAGCAGGAAATTGTCTCTTCTCTTAAACCTTCTTTGACCCTGGAAAGGGACCTGGCTCTCCAGGTGCTCTCTCTTGCTGCCTCACTGCTTCCTTGTCATCTGCTCCCCTGATTTGTCCTGACTGTGTAGACCCCTGTTTGCCTCATCTGATTTGACTCGTCTTGGTATCTACCTTCCTCATCAGTCCTTCCTAAGTCATTCTCCTTTCCTGACTACCCACCTTGCCCTTATATTCTGCTGCTGCCGCCTAAGCCCTTGCATGCTATAAATAATTATAAGTGCCACTGTGCCTGGAGTACAAGGAATTATAACAAAGCAAGGCAAAGACTATCAAACAGATGTAATATTGTATCCTCAAATGACACCAGAATGTTGGTCTCATTAGTTTCACAATGTGTGTGATATCTCTTTCCCCCGTTACTAATATAATTCACAAAGCTAAAACAGAAGCTGCCCACCAGCTGGGAAAGTGTGTGATGTAAAGCAAAATCAAAATATTATGATATTGAAGTTATAAAAGTACGTATGTAATTATGCTGGCTCTATTTTGCATTGGATTCTCTCCGAGGTAGAAAATGAAATCGCCTTCCTTTGATAAAAAAGTAAAATTCCATTTATTACAGGATACCACTTGTAATAGAAGTTCAGTTAAATGGAAACAAAAGCGACTGGCACAAAAAGAATCCATAAGCATAAGAGGCATTATTTTTATTCTACGTGCAAATTCTAATTCGCTAATAAAAGGAAAAAAGGGGGACACTAAATTTGTTATACTACATTATTTACGCAAAGGTTACTTTTAATAATACTTTAGGATAAATTTCCAACTTCTCTCTTTTACAAAGTTAATTTGGATCATCTTGATTGCTACTTACTCCATTAAGGTAAGATTTTACTACCTGTTCATGAAAAAGATGCATTTTTTTCCTATTGTTATTAACATGTGAATCTTTATGTCACATAGAGCTGGATTCTTTTTTTAAACTAAGAATACATATTACCTGTTTTCTTCTATTTTTTATACAAAGCCAAATAATGCCTTACACTTAAAGGTATGTTGCCCCTATCTATACGCAATCACATAAAATTGTTTAGCTTTATTTTAAAAATCTATATCTGGTTCTTTTCCCCAAGTAAATTTTTTTGAATCTGAGTCATGTTTAAAATGGGGTTGTTTGCCTGAAACTTCATCATTAACAATCCTTATGGATGGTATCCAGTTAGATTGAGATGTTGAGATCCAAATGGAAACACTGAACAACAAATACTGTCTTTTTTATATATGTGTCATGCTCTCCCACTAAATGTGTTTTTGGCTAGGCATACTAGAAAGAAAACATGTATGACCAGGAAAATGCATGCACTGAAAAACAGAGCAGGATGGAAGGAGACTGACATTTTACACTGAGAAAGGCAAAGATCTACTCAGACGAGATAGAATTGGAGCTCAGCAATCAGAGCTCAGATTACTCGTTCTGCTAGTAAATCACTCATATGACTCTAGGCACTTACTTAACCTCTCTGGACCTCATTTTCTGTCTATACAGGTAGGCCTTTACTTATGACAAGAAGGTGCTTTTGATATGAAATATGGAAATAAGCAAAATGGAAACAATTTAAGTAAAAATACTTTCCTATTCATTTACTTAGTGATTAAACAGTTTGAACACCTATCTATTTCCGGACGACATGCCTGACTTGAGAAGCTAACTCACAATCTAAGGAATATATCATACACTTGGAACTGAGGGCAGTGTGGGACAGGAAAGAAATCTTTTTTGGGGGGGGGTGATGCACTTTGTTTTATTATTATTATTATTTATTTTATTGTGGTCACATTGGTTTATAACATTGTATAAATTTCAGGTGTACATCATTATACTTCTATTTCTGCATATATTACATCGTGTTCACCACCCAAATACTAATTACAATCCATCACCACACACGTGTGCCTAATCATCTCTTTCACCCTCCTCCCTTCCCCTTTCCCCTCTGGTAACCACCAATCCAATCTCTGTCTCTATGTGTTTGTTGTTGTTTTTATCTTCTACTTATGAGTGAGATCATACGGTATTTGACCTTCACGCTTTGACTTATTTCGCTTAGCGTAATACCCTCAGTGTCCATCCATGTTGTCACAAATGGCTGGATTTCATCGTTTCTTATGGCTGAGTAGTAGTCCATTGTGTATATATACCACAGCTTCTTTATCCATTCGTCCCTTGATGGGCATTTAGGTTGCTTTCAAGTCTTGGCCATTGTGAATAACGCTGCAATGAACACAGAGGTGCATGTATCTTTATGCATTGGTGTTTTCATTTTCTTTGGATAAATATCCAACAGTGGAGTAGCTGGATCGTATGGTAGGTCTATCCTTAATTTTTTGAGGAATCTCCATATTGTTTTCCATAGTGGCTGCACCAGTTTGCACTCCCACCAGCAGTGTATGAGAGTTCCCTTCTCTCCACATCCTTTCCAACACATGTTGTTTCCCGTCTTGTTAATTGTAGCCATTCTGACGGGACTGAGGTGATATCTCATTGTAGTTTTGATTTATATTTCCCTGAGAGTTAATGATGTTGAACATCTTTTCATGTGCCTGTTGGCCATATGTATACCTTCTTTGGAGAAATGTCTGCTGAGGTCTTTTGCCCATTTTTTAATTGGATTGTTAGTTTTTTTTGTTGTTGAGATGTATGAGTTCTTTATATATTTCGGAGATTAACCCCTTATCAGATATATGGTTTGCAAATATCTTCTCCCAATTGTTAGGTTGTCTTTTCATTTTGTTGATGGTTTCCTTTGCTGTGCAGAAAATTTTCAGTTTGATGTAGTCTCATTTGTGTATTTTTTCTATTGTTTCTCTTGTCTGGTCAGACATGGTGCTTGAAAATGTGTTGCTAAGACCGATGTCGAAGAGCTTACTTCATATCTTTTCTTCAGGTCTTACATTCAAGTCTTTAATCCATTTTGAGTTAATTTTTGTGTATGGTGTAAGGTAATGGTCTACTTTCATTTTTTTGCATGTGGCTGTCTAGTTTTCCCAACACCATTTGTTGAAGAGACTTTCCTTTCTTCATTGTATGTTCTTGGCTCCTTTGCCAAAAATTAGCTGTCCATAGATGTGAGGGTTTATTTCTGGGCTCTCGATTCTATTCCATTGATCTGTGTGTCTGATTTTGTGCCAGTACCATGCTGTTTTGGTTACTATAGCTTTGTAGTATATTTCGAAATCAGGGAATGTGATACCTCCAGCTTTGTTCTTTTGTCTCAGGTTTCCTTTGGCTATTCGGGGTCTTTTGTTGTTCCACATAAATTTCAGGATTCCTTGTTCTATTTCTGTGAAAAATGTTGTTGGAACTTTGACAGGGATTGCATTGAATCTATAGATTGCTCTAGGAAGTATGGACAGCTTAACTATGTTAATTCTTCCCATCCAAGAGCACGGAATATCTTTCCATTTCTTTGTGTCTTCTTCAATTTCTTTCAGCAATGTTTCATAGTTTTCAGTGTACAGATCTTTCACCTCTTTGGTTAAGTTTATTCCTAGGTATTTTATTCTTTTTGTTGCAATTGTAAACAGGATTGTATTCTTAATTTCTCTTTCTGCTTCATTGTTGTTAGCATGTAGAAATGCAACTGATTTTTGTATGTTGGTGTTGTATCCTGCAACTTTACTGTATTCATTTATAATTTCTAAAAGTTTTTTGGTAGATTCTTTAGGGTTTTCTATAGATAAAATCATGTCGTCTGCAAATAGTGACAGTTTCGCTTCTTCCTTTCAATTTGGATCCCTTTTATTTCTTTTTCTTGCCTAATTGCTCTGGCTAGGACTTCCAATATTATGTTAAACAGGAGTGATGAAACTGCGTGTCTTTGTCTGGTTCCTGTTCTTAGAAGGATAACTTTCAGTTTTTCACCATTGAGGATGATATTAGCTGTAGGTTTGTCATATCTACCCTTTATTATATTGAAGTACTTTCCTTCTATACCCATTTTATTCAGAGTTTCTATCATAAATGGATACTGTATATTGTCAAATGCTTTCTCTGCATCTATTGAGATGATCATGTGATTTTTATTCTTCATTTTATTAATGTGGTGTAATCACATTGATTGATTTGCAGATGTTGAGCCATGCCTGCATCCTTGGAATAAATCCCATCTGATCATGGTGTATGATCTTGTTAATGTATTGTTGTAAGCAATTAGAGAATTTGAATAGACCAATCACCAGTAAGGAGATCGAAACAGTAATCAAAAACCTCCCCAAAAATAAAAGTCCAGGACCAGATGGCTTTCCTGGTGAATTCTACCAAACATTCAAAGAAGATTTAATCTGTCCTTCTCCAATGCTTCCAAAAAATTGAATAGGAGGGGAAGCTTCCTAACTCATTCTACGAAGCCAACATTACCCTGACACCAAAACCAGACAAGGACAACACAAAAAAAGAAAATTACAGGCCAATATCACTGATGAACATCGATGTAAAAATCCTCAACAAAATACTAGGAAAGAAATCTTATGATGTGCACTTGGAAGGACCAGGCTTAACTCTTGTTAGCTGAGTGACCATGGGAACATTACTGAACTCTTCCACCTTGGTGTTCTCATATGAAAAATGAAACAATATTCTTATCTGCCTGAGAGAGAGAATTATAAATTAAAAGTGCTGTACAAACATTAGTTGTTATTATTTGTATTAATTTATAGAAACTTAAAATGTGCAGAACTCTGTTGCCAAACTATCAACTAAAGGAATGACTGTAGTGCTTTAGACCTTATCATATAGTTAAAAAGGTACAGGATGGAAAGTAGGAATTATTCTAAATACATTGCACATAAAATATGATATGGAAATCCCTAACTGTAATTTATTTTCTCAACTCCAACAAAGTATTTGCTAAAAATCTGGGCAATCACTCATCTCTTAAGTACAAAGTCCTTTCAGATGAAAGGTTCTTTGTGAATTCAAAGTAATATTGTTGACAAGGATTTATCGTCAAGTTTCAATCCACAGACTGGGTGATCAGCTCCAGAATAATATCAGTTCTCTTCAGTAGATGCAATTATTTTGCATGAATATTGCTTCAACAGGAATCAGGATCTATCTGCTTATTGTACAGGCAGAGATAAACTCCTACATCCAGAAAGATCTGTTGTACGCTCTGAAAGCCCCCTTACTTTCTCTGGCTGGACCTGGAAGGGTATCCACAAGATGCAGATTTATAAGTGACATGGGAAGAAGGGATAGAGAAGCTCTGACACTCAAGTGGTGTCCTAAGTGAGAGGTTAGAGGAGTTACCCACCTCGGGTTACAATCTAATAGTGACCTTGCACAAATCTTATCACCTCTCTGTTCCTTGGTTTTCTCAGTGGTAAAACATTAGTAATAATGGTCTCTGAGGATCATTCAGAGGAGTAGATGAAATGATAGGTAAGCACTGAGCACAGTGCCTGCTATGTAATAGGTGCCCTATTCTTCATCATCATCATCTTGTTTTCTCTTCTTTCCTCTAGCATTAGATGCCCTGGGGCTGCTCTCCTTCCAGAACTCTGGGGTTAAAGCTGTGCCTGTAGTCAGTTGTCTTGCTGCCAGGATGATGACTTTTAATTAATGTCCTCAAAGATGATCTCATGTTATTTGTTACCTACTGAGTTTCTCAGGCTCTCTCAGCCTTTTCCTGTCTGTTATAGAAAAACATATGGCCATTTTTTTCTTTCTCTCTTCAATTAAAAAAAATTATTTGCAACATTCATTACTCTGTTTCCCCTGTCATGAATTAGCTATGTATCTGTCGCATGATTTTAATGTTATTCCACCTTCTCAGTCTTGCCATTTTATCACGAATAGAATTTCAACCTTTTGCAACCCATCTGTATCTTCCTAATTTGAATTTCTTTTGGAATCATTCTTCAGTCAACCCTGATTTTTCTTTAGGAACATTTAAATACAACAGAGCATGGCTTTTGTTTTTTCTTTTAACATTCAGCAAAAGATGTGTCTTGTAGAAGCTAGCAATTTAATAAAGTATTTACAATTTATTTTTAAGTAGTATTCATCTATGCCATCCTTCTGTCCCCTAATAGTTAAGAGGTGATTACAAATATTGACACTATTAATATTTTGATTAATTACAGAAATTATAGATAATAACCTAAGTTCTCCCCATCTTTGTATCCCTGCTAGACCAAGCAGTAAAATTTTGAATGTGTAAATAAATAAAGGATTTTTATGCAGGAAAAATATTTCAGTAGTTACAAATTTATGTATAGTTGAGAACTTATAAAAAAATTAAGTAAAGCTATATCAAAGAAAAAAATCTAAGTAAGAACGTTAGAGATTAATCTTCACATCATAATTATGACTTAAACACCAATATATCCAGTGGCCTTATCTGAAAGCGAGTACTGTTTTCTACAGATAAGGTGCCTGGAACAAACAAGAGTATTTATTCTGCTATAGAATTCTGCAGTTTAAATGCTAAAAAAGAAAACCCAAGTACCATAATTTTCTTCCCAGAATCTGTTGCTTACAGGATATTTAGACACAATTCTCTGAAAAGAGTAAAATTAAATTATATGCAAAGAAGAATAAAATGTTAGACTGTTGAGGAAAGACATCCCATTGAGAAAACGTTTGTGAGGGTCTTGCTGAACTTTGAGGGGAAATTTTAAAATTATAAAGTTCAGGCTGATGACAGCTACCGCAAGAATAGTGAGTCACTGAGAAATATAATCTAAAGAGAGGGAATTTACTGGAGTCATTTACTGAAATCGATCGATTTACTGAAATCGAATTTATACAATCTTAAAAATTAAGATAATCCAGGATTTATTTACCAGGTTACAAATGGTAAAGATTCTATGATTGAAAGCACTTTTTAGTGTAATGATGCTATTAGTAGTAACAATATTAATTATAAAAAAAGAACATAGAACAATTAGTTTTCAAGCTGTTATTCTATCCTGTCATGGAGTAGATAAATATAAGGCAATCATATTATAGTCAAAATTTTCCAGACAGAGTCATGGAAAACTCCCAAATTCAAAAAAAAAAAAAAAGGATTACTTATCACCCAAAAGGATAGGGAAGAAAGAGAGGATGCTTGCAATCCAGTCAGCAAATAATGAAAATAGCTACCAATTTCTTAGAGCCTACAACACGATGAAAAATGACAGACCCTCACAAAAATCCTATGAGGTAGGTGCTATTATACCCATTTTACAGATGGGGAAACTGAGTTGCAGAGAAGTACTATAACTTGCTCAATGTTATACATCTGGTTAATGACAGATTTGTTGTACAGCAGAGTGGAACCCTGCCCAGTCATTTTGCGTCATCCTCTCACCTTCTGGTGCTATAACAGACAATTCTCTGCTGCTATTCACAGGGTTTTCATGGCCAATTTTTTCAGAAGGGGTGGCCAGGTCCTTCATCCTAGTTTGGAAAATCAGCTGCAACCTGTCCACCATGGAGACCCTGCTCATATTTGAAACACTGGTGGCATAGCTTTCAGCATCACAGCAACACACAGCCACCAGAGTATGACAACCAAAGATGGGTGGTGTGGTTCCCTGAACAGGAAATGAACCTGGGCTGCTGTGGTGAGAGTGCTGAATCTTAACCATTAGACCACGAGGACTGACTTAATGACAGATATGGGATTTGAATTCTGGCAGCCTGCACTCAGAACCCAGACTTTTATATTCCCAGACTCTATATTCTACTCTGTTTTCCAGAGAGCAAAATCCCAAAGTACTGTTCATTCTGAAAAAGATAAATGTTTAGACTATCACGCACAACATGAAGCATTTTCCATAATACATTCAATTCAGTTAATAGCATTAACAATTCTATTTTAAGAAATTGCAGTTTACATTAATTAGATTTGGTTTTTCAATTTGTATTTGTTGAATGACTGCAGCCTGGGGTCACACTATGACTATTGCGTAGAGCAGTAACGAATGTTCATACCACCTGGAAGAACAAGTATGCAGGGAAATTTTCAGGCCTTGCCTAGAAGGAGTCTCCCTATGTTGTTTGGGACTGGGTGGTTCCAGATATGGAGACTATCCTGCTGTGCTTCCAAATTGAGCCAAATCTCCACTGAGATTAGGAAACTATGCAGTTACTATGCCTTCAGCTGACTCAATTTTGCTTAAATATTAAAAAAATTATTATCTGGCACAACAAGAAGTCCAAAGGTAGGGATTCTCCAGGGTTAAATTCAGTGGCCCAACACTATCATTAAGGATCCAGGTTCTTTCCATTTTGTCACTCTGTCTTCCAGAGAAAATTGGCTTTGTCTTGTCATATGATAGGAGTTACAGCCAGTCTGATAATGTCCAGAGGAAGAGGAAACTATCTTTTCTAGAAGACTTTTTCTCAAGTTTTATTACTAGGTCACACGTCCAACCTAGGCCAACACCAGCAAGGGGAATGGAGCTGCTGTGACTGACTGACAGAAGCCCTATAAGTAGGGAAAGTATCCCTCTCTTTAGTCACCTGAAAGAAGGATGGACACCCAAATAGCTTGCTCTGCCAGCAAAGAAAAAGACAAAGGATCGTGGATGGGCCACCAATAGTGTGCACTATAAGAGGATCAACTGCTCATTTTGAGACTGTTCACTTTTAAGTTAAAAAAGAAAAAAACCCTACCTTAAATTCCAAAAGGTATATTCATAATACTGTCCATCTTTCTGGTTATGGGAAAGGTTCATTGGTGTTTCGTGTATTCAGAGACCTTTTTCATGTTCTTAGTTCTAATTTAACCCCAAGTTCTTTAATTTTGCAGGAAAAATATTATGCAAATATGACACTCAAATAGAGGAAGCAGAAGCGTGATGCACTGACTAATACTTTAGTAACTGATGAGAGAGAGAAGAACCTGAAGTCGCTCAATAGGTGGATCAAATAACTCTTTAATGGACTGTCTTCCTTTCCCACTAAGTTCAAAGTCCTATCCTGGATAGGGACAGGGGAATGTTGGGAAAAGCACAGGGAATTTGAGATTTCCAGGACTTAGGTCCTGGCTCACCTTTTTCTAGGTGTGTGCTCTTAACTGACACTCCATTAATTTCCCCTTCTCCATCAGTAAGACAGGAATAATGAAAACCTACTACAGGTTTGCCATAAAGCTCAAATGAGATATGGTTTATAAAAGCACTTTTTCAGTTAGGAATACTTTCAGCTGCAAGTAACAGAAGAATCAAAATTCCAATACTTTAAACAAATAGAAGTTTTTTCTTTTTTCTCATAACGAGACACCTGCAGGTAGGTGTAGCAGCTCCAGGCCATCATCAATGTCTCAGGATTCTTTTCTCTTTCCATTCTAGCTTCCTTAGCAATTCAAGTAATTGCTTCAGGGTCACAACATGGCTGCTAGATCTCTAGATCTCATTCTCAAGTTCCATGCAGAAGAATGCATGAACTTTGTCTGTTTCCCTGTCTTCTCAGAACTCTCTCAGCCAACTTTCACTTATATCTTATAGTTTCCACTACTGGATGACATGGCCACATCTATCTACAAGGGAGGCTGAACAAGTATTTGGCTTTTCAGCCTCTAGAGTGGAAGAGAGCCAGGGAGGGAAGGAAGTTGGGTAAGAGAATCAAGTGTCTGCCATGAGCATTTGGTAAAATGATCACTCAGAGTAAATGTTAATTACTAGTGTTCTAGTTGAAAGTAAATCAGTCGCTAAATACATGATGGATGAGAACGAGTAAAATATATAACAAGAAGAGAAGGCTAAAATGTGAGCTTAGTTAGAAGGATGCCTAGTTTCTATTGAATCACTATGGTAAACACCACTAGGTCATAACCGTTACCTTGGCCACAGGAAGGCATGTCCAAAACAGGCCTCCAAAGGAAATGTTACAAAAAGCATGGATTAGTTGGGCACCATTTCCTACTCTTATCATCATGTTTTACAAGCAGATGAAATAATATGTGCCCTTTCCCACCCCCTTTTTAGTATTTGTTGGTGGAATGGAGTGTCAAAAAGGACTTATAATGCCTGAAACATTTAGAAATTAAAATAGTATGCTGTGGTACCATGCCCTTTTCAAAATGCTGAATTTTCAATTGTTCAGCTATTCCTCTTGTTCTTTTTCCTGACTCTTCTTTATGAGAGGAAGAGGTGAACTGGCACCTAAAGTATGGAGTACTCACAGGAACAGAACAACACATCATTAAAACAATTCAGAGGCAATCCCGCACTCTTCAGAGTGGCAGGGGAACAAAAGAGGGTAACTTTATTAATTGTGATGAGGCCGGGGGGATGGATTTAGAAGCTTGCCTTACCCGTTTTCCTCTAGTGTGCTCTGTAGGTCTGCAGAGAAACATCTCTTCATGATCAAAATGTGACCCTGCCTATTCCAAAGAATGAAAACTAATCATTCCCCCTATGGTGCCGCAGTTCTGCTTTTCTAAAGCAAAATGGTTACTTTAGTGTCATTACAGTTCTAAGACACCTCTTGGAAGAAGCCTTCTGGGGATGCCAAAGCCCCTCCTCTGGGTTTCCCTAGCACTCTGCATCTGTTCCTGTGTAGAAATTACCACATAGTGTTGCAAGTTTCTGTTCACCCACTTGGTCTCCCAGATGAGTGTGATTTCCTGAAGGGCACCTAGCACAGGTCGGAAACACAGGAGGAATTCATGAAAAGTTGACTGAATAAATGCCACCCTGTGCCAAGGAGCAGGCCAAGTCTGCAACCAAGAGGCCTCCTCTCCTGCTAGTCAGTGGCTCTCCATTTCTGAAGAGATTCGAGGAAACAGCAGGCATATTGAATGTGTGCCTGTCTGCCCCACCATCTCCAAGTTTTATCCCAAAACTGACTTTGGTACAGCTCTCACTAAACTATACAAAATGAGGATGACTACAGGGGCCGGCCCTGTGGCTTAGCGGTTAAGTGCGCGCGCTCCGCTACTGGTGGCCCGTGTTCAGATCCCGGGCGCGCACCAACACACCGCTTCTCCGGCCATGCTGAGGCTGCGTCCCACATACAGCAAGTAGAAGGATGTGCAACTATGACATACAACTATCTACTGGGGCTTTGGGGAAAAAAAGGATGAGGATTGGCAATAGATGTTAGCTCAGAGCCGGTCTTCCTCAGCAAAAAGAGGAGGATTGGCATGGATGTTAGCTCAGGGCTGATCTTACTCACACAAAAAAAAAAATGGGGATGACTACCTAAGAATTCCACAGATGTAAGCAGCTCTAAAGTCACTCTGCTACTTTCTTACAGTGAAAGAGGAGGCAGGTGTCATTCTTAGATAATACCGGTAATTTCAGAAGTCAAAATAAAATTTAAAAGCCCAGTGCCTCACACTTGTATTTCTATCCTTCTCCTTTCTTGCTTCATTCCTCAGAGGTGGGTAACTCCAGAAACTGATAGCCAAGGATCATCAGGAAGAGTCAATCTCAAAGCAGGCGTTTGCACTTCCTCACTAGATAGGTGTCTGAGCGAAGCAGGTGCTGTCGTACAGGACTATATATTTTTGCAGGAGGGAAAAAACACTATTTTTCCGTCTGATTCCGTCTGTTAAAGAAAAAAAGGGGAAGGGTAAACCATAACACGTGACAGTGAATGATAAAGCATATTATACTGGCTAAGAGTGAGGCGTCTGGAGTGGAGGGATCCAAGTTCAAATCCCAGAGCTGCCACTTTGTAGCTATGTGACCTTGGTTATTTAACTTCTCTAATCCTCGGTTTCTGTATATGTAGAATGGGGATAATGAGAGTGCCTACATCACATGGAGTTGTTAGGAGAATGACGTGATGCACAGGGCTTGGCCATTGGTGAGTTCTCAATAAGCATTAGCTGTGAAGATTAGCTATTACTGCGTGACAGTGGCCTGCCATTGCTCTTCTAGGAGGCTGGACATTTACAGTAGAGGGAGTGCAAGAGTCAGGAGACCTGAGCTACAGACTCAGCTCTGTGACAAACTACAGACACAATGCTGGGCAGTTCTTAGGGTCTCAGTTTTCTCATCTAATAAATGAGAAAATTTTGGATGAATCATCTCCTACCTGATTGTTCTGGAGGCTCAGGCTTCTAGCAACCAGTGCAAAACCACCTCAACAATTTTCTGAGTATTTTCCGTGAGGTTGGATGTAGCAAAGATCAGTTTCCTGGGAGCATCCCTCTATAGGTACAGGCTTCAAGCCAGTGTAAGGTCCATGCCCACAAAAAAGGAATGTCTATTTCCAAAGCATAACTACTAGTCCTCCCTGCCAGCCCACAAATGAGCACAGAGGACACTGAGAACAACTGTCCTAACTGGATCCAACGTCTCCACAGCCCTAAGAGCCATTCTTTTTTGGGTTCTTGGACCCAATTCCAATGTGTATGTGTGTGTGTTGGGGGTGTTTCCCATACAAGACCAAGCAATTCTCAGACACCAGCAGGAGTTGGAGAACTCAACACAATTCTGACACTGCCTACTCAGAGATAGCATAAGATTCCACAGGTTAATGGCTCAGTCCTACAAGATTCCCTCCTCCCATGCCCACTTCTGACACCAGTCGCAAGCCCAGGTTGTTACCCGTGCTTCTGACCAGCCAGCTACAGATGGGAGGTTCCTACAACCCTCTCTTCGGACTTCAGACACCAGTCACAAGTCCAGGTTGTTACCTGTACTTCTGACTGACTGGCTATAAATCAGAGGTTCCCTGGACTCCCTTCCTCAAGTTTGATTAATTTGCTAGAGTGGCTCACAGAACTCAAGGAAGCACTTACTTACATTTACCAGTTTACTAAAAGATATGATAAAGGATACAGATGAGCATCCAGGTGGAAGAGAGGCATAGGGCAAGGAATGTGGGAAGGGGCCCTGAGCTTCCATGCCTTCTCCAGGGGGGTGCCACTCTCCCAAGCACCTCCATATGTTCACCAACCTGGAAGCTCTCTGAACGCAGTCCTTTGGGTTTCTATGGAGGCTTCATTACATACGCATGGTTGATTAAATCATTGGCCATTGACAATTGATTCAACCTCCAGCCCCTCTCCTGGGGGTCAGGGGTGGGACTCAATGTTCCAACCCTCTAATCACACCGTTGGTTCTCCTGGCAACCAGCCCCCATCCTTAGGTGCTTTCTAAAAGTCACGTCATTACCATAACAAAAGACACCTTTATTGCTTTCATCACTTAGGAAATTCCAAGGGTTTTAGGCACTCTGTGCCAGAAACAGGAAGGAAGACCAAACAGATACGTATTTCTTATTATGTATCACAATATCACAGCCACCTAATTCCTTCCAGCCTCAAATTCCTGTTTTCCTTGTTCACTGCCCAAGGACACGTTTCTGGTCATGCTTCACCCCTAACTTTCCTTGTAATGATGCTTTGTTCTTCTTCTCCCTGATCCAATCTCCCATTCTTCCCACCAAACTCTTTCCTTGAGCCCTTTAAAACTCCTTTTCCATGACCCCAAATCATACCCTACATCCTCAACTTCTTCAGGCAACCTTCTCTCAACCTTTTCACCTCCACAGATATTTTGTTATCACCTTATAAAACTCCATCCTGCAACCTTCTCAAGTGGAGGCTGCTTTTTCTCTCTCACACCCCAGGTAGCGCAGGGTTGGGAAGTAGAGTCTGCAGCCCATTACTTCTGCCTCTTGTCTCTTATAAAGGAAAACTCCTGTCTTTGTGAAGCTCCTGACGACTAGTTACACTCCCTATCTATGGCTTCTCCTCACTCATTAACTAGTGACTTTGTTCTTCTTCTCGCTGTCTCCCTCCCTACTCCAATTACTGCCACCATTTTGCGGAATTCGAACGCGCATGAGGCTGGCCTGCACAGCACACAGCCTCTGGGGTCCATGACTTCTGTTTGCTCAAACATCCTCTCTCCAGCTGAATCACTCAGTTCCACTCTCACATCTTACACTTTGTCATGACCTGAAATTTTGCCGTTTCAGAAATCTCTAATTAAACCAACCTATGCTTCAATCACAACTTCTTATTTTTTAAGATTGACTATTCACTTACTTTCTCTATAATTGATCATCCACTTTATCAAAACAGCTAGTCCCTTGACCCATCTACTCTCTCTTTACTCACAGGCCTTCTCCTGCTTGACCTCCCTCCCAATCAAGCTTAGATTTCATGGTCCGTAGTTTCAATCACTCTCTTGACAAAATCCTAAAATACTTTTGTTGCAACCACCTGACAAAATCCCAACCCCAGATGAATTTACTATCTGCTTTCTGTACCTATACATGAGCTGCTGAGCACAGCTATAGAAAAAGAAATCACACAAGCAGACAAACTGGTATCAGTATAACCCACGCTTTCTATCAATCAGGATAGACTGGGTTATGCTACAGTACAAACAAAACGAAACAAAATGAAGCAAAGCAAAACATAAACAACAAATCTGAAACATCAAAGGCTTGACACAACGCAAATTTCTTTCTTGCCTATGCTGCAAGTGCAGAATGGGCTGGCGTGGGCTCTGCTCATCTTAGTCACTCAGGGACTCAGGGGGTTGGAGGCTCAATCTGAGGTTGTGTTTCCACAGTCATTGCAGCAGGAGGCAGGGGACATGGTGATAAATGCATTGTCTTTGAAAGGCTTCTGTTCATCTTATATCGGCCAAAGGAACTCAAGTAGCCATACCTGAATTCAAGGGGCTGGAGAAATGCAATCTTACTATGTGCCAGGAAGGAGAATAACCAAATGTGAATATTTATAAATAGCCAGTGATGGCCACAGTCATCAATCTCAGCTGCTCCTGGCATTCTTAATGTTCCTTCAGTTAGTTTGCCCTCTACATGGAAACGATTTCAAACTTCCTTAGCTCTATTCAGCCTCTGACTCTGCCTCTTTCTCATGCTCCCACAACTGTGTAGTTTGGAGAGAGAGGAGACCGGTCCCAGGACGGTAGCCGTAGGAATAGCCTCTACAGATTCCTCATCTGTCACACTGAGATGGTGACATCTGCCAAGCTTACTTCAAGACCAAGGAAATGTGAAAATTAACTAAGAACATATCTGAAAGCACTTTGAAAAGTTAAACACTAGATTTTATAATTGTAAAATACTATTATTATTATTAATTCAGAATACCTAACATACAGAAAAAAATGCAAAATGGGGATATTAGCATTGCAATGGTTTAGAATTTAAGCTCCACACGGGCTAACTTTATATGTTTACTGATATATATCCAATGCCTATGGTGTCCAACACATAGTAGGCACTCAGGAAATATTATTGAATAAGTTTTTATAAAATATGTAGTCTGATTTATAAGATAGTACTATTGTAGGATGTTAAATATTTTGACCTAAGTTCATATACTAGGAATTATTACCTAGTTCTGTGTACAGTTGAACATTTTCTTGTTTATCTACTACAAAATTAGGAGTGCATGTTGGGGAATGTGAGGGAGTGGTTACTTCAAAGAAATAATAAGATCTAAAGTCTTATAAAATGGCATTTTGGAACTAAAGTTTTGCTTGCTAAATTTTCCATATTCTAAAATGCTGTTCAAATTCATGTGTTTTGTATATGCATAATAAAATATTGTCATTGTTAATTTAAAATGCATCATTTAACATATGGCAAATGTTTGCCAAAAATGTTTTCATTATATATTAGACAAGGCAAATACATCACTTGATGTATGGTATGATAATTTAACAGGAAATATTCACAATTGATCTTTTAAAATAAATTGGATGCAACTCAATATTTACTCAGCAAATTATGTCATTTTTTTAGTTTATATAAAATAGTTCTTGTCTTCATTTTTTAAAGTTACATTATATAGCAGCAGTACACATGAATAGATATGCACTTATTTATTTTGTTTCTCTAGTAAATGTAAATGCTTGCTAATATTTTTAAAAACAACTATTTTCGAGTTATTAATCTTTGAAAACATTTATAACTCTGGAAAATTTTCTTTCAACTTGCAAAATTCAAGAAGTAAGTCCACTTCTTTAGCCTTTTTATTCAAAACTTTTTAGATATATTATGGTTTTGCTCAGAGCGGACATTTAAAGTGATGTTAAAGTGACCACCATAAATCACCAGCCATCCTAAGAAGTCACATCCAGCAACGACAGCCACAGAGCTGCTTGATATTGCAGAAGCAGAGCCTTGTGCCTCACTGTAACCCCGGGCCACAGATGTCAAGTAAGTTGGATTTATTGTGTCACCAAATCCCCCAAAGGCTCAAAGTTCTCAAATTCCCCCAGTCTTGCAGAGATCACTGAGGAGCTCCATTACACTTGCTAAGGGCAGCACTTAATATCGCTCTTGACCTAATTCTCCTTATCAAAATCATCTGTCTTATGCTCTCTATCCTTAAGCCTTAGGAACTATCTCGCCACTCGTGTAATAAGCAAAACCAAACTAAGCTGTTAATGAACACTTGATGTGTTTCCGTGCAACAACTCAAAACATGTTTGAGCATCTACTGTGTGCAAGTGATATGCTAGGCTCTGGGTGTATGTGAAAGGAATAAGAAAAAGATTCTCTCTTTAAGGATTTCTACTTGTAGAATAAGATGATATACAATTTTATTAGATTGTTAAAATTTAACTAAAAGTAACCAGAATTTAATGAGAAGGTGTTATGGACCAGTCACGTCCTGGGCTCTGTGTATATACAAGTGAATAAGACCCATTCCATACCCTCAAGGAACTCATGGTACCATGGGGCAGAAGTTGCAAATTGGTGCCTGCAGGTCCACTCCTACCTGTAGATTCCTTTTGTTTATGATTGGCACAATCAAAAGAAATAAGAAATAACTCAAAATTGTGAGATTTCATATAAAAATCTGACTTTCCAGTTTCTATAGAAAAATCATAAGATCTGGCACCATTAGTCCCACATTCCTGGTATACTCACTTGACACCAAGTGGCAGCCTCCTCATTTTGACAAGCTGTGAGTTTTCCACTTTGCCACAGTCCTCACCAGTCCCTCTTTCTTCCTGACACTGAGGTTGAGTCTTAGTGGCCTTCATCAATGAGTTTGAAAAAATACTAGAGCAATACTTTTGTACCCATGTCTATATCAAAAGTGGGAAATAAAAGCACTAAAAGGCTACATGTTTTAAGAAAAATGGAGAAGAGCATATTCCTTTAAAGAAGTAAAAATAACCCAAGGTATTTAATGTGGCGTTAGTAGGCTTGAGTTACTCATTTAAGTCATCTACTTCACCTCTTCAAGCATTTGAATTTAGGACCCCGGGTTTAGGGGATATCAGTGTAAACTGCAAGATGGGAGGGACAGATACAAGAAATTGTATGAGGTTATGGGTAAGAGAGAGAATGATAATTAGTGGGAAGTCTGGAAAGGCTTCAATCAGGCGGGGGCGTTGTGGGTAGGGTGGAAAAGGTGACTTTGGGAGAAGTGTCATCTTGAACCAAGTCCCAAAAGTGGGAGAGAATTTAGTGAATATTAATGAAATAAACAGTAGCCGGAGTGAGGTGACATGGAGCAGGGGTGAATGAGTGATAACACTGAAGTTATATGCTCTGATACATAAAACATAATGTTTTATATGGGCTTCAGGGAGCCTAATACGAGTATCTCTTTCCCCTCCTTCTGGTGGCTCCTTCTTATAGCTATCATAGATCATTTCATTATGCTTTTCAGGGCTACCCCTGAATAAGGCTGAAATGCAGCACCACTCCCTTTTTGGGTGGTGCCAGTATACCATGCAGAATCATCTCAAAATCAGGCCCAAGTTGTGTCTTTATCAGTCAACTGATCATTGGAAATTCCCCCATGGACTGTAGGTGTTGTCTGGGGAGAAGTGACAATGCAGCAGGTATAGGTGCACGGGAATCTGAGCCAGCTGTTCATGTAGCTAATCTGTCTTCAAGGCTTGCTTCAACATGATCTTGTTTATACTGCTTCCTCTTGATTATGGAGTGCTGCTGCCCGTGCTCGAGTCTGTGGCTCAGTGAATTAGACAACTTCCCATTCATGATGGGCAGCTCAGGCTGTATGGTTGCTTGATGGGCCGTGCTCGGTCATTCAGTCTCTACTTGGGTCCAGTTTTACTCCAAGAGTTATTTCTCAAAAAGAGAAGAATTATCTGTGGAAGAGAGCATGGTTTTGCTCTAAAACCCCAAAGGTTGCATTGTAATTCTCTTATCTGGATTTGTCTGAGGCTTAATACATCATTTCCATTTGCAACAAGTAGTCTTTATGAATTGGTATAGAGAAGAAAGCATTTGTCAGATCAATAGCAGCATACCTGATGCCAAAGAATGTGTTAATTTGCTCCAGAAAAGATAGCACATTTGAGACAATAGTTGTAATTGGTGTCATAACCTGATTAAGTTTATGATAATCCACTGTTTTTCTCCAAAAATCATCTTTCTTCTGCACGAGACAAACAGGAGAGATTTATGTGAATGTGATAGGAATCACCACCCCTGTATCTTTTAAGCTTTTGGTGATGATAATAATCTCTGCAAGTCCCCCAGGTTTGTAGAATTATTATTGATTTACTCCTTTGGTAGAGAGCAGACAGTTACAGGGGCTTCCTCTTGGCCCCTCGTATCATAATAGCCCTCACTTCAAGGGTCAAGAGGTCAGGGTTCTAACAGTTGCCAAATATGCTTTTGGAAACTGGGAACATAACCACAAGGCTAGGTTTACAGACCCACTATGTCCTCTGGGAGATAGTCTCAAGCCAAAATTCCATTATTATCTGACATCCCCAAGTCCCCACTCTAATTAGTGGATCCTGAAATTTTGGGGCTCATTTCAAAGCCACTGTCCAAAAGTCTGGAAATGTCAGGGTATTTTCCTTTCCCCAGAGTATATAATCACCCTAATAAATGGATGCATTTCCTTTTAGGGAAAGAAAGAAATTTTACAGTACTTTCTTACAATTTCATTGGGTCCTTCCTCAAGAGGTCCCAGTCTCCTCTTCTTTTAAGGGACCCTGTTAACTAGCTCAGGCCTGAGAACTGGTGACTCCTCACTGTGGCTATTTAAGTCAGATATCTGGCCACTAGAGTTAGTTTTTTTTTTAATTTTACAAATGAATTAAGATTTTATTAGGTTGACAATCCATTTCAGTCCCACAGACACTGTGATCAAAAAGTCACTGCCGGGGCAGGACTGGCGGCGCAGCGGTTAAGTGCACACGCTCTGCTTTAGCGGCCCGGGGTTCGCAGGTTCGGATCCTGGGTGTGCACCAATGCACCGCTTATCAAGCCATGCTGTGGCGGCGTCCCGTATAAAGTAGAGGAAGATGGACACGGATGTTAGCCCAGGGCCAGTCTTCCTCAGCAATAAAGAGTAGGATTGGCATTGGATGTTAGCTCAGGGCTGATCTTCCTCATACACACACAAAAAGAAAACAAATAAACAAAAAAGTCACTGCCAAAGATCTCTGTGAATAAAACCATTCAGATTAGGGCTCTGGCCTGTGGTCCAGCACAATAATCTTGGCCACCTTGTCTCTCTGGTGGCTACGTGCTGTTAATTGGCCTCTGCCCTTCTGAACTGTATTATATTATACTGTCATTCCTGATCTGAAAAAGGACAGACACGACTGAGATTTTCAAGGATGTTGGTGCTCCCCTCACAAATATATTTCTCAATACCTTCATGATGGGAGTGTCCTCTGGGCTTTCCTTGGAGCTATTACCAGGGGGTGGATGAGCCTGTCATGTGTGATTGATCCCTGCCCACAATTTTATCTTCCTAATCCTTTGAATTTCTTATCAATTTCAGTTAATGAAGACCACTGTTGGGTCTTGGTTTTAGTCAACCAATCAAGCAAACTCCTTATAGGGTTGTTCCCAGACACTCAAACTAAACATTGAATCTAGAATCCATGGTAATTGCATCCATATTGACAATGTTGCCTATACCCTCAATTATATTTCTTCCTCTCTTGTCTAATACCATTAGATTCCATTCCCAGCAATGTTTTCCAGGTTTCTGATATCCCCTAGGTTCTGTTGGGCTCTGACTCTAGTTATAAATCCGGGGGCAATAAGTGGTGGAGGTGGACAATGAAGAGAATATATATCCCTGTGAAAAGTAAATTCTCAGGATCTTGAAGCTAGAGGAGGCTAATCTCAAATAGGAAAGAAAGGCAGCTCAGTGCGGTTTAGAAGTTCATGATTCTCATAGTCATTGGAATCCACCCAAATGTTCTCATTCCAGTTTTTGGTCTTTCTCAATCAATGCCCGAACTTTTGCATAACAGACCTGGCAAGCCTGTGAATTCCATTTGGGTTATAATTATGCAACCTACAGGATAAAAAAAAATTTTATACATTAGCCATATGGCAATAAGAGATATTTTTAGGGCTGTCTTAAAAGTTCTCTGGTTCTCTGACTGTGCCTTGAGCTGAGAATTTGAAAATCTAACCTTTTATTTAGAAGCAGCCAGCCCATACCGTAGTCTTACAGTCCTTATTCCTTCTTAAAAATCCTATTAGTTAGTAGTCTCTCAAAGGCTTTTCTACAATAAATATTTCATTCCAGAAAACTATGAATAATTATTTTCCCACTGCTTTCTATGGACTACCTGTATCACATTTTTTCATTGGCGATGGAGTCTTAACTGCTTTCCATCTAAAGAGGTCAGAAAACTAATCCTAGATTCCTGTCTTTGAATTTCCGCATCCTGGAACCACTTTTGGAACCAAATACTGTCATCGGTCAGGGTTTTGCCAGGAAAGCACTTACCTCTTTAGTTTATAGCAGGAAACGATGGTTAAACACAAAGGGAATTACAAACTTACACAACTGTTGGGAGGACTGGAACAATCAACGTTCATGGAAACATACTGCTGGCTTTGAGGAAATTTGGAAATCCGGGAATCACAGTAAGTGACTGGTGACTGTAGTTGCTTAAAGTACCAAGGTACGTAATTCAGAAGAGCTCACTCAGAAGCATCTGTAAACTGCACGTTTGCTGTTAACCCAGGCATCTATGAACCACTGCTGGGGAAGAATAATGGCTATCCTCTCTTCTGCCTTCCAAATTTTGTGCAAGATGCCTTTTACTGGCAGAATCTAAATGAGATAGTGAGGGAATTTAAATATTGTATTTTCCAGCCTTCTAGATTCTATAATATAGGGAAGAGTTTGGATGGGTGGAGATCACGCTGTATACAAACAGTCAATATTTGATGCAGTATATAACCATCAGTTTCTCAAAAATATTTATAATGTGGCAACAAAAAATTAATATGTGATCATTCAACTTTTTCCTATTGCCTTTCCAATAAGTAAAGGATTATAGGTTTCCCATGATCTGCTTCTTTTTTTTCCTCACATTTCTGAACCAGTTATTCTGATCCTACTTAGATTAAACTAAGTAGGTAAGAGGTAGATAGAGAAGGATTAAAGGATTGTGGGCAGTGACTAGGGAGGGAGATTTTAGTGGGGTTGGAGAGAAAGGCACAAGAGTAGCTACAATATGAGAGCTTTTGATGGAATGGGAAAATGACTTTTAGAAGCATTGCTGTGAATTATATGTTTATTTCACGGTGCTTGAGAAACGCAAATAAAGGATTGTAGTCATTTGAAATTCCTTCCGTTGCTGCATTTTATTTGTATGTTTGTTTACAGAGAGATTCTCCAAGTGTGGTCCACAGATCCCTGAGGGTCCCCAAGAGCCTTTCAGGGGTTCTGTGAAGTCAAAATTATTTTTGTAATCATAAGAAGACATTGTTTTACTGTTTCACCATGATGAAATTCCTACCCATGTGCAAAAGCAACAGTGGGTAAAACTGCTGGCAATTTAGCAAGAATCAAAGCAGTACTAGTCTAAGTCAGTATGTTCTTCACCACCATGCACTTGCATTATAAAAATAAAATAAAAATGCCACTTTCACTTAATCATGTCCTTGATGAAGTAGTAAAAATGATCATTTTATTAAATATTAATCTTGGAGTATACATCATTTTAATATTGTGTGTGACAAAATGGGAAGTACATATGAAAGTGCTTCTGCTGCATACTGAAGTATGATGCTGTCTTGAAGAAAAGCACTTCTGTCATTGAGTTGCAAACTAGACTAGTCAGTGTTTTTCACAGAACAACATTTTACTTGAAAGAACGACTGACAGACAAACCATCATTATTCAGACTTGGGTATTTGGCAGACATGATCTTCAAAATGAACAAAATGAGCCTGTCACTTCAAGGAAAATAATTTACACTATATGTTGCCAATGATAAAATCCAAACTTTCAAGTAAAAATTTAACTTTTTGGAAAACTTGTATCTAACCATGAGCTTGACAGCTTCCCAGTATTTAAAGATCTTTCTAATGAGATTGGTGGTGATATTAAGTATGGGAGGTTTTTGTGTTGGATAATGAAACGTGTTGACATTTGGAAGATCTACACAACTCAGTGAGCCAATATTTTCCAAATGATCAATGCATAATAACATTACAAAATCATGCATGGGTTAAAGATCCCATCAAAGTACAAGACAGACTAATGTATTTTAATATTACAGACTACCAAGAGTTCACTGATATCGTTTCAGATGCCACCTTGCAACTCACCTCTAAGTAGCTAGCACTTGTTGAGTTTTGGTGTGTTATCAAAGAATATCCACTACCATCTGAAATGGCTGTTAAAATATTTCTTTCTTTTTCAACCGTATTATCTGTGTGAGGGTGGATTTTATTGTTATTTTAACCAATGCAACATATTGCAACAGTGAATGTAAAAGTAGACATGAGAATCCAGATATCTTCTATTAAACCAGATGTTAAAGAGATTTGCAAAATGTAAAACAATGTCATTACTCTCACTAATTTTAATTTTATTTTGGAAAATATAGCTAATTTTTATTAAAACATTATTTATGGCAACATGCAATGGGTTTATTGTTGGGAACATTGTTATTTTAAATAAATTAATCAATATTTTTAAAATGTCTCAGTTTTATTTTTGAACACAGTAAATAATGGTAGATATAACCCACATAAACAAAAGATTCCTGGGGTCCTCAAGAAGTTTTTAGTGTAAAGGAGTTCTGAGACTAAAAAGTTTCAGAATCATTGATTCACAGCAACACCACTCTAAAACCAAGCCACATGGATTATGGCACTACATATGTTACATAAAATATTGAGATGCATTTGTGTACAAGTTATTTCCTTATATAAGTGTGTGTTGCACACATCTATTGATATAAAAAATCTAGTATATCTTAAAACTTACTATGACTTCTTTTAAGAAAAATACATTGAGTCATGTTATAGATACAAATTAATTTAAAACATATAAATAACGCAGCAGAGTGGGAAAGTATCTGACTTTGGAGCCAAATATAAACTTGATTCCTAGTTCAGCCATTGCTTTACTGTATTATCTCCTGCTTCTATACTTATACTTAAATATACTTTTATTTAACCTCTTAGTTTTAATTTCCTTATTGTAAAATAGGGATAATAATACAATAATAATAATAATACTCATGGGTCTTGGAAGCGGAATTATGTTTAGATATTACAGAGAATATACGCTCAAGTGCTACAAGAATGAGACGAAAAATTACAGCAGTTCAAACAAGATAGTTTATTTTTATCTCAGCGAAAAGCCTGGTTGGTCTCGGAATAACCAGATAGTTATGCTCCCCATGGAGTCAAAACCCAGGCACTTTTCATTGCACTACTTTTCTAGTCCCTAGGTTCTCATTCTATGCGCATGGTCAAACTAGTTTATGGACACACGTGCATTCCATCCAGTATAAAAGGGACAAGAGACAGACAATTCAGGACAAGAGATGTTTATTCATTCAGGTCATGCAGAAATTGCACATGACACTGTCCACATTGTCTTGAAAAGAACTTAGTCACATGGCCATCTACCTATAAGGTAGGCTGAGAAATAGTCTCAAGGTGGAAAACCATGTACTTGTCTGAAAATCCATTACTATTGAAGCAGGAGAGAATACCTTGAGAACCCAGCTATCAGTTTGCTATAGCTAATGTGTGTTAAATACCTACAATAGTACCTGCTAATTCATAGGTGCTCAGCAATCAGTATCTATTTTTATTATAAGAGTAATACTGTAAACAAGTGTGTGTTCTGTCAAAAAATTAAAAGATTTACAGAAAGATCTTCCGAGAGAGCTTTTCAGCAAACCAGATTTTTAAGTAGAGGGGAGAGTTTGGTACAAATATACTTTTCTTGGTCTAATATGAAAGTTCATACCCTCAGGTTGCACTTCCACTCTGCTGCTTGTCTGAAAATTTTACCATTAGGGTCTAATTTCTTTGAATATGTGGGGAGTGAATAATACATTGTTATTTTGGGCTATTACCATCTTAGGATAAATTTATTAATTTGTTATCTCCTGTCCCACTCCTCCTCCTCTTTCGCTGTATTCCCATAAAAATCCTAAAGAATCTATACGGAGAAGCAAGAATTTCTTAGTTGGGTAGGAGAGAGGAAACCAAGCAAAAAAAGCCAGAACCCTCCTTATAGCTCAGAGTAGGTACTTGTCAGAACAAATGAGGGGCATAGTAAGTAAGTTTTAGTAGGAAAAGGGGAGAGTGTGGTTCAGAGCTAGGGCTCAGCCCTGCGAGGGAATGGTTTAGTGAAACTATAAGAGCATTAGGTGCTCCTGAGGAGAGAGAAGGTAACAAAAGGGGGCACTAGAAGTCCTGATATCAAAGCAGCACTTTCACATCTTTTTCCCAGGGCCAGCCATGCTTCAGAGGCTTTGCTGCAGCTGCATTTAGCTAGAGACAAATAAGGTATATGAAAGCTCCCAGGGCTTCAAGCTTTTAAAAAGCTCAGTGCAATTTCTGGGCTTTGCAGTTATTTAATCAAGGCAAGCAAGAGGGTTATAAATTCAACAACTTTGTGATTGAGATTAATGTGCTCAGAAGTTAACTGTTGCCTTCACGGGCAACTGAGAAGTGAACATTAAACAATAAACATTCTCCAAATTAAATCTGCCTGTTGGGTGGCCTAGAACAAAACATGGCTCTCGGTTATCTGTCACCTTTTCATGGTTGGCACCAGAGCTGGATTAAATGGTGGCGAGGTAGGACATTACCAAGAGTTGTAACCTGTAAAGTGTGATAAAGTATCACTAATAATGTAATAAAATGGATAAACATGGCTTGATTTTTAACCAGAATTTCTTTTGGGAAGATTGTTCTGTTACTAGAAGGAATAATTTGAATATGTTATATAGGGCTGATGTTAAACCAGCCAAAGAGTTTGCTTAGAACTCTTTCTGTCTTCACTTAAACTGAGACTTCAAAGGCTGAGAATAACACAATAGGTTATAGGTGTCAAGTTGTGCTCGCGTTCCAAAATGAAGTGCTAAACCAGCACGCAAAGAAGGTAGACCAATTTTGCAGGCTTAGGCAAACACCCATTTGAGGATATAAATAGTTTGGGTTGAAGATGTTGGGGAGGGGAGTAGTTTTTGGAGAATGCTGTTGGAGTACCATGGCTATCCCATCCTTGGCAATGTTGGAGTAGTAAGGTGTGCTAACCTCTACCTCAAGGAAGAAGAGCTTCAAGAAAACTACTTAGAAAGTTTGACTTACGTCCCTGAAGTTCATAGGAAACAGAGACTGGAAAAATATAAAGATGAGAGACTGTGGCTGGTTTCTGTTGTCAGTGGTTAAGCAGTCTCTAAGCAGCAGCAGGTGGGCAAGAGTCAGAAGGGTCACTATGCTAGTTGGCTTCCACACTTCCAGAGATTTGACTGGTAAAGTGACAGTGAGCCCAAGTAGATTCAGGCCCATTCTTGCTACACAGCAAAAGCAAGGTCACCACCATGTTGGTTCCCCTATCTCTCTCCCACAGGACAGGGGTGGAGGTATGGGGAGTGGCCAGTCTGTGGCTGAGGAGTCAACTCTATAAACTATAGCCAAGCAACTTGGTAGACTTACACAGAATTACATCTGTCCCCTAAGAAGGGAGGGGAGAAGTGGGTGGAAAGCTCTGTGCTCAGCTAAAATTAGGGAGATGGATGACAAACAGTCTTGTGGCAGTCTCTCACAAGATAAGAAAGCAGATGAGGGCCGGCCCCGTGGCTTAGCGGTTAAGTGCGTGCGCTCCGCTGCTGGCGGCCCGGGTTCAGATCCCGGGCGCGCACCGATGCACCGCTTCTCCGGCCATGCTGAGGCCGCGTCTCACATACAGCAACTAGAAGGATGTGCAGCTGTGTCATACAACTATCTACTGGGGCTTTGGGGGAAAAGAATAAATAAAATTATAAAAAAAAAAAAAAGAAAGCAGATGAGAAACTGTGTTGGGCAGCTCCTCGCAAGGCTGCTTATCTCCCTTTGTACTGGAAGGAATCACAGGGCATTCAGCCAAGACTTGGTTCACACTGTGGTCAAGCCTTGCCTATGTGGAAAATCAGGCTGTCAGGGTGCTGTGGTGAAGCTGTTTCCATAGTCTGCCTTGCTATGACCGATAAAAGAAGGCTGCGCTGGGAAGTGGCTGCTTTGAACTTTGCTTGAACAGACAACTGGAGAATGAATGGGATCCCCAATGGTGGGGATCAACTACTTGCAAATAATTGGAGGCTGGAGCGAGAAGCATGAGATGCAAGTGGAAAGAGATACTTATCCAAACGCAGTTGGATAGTCCCAGTTGGTAAATCTCGGAGAAACATTCAGAAGCACCTAGTAGGGAAGAAGTCAGCCCTGACCGTGTACCAAGCTCAGAGAGCGCCAATGCCTTATGACAACAGCACCACCAAACAAGGCATCTCTTGCTGCCGGGCTTTTCTGTCTCACCCCACCCCAGAGCAGAAGTCAATCAGTCTAATGGAAATGGAGTGCTCTAAAATCAGGACAAGTCAGAGAATAAAGCAGAGGCTGATTATGCATCCTTTTCACCACTACAGGCTTTCAGCTAGAAGCAGCCCAACATAGAGGAAGAAAAAAGCTTTAAATTTGATCCACGTTTGCAGTTTGACTGCTGTATTGGTATGGACATTTTAATTACTGATATTGTGCTTTAACTAGAAGTTCCTGGAGAACTTTTAAAACATTTTCTACAAGCGAACATAAAAGCCAAGAAGATTTCATCCATTGGCAGAGAATGAAGTAGCCCACAGAGGATTTAAGGGACAGTGAGGAACAGAATAACATTGTTTTCTCCTTGTATCATATTGGGTTCTACTTTTTTAACATCAAGGCTATATCCAGGAGTATGCCCGAGAAACAGCAGGTGGTGAGAAATTGACTTGAAAGCAAAGTGGGAGCCCTTTTGCTGAGCGGGGTCTGCAAGTTTGGGCTGGAGTTAAATTGACTAGAGAAATCGAGCAAGGATTGAGGCTGCCCCTTTTACCTGCCCCCCCTTCAAATAAACATTAAAAGAATATTTAAGGAATATAGATTTGAAGGAGTTCCAAATTATTAGTCTGTTTGCTGCAGCGCATAAATTGGTCCAAACTTGGACTAAGATGTTTTTTCTTCCTGGCTAGACTAAGAATCAGATTGGAGGCAACTCTAAGTGGAATAGATTTGGAATAAGACGAGGTGGAGCACTTCCTTTTCCAAACCTTGCTGCCTCTATGAACGAGTGACTTGGGCTTTCAAAAACTCATCAGAGAATAGTACTGTCTTCCTGGGTAGGCCACAGTTCCAGCACAGGGATGGTTTATGTTTCATTAGTAGGACACATAGTGTCTGGCAAGTTTCAGTGTTTTTGAGAATATGAAACAACTTTTACGTATAACTGCAGGTTTCACGTGAAGATATGGTTACATGCTTTCAAAAGGTGATTTTTTTAAACAAAGAGAGCAATTTGCTGTAATCAGGCACCATTCAATGGTTCTTAGCTCTGGGAAAACTTGTCCCTAGGTAAACACTGGTGGGTGTTGCATGACTGAATGAGAACTAGAGCATTAGGCCCCTAAAAATAGCGCTTAAGAGTTTCAAAAGAGCTTGTCATTGTCCTAGTGACCAATCAGAATGTTTATCTCTTCATTCCACGTGGCCAATATAAGTTTTCAACCTTTGATTTCTAAATGCCAAGATGAATACATCTCTAATCAAATAGACGCTAAATGTTGGTACTCAGATTTCATAGACTGATAGAACTAAAAAGAGCCGTGAGTCGTTTATTTGGTTCATCCAAGTGAATGTCCCTAGACCAGGAATTTTCATTTATTTTTGTGACATCCTACATTTAATGAGGGAATCACAAGGGGACTTTTAAAATACTCAAAATTAATTTAATTGGCTTTAAAGTGATGTGCCTTAACATACTCTTAGCAGGATGGTTGGGAATAACAAAACAAAGCAAATAGTGAAGGTTTCTACAGTCCAAAAGGTTAAGTCTTAATGTCTGATACCTGTCAAAGTGGAAGGTTGTCTACTTACAGTTTCCGGAAAAGGAGAGCCAGGAGGTTACCTCAGCAACCCATTTCAGTAATTTATTCCATGCATATTGGATAAGCAGATAATCCCCACAGTAGATACTTTGTCTAGTGTCCCAAGTAGTGCCTGAGGGAAAATTTGTATATTCCATATGAATATAATGGAGATAAACAGAATTTTGTTCAAGGTAGAATGACTCAGGGCAATTACCACATCCTTATAACTGGGGATGGAACTGCACAATGGCTGATGATGGTTGGACAGGGGGCAGGTAGAAGGGTCCCCATCAACTTGTGCTCTCAAAGATAGTTTTGTACACATAACATTCACTCCAAATTCATACACTACTTCCAAAGAGAAACTCAAGGGACTCCCTTCCTCTCCTTATCTCTAAAGTCAAATACTGCCCACATTTTTCTTTCAAGCTTGTCCTTGATGTTAGTTTAAACATGATTGTTCCTGTGTGAACATTGTTTTCAGGCTCTGAGTACCTGGATAACTGGTTCTGGGTCTGGACCCACTTGGATGACTCTGAACCTCTTCCCACATGGAAACAATTACAAAGATAAGAACAAAGCATCATCCAAACCTCTCCCCAAATATAGGCTGTTTCTCGTTGTCCCTGGAAGGCATCTGTAACCCATCCTACCAGTTATCATCATATTCAGTCTCAGCACAGTACCAACCGTATTTCTTCAGGGACCCTTTGAGTTTCCCTTCTGAATCCTCCTTGGGTGTTTACACTCTGCTCCCTGCACCAAATCTTCACACAACTGTGTCTTTCTGACTTTCACAAGAAATCCAAACACACCAATTACATCATGATTTTCTGAGTTTTCCTGAAGTTTTGGGGGATCTGAGGAAAGGATCGCATTGCATACCACGCAGCATTTTGGTGCCATCCTACTGCACGCCCCCTCCCCCTTTTGCTTCTTTTTTCTCAGACTTTTCTCTACCATCATTTGCTGCCTTCCCTAAGCCTGAGTTCCTGCCATGCGACACTCTCTGTCCTACGTGGAGTTCCTGGGTTCTAGAGTCCTTCAGACCTGTTTTGGCTTCTTATTCTCCATACCCCTTTCTTTTATTAATAGTGCCTCAATTTTCCTTCTCACACCTACTGCATTCCATTTTGGGCAAACTGACAATCAAGGTGCCCTGGAGTCCCTGGTAGAAAGGCATCAGGACCTGAGCTGGGCCAATCTCTCCCAGTATTTGAACCAACTGGACCTCATTCATCCAGATAGTCGACCCCCAAGAAACTACCTATTAGGTGCCCTCATTCCTTTCCTTTCTAAAGCCTTTCCTTCAATTCTTTCAGCTACACCATTTATATTTCTTTTCTACTTAAGTCAGTAGAGCTCCAACCAAATGACCCTGAGTAGTACCAAAATACTGTCTACTTTCTTGCCTCAATTACCTTGGAAGAACATTTTTTTGGAACTCTGGTAAATAATTATTTCATCTTGTTACATAAATATCAGGAAAATTCTCACAGTTCTTAAACCTAGCAGATCATTTTTTAAAAGGGGGGTAAGAAGAGGAGAAAAAAAATCCTTCAGCTGTCATTATGAGGCTTTCCAGGGGAAGTGGGGAAGGAGCCTAAACTTGATACACAAACTACAGCAAATATACATAAAGCTGCCCGCAAAGGCTTTAGTATTTGTCCAAGGTGGGCTGAGATGGGCAAGTGAGATGTGTTCTAAAGGCATAATTCACTGAATGATGGAAAGATTTTCCTGGAAGTTAAATAGTGGTTTAAAATTAGTTGTTCCTTTTTATTTGTGAGGACTCAGACTGTCGGCACTCATTCTGCTGTCATAGTCTTCCTTTATGTTATGTGATTATCAGAGCAACTTAATTGTACTTTCTTCTCAGCTAAGAAAACACATTGTTAATGTATTAACTATTTTATTGCCTTGGATTTCTCTATATGCAACTAGATCTCTGAATAGAAATTATCAATCAGGTTAACTGAAAATTGAGTTCAAAGAAAATATTATGCAACTCTCATCAAATGATCATCCAGTGTTTCTTGCAAAAGTTATATAATAGTCAGGTTTTCATTTGGTCTTGCATCAAAAATACACAGAGAAATTTAATAGCATTCCAAAATTTTGATCTGGCAGGTATCTTCAAGGAAATATTTTCAAGGAAAAGAGATGTTTAAGAGACCAATATTTATCTATGAGATGTGGTTAGGTATAAATTGTGGGTTTGGTATAAATGGTAGTTACCAGATGGAGTAGGTTATTTGTGTTTTCATATAAGGTGAAAGGCATCCTATGAGGAAAAATTATTATATAAAGTATGATATACTCAACAAAAATGGAAATTAGTTTGAATTACACTTCAAGTTGGTCTAATAGTGTGATTGATTACCTTTTTTGTAACAGAACTAAGTCTTGCAGACTTAAGGCATTCTAACGAGGTCTATATGTTGCCATGGAAACTCCTGAAAATGTATTTCTACACTGTTTGGAGGCATTTCCACTGTACCGACTGACAAGTGCCTGATAGAGAAAGACTGTTTAGTCGGTGGGTTACCAGAGTAGTTTTGAATTGGATCTCAGAGGAAAAGATAATTATTAGTTAGAATGTGTATGTTACTTTGCATTTTTCAAACTATTTTAAACACTCGAGTTTGGCATTATTTACAACATTTATGAAGTACATCAGTATTATGATCGCCCCCTTTATTCACCTGAGAAAACAAAGAATTGTGGGGCTAGAAAGCATTTTTAGGGCACGGGCCTTTGGCAGGACTATAATTAAGCCATCAGGAATAAACTGTCCTGCATTTTATTCTGAGAAATATCTAGTTTATTCACAATATCCTAACTGAAAAGAATTTTCCTTCATTATTCAGTCTATATCTTTCCAAGTAAAATTTAAACACTTTTATTAACAACAATAATAATAAATAATATGATCTCCGTGTATTGAACACTGGGTATGTGCTGAATACTCTGCTAAACTCTCTTCATACATTATACTACTTTTTCTCTCACACAGCTCTGTGAAGTAGGAGTTGTTATTGCCATTGACAAAGAGGAACCTGACTCAGAGAGGTTAATTAACTTGCCCAAGTTCACTGTTAAGAGACAGAAGCAGAATTTGAAACCAGATCTGTTTGACTCCTAGGCCTGAGTGCTTAATCATTTTGCCACACTTTTGGTGCCGTTTTATATTTGTATCCAACATGCATTTGTTTTGCACAGCACTGTGATAAATATCACATATGTAACATGCTTTTGAAGCAGTAGTGAACTAAAGAAACAAAGTGCTGGGGTTAGACAGCCTTGGGGCTCTAGTAACCCAGACAGTAACCGGTTTGCAGCCACTGCTCTCTTTGATTATTGGATTTCATGAGATTAAACGACAATGTCAGCCTCAGTGCTTGGTGTAGAGCTTAGAAGAGGTGGTCAACCCATTCTCCCTAACTCTCAAGAGTTGTTCTCACCTAATCCACTCCTCTCACTTCGAGTAGTTAGCCTATCCAAAATGCAAACAAACCTTCATTCATCCATTCAATGAATGTTTACTGAATTCTTACTGCTGGACACTGTCCTAGGTGCTGCTGATATAATAGTCAAAAACATAGACAAAACTCGAGCTTCTCTAGTGCCATTTTCCTGCTAAAACCCTTCGAGGATTCCACATTACTTACAGGATAATATTCACATCCTTTATCAGGGAACAATTAGTCATTCTTGAGTAGGCCCCTGTAATGGAGAGATTTACCGTATAGTCTGGAGAAGGTGCAGGCAATAGGAGGACTGAAATGATGGGAGAAGGTGGATAGGACATGAAAGAGCTGTAAAGAAGTCAGGATTTGGAAGGGCTGCACCAGACTGTGGACTGGACTTTAGGAAGCGCGAATTCCCGCTCCAGCTGTGAGCTCTGTGTAAGTTCTCCTCCTCTCTGCCCTGGTTCCCCATGCCTCTCTAAGCTCCATGAGGACAGGATTACAGCACCCTCCTTCCTGTATCCTTGTTGCCTGACCCAGGCCTGGCACACGGTAAGAGTTTAATAAATGTTCCCACACAACGGTCCTAAGTATCTGAGGAAATATAAGTTTCTAAATCCAGTTTGGGTCAGACTCTTCTCTTCTGAAAATGAGGTCATATAGATCCTTGCAACACAAAGTGTGGTCCACAGATGTGCAGCATTGGCTGCACCTGGGAACTTGTTCAAAATGAAGAATCCCTGGCTTTGCCCAAAATAACTGACTCTGTCTGCATTTTAACAAGATCTTCAGGTGATTTATATGGGCATTCATGTTTGAGATGCACTGGACAAGATCATTTTAATAACTGATTAATAATTTTAAGACAAAATATAAGCAACCCTATAACATTACACTCCAGTAGAGCCTGCTGTTTCCATAAATATCAGGGGACAAATACAAGGCCTGAGCCTCAGTATGTTGCAATAGGATAGACTCTGAAAGCCTGTAAACCTCCTTTGGAAATATTGGCACCCAAGAGAGAAGGACTTTATAGCTCCTGACAAAGTTAGGAGGCTGTAGACAGAACATATTGCATTTATCAACCTGGAAACATTAAAGAAAGTTTGTTCTTTTGTGCAATCATTTAGCAATAAGGTAAGGCTTGCCAGCTAGATTTATTGGGATATTGGATTTTATGTTTCTTGTATCGAATAATATTTTTTACATTGTTTATGTCTAAATAAATCTGTCTTCTACTTTACATTGCCCTGTTGTATTGTTGCTTACAGATAAAGGGTTCAGGTAGCATAATTTGCTCTGCCCTTGGGACATGCTGCCATACATTAAAACCCAGTCACATGGTGACTACAGCAGAGAATTTCAATGTGCTCTGAAAAGTTGCACAGAAATAGTGAAGGAATAAAGCCCAATGAGGAGATATGGTTTCTGATCTTGCTCTGTCTAGTCTGTGCCTGGCAAACACTGATTATCAGCAGAATTCAAACCCAGAGATGATCATTTCAAAGTAAAACCTATGCCCTAAAAACCCCAAATATGATCCAGTCCTTGCAACAGCTGTTTTGTGATACCCATGGCTTTATGCCCATCAATACCTACATGATTTTAATTAATTTATGGTGTATATATATATACAACATATATCTATATGAATTGAACCAGTAAGCAATAGCAGAAAGAAAAAAAATATGATCAGAGTTTAAAAATAACTTAAAATTTTGCAAAGGAAATAATGATTATTGTGAGGCAAATTAATGTAGACACTTCTTTGTGCTTATAAAAGGAATGGAAATGTACTCTCATTTTGAACAGACAGAATAAAATATGTCCATTTGTGTTACAGTCTTTATCCGTTAGTCTGCTTTATGATTTGATTTCATGTTTTCATTGTTCCAAAGCAATTTTCCAGATTGAATCTTAAAAGGATTATAAACCACAAAAGTCATTTTAAATTCTACATGGAGTTAATACACCTACTGCAATTCTGTGCATTTTTCTTTTAAATTTTATAAAGAAATTTGTTGACACTTTTCCTTTTACTTGTTTCTTACAATATATTTTGTGCAAAAATTTGTCAAACACTGATGCCTATGTTATTGATATGTTTTAAAATATGCCAGCCAATCAGCATAATTTCAAATGTCAAATATGCTAGAGTTTTACATTTTTTTCTGTATTAAAATACTACCCCAAATTGAAATCATTTGGTGATGCAACAGAAATAAATAAAAGCTTAAGTTCAGAAAACAGTCATTGGAGGTTGCTTTTTTTTTCCTCTCTCTCTCCTAAGCTTCCTTCTGACAAAAGAGTGGTTGTGCCTTTTCTTTTTCACCCTAAAGTGGAGCCTCTGTTGATACCATTGGGACACTTAACAGATCAGTCTTCTTGTGCACCTTTGAAAGACAGTCTGTGTTTGAAATGAAAGGGGAAAAATAGGAGAGTAATGAATCCTTCTATCTGGAGACATAAGAGCAGGTGTAATAGTTCTTCAGCAGACTCAGAATATTTAGGCAAGTTGGCTAACAGAGGCACTAATTTTTCAACTAGAAATTTCGCCTTTTCAAAAAGAAATGAGTAGCCAGTATCTCCCTGAATTATTCTCCGCTTCATAATTCAAGCACAAGAGATGGTTCATACTGTTTGTCTGAGACCCCAGGGTAAGAGCCCAGGCCAGGGAAACCTGAGGGTTTCAGCCATGTCCAGGAGGTGGGTGCGTTTTCCAGAAGGAATAGAGGAGCTTCATGGGAATAATTTCATTGGGAATAGACAAAAAATAGAAGCTTCATGGGATGGAATTCACTCCAAGGAAGTCAGACTCAAGGGAGACACATCACCTCTAAAGACAAATTTTATGTGAAATAGAGCATGTACGCCATCCAGCTTGTCCTCTGACCTCTCCAGCTCCTGCCTCTACACTTTTCTATCCTTGGGATTTGTTCCTTAGCTCCAGGAAGAGAAAGCCCCAGTGGGTATGAGGTAGCCCTGCCTCTGGCCCAAGGAACAGATGGGCACACAACGGGTGTGAGGTGTTTTACCCCTTTCAGTGAAGCCAGTGTTGGGGGATGGTGAAGTATGAAACAGAGCATTGGCTATGAGTTCAAAGTAGCTACAAACTATGTCTTTGTAGTGGCCAAAGGTCCACATAGCCAGTGTCAGAGGTAGAGGAGGCCCAAAGAGCCTCTGTTTCATTTCATAGCTACCTATTTACATCTCTTACTTGATTGTCAGCTTGGTGATCACAGAGAAGTAGTAAATTAGACGAGTATTCAGCCGCACTCTGCAGTTCTCAAAGCCAATATCTTACACGAGGAATAGGTGGGCTTGGGCACGACTAGTCCATTACAGATTTCTGTTATACTCTATTACCCTTGGAAAGAAACCTGTCAGGAATAGTGTTAGTTTATTTGTGATTTTATTGGCCTTTATTCAGCCTTTGGCTCAAAAGACAGCAACCAGCTTTAGGAATAATGTAGATGCCTGACTATTGATACAATATCTGCATGTTAATGCTTCTGTGAGAGTCAAGGTTGGTAGAAGTAATCTGTATACGAAGCAATTAAAAATTTCTAGGAGAGTAAAACAGACTTGTGTTGTATTCTCCTGCTTCCCTGTTCTTTTTAACTTTGAATTGTCTAACATTACTTTTGAATGGATTACTGCAGCCCATGTGAGAGAGTGCACTTCTCTGATACTGGGGGCAGGCAGTCATCAATTTCCAAATTCATGCTTCAGTCCCCTGACGCATGCCAGGAGTGGGCTTTCACCCTTTCTTGGAATAGGGGATTCCAATTCTTCCAGCCTCTCTGATGGCCATTTTTCATACCAGTGCTACTAATGGTATCCAAACAAATCCCGACAGATTGCACAACTGGAGACGCAATGTTTGGGATACGATTACCCAATACGTGTTTTTAATCAGAGCTTATTTTGTACTTTGACTTTGTACCTACTGATAAACACATTGTTTTTGTCAGATACTAATCCAGGGACAGATTATACCTCTGTTGCTTTAAAAAAAAAAAAAAAAGTTAAAAAGACAATTGTAAGAGTAATCTTTTTGCTAAGTTTTCACAAAAGATAAAATTTTTCTAGAAGTGTGAATATGCAATCAAAATCTCGAATTGACTACTACTAAAGTTTCCTATATTCCCACACTATTCCACACATGTTCACAACTTGCCCTTTCTCCAGAGGGAAGAACTAAGGGCACTCAATAATCTTTGACACTCCCTGGCACGGATGGTGAGTGAACCAAAAGTGAAGATCTGCTAGGGGCATGCAATTGTCTCTCAGTTGGTTTTGCATCACTTCCCTTGTTCTCCACTGCCCAGCTGCCAGTGTGAATGCTGACGCTTGCCAACATCGCAGTCCCAGGACTACTGGGAGGCAAGCCTCTGTGCAAGTGGGGAGACAATGGAGAGAGTTGTTCCTGCTACAGCTAGACACTAAGGAGAGCATATGGTTGGTATCTCCTGCACAGTTAGGAGACTTGAGCTCACTTTTCTTTTTAAGTGGGCTTCAGGAGGAAGCCAGTTCACCTTAATGTAAGAAAATCATCCTTCACCTATTAGCAGTGGTCTCATTTCATTTAACATTTGAGAACAAGTTTATGAATATTTTCCAAGAGGCAGAATCATGCACCACAGAGTTTCCATGGTAGAAACCACCATGGAAGTTGGACATCAATTTGATCATCCAACTCCCAGAGGCATCATCATGCTCAGTCTTTTCCAGGGCTAGATAGCTTTCAAAAAAGTATCCTAGTATAGGTAGCATTTTAGAGCTAGGATGTGTGAACAAAACTGGGACCCCTCTCCCTTGTCTCACAGGAAAATCTAGCAAGCAAGCTGCATAGGCTTAAAGTCAGTACAAAAATTCATACTATACGTTGAAGCAGCCATGCAGGGCATCTTAAGCCTGTGTTAGAATGACCTTGCACCCCCACACCTCATGACTGAAGATACCAGCTGAACAGATCCACAACAGGAGAAGATAAAGAGTATCTTGCTCTTACATTTCCCAGCCGCATTTCTTAGACACTGAGGGAAAAAGTAACGACTCTGGTCCTTGCCACCTTCCACACACAGATAACACCAACATTACAAGCCTCGTTTGATGTATTACCAAAAAGCTCTTCCTTATGCTATCTTTAAAGTATATGAATATTAGATGTGTAAGTCCTTTTCTGCACATATACTGCTTTGATAAAAAAAAAAGTATATAAACTGCACTCAGATCTGTAGACCTCGGAGCAGTTCCTCACAATACTGGGTTGGACTGTTTCCTGGGACTCAGGGTCCTCAAATTGATTATTGAATAAACTCCTGCATTTAACCTTTACCTAGACTCTATTTCAGTCAACATATGGAAAGGATCTTAGAGCTTATGTGGGCCTATCCCCTTATTTCACATCCGAAAAAACTGAATTCCATAGAGGCTATACATATATTGATGATTAAATAAGATAATTCACGTAGATTGCTTGCCACACTGCCTAACACATAAGTGTTCTACAAATATTAGCTATTATTATATTGGTCTTCAATTTGCTCTCTCTTTAAATATATATCCTTAAGAATACACATCATAGACTTTTTTTAGATCTATTTCATTCAGTTATATGGATGTGTCACTATTTTTTTAAGTAATTCTCAATTGATGGGCATTTAGGTTATTTCTAATGTTTTTAATTTCAAACAATGTGCAGCAAACATCCTTAATGATGTATGTTTCCATACCCCTGTTTTATTTACGTAGGCTAGATTCAAAGAAGTGCAATTGCTGAACTTGTATATTTAAAGTTTAAAAACTATTGCCAAGTATTTTTCTAGGGCTATTCTACTAATTTTTGTGTGTGTGTGTGTGAGGAGATCAGCCCTGTGCTAACATCTGCCAATCCTCCTTTTTTTGCTGAGGAAGACTGGCCCTGGGCTAACATCCGTGCCCGTCTTCCTCCACTTTATATGGGAGGACGCCACGGCATGGCTTGCCAACCAGTGCGTGGGTGCACGCCCGGCATCCTAACCGGCGAACCCCGGGCCGCCGCAGTGGAGTGCGTGCAGTGGAGCGCGTGCACCTAACTGCTTGCGCCACCGGGTGGGCCCCTCTACTAATTTCTACTCCATCAACCACGTATAGAAAGATTTCCCCACAACCTTGCCTGCAGTGGATGTGATCAGTCATTTAAACATTTTTTCCAATCCAGAAGGTAAAAAAAACACATAATTTGGCATTGTTTTAGTTGCATTCTATTATTAATATTGAGATTGAGCATCTTTCCATGTATTTGCAAACATTTGCATTTTTATGTGTATTTCCTATCAAATCCTTTGCTTATTTTTCTATGGGATGTCTTTTTCTTATTGATTTGTAGAAGTTATTTATTTATTCAACAAATGCTTATTACATGTCTTTATGTGCCAGGTGTTGTCCTTGCACTGAGGAAGTAACAGTGAGCAATGGCTACCATCTATTGAACATTTGCTATAAACCAAAGACAATGCTAAGTGATTCTCACAAAAATGTTATGAGCTGAGTACTGTTGATATCCCCATGGGCCATTAAACTGAGATTTAGAGAGGCCACGTGACTTGCCCAATGTCATGTAGCTTGTAAACAGCAGATCCAGAACTTTATCCCAGACTTAGTTAACTCTCCTTATGATACTAGAACTCCAGATGAGGGCAGACCCAAGAACTTAACCAGAGGGATGGTGGCCTGAGAGACAAGGTTCCCTGCAACAAGTGCCTCAGTTTGAAATTAATGCTGGGAACCATTATGGGGTAAGGCTAAGAATAGTCCAATTAAGAACATTAACTCTATGTTTGTTACAAGCATCTCATATATTTCCTCATAGATCTATTGCTTGAAGGGTTTTTTTGCAGTTTGGAATATTTTTGGTATAGACGTAAATAAAAAAATTATGTCATCATATCTGTCAGATATTTTCCTTTATGGTTTCTGGATTTTGTTTCTTACTTAGAAAGGTATCTCGCAAATTCAGATTTTCAATATTTGTCTAATATTTCATTTTAATACTTCATGACTGTTTTTTTATGCTTACCTACTTAATTCATATGGCATTTATTTTGGGGCTGACTCTAACTTCTGATAATCCAAATAAACCTTTTTCTAAGTAGAAATGAGTTCCATCTCATTCACTGCTTTTATTAATTGTAGTCATTAAGCTATTTGCTGCTTAAAGGATTTCAGGTCGAGAGAAGGATACAGAGAGAAAGGCATTGATAAAAAGTCTACTTCAAAGGATTTTGATATTTCCATTGCTTTTGAGAAGATTTTAACATGTCTTTCTGCAGTTGGGCAGAATACTGAGTACATGTAGACAAGTCTAATGATAAGCAACAGGTTGATTTATTCTTGGGCTAGTACTGTATGTTGGAAGAGAAAACTTGGACTTTGGAATCAGACAACTTGAGTTTAAACCCTGGCTGCCCTACTTATTGGCCAAATGACTTTTAGCAATTACTTAACCTCAATGAAACTCAATTTCCTTGCCTGCAGAAATACGGTGGGTGATATCCACCTTATAAGGTAAAGATAATTAAGATAATGTGGGGGAAAAAAATCCAGCTCTGTGCTTGGCCAATAACAGATCCCCAATAAATATTAGTTTGGTTGTGTTTACCATGTTTATTGTGATGTTACATATGATTCAGAAGTTTTTGTCTCCTAATTTACCAGATGTCCTTGTTCATTAGAGAAGGACATCAGCTATTATACACTTAATCAAATAAATGATTTCATACATATATTTCTTATTTCAGTGTTGAAAAAAATCAATAACAACTTAAAAGCTCTGGTGCTGTGAACAATTAGCCTAGTTGACACATGTATAACAAATGTAAGGGAGCGACCCATTAGGAGAGAGGCTTCAGCTAAGTGGTGAGGGAAGGAAACAAAGACCTCAGGGAAATAAAACACATTCCAAATCATATTGTTAATTTCTAAAGTAACTCCCAGAGAGTCATACAAAAGCTAGATACAAATGACCATATCCCAGGCATTCGACAGACTGTACCTAATGGCTAGAGGCTAGACAATTTGTCAGCTAAATGGAAATAATGAGAGTCCATTTGAAGAGAAGTGGTGGGGGCTTCCGCTTTCACCCAATATTGAGTAAAAGGGACCAGCTTTACTCTTCCACATGAAACAACCGAAAAAGGGACAAAATATATGAAACCACGGTTTTCAAGACACTGGATGTAAGGCAATACAGGACAGTAATCCTTGAGAGATTGGAAGCAAACAGTTGAGCCCTACAATTGGCTCAGCTTACTGCTTTGAGGGCGTTTCCAGGCTGTGGCACAAGAGAGTAAACCCAGTTAGATCCCAGTGGCTTCCTAGAGTTGAAGAGATAGAGCTGGGTGTCCAGGGACATCAAGGTGGTTAGTAGTCACAGGACAGAGTACCAGAGAGGGGAGAGCTGCACAGAGTGAAAATTCCAGAGATCTGTAGAGGGTCGGCCTCAGTTGAGGTCTGAGCAGAGCATGCATTTGCAAAACTACTTAGGTCAAGAGAAACATTCAAAAAGACTAGAGGTAGCAGTGTCTGGTGCCCCCACAGGGCTCGAAATACAGTCTGTTCTTCCAGCCAGAGTGGAAAACCTCAAAATTCATGGGCAACCAAATACAGTATGCAGAAAAGTCCTGCCTCAGTAGTGGGGAATAAATACCCCTAAACTGAATATTACTCTAGTTCTGTCTAATAAATAGTAAAAAAAAAAAAAAAAAAAAAAGATCTGAAAGGATCAAAGTATTTCCAAATAACTACATTCTGGAGTAAAGCTCAAGGGAATTTGTAGGCATACAAAACACACCTTTTACCAGAAAGGTAAAATTCGTAAGGTTTGGCATATATAAAAAAATTACCAGGCATGCCAACGGGCATATAAAAGATGTTCAACATCACTAATTATTAAGGAAATGCAAATCAAAATTACAATGAGATATCACCTTACACCCATCAGAACAGCTATAATTAACAAGACAAAAAATAACAAGTGTTGGAGAGGATGTGGAGAAAAAAGAACTCTCGTACACTGCTAGTGGGAATGCAAAGTGGTGCAGCCACTGTGGAAAACAGTATGGAGATTTCTCAAATAATTAAAAATGGAAATATCATATCTCCAGCTAGCCCACTACTGGGTGTTTAGCCAAAGAAGATGAAATCAACAATTCAAAGAGATTTACACATCCCTATGTTCACTTCAGCATTATTGGGAAGCAACCCAAGTGCCCATGAATGGATGAATGGATACAGAAGATGTGAGATATATATATATATATATATATATATATATATATATATATATATATATGGTTACCAGAGGGGACAGGGGTGGGCGGGGGGGAGGACGGAAAAGGTAAAGGGGCACATAATTACGGTGATGGATAAAAACTAGACTATTGGTGATGAACAAATGAAGTCTATACAGAAACTGATATATAATAATATACACCTGAAATTACACCATATTATAAGCCAATATGACCTGAATAAAATAATTAACTTTTAAAAAAATTACCAGGCTTGCAAAGCAACAGGAAAATATGACTCATAATAAGGACAAAACTCAGGGGCTGGCCCAGGGGTGCAGCGGTTAAGTGTGCGCACTCGACTTCGACAGCCCAAGGGTTCATAGGTTCGGATCCTGGACGCACACCCACGCAGAGCTTGCCAAGCCATGCTGTGGTGGCGTCCCATATAAAGTAGAGGAAGATGGGCACGGATGTTAGCCCAGGGCCATCTTCTTCAGCAAAAAGGAGGAGGATTAGCAACAGATGTTAGCTCAGGTTTAGTCTTCCTCACAAAAAAAAAAAAAAAAGGAGAAAAATCAATCCACCTAAACTGACACAGAACTGACACAGATGTTAGAATGAGCAGATAAGAACATTAAAGCAGGTATAACTGTACTCCATATGTTCATAAAGATATAAAAAAGACTCCGATCAAATTTCTAGAGATTATAACTACAATGTGTAAGATGGAAAATATACTGGATGGAATTATTGGTAGATTAGACATTGCAGAAGAAAAGATTAGTAAACTTAAAGAC
Source organism: Diceros bicornis minor (assembly GCF_020826845.1). Lineage (NCBI taxonomy): Eukaryota > Metazoa > Chordata > Mammalia > Perissodactyla > Rhinocerotidae > Diceros > Diceros bicornis. The sequence goes on from NC_080740.1 coordinate 32,854,346, forward strand.
ATAGCAATAGAAACTATCCAAAATGAAACACAGAGAAAAGATAATTTTTAAAAAAATGAGCAGAGCATCAGTGAGCTATGGAACGTCAAGCAGACGTATATACATGTAATTCGAGTCCTGAAGGGGGTGGGGGTGCAGATAAAAATATTTGAGGAAATAAGGGCTGAAAATTTTCTAAATTTGATGAAAAAGATAAATCCATAGATTCAAGAAGTTCAATGAACCTCAGACACAAGAAACACAAAGAAAACAACACCAAGGCACATCATAACCAACTTGCTCAAAACCAGTGATAAAGAGAAAATATTAAAATTGGCTAGAGAAAGAAGTTACATTACATAAAGAGGAACAAAGATAAAGATGACAGAGTTGTCACTGGAGACAATACAAGTGAGAAGACAGTGGAGCAATATATCTAAAGTACTGAAAGAAAAATACTACCAACCTAGAATGCTATACTCAGTGAAAATAAACAAAGGCAAAATAATGTTATTTTCAGATGTACAAAAGCTAAAAGGATTCACCAGCAGATATACCCTACCAGAAATTTTAAAGATAGCGTTTAGGCAGAAAGCAAATGATCCTGGATGGAAATAAAGATACACGAAAGGAATGAAGAACACCAGAAATGGTAATTACATGGGTAAATATATAAAATTTACTTCTTTATTATTTAAATCTCTTTAAAGGATAATTGAGCATTTAGACAAAAATAATTACAATGTAATGTGTAGCTCATAACATATGAGAAGTAAAATGTGAGACAAAACACAAAGACCAGAAGGGAAGAAATGGAAGTATGCTGCTGAAAGGTTCTCATACGATCTGTGAAGTGGGATAATGTCAATTGAAAGTAGACTGTGCCAAGTTAAAGATGCATACTATAAACACTAATACAATCTCTAAAATAACAAAACAGAGAGTTATAAACAATAATCCAACTAAGGAGATAAATTGGAATAATAAAAATTTTAAATAATCCACAACAAGGCAGAATAAAAGGAAAAAGAGAAAAAGAAGATACGGGAAAAATAGGAAACAAATAGAAAGATGATATATGTAAACCTAATCATACCAATAATCACATTAAGCGCAAATGATCTAAATACTCCAATTAAAAGGCAACGACTGCTGGCACCAAATAAATATTGCCTACAAGAAATTTACTTTAAACATAAAGATACACATGGATTAAATTTAAAAGGATGGAAAAAGACATACCAAGATAAAACTATATAAAGGAAAGTTGGAGTAACTACTATCTACTATACTACTACTATACTACTATCAAGTGAAGTAGATTTCAGAGCAACAAAATACTACCTGGGATAAAAACATCACTTTGTAATAATACAGGGGTCAATTTATTGAGATGACATAATCTTAAACATTAATGAACCTAATAACAGAGCATCAAAATACATGAAGCAAAACTGATAGAACTTCAAGGCAAAACGGAAAAATCCACGGTTATAGTGGATATTTCAATACCCCTCTTTCAGTAATTGATAAAACCAGATGACAAAATTCAGTGAGTATTCAAAAGATTTGAAAAACAGTTTTAACCAACCTGACCTGATTGACGTTTGTAAAACAGCAGAATAAACATTCTTTTCAAGCACACACAGGACATGTAGACCGTATACTGCACCACAAAATAAGTCTCAATAAAGTTAAAAAGGATTCCAGTCATACAAAGTATGTTCTTTGACTATAGTATAATTATATTAGAAAACAATGACAGAAATATCTCTGGAAACTCCTCTCTATATTTGGAAATTAAATCAGACACTTCTAAATAACCTATGGGCCAAAGAAGAAATCAAAAAAGAAATCAGGAAGAATTTTGAACAGAAAGAAAAAGAAAAAAAACACACTTTAATTTGTGCAATGCCACTTATAGGGAAATTTATACACCTAATACTAATCTATATTATAAAAGAGAAAGGATCTCAAATCAATGACTTCAAATTCTATCTTAAAAAACTGAAAAAGAAGACCAATTGAAACTCAAAATAAACAGAAGGAAGGAAATAATAAAGATTAGAGCAGAAATCAATGAAATAGAAAACCAAAAACAATAGAAAAAAAATCACTGAAACCATAAACTGTTTCTTAGAGAATATCAATGAAATTGATAAACCTCTAAGTCAATTAATTAGGATAAAAAGATATCAATCAGTGAGTACCAATTACCAATATCAGAAGTGAAAGAAGCGACATCATCACAGATTCTACAAATATTAAAAGAATGAGGGAATATTATAAACAACTTTATGCTAATAAATTAAAAAACTTAGATAAGACAAATTCTTTGAAAGACAAGGTATTCCTTTACCCAAAGAAAAACAGGTAATCTGTACAGCCCTATATTTACTAAAGAAATGAAGAAATAGATTTGGTAATTAAAAGCCTTCTCCACCCCACCCCTTAAATCTTCAGTTCCAAATGGCTTCACTGGTAAATTCTACCAAACATTTAAGGAAGAAATAATACCAACTCTTTAAAAACTTTTTCAGAAAACTGAAGAGGAAGTAACACTTGCCAACTCATTCTATGAGGCCAGCACATTATTTTGCTACTAAAACCAAAAACATTGCAAGAAAAGAAAACTACAAACCCATATCCCTCATGAATATAGATGCAAAAATTCTAAACACAATTTTAGCAATTCAAATCCAATGACAGATAAAAAGAATAATACATCATAATCGAGTGAAGTTTTCCAGGAATGCAAGCTCGGTTTAGGATTCAAAAGCCAATGCAATGCATCTTTTTAATGAACTTATTCTGTGTCACCTCAATAATGTAGAAAAAGTATCTGATAAAATCCAGCATCTAGTCCTGATAGTTTCTTATGAAACAAGGAGTAAAAGGGAGTTTCTTTAAAGGGTATTTACGAAAAAATCCACAGCTAAGGGTGAAAGACTGAATGCTCTCCCTCTAAGATCAAAAGCAAAACGAGGATATCCGCTCTCACCATTCCTATGCCACACTGTACCACAGGTGCTAGCCAGGGCAGTAAGATAAAAATAAAGAAATATATACTGCATGATCCCATTTTTAAAAAGTTCTGAAAAATACAAACTAATCCATAGTGACAGAAAGCAAATCAGTGACTGCCAGTGATTGCCCAGGATTCTGCCCGGGACCTTGAGAGGTAGGAGGGAGGGATTACTAAGGAGCATAAGGAAAATTTAGGGGGTGATGGACATGACAAGTTCATTAACTTGATTATGGTGATGGTTTCAGAGATGTCTATGTATGTCAAAACTTATCAAAGTGTATGTTTAAAGTATATGCAGTTTATTGTATGTCAATTATACCTCAGTCAAGTTGTTAAAAAATTAAGAGATGGATAAAGAAGGAAAAAAAGAGAAAGGGTTATAAAGTCAAGGATCAGTGTATGGGGTAAGCTACCTATAGTCTGGATTAGGAAACAGAGAAATGAATTTATTTATTATTGATTTACAGATTATCTCCAGTGTCTAAGTAATTCTCTAATAGGAAGTTAGGTGTATAGGGTTGAACACTATCTTTTTCTAGTCATCAGAGTGCCATTTAGTGGCTCTCTAGAAAACCAGCTATAATTGTAGTAATGCACTAATTGCCCAGAGCAGAGTCAGTGACTCCCTGGGGATTTAGCACAGCTCTCAAGACTCAGAGCATCCGACGCCCAGCCAGAGGTCTCAGCAACAAGCAAAGGGAGTAACATGGAATCCTCAATGTCTTGTCCTAGGGAGAACCTGTCCTAACTCAAAAATATTACAATTTCCCAGGTTTTCCATCTGTTCCCTGGGTCATCTCTAAGCACGCCCACCAGGCAGAACTAGCAATAGTGAGGGAGGCGGCAACAGCGGTCCTCACTGATCAACACTTACTGAGCACCTGTTCTGTCCCAGCGCTGTGCTCAGAGCTCAGAGCGCAGCCCCTTCTTGCGTAGGCACAGGACCACAGATAACAGTCTCTGCTGTGGCCTCCAAGCAGAACATACTCCTTATCACAATTGGCTCTAGGCACTTTGCGAAACTTTTCTTAGCCAGGTCTTTCTTGAGGTTAAAATATGGAAGTAAATACCAAGCTTATCTCCTTATCTCAACATATCTCACTCATTAAGCTTGACTTTGTGGCTGTTTGTGTGTGTGCATTTTAGATAACATCTACTGAGTTCTTTCCATGAGTCAGACACTGTTCTAAGAACCTCAGGCGGATTAACACATTTAGTCAACATAAGAACCCTGTGGGGTAGGTAGTATTATTATCTTCATTGAAAGATGAGGAAATTGAGGGCTAAGTAACTTGTCCAGTTTTTCAGAGTTAGGAAGAAATGATAGCATCAGGATTTGAACCCAAGTGTTCCAACTCATGAGCCCACACTCGGTTGATCATAACACTAACGAAACTAAGTGAGGGTGAGGATATGATTGGCTGTGAGCCAATCTACTTTGCCAAGTGAAAAACATTCTATTTTGTGGTCACAGACGCCTTAAAATGTTTGTTTATTGGTGACAAGCAGTATCAAGTGAAAGAAATAGAGTTAACAGAATGGCTCATTGTAAAACCATTCTGATGACTTGAAAAACAGCCCACAGCTCAATGAGTGCCAGCAGTGTCATCTCACTCAGAGGGCTTGAGTTTTCCTCCCTCTCATCTCTGCCCAACCTTCACTCCTGTGAGGAGTGGGGGCCACAGAGTCAGTGGGAAAGGCAGGTACTGGAGCACCAGCCAGTGGAGAATTGCTGCCCATTTCCCAAAGCTGTCAGAGAGAAAAGGGAGGGGCTGAGTCTTACTCTCCGAGGCTCTAAAGGAGAAAGACACAGGAATCAGATTTCCGAATATGATAAGGAAGAGCTTGAAGTGACACCTGGAAGACCTTGAATAGACAAATGTCCAGGTGACAACTATGTTCTTCCTTACTTTTAAACTCCAACGATCATCCTTGTCCTGCATGCTTATTGGACCAATACCAACAGCTTCCAATATAAGGCCTGAAACTGTTTTCTCTTGGACACTGAGTCTCAGCTTCCCTATTTTCCCCACTGGTGTCCATTCTCTAGAAGAGCTAATTTAGTTCAGCTGCTGCCTAACTCTGGTCCATAGGTCTTGTACACTCATCCATGTTGTCTCTAGTGACTCACAATGTCTTGAGCCCAAAAAATCCAGGAATATGACAAGAACCCTCATTCTGCTCTGGCTTTTGTCTTGACTCTGGTAGGCCTAACTGATGGCCTATCTGCCTGGTCTTTTGCTGCCCACAGCAGTATTACAAAGCACTCCGAGGGCTCAGGGGCACAGGCAGCAGATCTCTGCTCACTTGTCTTCATCTCACATCATTATCATTGCTGCATTAGGTATGCCTTTCCCCAGCCTGTGAGTGGCCCAAGGCTGGTGCTTCCCTTTCAAATTTTTCATACTCTTTGTGTACAAACATAGCATGTGCTCAATAAACATGGCTGACCAAGCAAATGTTCCATCACTCTAACTTTTAAAAACCTGTAAGGTAGCCATTGTTTTCATATAACTTGACTCTAGGTAGGGGGATCCTGAAGGAAGGGTGGAAGCTCTAAATTTCCTTATTTATGCCTCTGCATAATTTTTTACTATCAAGTTTTTTTCTGTACCAAAGATTCCAATTTTACTTAAATTCAGTGAGACCTCAGTAAAAGTCAAGGCATATAAAGACACATTCCAGAGAAAACTAGAAACATAGTCCATGATTTTGCAAAAAAAAAGAGAAGTCATTATCTTTTTTTCTTCTTATAGCCTGTATGATAGGTACACAGTGATGACAAGCAAAAGCAATGTTAATGAGACTATGTATAAATGATTAACTATTATGGACTATTATTATTGTGATTGTGATTTGCATGGTTCTACTGTTGATATATTAAGTAATGTTTAGCAATTAAGAGATGCAAACTAGATCTCAAGCAGAAGGTACCGGGTATTAAGAAAAAAATCACATGTAGGAAAGCAGTCAAGAGCGACTGGGTTTTAAAATTGTGGAGAGTCTGAACAGGCGTCTTGCTGAGGAGCTATGCAGAAGTCACACGTGGGTAGGTGCAGGATTCTAGGAAGAGAGGCAATGTGGCAGAGGGTCTTGGTGATGATAAACTGTAAAGTGCCTTGAGTTCCTGTCCTCAGCCTGCATCGTCCTCATCCTCCATCTTGTGGAATCCTGTGACCGCCTTGAAATGCTCTCTTCCTAATTCACTTTTTCCTTCTCGAATCACTCCGTTTCCTGCTGTCTCCTTTCCTTTCTTTCATCCTTGAAATACAGCCTCTCTCCACGCTGTCATTCTCAGCTCTCTGCTCTTTTCTTTCCACACCTTCCCTCAGAGACCTTATTCACTATCAAGGGGTGAATTCACTATCAACTACCACTTCTAAGCTGTTAACTCCCAAATCTTTATTTCCTCCCCTAGACCCTCTTTCCAGGCAAGGGCACATATTGCATACATGACTTGCTACTTTATGTCCACATGTTGTGTCACTTAAAGCTCAGGATGCTTCCAACTGAACTCTGCCCAAACTAGCTCCTTTTCCCAAAGTCTCTCTTTCTAAGTAAGGCATCACTATTCCCTTAATTCCCAGCTATCCCTCACACTCCATATCCAATAAGTCCTCAAGTAACATGCCTTTGGTTGTCACACTTCTCTCATCTATCCCATATTTCCATGCTCATTTGCCACTGCCAGAGTTCAGGATCTTATCCTTATTTATACTATTACAATAGCCTCCTAATTGATCTCTCTGCTCTTAATCCCCCTTTGCCTCATTCCATCCTAAAATCTGCTGTCGAATTAACTTTTCTTGAATACTGCTGTGGTTGTTTCATGACTTTACTCAAAAATTCTTATAGCTCCGTATTATCTATTGACTAAAGAACAACTCATAATCATTCACTGAACAAATATTCATTGAGCACCTACTACATGCCGTGCACTTGCACAATGTTGGGAATTCAGCAGTGAGCAAGACAGAAAAGATTCCTGTTTTCATGGCTTTCACCTTCTACTGGGAAGACAGGCAGTAAAAAAGTAAGCAGATGAACAAGACAATTCAGTGCTGGGGCCGGCTCCATGGCATAGCGGTTAAGTTCAGTGCACTCCACTTTGGTGGCCTGGGTTCACGGGTTCAGATCCTAGGAGTGGACATATACCGTTGGTCAGCCATGCTGTGGCGGCGACCCACATACAAAATAGAGGAAGACTGGCACAGATGTTAGATCAGGGCTAATCTTCCTCAGTAAAAAGAAAAAAAAAAGAATAATTCAGTGCTATGAAGGAAATGAAATGTAGTAATGAGTAGAGAGTGAGTTGCTGGGTAAAGAGGGAATTTGCTTTAACAAGTTGGTCAAGGCAGACATTTTGGAATAAATGACTTTTATTGAAGACCTGAATAACGAGCAGGATCTGATCATCTGGAGATCTGGGGGGAGAGTATTCCAAGTAGAGAGAACAGCAAGTGCAAATGCCCTAAGGAGGGAAAGTGAATTATTTGCCATTCTTGGCCCTCTACCATGTTGACCCAACTAGCTTTTTAGTCTACTCTCACATAACTGCTCCACACAATACTCAAACTCCAGCCAAATTCTTCTTCTTATTGTTCTCCAAACGTGCCTTCATGTTCCTGCTGCCGTGTTATTCTCCATTTTTTCCCTTTCATAAGGAAAGTCCTCCTCTTTCCTGTCTATAACTATTGAAATCCAGCAAAACCCAGTTCCGAGGTCTCCCCTTCTGTGAAAGCATCACTGATAACCTCCAGCAAAAGTTCACCTTTTCCTCATTGAAATCGGATTGCACATGTTGGAACCTCTCATGTCTTACTTGCCACATCCAGATAGTTGTGGAGGGAGCTGCATTCTTGGAAAAGGCACTGTAATTTGAAATATGTAAGACGAATCAGAACTTTCTCATGGAGACTGTGTCATCATGATGGTTATACTCCCAGACAAGGACCTGACTGCTGGTATACAGAGAAATGTTTTGAAATGATAAATTTAAGAAACTCTGTCTAATAGTCTATCTGAAAGCTATTCAAACTTTATTTTTAAGCAGTAGCATCTTGCCCCCAATAATATATACCTATATTTTCCACTATATAAAGCATAAAAGCAGAGCTGGTCTAGTCAAAACAGGGAAAGGAAACCCAGGAGTCTCCCTACTCAGCTTCTTTGCCTTTCACAAGGAACAGATCTCCATCTCCACCCTGCAGCTCCACTCCCTGAGCTCCTGAGGCCTCTGTGGAACCCTAGGGCTTCAGGAACATGATTCAATCATGCATAGCATTACCCAGTGCAAAGCATATGTAAATCAATTCAATTAACCTCATATTTTTAATTTCTTTAGAAGAACTCTAATGGAGGCTTTGAGGACAGTGGGGACCAGGGGAGGCCATTGCTATAGGACTCACAGAAAAGAGCCAGAGTATTCACAGGACAGCCTTTGTTTATGAGGTCCTATCTCCATCCACCTTTGTTTAGCTAACTCCTCCTTTTCCTTTGAGTCTCATATTAGGTGTCATTTCTTCCTAGAAACGTCCCCTTACCCTAAGCCTAGGTCAGATTCCTCGTTATGGACTGTACCTCACCCTGTGCTTTCCTAATCACAGTTCCCTATTGTAACTGCTTGTTATATGGTAATTGTATCAGTGGCTCCTCTGCTGTTCTGTGAGCTCCATGTAAGCAGCAACTGTGCCCATCTTGTTGACCCCAGAACTCCCAGTGCCATCAATGCATGGCACAAGGTAGATGCTCTGGTATCTGTTGAATGAATCGATGGATGGATGAAAATAAGCAAGGAGCAATTCAGGGCAGAAGACAAGGAATGGAGCCTTACCAGCCAGAACTCACCTTCAGGCAACCTGATGCCATGTAGACAATGAACAACCTGCTGTAGTGCTATAAGGAATGTAGTTCAGCACCTTGTATTGTGGCCCCGCACACCTGTTTTCCTTTCCTTCTAAACTGTAAGCTTATTGGGAGGCTCCAGCTATGGTTTAGATCTGTACCCCTTTAGGGAACATTTGCTGTTTGCTGTCTAGAATTCATCCTCTCTTCTCTTAACGGTCCCTTTTGGCAAGTACTCCTGCACCCTCCTCAGCCAAGTGCTGTCAGTGAGCTGGCCATACTCCCAGTTCCAGAGTGCTTTAAGCCAATCAGCATAGCCTGTCCCCAGCAGCCCACAGTGATTGGTTCGAGAAGAGTCATGTAACGCAAAGTCAATGAGCTGTCAGCAGCTCTTAGCTGGGCCTTCTTGGGAAGGAGGAGCCCTGCAGAGAAATTATCATCACAAAATTTAGCTCTAGACTGTGTTGGAGTCCTGGCTGCATGGCCATCTAGCTAAAAGAGGATATTACTTAACCTCTCTGTGTCTCAGTTTCTTCAGGTGTAAAATAGGCATAATGAAATTATAGTGGGGAGTATATATATGCATATACATACATATATACTCCCCACTATCTATATCTATTGATATAGATCTGCACCTGAGATGGGTGTTAATTAGCTTGATTGTAGTGAATATTTCACAATGTATACATACATCAAATCATGAAGTTGTATGTCTTAAATATATACAAGAAAAAAATAGAAAAGAAAGGCACCTGACACACAGATCAACACACAGTAGCTGCCATCACTTCCATTGTTGTCATTGTTGTTATTATTCCACGGGACCTGTTGATGTGTAGATGTGAGGCTTTGGGCTGCAGCCATCTTGCTGCCTCAAGGGAAGCCAGTCAGAGGGTGAGGCCAGAACAGAAGATAACGGATCCCAAGACACAGACAACTGGGCCCAAAAACGTGATTTGATTTTCTGGATTAAGCCATGCCTGAAACCAACCTTGTCCCTAGACTTTCAGAGATGTGAGCTGATGAATTCCCTTTCTTGCCTAAGCCACTTAGAGTTGTATTTGCTGTTATTTGGAGTGAAAAGATTCCCTACTGGCTCACTGTTCTTTGGTGGCAAGGGAACAAACAACTTTTTGAGTACAAATGTAGGCAACCAAGTGATCTGCTACCCTCTGTTAGTCAGTTTTACATGTACTATGCCATTTACCCTTCCTCATGACCTTTAAGATACATATCAATGATAGATTTATCCCCTTTGTACGGATGCGGAAGCTGGCCTAGAGGGATTAAGTGATTAGCCTTAGAGCTAGTCAGGGTTGGATTTGAACCCTCCACTCTCTGCCACCAACGCCTGTGTTCTTTCCACCTCACCCTTTACCTCTCCCCAAGGGAGGAAGAACAGATAGGGCCCCAAAGGATGAGTGCTCCATATTTAGATACTTGAAAAAACTTGGAGTGAGATTCAGTCCTTCCTAATTTTGATATCATCTCAGTATCATGTAATAAGACTCAATGGCAGGGACAAGTGCTAGTTAGCAACCAAATGTTTAGAGAATCAATAATCTAATTTTTAAAAAGGGAATTAATCCCATACTTAAATTTTTAGGCTGTAGATCTCATTTTCTTACAGCAACTTTAAGCTGGCTGTGCATTAAAAATAGAAAAGATCGTGAAATTAGTGTGCAGAGGTTTTTTTTTGTTGTTGTTCTTTCCTACTTTTTAACCTCAGGCTCTAGATGGGTGGCAATCCTAATTAGGAAATGATTTTCTTTCAATTAATTGTAGATGGCGACAGTCACACTAAAGGCTGTAATCCACAGCTCAATATTAGTACCTTGGGCCAAAATTTTATGTTGGCAAATGTTCCTGTGGTGAATTGTGATTGTCCTGTTTTTGACAGTGATTTCCCTCCTGCTCTCTGGAGAATTAATGTCTTGTGAATCCACTTGTAAACTGTTAGCAAGAAATTTTAATTGTGAAGAAAATTACATGGATTCTGGGCTACTTCCTGACACCTACTCTGCGCACACAGTTCTCTGCGCAGTGAGGTAGGGCCCTCACTGCAGGACAAAGCTCTCACCCACACAGTGAGTTGAAGGCTGCTAGTGATGAAGAGGGAAGATTGAGGTAATTCTAACCCTTCTGTGAAAAATCTCCAGGATTTCTGCCACTACTTTTTTGCAATTCCCTACTCCTAATGTCATTTGTAATGTTTCACTTCTGCAAAAGCACAAGTTGCAAAACACTCATTTATTGCTAGTATAAGTTCTTTATCCCACGATATCCCTAGTGAAGGAAAGTTTACTAACTAAAAGTGGCTTTCTGAAATGAAAACATCATGAAAGAAAACATAAAGATAATTTTAAAGTAACAATTTATAAAAAGGAGTATTGATAGGTGCATCTTTTCAAGGGTGTACAATTAATTCTTTCAGCATACTTTTTCTGATTATATTTGATCCTAATTTTATTATGTTTGTGGTTTAAAATAATTGATTTTGTACAAAAAGGCAATGAGAGAGGAAGAACTCTGTCCCTGAAGTCTCTTTGAGGTATTTATTTGGAGATAAATTGGACTCTTTTAGCAATTAGTTAGTGATTGTTTGTGGGTTTCTTTTTTTTTTTGCCATAATCAGAATTCTTATCTAGTCCAGTGCAAACCAGTGAAGGTTTATCAGGCAGGGTTTGTATGGAAACTTGCTAGAGAGGGTTCGTGGGATATTTTATACCACTTTCTCACCTAGAGTTTAGGACAAAGAATGTCACTTCACACTGAAGCCTTGGGAGGAAGGAGACCCACAGCCTGAGGAATCAGGCCTTCCTCCTTCTCTTTTGAAACTTATACCTGTGGGATTGTGCTCTGGCTGAAGCATCATGTTTATGAAACAATTCCAATGCAAATAAAAATTGCGTGGTTTTATTGTAATCTGCTATGTTTGTTCACTGAAAGTCAGCTTATTATGCAAACTGCACAGAAAGGTCTTTGAGCGATACATCAGAAAAGGTAACCAAAGGTAAACTTGTTAAGTTGTGCTCCCTGTGCTCTGCAAGCATCCATTATCTGGCCAACTTCTCTCTCTGTCACACACCTCACACCTACGTATGTCAACAGCTCTGTAATCAGGGCCTTCCACCTCATCCAAGGAAGGGAGCACATGTGATTGTCAAATGGCCTTCTTTACTGGGTAGTGGACTGGTTACCTTCCTGGCTTGCCTTGACTTCCTGCATCTTCCACTCTGGAGGAATTGAGTGTGTCTATAGACCAGGGATGGGGTGTGGGAGAGCCTATAACAGAGCGGTTTATCCCCTCCCTCAGCCAGGCAAATGTTACAAAGAATCCCTAAAATTATTGTAAATTCTTTACCTTAGATTCAAGTAATATAAACTACTGGACAGAATCCAACATGTGGTAGGTGTCTCTAGTCTGGCTAACTTGTTCCTCTGCCTCATCTATAGGCATGAGGACACATGTCTAGCCTTTTGGGGAGCTGCACACGTCTACCCTATCAATTTCCGGCAGATTCTCCATGGAGCCCCTCCTTTACATTCTTTTAACCTTTTCTCCACCCCCATTCCAAGTATCTGCCCCCTCTACTATTGTGTTTTTTGGTATCGGGTCTAGTCATTCTCAACACAAGATAGAGCAAAGGTGGGTACATAGGAACCAAAGCCTGGGGATGGAGTGGGTCATCAAGTGGTCTCATCTGAGGCTGAAATATCTTTCTAAAAATCATATTTTTCAGACTTTTTTCCCCAGCCACTCTCAGGCTGTTTTAGCACATGAGCATATATCTCTGTACGTGTCCAATTAGCAGTGACCATCTTCACATGTTTCTGCTGCTGTCCTGTAAGTGCTCCCATCTATTTTCATTTGTAACTGTCCAATTTTCTTGCCTGTGTATTTTATCCCTTCCATTAGATTTCACAGTCCTAAAAGGAAGGGGCCATATCTTCTGTTTCATTTTTATTCTCTAAATTCTCTACAAACAACACTTAATAGATGCTCTTGGCTGCCTGATATGCCTTCACAGACAACTTTGATTCTACCGGTGCCCTGGGCTTTTCACAGGATGCTTGTCACGTGGAGGTGCCCCTTTTGACCTTGGCCAAAGCTCTAAATCCTAGTTATCTGCATGTTTTCCTTCCATCATAAAAATGCTGCTGCCAAGGAGTTGTGGCCCAAAACAGACTCAGGAATCAAACTCCAAATTTGACCCCACTGTCGATATTGAGGACAAGGGGACAGCAAGTCACACCCTGGACACTGGTTTTCTAGCTCTAAGGAAATTGTGTGTAGTGAATAGTTCTGCTGACATAGATTCAACCACTTTCTTCCTCTGACAACAGTTTGCCTGACAGGCTTGTGATGGAATTCTTTTTGTCCCTTTCTTGTATTCTAAAAAATAAAAACAAGGCCATCCGCAGAATAATGACATCAAAATAATATTAGGCTTGTGAATGAGCATAGTGAATGCAGAGAAATTTGCGGGCAATTAAGGCTGAAACATCGTCCCTGTCTTTCGAGGCACAGCAACGCCTTTCCCAAACTGCTTTCTTCCTCCTCCATCCTGCCCAGGTTTTTTGAGGACATTTAGACATTTGGTCATTTTTGCCTTTGCTGTGTTTTGGGATTTTCAAAGAGGATGCGAATGATCCCATGAAGGCAATGTTTCAAAAGATCCTAAACTGACAGATAATGATGACTTCAGGCGATCCAGTAAACAAAGAAAGCAAAACTTAAGCCCAGGGTCTGAGGAAAATTGGCATTCAAAGCTTGATACAGAAATCTGAGGTCATTGGATCAGACATTCAGAAACCCAATATGGGTTATAGTCAGTGCCAAATGATGAGGACTATAGGTCAAGATACAAATGGCATCATGTTTGAATAACGATGGGGGATATTGAGTCGGATGCTTTTATTTTGATGGATTATACTTTGTGACCAAAGTGGCAAATGATGGACCTTATTGATTATCAGATAAGCACTGTCTAAGAAGGCTGGAGACTGCGTTCCTTTAACTCTGACTTTGCCTTTGGGTTATGCTCCTGAGCTTCATTGGCTGTTAATCCACTAAAAAGTGATGGATACCCAAAGTTTTAATTTTCTAATTTGTTTAGAAGCGCTTTGCTTTCTTTCTACATTCACTTCCAAATTCTCCTTTTCATTGCAGTATAATTAGTTCTACCTTGCTTATGTAGAATCTTAAGGAGAAGTTCAGCATATATTTATGAGAATCGGTTCCCCCAGCAAGGAGGGAAATCAGACTTTATGTTACTCCAGGCCAGAGAGGAGTCCCTTTATACACTCATCTTGAATCAACTTTGAACCTCATTGCTATTTTTTTCAATGTATGCTGATACTCCTTGACCTACCTCAAATTATTTTTTTGTTTCCATGCTCTTAGCTGATTTGACATGATGATCTATGCTTTCGATTTCTTTTGATGCCTCTAATGTTTGAAATCATGCTGACAATCTTTACAATTTAATAAACAGAGAAGTGTGATGGATTTATCCTCTATCTGTAGATACTCAGGTCTGTCTCACAAAGAAAACTAATTCATCTCTAAGGTTTAGGGCTTCCCAAATGCTTCAAAGTCACTTGCTCATATACACTGATGTGAATATGTACATATATATCCAGGGCTTAAGAAATAGAGTCCCCTGCGCACCGCTGCAGCTGGGATAGGGGACTAGTGAAAACGCAGCTGGGAATTCTTTTCAACTCATAATGGGCTCTACTCCAAGCTTCAACCATCACATTGCTTGTTTTAAAACACTTATTCAACTCCTAGGGAAAATATAAATTCCTGCAGCGGTAGTGAGGAAAGAAGAATGTAGACTCCTCCTGTCTGCCGAAGTCTAGATGGCATAAGCCACTCTCTCCTGAGGGATGAGTTAGAGCAGAGGAAAGAGGCAGGCATTTTCTCATTTGTCCCACGTTTACCCTCTGGCAGTTGCTGAAGGCAATACCAAAAGTTGGTTGAAAGTAAGGAGGGGGGTTGGAGAAAGTAAAGTTGATTGAAAGAAAGTTTTGATTATTTGGCATTAGTAAAGACATCCCACATCTTTTCCACTGCATTTCCAACGCAAAGAAAAGAGCCAACCAAGAAAGGACAGTTAAGTTAGTTTGAAAAGTTCCCTTCTAAGGGAACAGAAATTTCAAAGACAATGAGAGTTAAGTAAATCCCATGCTTAAATTGAAGCACCAAACTGTAAGGCTTTTGAGCTAACTCTATTCTTAGGAAGGGAAAAGGTTCTCAGTATAGCAAAGCATTCATCTACAAAATATCCTTCCCCTCCTTAACATATTTAGTTTAATTATAAAAGTAGATGTCACAAAGGGTTTATGACTGTGAATTTTTGCTCTGAGTACTACAGCTTCTATCTGCCCAGGTCTCCTTTTCTGGCCATGCCTAGAGTCATTGGTCAGGTACACCTCACCAGCTTTTTAGGGAACAGCAGCCAAACTGGGCAGTGTGTATGTGTATATAAACATAAAATTCAAGTGTTATTGTTAGCACTAAAGTTTGAAAGGATGAAAAGCTGGCTCCATGCCCTGTCATGACTTGCAATTGGTCTATGGATGCATAAACTTTAGTTGGAGGAAAATAGATCCTCTGACAATAATTCTGAACGTTAATTTTAAGTGCTCTTCTATAGATTTATTTAACTTCTGAAATACAGTGCTTCAAATTAACACTCCATTTGTCTGAACAGAATGGATGCAAAAATGGTGAGGACTAATAATCCAACTCTCAACTCAGAGACAGGGTTCCTGATTACCTGTCTAGGTTATCCTGAGAAGGGGGAAGAGTGTAAGCAGACATCAGTCAATATTCTTCCCCGCAGAAATAGAGAAATGCAAGTGCCTGAATCAAGACAAATGATAACACTTTTTAAAACATAAAAGAAAGACATGTTTAGTGTTCTCTTTAGATAAATTTACATTATATGGCTCTGTAGGGTTTATTTTATTTTATTTTTTGAGAAATTCAATATCTTCCCACCTATTCTCCACTCTCCAAAAACAAATAAGAGTATATGCTAAAAGCATGGTTTTCTTATCCTGATTTAGGAGTGATCTGTGATGACAAAGCTATCCCTCATTCTTTCATTCAGCAAATATTTATTGAGGGCAAATTACTGGGCAGGTGCTGTAACAGCAGGCGGGCAGGTTAAGGATACAGCAGTAAGTGAGTAAGACCCAGTCCTCGCCCCACAGGGAACTTAGAGTCTTTGAGGAAAAAGACAAGTTAACAAGTGACTGCAATCCAGAAGGACAAGGATCACTCTGAAGGTTAATAAGGGGTACTTGGGAGCACATGGGAGGGAAATCCAACCAAGCACACTTGGGTAAGGGGTCAAGGAATACTCTGGAGGAATAGATAGTAGGCTAAGACCAGAAGAATAAGGAGTTAGGGGAAAGGAGTGAGAAGTTGGGGCATGTGGGAGAGCTTTTCAGCAAGACAATGTGTTCAATACTGGCTGGTGGGAAGGGATGAGTTTTTCACTAACTAGAGCAGCCAAACTCCAATCATTGTCTTTGCTCACATTCCGCAATGTCAGAAGTGGTCAATAATTAATATTTCTACAGAGTTGGTAAATATGCAAAGACTTGGTATTGCACTTGTACCCATGAAGGCAGGCACACCAGGGGGCCATTTTGCCTTAGGATGGGATTTATTGCAGGAATATTACTTGCCTGTTCTTGTGACTGTTTTTGACCACTGGCAACAATAGTCCGAAACATTATTTTTTCATTTATTTTTGAGTGTTATATACATTCATGTGATTGAAAATTCAAAAAGAACCAAAGGGCAAGGCCGGCCCCATGGTGTAGTGGTTAAGTGCGCGCTCTCCGCTGCTGGCGGTCCAGGTTCGATCCCGGGTGCGCACTAACGCACCGCTTGTCAGGCCATGCTGTGGCAGCGTCCCATATAAAGTGGAGGAAGATGGGCATGGATTTTAGCCCAGGGCCAGTCTTCCTCAGCAAAAAAAGAGGAGGATAGGCATGGATGTTAGCTCAGGCTGATCTTCCTCACAAAAAAAAAAAAGAACCAAAGGGCAACACGTCATGTATATACCTTGCTTTATTTCCTCAACAATAAATCTTAAAGATCATCCCTAATTAATAGGTTAAACAGTCCCCCATGCTTTTTAATGGCTTCATGGTGTTGTTTTATGGACGTACCATATAATGATACTGTATAGACATTTAGGTTTATCAAAATTTGATCTTACAAATAATTCTGCAGCAGTAACCTAGTACGTTCTTGCAGGTTAAATTTCTAGAAGGCAAATTGCTGGATCAAATGTTATGTGCATTGTAACTTTGTTAGATATTGACAAATTATCTTCCATAGAGATATATCAACTTACCCTCCCATCAGTAATATACAAGAGTCCACGTTTCCCCACAGCCTGTATAATTTTTTGATCTTTACCAATCTGATAGATTTAAAAAATGATATATCAGATTAATTTTTATTTGCATTTTCCTTGTTATAATTGAAGTTGAGCATTTTCCATCTTTTCTAAACAGCCATTTGTATGTCTTTTTTTGTGAACTGTCTAAACAGTTCACAAAAACTGTCTAAACTGTCAAAAACAGTTTGACCATACTGCTACTGTGTTTTTACTTTTTTATTGGTTTGAAGGAGCTCTTTACATAGAGATCTATGATATGTATCACAAATAGTTTTCTTATACTCTGTGTAGTGTGAGCCTAAATACTTTTGAGGCCCAAACTTACTTTAGTTTATGCTCCAGTCTGGAAAATGGGGTCTTAAGCACTAATTCAAGTGATATAGGGAATTCAGAACTGCTTCCTAATAAGTATCTTGACTTGGATTTCAATACTCTTGCCCTTTTACATCGAGGAAAATATGCCTTATTTTTATCCTTACCCCCTACTCATCTACATGGTTTCCAAAGCCAATGAATTATCAGTGACAAGATCATTTCATTCAAGCCCTCTTTAGAGAGTAGAAACTTGGTGCACCTAATTCCAGCTTCTATAAAGAGCTGTTTGAAGGTAATGTCCCCAAGGTCTGAGGTGTCATGAACTATAGGGATAATGCTACCTGTTTACTCCCCTAGTGTTGCATTCTAAGTTCTATCTATGCATCATTTGAAGACCTCAGGGCTACACACTAAAACCATAGCCCTGCAATCTCTTAAAGAAGCACCTTCATTGTAGTGATGCTTTAAAGGGTGTACACTTACCTCCAGACACATCAAGTTATATACATTAAATACATATGGCTTTTTTCATGTCACTCACATCTCAATAAAGCCTCAATAAAGTGTTTAAAAAAAAAAAGAACTGAGGCCAGCCCTGTGGCCTAGTGCTTAAGTTCGGCGTGGTCCGCTTGGGTGGCCAGGGTTTGGTTCTTGGGCATGGACCTACACCTCTCGTTGGCAGCCATATTGTGGTGGCGACCAACATACAAAATAGAGGAAGATTGACATTGATGTTAGCTCAGGGCAAACTTTCCTCAGGGAAAAAGAAAAAAAAAAAAAAGAAGAACTGCCTTTGCTTTGTCATCAAGCACGAGCATTTCTCTCAGAAATTGTGCTAGGAATAACTCTGTTATTCCTTTGTTTCCTCCTTTAGGAAATAAATTTTGAATTTTACCACCCCAACTCCTTCTATTTAAATTCCTTTAATTATTGTTATTGCTATTTTTGACGAATTTAATTTTTTGGTGGAGAGAGGGATGATACAGCTAATTAATAACCAAGTACTTCAATCAGCATTTCTCAGCACAATCTGCACATTAAAATCACCTGGAGAGATTGAACCCTCCTTAAGACCCAGACAAATCAGTTAGAATTTCCAGGGGTGGGTCTATTTAGAAGCTGTCCAGGTGATTCTGATGCTCTGTGAGGATTGAGGACAAGTGAACTAACTAAATAGGTGAAATTGCAGCAATGGAGCAGAAACTGCCCAATGACATTATTATTTCCATTCTCTGCGTGATTAGTAAAAATAATAACCAATAGATATTGTATTAACAGTCATAAGTTAGAAACGACATTGGAGGTGGAGAGCTGATCTCTTTGTCTCTCTCTCTCATTCACTTTGGAGTGCTGGAAAGGAAGAGTCACGCAGTACTTTCCTACAAACAAGAAAATTTCTTAGAAAATTTGACCGAAGAGCTAATGTTGTCCTGGACTTTTTTGAGGTGATTTTGTCACTTCTTGTCCATCCCACTCAATAGAACTCATTAAGGGCAAGAATCATATCTTAACAGCTTTGTATGCTCAGTATTCTACATGTTGCCAGGCATACAGTTGGTAGTCAATAAATACTTGTGAAGGAAAAGAAGGAATTAAGTTTAACGTTTTAATTACCCAAGAATATATTAAACATTCTATAACTGTTTTGTCATTTTATACTGCATTTAATAACTCAACGGGAAAGCCTGTTATGAAAATGATCTGCTCTTTAAAATAAAAATCACCTAAATAAATGTCCTATGAAATGGCCGTTAAAGTATACACAAAATAAAGACAAGATCAGTAATTGTGTTACATATTCCATGCTGTCCCACATATGTATTTACCTATTTTATCTCTTTCTCATCTCTTTGTATTCATATCTGTAGAAAGAAAGTGAATCAGTGTGGGAGGAAGGGTTTCAGAAAAAGAAAGAGATGAGGGTAGGAGGAGAGATGGACAAAGAAAGAACAAAAGGAGAGGGATAAAGAGAAAGGAACAAAAGTAGGAAGTGAGGATAAGTTCTACACCATATGCATTTAATAGTTTAAAGGTTGAAAATAACATTCATGAGATTTTCTGTAGGAATTGATCCTTCAGATGGAGATCAGGGAGTGGGTGAAGAGAGCAGGAGAGTGCAATAAAGGGACCTTGACCTATAGAAAGGGTGCCCAAACCAACTACACAGACAGCATATCATTTTTTTTTGTTTTGTTTTGTTTTTGTTTTTTGTGTTTTTTTTAATTTTTTGTTTATTGCAGTAACATTGGTTTATAACATTGTAAAAGTTTCAGGTGTACATCATTGTACTTCTATTTCTGCATAGATTACATCATGTTCACCAGGTTGCAAACTGGTCCAGCTACTATGGAAAACAGTATGGAGATTTCTCAAAAAATCAAGGATAGAACTACCATATGATCCAGCTATTCCACTGCTGGGTATTTATCCAAAGAACTTGAAAACACCAATTTGCAAAAATACAGACAGCATATCATTTAAAGCCAGTTCCACCAGTGTCCCTTCCATTATAGCTCCACAGCCCACACCATCTGCATTAATTCAGTAGAAGTTCACCGAGTACTTAATATTTTCAAGACATGGTGCTTATGTGAATATGAGGAATATATCAAGATAATTGTAACAGGAATCCTGTCCTCAGGGATCTTATGTCTGTACCTTCAACTGTAATTTAAAACAGAAAATAATATTTGCCATTAAAAGGTACAGATATTACGGAATTTTATGAGGGATAGATTCTCACACTGATTCTCATTAGCAGCCCTTTTGAGGTTTCCTTTTTAAGATGGTATTATCTCCAAATGTCTTAACTTCCTAGAGTCAACCTATTGTGCCTAAAAGGAAATAACTTCTTATTCTGAAATTATGGCCAAGGTACCTTCCAATTCTTGAATTCTATATCATTACCATTAAACAATGTTTTCTAAGTGACCAGATATATATCCCATAGCTCTAGACTGTTAAACACACACAGCCCTTTGTCTTTAAGGAGTGGAAAATCTCAGCAGGACACCAGACAATATATGAACATACATAGGCATTGTATGTATGATGGAGCCCCTTGATTATTTATAAGAATGAAGTAAGAACTGACATAGACATCTCTAGAAGTTCTTCCACTATTAGGACCAATCATTTGGAGGAAAATACAAGAGAGTTAGAGCCAGGGTTGATACCAAAGAATATCTTATGAAAGAGTTGGTGTTTCCATTGATACACAGGGTAGAACAGAGCTAACTTCAAAGTGCCAGAGGACACCAGTTAAATGAAACATGATGTGAAATCTCATATTTTTTGGGGGGATGGGAGAGAAGGACCCCTATTTTAATAACTAGATGGGAATGATATCTGATATATTTGTAGAATGTACAACTTTGCCATTTTATGATTAATGATGGATTTGGAGAGGGCTTTTCCGGAGCTCATCTTAGGAATGCACTGTCTAAGAGAAACTTGGGAGATGAGTGGTACCGATTAGCTTGACGTATGGCAATCATCTTTTCACATTATCCAAAGAAACAGACTTCTGCAGCCAATCTGATAGGAAACACTGATTCTGAAGTGGAAAAGGCTAGGACAAAGGTCTTAAACTTGTCAGGTTCTCTGCTTTGGTACTTGTTTGCTCTTCACTTGGTTTTCAAGTGAAAGATTCCTTTTGGAAAAAAAAAAGTGATAATTCTGTTTCAGCAAACCAATGGCCTAGAGACTGATTGATTGATCTCATTTCAGTCAGTGCAGTCAGGGAGCAAGATGGTGCTTGAGGTGGATGTAGTGGTGACAGCAGCAGCTGCCTCAGCTCAGCCTCTCTCTCAGAGTCCACGGGGCGTGGGTAGAACTAGAAGTAAACACAGTGGATGAATGGGGGAAGAAGTGAGAACACTGACTTCTCTTTACCTGAGTCTATTATTTGCCAAGTGGCCAACACTAAGCTGACCTGGGCTAAGAGAGTGAAGAAAGGCTTAAGAGGAGCAATTAGAGGTGGTTGGTTCATCAGAGAACCTTGGTCAAGGACTTAGGCTGATGTAGAAAAAGGGTGAGCTGCTTTTAAGGAGAAAAGCAACTTGGTCAAGGAGGGGAGAGAAATCCTCTTGGCAGCAGATGAAGCTATATGAAGCAGTCTCCTAAGGCAGAGTGTGCAAATCCTGTGAACCGCTGCTGTGAATCCCACTGAGCTGGCTCCTAGAACTCCATATTGTACATGTCATTGCCAATTTGGTAAACCAGGCAGTGACTGTAGCCACCATTTCAGGAGTCTCATAAAGTGAAACTGGATCATAATTTCGGCAGTGTTAAGAGAAACTGAAAGTTTCAACAAAATGAAACTCTGTAACTATAGATATGAAGCTCTGTCTTCCCTGAAAGCAGCTTTATAGCACATAAAACCAACTTTCCTTTCTGCAATTAAAACAGAACAAGATAGGGCCGGCCCCGTGGCTTAGCAGTTAAGTGCGCGCGCTCCACTGCTGGCGGCCCAGGTTCGGATCCTGGGCATGCACTGACGCACCGCTTCTCCGGCCATGCTGAGGCTGCGTCCCACATACAGCAACTAGAAGGATGTGCAACTATGACATACAACTATCTACTGGGGCTTTGGAGGAAAAATAAGTAAATAAAATTTAAAAAAAAAAAAAACAGAACAAGATAGATGTGTCTCATTCCTTGACGTAATGGCCTCAAAGCATTTTAATGGAAACACTCTAATAAAAGTTTATCTCAAATACTGACCAGAATCTTAACACTGGTTGCTGTGAGAATGGTGAGCAACAGCCCTGAGCATTCAGCCTTATCGAAAAAGAAACTTCTATGTCAAAACTTGGCGATGAAGAAATCAGGACGAATTGTGAGATCTGTGAAGACGAGAAAAATACAATTACATCTGGACCAAGCCCCTTACTTCACAATTTCAAAGAAGTAATTTCTGATCTCTCAGTCAAAAGTTCTTCTAAAGACCTTCTCATACCTCCATCAATCCATCTATAGTGGCTGGGAGATGAACAGAATGGCCTCCAACCTCTCTTTTCTCTGAGAGCCACGTGAAAGAGAACAGTGTGTTACTGCACTTCTCACACGGGAACTGAGCTCTTTAAAAATAAAATCCCTTCTTTATCTCTAAAAGAAAAGAAAAGAAAATCTCTTAGCAGTCATAAAGAAAATCCTAAGACATGTTCAGAGAGAAAAGCCCTCCTAAGAAATGCACCTCATAGCACTAATAATGACACCTTCAACATGGATGGAAACCTGAATTGCATTTCCCTCACAGGGTCTTCCATTTCCATAGGAATCATGACATTTCCAAGCTTTGCCTCCCAAATGACTGTATTTCACAAACTTCAGGCCCAATTCACATATATACTCCACTCCCCAGACCTGTCCCCTCTGCGGGGGCTAGGGATTTATCCTCATTTCAGTCAGTGCAGTCAGGGGACGGTGCTCGAGATACAGAAACAAACACCAATAATCAAGCCACCTTAGTCTAAAGGAAGTTATGAAGTTGGGATATGCTGGGAAGTTATTTCCATGTTCACGAAGGCCACTTAATAGCTTAACTTTATTTACTGAAGGGGAAAGCAGGCACAGTATACATTGAAATTTAGCAGCCAAAAATGGAATTCAATCACTAAATTCATTTCCTGTTGTTCACCTTTGCTTCGAAATGCCACCTTTTACCAGTGCTGTGATCTGACCAGACTGCTGGGAAAAGCCATCTCTATCTAAACAACAGCCACTGTTCTTGGACTTTAGAAACTCACCCAGTCGTAAGTCAATGGCATGGTCTGTCCAGTTAGCCCCTGTTTGAGTTGGTCTGAGTTTGAGTTTGTGTCTCACAAGCTACTAGCTCTGTGACCTTGGGCAATTTATACACCTCCCAGCATCTCATTTTTTCATCGCAGTTTTTTCATCTGTAAAACGGCGGCTACTTCCTAAGTGTGTTGGGAGGAGAAATTCAGCTAATGGTTATAGACAGTGGTGTCTGGTACCTAGTAAGAGCTCCATAAATGATAGATGTTATTAGTAGTAATAGTATTGTTATTATTCAGTTTCTTAGGCCAAGGATGTATAAACTAGGCAGAATAGGCTGGGGCTAAAATATTCAATATGTCTTTAGTTTTGTTTTGCTTGCTCCACTTTCTGGCAATGAAAGGACACCAGTAAGGTTTTCAAGAAAGTAGATCCAATGGTTTTTTTTTTCTGTATTCAACTGGTGCCCTCTTTATTTGGCCATGAACACACTGCCACTGTGAATAATTAAAATTCTGTAATGTTTTCACTCAACTTCTGCCTCTTGGCAGCCATGACCAAAATCACCCTGCAGCTGTCATTTACAACAGGGATCCCCAGCCAGTCACTTGCAGCCACCCTGCTGTGAGGGGCAGCTGCTCAAGAGTATTTCAAGCAGGAAAGTGACAGAGCCAGATGCTATCAGGAATCCCTCAATGAGGTCAGGGCATTAGAAAACAGTAAGGCTTGCCCCCCACCCCCCGACAAGGATGGGGACTCCTGTTTCCAACCCATGCCAGCCAACCAACCATATGATTTTCCTGAGATCTTGTTAATTACAAGGAAACCCCAGATACCTTACAGTGCTTGGAGACCTACAAAATTAGGAGGAAATGAGTGGACCACCGTGATAAAGTTTCAGGGAAAGGTGATCTGTTATGACAATCCTTTAAACCTTTCTTGTAGGAGTTCAGAATTTTTAAATGCAATTATATAAGAAGTGATAATGGGTAACTTGAACTTACATACAACTCTTTCAAATGTATAATACACATTCTCTCCTTAAAATGCTCTGAATTCAATAGCCATTTGGGAAATCTAAGATCTCAAGGTTTCCCTCAAATTCTTCCTCCACTAGAACGGGAAAGGTGTTCAGAAAAGTATTTTTCATTGGTTGTTTGAGAAATGCTGGTTTCTTCGACTGCCAACAGCTATTACACAAAAAGTATGTCTAAATTTATCTGAGTGAAATAAAATTAAATAGGATTCTTTATCACCAAACACCCAGAGCTTTTAATATGCTGAGGTACGTTGTGTATAGTATTTTCCAAATATATTTGATCAGAGAGAGAAGCAACTAGCAACTAACTGCAGGAACATGTTTTCTCTGCAACACACTTTGGGAAATGCTGTCGCAGACTTTAAGCATCTTGAGAGCAAGGACAACATTTTATTTTTCCTTATTTCTCCTCAATCCTAGCACAATGCCTAGACTGAAGTAGGTATTCCATTATGTTCATTGAATTAATAAATAAACACTAAGCCAATTGCCCAAATTTATTGATAAAGACTTATGCAGCATGGAGGAGAGAGTAGTTTCTAGTCAGGCCAAAAGAATGGATGCTAAGAGGTGTCACCTGATGAAGGGCACAATTAATCTTATAGTAAAATCTAGAAGAATTCAGAAAAGAAACAAGAAATTGATGTGTCATGGAATGGGAACATAGTGAGTTACATATCTAGTAGAACAGAGAAATTATTATTATTATTATTTTTTGGTGAGGAAGATTGACCCTGAGCTAACACCTGTGCCACTCTTCCTCTATTTTGTATATGGGATGCTGCCACAGCATGACTTTATGAGTGGTGCCTGTGTCCGTGCCCAGGATCCGAACCCGCGAACCCCGGGCCAACGGAGTAGAGCGCACAAACTTAACCACTATGCCACCAGGCCGTCCCCAGAGGAATTATCTTAATACAGCAAATTCAATAAATGATGCTTTTGCAAATGAGTTCTATAGAATATTGTCTTCTACCCGCCTGTGTTCTGGTAATGGGAAAGAGCGACCTGAGGCCTGCCTTGACCCAAGGCAGAGTATCTCCTGTGTTTGTCTTCTCTTATTTCAGCTGCAGCACACAAGAAAAGTGAAGCAGGTTCTGCAGGTGTGGTTGCCCCATAATCCTGTAGGGATTAGATGAATAGATGCTGGTAGGAGGAGAGGAAACTGTCTGAAAGAGGTGCATTTCTCCACCTGAGCCTCCCTTTCATGGCCCCGACACACCACAGGGCCCACACAACACACCCAGCCACTGCTGCCCCATCTCTAGCCCTTCCCAAAGCCACGTAGCAGTGGGAAGACCATGTGGATCACTGCTTGAAGGCAGTGTGGATAATGAGCGCCCCACAGGGTAGCTGAGGACATGATAAGGAACCCCACATCAGCTGCCAGGATGCCAGGTGCCAAGCCTAGCACCTGCCTCCCATGGAGACTTACAGGGATGCTGGAGAGGAGAGCTGAGGACCTGTTCACACCTGGCAGGGTAGTTGATACAAGGAGATAATGATTTTTCACCTACCAGACAGGAAAAGATCAAACAGTTTAATAATCGACTGTGCTCATTCATTTTCTTAAAGCGTCATATTATTTATTCTGAGAAAACTAGTCTGGTCAAGAATTTTTGGTAGACTGGTAAATTATCTGCATCTTGTGTTGAAGGCAAAGAAGGTGTTATTTGTGTAAAGTAAGATAATTCAGTTGCAATTCTTGAGTGTACAAAAATACTTCTAAACCTCTGCCAGAATATCTATAATCAAGCAAAGTCTCCTCTTCCTATGCCAGTAGCTGCTGCATTTTAAGTGCTTTCGTAGGGATTCTATGTTGCCAAAAAATACAATTACTTTTCAGTTACTTTAGAAAACTTTTAAACAAACTGTAGGAAAATGTCAGAATCCGAAATAAGAATCTGCAAAGAAACTTGTTTAGATCACACCCATTTTGGCTCTGAGGTGCAAGCTTGGTGATTCTATCTTGATAGATTGTGTTTCATTTGCCTTGTAAGCACCGTGTAATTTATGTCTTGGGTTGAATTCTATCAGTGGAAATCTGAGCTCTGCGGGATTTGCTGTCAGGCTGCTCTCTGTGTGTAAGTTACCGTGTAAGGCCTCAGATCTGTCTTCTGGTCGAGCCCAGTGTTCCATTAGATCGGCTGCACACAAGGCGGTAAGGACAGTCAAGTCTCCAAATTGATCTCGCATAATTACAAAGTGACAGTGGCCAATAGGGACTTCTAGAAAACCTTTAAAATTTCTGAAATGGCTGTAGACTTCTATTTTCTATGACTATTTTAAAACTAGCAGGCCACTGTCCCTAATAAAGCAAAGGGCTGTGCTTAAGAACCAGACTGTCCCAGGGCCTTAGCTGATCTCTGGAAAGGAGGGGAAACTCAGATTGATTGAGTGCCTACTATATGCTATACATTACTTCAAATGATTACATCTACAATCTTGTTTAATACTGACAAACCCCTGCAATGTTGGATTTTTTCTCCCCATTTTCCAAGATGGGACGCTGTGGTACTAAGAAATTCGTTCATGTTGTACAACCAACGCATTGTGTGTCAAAGCCAGAATTTCTCTAAATCCAAAGTCCAGGCTCTTTCCACTAAATAAACAAGAAAGATTACATTAATTTGGTCAGTCCATTAAGGTGGTATTTGAGATGCTTCTCAGTTATTCTGTTCAATAGAAAGTTATCAGAACAGTTTACTGACTCTCTTATTATGCCTACCCCTAATTGTGGGCCAGGCAAGAGGAGAAAGTGTACACGGCTGCTCTTGTGCCCATGGTTCTAGTACACTCATACACCTTGCAATGCAGTGGGCTGGAATTTAGGCAGCCTCCACAGGAGACCACCTTGAAGCAGAGAGTTACATAGGCATTGAGAAAATGTGGCCCATTCAGGTGAAGCTCATCTTCATATTCCATGCAATACCACATTGGAATTGGATGTATTTCCCTAAGCCCAGCTGTTCCTCACAATAACCTGCCTATCCCATCAACTGTCCCACCTAGCTGCCAAGAGTATGGACTGCTTAATCCCACTATCAGAGGAAAGCAAACACCAGTTGCAAAGGAAGAACGTGTCCTCCTTGTCCCCTTGGAGCCATGGAGATCAATGGTGTGCATAGTCTTCAAAAACAAGCCCAAGGCCATACTGGCAGAACCCGAAGCTCATATCAGGCCCGAGGCTGGGGCATCCTGCCAGAGGAGAGACTTGAAACATCACAGAAGAAAGTGAAAAGGATGGAGGGATTCATTAACTCACACTTTGTCTCGTGAGCAACAATTGCTACTCTGCTCTACCTGGAACCTGAGGGGATCCAGTTTAGCATAAAACATAGTCCCTCCTGCCTTTTAAAGAGCATGTGGGCACTTTGACATTCCAGCCACCCTTTAGTAACGTATTTATTTATGACACCTCCTATGTGCCAGGCGCTGTTTTAGGTACTTACTGGATATTCAACAATGAAACAAACAACAAACAACCACTAAAAGACATTCATGAAAATAATCTAAGTAATATAAATTTGCATATATGCTTCAGCTGTAACTATGTAAAATGCATATGCCTTAGGCTGAAGAATGCAATAGAAAATGCACAACTGAAAATAATTACTTTGGTATCCAGGATCATAGCTGATTTTTTTATTTTTTCAAAATTGTCTTTAACATTGGTCTTATATTAATTTTATAATTTAAAGAAAGTAAAAAAATAGGAAAATAGTTAAGTTAGACACCAGAGTTAACTTGTTTGAGCTATATTTTTTGTGGGTCTCTGATTGTTTAGTGTAGGGTTTTTTTCTTCCTAATTTTAATCAGGAACTTAGATTCCTTGAGTATTGAAACTCAATGTCATTTGGGATAAGAGTTGGGGATGGTGTGGCAATAAATCTATGAAGAAGAGAAAAATCTAGCTTCTAAATGAGGCACCTACTAAATCTTGATGTCCATCTGTTATATTGTCAAATTGTAATTCCCCATGACAGGAAGAGGAAAGAGAAAAGAAAGTAGGTCCTATAAACAAGAATTAGAAAATAGAGAGGGTTATGCATTGAAGTATATTCACATGTACTTTTGTCCAAATGAATTTATTATTCGAGCCATTATTTTAGAAACCATCACAGTTTGCCCCAAATTTCCTACGTGTTGTTTCAGAAGAGCCTGTGTATATGTTAGTTGTACTATTTAACCAGTTGAACATTATGTAGATGTTATTGGCAAATAGACAGTGATAAACCGTTGTAATGAAATGTTAATACCAATAATGTCACAGTGAAACTACTCTTTCTCTCCTTCACCATCTTTTCACCTGTGTGAACAGCAGCTTCTGTTATAGATGTGGGATCATCCTTGAGGTGATCAAGCTAAATCCAATCACTTCCAGGTTGTCAGTCTTTTTCTTTTTTTTGCCATTATTTATCAAGTAGAAGTCTTGAAGAACTGAGTCTTGTTTATACATTCTGCATTAATAAAATAATTATATTGTCACCACCAACTTATTTGACCAATTTCTCATTATAAATTTGCAGCATTTTCTGATTACCAAATACCTTCAAGCATTACATAAATAATTTCCAATTGAGCAGGTCTTCAGGAACTTTGATGTCATACCAAACATCTCTTATAATGTTTTTTCTTCCTTAGGTGGGCAGAAAGTTTTGTACTATCACTGAAAAGCAATCTGGTGGTTCACTTTACTGCGTTTAGAAAGAATTCAGCCTCATACCATGGTTAAAAAAATAAAAAATAAATAAAATGCACAAAATGAGAAGCATTTCCATGAGTAATTTCACACATGCTGCTAAGTACTGCAGAGTATTACCAAGACTAGCCCTTAATCTCTATGGGAGCCATAACAGCTGTAAACTCTTATTTGCTGTCAAACGTCTTTTGCAGGGTTATTAGAAAACATAGGAGGTAAAGAACTCCTTCCAAGTTACCTTGCTTTATTTTTTGACCTGCTTTTATTTTCATTACCACTTTATACCTGTTGATAGCTCTAAATGTGCATATTTCACCAGCCCCAGGTAAAATTATGAAGCAAAATTCATGAGGCTGTGGTGTTTTCCCCACTCTGCTTTCTGAGTTCTCACCTATGTTCTCTCCCAGCAGGTTTCTTGCCCCTTGAACCCAGTTCTTGCTCTCTGTCCAAACCACTTATTAACAATTTATTTTAAGGCTATATTCTCAGCAAAATGCAGACCAGTGTAATCTACTGACCCGTGTTCATGGGTCACGGTGTTACATCTCTCAGGTACAGATCTTACATGAGAAAACGGCCTGAAAGAGCAAGGCTAAGCTGTGAGGGAATCAGACTTACTGAAATTATCCATCTCCCGGAGTAGGGGTACACTTCTAGATCGTTAGCAGGCTCTGAATGTGCTCCAGCTTTTCTTCCTGGAGAGCTCCGCAGATATGCTTTGCAGTATTACTGGATTGCCCTGTCTTCACTTCTGTCACTTTGGTGAAAACTCTATAGGGTGAAGCCAGCCTATAGTTTCCCAACTTTGATGGTACCCTCCTAGTGCTGGAGACACACTCCTAGTTCTGAAACCCTTTAGAATTTGTAATAAATAATAATTCCTGCTGTTAACTATGTGAGGGTAGAGTGGGTAAGGTAGGAGATAGTTTCAGTGGTGTGCTGAGCCTGGAGAGCTGATTGTTAAATTTTCAGGAATTTTGTGAGCCATTTGACATCACCTTGGCTGCTTACAATCAGCCATAGGTGGGAGTATTTACACCATGAATCAGCAAGCAAATGCTATACAGATTGGCTGTCTTCCACCCCCAGCTGGTGTGGGAAGAGCCAGGATTGGCGTGATGAATAAGCAGTGGTGGTATTTCCCCACCACACCATAAGCTCCGCATGTCCAGGTGCCCTGTATCTGTATTGTTCTCTCTTGTAGCCACCTTGCTTGACGCATGTTTGGTATTCACTAAGTACTTGTTGAATGAATGAATGAATGAATGAGTTGGAGACAGAAGAGATTTTTTTACGTAGTATTTACTATTTGTTTGGTCTTTGTTCAAATATCAAAACAGTCTAGCCTATTCCCTCCTGGTCCCTCTTTGACTACCTATTTAGAAGTTCCTACAGTAATTGCCTCCTAGTCTACTGATTCTGTCACTTTTATTCCTGAAACTGGAGTTCACCATTAGCTCTACTCCCTCCCTCACACCTATTACATCAAGTATTTCTTTCTGTCATGTAGGTTCATGGGTATCCTACAGAATATATTCTTAAAAAAGTTAGGAAGAAAGAGTAAAAGAACATTAACTGTGTTAGTCCATTTGGGCTGCTATAAAAAATGATCACAGATTGAGTGGCTTGTAAACAACAGAAAATTATTTCTCGCAGTTCTGGAGGCTGGGAAGTACAAGATCAAGGCACCAGCAGATTTGGTGTCTTGTGAGACCTCACGTCCTGATTTGTAGACTGCCATCTTCTCACTGTGTCCTCACATGGCAAAAGGGGCAAGAGCACTCTATGGGGTCTCTTTTATAAGGGCACTAATCCTATTCATGAGGGCTCCATCCTCATGACCTAAGCACCTGCAAAAGGCCCCATCTCCTAATGTCAGCACATTGGGGATTAGGTTTCAACAAAGGAATTTTGGGGAAACACAAACATTCACTCCATAACATTAACTTTTCAGAAAACCTGGCTTCTAATCTCAGTTCAGCCGTATGATACCTGTGTGACCTCGGAAAAACACGTAACCTCTCAGATCTTTGGTCTCTTGTGTAAGTGAGAATGTTAGTTCTGCTATGCCCACCTCAGTGAAGTCATGAGGATCAAAGAAGGTGATGCATGTGACAAGGCTTTGTAAACCATAAAGTGCTCTATAAATGTAAATTTTTGTTAGAGGTAGCCAGATGCAATGAAGTAATCATTGACTTCAGAAACAGCAAGAATTAGATTTGAAATCCATCTCTGCACTTCCTACCTCTGTGACCTTAAGCAAGACCATTAACTTTCCTGAGCCTCTGTTTCTTCATTCATAAAATGGGAATAACGATACCTAACAGGGTTGCTGTGAGGGTTAAATGAAATCATATATACCAAGAGCCTGACTAGCACAATGTCTCAATGACGTCTCTTCCCTTTGCCAATTTCCCAGCTCAAATGTCTTGGGATGATATTGTTATTGTTATTAGTCCACCACTACTGTTCCCCTGTCCTCAAGAGAGAACGCTTATATCTTATTGGTAAAGAGTGAGGGCTCTGGAGCCAGATCACGTGGCCTCAAATCCTGCCTCTGCCACTTGCTAAGTCTGCAATCTTGAGCAAGTCACTTAACTTCTTTGTGGATTTTTGTCTGTAATAGTACCTACCTGGGTACTGACCGACCATCCCAGTTTGCCTGAGACTAAGGAGGTTCTTGGGACAAAAGACTTGCAGCGTGCAAACCAAGAACTTCCAACCAAACGGGGACGAGCTGGTCGCCTCTATAGATACCTCACAGGATTGGAAAGAGGATGAAGGGAGCTGTGTATGTGAAGTGCATAGAACAGTGGTCTGCAGTTAGTAAGTATTATGTAGGACTTAGTTATCACCATTATTTCTCTGCGTACATTCCTTTGGTTCAAAGGTTGAATAATAAGATTTAAGGGGACAATGACAAACTGTGGTAGAGATACTCACAGATAGAGGGGCCTCCTCAGAACCATAAGCCTGGACACAGCTGCCTACCCAGAGCCTGCTGCTGACAATGTTCTGGAACATCCTGAGCTTCACAGGGTGACAGGCAGAGGAGAGACTCCTCAAGTATTATCCCTGTCTGCTACTGTGACTGTCCTTCTGGTCATTTTGAATCTGCTGCTTGAAGGGAGAAGAGAGGTTGGAGAAGAAAAGAAAACCACCTGATTGTTTGATGCATCCTTGTGAGGGCTGACTAAGGCCTAGGGAGTGAGGGGAGGCAAAGAAGGGATGGGTTTCAACTCCCCGCCTTTCCTATCCTGCCTCTGAACAGGCTCCAGCAGGGGACCTAGACTGTATTTTTTTTTTTTTTTTTTTGCTGAGGAAGATTTGCCCTAAGCTAACATTCGTGCCAGTCTTCCTCTATTTTTTTAATATGTGGGCCGCCAGCACTGCATGGCCGCTAACAGAGAGGTGTAGGTCTGCGCCCAGGAACTGAACTGGGCCACCAAAGCAGAGAACACTGAACTTAACCACTAGGCCACTGGGGCTGGCCCCCTTGGACTGTATTTTTTTCTTTTTTTTTTTGTGAGAAAGATCGGCCCTGAGCTAACATCTGCCAATCCTCCTCTTTTTGCTGAGGAAGACTGGCCCTAGTGTAACATCCATGCCCATCTTCCTCCACTTTACATGGGACGCCACCACAGCATGGCTTGACAAGCGGTGCATCGTTTCGCGCCAGGGATCCGAACCAGCAAACTCTGGGCTGCCGCAGCGGAGCACACACACTTAACCGCTTGCGCCACCAGGCCGGTCCCTGGACTGTATTTTTGATGTTATACATTGAACGTTATAGTGGAGATTTGATGTATTAATTCTGAACATCTCCCTGGGCCTGAAATCAGACTGCCTGGGTTCCAGTCCTGCCCCTGTCCCTGCTAGGTAGGTGACTTGGTATAAGTTATTTAACTTCTCAGTTCCTTCATCTGTGAAACAGGAATGATAATAACAAGACCAACACCATGAAAGTGTTGTGAGAATTAAGTGAGATAATCCATGTAATAAACTTTTCTCAGAGCAGGGCCTGGCATGTAGGAAACTCGTATTAGCTATTCCCCTCAGTGCCCATTTACATATGGGGGTACTGAGGGGAAATGATGACTCAATAATGTTGTTTCATTGCTAGTCTTACATTTCCAAATACCAAAATCTTCTTTTTAGCTAACTAAACTTACACA
Organism: Diceros bicornis minor; assembly: GCF_020826845.1. Lineage (NCBI taxonomy): Eukaryota > Metazoa > Chordata > Mammalia > Perissodactyla > Rhinocerotidae > Diceros > Diceros bicornis. Next base: position 32,887,602 of record NC_080740.1, read on the forward strand.
TGATTTATTCACTCATTTTTAACACATCTCTGAAATTAGAATGTTCAAATTAAGACTAAATATTTTTCTAGGCCTAACGCTAGTTGAAATGGAGATCATGTGTGGTTTCTCTGCTTTATGAAGAGTTTTTTGCTTAATGTCAACAACCAATAAGAACTTAACATCTGAGCTTCCAAAAACTGGTTCCGGAAATTAGGTTTTAACGTGTCATCAGTTTTCCCAGAAAGAATGCCAGAAATGAACATCAAACAATAAAGTTATATCTTGCAGGTTTAGTTGCTTACATGTTTGCCAAAACCACTCTTTCATACTGATAAAATTCCCAATCCTCCCTCTTATCAATGTTTCAGAAGCAGTTTTAATTGTGGATTAAAAAAAAAACAAACTGCATTAAACTCCTGGTTCCATTTTCCCTTCCTTAGTGCTCTCTGGGTTTCACTTTTTGGTATTCTTTGGTATTTTTCCATGCAGAGGATCTTGCTCTTAGAAACATGACACAAGGCAAGTCTTCCTTTAGAGAGGCTGGTGCTGGCAGAATTCCCTGTGCTGCTGCCTCTCCCATCTCTGTACATAACAGGACCAACTAAGGGTCTCTATTAAACCTTTGGGGCCTAGATCATACCATTGAGAGCAGCCCTGTGCCCTCAGTCTTCTTACACAGTCCTATTCCTCTAGAACAGGCCTTCAGCTTATATCAGCAGCGGCAGACGAATCACAAAAGGAAAAAATCTTCTGGCTTCATGCTGCATTGTCTCGACAGAGTTCACCTATGTGCATCGTTAATTCAACGCTCCAGCGTATATAGTCAAAAAAGAAAACTAAAAAAAATTATATATTGTGACCCTTGCCAAACTCTAAGTGTAACCCAAAATATATTTTAAAGGTAACTTTAATAATCATGCCTATTTATGCTAAGTCTCTGAATTTCTTCTAACCCTGTAGATGCTCAACTTGCCACTTGAAGGTCAATGATTGTGCATCTCTGAAGTTTACAACACATTAATTTTAAAAACTGGATCCACTCATCAGACTGTAAACCAAAAATCTGTATGAGTTACCCTATGTAAATTAAACCTAATTTTTTTTTCCTGAGGAAGATTCACCCTGAGCTAACATCCACTGCTAATCCTCTTTTTGTATGTGAGCCGCCACCACTGCATGGCTACTGACAGATGAGTGATGTAGGTCCACGCCTGGGAACTGAACCCAGGCCGCCAAAGCAGAGTGCAATGAACTTAACCACTACACCACCAGGGCTAACCCAAACCTAATTTTTAAATAAGAAAAAAAATGTCCCAGAGAAATCAATTCAAGGCCTCTTGGTGATGGGGCCTGGATATGGGTACATTTTTCAAGACTTCAGGTGATTTTAATGTGCAACCAGCAGGGAGAAACATCACCCTTTAATATAGGAAAATTAAGGACAGTTTGGGTGCAGGGTTCGGGCATTCCTGCATTATCTGGGCATACCTGCATCTTCTAACACTCAACTCCTACCCTCAACATCTAATAGTATGCTACGGAAGCTTCAATAATGCCATTGCCTTCTAAGCTGGTTGTGACCCCTTACCCACCTAGACCTTCTAAAACTTGTATTAATATGAGTTTCTGAAGGGTATTTATGAGGTAGCAATGACACCAGAATCTCTTCTCCTCTCATTTATCACCCCAGAATGGACATTTGCTTTATTGTGAGATATCAAAATACACAAAAAAGTTGAGCTTATTCTATACATTTAATCAGGGAGTAAAATTTTTATTTTCATTACAGTATAATGAGTTTGAATCTCTTCTGTTTCTTGCCCTGCTCCCCTTTCTTGTCAGCCACAGAAGCACTTCTCTATGACACACTTAGAACTAAGAGGAAACTGTGAGTCTCACACACAAGAAGGAATGAACATGTCCACCATAGACCACAAAAAGCATGATTGGCTGCTTCCTGGACCAACCCAGAAACCGGAAGTGTGGCTTGCACTGGGAATGATAGAATAGCTTATATCTCTTCCCTCTGTACCCTACTGGCAGAATGTTTTTCTAAAAGACGACAGTGATCATCCCATGCCCTTGATTAGAATTTTCCAGTAGTCCTGTTGGTTGCAGGATAAAGTGCAGCCTCCACAGTCCACCACTAAATGGCCTTACTCCTCAGGCCCACAGCTGCTAATTCTAGCCTCATTCTCCACTGCTTATCGTGACTACTCCTTGTTGTTCCCCAGACAAATATTTCCCTTTCTACTCCACTTCCTGCCCTGTGTCTTATCCGTGGAACATCCTCCTCTCTCCCATTCAAGCAAACCTTGAAGTGACCTTTTCCTTTGCTAAAAGTGTAAGATTGTGTTCCTACTAGAATGAACGTGGGCTTTGGACTCAGACAGATCCACTTTAAGATCCTTTGACCTTCAGCAAGTTTCTTCATTTTTTTATCTAAACAAACAAACAAAAAGTGACTGATAATAATACACTTGGGGGAAGATTGCTGTAAGAATTATATGAGATCACATGTGAATGCACTTAGATGATCAATACATATTTCCCTTCTCTTTACCACTCAAGTAGCATTGCTCTCTACTGTGGGTTTGTGAGAGCATGTCTGTCTTACTGTCTCTATAACATCACAGGGTCCTTGAAAGCAAGAGCCTTTTCTTAACCTTATTTGAATATTCTCTAACATTTAGAAGAGTACTTTGCACATATATGTCCTCCATAAATATTTCTGACGGCTGAATAAATAAATAAATGAATTTTCTGACCCTCTGTTAAATAAAAGGTAATGGCATAGAAGGAGATGTGAGGGAAAGAGCCAGCCTACTTAAAATAGAATGCTCTAACAAAATGTTATAATGATTAGCATTAACGTTAATCATAGAAAATGCATTAAATAACTTATCCAGTCAGATCCTAGTCTATGTAGGCTACCTGGGCATGGACATGAGGATTTGAACTTCACAAAGAATCATTGAGCTTATGTTCCACACAACAGCAAAGAGGTACCCAGGATCACACAAAAATACATTCACTGACATTTGATGTCCTTACACTTGCAATATAAAGAATAGAATAGGCTCTTACAGTTTCCTATTTAAAACTTCCCTTTAATAAACTGCCCACTACTGTGTAGTCCAGATGGCTGTTTGGTATATCAATGTAAAAGAATGCTTTAAATTCCATGAAAATAGGAAAGAAGCACACAAAAGGGATGCTTTATGGACAGACCAGGCAAGGATAGTGTCTCTTTCACAATAGGGACATAAAATATCTTTTTAAAAGATTCTGTATATAGAAAGGTTATTGCTTCATTATGAGGTGAACTGTTTGACAAAGAGATGATGGCAGAGAGTTTCTATTCCTTAGGAGGAGATATCTTTGTGCTCTCTCAAGAGAGAAAGAAAAGAGAACTGGATGTGAAGCCTTTGAGTGTTTACTGCTAACACTGCTAAAAAAGCACTCATAGTCTTATTAGATGACAGGAGAACAGACTCAGTTTTATATTGCAAGGTAGGAATGAGCCATTTATTAATGTTTAAGATCCATCAAGACTTGCAGGTAAATTGAGACTCTTGACAGATGACCTTGAAACAAAGCAGTGCAATGTGATATTTCTCTACCACCAGAAAGAAACGACATTTTTGACAGCTGAGAAATGGTGACCAGATCTTGAAGTCATTTTTTCCTCTTAAAGGAATTGAAACATAACACTTAGGACAGAGGTCACGTCTTTGCTAGGCTCTTCAAGAGCTTAACGTAATATCAAGATCCCATAGAAAAACAATGATTTCTAATCATTAAGTTTTTAAGGAAAAATAAGTGATGTAATTTAGTGAGAATTAAATTTAGAGCATAGTTTAACAAACACCTCACAATTTCAAAAGGACAGATATTTATTCAGTTGAACCTTTGTTCCATATTGATGGAAAAAATATAGGTTAACGTAAAAACTACTTGATGCATAATAATAGTAATATAGCTATTTCCCCAGCTAATATTCTTTTGGGTAATAAATATGACCAAAATGAAACAATGTTGCATTTTATTAGCAACTTCAGGACTTTTTTAACCTGGATTATTCTTTCCGGTCGCATAAAACCATTTTAAAAGAGGGAAAATCACTTTTCACCTTAATGATTGATATTATAGCTAGTGGATAATCAATGGCATGTGACTATTTTTCTAATGGGTTATATTTAAAGCAAGAAAGAAAATTGAAGGGAGACAAAAGAATGAAATTCTGAGATCTATTACTTTTACCAATTTACAAAACAATTAACAAGAATCAAGTTATAAACAGTAATGTTGTTATCTTCATTACCAAATATGACTGTTAATGCTAGAGTTTTCTTTTACTTTCTCTCTAATGTAAGTCTGACTACGAAATATAAATGAAGAAAAATATCCTACAATTATTTACTTAACTATCGTATTGGAAGAAAGCTTTTGCTGACACCATTTCTGAAATAGATACCCTTTTTGCAGCATAAGCTTTGCTTCTAAATTTTTACCTTATGATGTGCAAGCATAGTAGACTTAGTGAAAAGATAGAATACAAAACAGGAATTCATATTTTAATGTATGCTCTTTGTCATATTTTTCCTCAATCACATAACTGTCATTTTGAGACCATACTGTTTCCCTAATCAATAAAAGTGCAGGAGGAAGAATTTTCAAAAAATGTTCTACCCACCTGATCAAAATGTATTCATCTTTGTTTCACCCTAATTATCCTAAATCAATACCTTTGTCTAGAAGTTTTTATCTTTTCTTTTCCTTTTAATCTCCCAACTATTCTCTAATTGCTTCCTTATTGTAAGGAATGTGAATATTGTCATGACAACTAAGAGGAAACTTTCCACCAGAAGTTATTCAAAATACAATGAAATACTTACTGTTGGGCTTTCTAGTGTTGGCTGAGATTATAAAAACGTGCTTTGCGCCTCCCACCTCAATCTAGATCAAAGTATTTTGGACTAATTTGCTTACATCAGGAAAAAAGTGTTTGCTTTTAATTTTTGTGTGGATTTAGTGGAGTATATTTTAGCTATAGTAATGATACATTGAAAGAAAGAATGTTTAAAGCAATAAAACCTAATAACTTTTCGTTAGCGGAAGGTAGTGAAAATTAAGTGGGATAAGCACGCAGCCTGTCTTAAAGGACATATAGCTTCAAAAATATAGACCAAGTTAAAAAAATTGGGCAAGGCTAAACTATAGGGCCTAGGTTTGCACTTTCGGGTGACAAAACTATAAAGCAAGGCAGGCAGGGGACAATTATAAAGGTCAGGGTTGTGGTTGTTTTTGGGGTACGGAATGGTTGAGGTTGAGACAATTCACATGGAGCGGCTTTTGAGGTGAACTGGGAGGTGGTTACAAGGATGTTAGCCTTATAATAATTCATTGAGCTATACATTTTTCTAGATTTCTGTATCTGTGTTTTATTGTACAATAAAGAGTTTTTTACAATGTTAATGCTATGTAGCTTTAGATTACGAGCATAACTGTGTAGGCTATTTATAATCTGGAGGAGGTTTCTTGGACTTTAAGCAATGCCTCTTCCTTTGTATGTCTCAATATTGTACAGAGAGCGTTAGAGACCAAAGAAAAAGATCAAGAAGAAATGCCATAAAGAAAAGGAAAAGAATAATTATTTGAAAATAAGATTTTTATTTAGAATTGCTTTAAATTGTTACTAAATTATTCAAGGTAATAATAGTATTTTTCCAAAAAAATACATACTGAAGTATTGATAAATGAAATGGTATAGTATCTGAGATTTGCCTCAAAAATAATCCACTGGGGATGGGGTATGAAAAAGTGGGGTTATAGGTGAAACCAGAGTGCCCATATGTCCCTAATTGTTGAAGCTATGTGATAGATGTGTGGGGATCATTATATAATGCTCTCTACTTTTGTACACGTTTGAATACTTCCATAATAAAAAAGTTTTAAAAAAGTAGTAAAATAGATTCTATAGTGAGAGTGTACATATTTTATAAAATGCCTTTAGATACTGTAGTCTTTACAGGGTTTGCAGGATTCCAATCGATTTTATGTATCTGAATATGACTATTCTTAAAATTTTTAACAGAACTATCTTAAAGCTTAGCTCTTCATTTGGGACTCGTGCAATTACAAATTAGTGGCTTAAAGTAATTACAATGAAATGGCCCTATAACCAAAGAAGTAAAACAAATCTAGGTGTATGAGCAGATGAGGAAGTTTGCTATTCCCAGCATTCAGAGAATCTCTGCACTATTGCTAACCCACAGGGAGGAGAAAAAGGGAGATGTGAGCAAAGTAGACTGTGGACAATCAAAATGGAGTAGAGAACTGAATTAATTCCTTAGGTAACTCAAAGGGGCAAGGACTAGAGGACAGCGACTGTTTCTAAAGAAGTGTTGTAATTTTTGCTTTTTTTCTTCTCAAGACATTATACCTGTTCTATGGAAAGTGAACTAGTTAGTTTCTTCTTATATAACATCATTTATTTAACATAAAATGATAAGCTATAAATAAATTTGCTATAACTCACAATCTTATATTCTTCCTGCTAAAATTTTATTCATTCTTGAGCTAACAACACTTCAGTGTAAGAAAAAATATCTTCTCCTGAATCAAAATAGTATTCATAACCAGCTTCCTTAGCTGCTTTCCTAATTACTGTCATCTTGTGCACAAATCAGTGTCCTCTGGAAAACAGGAAAACAGAGATAAAAGAACACTGATTCCCAGACAGGAAACTTTTCAGATGAAAAAGCCCTTTTCTTAGTGCATCGTTCCCAGACAGACAAGACACACAAACAGGTCTCAGCAAACCAAAAAAAATATCCTTCTTATTTGGAAATAATTTCAAATTTACACAAAGATTCAAGAATAAGATTACAGAAAATACCAATATTCACTTTACCCAGGTTCACCATTGTTAATATTTTATTCCATTTGCTTTATTATTTGCGCATTCTATCATCTACCTATATACAGTGTGTGTGTATATGTATAATCTTTTTCCGTGAACAATTTGAGAGTAACATGTATGCATCATGCTCTTTACCCCTAAATACTTCAGTGTATATTTCATAATGTTAGGAATATTCTTTTACATAAATAACCACAATATAGTTTTTCAACTTCAGTAAGTAGAACAATGAAAGAGTACTTTTCCTAGTCCACTATCTATATGTTAATTTTGTCCATCAACACGATAACATCTTTATAGCATTTCTTTCCCTCCAGTATGGGATCCAGTCTAGGATCAAATATCGCATTTAGTTATCAGCCTTTCATTGGAATATTTTCACAGGCTTTCTTTTGTCTTGCATGTTATTGATTCTTTTTTTAAATATACAAAAGTATACAACAATACCCCTCATTTGGGGCTGTCTGATATTTCCTCATGATTTAATTCAGATTATTTATTACTGGCCAGAATATCACAAGAGCAATGTTGTGTCCTTTTCAAGGTATCACATCTGGAAGCACATGATGTCTCTTTGTCCTTCATTGGTGATGTTCAATCTGATTACATGATGAAGATGTGAACTACATATTTGTTCACTACATAGTTACTATATTTCTCCTAGGACTAATAAGCAAACTATGGGGACTGTTTGGAGACTATGCAAATATCCTGCTCCCCATCAAAATTAACGCTATATTTAGAATCCAAACTTTTAGCACCAAAATTGTCCCAGATTTGGCCATTGTCAGCCCCTTCAAGCTGGCCTCCATCTTTTTTTTTTTTTAGTCACTTCTTTTATTTCTTGCATAACAAAATATTGTAAGCTCATTTTTTATCTATGCTGCTCCAGTCTCATAATTAGCCATTTCTCTAAGAAGCCCTGGTTCCTTTTCGTAAAGATATATTAGACACCAAAATATGCATGCTAAGTGCACTCATTGCTACTGTGGTCTCTTTATTTCTAGGTACTTTCAGTGCCAGGGCTAGGAAATGTGTGCATGTATGTAGACATAATCACCTACACATATGTATACATATATGCATATACACATGTGCTTAGATGTACCTATGCACACACATACACATATTTTAGAAATCATGAATTCACACTGATGCCTCCAATTCTAATTCATCATCACGAGATTCTTTCTTGTTTTTATCAGTTCTATATTTGTGTGTCTCTTCTTTCATAGTGAAAACCCTGGCTCTCAACAACATCAATACATTTATTTACTTGCTTAACTCTATAATGCATCTAAAATGGTTGCAAAATTGCTTTTCCCATATTACTGCAAAACAAATAAAGCTAATAAAGAGAGGTAAGGATTTGCTTTCAGTACTCACCCCATCCCATCCCCCAACCAAGACTGAGGGTATATAGTTAAATACTGTGTTTATAAATTACTTGGATTGGAACTTCCCCCCCTTCAGTATAGTTAGGGCATATATTTGAAATATGATTGCATTTGTTTGTTGCAGTTTGTTTTCCATTTTAGCTTTTTATCCCTTGCCATCTTGGTTGAATTAATTTTATTTTCAATATTAACATCCTTCTAAAAGTCAAAACTATGCAAAAAGCTATGCTGTAATGAGAAAAGTGAAACTCCTCCTATCCCTCCCACTCCATTTCCTATCCTCATTGTAAGTAACCAACTTCATTGTTCTCTGGTTTATCCTTCTATATTAGTTTGCCAGGGCTGCCATAACAAAATACCACAGACTGGGTGGCTTAAACAACAGAAATATATAGTCTCACAGTTCTGGAGGCTGGAAGTTCAAGATCAAGGTGCCAGCAGTGTGGTTTTCTGTTGAGGCCTCTCTGCTTGGCCATCCTCTTGCTGCCTCTTCACATGGGCACCGCTCTGTGCATGCACGCTCCTGGTGTCTCTCTGTGTGTCCTAATTGCCTCTTCTTATGAGGACACCAGTCAGATTGGATTAAGGACCACCCTAATGGTCTCATTTTAACTTGATTACCTCCTTAAAGATTCTGTCTCCAAATACAGCCACATTCTTAGGTACTGGGGGGGGTTAACACCCTTCCTATGTTTTTGTAAAGATAAGTAGATACACGAATGTTTTCTTATTTCCCTTCTTTCTTACACAAGTGGTAGCATAGTATCTATATTCTATTGGACTTTCCAGCTCACTTTTGTCAGAGGCATTTTTGTTAAACACAGTTTTGAATTTTAGTATCCATTATGTAACATCTCTTGCATTTGTTCAATAGAATTCCAAGATTCAAGAATTTTTATGCATTTGTAATAACTGCATGGGTCTTAGCCTCATCGAAATTGTGTCTGGACAAGACAGTAAGGAATCATTTTGGATTTTTGGTCTACCAAGGGGTCCTAAAAAGCAGTAATTTCTAGGCACAGTGGCTAAACCATTAAGGTGGATATGAAATAATTAAATAGCAAAATTACAAGTGACTGTAGCCAGGAGGTATTTGATGTATGACATAAGAAAAAGCATTACAGCCAATAATTCTTGCTCAGAAGGAGAATCTTTTTCAAGTATGAATTAATATTTTCTCTCCAAAAGCTAGGGTGGTCTGAATAATCCTCCTCGCTGTCACAGCACAGCAAAGAGAGAAAGCATAGAAATATAAAAGATATCTCTCACCCCACCCCACAATACCTAAAAGCAATTATACTGCAGATTAAGTTTGGATCTGTACAACAGCAAATTAGGAACAGTGGTAGCTAACACAATAGAAATATACTTGCTAAAAACCCTATACTTAAAGCCTGAACATACATCATTGAAACAGAGAGACTGAATTTCTTCACATGTAAAAGAACCTGGAATAGCAAAAAGTATGCATAGGTTTTGGAGTCAGACATCTGCACATTTATCAAGTGTCTTTGGCCATCCAGCCAAACCACCGTTGGGTGTTTGGAGAATCTGCCACTGTGAGTATGAGTCTAGTGGAAATCAGGACCTAGATTCCCATGATGGAAATAAAAATAAAGAAGCTGGTTCACTGTTATGGACTGAATTATGTCCGCTCCAAATTCATGTGTTGAAATCCTAGCCCTAATGTAATTGTATTTGGAGATAGGGTCTTTAGGAGATAATTAAGGTTAAACCAGGTGATAAGGGTGGGGCTCTAATCTAATAGTACTGGTGGCCTTTTAAGAAGAAGAGAGAAACAGAAAGAGAGAGTGAGAGCATTCTCTCTGTTGGCACACAAAGAAGAGCTCATGTAAGGACATAGTGAGATGATGCCCATCTGTAACCCAGGAAGAGAGGTCTCACCAGAACCTGACTTGGCCAAACCTTGATCTTGGAATTCTAGCCTCCAGAACTGTGAGAAGTAAATTTCTGTTGTTTAAGCCATGCAGCCTGTGGTATTTTGTTATGTAGCTGAGCTAACTAATACACTAGTCCAGACCCAGGAAGATGTTCTCTATCCTTAGATGCTTTCCCTCTGGAGCAAAGGATGCAGAGAAGGCACAGAGGCGTATTGATGGTGGCAGCAGCAGCAGTGACAGAACACTAACCAGACTCTTCCTCTGACATTTAAAAAATTATTATTTGTTACATGTACCACACATAAACACAACTTTAGATAAATGCAGAAATATAATCATATACACACTGTGTTTTTTTAGTTTTCTCCTTTCCTTTTTCGCTTTATTCTATCAATCCTCATCCTGCCCCCCACTCTCATCCCAGCCAATCACTTTCAGTGACAACCTAGAATATATCCTTCCATGATTTTCTCCATGTCATGTATTCATATGTGAACACACACACACATACACACACACACACACACACACACACACACACGTAGGTTTTGTCATGTTTTATCAAAGTGTAATTATATTATAAATACTTTTCTGCATCTTGCTTTTCTTACTCAGCAATTCCTTGTGGAAATCTATCCAAGATACCAGGGAGAGCTCTATTCATCTTAATTAATAGCTGCATTATATACTATCAATTCCATTGTAATTTATTCAGCCATTCTCCTTGATAGCCATTCACTGTCTCCATTTCCTTTTTTTCTATTATGAACAAGTGGCATGACTTGGGCTGAGCTTCTGGTAATACCTTTATAAAGGGAAAAAATAAATACATATATATAATTTCTGGAAGGATACACATGGAGGTTGTGAGGTCTCTGATATCCTTCCTATAAAATACTATCCTGCTTTATGTTAACCAGAATCTATAGTTTGCAACCCAGAACGCTAAATGGTATACCAGTGTTCTCATCTTAGCTTTGATAATTATTGACTGCGTGCCTTGTGAAGTTATTAGAATTTGGAAAATATATACAATGTGGTTAGCACAGTGCTTGACATATGCTAGGTTGACAGTAAATGGTAACAAGAATCATCATCAATAATAATAGTTACTGATAACAGTTAAAGGACATATACGAGGATCAGTGGAAGGCATGGACGAAGGTGAGGATCCAAATGGGACCAGGCTCAAGGCTTCACCAATCCTTTAATGAGAAGGATTTGTCGTTATTGTAGAACCATACCATATAGTATTTGTATGTCTATTACAGCCCCATATATTCATTTCCCAGTATGGATTCAGGCATTCTTATTTTGCCCTTTCCATTGTCATTACAAAGTTTGGCATTACAAGAATCCCCTGTGATATTAACATGAATACTGAAAGGAGTGAGGCAGTAAACACATCTGATGATAACAGGCATGATTTGGCCCAGAATGGGTAAGGCAAGGAAGCAGCTCCTCTTACCCCAAAGTCTATCCTTTGCAAGCGCCACATGTTAAATTACCATTTGACACACTCCAAAAATGTATATATCTCTTTGAATTTTTCTTTACCACATAAAGATATGGATGCAGCAGCTATTCCAATGAAAAGAATGTCTACATTTAGATGTCGATATTTTAGGTGGGTCATGAAATTAAATTTCCCTTCAGTAGTGAGCATATGTTGACAGTGCATGGCAGAGTTGTGTGAGTGCATGAGTGTGGTTAGGAAGAAGGGAAGAGGCCTTCTGTCTTTGATGCATATTCATGGGGAAACTCATAAAGTTCTTTGAGAAAAGTTTCATTTATATATTTGATTCTTGATAATTAAAGCAACTGACTGAAAGAGAACCATTAGCTTCACAGTTTTGTTTGTAATTTAGTGCTATTAACACATGGCAACTGATGTGATTAATGTATTATTTATCATTTACTTTCTAGTTGTTTTATTTTAGACTCATGATATAAATTTATTTCATTGAAAATTATTTATCTCACTTTTTTTGACCAAATAATACTTTCCCTTTATTAAGCTTTCAAGTTTTTCTTTGATACATTTGCTATTTGCCATTAACTGTCTTTACAGTTTTTTATTAAATATTTTTTCAGTTTTAAACTGGGGTTACTATTATGGTAATTCATACTTGTGGCTAAAAATTCAAAGAACATGAAGGTGTATAAACTGAAAAGCACAAATACACCTCTTACCATAGTCTCATCCCTAGAAGTAGTCACTGTTCACAATCCCTTGTGTATCCCTCTAGAAATAATTGTATACATATGTAATTTTCCTTAAAAAAGTTTATGCATATAATGCCATTATATAACTAGAATTTTTTTTACTTAATAGCTATCTTGAATATCTTTCCATATCTTGAGTATCTTTATATATATTTCTCATTGTTCATGGGATTTCTGTAAAATATTTAAATATGTTTGTGTGTGTATGTGTTATTTTAATCGCTGACTAGTATTCCATTGCATTGGGTGTACTGTAATTTTTAGTCTTTAATTTATGAATATTTAAGATAGTTTGAAGGGTTTTTTTTGCTAGATTACTTTTAATAAATTATTGACATCAATTAAATTGTCCATCCCATCATTGAGTAATAGACATCAATTGACCAGAGGACAGACTTAGTTCATAAATATCCAACCCTGTCCCAACAATGATTCATATTCTGCTGCTCTAGCAGTATTCTGGAAACCAGTTAACTAAAGCAATAACCTTCCTAGAAGCATTACTTTTGTCAGTAAAATGCCTTTACACTTTCATTTCTGGGTGAGAGTTTGCTAAGATTTAAGAATATTGATTATTTTGATGGTCAAGTATATAATTTTCTTTTTTTTTATTTAAAAATTTTTTTATTTATTTTTTCCCCCAGAGCCCCAGTAGATAGTTGTATGTCACAGCTGCACATCCTTCTAGTTGCTGCATGTGGGATGAGGCCTCAGCATGGCCGGAGAACGGGTGCGTTGGTGTGCACCCAGGATCCGAACCCGGGCCACCAACAGCGGAGCGCGCGCACTTAACCGCTAAGCCACGGGGCCGGCCCATAATTTTCTTTTTGATCACAATGAATGCTTATCAGAAAGGCCACGGATCAGTAAGATCTCAGCTGAGCCTGTGTACATTACCTCATCATTTGTGTGATTCTCACAGGAAATGCAATCATAGCAGCAAGATCAAAGTAAAAAAGACGATTCAAAAATTCTCCTACAAAATGTGCCAAGTGCTTCCCACTTATCTCATTTATTTTTGTAGAGTTTTTTGTTGTTGTTGCTTTTGAGTGTTTAACAAAATTTTTTTTTAATTGCAACTGATTTCTTACTTTTCTATTCATGGATAGATTTCTCTCTTCTTGGTTTGCACCTCTCATTTTGTGGCACCTACCAACGCTAAGCTAATAGTCAATAAAAACAATTTTACCTTTAAGTTTCTGAGTCTTCTTTTTTCTTCTTTTATTTCCTTAATGGCTTCAATTTCATAAATAGTCCCTTTTTCATATTTTTATTTTCTCTTTATTTCTATTTATTTCTAATTCATCGCTATTGCAGATATCCCATGATACATGTGTCACATTAACTTCTTTCATTCTTTTCTTCTTTATTATTCTCATCTTTACCTTTTCTGTAAAATAAATGATTCCTAATGCAGGATACTCTTGACTCTTAGAATGGGCCCAGCTATTACACATGGATTGGTCAGGTATTCTCCTGTCACTTCTCTACTTTACTACCAGCTCTGGAAAACGCATTATCTTCTGTTTTTTGACTATTCCTCTATTCCTCTGCAGCAACATGTGAAAATCCTTACACTGTAGAAAAAAGAAATACCCTACCAAAACAAAAAACAATATTTTATTTGGACTGACTATAAATTTTCAGGGTACTTTCTTCTTTGTGTTCCCAGTACCTTCAAATAGTGCCTGGTACTTAGTAGGCAGTCGATAATTGCCCAGGAGGGGATTTGTTTTCTTTTGAATGTATCCAAACTGCTATACGTGTAACTGCAAAATTACATTTGATGATGGGTATAATCGAAAAATAACATAGAAAAATAAGAATTGATTTGTTAGGGTGTCCGAGTAGTAGGTGCTTTGCTGGTATTTTTATCATCTGGTATTATTATACTGCTGACTGAACAATAAAAAGTTCCATTAGAGTTCATCTGTTACAGGTCTGTGCCTGAATTCAGTGTTCCCTCTTCTTTTACTGAGCACGTCGTGGCCTTCCTCTCACTCACCTCCAACGTGTTTTGATACAGTAAAATTGAACTGAAAAGAGCATCCAGATCAGTGTTAGGGATAATGATAAAAATAAAAGCCATGGGCCAAGCACGGTATTTAGCACCTGGCTTATAGTAAGTACCTCATTTAATCCTCCCGACATCCTTAGGAGCTAGGATTATTATTGTCTCCATTTTAGAGATAAGGAAGCAGAGACTCTGAGAAGTTAAATAACTCGGTATCTTGAGTCTGTCTCCAAAGTCCTTGCTAGTAACTGTAACAGAGCCTGAAATAAGCAGTTTAGAAGAGAGAGCTGGCAGGCACATCTACTTTGCTCCAACAGGGATTAATGGGTGGATTGACTATTATTCTTTGTTCAAGCATTGTGGCTGCTGCCTTAGCTTTGTTTACCCAAGACTCAGATAAATCACAATATAACTGAAGAACAAATAGGGTGGACTCATCAAGGGAATTATTTGCATGTAAGACGAAGGTGTGGGCTAGGAAAATTAAAAAATAAGGAAAACATTGATAACAATGACAAAAACCACGTTCTTATTCTCAACAATAGGAGAGTCAAGACTTCAGGTTTGATCTAAGGCTAATCACTCAGGATCAGAGGAAAGCGACTGCTCAGATCCATAACAGTCCCTGGGTCTGAGGCCAGTGGTGCTATAAACAAGGAACGAAAGGGCTCTTTCACACCATCTCTCTGAGGCTTTGCGAACACCACTTTCTGAGCCACATAACAGACCACATACAGACCAAGGGGTAGAGTGTGGGGTAGAGGGACCCTTTATACTGCAGCCTCAAGAGTCTTGGTCACAGGAAGCCAAAGCAAGCAAGAACAAAAAATGGAGATGACTCCATTCATGCGTTCACGTGAGACAGACCTAGTGTTTATTCTTGGGCTGCCCTCCGGTGTTCAGAACTACCTTCTTTTCCTCCCTGGCCTTCTGACTGCTTCCCTGAGTCATGCTCCACTGGATGAAGGTCAACCCTACCAGAATTCACTATACGCAAGAGACAGCAACATTTTATTGTTTTTGTTATTAAATACTGTCGTTCTAAGAAGATGGTGAACTCTTCAAGGTCGAGGACAATATTATTTTTTGTCTCTCCTGTAGGGCTTAGAACAATGTTGGGCAGAGCAAGCAGTTGATAACTCTTCATTAACCTGATCTGACATTAGTTTGTTTCTTATTGTTACTAACTCCAAACTGTATAAGGTTGCTAAAAGGTATAAATGAAAACAAAAAATCCCTCTTTCCTGGCTATCACCAAGGACAACACTGCTTGGAAAGGATTAAAACATTTTCTATCTCTACCAACCATTTCCCTGGGAAGCAAAGCCAAGCCTGTAATGCTGATTAACAATGTTAATGTTCTTCTGTAGGCGGACAGGCAACTCAGCGGCTTGCTTCTCACCTTCCCCCTCTTCCTTAGATAGAATGACTTAACTCCTCTAATTTTCAGAGAGAGAGAGAGAGGAAGAGAGAGACTGAGACTTATTTACAGTTATGTAGACTTCACCTGGCATAGATATATCCTACAGGAATTTAGGAAGCATTGAACCTTAAACTACAACAACACAAATACTCTATATGCTTAACCCTGTCTACCATATCAGGATAAATTAGAAACCAAGAACTGAGAAAAGACTTGATGCTTTAGGCCATTTAGGGGCCTTCTTGCTGAAGCCAGTGAGGTTTCAGTATCAGAAATAGCTGCAGTTTCTAGATCTCAGTGACTATGAGAAAAATAAAATACCACAACACACCTGGCAGATTATAGGCTTTCAGTTCAGTTATTTATTTACACTTCACCATGCATGTCCTTGACTAAGAGACTCTATTTCTCTCAAAAATTTCATTGCCAGACCTTACACGTGGCCAGATTTCCCTGACAATGGTTGGGTGCTTATTAGTTTGTTTGCCCTTTGACAGAAATTAAATGGTGGAATGACTTGTGGTTACAACTAAGTTTGATTTGGCATGTTTATCCATGGCAACAAGGAGTGAGCACTGGTTCATGAGTCAACACATTTTACTCTAATTCCTTTCTACCTTCGGCAAGAACCTCATCTCTCTGGGCCCCATTTCCTTACCTGTAAATGACCAGAGTGGACTAGATGATTTAGAGGATCCTTCCCAACTCTAATGTCCTGTGTTATCATCTATGAGATAGTGTGGTATGACAGGGAGATGACCAAATGAAAACCAGAAGAGGGGGTTTGAGGTCCCTGCCTTGCCATTTAACAATTCATTAAACCTTTCTGAGCCTTGGTTTCTTTCATTTGTAAGATCTATGATTTTTATGATATTGCTTATTGAGTCTGAAAATATCACAAACATAAGGTCTCAGAAATTACCTTTAAGATTTTCATACTACGCAGATTGTATCACATAAACAACTCAATTTGATCATCAACCACCAGCATTTATTGTGCAAGCAAATGGTTTATCTGCCCAACTGTGCAGGGGTGAGAGGATGCATATTTTGCAAACACCATTCAGTAGCAATGGTTTTACTTGCCTTATCGTAACTGAATTTTAAATCACTATTAATATTTAGCACTAATTACCACCACGCTGTCTGGTTTTCATGAGGTTAAACACTGTTAAGTCGATAAGTTCTATATTCTTAACACTCTGGACTGCCTGCTTTCTATAGAATGGTGCCACTCACAAACAGCCAAACAAGCACAGATTGACACCTTCATACAACTGGCCATTGGAAAACTACCCGCCCATTGAGGTGCTTATGTAGCCTGCTTCCTGTAGTAGATTCCACTTTAGGGTTTAACCAACTCATCTCCTTCCTCCTCCAGGAAATATAGTGTTATTTGTTGTACCAGCTTGATTATGGCTGGGTGGTTATCTGAGCTGTGAGAGTGCACTGAGCACAGAATGGCTGCCTCCAAAGAGTTATCTGTAGAGGGAGCTTGCATTGCTCTGGGGTGCCGACTTTGTGCTCATCATTTTCCATTCTGTCTTACCAGCTTTCCTCTAAAAGCCAGAAACACAAGTGCTGGCTGCCAAAGACTGTTTGAATCTTTGTCTGGCATCTGCCAAAGTCAAAGAGGGAGCAAAAGAGATGGAAAATAATGTTTCCTGAGCACCTCCTGTGTCGCTGGACACTGCTTAGCTCATTCAACTTTCATGAAGCGACATCAGACATGACAGAATCCAGGGCCCCAAACAATGTGGTCAGGACTCTGATTGTCTCCATCCACCAGTTCTGCCTCTCCCTGCTTGACTGTTCTCACACAATCTCTTCATACAGTGGCAAGACGACCACCAGCAACTCCACCTCGCATCCTCCTAGCTTAGCAAGCCCACGGATGGAAGATTTCTCCTTCCCATGTCTGTATATCAATCCCAGGGAAGATTCGGATTGGTCTTGCTATATCCCGTGTTCATGATTGAACCAATTACTGCCCCTCTCCCTCTCCCCGCCAGGGCATGGTGAGCTGTTTAGGAGTTAGGGTGGCACAGTGATGGACAGCCTCAGTGTGGAGTTGGGGAGGAATTTCTTTAAGGCACCAAAAGAAGAGAGATAGCGACCCTTGCCAGACAGACAAAAACGCTGTCCAAATAGCTACCCTAGTCCATTGCAATGAGCTACTTAAGAATAATGGTGGTTTGAGTTGTCATCTTGAATGTATTCTCCAGTAGAACCGAATCAAGAACCCAAAGGGAAAGTTAAGGGCAGTTTACCAAGTCTCAGTGGACATATATATATTAATATACATTTCTCAGACAAGCTACATAAATCTGTCTTTTTTCACCTTTTGATGAGTCTTGTGCGGAAATGGCAGTTAGCTTTCTCTTGGATACGTATGCAGTCATCTAGATTTAAAGGCATATGGTCTATCTTGGATTGCTTACAGATTGCAAGATGCCTCTGAAGCCAAACTTGCTGCTTATTTCATGCCCTGCACATTTAATTACTGCTTGATGTGAATGAAGCGTTTTATCAGAAGATATGCGCCGCTTAAATTTTAGCTGGGTTGAGTCATAAAACAGTTTTCAACAGATTGAGGCAATCTTAGAGGGAAGTTTGTGAAGAAAGTTGGCTTGAACTATCTCACTGTAAGTCATAAATGTTTTGAATCAGTCTGATCATTGCTGGATAAGATGACAAATACAAGTGTTCCTAGTTTGGTACTTTTATGGAAAATTCTAGGGCTAAAAACCAAAATTCTTCTATTGGGGTTAATCAATATTGGTAAATGGCTAACCACTGTACAGGTAAGTTCTGAAAGAGAGACAGGGTATTTCCCCTAGTCACTTGTTTCTTTTTTGGATTACACTTTACTTTTAGATGGGTGCAAACTAATTTCTCTGCAACACAAGTTTTCTTAGTTCCACTCTTTGGCTTTCTTTCCACATCTTCATATCAGTTAAACCATCCCTCTAGCTGGTCATCTGAGGTAATACTAGCCTGCG
Organism: Diceros bicornis minor; assembly: GCF_020826845.1. Classification (NCBI taxonomy): domain Eukaryota; kingdom Metazoa; phylum Chordata; class Mammalia; order Perissodactyla; family Rhinocerotidae; genus Diceros; species Diceros bicornis. The sequence continues at coordinate 32,906,472 of NC_080740.1, forward strand.
GCAGGGAGGAAACAATCACTGGGGAGACTGTGTAACCTGGTGTTTCAGCAGATAGATAAAGAGCTCATGAGTTCAGCTTGTTCTAGCTCATGGCTTGCTCTACCAACGTCTAATTATATTACTGTAAATGTAGTGAAATAGCTAGGCTTATGGTGAGGATTGAGTAAAATAATGCTAGTAAACTGCCCAGCATGGTATCTGGCACATGATCTTCAACTAAAGTGCCTCCCATGTTGTTGTTACCATTCCAAAGCTGCTGTCCACGTACATTCTTCACAGTGGAGCATTTGGGGTGGTGAGGGGTAGCTACCGGCCACTTCTGGCTCCTGCATACCTACTCTGAACTATCCTCTACTTTTTCCTTCTTTACTGCCTTCCCTCTGTGCTGAGTACTCAGACGAAATACAATAAAACAAACAAAAATTACCAAAGCTTTGATTCTAAGAAATAGAATGGAGAAAGTAATTTTAGTGACTTCTTTAAACACCTTCAAAGCATGGCATCATCTGTTCCCTTCTGAGTCTTTACACAGGCTGTTCCTTCAGTCAGGAACACTTTTCCTCACGTATTTGTTTCCTGAGCCTTCTCACAATCAAGGCCTCAGTTTAGATTCCTCTCTCTCCAGAAAACCTTGCCTGACCTTGCCACGAAGCTGGGGTTATGTGTTGCGTCTTCTAGGTCTTCTATGCCTCCTCGCATGTTAAATCTCCATTATCCAGCAGTGCTCACTCTGGGGACTGGCTCTGGCAGAGACTGTGAGTTCTGGTCAGGGCAGAGATCGTGACTGTCTCATTGATCCATATTGATCATTGTACCCTCAGCATCTAGCACAGTGGCTAGTCGAGAGCAGGCACTCAATAAATGTCCTTCTTTGGAAACACATGTCAGTTCCTTTTCTGGAAGGGGTTCAAGGATCATTTACTCTTCTGTATCTCCTCAGTTATCTGTCTCCTAGAGCAGCGCTGCTGTCATGATAGAAATGTCCCATAGCTGTGCTGGCTAACAGAGTAACCACTAGCCCCTACAGCTACCGAGCATTTGAAATGTGGCTGGTGCAACTGAGGGGCTTACATTAATCTAATCTAATTTAATTTAAATAGCCATATATGCTATCATAACAGCCAGCACAGTCCAAGGCTTAAATTTGTTTCCAGGAACTGTAACTCTAGGAACTTTCAATTTTTTGGAGGGACAGAATTATCACAAAATCTAGAAGTTTGGCAGTAACACCCAAGTTTAGCTAATGTTTGGAACCAAGTTCCCAAACAACACATGCATTGTATCCCTGTTGGGTGATGTAGAGCATCTCAGTTGTAGGCAAAAGAGTGCAGTGCCTGGATTAGCATGCCTGCTCTGATATCTCCTAGCTGTGTGACCCCAGGCAAGTCACTTAACATCTTTGTGTCTCAGTTTTCTTATCTATAGAATGGAGCTAATAATAGTTTCCTACCTCAGGCTGTTAAAGGGGAATGTGTATATGTGTATGAGAGAGAGAGTGTGAGTGTAATAAAGTGCTTAGTACAGTGCTTGGTACATAGTAAGGTCTTAAAAATGCTAATCACCGTGGTTAATTATTCCATTCTTCCATGTTTCTAAGTCAGCATGGTATTTCGATATATACACACACAGGCACACACATACACACACACACATACCCCAATATATCCACTAAATCTGCTTCATAAATTTTGATCAGGCAAAATAAAAAGAGGAGCGTAAGGTGCTATGAGAAGGTTAGAGGACAAGTGCAACAGAATGTTAAACTGGCCCATTGTTAGGGAAGGTAACTCGTTTTAGAAAGGTAAAGTATCTTGAGATGTTATTTTTAAAGAGCAGCAGTGTTTGAAGGAGGGAGTAGAATTCTTGCTTGCAGGAAGGCTTCGCTGCCAACACTTCTCTTCTTCTCCATTTGTGTCACCTGTCCTTGCTGCTCTTGTGCCATCTTTTCAATAAGCAAAATGTTCAGTGGGCAGCTGCCTTGTACCATGCACCAATGGGGCTGAAGTGAGCTGAAGCAATGAGTTTAAAATCCAACTTTTGAGTTTTACTCTTCAAATCAATGTGCCATATAATGTTTGTGTATTCTTTGCGGCCCCTTAGGCCCATCAGGAAACTGTGTGAATGAGGGCAGGAGACAGGGAGATGGTGCCCAGAATCAGTAGCTAATTTGCAAGTCTGAGGAGTTTGCGTGAAAGGAAACAGTAAAAGTCAGTCATCAGCTCTGATATTTATAGTGAGAGGAAGGAAAGAAAGAAGAGAAAGCCATGAAATGTTATTAGGATCAGAGAAATAGAGCTACTCACTATAACTCATACCTTACTACCTGTTCTTCATTAAAAAAAAGTGTTTTATGATGTATATGTGGGGTCTTTTTTTAAGAAATGGAAACAAGAAACTGTTTTCCCTCTGATCAATGGTGTATGGTAAGTTACTATATTCTTTTGATACATGAAATTGAAATGAACTAACACAAATGCAGGAAGATGAGATCTAAAAAGCAATATGAGGTTTCCTTTATTGTTTTTCCCTTGCTTTTTTTTTGTCAGAAATTGGGGAATCATGCCAAATTTCAAATAATCTGCCTGGTCTCAATATCAAACTGTTGCACATTTTGCAAACTGAGATGCATTTTAAAAAACATTTTATAAGATACTTGCATAGTGACAAAACAGAAGAAAAAAAGTAATTCTCCCATGACAGTAGAAGACTATCTAGTGGCTTGCAAATAAGGAACAATACCATATTGTACAAACAGCAAGCAGTCATTTTATTGTCAATGCTCACAGATAAATAAATAGCAATAATAGGAGTCTCGGATGCTTTGAAAACTGTTGGAACTACTGAAATGCCACAGAATTAGCCAGTTTTACCATGCCCTGGTGAACTCTCACTATTGTAAATCCAGAATTATCTAGACTTATCGCTTGTTTTGGAAACTTTGATTTATTATTATCCTGGGAATATTAGACCATGGTGGTAGGAATTCTAAATAACCCTCCATACTTGAAGATTACTCCCTATACTACCTAGCAACTGGAAAGTAGGCAAGCATTTTGGGGGAGAATATGCTAAATATATAGTAAAGTGAAAAACATATGTGTACCCATTCTTTAAAAGTCTTGGATCTTTTAAGAGCACTCATCTTAGCACTGAAACTGCTCCTTGGATTAGAATTAGGACCCTTTGGGAAGGCTTATAAAAGCATTCACCTTTGTGAGGCCACTGGGTTTCCACTGAAGTGAGTTACCCAAACTAGCAGCAATCACAGAATATTAGAGTCTAAAGGAAGAGCAGCTCTCTCCACCCTTTACTTTGCATGTGAGAAAACTGGAGCCCCAGAGGCTGATGGCCTTGCCCAGCTACACACTAGTCAGGGGTAAGGCTGGTCCCGGCATGGCACCTCCTGACCCTCCTCTAGTGCTCTTTTGACCACGGCATGCTCCCTGGAATTCTACGGTACCCAGCACCTACTCCAATGCCTGGCACATAGTAGGCCCACAATAAATGTGTATTGACTAACTGAATGGCCTGAGAGACTCAATATTTTTTAAAAATCATTTTAAATTAGTTAAAAGCACTGAACAAATCTGGTTTTCAGAGAGGTTAGCCAATTGCTAACAAGACCATTATGAACAAGATGAGGGGCTACTGAATAATATAAAAACAGGAGGAAATAATTCAACTGTAGTTTATAGTAACAAGCTGAAATTTATCTCATGATGGAGAAGGGCTGGAAAAGCTGGTAACCTGTGACTATATCAGAAGCACTAAAACATCCTTGGTTATGATGGAGAAAAACATAGCATGAGATTCCTTTACTTTCTGCTGCGATTCAAACAGCAAGCGTATGTTCAGAATGGTTCTTTTAGAGAAAACATGTTGAAATTTTGACATCAAAAGGTCTTGAGATAACCATAGTAATGAGAATGACCATTGGGGGAAGAGCTTTTTCATACTGAGTCAGAATATAGCTATTTTGAGCATTTGTATTAAAAAAAATATGGAAATTTTGCTTAATTTCCATTTATCCTGTTCTAAGACTACCAACCCTGCAAAGCAGAGGCATGATTGATCTTAAAATGTCAATCTCTCACCTAAGGAGAGGAAGAAAGATTTATTTAAAGAATAAAATGTCATAGGGATTCTTAGGAGAAAAGCTCCTGGGTTTGGATTTTCTCTTGACAGCCAGGCTTCCAGGTGAGTAATTTTCCCTCTCCATCCATCTTGTAGCAGCTCCCCAGATAGCTATGAGTGCAGACATCCAGACTCGCAAATGTTTCCATGTTTTAGGCTCCTTTTTGGCAGTTTATCTACTTGGGCACTGATTTTCAGTAAAGAGTTCTTGGTACTGAAAGAAAAAAGTCCTCAGGACTTTGGGGAGATGATAAAATCCTACTCCTGACTACACTCATCCCAGTAAAAATGCCTCCAACTAGGCTGGGGTTGGGGATGAAGGAGCTAAAATTCAGTGTCTTTGGTTTAGTCTTGGGGGATCAAGGAGGCAAGTGAAACCCATGATTTGGAGAGCTTATTTGAGTACAGTTTAAAGTATGAGTGGGTACAGAAAATGTGAATGGATTCATCAGAGGGCCCAAGGAATTCTCAGCATCTATATGCAGTCAGCACATTGCAGGGTTAATGTACACATTATGCTGTATTTCCAGCATCTACAGCAGGGCCTGCCTGGCACATAGTAGATGTTTAATGATTATTTGTTAAGATAATTCTGTGTTAAAATTAGAGAAAATCTCCCACTGGTTTAATTGTGGACATAAATTTATATTGTTTATGAAAATTTATCCATTGTTTTATGACTGTGTGAATTAAAAAACAAAAAATGAGATTAAGGACATCTTGAAGTGTTATCTAAATCGGCCTCCTGTTTCAGAAAGAATCTTATTCAAATCACCCTAGATTAATGAATTCTATTTCTAAAGACCTTCAGATAAAGAATGGCTGTATATAAAAGTCCAGTGACTGGTGCCTTGGTTTTCTTTGTGTGAGGGTAAATAATTTCTGTTCTTCAGGTTTTCTGTATTTTCCAGATGGTGGGCAGGATTAATGGCGCCTGTTGCCACTGCTCTGGACTAGCTTGTTGGACCTCTAGTCATCCTGACAACCTGGAAAACTCAGTCCCTTACCACATCCTTGCCGTCAGTACCGAGGAGTAAAAGCCAGAGAGGAGAATCTCTGTCATTGCAGAAAACCAGACTAAGGAAGGACCACTGTAAAGGTAGGAATCTGTGGCCTGCTCTCAAGCTTAGGGAGCCTGAGGAATGAGTTAGTCTCTCCAAGGACCACCAGGCTGCCAGAACTGAAAAAGTTTTATTTGTCCTCTTAAGAATGGGGAGGGACAAAGGGCACAGGTGAGAATACAGCTGTAGTTGGCCATTCTGAAACCCATTGAAGAGGATAGCCCCAAGGAAAGAGAAAAAGGGGCAGGGGGCCTACTATGGCCTGAATGTCTGTGTATCCCCAAAATTCATATGTTGAAATCCTAATCCCCAAAGGTGATGGTATTAGGTGGTGGGGCATTTGGGAGGTGCTTGGGTAATGAGGGTGCAGCCCTTGTGAATGAGATTAGTGCTCTTCTAAACGAGACCACACAGAGCTCCCTAGCTCCTTCTGCCGTGTGAAGACACAAGGAGAAGTTTGCCACCCAGAAGAGGGCCCTCACCCAACCATGCTGGCACCCTGATCTCAGATTTCCAGCCTCCAGATCTGTGAGCAATAAACTTCTGTTGTTTATAAACCACCTAGTCTGTGGTATTTTGTTACAGCAGCCTAAACTAAGACAGGGCCAAACTAAGAATGTTCGTAGTTAATTTTCTAAAGAGTGAGTCCACCAGAAAACCCCCTATTCCTAGTTTCCAGATAATACAAGGTTCATTCATTTATTTAGTCATTCAACAAACAGAGCAGCTCAGACTAATATTATGGATTGACTTGGTAAATATTTCTGTTTTCTGGCCGAGAATTAAGCAAGAAACGTGATTTTGGATTGTTCTTCTAAATAATTTCTTTGGGTTACACAGTTACATGCTTATGGCTCAAACATACAAAGAACAAAGGGAATGCTCTCAAAATAAAATCACCCTTCAAAAATTACTAAAATGGCCTGGAAAATTTTAAATTGAAGAGATAGCTTAGCATCAAGCCAGAGTCTGAATGTACCAGAACTGCTATGTCTTAGCAAATTTACTCCCTGAGGGGCAGCATAATACATATGAAACTGAAAATGCACAGGCCTTCAGTTCCCCAGTGGCTGTAGGGAAATACTCTAATTTATTTGGAATCTGCCAAGAAAACAGTTTACCCTTTCAGTTATGTCTCACTTTATGTTTTTGAATTTTTAATAAGTTTTATCGATTCTCGTTGACCATTTTCCTATGACACACTGAGAAAAGTAAATTGTTTCAGAATTTTCTCGCTAAACACTTTCCATAAAATTTAATTATATTGCTTTTCATTTATATAATTCTTGGAAGCTTTTTTCCCCCCTTTGTGTCAATGACTCATCATAGGGGAAAAAATGTTCCCACCCCTTCCTTACTTGGTATCTAGATGGCTGTAAGTGAAGTCGTTGGCTTTATCCACAAACTGCTGTAGTCAGATTGTTGCAGAAATATGAATTAATTACTGCAGAACCAATGTAATGCTGTTACCAGGAACCAAAGTTAAATCCAGGATCAGGGCAATACTTATAAGTGAAATCAGTTGGGATTTGCATCTGAATCATGGTGGCGTATTAAGGCGTAAGAGGGAGGGTGGGATGGAGAGACAGAAAACCTCCCCACAGCACAGGGAAGTTTCTCCTTAGGAGAGCCTTGTGGCTCATTGTGCCTGTCAAGTAGGCTAATGTGCCTGTAAATTTCCTCTGACAGAAAACACATCACAGCAGCAGCACCAGAAAACAACACAACCAAACTGTGGAAGACTGAAAGCCCAGGGCTTTCAAGGGTGATCAGAATATAACAGAGTAAAAAAATACAGGGCATTGAAAATAAACAAAGGCTAGGGAGAAATGAGATCACTTTCTAAGGAAAAAGCATTTATCATTTATAGGCCAAAGGAAATGCTTCTCTCATAGCCATTTTTTATATATTATTTGGCAGTAGCAGTTCAAGGTCAAAAATATCAGAGGGCAAAAGGAATGTGACTTAAGATTTGTCATGACTGGCTTTGTAATTGCATAAATATTAAATAAGTAGAAATAATTGTAAGCACATTATCTCTACATCTCCACACTTTGCTTTAATTTTTAATGTAATCTTTTATCCGCCTTTTCCTCAGCTGGCTGTGGGTTTGTGATTTGCATAGCTAGAATGATCTGGTGCCATCAATTTAGTAATGAAGTCACTCATTGAGCAGAAGAGGCTTCTGAAGATTATACAAAGCTATAGGAGGGAAGAGCTGGGAAATGAAATTTTATGTGTCAGGTAAAGGGGAAGTTTATTTTAGAGCACATTTTCCCGTTGTAAATTTAATACGGCCCTTTAAAATAAATTTGGAAAACAGAGAAGAGGGAAAACAAGCACCCACATTTTCATCATCCCAACTTACTAGTGTTTTATATTCTAGTCTTTTATACCTATGCATATATATTTTTAACATAGATGTAATCAACATATATGTGTGTATAATTTTGCATCCTGCTTTTTTCTCTTATTAATATGTTTTTCATAACTATAATGTTTATGACCGTAAAATAATAATAAAAAGAAAGGTCCATAATTTACTCACCCACTAAGTTTCTGGTGGCTAGCATAGCAGAGTGGTTAAGCACCTGACACTGGAGCCAGATGGATCAAACACCAGCTCTGCCACCTAATTGCGTGGATTTGGGCAGGTTAGTAAAGACTGTGCCTCAGTTTCCTCATCTCTAAAATGAGGATAATAATAGTGTCTCTATCAGAGTGTTCTTGTAAGAGTTAAAGGATATAATCTGTGGGAAGCACTTAGCCTGGCTCTATAATATAATAAGTACTAAAACTAAGTGTTATTAAAGACAAAAAAGTCATATACATTACACTGGGTTTCAAAAATTTTTTAAAAAGAAAGCTTAAGTCTTACAAAACTGTGAGTTTCCTGAGCCATTGCCACCATTACAGAAGTCCCCATGTGCCTTTTCCCAGTAACAACTCCTGGCCTCCACCACTAACCAGACTTTGATGGTTAACACTTCCTTGCTTTGCTTCATACTTTAACATGTAAGTATGCTTCCCCAAAAATACAGCTGAGTTTTGCCTGTTATTGAACTTGACATAGACGGAATCACATACATATGCGCGCGCGCGCGCACACACACACACACACACACACACACACACACGATATCACTCTGTATTTAGGAAGCATACAATCTAAGGCTTGGTTTTCTTGTGATGAAAAAGCTTTGGACAGGGAGCCAGAGAACTTAGCTTCTAGTCCAGCCTCCATGAGATCTTGGGCAAATCTTTTTACTTCTCTGGGGCCTCCATGTAAAATGTTTGGATGTGCTAAGTGTCTCTGAAGCTTTAGAGTACTAAATTATTAACCCCTTCCTCTTTGAGTATTATGTTGGCATATGAAAAATCAAAGCCAGAGAGAATCCAGAGGAAGTCCTGGGGCCTGCTGGAAATAAGCCTCCTCTTCCCAAAAATCATGTCAATGACAGTGTCAGCAAACAAAGGGCTATAGAAAAATGAAAGTGATGATCCTACATCACAAATAATTTCCCTATCTCTGATATGTGCACATTTAGATATATTACTGGCCTTAATTATCATGTGCATAGAGGATATTTTCCCCAGGATAAATCATAGCCATAAAGATTTTAACGTCAGGAGTCTGGACTTCAAATAAATAATCATATAGTGTAGGTTTTCCTGGACAGAGTCTGTTCTGAATATTTTAACCCATTCCCTCTGTATTTGTGTTTCTCCCAATACTGCCCGTGGTAAGTACTGCAGGCTGGCTCACTCAATGTCCATTCCACCGGCCTCTTATAGCAGCTTTCATAATGCAGAGACTGAAAGCTTAAAATATTTCCTAGACTTCTTTGCACCCAGAGCTATGGATATGGATTAGGTCTGTCAATTAGATATACTCATGCAAGATTTAGAAAACATAAGAGAAGTTGGGGCATCCTCCTGGCCACTTTTGGCTGTATTTCTTTATAATTAAGGTCATAGAAACATTTTTCTACTGAAGTGTCCCATGGTCCATTATTCAGCCTCCAGCAAGACAATGAGCAGTGGTGGTAGTTGTGCCAGCAGTAGCTTTTTGACTCCACTTCCATCATAGGGTTATGTTATTGAACCTAGCATTTCAGTATTCCTCAGCAATAATAGCTCCACTGATAGGTTAACTATGTATTGTACAGGAATCATTCATTCTTGGAGGCTCAGTCCGTAACTCACTTCTCCAATCCTAATATGGATTTTTGTAAGCACTTTCTATTAAATACCTTCCTGCTTAAAATACCTAGAATTGTTTCTATTTGTTTATACTGAATCCTGACTGATACACATCCTAAATGTTATTTTGGAAAATCTATTCACTGTAACACAAGGTATAAAGTATCATAACTCTATAGAATGCTATAGCAGAAAGAGAAAGAGTTTTGAAGTCAGAAAAAACAAGCTATACCATTTAGTAGCTATGTATCCTTAAGCAAATTATTTAACCTCTCTGTATCTAAGTTCCCTTATATATAAAATAGACATTAATATACTAATCTTGCAGAGTTGTGAGAATTAAATGAAGCAACACAAGTAAAGCACCTAGCATAGACTGGTCACTCACTAATACAGTGTTCATGTCTTTCTGTCCCCATAATGGACTTCCTTAGGTGATTGAGATGATTAATCAAATAATTTTGGGGGAAATTCTCTTTAAAGGACTTAAAAAAACCTTATAAGAATACAAAGATTTGGTGCTGATTCAAAAAGACAAAAGGTATTTCAATGCAGCTCAAGAGCAAACAGACTTCTATTATGATCCAGGGAAACCCATTATGAGTACTACCAATTCACCCCACCTGGTTTAGGGTGAGATAATCATTAATCCACTCAACAAATATTTATTAAGCCTTGAGATTGCTAGACACTACTTTACTCATTAAGATACAGTGGTGAATCCAAAGGTCTCTGACATCTAAGAGCTTGCATTCTATTCGGAGAGACAGACATAAAATAAGTCAATAAATAATTTCAAATAGTGAAAAGAACTATGAGGAAAAGGGACTCTTCCTTCAGCTCTCTTTCTCTTACTTTCTCAGCAGATTATCATGTTACTTGACTCATCCTCTCTCTCAGCCTCCTTTCATGGGAGGAAAGGAATAGGGAGGTGAAGCTTATGCCCACAATGTGGAGATTCTCTCAAGTAGGTAAGTAGTTTCAGGATCTGTGAAGGGTCTGGGGTCTGTTACTGTTTCATGGATGCCAGCAGAAGACACAAGATGCCTGGATTAGAGACAAAGGAGCATGTCAAAGCAGCAAGAGCATGACGTTGATGCTAGTTTCCCATGTCCCCCAAATTACACGGGGTCTAATGGGAGGGGTTGAAGGGGGTGCCACATACATAGCGAATTTCTGTCATAGTCAAGGAATACTGAACTTGGGGAACTTACTGCTTTTCTAGTGTTTGGTAAGCAAGACTGCTCTTTGTTTGGGAGAAGATATTACTTGGTTGCTCAAGGTCACTTGCTGCAAATGCAACCCTGAGAAACAACCCAAGTGAAGAGTAGTCAAGGCCTAGCATTCTTGGCATATCCAGAAATAATGTGTAGATATGCTCAGGGTCCTTGGCTAATTGCTTTTCCCAACAGGTAGAAGGGAGAAAATGATTGAACCCTCCATCTTTTACAGTTTTATGTAATTGTAATTATAAAGTTTTCTAAAGTTCTTATAACTTAGTCCCTACCCCCTTCCAAACTTTCACCTTAGATATGATGTATTTAGGCAATTGAAAAGCAGCCTTAGAGTAGCAGTTGACAGGAGAAGAGATGGATTTTCCAGTTGTTACCAAATATAACTTGAGGCTCTTGTATAGATATAGAGCCTCTCATCACTAGAAGCATAATAGCGCCATACCTCATGCCTTCCAGAAACCTCACCCTAGGCTCTTTTCCTGTTCAAGATTACCTTGAGTGCTCATTTTAATAAATATCCACTGCAAAAATATTTTTATGTGGGTAGAGAAAAGGAGAGTGTATGATATGCTTCCAGCCCTGAGAACTCCTTGGATGGCCATTGCTCCTGCATTTGGGTAGAAAGGCCCTTCCTAGATCATCCTCACAGTCCACTTTCCTTGGGCTCTCAGCCCATAGATCAATGCCAGGGAGAGAAAATTGTAGACTTGCTCTATGACAAATCAATGGACAAATTGACACATGATTTGCTCAATGACAAATCACCCATATGGACTCCATTATCCATTTCCCACAGCAGCCATTTCAAATGTTCTCTACCCTACTCACCCCTTCATTGAACCCATCTTCCCTTTTCCCAGAGAAAATGGAAGGTATCTGGGAAATGCTCTCCTAACATGTCAGTTGTTACCTCTTTTAATCCTACAGCAATGCTGAAAAATAGCTATTACTATCCCAATGTGGTATGTTGGAAAATAGAGCTTCAGAGATATTATGTAACTTTCCCAAAGTCACAAAAGTTGTGTGTCCTGGAGAAGGAACCAGATTGAATATTTATGATACAGGCCTTGCCCTCATGCAGCTTCTAGATATGGGAAAATAAAACTTCCCTGTATTTTTTAGTGTTCCTGTAAAAAACTCTGGCCTCCTAAGCCACAGAAATATATGCACTATAGAGAATGTTTGCTTTCACCTTTCCTACATACATTTTCTCATACCATAAGTATTAGATCTGCAGCTGTTTCTTTCCCTAATAACGGAGCTAATTACTCTGATCCAAAGGGTGAATGAAACTTCTTTTATCTTCCCCAAAGCAAAAGATTATATTCTGGGATAGGCACTTAGGTTAGTTCTGAAGGTGCTGGGGAGACTAGAGTGTTATCTTTCTAGCTATTTAAATTTCAAGTAGAAACGAGGCCCTGGAGCTTGGAGACATCTGGAATAAGGAGGAGACCATTTCAGGAGAGGAGGGGGACACCAGCCTCCTTCACCTTTACAAGCAGAGAAAAATCATTTTTCCTTGTTCTTGCCTATAAAGTTGTCTGGCCACTCATGTAGAAAAATTTCCATTGGCTTTCATCACATTGCCCCAGGGGTGAGCCTAGTGCAACCAGGGAGAGGGGAGCACACAGTTCTTATTTGCTGTGAGGTAATAAGAAATCTCTCTCTGATCCAGAACACCTCATGTGCTCATTCCGGATAAAATGAATAAAGATGAATATTAGAAACCCAACACCTGACAATGCAGAGAGAGGTTAAGAATACAAATATTTCCAGGCAGTGAGACAAGTAGTTATAACAAATATCTGGTAATATTTGAAGTGATATGGTGTTTGAACTTTGTTATGTGGAATGAGTAAGAGTTTGCTAGTGGACAGGGCAGGTGAAGGACATTCCAAACATAAAGAATTATACTAAGGACATGAGATGCACCTTTGTTCAAGGTTTTATAAAATTGGCCCTTTATTCAAGGTACTTTATTTCCGCATGTCACAATATTGTCATATTATATTAATTTTATTAGAATAAGACACTCTACTGATATCTTCCAGAAAATAGTTCTAATGACTATACAAATTGAAAATATCAGCAATACAATACATATGACACCTCTTAGAGATGTTCAACATGTGGTCTGTACAACCAAGCACAGTGGCCCTGTCTGCTTGGCTCATCAGTGAGAAAGTAAGCTGTTCAGCATAACCAGGGTAAAGATTATGTGTGAAGAGTGGTAGGAGACAAGGGTTGGATAGAAAGGCAGAAGTCATAACTTGGAGGGGATTTAGGGCCCATACTAATGTGATTAAAATCAAACTTGAAGGTGCTGAGAAACTACCCTTCTAAGCAACAAGGGGTCAAGCAGCCCCTAAGCAGCAGTGCAGTGTCTAACAGACCACAAGGATCACTATGGAAGCCACCAGGCTGGCTTGCCACACCTCCAGAGATTCAGCCAGCAAGATGACATCAGGCTCAACTGGATTCATACAATTTATTACTTACACAGCAAAAGCAGTATAAGCATGGTGTGACCCAGCCCCCCCTACACATCCCTAGTCCCACAGGACAACACTGAACTGGAGGGACCCAAGAACAGAGACAGGAATGATCTGCTATTGAGAAGCCACTGTAAACTATAGCCAGACAGTTTCTAGACTTACACAGAAGCTTGAAGCTGTATTTGAAGGGGAGTTGAGTAAGATGGAAAGTCCTGTGCTCAACTGAAACTAGGGAGATGGATGAGAAATGGTCTTCTGCAACGCTCCTCTTGACAATTCCTCATAAGAAGCTTATGCAGGGCATTCCACCAAGACTTTGGTCAGACTTGCCCGTCTGGCCTATGTGAAGACATGTAAGGTCATATAGTGGCAACGCTGTCTCCCATTAACAGTACTGCTAACCTTTCATGTGTCCAAGTAAGAATTATTTTCAGGAGTTTAGGTCATCCATTAGATTACACAACCAACTGTACTGATTAATTGTAGACGCTTGGACCAAATCTTTTCTTTTTGTCTTAGGCCATATCAGATGAGAGTGACTCTTAGCAGGATGATCAGGGCGACTGCAAACAAGCTCCCCATCCAGAGCCAAGCCAGCTAACTATGTTTCAGATGCTACTGAGATTGACCTTAGAGACCATACTGCTTTCTCTCTAAGGTAGGAGATAGATCACTCCACCTTCTCTGATTCATTAATCCAAGCGCAGCACCAGGTTTTGGCATTTAGAAATATTCTATCTTGACTGGCCAGCAGGAAGTCCAGGGCAATGTGACTGTCTATAACCACTGGCATTAGAGAGTTTAGACTGGTTTATGTTTGTCAGGCAAGTAGAGGCTGGATGTCCACATAAGAAGTAGTACCCACTGGGGACATAAACTGTATTAGGAGTGTAAGTTTCATTTATTACAAAAAGGGTGAGTCAATTTTGTGTTCCTTGTGATGGACAAACTCCTTGATTGGAACTAAATAATTCCTGCAAAGCAGGCTGACGTGCTTCCAAAGAGAACGATCTGGCTATCGCAGCCATCCAGCCTAGCCCTTACAGTACAGACTGCTCTAGGCAAACTAGATTCTGCTGATAGGTTTGTAGTGACTTCAGCAACAGCACTGTGCTGACATGTGGGTCAAGGTTTGATTCTTCAGTGTTCAAAGGAACAGGTGTTACATTTTTTTCAGTAGAGTCAGGAGGGAGTGGTAGATGCAGCAATCAGTTAAATTCAGAGCAGTGGCTATGGTCTGTGGAAAGCATATAAGAGAATTTTGGTTTTTTCTTAGATGGTAGAGAGAAACCACAAGGGACTGACAATAATATCAGGCTAGGGGGAACCATATTAATGTCCAGAAAATTAACCTTGTTCTGTCATCTCAGGTGGAGATCATCCACCCAGAAGGTCAACAGTCCTTAGTTTAAGATCTAAGGAATAAGGATCTAAGTCTGAAGATCTAAGGATCTAGGATCTAAGTTAAGAATGGATATTCAAGGTTTCCAAAGCATTCTGAGATGACAGGCCCGGCCAGGCGTCCTGCAGGTAAGAGCCAAGAGAGGTTACTGATTCTTCTCCCAACTCCCAACTTCCCGAGGTTTAGGGTGTTCCTTTCCTACCAGCCTCGTTGTTGCTTTCCTTCCATGCCACATGATTGGTCTGATCAGTCTCTGCAGCTATCACTTCACTCTTTTTCCTAGTGCCCATCATTTCTAATCTACACCATTTGCTTGGATTCATCTTTCAGTGGCTTCTTCCTTGTACAGCTTGTACCATCCTAGGACTTATCCCACCTCTGAGGTGTGGGCCTTGCCAGGACCACGTTAGAGTTGTCACCTCATACTCATGATTATCATCTCCTGCCCTCCAGTCCAAATATATCTTACTAAGGCATCTAAAATAATTGCTACTCTCTGCTCATCAGATCCAATCAGCAGAATGTCATTATGAACCACCAGAATGAACCAGTGTGATGTTTTATGGAGTGTCAAGACGATCAACATCTCTGTAGACTATATTAAGGAGAATTGATGTACCCCTGAGGCAATACTATGAAGGTATACTGTTGGCCCTGTAGGTAAAAGCCAACTGCTTCCAGTGGTTTTTATAAATAAGTATAGAGAAGATGGTATTAGCCAAGTCAATAGCTGTATACCAAGTGTCAGGTGCTGTGTTGATTTGTTCCAATAAAAATACTACATCGGGGACCGTAGCTGTATTTGGAATTACCTCATGATTAAGTTTATAATAGTCCACAGTCATTCTCCAAGATCCATATGACTTCTGCACTGGCCAAACTGGTGAGTTAAATGGGAATGTGATAGCTATCACCACCCTTGCTTCTTTCAAGTCTTTTATGGTGGCATTAATTGCTTCTGGTTTGCTATCTCGGAAGGGAGTGAAAGTTCCAGGAGCTTTCACTTAGCTCTTCCTACTTTAATGGCCTTCACTCCATGGGTAAGAAAGCCAATGTGGGGATATTGTCAGCTGCTAAGTATGTCTAATCCAGTTCTAGAACAGAGAAAATAACCATACAGTTGATGTGTGAATCAACTGAACAGGACCAACTGAGAGTTGGACATGAGCTAAGACTTCATCTATCTACTGACCAAGATAAGCTTCCGCTTTAGTTGGAGGGTCACAGTGGTGTTTTGTGTCCCAAGGAATCAACATTCAGAGCCAGTGCCTAGAAAACTTCAAAAGATCTGCGTATTTTCTTTTTTCCAGCGCACTCTAGTAAACTTTAGTAAAAGGCATGGAGAAATATTTGCGATGTGTACTGTGGCAATGGTGCAAGGTCTTTCCCAAAGGGGACAGAGATTCTCCTTCAATCAAGGGATTCTTGGTCTGTGAATTGATTTAGGTCTGAAAAATGAGTAAGAGGCTGTGACAGTGGTCAGATTTTGGCTACCTGACTTAGAGCTCTTCCTGTTATAAATACCAAGCATATCAACCTCTACTAGGCTGCATATCTATTTTGTTCCTAGGGCAACTCTGTGGGCCAAGGCAGTCTGATTGCATGTACATACCTGCTGCCCTTTAAGGTGGATATACCCACATTATCTTTGGTGGTTAAGTGCTGCTTGGCCTCTGCTATTCTGGGATCCTGTCATCCCCATCGAAATCAGGGAGACCATCTCAATAGTGGCACCCTCTATAGTGATACATGGCTTACAGAGGGGAAAATCCACAGAGATTTCAAAGATGCATGCCTTCTCACTATTCCTCAATTCTTCAGTAAAGGGAGAGTCTTCTGGGCCATTGCATGAAACACAGGGGATGGTACATAGGTTGCATATAAGTTCAGTGTAACATTTCCCTAAACCTTTGGATTCCCTCTTCCACATCATGTCGGGGAAGCTCTGTGATTTCAGTCTCACAAACTGTAGGCCACCACTGAGTCCAAGTTTCCATCAATCAACCAAGTCAGCTGTTAGAACCACCTCTAGCTGCATGAGCCAACACATATAATTAACACTATAGCAATAAATTTGGCTCAAATAGTGTTATATTTCATCCTCCATGGTCTAACACCCTTAGAATCCACTCCCACACATCTTCTCCAGGTTTCTGCCTATATATTAGCAAAGTCTTATATTTATTTTGGTGTGTAAGTTATTCCTTCCTCCATCACAGTGTGTACCTATCCCCCCCGGAGCATGTTGAGATTTGACATTAGTTACCGGTATAGTGGCATTAGAGGGTAATTGTGGTGGGTTTTGAGGAGAATGTGAATTCCCTCTCAAGGCTTCTGCCCCAGGTGAGGTTGTCACAGGTTTTCAAGCAGAGAAAGCCTACCTCCTCAGACACTGGAGGGCAACCTACTTCCATTGGTAAGAGAGGCTCAGAGTGACATGAAGGTTCAAGATTGTGTTTCATCCGGGTCCAACCCATTCCCAGTTTTGAGATCCTATTATTTAACAATCAACACCCTAACTTTTACATGAGAAACTTGGCACATTTGTGAATTCAACAGTAGCTGTAATTCAGTAACCTGAAAATTAAAATTTTGTGTTTGATTTTCAAGGATTATCATTTTTGTTACTATAATAAATAAGAGCTCCTTTTAGAATTATTATGGAAGCTCTCTGGTTCTCATCCCACAATGTTGAACTGTGCTTGTCTTTTCTCTTTGTAAGCATTCAAAGAACTCAAAAGAATCCACCTCACACCACAGTCCTTATAGTTACTTTACAGCCATAACAGTCAAGTGTAGCTGCCACTTGGGCCCCCAAGGCATATGCTTCAGTTGGTACTTCATCACAATCAGCCACAGGTGACTGACTGACTAATTGGGATGCCCTGTGTGTCATGAATTACTAGCATCTTATTTCCCTTTGGCAAGGAGCTCAGCATTGAGCCCAAGCCCAAAAGCCCAATCAAACCAAACTCTTGATCCCATCTTTGCAGGTCTATCTTTTGGGACTACTCTTGGAACAGGTAAAGCTTAAAAAAATAATTATTAACAGAAGATTAGAGTAATGAGGGATTCACTGGTGATCTATATTCACCTAGAGAATATAGATATAGCAGCAATAAGGATCTAACCTTATAACTAACCCTTGGGCTAGCGGCTGGAGTTCCTAATGAAGAGCTCCCCCAGCCCCTCCCAGGGCTAATAAGATCCAAACCTCATTGGAGAGGGCACAGCCTGCCTCACTGAATGGCAAAGAAGTCACTGTGATACCACACATGCAGAACTTATTGAAAATCTGCCCTCTGGAACTTGTTACAAATCTGACTGTAGGGTGCCTGGAAAGCTATTCATGGGGTAGTGTCTCACCTTAGGCCCTCCCCTACAAAACCACCAGAGTTGGGGACATGGGAGGAAACTGCTAGCCCCCAAGCACTATAGGAGCTTAGCCCTGGAGAAAGCCAGGTATGCTGAAAAAGCCAGCCTACCAATACACCAAAACCAGGAAGCAAAGACCTTTTTTCCCTGTAACGTCCCTTCAGTGACCTCTACTGACAAAGCTTCAGCCCCAGCTGGCAAAGGACAACTTACTGAAAAAAGCCCAGATCCATTTTCACAGTACAGTCAAAAAGGGTGAATTTGGAGTTGAGAGGCAATAAATCAATAACTGGCACAAGCATCACTTCTCAGATTCCCCTCATAGATTTTGTAGCCAGACGTCTACACCTGCCTGGAGGGTCCTTTGGCAGGCTCCTTTCTCCCAGGTTTCACCTGGAAGTCACCAAAAGCAACGGAGGAAAAGAGGAGTCTGAAGAGAATTCGCAGGCCCCTTCTCTTTCTTTTCGAACCCACAGCTCCTCACCGAGTTTCCGACCAAAGTCCTATACGCCCTGGTCCCCAGGAACAGGAAACATGGGCAGCGAAAAAGAAGTGGGGAGAAAGCTCAGCCCCTGCCTGCGTAACGTGCGCTGCTGGCGCCGGGCCGCTGAGGGCCTCAGGTCCAGCAACGCTGCCACCCAGGTCACAACAGCCGTCTGATGTCTTCCCACCGCCTGGGGCGCAGGGAGGCGGGCGCGGGGCGGGCCCGGCGAGCGGAGCGCTGTGATTGGGCGCCGGGGGGCCCGCCCCTTCATCCCGGCGCGTCGGGAGAGGGTGGGGCCAGCCGCCTGCTCGACTCTGGGGCTGCGGGCGCTTATTGAGCCAGTGGCTGCCGCGCTGCTGCTGTCTCCTCCTGCTCGTGGCGGGCGGTGCAGGAGCGCCGAGTGGCGCTGGAGAACCGGCGCTTCCTTTCGCAGCTGCCGCCGCCATCTCCACGTTTGCGGGGCGGGAAGGAGGGAGGGAGACTCGCGGCTACAGCTGGAGCGGGGTTCTCTCCGGGGACGGTCCGCTCCTTGCTCTCCTTTTCCTCCTCCGCGCGCCGCTGACGCCCGCCCCCTACGCCCTCCTCGCGCAGCCCGGGTCCGAAAGGGAGAGAGGAGCGGCCGGGCTGGAGAGGCCAGCAGCCAGGCGCGCGCTCGGAGGAAACTGCTGCCCGATCCGTGTACCTCCGCGCCCAGAGTGCACCCCGGCCCGGCCTCGGAGGCGGCGGCAACAGGAAGGGGCTCAAGTGGGGGAGGCGGGGGCGGCGCCGCGGGGGCGGGCCCGGCAGTCCCGGCGCTAAGTTGTGGGGCCCGGCTTTCCCGACCCGAGGCTTCTCCCCTCGGGTCCTCGGACGTAGCTCCGGGCCGCCAGCCCCGGAGCCGCCGGACCCGCACCTCCTCGGTGAGGAGGGCGCGCCTGCCGTCGTCGAGAAAACTTTTCCTGCCGACTCGGTCGGGGCGGCGGTGGCAGGAAGTCCGGGCAGCGACCTCTCCTCTGCCTGCCCCGCGCGCCCTGCCGGCTGCCGGCGCTGAGCTCGAGATCAAGTTTGCGGGGGCCCCTTCCGGGCTGCAGGCGGGTCCCGCCTCAGGAGGGACGCCCGGCCCCAGGGAGGGCGGCGGCCAGGGCGAAGGCCGAGGTCCCCTGGTGGCGCCGGAGACAAGGTGCGGAGTGCGGCCCGGATCCGCACCCGCTGCCGAGGGCGTGGAGAACAGGAGCCCGGGAGCAGGGAGCCTCCGGCGGCCGCTTCCAGGAGTCCACAGCCCGCCTCGTCTTCTGAGTCAGGACAGTGTCCTGGCCCCCAGTCTATCGAGGAAAAATGAAGTTAAGCCGCCAGTTCACTGTGTTCGGCAGCGCGATCTTCTGTGTGGTGATCTTCTCGCTCTACCTGATGCTGGACCGGGGTCACTTAGACTATCCCAAGAGCCCGCGCCGCGAGGGCTCCTTTCCCCAGGTAAGGACAGGGAGAGCCGGGGCGCGGGGCTCCGAGAGGGTAGGCTTGGGGGCCCCTTGTTACCGGCTGCTCCGCGACCTCTCTCTCCCGCCGCGGCCCCGCGCCGGGGCAGGGTGAGGCCGGACCGGAGGAGAGTCTGAGCCGCCTCCAGCCCCGGCTCTGCAGCGTTCCAACGGCGGTGACCGCGACCCGGGAGCCTCCTGGTCCCGGGCGCGCCGAGTTAACAAAGTGCCGGGCGGCTTGCGGTGGCTGGATCGCGCTCGGGGGAAGTGGCCATGTCCCCGCACTCGCACCCGGGCCTGTTTGGGTGGTCTTGGGCACCTGCTGGCCGGGGACCGGGCGCGGCGTGAGGCTCTCCCCGCCAGCGCAGAGCCCGCGCACCGCTGTGGGTAGCCCCTTGGCCCGCACGGGGTTAAGCTGCACAGACCCCCTGCGCGCACCCAGTCGCGGAAATGGATCAAACAGACCCCATCTGGGCGTATTTTTACCCCTCACTGTTTCTTGAGAAATAAACAAAAGTTTATTTCGTGTTGTAGTCCTCTTAGATGTGAATCTGTAGGGTTGATTTTAGTGTCGTCATTTGTCAGCTATTACGTCGGGTTTGTTTGGAGCAGACGTGGGAGCCTAGTGGGGAAGCGCGTGTTATACTCTGGCCGGAAGCTGTGGGGCGCTCAGTCCTGCGCCCAGCGGCCAAATTGTCAAACGAGTCGGGAAGACGACCCGTCTTAAGTCTTTTATTTAAAGTTACTAAAAATAAGCAAATGTACACGATCGGTTTAATTTGGAAGGATACCGCGCCGCGTGTGCAATTTCAGTTTCAAGTTATTTTCCAGTGACCTGTGCACTTCAGAAATTTCAGTAAAACTAGGTATTGTGTAGTATCCTCTGTAATGAATGAACGTGAACTCAAAACCCTCACAAGCTGATCTAACGATTACTTGTTTAGGGACAGAGAAACATGGGACTTGAGGAGGCTAACGTTTTAATTTTTTTTCTTTTGTGACAATTTAAATGACCAGAGTATCCTTGCAATATGCTAGAGCAAATGGCTTGAATTTAAACTACAAACTTTACCTGAATTATTATGGAAGTGAAAAAAGACCCCTTTGTGGATGCTTTCATCAATACAGAGCACTCAAAATATTTTGCAGGTGGAGGTATTAAAAATCTTGTTGTGAACACATGCATCAAATTTTAAAAGCTTTCGCTTCTCGTAGGTAGTATGATTGAGAAAATATAGTGAGATAAGCTCTATGGGATATCTTTAAATGTTGAGTTTAGAGTTGTTACAGTGCTTGTTGATGAGTTTGGATAAAACAGTTCAAAAAAGATGAACCCTGTGAAGCCAGAGCAAAAGGAGGAGTTCTAAGGTCTAAGCTTGCTTTAATATGTTGTATAATTTTGGGGCTAAACTTACTGAGATTTTTTTTTTTGCCAGTAACTGCATTGTCAGAATTTTCTCCATTACAGGAAAAATCATAAAAGCTGATATATTTTACTTGAAGTGTTATCTTGAATAATGTCCTTTGGCTTTGGCACGATGGACATTGGAAATGATTTATGCAAACAAGTGGGACAGGAGTTCTCTGGCAACCTTGACATTTTACTGATTCTAAAGAAGTGAGTGACTCATTCACTTACTGGTAAATTTTAGGTAAAGTTAATTCCAATATTTTAATATCCAGCCCTAGTCCTTGTCAAGGGGCTGAAGTTCTGCTTAGAGAGTAAAGCATTTGATGGAAAGTGACAGTGGCTGCTAGAAGAGAAGGCCCTGTCTGTATTCTGTTTTTGTGCAAGGGGAGAGGGTTTGGAAGATGGAGCTTTTTATACCTAAGGTTGCTTTTCTCAGATTTTTGGTGCGGGAAGAAGGCCCCCTTTGCTGATTTAGTTTTGGAGAGCCACAGAATCCCCAAACAGGTGGACAGGACAAACGCTCTGTAAGCTTAACTCGTGTTTGTCTGACATCAGCCTGTGTCTTACACAAAAAAAGTCAATTCTGGAAACCGTCACCCAGTAGGTGAGGAAACTGAGGCACAGAGAGATTGACTTGCCCAAAGCCACACAGCTCAAAGCTGATATTTGAACAGGTGGCCTCCGGAGTCTAGGCTCTCAGCCATTACGCTCTCCCACCTCTTAGAAATTTTTTGCCTACTGTTTAGGCCCCAGTCAGCTTTGTGGAAAAATCTGATGTCGAAGGAGGAGCATGTTGCTCTATGCCTCCTTAGCTTATGACTTTTCTTTTTGTAAGGAACTTTTATTATGGAGCTCTAATGAATGTTCTCCTTTTTCTGAAACATTTAATGTTTGAGATTTATACCTCTCCCAGAATGTCTTCTAGCTCACTTTAGAGCTAAACATTATAATGAAAACCATTATGCAGCACAGCCTCTAGCATTTGAGTTGATTTTTTTTTTTTTCACTGCTTCTAACTCACATGTAAACCTTAATTTGATGCGAACACCAAACACAGCAAAACTAGGTTGCAGTATATTGTATTTCTTTGGTGTGTTTGGCTACTGAATTCCTTAGTTTTAGTAGAGCCAAGCTAGTCAGTCACTATCATTGTTTTGGTGTCTATTAGAATAATTTATTTAGAAAGGGATTGATTTCCTCTGAATTGTCCATTTTAGTTTCAGTTAATATAGAACCTTCAGGAATGTATATGGTCCATCTTATAAGCAAGATATGTTCTAAAACCATCCAAGATTGAGAGCAATCTATTTGCTAGCAGTTATTCTGGCTTTCGTTCTTTTTCCCTCCTCCCACGACTCGGGGTTTTCCACCACTTGGCCAGACTCTGGGGTGGAAGTGGGCCCAACTCAGGGTGCTCCAGTTTCTCCCATCCTGGAGCAGCTGCCTGCCTCTGAGATAGTCTTTGGAAGGCTTTCCCCTGTACTGCTGGGAGGAATTCCTTTGAGGCCTGGAGACAGCAGGTGGCCTTGTCTATTTTAGCTTGTGTGTATATTTGGGGGTTAATAAATCTCAGCTAGAAAAATTAAAGTTCCCCTCTAAATGAGAGGCTGGCCAGGACCTAATGCCCTGAAGATGCTTTGAGGTAGCTTGTAAGAATGCCAACAGATGGAAAGGAGAAACATTGTTAAAGTCTTCCTGAAATTCTTCATCACTTCTTACAAGCTGATTACACAAGTTGCTTACTGTCTACATTGGGTATAATAGGATGTCTTATTAATATCTTATGGTTGCATCTGGAGAATTAAATTAATGAGTCAGGTTTTGTATAACAAATGATCGGTCTTTAAATAACTAGTATAGCATATGACCATAGGGATTAATAATTAACTCTTCAAGGTCTCTTCAGAGATTGAAACTGATGGAAAATGTTCAAGTGGAGTTCAGACTTGATCTTTGTGCGCAGACAACAGTTATCACCTGAGAAAGTGAGAATGTCTTTAAATAAATATTTGATTGAAAGACATTGGAAGGTGGCGACTTTTATGCCTTCTGTTTTTTTAACTTTTATTATATGAAAAGTTAATACATATAGAAAAATATGCCTAGACACTTTACATCTCTAGTGCTTTTTAAAGAGTCCAACATAGCTGATGTTTAATAAAAGTTGACCTCAATCCCCCAATTGTTTTTTCTTGCTTTCAGAAATCTGTGAATGTTCAGAACAATATATAGAAAAATATGACCTTCTCTGCTTCTTTACACTCCAGTGCCCTCTCTTTATAAACATACCACTTGTTGTTGGGGTTTCTGCAGGTGTGTATAAGGGAGTTTGTTTCATTTCTTGGAGTATAATGTTTGAAATCTGTGACTTTGGGGAAGTGATGGAACTTGGACAGTGGTGGCAGCCAGGCATTTAGGAGGAATGCAAAGACATGCAAGCCTCGGGTCTCCGCTACCTGCTCCCGAGTCCAAAAGTCCTGCAGGACTCCCGCCCAGCATGTTTCACTAAGACCCGAGCTTACTTCCTGTACACCAACTGGGACAGACACTCATGACTTCATCTGATCTGAAAGCTTAAGTTTATTATTTTTTTAATTGAATTGAATGTGTTGTTCCCAGATCAACACTGTTATTAGGGCCTAAATAAGTACTTTTGTTAGGGAGATGCTGAAATCCTGTTTATCTGAAGGAGGTTTTCTTTGTGACTCATTAATTAGCCTTAAGGGATATCTGGGCTGTGGGCAAAATATTGACTAAAATTACCACTTTTATTTGTTGTTTTTACTTTGAGTAAGCTATTGTTTTTGTGATAGCTGTTAAAACTTGGGCCCTTTTTGACAGATGGGAATAAGTGTTGAGATTTTCCTAGAAGGTGTAGTTGAGTAGCTGCTGCTGTGTTCCTGCTTTGTTCTTAGCTTCTTGAGCCCAGCAGTCTTAGTTTTCATTTCTTGCTTTGTTCCCTCACTTCCATGGAGAGGGAGCATCTCACATCTTTAAGAAAATGGGAGGATATTCAACAGTTGGGATATAATCTCTGGTTGCTGGGCTGTAAAGGCCTTGTTGGGTTTTTGGCCCCTTCCGTCTTGGTGGTCAAGTTCCTGGTAACATGAGCTTTTACATTACATGTAGAATGAAGGAGAGGAGGAGGAACTCTAAAAGAAGGAGTTTCGCTTCTTTTCATAGTTGTGATTAGTAGGTTGATCAGGAGAGGAAGTAGACATTTTAGCTAAAATGAGTTTCTGTTTTCAGTTATAGATTTCAAACCTAGTTGTAAATTTTAAGGTTGAAACCATGTTTAGTTTCAAACAAATTTGAGGGTTGACTGTACTAAGTGGAGTTCAGACCTAGTACTTGAGTATTGCTAAATTTGCCTTGTGATAGGGAGGAAGCAATCATTTGATTTGAATGAACTCAGTCTTGAGGTCATAATGTAGCTTTTCTGTGAGATGGTATATTTAAGGTAATGGTATTTATACTTCTATGCAGACAAGCCCATAGTAGGTATCCAGTAAATATTTTATGTTAAATTTGTAAACTAACATATTGTTTGCTAAAGAAAAGATCAACCTAGAAGCACTTTAGTTTAAAACTGTATATAAACTACCTTTGGCTGCCTCTAGCCCAGAGTTTCACTACCTTGTTGCTATTGACATTTTGGGCTGGATAATTCTTTGGTGTTAGGGGGCTGTCCTATGCATTGTAGGATGTTTACAAGCGTCCCTGGTCTCTACCCAGTACATGCCAGAAACACCTTTCTCCTTCCCTTTCTCCCCATTATAGCAACCAAAAATGTCTCCAGAGATTGCTAAATGTCCTCTGGGGGGAAAATCAACCCTGTTGAACACCACTTTGGCTGCAGTCTAGCCAAAGGCCTATTTTTTGTGCCCACTGCACCTTGTTAGCATTTTGCATTTTAGGAAGGAGTGATCAAAAGGGTTAATTCTAATACTCAGAAGGATAACTAGCATCTTTTGATGATTGAAATGTATCCTTTCTCTGGATGCCTAAAATTCACTTAACCTTTTTAGGATTCTACATTGCAATATGTTACAAAAAATACAAAGATAGATTATGTTCATGTGCAAGTTAAAGAAAAAACAAGATTATTATAATGAAACTTTTTTTTTAATTGGATACACGTATTATTCTGAGAAAAGAATTATAGTCAGGTGATAGTAAGTAGATCATCTTTTACTTTCTACAAATTTGATTAGAAGTTGGCAGTAGTCCAGATTTATTCCCCTTGCCTTTTAGCACAGGAAGATAAGATGTATTGATTAGTAATAAGGTGGTATAAAAGTCATATGCAAAAATAATTTGAGATGTCTGAAATTTTCTCAGGCAAGCTATTTACTTTCTTCAGTGTATTACTTTATTTCTGTTAATTCTGATGATTCTGGTTACTGCATTTTATGTTCCTTCTTGAGATGAGAAAAAGCAGGAAAAGAAACTGGAACGTAAAGTGGATTAGGACTCCCTCCTGTTCATTTCATTTTGTTCTAAATAGCCTTTTTTAAGATGGGGATGGAGGTAGGGATGGAAAAGAATGAAGTTCTTGGCAAATACACTCTTTCCTTCCCTTTTTGTCCCTAAGGCCTCTAGTCTTGAACTCTGCCTGAGTCAGCTAACTCTGGGCCAAATCCAGCCTGCCACCTGTTTTTGTAGGGCCACAAGCTAAGAATGATTCTTACGTTTTTAAAATGGTTAAATATTTCATGACATTGCCACTCTGGCTGCTTTTGTACTACAAGGGCACAGTTGAGTAGTTGTGACAGAAACTGGTCCACATTTACTATCTGGCCCTTTAAAGAAAAAGTTTGCGAATTCCTGGTTTAAACTGTATTTCTCTGTGATTAACATTGGAGGTAAATAGTGTGGTTAGATCTGTTGAAACAGAGGTGGGATAATTAAAAACAAACAAAATTCTCGTAAACTGGTTATTAGATAAGCGTTAGTCAAACTTAGTGTTTTGAGAGTGTGGTTTAAAACTAATGTTATCTACATATTTCATAGATTTCCAAGTATCTTCAGGGAACTTCTATGCTAGAGCATGGACATGCTTGACATGTTTGTTTCCTTTCTATCACCTGAAGGTTTCTCACTACAGGGCTGCTCTGGGACCGGGGGTTCTGGGACATGAACTATGCAAAATTGATCCATAGTCTTAAGATTGAAAACCCTGACTTTCTTGTATTTTGGATTTGCTGTAATTCACAGATGGGCTGAATTTTGAACCTAATCTGACTGCTTGGGTTAGTTAGTACTGTAGAGGGAGAAACTGGGTCCAGGTACCTTCTTCATAAACCATAGCTGTGGGCCGGAACTTGGCAGTCCTCTCTGGGACCTTGAGGGCTGCTCAGCTTGGAGGCGCGGAACTACCAGGATGTCCTCAGCAGCACTGGACTGCTTCTCTGCCTATCAAAGAGTAATTAATTCCTGCTAATTTTGTTCCTTCTCATGCTTCTTAACGATTACGTGCGACTTGCTTCATTCCTTGTTTCACAGGCCACCATCCCATCCTCAGAGATTTTGCTATCACTGTTGAATTGCCGTACACCTACTCTGAACAAAATGGGTGTAATTCTCATTGAGGGGTGTTGCAATTTTTAAGAATTTATGCATTTTTCACATATAAATGGATTTCCCACTGGTTTCCTTTGCTGGTAGGCACCTTTGGAAGTCTAGAGAAACTAAATGCTTTTTTCCAAGGGCAGAGCAGGCCCCAAATGTGACCCTGTCCCACCAGTGAACCTCATTGTCCTGAATCAGGAATCTGGAGAGCCGGGGAATTTGCCAATGATTTTTTCTTTTAAACACGTTTCTTCCCCTGATGGTGTTTAGTTTTGTGATGGGAAGCTCTTCCCCTTCAGGGTGAAGCTGCACTTTGGGGCTGAAGATGTGCTTCGCAGCAGTTGCCTTCTGTTCCTTCATACCAGAGGTGTGGAGGAACGTGGAATGTATGGGTCCTAGCCTTTGTGATAGCATTCCTACCTGTGGAGCGTTAGAGGATGGAAACCTGAGAATGTGAATCATTCTCAGAATTATTTTCTACAGAAAAAAAGTCCTGAATTTACATTTTTAGAATCTAGTGAGCACCCCAGAAAAGTCATTATGTGAAAAAGTCAAACAGAATTTTAGAGTAGGGAGGGTTCTTCCAGGTCAGGTAATTTAGTCTTTGATTTTCCAGATAAGGACCCTGAGACACATAAACTGGACTTCAACAATTTGCCCCAGATCCCATAACCAGTCATGGCATACCTGGGACGTGCGTTCAGTGTCCTTTCTGTTGTATGATACCCAGCATGTATTTGACAACTTACTATGTGTTAGGTACTTTGGAAATTATGATGGGCAGATATGTTACTTGCTTTGACAGAGCCTCTTAGTTATTTGAGGGGAGACAGTTGCTGTTTGTGAAATAATTAGAGACAGTTGAGTGTTATTTAATTATTCATTAAGAGTTAAAGAAGTTAGAGCAGTGTCTGGTATGTAGAAGATGCTCAATAAATGCTAGTTACTACTAATGAACAGAGATTTAGGGGGTACTTACTATGTACCGGGCGTTGTTGTAGGTTCTAGGGATACCGGAGCTAAGAAGAGGAGTCTGTGATCTTAATTTATATTCTTGATATAAGGGCAAAGGCCTTAAAGGGGATTCAGAAACAGAACTAAGTTCTGGTAATGGCCTAGGTCAAGCTGACTATAGGATATGGGAAAGAAGCTAGACTTTTCTGATTGGGTACGACTTTGAAGGGAGAAGGACATTCCTAGTGTGAAGTACAATGCTTCTGAAGGCCTGGAGTCGTGGAGGAGCTTGGCATCATGAGAAGAGCTGAGGAGACTGGATGTAGAATCTTTGGTGCTTATAGTTGGGAAAACAGGATGGGTTGTTTGGAATCAGATTGTGAATTGCCCTGAGAGCCAGTCAGAGGAGTTGTGAGTTGGATAGTAGTGAATCATTCAAAGTTACTGAGGATACCAGAAAGCTGCTTGAGAAAAGCAGTGTTGGAGAATTAATTTCGTAGAAAATTTTAGACCTGGAAGAGAGCTAAGAGAATATTCAATCTAGATTATTCTGGTAGCAATGTGTAGGAAGACTCAGAAGCAGGAAGGAACTGAGAATCTGTTTGAGGTAATACAGACATAAGGCAGTAAATCCCTGTACCAGGATTGAATTGGCTAGAATCAAGAGGAGGAGGGAAAACGTGGAGACATTTTGTAAAAAGCATCATCAGGGCTTTCTAAAAGATTTGATACAGGGTAATGATGGGTGGCTTGAGTGAAAAAATTTCTCCCACTTTTTTCCTTTGGAGCATTTGGAGACTGCTTGTACTGTTTGCAGAAGGAGATAGTTTGAAAGATAAGCTGGTTTGAGAAGCGAAGTGCAGTTTCATTTATGATGAGGTGGGTGTGAGTGGAAATAGCCAAGTGGGCTGGAGTGCCAGAGTGGGAGAGCAGGGAAAGGAGATGCTGATCTGGTTGTCATCAGCTTAGTTGAGAATGAGTGAGCTTGCTAGGGGATTGTGCTTTGTGAGAAGAGAGCAGAGAGCCAAGTACATTTCTTATAGCCAAAAGCTATGCTTCTTATATTAAGATGATCGTGTAGCAGATGTTAATAAAATGAAGCAGCTTGTATTCAAATTGTCAGAAACCAGCTCATTGATCAGCATACCTAAGAAAAGATAAGACTATCATAAGGAGGGATTTCAAAGAAGCGTTTCAGTAGGAAACTAAAAAAGACCTTCTCATCTTTGGCCCAAATTATGGGGCTAAATTATTTTTTCTAGGCTATAAGAACAGAAAATAGATTACTGTGTGTTTGTGTTGGGAGTGGGGGGGAAGAGGAGTGGAGAAGGAGAGATGTTGATTAAAGATAAAAAAGCAACACCTCAGATAGGGGCCTCATAGCTCCAAGTTCTGAAGATCAGACAGATTTCTGAGAATACCCCCAAACTGCCTCTTGCTTATAATAAAGAAGAGCCCTTCCCATTTGACTGGTGACTGACCCCCTCACAAACTGAAGAAATAAGCACTGTCTTTGTCTCAGGACCACATCTTGAAAACTTGTGGGGCCAAATGAGGACAACACTTTAGATGCAAGATATTTCTTGTGACTTTTAGGGAGAAGATCTAAACAATAATTGTTTAAAAGAAAAAAGGTTGGAGAAGAACCCAAGAAATTTGTATCCGTAACTCATTTTTGAAAGCTGATGGTATGATATTTAGAAGTTTGCTATTATTATATTTTTAGATATTCTATTGTGCCTTACTATTATGTTTGTTGCTTCTGTAGTATTTACCATGCCCGACCTTGCCCTTGTAGATCAATTGGTTCAGATGGATTTTTATGAAGTCCGTAGGAAAGGATTTGTAAAACTTGAGAATCTTTGGTGCTTGTAAAAAAAAAAAAATAGCTAGGAAATTCAGAAGTTATAATCATTCAGATAAGGTTTGCTAAATACGTGTCTCCTATCAGTAAGGAATAGAAGGGGCTTATTCAGGAAATGATTAGTATGAATAAGATTGAAGCCAGGCTGATTATCTACTTAATACAACCCTGCCTTCAGAGGCTCCCCCAAACTATTTCTGCATGAAAAACCATCTTAGACATGTCAATTGCATTTATTTTAAGAGCTAATACTGTTTAGATTGATTTGCTTTTTCATTACTGACAATTATTCTCTTTTTGCGTTAAAATTGTGTTTCTCAAAATTACTTGTGTAAAATTATAATATGTCGATGAAACTTTTATTAGCAGATCCTAAGAAATAGTGTATGCCATTCATCCATGGGGAATGAGTTTAGGTAGTATAAATGGATAGTGCTTAATAACCTTTGTTTACAAAGATAAGCATATGTCAAAAAATATAAGACAGATTAACCAACATAGACCAGCAATAATTGACCAGATGACATATGACATCGTGATCCTGGTTCCTTGGGAATTGTTGTGGCCTGAAAGTGCTTCCCGTGAACTTTCATGTATGTTCTTGAGTGGGGTACACTGTTGTCATATTATCTCAGAGTGCTGTGTATAAGAATAGAAATACAGGGGCTGGCCCGGTGGCGTAGTGGTTAAGTTCACGTGCTCTGCTTCGGCGGCCTGGTGTTAACAGGTTTGGATCCTGGGCATGGACCTATATACTGCTCATCAAGCCATGCTGTGGTGGCATCCCATATTCAAAATAGAGGAAGATGCCACATTTTCTTAATCCAGTCGTCGGTCGAGGGACACTTAGGTTGTTTCCACTTCTTGGCTATGGTGAATAATGCTGCAATGAACATAGGGGTGCATAAACCTCTTTGGATTGTTGATTTCGGGTTCGTTGGATAGATTCCCAGTAGTGGGATGGCTGGGTCATAGGGCATCTCTATTTTTAATTCTTTGAGGAATCTCCATACCGTTTTCCCTAGAGGCTGCACCAGTTTGCGTTCCCACCAGCTGTGTATGAGAGTTCCTGTTTCTCCACATCCTCTCCAACACTTGTTGTTTTTTTTCTTGGTGATTATAGCCATTCTAACGGGTGTGAGGTGATATCTTAGTGTTGTTTTGATTTGCATTTCCCTGATGATTAGTGATGTTGAACATCTTTTCATGTGCCTATTGGCCATCTGTATATCTTCTTTGGAGAAGTGTCTGTTCATTTCCTCTGCCCATTTTTTGATCAGGTTGTTTGTTTTTTTCTTGTTCGGTTGTGTGAATTCTTTATATATTATGGAGATCAACCCCTTGTCAGATGTGTGTTTTGCAAATATTCTCTCCCATCTGGTGGGTTGTCTGTTCATCTTGATTCTGGTTTCATTTGTCTTATAGAAGCTCTTTAATCTGATACAATGGAATACTACTCAGCCATAAAAAAAGACAAAATCGTCCCATTTGCAACAACATGGATGGGCCTGGAGGGTATTATGTTAAGTGAAATAAGCCAGAAAGAGAAAGACAAACACTGTATGATCTCACTCATATGTGGAATATAAACCAACACATGGACAGAGAAAACTGTATTGTGGTTACCAGGGGCAATGGGGGTGGGGATGGGCACAAGGGGTGAAGGGAATCATATATATGGTGATGGACAAACAAAACTGTACAACCCAAAATTTCACAATGTTAGAAACTATTAAAACATCAATTAAAAAAAAAAATAGAGGAAGATGGGCACATATGTTAGCTCAGGGCTAATCTTCCTCAGCAAAAAGAGGAAGATTGGCAATGGATGTTAGCTCAGGGCCGAGCTTCCTCACACACACACACACACACACACACACACACACACACAACACACAAGAATAGAAATACATTAAAAATATGTTTTAGAAAAACAATCAGTGTGGTTTTTAAAAAATTTTTTTTGCAGAAAATAGTATTCCAAGAACAATTTGGGAAATACTGAATTAAGGAGAATTCTATTAGTCAACTCTTAATTTGCTTAGTGCCACTTAATTGCAGTTATTAAATGTATTTGAAAATAATAAAGCTGCATTGTATGAAAATATTTTATAATCCAAACATTTTGTCCTACTTACAAGCCCTTCTTCTAATAATCATTTTTAAAAAGATACCTGTTTTGCAGAATTTATAAAATAGCTTGATGCCTAAAATGTTGCCTCAACAGGAGGTGGTTTCTGTGTAGCTGCAATGGGCTGGTGCATGTGGGGGCCATATGGTTCTAATCTAAATATACATCTGGAAACTCATAGGTAGAAATGGAGCTGTGGAGAAAGTGCCAGCAACTGGAGTCCTGAGCACATTTTTGGAAGTGGTGAGAGGACGGGGATTGCAAAGGTAGGGAAAACCGGTGTGGCCTGTCATTACTCCAGGTCAGGGCTGGGATCCTCTATAGTGATTCTGGCAGCTGCAGTGTGGTCACCCAGGTGCGGCACAAGTCCTTTGAGTACCCTACTGGGGCAAGGGATGAGCTTGGAGTCCCAGCTCTTCTCTTCACAGTCGCTTGGCTCTCTTGTTGTATACCTGCATCTGAGTAGGCTCTGTCACGGTCACACCTAGGCAGGTGTGAGATTCATGAACAATGATTTGCCAGGGCAAAGACTGCATTGCTCCTGTGTTTTGGCAAGATATTATGTGATTAGATATTCTTTATGCTCACATGGTGAGGGCATTTATTTCTTTGAATGGATAAGTGGAAGCACAAAGACAATACCTTGGAAGAGATTCAGGCATAAGCTCCGGGTCTGGGAAATACCATTAAAAGGTCATTTGTAGCTGTGGTTTGTGGCTGGTGGATGGTGAAGTCAAGTTACATACATAACTGGCCGCAGCCCCAGATCACACTCTTTTTGGCCTCAGCACTATGCATCTTAAGGGGTGGAGTGGTTCCTTGAGGGGTTACCTGTCACTTTATCAAACCAAAATGCTCTCCTGTTAAGTGCCTGAGATCTGACTAAATAGCAGGATTTTCTGTGCGGTTGAATAGCAGCTGACTGACTTGGAACTACTGCAGTAACAGTGACACCCTGGCTGGAAATACAGACTCTCTTTTACCGAATCACTGTTCCTATATTTAGCTTTAAGGCAGTGGTTCTTAACTGAGGATGTGTGAGAATTGCCTGGTGAGCCTTTTATGATTATAAAAGGCGGATCTGTGCACTCTCTCTAGGTAATCCCATTCGTTCCCAGTGCTGTAATTCGTATTTATACTGACCGCTCAAGTTTATGTATTCTCCTCACTTTCAGGCTCGCGTGCCTACCTGACACCACCATTGCGTTAATAGTTCCAGAACAGAACCTTTGCCCCTCATTCTGCCCTTTCCACAGCATTCCTTGCTTCCCTAAAGTGTCACCCACCATTCTCCCAGTTGCCCCAGCAAAAAACATCATCCTCCCAGTTGCCTCAGCAAAAAATAGAGGCCATTTTTCTTTTTTTCCTGTCCCTCCCTTTCCTAGTTCATCTGTCCTGTCAAATGCTTTCACATTCCTCCACCTCCGCTGCCTTGGTCCAAGCCGCCATGGTGGTTACCTGGCAAACTGCAGCAGCCTCTTATTCCACTTGCGTCTCCATAGCTCCAGAATAGCTTTAAAACGCTTTTTATTCATTGGCCCTAAAACTGTCCAAGATGAAGATTTGATGTTTCTTTCCCTGAACAGTATTTTTAACCATAAAGTCTTTTCCTACCTCCTTTATTCATAGATAGGTGTATAGCCTTGTTAGACCAAAATATGCCCCTGGGAAGACAGCTTATAAAGTCACATGGGCTCACCCTCTGTTGCTCCATTGCATGGGCTCTTTAGGCTCACAGCAGCTCTCCAGCTCTTCTGGGGGTTATTTGGGCAGACTTCTTCTAACAGGGACTGCAAGTGTAAGGATACTTTCTAAACTTTTTTTATATAGGGTCAACTCTTTGCCAGGTATATTAGTTTCTTATTGCTACTGTAACAAATCACAACAAACTTAGTGACTTAAAACAAGAAAAATATATTATTTTACAGTTTTGCAGGTTAGAAGTGTTAAATTGGTCTTTTTTTGTGTGTGTGTGAGGAAGATCAGCCTCGTCCTAACATCTGCCAATCCTCCTCTTTTTTTGCTGAGGAAGACTGGCCCTGGTCTCACTTCCGTGCCCATCTTCCTCCACTTTATATGGGACGCTGCTACAGCATGGCTTGCCAAGTGGTGTGTCGGTGCGCGCCTGGGATCGGAACCAGCGAACCCCGGGCCGCCGCAGCGGAGCGCGTGCGCTTAACTGCTTGTGCCACCCGGCCGGCCCCTTAAATGGGTCTTAGTGGACTAAAATCACGATGTTGGCAGGGCTGCCTTCCTTCTGGAGGCTTTAGGGGAGAATTCATTTCCTTGCCTTTTCCATCTTCTAGAGGCTGCTGCATTCCAAAGGCCCCCTTCCAGCATGGCATTGCATGGACCTCCTCTTTCATCTTCATATCTCCTCTGTCTCTGACTTTTCTGTATCCTTCTTTTCCCTTATAAAGACCCATATGATTACATTGAGCCTTCCTGAGTATTCTAGGACAATCTCCCCATCTCAGAATCCTTAAGTTATTCACATCAGCAAAGTCTCTTTTGCCATGTAAGGTAACAGATTTATAGGTTTCCGAGATTAGGACATGGACATCATTGGGGAGCCATTATTCTGCCCACCACACCAAGCACTATTTAAACTGATTTGCATATACTAATTTAACACTCATAAACACCTATTATGAATTGTCCCCATTTTACAAATGAGGAAACTGAGACACAGAGAAGTTATGTCGCTTTCCCAAGGTTATACAGCCATTAGTAGTGGAGTCATAATTCAAATTTGGCTTCATTTTATTTCTTTATTTTCCAGCATTGTTGAGATATAATTGACATATAACATTGTGGAAGTTTAAGCTGTATAATGTGTTGATTTGATACACTTATATATTACAAAATGATTACCACCATCATGTTAGCTAACCTCCATCATGTCACGTAGTTACCATTTTTTTTTTGTGGTGAGGACATTTAAGATTTACTCTCTTAGCAACTTTCAAGTATATAATATGATATCATTAGCTGTAATCACCATGCTGTATGTTGGATCCCCAGAACTTACTCGTCTTATAACTGAAAGTTTGTACCCTTTGATTAACATCTCCTCATTTCCCCCTCCCCACAGCCCTTGGTAACTACCATTTGACTCTATGTTTTATAAGTTCAGCTTTTTAAAATTCCACATATAAGTGATACCATGCAGTGTATGTCTTTCTCTGACGGACTTATTTCACTTAGCATAATACCTTCAATATCTATCTGTGTTGTCACAAATGGAAGATTTCCTTCCTTTTTTTTATGGCCAAATAGTATTCCGTTGTATGTGTGTGTGTGTGTGTGTGTCTGTATATATATATTTTCTTTACCTATTCATCTGTTGACACTTAGGTTGTTTCAGTGTCTTGGCTGTTGTGAATAATTTTGCAAAAAATATGGGAATGCAGTCATCTCTTTTGAGATCCTGTTTTTATTTCCTTTGGATATATACCTAGAAGTGGGATTGCTGGATCATATGGTAGTTCTATTTTTAATTTTTTGAGGAAACGCCATACTATTTTTTTTATAGTGGCTGCACCAATTTACATTCCCACCAACAGTGCACAAGGATTCCTTTTTCTCCATATCCTTACCAATACTTATCTCTTATCTTTTTAATGACAGTCATTCTAACAGTTATGAGGTGATATTTCATTGTGGTTTTGATTTGCGTTTTTCTGATGATTAGGGATGTTGAGCACCTTTTCATGTACCCTGTTGGCCATTTGTGTATCTTCTTTGGTAAAATGTCTATTCAGTTCCTGTGCCCATTTTTTAATCGGATTGTTTGTCTTTTTGCTATTGAGTTGTATGGGTTCTTTATATATTTTGGATATTAACCCCTTATCAGATATATGATTTGCAAATATTTTCTCTCATTTCTTAGGTTCCCTTTTCATTTTGTTCATTCTTTTGCTATGCAAAAGCCTTGTAGTTTTATGTAGTCCCATATATTAATTTTTGTTTTTGTTGCTTGTGCTTTTGGTGTCATGTCCAAAAAATCATTGCCCAGACCAATGTCAAGGAACATTTTCCGTATGTTTTTCTTCTGGGAATTTCATGGTTTCAGTTCTTATGTTTAAGGCTTTAATCCATTTCAAGCTAATTTTTGTGAGTGGTATAATGTAGGGGTCTAATTCCATCTTCTGCATGTGGTTATCCAGTTAGTTTTCTCAACACCGTTCATTGAAGAGAATATCCTTTCTCCATTGAGTATTTTTGATTCTCTTGTCAAATGTTAGTTGACCATATGTGCAAGGATTTTTTTCTGGGCTCTTGATTCTGTTCCATTGGTCTATGTGTCTGTTTTTATGTCAGTACCTTACTGTTTTGATTACTATAGCTTTGTAGTACAGTTTGAAATTAGAAAGTGTGATGCCTTCAGCTTTGTTCTTCTTTTTCAAGATTACTTTGTCTATTTGGGATCTTAGGTGATTTCTATACAAATTTTAGGTTTTTTTTTCTGTTTCTGTTAAAAATGCCATCGGAATTTTGATAGAGATTGCATTTAATCTATAGATGGTATTGGGTAATATGGACATTTTAATGTTTAATGTTAATTTTATGGACAGTATTAATTCTTCTGATCCATGAACACAGGATATCTTTCCATTTGTTTTTGCTCTAATCTTTGTTAATTCCTTCTTTCTGCTGACTTTGGGCTTAGTTCTTCTTTTTCTGGTTTCTTAAGGTGTAAAATTAGGCTGTTTATTTGAGATCTTTCCTTTTTCTTAATGTAGGCATTTATTGCTGTAAACTTTCCTCTTGGAACTGCTTTTGCAGCATTCCATGGTTTTTGGTATGCTGTGTTTCCATTTTCATTTGTGTAAAGATATTTTTTGATTTCCCTTTTGGTTTCTTCTTTGACCCATTGGTTGTTCAGGAGTGTGTTAATTTCCATATATTTGTGAATTTTCCAGCATTTCTCCTGTTAATTGATTTCTCGTTTCATTCCATTGTGCTGGGAAAGATACTTGAAATGATTTCGGTCTTTTTAATTTGCTAAGACTTACTTTGTGACCTCTCATATAATCTATCCTGGAGAATGTTCCTTCTGTGCTTGAGAAGAATGTATATTCTGCTACTGTTGGATGAAATGTTCTCTGTGTCTTTTAGGTCCATTTATTCTAAAGTATGGCTCAAGTCCTGTGTTTCCTTGTTGGTTTTCTGTCTGTATGATCTATCTGTTGTTGAAAGTGGGATATTTAAGTCCCCTACTGTTATGTATTGTCTAATTCTCCCTTCAGTTCTGTTAATATTTGCTGAATGTATTTAGGTACTCCCATGTTGGGCACATATGTATTTATGATTGTTGTATCTTCTTGGTGAATTGACCCCTTTATCAGTACATAATGGCTTTTGTCTCTTTTTACCGTTTTTGGCTTAAAGTTTATTTTGTCTGATATGGGTATTTTTACTTATATTCTGTTTTGGTTCCCATTTGCATGGAATATCTTTTTCTATCCTTTCCCGTTGAGTCTGTGTATGTCCTTAAAGCTGAAGTGAGTCTCTTGTAGGCAGCATATAATTGGGTCTTGTTTTTTTATCCATCTAGCCACTGTATGTTTTTTGATTGGAGAATTTAGTCCATTTACATTTAGAGTAATTATAGACAGATAAAGAGTTACTAATGCCATCTTATTAATTGTTGTCTGGCTGTTTTGTAGTTCTCTTGTTTCTTTCTTCCTCTCTTGCAGCTTTCTTTTGTGACTTGATTTTTTGTAGTGATGTGCTTTGATTCTCTTGTCTTTGTGTTTTGTGAATTTTCTTGAGCTTTTTGCTTTGTGGTTACCATGAGGCTTACATAAAACATTTTATTGATTTAACAGTCTATTTTACGATGATAACTTAACTTTGATTGCATACAAAAACTTTACCCTTTTACTCCTCCTCTCTTTTATGTTTTTGATGTCACAATTTACCTCTTTTTACGTTATATATTCATTAACAAATTATTGTAGCTATGGTTATTTTTAATACTCTTGTCTTTTAACCTTTTTACTTGAGTTAAGTGGTTAACACTCCACCATATTACAGTATTAGAGTATTCTGAATTTGATTATATACTTACCTTTACAAGTGTTTTGTGTATTTTCATATGTTTTCATGTTACTAATTAGCATGTTTTCATTTCAGCTTTGAGAACTTCCAGCATTTCTTGTAAGACTCGTCTTGTGGTGATGAATTTCCTCAGTTTTTGTTTGTCTAGGAAAGTCTTTCTCTCTCCTTCATTTTTGAAGGATAGCTTTGCCAGGTTAATTACTCTTGGTTGGCAATTTTCTTCTATCAGCGCTTTGAATATATCATACCACTCTCTCTTGCCCTGTCAGGTTTCTGCTGAGAAATCTGCCGTAGCCTAATGGGAGTTCCCTTATATGTTACAAGCTTTTATTTTCTCTTCTAGCTTTTAAGATTCTTTTTTTGCCTTTGACTTTTGACAGTTTTATTATAAAGTGTCTTGGAGAGGATCTCTGTAAGTTGATTCGGTTTGGCGATCTATTAGCTTCATGAAATTGGATATCCAAATCTCTCCTCAGATTGGGGAAGTTCTCAGCCATTATTTCTTTAAATAAGCTTTCTGCCCCCTTCTCCTTCTCTTTTCTTTCTAGAACTCTTAATAATTTGCAAATTGGTTCTTTTGTTGGTATTCTATAGATCCTGTAGGCTTTCTTCACTCTTTTTAATTTTTCTCTTCTGATTGGATAATTTCAATTGATCTGTCTTCAAGCTCACTTATTCTTTTTTCTGCTTGGTCAAGTCTCATATTAAAGCTCTCTATTGACTTCTTCAGTTTAGTCATTGTATTCTTTGGCTCTAAAATTTCTATTTGTTTCTTATTTATATTTCCATTGCTTTTTTTAACTTCTCATTTTGTTTTCCTGATATTGTTAAATTGTTTATCTGCATTCTGTTGTAAGTCTCTGAGCATCTTTAGAACTATTATTTTGAAGTATTTGTTGGGCCATTTCTGTATCTCCATTGATTTGGGGCCAGTTACTGGAGGTTTACTGTATTTCTGTGGTGGAGTCATGTTTTCCTGATCCTTTGTGATCACTGTAGCCTTGCATAGGTGTTTGTGCATTTGAAGAAGTGGTCAGTTCTTTCAGACTTTATGGACTGACTTCAGTATGGGAAGCCTTTCACCTGTGGGTGGGAGCATGCTGTGACCCCAGGTCTAGTGGTGCAGGGCATCAAGTGCAGGGGTGTGTGACTGCATCAGGTCTAGGGGTGGTGTAATGTCTCTTTAGCTCAGGCTTCTGGGGTCCACAGTATAGACAACTGTGTGGTTCTTGGTGAGTGCTTTAGGATGTCTGGAATGGTTGCAAGAACTATTTGAGTTCTCAGTGGCACCTCTAGTTCCAGTGGATAGGGACCAGGGCAGACAGTGGTAGTGGCCAGAGCCTGTGGTGTGCACATATTTTGGCTGTGGGGGCCAGCAGCAGATGCCTGTGTAGTGGCAGGAGCCAGTTGCAGACATACATATAGTGGTGGGAGCTAAGATAGCAGAAAGGGCTGGAGCCAACTGTGGACACACTGGTAGTTGCAGGGCCCTGGTTGTTGATGTGTACTACTGTGACTGCTCAGTCTCACCATGAGCACATAGCAATGGAAGCTGGTGATGGGGATTAGGCTAGGAGATTGCAGATGCATAGCTGGAGGGTCTAGCTGCAGGTGAGTGTGATGGTGCAGGCCAGTGACAGAAGACAGGGCCTTGGGGCCCACAAGCACTGCAGGGGCCCTGGCTTTAGCCGTGCTCTCCCATGGCTACATAGTCTCTTCCTGGGTGTACATAGGCAGTTGAGGCTGGTGACAGGCGTCAGATGGGCAGCATGCAAGAGCACAGCTGGAGGGGCTAGCCCCATGGCAGTGGGGGTCAAAAGTAGGCATCTAGGCTGGAGTCTTGCACTCCTGCAGCTGGAGAGGCCTGGGCTGTTTCCTGGGCTCCAGAGGGCCTGGGGAGGGAGGGAGTAGGGAGAAACACAGGTGGCTGGCATCAGCGAATGCGAATACATGTGGGGTGAAAACTAAAGAAATCTGCAGTGTTCCATGGCAGCTGTGCTGGCCATTGGTTCCTTCTTCAGTGGTGAAAGCTGCTGGGTTTGTCTGTAGAGCAGGTCACTGTAAACCATGCTCGCTCCCTCTGCATGACTGCTATTGGTAGCCTGTGCTTTTCTTTCTTGTTCCCAGCTCTATCCATCTCTTTGTACGGTGCTCCAAAAGGCTGGGGAAGCTGTTGCTTACTTTGCTCTTTTTTCCCAGCAAAGGAAACTCTTTCGAGCTGGGAAGTTTCCTCTTGGTTTTGAGCAATGCCTCCTTGGGGGATGGGATGATGCAGGCAAAACGAAACTATCTTCCTTCTTTTTTTATGTTGTTATTCTCAGGTTTTTTGTTCCACTGTGTTGCTGGAAGTTTCGTAAGTAGACTCCAGAGCTCTCCCAGAGCAGTTTTGTTCATGATAGCTATCTAATTCTTGATCTTTGTGGGAGGATGGAGTCTGGGGTCTCCTATGCTGCCATTTTGGTAATGTCACTCTCTTGGCTTGAGTTTAGAGTCTCTTCTTAATCATGATTATTGTACCCTTCAAAGTGGTTTTAGAAAGCCATACTTTTATGATAGCAGCAGTAGCAGCAGCAGTAATAATATCTTCATGAGTGCCTACTTGGTGGCAGGCTCTGTGCTAAGTTCTTTTACAACCATTCCAAGCAACGGATATTATCACTGCGTTTTGCTCACAAGGAAACTGAGGCCCAGAAAAGTTAAGTTACTTCCTCAAGGTCACAGTGTTAGTAAGTGCTAAAGCTAGGTTTAGAACCTAGATGGTCTGACCCAGAGCCCAGGTGCTTAACCATTCAGCTAAATTGCCTTTAGTTTTAACTGATAAAGAGAGTCATTAAAAATGAAGATGATCATTATTTGCTG
Organism: Diceros bicornis minor; assembly: GCF_020826845.1. Lineage (NCBI taxonomy): Eukaryota > Metazoa > Chordata > Mammalia > Perissodactyla > Rhinocerotidae > Diceros > Diceros bicornis. Next base: position 32,947,168 of record NC_080740.1, read on the forward strand.
TTATTAAAAATAAAAATGTCGTGAGATGTAATATCCTAGAACAAGAGATAGAGGAATTGGGTAAAAGGATAATTAGGAGAATTATTATCTAGTTAAACAGATTATCAAAGGGTAAGGTTTGTGAATTCATGTCACCCTATAGAGGAGTTCAGGGTTGATTTGCCAAATGGCTTATTCTCAGCTGCTTCCTCTTAGATATTTCACTGACTGTATGAAGTCAGAGGCATAGATCCCAAACCTGGCTGATCACCAGAATCACCTGTGGAACATAAACATTGCAGATTCTGGGGCCCTTCCTGAGATTCCAGAATGGATCCCTGGGATTTGTAATTTTGAGCAGCCTTTCAGATGATTCTGATGGTCACTGTTAGAGCCTGTTCACCCAAGCGCACTTGCTACATGGTGGACACGTTCATTGACAGAATCCAAGTCCAGAAAAATCTTGATGCAATGGAGTGATATGCTGAAGCTAACAAAATGAGATTTGAAGAGGGGAAAAAAGCATATAGGAAAGGTGGTATAGATCTGGAGTTTCAAATACATAGACACACACACTGTGGTGTTTTGTTTCTTTTGAATGCTGTTGGTGGTTATATTACAAACATGTAATAATATTTCCTCTACAGTTCTAACTAGAAACTTGATTTGGTTGAATGAAGATCTTATATCACTGCCATGATAAGAAGGATTCTAGCATCTATTCAGGGTTCTTTTGCCAAACTCCCTCCATCCCCCACATCAGTTGAGAATCATAGCCCATTGAGCCATGGTTACTGATAACAGTGAAAGTTGAAAACCTTTGATTGGACAGCACAGAATCCATAGTCTTTGCCCTAGAAAAGGAGCCACATGTTTTACCCTACTCATGAGGTCATGATTGTCACCTTGTGGCCAAACGTGGGTCATTTCTATATCATTTCTCAAACAATCCATGAAGATCACTCTATTTTTTTAAGGCTTTCCTTCTCATTCTTTCTTACCGACTTTAAGGGTTATAGTGAAGATATTTTCTGGATTTTCTTTCTTAAAAATTGTTATTTTTATTTTATTTGTGTTGTAGGTTTATGTGCCAAAAAATGACATTTAATACGTTCTAGTCTTAGGAAAAAATGTTGCACACTGTTTTTCTTTCTGTCTTTTTTTCCGCCCAGTGAATATTTGCAATTCTGTTGTGTGCCAGGCATTGTGCTAGGCATCAGGGTATAATGATGAATAAAATAGCTATGGTGCCTGTTCTCAATATAGAGATTCATTTATGATGAAGATGGGGATGCAGTACATGAATAAAATAGATAAAAATGCTGTGGAAGAAACAAAAAATAGGTTGACATAGAGTATAACATGAGGAGACCTATTTTTAGATGGGATAGCTGGGGAAGGCTGTGCAGAGGGGACATTTGAGGTGAGACGTTGAATAAATCGTCGTATAAAGAGAGAATATGTACCAAGGTCTTGAGATGGGATGGGGAGGAGCTGGCTTAGAACTGAGATAAGATCAGGGTGAACCTAAGTTGGGGAGAGAGAAAGGGGAAGGGAGATGGATATGCAGGTCCTTATTGATTATAGGGTAAGGTGTTTTTATTTTAAATGCAGTGATAAACTAGCACTGGATTTTAAGAAAGGTATTGCATCTGAGTAGGGCATGGTTGAAAGATATGGATATGGGAAGTCAGTTAAGAGGCTGCTGTCCTAGGCTAGGAGAGATTGTTGGTGGTTTGGACCAGTATGGTAGCAGTTGAGAGGGAGAGAGGTAGAGTGAATCAATAGGTATTTTGGAGGTAGGATGAAAAGAGCTTGTAGACAGGTTGGATGTGTAAGCAGAGTGAGGAAGGAGGAAGAATCAGTTATGCCACCAAGATTTTGGGAGTGACCACTTAGGTGGAGATTAAAGCTACTTACTGAAGACCTGAGGACTGTGTAGAAGGCTTTTTTTTGGGAAGGTGTTTTTTGGACTTAAGTTTGAAACCCAAGTTGAAAAGTCAAGTAGTCATTTGGATATATGAGTCTGTTTTTCAAAGAAGAGATTTCAGCTGGAGATATAAATATGGGAGACATCAGTACAAAAAATGGAATTTAAACCATGGAGTGGATGAGATAATGTAAGACAGTACAAGAGAAGATAGAGGGCTTAGGAGCTAACCTTGAGGCCCTTAGATACTGGGGAGAGAAGGAAATTAATAAACAGTTGGCAGGTGGAAAACCAAGAGCATATTGTGCCGGGAGTGAGTGAAGAAAATATTTCCAGGAGGAAGGAGTGGTAGCTGTGCCAGATGTTCCTCGAGATGACAGATGAGGATGAGGATAGTGTTTGCCCATCAGGCTTGACGACATGGGAGCCTTTGGGGACTTTCCAAGGGCAGTTTTGGTGCAGTGGTGGGCAGATGCTGATTGGAATGGGCAGATGAGCAAATGGGAGTTTGTAAGGAAGGGGGATAATGAGTATAGACTGTTGATAATAATCCCTGTAGGTCCATGAAGGGAATAGGGCCCTGGAAGGGAATGGGGGCTGAGGGAAGCACTGGAGTTTGATTTTTTTTTAGGTAGGGTGTAATGTTAAGTTGAACCTTAAGAAATTGGTGACGTTTGACTATTTTTGACTTACGAGAATGGCAATTTCATATAGTTTGACCTGATAGAACATGTTATGTTATACTATTGAGAATGAGTTGCTTTTAGAAGGGGCGTTTGATAAAGCATTGCTGAGAGGGTTTGACCACAAGAATGCAGCCTTTGAGTAGTTGAGAGAGATGGGATTGGAGCTCACCAGCAGTGTTGACCTTTGAAGTGGGCAGAGAGGAAGGCGCACAATTTTTCAATTGTAACAGGAAAGAAGAAGATGTGCAGATTCAGCCATGCTTCAGTGATCATAGTGATGCCAGTCCCAGCGGCTAGTGTCACACCTGGGGCAAATAGTTGCGTAATAAGTGTTCGGATTTAGCTGTAGATGCACGTTGATTGATTTTCTTCATAGGGCTGAGTGGTACTGATCCTATTTTGCCTTGTAGTAGGCTCTGAATTTTCTCTCTCAAAAGTCTTGGTATTAGTGATTTTTTTCCCTCAATTTTTCTTTCATCAAAATCAGAGTAAATCAGATATCACGACCTCCTTCGCCACTCCACAGCAGTGTAACACCGTGGCCTCCCTATAGAACTGATTAGCAAATCAAAGAATAAAGTGGAAGAAAGAAAATTGTCGTTTTCAATATTACCATCAGTATTCTTTGACTTATCAGCATAATTGAAACATTATCTATGATTTCTGTTACTTTAATGCAGACTACGAGTGCATCCTTTTAAGATCATACCACTCTTCTCTGTTGTGTGTGTAGAATTTGCTTATGAGGTGTGTGTATTTCAAAAATTTCAGCTGTTTAGAGGGAGACTTGATTCCACTGCATAATATAGTTTAAAAAATGATTTTCATTAGACCATTATGCTGACATAGCCCTAGGCCACAATTTTCTCCATGGACTTAATTCAGTACAGAATTCCAGGTACTGATCATTAATTGTATCTTTAAAGTTCCAATGAGATTGAAAGTCATCTTTAGTGCCTGCAGGATCCTTTTTTATGGAACATCCATCTCCTGTAATGTTTATTTTGAATAATACTCTCATCCATGGGTTATGGAACAGGGCCATAGTAAGAATATTATCATAAGGAACCCACTTTCTCAGTGTGTGTTTGTTGAGCTATAGTCAGCTTTGCTGTGTGCATGGCTTCAAAATTATTGTTTCCTGAGCTTATAGAAAGGTCTGGAGAAATGCAGGACCCATGTAATTGATTTATACACTATAAGTGTCCGATAAAACATGTGGCATCTTTAAAAGCTCTAGGATGGTGCTATTTTAGACTAGCTAAGGTTTTCTTTTATGGAGGTGTGCAGCTTTACTACAGGCAAGATGAGTCAACATGTTCTAATTCTGCTTGGAATCTGAGGAACTTGATCTGCTGTTACCTGCTGCGGTAGAAATTGCAAGCATCGCTGAAGTAGACTTGTATCCTCAGTATTGAAAATATTCAACAGAACTCATCAGAAGTGATTTCAAAGAGCTGCAGTCTGTGGTGTTGTGATAATGAGTGAAGAAAAATTTTTCCCTTATTTCAGAGAGCCTTTGATGGCATGTCTGTTTAGGAAAATATATGCAGATTAGTCAGCTGTGCACTCTACTCTCAAATAGTTTTAGCTTCTTTGGGTGAACTTTGGTTTATGCCAAGGGGTGCCCTTTGGTCTTTCTGCTGAGAACCACTCAGCCAACGTCGATGTGTGCTTATAAAGAAGGGTTTGTACTGTCATACTGCTCAACAGCTTTGCTGACCGGGAATCTCTGGGTTCACTTAGCTTCTCTTTGAACCCTGAACTAGTTTTGCACTGATCCATCACTTTCTGTTGCTTTGCCATTTCTAGTTGTGAACTGATCCATATTCTCTCTCTTGCTTTTCGCTGGAGGAAATGGGGCTTGTCTTGCAGGGTGAGTTCTGTGCTAAAACCTTGCACTTCCTGTGTCTGTATATGCTGATGAATAGGCTTCAGAGTTCTGCCCTGTGGAGACATGCCTCGCCATTCTAGAGGTGCCAGTTGCCTTAAAGGACTACAGTTTTGACATGCAGGGGGCTATTTCTGTCACATGTGTCTAAGTAGAGAGGCCTGTGGGAGCATCTTTTGGGTCTGAGGAGCTACATGGCCATCTTGTACTCCTCTTCTCTCCAACAGGGCTTTGGGTATTCATCCCCAGAGTTGTCTCTCCCCACACCTCCCAAGATAATTTGCTGGTGATTTGCTTCTAATTTTGGCTACTTTTTTTCTTATTCTAAAATATCTTCCCTAGTCCCTTCATACTTCTGTCAGTTTTCACATAGTTTGCTGAAATGGCCTTCTCTTGGTAGATAGCAGTCTGTTGACTTGTCCCCTCCCTTTGTTGACCTGGTCAGTAACCTGGGAGTAAGATCCTTGTTTCTCTCGGCCTCCTCATTACAAAATCAGCAACTATTCATAACAAACTAAAGAATATGAATACCCATAACCAGTCTTGACTATCTCAATTATGGCCTTCCATATGTGTTTTTTTCAAAAAGGGATCATGTCAAACATACTATTTTTTTCTTCTACAAACTATTTTTGTACTGCTTTTTCTCCACTGTAGCTCCTGAAAGTACCTTCTCATATATTTCTATTTTTAAAAATTTTATATTTCTGAATTTTCAGTGACTGAAAATGGTTCCATGATATTAGCTATACCATTTGACCAGTTATTTACTTTTGGACATTTAGGTGTTTTCTCTTTTCCCTTCCTCCTTTTTGTCTTCCTATTATTTACTGGTAATAGAATTTTTGTTTCTGGTTGTCCAGACTTATTTTTTCACTATGCATATAATTATTTTATTAACCTTAATGTGGACTTCTTGGGGCATAGGAGTAGGCTATTGCTAGTTAAAATGTCACCTTGTATGTTCAGACAGGAAGCCATATCTTATGCATATCTGCCTTCCCAGCGTGTAGCATTATGCCTGGAACAGTGGGTGTTCACTAAAGAGTTACTGTTGAGTTCCAGAAATATGAGGGCTATTTGACAAATATATTAAGTATCTAGTATGTATTTGGAACCTGGGGTATAGGAGTGAACAAGACAAAGATTGTTCTTGCTCTCATAAACTGAGGTGTTATTCTATATAACAAGGTTTATGTTATAGAGATGGCAAGCCTCTTAACGTGAGGATCAGTTAAAAGACCTAAGTCACACAGTATATTAGAAGCAGTCTAAATGACTTCACAGTGTGGTTACTTGGAAGATGTTCAGCCAGTCTTTTTCATGCATATGTCCAATTAAGAGTTGGCTAATTGATTTTTCTATAAGTGAGAGTTCTTATTTAGGATTGTCCACTACTACTACCAATTAAGATGAAATGATCTTTTTCAGGTTCATACTTTTTGACTGTTATAAATAACTAGAATCACTTATACTTAAATTTAAAATTTCATACCTGAATATAATATGCTGTTGTATTTAGTGATTTTAGAGACTCAAAGATCATTTTAGGTCTGGGTTTGGGATAATAGGAAATATATCCCCAAATATTTTTGGTCCTTCTGTTGCACATTTTAAAATATGATTAGACAAAGGTTGCAGCCATGGAGAAGATTTTCTGCTGTAAATTGGTGTTTCAACCCTGCCAGCTGTTCATGCTTTCTGTGATCCCACTTATAAAAGTGGAAAGTGAAGGGTGAGTGGCTGCCCTCTTGGGCAGGCACATAATTTAAAAAAAAAAATGTGTGTGCCTCAGCAGAGCTATATTAGAGTTTCATATAGCTGCCTTTTTCTTTTTTATTGTAGGGCCAACTCTCAATGTTGCAAGAAAAAATAGACCATTTGGAGCGTTTGCTGGCTGAGAATAATGAGATCATCTCAAATATTAGAGACTCTGTCATCAATTTGAGTGAGTCTGTGGAGGATGGTCCGAAAAGTTCAAAAGACAGTTTCGGCCAAGGTGCTGGCTCACCTCTTCTGCCGTCAAAACTGTCCCTTGAAGTCAACCCTGAAGACTGTCTGTTTGCTTCACAAAGTGGAAGTCAGAAGTCAGAAGTGCAGGTAGTGTATACGTTTGTTAATAATTACTGGGTGATGGTGGTGGTTTTTTGATCTGGTATCTGTTCTAACTTAGCAAATCACTTAAACTCTCTGGATCCTAGTTTCTGTTTTTTAAAGTGATTTGATTAGTCACATGATCATTAGTGTTCTTTTTTAGTGATAAAATTCCACAATTCTGTGTTTCTCCCAATTTTTCTTATTATTTTATACTTTGTGAATATGATCTTTCTTGTATGCTTCTTAGGTCTTATTTTCTATAAGGTTTAAATTTGGCCAAAGAGATTTTCTTACCTTTCTTTGGAGATTACAAGAAAAGCTCTACTCTTATTATACATCTGTATACATTATAGGTTTCACACAGTGTGGGGTTTTATTCTTTTTGCTGAATATCCCTTTACGAGAAGGAAGAGAAATATTCTAGAGCTGTGCTGTCCAGTATGGAAGCCACTGTCCACATGTAGCTACTAAGCACTTGAAATGTGGCTAGTTTGAATAGAGATGTGCTCTAAGTGTAATATACACACAAAGCGTTGACAACTTAGTATGAAAAAAGAATGTGAAATATCTTATTCATTTTTATATTGATTACATTTTGAGATGGTAATATTTTGAATATATTGGGTTAAATAAAATGTATCATTAAAATTAATTTAACCTATTTCATATTATTAGAAAATTTATGTATTTGGCTTGTATTATATTTCTCTTGGATAGCACTATTCTAGAGAGTAGTGGAGTTGACAACTAGGGCAGAAAGGACTTCTCCCTTTCTTAAATTTAGGGTATGTCACTTATATTTGCTCTGTTCTGCAAATTAGTAGAGAGCTGTGTTTAACCTTGTACTTTAGACCAGAAACTGGAACTTGGTGAGAGGACCCCAAGGGGTGAATATTTTAAAGTTGGGTAAAATGTTGGCTTCGCTTCAGAGTAGAAGTTTTCACTAACTCCTGGGGACAGAGAACATGATATGATCTGGAGGCTATGTCTCACAGGCCAAGTCGGAAGCTTGGGACAGTGGAGCTGGCCTGGCCTTGTGCCTGTAACCTCATCAGCTAGTGTGTGGCCAGGTTCAGGTAGGATCAGTCTTTTGCTTTGAAAGGATAGCTGTTTCTGTGAGGCTTGGCTTTGTTTAGGTTTTAATTAGGTATTTTGTAAAGGGGCATGACAAAACTTTTTTTTTGTCTGAATCTGTGCTGGACAGAGAGACGTAGCAGAGCAACCATGGAAGGTAGGCAGAGTGAGGCGGCAGGGTGCTGGGAGAGTTGCAGGGGCAAAGAAAGATTTGGAAGGAATAGCGGAGACTGCAGACACATCCTCCTGTCCGGCTGGTTCCCAAGGATTTCTTGACTCATCCTTGAGAATGTTTGATTTTATTATTTATTAAAGTCATAAATTCCAAATTCAGAGATACGTTATTGCCTTAAAATACTTTGGATTCACTTGTATATAATTTGCTTGATATCTTAAAAAATTTTTTTATAACCCATTTATACAGTAATTAGGATGTAATTTTTACATAATTTAAATTTTACCAAAGGGCGGTGGTGTTCTTTTTCATACTTGGTATTATAAAGAGTATGAAGAATAAAAGTGTTTTCCTTCTTTTTGGGCAATGTTTTTTCTTTTGTGTCCAAACAGATTATTATCTAGAAGGAACACTGCATTGGAAACTTAGAAACATTTGAACACTTAAAAGCTAAATCTCAATTTAAAAAAAATTCTTCCATTTTTAAATGATTAAGCCTAATTGACCCTGTTGTAGTTTTATTCTTAGAATAAAAAAGGTAAATGTAACATATGCTAAATGAAAGAATAGCTGTAGATGCATTTCCATTCAGATACAGATTTTAAAATATATGAGATTGATTATAAAATAAATATAACTCAAATAAAGTAAAAAATAATTTATAGTACTGTTTGAAAATGCTGATATATTTGGTCATAATCAAATTCCGTCAGAAATTTTTTTGTTTGCTGTTCAGTTCCCATCAATTTCTATTAAATTGTATTGGAAGTAAAGCAGGGGAAGAAGGAATTGAATGAAATTATTTTTTATGAGAAGCAGATGGGGGAGGGGATTATCAGGATAGTTACATAACACAAGTAGCGTTTTAAGCCTTTGAATGGTGATTAAATGATTTCTGCTTTAAACTCTTCAGTTAATGCCTACAGAAATAGTTTTATCTTGTGAAATATATATGCAGAGTACAGCAATGAGTAGCTTTGAGCAAATATTTTCAAACAGTTTAAATTAATAATGGTTATACATGGTTAAACTTACTCTTTTTTTTGTCTTTTATATTTTTAGATGTTGGATGTTTATAGTCTAATTCCTTTTGACAATCCAGATGGTGGAGTTTGGAAGCAAGGATTTGACATTACCTATAAATTTAATGAATGGGACACTAAGCCCCTTCAAGTCTTTGTGGTGCCTCATTCCCATAATGACCCAGGTAAAATTTGCATTTCAAAAAAACTAGAGATTATTAAGCCCCTGTAGGCACAGAGTATTTTCATAAGAGTCTGGTAGAGCCCACTTCTGAAATTTTTGAGACATTATTCTCTGACTTTTAACAATTACATATTCCTTTTATATGTCATTATATTTTGAGTTCTCATTTTATCAATTTATGTTCCATTCAAGAATAGTACTTGTGCAATATGAAATAATAATAAACACAAGAAGGTCTTAGCTTTTGGGGATGAAAAGTTGCATGCATTTAAGGTACTGATCGTTCATTTTAGTTACTTCTTGTAAAATATTGCATGGAAGAATTATTTTGTGTCCATAAACTCTACATTAAAAAAGACCCAGTGCCCATGGGAAAGGTTGAATCTTTAAAATGGAGAAGCAATATAAAGTGGTTAAGAGCCTTGGTGTCCGTCAGACTTGGGTGTGAGTCCCAACTCCATCAGTATTAGAGAACTTTAGGGAAGTTACTTAGTCTGAGACTAAGTTTTTTCCCTGGTAGAATTGGGATAAGGTATCTACTTCATAGGGTGAAATGGAAAGGCATGGTGCATGGCCCAAAAGTAACTGCTATCATTGTCGTTAGTGTTATTTCATATGATGACTTTTGTTATTTATTGGGGCCAGAGATGTTTTTCCCCCATGGTAAGGGGAAATTGAATCATATTTCCCATTATAATTTTGGCAATCTGTATACTTGTTATTATATTGGGAACATAGTAAATGCCCAGTGAATTTAGTTGCAGGATTTTTTTTGGAATGTACTTCCAAAGACTTCTTTTGAAGGACTTACGCTTCTATTTGTTATTTTTCTCAGTTTCTCAATTTCATCATTACTATCAGAGGCACCATTACTCACCTAGTACTTTGAAGGTTTTTTTCTTTACTCCCAACACTCGATTATATCCTATTTATATTCTTTCCCACTAGTTTATTGGCATGTATTCCTTTCTTTCTATTTCTAAGACGGTAGAACTTGTTACTTTGTCTGGACACATGATTTGGTGAAGTTTTGTGTGTATGTGTGCGCGTGCTGCTTTTATGTATGAGAGGTAGTCTGGGAGATAGAGCTTGCATGCTGAAATGTTTGAATTTCCAGAATACTTCAATATTTAGTATGCACAGAGGTATAAAATATGTGAAATCAATATTGCCCTGCAAGTTAGTGATGAGCAGTTACTACACATCAATTTCTGACTTGGTTTCCCTCTCTTGAGTCTTAACGTCTTTTTCTTTTCCTACAAATACTTACTAGTCTCTCACTTTTCCTCTTATGTTTTGCATCATCTTCCTCCTTAATCTTAGCCTATCTCTTCAAACCCAAACTTGGGGATGGCTGGGCATTCCGGAAAGACTGCAGGGATTTGGAGCCAGGCAGAATGAGGCAGATGTCCTGGCTCTGCTGTATGCTGCCCAGGTGTCCTTGGGCCCGTTTTTTTGTGTATCTGTAAAATGGAGATCATATAGATGGAGTAGCATCTTAAGCGAGAGTTAGTTATAAAGTGCAAATGGTGATGAAAATCACATCTAATCAAAATTCCTTTTGCTATTTATTCACTTGAGCACCAGATTAAATAGTGCATTTGCATTTTAGGGGATGCGTGTGAAAAACACGTATTTTATTTATGTGTAGACTCGCACTCAATGAGGTGAGGTGCTCACACTTCACATGTGGGATCTGAGTCTGCATGTAGGACTGCAGATATCTTCTTCCATAAATCTCATTCACTCTGAAATATTCCTTCGTTGAGTGAAATAGTGTCGGAGCCACTTGTGGTATTTGAATTATTCTCTCCTCTTTTCTCTGCCAATCGTGTGGTTTAATTCTTGTCATTTAATTGGGTGTGTGATGTGGTTCCATTGTATAGTATTCCTTTTAGGTTTTTAAATACACTTTGCAGTATGTTTTACAGGTCCTCACGTGAACCCTTCTCTCCTCCCTTTTTGATTTTTTGAAGACCTTTATTATCCTTTCCCCTTTTCTGCCATCCTCAATTTCCACCAATCTCATTCCTTGTTATTCTATAACACAGGCACTTAACTGTAATAATAACATTTGTAGTTTACCAGGCAGTGTGCCAAATGTTTTAAACATCTAATGCTCACAATAACCCTTGAAGGTTAGTACCACTATTCATGATGAAGGTGTTAACCAACTTGCCAAGGTTACACAGGTAGTAAGTGGCACCAGAATACTTCCCTGTTAGTATGCCTGGATCTCCCACTCAAGTAAACTCAAATAGTAGAGAACATGTATCTCCTGTTAAACTCGATCCTCATTGCCTACCCCAACTCTTGGCATACAGTAATCGATAAATATAATGTAAGGCCTTCTCTGACCTGTCTTCATGCCCCTCCACAGCTTTCTCACACAGTACACACACACATCGACACAGATATAAATATTTATGACACTTTTGCTTGGTCTCCTCACTAGAATGTTAGCTCAATGCAGCCTTATTTTGTCTTCTTAACCACACGGTTGCTAATGCCTCGAACAGTAACCAGCACATAGTACAGACTCGTGGTTCAGTGAAGTACGTTAATGAGTGAATGAATCTGACTCTGCAGACTCAGAAGAAACATTTGACCTTGGCCTATACTTCCTCTTTCCTGTTGTCTACTTATTTCTGTTCCTTCAAGAAATATCTTATTTAAAAATGCATTTTGTCATTTTAAATACCAACAATAGATGATATTAAGCTCTTCAAGGGCAGGGATTGCCTCTGCCTTTTAGAATTTGTTTGCCTTACGGTTCCTGCTGCAGTTAGTATGTTGTTCTGAGAGGCGACATCCCTAATAACTGTTCGGACTGCAATAAATGAATCTGTGTGTTGGTATCCTAGCAACCGCAGTTGAATCTTTTTGTCTTAGTAAAAGATGTTAATGACCCTTACCCTCAGGCCCTTCTCCACGTGAGGAAAAAATAATGGTCAGAAACAGACCTTTTAAAACTAAAGCAATTTTTGCTACCAAGCAAAATGCTAGAGAAAAGAATTCGCTGACTTTTCCTAATAATTTTCACTGCTGCTTAACAAAAGTAGAATTTAGATAAACTAAATTATTCTGTGAAAAATGGAATCATTCAGATCATGAAAAACCACTCTTTCAAAGGAGGAAAAGAGATAAGTATTTTCACATACAAGTCAAAATGTGACTCTGTAATGGGAAATCTTTGTGTAATACTCCTAAATGAATGTGCAATTAGGCAATTTACTTTCTGTCCCCCCCCCCCCCCCCCCCCCCGCAAAGCCCCAGTAGATAGTTGTATGTCATAGCTGCACATCCTTCTAGTTGCTGTAGGTGGGACGCGGCCTCAGCATGGCCAGAGAAGCAGTGCGTAGGTGCGCACCCGGGATCCGAACCCCGGGCCGCCAGCAGCAGAGCGCGCGCACTTAACCACTAAGCCACGGGGCTGGCCCGGCAATTTACTTTCTAAATGAGATTTATAGAGATTTGTTTGCATTTTCTGCAGCAACAATTTAAAACAAACTTTAGCTCAATAGTTTGTTTCATCAGTGGAGTTTTGTCTCCAAAATATTTGAAATAGAAATATTTCAATACTTAATTCCTGTATTCCTGTATTTCCTGTATTCTTGTATTTAAGTCCCCTAGCTTAAAGAATTATGTTGCTGTGTTTTTATATATGAGATATGTTTCTTTTTGGACTGAGTTGGTAATATCTCACAAGAAAGATAAATTTCAAATTATGTTTGTATTTTAATAAAATTCCTAATTATATGTTCTTCCAGTCCATAATGACATGTAACAATTGTCATATGATAGTTTATATGGTTTCCATGAGTTAAAACAAAATTAGAAAGGAATCGTTAAGTAAATGCTGATAACTTTGTACTGTTATGCTTTTGAAAACTTTTGAATCATAGACCATGAAATTAAATGTTAGTTGATTGATACATGTTCATGTTATATTTAATAAGCTGATCAAAACACAATTATAGCACCTTTGTATCTACAATCTTAATTCTTTGCTTCCCACTAGTTAAACTGCTGAAATATTGAGTTAATTTTCCTTCAAAGAAATCACAGTGTGTATGAAGAAGATAAGGTATACTAAATGGAAAGTCGGACAGCATAGTGTTAGTTAAGCAGTTTGTAAAACGAACATTAGAAAATAATCCCCCTTGTGGTATGACTCCAAAATCGAAGGAAGACCTAGGGCCCAAGAATCACACTGGAAGATAATTTTCTTTTGTGCATTTGCAGTTCTTTTGAAGAATTTTTATTGACTGAAATGAGTGATTAGGATTTTTCAGCTTTTTTTTTTTTAAATTAAGAGAACAGATTTTTGTGTTTAGTATTATATAATAATTTGAAATGAGTTTATGTATCCTTATTCTTAAAAAGTTTGTGAAAAGGAACAAAAACATGCGAGGAAATCACAGTGTAATGTTATTTCAAAGCTTTTCTGTTCAGATATTGTTAAGCCCAGTCAGAAGAGAGCAGCTCTGGTCAGCTGTGGTGGGATAACGCCCATGCAGGTGGAGGGCAGTGGGGCCTTAGAACCCTGACTCCCAGAGGCACCTGCCGAGTGGAATGAGATGGTCAGGAGGGGGAGAGGTCTGTGTGCGGGCGCAGTTTGGGAAGTACTTTGTTCTGTTTAGTTGTTGTGGGTTAAAGTGAGTTCTTTGGTTTTGGCTACTCTGATGGGAAATTTGAGTTTCCGAAGCTGATAGTGTGAGGAAGAACTGAGAACTGGCGTTCATTGCCTGTCCTGCATCAGGGGAGTGTCAGGTATGTGTTACTTCATGTAATTCGTTCTTCAACCCTGAAAAGTGATAAATTAAACCCCTTTACCAGGTGAGTGCAGTGACGCTAAGGTAGGTATAGTAATTTGTTCGAGGTCAGTCAGTTGTAAATAAGCAGAAGATAATGAATTGAAGCTCAGATTTGCCTGATTCTAAGATCCATGTTCTTTCCATTTACCATACTGCCTCTTAAGATACTTTATTTAGTTAAAAAGATTTCTTTCTTTTCTTGCTTTATGGGCATCAGCACATTTATCTGAACTTTGGGTTGTTAATAGGGTTGCCAGATTTAGCTGAAAAACAAAACAAAACAGGTTGCTCAGTTAAATTTAAATTTCCGATAAACAATGAATAAATTTTTAGTATATATGTGTCTCAAATATCATATGGGATACACTTATAGTAAACGTTCATTATTTATTGGAAATTCAAATTTAACTTGGCATCCTGTATTTTATCTGGCAATCTTAGTTGTTAAGAAAATGGTGGCATTTGAGTTAAGTATTTATAACATAAATATTTATATGGCTCTTCAGAATTGTCTTTTTAAGAGATCTCTAGAGTTAGTGTATTGAGATTCCTTTTTAGAGGGAAAAAAAATCAGATTGGGCTCTGACTGGACTGCATTCCTTAGGAACGCATATGTCGAGTAGCTCCTAAGAGATGGAGGCGATCATTAAACATCTTCTGGTTCCCCTATTTTGGTTACTTTTGTCTATCTATGAAGCCTGGGTGCTTCAGAGCTCACCAGTGCCCTGGTTATACTAGTGCTTATGGGAATTGACCATTTTCCAGGAATGGTTCTAGGGTTTTAGATACTTTACTATATTAAATCCTTTACTGCTCTCAGCAACTTTAAGACAAAAGTCCTGTTGTTACCCCCATTTCACAGATGAGAAAACCGAGGCAGAAGAGAAGATAAGTCATGTGCCCAAATAGGGCTGGGTTTGAACCCAAGCTGTCTGGCTCTGGAGTTGGGACTTGTAACCATTAGTTAATATTGCCTCTTGCAGGTAATGCTTCTGAAACCACGGGCAGAGCATATAGGAGGAAAGTCTTTTAAGCGTTTCCAAGCCACCTGTCATCTACTTTAGTATTATTGATCATATAAAACATTTTTTTTAACTATTTTGCAAAAGTAGACACCTCACTGCAGTTTCCTTTTTTTCTTCTCGTCTGTCCTTATTAAAATAGATGTCTTTGTTCTTATATGCTACGTTAGTACATGAGATGGTGAGTGGTTCTCTTCATTGCTACATATTTTACAATTAGAAAGTGATTTAGAAGCATTATTTTCCAGCTTTTAAAATGGTTTCTTCTAGAAACTTCGATGATTTGCCCAGTATTTGCCTGATCGTAAGGCTAAGTAGCCTCCTCATGTATCCTAAGAGTAACCCCTGAAAGGAAGTCACTTTTTCTTTTATTTCTAACAATGTCTCTCACAGTATAGACACTTTTCTTTATTTCAAACCACCAAGCTCTGTTTGGGGGAGACATATTAGGCCTGAGTATCTTCATTTGGTGCGAGTAGATGCTCATGGGTGAAATCCTTAATAAGGGAGGGGAATAACTTTAGATTTAGAAATGGTTTTGCGGGTTGCTCTTACATTTGCAGGTTTCAGGTATCAAGGTATGCAGGTGTTTTAAAGGTCACTTAGAAAAGGAGTAGAGTAAGGGGTCACAGTTGGACATTCTACAGCTGCAGGATGAACAAAACGCCACTGTCCTAACAGTAATGCAAGTGATGTGGGATAGAATTTCTGGTGACAACATCTTACATGGGTTGAAAAAGTGCTGTATCTCGAACAGCTTAATGGAAGTGAAGCTGATATGCTTTGAAAACTATTAGATGACATTGAATCACCTGGAGAAAAGATTAGGTTATTTTGGAAACCTGAGTTCAAAAGCATTTAGAGGAATCAGCAGGTTTATAGGTTTCCAAAGACTAAAACCTCATCTTCATCTTTGACCCTCCCTCTGCTCTCTCCTGGGAACTTTAGTCAAGTTACTAAGTTCTCTTCATTTTGCCTCCTTGTTATTTCCCTCTGTCTATTTCCACTGCAATCTGTCCCCATTTTTTAGCAGAATTACCGCAGCAACATCATTTCCTGTTTCTCTTCTACTTTAGCTTGTTAGTCTATCCTTTACACTCACAGTACATTTATTTTTGAAAGCACAGATTAGAAAACCTTAACTTCCTTCCTGCTAAGTTTTCTGTAAGAAGCAAGAATTGTTGAGAAGGTTTTCAGTGATCTGATCCCCACTTCTATTTTTATGTCTCACCATCGCCCACCGTGGAAGCTGCAGTGCAGCCGTACCCAGCTGCCTCCGGCTCCCCGAAATGGAGACAGACCTTCATGGCTTAGTGTCTTTCCCATATGCTCTGCCCTCTATTTGGAGCTACCACCTTTTCTCTCTATTCAGGTGATGACTAATCTAAGAATCTCTCTTCTGTCCTTCTGGTAGTAGGAATTTACCACTTCTCTATTCTCACAGCTTTTTGTTTATATTTTCACTGTAGAATCTGTTTTCATTTAGCTTAGCTTTATTGCTTTACCTTCATTAGATGCTTGGTTTGTGTTTGAATGGCTAAACCAGAACAGAATGTTAATTAAAACTCTTTCACAGTTTATTACGGAGGGAAAACAAGCTTAACTTAGACTGGAAATGTTGGAATTAAAATTACTCAGCCCCATATTTGAGTTATGGCAATACCAATTAAGATTGTATGTGACCCCTTAAGTGTGAGACTGGATGTTGCAGTCGAGTATTTGAAGGATTTGACAAGTGATGGAAGAAACCTGTTGATCACTTGTTGCTAGAGACTATCGTAATTACTAAAATAAAGCTTTCTTTTTTTATGAGCCTTATTTGTATTTATTTTTAAATTTGAGAGTATTATGTTAAAATGGAAGTAACTTGAAGCTTAAGTTGTATTTTTTAAATGTTTATTATCTAGATATGATTATTTTTGACTCAGAATCTTTTTATGTTTTCTAAACAGTTGGTACCTATTTAACTTTTGAGTGGAATTAATGTACTCATTAAAAAATCATTATTATAGCAGTTACGATTATAACAGTGTAACAATGATTTAAGGGGCATGCCTTCTTCAGGATGTGTGTTTTAAATCATCTTAGGACTGGCAGAGCCTTTTTAAATATAAAATAGAAACTTAAAGATATTGGTCAAAGATTATCAGGTTAGCATCAGAACAGATAATGAACATATTAGAGCTAATAGTGTATGGTTTCATTTCTAGTTGAAGTGATAAATTTTCATTTATACTCCACATACCTTTTTTTCAGTTTCTGGCCATACATTTCATTCATGTCTTGAGTACTTATTGAACTCTTACTGTTGTAAGTTTCGTACCAGGTTGATTCGTGAGAATTGACTGGTTTGAAGTTCAGGTTGTAGGTGTATCCAAGCTTGCTTCTAAAATTTGCGGGACTTGGGGCAAAAATACATGGAGGCTCTCAGACCCTATTTCTAAACATTTAAAAGTTACAAATCAAACTAATACATTGCTAAATAACATAGGTCTTGTCCTCCTGCCTTGAGAAATAGCTCAGTGATCTGGAAGGCCAAGTGTGGGTTTAGATTGCTTGGGCTTCAGTTCCCCACTGATTGTGGTGTGTGTGGGGAGAGCCAGGCTATGTGGCAGCCCAGTCGTCTCTTCTTCCAGACCTGGCCCCGTTCTAAACCAGGAGGGGCCTTGCTTGAGGACACCCTAGCACTCTTCCCACACCCCTACAAACTGCAGACCCCTGGCCGCTGCTCAGGCTAGGGAGATTACCATCTGCAAGTTCAACTGCCCTGACAGGAACGGACCTATAGAAGGCCCGGTAGGCTCTCGAAGCCGCTTTGGGGCTGTTTGGACACAGATTTCTGGGCCCAGGTACTCAGAAGGGCAGGGCAGGACAGGCTCTGGGTGGGCAAGTTCTTTGCCCTTTGGCTTTATCGTGTGGAAAAGGATGTTGTCAGAGGAAGAATGAGGGGATCCCTTTAGAGTCCAGGGTTCACAGTGGGTGACTCTTGCCCAGCTCCTAAATTGGTGCTATGTATGCCCGTGAACTAAAAAGAACTAAGTGTTCCTTAGGAATATTAGATCTCTGCAAAGTCTCTAGACTTCAAAGCTAGATTGAGTCCAAATTTTAAAAAATAAATTGTTTTGTCAGTGAACAGTTACTAGGTGCTTAATTGTTCATGCACATCAAAAATAAGCAATAGAATTTTCAACTTTATTAGTTTTATATTTTAGGACTTAAATTTTTTTCTATGATAAAATAGTGATATCAAATTTGGAATAATACCTGCTTTATGGAACTTCTAATTATGTACTCTTTATTTTAAATATTTCCCCACTTTTTAAAAATAGCAGTTAGCTGTTTTATGGATGAGAGTGTTGTTAGAGTGAAAAAGAATAAAGTGAAAGGTATTCTTAATGCTAGTCTAGTCTTGGTTAACTTCCAAGTGTATTCAAGGGAAAGAAAGAGGCTGGGAATTGACCACTTAAGTAAATCAGTTTGCAACTCAGTGTCCTAACATTATTAAATCTAGAAGTAGGAATATAATTTTATGTCACAAAAATTCATCCCATACAACTTATTATAAAATACTATCTTTCTGATTGGTCTCATGTTAATATACAATTGTAGTTTTACAGTAATTTAGGAAAAAAAAGAACCAATTCAGTGTAAAAGGGAATACTTGATTACTCTATTGTATAAGAGCAATAAAAACTAATTTGCCGTTATATTACTCAATGTTGAAAGCTGAAAGAGGCTATCTTTCAGATCCTTCTTCATTAATTGTGCTATATTGCAGTAATATTAGTATCTGTTATAGATGAGTTTTATGGAAGGCTTTTCAGTTGACATCTCTGAGCTTGTATTTTGGCTCACGTAAATATCTTTGACATATTTTCTGCATGATTGTTGAAAGGTGAATGAAGTGTTGAAGGCAAAGTGGATTAATCTGTCACTGTGATTCCTCTATGAAAACTCCTGTGATAAACTATTCTTTGAAATAGTCTTAGTTCATAACAAAGTATAACTGATGAAAAAAGTAATTGTACTAGAAAAAACCTTTTAGTAATTAACCTTCATAGAGACTATTTCTTCTAAATTTGCCTTTTATGCTAGATTACTAGAGTTTTATTAATAAATTAATTTTGGAGACATTCCATGGTTCGTAGTTCTTTTCTTTAATTGAGTTAATAGCCAAATAATTAGAGATTCATTTTGACTTTTGTTAAAATTTAGGTAAAAGGTATATGTGATGTCTTAAAGGCAATAATTCTGATAGAGCCATTTAAATAATTTACATTGTCTTTATAGCACATATATAATAATAACATGGTACAGAAATAGATGTTACATACATTTGATTTCAGCTCAGTCTTGCAATATGGAGGTAGATGTATATTAAATTACATATTATGATGCTACTTGGTAAAATAAATTCTCCCCACAGTGGGATCTTTATTTTTTGAGTGGTTTGCTAGGGCTGCCATAACCAAGTACCACAGACTAGGTGGCTTAAACAACAGAAATTTATTTCCTCACAGTTCTGGAGGCTAGAAGTCTGTAATCAAGATGTCAGCAGAGTTGGTTTCTTCTGAGGGCCTCTTGTCTTGGCTTGTAGATGGCCATCTTCTCCCAGTGTCTTCATATGGTCTTCCCTCTGAGTGTGTCTGTACCCTAATTCCCTCTTTTTATAAGGGCACATTGGATTAGGGCCTACCCTCATGACCTCATTCTACCTTAATTACCTCTTTGAAGGCTCTATCTCCAGATACAGTCACATACTGAGGTACTGGGAGTTAGGACTTCAACATATGAATTTTGAGGGGACACAGTTCAGCCCATAATAGGGCCATAGAATGAATTCAATGCAAACCAAAATTTTGGGTAACCAATATGTTTAAGACGTGGAGCAGTTTATTTAAATGTTTTAAATACATTGTATACTTTTCAAAATTAGATGTTAGAAATATCTTTTGTTTCCCTTTTATCTGGTTTGATTGTAGAGATGGAGAAGGGGCAAATAAAGACTGAAGATGATGATGATGATGGTGATGATGATGATAATAATAGCAGCTAATATTTATCAAGTGCTATGTTGTATCCCAGGCTCAGGTCTGAGCACTTGATGTTTTTTATCTCAGGAGTATCAGCATGGTCAGTAGGGAGTTAGGGCATCCTTGTTTAAGGGTAGGTTGCATTTTCTTTGCTTGTCTTTGGGAATCCAGATGTGGATCCTGGCTCTGCTCTGAGGCAGGGATCCAGGTTTGTACCTTTGTGAAGCAAGATGAGAGTCTTTGCAAACCACTGTTGCCTGAGATATCTTTGAGTTTTCTATAGGTATGGGCTTTTTATTCAACATGGAAAAGTTGCATTATCTAGGTAGCATTCTTTGGTGACAAACCAGCTTAAAAGTGCCCCAGATCAAGAAAGGCCTGTAAAGAATATTTTACACTGTATTCCTGTTTGGTTCCTAGCTTCATACCTGTCAGTTTGTAGGTGCTCAGTAAATAACTGTAGAATGAATGAGAGATTTCAGTTAAAGCAAAAGGGAGAAACAGTCACCGTGGCAGTTCCCTTTTCAGAAGCTCATATTTGCATTGTCAAAATAGTTGTATTGTGGGGCCGGCTCCGTGGCTTAGCGGTTAAGTGTGCTTGCTCCGCTACTGGCGGCCCGATTTCGGATCCCGGGCTCGCACCCATGCACCGTTTGTCCGCCCATGCTGAGGTGGCGTCCCACATAGAGCAACTAGAAGGATGTGCAGCTATGACATACAACTATCTCCTGGGGCTTTGGGGAGAAAAGGGAAAAAAAAAAAAAAAGGAGGAGGATTGGCAATAGATGTTAGCTCAGGGCTGATCTTCCTGAAAAAAAAAAAAACGGTTGTATTGTCTTCTCTGCACTAGCAGGTTTTTGCCAGCAAATTTAGTACACATTGTATTTAACTTAATCATAGACATACTGAAGAAATAGCCAGTTGGACCTCTTATATTTTAGTCCTCTCAAATGTTTGAGATTTGGAAACAATAGAGCAGTAGTTCAGCCTGGATGTATAGACACTCCCCTCCCTGTAGGATTTCATAGGTAAGAGGTTGTTCTCCAGAGGGTCTGCTTCACCTGCCACCAGGAGGTGGAATCGGTGGCTGTGTATGTTTTTGCCTCGGCCGCTCATTGTGTTGCTTTAGTGCTCTGCCAGATGGGGCTGTGTTTGGACCTATGGGTCTCGTTAAACATGTTTCTTATAGCCAAATTGCAAGTGTCTTTAGATAAAATTTCCAGGATATTTGGGAAGTAGTAGAACTAGTCAGAGAACAAAGTTGTCAACATCTACAATTCTCTTTTGAAAAAACTTTGCATAGACGTGTACACATTTGTTGTTTGATTATTGTCAATATGTGCTTCCAAAAACTGGAATAATGAACAGGCTTTGGGAACTAATGCCTATTTTTGGCAGAATTCTACTTTTCAATATTCATAATCATGCTGTAGTTACCTTCTTGCTCTGCTGCTGGCTTTTAAATTTGGTTTGTACTTGTGATTTTCTTTTTCTTAGTTTAACTTGCTTAATGTGGGGGGGAGCAATTTTAGATGTCTCATGAGAGGATAAGAATTTGATCCCATATTGTGAGAATAGTACTGCCAACTTGTTAACAATGTTCAGATTTTTAAAATGAAAAAAATACCTTAAACTAGAAATGAATTATAAATAATTGAATTAGATACTATCATTGTTAAGTATAAATAAATGCTTTTTGGCCTTAGGTCATCTTTCTTATTTTTCGCATTTCTATCTGAATTTGTGCAGTTTTCAGAGTATTTTTATAATTTCACTGTTAGAGACTTTCTGAGTCTTATATTGAGTCAAATGGAATTTCATTAATTGAAAATATTTGTTAAATTTTTAAATATATCTTTATATGAATGAAACATCTAAGGATATCCAAAGGTAATACAATGGAATGGGACTGAGTGGAAATCAGACATATGAATCAGACCTTTGTGGTATGTTTGTGTCTTGTTTTAGGTTGGTTGAAGACTTTTGAGGACTACTTTAGAGAGCAGACTCAGTTTATTTTTAATAACATGGTCGTCAAGCTAAGTGAAGACTCACGGAGGAAATTTATATGGTCTGAGATCTCTTACCTTTCAAAGTGGTGGGATACTATAGATACTCAGAAGAAGGATGCTCTTAAAAGGTTTGTTTTAAAATTATTTTTTTGAAATTTGGTAATATTAAACATTAATTGTACAGTGAAACAATAGTTGAACTTTTAGAAGGTGAAAATTCTTAGCTTTGTATCTGAAATTTAAAATATTTCTTCACATTCTTTTTTTCCTTGATTGTAGTTCATCTCTGAAAAAATGATTTGAAACTTTTCCATTGAAATACTTATGTTCCAGCTTTGTCCTAGAAATGGAATTACTAAGTAAAAAGGGCTTAATATTTTAAAGGTTTTTTGAAGCATATAATCAAAGTGACCCCTGGAAAGGTTGTTTCTGTATATTCTTCAATCTTCCAAAGAAATGTACCAATTTCTCTGCCTATTGGCCAACAATATAATTTTTTCTAAAACTTTGATCAATTTGATGGTTGAAAAATATTTTAATTTGCATTTTTGATTAATGATAATGTTGCATATTTTCTCATATACAAAGCTTTTTGTGAATTGCTTGATTGTGTACTTTTTCTCACTGATTTGTAAGAATATTTATACGTACAGACAGGTCAAGCCTTATTTTTCTCAAGTTTTTATTTTCTTTTTAATTAGTGCTTGATACACAGACTTTTAACATTTTTACATAGTCAAATGTATTAATCTGTTTTCTTCATGTTGATCTTGCAGTCATATTTAAAATAGTTTTCCCCAATCTAGAGATCAGATAAATAGTCTTCTTTTCCCTAGTTTAATTTTTTATTGTTCACCTATTTTTTTTTTTGGTGAAGAAGATTGACCCTGAAGTAACATCCGTTGCCAATCTTCCTCTTTTTGCTGAGGAAGATTGGCCCTGAGGTAATATCAGAGCCCATCTTCCTCTATTTTGTATGTGGGTCGCTGCCACAGCATGGCTTGATAAGCTGTGTGTAGATCCACGCAGGGATTCGGGCCTGCGAACCCTGGGCCGCCGACGTAGAACACGTGAACCTAACCGCTGCAGCACCGGGCTGGTCCCTATTGTTCACTTTTTAAAATCCAGAAATTTATTTTTTTGATGTGGCATGGTGGGAGGTTCTGTGCCCCAAGTCTCCCTCCCCTCTGCTCCCAGGAGTTTAAGGATTATCTTAGCATGAATTGCTTTCTTTTATTTATTTAATATCACATTTATGGTGCTTACTGTTCTAAGCACTTTACAAATGGTAACTGATAATCCTCGCAACAATCCTGTGAAGTAGGTACAGTGACTATCCTCATTTTACAGATAAGGACCCAGTCATCCAGGGTCACCCCGGCGGCAAGTGCCGTGCTGGTTGGCCATCCAGTACAGCCTGTCCAGACCCACAGCCGTTCCCTCACGTGCTGTGCTGTGCTGCTTCCCTCAGATTTAAGTAGTCCATCCTTTTCTACTGATTTGAAATGCCATCTTTATTG
Source organism: Diceros bicornis minor (assembly GCF_020826845.1). Classification (NCBI taxonomy): domain Eukaryota; kingdom Metazoa; phylum Chordata; class Mammalia; order Perissodactyla; family Rhinocerotidae; genus Diceros; species Diceros bicornis. The sequence continues at coordinate 32,970,610 of NC_080740.1, forward strand.
TATTTAAATATGCATTGATTTCTGAGCTTTCTGAACTTTTTCATGGACTTTTCTGTTTGATTATAATTGTTGTGGCTTACTGATATGTTTTCTTTAACTGACAGTTTAAATCTCTCCTTTTCTTTCTTTATTGAAAAATTCTTTTAATGAGTGACCACTTAATTTTCCTAAAGAGCTTTAGAATTCATTAAATTTTTCCTACCCTATCAAAAAAAAAAAAGAATTTTGATGGAAATTGACACGAACATTTAAAGGTAATTTGGGGAGAATTGGTTTTCCGTCATTATCCATCAGACCTTTGAGTTTTTCCTGATAGCATGCTTACAAGACTGGCCAGGAAGGTGTCATAACTGCGGGCTCTAGGCTCTGGGGGTACTAGGATGAACCAAGAGTAACTGCCACGCCCAAAGGGGCTACCACTCTTCCACTCCAGCCAGGTGTGGCCACGGGAACCGGAGTTGTCAAGATATTCTTCCAATTATTCAAGACAAGCTGGATTTCCAACATGTTATGTAAAATATCTCGACTTTTTAAATTGAAGTGTTAGCGTCTAATTTAGATTAACACACACACACAGAGCCAAACAGAATCCTTGGTTTAGATCAAGCTACCTACTAGTTGGCAACCTTTTAAAAATTAAGAACTGTCCTAGAATACCCTGTGGAACTGGTGTTTATCTTATATTAATTCTTTGACTAAGTTTAAAGATTAAAAAAATTCTTTTTTGATCATGATCGTAAGGTTTTTTTTCTTATTACTTTTGGGAATCTGATTTTTTTCTTCATCTTGATTATATCAGCTGAAGCTTTTATTATTTTTGTTGGTTTTTGCACCCCCTCCCACCCCCAAAGAACTATTTATATTTTATTGGTTTTCACTCTTGACCTTTTTGTTTTTATCTTGACTAATTCCTTCTGCCTGCTTTTACTAATGCTAAGTGGGCCAGTTCATTTATTTTAATAAGGAGCATGTCTCTATTGGCATGTTTTGCCTTTTAGCACTGCTCTAACTAGCTTTCACACTTTTAGGTTATTTTTTCATTGTTGTATTTTTCCTAAATATTCTATAACTGTACTTATTGTTTACTCTCTGATTTGAGTATGTTAGGACAATTTTCGGTATCCAAGAGCTTTTTTCTCCTAGTTTTACTTCAGATGTTAAAAGCTAGTTTTAGGGGGCTGCCCCGTGGCGTAGCGGTTAAGTGCGCATGCTCCGCTGCTGGGGGCCCGGATTCAGATCTCAGGCATACACCCACACGCCGCTTGTCAGACCATGCTGTGGTGGCGTCCCATGTAAAGTGGAGGAAGATGGGCACGGATGTTAGCTCAGGGCCAATCTTCCTCAGCAAAAAAAAGAGGAAGGATTGGCATGGATCTTAGCTCAGGGCTGACCTTCCTCACAAAAAAAAAAAGCTAGTTTTAATGTTTTATAGTCAGAGAGTATAGACTGTACAATTTTTATTCTTTAGCATTTTTTGAGGTTTTCTTTGTAACTTAATATGTGATTGCTGTGAATGAACCTTCTACTGGTACTTGAAAAGAAAGTATTTGTAGCATGTAGAGTTTGATGGGTGTCTGCTAATTCAGTATTTTACAGTAACTGTTTTCATATGTATACAGTCAATTCTGCTATATTGCTGCATACACATTTCTAAAAACCACCGTGTTATGGAAAATTGGAGATTAATTGTTCAGTAAAAAACATAAGGTTTATGGAGAAAAGGAGATTAGGACACAGCATTCAAAAACTTCATTAGTGACACACACAAAGAAGATGGGAACTTTGTAACAGTGCTAGTACAGTTTGGCACATGTTAAGTGGTTAAGAAGTACATAAATGCTACAATAAATATGTCAGTTTACCTTGAAAAAGACCTGAAGTTTGCTTGTGGAAGTGAGCGTCAGAAAGGGTACAGATTGCGAGTTATTGTGAAGTAGAGGAAGGTGGATTATCTGAAGTCTGACAGAAAGTTGTCCAGCATATGTGGATGGGAGTGGCTCATGACACACGCAGTGCACGCAGGCAGTGAACTGAGGGAGCTGGTGGATCTTCGAGGTGTGTGCCTGTGTCATGTGTACCCTTACGTGGCTCATTTCAGCTGGGTGCAGTTTTCTGCCTTCATCTACTGTTTCTCAGTGGCTGAATTTCACATAAGCAGTGCAAAATTTGCTCCCTAATGTAATCAATCACTTTGAGGTAAATTTTTGTTTTTGAAACAAGCATTTATAGCAGAACTGATTGTACCTATTTTTTGCTGCTGTACCTCTGTCAGCTTCCTTTTATTTTTAGGTGTTTCATTATCTTTTTAAATTCAGTGCATAAGGGTTCAGGCCTGGTCTTTGTTTACTTCCTTATTAGCTCATTCATTCATTTATTCGTTCATTCCACAACTGCATCCTGAACATCTACTGTGGGGCAGGGACTGCAAAGTTTGGGCACTCGCAGGCTGGGTATTTCTTTTTCTTGATTGTAAACTGTATCTTTCATCATTGACAAATTACCATCTTTTCTCCTTTTAATGACTAAAACTACTATCACTGCCACTCTGTTGTTGTTCGTTTGCTTGGATTTGCCTATCTGTGCTGCCCTTTTTACTTTAAGGACAGTCAATTTAGAGTGGTAGTTCAAATGGCTGGGCACTGGAGCCAGGCTGCATGGGTTCAAATTCTGGCAACTCCATCTACTGTGTGACTTTGGACAGGTTACTTAACCTCTCTGTGCTTCATTTTCTTTTTTTTGTGTGTGAGGAAGACCAGCCCTGAGCTAACATCCGATGCCAGTCCTCCTCTTTTTTGCTGAGGAAGACTGGCCCTGGGCTAACATCCATGCCCATCTTCCTCAGTGTTTCATTTTCTTCATTTGTCAATTGCAGATAATATCAGAACCTGTCTTATTTGGTTTATATGAGGATTGAATAAATACAAATAACATGCTTTGCACAATGCCTGGTGTATTTTTAAGTCCTTGATAAATATTAGCAACTCACATTATTTTAACTTTTATTTGCCACTTTGAACAATTCTCTTGGACACAATATAGTTTTTAGTTATGAAGTCATCCTGAGAGTAGTCTTCGTCTTTTAATAGGAGGATTTAACTATAAAGTTTATATTTTCTATCTTAAAAAAACTTCCTTATATAATGCTTCAGTGAAGATAACCCTTTTTCCCCCTCTACTTACATGTTTTTAGGATTATTTTTAATTTTATCCATAAAATTCTAAGTTTTCATCCTATATTTAGGTATATATAACTTAATAAGTTTTCCATGTATCAATTCAGACATTTCTTTAGCTTATGTTTTCTGCTCTTGCTAATTACTGTCTTTATTTCATTTGTTTTAGAATTACGTAGTTGTTGAGTCTCTAGTGTCTCTTTTGCCTATGCATTTTTTTTTAACATCTTGGCTATATTTACTGCATTTTGGGAGATTTTTCTCCAGGGTTTTTTTCCCTTTCAGAATGAGTTCTCTGTGGTATGGAACTTGTTCTTTTCTGGCTTCAAATGATTGATTTTAACTATGTTTTTTTAATTACCCTTTAGTTCTTTGTTTTTTATATTGTTGTCCATAAGTCCAAGTATTTTCCCCCTTTATTCATCCTTGAGCAATAACAGATGTATCTACACCTGGAATTTGTCGCAAAACAGAGAGTGTAACTTGCCTCAAATCCATTCCTTTTCTAACTGCATACTTTGTTTCCTTGCTGTAGGTATTAGTTAATACTGGCTGGCCAGCATCTGTTCCAACCTGATTTCCTTTTGGGAAATGGTCTCTCACACACAGAAGTCAGATCCTGCATCCACCTGCCGCAGATCAGACAGGCCAGCTCTGACCTGAGCTCAGCTAATCAATATATTATTTCCCAGAGTTTTGAATCTTTAGAGAGTGAAGAGAGGGTGGACAGATGGAAGGAGGGGAAGCAGATGTGGAGGGAAGGTTGCTGGTCATCCCTCGCAGCACCAGTGCATTCACAAGACTCTTCCTTTCCTGTGTCATGGTCCCTGTGGTCCCCATAGCATGGCCTCTCATTTTCTTCCAGCCCTCCTTAAGCCTGGACTTTTAGCCTGTCCTCAATTCTGCGTACCTCATAGAGTCTCCTAATACATTTCTTCTCCAGAGTCAGAGTGTTGCTTGCAAACAAGGAAGCTAGCTGATAGATTTCTTCTCAGGTGCTTTGTTGGAGAGCTGGATTCTGAAATTTGCATGAGCACCAGAGACCCAGCAGCTGGGGAAGATGCCAAGGTTATGAATAGGACTGGCCAAGGGGAAGAGAGGAGCTGGGCTGGGGGAAGATGGGGATCCATAAGCGTCTGCTCTTTGTTGGGTGAGGCTGCTCAGCCAGGGCTGGCTGTCTGCATCTAGCTTTCCTTCGTGTGGCCTGTCTGAAGGTGCTGCTTCACAGAGTGTAGGAAAGAGTCCAGCCACCTCAGAAGGAAACTGGGCTTACTGCCTGCCGCTTTTGGTAAGGTGACGCCATACTTGGCTCCCTCCCAGGGCAGCTGCATAGGGAGCTACCCTCTGCAGCAGTGAGTCTGGGAGCAGAGAGGCTCCTGTAGGCTGGGGCTCACAAAGCACTCTGTGGGTGAAGAATGAGGACTGTGATGAGTGTCTGTTCCAGGATTCAGCTTTGCTTCAGCCCTTGACCCTCCAAATTAAGGGGGCTGTTGCCAGAATCTCTTAGAATCTTCTCTGTTTGTGACCTGAGACTCCATGCTGATTTTTCACGCAGGGCAGTTGCAGGTCCATGCTTGCTGAGTTCTGGTTTCACCTGCACACTATCTGTCAGAAATGCCAACAGTTTTGTGGCATGTGGATGGCCCCCTTCTCCTGATTCTACCTGGATGCAAGTTTGTCCCTTTCTTTTTTTTTCCTATTCTGTTGGCCATTTTACTTAGGTTGGACCATGTGAAATTGCTGATATTTGACCACTTTTGATGTCCCAAAGTGCCAGTTTAATGTGACTCAACCCAGTATTAAGGATAGAGGATGGTAAGATGTTGGGAGGTGGGAAGGCAAATCAGAATCTAGTGTTTAATCCATTGTCTTACTCAAACTCCTTTTGAGAGGTGCTATTTGGGCAACGGGAAATATTCTGGAATATAGGCCTGATCCTTAATGTTATCATTTTACTTGAAGAAAAAATTGTTTTATAGCCATGTATGGGCAAATGAGTTTTGTTTCTAGTCAAGCTTTGCTAAAGTTCTCTCCCTTCTAGCTATAACCGTTCACTTTTATTCATTTATTACATTTATCCATGGAACTAGGGTAATGGCATTTTTTTCCATACTTAAACATAACATTCTTAGTGTTCCTTGCCTAAATGTATGTTTTTTGGGGAAAATTTAATAGATATGTAGGTTTGCTCACATTATTTAAAATTCTGAGCTTGTACTAAGTGGCATTACTGATAGAATTTTTTTTAACTTCTAGTGTAATGCTTATGCAATGGCTTGTTTTTCCCTTTTTGAAGATGAGTCTGTGGATTAAGTGTCTGTACCTAAACTTGCAAGCTAGCTGTTGCAGAGCAGAACCTCTTAATTCCAGTAGAGTTCCATGTAAGCTTTTATTGTCCCCGAAGAATGCCAATTGATTGTGGGAATTTAACAGAAGCATAACTCAAATTATCCCTATAATCTATTCTAGCAATGACTTGTTTGCTTCTTCCCCCTCATGGCAGCAATATTCAGCTCTATAAGCTTTTAAAAATGAAAATCTAGTTAACTAAAGGGAGATCCATGCAAACAACATCTAGCTTTTTTATTTTTTTATGATTCAAAGTAATTTAATCAATTATAATCATGGTACCTTACTTGTAACACATATCCAGTGGATTTAAAAGAAACTGCCTTCCACTAAATAATGGGCACATTTTCTGTCTACGCTTGTTTTGTTTTGAAAATGACTAGTACATTAACATTCTTTTTACTTTTTAGGCTTCATTTTTGAATATTTTTTGGCTAAATGCAGTTAAATACTGCATGATGTTTATAATACATCAAAATGTGAACCCTTATTCAGAGTCAAGCAGCTGAAATGTTAGCCTTAGCAATTCTTTTGACTAGCACCCAGCATATTACATATTCATTTTTTCTCTCTGGGCTCTGAGACGTGGGAACAGCTTTTGTATTGCATCTGTTCCTGCTATGGAGACCAGTGTTGAGTGGAGAAGCCCGCTGACTTGTTGGAACCTAGAATAGTTGGTGTGATCGCCAAAGTCTTGAGCAGCTTCTCTGTGTTGACTTTCTGGTATGAAATAAGGCTTCAAACGTGTGCAGGGGGGACCAGTTAGTGTAGATAGTGTTATCTTCACCAATTGTTGGGTTTTATTACTTTGCCAAGAATGCAGTCTTTATCTCATCTGTCTACCATTCTCTCACATCTTTTTGCCTAGGTTTATGTTTAAGTGACCCTCCCACCCTATTCTCTTAACTATCTCTGTTTGCTTATTGAAATCCGAGAAATGTTGGAGATTACTTTCTTAAATAATACAGATCCACACTTACTGATGTGCATTTTGAGTTTCACTAGAAAAATGTACCTTTAAAGTTTTTATATAGGTTAATATATTACACATTTTATACAGGTCAGATTTTATGGTATTTGACCAAAGTCTGCTGTAAAATTTGCAGAGCAATGAGAAGTTACAATGTGTCTTAGGATGTTCAGAGTAAGTTGCAGATTTGGATTGAGTTTAAAGCCTAAAGATACATAGCATTTCATCAGAGGAATGAAAGCAATGCCCCAGTGTCTAAAGTAACTGTAGTTCTAATAGTTGAGGCAGTGGTGTACATTTATCTTAGAAAGTGCGTGTTCCTTCCGCACTCCCTCCAGTCCGGGTTCATCTCCAGTGAGGTTGCTTTGCTTTACTTCCTCCTCTCCTCCACTTCAACGACTGGCTTCTGTTTACACCACAGATACTGGCGGAAGCCATGAGGGACTTCTCAGCTGCTCTTGGGTACTTCCTCAGTCCTCTGGGAGGATTTCTTTGCAGCATTGACATTGACCACTCCATTCTCCTTGAAATGCCGTCCTCTCTTGTCTTCTGTGACCCGGAGCTCGTTCCCTCCTGGTTCTGTTTCTGCATTGCTGAGCTCTCCTTTTCCCTCACCTCTGATTTCCGCCTCTGCTCGTCCCTGGATGTCCCAGTTCTTGCCTGGGGGGTAGGAGCCCTGGATTCTCCTCTTCATTTTGCCTGCTCATCCACACTGTTGTTTTAATTACCGGGCGTTTGGGCTGCTTCTAGACCTAAAGCTCCAACCTTGACTTCTTTCTTTTCCTCTGGCATGTTCTAAGCACTTACATGTATTTATTCAGTCAGTCCTATAGCATTCCTGTGAATTAAGATTCTTTATTATCCTCATTCTCCTGTTGAGGAAACTGAGGCAGAGGTGTTAAGGAACGTGCCCAAGGTCCCCCAGCTAGTGAGTGTGGGGTGAGGACCAGAGCCAGATGGCCTCGCCCTAGAACCAGTGCCCAACCACGGTGCGCTCTGGCTTTCAGTCTGCCATTCGGGCCACATCCAGTCAGTCGCTAAGCCTGGTCAGTTCTGCTTCAGTATCTGTGCCCTCTGACCCCCAGCTCCATCCCTATGACTCTTGCTTCCTGCTATGATGTAAACCTCCGGCTGGTCTTCCTGTTTCCAGCTGTGCCGCTTCCAGTGTCCTGCATTTCATCAGCGGAGTTAGGTTTCTAGTGTGAGTCTGTCCATGTTGCTTCTTGGCTTTAAAATGCTTCAGCGACACTTCAGAGTCAACACGCACAGACCAGTCTCCTTTGCCTGGCACATCCTGGCTTTCGCTCCCTGATTCCTCCGCCCTTGTCCACCCTGCCTCACGCCTGACTCTTAGCCGTGCTGAGCCCCACGAGTGTCCTCAGACACCTGCTGTTTCCTGCTTCTTAGGAATTTGCCCATAAGTTCAGCTTAGAGTTTTGTTCCTTGTGTGCACTGGATGATTTCTATCCTACTCATTTTTCAAGACTCAGCTGAAATATTACCTCATCTCCGAAGCCTTCCCTTATTTACTCCATCATTCATTCAACAAGTATTTACTGTGCTAGCCTCCAGGGATACAGGAGGTGAGCAAACTGACCTGGCCCCAGCCTCAGGGCAAAGCAGGGAGGACATGTAATTAAACACAGCATCACTATAAAACGTTCCTTCTATGGCAGCAAGAAGGGGGTCTTGGAAGGCTTCCTGAAGTAGGTGGTATTCAAGCTGAAGCGTGAAAGGTAATTAGAACTAGCCAGTTAGGAAGGGAGTAGCAGAGAGTGGGGAAGCAATTCCAGGTTATGAGAAGAGAATTGTGATTATAGGCCAGAGATTAGCAAGAGCCTGGCATGTTCAAACACCTGAAAAAGGTTTATTAGTCTGCAACTGTTAGTTGCAGGGGAGGATATGCCTGCAGGGGCAGGGTAAGGTATGGTCATCAGGGAGATGCAAATTTAAACCACTACAAGATATTTTATCCCAAACCCTTTAGAATGCTAAAATCAAAAAGGCTGATAACACCAAGTGTTGGCAAGAATGTGCAGCAACTGGAACTCTCTTATATTGCTAGTGGGAATGTAAAGTGGGGCAACTGCTTTCTGAAAAGCCACCAAAGAGTTTTCCAAAGTTAAACATACGTCATGTGACCTGGGAGCTCCCTCCTAGGAGTTTACCCAAGACACAAAAAGATTTGTATAGACATTTTCATAGCAGAATCTTTCATAACTTCAAATAGAAAACAGTTCAAATGTCTGTCAACAAGATAGTGGATTAAAAAATTGTGGCATATTCATACAATGGAATACTACTCAGCAATGAAAAATAATGAATTACTGAAATACACAGTAATATGAATGAATCTAACGAACATGTTAAGCAAAAGAAGCCTGACACTGAAGAGTAAATATTGTATGATTCCATTTTGTGAAGTCTGACAGTAGCTAAACTGATCTATTGTGATAGAAATCACAAAGTAAGAATGTCTTGCTTTCTTTTGGGGGATGAGGTAGGAACTGATAGGAAAGAGGCATGAGGGAACTTGCTGAGTTGATGGAAATAGTCTGTATTCTTGTTTTGGGTGGTGATTACAGGAGTATATACAGTTGTCAAAATTCATCAAGCTGAACATATGTATATTGTATGTTGTTATATATCTCAATTAAAAGTACTTTAAAAAATATAGTACAGCCATAAACATAATGATATATGTCTGTTTATTAACATGCAAAGATATTCATGGTATAGTATTAAGTAAAATAAGTTGGTTAAAAACTGTGCCTACTGTAACCCCTTATGCATTTATAGCAAGATATTAAGAGTGGATTTTTAAATTTTATTCTTTAACCTCTTATATATTTTCCAATTTATTTTCAATGATCATTTTATTAATTTTACTTTGGGAAAATGAACTATTTACTATACAGTGAAATATTTAAAGTATGTCCTCTGCTTATTAAAACTTTACAGAAGCTATTATTGAACCATCTAATATGAGAAATATTCTTAAGTAAAATTTCAGGACTATTTCATGCTACAGGTTTTTTGGTTTTCAATGCTTAGGAGAAATCAGGGTATGTAGTTTAGAAAAAAGTTTTCATTTAATTCATGTTTTAATGTAAACCCAAATATATAAAGGGTACACAATGAAAGGTAAGGCACTAATCACTCCTGTCTCCTTATCTTCTAGTTCTTCTCACAGGAAACAGCTGTGACCAGACTCTTATTTATTTTATAGATATACAGGAAAAGATATACACATGTACATATGTGCAAAGATATATGCATATGTATTATACAAATGATAGCATGCTATGCACATTGTGCTGATTTTTTTTGAGTCTGTTTTTTTTTTATTGTGGTAAAATATTCATAACATGAAATTTACTATTTTAATGATTTTATGTGTACTGTTCAGTAGCATTAAGTACATTCACGTTGTGCAACCATAATCATCATCCATCTCCAAGACTATTTCATCATCCCAAACTGCAACTCTGTATCTGTTAAACAGTAACTCCCCATTCCTCTTCACCCCTGCCCCGGCAGCCGCCATTCTACTTTCTCTCTATGTAAGTTTGACTACTCTAGAAAATCAATAAAATGAATTCAATTAATAAAAAATGCTCATATAAATGTGATCATGCAATATTTGTCTTTCTGTGTCTGGCTTATTTCACTTAGTGTAATGTTTTCAAAGTTCATCCATGTTGAAGCCATGTGTCAGAGTTTCCTTTTTAAGGCTGAATAATATTCCATTGCTTGAATATACCATGTTTTGTTTATCCATTCATCATCCATCGATAGACTTTTGAGTTGTTCTACCTTTTGGCTATTTTGAATAATGCTGCTGTGAATAGGAGTGTACAAATGTCTGTTCGAGTCCCTGCTTTCAGTCCTTTTGTGTATATACCCAGAAGTGGAATTGCTGAATCATACAGTAATTCTATGTTTAATTTTTTGCAGAACACTCATATTGTTCTGCATAGCAACTGCACCCATTTCACGTCGCCACCAACAATGCACAAGGTTTCCAATTACTTCACATCCTCATTAACAGCTATTTGCTATTTTTTTAATAATTAGCCATCTTATGGGTGTCGTACCATGCTTTTTAAATTTCACATGTCTTGCAGAACCTTTCAGCAAAGAGGAGCCCCTTTCTTTTTAAAGACTGTACAAAAGTCTATTTTATGAGTGGGGCTTTTCTCCCAATTGATGACCATGTAGTTTTATTTCTGGTCTTTTGTGAATACATAGAGTATATCTTTATCTTTAATGTATACAATGTTCTTGTTTATTTTTATACTTTTACATATTTTCTGACTTAATTTGGATGGGCATGGGTAAAAGTATACATGCATTTTAAAACTGGATAGTTATTACCAGCAATATATGACAATACCTATTTCCATACATCCTTGACATCACAGTATGTTATACAACTTTTTGATCTTTCCAATCTGATAGATAAAAGTGGCATCTCATTGAAGTTTTAATTTGAATTTCCTTATGAGTGAGGTTAAATTTCTTTTCATTTTTAGGAGCCAATTATTTCTGAAATATATGCTTTATATCCTTTGTTGCCTTTTCTTTTGGGTTGTTGGTACCCTTTTCTAACAGGAACAGTGAGTGTTAAATGGAGAGAAAAATAGATGTGATTCCTGCCCTCATGGAGCTTACAGTCTATTGAGGGAGATGGTAAAAAAAAGACAAAATACAAATGTGAAGTTAAATTTTGTGATAAGTTCTAGGAAAGTGGTTTTGGGTTTTATGAATTTAGATGGGGTTTGGGTGGGATGAGGTGGCCAGGGAAGGCTCCTAATGGATCCACAAGAGCCAATGAGGCAAATATTTGGAGGGAAAACATTATAGGCAGAGTGAGAGCATGGATAACGAACTGAAAGGAGGAGTGTGTCTGGAATGAACTGAGCAAGAAACGATGAGATCTGTCCCTAATTTGCCATCTGTCCCTCATATACTAAATCTTTAAAGACAGGAATCAACAATATTTAGAAGTATACGATGGGGTTCCTCAATTATTGTGTGAGGAGTTTTAAAACAAATTTTATTTTTACCCCCATATTAGATATTTCCCATGAAAGGCATATGAATCAGATAATCTGATAAGCAAATGTTTTTAGGCTATTAATTGATTCATTAGGAGCCTCCATCTTTTTAAATTTTCTATTAACTAATTTTTTAAGAATGAATCCCTATAGGAAATGCAAATCAAAACAACACTAAGATACCACCTCACGCCCGTTAGAATGGCTATAATCACCAAGACAAAAAACAACAAGTGTTGGAGAGGATGTGGAGAAACAGGAACCCTCATACACAGCTGGTGGGAATGCAAACTGGTACAGCCTCTATGGAAAATGGTATGGAGATTCCTCAAAGACTTATAGAGATGCCCTATAACCCAGCCATCCATTACTGGGAATCTATCCAACGAACCTGAAATCAACAATCCAAAGAGGCTTATGCCACCCCTATGTTCATTGCAGCATTATTCACCATAGCCAAGAAGTGGAAGCAACCTAAGTGTCCCTCGACTGATGATTGGATTAAGAAAATGTGGTATATATATACAATAGAATACTACTCAGCCATAAAAAAAGACAAAATCGTCCCATTTGCAACAACATGGATGGGCCTGGAGCATATTATGTTAAGTGAAATAAGCCAGAAAGAGAAAGACAAACACTGTATGATCTCACTCATATGTGGAATATAAACCAACACATGGACAGAGAAAACTGTACTGTGATTACCAGGGGCAGTGGGGGTGGGGGGTGGGCACAAGGGGTGAAGGGAGTCATATATATGGTGAGGGACAAACAAAAATGCACAACCCAAAATTTCACAATGTTAAAAACCATTAAAACATCAATTAAAAAAAAAAAAGAATAAATCCATATACATCATCTTGTATTATTTCATATTTCCCCAGATGTATGATTACAATTCACCACGTTTTCTCAAGTTAAATTAATTTCTGATTCGTTAAAGCTGGCTAAGTGATGCATTGTTTGCTACTAAGTTATCTGTAACAATTTCCCCATTAGGGAAAAAAGCTCTTTGAGTCTATCCTTCTGTGTGTGACCAAATTCCAAATGTGTGATGAGTCTACAGAGGGGAAAAGTGACACTCAGAGAAAATGCTTTGCAGCTTCTTGTGCTTGGCAAAGTAAATTCTTAAGTGTAAATTCTGCATTTTAGGCAAAGTGAGCTGTGACAGATATGCTCAGCTTGATTTTGATCAGTTATTTTCTTAAGTTTTTTATACCAAATTCTCGAGCAGTGAAATAGTAGAAACATAGAAGTATGTGATGTCTTTACCAGTAGTTACAAGTCAACCATTTTAAAAAATGAAATAGGAGTGTTGTTAATTTTGAAAGTTAGTGCCTGATTTCTTTTTTTCTGGATTTGCTGCATATATATACTCCTTTCTCTCTGTCTTTCTTTTGCTTCTAGATCTCATGTTTATTAGGAAACATGAGGAAAAGCATACATGCAAAAAAATTTGTCAGAAACCAGAGAGCCTCTTGGCAGAAATGAAACAGTAAACCCTATGGGGTGGGCACATCTTTTTTGATTATATATTCCTGACTATCGCAGAGAAATATCTCAATTGATGCTTGTTGAACACTGAGTGAATGGAAATATTTGAAAGTGCCTGTATTTGCTCTAAGTAACTTTTTCTATAGATACAGATATTTCTCATTACTTGATTTTTTTAAAAGCATTGTTGAAGTTTTGAATGTTCACTTGCAGTCTGTCTTCATTTTATTTTCATCATATTGCTGACAATAGCGATTTTAAATGTACTTTTTTGTATGCTCACATAGCTTTTCTCTTATTGCTTATAAATATTTTTCTGAGGTGTTGTTTCTGTAAGAGTCATCCTGCTTTTTGTACCTGTTAATAAATGATGATGATCTTTGCTGTGCTTCTCCATCATTAGGTCGACATTTTCCTCATGTTTCTTTGGGCCTTTTTGTTTTTCTGTCCTTCATCAGATACTTCTTAAGTGCTTACTGCATATGTTCTAGAATATAGGGATATACGCGGCAAATTTGTGCACTTCTGCAATTTCTGTGTTGGGGTTTTTTTTGTTTGTTTGTTTAACTGCTCAAGTGGCAAGTGTTTTTGCCTAATACAGTGTCAAAACCAAGCCTTCCTACCTGTAAGAATCTTCTGGTTTATAGTCTGGTTTTTACCTTTATTATGTATAGACGAGAAAAAAGAGGAAGTTCATGAAATAGGAGTACTTACTAACCTGATTATTTGACCAGGTGTCCGTTGTCACATTGCTTCATATTTTAGATCATATTGTCTGTTTTTTTCCTTTAGGTTTTTGTTCTGTCTGATTGGAGAAACTATGCTAAGAAAAACTAAAACCTGTGTTCTTTCTGGCCTGCTATTATGGTATCATTTATGCCTGTTGTGACCCACTCATGAAATTTTTCTTAAATACCCATATGAGCATGCTATTTCAAAATATCAGTCCTTTGGCTTCCATGACATAATATCTTAACTTTCTTAAGAGCTTGTTTTAAATTACTCTGATTGGAGCTTTTTTAAAAAAAAACCATACTCCATTCTTCCCCACTAATTTAATGGCTATTTTAATAATATAAATATTTTAAAAATTTCTCAATTTTATATTCTGACCCACTGATGTATCTTTTCTGAGTAAGTCACAGTTATTTAGTAGCTTTTTGTTGTTGTTATTGAGGAAGATTTGCCCTGAGCTAACATCTATTGCCAATCCTTTTTTTTGCTTGAGGAAGATTTGCCCTGAGCTAACATCTATTGCCAATCCTCCTTTTTTTTGCTTGAGGAAGATTGGCCCTGAGCTAACGTCTGTGCCAGTCTTCCTCTATTTTGTATGTAGGTCGCTGCTACAGTATGGCTGATGAGTGGCGTAGGTCCGCACCCAGGATCCAAACCCATGAACCTGGGCTGTTGAAATGGAGTGTACCAAACTTAACTACTGTGCCACGGGGCCGGCCCCATATAGTAGCTTTTTTAACTATAAAAATACTTTGTACCAAGTGGAAGTGCAGGTTGTTCCTCATTACTCTTTTCTGGAATGTTTCAGGCCATATTCAAAGATTTATTCTTTTTATCTTTAACATTTCTTACTGCCTCTATTTCCTCTTATATTTACCTTCTGCTTGATCCTTGCCTCTTCTTTTGATTGTTTTCTCCAGACTTCCCATCCTTCTCTATTTCCTCTTTGTTTCAGTGCCCCAGAACTTAATTTTTATATCAGCCTCTTTTCCTAAACTTCTTTTCCAGTTAGCTCCTTTTGGATGTCTCACTATCGTATCAAATAGCCCTGACCAAATTTCTGTTGATTACTGCAGAGTGACTTCTCTTCTCAACTCCACTGTGTGTGTAATAACACCACCACCCTATTAGACACCTGCAATTCAAACCCCACGTCATATGTGCTTTGATCCTTTCTTCTATCTCTGTTTTCTAATTGCCAGATAGTTTTTCATGAAACATCTCCTCTCTCTTCCTCCTCTTCCATATTTCCTACCACTACCATATTTAGATCATATTACCTCATACCTAGATTAGTCAGACTTCTTTCTAACTGACCCTTCCCTGTCCAATTTATTTTGCATATGTCTGTGAGCTTCATCTAATATAAAAACTTTATGTAAATTTTAAACTGAGAGTCTCATTCACTCATTCCACATTCATCTAACAACCATTAGAGTGCCCATTATATGCCAAGCAAGCTTCTCAGTGCTGAGCATGGAAGAGTGAACAAAAGAGTATGTCCTTGGCCCTACTCTCCTGGAGCTCACGTTCTAATGCTGGGTGGAGGTGAGGAGGGAGAGAAGAGACATATCAATGAATTTTGGTTTGTGATAAATGCTATTGTGTGATAGAATGTGGGGGTGGGAGTGGGAGTGTTGATTTAGGTTGGTGCTCAGGGAGACTTCTCTGCGTAGATTTCATTTGAGCTGAGACATGAGGCCAGCAGCCAGATTGAGAAAGATAGGAGAGAAGAAAATAAATAGGTAAGAAAATTCTGGAAAACAGTTTAATGAGTGGGAGGCTTTTCATGCCTCCCACAAATTAGTAGACAATATAGTCTTTAAAGTAACTATTGTGTACAGATAAGAACTCAGTATATGTCACAGTAGCATCTCAGGTGTCATGAAGAG
This sequence comes from Diceros bicornis minor, assembly GCF_020826845.1. Lineage (NCBI taxonomy): Eukaryota > Metazoa > Chordata > Mammalia > Perissodactyla > Rhinocerotidae > Diceros > Diceros bicornis. The sequence goes on from NC_080740.1 coordinate 32,986,286, forward strand.
GAGGAAGGGGTGGATTATTCACAGATGGAGCTGGGGAAGTTAGTAGCTGTATGTAGCACGGTAGTCTCCCCTTATCCATGGGGATATGTTCCAAGACGCCAGTGGATGCCTGAAACTGCGGATAGTACCAAACGCTATATATACTATGTTCTTTTCAATTAAAGGAAGCGCTTTACAGCTTCTGTTTGGTATATCTGAATTGCCAACATCACTACTCTTGCACTTTGGGGCCATTATTAAGCAAAATAAGGGTTACATGAACACATGTGCTGCGGGATACTGGGACAGTCCATCTGGTGACCAAGGCGCCTACTAAGTGACTAATGGGAAGGTAGCGTATGCAGCATGGATACATGGGACAAACGGATGATTCACGTCCCAGGCAGGATGGAGCAGGACAGTGTGAGATTTCATCCTACTACTCAGAATGGCGTGCAATTGAAAACTTATGAATTGTTTGTTTCTGGAGTTTTCCATTTAATATTTTCAGGCAGCAGTTGACCACAGGTAATTGAAACCGCGGAAAGCAAACCTGTGGATAAGGAGGGACTACTGTATGTTTGATTCTTTGCTCAGTTGGCTGTTTCTTGGAGTCCATTCATGCCTATGGGATAGGGATTATGTAGCAAAATAAAACTGATATAAATGAAAAATTCCATCATTGGAGTGATTTTTTTTCATTTTAATTTTCAGATTTCTTAATCCATAGTTCCTATTCTCCATTCAAGAGCAGCAAAGAATTTGTTTTGACCAAATTATTTCTGAAATTTTCCAAAATATCTGTTTATTGGGGTACTGTGATAAAGAAGTCAAATTTCTATTTGATAGCTGGAGATTAAATCCCAAATCTGTCCTGATATCTCAGATTTCTAAGTATTGGTCATAAGGCATAAGGGGTGGATCTGGTCCATGGCCTCCAGAATGTGGCTAAATCAGGCAATCACCAGAAAGATAAGAAAAAGAACTAACTGTAAACAGAGTCCCATTGGCAGTAAGAATGGGACAGGACAGCCTTGGATTTAGTTATGTGCTTAATGAAGTACAATTTTTAGAAATTTCCAGCTTCTTTAAGTTCTTGGTTTGGACTTGTGAGAATCTGAGGTTTGTCTGGACACTTGGATTTCTTTAGGCACTATAATGAGCCATCATATTCTCCAGGTGAAATTATATTAGTTGGTGATCCCCACGGCAATACAAACTTGATTAGTATCTTTTTATTTTATACAAGGAATTATTCATTCATTCATTTATTTTAGAAATTGTGTCTGTTATCCACTCTGTCGCTGGTTTATATGATCATGCGTATGTTTGAATAAATCAAGTGTTCTGTTAATGCTGTGGCTTCTGTTATATGCTTTGTAGGAAAATGTTTATCCTTTATGGCTCTGGTCTACTTCAACTAAATTTGACTTGGTACTTGGCTGTTAGCTGCAGGCACCCAGTGAGGTGTGTCCTTATTAAAGCTGCTTTTCTTTCTGAAATTTTACACCATTTTCTAGACCATCTTGTTGTAAACTCAAAAGTCTTTGGCATTTAAGATATTTGCTTAAATTCTTGACTTTTATACTTCCTTCCAATAGTTTATGATTTTTTTTTTCTTCTCAAAGGAAGGTATCTTCTTGTAACAATTCAATTGTAACAATTCAGGGAATCTAGTTACCTTGTATGGTACTATGGCAAAGAAGTGTCCAATGGACAGATAATGATAATGTTAGAGCTTTTCACTGAATAATGAAAAATAGACTATGTAGCCTACATTTTAACTGAATCAGGAGCAAAGTGCTTTATACTGTTTTCTGTATTCCCAGAGGCATGTGATATTTACTAACTTTACCTTTATTATTATTGCTTTTGTGTAGTTTGCATGATTAATTTATCAGTGTCAGAAGGACTTAAATAAATATTTATTTTTCAATATAGGTGTATTGAAACAAATACCATTCTTAAAGTGACAGTACTCCAATAAACAGTCATCCTGGCATATACTCGGAGGAAAGCACTTTGCTGGGTCCTCTGCAAGATTCAGCAATAAATCAGATGTGGCTCTTGACACCGAGAATCTTTGAAGTTGTGTTATACCTTATACCCTTAAAAAAAGGAGCTTCCAAAGTGACTTGTGTGGCTTTGCCTAGGGAAGGAGGGGTCACTTTGACACTTTACTAAGGATGCTTTATCACCAGGGTCCCAAAGCTGAAATTCATTCACTGGTTAAAAAAAAATTTTTTTTAATGACTAGTATAAATATGAGTTATATTTAAAGACCGTTCCTAATGTTTATGCTGTTTTAATATTTTATTTGAACTTTTCTTATATATGTTAATGTAAACTCTTGTATTATTTTCTCCCTAGTTTACTAGAAAAGGGTCAGTTTGAAATTGTGACAGGTGGCTGGGTTATGCCTGATGAAGCTTCTTCACATTATTTTGCCTTAATTGACCAACTCATTGAAGGACATCAGTGGCTGGAAAAAAATCTAGGTATGTATCGATGTCTTTCTCCTTCATTGGGACTACTTTGGGCAGTTAATTTTGGGGAATATGAGATGAGGCTCTTTTATTTTTTTAAATAACTAGTTTTCTCAGTACTGGTTTTTGTTGAATAATTTATCCTTCATTAATTTATGATGCTTCTGTGATCATAAACTCAGTTGCATGGATATAATATAGTCACTTTTAGGGTCTTCTACCTTGTTTCATCTATTATCTGTTATTTTTATTAATTTTAGCATAATTTTTTTCTAAAAATATCTCAGTGGGATTTTAATTATATCTTAGTTACGACTCTTGATCATAAGAGGCAAAAACCTATTTACTAGCTTAAGCCAAAAAAAAAAAACAAGGAAAGAAGGGTATTAATTTTGTCATAAAGAATTCGAGAGATATGGTAGTTTCCAGTAAGGTTTGATCCAGGGGACTCAAATTTTGTTGTCTGGGCACTGTCTATTGGCTTTGCCTCTTTTTGCATGGCTTCAGGCTTCTCCTGTCTCACTCATCATGGTGAGTAAGATGGCCGTAGGCAACTGGTACTCTCATCTCAACAACCAGAAGAAGTTTTCCTTAATATGTTACCTAATTGGCCCAATTTAGGTCCATTGCTTATTTCTGATCGAAGTTAGTTAAGTGTGGCCAGAGATATAGGAGCTGAAATCACCAAGGTCTGGTCATTTTGGTGGAAATGGTTATGGGGGAAGGGGGTTTGTGGAGGGCGGGATCAGCCTGACTTGAACTGTGTGAATGGGTCCTCCATGGGGGCAAGGATCCTGTTACCACAAGAAGTGGGGAAGAGGATGCTGGCTTGATAAAATCAGATATTCATATAACTCATTAGAACGTGGGACTAATTGAAATCTTTGCGCTATCTAATATTTGCATTCTGCGACATAGTATGTAGTTCTTTTCAAATATTTCATATCTCAGTACAATTTTGTAGTTTTCTGTATGGTAACTATATATGTTTTTAATGAAGTTATTTCTAGGTATTTTGTTAATTTAAAATATTCTCCTGTTAGGAATAACTGCCCCCTCCCCTTAATTTTTTCTTCACTTTTTATTTTGGAGTAATTTCAAACTTAAAGAAAAGTTGTAAGAATACTGCAAAGAACTCCCACAGACCCCTAACCAGATTCACCAATTATTAATATTTTGGCACATTTGCTTATTTTTTTTCCTCTTTCCATAGTGTTGTTGTTGTGATTGTTATTATTAGAGTAAGTTGCGGATGTCAAGCCTGTGCGGAAATTGCTGTCCTTAGAAAGGATTTGGACCTCTGAAACTATGAGAGCGGCTCGCTGTTTTTAAAAAGAGTGTAGTTTCTGCTTTCCTTCTGGGTGTCTAGCATCTTATGTACTCGGCAGAGGATGCCCACGTGACCAGCCCCCAATAAAGACCTTGGACACTGTGTCTCTCATGAGCATTTCATATGTTGTCATGATTCGGTGCTGGAGAATTCAGTGCTTCCTGTGTGACTCCACAGGGAGAGGACTCTTAGAAGATTGTCCCTGGTTTCCTGTGGACTCTGCCCTGTGTTCCTTTTCCCTTTGCTGATTTTGCTTTGTATCCTTTCACTGTAATAAATCGTAGCTGTGGGTGTGACTATATGCTGAGTCCTGTAAGTTTTCTTAACAAATCACCAAACCTGGGGTGGACTTGGGGACCTCCTACACAGTGCCACTTTTCTTAAATACTTAACTATGTTCTAAGCCAGGAATATTCACTTCATAAACCTCAGTTTTTGTGGATTTTTTATGTTTAGCTTTTATTGATGTGTAATTTACATGCAGAGCAACATGTAGATCTAAACTATAGAGTTTGAGTTTTGACAAGTGTATATACTCATTTAACCCATGTTTTGATCACCCCAGAAATTTCCTTCGTCTTCCTCAACTCTTCTGCCTGCAGCCAACTGCTCTCTGATGTCTATCGCTGTAGATTATTTTTGCCTGTTTAAGAACTTCATATATATGGATTAACTCTTTTGGATCTGGCTTCTTTGCTCAGCATAAAATTTTTGTTATGACTGTATTGTTTCACGTATCATAAAATTCACCCATTTAAAGTGTGCAGTTCAGTATTTTTTAGTATAGTCACAGAGCTGTGCAACCATCACCACCATCTTTTTTAGAACTTTTTCAACATCCTCTAAAGAAACTTCTTACCCATTGTCACATCCCTTTCTGGCTCCTCCCTTCTCTGCCCAGGCCTAGGCGACTACTAATCTTTTTTGTGTGTATAGATTTGACTCTTCTGGATGTTTCACATAAATAGAATCATACAATATGGCCTTTTGTGACTGGCTTCTTTCACTTGGCATGATGTTTCCAAAGTTCATCCATGTTGTAGCATGAATCAGTGCTTCATTCCTTTTTATGGTTGAATAATATTCTATTGTATGGATATACCACTTTTGTTTATCCATTCTTCAGTTGGTGGACGTTTAGGTTGGTCCCCTTTTTAGCTACTATGAATAATGCTGCTATACACATTTGTGTAAGTTTTTGTGTGGACGTATGTTTTCATTTCTTTTGGGTGTATACCTAGGAGTGGAATTGCTGGGTCATATTATAACTCTGTTAAGCCTTTTGAGGAGCTGCCTAATTATTTTCCAAAATGGCGGCACCATTTTACATTCCCACCAGCAATGTATGAGGGTTCTAATTTCTCCACATCAACATTTGTTATTGTCTGTTTTTTTTATTTTAGCCATACTAGTGTGTGTGAAATCTCATCGTGGCTTTGATTTGCATTTCCCTAAAGACAAATGATCGTAAGCATCTTTTCATGTGTATATTAGCTATTTGTATATCTTCTTTGGAGAAATGTCTATTCAAATCATTTGCCTACTTTTAAAATTGGGTTCTTTGTCTTTTTATGGTTGACTTATAAGAGTTCTTTATATATTCTTGATATAAGTTCCTTGTTGGATAATGATTTGCAAATATGTTTTACCATTCTCTGGGTTGTCTTTTCAGTTTCTTGAAGGTATCCTTTGATACATAAAAGTTTTAATTTTGATGAAGTCCAGTTTATCTGTTTTTTCTTTTGTCACCTGTTTTTGATATCATAGCTAAGAAACCATTGTCTAACCCAAGGTCATGAAGATTTACTCCTATTTTTTTTCCTAATTTTGTAGTATTAGGTCTTTAGATAATGAACACATTTGAGAATATGAAATTTTTTCTTTTTGTAGCTTTGGCTGCATCTTGTAAATTAGAGTAGTGTTTTCTGTTTTATTTTCTAAACAGTTTAGAACATGTTATTTTGGAGACTTTATTTTTACATTTGATTATGGGATGCTTTTTAAATGTTTTAGTCTTTAGTTGTTTATTTGTACTTTTATGAACTTTATTATACAAATTGACCATTATAAACTTTAAGTTTAAGGTTATCTTTTGCCTAAAATATCCATTTTTGTAATAGTTCCCTGCCTCTTCTTAAGCTTTAATGTTTAATGTAGTTGGATTAATCCAGTTTTATTAATTATATTATTCATGTTACTCATGTTCTTTTTTTTTTTTTTTTTGGTGAGAAAGATTGGCCCTGAGCTAATATCCATTGCCAGTCTTCCTCTTTTTGCTGAGGAAGATTAGCCCTGAGCCCACATCTGTGCCCATTTTCCTCTATTTTGTATATGGGATGCCTCCACAGCATGGCTTGATGAGCGGTGCATAGGTCCACGCCCGGGATCTGGACCCGTGGACCCCGGCCACCGCCTTCCAGTGTGTGAATTTAACCACTACGGCACCGGGCCAGCCCCACTCATGTTCTAAGTTTGTTAGGTTTGCCAAAAATTGAGTGGTGTGTTTATTCTTTCTAATGATTATTTCCTGTAATTTTTCTTAACAGTTTTTACTTTTATATATTTTGATAATCTTAATCTTGCATGATGGCAAAAAGTCTTTTCTATAACCTTCTTTGGTTTTATTGGCAAATGTGCCCTCTTTATAAACTTTTGGATTTTTCTTATACTCTACTTTTCCCTAAATTTATCCCTTACCCCCATTTTAAAAATATTTGCTTACACCAAGGAAAACCCTAGTGGAATCCTGAGTTCCTTTCTAGGTCTCTCCCTAGCTGTCACCTTCTTTCATATCAAAGTTTTAAGAAATGTAGTTTACATTCTCTCTTTTCTACAACATTACCTCTCAGAGATTCTTTAATCCATTGCAGCTAGATTGCTACTCCTGTGGATCACGTGATTTCGATAGAGAAAATCTCACCAGTCAGGCTAAAATCTCAGACATCACTGTAGCATTTGATGTTGATTTTTACCCTTGTCTGTAAACTTATTCTTCCCTTGTTATTTGGGACAACACATACTCCTTTTTCATTTTATAACTTAATTTTGATATAATTTCAAACTTATAAAAAGTTGCATGATAGTACTTGGGAAGGACTCCTATATATCCTGTACTTAGATTCACATGCATATTTTTCTGAACCATTTGAGAGAAAGTTGCAGGCATCTTGTCCCTTTGTCTCTCAATACTTCATTGTATATTTCCTAAGAAATAGGGATATTTTCTTATATAACTGGAAGGTATTTATCGAATCAAGAATGTTAGCAGCGATACAATACTATAATCTAGTTTACAGGCAATATTCAAATTTTGTCAATTTTCTCAATAATTTTTTTTATAAAATCTGCTTTTTTTCCCTCCATTCACATCCAACCCAGGGTCGTGTATTGCATTTAGTTGTCATGTCTCTTATAGTCTCCTTTCTTCTGGAACAGTTCTTCATGCTTTCTTTGGATTTCTTGACCTTGATATTTTTGAGGAGTGCAGATCTCTGTTGTAGAAAGTTTCTCAGTTTGAATTTGTCTCTTTCCTCGTGATTAGCTTCAGGTTGTTTATCCTTCCTATTTATCAATTTACCTATCTATTAATGTAATCTAACCTAATCTATTTATTTTGCTAGAATATCACTGCAGTGATGTTCTGTTGTCCTCAATACATCTTTGATGTCTCTCCATTCCAGTATTGATGATGCTAGCCTTGATCAGTTGCTTAAGTTGTGTCTATTAAGTTTCTTCGCTGTACTGTTAGATTTGCCCCTTTTCTAGTTAATAACTAATTTGTGGGGATACATTGAGAATAGGTAAATATCCTGTTCCTCGTGAAACTCTCAAGCTTTAGTTTTAGGATCCACAGATGATTTTCTAACACCATCGTTCCTTCTATAATTATTAGTTGGCATTCTATGAAAAAGAAGAGCTTTCTTTTTTATTTCCTATTTATTTATGGACTCATGAATTCTTATTTTATTCAATGGGTTATAATCCAGTAATATTTATTTTGCTGCCGCAGTTGTCCCAAATTTGGCCACTGCAAGCCCCTTGAAGCTGTCTCCTGAGTTATTTTAGTATGTTCTCATGATTCTTTGACCATTTCTTTACTTTATGGCCCAAGAATATGTTCCAGGCTTATTTTGTACTTTCTTGACCTCAGCCCTAGAATAAGCCATTTCTTTAAGGTTATTAATAGAGCATGGTATTTAAAGATCAAGATCTGGGAGCTAAGATGTGCTCGTTGGTACTGGGGTGTTATTGCATGTAGGTCCTGTTGGTGCACTGAGCTAGGAAATGTGTGTGTATATATATATATAAAAAACCATAAGTTAATGTTATCTCCTATTTCAATTCAATATTATAGGGTACATTCCACTCTCTCATATTTATATATTTTGTAATTCCTTTTATTAACAGTGTAAAACCTGACTTCCTTGTCCTAATTTGCTCTATCTTGGAATACGTGAAAGATAGTTTCAGAATTGTTAAACCCATACTACCACAAACAACAAAATTACTAAATAGAGTTCAAGATTTCTTTACAATTTTTGGAGGTAAATTACATATGTGAAATGCACGAATCTTATGTGGTCAGTTCTTTGAGTTTTGAGACATACTCTTGGTCCTCTGAGAGTTCTAACTTTTCCTTCTCAGTCTCCTTTGCTGGCTTCCCATCTCTGTGTTAATCTTCAGTATTGTTTTACAGAGTTCTTCCCTCTGCTATCTTTTCTGTTACTCTGTGTTACACCTATTTGCATGATATTCTCTGCAACTGGAGTCAGGATCAATATTAACTCATTTTTGTAATCCCAGGGCCTCTCATAGTCTTAGGTATATGGAGGGTGCTAAACAGATGTTTGAATGAAAAAATGCACATAGTAATATTACTTATGTCGATTTATAGGTTGTATGCAGAAGCCTTCTTTGAGAATCCTGAATAAATAAAAGATCAGATTTGTATAATGCTAGATGAATAATTTTCATTAATTTGAGCTTGTGCATTTATTTTTATTTTTTACGTTTTATCCTCTGTGAAATTGAGATATATCTTTAGTTGATGGCTCTTGTAATTGGTGTGAATCAGGTGTGAAAATTCCATTGACCCGTTCTAGGTAGAGAGAAAGTACCTCAAAATATCTTAAGTTTAATGAAATATGGTACAGTTATTTTGGCCAGTTCTGCCACTGTGTAGTATGAATTGAGGCTGTTGTAAGGTATAAATGCCTGAAAATCCCTCAATGTTGGAGTTGGGGAGTACAAGTTGAAATGAGTTAGATTCCTTTTCTTTATTACATAGCAGTGAGTTGCTGGGTTATCCAGCTCCACAAAAGACAGGACTGTGAGATCCTAGAGGGCAGGAACTTGGTTTGTTTGTTTCTCTAGCTCTGTTGAATAGCAGTAGCTTTCTAATATCTATAAGGTGGCAGAGTCGTTATTTCAGCTTCAACTGATTAACTTCCAGTGCAGTTCCCCTGCCTGGGAGGACATGGCAGAATCTTCCCATCAGGGAGTCCTACTGGGAGTGCTCCGTAAAGGGAAATGCTGGGCAGCTCCTTTGTCTGAGAACCCAGCATACCATAGAACTCTGATGGGTCTGAATCTGTTGTGATTTCTTTTTATTTCACTCATCAATTTCTAAAAAAATAACACTTATTTTCTTTGTCAACAGGAGTGAAACCTCGGTCCGGTTGGGCTGTTGATCCTTTTGGACATTCACCAACAATGGCTTATCTTCTAAAACGTGCTGGATTTTCCCACATGCTTATCCAGAGAGTTCATTATGCAGTTAAAAAACATTTTGCATTGCAAAAAACGCTGGAGTTTTTTTGGAGACAGAATTGGGGTATGTAGGGTTTGATGAAAGTTGAAGATCTCCCTTGACCTAGATGTTATTTCACAAGGGTTATGAACTCATGCTGTATGGGTTTCATTCAGAGTGTCAGTCTTGAAAGTCAGGTTGCCTAAAGATTACACATTCTTATAATTACTTTTCCAATGTATTTGTGTCAAGATTATTTTAAGCACTGGTAAAGATATTTATCTGTAAAACATTGTAGATTCTTTTTTATGTCTAAAGGAAGTAAATAAATATAAGGAATCAGTATTCTGCAAATAATGCTTTCACTTCTATTTTAAAAAGCACCTGTTTTGTAACAAAGTTGAACATGCATTAGAACTGATATTCAGTCATTTATCTCATATTCAGCCAGTGCTTCTTCCTTCTGTCTCTCCTGTCTCTGCATCTAGTAAGAATTGCCTTTTAAAACCTTAATCCTGTCCTTCTAGAACATCCCTCATATTACCTGTATTGCAGGTTTTCACATTGTGTTCTGTGGGCATCCAGACGTTCCAAGGACATCCGTCTGCAGCCCTTTGCTGGAGGAGAAGAGATAAGATTTAGTCCTCTTGGGAGGCCTTTGCCTTTCCCAACCCCCATTTAATTCAGAACACCTTATTTTTTAATTTATTGAGTCCTTATTAAGGGCCGTGCATTGTGTTCTATGCTTCAGATCCACTCTCTCATTGAATCTTTATAGTTATCCTTTAAATTAGGTTCTAGTATTATCCTTTTTAAATGATGAAGAATTGGAGGCCCAGGTATGTGAAGCCATTTGCCAAAAAGTCTTACAGGTAGTAGATACAGAGCTGAGTTATGAATCCAGTTCCGTGCAGTTCTGAAGCCCAGGCTCCTAGGCCTCTGGCATGCACTGCCATCCCAGTATTGAGTTCTCAGTAAGATTTCATTTGACAAAAGGATTTTGTCGCTAAAACAATGTACAAAAGTTACTGCATTACATCATACTTGCTTTCCTGTATAATCTAGACCCCCTTAAGTATTTTGGAAAAATCATTTGTAAATCTAGACAGTAACTTTCTTATATGTATTACTGTTTTTTCAATAAGGAAAGAAATTAGCTATATAATTTTGTATTCTGGAAAATTAAACCTGTAAGGAAAACAAGAACTTGTAGGGGGTGGCACGCTGTATAGTTTGATCAAATGCAAAGGAGCGTGTTAATTAAAAAAAAAAAAGGGATCGTGAATTTGAAGAAGCCCTACTCAAACAATTGCCTACATTCAAATTGACCATAAGTATCAGTCAGCAAGAAATTACTGAGTACTTTTATGTACTTAATACCGTGCTAGGAAGAAATATAGAAAACATCCTTGCCTATAAGGAAATTATCGTCTAATTTGTAAAAGCACCAAATGCGGCAGATAAACTGAAATGTGTAAATGAGATGCTAAACAGTATGGTGTGAGGAGCAATAGTGGGATGTTGGGTATGTCCTTGATCCACAGGAGAAAGGAGGAGGGAATTGGCATCAGTTCTGGGACTTGTGACAACCTCGGTGCAGATAGCATGCATTAGTGACCGGCATCATAGTGTCACATTTGTGAACATGATTCAATGAAACTGACAGCACAGAAATATAGAGATTATAATAGCTTTACAGTTTGGAAAAGAACTGGTAATTATTTTAACTAAATGGAGTATGAGGTAAAACTGGAATATTTTAAGACTTATTTGATAGATTTGAATACGGTGCTTTGAAATTATGTTTTGGAATTAAGTTGAGCTTTGTGTATTCTGGTTCTTAATGAAGCAATTGTTTTCATTTTTTTTAATGTAAATGTTGCTTTTTGGTTTTTCCTTTTGTCTGTCTTTATTATAAAAGCAATGCATACTCATTCCTCAAAATTGAAAATCCTTACATAAGTAAAGGGAGAGAGCTATTTACAGGTCAGGATCGTACAAAGATAACCACTTTCAACTACTAGTTAAGTCCTCCAGTCTCACTTGGTGGTTGGCTTCTGACCTCTCAAGGGCAGTCATATCAACACATACTGACATTGAGGTTTTAATTAAATACAATTCTGCATCAGGAGTCAGTGCTTGTTTTCCATATCTTTTTTGTTTGCTTTGTTTTTATTACTGTTTTTGGTTTTGAAAATTCCTTTTACTTTTCCTATGCTTCCTTCTTGGTGAAAGGTCCCACTGGCTCATAAAGAGCCCATAAAGGGGGCACATCAGGGAGACCCCATGAACTCTACTGCTTGCCCTTCCTTCTCCTCACTCAAGTAGACAGGAATTTGCCCAGGATTTTCACAAGCCCCCCCTTTCTTCCTTTGTTCTTCCAGTTCCCCCTTTTACTCTCTTTCTGCCGCCTTCTCACCCTGCCTCTGCAGCTAATGCAATGGTCTCTCTCGCTGTGTCCTGTTAGCTGAGGTGGGAACAGATGGGGCAGGAGCTGGCAGCCAGGAATGGGCATGGATGAGCCGGTTATAACTTTTGCTTTTGCTCAGTTTGTATCCTTCCAGCAGATACTGGTTCATAACAGGGCTTTTCTGACTCTCCTAAGTTTAGATAGAGGAGGTAGAGACTGAGATGTGAGCATCTTCTTGCAGTCTGGTGGTCATTAAATGCTGCTGGTGTTTATGTACTATTAGTAGTTAAAGGGATTGTTGGTTTAGGGTAGAGTTTGCATTATATCTGTATAAAGTACTGGCATATTTCAAACAGTTTTGGGAAAACAAAATTTATAAATACAGGTTTCTGTTGGCTCTTTATTTTAGATCTGGAATCTGTCACAGATATTTTTTGCCACATGATGCCCTTCTACAGCTATGACATCCCTCACACTTGTGGACCTGATCCTAAAATATGCTGCCAGTTTGATTTTAAACGGCTTCCTGGAGGCAGATTTGGTTGTCCCTGGGGAGTCCCCCCAGAAACAATATCTATTGGAAATGTCCAAAACAGGTATGAAAATATGCATTTCATAAGACAACATTTTGAACAAGCAAGCATTAGTTGCTTGTTGCTGAAGGGTTGAATAAATGGGCTTCAGTAGCCAACATTATCTTTGTTCAAGGTATTCATTCAAACCAGATCTAAAGCGACTTAAAAATGCCAGAGCCTGACTATGCCTCTTATGTGTTATAACTTAATGGAAAGTGAACAATAGTAGATCAATGTACAATGGATAACCTATAATACACTGTTATTACCCTCTCCTTTGCCCTCATTGTAAAAACCATGTACTGTGTTTGATTGATTTCATATACTTTTGTTGATAATAAAACTTACGGTCTCTCTTGTATAAATTGGTAAGAAAAGCAACCCAACTGCAAAAACACGTTTATTGAAATGGAACACATAAAGAATGTAATTATTTGTTCCCTTAATAACAATTTCAATAATAGTGAAAGCTGCCCAGCTCTGATGAAGACGTATTTTTGCATCTTTCTGATGTTTTAATTTTAATTAGAAATATTTATACTTAAAGATATTTAAATAAAAATCAAAGGAATGAATCTTTTTTTTTTTTTTTTAAGAAGAAAATTGTGCTAATGAGGGAAGCATCTCATTAAACCAAGTTAACTATAGTTCTAATTTGGGTGCTTTTAAAATTTAATTTCTTCACTTAAAAATTAGTGGTGTATAATGTATTAAAATAGAACATTGTGTTGTAGTATAAACAACTCACCTCTGCTAGAAAAATAATATAGCCTTTTAAATAAAGCAAGATCTTTGTACTGTGCTCTATCAAATCTATTTATTTAAAAAAATTGCTTTTTAAAAAATGTGTGTGAGGAAGAAGGTGAGATTGGGTCTCTTTGCCTTGAGCGAGTCCTTGTGGTCATAAAGAAAATATTCCAGCATGAGCCTCTCACTGTGGCAGACACAAAACTATTTGAGCACGACAGCCTTCTTGAAGCCTTGGATCCCTTCTGTCAAAATTGGACTTTCATTGTTTTGAAAAACTGTTCAAGATTAGGGATCAACCTGGTTTCATTTTCTTGGTTCCTACAGCAGTGAGAGTCAGTGAGGACACTGCTTTCTAGGGTTAGGCCATAAGAGAATAATTCAGTATATTATGTAGCAAAAGTTGAAGTAAAAAGGAAGAGGTAGGGGGAAGGGGTAGCCTTGCCTGTCTACTTGGGCAAACAGCTGTTTGTCACTGAATCAGTTATTTGCAGTACTCCTCTCAGCACAGGTGGTCAGGGATAGGGAACTTCTGGAAGGGTAGCCAGATGCTTCAGGTGGGGAGTCCCAGTGCACGCACAGGTCTTGTGAGGCCCCCTCTTTTCCTTTCTTGGGTGCTGCTGAGAGTACCCCAGAACCATTTTGTGTAATCCTTTTGCTGTGTCATCTAACCCTTCAAAGATTACCCCCCCAAGGAACGTACTTTGTGCTCAGTCAGTTCCAGTGATTCTGAAAGTAGTTTCCAGGCACCTAGGGGCATACGGGTGAATGAATCTATGTAATACTTATGTAGATTTTTTAAAAACCTCTTATGAGTCTTGAAATCTTAAGAGGATTTCTGCTGGTTACTTCACATTCCTATGTCACTTTCCTTTTGATTTTGTGATGAAGGGAGATTAAACATGGCCGTTCCAGCTTAGTGGCACTTGATTTTTTAATACCCTAAAGAAAATGAAATTTAACTATAATATACAGGTTGCACACTTGATACATTCAGTTCAACAGGCTCCTCCACTTTGCAAATAAGAAATACCGTTCTCCATCAAGTTCAGTTTTTGGTCTGTGTTTTACGTATGATGAGTTACATGTCAGATGATTTGATGTTTCAGGGAATTTTTTTCGGTTCTAGTTAAGTTGTCATTTTTTACCTGGTAGAATAAGTGAAGAGCGAATTACAGCTGCACATCTTAAGATGTGTTGTTGGTCAATTCATTCCTCCTTAGTTTTCCATATATTTAGTGAGCGTCGGCTACTTTCCAGGTGGTGGAGGTGGGTCCCTTGGCTTTCTTGGTGTTGACAATTTCTGAGCAGGAGCTTGGGAGTTAGGATAGATGCTGAATGGAAAATGTTTCTGTTTATGATTTAATTAATGTTTATGATTTCTTTCCTTCTATATGTTTTATACATATACATGAAAGATATGGTATATCTAGTAGTAAACTTTGCGATGTGTTTAAATAATCACATATCCTTTTTTATGCTCATCGCCTATGGGATCTAGTTGGATGCTCAATCGTAGTATATTTTATATCAGTGATTTATATATTTGGTTTTTTTCTTCTTATTTATTTTGGTCTTATTTATCTTTATATGTGGTTAATCTTGTATTTTTTTTTAATTTAAGTAATAATCTAAAATTATTTTTCGTAAATGTGGAATATTAGTAAATTACTAGTAAAAATTAAGTACTCTACTGAAAAGCTAATCTCAGAAAACTAAGCGTTATATGTTACATAAGAATATTATGGTTATATTTTACTCACCAAGTTATTAAATTTTTGCTAATAATTTAATATTTGCAAAGCAATTTCAGAGACTATCAGTATAAAAAGATCATATGAGATTCTAAATTTAGTTAAATGCTTTTTCATAATTTCTGTAAAATGCCTCTTTCCATCATTAATGTTCTTTGAGTTTCTTTCATAAGATTTTTTTTGTGAATTGGAATTTACTTCTGAATAATCCTTGAAGTGGACATTGGAATACTGGATAAAAGGCGTGTTGGTCTTTTATCACTAATTTTCTTAATCTTTGGCATTATAAACATGGAGAGCTTCTCTGGTTCTTCTGCTTGTTTAATTTCATCTTTACAAGCCCTTCCTCTTAGTTTGTATTCTCAGACTTCCTCAAATCGTGTCCCAATTCAGCATTTCCCAAAGGGTTTTCTGCAGAAAACTAGAATATGAAATGTAAAAGCCCCTCAACACATTGTGTTTAGCTGACCTTTTGAGTTATGGGTTAGAACCTAGAGAGGTAGAAACCAAAAGAGGTCATTCAACTCCTAAGCTCTATCTGTTGATTAGTATTGAGAAGGACACTGTGACAAATACTCAGGTTATTCATGGCAGGCTTTAAATGAGTTGATTTTCTTCCTTTAGAAAAGGAAATATGGTTCTATAATTGGTTTCATTCAAAATATTATACTTTTTTATGTTTAATCAGGCAATTTTAGATTAGAGAAAGAGATATTAAGTCAAAGCAAACTTCAAAGTTGATATAGATGAGAAATCCTTATTGTTTTCTTGGGCTAAATTATTTTAAAACACGGGCAATCTGGGATTTAATCTCTGTGGCTGGCTTTTAGGAGGGCATTGATGCCCCTGATAATTATATGCCATAGTTAGGTATGTGACTTTATTTCTCTAAGGATAATCCATTGGAAAACTATGGGTTTTTCCCTCTGGTAAGAATTTATGAGTATTTTAAATGGATAATGAAAACTAGTACAGTACGTTAAAAAAAAAAATCTGCCTTGTAATTAAATCATACTAATCTAAAGTACAGGTAAAATATACAATAATTTCTATTAATATAATGCATTTTTTAATGAGTTGTCCCATTGTCTTTTTTTTAATACTATTCATGTTTTCCTTTTTTCTTTTGTAGGGCTGAGTTGCTTCTAGATCAGTACCGAAAGAAGTCAAAGCTTTTCCGTACTACAGTTGTCCTGGCCCCACTAGGAGACGATTTCCGCTTCTGCGAACGCACAGAATGGGATCATCAGTTCAAGAATTATCAGCTGCTTTTTGATTATATGAATTCTCAATCTAGATACAATGTTAAGGTAATGAGAAATATTTAATTATGTTAGTGTATTTGAAGTTGAACCTTCATTTTTAAATGAGGCTAAAACACGATAGCTTTAGTTTCTTTGTCCTGCATCCTAGTATTTCTTAGAAAGTGTAATTCATTAAGAGGAAAATTATTTTATACTATAGTTCCTTTTCTAAACTTGTCCCTTTCTTACCACTCCTTGAGGATTAAAAAGGCATTAATTTTATGTCGTTGAAAACATGCACCTACTAAGTTGTGATATTCATTTTTCAGTGATGTCCTGTTTTTCTACCAGCAGTAAAAGTTTGTTTCTCTCTGACAGTTGCATCCTTGTGATTTAGTAGTGTGACTGGTAGATGCAGATGAACATCTCATGAATTTTGCAAACAAATGTCCTGTGTCCAGAGAATATACTACCATTTTTCTTAGATGAGAAGACTTCTAAAATTAATCATTGTCTGTAGTTCCTTTTTTTTTCTTGTGGAAAATTTAAAATGAAACCTAAAGTTTTGAGAATAACATAAAACATACACTAAAGTTTTGAGAATAACACAAATACCCCTCTGCTCCCCATATCTATGACTCAGCTACAACATTCATCAACTTAAGGTCACTCTTGTTTCAGCTGTACCCCACTGTCATCTCACTCCTCTCCCTGGGTTTATTTTGGAGCCAGTCAGATGTCATGTAGTTTTATCTATAACCATTCCAGTATGTATCTCTAAATGATAAGGACTCTGTTTAAAAATATAGTTATAGTACCATTATCACATCTAAAAAATTAACAGTAATTCAATTATATCATATGTCCAGATAGATTCAAATTTTCCTGATCTCATAAAAGCATTTTTTAACAGATGCTTTGTGTGAGTCAAGATTCACACAAAAGTTCTATATTAGACCCTATATGAGAAAACTAATTATCTGACATGTTTAACATTTTCACATATTAACCTTTAAGACAGTGGAAGATCTGTGAAAATACTAGAGAAAGGAAGGGATGTTACTGTGTAGGAAGTTAAAAAGCTGATGACAGACCACATTTTACATAGTGAGAATGCAAGTTTATTAAGTAAACTTGAATAATATCAAATAAATAAATAAAATATCAAGTTTATTTAAGATCCTTACAACTGAATTTCTACCAGATTATGAACTCTGAGCATCGGGACTGTGTTTAAATCATTTTTGTAATCTCCTCAAAGATGAAGCTCGTACATGAACCCTTAATTAGAGGACGGCGTATGTATGTGGGTATCTTATCTCTCAGTACTTCTTCCTGGAGAATGGTTTGAGATCCATAGAAGGAGCTACTGCCTAACTCTGAAGAACTAAATCCTGATTTTAGTATTTTACTTATTTCCTCCTTGTTTGCCTACTGGAACAATTTTGTAAAGTAATTTTAAAAATTGAAGTATCGTGTACACAGGAGAAGGGCACAAACCATAATTGTACAGAGAATTTTATCAAGTTAAAAAACCCCCATGTAACTATCATCCAGATCAAGACATAGAACAAATATTTATAGCACCCTGGAAGAGTCCCTCAGATGTTCTCCAAATCATTACTAACTCCTGCAAAAGTAACCATTATTTTCACTTCTATCACCATGATTAGTATTGCCTGATTTTAAATTTTGTAAGAAGGAAATCTTAAGTATGTGTTATTTTGTGTCTGGCTTTTTTTTTGCTCCACATTATGTTGGTGGGACTCATCCATGTTGTTGCATGTAGCAGTAGTTCATTCATTTTTAGTGCTGTGTAGTATCTCTAGTATCCATTTGATAACTATACCACAATTTATCCATTCTTTTGTTGATGAACATTTAGGTTGTTTCCATTTTTTTTGTCTATTACAAATAAAGCTGCTTTGAACATCCTATACATGTTTTGGTATACATGTGTATAAGTTTATGTGGGTCTAAACTGGGATGGGACTTTTGGTCATTGGGTATGCACATGTTCGACTTTAGTAGGTATTGCCTCACAGTATTCCAAAATAGATGCTCTAATTGTTGCATTGTGTGACAGTTTCAGGTGCTCCACTTCCTTACTCAGACTTTGTATTGTCAGGATTTTTAAAAAAATTTTTATCCTTTATGATAGATGTGGTGGTTTTATTTTGTGTTTCCCTGGGAGTTAATGAGGTTGAGCCTCTTTTCATAAGTTTATTGCTATTTGGGTATCTTCTTTTGTGAAGTGCCTATTTAAGTCTTTTGAGGATTTTTAATTAAATTGAGTAGTCTGTCTTTTTCTTACCGTTTATAGTTCTTTTATATATTTTAGGTTGATTCTTTTTTCAGATAAAAGTTATGCAAATATTATCTTTCACTTTGTAGCCTGTGTTTTCTCTTAATGCTATCTTTTGATGAACAGAAATTTTTAATTTTAGTTAAATCTAATATAACAATATTTTCCTTTATGGTTAATGCTTGTTATGTTCTGTTTAAGAAATTTTTGTCTACCATGGTCATGAAAATGCATTTCTCGTGAAGCTATCCTCTAGAAGCTTTATTGTTTTACCTTCAACATTTAGGTCTACAGTCCATTTGGAATTGATTGTTGTGACTCATGTGACGGTAGGGATCAAGATTCATTTTTGCCCGTATAGATTTCCAGAACCATTTATTGAAAAGACCATAGTTTGCCCATTGCACTGCAGCATCATCTTTTTCATTAATTTTGAGTGAGACTGCATTTATGTGGATCTGTGTCTAGACCCTCTATTCAGTTTTGTCTATTTGACTAATCTCGCACTGTCTTAGTTACTACAGTTTTATAATAGAACTTAATGTTTGATAGTATGTCTACTAATTTTGTTCTCCTTCTCAAGATTGCATTGGTTATTCTTAGTTCTTTATAGTTCTATATTTGCTTAGGATCAACTGGTAAATTTCTACGCCCCCCCTCCCCCCCAAAAAAAAACAGGTTGAGATTTTGTTTGGGATTGCATTGACTCTATGGATCAATTTGAGTACACTTAACTTCCTTACAAATATTAGGCCATTTAATCCATTAACATGGTATATTCTGTGTATAAAAATACAGTTGACTTGTGCATTTTAACCTTGTATCCAGTGACCTTGATGCATTTCCTTTCTTTCCAGAATTTTTGTCCCTCAAGTCCTGGCTGCTTTGATTGCCCTTGGATATCTTCAAACAAATTTTTTTTTCTCTGTATAGTTTATCTAATTATATATATTCTCTGGGATGTTTAAAGTTACTTTGTCTAAGCTGGAAGTGTAAGTTTATTATTATTTTCTTTTAATGAAAGGAAAAATAAAAGTAAGTACTTGAGTTTAGATGGCTGAGAAATTGGTATTGGATTAGCCAAGATAGCTAGTTTGCCATTGATCATCACTTGTTTAACAGTTTGTGTAATTTTTCCTATGTTATTGTCCTGATAGAGGCCTTTAAGATTATGTTTAAGATTGTTATGTTTAAGATTTAATTTGTTGCCTTTTAATGTAAAAACCATTTAAACATTTTTATTTGGTTATTTTTTTAGGCATCCCAAATACTTTATTTGAGCCACTAAGAGACTCCATAGAAGAATTTATGTTAAATAATTTGTTTTGAAACTACTCTATCATATATAGAGGATTATATTTCAATCCTTTAAGGTTGAATTAAGTTTGTGAGAAAGCCCACTAGGCCACTTACATAAACTTTGCTCTGGGAAGTTGCCAAGGAGGAAATATTTTCATCCTGGTTAATACCAAAAATTAATGAAATATATTTAAAGAGTATACTCCATTGTTGGTATTAACTCTGTAGCATGCCATAGTTCCCTAACATCTGAAACTGAAAGGGATTTTTGTTATCTAATAGAAATCTCTTATTATATAGATCAGCAAAGTCAGCCTAAGAAATATTTAGATCATTGAGTATTTTGCCACTATTATTGTGTGTACTTCCCTGAGCTCATCTGTGCCTATTGGGTCTGAAGGTAATGCCATATTTCCCTGTATTTGTGACCCTCGTTTCTTATATGGTTACACATATACTCATATTCTGCTTCTTTGTAATGCAGTTGAATGAGTAGTAATACTTACAATATTAGTTAAAATGTATTGAGTGCTTATTATTTGTTATTAACTTTTTAAAGTGATTTACTTTATTTGTTTAATTCTCTGAACATTTTCTGGTAGATACTATAATTATTCCCATTATAGATAAGGAAACTGAGGCACAAATAGATTAATTTGCCCAAGACACACTGTATTTGGTGAAGCCAACATAAGAGTAGATAATGTAGTTGAAAATTGCTTTTCTTTAATGTATACAAGATTTAGACATAATCATCTATTTTGCTGTTACAAAACTTATTGTATCATAATTAGATTATAGTAACATATTTGTCTTACTAATATCATTGTTGTGCTTCCAGTTGAAGTTTTGCCTTTGCAGTGGAGAAAGAATAGCTAAAACTTACACCATTATTTGCCAGTCATGTTTCTAAGCATTTTACTTAGAACCTCATTAGCTGTAACACAGCAAGACACATAGACATTATATAATATGCTCAAAACTACGTGTTAGGTAAGTGGTAGAGATAGAATACAAACCCATACCATCTGGATCCAGGTTCTGGATACTCTCAACCACTCTGCTAGAGTGCTGCTAACTGTTTTTAACTGCTGTTAATTATTTTTCTGCCATGTTGAATCAAAATGGCTTTCAATATCTGTGTGTGTGTGTGTGTGTGTGTGTGTGTGTGTGTGTGTGTGTATATGTATGAATGTATAAGGTTGGAAACAACAAAATGAGCATCTTATTAAAAGGAACATGTTGCCTGTTGAATTATCTGTTTCTATCTAACAACACTGCCTTTTAATATCTGTTTACAAGGTCTGGTATAATGTTTATGTTTTCCTTTGATTTATAGAATAATTTAGGCTCATAAAAGTGGATTTATGTACTGGTAATTTAAATCATTAGTCAGAAAGACCTTTCATTTGAGCAGTCAACCTTGCAATTCTCATCACTCTTTTGTGTTTTACTTCTCTTCAGTGTTACCTGCTGGTAGAAAGTTCATTTTTTTTAATGACTTGCTGTTCTTAAAGTCTGTCCCCTCTCCCTTATAAGAACTCAAACTAGGGGGAAGGAGAGGCCAGCGGGGAGGGTATGTGCATATGATATATGAAAATACTTAATGACTAACAAAACTGTTCTTCCAGATTTCTGGAACATTTTGCTGAAAATATGTCTTTTATTTTAGCTGCTTCCTCTATCTTTCATTCAAGTCTGGATTACTGTATGCCCTGTTCCTTGCACACTTTGAAATTCTAGAGATATGTTAGGAATTTTCAGATCCATAAATTTGTACATCTAAATAGCTCTTCTTCTAACTGCTTAAATGTACAAGTTTTCTCTTAGTTTCATTTGGGACTTGATGCAAGTAAAAGAAAGAGTCACTGAGTATTTTTTTCCCTTGCTTTTGAGTTTTGTAAATCCTGAGCTGTATATTCATCTTAACTTGGAAGCAACATCTTAAATATTTATTAGTAACTTTTGCTTTCAGTGCTAGAAGTAATATTAAGGTAGAGATAAATAATTCAAGTGTAACTTTTGTTTTTACTAGATACAGTTTGGGACTTTATCAGATTATTTTGATGCACTGGATAAAGAAGATGCAGCCAATACAAATAGCCAATCGATGTTCCCTGTTCTAAGTGGAGATTTTTTCACCTATGCTGACCGAGACGATCATTACTGGAGTGGCTACTTTACATCGAGACCCTTTTACAAACGATTGGATAGGATATTGGAATCTCATTTAAGGTACATTTACCTTTAGATAGCTACGTTTATTTATGCACTTTTTTATGTTATCATAGCCTTTTCATAGAGTTCTGCATAATATACAACATTTATGCAGTGTTAGGATGTGGTTAATGTAATTGTGAAATTTTAATGCCGTTAGAAATATGTCTCCAAAGCATAATCAAATTATTACATGGGTTTTTGTTCTGGAAGGAAAAGAAGTTTACGTAATTAGATTTTCTGGGAGTTGTATTCTGTGTTTTATATTTTTCTAATTAGCTACCTCTATTGTTTGACCCCATGCTAATATTCAGTGACATCGTCATGTGTGTCTACAGGTCATTAATCTGGCAGGCTGAGTTGTTGAAACAGGGGCAAGGGTCAGAAGGAGCAAATAGGGCCTCTCAGCAGCCAAAGTGTGGGTCTCAAAGTACATACTCTAAAACTAATGTATTTTATGTGTGGGAGAACTTGAGAGGCTCCATCTCAGTTCAAATAAATAAGTATTTATTTGAAACACATTTCTGTAGGTATGATTGTCTGCTTAGAAGAACAAAATTTGAAAGAGGTGAGAACTGATGGAGGCAGAGTGATTGGTTGAAAAAGGAAACTGACATGGAGAAGACAGAAAAGTCAATAGAAAACGTAAAAACACTCTAAACCAGCATTATCCGCTAGAACTTTCAATCACTGTCCAATAGAACTCTCCGCAGTGATAGAAATATTCTGTTTCTGTTTCTTCTCTGTCTAGTATGATAGGCACTAGCCACATGTAATGCTGAGCACTTGAAATGTGACCAGCATGACTGAGGAACTGAACTGTTAATTTCATTTAATTTTGATTAATTTAACTGTAAATAGCCACATGTGGCAGGTGGCTATCATGGAGAGTATAGTTCTAAGTAACAGAGTCTGGTTGCTTTTTGTTTTAGGGACTCCTGAGGCTTTTTCTAGGTGTGTGTAGCACAGGAGGGTAATTTATTTTCATTATGAATTTATTTTCAATTCAGTTCAAATCATGAATTCATGATGATTAATTTTCACGGTGAATCTCAGTATTAAAAATAAGTTGTACCTACCTTCTTCTGTGTACCAGTGGAAACTGAGTACATTTCAGAAAGCCTTTTTATAAAAATCGTGAATTTCTTCAAGAATTGTACTTTGATATAGTAGTATGTGTTTTTATTATTTTTACTGTTGTACTGTTATCATTATTTCAAAAGCCTAACCTTTGACTGTTTTTTTGGAATATTCACAAATGTGCCAGATAAATACATATTAATTTATTTATAATAAAATAGTATTTATATATTGTAGAGTTTTATGCATTCTTAACCAATAGAATGTTAATTAGTTATCTGTTATGTTATTCTAAACTATCAATGATAAAAACAGAGCAAGTAGTAAATAATGTAGAGATTCTTTTGGACCACTGCATGATTTTTTGTTTTTTTTTGTGAGGAAGATCAGGCCTGAGCTAACATCCATGCCAATCCTCCTCTTTTTGCTGAGGAAGACTGGCCCTGGGCTAACATCTGTGCACATCTTCCTCCACTTTATGCGGGACGCTGGCACAGCATGGCCTGACAAGCGATGTGTCGGTGCGCACCCGGGATCCGAACGCCGGGCCGCCAGCAGCGGAGCACGCGCACTTCACCGCTACGCCACCGGGCCGGCCCAACTGCATGATTTTTAAGTGTCAAGTGTTTTTTAGTGGCAGAGTTATGAATGTTGGTTCAATCTTAATTTATTGAACATATTTAAGGTGAAATAGTTACTGCTGGTAACAAATTTTGAAAATTCTACTGCCTTAAAATAAACCAACAAAAAAACCATATAATAATTGTGAATTTCAAAATGTAATTAATTTATTTGAAAATAAGTTTATTGTCTGTTGTTATAGTGATATTTCATCCTAATGTTCATTTGTAAAAAATGTGGATAAAATAGAAAAATATAAGGAAGAAAATATTCTTAAAATTCACTTTTTTACATTTTGAGGTATCTATATGTATAAGTACTCTTTTCAAAACTAGGATATTTGCTATGGATGTATATGAACATATACACAAAATTTCCTTAATTCAAATTTAGCAATTCTCATGCCATGAATTTTAGAAGGGTTAGAATTTAAAAGTGGAGATTATTTAGTATTTAATTATTTCAACAATTTAAGGAATTCTTTTTTTGTGTGTGTACAAAAAAGGCACTTTGAATCTCACCTTTTTCCTGATGTCTTGATACCTTTTCAAGCTGCTTTGATTTTCTCCCCGTTGTCTTTAACATGTTTGACATGAAGAACCTTCTTATATTTTTTATTCCATCAAGCCTTGTCTTTTTTTAAAGATCTTTTTAAGGAATTTATCTTGACTCATATCCTCTGATGAAAAAAATAAAAGGTGAAAATCATAAACCACCTTATTCTTGCTCAAAAGCTATTCTTAGATGAAAGTGTTTTTTCTTTACTTTAAAATAAACGAGAAAAGACAGCATATGTTTTATCATCTTTCAGTTTATATTGTTAAATTCTCTATAGTTGTATGTTATCATTCAACATCTAGACTAACTCTTGTCACTCAGCAAGGGGGCCATCAGTTTTTGCTTCTCCTTTACTTTTAGTCCACTCATGTGACCGTGCATTTTCCCACCACCTCTCTTCGTAATGTACGTATGTGAGAGTGAATAGCTATCTGGTGATGTCCATGGTATATGTCTGTACTGCTTTTGGAAAGAAGAAAGGAGAGAAACATTTATCTAGTTCTTACTGCTGTGTTGAGATATTTTTTCAGTATGTTATACATAAATAAACCTATCTTGCTGCCAGTGGGTACTGGCTTCCTTCCAGCACCATCTAGAACAAGGGCCCCTTACATCAGCATAGATGTGATGTTCTTTGATGATTGAGAATTTAATATATTAGGTGAGTACCTTGGTGGTTTTATAGAAATGTTTACTATCAATATCTTTCTTATAAATTGTTTGTACTGAAATTGTGGATTTTTTAAAAACCATATTTGAAAAAGTATCAGTGCCACGTATTTTAGATAGTAACTAAAATGTTTGTTTTGAAATAAAAATTAATAACTGTTTTATGCAATTAGGGCTGCTGAAATTCTTTACTATTTCGCCCTGCAACAAGCTCAGAAATACAAGACAAGTAAATTTCTTTCATCATCCTATTACACGGCACTGACAGAAGCCAGAAGGAATTTGGGACTATTTCAACATCATGATGCTATCACAGGAACCGCAAAGGACTGGGTGGTTGTGGATTATGGTACCAGGTAATATAATTATTGAAAAAACAAAATCTTTTTAAATTTCAGGTCATAAGCTTATATCTTTTGATGAAGTTGTTAATGTATATCAGACCACATTAATAATGATATCCCTTATAAGTATTGCTATAGAAAAACACCACCAATTTTCAAAGCATTTTTCGAGAAATCTGTTGACAAAGTACTAGCTGTCTCAACTTTTTGTTGTGGTGCGTTTCTGCAAATGGGGTAGTAAAACATTATTATAAAACTGATCCTATTTTCTCCTAAGTACAGTGTGGTAATCGGGATTGCCTTTTTGACTAAGGATTTGGTATCAAATAAATCATAGTTATAATCCAGGGAGCTAAAGAGCCCCACTTCATTGTGTAGCAGTTTAATTTCATCCTATTTCATATCTAGTTCTTCTTGGATATCTCATTTCTTTTTTTTAGAGGGACACTGGCAAATAAGAATAAGTGTAGAAGCATAGGCAGGAAGTAGAAGAACCTAGAAACCTTGTCATATATATGGATGATATAAGGAACTGGAATGAGAAGGGATGGCCTGAGTATTGATAGCAAAGTGTCTTTACCTCTTTGAAGGTCTGTCAGATGAGTGAAGGAGCAGAAGCTCAGTTATTTTCATGTTGCATAATTAGAAGCAGTGAGTACAGGTTTTAACTCAGAGTAGCAGAGGACTTTGTAAATAGTGCTTCCCAGTAACGGAAAGGCTTACCTTTTGTGATAGTGAGACTT
This sequence comes from Diceros bicornis minor, assembly GCF_020826845.1. Classification (NCBI taxonomy): domain Eukaryota; kingdom Metazoa; phylum Chordata; class Mammalia; order Perissodactyla; family Rhinocerotidae; genus Diceros; species Diceros bicornis. The sequence goes on from NC_080740.1 coordinate 33,012,396, forward strand.
CCATGATCATGCCAGAGTTAAGGTTACCATTCATTAGGATCAGTGCAAAGGAGATTCCTATATTGGGGAAGAAGTTTTAACTATTGTTTTACTATAGTTTAGATTGTTATTTCTTCCATATTTTTTTTCCTAACAACAATGGTATGTTTAGATAATATTTTAAAATTATTAAAAATATGCTCTGATTTTCTTATGAATTTAAAAAATGAATCTCTTTTTTATAAATATTTTCTTCTGAAAAGTGTACACAGCACATAAAGTCATCATTAAAAAATTGATTCACAACTGATATTACCAACTGTAGTAAGTGTTAATTAAATTTTTAGTTACAATATTTTGACTGCCTTTCTAGAAACTAGGGAAAAAATATTCTTGAGGTTTCATTAATTGACTTGAGTCCTTAAAAAATATATTCAAGGTGATATCTTGAATATCTTCTGAATTTTCTTGTGGCAAATGTATTTGGCATCCATCTATTGAGGTTGAGCTGGGCTTAAAGTGGAAACCACTCATTGAATGATAATGATGTTGGTGTTTCTCCCACAGAAAGTATTTTTGAAAGTATGATCCCCCATTTTTCCTTTCTTTTCTTCTTTTTTGTGAGGAAGATCAGCCCTGAGCTAACATCCATGCCAATCCTCCTCTTTTTGCTGAGGAAGACCTGCTCTGAGCTAACATCTATTGCCAATCCTCCTCCTTTTTTTCCCCAAAGCCCCAGTGGATAGTTGTATATCATAGTTGCACATCCTTCTAGTTGCTGTATGTGGGACGCTGCCTTAGCATGGCCGAAGAAGTGGTGTGTCGTCGTGCACCCAGGATCCGAACCCGGGCTGCCAGTAGCGGAGTGCGAGCACTTAACCACTAAGCCACGGGGCTGGCCCCCCCATTTTTTCTTTTCACCTGCTCCCGTCTTCTTGGTTTATTGAGAGTTTAAAGTGAGACTGCTTAGAATCAGACCAGAGCAGAACTCCTAAGAGGAAATAGGGAAGTCATTGTACTACACTGCCTACTTGCTCCCTCTCTGGCTGCCATATTGATAGAGAGTTGGGTACAGGTCATTGAGTTTTTGTGACAGAATATTTTCTGTCTCATAGCCTTTCCAGAAGGCCTGTCATTAGTGTCTCCATATGTTTGTATTGCTTTTAGCTTATAAAAACATCCCTGTACAAAATTGCATCTTAGAGAAAAAAAGACAATAATTCTCAAATTGTTCTTGACATTTGTAAATTTGCTTTTTGAGCACTTCACACTTCATTGAAAAGTCATAAACAATTATCAAGTCATTAGCACAGACATTTTAAGTAGGAAATTTCAAAACACAAGTTAGAGAATTATAAACAGAGAGGCAGCTAGCATTGGGTGTTCTCTTGTTCTTGGACTGTTGACCACTGTTTATTTGGATGTTGGCATAAATGTCCCTATGAACAAGTGTGTATGAGTTAGGGATTGCATTTGGCTGCTAGTAACAGCAAGCTGAAACTGAATAAATCCTATCCTGCTTAATCTTCTGCCATGTGAAAGAAGTCTGCAGGTCACTGGTTCAGCTATGACAGCTCCACAATACCATCAGGGCTCCAGGCCCTTCTAGCTTTCTCTTTCTGTCTGAGGGTGACTCTTAGAGTCATGCTCTCAACAGTAGATTGAATGTTTATATAATTATAAACTGAAGAGTGAGAATACATCATGGCATATTTGGAGATTAATTCTAATCATGGCAGAAAAAAATGAATTAGACTGGGACGGTGTTTGTAATGGACATTCAGCTTAAAAGTAGATAATGGGGCTATGTGGAAGAGAAGAAGAAATGGTAATAAGTTCAGTTACAGAAAGATTTAGAATTTTACCAGTTCTTAAGGTATAATTAAGGTAGGTAGGAGAAAAATTAACAAAGGGTGAGTGTGAGGGTTCTAACATACAGATCCAATTATTGAGTGACAAACATGATGACATCTCCTTGAAACAGCAGCAGTGATAACAAACTAGAAGACTGATTCGTAAGTGATGTTCCCCAAACTGTTCCATAATAATAGGATAAGGGCATGTTAGGAAATTAGAGGCTCTGAGAAATCCCACATTGATGAAATGTTGGAACATTTAAAATTTTGTTTTACTCATTGTTTCCCAAACTTATTTTCTGTGTTTAGTTTAGTTTTGTTTTAAATGAAACAGCTTTCTATATCTTGAGAAAGCGTTTGGGGAATGCTGTGCTAGTCTTTCATGATCATCTCATTAGAAGACTGCGTGTGTGCCTTTAGGATATGAACATTGATTCGTGCATTCACTCCTTTTAATTAGGACTCTTTAATACACTAGAATACATACAATATTTTAGCTGATGGAGAGCATGACTTTTATTCTGCAGGTTCAGAAGACCTAATAAAGATAGCCATGTATATAATAAAAATAAACTTAGAGTGAGGGACTTGTTTCCGTAACTGAATTATATTTATTCATATGGTCTTTTAGTCTGGTGAGAACACTTGTTACTATGTAGGAAAACATTTGAATAGACTGAGAAAATTAGCTGGATGATGGCCTGAACTCAAATGCATAAGATTTTAGTACTATAGTTATAGATTTACTATGTCAGTGTATTTAATTAATAATTTATTGGTCATGATCATTTACATCTTTGAAGATAATTTTAATGCTCTGCAAAAAGAAGTTATTTCTAGTTCTTTTCGAATCTTTTTCTTGTTGCATGCCAGCAAAAATGTTTTTAACGCGTAGATCCAAAATTGCTTTCTGTGTTGGGGAAAATAATATAATCACTCTATAAATATAATAGTTTCATTCTGATGGTTGATTGAAAACATGATTAGCAAAGTTTCTCTATAAATTTCTCCAATATGAGTTTACTTAGGGATGCCTCCCTGCTCTATAAAGCTTTTAAGAAACAAGATTGAGCTTGAAGAAAACTTTAAGCAAGTTCTTTTCCCATGTGTAGTGCTTCAGCAATAGCTGGTAATGTACCAAGACTATATTCCAGAATTGATCTTGAATCAGTTGATTCATAAACATCCCTTTGGTTCCCCAGACATAAAAATACAATTTGATGCACTCCTCATCCAGGTTTTTGAAAATCTTTCTTTTTTCTCGTTCTTTGGAACAAGAAAATAAACTAAATTCAGTGAACTGTCTATTTGAATTCTTGGGAATTTGAATTCTTTGAAGTGTTTATACTGATTGAATTTTCTAGTGAATAAATTAATCTCTTGTCTTCTGTTGTTGTTTCAACGCTTGTTAAAGACTTTTCTAAAGTAAAGTATCAAATCTTTACTTTTTGGTAGAATGCCTTAAAGCTATTGGGGTGATTATGCTGGATATTCTTATTATTTGTTATGATATTCATAGAAAGTATAAATAGTTTGAATAAGTTTATGTGTTTCAGTTGTGTCCAGAAAGTTTTCTGTTTTAAATGAATCTTTGTCAGTGATATCTTCTGATTAACCATTTTTTTCTAAGTACTTAGTTCTGGGTAAAAAAGAGTCAATTCATTATAGGTTCATTATAGGTTTCACTTAGGATATAGGATGAAGGTAATGGTGGTTTGGCCATTATTAAAGAAACTAAAAATATTGTAAACAGATGTTCGAATTACTTCTCAGATGAGTAAAATTTTTGGTTCACAGACTGTTTCATTCATTAATGAATTTGAAGAAGATAATTGGAAGTTCTGCACTACTTCTTATTTTGAAGGACAAACACTCATACGACTCTACTGATACCCTCTTAGAAATGGTTAGTTGTCTTCTATATTCATCATAAAAATGTGATTCTTTCATTCTTGAATTGGAAAGGGGGGGGTGATAAGCTCAATGAACAGAAATGTTGAAATATAATTATTTCTTTGTACCTTATTTGAAAGAATTTGTATCCCTCTATATAAAGCACCTGTGTGTTCTTCTTTCCTATAAGGAGATCTGTGTTTGATTTATGGTGTGTATTTTATTCTGCCTAAATCTAAGCATGAAAAATAAAATACTGAACTTATTTCAAGGTATGTGAAACATAGAGGCTTTTAGAACACTGTTAAGAAGATGTTGTAAGGTAACTGGACATTGTAATTAGTTATTTTGCTTGGTTTTATTAGAAGTCCCTTGATATTTGAACGTCTGTAAATCCTTAATCTATTCTTGCTAAACTTTAATTTGAATGATTCTAAATTGGCTTCCGTTTGAATGAGTCCATGGAGTGCTATGGCAGTGCTGAGATATGTGGAACAGTAGAGCATTGATTGAGCAATTAGGAGAATAGCTATTAGCCTCAACCTCTGCACCTGACTGTGTGGGCCTTGAAAAAGTTACTTAACATCTATGAGCCCTCATTCATTTATTTGTAAAATGGGATGATAATATCTCCTTGGCTTATGTTGCTATTAGGATTAGATGAGGTAATAAAACAGACTGCTCTGTAAGGAAGAACATGCTATTCTGCAGCAAGGAAGAACAGATGAAAAAATGGTTGATTGAGACCCTCTTTGCACTTCCACTTGGCAACTCAGATAGTATTGTAATTTATTTATTATTAGAATCTATTGTGAATGATAGCCTTTGAAATTTTACGTGTAATTTGAATTTACACATCTGGAATCAGAGATATAGCTTCAATATTTTCATATACTGATGCCCTGTAATCATCTCATGGTTGTACATTTTCATATTAAAGTGAAAAACACAATAAATGGATATACATTTCTTAAGGATATGAAACATATATAAAAGTAAACTAGTAAAACTTTTTGCAGAATTGTCTCTAAAACTAGGATTTATTTGGTTCCTAATTGGAACTACCTATTATGGACTCTAATCCCTGTAACATATCTGTGCTTGGAGTCTAAATACACACACACACATGCACACACACAAGAATTGTTTATTTTGAACTTTGATGGACTTTTTGTAGCTGGAAAGAGGATTTTTTTTTCCTTTTGTGCCCTTTTCATGATTTTTGCAAGGTATTATTACATAACTAATTTTGAACTAGTTTTAAAGGTAAAATAATTTTTCTTCGTTTTTATAGGATTTGAAACAAAAATCACAAAGTTCTCTGCCACGCAGAAATATAATAAAGCTGAGTGCGGAGCCAAGGTAAATACATTATTTCTCGTAAACTTTTACCACTTTTCTGCCTTAACTTTTTTGGTTTTCATGATTTTGTTCTGTAGGCAGCATATATTTTGAGGCAGTATTTCATTTAATCAATTTATTAATTTAAAGAATTTTTCTGAAGAAATGGATTTTCTCTCAAGATTGTGTCATGTTCAGTGCTAGTAGCTGACACAGTCCTTGGTACACTGATAGCTGAATAGACTATTATAACAATATTTCTTACAGATATTTGATATGGGATGGTAAATGTGTAACTTTATGTTAAAAAATTGCCTTACATTTGTAATATTGATTATTTTAGGGTACGTTTTTTCTTGATTAACTTATTGTTTGCTTATTTTCATTTATTCCTGATCCTATATTTTTAAATGAAGAAAATTATTAGTAGATAAACGTTTTTACTGTAAATTATTTACTAGATAACTATCATTGTGCTGGTCGAATTGCCTCATTTTAGCACCACTGATTTACGTTAAGGTAAATAGGAAAAATGTTCAGTTGACCTAAAAATGGGGCATTTAATTGGTAGCTGTCTCTGATTTACAAAGAAATGTTTTATGTTTTTATTGGCAGTTATTTAACCAAGTTGTCTGTTTTTAATGACCACATATCAATCAGTTAGTACCCATTGTACCCCCAGATATGCAGTGTATTTTTATAATACAACTTTTTACTGTCTAAATTGAAAAATTTAGTATCACCTCTTATAAATTGCAGGATAAAAGAATAATTGTAAAGAGTAATTCATGATTTTTAACTAGGTATACTTTATCAAAATTATTTTAAAATAAATCGAATTAAAGTATCACAGAAAATTTACAGTTGCTAGTAAAGTTGAGATTTCAGTTAAGCATTGACTAAAGCCTTAGCTGACTAAATTTCTTCAATAAGTAGAGACTTAAAACATATATAGCTCATACTTTAGAATGAGAAGATAAGTATTTTTTTAGTAATACTAAAGTGTCACTAAAGTAATTATAAAGAAATTCTTTGTCTCTTTCTTTGGGCCGAAAAAGAAAGGATTAACTTGAAAAGACAGTTTTTAGAGTCTTGCTGTAGTCTTAAAAGCTTTCAGATTGCCAGGCCATAGTTAAGATGAAAGAATAATGATACTGCAGTTACCAAATGTTTTCTTTGTCTTAAAATAAGTAATGTTTCAATGCATGTGGGGTTATATGGCTGTATGTCCCTCATAAACTGTGGTATCAGTAAATCTGTTTGGCTTTAGGCATAATCCTCTTATCTATTAACGTTTTTTCCCCTTTTTCTATTTTGGTGGAGGAAGATCTTTGTTTTTGCTGACTGGAAGAATGACTTACACTTGCTATAATTAATTCATGTCCCATGCCCACCCCATTAGTCTTCCTCTGGGTGCATGTTAAGGTGGATGACATGCGGTGGGGTTGGGGCCGAAATGGGTCAGAGGAAGAGATGTGACCTGTGGTTTCTCGTCTTCCCACTGTTCTTGCCTTAGTCAGCAGTAGGTGATAAGTTAGCCTTCCTTATGCTGGAGGAAGAAAGTTAGGAGATATAGGTGTGTTAATTAAGGAGAAATATATTTTGAGCTTTAAATTAACGAGTTTTAATTATAGATAAATATAGATAGTCTATTTTAAATAGGCTGTTAGTACAATGATTGCTTTTTGATATTTCCTTGTAACAGTTTATATTTAAATAGTGTTCTTCATCTTAATATTGTTTCTTCACAGTTCTTTTTTAAAATGTCAATGCTACTATTTCCATAGTTAGGTGAATTGGAAATACTTATGATTGTCAGATTTTTATTTTTATGTTTATGATCCATTTTGTACTTTAGAGCCTCATGAATAGAACTACTTATATTTTTGGTTTTAAGAGCTATATTTTATTTGTTAGCCACAAATTATCTGAGTTACTGATCTCTCAGTGAACCCAGGGAAGAATGGAGGAATGATGGTGGCCTCTAAAATGGAAGAATTTGATAGTTTTATTTAGCAGAGACTGAAAGTTAAATAATTATCTGCACTTCTCAGTCTTTAAATTGGAAGTTTCAGAAGTGTGGCCATGAGCCTTTGTCATATTCTTCATGAATCTTCTATGGTGCTCTAAGGCTTAGCATTATTTTGATTATAAGCATAATTCTTATTAATCTAAATAAAACATGAATTCTCAGTGGGGGAGATGTCCTCCCCAGGAGGGTAAAAATTGGTTCTTGGGGGATTGAAAAAAACTTATTCTTTTTAGTATATAAAGCACAGGTACAGTACTTACTAGTACATAACAGACATACATTTTATGTGTAGTTTTAAAATTGTATGTGGGGATGATTAGGAAAAAAAGCTCTAAAAGGAGTCTTTAAGGAGTTTATAATGTAAAAAAGGGTGAGAAACACTGATCTAAACCCATACAATTTAAATAACACATGTAAATAAATTTGATCGTGCTGTCGACAACGTTAATTATAGCTATAACCGAACATAATTTAGTTTGTGAGTATTTAAAAAGTAGTCCATAATCTGCTGACAGTGAAGTAGTACATGCCAATGTTCCTAATTTAGTTCACGAGGTTATGTGAGCTATATAGTGTATGCATTCCTAGTCTTTGTATAGAAAGCAGGTACATTGAAGAGTTAAAAGTTAGAGTACCCTGAACAAGTCATAAATTTTCTAGCCTTAAATAATCCTTAAAGGTACAAAGATGTTTCTGTTTCTCTCTACATTCATAATTGCCTAAGGAAACCAATTGTAAAGAAACTTAATACAGAGAATTAGAGGATGAGGAACTTGGAGGACACCGAGGATGCAAGGTCAAAGTCAGACAAGCGAAGAGATTTCAGTCTTTTTTCAGTATTGCGTCTGTGCAGGCAGGACGGGCATAAATGTTGCCACAGCACAGGCCAGGAAGCCACGTGGTTTGACAAGGTGTAAAGGACCTTTTTTTTTAAGGTGGATAATTCAGGATGCCAAGTATATAATCAAAATTACATTGAGATAACTTCTATAAATATGAAAATTTAATTTTTCAAGTAGAAACTTTTTTAGTTTGAGAGTAATCGATTCAAACCACTGTTGCAAATTTACCTTTAAGTGCTTTTAATTTTTAGCAAGGTATTTATTTATGGGTAAGGATTCCTACGTCTCTTTCTTTTTGCTAGAACAAGAAGGAATTAATTTGAAAAGAAACCATTAACCTCCACAAGAAACCTTTGTGGAGACACAAAGGAAGTCAGTGTTTTCTGGGCTTGGGTGACTTCAGAAGATCAATTGGATATAAAAAGTACTTAATTCCAGAAAAGGCACTTGATATCCCCATTGCCGTGTACTTGTTGAATGGTTCTCTCTGGGTCACCTCCCAGCACCGCTAATGTAATTTCCTCTGGTTTTCTCCATAAGTGCTTTTCTTTTGCATCCCGATCTTGATTAATAGCATCATTCTCTTTTTAGTTGTCTAGGTTCTGAAACCCCCAAACCCACTTTGACTTCTACCTTTTCTTATTCCTTAAGTTTCATCAACTGGAGAGTCTTTTGGATTTTACCTTTCTCGTCTCTGACGTCAATTGTCTCCTCTTTTCCTATTACTTTCTGGTTTTAAGCCATCCTTTATGTTTTGCTTGAACTATTGCAAGGGCTTCTTGCCTTTTTGTCTTCAATTTCTCTGTGCCCCTAATTTATTCATGTAGTTGTCAGAGGAATCTACCCAAAGCCGAACTCTGAGAAAGTTACCTGGGTGGAAACGGCAAGGCTTCTTAGAACCTAGCCTTAGAAATTCTAGGTCATTTCTGCTACATTCTATTAGTCAAGCAAATCACTAAGGTCAGCCAAGATTCAAGGGGAGAGAAATTATTCTCCATTACTTGATGTGAGGAGCATGTACAGGAAGCAAAGGGAAGGATGGCAGTCATCTCTGGAGACTGTCTACCATAGTTCACCTGTTGGCCACCATGATTCACATACCTTCCATGTCCAGAATATTCCGCCCTCCTCCCAAGATGCCCAAAGTCTCATCCCATTGTGATATTGGCCCCAAATTTTCATCTAAATCAGGTCCAAAATGGCTCACTCATATAGCTTATTTCTTCCAGTATAATTATTTGAAGTTAGTCCAGCTAGATTGTAAACTCCATGAGGGTAGGAACCATTTCTTTCATTTATTTCCACCACCGTGCTTGTGGTATTATATTCAACATAGTAAGAATTCAGTAAAGATTTGTTGAAATACATTTAATTATTGATTGAAGAGAGTATTAAACTTCACACACCAGATATGCATAGAACATGGTTCGCATTCTATGTGAAAATGTGGTATTTTGGTATGTATTTTCTCCAGATACTTCCTTTGTCTAATATTTGAGGATTGGATGCCAGAAGGCTTCCTAATATACTAAATACTACTACAAGTAAAAATAAACAGTAATTCAGTAGAGCTTAGAAGTTGCTCAACATTTGATCAACTGCTCATTTGAGATTTTAGTTTCATGTCATGAGACTTGAAAAGTTTTAGGTTGCATCTCAGCATCATTGCATTGTTATAGAATTAACTTTGTTGAGATTGCATTCTTGGAGGCTCTTCAGAATGAGTGCATTCAAAAGGTATTCCCAAATACCTGAATGAGTTGGTCTTATCAGATAGATCAGCTTTTTTACACGGTAAACTTTGTTGTTGTTGTTGTTGTTGACATAGGGTTTTTGCCTGACTCTATATTTGTATTGTTAATATTGTTATCACAAACAGTTCTTTCTGGCAATAATTATCTAGTAGTGTAATGGGATTCAAGGCTTTAGCTCAGTTTTTCGTTGGTCACCATGTCGTCAACGTATTTTTATACCAAGTCAAAATGTATGTAAGAAAGTATCTAATATCTCTACCAGTTGTTTAAACATAAGTTTTAAGTGAAGAAACCAAGCTCACAAACTTATTTTTATTGTTTGGAAATGTAATTTCTAGGAAAACGGAATTCTAACCACTCAGATTCTGGCAGTATTATTTATTATCATGTAGACTTGGGAGAAGCGTTTGTAGCTCAAGAACTGAATGAGATTCCACGACTTGAACCAAGGTGGTTCCAGTCTGAGAAATTGGAGTCTGATGAGAGAGCTGTAAATGTCGAGATGGAGCTTGCTTTGTGCTTGACTGTTTTTCCTTGAAGGAGATGGCAAAGTGTTAGCACTGATAATTAGTGTAAGAACTGTGCTTGTTGCTCATGTATTATAATGATTTAAGCTCAAATATTGTCATGTACTAGAAAACTAGTATAGAAATATCTTCATACAGTTAGCAAAAAGAATAAATGAACAAAGTCAGGAAGTTTGAGAGTTTCTGTTGTTGAAAACGGTGGGTTGCATTTTAAAATTATCCCAAGACAATTCAAGATAATAAGAGAATACATGATTTGACTGGGATTTGACACTCTGGACCCTCCCCGCGTTCTCTTATTCTGAGAGCTGCTGAAATGTCCTTTCCTTTTAAAGCTACTTGAGAACTTTTCTTTTATGGGAGAATTGTTAACTGACAGTACTGGAGACTCTTAAAAATAAAAAACTGAGCTATTCTAGTCTAGTATAGGTCTATCTGGGTATTAATAGCACAGTCTGTTGATGAATTAGTACTCATTACTAGACTTGAAAGATGAGTTCCTAAACTCTCCTCTGAGATGCTTTTCTGTTTAAGTATTAATTGCTTTTGAAAGATGTTTGTGTATTTTCATCTACATTCTATTTGAGTTATATTGTGTTGTCTTTGACTTTTTCAAGATATAGATTGACCTGTTCTCTGATTACCCAGAAACGTGTTTCAGCCTGTCTGTAATCTGGAATATTTTTGGAAAGGATGTTTTACCCAAAAGATTAAGTAGAATATAGTACGTTATTTTAGTAACGAAAAGTTGCTTAGGGAATTGGAGATACTTTCAACATGACACATTAGTTAGTTTTATGTTAAAACTTCTTTGGTTAGTGGTTGGAACTGGTTTTAGAGCAATCATGTCTGGGTAGCAACATAAAATAATCTTATCTGTTCTTTGCCATTCTAAATCAGTCATTCACAGTCTTGCATTTTGCCTGATTTTTCAGAGAAATATAAAAAGGTCTTTGGGGGAGGGAATAGGAGGAAAGACTCCACCTTTCTCACAATATTCTCCTCACTCTTAATATTTCTATTTATTTTATGATATCAAGAATGATGAGTATTAAACCCTGAAATACTGTTTCAACCTCACATTGACTTAGATGAAATAAAACCTATTAATATAAAAAAAAAAGTTGACACTTCCATTTTATATGATGGCTGACTAGGGACCCTGAGATTGACTCTCTCAATTTGCTGTTAAAACTCATGAAAGCATAGAAAATGAAGAACAATCAGAGGAACACCAAAACCTTGGTCTAACAGTCAACGTATTGCCACAATCTAAGATATCCACAAACTATAAAGCTGATCGACCGGACTGAGAAACGCAATTATTCACTCAGCAATGATAAATAGTTAGAAATAAAAGCAACATGCAGATCTCAAAAGCAGGTGTGGAGATTGATTCCTTTTCCTTTTCATAATGTCTACCCCCAAGGCTTTGAGATTCTGGTACTTTACCAACTAGAAAAATGGACCTATATTTTAATACAGGGAGGGTGCTACTTTTTGAGGTTGTTAAGGTGATAGGTAGCTATTCTTTTTTTTTTCATCTTCTCTGTCTGAGATTTCTATTGACCAGTCTCTACTTAACTGACCAACTAGATCAACTGATACTCTCCATTCCTTTTCTGTGCCCATGGCACCCTGACCTTGTCACTAAGAGGCTTCTAGCTATGGAGAAAGGCACTTCTCTCTCTCCATTATTTCAGTTGAGTTGTGTGATTATCATGAATCAATTATTTATTCCCATATCAGTTGTTCTTGTTATTTTTCTCTCATAATTTGATTTTTATTAAACTGATGAATTATGCAAAAAGATTGTTTTTTTATATGAAGTTGAGTGCTTTGGAAATTTTCAGCAAAGGTGACTCACTGATAAATATTAGCGAGATGTCTACAAAAGATTTGGGAAGAAATCATAAGATGTAGAAACAGTTTGTACTCAGATTGCTTAATATTTTTTAAAGTGTTGAAGTTCTTAATCTAGTTTAGAGAAACCTAAGCTAGAAACCATAGATAATTTATCACATGTATTGTTATGCAGAAAATATTTTTGACACGGAACTCCAATTAGTGGTCCCATAATCAAAGTAGAACCTTTGCTTTTATATTAGTAGATTAGGAAATGGTATATATTTGTATGTTTTATGGTAAAGTATTAAGAATAAATGAATATATATGTATCTCTTAAAAATGTCCTGCTTTAACCTTTGCTTTCAAGTCAGCTTTAACTCTTTCATTTAACAGATCTATTGCCAGCCTTAATCACACTGATAAGAGGGCTTCTACTGTGTCTGTATTTTACAACCAATTTGGAGACTGAATCTGCCAGAAATAAAATAGGCAGGAACAAATAGGGAGCTGACGGTAGAGCACTGATCTAGGGAAGTGTCTGCTTAAGGAAATTGCTATTGATGGTGGTATGGGCCAGAAGAATGCCATGAGCTTCTTTGTTGAAGAAAGAAGCTCTCCATTTGTTCAGAGCACCAGAGCTGGTATAGAAGACTGAATGCTACAGGCACAGCCAGCTTGGATGGCAGCCTTTTAGGAACTTGCAGTCAAGCTGCATCAGTGCATGTGAACTTATTATTCACTCATTCTTTTCTTCATCACTGCATCTTCTTTACATCCTTCAGGCATTATTAACAAACTGGTTATTTATTTTTTTGTTGTCTATCTCCCTTGCTAAAATATTAGTTCCATGAGGGCAGGGAACTTGTTTGCTTTTGAATCCCCTGGCAAATACCTGGCACCTTATAGATGCTCAACGTTTATTAGTTATTTGTCAAATAAACTAACTCTAGGTAGGAGAGGGACTTCAACCAATACCAAAATAAAGACTAAGGGTACCTTTAGCACACACAGGGTCTGGGTGAATGTCTACTTCTATGAGTGTAAATAAATGAAAATATATTATAGGACACCTGTGCAAAAGCTCTTCAGAATGACAGAAATAGGGGTAATATGAAGATGCAGAAGAACAACTTACCTCTTAAAAGGATTTATTACAGGGACCAGAAAAAAATTTTTTAAAAACCTCTTTGGGATTCTCAAAAAGTTTGAGTCATGATCTCTAAGAAGTATGAAACAGAAAGCAAAAAACTGAAATGACAGGATGACAAGATGATATGGAAAAGGAGAGATATGAGGTAAGGCAAGACTGTTGAGGGGATGATAACAAAACATCTTCATTAGTGATACTGCAGAGTGAGGCGGGCATTGTGAAAGAGTGTTTCAGTGACATGAAAAAAAAAAAGAAACCCATGAGGTGCTTTTCAAGAATGCAGAGAAGAGGAAAACAAGTGGAAACAGTAAGAAAGAAGATGGGATAAAGGACAAGATTCCAATAAAAGAATTATAGAGTTTCTTTAGGAAAAAAATGGAGCAGAGGCAATGATCAAAGATATAATTGATGAAAAGTTTTCTGAGCTGAGAAGCTTCCCTTTATAGAAGAAAAGGGCTAAGTTCTCGGTAATATAAATGAAGAGAGAGTCACCCCTAGTACATCTTGCTAACTTAGTTCGATTAAAAGGAAAAGGACATATTGTAAAAGTACCCAGGCAGAAAGACAGATAGTGTATAATATGGAACAAAGGCTAGACTGACTTAGGTTTCTTCTCTGTAACAAGGAGACTATGGAGTTTTGAAATCATCTTATACTCAAAGTTATCTTTCATGTGTAAAGGCAACAAAAAGACATTTTCAAATATGAAAACACTTATAAAACGTACCACAGGTATTCTTCTCTTCTTTTTAAAAATTTTCTAAAAAAAGTCAACTTCGCTGACTGATACATGAATCAAAATTAAGAAGGCATTGGAAATAGACATCGTGAATCCAAATCATTATTGTAAATTTGATTACCAGACTGAAAGTAGAAATGTCCATCTAGTTTTGGCAGAACTTTTATAATGTAAAGATGGTTTACTAACAGTAATGTAGGTCTGTAACTTCAGATTATGTTAACGTCTGAAAGAGGTAAGTCAGGAATATATAGGAGATCTTAAATAAATAATTGTTTTGCCTCAGGAAGATTTAAAATATAGAAGCATCTAGTGAGAGTGATATTTCCTCCTCCATTGCCTTCATTAATTGTCAGTGTAATGTTGACTTCCCAGATACATCTCTGCTGAGAAAAGTCTCTGGCATTCTAGACCCACACACCCACCGGCCAGATGGATAGCTGCATCGGGATGGCCCACTTGCATCGCCATCTCAGTGTATTTAAAACTGAACTCCCTTCCACTCAAATCTGTTCTGTGGCCCCAAACTCTTTGATAAAACTTGAGCATTGTCATCCAGTTTCCCAGGCCAGAAACCTGGGCCTCAATTGTAGAGAGATCATATATTACAGTTTTTCATTAGTGTCCCTTTTCACTAGCAAGAGTGTATTTATTTGGACAGTAAATTATAGGGTTACCCTGATCATCTTTGTCTCCTCCACTTCACTTTTACCTTGTATCCAAACAAACACCAGGTCTTTTCATACTACTTCTTAAATGTATCTCAATTTTGTCCACTTCACACCTTCATTGCCACTACCGTACTTCACGCTGCTACTGTCTCTTCCCTGGGTGATGGTGATAACCCTGTGACAGGTGTCCATGCCTCCTACGTTTGTTGGAGGAATTAAATAAGCTTATATATAAACTTAATTGTATAAAATCTAGCACTTAGTAGGCACTCAACAAATATTGGCAATGATATTGTAACTCCTCTATCAAAACCTTTTTCTTCTCCATTGCCCTAAGAATAAACTCCCGGAGTCTTTAACTTGACTTGTGTGTCTGCCTTTTGGTTTCTCTGTCATCATCCTTCACAGCACCCCAGCCTGCACTGTGTGCTTCAGCCCTTCAATATCAGTTCTCTGACATGCCGTGTTCTCTCTTACTTCTAGATCCTTGCTGGCTGGGGAAAAAAAAAAAAAAAAGACACTCCCACCCACCCCATCCCCAAACACACGTGCGCACACACATACACACACAATTTGCCTGATTGATTCTTGATAATCTTTCAGGACTCAGCCTAGATAACACTTCCTCTGGAACCTTTCCCTGAAATCCTTGAGTCAGGGCTAAGTGTTGCTCTTACATGCTCCCTATGTGTTTACCCACTATTGTACTACTTACTATATGTATAATGATCCTCTGAAGAGAGTTGCTATGAACCTCTTAAAGGCATGGGCTGGATCTGGTTCATCATTCTAACATCACACCTAGCAGTCTTTCCAGAAAGTGATCTAGAAATATGTGCCAGGAGCATTTGAACTGGACATTGCACTGGAAGAAATCTATCCTGCAGAAATAATCATATATAGAGATAAAGAGAACTGTGGATAAGGATATGGCTCTCAACTTTATTTCTCATGTGAACAAATATTTTAAAAGACTTACGTGTTCATCAACAATAACCATCAATGAATTGGTCAGATGTTCTCTGTTCATAAAATTCTATGTAAAGTTAAAAAATATGCCAAATAGCATTTCTTTTTGTAGTAAGAACAGCATGAGATTGGTAAATTCTGAGGTTTTACCTTAAGTTTTCATGAAATTTGCCTTTCAAGGTACATGGAGAAAATGAAAATGACTTGTTTGAATTAAAGAAGTTGTGAATAGTTGAGTGAAATAAGGAAGAAATGCTTGGCACATAGAAGGTGTTTGCTGAATTGATAACTGAAAGTTGAGATGGAGAGGGTGAAAATTATGAGAAAAAAGTTATGTGTAATATTTGATAGGCAGTTAAGGACATATTTAAAAATAAGAAACCCTTTAAGGAGAAGTATATTTATAGTGATGAATCTTTATGGGAAAATTTTTGCTTTAGGAGAATCATCTTGCATTCAATGTTATCTTCTTTTAAGATTAATATTAAGTTTTTGGTACTTGTTGGCTTCCCTGTGTTATCCAATATTGTTTCTTGTGTGTATAATATTTCACTTCAGACTGTGTTCAACTACATATGACAAAGATCTTATTACATTGGCTTCGCAAGGAAGCAGTTAATTTTTCTTATTAACAAGTTTCAAGGTAGGTAATCCAGGACTTGTGATGTGTTCCATGGAATCAAAGGACCTGGCCCCTTTTACCTTTCAGCTCTACCATCCTTAGCCTGTGGCTGTTATTTTTATGGTCTCAAGATTGTACCTGCTTCTCTAGACATTGCGTCTCTGTTCCAGTTAGAAAGGAGGAGAAGCAAAGGATGAGTTATACCAATTGAGTCTGCTGACTTTTATTAAATTGGGGATATAATAACTTTCTGGGAAACTCCACTATTGAGTTCTACTTACATTTTATCGGCCAGAACTATGTCATATGGCCACCCCAAGCATGAGCGATCAAGAGTTTTGTTTGTTTCTGTTATTTTTTTTTTAAAGCTTAGGATTGTTTTCATCCTGAGTAAAATTGGGTTTCTGTCAGTAAAGGAAATGTGAGAATGGCTGTTGTATAGGCAACTAGCAGCATCTACTCATTAGGTTCATCAACTGGACCCCAGGGCAGCTACCGTATTTTCTGATTATTGACTAGTCTTCCCTGCCTCCCCCAGCTCAGACTGGAATTGTGTTCTGTACACAGTAGAAACAGATCTGTGCTGAATAAATCAGGCTTGGATGCTAGAAGCTTCTTAAAAACTTGTTCTCAAGACTTCCTGTCAGTTAGGTAGAAAAATCATATCCAAACACTTACAGTATTAAATAAACTGAGAGATTTTATATTTATTCTGAAACATAATTGGATATTGCAAAATTAAGAATTGGTAAAGAGATAAAGTAAAAGCTCATAAAGTAAGAGCATGTATGTCCTATTGGGATTTGGGGTGTTCACATATTAAGAAAATATAATATTCTTAAGCATTTATTGTTTCTTAGTGACGTTTTTAGGACTGTGGTAAAATATACTTACTCCTTGGTTCAGGTAGTCAGTTATTCAATGACAGATTTATTTTGCGTTCGTGCCTTATGCAGCACTGGTCTGGGATGTGTGCATGTGAACCTACACAGGGGGGATGTCTTCCATAAGCAGTCTGTGACTTAGGTTCTGCCAGATAACCTGCCCCTAAATACAAGTTCTCAACCCTTTGCCTGCAATCTTCAGGGCTAGATATATTTGTGAATTCAGAACTTTTGAACTTTAGGAAAGTTAATGTGTATATTTGGCATATAACATAATACTTCAGAGTCTGGGGCAGGACTCATCAAATACTTTAAATTATATGAATATTCTGATGAAGTGGGAGAAATAAATATATATAGCTTCATGTCAATTCAGTTTAGGTTTTGGCACCAAATGGGTTTTGAAAAATCTTGATTTTCAGAGCTTTTTGGATTTTGCAGATAGAAATAGTAGACCTGTAGAGTAATGGTTTGGAAGAATTATGAAATTGTTTAAAATAGTTAGCAAGTTCCCTAAGAAAGACACAGTACAGCAGAAACCACCATGCCTCTTCTGACTGGCGTTGAATTGTTATTAGCGTCATGCTTGAGTGCGTCAGCTTTTCCTCTCTGCCCTGAACCCCATCCCTTTCAAGAGTCTGTTGGAAAATGTCTGTCTCTCAAGAAATCTTTGCAAGTTGAGCAGTGCTGACTCTTCACCCTTCTGTACCACATTCCCTAAGCACAGAGGGATTTAGGTGTTGACTTTTTTCTTTGTAAGAGTCCTTTCCTTGACTCAACTGAGTGTTCTAGCTTCTTGACTCTACTTCAAGCTTTCTCATTATCAGAATTTTTTTTTAAATTTCTTATTCCATTCTTTTTTTTTTTTTTTAATTTTTATTTATTTATTTTTCCCCCAAAGCTCCAGTAGATAGTTGTATGTCATAGCTGCACATCCTTCTAGTTGCTGTATGTGGGACGTGGCCTCAGCATGGCCGGAGAAGCAGTGCGTCAATGCGTGCCCGGGATCCGAACCCGGGCCGCCAGTAGTGGAGCGTGCGCACTTAACCGCTAAGCCACGGGGCCGGCCCCTCTTATTCCATTCTTGCACCTTTTGAAATAATACTTACAATTCTTGCATTAGGCAGTTTAACATTTATGATAGGCTCCTTCAAACAATATAGTTGTATGGTAATTATATATACATTTTTACTGTCGTTTAGAAGTTTGAAGAAAATGTTTGTCAGTAGGCTACTATCAATCACGCATATTGATTTACATTGTGGAGTTTTTCTCCTTAGTGCTTTCAAGGCATGGTGTCATAAATCATTCTTTTCATCAATTTTACTTGAACTTTAAAAGAATCTTTCTTCCCAGGCCTTTATAATTAGTCTGCAGTGATTTTGTTCCTAGATACAAAATTATTTTAAATTTTATTAGATTTAGATTTTATTTGTGGAAGTGATTGAACAGACTGCATTTTTAAATGATGGTTTTAGGTTTTATTTCTTGAAAGCAATGGCAAAGTTGTTATGTATTCAGTGAACACCTGCTAAATTGCCTGGTTAGTCTATGTTTTAATTGCCTTTTTATTGTTTATACTTTAAATCAAACTTTCTTAACTAGCTGTGTGGTCCTAGTTTATTGTTGTCAGATTATTATACAGTGAATTAAGTTAACACAGGGTGTTTCAGTTGTGTGGTTTGTCTAATGAAATTAAAACGATTTTGCTTGTTCCTTACAACATCTTGCAATTACTACATCAAGGACCATAAACAGGAAAGTGCAGAAGATGGGGAAGAAAAATATGTGCCTATATATGTAGGATTATGATGAGATATTTTGAGACTTTACATTATCAAGGCAAAGTTAGCATGGGGACTACCACCTATAATCTAGGAACGATTATAATAATTTATAGTTAAGGTATTTGGAAATACGTAACTTTCTAAAACCTAAGAAAAACTTTGGAAAGGATATGAGATAGTGTTAGAGAAGAGCTGGCATTAGTTTTGGTATGTCTGCCAGATAATTCAAATTTTGAATGATTCTGTTCTCTTGTTGCTTTAGTGCCAAAGGTTTTCCCCCGTTAGTTGGAGTTATATGATGTGCTATGAATGTGTTAAAGTAAATTAAATATCTGGTACATGAGTGATTTTTTTTAAGTGATTTGTATTGGGGTGGGGGGAATTGATGATTATATGAGAGAGATTCCTTAGTTGTTTATTTTTTCTAGTTTCTTGCACAGTTAGTCCTCTGCCCTCTCTTTTTTTCCTCCCAGTGTCCACCATATCTTCTGAAATTGCTAACATAAAGCTAATTAACTCAGAGCAGTTCAGAGCATAGATTGAAGTGATGTGGCATATTTCAAAGTCTTCCATTCTTCTGAACCAGATTTTTTTTCCTTCTAAATACAGATTAATAAAGTGTGCACTACAAGAGGAACAAGGAAAAGGATTTTAGTGAAGGTATCCTGATCCTGAAAAAGTCAGGGAGGGCTTCAAGCCCATCTTGGACTTCAGAACACTTCACAACTTTGTGGTAAAAGAAAAATTTTAAATAGAGCCTTTGGACTTATTTATTTCATCCTTATTTGGAGAGTAGCATTATTTTATTTTTTTAGGCAAGAAAATTATATGTGAAATTGGACTGCTTTTCAAACTAAAACATACCTGAGTTTCAGGGTTTTTTGTAGGTATTTAATATACACTCAAAGTATTATAGGTAGTTGGATGGCTTGTGTGTTTTTCTTTGAAACGTATTCATATTTATCCCTTGTGACATTGTGTTTGCCTTCACTGTGAGTGATGTTTTCTCTCGTGTTTTGTGTCTTTAATCGCTTCATTGGCTTGTAGAGTAGAGTGTCTTTCCTGGGACCAATATTGTCTCTAAAAGTGCTTTGAAAATAGAAAATGGTTTGTGTTTTGTTGTTTTCATGTGTCTACCTTTTATATCATGACTCACTAGCATGTAGAGATGTAGCACCAATAAAAAGTTGTTGTTTTTTCTTCCTTCACCTAAAAACCTCACGCAAGATAGATTTCAGTTGTCGACAAAGATGCACAAAGTGAATACAAATGTATTCGCTGTTTCTGTCTTTAGCAACAAAACCACCTCATTTTACTGCATTAACTTTTAAGGTCTTTTTATTTGTGAAAATCGGCCTGTTTATGTACCATGTATTCCTCCAAAGTTACAGCGTTATAGTCATTGGAGAAATGAAATTTTCTTCCGGTAGATGAAAATTACATTTTGATTGAACATCATTCCTTATGCAGTCACCCATAAATATAATATCTTTTGCTGTCTTTTCAGAAAATGGCTACAGATGTGATTTCTGAATTGACAAGAAAATAGAACATCTTAATGTTTTAGGTAAAACAGATGGTATTTTTGTTTTAGGCAAAACTCAACTTAATTGGTGACAAGACTCTTGGGGTTGGCCAAATTATGTACAATTTTTGCATCTGTTTCTTTTTATTGCTTTAGTGTCAAAAGTTTTAGAAGAGTTGGAAAGGAATATTTATCCTGTTTATTGACTTACTATTTTCTGTTATACACTAGAAATAGTTACAAGATTTTTCAGTCCTATTTTGTTTATAAAAGTTATAAAATTACTTTGATTTTACTTTGGTTCTATTTATGCTATTAGAAATACTTTTTCCATTGTGGGAAAGCCCAGAAATATATAGTTGTACTTTTGAGAGTTAACACTTTAATTTATAGTATTGAGTTGCATTTGCAGCTATAAATTCTGATATCATTTGTCATACTGACTCTTCTGTTTCCATACCATTGAGCTTTGGGCGGAACTCACTGTCACATGCCTGGAAAGAGCACAGTTTTGTGAAGGGAGCCCTGGATGAGAGTCAGAGGGGCATCCTGGTCCCACCTCTGTCATTGACCAACCTCATTTTTTGGAAACTTGAGTTCCATTTGCTATGTGTGTTGGGAGAGAGGGGGCTGAAGTAGGAACCCCCAGGGTCACATCCACCTGGCATTTGGTTTTCTTGTCTGTTGAAACATAAATCATTTATAAAGCAGTCATTTGGATAAACACTAGGAAAAGAAGTTTTGGGGTAAAAAACTCAACTCTGGAAAACAACCACTTTTGTTCAATAACTAGGACATAGGAAACTATTTTCTGAAATATCACCAATATTGCAAAATGAAGACCTATTACATAGCAATTCTCTTCCCACCACACCTTAGAAAAAGTAAGAAATTACTGAAAAAACAGCTTGTGTTGTCATTGTCGCAGCTAAGGGAAGTAGCCTCACCTTCAGAATCACCTCACAGAAACCCCCTTTACCCCAGTCCAGCCCTTGCAAGTGGTTGGAGGCTTTCAGAGTGAAGGCTCCTTGCTGAGGTGGATATAGAGCACTCTGAGGAAGCAGTGTTCAGACCCCTCGGGGAGATGGGACTCTGAGGGGGCTTTGAGTGCTGTAGATGGTGCATCTGTGCTTCTACCACGTACACCTTGAGTGTCTTACCCGCTGGAGAAGAGCAGAGCCACCTTCCCTACCTCTAAGATGCCTCAGAGCCTGACTACTTGAGTTTGAATCTGGCTCTACCACTTAAATGGCTACGTAACCATGAGCAGGATTCTGAACCACTTCACACATCTGTAAAATGGGCATGATTTTAGGACTTCATAAGTTGGTTGTGAAGCTGAAGGGAGTTAATTCAAGTAAAGCACATACTGTATGCTGTGCAATATTCTAAAGGCTCTAAACCTCCCCATCCCAACATCCTTAATTTAATTACATCTGCAAAGTCCCCTTTGCTATGTAAAGTAACATATTCATAAGTTCTAGGGATAGGGATGTGGACATCTTGGAGGGCTTTTATTCTACCTATCATTCCTGGAAACCTAATTTTTATATTTCCAGTGGAAAAGTGGATTCTGAGTTTCAGTTAATTTAGGAGCATCAGGATAAATCTATGTGGATGTTCCTCAGGCACCTCAAGTTCAAGAAGTCTAAATCTGGATTTATGCCTTTCATCTTGAAACCTCCTCCCACTACCCTTTCTTGGGTAGTCTGTCTTGGTTAATGCCACCACTGTATCTGTCCCACCCTAACTGGAAACCAGGAGTTATAGAAGATTTTTCCATCTGTTTTACCACCCAGCTTTCTCCAAGAAATCCCCAAACTTCTGCTGATAAGATATCCTACCTGTTTCTCAAATTTGTTCTTGTTGTGTTTATACCACTTCTCTAACAAGTCTTCACCTTTCCTCCCTGGGCTAGTGTAGCTGTCTACTTGGTTTTCCTGCTTTGAGTCTTCACTCCTTAAATCCTTCCTCTTGCTGGCAAATAGAAGTATCTGTTAAAAACAAAAATCTGACCATGTTAAACCTTCCAGGCGCTTCCCATAATCTATATAATAAGTTCTAAGCTCCTTGTGATGACTTAAAGACACCCTGCTCCTCACTGTGACTTGAGATTTGTCTCCCTTTCTAGTTCCATACATTGACATTTTAGAGGTGCACCTTACTATGTAGACTGTAGGTAGTGATGGCCTGTTGTCCTGAAGATAGCACCTTTTTATATCTGTGCATTTATTCTTACAATCCCTCTACGTAGAGCACATTTCCCTACTTTCCCTTGCCTTGCTTCCCCATTTTTAAAACGTTGTGTGTTGTTGTTTTTCCGATTACTTTAAAAATACATACTTTTTGTAGAATAGTGTTTTACATTCAGAATTATAAAAAGTAGTTGCAGAATATTCACTAATAATCCCATAATCTAGAGGAAGTATCCTTATTAACAGTTAAATGTTTTTTCTTGTAGAATTTTATATATTTTTATACTTCATTGATCATTCTTTGTATACAATCCAGAATATTCTTTTGTATTTAGTAATGTAATAAGCATTTTCCTGTATTTAAAAAAATTCCTTGTATTTAATGGCTATTCGTATTCTAACCCATGAGTATACTTTTATTAACTAACATGTTCCCTCAATTAAATCATTGTATTGATTAGCTATTAAACATAATGTTTTGAATATTTTTATTTGGAAACTTATATTGTTTAGATATTAAGTATAATAGTTTGAATTTTTTTGTTTATCAATATATATTTCTGCTTATGTCCTTACAATAAATGTCTAAATGTAGGAATTATTGGATTAAAAGGCAGACTATTTTTAAGTTATGTTTTTTCTGATTACAAAATTATGAATATTTAGATATAAGAACTTTGGAAAATATGAAAAATTATTAATTATAATACCATCACCTAAGTATAGGTATTAATAACATTTTGGTAAATCTATTTTTCTCTCCTCTCTTACCTGCTTCTAGATTTAATTTTTTTATTATTCCATTTTTTGTATCCTAACTTGTTACTTATAGATGCTTTTACTGTTCTATTAGTGTTTACCATAGAGGAGCATGGATGACAGTATAGATGATTACTTTTGTGTAGTTGATATTCATTTATATTTTCTCATATATTTAATCCCCCTTTGTGCCCTTCATTTTTCCCTGCAGTTCCATGTTTCCCTCTGAGATTATTTTCCTTCTGCCAGAGAAACTTAGTATTTCTTTTAGTGCAGGTCTGCTGGTAGGTAACCAATACTGTCAGTTTTTGTTTATCTAAAGTCATCTTTATCAATTTTTTTTTTTTTTTTTTTTTTTTTTTTTTTTTTTGTGAGGAGATCAGCCCTGAGCTAACATCCGCCAATCCTCCTCTTTTTTTTTTTTTTTTTTTGCTGAGGAAGACGGCCCTGGGCTAACATCTGTGCCCATCTTCCTCCACTTTATATGGGACGCCGCCACAGCATGGCTTACCAAGCAGTGCGTCGGTGCGCGCCCGGGATCCGAACCAGCGAACCCCGGGCCGCCGCAGCGGAGTGCGCGCACTTAACCGCTTGCGCCACCGGGCCGGCCCCATCTTTATCAATTTTTAAAGAACATTTTTCTGGGTATAGATTTCTAGGTTCAGTGTTTTTGTTTTCTTTTTCCTCACCACTTTACATATGTAATTCCATTGTCTCTTGGTTTCATTCATTTCTGTTGGTGTGTCAGCTAGTGATCTCATTGTTGCACCTACGACAGTATTATCTTTTTTTTACTGGCGCTTCTAAGATTTTGCCTTTTAGGGGTTGAGGAGTTGGGAGGAATTAACATGATATACCATGGTGTATTTTTCCCCCTGTTTGGGGCTCACAGAATTTTTTGTATCTGTGGGTTAATCTCTTTCATTAGTTTTGGAAAATTCTCAGCTGTTCAAATATTTCTGTTCTGCTGTTTTCTCTCTATCTCTGTCCACACACATCTTATTCCACATGTTAGACCTTTTAACTGAGTTGCCCATGTTCCTAACACTCTTTTCTATATTGCCCATTCTTTTTTGTTTTTTTATTTCAGTTTAGGTATTTTTTTATTGACTTCCACTGAGTCTACTCTGTTGTTAAACACATCTGCTGAGTCCTTAATTTCAGATATTTATTCTTTTGGAATTGCATTTGGTTATTTCTTAGTGTATTCAGTTTCTATGGTGAAATTCTTCATCTTCTAATCTACTTTATTCATGTTTTCCTCTTTCCTTGGACATATTAATCATTATTTTAAAGTCCTATCAGTTAACTCCAATATCTGGATTATGTGTGGTTCTGATTCTTTTGTCTTTTTCTTCTCGTTGTTTGGTCATGTGGCTCTGTCTTTTCAGATGTCTTGGAAATTTATATTAAGTGCTAGACATTGTGTGTAAAATTTATAGAGGCTCCAGGAAATACCTTCTTCTAGAGAGCATTCACTCTTACCCCAGTCAAGGACTATGTTAAATTGAGGCTAATTCGCTCGATGTCTTGTTCATCTAGCTTGCCAAGTTTCCAGCTAATAGCCTGCTATATTCTCTAGGCCCTACTCTCTGGTGGGTTCCGAAATCTTGTGAGATATCTGTGCTGTCTTTTTCAGGAGCTTTCTGTTTAAGTTTTAAGCTTCCCTTTCTGTGCAGCCCCCAGTATTTGATACATACCCTGATAAGAAAACCAAATGTATACTTAAAGCCTCCGAAGTCTTCACGAAATGCCCTTTTGGCCTCTTTGCCCCCAAAGTGAGCCTCCTCTAGGCTTTGTACTGGGCTTTGCATGGAACTCAGCCTCTCCCATGCAGAGAATTTTCATGCCTCAGGGTGAAAAAGACTAGAGAAGGCAGCTCACTTCTCTGATGTACTTTCCTCTCCTCAGCAGTTCTCTGTTGCCTTCAAGCAGATGATTACTGTTGTTTTATCTGGGTTTTTCTAGTTGGCTAATAGAAGGGAAATCTCTTGTCTGTCATCAGCTACTCCATCTCTCCTGGAAGAAGAAACATCATTTATTTTTCAACTTCAATTTGATAAAAGAAAAATGCTCACTTTTTTCTACTTTGTTTATATTTCTATTGATTTGTAAGAGCACTGTACAAATTTCCTGAATTTGATTTCCTTTTAATTTCTATTCTTTAGGCTTATTTTTTAAGAGAGAAAAAGTTTTCATTTTTGATATCAAATTTACCATTCTTTTCCTTTACTATATTTTTCTGTTATGGTTAGAAAGACTTTTTGTACCACAAATTATATATTTATTTTTTTCTACTAATTTTGTATCTTTTTTTATGTTTTAAATATTTTTTTTTTTATGAGGAGATCAGCCCTGTGCTAACATCCGCCAATCCTCCTCTTTTTTTGCTGAGGAAGACGGCCCTGGGCTAACATCTGTGCCCATCTTCCTCCGCTTTATATGGGACGCCGCCACAGCATGGCTTGCCAAGCAGTGCGTCGGTGCGCGCCCGGGATCCGAACCAGCAAACCCCGGGCCGCCGCAGCGGAGCGCGCGCACTTAACCGCTTGCGCCACCCGGCCGGCCCCCTGTTTTAAATATTTTAATTCATCTAGAATCAATGTTGGCATAGTGTTTTAATGCGTCCGCTAAACCATTTGTCTTGCCCATCTGTTACTCTAGATATATGATAGAATTGTTTTGCCCAGATAATGATCCGTTTTCGTTCCTCACCTTTCTCCCAACAAAAGGATTTCAATGGGATTTTGATTGGCATTGCATAAGATTTATGAACTAATTTGGGGAGTGTTATCATTTTGCAGTATCTTAGCTCCTTTGCCTAGATAAGTATGTCTCTCTATTTATTCATTTTTGTGTCCCTCAATAAAGTTTTGTCATTTTCTGTATATACATTCTGCTCACTTCTCGTAAAATTAATTTTCTATTTTGACCTCTCTCCTAGTTAATTCTTAATCATCCTAACTGCCACTTTTTTGTGTGTGTGTCACAGGACACTCTGTGCAGACCTTTGTCTTATTACCTACCCTGTATATTGAACTTAACAGTTACTTTCTGTTTCTCTCTCCCCTCCTAGACTATAGGTACTTCCAGGACAGGCATTATATAATCATGTTCTTAAGTTGATAACTACACATGCCGGGAGGTATCTTTTCCTCTGTCCTTTTTTTGTTTTTAATTTAGCCACATGCCATGAGATTTTTTGTACATGTGTATATTCTATGCACTGTGCATTTATCTCCTCCTCATGTTATCTGAATTCTTGTTTCAGAGTATCTGTGTTATCACATTTGTGGTTTTGTTAATTTCTTTCATTTAGATTTATATATGCCTCCAGACACACAAAAAGGGTATTTAAGGAAGCTCAGTGACCTGGGTTAATTAAAACATTCATTCCACCATCCGGTGTGATTCGTGTAGCAGGGTCCCTGGTCAGGACACCAGGAGGATCTTTTAAGGGAAAGGAGAGAAATCAACTGCTATTGAGATTATACTTTGTGCCAGCTCTGAGCTGGGTGGTTTTCCAAACATTTTGTTATTTAACCCTGACAGCAATCTTGTCTCTTGATTTTATGGATAAGGATATTACGGCTTGGAGAAATGAAATAACTTGTCCAGAGCCTCCCAAATTCTAAGGGCCATGGTGGGGTTTTGAGCTTGAATGTTTCTGCCTCTGGAGCCCTGGAATCACAGAACTGAGTATGATTATTGAAGATCTCCAAAAGGCTCCCTGTGTTTTTAGTATCTTGATTTATTTTTTTCTGATGGCTAATATGGTAAGCACTATGTTTTAAACCTAGAAAACTAGGTGGACTATATCAAAAGGACTCCAGATCTAGAAATTAAAATTTTGGTAAACATATAAAGCCATATATTTCCATATTCAGAATACTGTATGTAAAGGCTACCACTATTCTTTAGATTATGCTCCACTAATAAGGCTACTTAGAGAAGATGAATATATTCTTGTTTGAAATGAATTTTTTAATATACTGTCATTGATTAAGAAGTGACGAACTCAGCTGTCATTTTTGTTTTTAACTTTCTCTGTGATCTTGGATCTGTCATTTCCCCCATCTTTGCAAACGGGTTAATCACATATCTTGCTGACCTTAAAAGCACTTTTTGAGGAATTGAAATAAAATAAAAATGATCTGATAAAACTGTAAAACCCCATACTAATAGGTATTATTTATAAATGATAAATTTTCTTGTTGGAGTTTTTGTGCATTACTCGTTCATCAGTTATTTGTTGAATGTTATTCTATGCCAGGTACTATGCTAGGCACATGAAGTTACAATTATTTTTCATATAACCTAGTGTTTGCTTATCTGGTTTTAAACTACGCTTACAGGGGACTTGCAAATATTTTTCATTTTTATCTTCCTTATACAGTCATAAAATTATGTAGTGTTTTTTAAATGTTTCCTTGAATATTGTTTTTGCTCACCTCGTGCCGTGAGATCATAAGATGAACTCTTTGGTACATATAGCTAGATTTTTTCTGTTCTCATGTTCTAGTTTATAAATTTTCTTTTGCAAATATAGTATACGTGAAATATTAATAGCTTTTTATTCATCCTGAGCTTCTTGACAAGAGAGGCTCTGGGGAGATCTTTGGCATCCGTAAGAAGAAAGTTCTTCACGTGTGAATTTGGAACTAAGGGAATCTCCACAGGAAACACCAGTTGTCAAAAAGGTCCCTGTACACTTGTCCTGTGAGTGAAGTGGTTAAGAAGATGGCTATGGGGTTGAGACTGAGTTCTAAGCCCTGTTGTGGCCCTTTTAGCTGGCTGAGTCTTGGCAACATACATGACCTCGCTGAACCTCAGTTTCCCTATCTGTGTAGTGGGAAGGATGAAAGGATGTGCCTCGTAGGTTGCGCCTACAGGTCTGAGGACTGGGCCCAGCATACAGGAAGCCCTCTGTGAGTGATAACTCCAAGGTCACTTTGACTAAGGGGCATATATATATCCTTCCACTTTGCCCTTCATCCAGTCCTGGAAGGAAACCCACGTAGTCCTATTCTGTTGTTCATATTGGTCACTGATAAGATTTACCTCAAAGAGAGGACTCAGATTGCCACAATTGTCTTTCTTAACGTGACATGAATCATTTCTACAAATGGGGTGAAGGAATTCTAAATATATTCCTCCTCAGAATCTTCAAGGACAGAACCATGTTTATAGTGGAATTCTAGTTCTTCCACACAGTGATTCCTAGTTTGACATGATCATACAGATGTGCTTCATTTTTCTCCATCCCTTTTTCTCCCAGCCAAAATAGATCATCTTCTGCCCTCTAATTTGATTGCCAGGTAGCATATGAGTGCTTTATCTTTATGAGGTGAGGGTTGTTCCTTGTATATAGAGAATTGAGATAATTGCCATAACCCCAAGTTGTGAGCGCTTAGTGTCATAGAACTAGGAGGCTGGATATGACTTGGTGACAGACGATAGGTATGAAGCTAATGCAAATATGGGGGAAATTGGGGAAAAAAAGTTCTGAGCTTCCTATGTAGTTACTTTCAAGGTAAAATAGAAATTATCTCCATTTTCAGAAGATAAATATTATTCTTTTGTTACTGTGTGTCAAATATTATTAATTTTCAATAAGCAAGTATATTATAATATGATACTGAAACCTTTTGGTTCCATTCACAACTGACAGTTTTCAAAGAACCCAGGTTTGGGGATATTGGCAGTATAACAAATGTTTGACTACCAAACATGATGATCACAATGAAAATTTAGTTAATTTGTGATAATGTACTTATTTCCAAAGGAAATGTAATTTATAACTGATCATGCTTTCTCTGTACTCTACTTAAAATGTACTTGGATAGGAGTTTGTGTGTGTGTCAGATAAATTTGTGCTGTGATGCACTTGAAGAACATGCTGTGAATCTCTAATTATGTTAAAAAATTATTTTCGTAGAGCAGCATTATACTCATTATATACTCTACACATTTAGTTTTTGAACAGATTCCTGGCATGATAATTACATAATCATTCAGTACAGTAGAAACATCATTATGGTCAAATACTAATTAGCTACTAAAATGAAACAAAACAGTACCTAGTTCACAGCTTATTATAAAAAGCGTTTAATATTGTACAAAGCCAAATGTATGGTTAAAATTATTATTTGCTTCAAATGAGTCTTTTTTTTCCCCGATGGCAGGGAATCAGTGTTCTGGATGCTTATTACCTAATTTATTGCTTGGGCACATGTCACATGTTATTATCAGAGCCTTTATGACCAGCTCTGTGGAGTGGAGTGTCCAAAGAACTTGCTAGTGGGAATTTTAGGCTCCGTACCTGGGTGTGCCTCAGGGCTTCTGCAGAACTAGGAGACT
This sequence comes from Diceros bicornis minor, assembly GCF_020826845.1. Lineage (NCBI taxonomy): Eukaryota > Metazoa > Chordata > Mammalia > Perissodactyla > Rhinocerotidae > Diceros > Diceros bicornis. The sequence goes on from NC_080740.1 coordinate 33,042,129, forward strand.
GACCTAAGTCTCCAGACTACGTTTTCTGGAGTTCTTCACATACCAGCCTTTGGGAACATGAGGTTCAGTAGTAAATTACTCCTTTCTGGGATGCTGGGTCGAACATCTTTGGTTCTGAGGATGAGTGGTCCTCAACTGTTTTTCTTCCCCAGTGCACCTTAAGAATATAGTGCAGTCCCATTGGTAACAATGAATCCTGGCAGTTGTGATTCTCCAGGTGTGTTTGTGATGGGAGAACAGTCAGGCGACATGTAAGCCTAGGTGGAGGGCAGTAGGGGGGCGCAAATAGGTTGACAGATCTCTGGTAAGTCTGTTGAGCACACCTCTCAAGGGGGCATTACCCTCGCTCTCTTTGAGAATGACTTCTGTGGGTAAAATGGAGTTTATTGAGTACTCGGAGGCTTCAGTGCCCTTTGTAAATACGTTTTTGACTACATGGCTTCAGCTGCTCTTTTCTCGTATACATTTGGAATCTCAATGAACGTTAAGTGATGTAAGTTAGGTCTTGCGATCCTGATGCATAGTATATAAGCCTAACAGGAATTAGAGACATTCTTATTTTCATATTATCACCTTTGGTATCTCAGAATATTGTTTCAATCATAAGTGCTTCTCCTGATAAGAAATTTACAAGTCACATATTTTATACATTTTATGTTACATCCTTTCTTTTCCTTTGTGCTTTCCTGTTGTCCTTGGCTTTAGTTTGGCCATTGTATGTATTAATTTTATTTCTTAATGAATGCTTTATAATGCAGTTGAAATATACGGGACACATATGTAGGATAGAAGAACACTGCTAGGCTTTCTGATGCACTAAATAAACGATGCTAGCTTACTTCTCCCATCTCTGATACAGCTACTGTGGCTCAGGGGGAGCAGCAATTGCTATCTGACTATTCTGTTCTGTGTTCTTACAGTTAAAAAATTGTATAGGAAAACAAAATACTTCAGATTGTAGACATACTTGCTGATGAATCAGTGAGTTATATTATAGTCAAACATCCTTTTGAAATACCTTTGATTTAATTGAAGATAATATGATACAAATTGATTATAAAGTAAAATCATAAATCTTGCAAAGTCTGCGGATTTCATGAAGTCAGTAACATGATCTAGAATGTTTCTACTCATAGGCAGAGCCATGAAACAATGAGGATCTGGCAGAGTTATGCTAATGAGAAAACCAAGGATGTTAGGTTCTTCAATTGAGAATTATTTGAATATCACAGAATTGAGAGAAGACTAGGGAAAATGATAAAGTCCTTGACTGTTTTTTACAAATATAGTTATGTTTAAAACCATCCTGTAAAAATTAAATGTTACATGAAGGATGTCATAATGTACTAGTATAAAATATTGTTGGAAAAATTCTCCCAGAACGCTAGTTCATTCATTTTTTGTTCATTCTAAAAATTGCACATAGTTGCAAGCATTGCCTAAAACTTATTATTATTTTTTGCGGGGGGAAGATTGGCCCTGAGCTAACATCTGTTGCCAATCTTCCTCTTTTTCTTTTTTCTCCCCAAGGCCCCAGTACATAGTTTTATATCCTAGTTGTAGTTCCTTCTAGTTCTTCTGTGTGGGACACCGCCTCAGCATGGCTTGATGAGCGATGAGTAGGTCCACGCACCTAGGATCCGAACTGGCGAACCCCAGACTTCCGAAGCAGAATGCGCAAACTTAATTGCTATGCCGTAGGGCCGGCCCCTAAAACTTACTTTAATAGTTTTTATTTTCCTTTTACTAGCTAAGCCTCAATCAAATCTTTCCTTTTTCCCATGCTATTTATTATAAAATTTTAGCCCCTAGTTTAAATGGATTCACCTCAAATGAACTTTTTTCCAGAACCAACTCTCTTAGAAAATAAGGGCCCCCTATATATAATATATACGTGTGAATTATGTGGTTCTACCTGGGTAGCCATACATTTTCACTGTGTTTTAGTGGTCTAAAATAAGTGTCAGAATTAACTGAGATTAATTATGGCTACATTGCAAACAGATGATTTATGTATTTTTTTTATTCAGTGAGATTACGCAGGAATCTGGATATTAGTTGTATAGGGCTGATTCTTTTAGATCAGTTACACCATATGTGTATAGATCATTTTCTGGGACATGAAAATATCTTTATTACAATTCTATGAATATCTTCCATTTGTATAATGTTTTATTCTTAGAAGGTGAATTATTTCATTACCCTTTGTACTGTGTGATATTTGTTGTGATGAAATTGCCTGTTCTCCAAATATTCCTTATAATTGGAATAATATAATCCATAATCCTTATAAGAATATTCCTTATAATTCTTCCCTGTGTGTTGACTCTATGACCATCTATGAGCTAAGATCTTATAAATAGTATTACAGAACTAGAAGTATTTTGAGACCCCAATAATGAAAATCTGTTTTTGCAGGTATCTTGTGATCTATAATCCTTCAGAACAAGACCGAAACTCAATGGTCTCAGTCTGGGTGAGTTCCCCCAAAGTGCAAGTGTCTTCTGCTTCAGGAAAGCCTGTGGAAATTCAAATGAGTGCAGTTTGGGATACAGCAAATACTGTTTCAAAGACAGCCTATGAGGTATGTTTTTACCGTAGAACTTAAGAGGCATCATAAAAGAAGCATAGCCATTATACGGTTCATATATGTATACATGCCTCCTTGAGCTATCAAGTTGGTATATGTAAAGTGGTTAAAGTTGAAATACCAGAGTGTTTAACTGGACAGTTAAATGACACTAAAGGAAGACAGATTCTATGTTTCCCAAATCATTAATATCTTTGTTACTGTGTATATTGCATGTTATTATTAGTATGTTATTAGTATGTATATTGTGTATCTTTGTAAGTATGTATATTGTAACTTTTTCCTGAACTAATGAAGTAATCATAAATTTTTTTGTCTAACTCAGTTTAATGATAATTATGCATATTGAAATTGGGATAAATACCACCCTTCTAAATAACTTTGGATACTTTCAACTTTCCATTGCAAAGCTGACATGAAAGACTTCCTAAAATAAGATTTTTTTTTTCTGAGATATAATTATGGAAAATCTGGGCTCATGTAATAGACATTTTTTGGGAAAATTTCTTTAAAGAAGCAATGTTAAACTGAACCCCCAAATCACTAGAAAGGTTGAACTTTTAGAGTCTAGAGTGCAGTTTAAACTGTACTTCTGAAAATAGCCACAAGTTAGGAATTCTAAAAGAGAATGACTTCTGCTTGTTAAAAGCCTTTGCTGGCTGCTCTTATAGATCCATAATCCTTTAGGTAGAAAGGAAAAGTGTAATACAAGTTTTGGTCAGATTTTATAGGAAACACCCCATCTAGAAACTGGAGTGGGAGCTCCTAGAAGGTAAGAGTCATGTCTTACAGTGTATGTGTTCTCCGTGCCTTGTTCAGTGTCTGCTAGACCCCAGGCATTCGATGGCTTGTGTTGACTGAACTAATGTGCTTAGTATTTATATTATTACATTTACCATTTTTATTTTTAATGTACTGAAATATCATAGTATTGTAAAAAGAGTCCTAATAATTAGGAAAAATCATTGTTCACAGTAAACCTTTACCTTCATGGAGAATTTCCCCCTCTGAGCATCCATTGAGAGCATTGTAGGACAATTGAGGATGGTCACATAGTTTCATGTATTGGATGAAAACATTAGTGCCTTTGATAATCCTACCAACTTGAAGTTATTAGGTTCCCTGGGTAAACTGAGATGCGGACACTCTTGTCCTATGTTATCAAAACATATTTATAGAATAGTTTTATATTCTCTTTTCAAAAAATATGGTAGTTTGTTTTTTTTTACTAGAAGTATAAATGGTTTTCCTTTCACTAGCTTACGTTTTTCTTTAATAAATTCCCTCCTCTATCTTTTAAAGATCTCTTTTCTAGCACAGATGCCACCACTGGGACTAAGAGTATATACAATTTCAGAATCAACAAGCTCAAATTCACATTTAGCTGAATATGTTCTGTATCATGGTAATGTAGAAAATACAGGAATTTTCAACATGAAGAATATAAGAAGTACTGAAGAAGATATAACTCTAGAAAATTCCTTTATTAAGCTTCGGTTTGGTCAGTCGGGGCTTATGGAGGTATGTTCTGAAATTCATAGGCGGCTTATCACTTTTATTGTAATATATGCAGATTACTTATGCAAAGGGGAAAAAGTCAACATAAATGGTCTGGGAGAAGGGATGGATGAGCTATATGTATCTTCTTGTGGTCCACAGTGACCACTTCCTCCTCACCAGTGTGGTCTGGGTACAGCTGCTCTGTGAACTGTTTGTTAGAGGTCTTCACGATAAGTATGGAAGCCATGATTGTTCAGAAATGTTTATGGAAACTTTGGAACCAATTTGACAGAGTAAATTTATGCCTATTGAATCTAATAATAAAAAATATGAGTGTATATTTGGTATATCACTTTAAGTATTTTTCTGGTAATTCGCTTTTATTGTACTTTACAAAAATATTGGTCCATGCAGATTGGAAATAAAAAGTAAACTTGCTCATTGACTACAGAAAGTTTGAGAAGTGCTAGTCTAGATTTCTTAATTTGTGTATCTCTTTCTTGCTTGATGAACTGTGTTCAGAATTTTTGTTCCTATTGTGAAGGTTTCAAATCCTGAGGTTAAGTATAAAATGTTAGATGTTCATCTAAGAATTATGAATATTAGAGGCTGAATAGTAGCAGTTTTCAATCTATCTTGAGGTAATTTTTTTTTTTTTTTTTTGGAATCAACATATACATGGAACCAGATGCAACATTGTCAATATCTTAATAGTGAGTTGCCTTAAAAATTTTTTTTTTTATCCTCAGGAAATGATAAAGAAAGAAGATGGTAAACGTCATGAAGTAAAAGTGCAGTTTTCATGGTATGGAACTACAAGTAAAAAGGACAAAAGTGGTGCCTACCTCTTCTTACCTGACGGGGAAGCCAAGGTAAGTGCTGATGAGCTGAGCAGTGAAGAAGCCCTTATTGAAAGAGTAATGAGGTAAAAAATAAGTGTATCTCACTATTTTGTCATCTATTAGGACTAGATGACTTGGTTCCACTTTTATATCTCCTTCTTGACACTTAGCAATTTGTAGTTGAATATTAGATAAATAGTTTTTCAGAGTCGGAATTCATTTAGGATGCTACAATGAACACGTGCTCTCCATGGAAAGAAGCTAGATTCGATTTAGGATTAGGGTGCGGTTGTGGTGTTATATACGTATGTGGCACAGCATATATTTAGAGACAAAATATCTAGCCGTGTCGGAAAAATAGATTGCCCACTGGGCCATTTTTCTCCTTAACATTTAGAACTTTAAAAAACAATTTTTCCCCCCACTCTTGACTATAAAGGTAGTATATGCAAATTCTGGAACATCTTAAAAATGCAGAAAACTGAAGAAAACAGTAAAACTTACCAACTATTCCAAAAGCCCAGGAAAATCACTGCCAGCACTTTGATGGATTTTTTTATTGTCTTTATTCTATGCATATCCCTTCTTCCCCCATTTTCAAGTTTTTTCCTCTTGTACCTATTTTATTTTTCATTGTGACAGTGCTCACAGTCTGATGGTATGTTCTTTGAAAACACAACTTGAATGTACCCTGTTGTGTTTAAAAACTGTCAGCTGTAAGATGAATATGGGCTGAGAATCTCATGTATAACACGGTGACTATATAGAGTTGATAAAATTGTACTGAATAATTGAAATTTGCTGAGAGAGTAGAACTTCAATGTTCTCACACGTGTGTATGTGTGTGTATATATATATGTGAAAAAAAAGAATTTCTTTTTGCCGCATATACACATTTTCTCCTGATAATTTACTGCTGTAACATTGTGATAAGCTTTCCTTGTAGCATTCTTTTTACACAATGCAGATTATTTCCTGAGAATAGCTTTCTAGAAGAGTCATTTTGTGTCAGTGAATAGGGCCTTCTAAGGCTTTTGGTACATACTACTTATTTTCCCTCTAGAAAGATTGCATAAATATTCACTCGCACCAGTGTTTTTTGAGTAACTCTAATATACCATTCCAAGCACTGAGAATTAGCCATATTAAAAGCTTTACTTGTAATAATAGGTGAAAAATATTTCACTGTTAAGATTTTTGTGATTATTAGTGAGGTTGAACTTTCTTTGTACATTGATTTATCTTTCATATTTCTTGTGTGAGTTTCCTAAGTTCTTTGACCGTTTTTCTATTGGTATGACTTATTGATCTGTAAGTACTCTTTATATAATGTAAAATGAATCCTTTTCCCTTGATGTGTCATTTAATTTATTATTTTATTTTTCTGTTATAGTAATTTTTAGTTTTTGTGTAGTCAATTCTGTATTTTTTTTCTTTAGAGTTTCTTCCTTTGCTTTTATGCTCATACAGGCTTTCCCCACTTCAAGATAAGTTAAATATTCTCCATATTTTGTTGCCTAGGGACCTGTCTCCTGAAAAAGTTACTTTTGTTCTGCAGTTTAGAAAAGACTGCTAACCAAAATCATATATAGATTTTAAGGGATTGTGTTGGCCACACTAAGGACTCTAGATTTTTGTTTTCGTTTTTTTTAAATCAGTGAGGAATTAAAGATAAACTGCAGCTCATAGTAGGCATTTCAGACAAGCATCCTAAGTGGGAGCTACATCCGTGTTTTCTCACTTAACAGCTTTTGTCATAGGACAGGTGTTCTGTTTTGGTTGATTGTGCTTAAAAAAAAGGAGTGGTGCTCCAGAATACCATGCATGGGGCGATTAGCTACTTTATTTAAAATTATTTTATCTTTAAATAGCTCCAATGTTAGATAGAAAGATAAAGAGAATTATCGTATGTTTACAAAGAGAAAATGAAAAAACATCAGGGGAAGAGGCAGCTGGGTGTGTTAGACAAAGGCCGGAGCCCAGAAAGTGCTGTCCAGGTTTCATCCCCCTCTGGTAACTTTCTAGCAATACAGGAATTAGGTACAAAAACTTTGTAAACTATAAAGTATTATATTAATTTTAGAATATTTTTCTCTAACCAAAGAGGTAAATTTGGAAGAAAATGACAGAGTTCTGAAAATCTTATGCTACTTAAGTAGTTCATATTGCAAGCCTAGCTTTTTATGCTATTGTTGAGCTTTTTAAGGGGTGTCATACTTGAAAAAATATAATTCTTCATAAATGCTTTAAATTTGTTCCTATGTCACATAAGTTATATGTTTGATTCCATTTTTCTTAACCTAGATTCTAAATAATGAGAGCTAAACCAGTAGTTGCCTTAGTTTTTTCAAGTTTGTAAATTTGCTTGATATTCAGCTAGTTCTTTCAAGTAAAAGGGCAGGATGTTTTACAGCGTAGTAAACCTAACTGTGATTAAACCGTGTTTCTGGATCCTGCCTCCTGTCTGCTTAGATGACTCCCTGTGGTCATCCTTGCCACCTGCCCTGACTCCTGAACATTAGGGGGCCATAGTTATAATAAATGTTTGCCTGGAAGAATGTCACTGCTATAGAATGATTGCTGTTTCTAATAAGTGACATATGGGCAATATAGGAGGATTTTAATTAGAAACTTTTATAACTGGGGGGAACTGTTCATAGATCATCTAGTCTAATCAAGTTATGAACATATTTATTTTCTGTTTTCAGCAATTTTTGTCTAATGAAAAACCTTATATTCAATTTTTATAGCATGTGTATAAAGGTTTGGTTTTCACTTAAAATTGCAAATATCAGATGATATGTATTTGCCATTTTAGAAACATAATAAACATTTCTTGGAAATGTTAAAAGCCAAAATATTTTTCTTAAAAATGTCATTTCCTCCTCAGCCTTATGTTTACACAACACTGCCCCTTGTCAGAGTGCAACATGGAAGGTTTTATTCGGACGTGACTAGCTTTTTTGAACATGTTACCCATAGAGTCCGACTGTACAACATACAGGGTAAGAGAAATGCAATTGTGAAACATATCTATACTGGTTCTTGAATTCTTGCTTTTCTTGTGTCATTTTTAATAAATTAGTAATTGGTTTTGGGAGATGATATAATAATCTGTCTAAACTTGACATCACACTTATTGTATGATTTAAAATATATTTACTCTTTGATAATCAAAAATGGTAAAACATTTAACTCCCTACATATACATGTTCCTTTTTTCTGTATATCTTCTCTTTCCTACCGCAGTATTTGTCTTAGTCATGAGCTGATTAACTGGAAACTTGACTTCTAGGATCTAAAAACAGTGTAGTGTTTTTTATTTTATAAAATGGAAATTATGTCAAATATTGCCTTCAGTGAGTGGATCACTGTCTACCACGCGCACGCGCGCGCACACACACACACACAGTCTGCCTTAATTATAGACTGTATTGCAATAGCAAATATCACTGGAATTTAACCTTAAAAGAAAAATGTTTTAAACTAGTTCTGTTTGTTTACAACTCTTTAGCTTTTAGAGTATAAAATCAGGCTATTGTTTATTGCTTTAAGACAGTATTGAGCAGCACCTTTATTAACCAAGTGATAGGAAATAGCCTTTGATTCCTACAGGAGCTTAACTGTGGGCCCTGGCACTGGTCCTTCCGTAGGATCTGGGTGGAGCTGTGGTTCCCAAACGCTTTCAGAATTGTACAGTTATGTTGATTGGTTTTAAATTCAGTGTTTTTAGAATGGAGTACTTTTCCAACCACAAATTTAATCCTAGTAACCAGACCGTTTACCATGGTATCAACTCTCTTAGAAAAGGACCTCATAAAAACACCACTCTAAATTTTTCTTGCTGTTTGCTTTAAATTTTCTAAGCTGAAAAAATTAGAAAAGGAAAACTGTTCTTTCCCTGAATCTTAGCACTTCACAAACTAACGATAAAATGTATGGACAGGGACTGTTTACTTTTTAGGTAATTGTGAGGAAGCTAAGGATACTATGTTCAGGGAATTTCTTAGCTGAAGTTCAGTTTTCTAATTTTGGTGTCTAAATTTAATTTTGCTTTTATTTAATTTTTTTTAACTTAAAATTTCATTAATGTTTGTCTGTTGTTAGAATTTAAGGTATGGACAAACTTTCTCATACCACTTCTTTGATGATAATGTAATATGTTTTCAGAATAACCTATGATTCATAGGTTGAATCAAGAAGTAAAAGGTCTTCTGGAAGGTGGGAAAAATCATACTAGACACTAACTTTGTGTCCTAAATGTGACTTCTACAGTTATCTGCAATTACTTTGCTACCCACAAGAAATTTGGTAGTTCTGAAATAATCTTTTATTGAGTTTCTCAAAACCTCTAGAAAGTCAAGAACAGTATTTCTGACCATCCCTTCCTACTCTTGTATAAGCCATTGTTTAACATCTCTGAGAGCTATGTTTAACATCATTTTCAGCTATGGCCAAAGATAGCATTTTATGAGTAGAAAATAGCATTATCATACAGGAGGTGCACTTATCTACTTTTAAATTTGCTTAAAACTATTGTTTTTTTAATGGAAAAGTTTTTCCTTAAGTACAACATGGCACATACTTTGGCACAGACCTATGTCATCAAGCTTGGTTTACCACTGTTTTTCATCAGTTATATTTGGGGATAGGCAGTGTCTCAGAATAAATACTGAAGCTGTTCATCAGAAAATTCCAGCTTCTCAATCAAGTATAAATAAGCTTTTGCTTTTATTTGCTTCTGTTGCTGTCACAGCAGCTTCTGATGTTTCTTGGGTTGTCTAGGGGATCTGGATCTCATATCGGAGCATGGTTTCTATAAATTAGAGGGCCCTCTTCTGCTGCTGTGTCTGTAAGCTTAGATTGCCATCATGCTTCAGTGGTCGATTTGGAAATTAATAGGCTCTGACTTGCCTGTTTACTTATTCCAACAAACACCCAGTCATCAGAACTAAATGCCTGTCTTTTCTCCTCTCCTCCTCTCTGCCTGTCCCCCACTGGACAATCCAAAGTGCCCAGTGGCTGACTAATAGCCCTTGAGCAGGTGCAGGGGCCACCGAGATTTAGCTGAGTCTGGTCCTCCAAGGTGGTGGTGCTGATTCTCTACTTAGTCGGTTAAGGAAGAGAAATTGCTCTGAACGGCACACTTAAGAGTATTAGCTTAACAAAAATAATAATAACAAAGTAAGTATGCAGACTTCAAGTTGCCTCTGGATGTTTCAGTGAGTGGAATAAACTTGGGCTGAAGTATTTTTTTCCTGATGTTAGATTTTTGGAGCTTGAAAGCAGAAAGCTTCAGAAGTTTGTGGGAAATGACAGATAAGTAAATTAGGTATAATGCAAAGTTAACTTGGAGTGCTTCTCCAGATGAATTTCACTGTACTTGCCTGAATTGAACCTGAAACCGGGGTTTGTAACTATTCTAAGTGATGTATCAATCTTTCTTTTTGCTTTCTCAAGCCCAGAGCGTTTATTTTTTTTTCCAACATGAAAGTAGTTGGTGGGAGATGGAGACACCAGATCACCTGAAAGGCTTTCTTCCAAACTATGTACTCTCCCATGTATGTATTTGAGCCCCTCTTATCTAATCTCCCTCCTGGAAAAAACAAGCCCAATTGTGGAGATGGAGCCTTTTCTCAGTAGCCTTTGTGACCCACTTCCATCTGTTCTTTTCTTTCACACCCACCATTGATGAGAACTCAGGTTGGCTGGATCCTGGCTCATTGGAGTTTTAATTAAATCACTAATCGAGACCTGTGACAGAGATGTGGAGTCTTCAGGGTGTTTGACTCTAAGCGTTCAAACTACCTGAAATGGGTTTGGTTATGCTGTGCCACAGCATCTGTACTGAGAAATACTTGAAAGCTCTTTGATGTTTTAAAATTTGGCCTCATGTAAACCAGGCATCTGGGTGATTGATCAAAGTGCATAGACAGAATGTAACTTTTCGTCTTAGGTCCAAAGAAAACTTTAGCCAGCTTCCATGCTTTTGTAGATTGGCTTTTATTTAATATTTCTTAAAATAACAAAAATATCTATTCTCAAATTTAACTTATTAAACTATTTTTGAATATATGCTAATTTTTCCTCCTTTAAATTGACAAAATACCATTATTTGAATGAGTATTAATGACTAGAGCCTGTATATTGTTAGTACCAAATTATAATCCAGAAAGAAGTGGGGGTTGGGAGAGAGAGATGATTCATATTTTATGATTACATACTGTAATTGTATTAGTTGACTAAACCAGTTAATTATATAAAAAGATTTTATCATCTCTCAGCAACAAGGGTAAAGAAACAGAAAATGAGTTAACAATATGGATTGTCTGTCTTTATTGAGTGTCTATTTATATTAAACCTTTCAAATTCAGTTTACTTGAAACATTCTTTTAAAAAACTAAGGTAATGCAAACCTGACAAAATATCCTTAAATTCCTCAATCTCTTTTTCAGTTACTATTTGACTCTTTTCTCCCCAAAATAACTTTTGCCCAAAATAAGCTTTGGGAGAAAACAAAATCAAGAACAAAGATCAAACAACACTTCTTAAATTCTATAAACTGTGTGGTCATTATTGATTTTGAAACAAACTGAGTTGAGAGGCCTGGGTTCAACCCAACTTCTGGTTTTGTTCTTGGTTTGGTGTTTGACTTGAGTTTCTCTATTTGTGTTCTCTCCAGATTCTGAAAATAATAAGAGGTGCAGTTTAGAGTCTCTCTCTTAACATCCTTTAAGCTATTAAAAAACTCTGTATTTTTCCTTTCCTATTGTTCAGACATTACATTCAAAAGAGTTCTAGAAATATTAAATTAGAGGAAATCTTGTGCTCACTAGCTTCAAAAGCTCCAAAAGATCAGAGTGGTTTTAGAGATTCCTTTTTTTTTTTTTTCCGCCTTTTCTTCCCAAAGCCCCAGTAAATAGTTGTACATCATAGTTGCACATCCCTCTAGTTGCTGTATGTGGGACGCCGCCTCAGCATGGTCGGTGGGCGCCCGGGATCCGAACCCGGGCCGCCGGCAGCTGAGCACACGCACTCAACCGCTAAGCCACGGGGCCGGCCCCTAGAGATTTCTAATGAAACATAATGCTTTGCCTTTTATCAAGTTAAATAAGAAATCCATTTTATGGCAACCATAATTTAATGAAATGCCCTTTTGGAACTATTTTAGGATTTCTAAAAGATTATTTAGTTTGCAGAAAATAACATTTTTCTGGAGGAAAAGGTGGGAAAAGTGGGGACTAATTCTTCTTGTAGTGTGATCATCTTTCATTAGATTGAAGCTTTAAGTGTTGCCAAATAGGCTACTTTAGCTTTTGTCCTTAATCTTGGATTAGAAGATAAAATATGATACATGCAAAAGCCCCTGTATCCCCATATGTAGTATTTGATATTGTACTGTCACAAAAAGTACATACATTGCAGTGACATAATGATCAGTAAGTGACATTTGCTAGCTGTGGCTTCATTTGTCTTCAGAGCTGTAATTATTAGACTTTGGTGCCCTGGTTTTCTGACATCAGCAGCTACTTTGAAGAATTAGGTTGCTATGGGTTACCAATGTGTCATCTACATTTTTACTGGCACAAGGTTCAGGTTTCAGATCTGTTGTAATATATGCCTTTAAGGTTTCCCCCGCCCCAGGACTGTATTCGCCTAGGCAGGTGTTTGTAAGTGAATGAGTATGTGTGTGTAAACCATGTTTCTGCCCTTAGGAGAAATATCTTAAATGCAATACTTTTGCCTATTTTCCATCAACATGTTATGAGTACTGTATGTAATGGATCTCTCTGAAAGAAAGCAAGTAGCCTGGAGGTAAGATGTAATGAACTGCCATCAAAAAGTATGAAAGGAAAGACTTTCCTTTGACTGACTGATAATTTCCTTGCATGGGCATATTTGGCAATCAACGAGAGATTGCTTCATTTTTTCCTGTTTGGAGTACGTAACCTAAATTGGATTCATAACATGTCCCTTGACTTTTAGAAAGTCGAAATGAGCTTCATCTAGTTAAACATATAAGAGAATCACATTGGGAATTAGAGATCTGAATCCTTAACTTCACCTCTAAGCAAACTGGAGTGACCTTGAGTTTGTCCTTTAATTTCTTAGGGACTTGGTTTCTTAAACTATAGAAAGACTAGATGGTCAATTCAGTATAATCATGAAGAGTCTTCACAAAACTTAGTATCACACAAAGTCTCTCTGGTGCTTGACTCCCTGCTTCTAAATTCATCTCCTAAGGACGCTTGAATCTGGGGCTCCCATCCCTGGAGTCCTTCCCCTTGTAAACAAGGTCTCAGAGCTCCACTGAAGTTGTTTTTATTTCCATAAAAAGATTCATGAGGATATTAAAATAGTTTGCAATCAGTCTCTCATTTTTTCCCAAGACTACATTCCATATTTAGTTTAAGAGTAAAAAGCATTAAGTAAGTTATGGCTAGGCAGCCTTAGGTAATTAAAACATTTTTGGAATATCATAATATGCAATTGACTGCTCAGGATTTTTTTCCTGTTAATTGGAACTTTTAAAAATTGAAATAAGTAGCTATGTGTCGAATCTGATTATTCCCTACCGGCATGAAAGAGGTTATTTTAAGGGCCTATAGGCACATTCTGGTTACACAAATTCAGAACTCAGAGGTTATCTTGGGGGCTGTTTGACAGCAGCTGTTGCATTGAAGGCATAGCTCTTAGCAGGGAAACAGCATCCCCCACAAATGTGTGTTGTTCTAAACTCAGATGAAGGGCTCAGGGATGGGAAACATAAGGGGACGTGTGATGGTTAAGAGCTCAGACTCCGGAGTCAGTCCACCTGCATTTCATTCCCAGCTCTGCCCTTACCAGCTGTTTGACTTTGTGCAAGTTATTACCTATCTGGCCTTGGTTTCATCATCGTGAAAATGGTGACAATAATAGAGTCTACTTTTTCATAGGAGTGTTGGAGGTTTAACTGAGTTGATATGCGTAAAGCCCAGCACATGCTAAGTGTTGTATCTCCTTAAGAAGATGTGTGAGCCAGATGAGTTAGATAATAAGTGTTTCTGAGAGAGAGTGGTCATTGAGGAGTGGGGCCGTTGGAAAGGTATGATCAAGGAAGTGAGTTATTGAGATAATAGGTCTTGGAGAAATGTTATTTTAATGGGCAGAAAGAAGGAAAAGAATATCACAAAGCATGAAGTGGGGTTGATTAGATCAAATTCCCTTGTTCCTATAAGAATTTGAAGAACTCTGTGTCCATTACATATTTTTAAGTTGACATCTAGTTTTTCTTTATACATTTAAATTGCAAAAGATGTTATTTTTGGCATATTGTAAATATTGACATTTTAAAATAAGCCTATCCAATGGGTAGCGATTTAATACTAAATTATGCATTGTTTAAAAGCCTGAACAAGCTTTTCAACAGTCAAATTTCACGTCATTATTTTCTCCTTAAACTCATATTTCCATTCTACTTCCCCCACAGAATTTTATCTTAATGTAACATTTTTATATTTGAGGGTCTTGTTATTGGTCAACCTGTCATTACTCTTTAGAAAGAAATATATGTATGTGTATATAAATTTAAATTTTAAAATTCTGGCATCCTAAAACTCGAGGTATTAAATTTCTTCTGGATTGAGTTATAAAAATTATTAATAGTATACAATGGATGAAAACAATCTAAATGTATTACCATTTCAATCATTTATTTTATAAACCTTAATGGAAACATTTCTCTCAATGAGATGGATTGTACCCTTTGTACTACTAAATGTTCACATATCCATTGGTGAATGTTATTTTATTTGAGGTTGGTTTCAGCATCGATTTTATTCTTACTTTTTATTTTCATAAATGTAAGGCAAAAGAATGTTGTAAATAAATAAGTAGGTGAGAATAGAAGGAGTTTTGTTACAGGAATGTCATTCAATTTCTTGAACTCCTTCTGAGTTATATTCTGTAAATCAGAGTGATCTATTGTCAAACATTAATTTTATTCAATTATTTTTAGTGATCTACTGCTTGACAACTTGATTAGGTACACCTTTAATTCTGTTGAAAGCAAACAATTGGAAACCATGTGTTTTACAAAAATATTTGTTCCCCAGTAATTAAAGTTCAGTCAGACACCAATATTTCAAATTGTCTTTGTTCAGCCCCCACTGGAGTTAGGGTGGGTGAGGGTATGCTGCTGCTTTTTTCGTTTTTTGTAAGTTGGGAGAAGGAATAGTGAAAGTGTGGTACAAAAAGAAAAAGAAGACCCACATGCCTCCGTGGCGGGTCTGTTTCAGGCAGATCAGCTTGAGGAATGAGAATATACGGAATCTGAGTTTCCTGCCTAAAGGCGCCTTAGAAAAGAGCATGTTTGCAAGAACAGAAAGTAGCAGTAGTTCAGAATGACTGTCAGTGTGGAGCGTATGCAGACAGACCATCGCGATTATTCCTGTGTTCTTCCCTCCCTGTCCCAGACCAACACAGGCCTGGATTGTGGGAAAGGTGACTGAAAGCTTTCGAGTTGTAAGCTGTTGTGTTCACCTTCCAGGGGAGGGATTTAGTTAGACCTTGTCTGTTTTGGATTAAAAAAATGTCACTGATGTAGATGTTGTGTTCCCTCCAAAGCAGAGCTTTCAAAAAACCTGTTAGCCTTCTCAAGTATATCATGCTTAATTGGTGTAATCTTTTACCAAAATTTGCAATCCGTATGATCAAAATGCTATACCTTTCCTATTATGCATTTATTTTTATGTCATTGTGAGAATTACTGAAATGAAAAGCATAAAATATGTAGACTAGTGCCTAGGTCATATATTGATCAGTAAATAGTGGTAGTTATTTATCTAGTGCTTTATAAATAAAACAAAGTGGTACATCATCATTTTCTTAAATTTGAGACTTGGAATGAAATTTACTAAAATTTGTTTTCATGAAGCAGATGTTAAAATTTTTACTTGTGGAGAAATAATCAATGCGAAATTTACAGACCTGGAAATCAGCAAGCACCTCAGAGGATAAATTAGATGTTATAACGGATGATAAGTTGAATAAGTTAACCTGGAAAAAGGGTCATCTGATTGTGGGAATTATTACCATTTTTATTCTTTGTACTTTCAGATATGAGTACAGTTTTTAAAAATATAGTCATGATAATACAGTCATCCCTCACTATCCGAGGGAGATTGGTTCCAGGACACCCTCCACCCACTTAAAACCAAAACCTGTGGATGCTCAAGTCTTTTATATAAAATGGTGTAGTATTTGCACATAAGCTATGCACTTCTTCCTGTATATTTTAAGTCATCTCTAGATTACTAATAATACCTAATACAGTGTAAATGTTATACAAATAGCTGTTGTATTGTTTAGGGAATAACGACAAGAAAAAGAAGTCTGTATATGTTCAGTACAGACGCAACCATTGTAGCCTTTTGATCCACGGTTGTTGACTCCATGGATGCGGAGCCTGTGGATATAGAGGGCCAGCTCTATTTGCTTTTTTTTTTTTTTTTTATTGTTTTTCTCCCAAAGCCCCAGTAGATAGTTGTATGTCATAGCTGCACATCCTTCCAGTTGCTGTATGTGGGACACGGCCTCAGCATGGCCAGAGAAGCGGTGTGTCAGTGCACGCCCAGGATCCGAACCCAGGCCGCCAGCAGCGGAGCGCGTGCACTTAACCACTAAGCCACGGGGCCGGCCCTCTATTTGCTTTTTAGAAACATCATCTCCATGTTGACCTACTAAATTTATCATTGTTGTGAGAATTGTCATTTAAGTGTATGTATTGAACTAAGTGTGTATTAATTAATAGCCATAAGTGTCAAATCCCAGTTAAGTTGGATAAGTTCACAAAAACAATGTCACAAAAGTAAGTACATAATGGGAAAGATATTTTTTTATTTTTGACGATTTAAATACTAAACAAAATACTCCCAAAATTGGACGTGAGCTATTCAAAATTACAAGCCCTGGTTTTTCATGACAGCTATTACTGTCCTACTTCTGCTTTGAGTCGATGGCTCAGTCACCCTCTCTGTTTAGACACAGATTGAAGGAAAAGGGATGAGGACAACAATACATAGCAGGGTTCCATTTTTGCCCAAGAGTCCACATTTTAAGGACACTCACTGAAGACCTTGCTTTGAATCTTAGACAGATTTTTTGAGGATTTATTTTATATGATTTTCTGTCTATGCACATTTCAATTAAACTTTTGTTTGAAGGCTTAAACACCTGTGTTAGGATTCTCACCATCACTTTTAATTGTCCTACGTGGGTGTGGGCCGGTTACTATTATTCCATTTGATCTAATGACTTGTCCTAATCACACACTGAATGCCACTAATAGGATATTGGATTCTTGCTGGAGTAAGAGAGAGGCTCTCTTTTGCTCTTTCTCCCAAGCTGCTGCTTCTCATTCCTGTAACCATTTGAGTGTGGTGAGAGTGGTGTCTGATTTATCAGGTATATTCTTTGGAAAAGTATACTTTGCATTTCAAAATTGCTGGAATCAGGTGATCTAGAGAGGTGGAGAGGATTGGACCCTCTGAAATTCTGCAGTTCGGGGCTGAATTAGGCTGTTTACATAGATTTTATAATGAGCTAACAGGTGCAGAGAGTAGATTTTGCAGAGGAAATGACACCTAGGATTCTCCAAAGGCCATCAGTTGCTGCTCAGAGCCATGACTTCAGGCTTTCCATCCGCATTACTCAGAGTCATTTACACCCTTCTGGATGTTTCCTCCACCTCTTCTTTCAGACACAGAGGAGATGCCCTCCAGTTTTTCTCTCCACTTGAAGGAGGACGCTTCTTGGTTTCCTTAAGACTGGTGCAAAGGAACAAAATCCGGGTGATGCTCCCGGACCCTGACCCCTTGCCTGCTTAATTTCATTTTTTCCTGGCCTTCTTAGAAAATATTCTTCTTTTAAAAATATTTAAAATTATTTTTATGTATACAAATACAAGTTATACACACACACACACACACACATTCTTTTGACAAAAATTTCGCACATTACAGATACAAGGTAAAATCCCTCTGGAATCTGTGGTTGGCCCCATCCACCACTCAAGAGAGGTAGTACACATCCCTGCTCTCTCTGTCTCACACACAGCATCTAGAAATGTATAGTATTATGTTTGTGTCTGTTTTCACTGTAAAATTTATCATACTATACAAATACTGTAAATTTTTCATTGGATCTTTCTCTGCCGGCTCAGAGAAAGCTACCTCATTCTTTTCTTTGCTGCACAGCATTCCATAATTTGGGTGTACCTGGTTTTATTATTCATTTGCCTGTTGACGGATATCTAGTGTGTTTTCCTGTCTTTTTACTCTTGGCGCCGGTGTGCAGTGAACATGCTTGTGCTTATGATTAGTGCTCATTTTGGGGAGTTAAGTGAGATAATAGGGTATGTGTCTTTAATATTTAATATATATTACTTTATTGGCTTCTGAAGTGACAGTGACATTTTAAAAGAGATTTTTGGATTGTTGTAAAGAAGTTTGGGGTTCTGACAAGCCTTGTCCCTTGATTTTTTTCACTCAATGAAATAGCTCTTGCAGCACCTCGGATCCCAGATCAGTGCCCCTCTCTCCTTTTTTAAAAATAATCTGGAGATCTCTCTCTACTTAGAGTTACTGCAAAGCTTCTTTCAATCTTTGGTCCCAAAGTAACTTCAACTTTCTCCTGGAGTTGGTCTGCCAGTGAGGCACGATGGTGAGAGATTAAGTCCTGGTTCTGCCAGCCTTGTGATCTAGCCCAAGTAATTTCCTCCTAGCTTAGGGTCAGGATTGAATGAGTTATTATATGTAAAGCATATGGTTCATACTAAGCACTCAGTAATTGTTGACTGTTGTTATTCCCCTATATAGCTGCCACCCTTCACTCAGTGGACACTTATTATATATCTATTACATGCTGAGAACAAAGATAAAGAAGACATGGTCCCTATCCTTGAGGAGCTTACATTCTAACATGCATGTGTTTGCTCAAAATGAAAGTACTTACTCCCTCATCTTTCCATCTATTTGAACCTTATCCATAGCCCAGTCTGCTTTCCTCCCATGTCAGCTAACTTCTGCATGATGAGGGACAGCCTCTCAGATCCTCACTAGTGATGTTTAATAGTGCTTCAGCACCTACCACGTGCCCAAAACGTTGTTCAAAACTGGAATGCTAAGATGACGTGTAAGACAGTCTGTGTCTGTGAGAAGCTAACAGGCTCTAGGAGAGAAAAAAAAAAATCTCCAGGGTTCTGAAAGACTTTGGCTTCTATTACAGCTTTTCACCTGTGGACTGGCTCAATTTTACCTTGCATTGCCTGTGTTAATAAACATAAATCATCTCCATTCTCTCCAAGGGGGCAGCGTGTGAGGTGTCAGCAGCAAGAGGGCACTGATTTCTCTTGTTGAAATCTGGAAATGATATCACCTCCCTCCACCCCCATGGACTGATCTTGTAAAGTAGGAGCTATTTTCTTTCCCGGGATTGAAGAAGAACAAGAGGGGCTTAGAAAGCTCTGGCCATCCATGCCCAGGTAGAACCACTTTGTTAAAGGACCTTTTGCTGCCACATACTGCAAAGATCCAGCAGACCACAGGGCCACTGGGGTTGTACCCTGCTTCCCAGGGAGTTCTCTCCTCAGTCCCCTGAGTTTCTTCGGAAACGGTATACCTTAGGGAATTCTTGACACGGAAGAGGACAAGTTAGCAGTCGTCTATCTCCCTCACACATATTCTTCTTCAAGAAATAATACATTCTGTTTGAGAACTCAAGGGTACTTTCTTGCTTTTATTACCATTAGATTTTATTTGGTTTGTTCATAATAAGTATATTAAGTTTGATCTTATTTTAAAAGTCTGTCCTGGCACAGAATTTAAATTAGTGTCTTGCTGAATTGTGAATGGGCATAGAGGCTCTTTTTAAAGGAGCTTTAAGCGTTTGTTGCCACAACAGGATCTGAGCATAATACTGAGATTGGGGAAGATGATTTTCTCAACAGAAATAATTTATTGTTGCTAGAGGTAATGTGAAATTATTAATTTTTTCTTGAAGCCTGTTTTTTTGTAAATGTTTTCCAGAGATACATGAATTGAAATTAAAGATGCTCTCCTTTGTTAAGACTTTATTTCATGTATTCTGTTGACCCCTGAGAGAATATCCAATCTAGAGAGGAGAAAACTTAAAGTAGTGCTAAAAATCTACAAATGCTCCCAGTAGATTAGAGTTTACTTGTCATCTGCTGTTCTCCGTAATGCTACGTGAGTACTTTCATCCCTAGTGCTATGTTTTGTGTTTTGAGGCATCTTTGGTTCATTTGTAGAAGCTTGTCTATTAAAACTCCATACACATTTCATTTGGTTTTAGAAAAACATTCTGGTTGACGTAAGCATACCGAAAGGAAAGTTTGCATTTAAAGTAATACGTTTCCTAGTTCGAAGAGAATGCTGTTGTTCTATTATCAGTGTGTGTCTTTTTTTTTTTTAACTTCCCAATAGTAGCGGAGATATTTGGATCAGCTATCTTGGTAGGTTCTTCTGGTAGTTCTCTGAAGGAAATGTATGTGTCTATTTAACTGGCAGAGGTTAGTGGTTCAGACTATGGCCATAAAGCAGGGAAAAAAAGACACTCCCTTCCCCCGCCCATGGGGATCATTCTCATCATAGCTTTGTTAACACATAAGGAGCTGAAGTCAGCTCTGACAGAAGTTGTTGAGTTGGAAAAGCAGCATCTACCAGAAAAGAACTTCAGTGAGCATTCTGAAAATTCTGTTGATGGAGGCTTGAGCCCATATAGTATTGTCACCATTTTATTAGTTTTATAATTTCTAGTGTACTCTTCACATAAACCTGTAGTGCCTGGACCAGCTACATTTACATTCTTTTCCACAAATCCCACAGATTCAAACTTCCTTTCTTTAACTGTTTTTGCTGTCACCTTCTATAAGCTCTGGAGATTCTTCTTGGCTCCTACAAAGTCTTCCCTACTCCTTTCTTCCCCTCCGCATTTTTCTTTACACAGCCCTGTTTGTCTAAAGAGTGTGCTGGTTATCAGCACAGAGTGACAGATGTGTGTGAGAAGTAAGGAGAGGTGGGTAATGAATAACAACTGCAGGTAAGTGCCCAAAGTTCTTGGAACCTCAGAAACCTTCAGCTGTATGAAATAGGTTAGGGCCAGTCTTTCTTCTTTTGACCACTTTCCTAATTGCTCTCTTTCTTAGAAGATCCTATAATAACTCTTATACACACTTGATCTGTACTGAGTGTTGGATTTCTTCATAACTCCTCTCTCCATCTCTGAAATAGACCCAAGGCTTCACTGAGGACCTGAAGATATAGTTAGGGTAGCATGACAGAAATTAGTAAACACTTTAGGCTTATTCAAAAAAAATGTTTGACACATCTGGGACTTTTTCAAGCTGTCCTCTGCTTTATATAGCAAAGAGCAAAATGAATCACTCTGTAGTAAGAAGTGCTAAGATATACAGAACTCAATCAAAATTGACTTAACTTCTGGGGAGCTCTCCAGATTATACTTCAAAATGCTAATATGGTAATATCAGTTTCAGCCATAAATCATCTCGTTGGATCTCCTGTCTCTTTTCCTAGATATAGATCATGGGCAATAATATACTGTCTCTTGAACCAACAGAGTATAAATTCACTGCTCATAATTTCCAACGTGTAAGGAGAGAATGAATGGTAAAGTAGGCGTGAATGACTCTGTTGGGAATGGCGGTGCAGACCAGAGGTGGACTGGCCTGTAGTGAGGCTGACCTTTTCTCATTTAATGTCCTCTTTCCCCTCTAGAGCTCATTGGAGAATCATTTGCATGTTATATTTCATCTACTGTCTCATCCCAACCTCTTCATCCTTCTGTTGAGTTATATGTGCTCCTGAATAAGTGTTATCTGCTATCCCATATTCAAAAAAAAAGGGGAGGTGGCCAGCCCAGTGGTGTAATGGTTAAGTTTGCACGCTCCGCTTCAGCAGCCCGGGGTTCGCAGGTTCACATCCTGGGCATGGACCTACACACCCGCTCATCAAGCCCTGCTGTGGCAGCGTCCCGTATACAAAATAAGGGAATATTGGCACAGATGTTGACTCAGGGCCAATCTTCCTCACCAGGAAAAAAAAAAAAGAAAGAAAGAAAAAGAAGAGGTGAATTGTGACATTGTTTAGCGTATGAGAGATGATGAAGATAGAAAGTAGAAAACAGGAAAATATGTGCAAGTTAATTTCTTTCTATTACTATATATATTCTTTTAAATTTAGGAATAGAAGGACAGTCTGTGGAAGTTTCCAATATTGTGGACATCCGAAAAGTATATAACCGTGAGATTGCAATGAGAATTTCTTCTAGCATAAACAGCCAAAATAGATTTTATACTGACCTAAATGGATACCAGGTAATTTTCCTTTAAAATGTCTGAGTAATGGTTATATTAGTGTGTAGCTTTTATATATGGTAATGGGCCAATTAATTTTGGATCCTTTGAAAAGTATGCTTAGGTTGCAAATTATTTCTAAAATAAAACTGAATTTTAACAGACATTAGTAGGTTCTGCATTCATAAGATTTCCAAAGTTAGAACAAATATTTGAGAGACTATTTTGTAGAACATCTATTTATAAGGATTTGTTTTTTCAAAGGAAGATTTGGTGTCCATTAGGCATGTTAAATGCCTTCATGCCAAAATATATATGAATTTATCTAATAGAAAGGAAACATAATTAGGAATTGAAGGATTATATCTTCTTTTCCTCATAAGGAATTGGTCTATGCATATTTAGTTTATTCCATATACATTTTTAAATGTATGATCTAATAATGAGCTCTTTTAAATTTCAGGAAAACTCCTTCTCTTTATCAATATGTGTGTGTGTGTGTACTTTATACACATACACATGTGTGTACATAGACATACAAATACAAACATATTTATTTAGAGATGTGGGTAGGTGGATATTTAATCAAAATTTTCACAAAATAGTTTGAAATGGTAATGAGAAAATTGATTCATAAAAATTTTTGGGATTGTCAGGTCTCTAGTTTAATGAGCTCTTTCGATTGTTACCTAAATCTCTGTATTCAGAGTATATGTGTGTGACAACATATCTTTGAAATAATACTATTAAAAGTATTAGCATATTTCTGAGACATTTGCATTTTCAAAATTTCTGGCTATGAATAGAAATAATTTCACAACAAATGCTTTTACTTTGTCTGATTTTCAACTGGGATGAGTGGAAGGGATTGTGATAATTTTCTCTTCTACGATTTCCTGCAAAAGTTAAATTTAAACCTTTTCCAAAAGTGTAAAAATTGCACCAGACATTTTGAATTAACATGTTAATTCTACTACAGCTGTTTGGTTTTCAAATGAAGCCCCGACTTTATGGTGATTCATTTTCCTTGTATACAAAAGAAAAGCTTTTCTTAAAATCTTACAAAAGCAGTTATTTGCATGTGTGAGTGTTTGTATGAATGAAAAATACTTAGTAAAAATGAATTAAAAAATGTGAATTTTCTTTTCAAGGATAGAGCATTTGAATAAATAGGAAAATATTATAAAGTCTAAACCCTAAATATTTCTGCTTTTAAAATAGGCCATTTTTTAAGCCTTGGAAAAAGTAGTGCTTGAGCAAGGCTAGAAATCTAGACCCACAGGTGGGAAGTGAGGTAACAGCAACACAATTGTGACAATTTTAAGTGTCCTTTTTATAAGCATATGAGTTAATTGGAGTGAGAAGATAGGATTAGAAAGGAGAAATGGAGAAGTCTTTCAAGCTAGCTTTTCTTTTTTCATTTTTAAACATTTTACAGTTATTTCTTTACCAGTTTATTAATTTTCTAGGGCTGTGAGCTGTGATACAAATTACCACAAACCGTGTGGCTTAATACAACAGAAATTTACTCCCTCACAGTTCTGGACACTGAAGTCCAAAATCAAGGTGGCAGCAGGGCCACACTCCCTCCAAAGGCTTTAGGGAAATTGCCTCTTCCAGCTTCTGGTGGTTTGAGGCAACGCTTGACACCCCTGGGCTTTGTGGGAACATCACTCCCATCTCTGCCTCTACTGTCACACGTTCTCCTTCTGTCTCTGTATCCAAATTTCCCTCTTCTTACAAGGACACCAGTTATTGGATTAAAGCCCACTCTAATCCAGTATAACTTAATTATATCTGCAGAGACCCTATTTCAAAATAAAATCACGTTCACAGGTTCTGAGTGAACATGAATTTGGGGAAGACACTATTCAGTACAATCAGTAAGTTGAAGGACATACTGCAGGATTGTTGTGAAGATTAAAGATCTTGTTTGTGAAATACCCACTACGGTGCCTGGCGTTAATGGGCACTCAACATATGTTAACTATTATGTTAACTTTGGATTTCTCCTTTTTCTTGAGTTTCATGTCAAACTTGCATGAGTTTAAAAGAGATGGCATTTTTATGTGATATAAGATTCCTGATAATAGGATCTCTGTTTGATGTCTCCTCTGGAGGTTTGGGTGAGTCTCCTTGACCCAGACTAGCTTAATGCACTGTCAGTCTCTCTCAAAAAGTAAAGTTAGAGTTGTATTTGATGCGTTCAGATGCTAGACCAAGAAAAATAGGAATTTTGAACTATCTACACTGAAAGTAAACAAGAAGAATAAGCATTGAATAGTTTTTAAATATAAATATACATTTGATTATTATAATGTAATATGTTAGAGGATTTGATGGAGAGATCTGTGGTATTTATTAAAACTGATTCAAGCATTATAAGAGATATTTCTTGAAAGGGGATAGAGACCTATTATGCTTAGCATTCATTTCAAAGGCAGGATGTTAGATTTAGATGAGAAATGAATACTTAATACCTTTATAATTTGTTTTATGCAAATATTGGAGAGCTAGAAGACTTGTGAAGGAGTTTTATTCTGAATTTAAATAGGCATACAACTTTTAAAAATCTGGACAAGTTCTACCTTTCTCACTTAAAAACTATTTTCTAGGATTCTCATGATTTTTCTTCATATTGTTTTGAAGAATGTTTTAATTTTTAAATTAGTTCTTCCCTTGAACAAGAAAGCAAGCTGTACCGTTTTCTCATTGGAAGAAAAGTTGTCTGTAGTCATACTAATTTTTTTAAAGTACATATGTAAATATCACTTGATTTTTTTTTTTTTTTAAGAGAATTGTTTGGTCTTATAGATTCAACCTAGAATGACGATGAGCAAATTGCCTCTTCAAGCAAATGTCTATCCAATGACTACAATGGCGTATATCCAGGATGCTGAGCATCGCTTGACACTGCTCTCTGCTCAGTCTTTAGGTGTTTCAAGTTTGAAAAGTGGTATGTATTGTTTAGATTCTTTTTTGCTCTTTTAAGTTTCAGTTCCAAGTGCATAATTTTTCTGTTGGTCATATATATTAATTATCATCTCCAGTCACCAGCTTTCTTCTTTTGAGAACCAAACTGTTCGTAATTTTGAGTTTTATGAGAATAACATAAAATGATGAATTTCCTGAATCCTCACATGAAGAATGGGGACCCTAGAAACGGATTGTTTTTAAAGATAATTTACCTCTTCTGATAGCGCATTGTTTGCAGAAGGCTCTGTCATTGTCATGATTGAATGGCTATGGAAACTCAGACTCTGCAAGTTTAGAGAACTTGCTGAAGTTTGAAAGGTTGGAAATTACAGTTCAAACCTAGGTCCTTCTCTGAATCACGACCTTCTAGGGAGCTACCACCCAAAAGAAGAAAGGGAGTAGAGATGATACAGATATGGGGATAAAGAGGTGACAGATGCGACTTTAAGGACTCCAAAAGAGAGAATGAGATAAAGAGGAAGAGAAAATAGATAGTAGATGCTGATTGATTTTTGTAAAACCTTCAGTTATGAGGCTTTTCTCCTTTATAATACATATATTTAATTATCATTTTTATGTCATACTAAGAGTTGCTAATAAGACAAATGCCTTAAGGAGCCAGGCAGATGATAAATGAGTGCAGATGCCTGGTGTTTCCTTTGTCACAAACCCGCTTTTTATATTAGGCATATACATACATTCTATACATCTGCACACAAAAAACCATACTTCTTCTCATTTTTCTTTGTGGCTTTCATTAGACAGAATTATGAGATCATGCCGTAAAGACATGAATACAGTTATAGAAATACTAATGGCCTCATGTCAGGGATCCAGGAGGGAGTGATGGGACTTGAGCAAACTGGAAGCATGTTCCCCATGTACAGTGGAGCGGCCAATGCTTAGAGCCAGTTCATTGTTGCCGTGGGGAAAGGGGCCCAGCGTTGCCAAATTTTTCTGTTTTTGAAGAAGAGCCCAGAAGTCTGGAATTTTGTGTGAAGTTGTCCAATCTGTAAATGTTGACATAATTTTTTAAAAATCAAAACATAAAACATCTTTGTGCCAGGGGTGACTCTTGAGCCACCCATTTTTAAACCCTGCCTTGAATTCTCAAAGTTGGGCTCTAAATCGGGGACTAGACATTAGGACTCAAGCAGTCATGAACCAACTAGTATTATTTCATTTCCCTCATAGACGAGCTGAGAAATAAAGCTTCTTTGGCCCTGCTGTAGACACCCAAATACCCTAGTGTTTGAATAGCTACACACATAAAAACTGTTTGAGTACAGTCCAGGAAATTACTAAGTGTCACATATTATATGGACTAGCATTTGGAGGCGGGGAGAAGAGTCAGAAATTGCCAAGAGATTGATGTGCTAATTTGGGGGTGAAGTGGTCAAACTCTAGATAGGCATGGGACGTTTAGTCCCAGCACCTGAGGAGCAAGTTCTAGAGCGTTGTCTCCTAAAATATGGACATAGTGACAATGAAAATTTTAACTATCGCTGGTAATTTTATATACTGGATACCTGAACCGAGAAGAAAGAAACTAAACAGAGTTGTTTTGACTATGTAAGAGTAATAGTTATTAAAATCTCTCATGTGTTGCCCTTATTATGCCGAGTGATCATTTAATACAGTAACAAATATGAATGGATGGATGGATGAATATGCATAGACTTTTAGGTAAATATAACTTTAGGATTTTTTATAGTAGTATGATCTTAAATATATAAATATGCCTATGGGTGATTTTTTTTGTTGTTTTTTTAGTTTGTAATCTCATGATCTAACCGTTAGCTTACAATGTAAACTAGCAGAGATGTGGAAACATTGCGTAACAAATGAAGGACCCAGCCATGACCCATTTTGGAGCTAGAGGAGAGAGGACAGTCGTGATGCCACTAACATAATATCAGGGAGGGACAGGTGCGTAGTGGGCACCTCCACGTCCTAGGGCTTCTTCAGAGAATTTCATACTCTGATACTTTGATACTTCACATATCAAGTAACTTAAATTTTATTTCAAATCCTTTTTAGATCCTACTCATCTGTATTTGTCTTATTATTCCACGTGTGTTGTGCATTTCCTAATGAACCTCATAAACATCTTTAAATTCCAAATGCTGCCACTAAAAATTTTAGAGGACTCAATTAACTCTTTTTTTTTAAAGTTTCACTTTAATTTTGATCTGTTTTGTCCCATTTTTAAATTTTTTATCAGATTTTACTAGATGTTGATGAAGAAAAGGGGAAATACAATCCTGTTTTATGACTTGGTACTAGCTGCTTTGAGCTATTATTGAGAGAAAGCCCAGGGTACAGCAGGTTGTATAGATCTGACTCCCAGACTGGAGGAGAAACTGTAGTCGAGACCACGCCTTGTACTTCCATGATCCTCAATGAATGTTTGTATTAAATAACCCTGCCCAGTTGCTTTGTTTGTTTGTTTGTTTGTTAGGTCAGATTGAAGTTATCATGGATCGAAGACTCATGCAAGATGATAATCGTGGCCTTGAGCAAGGCGTCCATGATAATAAGATTACAGCTAATTTATTTCGGATACTACTAGAAAAAAGAAGTGCTGTGAATATGGTAGGAAAAAAATAACTTCCATGTTCTGGTGTTGATTGTTCTTTGCCTAAATTTGAAATTATGACTGTTTACCTTTTTATTTTTTACAATTTCCAATATTGAGATATCTTTGTAATAGATTTAGCCTACATTCACTAGAAAGAGAACTTCTGTTATACATATAGTGTAAGATTTACATTTTAGTCATTTTATTTTTTATTTTTGCTTATTATGTAGATATAAAGTAATGTTAAAGAATCGGTTTGGGTGAAATTTCCTAGAACTATTTTGAAAGAAACAAGAGTTCACTTAAAGAATAGAGCTTAGTCACATACTTAGATTAAATTTGATTAGTAAAATTTATTTGAAACTTTACTGTACTTATTCTAGTGTTTGACTCATCAATTGAAAGTGGATTTACTTGTCTGTCTGCTTGTTCAATTTTCATTCCTCAAAGCAAAAATCAAGCATTCCGTGTTAAACAGTCTGGCAAAGGCTCGGTTGGACGTGAACCAAGGTGACAATATGCTTCTTCAGATAGCAAAAAAGTTATCCTCAGAGTCCGCTGTAAATTACTGATCACTCACCTCAGATGGCCCTTGACATGGCCCTTTTTCTCTTACTCCACTCACCCTCTTTTTGCACTGACCATTTCAAATCTTTTCTTTTCAGCCAGTGACCTCACCTTCCACCTTATAGCAAGAACAGCCTTCAACAGGGCTGTTCTAGATACCAGCATCTACTCCCACCCCTCCGTCTGCCCTCACCTCACAGCAGAGGTGTTTACCTTCCTCTCCTCTGAGGTCAGTCCCTCCACTTGGCCTCGGAACTTACCCCAGACACCCTCCTCAGGTTCCAGTTACTAAGTCATCCTCCCTCCTTCCCGCTCCCTGGCCTCATAGCGAACATTTCTCTAGGAAATTCTTTCTGTTGGCTTTTAAACACTCTTCATTTTTTTCCATTAAAAATAAAAATAGAAAACAGCCCTCTCTCAGACTCCATTTCCATTTCCCCTACGCTACTGTCCTGTCTCCCCTAGCCTGTTGAGCCAGAGCTCATGCGATGAGTTTATTTCATCGCTTTCCTCTCACACTCAATTCATTTCAGTCTGGCTTTAGCCTCCCTCACACACTCTTGCCAATGTCACTAGATCCAGTGGTTGTGTTAGATTGTCATCTTACTTAATCTTCCAGCAGCATTGGACGCTGACCATTGTCACTTCTTACAACACTGCCTAGCCAGGGCTTCCATGGCGCCGTACTTCCTTGGTTTTCCTCTTATGTACTTCCTTGGTTTTCCTCTTACGTCTAGGGAAGTTCTTTTTCTCTTTCTCTGATAGTTCTTCATTCAGCCATTAAATACCAGAGCCCTCAAGCCTTGGCCCCAGGCCTTCTCCTTTTCTTATTTTGTACATTTTCCCTCTGTAATCTCTCCTACTCCCCTGGCTTCATTGACCACCTCTACACAGATGGAACCCACAAATACATATCCCCAGCTTTCGTTTCACCAGACCCATCTATCTAGTTGCTTCCTGATATTTCTTTCTACGTTTTTAAGGGCATCTTGTGCTCGACATATACAAAATCACTCTCATGATCTCCCTTGCCCCCAAACCTGGCCCTTTTCCAGTGTCCCCTCTCTCGGTGACTAGCACCACCTTCCGTCCAGTGCCAGACACCTGGGAGTCATCTCTGATAGATACTTCTCCCTCACTGGTCCTTTTCTCACAACAGTAATCACCAGTGCTTGACTATCTCATTGCCTAAATATTTCAAATCTACAAACTTGTTTACTTCGACCACCCTAATCTAAACTAACATCATGTGTTTCCTGGATGTAGCCTATAGACATCCACTCTGCTCTCCTCTTTCTGCCATACCTGTTCTTAACCCAGTAAGCAGAGAGTTTTTCAAACTAAATCTATCTCATTGCCCCCTGCTTAACCCCTCTGATGCCTTCTCATTGCTCTCAGTATAAAAGCCAAAATCCTCCCCTTGGCCTACAGAGCCCCTCATGATATAGGCTCTGCCTGTCCCCCATCCTCATCTAGCATGACTCTCACTGTTTCTGCTCTGGGCCCACTGATTTTCTTTCGGTCCTAAGTACTTGCCATGTACCCTACCCACCAGCGTGCGGTTTCATCCTCGTTGCCCAGGGGACTCTTGGTAATAGTTGAGATCAGAGCTCACCTCGTCAACTGCTTCTGCTTCACCAGGCCAAATCACTTTCTTCTATGTACCCTCAGACCCGTGCATCTCTCCTTCATGCATGTGTGTGATCATTTGATCATTGCCTTTTTCCTCCTTTGGACCATAAACTCCCTGAGTAGAGGCTATGTCTCTCTCTGCTTCTAGGATTGTTTCTGGCGGAGAAAGCACCCAGTATATGTTGTATGAATGACTGTACAAATGCATAAGTGAGTGAGCTGTGATAGCACGTTGCACCACTACATTTACCATAATTACTGCTTACCGCCTTGGCATCATATGAATGTTCTCTTCCCCCTACGAGATTCTAGGGACTTGTCTACTTCATTTTCCTGTGCCCCACAGGGCCTCCTTGCCTGTGGTAGGCATTCTATAAATAGAATACTAGTTGATTGAATGAAATGGCAACAGCTAATTAAAGCAAGGGATTCTTCCACTATGTAGAATCTTTTAGGAAAAACATTTTACTATCCATTTTGGATGTCAAGGTTAATACCCGTTCTTGGGACTCATGGTTTAAATCAATTGCTGACAAGATAGCTTAGTTTTAGGACTAAAACTGCATAGGAAAGTCATTGTCTGAGTGTTGGCACCTACTGTCTTTTGCTCGTCCTGAAAATGTTTCTGGCTTTTATGATTTTTCTCTATATATAGACACTAATTTACAAAACTTTTGTTAACTATGGCAATAAGAATTTTCATGTCAGATCTATAAAGCTTTCACTTAGAAGTTAAATAATTTGTTTATTCCCATTCAAAACTCCTTGGGTAGTAATTGATTTAAATTTGATCCAGTGTTTTTATAGACCTGTGTTGGTTAAATTTTTCTTGTGCTCAACTCTGGATTCTTGGGCTTAAATCAGTAGTTTCTTTTAAATAAAAAATGAACTAGAGAAGAGAAAATACATTTTAATTTCTAGTAAAATTGATTAAAAAGACATTTGATTAAGAAATGTTACATATCATGTAACTTAAATTTTCTAGAAAGTGTTTTTATTTTCAGCTCAGATTCTAATGTCTAAAACTGAGGTGGGGAGACCTTCTGTGGACAGGAAGGCATTTTAGTGGGAGATTTGAGCCTACCAGAGCTCATGGGAGTAATCCTGGGTGACTAATTGGAAGTGAATCCTGTGCTTGAGTGTTCTGCAGAGAGGCAGTGAGAACGAGGACTGGAATGATAATCACTGGGAGACGGACGGATGCCCAGTGGAGGACTGTAGCTGCATGAGGTTGACTGTCGTCCATGATGACGACACTCAAGGGTCAACAGAAGTGGGAAATAGGAATTGTCTCATCAGCACTGACTCTTTAGGATTTGTTTCTTTGACTCTTACTCCTTACCCCCTTCCTGCTGGCAACCGGTATAGTAAAGGTGGCATTGAAATAGAAATTAGAGACACTGGAAGTGTTCAAGTGTTATAATTGTGTCATTTTACCTCTGGTTACTAGTTCTTTACCTATAAAGAGAGGAAGTTGGGAGAGATCAGATGGAAAACTCAAATGCTTACAGGGCTCAGGAAAGTGATGGCCTGAGGGAGGTTGGTCAGGTTTAAGGGCAAATGCTTACGTTAGGTAACCAGAGGGTCTGTGGTGAACATGAGGACAGATATCCCACCTAGGAGCCACAACTCAGCTCCAGCTGATTGTTTCCATGTGGGACTGTGGGGCCCAGTGTGACTTGAATTTCCAGTGTTTGGGGTAAAAAAAACAGTTATCTGTTTTGGGGAGTTTTTGTTATTGTTGTTGTTGACGATTTTAATGTGAAATCTCCTGGATTTTTTTTGTTTTTGAGAGTTGGCTGAAAAACAGACAGCTTTTTAAAACCATGCAGACCTACCAAAACCTGTCTATAGGCAAATTTGGCCCACAGACCACCAGGCTTCAGCTCTGTGCTGTGATATTTATCTCTAAATCTTACGATTCAGTATATTTTCATTCATTCTCATCCTTCTCCCTCTTTGTCTTTTTACCCCATCCATCCTTTGTATGGTATTTTTCTCTCATTTATTTATATTGTATTTGCTTGTTAAATTAATAGACTAAATTCAACAAACATTTATCAAGTTCCCACCATGTGTCAGGTTATACTGAATAAACAAAAGTGACTGAAAAACGATGTTACTATCTTACGTAGTTTAGCAAGTTTTGATATAGAAGAAATGGAAACCTTTGATGGTTAGGAATCAGATAACTCAAGTGGGCTTAGTGAAGGAGATCATGGAGCCTGGCAAGAAGTTCTGATTTATGAAATAATGACTGAAACCCAGTGGAGAAGGTCTCAACTTGGTGTAGTTTGGATCAGAATGTGCTGGAAACTCTTTTTAATTTCAGGCTGGCTGCAGGGAGAATGCTAGACTTGTATAGTCTAAAGCCTTCCAACCTACAAGAAACCACATAATGTTGATAGTAGTATTTTAGTTACAACAAGGCTGGGGAGTTCATTTATAGCTTAAACATGTAAAATTTCCTATAGCAAACATGTTTTATAAACCTTGGGTTTATCATAAGGATTACAGTTAAAAGATTACCTTTCTAGGAGATTAATCCAAATAGTGATAGTTCAGCAGTTAAATATCTTGTTGAGCCCCTGTTGCTGTAAATATGTTAAGAAAGTGTGTGAATGATGGGCCTTCTGTGAGATTTGCCCCACCCGGCGTGGCCAGCTTCCAGCAGTGTTATTTGTTTGTGGTGCTCTTAGGGCACTGAACCACAACTCTTGTATAAACATCTCTTCCTTATCTTGCTTAGGACAATAAATGGCACAGTTCTTGAATTCCCAAGTGCCTATTTTTATGACATTGTTTGCTTTGACAAGACTTTTCATTAACATATTTTTGAGTAGGAATCTTGTTTTTTTAATCCAAAACTAGTTAAAGGGTGAGGCTTATACCTTTGATTTCAAAGGGAATTCTGTTTCTTCTGAAAGTTTGGGAGGATGTCTAGGGTAGAGGTTCCCAGCACAGGTCCACAGAGCAGTCAGTGTGAGACTGACCATGTGAGATTCACCTGGGGGCCTTTTAAGCTTCGCTTTCCCAGGGCCCCACCCGAGCAGATTCTGATTCAGTAGATTTGGGTTAGGGCCCAGGGATTTATGTTTTTTAAAGGCTCCCCAAGCCATTCTGATGTATGGTCAGTTTAGGGGAAGCACTGAGGGTTGGGAGAACTGATTTGGGTTTGAGGAGTGGTAAATATGCGCTTCACTGCTTCCAAGGTCTAGGTAATCTGACAGGAAGTACCCACCTACTCACTGAAGTGTCCAGGGATTCCTCCAAGAGCATAGAACAAAGCCAGAGAGCTTTTTCTGGATGTTTCTTGACCTAGAGTGGACTTAATGCCTCCCGAATCTGATAAGGCAGGTGTTTTTCTTTCTGTTAGAATCTTTTATCTTTCATTACTCAAAAGTGATTTTGTCAGCAATCCTGACCCAGATTATGAAGTCTTTTGATCTTGGAGTATATTTAAACGTCTTGTTGAAAATGTTCTTTCTCTATTCATGTTATTCTACAAGCTGCATTAAATTTAAATATTGTTGGAGAATATTGTTTTATAGGCTTTATTTAATCTTTCCTTTAAAAAAGAATGTGAAATAGATGCATTTTTTTTACAACTCTTTCAGACCTAATATTTTTTGTCAGTATCTTAATATTACAGTGTCCCTATGCTGCCTTTAAAATTTTTTTTCTCTCTCCATGGTCTGAATTGTAATGACATCTACAGTTTGCTGCTGGCAAGATGCTCATCACTCTTTGCTAACACCCTCTGTTCAATGCTAATCTGACATTCTGAATTTTGAGCTCTGTATCTTCTATAAATTCTGTCTTTTCACACAGATAAGTAGCCAAGCCTTTTATTTGAGTTCTGTATTACAAAAAGGATGCAAAATCAGAAGATATCAGTGCAAGTCATTTTAAAAAATAAGATACAAAATCAAATTTGCTCCAAATGTCACTAGTGATTAAAAGACCTTTCTACATAAATTGTTTTCTCTTCTTAGTGCTTTTCTGTGTCTGCTTTTACACCTTAGGCATTACTGGTTAAGGTTCTATTTAGTCATTGATTTAATTAATTGTGTATGTCATCTGCCATATGTACATCCCCAGCCCTGGTAGACTTATTTAATGTTTGAACATGCTGAAACGCCTGTCTATAAGTATACACTGTGGCAAAGACTAAAGTATTTTTAAATTATAGTGAATAATTGTATACCACGTAAATGTGTGATAACTATTCTGTAACATACATAACAGTTCCTGTTTTTGTAATAAAGTAGAGAGAAGCAACTGACAATGATTTACCAAATTTAAAGAAAACAGTCAGATGATCTAAATATGCCACCTGTGTTATTTAAAAACCTTATTTATTTTGAGAAATTTTTAAAAAATCCTATCATTTGGTAACATTTATAGAACGTAGCTTTGGATCAATACATGACTTTATGGTCTAGTTAAGTGTATAAATGAAACCATGAGAATATGATGGGTAAAACCAGAGGGAAAAGAGGTAATACTTGATGTGCAAGATAATGAACATCTGAACCCATCTACACTAAGAGTTTTGTGGTAGGTTGAGAAAGAGTTTCCATAAAAAGTTATACCTTGTCCTAAAATATTTGTGGAAAATGTTGTCAGGATTTTTAGTATTAAAGAAACGGAAAAGAGATATTTCTGAATATATAAGTTAAATGGACACTGTTTATTTTCTTGCATTGCTTCAAACTGAACTTGATAATCTGATGTGCGTTTTCTAAGACTTATTTGCAAAATATAATAAAATCAAAGTATTTATGTATTTTTATATTCTTTTCTATTTAAACCCTGTCAGATAATTCAATTAATATTACCAGAACTGCAAATATATAACTCATAAGCATTTTTGTTTTTTCTTGATAGGAAGAAGAGAAGAAGTCAGTCAGTTATCCTTCCCTCCTTAGCCATATAACTTCTTCTTTCCTGAATCACCCTGTCTTTTCAATGACAGAAAAGATCCCCGTACCCACTCTTCAGCTGCTGGGTGAATTCTCTCCGTTACTGTCATCTTTGCCTTGTGATATTCATCTGGTTAATCTGAGGACCATACAGTCACAGGTATATCCCAAAATATATCTATAAAAAAATTACCTTTTGTAATATATTTGGTATAAGGAGGTGGGAAGAAAAAATATTGTTTTGACTATTATTCGAGTAATGATTAAGAGGACTTCACCTTTAAGCAAAATCATTATACTTTTCATTTGACTATCACTCTGTGGTTTAGAGCATATCCGTATGCTAATTTATTTTGTTTTCAAACAAGTTCTGTGTGGTAAGCAGGTCAGGAAATATCATCATCTTTGTATGGATAAGGAAGCTAAAGCTGGCCTGAAGTCACATATTTAGTAGGTGCGAGAACCAGGCCTTAAGATCTGCTCTACTGGCATTTTCCATTCATTTAGCCAGTGTTAGCCAGTGTTTCTGAGGAGTTAGAGTAATAGAAAGCACAGCATTTAATTGTTTCTGTATCAGAGGCCTTGAACATTGGTATATTTCTCCTAAAAATCACTGTAACCCAAACCTTTGCATTGAGAAACCAACTATTTAGGAGAACTAGGAAGATGTATTAGAGGAAGAACAAGGGAAGGTTTTGTTAGATATGGAATTTTAATTCAGTTAGACTGCTTTAGTTTACATATATGACTACTTTTAAAGTCAGAGATTACATTTGAAAAGAATAAAGATTAGCTATTTCACATCACTTTTATGTTTTGTAGAGCTGTTTTGATATTGTGAATTGACATATGTTTAGCTGGAAATGGTAAGTGGTTATGGATTCTGTGGGAATATCTTATAATAAAAGGCCGGAGTATGAAAAGAAGAGAATGTTCATGTTTGAAGACAGTATAAGAGGAGAAAAATGTTTAGTATAAGAACAAAGAACTAAAGCAAACCAAATAAAATAAGGATAAATGTCTAAAAATTTGGACATTTAGGGCTTTTAAAACTGTACGTCCAAGATAAGGAACTTATGCCTATGTAGGAAAATACATGTGGCTCATAATAATGAATACAATGAATGGTAGAGGCCTGGGTGTACATCGCTGTGTGTCAAAAGGCTTGTTTGATCATATGAGTGAACTTGCAGGGTTTGTTTCATGCCTGCTGCGTGCCAGTTACTGCTAAAGGCACTAGGGATAGTGTTGTGAACAAAAGCCCCTGCCTTTCTGGAGCTTAGATTCTAGTGGGAGGAGAAAAATAAATAAAGAAGAAAAATTAAGAGAAACGTATAATATGTGAGATGGTGGTAAGTGTTATGGAGGGAAAAAAAGAGGAGAGGAACAATTCTAGAAGGTGGTGTAAGTTTGAATAGGGTGGTTGGAGAGGGCCTTGCAGAAAAGGAGATAATGGAGTGAAAATCTGAAGGAGATCAGGGAATAAGAGATTCAGGCAGATTTTGGGGGTAGAGTGGTCCAGCAGAGTTAAGAGCAAGTATGAAGGCTGGGAGGCAGGAGATGTGGTCAGAATGGAAGCTGCATGCAACCTGGGCTTTTCTTTGATTCCTTGCTGTACCCCCCTGCCTAAAACAGTACCTGCATGTAGTAGGGGCTCAGTAACAGTTTATTGAGTGGGCGAATCATGTGAGTGTTCTTTCTAGGATTCTGCTACAGTCTTTTGTGGGTCTGCTTTTTGACTCTTGGAAAGAACACACTAGAGATAGACAGCCTTCCTGAGGTAACCTGTCATTAATTCATTAGCTAAAGGGAACGAAAGGATAGAGTGGAGGGCACCAAAGACTCTGGCCTCAGGTTGCCACCTCCAGGTGTAAATGGTAGAGGACATTAGCAATCTGAAGGATGCAAGGGCTTCTGGGGAGCACAGAGGCCACTGTTCCTTAGCCTCACTTTTAGATGACTCTTTCCCAAAATTATTTAAAAGTGATTATTTTCTCAAAGCAACTCCACTGACTGGAGTCAGTGAGTGTAGGGTTTTACCCTTTACAATCCAAGGCTGGCGCTTACTTTCTAGGTCATTTCTTTTTTGTGGTTACCTGCTCCTGTCATTCTTCCTGCTGTTGGCTATCTTCCTGTCATACAAATCTAATCACTTCCTAGGTTAAAAATCCCGTTGCCTACCAAATGGGTTGAGACCCTTGAGCCTTCAGGCCCTCTGTAGTCTGGGCTCCACTCACTGT
This sequence comes from Diceros bicornis minor, assembly GCF_020826845.1. Lineage (NCBI taxonomy): Eukaryota > Metazoa > Chordata > Mammalia > Perissodactyla > Rhinocerotidae > Diceros > Diceros bicornis. Next base: position 33,079,353 of record NC_080740.1, read on the forward strand.
AGTCAGCCGGCTTCCTGTTGCTCTTCTCACCTTTGGACAGGTGGACCACCTTCACTTCCTGTGGCTGAGTGACTGCTGACTCAGCTGCCGTTTATAAAATGGGGCTGACATCAGATACGCCTGCTTTAGGTCTGATGTGAGAAACAGATAAAATAAGCTGTGAAAGCCCTTTGACGACAGAAATGCTTTGTACACTTACATTATTATCCTGATGATGCTTACCGTGCATGCCAACTCAGGTGCACACTGGGGAGGGAATAGAAAACAATTTAACAACGTAGATATTTGACCAGAAGAATAAAGACTGAAATGTTAATCCCTAACAATAACTACTATGCTGACACATGATCAGAACTAAATATTTGGGGCTGTTTTGCGTCATCGTATCAATTGGTGCCAGTTCCTACGTTAGTCTTGGACTCATAGCAGATATTTCTAATGGTTCTTTAAAGCCCACTAGTAATCCAAGGGGATGGATTGGTCCAATCAAAATCACTCTTTAAAGAATTGCTCTCTGTCCCCTAACCTCTGATAATAGGAAAATAATCACTGAAGGAAGCTGATATAGGTATTGATTCAAAGAAAGCTTGGTACTTAAAAGGTGTCAAGTGTAATTTCATGGTTATACTAAAAGAAAGACAAAAATGACTCAATGAATAAATCCAGAAGCCGGACCTAAACATTTTGAATTGTGTTCCTATTTTTGTGTGCTGGCAGCTCCTAGCATACAGTAGTGAGTTGTTCATTTGGAGATTGCAATGCATTTTTTCCACTGAAATAATCTCAACATAGAGGTCAGGTTCCAAGCAAGACCAGAGGTCTACAATGGCCTATATCTAGGTAGGCATTTTCCTAGCCACCACTTCACAGTATTTCCATGATAAATCTGTCTAAGGACCACCTTGGCCTGATAAGGACACATCTCTCTTTCTGTCTGACTTTTTCCATCAGCAGCATGATGGAGGACACCCCTGCTTCCCCATCGCCTAGGCCGCTGTCTGAAAGTTCTTCAGTTCTAAACCTCAGTTGGTATCCCTGACACCTTGTGGAGAAAGGAGTTATGGGCTCAAGCAAGAGTAAGAGAGGCGAGGTGGGTGCTGGAGGTGTGCTAACCCACCAAGGTGGTTCAGCAGTTCCAACTACCTGCCCTCGGAGTCACTGTGTCCAGATCACAGTGGGGAGATTTTAGAAAAAAAAAGGCTGGTACAAATTTCCCCATCTCTGAGATTCTGATTGTGTAGGTCTGGGGTGGAAAGCCTACAAATTAGTAATTTTTAAAAACTCTCCTCATGATTCTAGAAATTGCTGAGTTATCTCCATTTGCTAAATTGAGAAAGTAAGGGTTAGAGAGATTAAATGATTAAAATACAACTACCCAGGGGCCAGCCCAGTGGCATAGTGGTTAAGTTCGCACACTCTGCTTCGGCAGCCCGGGGTTCGCAGGTTCGGATCCTAGGCGCGGACCGTTGCACTGCTTGTCAAGCCATGCTGTGGCGGCCTCCCATATAAAGTAGAGGAAGATGTGCACGGATGTTAACCCAGGGCTAATCTCCCTCACAAAAACATTTAAAAAAAATCAAATAAAACTATCCAGTAGTAAATGGCAGAATCAGGACCCACATCCAGTTCTTCTGAGTCTGAGTGCTATAAGTGGCCTTAGAGGGTAGTATTTGACTATTTAAGAGTTACTAAATCTGTTCCTGAAAGTACAGTTTTTCAGGAATTGTTCTATATTGGTAGATGAGTTGATGTTTTTATATAAGCATATCTTGCTTTTCTACTTTATATATGCTTTTGGAAAACATCATATGTCATGTATTTGTAGTCAGATGAAGAGGGGAATGAACATCTCTTGAAACCCTGCCTCATAGCATGCTGTACGGCCCTAGCCTGTTCCAGCCGCTGTGTAGGAATTTAACTGTAGCCTCCTCATCCTGTAGGCCCGGCCTCCAACTCTCTTCTCTTTCTTACCCCCTTTTCTGGCACTATTAAGAACTTGAAATATTAAAAAGAAGCTTCTGTAAAAGTTTGAAAACTGGAGAACGGGGGCACCACTGAAGTGCACTAAACGGGAAAGCGGTGTCATCAGGATAGGGTAATGATTAAGGGAGAAGGGAACCTTGGTAGAGAGGATGCTGGGAGAATCTCCTGGGAGGATGGATCATGGGTGAGGGTTCTGTAGGCTAGAATGATAGGTTCATCCTGGAATGCTGACGTTCCAGGGACAAGGAGGAGCTGGATTAAGCCCTTCGCAGAGCCATTCTGCCTTGATGTTTTGAACAATGATAGATAGTTCAACTTTTTTTTTTCTGGATTATTGCCACTGCTTTTATGTTCAGATATATTTTTATTTAATTTATATATGTATATATTTATATCTACCTCTAAATCTATACGTTTTGTTTAACTTTTTATTCTCTATGGAATTTCTTTTGATTTGTGCTTAACTATTTCTTGCAAATAGTTAACCAATCATTTCAACATCAGCACCACTTATTGAATAAGATTTTCTCTCCCCACTTGTTTACGCCACCCTCTTCTTTTCTTATAAGAGGCAATTTAAGGTTTTTACTTTATTTTGCCTTTCTTATAAGAATTGAGTGGTGCTTTATTGATCCTCTCTAGCTTTTGGAAAGGTGAAAATTGTGGAAAAAAATTTCCTTTGTTGTACATATCTAAAAACAACCATTCACTTTCCCCTTTCTTTCTGTCATGTTATATGTGCCCTGGAAAATGAATTTCTATTGGTTATTTCCTGTCTGAGGAAGTGTGCAATTTTTTAACCTTTCCAGCTGCCGGAATGCACTGACAGATTACTGACATTTTCAAAGAATCTTAGTGGGTTGGAGAAATTTTCCCAGCAGGTATTTAGCCATGCCTTAGTCTATGTAGACCTTACATGTCCTATGAGGACAGTGGCGTCAAATTACTCTTGGAGAATCTGGTCCAAGTTATGGTCCCTTTCTTCCTCAAAAAAAATGTGTCTATAAAATATTTACTACAGTTTCCAGGAGTTTACTGATTTCTGATCCTCACATTACTAATGAGCAAATCAAGTGTCTTTAGGTGTGAAACAGGAATACCACAACTCTTACATTTTGAGTTCTCATCCACTTAAGTAGAGGAGAGAGACTGTCATATGCACGTGTAATTTTCAGAATGGCCTTAAATCCTATTTAAAATGGGATGGATGGATGGGTGGGCAGGTTGGGATGGATAGAAATTACAATTTCTAAACCTTACTTTCTGAATTGATATATGTTTTGATAAATCATGGTTTTAGCTCAGCTGAAAACATTGATTAAATACTCCCTTTATCCAGCCTCAAATCAGAAGGTGATCTCCTTTAGTTTATAGATTTTTGTTATATTATGTCACAAGTAGTCTTCCTCATTCCACTCCTAGCTAGGTATCTGTGAGCACCAATCCACAGCTAGAGCCAGGGCAGGAGAGTGTAACAGGGAAAGCATAGACTTTGGGGTCAGACCACCTGGGTTTGAGTGCATTCCCTCTACTTGCTGGCTGAGTGTCTTAGAGCAAGTCACTTAATTCTCTGAGTCCCGATTTCCTCATTAGGAACGTGGCAATGATAATAGTACCCACCTTAAGAGATGTTCTGACGATTAAATGAGTCGATGTTTGTCAAGCATTTAGAACAGCATCTGGCAGGTAGTAAGCTGTAAGTGCTTGACACATAAAGGTTCTCAACTGTGATAGTTCAGTCACGAGCAGTTTTCAGTCATGATTGTTACTAATAATGAGTAAAAATATCATCACTTTTTTTTGTAAATTGGAGAAGGTTGAAGTTTATTGCCAAAGTAAATCTTGATGTCCCTTTGACTTGTATTCCTTATATACTTTATTACTAATTGCTTAGATTTTTCAAAACAACATACCTAAAATTGTCGCTATGCCAGGCATTGTGCTGAGTGCTTTACATGAGCCTTATTTAGCTCTCACAACAATGCTGTGAAAGTAGGCAATATTTTTACCCTGTCTTATAGAGGAGGAAACCAAATGACTTAGGATGATAGGTAACTTTCCCAGGTCACACAGCCTGTAAGTGGTGGTGCTGGGAGGCACACCCCCGCGTGTCTGTGTCCAGATCCCTACCCATAACTACTGTCTCTTGCATGGGAACAAAAGGGGAGTGAAAGTGCTCAAAATGTTGAGGAATACAGTGCCTGTTTTTCTATTGTCTATTCAATAATAATGGGACTCCCATAGAAGGATACACCAACCACTGGTGGGAAAAGATCATGAAGGGTTAAAGTAGAGTCATTAGCGATAATTGCTATTTGAGTATGATAGGGATTATCCTGTACATTTAAATATAGTAATGTATACCACTTCAACTACTTCAAGCGTTGTAAGATGAAATGAGCTAATCCATGAAAAGCATTCTGCACAGGGCCTGGCATACAGCAAGTGCTCAATAAGTGTTAGCTGCAGTTACTGTTAATTGTCACTGTGGTTGGCCCTCAGTCCTCAAAGGAGCTCTTCACGAGTCTAACCTGGTTCCCTGAATTTTCAGAAATTAAATGGTATACTCAAAGTAACATAACTGGTTCATGGTGGAACCAAACCTTGCCTCAGCTTTCCCTAAGCCTAATGGCTCCGTTCTGCAAGCCAGATCATCTTTCCCACGCTCCACCCAGTTGCAGGAAAAGCCTCATAGGCCCTACTTAATCTAGGAGCTGGATGTTGGTTTATCCTCTGAAATAAGTTCTGCAGTGGATTTTCCCTGTGCAACTTTGGAACACCCAAGCCTTCCTGGAGGGATTCAGCCTCGCATGTGGTCTGAACTGTTTACAAAGATACTCAATTTGAAGTCCACCTAGCAGTGCTTGGTGTAATTTCAAAATTTGTAAATTTTCTTCCCCAAACCCTCCCCTTCTTTTCTGAGGTCTAGATATTAGTAATGCGTTAATGAATGTAAAAACAGGTCTTTCAAAATCTGTTTACTCTCCTAGAGCAGACAGTGTGACTACTTGAAGGTATCTGTTTTCTTGCATGCATATTCAAGTTAAATTCACAGTTTCCCTACTTTGAAAAACAGTTTTCTTGGAAATAAGATGTCTAGACAGACTTTGCAACTGAAAAACTGCTGCTTTGCCTCAGGTATTTTTGCTTGAAAACTGATACTTTCATGAATCTTTGATTTTTAAAAACTTGGACAAGATGATTGCTATTTCAGTTGGTGTTCTAGTCCTTATGAAATTGATCCAATTTTAGTTTTTAGAGAAAGTATAACTTTTATCCCATCAGTGAAAATGAATTTTTATGACTTTAATCTCTAGTTTTGTATTGTTTGTTTAAATCTCTTATCGAATTCGATGGGAGAATTTCAAAGGTATTTCCCTTCCCACTTTTTTTTGTCGCCTTCAGTCTACTAAAGGCCTCACCCATTCATTATTCCAGGAGTAAATGTGTCGCAAGAATTTTAGCAATGCTTGCTATCAATGGTTTTTTTAAGGATGGTCTAGTGAGTTAAAATGGCCAAATGCTTTAGGTTAATAGTGATACGTGCTTTTAAAAACCATAATTATGAGACCATCTAATCTGTGAATTTGAATCAAGACTTTATGATTATGTTATGTTTGTTGTATGTAATCTGTTATGATTTTGATGTATAATTGTAGACATATAATTTGGGGTTTTCCTGATTCCTTAGCTACAAAGTTATGATGTCTATAAAGGAAATTTATGAATAAGAAGTTAAATGAGAATATTGTGTAATTTGTAACTATTATGAAAATAATCACCACTAGTTATTTGATGGATTATATTGTTAGAAACAATAATAGCTAACATATACTGAGGTCCTTCCTATGCTCAAGACACTGGGCTAAGTCCTTGTTACGCTGTTTCATTTCATTTCATCTCCATTTTATGGTCAGGAAAACCTGGTTTTGCTGAAATCAGCAGTAGTAAGTTGCAGAGCCAGGATCCAGATCACAGGCTGTCCCACTTCCAGCCCAGGTTCTAAACCACTCATTTCGACAGCTTCTGCACAGCACCAGCTACCTGTCCTCAGAGGCACTGTGCCCAGATCACACTGCGGAGATTTTAGAAAAAAAGACTTTTACAAATTTCCCATCTCTGAGATTCTGATCTTGTAGGTCTGGGGTGGAAAGCCTACGAACAGTAATTTTTAAAAACTTTCCTATAAGTTTGCCTACATTTTGTCCTACAAGCGGGCTGCCTTACATGGTATTTTCAGCGGGTTAACCCACACCGTGACTCCATGAAGGAGGTAGACGTGCATTCGCTCCCTTTTACAGGCGAGGAAACTGGTGCTTAAGAAGAGTAAATGACTATTCCAAGGTTTCACAATTGGCACGTGACAGAGTTCTCTCTGTTATTCTTCTGGAGATCTTGTGTATATAATAAATGAAGGATTTTCTTATGTGCTGTTTTCGTGCTGTTTTGGGACTGTGTGAAGTTTTTTGAAATTTCATTGGAAATCTTTATCATAGACTGACACTTGCTATGTGTATCATTTGGTCCTGCGATGACTCAGAATTCCTTAAATGACTGTTTTCTCTCCCTTCAAAGAAAATTTTAGCGGTACCACTGCAAAATATCAGTGTGAAATGTTGTAAAATATTCCAGCCAAGAATCTGAGCTGAGGACAGCTTTAAATTGTTTAGGCACATTAAAATCAAATCAGTGGTGGGAACGCTGGCAGCTATTCAGAAAAGATGTTTCTATAGCACATTAAAAAATCTTCTTCCCTAGTGAGGATGATCAAGAACCTGGGCACATTCATATCTGTGGCCACAGAAGAGAAACAGGGATCAGTTTTGTCACAGTGTCAATGCCAAGTAGCACACGACTCTCCTTTGAATAACTGTACATTTCTTAACTTTTCCAAGGATTTTTAATTCATTTTGCCTATTATCATAAACATCTTCTCAGTTTAGAAAACATAAAATTTATTAAGACAATTGTAATTTAAAATATTGAAAGACCTGACCATTCATGGCATCGTTACTTAAATGGTTGCAAAAAATTTTACTGTAAGAAAGTGTATACTGATCCCTGTAGCTGACTCGTCCTGTTTCGTATTTTTCTTTTTGCCTGCACAAGAAGAATAGCTTCTGTAATGTGAATTTAAGCAATGCATCAAGCTAATAAACGTGGTTGGCTTAGCAAGTGATAAGCATAACTAATTCAATTTAAATGTCTCTTCTATAAAAATAATGAACCAATACATTAAAGATTAAAAATGTTAATGCAATTAGCAAAAATTAGTATTCAGTAAAGAAGCATGTTTCAGTTTTAAAATGGATGATACATCATTCAATGACCAGATGAGGACTAAATTCAGGTACACTTTATTCAGTTAATGTATGTGTTAAAAATAAATAAAAATGAAATGGTTTATTTGAGGAAACTTTGATAAAACAATATGTAATATGTGGACAAAAGGGAACCCAAGTCTTTAGGGACTATGGAGGAAACCAGGGCATGAGAGACTTCACAAGGAACCTTAGAACATAATATTGATGACTCCCTGGGGGAGGGGGAGGGTGTGTAGTGAGAGGATGGAGACAGTGAACAGGGAACCTGAGGGGAAATGATTTGTCTGACTTCGCAGTTAAATAAAGTGAGCATTTGCTGTTTGGGGAAGCTGACATCAAGGCAGTGGAATGTGCAGTAGTATCAGTATTTGCTTTAAGGTCACTGTGACATGTTAGCACTGTCATTTGCAGGAGAATGGCGAGTATTCGGATGAGGCAGCCCTGATCCTCCACAGGAAGGGGTTTGATTGCCGCTTCCCCAGCAGAGACACGGGGCTGCTCTGTTCCACAACCCAGGGAAAGGTGAGCTGAAAGGTTATTTTTGCTTGTGGAGTTAGTGTGCTTTGAAATCCTCACTTTCTGCAAATAATCCTGACATAAGATACTGTTGCAGTGCCTCTTCACTGACTCATTCTCCTCAGCTGCAAATTAGCTCAAGTCTCCCCATTTTAAGAAAGCACTTTCTCAACCTTCGGTCTCCAATCCTTGTCAACAGATGCATAGGCAGAACATGTGCACATTTGAAGACAGTGCTCTCGTCGATTCTTAGGCCTTCCATTTCCAACCTACAGGGCACCTCCCCCCGGACCCCCATATTTCCTCCTCTCTTGGACATGCTCTTTTATGATCTAGTTCAGCAATGGCAAACTCAAGTCCTACAGGGGCCAAGGCAAGTTTTAGAATATCTAATATAAGTGGATTGGGGTAGCAATAGAGAAGCCACAGGGAGCAGTGAGGCTGTGGCCAGCCCCCAAGGCAGCTGTTCTTAGCTCCAGTCAGGTGTTTCCCATGGGGAGAATGCAGGTCTAGATCTTCTGATGAAGCCACATTTGCATGAGTCCACCCTGTGCAGGCCAAACAGATCCTCAAGCAGACCGCTGCTTGCTGGCTGCCCATTTTTAATTTCTTTTCAAGTTGTTCTTGCTGACAGTTCCATCAAGCCTCTCTGTGGAAGGAAACAAAGCTCTGATCTTTGGCCTCTGGCTCTGAGCGGGCTGTAGCTCAGAGAAGACAAGTTGGGCTGGGTCTAGCACGCGGGCAGGTCTGCCCCATTAGGCAGCTCAGCTGGCCCAACTCTTCTCCAAAACCTCGCAGACATGCTGTAGACCAGACTCAAGTGATTCAGTTCCAGCTCTACAAATTAGCATGTACATGGGATCTGAAAAGAAGAGAAAACGAGATATGGTAGGGGGCCTAAATCTACTTAGATAAGCTTCTCCATTTCTTTCACCTCACCCTACACGGACTTGGTGCTAAGAAAGCACTAATACCTTTGTTATTTTTTTTTAACTATATTTTCACTCTACCTTATTATTGATGATCTGAGCGTACTTGGCTGTGAGCATTTGTATTCAGACATTAAGGCATTGAGTCTTGGGAGGGTTATACAATCCAGAGAGATGTATTAGGATAATCTGGCAGAGGTGAAGGTAGTGTTTTCCAAACAACCTCCCCACCCTGTAAATGGGACTCTGACGTGATGAGCCTTCCTTGTGGCAGGCTGTGTCCTGTCTCTCAGCTCTTTTGGAACAGGAAAAAATGGTTGAGAACCACTGCTGTTAGGGGTCAGTGTTGACTGAAAGAGGGTATGGATGTTTTTCAAGCTTGTTGGCCATTAGATGTCCTTCCTTTTATTGAAAAAAATGGCCCCTGCACATAAGTTCTCAAGCAATACAGTAAAGGAAGGCATAACAAGTCTCCCTCGCCTTGTTACCAGCTTCCTATATCTCCCTCCAGGGATGGTCTGTATGTTCAAGTGTGCATAGGTGTATTTAATCTCCCTCCCCTCCCCATGTTTTTTCCTTAAGAGGGAACTTCAAACATACTGTTCTACTCTTTCTCATACTATTTTTCACTGAATATATACATGCGCTATTAATCTTTCTTCAAAGATGACCTAAATATGCAAATTTTTTATCATTTACTTTTTAGATATTGGTACAGAAACTCTTTAACAAGTTTATTGTTGCAAGTCTCGTACCTTCATCATTATCCTTGATGCATTCACCTCCAGACGCCCGAAATATAAGTGAGATCAACTTGAGTCCCATGGAAATCAGCACATTCCGAATCCAGTTGAGGTGAACCAGCCTTTCACATTTGGATTGGGAAGCATTGGCTGTTATACACTTCTTGGTTTGACGTGCAATAAGGAAGCACATTGTTTTAGTTTCTGGCTACTGTGAGAACACGAATTCTGTGATTTTTTTTTTTTTTTTTTTTTTTACCAGTACAGTAAGAAAAAAGAAGCCATGCTATAAACAATTTTTTTTTTCCTTAAGTTCCTTCCATGAACTACCACCATCAGTAGTTGGAGCAACAAATGAAGAAATGTCTAAAGACAACCTCTCAACAGATTGTATCTCAGGTTAAGTGCTAACTAATTATATCTGTGTTGGAGGTTGTGAAGAGATTGTTATAAGTATTCATGTTGCTGATCCTTCATTAGTTTTACAAAAATACCCATTTTTACCAAAATTGAATAAAGAGCTGGTGGGTAATAGCTAATGGCCAAAATGGTTGCAATCATTTATATACATTAGAAAAATTTTATGTGTTGAAATATGTGGAAAAGTGCAATCCATCAACCCTTATGATCTACATAGTTGGTTTTACACCTTTTTGTAATATACCACTTGACCCCTCCCTTCCCACCCTTTGTAAGTATTTCCAGAAATATCAGATTTTAAATCATTCAGTAGTAGAAAAAGGACATATTTTCATTACTTGACAATGTGGGATAGGTGCAATTTATTCCATTGTCACTAAACTATAGGAAGCAATTCCATAGGTACCATTACCTATTTTAGGTACCACAAGGTGTCTTTTTACACAGCTTGTTTGAATACAGAAGTTCTGAGAAGGGGTTTTCTATTTTAAATTACCATATCAAAATAAATGTGCCTTATTTTTTTATACGTCTTGTTAAATCTTTTGGTGTCCGTATTACTGTTTGGGGAAGGGGGGAAGTGGTGGGGGAGGCAGGGGGTGGGTACTTTCTATGATGCATAAATTGTACAATTTTTGCCTGGCAGTGCTGGCCACATTCTGATCTGTTTCATTAAATTTGTGGTGATGTTACTCTAAACATTTTGACTATTTGAATGTACTGAGATGTCAGAAAACAAAACAAGGAAGAAAAATATTGTTAATTAAAATATGCTGCTGCCAAGGAGACTGCAACTTAAAGCAAGGATTTTGTAACTTGCAAAATCCACATACTGTTTCCATTTCACAGGAGTTAACCATAACAAAGAGAGAGTGCTTTAAAATAGACCCTGTTTTGAAACCCTCTTTTTTGTGGGCTCATCATTAAAGAATATGTTTGTTCAGTGAATTCCAAACTTTTGTATGTGCTAACCTCAAAGTGAAGTTCTAAGCCCGTGTGCCATTACAATACTTTTGATAAAATTTATTTGGGATCATTATTAGCTTGACATAAATAAAAGCAACATTAGCATCATTTAGAACATTCAGTTTAGCATAGAGAGAATTCTTTGAGTGTGTACACTTTTGAAAATTCTCTTTGCGTTGACTAATAGATTTAGTATTATCTGACTGTAAACTTCCATTTACGTCCTGTCATTCCAACATCTTTATAGAGAAATTAAAACCTAATTTCTCTTTCACTATGTTGTCTTGATTATCATCTGGATTTTCAATCAAGTTGCAGCTCCTAAGATTATTGTTATGTTAAATTCATAAACTGCTTTCGCCTTTAATAATTAGGGAAACATACCGGTGTTGATAAAGATATTACAAGGGAATGGTTTCATGCAATAAACATGTACTGTAAGTTTCCTTCCTCATTTTTGGGGGATAAACAACTAAAAGAAACTGCTTCCTTTTTGTGGACATCTACAGATGTTAGGATAGCCAGAAGCAAATCCCAGGAATAAGGTCAGTATTTTCATTGCATCTTAAATGTAGAACCTTCCTATGGGAGTTTACTGTGTTCTGTGGTTAAGTGGGTGTGCTAATCATTCTAGAAATTCTGATCAGTTGAAATAAAAATTCTTGATGCAATAACAGCAGTTTTGCCATTTCTGGTTGTTGGAGATGGATCTGTCCCATGTCAGTTGGGGTCTTATTCCGTGTGTGTTGCCACCAGCTGTTCACAGGTAAAGCAGAAATTCTCTTTAACCAGCAAGTTTCTGCTTTTTATTTTTAGAATAAATCATCAGGGAAATGAAGAGAGGATGCTTTTGTTTTGGGTTGTGGTCAAGAACAGATTAAATAATTTAGTGTCTCTGGCACACACTAAAACCATACACTTCAGTTGTGATCTTGGTGGCATATTTGTTTGCTTAGGTTTTATTACATTTATTATCACAGATGTTCAGTTGATCAAGTAGTTCATTACTTTCTCTCTTTTTTGTTTTAAATTTTAATTTGGGGTTATAACTGCAGTGTTTGAGATCTCAGCATCCTTGTTTTCTGCAAATACTGATTAAAATAAAATGCTGTCAAACATTGTAATTACCGTCCCGTGTCTTTGTTGTACTTGTGCAGAAATGTTTTCACATTCCTTTGTCTGGAAGGAAATCTTTGCTTGCATTTTGATTATGTTGCTTACCTTGAAATCAATAGGTTTTGATATTTTCTCTTAGAAGATTTTATATCTTTTTGGGAATATGTAATATAAGATCTCTAATAAAAGATAAATCTTATCATGTGCGTGGTCCTCTAGAGTAGTTCTTAAATCCTATTTTGTACACCAGATATGCTAAAACATTTTGAGGGGTGGAGTGGAGTAGTGAGAGCCTGTCTTTGTTCTTTTGTGAATGAATTTCTCTTTCTTCAGCCCAAATCTAGTTAGAAAAGATAGTTTTAGAGGGCAAGTAGCAGGTGAAAGGTGGTTGTGAGTTTCATATCTGGGTTTGGGGTCACCTTTGTGGTCAGAGTCTAGGAACCTTCCCAGCAACACAGTGCCCATGGGGCCTTCTGAGCCAATTAGGAGGGGCAGATTGTGGTCAGATTCCATATGTTCCAGGACAGAGATGAGGAGAGTAAGCCACGACATGAAGCTAAGAGGGTCCATGTGAGTTGATCCAGAGGTAAGGCGGGTTGGGAGAGTGGGGTCTGGAGGCACTGGAGGTCCACCAGGTCGGCTCACCTGGGCCAGCACACTGCTTAGTGGCTTTAGGCAAGTTCCTTCAAAGTCAAGAGGTGGGAGAGAGTGAAGGATAAATATCTTAGAGGTGCATGTGGGTTAGCCAGGCAGACGGAACATACTAAGTTTGGACTTGTTTTGTATGACTTATTCAGTAAAGAGATTAATCAAGTTGTAATACATATATGCCAAGCTATAAAAACCTCGAGAAATGTTAATAAAAATGTTATCAGCAGATATTGAAAATTGTCTTTGACTCCATAATATTTGATTATCAACATGTCAAAATAATTTGAATATTTAAACTGGTAAAGAAAAATTAAATTTAGATGGGCATATGTTCACATGCCTCCTACAAACCTGTGATATGAAACCAACTAAAAGTGATTGTGACTGTGAATGGTTGAAGAGGTGGCTTGAAAGGGAGATGGAGGAGAACTAGCAAGGACCATGTTACTTCCGTATGTCAAAGCAGAACACAGATGCCTGAAGATAGGTGGTAATAGACAAGACTCCTTCAGCTTAAGCAAAAATAGGAAATTTATTGTCGCCAGTAACTAATGTTCAAGAGTAGGTACAAAGAACTCCAAATACAGCTGTAGCCAAGTATGAGATGATATCCAGGATTTGTCTCTACCTTTGGTTTTGCTTTCCTCTGAGTTGTTCTCATTCTAAGGCAAGGACTACACATTTGATGGTAAGATGGCTACCAGCAGACCCAGACTAACATCAGCTGGCTTAGTTACCTCAGTGGAAAGAGAGCACCTTTATCTAATTTTTCAGCAAATGTCCTGTGATTGATGTCACTAGCTGTCATCTGGCTCATATACTAATGACTGTGGCTAGGGGTAGAGTTAGTTTCAGCTGTATCACATGGGCGAAATGGGTGAGAAATAGTCCTCCCCTCACCCCCCATAGAAAATGGGATTCTACAACCAGAGAAAAGGGAGATGGATACTAGGATACTTTAAATACTATGTGGGCAAAATACAGTAGAAATACATTACAGAGAAAAACCAAATGTGTGGATTTAAAGGAAGTTGAAAGCACATCTAGTTTCTGGAAGAGGTAGACTTGAAATAGTTCTTAAAAGATGTATTTGATTTTAGCAGATAGAGACAATATGTGTGTTCCCCATAAAAAGACCGGAATGAGGAAAGACATGGTAACAGCAAGCCTAGAGAACTAGAAATAGTTTCTTCTGTCTGGACCAGCACTATTTAATAAAACTTTCTGTGATAATGGAAAGGTTCTTTATACAGGCGCTGTCCGAAATGGCAGCCACTAGCCACATGTGGCTCCTGAACATTTGAAATGTGGTTAGGGCAGTTAAGGGACTGAATGTCTTATTCTAGTTTAATTAAATAGCAACATGTGGCTACTGTATTAGACAGCAGTGGTCTGGAGCACATGGTACATAAAAGATACTAGTAGGAAACACAACTCAAATGTAAGTTGTGGTGACATTGTTCTAGAATCCTGCTACTCAGTGTGGTCCTCAAACCAGAAGCATTGGCATTACCTGGAAATGTGTTCAAAATGCAGAATCCCAGGCCCCATCCTAGAACTGCTACATCATGATCTGAATTTCAACAAGATCCCCGGAGGATTTACAGGAACACTAAAGCACCGGCCTAGAATCTCTCCTACTAGAAAACATCCCATAAAATCTATCCACTTGTCCCACCACCACCCAATTCCAAGCCGCCTTCCTGTACCTGGACTTGCTGCCTTTGCCTCCTAACAGCTCGGCCTACTTTCAGTCCTGCCCTTGAAGTTTCTTTTTTTCTCACAGAAGCTGAAAAGTGAAATTCGAAAAGCTTCTTCCTTGTTGAAAATTTTGTGTTTCCCCTTACACTTGGAATAACATACAAACTTTTGCCATGGCCTAAAAGCCCTACATGGCCTGGTTGGTGCTTTTCACCTATCTCAACCTTATGGGGTGTGTTTGTGTGTGTTGTTTAGGAAATCTTTTCCTGACCCAAATGAACCTTGCTTCTACCGCTCTCCCTCACTGTTGTCTAGGGTTTTTATGGATCTCGACCATGCCAAGGTTATTCCTCTTCAGGGTTTACCCTCTTGCCTCTGCTTCGAAAGTTCTGTTCTCAAATCGTCCCATGGCAGGCTCCTTGTTGTTCTGGTTTGGTTCAAGTGTCATCTCATGAATCCCCCTGGACACCCAGTTTATACTCGCCCCCCTCCACTCCTCCACTGAGGATTTTATTGCCCTGCTGCGTTTCTTCTTAACAGAGCCAAACTTGAATTTATGCAGGTTTGCCTTCTCCACTAGAATGTAAGCTTTACTGAGGGTAAGACCCCCAGCCCTTTGGAACAGCAACAAATATTGAACAATATTTGCTCAATAAATTAATGAAAATATGTTTATCACCAGTAAATGTGGAGAAATAAAAATTGCAATTTTCAGAATAGAAGGCTGCAAAGTCACTTACATCTTAATTGTTTTTGTCTATCCATGTTATTTTCCTGCTCAGAAACCCTCAGGAAGATCCCGTTACCAGAAATTAAAGTATAAAAGTTTCAAACTACATTCTTAATCGACCTAAAGGGTATGACCTCCTTATGGAAAATATTGTAGTCACTTATCAACCAGCCATTGCCCCTCTGCTGCCTTCTTTGCTATTAAAACTCTGATTTTATTCATGTATCAGATAGACATGAGCCTCAGAAGGTGATTTTTTTTTTTTTTTTTTTTTTTGAGCTGGGAAAGATTTGCCCTGAGCTAACATCCATTGCCAATCTTCCTCTCTTTTTTTTTCCTCCCCAAAGCGCCAGTACAGAGTTGTATATTCTAGTTTTAGGTTCTTCTAGTTCTATGTGAGCTGCTGCCACAGCATGTCTGCTGGCAGATGAATGGTGTGATTCCATGTCTGGGAACTCAACCTGGGCTGCTGAAGCGGAGCACACCGAACTTGAACCACTAGGCCATCAGGGCTGGCTCAGAAGGTGAATTTTGATTGGTCTAAATTAGTTAAGATAATTTCCTTCTCCAGGCTGGATGATTGGTTTAGGAATTGGCATGTGACACAATTTTGGCCAATGAACTATTATGGGAAGTCAGTTGGAGGCTTCTGGGATAGGCCTCCTCCCTCTTCAAAGGGGGAGAGCATCTTAACCTCACACCACAGTGTTCAAAGGCAGTGTTGTGTAAGTGGTGATGCTGGAGCTGCTGCAGCCATTTTGCAACCCTGCAGAGATAAACCTGAAGACAAAAGTCAACTGGATCACCAAGTGAAAAATGAGTAGAGCCTGGGTCCCTGATGATGTTGAGCTACTGGATGAATGAACTCCAACTTTTTTGTTACATGAAATAATAAGTCACTTTACTGTTTAAGCCATTTTGAGTTTAGTGTTATGTTACAAAGATCTGAAAGTATTTAAACTGATGCTCCTCACCACTGCCTCAGCACCGCGCTCTCTTATTTAGATACTTGGCTGAAGGGGTGCGTATGTACCTGTCCAACTAAAGCTTCATTGTAAAGTCACTTCCTCAGAACACAGCGTCTTACTTTGTTCCTACTGCTCCCACCACAGTGCACATTTTGCTCAAAATGTTTAATAAAACTGCGCTTAATTATATTGTGTGGAGATTTTTTTCAAATATAAGATGAGAAGAAGGGTTTTAAAAAATGTAAAGTGAATCAAGGATGTGTATGCTAGCAAAATGCCTGAAGATTGCAGAGTTCCTTTGGCCTATACACTCAGAGTGTTTCAGCTCAAGTGTGGAATGGGAGCTGGCTCCTGTGTAGCAAGATTAACCTTCTAAATGTCGAGCCAAGTCTGGAGGCAGAGAGGAAGAAGATCAAGGGGCTGGAGGGGTAGGGGACAATGAGTCCGTGGGAGCTAGCTTCTTTGAAGTATGTCAGCTAACTCTTTAAATATTTTAAGATTTTTCCAAATAGATTTATGTCATTGAAGAACTATAAGTGACTTTCTGAATCTCCAAACAGGCGAAGGAGGGAAATCGGAACAGTGCTATTTAAAAGGGCATATTTTAAGGGCTTTACATGGAACCTAGTGTTCTTGGCTCCCATGCTCTATGTAGCTTTCCAATTTTTTTTTATTCACAAGCTTAGCCATAGGGCTCATTTTTCTGGTCCCAAATCTAAATGGCAATGCTAGCAAGCAAGATGTGTCTCTAGGTCTGGGTGTGTGAAACGCTTTTACTAAGTCAAATGGAGCCCTCATTGGTTGGCTTTCAAAGCATGATATGCAGTTGGGGGGAGGCCTTTGGTTTAGTCCGAAACTCCCCTCTGAATCAGAAGATCAGAGCACTTGTCTTTCTTGGGATCGATTTCCTTGCCACATGCAGGATAAAAATCATTCAGGCTGGCTGTATGGAAGTGAGTTTTCAAGAAAAATGATTTGACTCATTTGATTATTTTGTCTTCCTAAATGGATTTTTTAAGTGCAGTTAATAAGGTTCCTTTGAGGTTAAAATCTATTTCTTAGGTAAAATGTACAAATTCATCCTCGTTGAATTTATGAGGCTTCCTTTAATAGAACCTGAAGGCAAATGGCTTTTAGATTTTGCACTGAACTTTCAATAAACGTTAACCAAAGCTGTCATTTGGGCGGGGTACCTGTGCTAGGCTCTGGGAGAGGAGGATTTTAATAATCCTGCCCTCCTGTCAAGTAAGGGAGAGGAGTCTTGCATGGAGTTAAGGTGCCATAAGATCAGAGAGCAAGAAGCCACATTAGCATTGGCAGCACAAATGATAGGTACTCGGAGTACAGAGGAAGGAGACTTTGCTTCCGTCTGCAGGAGGGAAAGTGAGGAGGTGGGAGGATTTGAGCTGAGCCTGGAAGGCTCCGCATATATCACCAAGTTGGTGTGGGAGAGGAGGGTGGCACAACACCAACAGACAAAAACAAGAAATCTCATGTCTGGTGGAAGTTTTGTGAAGGGAAATCATTGCAAATTAGACTGGAAATGTTTTTGTCGAATTTAAGGCTCCCCATAATCTGTATCTAGACTTTGGATTCTATAGAAGAAAATGGAGAATTGGTAGTGTGCACATTAATATTGATTCGTAAACACATGTAAGAATGTGAAAGCAAAGAAGCGTGTGTATAGTTTTCAGGAAACCTTAATATAACTACACATAATTGCCAGTAATTGAGAAGAAAAGGACACATATATCTCTGAATTTGTGGTTTTCTTCATTGTAGCCATGTGATGCTTGATGAAGGCAATTATGAAATGTAAATTTCTTATATAGGAGCCTGTTGACTCCAGAACTCTGTAGTGATTGTATTAGTGAAATAGTAGCATCTATCTAAGCTTGGACAGAACAATTTTACAGGGTATTGAAGTAACTAGCTCCTTTCATTAGTTCACAGTCAATCTACTTCAAGGATCGTCTCTAGGATTTAATTTGTCAACCATAAACTCAGGAATATTTGTCACTCAGATAAGAGTTTAAAGAATTAATGAGACACATTATTAAAATACTTTTAACTTTAAAAGGGTCTAATATTTTAAAGTTTAATGGAACCTTGTCATAGAGCAATCTCTTGGGCCTGTGTCATTGAAGGGTAATAATGATGAAGTTTTATAATTCAGTAAAAACTACATAAGGTGAAAGACTAGCCCATCTTATCCTGAATCTCACCCTGTTTGCATGATGAAAGATGAGTGAGGTTTCAACCAAGTTGTAGCCCAGTTCTTGTAGCTTTAACAAGTGCAGGAAGAGTAGAGCTCTTTGGAGTACAAAATTTCAAATTAGAAGGGAACACAAAGGCCAGAGTGGCACCGGCAAAAATGACTGGTCTCTCAAACTATGCACCTGGCTTCATTAAAATCTCTAGAAATAAACAAAGTGAAAGCTGTTCAATGTTTAAAAAGAAAACTACCTATTTGAGCACCTGATGTCACGGAGCCAGGAGGCTATAGGAGTTCAGAACTTGCCAAGGTTCCAAATAAAAGCCTACTGTCTAGGGCGTGTAGAGCCCTGCAAGCTCAGAGTTTGATGTTGCCATCTGTGTGATTGTGATGATCAGCTACCTGACAATGTTTGTAAAGCAGCAGGGGCCTCCTGGCGGTGGGCAGAGCTTGATTCGTCGGGGGCAAGGGAAAACGAAAGATCACTAAATGTTGATTCCTTTGTTTCTCTTTCTTTTTCAGAAGACATGGCCAGAAGTAAAATAATGGTAATAAAAATAATAATAATTGGGCACATTTATTGAGTGCTATGTTCCAGGTACTGTAAACACATGGCATGCTTAGGTCATTTAATCCTTACAGTCACGCTATAAAGGCTGTACTATTATTATACCCATTTTGTAGAACAGGAAAGTGAAGGTTAGTGAAATTGAACTCCAACCTTGGTCTATCTGGGGGTCTGAGAATTACAGTCCACAGGCCAAAGCCCACTGCCTGTTTTTGTAAATAAAGTTTTATTGGAACACAGTAATACCATGTGTTTACATACTTCTATGACTGCTGTATGACTACAAAGGCAGAGTTGAGTAGTTGCGATAGCGACCATATGGCCCACAAAGCTGAAAATATTTCCCAGTGGTCCTTTAGAGAAAAAATAGATCTCTTGTCGTTTTGACTACAGAGTCCCTTGTGGAATACTTGGAGTTGTCACTTCAGTTTATATTTTTAATTATAAAAGAGAATGGAAAATGTGGCAGCAGTAGTGGAAAGAGCACTAGACTGGGAACCTGGAAATCTGGATTCTAGTCTCAATTCTGTCAAAAAATAGCCGTGGGACCTTGAAAAAGTCACTCCACCTCCTAAGAAATCTTTTTCCTGAGCTACTAATTAAAGCTACACTGTCAAGTTTCCAAATTAGAAGGTTTCCTAAGTACTTTTTCTGGTTTGCAAAAAGCTATTTTAGCAGATCAAATAAAATGCATTTTTACAGGTTCTCCATGGCAACGCTCACAGCTCTTGCCAAATAACCTTTTGAAGTCCTATTTCTCCATGTTTTGGTTATGGCACCTTTGGGTAAGATAGATGTTTGAGGATGGGAATAGAATTATCTGTTTAATGCAAAAACAGATGTTTTGTTTTGGTGAATGCTGGTGTTTCCTTCCACTGAAACAACCTAAGCCTGAAGCTTTGTCTAGGGAGATTGAAGACTGAATTTGAAGAGTAATATGAAAAATCCTAAAAGGATTATTTGAAAACCATTGAGTTTTAACCTGTGAATCAGCCCCAACAGCTCCTGCGATGCCATGAGCTTCAGATCAGTGCAGGGCCTGTGGAACAGGAGATTCTTCCATTGAAGGACTAAGACAAGAAAACACTTTAAATCTCAAGAAATCTTAATCTTGGTGTCTGTGGTTATAAATCAGTTCTGGTATAGCTTTATCCTGAAAGATTAAGGGAAAGGACTAAGGAAAAAATAAAGGCCACCTTGTGAGAAGTGCCTGAGCTGTTGTCTTACGCAAAGAGGACTTGATGAGGAGGCTGGTGATGGGAACTTTGCCGTGTTCCATGATGCGTCACGGTGGTTTGAAGCAAGAAACGTGTTAGTTTGGTGATCCTGTCTTGACTCTTTTCTATTTAGAGTATGAAGATTTAGAGTAGGAGCGAGAAGGAGATAATGAAATGTATGATATTCTCGGAATTCAACCTCAGTCAAGTTTGAGTCTGAGAGAAGCTATATGTATATTTTAGGAACAACAAAATGTCAGAACTTCCATTTGGCTAATATCAGCTGTAGGCTGTTGGGTCTCAAGTTGATAAAGCACTGCACGTCCTGAGCCTGACCTCTTCTTATGATGCAAGGCATTTGCAGTGGGTTGAACAGTGGGTTCCAAAAAGAAATGTCCGTGTCCTAAGCCCTGGAACCTGCTAATGTTACCCTATGTGGAAAAAGGGGCTTTTAGATGTGATTAAATTAAAGACCTTGAGATGACGTCATCCTGGATTATCTGAGTGGGCCCTAAATCTAATGACAAATATCTTTATAAGAGATAGAATAGAAAACACAGCAAGGAGGAGGCAATGTGACCACGGAGGCAGAGACTGTAATGATGCAGCTGCAAGTGAAGGAATGCCAGCTGCTACCAGAGCTGAAAGAGTCAAGGAGGGCTTTTCCTCTAGATCCTCCAGAGGGTGCATGACCCTGCTGACACTTTGATTTCAGACTTCTGGCATCCAGAACTGTGAGAAAATAAATTTCTGTTGTTTTAAGCCACCCAGTTTGTGGTCATTTGTTACAGCAGCCTCAGGAAACTAATACAGTACTCAAAATACATTTATCCAATCCATCCCACTGCCATTCTGGAGAAGCACACCAGGGCTTTCCCTGGTCGTCCCTGAGATCTTGTCAGAATAATGAAGGGCTGCAGGATTATGTTGATTTGTGACGGACACAGCGCTGTGCCAAAATGAGAGAGGCACAAAGCTAGACAAGAACCCCTTCAGCATTTGATTCATTTTGTGGGATTCCTTATCCACCGGCAGTTTAGAGTACAACTTGGAATAAAAACAAGAAGATGTTTTCAGTGATTTGCCGCCATTTACCACAGAATGTTACTCATCTAGTTCCAATTTGAGTAAAGTCTTCTCAAGATGAAATCACTGGATACTTGTCAGTAATAGAGAATATGAATAATTTTCACTTCTCAGGAACTTCTAATTTGTAGAGCACTTTTAATATGCAGATCAATTTGCGCTCTCTAGTCTCACAATAACTGTGAAGCAGGCCAGACAGGTATAATTATGGATCTTTTAAGGCTGTGCATCTTAAAGCTGGGAGCTAATGAGGAAGCCAGATTGAAAGATAATTTTTTCTGATCCAATGCCCTGCTCATTGGCTTACTCTTTAGGGAACGACTGGATTCAACAGAGATTTGACAAATTGACACCATATTTACCTGGAAATGTCCTTGCATGAGATGAGCAAAAAAAAAAAAAACTTCTAAAGAAGAAAAATAGAGATTTGCCCTATCACATAACAAAACACACATATATAGCGTATGTAGCTATACTGCATAGAGTATGATGAAGATTGCATTTCACATTGGTGGTAGAGAGGTAGATCATTCAGAAAATAGTATGGTTTTTATTTGGAGAAAAATTAACTTGTGTATCTACCTCAGACACATGCAGAAATAATTTGCAGATTAAAGATTCAACTGCAAAAATTAAGACTATAAAAAAATACAGAAGAATATTTTAATCACTTGGGAGTGAAGAAGACCATTCTATTCATGGCATGAACTTGAGAGCTGTAAAAAAAAATAGACAAATTTGATTATAAAAATTAAAAATAGTGTGGCCAAATATGCCACAAATAGATTTAAAAGGAAAAAAAAAAACAATATACAGTGGTAAATATTTGCAATATACGTGTAGTTCATTGATATATTCAACAGTTTTGGAGCACCAACTAGGGGCCAGCCACTGTAGGCAGTGCTGAGAATAAAACACTGAATAAGACAAGTACAGGCCTGACCTTGTGGAATTTGTGGTCTAGTGAGTGAAGAACCAACATTGAACAAGTACTTTTGAGTATAATGAGTATTATGAAGGTCAACTCTGGATGCTATGGGAAAGTACGATGTGGATGAGTATTGACAGATAAGAGTTAACATCTCTAATGTATAAAGAGCTCATGGAAATCAATGAGAAAAATACTAACATAGAAAAATTGACCAAGGATTTGTACTGGAGATTCCCAAATGAAGAAATATAGTTCACCAATAAACATATGAAAAGATGTTTAGCTTCATGAATAATCAAAGATATGTAAATCAAAATTAGATATCATGGTTTACCTACCAGATTATCAAAGAATGAAATGAGTTACAATAAAAGCTGCTAAAAGGGACCGGCCTCGTGGCATAGCGCTTAAGTGCTCGCGCTACCCTGCTGGCGGCCCAGGTTCGGATCCCGGGCACGCACCGACGCACCGCTTCTCAGGCCATGCTGTGGTGGCGTCCCACATAAAGTGGAGGAAGATCAGCACGGATGTTAGCTCAGGGCCAGTCTTCCTCAGCAAAAAGAGGAGGATTGGCATGGACGTTAGCTTAGGGCTGATCTTCCTCACAAAAAAAAAAAAAAAACGCTAATGATGGGATGTAAGGAGTTGGGCACTGTCACGTACTTTGGTAGGAGTGTAAATTGTAGAAAGTCTGATGATGCAAATCAACACTTACAATTTAAAAGTCTGTTCCTCTGTTCAATGTATTACGGACAGAATGCTTGTGTCTCCTCAAAATTCATATGATGAAGCCCTTACCCCCAATTTGATGTATTTGGAGACAGGGCCTTGGGGAGGTAATTCGTGTTAGATGAAGTCATGAGAGTAGAGCCCCCCTGATGGGATTAGTGCCCCTATAAAAAGAGACCCTAGAAAGCTTGCTCTCTCTCTCTCCATAGGCACACACTGCGGAAAGGCCATGTGAGGACGTAGCGTATTATAGAGTATTATGCAGCAACTGATAGGGTAGATTCTTACATACAGGCATGGGAATATGTCTTAAGATATTTTGCTAAGTGAGAATTACAGCTCAATACGTATAGCCTGATCCGTTTATGTAAACAATATATATAAAGAGAGATATGTATGTATGCAACCATTTATGAAGTGCTACAGTGTGCAAAGTACTGTGCTAAGCACTTAACATAATTCTGTCTCATTATTCTATATAGCATTGACATGTGGTAGGTGGTATTATTATCCCTATTTAGCGGATAAGAAATTGAGGACTAGGAGGTTAATTGGCCTAGTCACACAGCTAATAAGTGGCAAAGCCGAATTGTGAATCTGCACTCTTAACCATTACACTCTGCATAGATGTTCAAAAAGGATGAACACCAACAGTTATGATTTTAGAGTAGGGATGGAAATAAGAATAGAAGTATAGAGGCCTTTGATTTCTCGACATTGTTTATTGTGTTTATCGGTAATATGTGATGTTAAAAATTCAAAGGTACTTCTGTTTTGGAAGAAAAAGAATGTATAAGATAATTCCAAGACTTTTGTCTGTCTATAAGACAATGTTTACAGTCAGTAAATTGTTGATACTGTCACATTAATGCAAAATACATTGAAAGCTGTCATTTGGGATCACTTCTTAATCAATTCATTCAACTGGTATCAGAAAACCAGTTCAGTTTAAAAAGGAAGGAGAGAAAGCTTTAACATCAGTTGTTTTTCTAGAAAACTTGCAAGACAGGGCAAACTATAACATGTCAAAGCTTGGGGTAACCACTATGGTTTCCCAAGTTTGCATTATTCAAAGAGAGATGATTTTCCTGCCATGTCATTTGACAGGGATAGTTGTGGCTTGGTAGAAATAGTTTTACATTGAAAATAAGGTAGATTCGATTAGATTAAAGATCTGGATTTAAATCTTGGCCCTGCCCTTTTACTAGCTAGGTCATTAAATAACAAATTATTTACCCTCTTGAAACCTTACTGGCTTCATATTTAAAATGGGGATGTTAGTCCCTGACTTTCTGGATTTACAGACATTAAATCCTCTAATATACCCAGCACATTGCCAACCACTTAGTAGGTGCTTAATAAACAATGGCTATGTCTACAGAGATACGATTCAAGCTCTCAAGTAAAGAGTTAAATTGGTCATCTCAGATTTTTCTGTCCTCAGCTACACTAGTCCAGAAGGAAGGTGGTTTTCTCCCACTCACTAGCACAAGCTGGCAACAGCACCATCCGGACTGGATGTTCATCACTATGGTAACAACCATGGTCTCCCTGCTTCCTGCTCGGTGTTTACTCTCCCATTTTTTCCCTCTCCTCTGAGCCAGACTCAGCTTTATGGCTCCCACTCAAAAGTCCTTTTGAAAAGAATAGACAAATTATGGCGAATGGAAATTGGACATAATCTCTTTTTCCCTCAAAGTAAGATACTGTTATGGTCCAATTTTTTTTTGTAAAAGGAATCTAACTAAATATGATACTTCCATTCTTGTAACAACACAAAATTCCCTTGTTGGATGGAAATATAAGTGGGAGGCAAGATTTTTGATACTCACTCAGTCTTCATGGATTTACTCACTACTCTTTAAAGCTCTGACCTAGGGGCATTCCCACTGAGGGGACTGCAAGAGCAAAGACACAGATGTAGGAATGCAGTTGGTGGATCCAAAGGTCCATGGGTTGGCTGGCTTTGTTGGAAGAGAAGTTGACATGGGTAAGGAGTGGTAAATAAGACCAAGTTGCAAAAGAATGGACACTACTAATCTCGTTGGTTTTGTAGGAGCAGTCATCTTTCATTGTACCAAATTTCTCTGTAATGATCTCTAGAATCCTGTACTCCCTATGCTTTTGTGATTCTAGCATCTGCAAGAGACCCAAAGATAAAGAAACTCAACAATATTCGGTCTTAAGAAGTTTACCATCTATGGCCCTAGGTGCAAAGGTTGCACTTGCGTAAATTATTTTCTTAGTTTCCATTTTCCAAAAGGCAGATCTGTTTAGATTATTATTTTCACAGGAATAATGTTTTTGCAAACATTAAACTGACATTTTTCGTTCCCAGAAATCATGTTGCTGTGTGGCTCTGCACTTATTAAATCAATGGACTTCATCATTTCACAGGAGGTTGGAACAGAGAATCATTTCTTGGCCATGAGTGGAAAACCGTATTTTTAAAAATTCACAGTGAGACCATAGCGTTGAGGTTCAGGCTTTGTTGAGAGAGGAAAAAAGGTTGTTTAAATTTGCCAAAATTCCTTTTACAAATCGAATGCTAAGCCTAGGGAATCTGGATCACTGAATTTTATTGTAAGCCATCGTGTAGAGAGGACTGATATGTGCTGTAACGGATATTTCCACCTGAGAGGAACAGGGAAAGCCCTTCCTATATCTGAGAGGAGGTGGCTGGGAGGAGAAAGGAGAAGAAATACAAGTCATCAGACAGGAATATCTCAGCTGTCTGGATCCCTTGGGGTTGTACTTTGTTGGAGTTTGCAGTAGAAACACGTTCCAGAGCAGTTGGCCTATCCTAGCGTATATTTCAGAGCATCTCCACAGTTGGCATGATACTATATCTAACATGGTGCCAGAAAGGAATTTAGAAATGGCTGAGGGAGGTGTCAAGAGGGCTGAGCTTTAGATGTTATCCCATTTCTTTATATCCTACCATATGCTATATTCCTGACCGGGATGGCAAATGAAAGAAGCAGCGGATCAGAAGAGGCCCAGGATTAGAAAGAAGACGTCACAAGTGTGACCTTCAATAGAGCTATGACTTCAGCAGAGAGTGCCAACATGGCATTTGAAGGAACCAGGTGGGGAAAAGCACACTTCAGTGGATGCCCCTACTGTTACCTGGGCACCAGAACAAACATATAACATATCAGAGACCACCGATAATCTAGAGGACAGCACATGACCTTAAGGACATTTCATTTACTATATGTGTCACACACAAGCTACCTTTATGTTCTGATGCCAACTTGAGCAGGATGAGGTAAAGGAAAGAGGGCAGAACAATACTTAAAGGGAGATCAAATTTTGAACTATCCAAGACTGAGGCATCTTTAGATAGCAAATAGAGAATAAAGAAAGTTTATTTTTGCTCAAAGTGTGTAACTTTTGAACCATCTACACCAGCATTCTTAACCACATGGAGAACTTGTTGGAGGCCTTCTAGGGGAGTAAATATAACATATTTAATATATGTTATATATGTAACATATATAAAATATATGTTTGGCCAAATAGAGAAAAATTAGCAACTCCTAATGGTAGACCTAATGATATGACAGAACTAGAAACAGAATCATAGCATCTCATGGTTAATGGGGATCTTTTAGTCGAACCGTCTAGTTAACCTATACCAGTGAAAAAATGAGCCTACCATGTGCAGCCAGCAGAATGCTGTGATATGCTATGATGACTGGAATCTTTGTTACCAAATCCCAGTACCCAATGAATATGCATTTCAAATAAAAATATGTTAATTGAACATGCTAGTTTTTGTAAATGCATTCTGTAAGTGCTCAATCAATATTTGTGATAGACCAGAGCAGGAGAGGGTTAAATTGCAAGAGATCTTAGAGGTCATGTATTCTAATGTTTCTCTGGGCATCTACATCAAAATCATCTTAAATGTGCTCAAATTCAGATCCTTGGACCCTACCCTTTATCTCCTGAATCATAAATCTCTAGTGATGGGCTCAGGATTTGTATTTTAAATAACATATTCGCTTTATGCCCCGTACACTACTGATCTAGTCCAACCCTTCATTTAGCAGATGAGAAAACTGAGAGGAAGAGCAAATGACTTGGTCTTGATCACTCCACTGGTTAGTAGAAGAGCCAGATTGTATCTAATAATGCTTGCTGATCATTCATTAGTGGAAGGAATCAGTTTCTGTACACAGTGTGGAGAAAGAAGATGGAGAGATGGTGGGAATGATTGTACGAGATATACCAGGCTGATTGATCTTGCTTGTAGTCACATGATGCTCATTTCTCTCCTACACTCCACCCTCATGACTCTCTTTAAGCCATTGTTCACGTGGATGTGGCTAGGTCAATAAACTCTTTTAGCTGGGAGTTGCATTCTTGGTCCAGTGACACAAGAATTTTGATGGTAAGCACATTCCAGTGATGAGGTTCTGGAAGAACTGGCCCCAGAACCAAGACCAGCCATCCATCCACAAATGTCACTCCCTTCTTACTTGAAGAGTTGACTGAGGAATGCTTATTCCACATCAGTACATTGCTCTTATTTCATTTTCCCCAAGAAGAGAAGTTAGGCTTCAGTCCAGAGACAATTTCTGTTAAAAGACACAGTGGCTGTGAACCAGTTGCTGGTATCAGAGACGCCTTTAATTCCATTCCTCTATTTTCCTAAATGCAATGCAGACTTTTGTCTTTGCATCTCTGGCAGATTTGCAGTCTTTCCTAATTTTGCTTCTCTTCCATGGAATGCTTTCTCATTTCTAGAGTTGACAGCCCGCTTTCACCTGTGTTTATATGTTTAAGTGCGTTTTTATGTTTGCATTGCATTGAACAAACAGGACTTTTAAGGGACAATCATAAAGTAACTTAAAATTTTTTTCTCTTACAACTGCTGCAGCAAACCCACTGCAAGGGCCAGTACTTTTCGGTCCCCAGATGAAGTTGGGAGTAGATGCCATTGACTTTCCGTAGGAAATAAAATATCGTTTAATCTCCGGACTAGTCTCAATTCAGTCAGCTGGATGTCCAGTCAAAACTTCCAAATTTTATTCAACGTTAAATCTCTTCTCTCCTCCAACTTCAGCCTGTCAGGGCCCAAGAAGAGAAAGTGAGCAGGATGTGACTGGTTTCATTACTCTGCCAGCTCTTTTCTGCCCTCCTCCCCAACTCCTTGACAAGATAAGAGGAAGGGAGGGGAGGCAAAGGGATGGAGGAGGTCTTCCTTGACTGACATAAATCTATGCCATTTAAACATAGACGTTTAAAGTTGACTTTGTCCTGGGGCATTTTCCTGGGTTCTTTGGGAATGCCTATTGCTGGGAATCTCTCACCAATATTTCCTTTGATGTGGGCACATGCCTTTGCTAATTACTTTGGCTTCCTCTCACAGCCCCCTGGGTATCTTGTGGTGCATCTCCATCTTTGAATGCACTATCTTCCCAAAACACAGACCATTCCTTTAGTCATTGGTGGGCATACAGTCTCAGCCATACAGTTAACTTTTAGATTTCTCAGGCACAAGTTACACACTAGTCTGGTATCAGCGATCACATTGCAGCTTCTACTTGTCTACTTTAAGCCCTCTCACTAGACTTGAAGTCGGGAGAAAGCAATATCAATCCTTCTCCCAATTGGGGTTGGGGAGGGTATGGGGTGCAGGAAGGGATAAGACTTGGCACTGTGACAAATCTCTCTAAAGAGTTTTTTTTTCTCTAACTGCTATTTTCCAGGTATTTAATTTCAACCATTTTATACCCTTCTTTTGAGAAAGACAAAACTGGATTTGGACCACATCCATTACAAGTCTTGCAGAGGTAGTCCTGTGCATCATTTTGGAATCTGGGAGTAGTTTCTACCTATTGTCTTAGAGCCTCAGCCTAAACTGAGACCAAGTCCCATTTTACCTTCCTGTTGTTTTCAGTTGGGGACAGATCTGTACAACTGGGTTGCGGGGTGGTGTGTACATAACCTCTAAGCTCTCATCCACCTCTCTGTTTCCTTATGTCTGGGACTTTCTCTTCTCCTTTCCCATCTAAGTGCCTCCTCCTTCTGCAAAGTCAACCAAAGCACCTATGTCATACCATTATTCATTCTTTGGTTCTGTGACCGTTCCTAATTTGATATTTCATTGGTTGATATCTCCCCACCCTCAAATCTGAGGATTTTCAGCTTTTGTTCCTACGGTCTATTCAATTCAAGCCTCCTGTAAAAAGGTAAGGGCTACAGCTCCTAGTAAAGGAAGTTAGGGAAGGTTTTCCAGTACGCTGGGCTCTTGGTCCCCTCAATATTACCATCCAGTCTTTTTTATTTTATTTTATTTATTTATTTATTTATTTTTTTGTGAGGAAGATCAGCCCTGAGCTAACATCTGTGCTAATCCTCCTCTTTTTGCTGAGGAAGACCGGCTCTGAGCTGACATCTGTTGCCAATCCTCCTCCTTTTTTTCTTCCCCCAAAGCCCCAGTAGATAGTTGTTTGTCATAGTTGCACATCCTTCTAGTTGCTGTATGTGGGACGCGGCCTCAGCATGGCTGGAGAAGCAGTGCGTCGGTGCACGCCCAGGATCCAAACCCCGGCCGCCAGTAGCGGAGCGCGCTCACTTAACCGCTAAGCCACGGGGCCGGCCCTGCCATCCAGTCTTTCCACAGCTTCCTGCTCTCTTCAAGGGAACTCTGCCTGCTTGTAGGGACAGAGAGACACTGTTGTTTAGTGTGGTATCAAGCATTGAAAAGCATCATGTTGTGAACTCTATTTGCCAGTTATATTTCAGCTTGTATGTACGTATTTTGTTCCACTTTACTTGCAGTAGAAGAACAAACAAAAGCAAACTTTAACAAATGACTTTGGTAAAACAACACAAAGAAAGCACAGCCATTTTTTTTCAGACTGAAATTTTTTGGAAGTATTTTATTTACTGTTGAAAAGAAAATAATAGAAATAGATTAAAATGATGTAAGTGCAGAGCTAGGATGATATTAAAATCAACACACTGCATTATATTGTTATCAATGATTTATTTGGTCACGTGATAAATGTTATAAATGCTTTCAACTTTCCTCTAGATCCTAAAAAGAATGTTTCTTGTTCACATTAGACTAATATACTTTGGAAAATAATTTGAATTTAAGACGCTAAATATTTAGAACAATTTTGATTAGATTGCATATTAAAGAGGGCTTATATAGTCACCATTAGTAATTCCCAATCTAATATTGCCAAGGAGGAAACTCTGAACAGCTGCCATCTAGAATTCTAAAATATCACTCATTGATAAATGTGCAACATGAGCACCATAGCTCAACAAAATGAAGTGCAATTTTCTCTTCAGTCAGAGAAAAGAGCAAGTTTGAGATTAGTTATGCATTAAACAGTCCATTTGGGGAGGCTAATTAGAGAGAGAAGACCTTGAAATAGAAGTCGTCAGACAAAAGCTAGCAGACGAATCTTTTTTGGAGCTTAATTTGTCCTTTATCATAGACAAGAAGTGCAAGTTGCCCTCATCCAACGTCTGGTTATGAGGTTCAGAAGGTTTTCTGATCCTGGAGAAAAAAAAACAATAATAGTTCATGAGATTGTCTTTAGGGGTACTGAAGCCTTTTGAGTATCAGGTTTCCAAATTGGTATAACAGGTGTGCAAATTGTGTCAAAAAAAAAGACATGGTCACAAGAGTTTGGATTGTTCTCTTTTCCCTAGGACTTTGCAAGGACTGAGAATGAACAGAACATATAATGTTAAGACTGTCACGTTTTTAACAGGAAATCTAGCATGTGAAAAAAGGTGTCTGAATTCTATCTGCTTTAAATGTACTCAGATTAGAATAATTCTCACTCCAACCAAATAACAATGCCCCTGGAAGCTGCCCCAGTTTAATGTCACATGTTATTTTTGTAGTACATTAGTCAAGAACAAGAAATAAGTAATTCTTGTGTAAATTGTATTCACTTCAGTATCATTAATGTGCATATTTCTAGAAAATTTAGATGATATTTTTTCTTAACAAATTTATGTTAGATTATCAGCATCCAGGGGTTTCTCAAAATTATCTCATAAATGGACAAAAAAAAAAGTGTTTTGAGGCAAGGTAAGAGTGTTCATTGTCCATTATGTGGGGTGTCTACCAGAATTAGTGATCACTCCCATGAAATATCTGTGAGCAGACCGTCCTAGGTCATTTTTTCTAAGGAATAGACAAAATGCCCTCAAGAAAAGACCAGAATCATAAATTCAGAGTTTTTTTCTTAGACCTTCTGTTTTCTGAAGAGTTGGCAGCCCAGCCCTGAGGCGAGATAGGCCAGAAGTTCAACTCTTAAACTTTATCAGTGTCAAAAACTCTCAGATGATCTATTAAAATCTAAGGCTATGTACTTTCTCTTCAGAAAAACTATTTTTATTGTAAAAAAACTAGTTCTGTTCTTCATAGGCAGGTAATGAGGCTAAGGAAAGTCACTTCTGGTGGTTACATAAAGAGGCTTAATGAATGGTTGAACCTGCCCACTCCTCAGAACTCGGGGTGGGCAGTGCTTAAAGGCCGGGAAAGTTGCTTTGGGGTCACACTATTCACGACTCTTTCACCCCCTCCTCAAGTCTTCCTTACGTTTTTATTTATCCACATTTATCCAGCTCCTCAGTATCTAGTCTGATGTTAAT
The DNA here is from genome assembly GCF_020826845.1 of Diceros bicornis minor. NCBI lineage: Eukaryota > Metazoa > Chordata > Mammalia > Perissodactyla > Rhinocerotidae > Diceros > Diceros bicornis. Next base: position 33,110,783 of record NC_080740.1, read on the forward strand.
CCAAGTTTAGATATAACCTCCGATCCTCCCTCCTTCTATGAGGTTGGCCAGGCTGGAAAAGCCTGCAAGAAGACCAGGGAATTGAGCCTCTGCGAAGAAAATGTTGTTGGAGCCCTACCCTCCACCTCAGGCAGCTGCAGGAGACGTGGCTGTATTCAGGCTGTGTAAGGCCCCATTGGAGGGCTGCGTTCCTGAATAGAGATGCAAGTTGGAGGGACCATCTTTTCTGACGTTGCTTTGCAAACAGGAGGCTTAAATATGCTCCTCTTAAATTTATTTTTTTCCCTTTTCCTCTTTCTCTTTGAAGATCAGTGAAGTAAACAGAGGAAATAAACTTTCTTTTTTAAATTCCTCTCCAATTAAAAAATTTTAGTGTTGCCTGTAAAGTTAACATATACTCATTGTAGACGACTGAGGGAAAAAAAAGAAAGCTGCTTTAAAAATTTCTTATATTCTGGGGCCGGCCCAGTGGCATAGTGGTTAAGTGTGAGTGCCCTGCTGCGCGGCCTGGGGTTCACAGGTTCGGATCCCAGGCACGCGCCGACACCGCTTGTCAAGGCATGCTGTGGCCCCGTCCCATATAAAGTGGAGGAAGATGGGCATGGATGTTAGCCCAGGGCCAATCATCCTCACAAGAAAAAAAAAAGGCATTTCAAATGTCAAGATCTGATAAATATCAAATACATTTTCTTTTCATTTGTTTGAGGCTAATTTTTAACATTTCACTCTTTAAAACCATCAGAAGTTTTATTTGTTTAATATAAACTTTTTTCTTCAAAATACGGATCTAATTATTCGAGTACTGTTATTGAATACTCCTTCTTTTCCCCATTAAAGTATGATACTGCATTTATCTTACACTAAATTTTTATATATACTACTATTGGTTTCTTAGCTATTTGTTTTGTCTTATTGGTTTACCTGTAATTCCTGAAGCAGTACCTACTACTTTGTTTATTTAAACAACAATCATAGAGTTACTATAAAACAATTACTATCTATACTCATTTACCATTTAAAAAATCTTATTTATTTTAAGTAACTGGAAAGTTACTTACTAAGCTGTATATGTACATAATTTATTTATGCATGCTTCGCTACCAAAGGCTTTGGAATGTTTTAAACAAATGTAATATAGCACAAGGGAATGAAAATAAATGAGAAAATTTTTAAAAATAAGATAAACTCAGGGGTCAGGTTTGGATATGAGATGATTGTCATAATGAACTGGAGTTATTTTAGAATAGACCATATACTGGTTCTAAGAATTCTATTGGTCAAAGCAAAGAAGAAAATGTGACCAGTTAGAAGATTCCAAGGTTAAGCAATAGAAATTATTTTTTCAGAAGTACTACTCTGCTGGTACTGAGACCCAAAGTAATGGAAAACATTCTCTTTTTAAAAAAATTATTTTATTGAGGTCATATTGGCTTATAACATTGTGTAAATTTCAGGTGTACATTATTATGTTTCGGTTTCAGTGTAGACTGCATTGTGTTCACCACCAATAGTCTAGTTTTTATCTGTCACCATACATATGTGCCCCTTTACCCCTTTCGCTGTCCCCCCACTCTCTTTCCCTCTAGTCTCCTTATCTATGTGTTTGTTTATTTATCTTCCACATATGAGTGAGATCATACGGTATTTGTCTTTCTCTGTCTGACTTATTTTGCTTAGCATAATACCCTCAAAGTATTATGCTGTCATGTCACAAATGGCATGATTTTGTCTTTTCTATGACTGAGTAGTATTCCATTCTATATATATGTATATACCACATCTTCTTTATCCACTCACCCATTGATGGGCACTTGGGTTGCTTCCATGTCTTGGCTATTGTGAATAATGCTGAGATGAACACATGGGTGCATATGTCTTTTTGAATTATCGATTTCATATTCCTTGGATAAATACCTTGATTACATCCCTACAAATGGTGAATGAGTCACTCCCTCGTTGTGCTTCCAAGACATTTTTGTGTCAGTATTACAACGCTCTTTCTACTGTAGTATAATAGTGATGCATGCTTTACCCTCTCCCCACTACCGTGACCTTCCCACTCTCAGTCTGTAAACTTCTTTAGTGCTTCCGAGTGTAAACTTTGTGACTGGCATAGTGCTTGGAACAGTAGAGGGATCAAAAATTGTGCAAAAAAGAAGGAAAAAGGGAGGGAAAGGAGAGGGGGAGAAGGAAACAATCTAGTAATCAATATGGATTTGTCTGAAGTTAGCACTATTGTGCAAATGCCTCCAGCTTCCCATCCTGTGCTTTGTTTTTTTTTATTTGAAATTTCTATTTTATCTTATTTTATTGTAGTAAGAACACTTAACATGAGACCTACTCTCATAATGTATTTTAAAGTGTACAATACAGTATAGTTAACTATAGACACAATTTTTGTACAGCAGATCTCTAGAACTTATTCATCTTGCATAACTGAAATTTTATACCCATTGATTAACAACTCTCCATTTCCTTCTCCCCTCAGCCACTGGAAACCACCATTCTATTCTTTGCTTCTATATTGACTATTTTAGATATCTCATATAAGTGGAATCATACAATATTTGTCTTTCTGTGACTGGCTTATTTCACTTAACATAATGTCCTTAAGGTTTATCCGTGTTGTCACATATGGCAAGATTTCCTTTTTCTTCTTAAGGCTGAATAATATTCCATTGTATGTATGTACCACATTTTAAAATTCATTTATCCGTCCTTGGATATTTAGATTATTTCCGCATTTTGGCTAATATGAATAGTGCTGCCATGAACATGGAAGTGCTGTCTCTTTCTGATATCCTTATTTCAGTTCTTTTGGATAAATACCCAAAAGTGAGATTGCTGGGTCATATGGTAGTTCTATTTTTAATTTTTGGAGGTAACTCCATACTGTTTCCCATAACAACTGCACCATTTTTCATTCCCACCAACACTTTACAAGGGTTCTAGTTTCTCCACATCTTCACCAAAACATGCTGTCTTTTGTTTTTTTGATAATAGCCATCCCAATGGGTGTGAAGTGATATCTCATTGTTGGTTTTGGTTTGCATTTCCCTGATCATTAGTGATGTTGAGCATCCTTTCATGTGCCTGTTGGCCATCTGTATGTCTTCTTTGGAAAAATGTCTATTCAGGTCCTTTTCCCATTTTTAAATCAAGTTTTCAGTGTTTGCTATTGAGTTGTATGGGTTCATTAAATATTTTGGTAATTAACCCCTTATCAGATATATCTTCTCCTATTCTATAGGTTGCCTTTTTACTCTGTTGATTATTTCCTTAGCTGTGCAGAAGCTCTTTAGTTTGATGTAGTCCACTTATCTAGTTTCACTTTAGTTGCCTGTGCTTTTGGTGTCAGATCTATGAAGTCATTGCCAAGACTGATGTCATGAAGCATTTTCCCTGTGTTGTCTTCTAGGAGTTTTATACTTTCAATTCTTATGTTTAAGTCTTTAATCCATTTTGAGTTGATTTTTATGTATGGTATAAGGTAAGGGTCCAATTTTATTCTTTTGCATGTGGATATCCAGTTTTCCCAACACCATTTGTTGAAGAGATTATCCTTTTCCCATTAGGTACTCTTGGCACCATTGGCAATGATCAGTTGACCGTATATGCATGGATTTATTTAGGGCTCTCTATTTTGTTCTGTTGGTCTATATGCTTATCTTTATGCCAGCACCATACTGTTTTGTTTTGTTTTTGAGGAAGATCAGCCCTGAGCTAACATCCATGCCAATCCTCCTGTTTTTTTTGCTGAGGAAGACCGGCCCGGAGCTAACATCTATTGCCAATCCTCCTCCTTTTTTTCCCTTTTTCTCCCCAAGTCCCTGGTAGATAGTTGTATGTCATAGTTGCACATCCTCCTACTTGCTGTATGTGGGACACCGCCTCAACATGGCCGGACAAGCGGTGTGTTGGTGCGTGCCCAGGATCCGAACCCAGGCTGCCAGTAGCAGAGCACGAGCACGTAACTGCTAAGCCACGGGGCCAGCCCCCATACTGTTTTTTTTTTTTTTTGTGAGGAAGATCAGCCCTGAGCTAACATCCATGCTAATCCTCCTCTTTTTGCTGAGGAAGACCGGCTCTCAGCTAACATCTATTGCCAATCCTCCTCCTTTTTTCCCCCAAAGCCCCAGTAGATAGTTGTATGTCATAGTTGCACATCCTTCTAGTTGCTGTATGTGGGATGCGGCCTCAGCATGGCCGGAGAAGCAGTGGGTTGCTGCGCACCCGGCATCCGAACCCGGGCCGCCAGTAGCAGAGTGTGCGCACTTGACCACTAAGCCATGGGGCCGGCCCCCCATACTGTTTTAATTATTGTAGCTTTGTAATGTATTTTGAAATCAGGATGGGTGGTACCTCCAGCTTTGTTCTCCTTCATCAGGATTGTTTTGGCTATTCAGTCTTTTGTGGTTCCATATGAATTTTAGCATTGTTTTTTCTATTTCTGTAAAAAATGTCATTGGGATTTTGATAAGGATTGTATTGAATCTGTTAATTGCTTTGAGTAATATGGACATTTTAACATTTTGTGTCTTCCAATTCACGAACATAAAGTGTCTTTCCATTTGTGTCTTCTTTAAGTTCTTTCATCAATGCTTTGTAGTTTTCAATGTGCAAGCCTTCCATTTCTTTAGTTAAGTTTATTCCTAAGTATTTTATTCTTTTGATGCTATTGTAAATGAGATTGTTTTTCTTTTTTCTTTTTTATGAGGAAGATTAACCCTGAGCTAACATCCATTGCCAATCCTCCTCTTTTTGCTGAGGAAGATTGGCCCTGGTCTAACATCCTTGCCTATCTTCCTCTACCTTATATGAGATGCCACCGCAGCATGGCTTGACAAGCGGTATGTCGGTCTGCGCCCGGGATCCAAACCTGCGAACCCCGGCCCCTGAAGTGGAGCATACAAACTTAACTGCTACACCACCGGGCCGGCCCCAAGATTGTTTTTCTAATCTCCTTTCAAGTAGTTTGTTATTAGTGTATAGAAAGGCAACTGATTTTTATATGTTGATTTTTGTATCCTGCAACTTTACTGTATTTGTTTATTAGTTTTAATAATTTTTTTGTCGAGTCTTTAGGGTTTTTTATATATAAGATCATGCCATTTGCAAACTGGGACACTTTTACTTTTTTCTTTCTGATTTGCATGCCTTTTATTTCTTTTTCCTGCCTAATTGTTCTGTCTAGGACTTCCAGTACTGTGTTGAATAGAAGTGGCAAGAGTGGGCATCCCTGCATCGTTCTTAATATTAGTGGAAGAACTTTCAGTTTTTCACCATTGAGTATGGTGTTACCTGTAGGCTTTTCATATAGGACTTTTATTATGTTGAGGTACATTCCTCCTATATCTAGTTTGTTGGCATTTTTATCATGAAAGGGAGTTCTGCATCTATTGAGATGATTATGTGATTTTTATCCTTCATTCTGTTAATGTGGTGCATCACATTAATTGATTTTTTTTTTTTTTTTTTTTTTTTGTGAGGAGATCAGCCCTGAGCTAACATCCGCCAATCCTCCTCTTTTTTTTGCTGAGGAAGACAGCCCTGGGCTAACATCGGTGCCCATCTTCCTCCACTTTATATGGGACGCCGCCACAGCATGGCTTACCAAGCAGTGCGTCGGTGCGCGCCCGGGATCCGAACCAGCGAACCCCGGGCCGCCGCAGCGGAGTGCGCGCACTTAACCGCTTGCGCCACCGGGCCGGCCCCCACATTAATTGATTTTTGTATGTTGAACCATCCTTGCATCCCAGGGATAAATACCACTTGGTCATGGTATATGATCCCTTTAATGTGCTGTTGAATTTGGTTTGCTAGTATTTTATTGAGGATTTTTGCATCTTGTTCATCAAGGATATTGGCCTTTAGTTTTCTTTTCTGTGGTGTCTTTGTCTGGACTGTATATTTTTTAGTTCAGTTAGTGTGTTCTTCAGCAACCCAATTTCTAGTTGGTACTTTTTAAATATTTTCTGTCTCTTTGTTGAAATTCTCACTTTGTTCTTTCATTGTTCTCCTGACCTCAGTAAGCATCATTATTATGGGTATTTTGAATTCTCTATCAGGTAAATCATATATCTCCATTTCATTATGGTTGGTTTCTGGAGATTTATCTTCTTCCTGTTTTTGGAACATATTTCCTTATTTCTTTATTTTCCTTGACTCTGTTTGTTGACGTCTATGCATTACATAAAACAGCCACTTCTCACGATCTTCATGGACTGACCTTGTACAGGAGAAGACTCTCACCAGAATGTCCAGCCAGAGACTCTGGAGGCCTCTCAAACCTTTGTGCTAATTCAACTGGTTTTCTTTGTTCTTGGCAGCCCCCAGGCATCTGGTGTATACTGGGTGCTATCAGTACTCCAAAACAAGTGAGACTGAAGCCAATTCCTCAGGCAGCCCCCAGAAAAGTTGGATTGTTGAACACTCTGTCCAACTCTTTCCCTCCCCAGAGAGAAGCTGGGATCAGAGACTTTTTGCCTGTTTGCTCTGAGCTGGGTTAGGAGGAGGGGCTGTGGTAACTAGTTGTGTGCTAGATCAAACCATCATACCTGTTTTCTGTAGCCCACAGGAGTGTAATGTGTGTCAGGTCTCATCAGTCTCTGAGACAGCCAAGACTGAAGCCAGTTCCTCAGGCAGCACTAGGAAAAGTTGGGACATTAGATGTGTGAATCAACTCTTTCCCTCCTCTGGGAGAAGCTGGGAGCTGGGGGTTCTTGCCTGCTCTCTCTGTGCTGAGCTGGAGGGAGGAGCTATGGTGAGTGTTGCACACCAGTTCAAACTACTGCTTTGTTCTCTGTAACCCCAGGGGACTAGCAAATCCTGGGCCCTGTCAACTCTCTGAGAAAGGCAAGATAAAAGCCAGTCCCTTGGGTAACACTTAGAAAAGTTGGGACACTAGATATGTGGTCCAACTCCGTTGCTCCTGAGGGAGAAACTTGGACCTGGGGGCTCCCTCCTGATCATATGGTGCTGTACCAGGGGTGGGGGTTATGGTGAGAGGGGATTTTCTGTTTTTCCTACTGGTTTTTGTGTAGCTGGATTTGCACTTGTCCAGGGTGCAAGAACCTCTCAACTAGTCTCTGGATTTCTCACAAAGGGTATTGATCCAGGTGTTGCTGTTGAATCTTTGTGTCTGTGGAGGGAAGGAGAGTTCAGGGCTTCCTATTCCACCATCTTGCTAATGTCAAGAGAGCCCCAGCTTGTACTTCTAACTTGCCCCTGGAACCATCCAGGGTCCCAAATTCTGTTCTCATCACTCAGAGTAATAGGAATGGGATGTTAAGCTCTGTGCTCACTCTCCCTAATCCCAGCCCTGACAGTACACTATATATGCTAATATTAAATGACACCAGATGATTTTTATTGTCAAAGTGATGGAATTTCAGGAGTAGAATCATTTCCAGTTAATAGTGTGACATTAGTAGTTGATAGATTTAGCTTCAGCCTCGGGAGCTAAGTCCAGCTCACTCATCTGCCTTCAGTGATACTGTAACTTAGTTCAAAAGGACCATTTGGAAAGCAGAGCTGCCAGCTGCTTGCTCACTGCTCCTTAGATAAGGGAGGCCCATTCCCTTGGCTTATTCTCTGAGCATAATGTGCTCACAGCATCTGTCAGGACTCATTGCTTACAAAAGAAAAGGACTTACCTTAAATCAGCTGAAGCACGAAATGAAACTCAAATAACTACCTGATGTAAATTATGCAACTAAAAAGTCCAGGTAAAGTCGAGTCAGGGGCTCAAACCAAACCATGTCACCAAGACTCAGTTTCCCTTTCTCTCTCTTTTTCTCTCTCCTCATCTCTCAACTCTGTTCTTCTGTGTTGGCATCATTCTTAGGTAGGTCCTTTCCCCCTAGTGGTCCCCAGCAGTTCTTGCCCTGTATCCTACCAGCATACTCACCCCAGCAGAAAGTTTCTCTTTTCATTCTATTTTTCTCTTTCCTAACAGTTTATGACCAAAGTTCAGGATCTGAGACTCCTTGGTCTGTCTTAGAATCAGTCACTCTATCCAAGGTGTTGGAATGCTCTCATTGCCCATTTCTATAAATTCAGAGTTGGGGTCAGCCCTGGCCCAACTACATAGATTGAGTGTGGACAAGGGGTAATTCCCTAAAGAGAAGTTGAGTCATGAAGTTAAAATAGGAAGGAATGGGTGTTGGGCAGGTGTGTCAACCTGACTGGGTCACAGAGTGCCCAGATATTTGGTCAAATATTTTTCTGGGTGTTTCTGTGAGGGTGTTTTTGGGTGAGATTAACATTTAAATTGGTAGACTGAGTAAAGCAGATTGCTCTCCCTAATGTTGGTGAGCATAATCCAATCTGTTGAAGGCCTGAATAGAACAAAAAGGCTGACCTTCCCCCAAGTAAGAGAGAATTCTCTTTACTAGAATACCTTTGTACTGGGACATTGGGTTTTTCCTGCCTTCAGACTTGAACTGGAACATCAGCTCTTCCTGGGTTTGGAGACTGCTTGTCTTCAGAATGGAACTTACACTATTGGTTCTCCTGGTTCTTAGCCCTTTAGACTCAGACTGAAACTACCTCGTTAGCTCTCCTGGATCTCCACCTTGTTGGCTCATCTGGCAAATCTTTGGACTTGTCAGCCTCCATGATAACATGAGCCAATTCCCTTATAATAAATTTCTTTGTGTGTGTATATATATATATATATCCTATGAGTTCTGTTTCTTTGGAGAACGCTGACTAATACAGCAGGCAAAACAGTAGAAACGCTCTATACTCTCCATTTCCTCTCTAAGCCTCTCTATTCCTTTTAAGGCCCTGTGTTCTATCTACCCACATCCTCTCCTTCCTACCTCTGAAGTATATGGGCAGCCTTTTCCAGAGCTCATTCTTATCCTCTCCTTTAAAGTCCTCCCTTATTTTATTCTTGGAGAACTAGGCATCACCCACTTTACAGTTTCACAGGGCACTGGAGATTCCCCACAATTTACTCATTCTGTTTCCACACAGACTTCTTTAAATCCCTAACTTCAAGGGAGAAAGGGCACTTTTCTGTTTGTGCACTTACTATGTACAAAACACTCTGTTAAATGTTTTATGGAATATGGATAGGAAATACCTGATTCTTTCTCACGAACAGGGCAAAGGTCAGATAATCATGGTCTTCTCCTCCCCTCTCCTAACCTTGCTTTCTTACTCGTCTCTAATCAGGCAGTTCACGATATTTTTAAAGCCATATTTTGTCCCCAGCACTGCTGTTAGGGTAGTAAATAGGTTCCGTGACCAGATGACTGGAAAAAGCAGTGAAATCAGCTTGAGTAGCAAATTAGAGGTAAGCTGTGCCAGAGTTGTCCCCTCAGGGTGGTCAGAGCCTGCTGAAATAGGGTCGAGAGCAGAGATGGTGCCGTTGTACCTGACTGGGGAGTGACATCAATTACAAATGTTAGCAGTAAGACCCATCCCCAAAAATGTCTGGTTCACCTTGTAGATGATCACAAGTTTCAGGGTGCAGATCTGGTGTACCACCGACCTAATGTGAGATCATGGGGTGGCCACTTCACATTTCTGGGTTTGTTTTGTCCTCTGAGACTTGAAGATAATAGACCTTCAAGGCTGACTTTATGGTTGTGCTAGCTCTGTGCAGCCCCTCAGAACTCTGTGCTTAGAACTGCCCCACACTTGGGTTAGTACTCTGCTGTCACTGTCTTGAAATTCTTATAGTTTTTGAATAAGGACCCAGCGTTTTCATTTTGTGCTGGGCCTTGCAAATTATACTAACTATCCTGTGGACCAGGTCAGTGGTTCCACAGGATCCCTAAGGCTGTTCTAAGGAATAGGGACCTGAAGTCCTATTAGTTTGGAAAAAAATGAGTTAACTGTTAACAAAGCTAAATAGCTTTCTGTGTTGAAGGACATCTCAAAGTCTTTGGTATGTCAATGTGCTTTGTAATCCTCTAGGAGGGGGATGTGATAGTCATGTTCTAAATTTATTTGACCACAAAGCTCCTCCTTTTTTTTTCAAGGCGCATCTCATATAACAAGTAGCAGACACAATACATTTTGAGGACTGTTGACCTCAGTGTTTGCCTAAGTGTCTGTGAACTTCAGCAACCTTTACTTTTTTGATTAAAATGAGTCATGTGTGGAGAGTGGAGGTGGGGGGTGGGAAATAAAGCTGGAATTAAGGAGAAATCATAATGCTATTCCATGCCCTAGGACTCTGTAACAAGGACACGTTATGCTATTCTAATCTCACCAAAGCCCACATAGACCCACCATTTTTCTCCTCTGAATCTTTGTTTATGTTATTTTGTCTACTTAAATGCCCTACTATGCCTCAATCTAGTAAATTCTTGTTGTTTCTTCTTCCAAAATATATCTCAAATACATCTACCTTTATATCTCCCGGCTTCACCCTTGTGTAAAACACATTGTCGCAAATGGACCAAAGCCATAGGCTCCTAATTCACCTCCCAGCTCCAGCCCATTCTCCACATGCTATTCCGACTTGACTTCTCTTTTCAAAATGCAAACTGGCCTCATGGTACTGCCCAGCTTAGAATCCTTCAAAGGTCCTGCTACAATAGGAGAAAATCTAGACTCCTCCCCATGATCAAATGTCTGGCAAGACCTGAGCTCCACGTACTTCTCCAGCTTCTTCTCAAGCTGGCCTGCCCATTGCTCCCATTCTCCAGCCACACTGATTTTTTGAGTCTTTCTTGCTAATCTCAAATTCTTTTCCTTTTTAGGAACTTTTCACTTACTGTTCACAGTATCTTGAACATTCCAATCCCTGCTTTTCAAATGGCTAGTTCTTCCTCATAGCCCCACTAAAAATTACTTCCTTAGCAAGAACTTCCCTCACCACTTTGCCAAAGTAGGCACCTTACCCCACCACCAGCACCACCTACTCTGGTTAATACTATCAGTGCATTCTGCTCATTCAATTCTTAGTATCCATAACAAGCTATAATTAGTGAATTTGTTTACTTGCTCATTGTGTAATCCATCACTAGAATGCAGATGCCTTGAGGGCAGGGATTATGTTCCTCTTGTATCTCTAATTCTTAGCACATGCCTGGCTCATGTTAGATATTCATAAAATATTTGTTGACTGAATGACTGACAATGAATTCCTAAAGGTCTGTATCAAATGCTAGCTCCTTATGTGTGGCGTCTTTTCTGATTTTTCCCAACCAGAAGTGATGTCTCTTTTGTCTGAATTCCTGTAGCTCTTTGCCTGTACTTTATACATCTCATCTTTGCCTCTTAGCATTACTTGTGGGTTTATTGCATCCTCCTAGTTCCTCAAGTTTCTGGAGCAGTATCTTACTGATCTTTTTATACTTCTGCTATTCCTGGCACAGAATAGGTGCTCAATAAATTCTGATTGAATTGATTTGAAGAATTGAAAGAGCTTTCATTTTTTGTTGATGGTTTCCTTTGCTGTGCAGAAGCTTTTTAGTTTGATGTAGTCCCATTTGTTTATTTTTTCTATTGTTTCTCTTGCCTGAAGATGTTGCTAAGACCGATGTCGAAGAGCGTACTGCCTATGTTTTCTTCTAGAAGTTTCATAGTTTCAGGTCTTACATTCAAGTCTTTAATCCATTTGGAGTTAATTTTTGTGTATGGTGTAAGGTAACGGTCTACTTTCATTTTTTTGCATGTGGCTATCCAGTTTTCCCAACACCATTTGTTGAAGAGACTTTCTTTTCCCCATTGTATGTTCGACGAAAAGACAACCTAACAATTGGGAGAAGATATTTGCAAACCATACATCTGATAAGAGCTTAATCTCCAAAATATATAAAGAACTCATGCATCTCAACAACAAAAAATCTACCAACCCAATTAAAAAATGGGCAAAAGACCTGAACAGACATTTCTCCAAAGAAGATATACAGATGGCCAACAGACACATGAAAAGATGTTCAAAATCACTAACTATCAGGGAAATGCAAATCAAAACTACAATGAGATATCACCTCACGCCCGTCAGAATGGCTATAATTAACAAGACAGGAAACAACATGTGTTGGAGAGGATGTGGAGAGAAGGGAACTCTCATACACTGCTGGTGGGAGTGCAAACTGGTGCAGCCACTATGGAAAACAGTATGGAGATTCCTCAAAAAATCAAGGATAGAACTACCATATGATCCAGCTATTCCACTGTTGGGTATTTATCCAAAGAACTTGAAAACACCAATTTGCAAAGGTACATGCACCCCTGTGTTCATTGCAGCGTTATTCACAATAGCCAAGACTTGGAAGCAACCTAAGTGCCCATCAAGGGACGAATGAATAAAGAAGCTGTGGTATTCCATTGTGTAATGGAATACTACTGAGCCATAAGAAACGATGAAATCCAGCCATTTGTGACAACATGGATGGACATTGAGGGTATAATGCAAAGTGAAATAAGTCAGAGGGAGAAGGTCAAATACCGTATGATTTCCTTCATTAAGTAGTAGATAATAACAACAATAAACAAACACATAGGGACAGAGAGTGGATTGGTGGTTACCAGAGGGGAAGGGGGGAGGGAGGAGGGTGAAAGGGATAATTCGGTACATGTGTGTGGTGATGGGTTGTAATTAGTATTTTGGTGGTGAACATGATGTAATCTATGCAGAAATAGAAGTACAATGATGTACACCTGAAACTTTTACAATGTTATAAACCAATGTTACTGCAATAAACAAAAAATTAAAAAAAAAAAAAAAAAAGAAAGAGCTTTCAATAGAACAAGCAACTAAAACAATGTTAGAGAGGTTTATTTAAAAATAAAACCACAATAAGCACTGGACTCCTTGCCAAAAATAGGCATGTTTCCTGGCCATTTTAGAGGTCTTGGAGAATGGCCTAAACACTGATCAACACTGATCCAAATCGGCTTCATTAAATACTCTCTGAGCCTATGAGATGGATGGTGTGTGAGCTGAGTCCTGACAGGTAGGCAGAAGAGCTCTCTCACCTTCAGGTGCTCCTGGCCCCAATTAATGGCCCTACCATGGAAACTTTCAAGGAGGAAGTTCTGCTGTGGTCATGAGGACTGAACAGTCCTCCTTTTTCTGGACCTTTCAGAAGTTTCCTCCATTTGAGGAGGAAGCCTGGATATATGTGCATGGGTGGGATTGCAGTGAAGACTTGGGGAAAAAGGAAGGTGTCTCTCCTAGCCAGGACACTCAAAGGTGAGTGACCATTACCGCTCTGAGTTCATTTTGTTTTTTATCTGTAAAAATAATAATACATACCTCAGAGGGTTGTTGTGAGTATTAATTAAGACAATATATCTCTTAACTTTATATGTGTAGAGTATATAGTAGTAAATACAGGTTAAGTTCCTTCCTCTCTTCCCTCCCATTCTAGGTGAGAGCTCTACCTGTGACCTCCAGGGTGGACCACTTCAGGGTACTTAGCTAGAATTTGTGGAAAGGGGAAAAGTACATTGATATATGTGTGTGTACGTGTGTGTGCACTTGGCTTATGGGTGTACATGTGTTGTATAAAGGGAAGCTTATATTTGCTATGCATTTTGGTATAGTAAGTGAACAACAAAATGATGTGCAATTAGCATCTGTTACTTTTGTACCCAGAAGAGAATGTAATTGAAATCTTGATCTCAATATGAGGAGAGATGACTTGCTGGGCTAATGTTCCACAGCTTTAAAGGGGCAAACAAAAGTGAAATTTCCTTACTTAAGTCAGGAATAAGAATGAGTTTAATCTGCGGCAGGTGGATGAGTAGCATAGAAAAATTAGAATTTCTTTGTTAGAGATTGCTCAATAGCCAGAGTGAGGGATTTCCATTGGTAGATGTGGAAGCCTTTTCAGACCAGTCTCGACAATTCATTAAATGAGCGTGGGAAATGGATGATTGAGTATCTGTATTAATTTTCTAGGGCTGCCATAATAAAGTACCACACACTGGGTGGCTTAAACAACAGAAATTTATTGTCTCACAGTTCTGGAGGCTAGAAGTCCAAAACCAAGATGTCAGCGGGACTGAGGGCTGTGAAGGAAGGATCTGTTCCAGGCCTTTCTCCTCGGCTTGTTGATGGCTGTCTTCCTGTGTCTTCAGATCATCTTCCCTGTATATATATCTGTCTCCAAGTTTCCCCTTTTTATAAGGACACCAGTTATATTGGATTAGGGCCCACACTAATGTCCTCATTTAAATTTGATTACCTCTGTAAGACCTGTCTCCAAGTATGGTCACATTCTGAGGTACTGGGGGTTAGGACTTTAACATATGAATTTGGGGTGAGGGTGGGGGATACAATTCAACAGAATTTCATTACAGTTCTGAAACCTGAAAGTCTCTTCTAGATGCTATGCTCCTAGCTCAGCAAAAGAGGGGCCAAATTATATTAAGATGGTCACTTTTGTGTCTCTGACAATCAATTCTGGATAGAGGTATAAAAAATGGATTACTTGAATTACTTTCAGGAGCTCACTGAAAGTTCAGGGAGTATCGGAAACAGTAAGGTTTATTTCTCCTTGTAAATGTGATGTGACAAGTTCACCTATGGACCTAATGCAGCAATGCATAGAGGACCACAGAGGCATGTATTTGTTGAAGAAGTGTCCCCACAACAACCGGACTTCAGTTCTCAGGGAATGTAGCTTCTGGGACATAGTCCGGGTGCCTTGCTTATCCTAGTCTCTACCCATAGTATTTCCTCCATTCTTTCGTTATAAATGGGCAGGAGATCTAAAAAGAAAACCAAAACTAAAGGAAACAGACAAACATAAAATCCTCGGGAGCTTGTATATGTACGGGAATAATAGACAGAATTTGAGCAAATCTGTCACAATGATAGCTGTCATTTAAAAAGCCGTCTTTACAATTTTGTTTAACTGACCTTAAAATGGCATGTGAATTGGATAAGCATTGCATTTTTTTTGCATTTCTTGTATGATTGTAAGATGTGGGAAATAATACATGTATTTGTTTTGTTGTTAATGAAAGCTTATTTAAAAAGGACACAATATTGAAGAAGGAGATTCATAGGGAGAAATGGCCATCTGCCCTGACATTCAATACTATAAAAGCAAACACAGCAAAATGATAGGGAACTAACTCGACAAGTTCCAGAATGTTAATATTTCAGAGAACTCTTCCCAACAATTTATTTCTTTGCTCCTCCATCCTACTAACAGTTGCTTTAGTGGCACTAGGGCCATTTATTGGATGAGGCCATTTATTAGATGAAACAGTAGAGTTGCGTTGGAGTGGAGACCCACTCAGGCCTTGAGTGAAGACACCAGCTGGAGAAGGGAAGAGTGCATTTTCCACAGGAATTTCTAAAGATGGCTATGTGTTGACACAGCAGAATGTCAGAATGTCTGTGGTGAAGGGTTTTAACAGTGACCCTTTTTTAGCAATGAGCAGATCACCTCATGTAAAGACAGGACAGTGCCCTCTGAAATCTTCCCTGGAGCTTAACGAATAGATTTGAACATGCTTATAAAAATGGCTGCATAAATATTTTTCTTTGCCCATTTCAGAGCATGCTAATCAGAAAGGCTCTTTGAAAACAATATTTTTATCTGTACCTCAAATTCATCCATATTCATTAGCTGCTCAATTAGGCAAAACAAACTTTTAGTTGCATGCCAGGGTCTTAATTTAATTTGCCTGGGATAAGCAGTTGGTCATAACTGTGAAACCCTGTGTTTTTTTAGAAATTAAACCAGAGTCGTGACGGGAAAACTCTTAAAATACAGTGTGGAAATTGAAGCAGTTCATAGTTTATATTGTGTGGAAATTCAAAGTGATTTAGTAAGCAGGTAAGCAGTATGCAGGTATGGTAGATCCTCCTGATCTTGGTCACTTTCCAGTTACTGCTTTTTTTTTCACTCTAGTCCTGTGCATTCTAAAGCAGAACAACTCAAGTGACATCGGTTCATGAAGACAAAAGAAGCTTTTAGTTTGTTTGTGGCTGGGTGGGTGTTCAGTTCAAGCAAGAACTGAGCAAAATAAAAGTTGTCTTTATAAATCCTCAGTCTAATGGGATTTTCTTGGATTCAACATGTAAATTCTATTAAGCTACTTTTCAATCATCATACAGTACTTAAACATTTTTAGACAGTGAAACACATTTGGCCTAAAAACAAAGGGAAAAAAATTTAACTTTGCGAGAAACTGTTCCTTTGTGTTTAATCATTTAAAATAACATCCAAGATATACAATTCTTATAAAAAGGAAAGTTAAAAGGTTGATTCTTTATGGCATGTAAAATAAGCGTATTTAAGATGAAGCACCTTCCTAGAAAAACAGGGACGTCAATAGCAAAGCCTATTTCCGTTGCGCGTCGCTGACACACGTGGTGTGTGAAAAAGCAGGAAGACCATGGATGGGGCATCAGAGGCTCTGAGGCTGATATCAGCTTCTTGACTTCAGACAAGTCATTTGACCACGTTGTCTCAGTTTCCCAGTATGTGAAAAGGTGAAAGAAATACGATCTGTCTTATGCAGCCCACATGGTTGACTTTATCAAAAGAGAAAAAGATGAAAGCGATTAATATATTTCAGGGGAGGAATGTGCGGAGTGGGGGGATGTAGGTTCAGAGAAAATTTGCAAGTGAAGAGCAAAGGGGCCAAATGTAGCGACTAGACTAAGGAGGATGGGCTGAAAGAAGAGCACCAGTGAGTTCGAGTAGAGATGAGCTGGCACCAGAAAGGACAAGACCCTCTGGCAGTGGGAAACATGGAGCCACTTGAGGGAGATGGGAGGAGTCTTCTAACTTGACCGTCTTTGTGGTGTGTACCTTCTGCTGACTGTCCACACTCTGCAATCGGTGACAATGAAATTTGTTAAGAATCCTTGTGGGGTCAAGGCCAGAGGGGGAATCAGTGCGAATAACTGCATTGTGTTGGTAACTGAGTCCCTGACTGAGTCCCCTGCCAAGCCTGGTAGATGGGAACAGTCCATGCAGTGGCTAAGAGTGGTGAGGTGATAATTGAAGAGACAGAGTAAAAGGCACAGAAAACCGCTGGGTGTTCAGCGCCCAGAGCGTCTCAGCATGCTGGATTTATCCAGCAGGAAAAGGAATAGAGGGAAGCGATTGGCTGATGATCTCTCATTTGTAGATTTACTTGCTTAATTGCTAATGAGGGAGAGAGGCTGCTTGCAGGTGAGTTGCCAAAGAGAATAAACATGAGTTATGTTAAGAAATTAACAAAAGATGAATTTCAGACAACTTTCTGGAAAACACAGTCTGGTGATAAGATCCATTGGACTGTGAAATAGCCTTTCAGTGGAAAGGGGAGGGAGGACCATCATTTAAGATATTTAAAACAAGACTAGCTAAAGCATCGGCTAGAATCTTATCCAGAAGGGAAAAATCCAGACCTGGCAAGAGATGAGCTAGCTGATATGTGGGAGTTCTCACACTTCTCATTCTTGATGTTGAAAAGTTGTGGTCAAATCCCTGAACATTTTCACAAGCACATTTAAGACTGGGAACTGTGTGACTCATTAGTCATTCCGGTAATCTATAGGATTCAGTGCCAACTGTGGAATTTCAAGCAGATGTGGCAAAACAGCAAAGACTACCTTTCAGATTCATATCCTCTTTGTCTCTCACTCTGGTTTTATCCTTGGAAGAATCTGAGCATATTTTTAAAGGGCAAGTTAGGTGGTGGTAGAGATAAAAAAAAAAAGAGGAAAAAGAAAAATCTGTTTAAGAGAGAAAGCGTCCAACTTCCTAATTTATATTAAGGGAAGAAGAATTGCAAATGCCCAGGTTTAAGTACTGTAGACTGTGCCTTGATCTGACCATTACAGGGCTGTGCCCAACGCAGAACAATTGTCAACTGCTAATTATGCATTTGAGCATTAGGCTCAGCAAATTGATAATTTCAGACCATCTTCCCTCTGCTGTCTAATATGTTTCTAGTCCATCCCTTGGCTATTTGCTAGCAGAATGAACTATACCCTTGATAAGACTGCCATTTGAGAAGAAATGCATCTAGAACGACTGGCAGAAGAGAAGGGATAGGAGTGCTCCCTTGATAAGTCGTAACAACCATCTGTCAGCTCTGAGTCTCTGGGCTAGGCTGGTTGGGGAAAAGACAGGTACAGATCAAAGTTGAAAACACTCATTTTGAATGAATTTGTCAAAAGTTTGCCTTACTTAATTCCACAAGATACTAAACCAGTGGCTTTGAATTGGCCTCCTGAGTGTGGCATTTCTCCTGCCTATCACTGACACATGCGCTGTGTGAAAAAGCAGAAAGAACCATGGATAGGGCTCCAGAAGCCCAGAGTATGAGTCCTGCTCTGATCTGGCTATTATCTATTTGACTTTAGGCAAGTTGCTTAACTGTATTGTCTCAGTTTCCTGGTATGTGGAAGGTGAAAGAAATAATGCTTATCTTTTATATATAACCCACAGGATTGTCTTTATTCAAGAAGAAACAAATGGAAGTGGTTAGTATATCGACCCTGAAAGAAAAGCACTTAGATTACAAAAATTTGTCCTATCAAAGCAAACTCCTCTGTCCATTTAGGACTGGAGCTTATCCTCTTTTACTTAAATTCTGGCGATTCTTCATTTTCTGTCCTGTATTGTCTTAGTCAGTTTGGGTTGCTATAACAAAAACACTGCAGACTGAGGGGCTTAGACAACAGAAATTTATTTCTCACAGTCTAGAGGCTGAGAAATCCAAGATCAAGGTGCTGGCAGATTCAGTTCCCGGTAAGAGCCCTCCTCCTGTTTCACAGATGGCCACCTTTTTGCTGTATCCTCCCGTGGTGGCGAGAAATCATTTCTGTCCTGCCTCTTCTTGTAAGGTCACTAATCTCATTTCTGTGGGCTCCACCCTCATGATTTAACCACCGCCCAAAGGCCCCTCCTCCAATTGCCATCTCACTGGGGATTAGGAAATCAGCATGTGAATTTTGGGGGGGACACAAACATTCAGTCTATAGCATCTTTCATCAATTTTCTCCTTTCTACTGGATCATTCCCATAGACATACAAACATGCTTAATCTTAAAACAAACCATGAAGACAAATCTTCCTTGACCCCCAAGTCTCATGTCTTCCTCCACCTACTGCCTACTTTCACTGCTCATCTTGATGAAAAAAATTCCAATAGAGTTGTCTATTCTCTGTTTCTACTTGCTCACCTTTGAATGTCTTTTTAACTCGTTCCCTTGGATGTTGTCCTCACCACTCTTTTGAAATCATTTTGTTAAAGTCTTCAATCACTTCCATATTGCCAAATCTTGTGATCACCTTACAGCCCTCATCTTTTGTGAACTCTCTTAACATCATTTGATATAAATTTTCTCTTCTGGTTTTTCAAACATTCTTCACTTGGCTTCTAGGCCATCATAATTTCCTGATATTCATTCTATATCCTCAACTACTTCTCAGGTTTCTCTGCTGGTTCCTCCTCTTCTTTCTGACCGCTATTTTTGGGTGCTCTGGAGCTTACATCTCAGATCTCTGTCTTCTCTGTATTCTTACATGATTCCATCTGGTTTCATGTCTTCAAATATTATGTGTACTCTATGCTTCCAGCCTCCATCCTCTTCTGAACCCCAAATTCATATCAAGGTGCCTTGTTGGCATCTCCAATGTCTAATAAATTTCTCAAACTTAGCATGTCCAATAAATTTACTCAGTTATTCAGGTCAAAGCTACAGGAGTCACCTTTTAATCTTTTGCTTTCTTCATATCCTAGATTCTATCCATCAGCAAATCCTGCCTATTCTTCAAATTACATCTCAAATCTAACTACTCCTCAATTTCAAGACTACTATCCTATTGCATCACCATCATCTCTCATTTGGACTAGTGCAAAAGCCTCCTTATAGATTCTTTTTCTTTTGCTTGAGACTGCCCCAAATCCAATCTCCACGCATTAAGCAACCTCAATGATCTTTTTAAAACCTGAGTCAGATCCTGTCACTCCTTGTTCAAAATCCTCCAATATGTTTCTATCACACCTATGACAAAATTCAAATTCTATATGATGGGCAACCAGTCCCATATAACTTGGCTTCTAGCTACCTCTCTAATCTAATTTCCTATTTCGGTCCCCATTACATATACTGTTCTGGTCATGTGAGCTTTCTTAGGTTCCATGAACATGCCAGGCTTATTTCCTTCTCAAGATCTTTGCAATTACTCTTCCCTCTGTCTGAAGTGTCTCTGCCAGAACTTTGAAAGAGTTTGTGTGAAGAATCTTCCCCTGACCATGCGTCCTATCTAAAATAGTCCTTGCCCCTGGCTATCTCACCACAATCTCTCAACCTGATTATATTTTCTTCAGAGCATTTATTACTAACAGAAGTTATATCTTTTACATTTTGTTTTTACTTGCTTTTCTCTGTCTTCCCAAATAAATGTAAGCTCCCAAAAGGCAATGACTTTTTAAATTTACTGTTGGATTTTCAGTACCTAGAATAAACCTAGCATATAGAAGGTGCTCTGCTGTGACCTGAATATTTGTGTCCCCCACAAATTCATATGTTGAAATCCTAACTCCAAAAGTGATGTTATTAGGAGGTGGAGCCTTCAGGAGGTGATTAGGTCATGAGGGTGGAGCCTTCATGAGTAGGATTAGCGCTCTTACAACAGAGCTCCCACAGAACTCCCTCACCCCTTCCACCACGTGAGGACATAACGAGAAGGTGCTGGCTCTGAACCAGGAAGAGGGCTTTCGCCAGAATGTGGCCATGCCAGCACCTTGATCTTAGACTTCCTGGCCTCCAGAATTGCCAGTAATAAATTTCTGTTGTTTATAAGCTACCCAGTATTTTGTTATAGCAGCTCAAACACTAAGACATACTCCATAGTGATTTTTTTCCCTCAAAAAAATCAAATAATTCGCCACACTTTTTAAATTTCTTTCAAAATTGCTTTGTTATGTTTAACTTTTGATGCATAAGGTGACTAGGTCTGCCTTATGGTGTCAGAAGATACCTGCTGAATTGGCTAATTCCAGTGTGCTATTCTTTATTGTCAGAGTGATGTTGAATAGCTGTGTTTATTTAGTGGCTGATTCTTTATAACTCCTGTGTTTTTTTCTCCCTAAGGAGTCCTAGACGTGTCAGTGTGTCATAGACCATAAGAGAAATTGACCACTTGCTTCTGCTTTGGAATTGGCTTTCCGGTGAAACGATAAAAAACCTGGGTTCTTCTTTTTTGGTCACCTTCCTGAAACACAGATGTGACAGTATGGTGTCTGCAGGTTGAAGCAATTAGACTTGAGAATGGAAGAGAGTGAGCTGGCAAAAGGGTAAGCCAGGTCATGGGTTGGTCCCAGCACAGTGAAGAAAGCACAACTGAGATCCTGGTGCACAGACCGATATGATACCTCAAGGCAGAGCAAAGAAACCCTGTGGCTGGAAGGTGGAAGGCTACTGCTGATCAATGGCAAGGCGAGGGAGGTGATCGTAGAGCTGAGCCACAGGAGTAGATAGCCATCTGCAGAACGGAGGGCACAGTGGTATAGGAGAGACAAACTTCCACTCAGGGAGTCCCTCAGAATTCTTTCTGGAGCACTCACCACACTCTTCATTCAACTTAATTGATTATTTAGGAGTTTATTAAGTGCCTATGTCTGCCAGCCTTTCTGATAGGAAGCTAAAAGACCCATTTTATGTCCTCAAAGTGCTCACAGTCTAATGTGCTCTTTGTCTTCAATAAACCTGCGTGCACAAGAAATCTTTGTTAAACCAAATAAACTTGGCTTAATTTCAGGAAAGATAAAGATGATGAAAATTTATTGAAGTTAGGGAACAAAAGGAAGATTGAACAGAAAGAGAAAGCTTGAGGAGGTAAGGTGCCTCCGTGAAAATAGAGAATTATTGTATTTTTTCTTTCATTATTATTTCAGTATTTATCAAAGCCTTCATCAGTGTAACTAGTGCTTCACTATCAAAAGGGGAATTTTTTTCCTTTTTCTCTTTGGCTTATATCAGCATAGGAGCATGGATGATGAAGTAGGAAATCTGAAGTCAGTTAGATAGGCACATTATTTCCCAGAGCATCTAAAAAATTTTATACAGGGGATTTTGAATGTAGGCAAACATATATAAATGCTGTTCTTATCTTCTATGCTCTTCTCTTTTTTCCCTAGGACTCCTTGGAGAAGTTCGTATGACATTCTGTTTGATGTAAAATCAGCATGTGTCCCAAGTAAATCAACAACAGCTGTTTTAAATAGCAGATTGTATCCCAAAATATCATTATGAACCAGGGGCAGAATTGCTTGGATGCTTATGTTTTCAGATTACACTGATGGGACCTAGCATCTGGACACTGTGGCCACGAGTAGACAGAATTCACTCTGGCTGAGACATGGTGGCCTATTTCACAGAACAGTGACCTTTGGGTGAAATTTCAGTGAAATCTCAGGGTTAGAGATGCCACCAAAAAAGGGGCCCAGGAACATCCAAAGGAGTCATGCTTCTGTTGGTTGAAGCTTTTACTCAGAATCCCGGGGATTTCTCTAAATGGGGCAGAAAAGCAGTTCAATACCAGTTTGTCCCCTTCAAAAACACGCACAGCAGTGTTCTAAAAAATATTCAGTACCCTCTCCTCCCTCCAAGAGTTTTTAGTATTTATGATGGGCTAATTGTATTATCTGGTGTCACTAAGAAAGTTATGGTTTTATGACCTACAGATTGTTTTAGGCTCAGAATGGAAACAGCTACCCCTTCAGTCTCTCCTGTTGCCTCCCACTGGTTGGGATTCCTTTGGCAATGCCTATGGCACTGCCCTCTGCTTGGATATCAGCCCTCAGAGGAGGGGTTAGGCATTTCAAAACTGCTTCTTTGAGCAATATGTTCCCCTTCCACCATGCTGCCAAATGCAGGCCTTACCTGTGGAAACTGTTCCATTGAGTTGCAGGACAATAGTTTCAGACTGCAGGTGGCGCATGCACATCTCAGGATCTTCAGAGTGGGCCCAGTGGGCCTGACCCAGGCGGGCAAACCTTCCCTGGGGAGCCTTCCTCTACCTTAGTTTGCAGCCATGCTGAGGGGCATTGTTATTTTAGGTGACTGAAACTGTACCAACTCTCACGTCTAATAGCTCCCACCTTGTACGAGCAGGCTTGTCCATTATAAGTCTCTGTGCCACTTCATACCCATTAGGATGGCTACTTTCAAAAAACCAGAAAATAGCAAGAGTCGACAGGATGTAGAGAAATTGGAACCCCTGTGCACTGTTGGTGACGATGTCAAATGGTGCAATTGCCGTGGAAAACAGTTATAGTTATTCCTCAAAAAATGAAAAATAGAATTAGTATATGATCCAGTAATTCCACTTCTGGATATATATACCCAAAAGAATTGAAAGCAGGGTCTTGAAGAGATATTTGTGCACCCACATGTATTGCAGCATTATTCACAATAGCCAAAAAAGTTGAATCAACCCAAGCGTCCATCAATGAATGAATGGATAAACTGTGTGTGGTATATACATACAATGGAATATTACTCAGCCTTAAAAAGTAAGGAAATTCTGACATAAGCTACAGCATGGATGAAACTTGAGGACATTATGCTAAGTGAAATAAGCCAGTCATAAAAAGGACAAATACTGTATGATTCCTCTTACATGAGGTACTTAGAGCAGTCAAATTTAAGAGATAGAAAGTAGGATGGTGGTTGCGAGAGGATAGGGGTAGGGGAAATGTAGAGTTGTTGTTTAATAGGTATCAAGTGTCAGTTTTACGAGATGAATAGATTCTGGAGATTGGTTTTACAATGATGTGAATGAGCTCAACACTATTGAACTGTACACTTAAAAGTGGTTAAGATGGTAAATTTTATGTTATGTATATTTTATCACAACTAGAAATAAAAAAGATTAAAAAAAAGATCCTGTCATCAGTCTCAGTATCTCAAGGAACTGCTAGATTTGACCTTGTGCCCCAGACTCTCTGTGACATGACATCTGCTGTCTTTGGATTGACAACTCTAGAAAGCTGGTCTGTTGGCCACAGCTAGTCCACCTTTCCCATATATACTTCCAGCCTGAGGACAGTCCTATCCAAGCCCCCACACCCAGCCATAGACAGAGCTTTGGGCACCCTGCTACTCTGGGGCAGAGGTTTGAACGTATCTCCATTGGTCATACAGTAGTCCCCCATTTTCTGCTGGGGATACATTCCAAGACCCCCAGTGGATGCTTGAAGCCACAAATAGTGCCGAACCCTAATATATACTATGTTTTTTCCTGTACATACATACCTATGATAAAGTTTAATTTGTAAATTAGGCACAGTAAGAGATTAACAACAATAATTAATAATAAAATAGAACAATTATAACAATATACTGTAATGAAAGTTACTGTAGATCTTAGCAGCTTCAGCAAACGATTTTTTCTCTTTCCTTATCAAGTCTAGAACTTTTACCTTTTCACTTAAAGGAAGCACTTTACGGGTTCTCTTTGGCATAGCTGAATTGCCAGCATCATTACTTTTGCGCTTTGGGACCATTTTTAAGTAAAATAAGAGTTACATGAATGCAAGCACTGTGATACCACGACAGTGATCTGATAACTGAGACGGCTACCGAGTGACTAATGGGTAGGTAGCATGTATAGCGTAGATCCGCTGGACAAAGGGGATGATTCATGCCCCAGATGGGATGGAGGGGGATGGCCAAGATTCATCCTGCTACTCAGAATGGCACGCAATTTAAAACTTATGAATTGTCTATTTCTGGAATTTTCCATTTAATATTTTCAGACTGTGGTTGACTGTGGGTAACTGAAACCACAGAAAGCAAAACCATGGACAAGGGGAGACTACTGTATATCTCCCACAAGAGTTAGTGAGAAACATCAGTTTCTATCACTTATATCAAAGTTTTGCCTAGTGCAAGTAAAAATGTGAATCCAGAAAGTTCCCTGGTCTGGCTTGTGCTTTCCCACTGTTTTGTTGCCCTTTTCTCTGAAGTGCTTGGTGTGGTACTTGGTGAAACACTTGCTCGTCCCAGACCTCACTTGCCACAGAGAAAATTTATCTGAAAAACAAAATCACATATTTATTTTAGAATATTTACTGTTAAAAAATTAGGAAAAGAGCTTGCAAATTTCAATGCCTCTAGAATGCCTTTCAGATAGGTCCAAATCATAGCCACCCTTTAAGGCACAATTCAAATGCCAAATGATCCTCTGAGTCAGAAGTGATCAGTAACTTCCTCTTTTGAACTCCCATGGCATTTTATCTGAAACTCTAAGACACGTACTTTTTATCTTAGATTATGGTTATCGATATATATCCAACTTCCTCGTAGACTCCAGATAGTAGGCTATCGTATTGCTGTGTCTGCCACAATGCCTGTGCATGAAGGATGCTTAAAATATGTTTGCTGAATACAAAATTTCTTGAAAGGGTTATGCTAACTGCAAAAAAACAAATTGAAAATGGCAAAATTTCTGGCCCTGCAGCTCCTGGGTCCAGATTTCAACAAAAAATTATGAGACATGCAAAGAAATAAAAGAAGATAACCCATATGGGAAAAAAACAGGCCATAGAAACTGCCTATGAAGGCCCAGATGTCTTCGGATCTCTTGGGACAGGGTAGTGGGCCCTTTCTGGTTCTTCCCAATCACCCTCCCTGGGCAGCTGTGACCTGCAGGAACCCTGACTCCAAGGGTGAAGTTGTTAATGAGACAAATGCAAAGTGATTCTGACCACTCACCCACTCCACTCACCCACCAACGTGGAATCTAATTAACAAGCGTGGTCTTGACCAACATGTGAGAATAAGAGTTCACATGCGTGCTAACATTGCCAGGGAGAGCTTTCGGAGGAAAAAGGAGTCTCATCGAGTGGCAAAAATGGTCATTTCACAGAGAGAAGCAGCCTGGTTGTCGTAACCAGGCACAGGCAGGGAGATCTGTTCAGCCTGAGAGAATCAGACTTAACTCTTTCATGTGAAGAAAAAAAGACTCTCCAGCTTTCAAAATGCATGTCTTCTGTCTGCTGCTCTCTCCTTCTGACTCATGCCGAAAGGTCAGAGAAAGGACGGAGTATAAATGAAGTTGAAAAAAAAACCCCATCTATTACCAACTCTGCTACTTTTCCCTTGGAGGTTAATATCTGTTCAGAATCTTCTTCACAGAAGATCTTAGCGAGAACACAAAGTAAAATCAATGGAAACATCACCCAAATTGCTCTTTCCCTGGGAAAGAGATCTTGACAAACCCTTCACAGGACCCTCCACTGAGCAAAGCATTCTGGCTCTTCTCCCCTTGTAATTAACAGGGTTATGCTCCCCTGAACTCTCAGAACCAGCCCCCTTACCCTGCCCTTTCGCCTAGATCCTAAAGTTGCTTTTCAGTGCCTACTGAAAACAATGAATATGGAAAACATGTTGTTCATGCCTCCGGTTTACTGTATTCACTGTGTAATCTTGAACAGCCAGGGAGTGTGTCAATGAACCCTTAAGGTCCCTTCTGTGTGGCATGTATGTTTCCCCCTTTATTAGCCAACTGAATGGTGCTTATAAATGCACAATTTTTATCATTATTCAGTATTTATTTGAGTGCCAACAGTAAGTAAAGTACAGAACGTACATTTAGATAATATTTCTGCCTATAGGAATGTGCATGGTGAACATAGAGCAAAGTGATTAATAAGAAATGCAGTGCTTAGAGGATGAGGCAAGCACCCAGGTCCATGCTATTTCCCTTTCCCTGGAGGAACCTGGCAGAAGGTTCTTCATTCCTCATGGATCTCTTCCATTCCCTACCCTACCTGCCCAGCCCTTCTTTGGCTCCCGTATCAGATGTGCTTGCAGACTTGAGGACTAGCTCTGGCTCTTCTGACTTCCTGGACCATATGTTTAAATCCTTGCTCTACCAGAGATATTGACTGATACCCAAAACCTACATTAAGTGCTCCCTGCTTTGGGGGCGGAAACAATGATGTTTAGAGAGAGCCAATGTCAACTGAGAATAAACTGATCGTATGACAGACAGGGAGCTGGAAAAGTGTGTTCAGGTATGTCCTATGATTTAACATGGGTGAGATGATTAAAAGGTCTTTGGGATTTTCCTATGGAAAATACAGAGGTTTTGGGCTGGATTTATGTGGGAACTTCCATTTCCCCCTTTTCATTCCTTCCCCCTCAAAATTTCATCTGATTCCAGAAAGTGAGTTGGTAATCCTGGGATGCTCCATTCGTTAATTTGTCTTTCAAATTACAAGGCAACCCTGTTAATTACGAGGGGAGAAGAGCCAGAATGCTTTGCTCAGTGGAGTGTCCTGTGAAGGGTTTGTCAAGATGTCTCTCCCAGAGAAACAGCAATTTGGATAACATTTATTGAGCATCTGCTATGTGCGGGCATGGTTCTCCAGAGAACCAGAACTAATAGGGGATATATACATGAGATTTGTTATAAGGAATTGGTTCACGTGATTGTGAAGGATGAGAAATCCCACCATCTGCTGTCTGAAAACTGGAGACCTAGGAGAGCCAGTGGTGTAAATTCCAGTCTGAGTCCAAAGGTCTGAGAACCAGAAGCACCTTATGATGTAAGTCCCAGTCTGAGAAGACTGATGTCTCAGCTCAAGCAGTCAGGCAGAGAGTGAATTCAACTTTCTCCTGCCTTTTTGTTCTGTTTGGGCCCTCAGTGGGTTGGTTGATGCCCACTCAGACTGGGGAGAGCAATCTGCTTTACTCAGTCCACCAATTAAAATGCTAATCTATTCTAGAACTACCTTCACAGACACACTTAAATAACATTTAACCAGATACCTGGGCATCTTGTGGACCAGTCAAGTTGACACATAAAATTAACCATCATGGCAGGTCCCTGTGCTGGGTACAAATGAATAAGAGCTAGGCCTTATCTTCAATGGGCAAAACTGGTAAAATCATTTCTTTCTTACAGAGAGCCTACAATGGTCTTTTATCATCCAACTCTTTGCTTTCTCCTTCACCTTTTCTTTTACCTCTCCTCACTAGGCATGATGGATCAACCTGGAGTTGGGTTACCTGAGTGAGTTGCTCTCTCCCAAGCCTCTGAGACTCAACACAAGCTATTTCCTCTGAAGGGAGTGCTCTCTCTGCATCTGTGTCCCTAATACATGCTTATCCTTCAAATCTGATCTCAAGAGCTACCTCCACTATAAAGCCTTCCTTGATTTCTTCAGTCAAAGAATGATGCTCCTTCTCCAATGCTCTCATAACACTTTGTATACACAGTCTCATAAGCTTGCTAAGAAATATGTCTCACCCCAAAACTATAAGCTCTTTGAGAGCAGAGACCACGTATTTTTATTTCTCTTCCCCATTATCTTTCCCAATGGCTTGGTAGGTGCTCAACAAATATTCGATGACTGAACAAATAAACAAATAATTAAATGCAGAAAATGATTAACACCCTAAGAGAGGTACTGATAAATGGCAGCTGTCATTTATTGAGTGCTTATTCTAGAGCACTCATTGTGCTATGCTGTTTATATTCATTACCTCACTGTTATTTCCCATGTTATAGATGAGGAAACTGATCTTGGAGAGGTAAAACTTGCCTGATTTGACACGGCAACAGTGATGAGTAAGATTTGGACTCAGGCCTGTCTGGTTGCTCTTAACTGCCACATGATGTTGTCTTCCTTGAGACTGAGCTGACCCAGGAAAGTGAGCCTGTAATTTAGAATGTTATGCCTCTTTTTAAAAGCAGCAATCAAACCCATATGTATTATGGTAAATGTATTGCCCATTATTTCCGAGTCTGACCTATAACCTCAGATGATGATTTTAGGAGGAAACAAAACTGTAGAGCTGAGCAAGCCCGGAGCAGGCAGTGCCTCTTCTTCAGAAGTTATGTCGCTGCAGAACGCACAGTGTTTAATTGATGCCTGATCAAATTCATCTCTCATCTGACTGTGGAAATTAAAGTTCTCTACAGTGAACTCTGAGAGATTTTGTCAACATGAGATAACTCTCTTTCAAGATAATGACTAAATTTAATCTCACATAAGCCTGATAACAGGCAATTCTCCTGACAGCCGTGGAGCTGCCAGGCTGGTGTGTGAGTGGTGAGGGGCTGAGTGGTCAGCAGAAGTCCTGGAGTGTGGGATGTGGGGGAAGGAGTGAGCAGAAGACAGGACACCTCCAAGAAAAAGGAGGCCTGAGTCAAACACGGCTAAGGCTGGGCTAGGCCTCCTAGAGCAGACATAGCTCTGTTGAAGGTACACGCAAGGATGTTATCTAAAGTCTCAGAGGCATTTCTGAATGTATTCAGTTCTTCTTCCTCAACAATGCTGCCCCTAGGAATTGGTTTCTCCTCCTCAGGACAAAATAAAAGATACGATATTTCCCGCACCTCGTACCGCAATCTAGAAACACTTGAACCAAAACATTTATTGTCCATGATGGATCGGGTATAGAGAAATTAGCCAATGACTGAGTGCCTAATCCTTCTAAATTGACTTTTTAAAAAATTTTAATTCTTTTTTTTGGAGTCTGAAAGAACCTGACTTTGAATGGATTTTCTTTCTCTCTCTTCCTCCTCCACCACTGAAAGTGATCAGCGTTTCCAAGGCCCATGAGGGCCCCAGACCCTTGCTTCCTGGGGCATATGGAAGGTAGAACTACTGGCAGGCCACAGCCACAGGCATGCCTGTGTGGGTCCTGGGGAGTGTGGTGGGGATGGGGATTGCTGTCTTTCTGTTGTTTAAGGCTTTTTACTTGTGAGGGTCCATAGAGCTAGCTTTACTCAGAGTTTCATTACGAAGCCTCATTTCCAATTTCTACGACTCCTCTCTCAACCAGGCCTGGCCTCCAAGGACACTCAAGGTGAAGCAAACAGGCAGAGTCCTTGTGGTGATTTCCGGTGGTTACTGGCCATCTGTGATCCATCCCTGCAGTTGTAGGAAGCTCATGGTCCTGTGAATACCTCTTGTAGTTGCTGGGGCTGGATAAGACCTTTGGCTGCCAAGGTGGGGACCCAGAACTGCTCCACACTTGGGATTAAAGAAAAGAGGCTGCAATTATGGATTGGAAGCCACTGCCATTTGCATCACTGACGGAGGATGACACAGAAATAGACAGCAGAGACATCCAGATGGACATAGCTTGCCAGATCTTTGTTGGCCGACCGTGCTCATCTTTTTCTGACCTTTGGAAATTACAAAGTGCTGTGTTCTCTTGACTCAGAGTATGAATGCTAAGGGAGGGTGGCTGGGAAAGCAAGCCCTGGGACGTGCGTTTTCACTGTTCTATTAATTTTTTCCTTCCAATCAATCAGACAATCTGAGAGTGTGCTAAAGTGATCTGGGCTCCAGGAGCTTATGATATGGAGGGACACAATATTAACACAGACAATCTTTGAGAACAGTAGAAAGGAGTCTGAAATGACTGCAGAATTGTGTGCAACCATCTGAAAGGGTTGTAGGAGGAGACTTGAGAACTGTGGTAGGTAGCCAAGAAAGGCTTTGAGAAAAAGTAACAAAAGCTGGGTTGTAAAGAATGTGCCAGATTTGAGTAGAGGGAAGGAGGGACATTCTAGGAGCCCAAAACAAAGGGGAGGCTATAGAAAGTTTTTATTCAATGTTAAAGAAAAGTGGCACAAATCCAGGCCACGAAAGGACAGGCTGTGAGGGTCTTTAACTATGGACTGAGTGCTGAGAGGACCCTTGTTCAGGGTAAGTCAACTGCGATTCTCTCACACGTCCAGGATCCACTAGGTGACCTCTGAAGGTCACCGAGCAGCCACGGGGCGGGAAAGCTGTGGTGTATTTGTGCAGTTATAGGCTCAGAGCACTTCTCTCTTAACCACGTTGCATTTGCTCCCACTCATAACCCCTTTGAAGCGTGCCAAAACACAGGTGCACTTTTGTTTTGATTACAAACTCGGAGAGCTGCTGGCGAGACTTTTTGAATCAGGAGGCGGCTGTTGCTTCTGCAGCTGCTCAAATCCTTCAAAGAGCTGAGGCCTGAGCTGTATGGGGAGGGGAGCCTTTGACTTCAGAAGTGTAGGTGGGAGCTGCCTTTTCCGCTGTTGCCCTCCTCCCCCTCTGGAAGCAGAGGGTGCCAGCCTCTTTTAGAGAAGATGGTGAGCTTTCTCCTTGTCACCCATGGCCCCGCAGTGCCAAGCGCTGATAGGAGGTCGTGGCTGCTTTCAACTGAGCATTAGCCCTAATGAGTTTGGCAGGATTTTAAAATAATCAAAACAAAGCAGGTTAAAAGGTTCGGTGGGGGAGGGACGTGGTGACTGCCTGAGCTCGGATCACAGGATGTGCTGCACAGCCCGGAACAGCTCCAAGGCCTGATGCCAAGGGTCTGAGCTGAATAGAAATCTGGAGTGGCTTTATCAGAGAAATTAGTCCATGATTAGAGCTGAAAAGAATCACAAGTCTTAACTTGTATTTAGCACTCCGAGGATAAGGTGTCCCGTGTGGTGCTCAATTACTCCCTTGGGCTGAGGCAGTCTACAGAATGAACGGGTAGGCTTATCAAGGAAAGATGGTGGAGAAGAGATGGGCAGGTGGGGAATGGGAGTGCCTCTGAGGGAGCTGTGGGTGGACATGCTTTGGCTTTGTCTGGGGGACGTGAAATTTTGTGATTTCAGTCCAGTGATCAGATACCTAGGACACGTGTTAAAGCTAAGAAAAGACAGAACTTTGACCTGGTTGGGTATTGAGTTTTAATAAAATTGGAATAGTGTACAAAATATCTTTGGAAGAAAGAACAGGCCCTCAATGTGGTGGAGAGGAAGGGAGCTACCCACTTATCTTTCCTTGTGGCTTTGTGGCAGGAGGATGGCGTTCCAGCCACAGGCTCTCAAGCCTGCAGCTTTCCAGTGTGACTGATTACCCATTGTAGTGAGCTTGCTTCTTTGTCCCCGGCCCCAGGGCAGAACTCAGGGACACTTCTCTGGAGCCCCAGTAGGTAACAGTTTGAGAACAGCCAGAGAGGGATGCAGTTGTCAAAATCTATCCCTGGTTCTGCTCTCACTTCTGCCAGAGGCTCCCTCCTTCATCCTTGGTGCTTTGTTTTCTAACTCCATGTGCTTCTGGCAAGGACAGAGCAGTTGAAAAGATTCTTTCAGAGCCAGCAAGAGGATCTGGTTCTGAAATAGGCCAGGCATTGGTCAGGCCGGTGGGCAGGCTCCTAGCCCAGCATGGCTTTGCTGAGGGCTGGCCCTGAAGCTTGGACTGCACCCTGCCCTCTCTTGGCTAGGGGTCTTCCTTAAAGCTCTTATTTGATCGCACACAAACCAAGCAGAATGGAGGACTGATGCTAAGAAAATGGGGCTATTGCCTGAAACCCAAAGGAAGAACATGTGGCTAGGCGTGGGCCCAGGGCTAGCTGGGCCCAGCACCTGGAAAATGCCCAGAAAGTAACACAGTTTCTTTCTCTCTCTGTTTTGCTCTGGGAACTGCCAGGCTCTGGCTTTCCACTTGTCACTGTGTATCTGCTTTATTTTTCTCTCACTGCACCAACTTTTGCGATGGCCGCCTCTGAGCTTCCAACTTTACAAAGCCCTCAGTTCAGGCAAACAGTAGAGTTGGTCCTCTCAGAGCCAATTCCAAAGTCACAGAAAGGAATCTGATTAGCTAAGATTAAATCAGAGCAGTTAGAAGGGTTCAGAGAGAGAGATGTGGTGATTGGCTGAGTTCTGATCATAGTATATGCCTAGCAGCCTGGGTCCAGAGCAGCTCTAAGGCTAGGGTCATAGGATGGCAGGAGAGGGAGGGAGAACGTAGGGGTGGTAGTAGAGAGAAGGTCATGGAATATTAACACGGCTGCCTGGACTCACATTCATTAGGGCTCAGAGGTGTGTGTGCGGTCTTATGGTTGGGTAGAGACCTCCAAAAGTGTCTCCCACATCAAACAGATAGCCAGAGAGAGGAAAGTTGGATTTGCAGTTTATCTAGAAATTTTTTTTTCGAAGGCATCTCCCTACTGTGTACTTCAGCAAAGTTCCTCATTCACATGGCCCTCCTGAATCCGGAGAGTTTGTCCCAGATTATCTAATCATCCTTCGTCTTCCCAGGGTGGATAAACTGATATATACTGGGGAGCTGTTGTGAATTTACATTTTCTTTAATATGCATTGGGCACAGATGGTTACCGGGTTGTCTCTGATCCATAAGTTTCATCAAGGGCTGATCAAAATTTAGTGTGAGCAGGTTTAAAGGGGCAAGCTTTTAGGCTTGGGAATGTGCATATAAATAAAAATGTTGCCGTAGCGGCTCCATTGTTAATGAAAGAAAAATGATCCATGTCCTCTTCCAGGATAACGGAGTCTCAGAATATATTTATTTCAAGATTTAGGTGCTGGGGGAGCAGGCTACAAATCACAGAGCAACCATTAATGAGCCTCTGTCTCTACCTGTTAAGCTTATTAACTGCCTGTTACCTGCAGTTCTATATCCCACCTGGGGAAACAAAATGGCTGCTTCGACAATGCAGCGGCTGAAAAATACAGACGTTAATCAAAAGCACAGGGGGTGCCTGGAAATGCAATCAGAAGACATGTGCTGGCTGAGATTATTGGGGGACTGGGAGGCTGCTGTGAGGAAGGGTCTGATGCTTTCTGATCCGAGATTTAGCTAATTAAATTCACCGGTCCTTTCGTCAGTGTCTTCTCACTCGGTGCATACTGAGGACATGAAAGGCACAGTCCTGCCCTCAAGGAACCTGCATGCTAATTGGGTGGGCAAGCTCTGCCTACCTGAATCAGATGGACTCGGATGGAAAGCAAGTTCAAGGCAGTTATGCAGAGGCTGTATGAATGCGCTACAGTAATAAAAACAGGAGCGTGTGATGCAGTGGGAAGGGCCCTTAGCTGGGAGAGAGGAGGCCTTGGGTTTTGCTCCAGTTCTGCAATGACAGTGACTGTGCAACTCATTCCCATCCAGGCTTGGTTTTCTCATTGATAAAATAAACGAGTTTAAACTTGGTCATTGCTAAAGAGTATTCATGAAATGTACTTTTATGTATCCACGAGACAGGACTAGGGACAGAAAATTGCTTAGAGGAAGGGAGCCTTGATTTGAGTATTTCGCAAAGTATAGGATTTAATTCATGGAGCAGGAGGCAGCTATTCTTGGCAGGAACACTCATATGCATTGGGCCTAGAGGTGGGTGTGTATGCAGAAGCGATGGCCTGCCTTATGGGGATGGGAACCAAGAAAGGAGGGGAGCAGATAGAGATTAGAGGCAAAGAGATGGGCAGAACCAGTTAGGGGGCTAGGCAATGCAGAGTTCAACACTTGAACCTACAGCTATGTTTTTTTTTTTTTTGTGAGGAAGATGGGCCCTGAGTTAACATCCATGCTAATCCTCCTCTTTTTGCTGAGGAAGACCGGCTCTGAGCTGACATCTATTGCCAATCCTCCTCCTTTTTTTTCCCCAAAGCCCCAGTAGATAGTTGTATGTCATAGTTGCACATCCTTCTAGTTGCTGTATGTGGGACGTGGCCTCAGCATGGCCGGAGAAGCGGTGCATGGGTGAGCACCTGGATCCGAACCCGGGCCGCCAGTAGCAGAGTGCAAGCACTTAACCGCTAAGCCACGGGGCCAGCCCCCTACAGCTATGTTCTTTAACTCAAATATTTCAGGAATCTTCCCAGGCGCTTCCTCGCTTTAAAAGCAAGATTCTACTAAAAGCAACAGCAGTCTTTTTAAAGTAATTTGAAGGCAGAGATAAATACTGAAAACTAAAAAGCCGTGGCTCTATGATTAATTAAAGGAATCATCTCAAATTTAGAAAATTGCTTAAATAAAAGAAGACACAAAATTGCATCAATGTGCCTCCGCATGTTAATTATGGCTATTTTTCCTTGTTTTTCTGCTGCCGCTGCAGCCATGTCCCATCCATCACTTGGCTTCTGGTGTCATGATCAATTGACTGTACCATAAACAACATGTTGTACATGTGGCAAATGATAACATCATTTAACTCAACACAGGGTAAAAAACTCCCTCTTTTTCATCCTTCTCATCTCTCAGAAGAGAAAAAGGACAGCCTTGAATTAATTCCTTACTTATTGAGACAAGCAGACATTTTTTGCAGGCTCTACTGGGGCAGAGAAGCAGGGCTCAGCACAGAACTAGACGCACTAGGAAGCTCCACAGAGGGATCTGTCTGTACCCCGGTGCCCAGATCAGTGCCTGGTGCACAGGAGGGGCTCAGTTGCTGTGTGTTAACCAAATCACCACTCCTAATTTTAGTTTCTCGGATAGGTGGTAAATTTCACAGAGAATTGATGTTCATCACCAGAAGGGATATTTTTACCCTTGGAGGGTAGCGAATCTTTTTTGCTGGCTGAAAATAAGTAAATACAGAAGATCTCATAATGACCTCTGCTTAACCGACACCCAACTCCCTGTGAAATTAACTGATGGTCTTCCATTTCTTGTCTAATACTTGGTGACTGAAGCTTACGGCACACTGAATGCATATAGCCAGTCGCCCAGTCAGCATTATGCCCTTCCTCTGCTCCCTCGGTTAGCGGTATGCCTGTATTCTTACCAAGAGCCAATTGTGTTTGTTTCCAAGTCTCTTCCATCTAGTTGTCCTTAAGATTGTAATTATAGAATTTAATTAAATATTACATAAACTGATGATACATATAAGGAAAAAGGTTTTTTTTTTCCTATGAAAAATAAGTTGAAAGCTCTGGAGGAACTCAATAAAGTCAAGTGCTTAAAAAGTCTATATGTTAGATTAGTAGGCGAGACACCTGTAAATGATTGAAAAGAAGTAAACATCTAGAAGAAATGCACTTTCAACTGTAAAGAAACTAAATCTGGAAATAATTGGTGATGTATGAGTTGTGTGACTGTGCTTGATGCAAGAAAGACAATGTGCAACTCCAATTGGCGAACACCCACTCAAAGAAAGTACACAAAGTTTCAAGGGAAAAGAAATATTTAAGACATGTATGTATATTTGAAAATGGTTTGCTGCTTTCATAAACTTTTTACAATTAACCAGTCAGCTATTTTTCCCGATTGGTAGGTAGCATTAGGAAAAAAATTTAGTAAATTGAAAGAGAATTAAGGCCACACAAAATCAGCAGTCTGTCTTTGCAGTGAAATCACAATGATTGGAGGTCACACCCTTGGAGATTGCAACAATATGGGAGCTTAGCGAAGCACCCCCAAATGAAATGTGACCCAGGCCAACATGCTTCTCGTGGAAGGGGATGGTGCCCTTAACGACAAATACATATTGCAATCCGCTTGTTGTTTGTCTTATCCATATCTCTTGCTCTCTCTTTACAAAATGTTTTATTTGGAAAAAATTTCAAGCTTATGGAAAGATGCAAATGTAATGAACTTCCACATAAGCTTTACTAGATTCACCAGTGTTAACATTTTACAAGCATTGCTTTCTCTCTCTTTCTACACACCCCTCCCCACTATGCACACGATTCTTCTTCTCCTTCTGCTCCTCTTCCTTCTTCTTTTATACTTGCTAAATGATTTGAGATGCCGCGACTTTTATCCCTAAATATTTCTGCGCCTGTCTCTTAAAAACAAGAATATTCTTTTACATACTCACCATATAATGATCAGATTCAGGAAACTTAACATTGATATAATAATATTCTGTAATATATAGTTCATATTTAGATCTCATATCACTAATATCTCTTATATCATTCTCTTTTTGATCTAGGATCAAATCCAGGCTAACTCATTGTGCTAAGTCTCTTTTAATCTGGAATAGTTCCTCAGCCTGTAGCTGTCTTTCAGAGCACTGACATTTTGAAAGAGTACCTAGCAACTTATTTTGTAATATGCCCCTCAATTTGTGTTTGTCTGACCCTTTCCTCGTCGTTACTTTCAGGTTATGCATTTTTGGTAGGAATACTACATAAGTAATATTGTGTCCGTCTTAATGCGTCATATGAGGAGGCAAGCGATGTCAGTTTGTCTCATTATTGGTGATGTGAGCTTGGATTGTGTGGTTATGAACCATCTACTATAAAGTTATCACTTTTTTCTTTGTAATTAGTATTTGGAAACTCTGTAAATATGCTGTTTCCCATCAAACTTTCACCTAATTGTTTTATCATCCTTTGATAATTCTTGTCTGAGTCAGCTGTTACTATTATGGTTGCAAATGGTGTATCTCTTTCTTTCTACCTCCCTACTCCCAAATGGAGAAATCCAAGAATTTGCTAGAGCTTGTAGGTGGGATCGGGAAAAACATGTAATCCCTCCCTGCCTCCCACTTGGCCAGTGAAGCAAAAATGGATTCCTTAATCTGTTCAGTTTGCCCACAAATTGCATTGTAGATTGTTGGGGATGTCATATCCCTGGATATTCTTCCTTCCTTCTTCCTTATGCCAACCCCCACAGTTTCTTAGTGCTTTAAACCCCTCAGCTCCCCATCCCTCATGTTTCTGCCATTTCCTGTGTCCAGCCTCACAAGACAAGAGACAGTCATTTTCTTCTCTATCCAGTTTTTTTGCTAAATAGATTGGGGGGAAAGGGGTAGCTGTGAGAGCATCATGCCATGAGGGTCAAGGAAGAGAGGGAAAAGAAGCCCCTCAGAGGTCTGTCCTCAGAGTGGAATATCTAAAACACAGAATCGGATATCTTGCCTTAGGAAGGTTGATCTCCTGATAGTATGGCATCTCGTTTGATGACCTTTTATCCTGAGTGTCTGTCTACTCCCCAGCCTTGCGGTCCTTTTTTTGCTTTATTTAACGCCTACATGTACTAGTGCTTTACTTGGTTGATCTCATTCACATTCACATTTACCTATGTTATAGGTACTGTTGTTAGAGTCTCCATTTCACCTATGAGGAAACCGAGGCTTAAAGAGGTTGGTCTATGATCATATAGCTGATAACCAAGGCAGTCTGTTTACAGAGGCCGCTCCTTTTGCTGCCATGTTTTCTGAGAAGTGAGGAAAATAAGTGGCAGAAAGCTCATGCACATAAATATGGAATTACCTTCTGGCTCTCCAGCTAGAGTTTACTGAGTAAATTTTGAACAAAATTATGCTTTCCAATGTAATAATCTTGGTGATATGGTTTCCCCCTGACAAGTGGCAACTCTTCTCAAATTATAGCTGATTCTCATGAGAAATAACAATGGCCACACTGACAGATGGCAGCTGGACAGCCGGAAAGGAATCAACAGAGTGTCCCAAATGGCCCACTATAGAGCAGCTGTAGTGAACATCCTGGCACACCCAGTCCCCGAGACAACAGCTCAGAGCAGTGAAAGCTACTCCCACACTGAGAAAACTGAAAAAAGAAGAAAATCATGCATTGTGTTCCATTAATCTCTTTTGACATAAAAATTTACTTTTGCGCATCTGCTCTTAACTCTGATAATAACGGGATAGAGTGGTCTGGGGAAAGTCACTTCATCTCAGCTGCAAAATAAGGAAGCAGGATTCAGTGATCTCTAAAAGGTCCCCTCTAGTTTCGTGAATCTAAACGTGAGTTGTTATTATAATCATCTATTTCTAGAATATCAATAACTTCTTTGTTCATGTGACACACAAACATGACCTACACTGAAGTTAATCCTGATGTTCAAATCACAGTAAAATTCTTTAAGACAGTGCTCTCCTAATTGGTTCCTGGAGCAGACACTTTTGCTGAATAAATTCTCCCAAGACAAGGAAGGACTCTGCAATTATTACCATATTCAGAAGAGGAATGCATCACCTCATGAAAATGTTAATGGGCAGCATTAATTGGAAGCAGAGGTCAGGCTGGGAGTTCCCTGTAGATCCTGGGAGCCCCAGAGGACTCTGGCCAAGAGAGAGCACATCTCTCTAGGACAGTATTTTAAGCCCCTTTTAAACTACCTGCTCTTCTTCCTTTCCGTTTACTCTGTGTCTGCCTGTGTTCTTAGCTTCCATTTCCTCGCTCTCTGCCCCTCTTCTCTTGAGTAGTATGTTCCTCATCTCTGCTATATATATCTAGCGTGAGCATTAAGTATCAGTGATGCAAATGAAAGAGAACAAAACCAGGAAAAATGTTGACTTCAAAGGAAGCAATAACGAGACATCAACCTGAAAATTGTGTAAGAATCGACTGTAATGTCTGCTATAAGGCATATCATACATGAGGATTCATCTTCCCCCTGGCTCTGTCTAGCTATTGTCTTTCCTTTGAGAGGTCAATTCGCAATTAAAAAATACAAACCAGGGGGCCGACCTGGTGGCGCAAGTGGTTAAGTGTGCGCACTCCGCTGCAGTGGCCCCGGGGTTCGCAGGTTCGGATCCCAGGCGCGCACCGACGCACCGCTTGGCAAGCCGTGCTGTGACGGTGTTCCATATAAAGTGGAGGAAGATGGGCACGGATGGTAGCCCAGGGCCAGTCTTCCTCAAGAGAAAAGGGGAGGATTGGCAGATGTTAGCACAGGGCTGATCTTCCTCACAAACAAAAAAACAAACTAATCATCGTAGCTTAATTTTAACTCTGTCTTTGCTTTTATTTCTTTTGCTCCCTCTTGAAAATTAAGCTATCCTACTATATTTTACTTATTTTTGTCAGCTGCCTCACATTATTTTTAGAACAAGAGGGATTCAAGCAACAACAAGCATGAACAATTTGTCCAGTTGTGAAAAACAGTCAATGTATTTTTATTATCCATAATGGTAATCAACACTTATACAGTAGGTACTATTTGCCAGGCACTGTTCTATCATTTCATGTATATTGACTCACTTATTTTTCCAACACCCCTGGGAGTTAAGCACCGCTATTTCCCCCTCCCACCTCTTGAAGGGCAGGAAATTGAAACCTAGAGCAATTAAGTAACCCTTGCAAAGTCACACATTTAACGAGTGGTGGAACAGGGACTCGAAATCATGTACTCTGGGTCCAGACTCCAGACCTTTGACCGCTGTGCGATGCTGCCTCCCTTGGGTGCACTATTATGGATGTGATGAGTGAAAACATATGAACAAACCCATCAGTGCTCAGTGAACTGGAACCAGCTATTCTGGAGATAGTGCCTGCACACAACTACTCTTCAGGAACCAGAATACGTATAGATTTAAATACAACCTAATCAGTTTCCTAAGCCCCAGGAGATCCTACTAGAGAGTCCAGCTTTAACATGGGTTATTGGTTTTGATTTTGCAAAAGACTTTTCTAAAATGTCTGTTGGTCTCTTCTGGTTAAACTCTGATAAGAAATATGCTTCCCTGAAACTCTCACCTTCTCTTGGGCATTTTAGATGTCTCATCTTCCTCTTGTTTATCTCCTATGGCTGTCCTCTGTCACAGCTTCAGCTCTTTTACCTGATAGGCAGTAGTTCAGTTGCCTCCAAAGCAGTGCCATCTGGGACTGTTTCAACCTGAAGCCTCATTGGCTCTTTTGTCAGAGAGTAAAGCCCTCTTGGCTCAGAGACAGGGAGTGGGGGCAGTTGACGGATCCTGCATCCCTTTGAGGACTACACATTGAAGGGTTTACTTGAGATGTCCATTCACTTCAAAGCTGAACTGTGTCACTTCTGTGCTAGCCCAGGTTATACTGCAGTCAGCCTTGCTTAGGGCAACATGGAGGGACACTTCGACTTTTATATTTGTGGGTATTGTCCTGGCTTAACTTAAAATCCTAGCTGACTCCAGGTCCTCTGGTGTGCTGATGAGAATGTCCAGGTAGAAGGAAAGAGATGCAAATTTTCCTTTGAAATTCGACCATTGGCTTGGCCTCTACTCAGCAGCAGCCAATAGAGCCAGCAATGGTTTTGAGTTGTTTTTCTCTTGAGCCCACAATGCTTTTAGGTAGGGGTGATGGCGAAAATAAGGGAGCAAATATAAATGTTGCATTGGTTACATGCAGTTTGTACAGAAGGATAAGTTTGTTAGCACTTAAGTCTTAACCAAGGAATAGCTTTACAAGGCAGGGGCCTCCATGCGTGGAGGAAGCCTACTTCTCTGGAAATCATTAAAAGTCAATTTCAAATTTTCTGTCTTTAATGATATCCCAACAGTGTGGCTTCCTTTCGAGCATGATTATTTTGAGTGGCTGCGATAGTTGAATTGTCCCTGCCCATGTTTTCTTAGGGATAGTTTCTCGTGACACAAAAATGGCTCAGTGACTTCTGTTCAGCTGACAACTTGTTATATGTTTGTCAGATTGTGACACGGTCCTTATGCACATGGTTGTGTGTGTGGTGGACTGTGTTTTGTACCTTTCCCACCTTAGTTAGGATAACTATTACCAGTTTTCCCTGGCTGGTCCAAATTTATACCTGTTGTCCCAGCATAATTACGAATAATGCTTTTTTCCCTCTAAAAATTGTCCCAGTTTGGATGGCAAATTATATGGTTATATTATTTCTAGGGAACCCAGAACAGATGTCATCCAGTGGACATCCACTGTGATATGGATGTCCATATCCATATGAAGAAAAATGAAGTTTAGAAAAACTTCTAAAAAGCTTCTTCTAAACCCTGGATTTTCCCAGGATGATGGGACAAGTAATTTAAAAATCCCTCTGAGCCTCAGTTTCCTCATCCATAGAATAGAAATAATAACACCTCTTAGTGTTTTTATAAGAATGAACTGGTCAATATATATGTGAAAACACCCAGAAGTGTCCATGGAACCCAATAGGGAGTTATGATGTTTGTTTCAAGACAAAGTTTTTTCACCTGAGGTGAGGATAGGACTAGATTGTACTAGCTGCAGTTTAAATGAATTTTTGTGATGGAAATGGGGAGAGAATTAAGTGAAAGAAGAGAGCTAGAGGGTAACGGAGGAAATGAATTAGAAGTACTTCTAGTGCAGGACACAGGAATGCTGATTTTAAATGTAGCATGGAAATTACTTCCACTCAGGGCTGTGTAATAATTGCCCACGGATCCTCCAGGACAGGTCTGAGGTTTCTCTAGGTATTTCACGTCTTGAGGCTTTTGACACTTTTCTATGCTTCAGCCCCTTTCTCACGTTCTTTTGAAGCAAGTTCAGCTTCCTGTGAAAACATGGCATTTCCATGGAGAGGCTTGTGGGTGCTCTGGGACTTGAGTCTCCAATAACAGAAGAAAATTAATCTGGGAAAAATTAAAAAAAACCAGATTGCCATGCTGGCAAGACCAAGAGAAAAGTTGATCCAGACACAACCATTCTTAGGCAGTTGGTTTCAGCTGCTTAAACATGAGTTACCATAAAGTAACAGGGGTCATGTATCTGCCAGAGGTGAAGGTCCAGACACAACCAGGTTCTACTTTTTCCTCTATCTATGACCCATTTACTACATCACCTAGAATAAAGAAAACTACAGGAGAAATTAGAGCCTTTAACATGTTTTTACCTGTTAGTCCTCATCATCCACATAGTACGTATTTATTATGGGAAATATTATCCATGTTTCTATCATCCAAAAGCAACCACTTTTTGGCATGTTTTACTTGGTCATATTTCTACAATTTTGTATTCGCTTTTTTTTTTTTGCTCACAGTATGTCTTAATTTTACCATGTTGAAATTCCATTGGATGAATTTTCCAAAACTTATGTATTATTCTCCAAATGTTAGATTTCATTTGTTTCAAATTTATGAAATATCCATGTTTGTGTATAAATTCTTGTCTGCATTTGGGATTATTTCTTTAGTATGGAAATTAAGGAAGAGGAATTATAGGTCAAGGTATGAACCTTTTAAAGTTTATGTATATTGAAAAGCTGAGAAGCTGTTTTAAAATACCGCTATCAGTTCACAATTAATCATTTTAACAATATGTAGTAGGCACTGTCTAAGTATAATTATTACAATTAATCCTCATATCCCTCTGTAATATATTGATTGTTTCATGGTCAAGCCAGCATATAGGTTAATCTGGATTTTTAAATATAAAAATTCTGGTTTAGACAGAGAAAGACAAACACCACATGATTTCACTCATAT
Organism: Diceros bicornis minor; assembly: GCF_020826845.1. Classification (NCBI taxonomy): domain Eukaryota; kingdom Metazoa; phylum Chordata; class Mammalia; order Perissodactyla; family Rhinocerotidae; genus Diceros; species Diceros bicornis. The sequence goes on from NC_080740.1 coordinate 33,153,591, forward strand.
GTGGAAGATAAACTAACATACAGACAGAACAGTTTGGTGGTTACCAGGGGGAAGGGAGTTGGGGGTGGGCACAAGGGGTGAAGGGACGCATTTATATGGTGTGACTGACAAACAATAATGTACAACTAAAATTTCACAATGTTATAAACTATTATGACATCAATTAAAAAAAAAAATTCTGGTTTCTCCTAGACTCAGTACCGATCGCATTGGTTGACTCTGGTACTCTTGTGGTTTCTCATGGCTTGATATTTTTATGGGAGTCTTGATGGTCCCTTTTCTTGCTCATCAGAGTACTCAAATTTTTTAAAAACAAGGCTGGCAACAGGAAGGGAAGAAGGACAGAAATTTCTTCCTCTAGAAACAGCTTAAGAAGTCTCAGGTGGGCTACACTTTTGGTATTTGCAGCATATTTCCACATAAATTGTGGAAAAGATGTTTTAGTTTTAAAAAGAATGATTTTTATATTCCGTTAGCTTCTCTGAATGAGCATTGTAAAAATTGGGCAGAAATCTTGCAATGGATTTCCATAAGTGGGGGCTGAGGATTTGTGGTTGCTTTGTGTCTCTTTGAGGTACAAGCTCAGGTCCAAAGTGACAGCTCCTACCACTCAGCAGCTCTCTCAGAACACGTCGTTGGTAGGGAGAAACCTCTTCCCTCAGAGGAGAATAACTCTCTGAGTCATCTTTCTCCTTCTCTGGTGAAGAAAAAAGCCCCTGGCCGAGAGAGAAGACTCCCTCAGAACCAAGATCAGGCCTTGGACTTGGATGATGGTGCCGCCTCTGAAAGCAAGGACCTCGTCAGACCCCAGGCCCTGTGCTATGACTTAGCAATGCCTGGCTGATGGGGGGACTGCAAACTAATTTTCTTTGGGAAATATAACATTCAAGTTTCTACTCTGTTGAATGATGAGAGAAGAATACTAATTTTGAGCTCAGACAGTTTTTGGTCAAGATGGATGTATTTAGAGTTGACTTTGGTGCTTTCTACAACTTCAATAGCATTTTGACCAACGTTGTAAACTTTTCTTCTCCTGGCTTAAACATCCTCTGTTTCTTCAATAATTATTCTGATAAAGTAGTTTCTAGAACTTTCCCTCTGGTCAGCCCTCCTCCATATCTCCACCAAGGTTGTTGGTCTCATCTGGAATGTATGTAGTTAGCCAACATTTTTCTTGAAATATTGTGTCTGCATTAACATAATGCTTCATGTGTTGTCTAGCATGGCAAGCCCACAGTCTAATAGTACAGTATATTCATGTGATCAGGATGATGCTATTCAGATAGTCCAAAGTTAACTTGTCCTCTGCCCCTGACACACCATACTATTTGCTTATAAAAATATCTGTTGTCTGCTTTGGCCATGGGAGTTATGGCCAAGACAATCTCAAGTCTCTTCTTTCTGAACTTGTAAAATTGCCTTTTCTTTTTTCTATTTATTTGGATGTAGGCTGTTACATCTATTTCATTTCAAATGCATCTAGTTTAAGTCTGAGGCCTTGGTATCATACTGTCTACCCAGAAGGTGCTTAATAAATGCTTTGTTAACAAAATGCTTAATATATGCTTTTTAAATAATGAGGTGACCATAGAGTCTTTCTGCTATTGTTAGAAGTAGCTTTAATTCTTCTCATCCTTTCCTTTTCCTTTTCACTGTATTTAAAATTCTTCCTGAAGTTGTCACTGTAGAAATCTATTCCTCTTTCATCTCCCTATTTGCATTAATGAAATACCAGAATGTGTCTCTAATGGTCTTAGGGCTACATTTTAAAAGAAAGGAAAAAGAAGGAAGTTAAGCATGCCTCGCCCTCCTTAATAATACATGTTTTCTAATCTTTGGATAGTTTATTATTTAGAAACTGTGGGCTCTAGTATCTTTCCTATAGCAAACAGAAACAGCATAGGGTAAATCAGAATGATTAGCATGCAAGGGGCTGATTCTGGGATATTCACTATAGCTTGTCCTTTCAATGTGTCTTCTTCTGACATCTTCACCCTGGGTATCCCGGCAACAGAGCACTTCACAAAAACAAAAGTCCCATAGACACTGTTTGCTGAATTCCATCAGAATAATAAAAAGACTGTTTTAATGAAGCATTTGCTGAAGACAGTAATTTAGAAAAATAGCAGGACGGCAGCTAAATGTACTTGATTCAAAAGTGACTGACATTGAAGGAAGCCTCAGTCCAAGGATGGTGTGTTTGGGTCAGATAATTTCTCAACCATTGCAGGAAGACAGGAGAATGAAAAAGAGATGATTTATGAGCTAAAATGGGAAGTAAACCAACATGAATGTACTAGAGTAATAAGAGATCCCTAAAAGGGCCTGTTTATACAATGTGGGGCACAAGTCTCCATACAAGCTAGAGATGTGCCTGCGCTGCCTTGTGAACAACCTTAGAAGAGACCTCTCCCAGCTGCACATGGAGCCCCTGTCTCCCCAGCACTCCATTTGCTCTCTAGCCGAGTAGCAAGCTGGGTACCCAGGGTGGCACACCAACTCTTTCTAGGCCTTTGGGCATCCAATAACCTTAGTGAGACAAGGGAACTTCTGAACCACTTGGCGCAGTGATAATGCTGTCAACGGTCCCCTCTGGGCCTTAGCAGATTAGTTAAAGCACCTTCCTCAGACTCCGGCTGTCTTCTTGCTCAGGCACTGGGGAGAGGAGGCCACAGTGCATAAGAGAATGGTTAACCTGATCTGTCTCCTATTTTGTCAGACTTGTCCTACGGTTCCATAACTCCTGTGCGACTAAAGGGTTGACCACATTGGTAGAGGGACTATCTGCTCTTTCTGAGGGCAAAAGTTAGGATATGTCATCTCACTGCAAGGCTGATGTCTTTGTTGAACAGAATTCAGGACTCACAGGGAAGACTTTAGGGAGTAGAAGTTTTGGCTCCTCAAAGAAGTGGAATCCAAGCAGGCTATGTGCTAAAGTAGATGCATTTTGACAGTGTGCCCAGCCCAAGAAGCCCCTCCTGGTGCCTACCCTCTCACCAGTCTCCTTCCCCAACTCTCAGAGATTGCTACTGGCAGCTCTCTTTGTACTGTATTATCATACCCCAGCCCCCATTCCAGGCCACAGCTGATTGGACCAGGATCAGGCCTCTGACCCCATCTGTCTAGTCAGCCTCTCTCACCTGGGAATTTGGAAATGAAATTCAGCAACACTTGTCAGTTCAGCTGGTTTTTTGAACTGAGGACATTTACACTTGGAGGGCCGAATTCTGCAGACATGCAAAAGCAGAGACGGAAATGACATAGGCACACAGCAAAACTAGATGAGAGAACATGGAGAGAGAGAGAGAGAGAGAGAGATGGAGGGAAGGAAAAGGAGTGAGAGAGAGAAGCTGTCTTGATTCTTGGTGGCTTTCCAGTTTCTAGGTCCAGTTTTTTCTGACATTCAACTCTGCTTGTTTCCCTTGGGTTCTATGCAAGACCTACGCCCGAGACTCTATTTGGCCTAAGCTAATTTGAGTGGGTTTTGCTTAATTACAGTGAAAAAAAAAAAGAGCCTTGACCAAGACAAACTGATCAAAGAAAGCTTCAGGACTGGAATCCAGGCCTCATCTCCCCAGGCCAATGTTTTGCCCGCATTACTGGACCTTCTGCCTGTTGGCTCAGCTCCAGACCACAAAGAAAGGATCTCTTTCCTTTGGCAGCTCTGCTGTGTCCTCGTGGTGCCAAAGGAGCACAGGCCAGAAGTTTTTCCTTGAGTAGTCCTACCCTCCAGTGCTTTGCCCCAGATTGTTCTCACTTTGGATGATCTACTGATACCCAGTGCTCATCCCCACTCAGCTTGGAACAGAAATCGTTAGTGTGGCCCCCTCCGTACAACCCACCTGAAAAACCCTTGATTCCTGATTCCTGTATGACCTCTAACCACCTCAGGATCAGTTTCTGGGAGCTCCTACCTGAGAGGCTTCAGATGATGCCTTCTACCCCTTTGGTAAGGTCACTTGAGAATCATTGGTGGAGAAGAATCTCAGACAGGCTCTCACTTACTGCTCTAAGATGCCAGCTTTTGTTGTTTTGTTATTGTGTGCCATTAGGATAGAGTAGCCTGACATTCTGAGCAAGGCTAATTGTTGCGGGCAGGAGGGAAACGGGAGGAAAACTGGGCTTCTGATCATGTCAACGGTGTTTCTGTAGCTCCTGCTGTGGCAGGACCCCTCTCTCCAGGACAAGGCAGATTGCATGCTTTTGGCATGAGTAAAAGCCAGTGCAGTTTTGATCTCTGCACAGAAGAGCTTCCTGCATAATTTATGGCTTTAGAATGGGCAGTCATAGATTTCTGGGCAGAAAAGGAGGCTAATATATTCTTGTGAAGCAAAGAATCGAATTAGTGGCATAAATGGTACTTGAGAAGCACCTGACCATTCCCGTACTAATCAAAAAAAGTCCAAGTGATGCTGATTATACTTGAAACAATTTTGGGGGGCCTAATTTGGCCCGCCAAAATTCAGAAATTCAAAATTTGGACTGCTGGCTTCAGTCTCTCATAGGGCGTGAAACTTGGTTAAGAGGGACAGCTTTAGTCCTTTTGTGACCATTGTCACAGCAACACTTTTTTTCTTTCTGAAAAATGGAGCAAGTTCTGTTCACAGAAACCAATGTATTGCTAGAGAGAGCCAGGACATCAACATCAAAATGGGCTGGAGTCTTTGAAATGACTATCCTCTTTCCTTATCTATGCATTAACTTCCTGACCTCCTCCTTCAAAATACATGCGGACACATACAAACACACACTCATGTTTATATGCACAGGCACATACATACTCACACAACAATAATAGTCCCTTTGATAAAATAAATTCTCAAACTTATCTAATATTAGGATGAGAAGGGGCTTTAAAGGCTGTGCTGGTTATCTATTGCCATGTTACACATTACCCCACAATTTAGCAGCTAAAAAAGAGTAACCATTTATTATCTCACAGTCTGTGGGTAAGGAAACTGACATGGCTTGCATGCCTCTGGCTCAAGGTGTCTGACAAGGCTGCAATCAAGGTGTCAGTCTAAGGTGCCATTGTCTCATGTCTCAACTGGGGGAAGGATCTGCTCCTAAGCTCACTTGCCCTCCAGGCAACCACATCTCTGCTCTGCCTGCATAACTCTTGTACAAGAAGCTTAGTCACTCTTAAAGCAGCTCTCTCCATTGCATTTTTAGAATTTCCTTAGATTGAACCATAAAATCTATGTTCTTATAGTGGGCATGTTTTGTTTGCGACTGCCTGGCTTCCTTTTCTTTTCTGGTACTGGCATGCCACTTTTCCATTGGAGGCTCGCTCTTCCCTATCCTTAGTCCAGTTTTGGGATGGGCAAAGAATCCAACCCCGGACAATGGGAATTTTGTATTTTCTTGGTCACAGTGATTGGTTCAGGAATGGGTACCTGCCTCACGCTGACCCAGTTGACATGCCCTGAGATCTCTTTTTACCATTTCTGTGAACCTCCTCCCCTCTCTGCCCCTGCACCTTCACTGTGTTTTCAAGGGCCAGCCATGGTAATTCTTCTGAGGCCCATTCTCTACCCCAGTCACTTTGCCCCAACCACAGGGAACTGGAGGTGCCCAGAAATTTAGATTAACCTCCTGTTCTTATTTTTTACAATTTTGACCAGTATTTTTAAAAAAACAATTCTAGAGGCCGGCCCGTGGAGCAAGCAGTTGAGTGCGCGCACTCTGCTGCGGTGGCCCGGGGTTTGCTGGTTCGGATCCCGGGTGCGCGCTGATGTACTGCTTGTTGAGCCATGCTGTGGTGGCATCCCATATAAAGTAGAGGAAGATGGGCATGGATGTTAGCTCAAGGCCAATCTTCCTTAGCAAAAAGAGGAGGATCGGCATCAGATGTTAGCTCAGGGCTGATCTTCCTCACAAAAAACAAAAACAACAACAAAAAAATAAAATAAAAAAACAATTCTGTTGAGCTACAATTCACATACCACACACTTTACTCATTTAAATGTTCAATAGTTCTTAATATATTCACAGATATGTGCAACCATCATCATAGTCAACTTGAGAACATTTCATCACCTCGTAAAGAAACCACACATCCTTTAATTATCACCCCTCTATCCCTCCAGTCCCCACCCCATCCCTAAGCAACTGCTAATCAACTTTCTGTCTCTATTAATTTGCCTATTCTGACATTTCATATAAATTGGATCATATGTGGTATCCTGTGACTGGCTTCTTTCACTTAGTGTAATGTTTTCAATGTTCATCCATGTTGTGGCATGTACCCCTGCTTCATTCATTTTTGTGGCCAAATAATATTCCATTGTATAGATATACCATATTTTGCTTATTTGTTCATCAGCTGATGGGCATTTGAGTTGTTTCCACCTTTTGGCTACTATGAATAATGTTATTGTAAACATCCATGTATATGTTTCCGTGTGGACATATGTTTTCATTTCTCTTAGGTATATACCAAGGAGTAGAATTGGCTGGGTCACAAGGTTACTCTATTTTAATTGTTTGAGAAATTGTCAGACCATTTTCCAAAGTGCACACCATTTTACATTCCTATCAGTAGTGTATGAGGGTTCTGATTTCTCAGCATCCTCACCGATACTTGTTATTATCTGACTTTTTGATTCTAGCCATCCTAGTGGGTATGAACTGGTAGCTCACTGTGGTTTTAATTTACATTTCCTTGATAACTAATGATGTGGAACATTTTTTCATGTGCTTTTTGGCCATTTGTATATCTTCCTCAGAGAAATGTATGTCTATTCAGGTCCTTTGCCTATTTGTTTTTTTGGTGAGGAAGATTGGCTCTGAGCTAACATCTGTTGCCAATATTCCTGTTTTTGCTTGAGGAAGATTGGCCCTGAACTAACATCTGTTGCCAATCTTCCCCTGTTCTGTATATGGGATGCCACCACAGCATGGCTTGATGAGCGGTGTGTACGTCTGTGCCCAGGATCCAAACCCGTGAACCCTGGGCCCCCAAAGTGTAGCATGCGAACTTAACCACCATGCCACAGGGTTAGCCCCCTTTGTCTATTTATTAAGTGAGTTCACTCACCCTGTTGACCAAGAGCTTTTTGATGTAAGAAGATGGAAAGCCTAGCTGCGTTCCCTTAGTCTGAGACAACTCTGAGGCATGGTTTTCTCTCCAGAGTTCCTCTGAAGAATCAGGTAGAAGCAAACACTCTGTGAGACTTTTGCCTTCTTCCTTTCTCTATCAGATTCCTCTGGGAGTATATGGTAGCTTGTCTTGAAAACTGACTGCCTTCAATTCCTTCCTTCTCTATAGGCACGTGTCATTCTTCCACTGCCCCACTGACAGGCAGAGTCTCTGCTCCATCGACTTGAATCTGGGCTGGCTTCTGACAACTTTGTCCAACAAAACACAATAGAAGGGATGTGTCCCATTTCTGGCCTGAGACTTAAGAGCTTAAGCAGTTTCACATTCTCTCTTGAGTAATTATGTAAGAAGTCCAAGTGGTAGTTAGAATTTTATCCAGCCTCTTGGCTTTTCAAAGTTTTTCAGACCCATTCAGTTTTATTTGACTAGAAAAGATTTTTTTTTTCATTGAAAATTAGTTTTTGTTATAGAAAATCTGGAAAATACAAAAACAACTTATGGGGGGAGAGATGAATAGGCAGGGCACAGAGGATTTTCAGGGCAGTGAAAATACTCTGTATGATACCGTAATGATGGAAACATGTCATTAGACATTTGTCCAAACCCATAGAATGTAAGATACCAAAAGTGAACCTTAAGATAAACTATAGACTTTGAATAATTATAATGTGTCAATGTAGGTTCATCAATTATAGCAGAGATATCACTCTGATAAAGGAAATTGGTAATGAGGGAAGCCATGCATGTGTGAGGGCTGGGGGTATATGAGACATCTCTGTACCTTCCTCTCAATTTTGCTGTGAACCTAAAACAGCTCTAAAAAAATTAAAGCTTTAAAAAAAAGCATAAATAAGATAATAAAAATCACTGGTAATATACTTCTCAGTGGTAAGTACTGCTAACATTTGGTATATATCCCTGCAGTTTTACCTGTGCTAATAAATCCATATCTAGCCATCATTTGTCTACCAATCAATTTATCTTCATGTATTTTATCAAAAATGTTTGGCTTGATTTATATGTACTTTTCCAAACTCTGTCAAGTTTTGACCAGGGTCATTATTCTCCTGGTCTTAGAAGCCTAAGACACTCTGACAAAGTATTAGAAGGTATTTGAGTTCAAGAGTTATAAACTGAGAAAGAAAGCATGGAGGAGGGAATTGTGAAAGGAGAGGGAAGAAGAGCCACGATTTCTCTCTTAAATAAAATCTCTAATCCTTGGCACACCCAGTATTTCTATCTTTTTATTCTCAAAACTGGGTTTTTTCATCTTCAAAAGACCCATTTTTATTAAGAGAATGGAATTCATGAGCTGCAGAAGAAATTCTCCATGTGAAAGCACTTACTCAGCAGATGCCCCATTGCCCAAAACACTTAGTCTAAATAAACAGAGACACAACCAACACATATCTGCAAGTTTTAGATGATGAAACTTTAAGATAATGAGTTCTGCTTCAGGTAGCACAGGGTGAAATAAAATCACAGAAGACTATTCTCAAACATTGACTGCAAGGCCTGGGGGTTAATTGCATGGATGGGAATGGAGGTGCTGGGGTAGAACAGATCAGAATGCACTGGCTAGTGTGGATGCTGGATGCCCGGCTACGGGTCCCATGGAGGAGAACAGCTAGTCCATTAGCAGCATGTCCTAAGTAAAGGCCATGAGTCATTTGTAGATCTAGAGCTATATAAAATAAAACATTAGATAAAACATCTGTTCTGTTAGGATGGTCAGGGCATGAGCACAAACCAGGGGAGAAGGACATACTGACAAGTGCAAACTATTGTAGCTATGAAGAGTCAACAGAAAGTTGATTCCAAATATATCTGTAGTGGAAATCTATGTAAAATTCAAGAAAATCTATTTTTCCACCTTCTTGCAACAGCATAAATAGAGAGGACATGAGTTAAAGGTAAAGCATCCTTTGGGGAATGCAGTGGTTACCTCCTTTACCTTATGAATATTGAAAATGCCATTTGTTACATCCAAACTTAGAAGAGTGGAGGTATGGGGCTCTCCATGAATCATCTACTTTCTTTCTTGCTCTCTTCTGGCGCAAGAAGGCTGGTCTCTTTTTCCTAGTTGGAGGATGCTGGCTTTGAGGCTTGCCAACACTCCCTGTACTCCCATGTCCGCTGGATGGCACTGTCATATTTTATAGTTTCTCACAACTTATTATGTCCAAGTTTCCTGCCATTAATCACCAAAGCCTGCCATCTTCACATTTCTGAAATATAATCTAATGAATTTATATCCACTGAAACACCCCTCTTCTTGGCTGCTGTAGTGCTGGAAAAGGAATATATATTTCTGGCAAGTTGCCTGATCAAATGCAATTCCACCAAGAAAGAATAACCATCTCAATTCTAGCATCATTTTTTTTTTTTTAAGGAAGATTTGCCACGAGCTAACATTCATTGCCAATCTTCCTCTTTTTGCTGAGGAACATCGTCCCTGAGCTAACTCTGTGCGCATCTCCTCTATTTTGTATACGGGATGCTGCCACAGCATGGCTTGATCAGTAGTGCATAGGTCTGCACGTGGGATCTGAACCTGTGAACCCCAGGACCGCTGAAGTGGAGCGTGGGAACTTAACCACTACGCCACCGGGCCAGCCCTGAGCATCATTTTTTTTTTAGAGAGCATTTTTGCAAATTTGGGATTATTGTAGCATTAACTAGAAAGACCTTTACTTTATTAGATAGCAACTATTGACGTTGTTAGGCTTCCTAAGCTGAATTGAGGCTGAATGACTGGTTGACAGGCTGGGTATTGTAAAAATTTCCCTGACCATGATGGTTTACCTCGACGACTGTCAGCATTTGGACAAAACAACGTCCAAACCCAATTACATGCAAAAACAACAGATGCGTGTTAGAAAGTGGTAAAGTGGAGATGTATACCAAATTTAGGGCTCTTTGTATAGAATAAATTCCAATCATAAATATTAGAACTTATTGATTCTAAGATCAGGTAATAAAATGCAAGCTATATGGTTCTTTACTTCACTGTTATTGTATATTCATTTAAATGCTCACTAAATGTCTGCCATAGTGTATCAATTAAGATAGTATTAACAAGTAAGGTTGTGGTGGTGGAGATAAAATGGAGAGGAGAGACTTGAAGGACATTTCTAATATAGAATCCCCTGGAAAGTGATTCTATGTAGAGGAGAAAGAAGGATTTGGATAACTATGAGCTTTTTCTCTTGGGAGACACCATTAACTGAGTTCTGGGAGTGGTTAATTCAAGGTATCTGTGTGACACGAAGAAAATGAAAAATTAACTACCTAACACAGTAAGCCTTAGTGAATTAAAATGTCTGAAGATGTCCCCGCTTCCCCGTGGATAAGCAGGAGTGAGCCTTCCAGCTGGGATTGGGCATGGAATCCCAGTGCTGGTTGCTGGCAGTGCCTGGACATGACATGTGTCTCAGGTGGATTTAAGAGATAGCATCTAGGGGAAAGTATGTTGAAAAGCCAGGCGGATGGTCTAAAGCTCTGAATGAATCTCATTCCAATAAACTCTACTGTGGAAGAAATATCACTTTGTTTTCCGAAGATCAACTTGATTTAGGACTCTGAGTGCCCACTCCTGTTCAATTGGTGTCACATTCCATCTCCGTCATTGGAGCTCCTTCTCCCTCTTGGGATTCCACCAAAGCCTGGGGTGGGGGGAGGACTTACATGATGCCTGCAAAAAAGAAAGTGCGCTGATTTTTAAAGTCTGCTGTGTTCACTGCTGGTATCCTCAGTGCCAGCAAACCCTCAGTGTCTCCTGACATCTGGTGGCTCTCTGTTTTCACATCACATGGGACATGGGCAGTTTTGAAGCCAGGATCCTCTGTGCTTAGGGTGCTGCCCCTTGAATGCCCACAGAACCATCTCTTTCTGAGGTCTTTGTGCCCCCAGGCAGCACCGGAGAGCAAAACCAGGTAGTTCCACTACTCTGGGTACCCACAGCTCTCTCTCCTTCCCCAGCCCAGAGGATCCCCTTCTGCACTTGCTACTTCTCCAAGCCCTCTGCTTCTCCTGTCAAACTCTCTCCTCCTCAGCTGGTTTAGGATTCAGGAAACACAAACCAGGAAATCTAGCAGGCTTCCTGTTTTGCACTGTGCCATGTACCTGCCCTAAGGCAATGAATCAAAGTGCTAGCTACCTGCTTTGATGAGGGAAGAAAAAGAGGAAACAACAGGAAGAAATCTATTTAAATTAATACCTCAAAATATTACGTGGCTGCTTCAGTCATGAACCTGAAGGGGCTGGGCAGAGAGAGAGATTCTGGGTTTGAAGACAGTGCAATGAAAAGCCTGAGGAACCCACAGAGTGCAGGCTTGGAGAAGTAGGAGATGAAGCTTGAAATAATTCCTTCAGCTGGGGTGGAAGTGACTATCTCTCACATCTCTTCACAGGATGTTCAGGGTTCCATGGAAATGAGGGGAGAGACAGCAGCATGAATTTTTCTTTCTGTGTTTGCATTTGAAAGAGCTAAGAGAGTAGAGGTGTACCCTCAAAAGGAAGTTGGGTGTACCCTACTTTCTGCAGATGGATTGATCTTCTCTTGCATGTCTGCTTCCTCGTACACCTTGCCCCTCCCAGGCCCCGGAGCTCAATGCACTCATAACCTAGGGCAAGTCAGAGTTGGAAGGCTGGGGTGAGCAGAAGAGCGATATTAGTTGATCCACTGCTGGGCTGGACTCAGTTATTGATTAACTTGGAGCAGAGAAGACACAGCTGATGGTGCTCTTTCAAAAGAAATCAGTATTCCAGGCACTGAAGGGGAAACCAGGCTTGAGGGAATTGCAAGGACAGCTTGAGAAAAGATCAAACCACAGAAGGTCAGGTACCATCAAGAGGTTTCTGGCAGAATGAGGTAGCTTTTTTATTGAAGAATGTAGGCAGCTGGGGAAAGTGTGGCCTGCGTGCATCAAAGGAGATTATCTATTCACAATTCTCTCGTTCTGACTTTGAGACCGTCCAGAAAAAATCAAGAGGAAAGATAGCTGGTAGTGGTGAGAAAGCGATGGCTCAGCAGGCACTGAAGTGAGGGGGGAGTGGCACGAATGTCTGATGAAGAGAGGGACGACGCAGCAGAGCAGTGCCATGCCACTCTGATGTGAATGTCTCTCTGGGGTGGGGTGCGAGGTGGCAGAGGGCTGCGGGACTGGTCTCCCTTTCCCTGCCAGGGGGTGACAAGTGCTGGTAACTTGATCCTGAGCTGGGCACAGGTGTGGCTCCATTCAATTGTCTAGGTGTGGCCAGGGTGGATGGATGGGAGCGGATCCCAGCACAGACTGGGGCCCTGTCGTGATTAAGACCATGGGAGCTGACACAGCCAATCTTGGGCAGATCGCTTTCCTTGCTAGGCCTTTGTTTTCTCACCTGTGTGATGAAAATACACTTACAGAGTTGTGAGTATTAAATGAGACCATGCATTTGTTTATTCATTTATTCGTTCAACTTTTTTTTTTCAGGTAGTGAGGATATCAGTGCAAAAATAAAATCTCTGCCTCCATGGAGGACACAGACAATAAAAAACTGAACAGAGAAACATAAAAGAGAGTGTCAGGTCTTGAGACGTGATAGAAGCCAAATGAAGCAGAAGGAGGGTGAGTAGGTGGAGAGCTGGAAGATGCAGCTTCAACAAGGGTGTTGGGGAGAGCCTCTCTGATGACGGGGCTTTGGAGGAGACACCAGTGAGCAATGGGAGCAAGCCATACCACTCTATAGGCGGTGGGACAACAAAGGAAACTCTGAGACTGGAACAGGTTTGGTGTTGTTAAGGGAATGGCTGGCAGGCCGGTGGTAAAGGGAAGAGTGCTAGGAAATGAGATTAGAGAAGTAGCCAGGGGAAGGAGGCCCATGCAGGGCTTCATAAACCAGGGGAAAGACTTAGAATATTACTTTAAGTGTGATAGAAAATCCTAAGGTATGCAAAAAGTTTAGTTAAGACATGTACAGAGCACTTACTGGGTGTCAAGCCCTATTCAGGCACTTAACTGATTCAGTCCTCAAACAACCCCACGATGGGCCCAGGAGGTTAAGTGACTTGCCCAAGGTCACATGGGTAGCAAGTGGCAGAGCCAGGATTTGAACCCAGGCAGTCTGCCTTCAGGTCAATGCTCTTGACTTCCCCCCTTTGCACAATGTCTGTCACATAGAAAGTGCTCAATACGTGATTATGCTGTTGCTGTTTAAACCCTTTAATGGCTTCTCATTTTCCTAGAAAAACATCCAGACCCCTCAGTAGGGTCTGCCAGCTCTGCCTGCTCTGGCTCTGCCCACCTCTGTGATTTCTTGTCGTACTACTCCCCTCCCCAGTCACATCTTCCAGTAACACGTGATCTTGTAGTTTCTTGAGCATTCCTAGCCCTTGCCCTCCTTGGGGCATTTGCAGAGGGCAGTGGCTCTGCCTGGAACGCTCTTCTCTCCCCAGAGCCTGTGGCCAGTGCTGCTCATCCTCTTCCCAGACGGATCTACTGACCACACACCTAATAGTCAGTCTGCTCACCCTGTGATTTTCTTTGTTGGTTTCTTGTTTCCTCATGCACATGCTACACTCTGCGATGATTTCATTTGTTTATTTATTCATTATTTTTGCTTTTGTATTCCTATCCATTCGACTACAAACTTCATAAGAATAGGGGCATCTGGCTTGCTCGCTCAGCATCCCTGGGGCCAGCACTCCAAACAGACTTTTTGAATAAATGAATGAATGGACGAACTTATTTTTGTGAGTAGACTTTTACAGGAAATTTCAAATGTTTTTTTTTTAACAATACATCCATTTGGAGATGGCATGATTTAAGTGTCATAGTAAGTTATATCAAAATGCTCATAGTTTTTCTTTTCTATAGACAAAGTTTTCGAGTTTTGCACAGTTGCAGAACAAATAGAACTTTGACTTACCTTTCGTAATTTACATCACTAGTTTCATGTATTATTGACGGTTCTTTTATGTTGCCACCAGTTATAATTTAGTGGCATATAATTTAATTATATAATTTAATATATAAATATAATTCTCATGGGAAATATTCTAAAATTCAAGAGGCATCAAAACAATGATTATTTTTGGCCTAAGTGGATAATGTTGCATACAAATATTAAAAAATATATAAAATTATATGAATATCCATAATTCTTTGATTAATCATTAATTAAGATATTCATTCATTCATGCAAACTTTAATTGAGTGATCTATGAAACAGGCACTGTGCTATGTTCTGGAGCAAAAAGATAAATATGTCAAGACTTTTTTCCCAATGAGTTTATAATTTAATGGGAAAAATAGCTAAATATAATTGCAACCCAGTTTGAAAAATTCTATGCTAGAAGGAAGCCCAGGATACTGTAGGCATATGTGAGAAGAGTAACCTAATGCTGGTTAGGGCGCATGTGTCAAGGAAGGCTTCATGGGTATGCTACTGAGATAAAAGCTGAAGATAAAGAAAAGGGGTCAGAAATGGCATTGCTGGCTAAGGGAATAGTGTATTCAAAGATGCAGGGGTGTGAGAGAGCCTGGAACATTCTGAGAGCTGGAGACAGAGCAGTTAGAGCCAATCCTACATGGGTATCCTTACAGTGTTCCATGCTATTAAAAATACAAACTCTGCCATCTGACTCTCATATTTCTCCACACGTTGACCCCATCCTTCTTCTAATAGCTTTTCTTTCCTCCATTTAGGATTATCCTATGCACTCCATGCTTATTCCAACCTATAAACCTATGTTTGTGATGTCCTTAATCCATAATACCTTTCCTATTCTCTTATGGTATTTGAACTTTTCCCCACCCTTTATTGCCTGTCTCAACTACGGCGTCTTCCAGGAAGACCTCTCTGACTATACCTGTCCATGGTGATCTGTCCCAGCTCTGAACTGATTTTGTGCTTAGAAACAATAGCCTTAAGAATCTACTCCATTATTCTTTAACTTTGAGTGTTAAATTTCCATTCCCAACTCATTTGTGAATTTAGTAATAGTAGATACCTGTTTGTGACTAATTTGTCTAGCTCAGTGTAGGTCATGCTGGACATTCTTGGTCAGTATTACAATTTTATATATATTAGCTGGGCCCTTTTTTTCCAGGGCATCCTATATGCTGATTGCGCTTTGGAGACCCTAGCTTTTTGTACAACTCAGTGGTAAAATGGGCAGGTTTTATTTCTCCTATACTAACTTATCCTGTGACCTTGGGAAATTACAAAGAATCAACTAGATCTGTATATATCAACATGTATACATCACCAAACACAGTGGTGAGTGGAAAAAGCAACTAGCAGAATGATATAGCATAATAACACTTATGTAAATTTTTTAAAATGATACCTACTATACTATATTTTTCAATGGGCATATATATGTATGTTAAAGTATAAAAATGGACCAGAAATATACACATGCAATTCATGCTAACGAGTGTCTCTGGATTGGGAGAGGATAGCCAAAGAAGATGGCATCATGATCTATTTTTATTTTACAGAATAAAAAATCCAAAGCAAATCATACAAAATATTTTCAATGGTCAATACTGTTTTTCCAATACTTAATATGTTGTGGAATTGTTTGTTGTATTCCTTATATTTTTTTCTCTATTTAATGATTTTTCTCAAACACGTAAACATATATGCATACACAGAAATTGCATGTGTGTTCAAGAGCAGGACCATTTAGGAGAAACAGAGACAAGGAAGGTGGAGAGAGAGCTTGAACAGCTCAATTATTGTGAGTAGAAAATGTTTCTTGTACAATATTCAATCCCATGCTATTTCACCATTATAGCTCTTTGTAACTCAGGAGACAATTCCAGTAAAAATAAATTCTGTGGCCTTTGCATGGTCTTTGGTTTTACTGTAGGCTTCATGAGATAATGTGGGAGCTGCCCCGGAGGACTTCAGCTAACTGTCTCTGAATGAACTGAAGCTTTCTCTCTGCCTTTTCTGAACTGTATGATTTCAGGTGAGGTTAATGGGCATTAGTTATACCAGTAGGTGGACTATATGGGGCCTGAATTTTAATACTGGAGCCCCTGCCATTCTAAGGTCGATACTGACTCAGGAGAGTTACGTGTAGGTAGATAGCATCAAGGGGCTGATCATTAACATTCCTGTAAAAGTTGAGAGGGTGGGGTATGTCAAGCGGGTCAGCAGTGATCTAGAGCCCAGAGGACCCGAGGACATCACCAACTTACAAGGTCTGAATTGCTCTCACTTAAACTCACATCAGTGGAAAAGATGGGAAGACTTTAAATGAACAAATTGAGCTGATTCAACAGGATTGTGTGACCTTACAACCAAGTTCAGCCTGAGGAGATAATAAAGAGACAATTGAATCCAAAAAGGAAGGCCCAGTTGTTTCAATACTAACTTACAGACAGGGAAGTTTCCTTGAAATGCAAGTCTGCCTTCCCAAGAACAGGTCTCGAAGTAGACATTTAAAAATCCTTTTAAATTATGTGCACATACGTGTGTGTATGCATGTGTGTATGGCCACACAAATATACACAGACAGGCACACACAAACATAAATAGACACAAATGTATGTAAATGACATATATACATATATCATGATAATATACAAATATACATTTTATATATATAAAAATGATAGATTATACATATATAGATCCCAACAAATTGGTACTGATGATCAATAAATGTACGGTGAATGAGTGAGTGCCGTGAGTTAGAAAAAAGCCAAGAGTAATATTTTCCTCTTAAATTTCTTATTCTTGATGGGGATTTGTTGACCTTCCTGAACTGGGCTGAAGTTTCAGGACACATTGTGACAGCTGGGACAGCCAGGCTGTTGGGGGGTCAAGGGGAAAGATAAGGGAATGACAAATCTTCTCCCACATCTGGGAGTGTCCCATGTCACCAGCATGTTCATTCCTCTCCTACTGGCTTGGGAGTGGTTGCTATTCTTGGTTTAGAGAGCAGCCACTCTGTGCCAGGCTCTGTGCTAGGCACTTGCCATACATCTTCTCACGTAATCCTCTCCACAAGACCCACCAGGTACCAGTATCCTCATTTTCAGAACTGAAAGCTTAGACTAAATAGCTTTGCTCAGAGACAGTAACTGATGAGTGGCGGAGGTGGGATTTGAACCTGAGTCTGGCTGACTCCCAAGGCCTGCTTTAGTAATCCCCAGTAAGGATGCTTCTGACCACGCTCCATAGTAGATAGGAGGAGCTTTCTGTCTAGTGCAGGTCTGAGGGACAGATGGAGCTGCAATTAAAGTTTATGTACAACACAGATGTCTACTCCAGCAGTTGTGAGAACCATGGAATATTCACCTGCCATGCAAAGATGCTCCCAACCACACACCTGAGCTCAACGGTGAGACCTTTAGGGTATCAGCTCTGCACTGGGCAGAAGGCAGAATAATTGGGGGAAAGAGCAGTTGAACTTGTGATCAAATCCCAGACCTGCCACTTAATAGCTTTGCAGCCTTGGGAAGGTTACTTAACTTCCTTGTGCCTGTTTCTGAGGCTCTAGAATGGTGACAATCATGCCTATTTTGCAGGGTCTGTGTTAGTACGGGAGAAAAGCAGCAAGCAGCACAGGGTAGGTAGTAAATTGCAGGCAGCAATTATTATTAATAACACTAATTATAAAATTTTGTTGCCATTGAACCTAAACAGAAAAAAGTGTACAGTCGTCTAGGTAGAGGGACAAAACAGGCAGATAGAGTATGAATACATGGCTCACAAGTCAGTCGCACGGATGTTCCCTGTGGAAGCGACCTCCTCTTCGCTGCTGCACGAGGGCGGTGAGGCTCCACGGAAGAGCGCGCAGTCTTCCCCACCCACATTTTGTAATGTGGTTGATCCATAGGACCCTGCATGGTGCTCATATAGACTTTTGCAGGGCAGCTGGAGGGATCCTGCTCCGGCTCTGGGGTGTAGCCAGTCTTTGGACATTTCTCCATTTTGATCCGTTCTCTTGTGTGTCCTGAAGGTACTCATCCCCTTATGTGCTAGCATTTTATAAGGAGAGTTTTCTCTTTGAATGAGTGGTTTCTCTTTGAACAAGGATTTTCATTCCTGAGGGGAGCCCATTTATTAACATGGATAGACTTGCAGAAGAAAGAGAGCAGAAATGATAAACTTTAACAGCTAACATTTATTTAGCACTTACTCTGCACCAGGCACTGTTTTAAGTGCTTTACATGTATCAGTATTTTAATCACTTAATCCTCACAATAACACTCTTAGGTAGATACTATTGTTATCTCATTTTACAGTTGAAGAAACAGGCACGGAGTATTTAAGTACGTTGCCCAACGTCACAGTCCTTAAGTGGCAGAGCTGGGATTTAAACCCTGACTGTCCAGCGCCAAAGACCTTGCACAGCTGGAGACAATAATTGGTATTTACAGCACCAGGGGCTTCATATCATGGTGATAGAGCTGTGTACAAAGCAAAATGGCAGCTAGCAGAGAATCCCTCACCCTCAGCCACCCAATGACTTTACTACCCAGAGTTAAAAACCTGCTTCTCAGGATTGTGTCACCGGCATCTAATTTTAGAGCGGTTAGGCAGCAGCAGGGATTCTAACCCATATTTACTGAAATCAAATTAAATGTCTGCTCATTTTGTTATCTTGAAAACATACCTTGCTTTAATGATATGCTAAGTGGATGCAATGTCATGGCAAGATTGTGGAGTGTACCTTCTTTGTCAGTTACACATAGGCTGGCTTTTGTGATGTGATGTCTATGGGAGCTCATGTTTTCTGTTGTCTGATTTATGCATACTCCAACTCCTTTTATGCTTTACATTTTGCTTGTTTTCCTTTCACAAATTTGCCTTGCTTGTAACATAGAGTGTATTTTGGGTTCAAATGGATATGGTAGCCTAGGACATTCCAGGCCCTAGGAGCTGTGAAATAGTCTAATGCTTTCCAGTTAGAGGGGAGCAAGTAGCAGCGTAACAAGCACGTAGGAGAACATACAGCTACAGAATTTGCTTCTGCTTGTTTTCATTTATAGCATAGATGTAGAGACCTGTAATGTTGAACTCCTTTCTGTGCCACAGAGAATGGCTGGGTCCTGGATTTCCATCCTCGATTGCAGAGGCCATTGGCCTAGCCATTTCTACCAAAAGGGTAGGTGACTCGTGGCCCAGATGACACAATACCATACTCTGTTATGTAGTTGTCATCAGTAACACATCCAGGGAACTGCATGAGTTTGGAGAACACTATCTTTTATTTGGCAAACCTGAATCCATGGAGCTTTATTCATTTGGATTCCACATTCTCGAACTTAAGCTCAGTGGACCTGGCTTTGCACACTGGGGAGAAGGCCTTACTAAATATATAGTCAAGTCCAGGCCTAGGGACATAGTGATGTTTGTGAACCTTTCAGTGTTGAACCTTCCCAACTAGCATCTCCTTTTTCTGCCATGATGAGGCTACCTCTCTCCATGGTGAATCATGCCTATGCCTCCATCTTCCTTCTCCTATCAAATTTGGGGCTTGCGACATAATTTGATAAAATCACTTGGAGTAATAGGTCATTGACTGATAAGGTTTAATTTTCTTTCTTTCTTTCTTCTTTATTATTATTTTTTTTTACTATATTCTGGGACATTTGCATTTTAATAGAACTTCAATCTTCACCCAAAGGAATAAATGCATTCTAGAAGTAAGGAACTGGTCAAGCAAATACAGTTTTGAAATTGTAAATTTCTTTCTGGTGCCCGTGAACACATAAATGGCCACTTTTACTGCATACTTGAAGGGTTGACCTTGCATATTACATGTTCACTTGTTGAGAAAAATAAGCTGTGTGCCAAGGCTCTTTGTTAACCATTAAAGGCAAATAATGAG
Source organism: Diceros bicornis minor (assembly GCF_020826845.1). Classification (NCBI taxonomy): domain Eukaryota; kingdom Metazoa; phylum Chordata; class Mammalia; order Perissodactyla; family Rhinocerotidae; genus Diceros; species Diceros bicornis. The sequence continues at coordinate 33,173,531 of NC_080740.1, forward strand.
AGTAATTACAAATTATTCTTAACTACAGTGCATCAATATGACCTGATAATACACGTGCTTATAAAAACTAGCAAAAGTTATTTTACATATAAACTTAATATTAAAATAAACATTTCCATAGTTTGAATTTTGCACCACTCTAGAGTATAATAATACAGCTAAAAGGAGCTGTATAGGTCAATGTTTCCAAAGTGTGGTCTCTGTTCCAGTAGCATCAGCATCTCCTGGAACTTGTTAGAAATGCACATTCTTGGGCTCCACCTGAGAACTGCCACATCCACAATTCTGCGGGTGAGCCCAGCAGTCTGTGTTTTAATAAGCTCTCTGGGTGATTTTGATGCATTCTAAAGTCTGAGAACCGCGGTTGTAGATGATTATGTTTGAACTCATCCTAATTCACAGATGAGTAAGTTGAGGCTCAGAAGGATTAAGAGACCAAGCAGAGCTGCTGATTTTCATTAGTGCTCTTTTTACCATCCTAAGATAAGTCCTTCTGGCTAATCAGTCTGAATGAGTGAGGTTTGCTGCAGCATCTTTGATTGACGGGATGGTCAAATCACTCCCTGACTGTGTGGCTTTACCTTTGTAAGGCCCAAGGGTGAGACTTGAACAACTTCAATCTCTTGGAGCCTCTCAGGGATCAGGCTGCTCCATATTCACGCTCTTTAAAAAGATCAGCATTCATTTTCCTTTAAAGTTGGGGTTAGTCTGCCTGAGTTGCATACAAATAGATGAATGAATTCATTACCAAAAGCTAGATTAAGTTTTGCAGCTGTTCTGCCCGGGGATCTAGATGAGAGAGGGGCCAGCACAACCAAAAATCCTTTACTGATCAAGGCAGTCTGCAAATGCAATCTTACGTGGTAAGTAGCATTCAGAAATACTGAAATGAAGTGAAAAATTAAAATGACTTTTGCCTAAAGATGGGGAATGGGGAAATCCAGGGTACCACCATATTTATATCAGAGCTGTGGAATGCAAATGCTGTCTTTTCAGCTGGCTCACCTCAAGGGGAATGCAATGCATGGATATAGGAATGAGAATTCACATACAAGATTTCAAAGGCGCTATATACATTTTAGGACAAATACTGATGTTTGCCACTCTAGCAACCTCATTTATCCATTTATTTCTAAATCACAACCTCTAAACTAGGCAGGATCCAGGAACTGATTTCTTCTTACCTGGTGTCCTCAGTATAGGAATGTCAACATGTGCATTCACCCATCCTTTCCTTCATGAATGCAGCCATTTATCCTGCCAATATTTTACAAGTATCTACTATGTGCCAGGCCTATTCTGGGATTGTTTTTTTCTCTCATTTCTTGCCTTTTATTCTCAATTGAATGAGTAATTTTTATCTTTTATTTTTCCCTCTCCTAGTTTGGAAGTTACATGTGCTGTTTCTTTTAATGGTTCCGCTGGAAATTTTACCAAATATACTTATATTATTGAAGTCTAAAATGAACCAAAACCTTGACCTTCTTCCCAGCAAACAAGTTCTTCTCAAAGTTTAATTCCATTTATCCCCTTCTTGACTTTTGTTATTGTGTTGTATTTTTAAGTTTACTTTTAAAAAATGACATTATTATTACTGTTTTATACACTCAATGTTGATTAACATTAGTTCACTTTATTCTATCCTGCATCTCAGATCTTACATCTAGAATTACTTTCCTTCTGCTTGAAGTGCCTCTTTTAGATTATTTTTTAATGGGGGTGACCTAGTGATGAACTCTCTTAGGTCTATAAATGTCTTTACTTTCACTCCATTCTTGAAAGATGTTTCACAGGATATAGACTTTTAGGTTGGCAGTCATTTTCTTTTAGTACTTTGAAGCTTTCATTCCACTATTATCAGGACTCCATTGATGTATTGAGGAGTCAGCTGTCTAACTTATTCCTTTGCACATGATCTGGCTTTATTTTTCTGGTTTCTTTTAAAATTTTTCTCAGTTGTTGATTTTCAACCATTTTATTATAATGTATTTAGTTGGAATTTCTTTTAATTTATTCTATTTGGGATACACTAGGTTTCTTGAATCTCTGGATTGCTGTCTTTGATTAGTCCTTGAAAATTTGCAAATATTCAGCTTTTCAAATATTGCTCTGACATATTCTGTCTCTTCTTTCATTTTAGTTCTCCAGTTTTTATGCCTTGTCATTGTGTTTTCCCCATCCCTTACCCTCCCTTCTGTATTTTCTGCTTTTTTTTCTCATCACATTGCATTCAGGATCATTTTTCCTGTCTTATTTTCCTAGTACATAGTAGGCATTCAGCAAATCTTTGTTGAATAAAATGAAATATTAAACTTATAAAAAGTTTTTATTACATGAAACTGGCTTTCTGTGAGACACACAATTTGAAAAACCTGATCTGATATAATCCTTTCAATTTTCTGTTGCAAAAACTGAAGCCCGTGAGTTAAATGACTTGGTTAAGGCTACAGGGCTAGGTCGTGTCTTATCTGGCTCTAGAATTCAGATCTGACTCTGAATCCATTGTTCTTTTGGATTCACCACACAATTTCTCATTCTAATCCAAAATATGACAATACAGGTAACGACAATATGGGTGAGAGCTCTCCACTATTTTCTCTCATGAAAAGTTACATTATTATTTTAAAAGTAACCTATTCCCTCTATTGATGACTGATGAGAAATAAGGAAATTGGAAGTAATTTCCAGCTTTCAGTAAGACAATTTCTAGTTTTCAGTAAGATAATGACTTACTGGTGGAGAGCCCTCAGGTAAATAAGCTTCTCTACTCGTTCATTGGTTGGCAAAAGGCACCCATAAGCGTAATAGGTAAAAGTAATAGATTTACAACGAAGTCTTGTTTATAGTAATGTAATGGAGAATGTTTAGAGAATGATAAGGGCTTATACTAATGCCTGAATAATTAGCCCTAAGACACGAGCTCCTTATCACAATTCTAAGAACAGTTGTCTCCTGAAAATAGACTCTTCTACATGAGTGAGAACAAAACCGAAACTGGTTAAACAAGATCTGTGAATGCAATCTGTGGGGGAGCCATGTGTAATGGCAGAAAGTGGAAACGCAGAGAAAAACAAGATAAACCCAAACACCTGCAACAAAAAGTGCATATTGCGAGTAAGAGGGGAGAGATGGAGGGAAGATTAAATCTTATCGGTTATTAAGGAAGACTAAGAAATAATAGTATTTATATATGAATAAAGCAATGTAATGGCGTAAAAGCCTTCTATGAATATTTGGGCTAAATTAAGCAAGTGTCCTAGAGTATAATTTTAAGAGATGCCGTATTTTGTAACCTTTTGCTTTTCTCTATTTGAATACCTTTTTGAAAATAATATTTACTCATATACTTTATCAGTTCTCCCCAATTGTGTTAATTCCCAATACAAAATTATGGGATGATAAAAAAGAAAAAGACATATTAACTCCATGTACTCACTTTCTCACCCTCTCCCCATCCTTGGCTTTGAAGCAGTAATCACTACCATATGCCTGTTCAGTTCCTCCCAATTGCTTCACAAACACAATGCATAGCTATAGCATGATAAAAAAGGGGAAAAAATACTTTCATCTTCATTTCCCTTCCTAGCTTTGAAAGAGTAGTCACTTCCATAATTTTTATCCCTTCTTCCTTGTCCCCCAGCTCTCCAGGGAAGAGCGACAGCTCTCACTTGTAGAGCCAAGAAGAATGACCAATGGCGGAGGTGGGAAGGGGAGCCACATCCAAGCCCAAACCACAAACCGCAGACACCCTGGCCATGTGCTTCCTGCCTTTATCCTCAAAGGGACAAAGCAAAGAATTCCTACCAATATATTCTCTCCTCCCTTTCACCCAATAAAGAACGTCATCCTATCACAAAATGATGAGATGTGACATGTTCTCTGAAGACTATCTCTTTTCGGGAAGCCATCTGCATTAAAGCCATCTGTTAGCTTCTCTTGCTTGTTAGTCATGTCCCTGAGAAACCAATTGTAGTATCTACTAATCCTTAAAGACCGTGAAACATTATTGATCAGAAATGGGAAAGGATAACACTTAGTTGCATGTAGTCTCCATCCTTCCAGTGCAAAGTAAAGCATTGAAAGTTTGTTTAATTTTTATCAGTATAGAAAGGCAAACAAGAACACTCATCCCTCAGTGTGTATTTTTTTCTGTATCCCGCCCTTTGTTTCGGTTAGTTGGTTGAAATTTAATCTGTTTTGTATCCTGAAATGGATTAGGGTAAATTTTTTGTCCTTTTTCTACTTTGCTTCCTTGTCATAATCAATGTGCACGAAGAGGCGATTATTCACCCAAACCATTTAATCCTAATACTTTTCCAGATTTAAAGTTTAATCTAGGGGGAGTTTTGAAATTGGCAGCATAGTAAGAGCACCAGCTTATTTGTAAGACACGCTGGCATCTAGACCAGTGGAGTTTAGTAAAGGCAGAAGCAGAGAGACTAGTTAGGAGGCTATTGCCATCATCCTGGACCAGGTGAGAAGTGGTAAATTCTAATGTTTTACAGGTAGAGTCAGGTAGACTTGCTATTTAGAAAGGAAAGAGAAAGAGAAATTAAGGATTTTTATAGCATTTGGCTTGAGGAATTTGAACAATGGAGCTCTCATATACTGAGATGGTGGGATGGGACCAACTGGGGGAGGAACCAGTTTGATGGGGAAGATGAGGAGGTAAGTGTTAGACTGATGAGTTTCAGATGCATATATATCTCATGCACTGAGGAGCACTCAATTAGGAGCCAAACCAAACTCAGTCCTTGGGGGTGGGAAGGAGGTGATGGGCAGGGATGACAAAATGGTCTTCTCAGCTCTCAAGGTTCTTACTCTTTATAGATGGAGACCGGCGTTGAAGATGGAGGCAGACTAGCCTAGAATGCAGTAAAACAGTGTCATTTCTACCCAGAACTTTCCCTTGGGATAGAAATAAGTGGCCCTATATATGGTTAAAACTTTTAATCGCTTATTCAGCCTTCAGACTAGGTGCAGTCAATATCATACCTCATCTGATTATAATCCCTCTCTCCACACCATTAGACATAAGACTGGAAGAGACTTCTATTGCCCTGCACCACACTTGCAAACCACACTTTGGTGAGTATGTGATTATATACCTCTTTGAAAAAAGTTTCAAGTGAAATCAAACCCTCCTGCTGATATCTCTGACCTTCACCTTTTTGTTCTATATATTTTTGCCCAATCTTTTTGCCTGAAGCTAAGAATGTGCGGATTAAGGTATTTCTTCCCTGGAATGCTAACACAGATAAGAGGTCATATTGCCACCATGCATAATTATCAGTGATTTGATAAACAGTCCCATGAGTTTTCAGAACAATGTCTTTCTGAAATGAGTTTTGAATAAAATTAAAAGGTATCAAGAATAATTAAGGCAATTTAAAATCAATGTCTAGAATTAAATGAACATCTATAAGAATTAAAGTAATTGTGCTGAGGTGGTAGATTATAGGTGTCTTCTTTTTCTTTTTTCAGTGTTTTTATTATTTAAAAATATACAAGAAAGAAGCATTGTCATAGTTCTATACTAGATTGATTTAGTGTGCTGGAATATTTGATTTTTAAAAATATCTTTCTTTTGAAACATGTTGCAAAGCTGGTGTGCCATGTGTTTGTGCTACATGGCGTTTTTCCCTTGCTTATCACTATGCACACAGTTCAAGTGAGCTGACAATGGGAGTAAAGAATAGTGGTGCTTTGTCCTAAGAGACACCAACATCACCTAACGCCGCTCAGCTGGGCTTCTCTGGGTACCCGACTCACCTCCGTTTCCTCCAGGGAGAGCCTTAGATACACAGGGGGAAAGTATGAGGCCAGTCCTCAGAGAGATGAAAACAAACACACACAGCAGTTGGATGATATAGACTAGTGAGATTGGGATGCAATGGAATGATTTTCTGTATTGGGATGGAGGTTTGGCAAACACTCTTTTTGATCAGCAATTTCATTTCCTGGAACCTCCAGGAAGAAGATTAGAAGTAAAACTTGGGCAAGAGCAGGAATAAAAATGCATCTTTTTAGTTTTCTGGGGATCTGTCTACGGGTTTTGGGGCTTGAGGTTTTAGTGGGTCTTTCTCTGTCCTTGCCTAATGCTTAGAAGATAGCCTTGACTTTGTAGACTCGGACCATGGTGGGGCCCACTGAAGAGAGAGGATCATGGTGCTGGCCACCTAAGGCTTGCTCCAGGCTCAAAGAGAAGAAAGTAGGTGGAGTGAACACTTGTTGTTTGTTTCCATACAGCATTTCCTCTTTCTTCTTTATTCCTGCTTTCTCTGAGGACCTCGTCATCCCGCACTTAAAGTGAATTTGCAAGAACTGGCAATCACAGACCCTTACCTCTCTGGGCTAGTGGGTGGGCCTGTGAACCAAGCTTATATACTCAGTGCTATTTGCTAAGGTTGGGAGGGAGAGTTCTCTGTTTCCTTTTGGACCGCGAACTTCAAAGATATGATTTCAAAGCTGCCAGGTCTTCCAGAATGTGGAGTGTAGCTAAGAGAATGGAGTCAATAAAGACAAAAACCAAGATGAGAAATGAGTAGAAGTGGAGTGGATGAGAGGGGGAGAGGGTGTAAACTAGAGAGGAAGTATACTTTACTTTGTTTAAGTCCCATATTCCTGGACTCTCTACTCACACCAAATCTGGGGACATTAGTCATCCCTTTCCATGCTTTGGTTCTGTCATCCAGTAAATCACCTTTTTTTAAGAAAAATTAAAATTCCTTAAATTTTGTTTCTGTTATTTTCAGCCAAATAATACAGATTAATATAGGGGAGTGCATACTTCTTTCCAGAAGTCCTAGTCCATGTTTCCAACATAGGCAAGCAGGAAGGTGGGAGAGAGAAATTGTTCATATGGCTAGAGGTTTTCTGTTTGAAAATTGTTTCTTTTTTCCCCTCCATCCCTCCCTTTCTCTCTCTCTTTCTTTCTCTCTCTCTCTTTTTCTTTCTTTCTCTCTTTCTTTCAGTTGAACATAGCAGGGCAGAAGTAGATGAAGAGCCCCCACACTACAAGAGGAAAGAAATGGTCATTAACTGACTTAATCACACTTACTGGAATTACTAATAACTATTTAACGTATAATGTCCAATTTAAGTGGGGATTTAATGAAATAAAAACAGTTGGGAGAGGAAGAGTGCTAACATTAAACTGTGTCTATTACGTCTTCAACACGTGCTAGACACTTTATATCCATTACTGTATTTATTATTTATAAGAGCCTTATAAAGTAAATGTATAAATTACATATACTTTATGACCTAGCTTAAGCAAAAAAGAAAGCTTATTGGCTCTCGTAATTGCCTAGGTCCAAGGTTAGAACTGTTTCTAGGAGGGACTTGATTCAGTGTGTAAGTGATGTCATCAGGATCCACTTCCGGGTCAGGACCACTGTGCTGCAGAACTCCTGTTACACAGAAACCTGGGTGAGTGGTGCTCCCTAGAAATGTGCAGCTGCTCCTGCTCTTTTTTCTTATACTTCCCTATTCTTAGGCTTACTTGGTGGACCCTGGAACTTGAGGGTCGTATTATGCCAGCACCCATGAAAGAGAGAGTCTGTTTCCATGATAGTACAAATAAAAGTCTTACAATTGAATCTTACCCATTCTATGCGATTGTGAAAACAGTTCAAGATCAGAGTTCCTTGGAGTCAGACCATGCTGACAATTAAATCCTGGCTCTGCCATGTATTAACTCTGTGACCTTAGGTATGTCCTTGACTTCTCTGAACCTCAGAGATGGCCAGTACCTTCCTGCTGAAGTTTGGTGCCAGGAATTTGCTATCAGAAAATGAAAGTTATATACCCTGACTTGTTTACTATGTTTTTCAGAGATCCTAGAAGCCAACACTTTGGTTCAGGAACTGCAATATACTTAATTCAGGAACTTTAGTGTTCCTGCTTCTCTTAACTCTTCTGCTTAACTCACATGGATTCTATTTTTTTTATCCTTAAATTGCCTTTGAGATTTATTTTTAGCTGTAGCCAGAAGACAATTTTACTGAAAAGGAAAGATTACGGTCACTCGACTTTTGCCTGAGAGACTTCCCTCTGATGTTTTCTTCCTAAGTAGAAAGAGGCTTTTACTAATTCGTTCTAAACTTTTCTCCTTTCATCAAAATCCTGAAATTTTTATATAATTAGAGCTCTCACGAAGTGTTCTAACATTGATTTCTATTGTGCACAAGTTTTATTTTAAAGGATCACTACCCTTTTTTTCTATAGATTTTTAACTTCTTCAAGGGTAGTAAATAGTAACTCTGTGTTAAAAACTAGACTCATATTTATCATATGTGAAATTATACTCATGAAAGAATAGTAACTATCTCCTTGCCTCTTTAACCTCTCTAATCTTCACCTCCTACCCATAGACATTTTTACCTGTCCTAAACTGACCCGGGATGTTTTTGATGCTCTTAGTCTGTCTAGTGAGTACCATAATGTGTGGTAATACTCCTTTTGATATGACTGTCACAAATAGACATTTAACACAAACACACATGCTCTTGGAATTCACTTCTGGAAAATTAGAGACAATTTAGAATTTGTCATCTTTGATTAATTTTGAACTGCATTCATGTTCTGTGAACATATATTATCAACAAGGCTGAAATATCCTAAACATGCTATGAAACTGAAAACTTGCAGAACATTTATGGAGTTCAGAGGTGAAGACACAGTTTCTGCCCACTAAGACATCCTAGTGAGTAAACCCTTCAGGGAATCCAATTCTGTAAGCTTGGAAGATTACCTTTCATCGTCAAAACTTTCGTGTTCTTAAGATACAATAACATAAAAGGGAAGCTCTTTAGGCATCATCCCTCCCTTCTAATAGAGTTCTACATCACTTCCCATGTCATACAACTTTGAAATCATGTCCCACCGTGGGAAACACAGTGGCTTCTTGTAAGAACCATCAGGTGCTTAAAGCTTAGAGGAGGTATGAGAGCTGTCCCCAAATATTTGATGAGTTGTCAGTTGAAGAGGGCCCCTAAGGACTGAACTGGAGGTAGATCCAACACATGGCAGATTTTACAGCCATATTTGGAGGGCCATATTTGGGCTCAATTTAATGAGAATTTTCCTAAGAATTGTAACTATTCAACAAAAGAATAGGGTTCTCTGAGGTATTCAAGTAAGGGCTGTATGACATTATTCAGGTTACAGAGTAGGGGCAAGAGGAGTCCTAAAAAAGAAAGGAGTCAAAAAAATTTCTTGATCCTGTTGGACACACTGACATTCTGAATTGTGAAGAAACTTGTTTATCCTGCCTCAGTCTCAGAACCACCTCCACACATTTTTTTCAAAGAGTGGACTATAAATACTCTACAGAGCATAGGGGATATGCAGGAAGGAGCCATAAAGGAGCAAAGTGGGCTGGGTGGGCCCTCTGGTGAAATAGAGCTTAACTCTGTTGAAAAGTGCACGCACCTACTGCTTCCGTTTGCCATGTGGGAATTGAGACCTAATGTTGCCCAATCTGCTGAATTTTCAAGGAAAGCAGAAAACTGATTTTTTTAGATGTGAAAACTCAATTTTTTAAGTGTTGGCAACTAAAAACGTTTAAAACACAGTGCAAGATTGGTGGGGGGTGTTCAAACAAAACTTGTCTGCAAATCATATTTGGCCCTCAGGCCACCCTCTTGTGACATCTGGAACAAACAGAGAGATAATAAAATGAGTGAGTAAATAACTACCCTGGTCACAGATGAGAGCACAGATGAGAATTCATGATTTGTCAGTCGTGCAGCACTAACTTTGTCATCATTTGCCGTGTAATGTCTTGATGGGGGGTCTTGGGTCTACTAAATATCTTTGCTATCCTCACAGCAGTACAGATAGCTCGAGAGGCAATATGGCAGTGTAAAAATATTCTAGATGCACATAGACAATCGGTCTCTTCTGTATACCATTGTCAAGAAGGTGCCATATCGGAGGTACAATGGGGTAGTATAGTCAGAGAGACTTGGGGTAATTTTCCTTTGTCCCTACTCACCAGCAGGTGATCTTGGGCAGATCACTCAACCTAGCTGAGTCCTAGCTTTTGTGTCTGAAAAATGAGGAAGCTGATACCTACCTCATAAGGTGGGTGTCCTTTTGAGTGGAAAGAGGTGAATGAATCACCCAGCAGAGGGCTGGACACAAAGCTAGAACTCAAGGACTGACTTCCCTAGATTTTTCTCTAGGATCTCCCTTCTCACTCATTTAAGATGCTTTTCTGTTGAAAAATATGAGTTATTATCTGAGTTCATTCAGGGCAAACAAATCAACAAACAAATAAATGAATAAAAAAATCAAACAACAACAAATAACATAACCAATATAACTGAAATAATGGTTAATTTTATGTATCAACTTGGTTGGACCAGTGCCCACATTTGGTCAAACATTATTCTGGATGTTTCTGTGAAGTTATGTTTTGGATAAGATTAACATTTAAATTGGTAGACCTTGAGTAAAGCAGATTATCTCCATAATGTGGGTGGGCCTCATCCAGTCACTTGAAGATCTTAATAAGACAAAAGCTGACCTTCCCTGAGCAAGAAGGACATCTGCCTGCAGATGGCCTTTGGACTTGGACTGTGACATTTTCCTGGGTCTCCAGCCTGGCGACCTACCCTGCAGACTAGGGCCTTGCACCTTCACAGTCATGTGAGCCAATTTCTTAAAATTAATCTCTCTTGCTCTCTGTACATACACATCCTGTTGGTTCTGCTTCTCTGGAGAACCCTGACTAATACAGCCAACAACCCTCAATCCGAGTATAAGATGTACAAAAGGGTAAATAATTCATGGGAAAAGTGGTGATGAATTGTGCAGGGGCTTAGGTGTGAGATATTTTCGTGTCGTGAGCTGTGAACCCCCCTAGGGTCTATGGCTCTAGAGGCAGGGCCAGGCTTGTTCAATGCCAAGTGCTTTGTTAGCATGACTACACTAAAAATCCCAGGTGCGTGCCCAACCAACAGGAAACACAAATGACTGAGTTGCTGCCCGCTGAATGACTCATCATTCAAATTCTCCTTCCAAGGACTGGGGAAAAAGAAAAGATCCTGCTGTTCTCTGCTCTTGAAACTTCATATCCTGTCATTTCATGAAATGCTCTTAATGTTGCAGGGAAAGACTGCGTGGAGTTTAGCTGATTTGGATTACCCTTGCTCACAAAGGTCTCCATGTGAAACTGTGGGAGAGAGAAATTTTATTACTGCAGAAGTTTCGTTTGGGGTCCTCTGGGGCTCATATTTTCATGCTTTGTGTTTAACAGCCCCGTGCCACCTCTCTCAGCTATTATTGAGCATCTTTTGCTGAACTTCTATGTCCATGTCTAGAGATAATGTCCAGACCTGCGTGTCTCCTCCTTCTAGTCAGCGAAATGTGAGCCAGCTGTCTGCTGGAACTTCCATCCTGAGTGCTCAGAATCCAAGGTGCTCACATGGCTACTCACAGGGGCCTCACATAGCTTCGTGGGACACTTTGGGGAATTGCTATTCTGTGCAATCAATTCCCTATCAGCACAGTCTGTGCAGATCCTTGAGAATTATTTAAGATATGCTCTTTTCTCACTGCACTGCTCACTTTTTAAATATGATCCTAAAATCCAATAGTGCATTAAACAAATGATCTCGGGAAGTGCCAGTGATACGAGTGGAATCTGGCTTATTCTGATTGTATTTAGAGTAAAAATGGGCACAGGCATACAGTTGTCCAGAAATCATCCCATTTATAAGCTGCTATGAATCACAGAGTGAGTAAAAGACAGCAATTTTACTCTCATCACTAATATCATATTTGTCCTACATCCTCACCTAGAAGGCATGGCCAGGTGCCACTTCACAACATATAACCTGAAACAGTTAGGGACAGTAACACATAGCATTGTTCCCACAGTAAAAAGGACTGCACCAATCAATATTTATTCTGCAATTTATGAAGAATTGAATGTCCATTGTTGGGAGCTGGGCAGAGATGGAGTTAGAGTTGGGAAGGAGAGAATGTAATTATTTTTCTTTCATAAAAATAGAGCAGCCTTTATAGAGAAGGCAGATGTGTATAAATTCTTTAAAATAAAGTAAGAGAAAATAAAGCTTGACCAAGAGCTTTTAAAAAATTAGGGGAAAATGTGAAAAGAAAATGTTGATATGGTCAATCCTTGGTACAGCTTATTGGCCCTTGTAGTTGAAAGAGGGTATGAGTCTCTTCATTGAGCAACGAATGGTGAGCAGAATTCCAGAGACAGCACCTAGGCTTCAGTTTTGAAAGTTGCTTAAAATCTAGTGGGATCAGGGCTCCCTTAATGTGGCAATGCAAGGCCTTCTGCTCCCAATATGACAACTTTTGAGTTCTCTGAGCAGAGGACACCCTAATTGGGATTCAGACCTCTGTTAACTGGAAAGGTCTGGAAAATTGCTCCCACTGGACGTTTGACAGCACCCATTAAGGTAAAGCAATGTCTAGTCACCGTTTTTAGGTTCAAGTGTTATTAAGTAGATTCTTCACTATTTCTTCCTTATGATGTTTCACACAAATTTCATCTCACATTTATAATTCCTTTCCTCTTAATTTCCCCCCATTTTGTCAAGATTTTTCAAATATTTCCATCTTAGCATTTTTTAAAATTCCTTCCCTATTACTGTGATATTTCTTTTACTTCAAATATCGCTCATCATTTTGGCATTAGTCTTTTGAAATATTTGTGTAAGAACCTTATATCCATGAGGGACCAGCCAGCCCTGGTGGTCTAGAGGTTAAGATTTGGTGCCCACCGAGACCCCGGTTTGTTTCCCAGTCAGGGACCCACACCACACATTTGTCGGTATTATACCGTGGTGGCTGCGTGTCGCTGTGATGCTGAAAGCTATGTCACCGGTATTTCAAATACCAACAGAGTTACCCATGGTGGACAGGTTTCAGTGGAGTTTCCAGACTAGACAGACTAGGAAGAAGAACATGACCGCCCACTTAACGAACAAATTGGCCATGTAAACCCTATGAATAGCAGCAGAACATTGTCTTTTATAGCGCCAGAAGGTGAGAGGATGGAGAAAAAAGACTGCACAGGGTTCTGCTCTGCTGTACACAGTGTCAGTTGGAGTCAGAATCAACTCCACGGCACTAACAAATCCATAGGGAACAATGATCTATATTCAAATGTCTTCTCATATTTTTGATTTCTTTAAAAGAAAATAATCAAATTTAATAGTCTTCTCTCTCCCCCACCACAATGCAGAGATCTATTTCCCATGGATACAATCCTGCATCCCCATTGATTTTTCCCAGCCTCAGTCAACAGCAGCCACCATTCATCTAGTCACCCAAGATAGAATCACCCGAGACTGACACCTCTCCCTTATGTTCCAAGTACTATATATCCCTAAGTACTTCACTTGACACATTCCCTGGCATCTCTCATCTCCACCCCCAACTCTGCTGCCACTGTCACAATTTAAATATCCTAATAATCTTCCACTGGACTATTTCAGTTGCTTCCTGCTTCTGATCTCACTTCCTCCATTTATTCAATAAATATTTCTGAGATCCTATCATCAACTATGTTGGGTGTTCATCATATTGAGCAAGATTGATGATCAGTACCCTAACGGACTTTATAATTTAGTAGGGGAGGAAAATGTGAATCAAATGATCACAAAAATGTGCAAGTACAAAATCTCAGCTGCCACAGTAATTTTTCCAAATGACAATCTCTTTACAGTGCTTAAAATCCTGCAGTATCTTCCCATTTCCTTTAGGATAAAAATCCCACACCTAGTGAGGCATACCAGGTCCTCCATGCTCTGGTTCCTAAGGGCCTTTCCACCCCTTTCCCTGACACTAGAATCTCCCCTCTCTCCCCCAACACCACAAATTCACTAAACAGGCCGGATTATGCTGTGGCTGCCTATGTCGGTTTATGCTCTTTCTTCTGCTTGAATGTTCTTCTCCTACCACTCCTCCTGTCTAGGACCCCCATCCTCTCTGCAAGGCTAAAACTGATGAATTTTCCCAGACTCAACTCCCACATAAACTCTGTTTTTTGAAAACATTCTTGACCCCCTCATACCCCTCTTTTCCCTCCACATGTGGCGTGATCTACCTTTGTGTCCCTCTGTACCTTACTTAGACTTGAGTTTCACTCCTGTAACCCTTCATTACTCTTACACATCCATATGAGCATCTTACCCACTAGATTAGAAATGCCTTGAGGTCACAGATCCTGCTTCATTCCTCATCTCTGCATCCTTAGGGCCAGCTCTTATGGCTGGCACATGGTAAAATAGTTAATTGCAAATGAATATGTGAATGAGTAAATATAGAGTTACCAAGATGTATTGAGTGCTTGGTCTACACACTGCTCTAGATATTTTACATGGTTTTAATTCTGCTAACAACTCAAAAGGAAGGTATTATTATTTTTTCCATTTACAGTTGGGGTAATCAAGTTAAAAAGAATTTGGATAACTTGTGCAAGTTTACACAAGTTGTAAGGGATGGAGCTTGGATGTGAGTAGGAATAAATGATTGGGAGAATGCATGACTAAATGGATGAATTCAGCCAATTTAAAATAACTTTATGAAATTCAATTGTTCTTGTTTTGTCACCATGGAGGATTTATAGTTGGGACTGCTCTGACTCTAACCGACTAGAAATTTGGTCAAGGCCTTGGTAGTTATTCGTCTTTGAGGAGATCGTGATGCACCTCTCATAGGTTTGTGGTGAGAATTAAATGAGAGAACGCACGTAAAGTGCTAAACACAGTGTCAGGCGTGCGGTAAGTGCTAAATATGTGACAGCGATTGCTCTTATCTTTAATCACACTAAGAATTCTTTTTCTTAATTTTCAAAACATTACAGAAAGTTTTAAATAGACAGAATACAGAAAATAATAACACTAACCTCCATGTACTTAACACCTAGATTTAACGTAAATTAACAAAGTGCAAATCCTTTTTACAGATAAAGTCCTAACATAATAACATTTTACAATTACTGTTGAAATCTCTTCCTATGCCTCCCTTCCTAGAGGTAAGGATTATACCAACATTTGAGCTTATTCTTCCTATTCATTATTTTTCATACTTTTATTACATATATTTATCTAAAAACAATGTATGCAATCATTTTGTAGGCTGTTAAAATTTGCATGAAATATTATATTCTATATACTTTTTTTGCAACTTACTTTTTTGCTTAATATTACATCCTGAAATTTACCTATTTGGGCACATATATAGCTGGTTCATTCATTCCATTGTTTGGATATACTACCAATTATTCATCATATGAATATATGTTCATAAATATGTATTTCTTTTTGGAAATATTTTTGGCTGTTAAACACAAAGCTCGTTGAATATCCTAATACATGTCTTACTGTGTATATGTGAAAGAGTTTCTCTTTGTCCCTTCTTAACTACGGTTTCAGGAGAGAAGTAAGCCCTCCTGGTCTAAAGCATCCATTATACGTAATAAATTAATTCTCTCCTATGAATATAGAATGGAACTAGCTATGGAGAATTGAGAAAATAGTTACTCAAATTATTTTCTATAGGACTTAGTTTTCTCACAGAACCCTAATTGAGAAGGGTTACACACAGGAGGGGAAATATTAGATTATAGGGTATATATTGGCTGAACCATGAGAAATTGCCAGTATCCAATCACTTTTGACCTGCAAAATGGCAATTTTACATAGCTCAACCTACAAATCTTTAACTTTGAAAAAATTTTGCTTATCTGATGTTTATGAAATGGTGTTTTAATGTTGTTTTAATTTGCATTTACTGGATCACAAGAAAGTCTGGGAATCTTTTTATATGCTTATTGACAATTTGGCTTTCCTTTTCTGTTCATAATCTTCGCCCATTTTTTTTCCCCATTTCTCTAATGGATCTCTTGTCTTTAAACATGTATATATGTCTGTGATAGTAAATATCCTCTCCCTATCTTTGGGCCTTTAAAAAATTTTATGGATGGTATCAATTTATGCAGAAGTTTAAATTTCACTACAATCAAAATTATTAATCTTTTCCTTTACAAGTTTTTCTTCTTGCTTCTTATTTAAGAATCCTTTCCTACTTTGAGGTCAAAATATATTTTCTGTATTTCCTCTAAAAATTTTGAAGTTTTGCTTTTTTACATTTAGGTTCTTAAAATATTTAGACTTTAATTTTATGTGTGAGGTGAGGTAGGGATTTAATATAACTTTCCCCCCACCATCCCACCTTGACTGCTCAAACCTACTCACGATCTAGAAATTAAAGAATTAATATTAGGCATACCCAGGGGCTTCTGGGATCAATGCTAAAGCCCTTCTGTCTGATTAGTGCCCTTGCAGTACTTAGTTGTTGAATATTTAGACTATCATTCCTGTCAATATTCGCTATTTTAATTGTGACGGTTTTATAATTTCTTTATATATGGGAGAAAAATTCCCCATACTTTGTTGTTGGTCTTCAAAATTGTCATAAACCTTCTTTTCTTTTTGTTCTATGAATTTTTGAGATCAATTTATCAAGTAAATTCTATCTAAATATCTATTGGGATTTTTAAGAAAGCAGGTTATTATTTGAACCAAAACAGAAAATTGAAACCATAAATTTTTATTTGTTCATATGTCTCAAGTCTCTTTTAATCTATAGATCTTATCTCTCTCTGTTTCCCTTGTAATTTATTTATTAAAAAAACACAAGCCAACATATTGTGTGAACTGTTGAGTTTCTCACAAAAACAGTCTGATAATTCCTGATTGCATTTTCAAGGCATCCTTTAACATGTTTCTCTGGTGCTTGTATTTCCTATAAAATTGCTAGTTCGAGCTAGATGATTGATCAGATTCAGGTCTGATTTTTTTTTGCAGTAGCACGACTCCATCAAAGATAGTATTATACACTTTAATCAAGAAACACAGAATGAATAGTTATATCTCCTGTGTAATCTTAGCAGCTTTGATGATGCGTACATCTATTAATTCAATAGAAGGTGAAAAATGGTGATATTCTAATTCTATGGTTTCTTCTTCATTTGCTAGCTGGAATACATCCATAAAGAAGAGCTTTCCTTTAACTATTTTATTACTCTGAAATACAGTTTGTATAGAAGAGGCAAGATGAATTCTTGATTTTTTTTTCCTCTTTCATCAGTTTCCAAAACAATGGGTTAGTTATCTAGCATCCTCCAAAGGTGATCTTTAGTATCATTTTTAACTCATTGTTTTAAACATATTTGATGTTTCTTAATCTATTCCAATTTATTGTCATCATTGAGGTCTAATTTGTCCCATCTTTGAACAACCATAATGGCTCCATCCAGGGCTGGCTTCATTAGTGCATGACTTGTGCGGTCCCACAGGACTCTACACTCAGGAGGGCCCTGTATTAGCTTCCTGTGGCTGCCATAACGAATTACTACAGACTGGGTATCTTACAACAACAGACATTTATTTTCTCATAGTTCTGGAGGCCAGAAGTCCAAAATCAAGGTGTTGACAGAGCTGCACTCCCTCCAAAGGCTCTAAAGGAGAACTCTTCTTTGCCTTTTCCAGCTTCTGGTGGCTCAGGTGTTTCTTAGCTTGTGCCCACATATCTTCAATATCTGCTTCTGTCTTCACATGGTATACTCGTCTTCTCTCTGTGTGTCTCTTATAGGGACACTTGTCATTGGATTTAGAATCCACTGGGATAATTCAGGATGATCTCATCTCAAGATCCTTAACTTAATTACATTTGCAAGGACACTTTTTCCAAATAAGGCCACAGTCACTGGTTCTGGGAGTCAGGATGTGAGCATATCTTTTTGGGGGGCCACTATTCAACCCATTATAGGCCTCTTGCTTTGTTTAATGTTCTGCTGTTGCTATCTTTAAATTCTTAATAATTTTGTCTTTGAATTTGTGCTTTCTAAGTGAGGTTTGATGGGACAATGGAGCATGCACCTGAGCAGAGGAGCTATGTGTAAGATATGTGTCCACTCTTCCCTGTGGCCCCATTTGCTTATAGTATTCACAATGCCAGGAGCGTAGAATTACAGTAGACCTATGATGTGTGAGAGTTCAGTGAGACTCAAGAAAATACAAAGTGTGTAGAGTCTATGACTAAGTGGGCCACTGACAGCCCTGAGAGCCGCAGTTCGTATTCAAATAAGAACTCGCTTCTAATGTATAAAGAAGGCAAGTAATTCTGCATCTAAGTAAAATGCTTTTATATTTCAATTTAAAACTGGAATTGTACAATATAAAGACGAATGACAAAATCTATGCTAATAATTTAAAATTTTGATTTTTCATTGCTTAGAATGGCATTAAATAGCAAATAAAAACATTAGAACAAGTCGAGAGAGAGTGTAGAAGAAAGAAAAAAATTTTATATTATAGTATCTTTAATGCCGATATTTTTCCTGTGTTTTGAACAAGGGGTCTCACAATCTTCATTTTGCCCTGAAGATTATGTAATTGGCCCTGGCTCTGGGTCTTTGGACAATCACGATGGCTCCTGAGTCCTTTGGATAGAAGCTTAGCTGTCATCTGCAGCTTCCTGGATATCTGTTATGACAAGATTTTCCAGGTTCATCTTGGACATTTCTGTCCCAGACATGAAATCATACATTTCTCCAAGAAGTTCTGGCTCTTTTTAGTTGAAATTGCTATTTTGAGACCAGAATTTGGACACTAGAGGTGCTGATTTCTATTGTTTGATTGTTGTTTCTAGATCCTTTCAGTAGGGAGTACTAGGAAATATGATTCTTTTCTTTTTTTCTTCTTATTGAAGTAGAACATGCAGAGAAATATGTACAATATGTAAACATACTGCTTGAGAAATTTTCACAACCCCTTGGATCAAGAAACACAGAATTACCAACACCCAGAAGTCTCCTCTTGTCCACATCCAGTCACCTCCCCCACCAAAGGTATTATATTGACTTTTAATACCAGAGATTAATTTTGCCTGCTTTTGGACTTTATATAAATGTAATTATATGTTATATTATTTTTGTGTTTGGCTGCTTTTGCTCAACACTGAGTGTGTGATATTTATCCATGTAGTTGCTAGTAGTTGCAGTTTATTTATTTTCATTGCTACCTCGTATTCTATGACAATGCCAAAATGTCTATCTATTCTATCGTTGATGGACATTCAAATTGTTTCCAGTTTTTGGCTATTACAGGTAGTGCTGTTGAGAACATTCTTGAACTTGTCTTTAGTGAACTTGCATACTATTTCTTTTGGGTATATACTCAGGGGTGCTGTTGTTGGATATGTTGACGTTTAGCTTTAACAGATACTGCCAACTTGGAAATAAGATTTCCAAGTGAATAGAACACTTATGCTCCTGCCTCCAGGTATGAGAGGACGAGTTGCTCCACATATTTGTCAATACTTGGTGTATATTTTCCAATGCTTGGTACCTTTTAGCCATTCTAGTGGGTTTATAATGATATCACATTGTGCTTATTAATTTACACTTCCCCAATGATGAATAAAAAGGGTATCTTTTCATATGTTTATTAGATATTTGGATATCTTCTTTTGTGAAAATCTTCTCTCTCTTCTCTCTCTCTTTCTATCTCCCTATATCTTTTTGATTTGTAAAAGTGTTTTTTAAATTCTTGATATTAGTCCTTTGTTGGATCTATCTATCATCTATCTATCTATCTATCTATCCATCCACCCACCCATCCAACCATCTATCTATCTACCTATCTCAAATATCTTTTGCCAAATTTTATCTTTTTTTTTCTCTATGATTAATGCCTTTTGGGTCCTTTTTGAAGAAATCTTTGATTACTTATAGGTCATGAATATATATTCTTCTATATTTTCTTAAAAACTTTTTGCGTATTTTTCTCATTTAGATCTGCAATTCATCTGAAATTATTTTTTGTGTAAGATAAGAGATAGGGTTCTAAATTCATATTTTAGTATGGATTAATTGACCCAGTACAATATTTTGAAAGATCATTCTTTCTCCTTGCACTGTAGTGTCATCTTCAGAACTCATGTGACTGAATGTGTGTGGGCTACTTATTGGCTGTATTCTAGCCCACTGGTCTATTTATAGATCCTCATAATTGTTTTTGTCATCTTTGAGTGTAAGTTGCTTAGTGCTCATCTTTTTCCAGATTGCCTTGGTGTTATAGGTTCTTTGCATTTCATATACATTTTAGAAGCCTGTTAATTTGTACAACTTTTTAGGATTTTCTTTGGGAATGCATTGAATTTATAAATTAATTTTCAGATTATTGAAAAATTCATGGTGTTAAAGCTTATGAAACATACACATGATAAATCTCTCTGTTTATTTAGAACTTTGTTAGCATTATTCATATATTTTAGTGTGGAGGTCTTTTACAGTTTTGTTAGATATAATCCCAGGTGTTTGATGTTTAGTGCCATTGTAAATGCTATTGTTTGTAAAATTTCTTTTTCACGTGTTTACTGTTACATATTAAGTCAAATGGTCAAGCATTTCCTAAAATTTGCTTGCCACATTTCCACAAACTTGATCAGTAAGAAAACAAGTCAAAATGGATGTAGATGATTTATTAGTAATGGCACAACATTTATGTCAGTTCCCTTAACCCCGACTCCTGAAATTCCTCCATGGGGGTGATGCAGAGTGGGCCCAGGGAGATGCTGCCCACACAGGTCTGTGTCACAGCTGAGCAGCACTGAGTATTAGAAACTCCTAATCTTATAAAAGGCTGCTACAAACCTGCCCATTCTCCCCTCAGGGGAGTGAGATTAGGTTTATTCAGGAATGTAAACAAATGGCTGCAGAGAGAGAAATCTGTAAATCTCTCCAGAACCACACATTATCTCTTGCTTCCATGGCCTTTGCTATTCAAACTTGCTTCCTTGCTTAGAAAGCCCAGACTGTGCAGAAATGAAAATATTCATGGAGGATTTTCTTCAAATCTAGATAAATTCACTTAAGGATTCTAATTATTGGTGAATTTTCATAATTAATTA
This sequence comes from Diceros bicornis minor, assembly GCF_020826845.1. Lineage (NCBI taxonomy): Eukaryota > Metazoa > Chordata > Mammalia > Perissodactyla > Rhinocerotidae > Diceros > Diceros bicornis. The sequence goes on from NC_080740.1 coordinate 33,194,495, forward strand.
ATTGAATTTTCTATATACACAATCATGTTTTCTGTGAATAGTGGCAGTTTTATTTTTCCATTTCCAATCTTTAAACCTTTGATTTCACCTTCTTGCCTCACTTCACTGCTTGGAACCTCCAATCAATGTTGCATAAAAACAGTGATAGTGGGTCTCCTGGCTCATTCCCCACTTCAGGGAGAAAGTGTTCATGATGTATAACATTAGGCTGTTATAGATAACTTATCAGATTAAGAAGATTCTCTTTTCTTTCTAATTTGCTTATAATTTTTAAAGAAAATAAACAAGTATTGAATTTTTGTCAAATGCTTTTTTTTGCCTGTATTGACAGATAATTATATAATGTCCCTACTTTTTGCTGTTAATCTAGTAAGTTATACTGAAACATGTTTGAATGTATTAAATGTTAAACCACCTTTGCCTACCTGAACCCCATTTGGTTGTGATGTTTTATTCTTTTTATGTGTTTCTGGGTGGGATTTTGTAGTATTTTGTTTGGGATTTTTGCATCTAAGCTCATTAGGGAATATGGTCAGCAATTTTCCATTCTTGTAACTTTCTTGTCAGATATTGATATCAAGGTTAGGCTGACCTCAGGAAATGAATTTGAAAGAATTTACTATTTCTCTTCTCTGAAAGTATTTATATGAGTGTTAGTTTTTTAGTAGTTGAAATAATTCACCAGTGATTCTGTTCAGACTTGGGGTATTCTTTGTGTGAGAAGGTGTTTTTTGTTTTTTTTTTTTAAAACAGTTTTATTTATTTATTTATTTTTTTGAGGAAGATCAGCCCTGAACTAACATCCATGCTAATCCTCCTCTTTTTGCTGAGGAAGACTAGCTCTGAGCTAACATCTATCACCAATCCTCCTCCTTTTTTCTTTTTCCCTAAAGCCCCAGTAGATAGTTGTATGTCATAGTTGCACATCCTTCTAGTTGCTGTATGTGGGATGCGGCCTCAGCATGGCTGGAGAAGCAGTGCGTCGGTGCGCGCCCGGGATCCGAACCCGGGCCGCCAGAGCGGAGCGCGCACACTTAACCGATAAGTCACGGGGCCGGCCCAGAGAAGGTTTTAGTAATAAATTCAATTGCTTTAATAGATATCAATCTATTTAGAGTTTCTCTTTTTTTTCCAGCTTTAATCAGTTCTCTTTTTCAAGGAAATTGTTCATTTCATCTAAATTTTAAAATTCATTGACTTTTGAACTTATCTTTACTATATTCTTCGTTCTATTTTCTTTGAGGTTGATTTGCTTTATTTTATTTAGCTTCTTGAATTGAAAGACCAGATTGTTGATATTTTTTAGTCTTTTCTAGCATATCTTTTGAAGATTATAAATTTTCTTTTGAGTACTGTTTTAATTGCATCCCATGAGTTTTAAATTTTGATGTCATATCTTCATTATCATTTAATTTAAAATCTGCTCTGATATCTTTTGTATTTTGTTGGAGGAGATCATCAAGAGGACGTGACCACCAGTTGATCCATGAACTGAACCAGAGCAATCTCAAGCTCCTCACCCCCTCTCCTGTCCTTGAAATGTATGTGCCACCCAGCATTCCCACAGTGGGAGCCATTTTCAAGGACGCAGAATTAAAAGAGTCAGGTATTGTTGAGACCATCTGGACAGTATAAATGACTGAACCCCATTAAGGCCGCTACATAAACTTTAAGATTCCGGCGAGCATGTGCCAAGATCTAGTCATCTTGGGGCCACTCAAGACAAGCTTCCTAAGCAAGTTCCCTTGCCACCTACCAATCTGGAGTAGTCTGTCTCTTTCTTAGGTCTCTCCTGCCCTCCGTATTCAGAGGCCAGTTTGCAAACCAACAGTTTTCCTCTTGATTTATGGAAATTTACAAGTGTGCTGCTTAGTTTTCAAGCAATGGGGGATTTTCAAGTTATCTTCATGAGATTTATTTTAAGCTTTTTTGATTTATTTTTAGCTTGACCATTATGGTCAGAAAAAATACTCTGAAATTATTTAAATCCTTCACAATTTGTTGAGATTTGTTTTATGGGGCAGTATATGATCTATTTTTGTAAATATTCCATCTGCACTTCAAAGATTTTGTATTGTGCACTTGTTGGATGCAATGATCTGCATTTATTGACTAGTTCAGTTTTATTAATTGTGTTACTCAAGTCTTCAGTATCCTTACTGATTTTTTATTTGCTTGCTCTATCAGCTATTAAGATTATAGAACTGTCTATTTTGCCTTTATTTTGGTAGATTTTTTCCCCAAATGTTAACCTTTGATTGATAGTCAAGTTATCAATAGGTATTTTGAAGTTATGTTGTTGAATGAATACAGACTTAGAACTATTGTATTCTTCCAGTGGATTGGCTCATTTATTATTGCAAAATGCCCCTTTAGTCTCTGGTAATGTTCTTGTCTTAAAATTTTCTTTGTCTGACTCTGTGTCTGGGTTTTCATGGTATATCTTTTGCCATCCTGTTGCTTTCAACCTTTCTTTGTCCCTATATTTCAAATTTGTCTCTTGAAGCAATTTAGAGTTAAATACTGTATTTTTAAATCTTAGATGATAATCTTAGTTTTTTTAATCTAACCTCTCTATACTTATGTCATTATATATATCTTTGGATTTAAATTATCATTTTATTTGACCTCTTTGCTTTATATTTTTATTTTTTATCTCCCCCATTAGATTAATGAAATATCTTTTTATTGTTTCCTTTTTCTCTCTCTAGAGTTTATTTATTTGCTCTTTTTCAATTCCTAGAGATTAAAGCAAGCATATTCATTTTGATAGAAGCTAATATTATTTTACCACTTCCTTAAATTCTAGAATCTTAGACCACTTTAACTAATTCATCCTTTTTTTGCCTCTTGTATAATTTTTCTCATGCATTTTAAATCTAAATATATTTTAATTCCCACAAAAAATTTTAAATTTTTTCATAGTTAATAGTCATTTATATTTACCCACAATTTTACTTTCCTCATCGCTCGTCCTTTTATTTTTCCGCATGTCTATGACCACATGTGCTTGACAAATTCTTTTAGTTTTTATTTTATTACAGGTCTACTGATAATAAATTTTTTTTTAATTTGTAATAAAAATGTGTTTATTTTGTCTTTGTTTTTTGATATTTTTTCTAGATATAAATTTCTAGGTTGGCAATATGTCATTCCTTTGTTTTCTGGTTTTCATTGTTTCTGTTGAAAATTAGCTTTAATCTTTTAGTAGCACTTTTGAGGATAAAATGTATTCTCTAATTTGAATAGTTAATATTTTTCTTTGTCCTTTTTTTTTTTAGCACTTTTTAAATAATTAGCCTAGTTTTTCTTTTTTTTCCTTTTCAATAGAATTTTTATTTTCTTCCCCCTCCCCTCTCCCCTTAACCTGAGGTAAAGATATGCTTTTTGAAAATTTTGGAAGACAAAAATTTAAATCTCTCTGGATCTGGTGCTTAATTTCTGAGTAGATTTTTTAAATTTCTAATTTAATTTCCTTAATTGTTATAACAAAATTTTAACTCATTCAGGTATCAGTTTTGGTAATGTATATTTTTCTCTAAAATTATTTATTTCATCTGAGTTTTCAAATTTATTGCCAAAAATGTTCTTATTATTTTCTCTCTCTCTCCTTCCACCCTTTCCTCCCTTCTTCTCTTTCTCTCTCTGTATCTTCTTTCCTTCCTTCTTCTCTTTCTTTCTTTCTTTTCTTTGTACCTCAGTGGTATGGTTATAATTTTAAAATATATTTTATAAAGCGTTTCTATGAATTTATTTTGGAAGGGAAGACCATGTAACTTTAGTAATCTTAATACTTTGTTACCATGCAGCTAAGGTCGGCAGAAAGCTAGATGTGAGCTGGGAGCAAGGTGGCTTCACCAGGTGCAGCGTCCTCATTAACAGGCAGCAGCTCTTCAGACGTGCAACACTCCCCCGACCCTGACAGAGAGTAGCCCTAAGCTTCATTATACCCTCATTTGCATTGCGGTTTTGACCCCCCTTGTGGGGGATCACTGCCATGACAGTTCCAGAGATGCCTATGTAAGGAAAAAATCTCCCCCTCCCAACGTGGGGGTGGAGACAATGCCCTGATTGGCCCACCTTCCAAGACCCTCATCGGCCCCAGGACCCTATCTTCCAAAGCCACTGACCACGACCACTTCAGGGCAGTTGCTCACCTCCAGCCTTCCTGTCCCTCCCCTGGGGGGTGTACTTTCTCTTTGCTAATAAATCCTCTTCTGTCGAAACTTCCACTGTGTGTCTGCTCTCAAATTCTTTTGTGTCTGTGGACCAAGAACCTGGGACCTCACGGCACCAATCTGACTGGTGCTGGTGACACAACCAACAGTAACTGTGTTGCTGAAAAGTCAGATCTAGACAGATCCATCAGGATATTTTCATGTTACCAGGGAACAAAATAGACAGCTTGTTGCATTACTTTCCTGAGACAATCCAGTTCCCTCTTTGTGGGATGGTGGTGGCTTATAATTTATTTATTTTCCTGTCCTAATTCTATTTTTGTTGCTCTAAACTTTTTTTTCTAAATTTTAATCTATGTTTACTTTCCTCCCTTTTCTATTTTTTTCTTTTTGCAGGGAGAATGCAAGGCCTTTTTCAAATCACTTGCCATCATAGGAACAGAGAACCCAGTTCTGGCCATCACAATAAATTAAGAAACAATATATATGTCAAGATAAAAAACATAATATGTTTCCCTCAGACAGATATACACTGCAGAGATGTTTTGGTCTTTTTCTGATCTATTGCAGTATTTTTAGCAAAATTTCTCCTTTAGTTTGAACAACAACTCCCCGTTTGTGCATGAGAATCCATTTGTACTGTCTTTCTTCTCAGATACCACTTTCTTTTTTTTTTAATGCCCAGAATGGAGCTGACCGTGGGCTGAAGGCATAGAGGCAAGTTACCTAGTGATTATTTTCCTTGGCTGTGCTGTTCTTGACGAATCTTGTTCTCCTGATGATGCAGAAATGAATCCCTTCAAGAACCATTTAGGTATTACCATCTAGCCAGAATATGGATGATCATATTTTCCTGTTTCTTCACCTGTCTCTTAATTTTTGATTGAATGGTGGACAATGTTATATTGCTTAATGTACAGTTTATTTTTATCTTCCTTTAAAGAGTTTCATAGGCAAATAAGCTACTTTTAGGTGATCCTGATTCTTTTGAGAATTGCTTTGAAGCTTTTAGAGTGTATCTAGACGAGCTTTCCCACTATGGCTACTTTAACCCTACTTCTAAGGAGTGACACACCTGGGATCTTTACTGAATGTTCTGGGTGGTCAACCAGGTCTCTCTGCTCTAATTGGCCAGAATTCAAACATCTCCCAGATCTGGGACCTGAGACTTCTTACACTTACTGCTTCCTGGCAGTTGTTCTTTACCCAGCCTTTGGTTACCCATTGGAAGTCTCATCCAATGCGTGTACATCTTGATAGAGATACCGCCTATGGTATCTGGAGACCATTCTATGCATAGCTTTTTCTTCTGCCCCACACATCCCACTGCATCAGCCTTCACAACCTTTCTGTTTCCTCAACTCAGTGAGACCACCATGCTTGCTTGGGTTCCACTACAGTTTGAAAAGTGCCTTTAGGGGCTGGCCCTGTGGCGCAAGTGGTTAAGTGCATGTGCTCTGCTGCGGCGGCCCGGGGTTCGCCCGTTCAGATCCTAGGCGTGCACTGACGCACTGCTTGGCAAGCCATGCTGTGGCGGCGTCCCATATAAAGTGGAGGAAGATGGGCATGGATATTAGCCCAGGATCAGTCTCCCTCAGCAAAAAAAGAGGAGAATTGGCAGATGTTAGCACAGGGCTGATCTCCTCACAAAAAAAAAAAAATAAAGAAAGAAAAATGCCTTTAGGTAGAAAGCTAAGGATATTGCAAAACTTACCTCATTGTTTCCCTTCTTTCAGGCATCACAGTCTGAGGCTACCTATTGTTCAATATCTGCATATAATTGCTACATATATTTTGTTCGATTTCCTAGTTGTTTATGGAGAGAAGCATGTCTGATGTCAGTTTCTTTATCATGAATGGAAGCAGAAGCAGCCAGTATAATTAAAAGTTAACTAAGAATTAATTTTTCCTTGAATTGGGGAGGGAAATTCTGTTATATTCTCCAAAGATACCTGGAATGAAAATGTATTTCAAATATGATACAAAAATGTATCAACTTTAGTGTAATATAGGTTAAACTCCTTAGTAATGATTCCTTGTCTCTAAATCTTAAAGGATGCATGAAAAGGATTCTTTCTTCAGTGAAGGATAGTCAAAACTTTTTTTTACAGAAGGCCAGTTGTTAGCAACAGAATGTATATTGATTGAACTCACTAAGTATTTCCCTGAGAAAACTATCAAAGAATTGACAAAACTAGAACCATGTTAAAAATATACATATATAGTCCAGAGAACAGATGGAATAAATAACAGAGGCATTTAGAAATAATTTTTAAAATCCTTAGTGAATGTTTTTCTCATGCTTCAGAATTGCCAATCATACTCTCTAAATCACAGTAATATTGAAATTAAAATAAAATCTGGTTTGCAAATCTTCTATCTGATATGACACACTATAGTTAACATGCCGTTTACAAAAACAAACATACTATTATATAAATTGAATTAATCATCCAGATAGCATTTACCTGTTTCCTGAAACACTGAAGGAGAGAAAGAGGAGATAAGGATGTAAAATGATAGCCTGGGTTTTTATGGATCACTATAAACCTGTCGCCACACTACTTTACTCATACGCATAATTCCTTAGCTGTATCAATTAGAAGAATGTCAGTGTTAACTCACAGGACTCTATCAACAATGTGTTCTTGATGATCTAGTTGACTTTAGGGCTATTGAATGTGTTCCTCTTTTCAATATTTTCCCTAGCAGCCCCGCCAAGGGTTTTCTTTCATATTGATGCTAAGGATTGAAGATCCCTATTAAATTGACAAAATGTTGATTATTGTTGAAGCTAGGTGATGAGTTCGTGGGGTAGTTTCCTGTCTTCCTCGCTATCAGCCTTTTGATCTTCCTCTCTCCCCTTTGCCCTCTGGCATAATCTTCAAGGACTTTTCTTTTTCCACTGAGGCCTCTTCCTCACCTTTGCTTCCTAGCCTTGTCACCTACGTGACTCCAATCATCTTTATCTCCATTTATCTCTGACGACAATTCCTGTTCTTTCATCTCTTCTTTTACTTAGTCATTCTGAACCTAGAATTTGCTCCACCGTGAACTCCAGCTATACTGTGAACTCCTTGCCTATTCTCAGAGTCCATCCCTCCTCTCAGCCCTTTTTGTGTGGACTTATCATCGCCTGTAGCCATTCACAAAGACATTTGCCAGAACCTTCAGATCCCTTAGTCCACACTGGATCAGTCTTCAGTGCACTGTCTGGTTTCTTTATGTCTGATCTGTCTTCTGAGTATTGCTGAGGAAAATCTCTACTGCACACTCATGCTCTCTAGTTGTAAGTGGATCCCTGGAGCTGTTTGGCAGCCTATTTATTCATCTTATTTGACTGGCAACTGCATTCAGATACTGACTCTGCTACTGATTCCCCTATTCCCAGAAGATAACTTATCTGTCACTTTAAAGAGATCAAGAAGAATGAATGTAAATTCCCTCAACTTCCCTTTTTCCTTATAAAAATTCTCTGTATTATTTTCCATTTTGTCTTCTCTCTGCATGTCTGAGAATTATGGCCCTTCTCATTTCAAAGGATAAACCCTCCGAATAATGCTCAAGTCTTTGCAATCTTCAAAACCTCCTTTTTTAATCCAGCTACCGTCTCAAGACACTACTCTACCTGTGTCTTTGCTTCTTGAAAGCATAGTATATACTTACTATGTCTACTTCCTCACTATCTACTCTCTCCTTCCTGCTTTGGTCACCTCGTGGGCTCTCAGTCATCAAATCTAATAACTCATGATTGCTATTCGTTCTCCTCATTTTGCTGCTATTCACTTTCTCTTTGGAACTTTTTTCCTTAAAATTTTTTAGTGCCTCACTCTTCCCTGGTCTCATGAAGGAATCAGTGACAGCCGAGATGAACACTGAGAGAATGGCCAGGACAAGGCCAAGACCAGATAGGCTGATTGTACTCATGGCTGTGATGACGACGGGGAGTTGGAGGTGCAGGATCTTATGTAGTCTGGAAGACCACCCACTAAGGGAAAGACCAAATCTGAAGGACATAAAGGGAGGATCATAACTGGAATTATTGAGACAATGATTTAGAGCTGAGAAGACTTTGTCATAGCAAAAGCAACTGCAATTGAGCAGGGAATGTGGAGTTGGGGGAAACAGTCCTGAGTGGCAGCTTGCACATTGGTTCTTGTTTGAAGCTTGCCCTTGTGAGCTGGCAGGGGCATGATGCACGGGTAGGCTAGGCTGGTTTTAAGGCCGTAGACGGATCAGCCTCATGGCTTTTCTGAGACTCTGTCACAGGCCGGATTGGGATGGCTCCTCCTTATGTTTTCCCAGTGGAATTCCTTGATGTGGTCTAGTGCATTCTTAGTATAAGACTTGTTCCCAAATAAGTCCTTTAGCTCCTACCCTTTCAATGGCTCCTAGCATTGGTGCTACAAGGAGCCAAAAATTTCCATCACTGCCTAATCTGTTTCCCTACTTCTGGTTGAATGAGCTGAACGTGGGTGTATGTATTCTTTAAAAGGCAACCAGGAGAGGCTGAGGATCAGGTTAAGGGTAAGTTGCAGACAGATTGTGATAGATATTACTGGCTCAGAGGGTTCTCTCCATTAGCAACTCAATTGAGGATGCTATGTGAATCAAGGAGACTAACCAGGGAAGGTTATCATCCGTTGCTGATCTGGGCAGTGATGGGAGAACTGGAAGGATTGGATTAGGTGGCTAATTGGGCTCAGTGTGAGGTTTTGTTCTGCAACATTTCCTTATGTTCTTGGTTTCTCAAAGCATGTAAGTAGAGGCAGGGGCCTGATTCACGCAATTCCATAGATATATAAAATCTGACTTCTAGCTCATTGGTAGGAAGTAGCATTCGCTGATTGGGACTATATAATGAGACATGATTGCTTCACCCTTTACCCATGGGCAGCATTAAAATTTAAGTGATGTGTTTGTGTGTGTGTTTATGTCATGACTTTTTTCAACTTATTGCAGGCATTTTTCTGTATTATCATCATGCTTTTTGATAGCAATAACTTTAATATCCTTATTCAGGTGAAGATTTACAGTAGCTAGCTCTGACAACAGTGACTTTGGTTTTCCATTGGCTAGTCATTCTGGACATGGAGTTTGTGTGGTGAGTGTGCTGTGATTTGATCAGAGGTAAAGAAAAGAACATTACTCCCAAGTCATGCACACAAATAAACCTCCATTGTTGAGTTTTCAGTCTTTGTGTCTGTTTTTATGGTTAGTAAATACTATTGTCCCTCATTATATTGCTCTACTACGCAACCACACTAAATGACTAAATGACTGTTTCATTGCCCAGGGCTGTCCAATGGTCCCACTGGATTATTTTATATATTTGTATTAATTGTAGTCATTGGTGGTAATGCTACAGGTTCTCCTGTTCCTTTTCCCTTTCCATTGCCTTGTATTAATTTGATTACCCAAGGTGGCATTTTTGAGAGTACCATATACAATAAGGTGTGTTATTAGCAGTACTTTTTAAAATCACTTGCAAGCAAATTGCTATGTCAATGCCCCATAATAATGTTGACTACTTCTATTCTTCACAAAGTCCTTTTTATTCCTTCAGAAATAAGTTGCACTCTTAAGAACTTTTGCTCTAAAATAAAATATGAGCCAGTCTGCATCATAATGGAACCCCTCCAAGGTAATAACATTATTCCCATCACAAGGGGACTGTACATTTAACAGTCATAAGAAAAGGACCCATACCTCATCTCAGAGTTGTGCTACAGTCTTTTTATTTTAAATCTTTCCCTCTGTTTAGGAGAACTGAAGCTTGTTTTTGAACTTGGAAGGACATTTTCAAGGACATTTCTTTCCTCCCTAATCCCTGCATGAGCTGCTTGTGTCAACCCAGCTAGTCTGACTCTTAGTTTATTGCTTTCATTTGTCTGCTCTTGCTCTCTTAGTGCCTTTAAAACATCTAAATCCTTTAAATCACACAGTTCTGCTCCAAACCTCCCACTCTCTTGCCCATATGATAGTATCAGAAAACTTTGAAGTGGAAATATTTTCCTTTCTAGGCCAGTCTTTGGGTGTAAGCACAGAAAGGTATTCAGTCATGATAATGTGTAAAGTTGGGATGAGTTAGATTACATTTCCTTTATCACTGCTGTTTGGGCTGGCTTTACAAGAACCAATCAGCAAGGGGTGGGGAGCAACTTCTTTCCCTAGATCAGGACCCAGCATCAGGTGAAATATATTTCTTCAGCTTTGAGGAGTAGAGACCAAGATAATTTTAATTTGCCTCAAGATGGCAACCAGCCTGTTCCCAGTGGGAAATTGCATTATTGGCACTTTTGTAATGATCACATCCTGTCTTGAGTTGGTTTCCAACAATAGCTCCCATTTATTGAACTCCTACTATAATCAGATCTATATAAAAGTGCTTTATATATGTAGCAGTTATGAATTTGAGTGTATAACTCAAATGAACAAATATCTCTCTCCTTTTTTTTTTATTGGGATGTAATTCACATACCACAAAATTCACCCTGGCCTCCACTAGTCTACTTTCTATCTCTGTGGATTTGCCTGTTTTAGGCACTTCATACAAACTGATTATACAACATATGAACTGTTGTGTCTGGCTTCCTTCCCTTAGCATAATGTTCATCCATGTTGTAGCATGAATCAGTTCTTCGTTCCTTTTTATGGCTAAATAATATTCCATTGTATGGATATATCACATTTTGTTTATCCATTCATCAGTCTATGGATATTTGGATTGTTTCCACATTTTGGCTATTATGGATAATGCTGCTATAACCATTTGTGTACGAGTTTTTGAACATTCATGTACATATGTTTTCATTTCTCTTGGGTGAAGTGGAATTTCTGGGCCATATGGTAACTATGTTTAACTTTTCAGGGAACTGCCAAACTGTCTTCCAAGCAGCTGCACCATTTATATTCCCATCAGCAATATGTGAGGGTTCCAATTTCTCCACATTCTCACCAATACCGTATTATATGTTTTTTTTTTTTTGATATTATGACCATCCTAGTGAGTGTGAAGCAGTGTCTCATTGTGATCATCTCCTATCTCTTATTGTCTACAAGTCAACTTACTTTCTATTGTAAGCTTCCATCCTGCCAGACTAAAACTCAGTGATTTTCGGTGTTGTTACCTGAGATCCTATCAAGATCCTGGGAGACTTGTACAGTATCTGGATATTGGCAGGTCAGGAACTAAGCTATTTGGTCACTGAATTACCCACACAGATACCTCCTAAGTCATCCATCAGCTTGGTCCCCATGGCCAACATGTGTACACAGTTATCTCTACCCCGCTGAGGACACACACACGTTTTGTGAGGCAGCTCGGGATTCCATCTGCACAGGGGCATCATGCAGCCATGTGTTGCTTTGTTCTGCTGTGACCTTAGTGTGCAGTTGGGACTGAGTCCACATTCCCCACTGCCCCAGGATCCCTCTATTTCTCCTTCTACCTCAGGGGAATCTAGCCTGAGGGAAATCTTTTCCCCTCCATGTTTCTCCCACCAAAAAATCTTTCTTTCCTCCCCCCTCAACTCTGGGGCTTAAGACTGTGGAAACAAAAGCCATGAAGGCAAATGTTTTAAAAACAACAAAAAATTCTTTTTTCTCCCATGCTATATACTTCCTCCCTGGCAATAAGCATAGAGCCTGCTTCCTGCTTGTTTTGGGGAAAACTAAACACTTTAGGGTAGGATAGGCCCTTGTCTGGCCTCTTTTAAGTGATGCTATACAGGCAGCTCCCTAACCCCTAGAAGGAGGTGCATAGACAACCAAAGTTACTATCTCAAAGTGTTATCTAGTCACATATGCATTTTATAATTGAATTCTCACAACCTTAGGAGTAGGAATTATCACCCTCATTTTCAGATGAGAAAACTGAGGTTCTGAGAGATGAAGTAGCATATTAGTTAAATAATAAATATTGGTTGCATTAATTGAACTTATACAGGGTTGCACAGTTGATAACTGATGAAACTGGGAATCACACTCTAAAACTCAAGCTCTCCACTAGGGTCGCTATTTAAAATTTGGATTTATTTGAGAGCTTGGCTCTAAACGACTGCTTATAGTCTAACAATAAATTTAATCACTGAATTCCCCAGACAGCATTATTATTTCTTCCTTTTGTACTGAAAACACAGATAACATGAACCTGAGGCCTCTCATGTGCTGCTTCAAGTCAGGAAAATTATAACCATACACATGTGTAAAAGCTGTGGAAACTGGATTTTTTTTTTTTTTTTGTCTCCTAAGAACAAACTTTGCCATGGTGACTTGATTTGCAGAAGGTTGAGTTGGACCCAATCTTAAGAGGAGGGATGGAGTGTGTCAGGGGCACCAGTGTCCCTGAGGGAAGTGGCTGTCCTGGTCACTGGAGTTTGGGATGTTAGATTTTTCTGAGACATTTACCAGTTTCTGTCCTCCCAGTCACTGTGGCTGGGTGGGCTGTGTCCCACTGCACTTGGCTCAGAAATCACACCCTCTCTTTGGTGTTTACCTTACCCACAGGGAGGCCAGGTACACTGGCAAGCAGAGGAATTTACCCTTTGCAGCTGATGTCTTTTCTTCCAATACTTTTATTCCATATGTTTCTATAGGCGCCGGACTAAGACAATGCCCAATCCTAAAACATTACCAGCCTCAAACTCTTATCTTCCCAGGGAATCATTTAGGATTATATTCTTTGGGGCCAGAAGGCTTTGGATTCCAAGAGTTCAGATTCCCATGTGCTTGGGTGTTTGTGTGTGTTTATATTAGACACTGTCATGCCTTTAGCCATTGCCAGCCATCTAGCTGCCATTTTAGCAGGGGTTAATTTATGAACCAGTGTTGAAGAAATGGAACACAGATAGACTCACCTTCTGGGGCAAGAAGAGGTGGAGGGTTAAGGCAGTGCAAGGACCAGGATAGGGTGCACTCTACAGGAGACTTCCCTCTCTCTTATTACCTTGTCTACTGATACAGACAGTTGCAAGGGTGCTCTGAGGGCTGACAGAAAGAGGAAAATTCTGTAGAAGTGTCAGGGAGAAGGGTTGCCTGCCTTGCAGCGATGGATGTGGAATCTGTCATTAGTGCTGTTGTTTATGCCTAAGCAGAGGGGTAATTTGGGGAAAGGCAGTCTAATTATATATTATTGTATTGTCAACCTTTCCTTGTTTTGGCTTATTCTTTTCCTGCCACAAACAGACTCAGTTCTTCTCCATCCTACAGAAAACTCCTTTGTAAGCTATAGATTTATGTCACTTTTTCAAAATTTCCAAACTCTTGAAGTGTTTGTATCTTCCTCCTGCTATCTTACTTCTCTCTGGACTTCTCATCCTATTATAATCAAGCTTCTGCCTTCTGAAATTGCTCCACTAAGACTGATTTCACTGAGAACATTAAGAAACAAAGCACAACAAGACTCCTAATCATCACATCAGAGGACATTTTTCCGCCCCATGCCACCACACCGTCTGTAGCATCTGGCTCTGAGGGTTGCATCCTCCTTCTTGAAATTCTCTTCCACCTCATATGCTGCTGTGGTACTCTGTTCATTCTCCTCCTTTGTTCACCACATTCATATATCTATTCATTCTATGTATTAGTTTCCCAGGACTGCCATCACAAAGTACCACAGACTGGGTGGCTTAAACAACAGAAATTTATTGTCTCAGTTCTGGAGGCTAGAAGTCTTGAATCAAGGTGTCCCCGGGGTTGGTTCCTTCTGAGGGCTGTGAGGGAAGGAGCTGTTCCAGGCCTCTCTCCTTGGCTTGTAGATAACCATTTTCTCTTTTTGTCTCTTCACATTGTCTTCCCTCTATTCACGCCTGTCTCTGGGTCCAAATTTCCCGTTTGTATGAAGATATCTGTCATATTGGATTAAGGCGCACCCTAACAACCACATTTTAACTTGATTACCTCGATAAAGACCCTGTCTCCAAATAAGGTCGCATTCTGAGGTACTGGTGGTTAGGACTACAGCATATCTTTTCTTTTGGTTGGAGGGGTGACACAATTCAACCCATAACATTAAACAAACTTATTTTGGTTGTCTGTAATTTGCCTAACATTGGGCTAGGATTTGAGAGTTTAGATGTAAAATGATTCAATTCCTACCTTCAGAGGGACTCAGAGTCTAATGAGGAGACAAACCCAGTCCTAGAGTTGTATCTTGGGCCTGACAAGATGGTAAATTAACACAACATGCTGGATGGCTTTACAGCCCAACCCTGGAGATTGTCCAGAAGTAAAAGAACATGTAAGAGTCTAAAGAATGAAGGTAAAGACTGTGAGAAACCTGGAAGAGGGGGTATGATTGTGACATAAAGTGTAGGAAATGACAGGCAAAGGCAGAGAAAGGCTGGGTGCCACAGTCAGGGAATCTTGGTTATGCACTTTTCTCTCTGTCACAGTATCTGGAATGTCTAATGGGTACTTTTTTTTTCATCTTAGTGGCATAGGAAATCATTCCAACACCAGCTTGGTTTGTAGGGTGAATTGGATTATGGGATAATATCAACCTAGGAAAAAGGTAGGGTTGGGAGTAGATAACCACAGATGCACTTGACTGGGCCACTTGCAGGCATTTTCTTCCTTTTCCTCTCCACACTTTCAGCTCTAGGCAGTTATAACTGAAGAATAAAAGCTTTCATAGAAGAACAGTGCATGGTCCCAAGGAATGGAGTGGTTTCCTCAGGCACAGGGTCACCTGATAAGCAGAATGTAGTCAGGGATAATCAAACCCAGACTGTGAACACATTACTCATCGAGAGATCCAATGCTTCCAGGAGAAGAAAAAGTCACAGGCAAAGTAATCAAATAGTGAATAGCATAACCAAGAGAAAAGATAAATAGTGAACATCCTGTACAGAACCAGAATGAGTGGAACAGAGAGATCAAGAATTTAAAATATACATAATAATTATCTTCAAGGAGATAAGAGAAGATACTGTGATATGAAGTGGGAACAAGCATGTCTGCTTATGGAGGGAACCTGGGTGTACATTATTATGGGAATGGGAAATTTAAATGTGAAAGGTGTGACTGTAGAATGCCATATAAGAGTAGGAATCCACAAAGTTGATGTAAAACATCAGTTTGATTTTTACCAAAAAAAAGAATTAAGTGGCAAAAGTAGGAAATAAAATCAGATTTCAACACAATAACATTTATGTAAACTAAAAGCTTGGATATTCATAAAATAAGACAATACATTTTATAAGGATATAAGCATATACAAGAATATACTTCAGACACATTAAGTGACCACCTATTGGGCAGTTATGGGAATGAGAGTGGGGGTTCAGGAAAGAAGGTGAAAAAATAAAGAGGGGAACTCAACTCTGCACCTTGAAATGAAACATATTTCTCCTACCTCTCTGACCAACCCTTCCTAGGTTTCTGCCCTTATTCCTTTTCCTCTTACCACTGCTTAAATATTGACATTCTAATTATTGCCTCTTTTCTCTTGTTGCTTGGTAAGCATTTCACCATACCTAGGACATCAACAATAACCTACTGCCAGGTGGGCACCTCCAGCTTCCTCCTGTCTCCTCATCTCTGGTCTTGTAATTCCAACTGTTGACTAGATTCCTCCACCCCAAGTCCTTAAGTGCACCAAGCACAGGTCTAAATGCCTGGGTCTTGCAGAGAACATGGTCTGCAGAAATGGTAGCCAAATGCTTGTTTTGGTTTTCTATCTTCTATTGTTGGCTATAGCCTCAGATGTGGTACCAGCAGGTGAAATGATGTGAGGGAGAAGGAGGTGCAATACTGACAGAGGTCAAACAATCTCCATTTTTTGGTTTTCCTAACAATTGGCTCTGAGACTTCCCGCTATCCCAGAAATCGGATAAGAGGCTGAACTGCTGGGATTATCTTTTTGGGGCTTTGCAAAGGTGTCCTCTGTATGTTGTCCAGATTGTCCTGGGATTGGTTTGTTGCTGCTTGTTTGGCATAATATGTTTGAACACGTATGTATGCAAACATTTGGAGTTGGAATAAATATTAGATGTCATAGAATTTTGTGGTTATCAAGCTCTTCAGAGCCTGTGGTTTCCTGGTGAAGCCTCAGGGGTGGACTTCTAGCCTGCCCACCTCACTTCATCTAGAGGAGCTTTGGTTAAGAGTGGGGTGGTTGAGAGCACAGATCCCGGAGCTGATCCTGTCTCAGATCCACTGTGTATGGCTGTGTGACCTTGGGAAAGTTTCTTAATCTCTCTGTTCTTTAGTTTCTTCCTCTGTAGAATGGAATTTATAACCAGACCTACCTCAGATGATTTTGTGAAGATTAAGATGAGTAAAATACACATGAAGCATTTAGAGGCAAGACTTTTGCAGAGTGCATGCTCCATGAGCACTCTTATTGTTGCTGTTGTTCTTATGATTTATTTCAGATAAGGGGACTTGGGTAAGATCTGATTTGAGAAAGGGGTTTTTAAAAAGTATAGGACTTTCAATTTTTAGTTCTTTCTGTAATTTCACAGATGGGAAGACTGTGACTCACCCATAATCACACAGTTAGTAGTAGAGTGAGAATAAGGTCTCAGGACCCCTGACTCTCAACACAGTGCTCTGCCTCCCACACCTTTATCAGGTTTGGACAGCCTAGTCCCTTACTGTGTTAGTCATTACTCCTTGGGTCACAAGTGAGAGAAAATGATTCAGACTGGCTTAAACA
Source organism: Diceros bicornis minor (assembly GCF_020826845.1). Taxonomy (NCBI): domain Eukaryota; kingdom Metazoa; phylum Chordata; class Mammalia; order Perissodactyla; family Rhinocerotidae; genus Diceros; species Diceros bicornis. The sequence goes on from NC_080740.1 coordinate 33,211,334, forward strand.
TAATAAGAGTTTATCGAGCATTGGTCACCCCTGTATCCAGATCTACTAACTCATACCTCCTTAGCTGAGCATCCCTCTGGCCCCTTTCAAGGGAAAGCTCCTTCCTTCTAATCATGGCAAAAATCCAGTGACTCACTCTCATGCTCTTATTGATCCAATGTATGTGTATGTGCACATTTTGGAACCAATAATTGTGGCCAAGGGGCCCACGTGCTCTGACTGGCCAGGAGTGGCCAACCGTGGAGCTGGAGATGAGTGGGTTAGTCCTCAGCACATACTACAGTGGTTTTGAGTGCAAGAGAGGATGCATCCCAAAGGGAAACTGAGAAAAGAGGAATGATTTTTGGGAAGGCAAAAACAATAGAGGTCCTTCTTATGTCCAAAAATTGACTTAACCCCCAAAGAACTGAATACTTTAAAGTAAATAGTCCTATAACTTAGAAGAGCTGGGCCATTTCAGTTCATATTATCAAACAGTTCACTGCTGGTTAAATCCGATTCACCACCATCCTTTGTTCTCCTCTGTGGCGGCCATGTCTTTTCTGCCCACATGGCTGCTGATTTCTTGCTCTTTTTCTTCTAAACAAATATTGAGATTATCAGGAGAGTGCTTTTCTAAACGAGTATCTAAACTTCAAAAACTTCCCAGTCGGGAAGGTATGGTGTGTAACACTTTGGGTTATTTTATATTGCCCACAGTTTTCGCTGAGTCTATCAGTATTTTGGTTATAACCTGAGTGTGAGCATTGTACTGTGGAGATCCTGTGGGAATACAGCATGTCCTTCTATGACTGCTAAGTGTGGCGAGCTGTGGGGAAATGAAGCCCAGTGTGCTCAGGCTGTCTTTTCTATTCCTAGTGCAATTCTAACTAAGACACTGGCCTCCAAGTCCCTAAATAACTCAACCTCAATCTTGGAAATTGCACTCTCCCCATGCACCATCATCACAATTAACATGACTTGAAGCACTCCAGCTACAGTTTAGAAATTCAGCCTTCAGGGAAAGAGACAGAGGCTTCCTGTGGAGGGTCCTCATTTGTAGAATTTTCTCTGTCTGCTCTGATTGCAAAGCCCCAGTGAGAAAAACTTCCTTTTTATTATGGTGGGTTACTGATACTAATATATGGCAGTCGATGTTGTTTGGAATATATTTAAATTAAACATTATTTTGCACTGGCTCCCTGAAGAGTCTGTACCACAAAAAAGCACATTTTCATAAAGCTAATAAACAACTAAACAAATACATGCCTTTACACACTGATACCACTTGAAATCTCTGTATTTTCATAAGTTTCTCCTATACGATTGTGAAGACAGCTATTTGTGCATGAGTAATTCCTCCAGTTTCCTTGGAAGTAAAGCCAAAGGCAGACATTGGCTGCTTCTCTGCACATCTCTGTATGTACACAGGGATCTATAAATATGAATGCTCCTATTTCCAGAGTTTGAAAATAAAACGACCAAATATTTCTTGAATGAAACTGGTCTTGCTCTTAATTCATACCAGCTCTCTGGAAAACATGCTAATACAACCACTGTAACAATCACATGCTTCTTTGGAACATCAGTATAATTAGCCCTTTCAAGAAGAGAACAAAACTGTATTGGAAACCTCAATTTGAAATACAGTGAAGCCAAATACCTAATTACAGTGGTGCAGCTTTTTTTCTCTTTCTTTGATTTTCTGGCAAGACATTATTTTATGCCTTTGTTCCTCCTTCAGTGACCATAATAGTCTCAGCACAAATTTTGCCAGGTAGGTGAAAAACCTCCTAACTGGGTCTTTCTTGCTCTTTTGGAGGATATTCTTAGAAATAGCCAAACCAGCGGTCTGCTCAGAGGGCCACCACTGAGAGGTCAGCGGTCTCTCCTCAGCCAGGCTCCAGACAGACGTTTCTGTCTCTTCTCCTTCCTCCGCATCCCCAAGACACTCAGGGCCCTTGGCTCTCTCCTTCCCCCTGTTTGCAATCCCTTCCTGCTGAAAGGAAGGATTATGTTAGGGTGGACTTTCTGAGTAAAGAGAGATCTTGGAGGAATCTGAAAAGGCCTGTAGACTAGTCTCCTTGGAAGATTTGAGCTAGAACCCTTACTTCCTCCAGGAGCGTTTGCCTTTTAAGCGTTTTCTATGCAATGAAATGTTTTGTCCTGAGTGAAAGGAGTTCCTCTGTGAGCAGGAAGGGGTGAACTATTTGATATTAGGAGTCTTGGAGTGTCCTGCTGGAAGGGAACTGGAAGAACAAACAACATAAGCATAATAAATACAGCAGGTGAAAGCTGGGATTTCCAAGCGGCTACTCCAGTGCTCTAACCATAGCCCTTGGGATTAGGAGTTAAAACACCTCACTTTGCACCTGACTTTTATGAGGAGGCTGAGGGCAGAGTTGTTCTGGCTGACTGGATTATATCTCTCTTCGCTTCCTGATTTGCTCCTGAAGCATGAAGGAAGCTGAACTATAAGGATCCTAAATAATACTCCAATCCCATGTCACCATCATAATACCTAAAACACTTCTGATTCTATTGGTATGTTGATTTTCACCCATTACCATAGCTTCCCAGTGAAGGCTCACAGTATAGATTATGGATATTAAAGAGGCAAAGCAAACCAGTGGGAACATTTGCACTGGAATTTGATTTATAGGAAACTATTCATTTCAAGTCCCCTTTGTTATTATTTTTCTCAAATAGGTGAATGTATTGCAAAATTTTAAATAAAAATTATGTTTGAAACATATCTTGAGACACAGAGTACCATCAATAGTAATTTTCTTTCCTCCAGAAATGATATAGGCATCCATAAGCCATCTTTCCCAACTGGTAGCTTCTGGGGATAAAGTCTGGAATAATTGACCGTGGTGTACCATGACGAGGCCCGGCCTAACTCAGCCTCCTCTTTGTTCTCACATTCTACTTAACCTTGGACTTCTTTCAGCACCTGAAATCCACTCTACTTTCTCCTGCTTCTGGGAGTTCATATATGCTGTTTCCTTAGCCTGGAACACTGTATGCCCCGTTGTTCATCTGGTAAACCTCTGCTCACCTGTCAAATTTCAACTTAAACATCATGTCCTCTGCTGGACCACAGAAGAGGTTGGTTCTCTTGTTACTTATGCCCTTGATATTCTAATTTTTGACACTCCCCATATTTATGGTTATTTTTTCAGTATCTTTCTTTGTCATTAGAATGTAAGCTTCCTGAGGGCAGGCACTGTATATTTTTTTCTTTTTTCTTGTTCACAGCTATCACCACTAGCCTTGGCATGTAATTGTCACTCAATAAATATTTATTGAACAAATGCATGCTTGTGACAGGATCAAGTATTTACTGTGTGTATAACTTTTAGTAAAGAGCCTTTTTTCTAAGTTTGCTTTTTTTTGGAAAAAAAATACACACAGGATCTTGCATCATTTATGTGTGAGAGTTAGGAGACAAAAAAGGGTGAGCAAATTTAACAAATTAAAAACCACGGTGTTGTTTTCAATGTAGTTAGCTCAAAATAGGCTCCATTTTCTTTCAAGTAAGACCTTAAGAAGTCTCCTAATTTCTCATGGTGCTTCCTAGTAGTTACTTCCAGGACCACCAGTGTGAGCCTGACAATAAAATATTTTAAGAATGAGCTTTGGCTTCACATTTGTCCTTTTCTCTGGTCTATGCTGGAAACTTTGATCTTACTGCTGATTCCACTGCTGCCCTCTGCCCCAGGATATTCAGTTAGGTCTGTATAGAATGGTCTAGAAGTTTAGACAAACCTGAAAGTGAACCTTAGACTGAACAAAGAATTCGTAGTCCCCTTAATTTGATTATAATGACTCCAAAATCCTGGGAGGTCCAGAATATAAACCAGTCAAACTTTAGTAAATCCTATGCACCAATTCTTAGGCCCTGACAAGCCTGGCATCGAGTGTTTAAAGCCTACCATCAGGGCCCACCAGGCTTGTGTCTTCACTCTGACCTTTTCCACAACAGCTCATTCTCTCTAATCCCATGGAATCAGGCCAGTTGCCTGGACCTCTCTTGCTGGATGATGAGCCATCCCAGTTGCAAAAGGATTCGTTTTATTCTTAATTTAACCTTATTTCTTCCTTAAGTCTTTGCTGCATACTCTTAGCTCCATCAGAGCTTTTCATTATTAATGTAGTTTTATTTTGGACCATCAAATTGTTTGAATTCTAATCAGCATTTAAAAATTATTTTATCAATGTTTTTGCTTCCAAAATGTTTTTGAAGCAGGTGAGTCCTGAGTAGTCTACACATAGCCTTAAATCTCCAGAGGTGGTGGTCACACTGAATCAAATGACCTTTTTTAATGGAAAGTTACACCTTTGAAATTTACATAGGAGGTAATGCTTTGATCAAATTAAGGAGAAGCATTTTGATAACTTACTTGGATGGTGCAAAAATTTACGGAAATAGGAAACCTTCCTTTTCATCCCTACCCCCTCTTCTTTCCCACCCAATCTTATCCTGGTGTTAATAACTTCTACAGGAATGGTGAGGTCTGGGACCAGTGTATGGTGACTTCATCATCTTTGCAGCATTTGTTGAACTTGCTCAGAGCAGTTAGAATCTTTCCAGCCTAAGAAAATATACTTTCAGACAAGCATTAGTTTATCGGCAAAGCATTTCTGAGGAATGAAACCCATCTACACATCATAAAACATGGAATAAAAATTTCTTATGCCCTCATATTTTCCCATTCTAGTCATTGAAGGTCAAAACAACAGCTTAAAAGATAACCAAGAAAGAACAGAGGGTCTGTGGATGAAGTCAGGAGCCTTCTGACTGAGTGAGCTGCCATCTGGAGCCTTTATAGTTTCTTAATCCTGAGCGTTGATTAAGCACTGACTGTATGCCAGGTACTGTCCTAGGTTTTGGAAGGCAACAAAGTGAAGAGGCACAAGTCCTTGCCTCTGGAGCTCATTGCCTGTAGTCTACCCAAGGCATTTAGAGGAATCCTTGTCTGAGCCCAGGTCATGGGGATGTAAAATGAGGTCACGTACGACAAGGGTCAGAGAGTTCCTGGCACAACCTCCCTGAGTTACTGAAAGAGATAACGGCATTTTAGAGATAAGGAGAATTTTGGTTGATGATTGGGAGCACAGGCCTGAGGACTGTCCCACAGGGAATGAGTACAGTTGGCAGCGGCTTCTTTGGCTTTTGCTTCCAGTCTCCTGTTTCAGTCTCAGTGCAGATTCTCCCTAAATTAGCTCATATTACCACAGTATTATCTGGGTTCTTACTTGCCCCCCTTTTCTCTCGTTCTAATCATGACAGAGAAAGGACCAAGTGCAGCCAGAGTGCAGGGACAATTCCTTAGCATAAGAAGGTTGACTTAAAATAGAAAATTAAAATATTAAAGAAAGGAAGGCTTTTTTTATTTTATTTTTTTTGTGAGGAGGATCAGCCCTGAGCTGACATCCAATGCCAATCCTCCACTTTTTTGCTGAGGAAGACTGGCCCTGGGCTAACATCCGTGCCCATCTTCCTCCACTTTATATGGGACGCCACCACAGCATGGCTTGACAAGTGCCCCTGAGATCCGAACCTGCGAACCCCGGCCGCCGCAGCGGAGCGCTTGCACTTAACCGCTGTGCCACTGGGCTGGCCCCAGGAAGGCTTTTTTTTTTTTTTTGATTTATGAAAAATTCAAGTTGTGCAAGGCCTTCTGGATTTAAACGTTTGTGTAAGTTTGGCAGTGTGTGGATTTATTTATTTATCCTCTGCCTGCCTCTAGAAGTGATTTCAAGCAGACTAAAACGATACAAAAAATACCCCCAAATTACGTGGGCTCAAATGGGAGAAAAGAAGCAGTGAAAACAAGGGTGAACACAATGTGATTTTGGAATAAGCCTAAAGACACACACCTAGGAAAGATGGGCCATACTCGTGTCTATGATTTCTTTTTTTTTTTTTTAATTTTTTGTTTATTGCAGTAACATTGGTTTATAACATTGTAAAAATTTCAGGTGTACATCATTGTACTTCTATTTCTGCATGGACTACATCATGTTCACCACCAAAATACTAATTACAACCCATCACCACACACATGTGCCGAATTATCCCTTTCACCCTCCTCCCTCCCCCATTCCCCTCTGGTAACCACCAATCCACTCTCTGTCCCTATGTGTTTGTTTATTGTTGTTATTATCTACTACTTAATGAAGGAAATCATACGGTATTTGACCTTCTCCCTCTGACTTATTTCACTTTGCATTATACCCTCAATGTCCATACATGTTGTCACAAATGGCTGAATTTCATCGTTTCTTATGGCTGAGTAGTATTCCATTGTGTATATATACCACAGCTTCTTTATCCATTCGTCCCTTGATGGGCACTTAGGTTGCTTCCAAGTCTTGGCTATTGTGAATAACGCTGCAATGAACACAGGGGTGCATGTACCTTTGCAAATTGATGTTTTCAAGTTCTTTGGATAAATACCCAGCAGTGGAATAGCTGGATCATATGGTAGTTCTATCCTTGATTTTTTGAGGAATCTCCATACTGTTTTCCATAGTGGCTGCACCAGTTTGCACTCCCACCAGCAGTGTATGAGAGTTCCCTTTTCTCCACATCCTCTCCAACACATATTGTTTCCTGTCTTGTTAATTATAGCCATTCTGACGGGCGTGAGGTGATATCTCATTGTAGTTTTGATTTGCATTTCCCTGATAGTTAGTGATTTTGAACATCTTTTCATGTGTCTGTTGGCCATCTGTAATCTTCTTTGGAGAAATGTCTGTTCAGGTCTTTTGCCCATTTTTTAATGGATTAAAGACTTGAATGTAAGACCTGAAACTATGAAACTTCTAGAAGAAAAGATAGGCAGTTTGCTCTTCCACATCGGTCTTAGCAACATCTTTTCAAACACCACATCTGACTGGTCAAGAGAAACAATAGGAAAAATAAACAAATGGGACTACATCAAACTAAAAAGCTTCTGCACAGCAAAGGAAACCATCAACAAAACGAAAAGACAACCTAACAATTGGGAGAAGATATTTGCAAACCATACATCTGATAAGGGTGTCTATGATTTCTGACACCAAGGTAGCACATAACACGTGCCTTAGAGAAAGACTCTCGTGTAACTGCTGTCTCTTCCTGATGTACTGAATTGATTTCAGGTCCTCCTCAGGGGTCACTAAATTGACAGGTTATTTTCTGTTTTCTGTCAAACTGTTCAAGAGATTGTAATCTCCTTGGGGCAGCACCTTGCTTTTCTTTATAACAGGGGCATCTGACACAGTGCTCAGCACACACCGGCTGCTGATAAACACTGCTTGACTGGCTGAGTAAATGAAGGAATTAAGAAATGCAAGTCTGCCAAGTCAGGGCCAGGGTTCAACCTCCTTGAACTGATGCTGTTTTCTGGGATGCTGCTGTGAAGTGTCTGGAGTCTTTGAATAACTGCTGTAGGAGAATTAGCAAGAAAGAAAGTTGATGATGGGCTTAAAAAAAAAAAAAGTATATATACAAATAATACATAATAATGAATATATATTTACATAACGTGTAATTAATAATGTATAATAATATATAATAAAAAATATATTAGATATATAAAAATATATATCCACTATAAATTGATTTATATATATAATATATATTATTATAAAAGATATATAATATATATTATAAAAGATATATAATATATATTATTATAAAAGATATATAATATATATTATTATAAAAGATATATAATATATATTATTATAAAAGATATATAATATATATTATTATAAATATATATAATATATATTATTATAAAATATATATAATATATTATTATAAAATATATAATATATTATTATAAAATATAATAATATATATTATAAAATATATATAATATATATTATTATAAAATATATATAATATATATTTTATAAAATATATATTATATATATTTTAAAAATATTTAATAATATTTTTATATAAATATATAAAATATATATTTTAAAATATTTAATAATATTTTTATATAAATATATATAAAATATATATTTTTAAAATATATATTATAGAAATATATTTTTTATTTATAAAATAAATATAGAATTTATATATAAATATATATATATTTATATATATATATAAAATATATATACACTATAAATTTTCAAAAGTATGTTGTAGCCCATGTAGTGAAGTCCTTATTGCACAGGGAGTGTCATTATCTACCCTCAGGGGCTGAGAAACCTGTGACTTCACCTGCCATCTCTGTGGTTGCGTCAGTATTTTCAGGTCAGCCCTATGAGAGAAGGAGGGGTAGATGCTTGGGTGGCGTCTCACCTTTTGCCTCCTGGGCCCCAGTGAGAGGTTCAAAAGTTATGATTCAGCAGCTGCACAAAGGACTAGGAAGGACAAAACCGCTGCTGTGCTTTGACCACTTTACTGCCTTGTACCGGGCACCCGGGGCCTCTGAAGGAGGTCCACCTGGGGCTCCCAACTTTTCTAATTCTCCTTCTCTTACTTACTAGATCTCTCTCTCTTTAGGAATATTTTCCCCCTCTGGGGTCCTGGTCCTTGGAATGTAAATCCCTTTTCTATAGAAATATTTCAGTGTGGGTCCCAATCTTTGTCTTTTTGACAATCTTTTTGTAAGATACACAGCCCTAGACATTGAATGTCAATAGACACTTTTATCTGCTCTCTAAATTCTGCTGCATAGTGGTGGGTAACGTATGTCCTGGTGTCTATGTAAGCCAACCTCCTGGAGAGGAAGGAAGGCTGAACTGTGGTGCAAGAATCGTGGTGGCGGTAATGGTGGCGATATGTGTTTGTGTGTGAAAATGGTATGGACTTCCAGCCTGGATTGTAGCTGATTTTTCTCTCCCAGTGTATCAAAAAACAAACACTAGTTCAGTTCTTGTCTCCACAACTGAATTCTTCCAAAAACTCCTGTCTGGTCTACTGAATGATTCTTATTTCTCTTATTAACAGAAATGTAGTCTTTGCGACCTAATTGCCCTGACTTGTGCTAAGAAAAATTCACTTCCTCTCTTCCCTGAGCTCCAGTTAAAATATTCCTCCATTAACTGACAAAAAATAGTTGCTTCTTGCTAGTGATCAGATTCCCCCTGACTACAAAGGGTGGTGTAGAATTTCTTTTTACCCCGCTATATTTATCAAAGTAAGTAATTTACAAGATTGTTTTGATGACTGTATGACTTCTTTAGCCCCTGGGAACATGGATGTGGTCATGTGTGGTCCTCTATGTTCTTCTGTGGCGGTGAAGACAGGTGGCTCAGAGAGTCGACTCAGTGACTTGTCCTTCACTTCAAGATTTTTCACACGACGTGGTCTGATGGCAGCTCTTTCCTTCTGACACACAGCCAGTATACTCTGATGATGCTGTATGTTAAGATGCTTCAGACTGCCCTTCACAGAGAAAGTATGCCCTACAGATAAAGCAAATAGGGAGAAATGTTAGCAGTTAATGAATTAGGTGGAGGATGTATTTATATTCATTATATGAGTCTCTTAACTTTTTGTACATTTGAAAATTTTTGTAACAAGCAGTTGGGAAAGGCTACGAACTGTCAGGAGAAATGAAATATCAGTGAGCACAACACATTGGGGTGAAAGGAATGGAAACTTTATTTAGTTATCAATCTGTGTCCAAATATCCTGCTCTTAGACATTGTGTAGCTAAGTTACTGGTGAGTGATTAAACATTTACTTTGAAGCTGGTATTGGAGAGACTTAGTGAAACTCTGTAAACTCTCTGGTGGGTGAGCTTTTCTCATTAAAATTTTCCCTATGCTTCACTTAACCTGGGGTCCCAGGTAGGGGGGGATGCGTTATCTTTCATTTGTCAGGTAAAGAAATTTGTCATTGAATTTTTTCTGCATAAAAGGGGAATGAGTGCCTCCCCCCTTCCAGAGTGACCAGAGGCAGATCACATGCCTGTCCTGTTACTGCTGTACTGAATCTGGACAAAATATGACAAAATTTCCCCAGGAAAAAAATATGGCAGAAATCATAAAAGATGTCAGTTTCTTTCCTCATAGCAGATCTTGAGAAGGGCATAACAAAAGCAAATATAGGGTTATTAGGCCCCCTTAAAAGAAATGGAGAAAAGGTGTCATTGGGAAGCAAAGGGCTGTACAAAGGGCATTCCTGGCCCAGGAGACAAATGTTATTTATTTCATAATTTTGAATTTTTAGGATAGAAAAAAAATCAATATTTAATATATCTTATAAACCAGGGCTTGGCAAACTATGGCCTGTGGGCCAAATCCAGCCTGCTATTTTTGTATGACCCACGAGCTAAGAATGACTTTTATGCATTTAAATTTAAAAAAGATCATAAGCCTTTCCATGAGAACAGTTGTTCAGGAGTTGAGGACACTGCATCTTGGCCTACAAATCCCCAAATATTTACTATTTGCAGAAAAAGATTGCCAACCCCTATCGTAAACTATACTAAATACTGTCAATGCATTATCACATTTAATCCTCACAGCACCCCTGGACACAGGCACATTGCTTTCCCCAGTTTACAAACGAGGGAAAGAAGGCTCAGCAAATTTAAGTAATTCACCCAACATCAGAAAACAAGTATATGGCCAAGTTGGAATCTGAACATGGGTGTATTCTCTCCAGAGAAATGGAACCAATAGGGTGTGTGTGTGTGTGTGTGTGTGTGTGTGTGTGTATGTATGTAGAGAGAGAGAGAGAGATTTATTAAGGAATTGGCTCATGAGATTACAGAAGCTGGCAATTCCAGAATCTGCCAGGTGGCCACAGTCTGGAGAACCAGGAAGGAACCCATGCTGTAGTTCAAGGCCAATGGCCATGATGCTGGTGACCCCAGGAAAGAGTCGATGTTTCAATTCAAGTCTGAAGGCAGAATTCACTCTTGTTCAGGGGAGGTCAGTCTTTTGTTCTATTCAGGCCTTCACCTGATTGGATGAGGCCCATCCACATTATGGAGGGCAATCTATTTTACTCAGAGTCCACCAATTTAAGTGATAATCTCATCTAAAAAACACCCTTACAGAATCATCTAGAATAATGTTTGACCAAACATCTGGCCCAACCAAGTTGACACATAAAATTAACCATCACAGTGATTCTGTCTGGCTGTAAGAACACTGGCTTAAACCCTACACTGAAAGTCTTTTGATTGTCTCAAAAACAAACAAACAAAAGATGGTCTTTTAAAATGCATTGGAAATGCCCACCAGCTTCCCTTATCCTTGCCTAAGTGAAATGAATTTTAATTCAGAAGTTCCAGAAGAGTTGTGTGTGTTAGGAGAATCAATAGCGTCTAATCCTTTTGTTTATGCCTTATGGCTCCTCAAACGCCTTTCCCATAGTTTTTTCATGTAGAAAATAAATACAAATATAGTCTTGGTGCAACTCAGATTGAAGTTTACATTTAGGAAAATTCAATTATGTAGAGAGGATTCCAAAACTCACGCTTGTCTAGTTTCTCTCAGTAGAAATTTTTGGAGTGGCATTTTGATATTTTTGTTTAGATTGTGACTAAGTGACATTCTTGGACTCCAGTAGATTTTAATTTGCAGTAAGAAGTCTGGAATAAAGGTTGATTTGTAAATTGAAGCAAAAATATTCCTAGAAAGCACTTGGCAATTAATATATACTAATAACTTGTTTAAAATAAAAATTTAGAGGCTGGCCTGGTGGCGTGGTGGTTGGGTTTACAGGCTCTGCTTCTGTGGCCCTGGGTTCGCGGGTTCGGATCCTGGGCACAGACCTGCACACCACTCATCGAGCCATGCTCTGGGGGCGTGCCACATACAGAGTGGAGGAGGGTTGGTACAGATGTTAGCTCAGAGCTAATCTTCCTCATCAAAAATAAATAAATAAATAAATATTTATTGCGTAGAAATATAGCATTTTAATATCTCTTACTTAAGAGATCTTATGGAGCCAATTTGCAATAACTAAACTATTTTTCTGTAAAAAAGGGTCTTAAAAGTTTGTTTCACATTTTCTAGACTGCAGAGCTGGAAGAACCTACCAGGATGCTTCATTTACCTCCCTTTCACACCCTTGTTCTGCAGATGAGGAGGTAGGCCAGGTTGTTGATGTTTCTTGCTCAAGTTTATGTGGTGCAGTGATGGCAGAGTCAGGGTGGGGTCTCTGAGTACCTGCCGATTTGCAGCCCAGAGGTTTTTCCTTTGACCACACCACAGCCTGACCACCATTCCTTTATTCCATTTTGGTCAAGTGATAAGGTCATCTCAGAACATGGAACTGAATAAAATATCAGGAATTGCATGAGATGATATTAAAAATGTAAGGGTCTCTGTAATTGTATCTGGCAAATTTTAACAGTGGTAATGTATCAAGATTTTAATTTGCCTGGTGATGCATCTGTTCGCCCATTAGGTATATCCGGTTTGAGTTTGATATGATTTACTACTGCTGTTGATCACTTTGATTCAATAGCTGATATATTTACAGAAATTCAGGAACAAGTGTTTGTGATTCAGCCATGTCTCCAGCATCTAATTCGGTATGCAAGTTAGTAGGTCACGTATCATATTTATAGGAACTCCATTACATTCATAATCAGGTGAATTTTTTCCCTGGGTAAAATTTTAAAGTTTATCAGGGAAATTACTATGTATGGCTACGTATAGGAAAGTTTGTAATTCTGAATTTAAATTTCCTTTTATTTTTTCTCTTGTTCTTTCTGAATCATCTTGCTGCTCGAGAAGGAAAGCGCTGGATAGCTTTTTCTTTATAAATTCCCAGCTTTGTTTTCCAGCATCCCAGTGGTGGGAGGTAACGATTTAGGTGTTTGAAAGCCATATTAAGTGAAAATCTTGGCGCCCCAGGAGAGGGGCCGATAGGACACTGAGTAAGGCCTAAATAATGCCGCTGGATATTGGGATAAAGAGCTAGTTCAGTCTCCTGGGTCTGTAGGCCTTGTTCTTGCTTCAGGGCCGTGAACAAGATGCTAAAATATATTGCTGATCTCTTGACTCAGGGAGCTGCATCAAGGCTTAAACTTGATGTAAGCACACAACACCTGGAAGTATTTTTCTCCTCTTCACCCCAGGCTGGATTTGAACTGCTGACTTGGAGGTGAAGTGTTTTACAGCCCAGACCCAGTTGCTGGAGCCAATCAAGCTCCTTCCTTACACATTTTCTCTTGTGCTGGGATCTGAGACCCATGTTAAATGGTCCTGAGAAAAAACGCAATGTTTTTGCTACTGTTGGCATCGATGGTGATATTGACATGCCGTAGTTTGTCTAGAGTTCTTCAATTTTATTAAAATAAAGAGTGAAAATTAGCTTTTATACCATAAACTAACAACAAAAAGGTGGGCCATAATCCATACCAAGAGGAGACAGTTTGATTATACATTTCTGCACAAAAGAAACATAAATTTTTCTAAAGAGGCTTGCCAGCACCGCTATTCATAAATGTGTGTTCAACAGATAGTCTAATCGCCTCATTTGTAGTAGTAGAACACGCCGGTTTTCTTTTACATTATTTACCCATCTGCTGAGCTTGGGAGTAGACAGTGAGACTGCATTTCAATCTGAGCGCTGCTTGTCTTAAAGATTGCTTCTGTCTTCATGACAAGTGTTTTATTGTCACTTCTGACTGAATTCCTCTTTTGTTCAGTCAGTTGTCTGTCCTTGAAGAGTTCATGAGTTTCAGTGAAGATTCTGAGAATATTTTTTAAACCCTTCAGTTATCAGGGCTCTTCAAATATCAACTAGTGTGTTCTATATTCTTTTATGAGTGAATAAGATAAACAGGAAACAATTCTGCAGCTTATTCCTATGCATTGGAATACAGTAATTTACATCTGTATAGCATTTCCCTTTAGTGAATATTAATCCATAAGATTGTTACAGTCACCTGGTTAGATAGGTAAGGCAGACATTCATTAATTCCTTCATTTAGTCATGTATTTACTGAGCACTGATGTGTCAGGCATTGGGCTATGTTCCAGGGATTCAAAATATGAAAAACCACCATTCTTGTCTTCTAGAAGCTTCTAGATTTCTAGATGTTTCCTTCTAGTGGGAGCTAACAACATCTAACACTGTAAAGTAAGTATGTACAAAGTGTAAATGGAGAAGCAGGGAAGCATTGTTAAAGTCAGCTTGGAGGAACAGGAATTTCACAAAGAGCAAGAATTTAGGGTAAGATGTGAAAAGAAAAATATTTTCCAGATTGGTTGAGGGACGATAGTGAAGTAGGGGTACTAATACCATTGTTTTATAGCTGAAGAAACTGAGGTTAACAAAATTAAAAGACTTGCTCAGGATTATGTAGCTGGTAGATGAGAATTCAAGTACTTAACTGAGATCCTTCATTCTGTTTCCATTACACCCCACTACATCAATCAACACATTGTATGGATTTTTCAAATCTTCATAATTCTATAAGAGCAAGAGTGATATATACATTCATCTTGTTTGAGTATAAGAAGGCATTGAAGTCTTAGGTAGAGAGATATAAAAATTAACATATTTGTAATTTCTATTTTGCATATTATTTTTACTAATGTATAAACCATACATAAACTATAAATCTTAAGTGTATAGCTTGATGAATTTTTACAAAATGAACATGCCTGTAATCAAGAACTAGAACAGTATAAGCTCCTTCACAGTTTCCCTCATTTCAACTCTTAGTAATTATACCCCCTATAAATTAACCACTATTCTGTCTTCAATACAAATACATTTAACATGTTTTTGAGTTTTATAGATGTGGAATTGCATAATATGTACTCTTTTGTGTCAGGCTTCTTTTTCTCAACATTAAGTCTGCAAGAGACACCCAAATCACAGTATGTAGTAGTGATCTGATTTATCATTGTTCTATAATGTTCCGTTGTAGGAACATACCACACTTATTTACTCATTCTATTGTCTATGAACATTTGGTTTATTTCTAGTTTGGGTCTATTATGAATAACACTTCTAAGAACAATTTGTGAATGTCTTTGGTGCACATATGTGTACATTTGTGTTGGGTATACCTCTAGGAATAGAATTTCTGGTTCATAGATTATGTATATATCTAGCTTTGACAGTTACTGCCACATGGTTTTCAATCCAGTGCAATTTTTCAATGTCTTTTATTCAGGCTAGTAATTTCCTTGTATCTTATTTAATAAATCTTTGCTTCTCCCAAGGTCATAGGTCATGAATATCTTCTCCTATATATTCTTCAAGACGTTGTTTTATCTTTCACATATAGGCTCACAAGCTATCTGGAACAGATTTTTGAGTATGATGTGTAGTGAGGTGAAGGCGCACTTTTTTCCCATGTGTATGTGCAATTGATCCGGTGTTATTTGTTGAAAAGACCATCCTTTCCCTGCTGTATTGTAATGGCACTTCCATCAAACTTCAGGAGATCGTGTAAGTGAGTCTAATTCTGGATTCTCTATTCTGTTTCACTGGTGTCTAATTGTCTATCCATGTACCAAAACAATGCTCCCTTAATTACTTAAGCTTTGTAATGTCTTAATATCCGGTGCTATAGGCCCTCTCATTTTGTTGCTTTTCTTCAAGATAGTCTGCCCTATTTTTGGCCCTTACACTTTCCACAAAGAAAGCTGAAATTTTAATTGAAATTTTACTGAATCAGTTTGGGAAGAAATGAAGTTTATAATAATAAATATTCTAATCCATAAATGTGATCTATCCTTGTATGTGTTTAAGTGTTCTTAAATTTCTTTCACTACGTTTTTTGTTTTTCTATGTGAAGGTTTTCCACATCTCTCCTTTAATTTATTCCTAGGCATTTGAGGATTTTTGATGCCATTGTAAAAGTTCTGATTAAAAAAACCCTTCCTAGGGGCCGGCCCGGTGGCGCAAGCGGTTGAGTGCGCGCGCTCAGCTGCGGCGGCCCGGGGTTCGCTGGTTCGGATCCCGGGCGCGCACCGACGCACTGCTTGGTAAGCCATGCTGTGGCGGCGTCCCATATAAAGTGGAGGAGGATGGGCACCGATGTTAGCTCAGGGCCGTCTTCCTCAGCGAAAAAAGAGGAGGATTGGCGGATGTTAGCTCAGGGCTGATCTCCTCACAAAAAAAAAAAAAAAAAAAACCCTTCCTAATTATATGCTGCTACTATATATATAAAATGTACCGATTCTTAATATTTAGTTTATGTTGAGAAATATTGTTAAATTTATTTATTAATTTGTTGACTGAAGTTCAAGAAATTTTCAGTGCACATAATTATATCATCTGTGAATAAGAACAGTTTTATTTCTTTCCGTTATAGACTGAATGTTTGTATCTCACCCTCCAAATTCATATGTTGAAACCTAACCCTCAATGTGATGGTATTAGGAAGAGGAAACTTTGGGAGAGTGATGTCAGTGTCATGGCGGAGTGAGCTTTCCTGTAAACTCTTCCCCTGATAAGATACAACAAAAGGAACAGTCACAGACCAACAATGGACTCCTAGACACAAAAAGCAAGATCAGAAAGATCCACAGGGCAGCACATCTGAGAGAGGAATGTGCTGGGCCCCCGGAGGAAGGGGGGAGAGGTAAGGAGAACTCCTCTCCCTCCCCATCAGATCAGTGATCCCAGGCCGTGAGGCTCCCAGAGATGGGGGAGGGGTGGCCCTCTGCAGGGAAACCATAGCTCTTTGGGCTCTCTGAGCCAGTGGGAAACTCCCACAGAACAGCTACAGGGCTACCATCAACATCTGAGCACCCTAGGATAGCAGATAATGAGGGACAAGCGAGAAGCCCCCCATGCCAGAGACACAGTGGGCAAAAGAGAGAGCCGCTCCCCCTGCAAGCCGGACACTGCAGCTCAGCTGGCCAGACCAGACCAAGGGGCCGCAGATCGCAGTGAACAGCTGGGGCAGAGTACAGGGGGCTCAGATTACACAGCCCTTAACCCCACACGGTGGCGGTGGGTGGAAATTACAACCAGGTATTTCCAGGATGAGGAAAAATAAAGCCAATACAGGAACCACAATGCAAAGGTACATGAAATCACCAGGCCAGAAGAAAAATGACAAGCACCTAAAGATACAGAAATCCATAACCTAAACGACAGAGATTTCAAAATAGCTATCATAAAAAAAACTCAACAAAATATGAGATAACACAGACAAACAATTCAATGAGATTAGGAGTTTCTTCACAAAAGAAATTGAAATCATAGAGAAAAACCAATCAGTACTGATGGAGATGAAGAACACAATGGAGGAGATAAAGGAGAATCTGGAATCTTTAAAGAACAAAGCTGAAAATATGGAGGAAAGAATTAGCATTATAGAGGATAGGAATACAGATATGCTCCAGATGGAGGAGGAGAGAGAACTAAGACTAAAAAGAAATGAATAAAGTCTCCAAGAAATATCTGACTCTATTAGGAAATGTAACATAAGAATTATAGGTATTCCTGAGGGAGAAGAGAGGGAAAGAGGAACAGAGAGCCTATTCAAGGCAAGAATAGCTGAGAATTTCCCAAATCTGGGGAAGGAGCAGGAAATACCAGTAAGTGAAGCCAATAGGTCACCTAAATATGTCAACAGGCAAAGGCCCACTCCACAACATGTGGTAAGACTGGTCAAAGTCAATGACAAAGAAACAATATTAAGGGCAGCTAGACAAAAACAAAAAGTAACATACAAAGGAACTCCCATCAGGCTCTCAGAGGATTTCTCAACAGAAACTTTACAGGCTAGGAGAGACTGGAATGATATATTCAAAATACTGAAAGACAAAAACTTTCAGCCAAGAATACTCTACCCAGCAAAAATTTCCTTCAAATATGATGGAGAAATAGTAACTTTCCCAGATAAACAAAAGCTAAGGGAGTTCATGGCCACAAGACCCCCACTACAAGAAATACTCAAGAAGGCCCTCAGGCCTGAAAAAAGGAAAAGAAAGGGAATACAAAGCTTGGAGCAAGGAGAAAAATAGGTAGACAAAATCAGAAAAATAGTAGATCTTTACCAGAATAGGTTAGCAACCACTTAAATACCAAAATCAAAGATCAAAGGAAGGAATTCACCAAAAATAAATATAACCTCATCACTGTAAACACACAGCCACAACACGAGATAGAATAAGGTATAACAAGAACGACTTAGAAGGGGAAGAGGAAAGTGATTGAATTGACTTAGTATAAGGAAATAAGAGGCCATCAGATAATGGAGTATCTCATACACAAGATTTTGTATACAAACCTCAAGGTAACCACTAAACAAATAATCAAAACATAATCACATATGATAAACAAAGAGAAAACTAGAAGAGTCATAAGACAGAACAACCAAACTGAATTGGCAATCTGAAACAAATGGGACAAGAAACAAAGGAAATGCAAAAGAACCAGAAAATAAGTGACAAAACAGCAACATTAAGCCCTCATATATCAATAATTACCCTAAATGTAAATGGATTGAACTCTCCAATCAAAAGATACAGAGTGGCAGGATGGATTAAAAAGCAAGACCCAACAATATGCTGCCTCCAGGAAACACATCTCAGCTCTAAAGACAAGCACAGGCTCAGAGTGAAAGGATGGAAGACATTACTCCAAACTAATGGCAAACAAAAGAAAGCAGGCTTTGCCGTACTCATATCAGGCAAAGTAGACTTCAAGATAAAACAGGTTAAGAGAGACAAAGAAGGGAAATATATAATGATAAAAGGGACACTCCACCAAGAAGACTTATCACTTATAAATATATATGCACCCAACATAGGAGCACCAAAGTACATAAAGAAACTATTAACAAACCTAAAAGGAGACATTAACAACAACACAATAATATTAGGGGATCTTAATACCCCACTTACATCAATGGATAGATCATCCAGACAAAAAATCAATAAAGAAATAGTGGACTTAAATGAAAAACTGGACGAGATGGACCTAGTAGACATATACAGAGCACTCCATTCAAAAACAGCTGACTACACATTCTTCTCAAGCGTGCATGGAACATTCTCAAGGATAGACCATATGTTGGGAAACAAAGCCAGCCTCAATAAATTTAAGAAGATTGAAATCATAACAAGCATCTTTTCAGAACATAATGCTATGAAACTGGAAATCAACCATGGAAAAAAAACTGAGAAAGTGACAAAAATGTGGAGATTAAACAACATGCTACTGAACAACCAATGGATCATTGATGAAATTAAAGGAGAAATCAAAAACTATCTGGAAACAAACAAAAATGAAAATATGCCATACCAAATCATATGGGATGCAGCAAAAGCGGTCCTGAGATGGACATTCATAGTGATACAAGCCCACCTTAACAAATAAGAAAAAGCTCAAATAAGCAACCTTAAATTACACCTAACAGAACTAGAAAAAGAACAAACAAAGCCCAAAGTCAGCAGAAGGAGAGAAATAATAAAAATCAGAGCAGAAATAAATGAAATTGAGCCCAAAAAACAGCAGAAAGGATTAATGAAACAAAGAGTTGGTTCTTTGAGAAGATAAACAAAATTGACAAACCCTTAGTCAGACTTACTAAGAAACAAAGAGAAAAAACTCAAGTAAATAAAATTAGAAATGAAAGAGGAGAAATTACAATGGGTACCATGGAAATACAAAGGATTATAAGAGAATATTATGAGAAATTATATGCCAACAAATTGGACAATCTAGAAGAAATGGATAAATTCTTAGACTTATACAACTTCCCAAAACTGAACCAGGAAGAAATGGAGAATCTGAATAGACCAATCACAAGTAAAGTGATTGAAATAGTAATCAAAAACCTCCCAAAAAATGAAAGTCCAGGACCAAATGGCTTCTCGGGGTGAATTTTACCAAACATTCAAAGAAGATTTAATACCCATGCTTCTCAAACTATTCCAAAGAATAGAGGAAGATGGAACACTTCCTAAATCATTCTACGAGGCCAATATCACCCTGATACCAAAGCCAGACAAAGACAATACAAAGAAGGAAAATCACAGGCCAATATTGTTGATGAACATAGATGCAAAAATCCTCAACAAAATATTGGCAAACTGAATACAGCAATACATTAAAAAGATCATACACCATGATCAAGTGGGATTTATACCAGGGATGCAGGGATGGTTCAACATCTGCAAATCAATCAATGTGATACACCACATCAACAAAACAAATAAACACCACATGGGCATCTCAATAGACACTGAGAAGGCATTTGACAAGATACAACATCCATTTATAATAAAAACTCTCAACAAAATGGGTATAGAAGGAAAGTACCTCAACATAATAAAGGCTATTTATGACAAACCCACAGCCAACATCATACTCAATGGGGAAAGACTGAAAGCCATTCCTCTGAGAACAGGAACGAGGCAGGGCTGCCCACTCTCACCACTCCTATTCAACATAGTACTGGAGGTTTTGGCCAGAGCAATTAGGCAAGAAAAAGGAATAAAAGGAATCCAAATAGGCAACGAAGAAGTGAAACTCTCACTATTTGCAGATGACATGATTTTATATATAGAAAACCCTAAAGAATCCATTGGAAAACTATTAGAAATAATCAACAACTACAGCAAAGTTGCAGGGTACAAAATCAATCTACAAAAATCAGTTGCATTTCTGTATGCTAATAACGAACTAACAGAAAGAGAGCTCAAAAAGATAATACCATTTACAATTGCATCAAAAAGGAAGAGGGAACTTTAGGAGGCGATTAGATCATGAGGGCAGAGCCCTCATGAATGGGATTAGTGTTATTATAAAAGAGATCCCGGAAAGCTCCCTTGCCCCTTCTGCCATGGTTGGACACAGAGAGAAGACAGCTGCATATGAACCAGAAAGCGGATCCCCACTAGACACCGATCTGCTGGTGCCTTGATCTTGGACTTCTCAGCCTCCAGAACCGTGAGAAATAAATTTCTGTTGTTTATAAGCCACCTAGTCTATGGTATTCTGTTATAGCAGCCCAAATGGACTAAGACACTTTCCAAGACTTATATATTTTATTTTTGTTTCCTATTGCACTGCCTAGCACTCCAGTAAATGATAGTAGTGATAACTGGCATCCTCGTTTTGTTCCTGACCTTAGACAAAGAGAAAGTTTTTAATATGTCACTATGAAATTCCTATTAAATATAACATTTGTTGTAGGAATTTTCCATAACCTATAATCAGATTAAAGATGTTTTCTTCTATTCCTAACTTGCTAAGAGTAGAGTACCTACAAGGTAGATAAATCACCCTTCCTCTGTCTGTGAGGAAGAGATGAAAGTTGGCAAGAAGTTCCAGAAATGTTATTCTAATATGGCTCTCTCCTGGCCAGTGGCACGTGGGGGAACTGGGAATTTGCATATAACTATGAAGTAGAAGAAAAGAGGAGAGAGGGCTAAGAAGGGATAGACAAAGAAATTTCTCCTCTTGCTTTTCCTCTCCTGAGTTACATTTCTCTGACATCAGCCTTTCAGCTGGTCTGACTTCTAAACATTCTTGTATGTTTTTTCTCTTTAATTTTCACTGCAGAGTGCAGTTCTTACATGCCCTTGCTAAAATGAATAGAGAAGCATTCTTATACCCATTTTACTGTTCCTTTTAGCTGGGAAACCACTTTTAATTTACAGCATGGTTGACTGGTGACCAGCTCAGCCAATACTGCCCCATGGGCCACTGCAGAAGATGCCCGTAGACCTCCCATGTAGGGCAACAAGGTAAGCTCTGGTGCTGCACAGCTCCCCTCTGGAACTTTCTGCTCCAACTCCTCACATGTTCTAGGAACAGCTGTGCTATTGGAGTCTCAGTGATTAACAAAGTATCAAATCATTCCCGTGGAACCCTCTAGTATTGCCTCTCATGGGGCATCTGATGGATCTCTACTTCACAGATGGTTTATCAGTACATCAAGTAATAACTTTCTCTCCTGTCTCCACTCTCCTGGGTACATTTCAGAGAAAAATATCTTCGGGTCATGTGATAGATGTATCATCTTTGTTAACACAAGCACCTGGTAATGAATCTTTATAATATTAGCTGCATACTGAACCATCCCTATCCCCGGATTCACTTGGAGACTGTATAACTCCACATTTGCTTTAGCTTTCTTGCAAAAGCTCAAGATTATTTATTTTCTCTGTGTATATTCTTGGCATATTTCTGCCTAGAGGAAGAGCAAAATCAATAAGTCCTACAGTTTTATTAAGTTTCTTAAAGAGCAGGATATCTGATCTGTTGGCTGGAGTTAGTTAATCATCATCCTGTAGGAATCCATCTTTGGATGGTGGTTTTTCCCTCATGTTTTTCAGTTGTCATTAGTAATAGTGTTGTCTAACTTGCGAACCTTATTTAAAGAATAATTGTTGCTCCTAGCCACATGTCAACGCCTTTTGGTGTAGCCCAAACCAGCCAAACAATATTTTCCTACACACTCATTCTTTTGTCTTTTTAGCCTGCCACATACTGTTGTTCAATCTCTCTTCTGTTTCTTCCTATGGATCTAATTGTGGGAATCTGAGCTGCCACTCAGCCTACAGCAATTTGCAGTAAAAATCAAGTGAGACCACAAGAAATGTATCCAATTTCACTCTAATAGGGAGAGTTGCATATACAGATCTTGAGATAAACTGAAGCAGGCTGTCCCCATGTTACTGTGCTCTGCTGTGGAAAATCATCCAGCGACTTGGGCAAGCTCTTCAAGCTTAGCTGGACTTTCAGCTGGACTCATAGCTTCACCCTCAGCTGACTCTGCCTGGAGTTATTCTCCACGCAGCTAGTCAGCTGCTTCTCCCTTTTGGCTCAATAGCTATTCCAGTCTTTCACTACTCTCTTCAAATTCCTTCCTCTGCCCCATCCTCTCTTGCTCTCAGTGTATGACCTTGCTTTCTTATTCATTCAGAAAAGCAAGAAATAACTCAAGCCCACAATCCAAAACCACCTCACGCCCACAACCTAAAACCACCTATAAAATGTATTTCCACCAGGACACATGCTTTCAGTCTTTCCTATTTTCCATGAAAGACTGTCCCTCCTATTGCCAAAGTCTAATTTATCTACCCAGTCACCTGCATTGGAGTTCATCTTCTGACTTGACAGAGACTTTGGGCCATCAGCAACCCACTTTACTTTATATTCTGTTTGTTACTTTCACCCTATAAACATGCTCTTTAAAAAAAAAATCCTCTGATCCCACATCACCCTCTAGCTACTGTTGTATGTCTCTTTTCCTTTGCAGCCAAACTTTTTGAAGAGCCATTTAAATTTACCATTTCCCTTCCTCGTTGGCCCTTTACTGCGGAACTGACAACAGTTTGTCTCCTGTCCCCAAAACAGCAATGAAATTATTTCCACCAATTTCTTTCATATTATTAAATCCAGTGGATATATTTCTGTTTTTTTTAAAATTAGTTGACAATGTTAACAATTTCCTCTTTCTTAAAAGCTCTCTCTCTCTTTTTTTTAACTTAAATAGTATTTTTCTCCTCTGATTTTCCTATTATGTCTCTGGACACTCCTCTCAGTCTCCCTCATTGGGTCCTTTTTTTGGTGATCCCTCTAAAATCCCGTGTTCTCGAAGTGTTCTTAAAGATTTCTTCCAAAGTGTGGGTACATTTTTCCACACTGACTTTCACAACCACTTACATATGGCTGACTCATAACTCTAAACATACAGCTCATTCCTCTCTGCAGAGTTTCAGACTCATATTCACTTGAATATCTCTTAGTCACCAGAACTCAACATGCCCCAAACTAGTCTCAACATTTTTGTGCCTAAGCAGGCTGCTCCTTTATTTATCTTAAAGAATAGCACCCAGAGGCCCAGAAGGAAACTTGAGTCATCCCTAAGTTTTCCTTCTTAGTCAGTACATCTTTGTATCTTTTATCTCCTAAACATAGCATAAATCGCTTCATTCTCATTGTCATTGCTTTATTTCATCTAATTGCCTACATTGCTTTCTAGACCATCTTTTATTTCTTCAGTCTGACCCCATTAAACCTAATACACTTACCATTACTATAATGATGCTTCTAAAATGTGGATCCATGTTAATTTTGCCAAAACTTATCTGTAGATTTGTTGCAAGTCCAATAAAAATCATAACCATTTTTTTAAATAGATTTGGAAAGGTAACTCTAAAGTAGATATAGAATAACAAAGGGCTAAAAACAACCAAGACATTGGTGAAGAAGATTAGGGTAGAAAGACTTGCTTTATTGATACCAAGGCTTATTCTACATCCATAATTAAGGCAGTGTGTTATTACCTCGCATATAGACAAACCAACCAATGATACATAATAGAAAACCCAGGAAGAGACTCATTCATAAATGGAACTGTGATCTTTGACAGAGGTCTGTCTCTTAGGGTGACATAGTGAAAAACAGAAACTACTCAGTATTTCAAGCCAAAGGATTTAAAACAGGAAAATAGAGATATATAAATCATTGAAAGGGAGGAAGGGCAAAGGTTTGGGACACAGGGGTGCCATTAGCTTTACAACTCACAGCTACAACCGTTCGGAGAGTTGGGAATATTTGGCTGCTCTCTAGAGGTCAGCAACCTTGAGGACACTCCTACTGAGGTCACAGCATCCCCGAACTGCAGCTCCACAACTGGTGACTAGTATAGGAATTCTGAGTCTGTCTGGCCTTTGAAAAATCACCTATCTACCCAAGTTTATATTTCCTCTGCCAATGTTGCTGGGAATTAATTGTTTCTACCTCTCTACCGTTTTTCAAATTTGCATAAGTGCATTTCTCCGACAGTGTCTATTTTCTTTCTTTTTTTTTTTTTAGATTTCAACATTTTTATTTGCTATCACCTACAAACGTTTTTCACAACTCAGATGTGGCATTCTTCTATTATATAACCATAATGTCATTGTTACACCTAAGAAAATTAATAATTATATAATGTATAAAATCCATTTCTTATTTAAATTTATCTAATTGTCTCAAAAAATGTCTTTTACACCTTTTTCTTTTCCTTTTTAAATCTAGGATCCAATCAGAGTTTTAAACCTTATCTCAAACCTTGCTGGTAAAGAAGTTTGGAAAACTCAGTTCCTAGGTTTCTAGCCTTTGTGATACAGGGGAGAGCAAGAAGGGGAAATCAATGGGTGTAAAGGACCGCAGAAAACATCTAGAACAGGGAGCATTGAAGATCAATGGAGAAAGGAAGAACTGTTCAATAAAAAGTGCTAGGACAACTGGATATCCATTCAAAAAACTGAAATTAAATTCCTGCCTCATGGTATGTACAAGAGTCAACTTAAATAGATAAGGACATTATCTATTAAGGACAACACATTTGTTACACATTTTACAACAATACATTGTTACAACAAAAGTGTAATACCCGGAATATATTTAACAAAACTCCTACCAATCAATAGAACACACACAAACACACAAACAAAACTTGAAAATGGGGAAATAATATGTAAGTCTATATCCGATAAAGATAACAAGGTGTTTAATTTCTTCAGCAATCAGATAAATAAAAATTATTATCAAATTGAAATATTATACTTATATTGGTAAATATTAATAAGTAAATATTGAGTCATCCTGATGTCTCCTTCTTTCCCATCACATCTTTGTATATTTTATCTCCTAAATACAGCCCAAATCGGTTTTTTTCATTTTCATTCCCATTGTCATTGCTTTAGTTCACAAAGTATTGGAGAGACTATGGATCAATAGGAATCCTTATATAATGGTCTTGGAAGGGTAAATTAGAAAATCACTTTGAAAAACAATTTGGGATTACCTTGGAAATCTGACCATGGAAACATGCTATAACTGAGCAATTTTATACTTAATATATACCCCAGAGAAATTCTTGTACATGTGTCCAAGATATGGGCTCATAGCAAACAGTTTGTAATAGCCAAGAACTAGAATTCTTTACAACCCATTGTCAAGAGAATGGAGGTATAAATTATGCTACATTTATAGAATGAAATATTATACAGCAGTGAAAATGAATGATCCATAGCTATATTCAGTAACATATGAATCTTAGAAATCTAATATTGAGTAAAAAAAATCCTAAAAGACCATAAATCGTATGACACTATTAAGATAATGCTCAAATAAAAATTAAGTAATATATTTAGACATACATATACGTTTAATAAAGCTATTTTTAAAAAGCAGGTTAAAGATAAACACAAATTCAGAACGACCCTGGTTTAGAGGGAAGGGGATGAGATGAGATACAGGAGAAGTACATAGGTAGAAGCAACTTATTTATAACATGTTCATTGGATGGTAGGTTCATGAGAGTTTAATATATTATTATGCTTTACAACATAAATATATGTTAATACTTTCTTTTGTATGTGTCAGATGTAATATTAAAAATATAAAGAAAAGTGATCTGTATTCTAAGATGTTCAGGTTGTTTTAAGAGTAAGAGCTATCCTTTTTTAATATCTATTTCATTTTTGAAGTTTAATAGCATAAATCATGATATTAAAAAACTATTCGCTGTCTAGCATATACATATATCACACATGTGGCCACACAAATGCTAAAAATATTAATTTTAGCTCAGTGCCAGAATGGCTTACTGCCCACCAAAACACAAAGTAGTGTAATGAAAGCAAATAAACTCTCTGATTTACTAAACCTGAAGAAATGTAACATATATTGAAAAGCACCTGGGTATTTTATGCGCTAGCATTGAGCAGGAGAAATAAACCTGTGAAAATGACAAAGTAGAGTCAGGATCAATCACTGCGGGTTTTCGGTTTTCTTTTGAAATCTTAGTACATTTCACTCTTGGAGGTAGTGGAGAAAAAAGCAAAACAGAATAAAAGAGGAAGTTGTTTATCGTTTCTCTTTTTAATCCCCCATCATCTCCCTATTCCTTTTTGGGTGAGGTTCCAATGCCATAGCTTTACACACCAGGCCTCTCCCCTTAGGGTCTCTAGGTTTTCTTCCTGTCCAGCCTCATCTCTGGTCCAATTCCTGGCCTCCACTTGCTCCCACTCTTCTCAAAAGCCAAACTCAGCTCCTGTGGATCCCTGAGTAGATCATGCTGTTTCATGCTTCGGTTCCTTTGCCCAGGCCTTTTGCTCTTCCTGGAAATCCTATTCTTTTCATCTTTCGCTCACTGACCTCTCACTAGGAAGTCTTGCCTGACCCTGTAGTCTGAGGCTCCCTTAGTCCCTTCTGCATAACTTTCTGAGGGTAGTTATCAGATTCCCATAAAAGTTAATATTTTCCTCTCATCCTTATGTCCCTATTAGACTTTAAGCTCTTTGGGATCAAAGATTATATCTTTTTTTTTTAATTACACAGTGCTACCCAGTACTTGTCACAGTGCTTTAGAGTCAATAATGCTAACCAAGTCAACGTGTTCAGGGAAGTAGTCTTTTGAGCCTAGACTGCACAGCATTGAGCTCTCTGCCACTCCTCTTCCCTCCACTGCCGTGCTCCTCCCACTCACCTCACCTAGTTAACTCTTTAATGACCTCCTCAGGAAACATCCTTGCTCTCCGTGAGTAGATGGTTTTCCTCTATACGTGCTCTTTCATGGCACCATTTATCACTCTCATTGCAGTTATGCATTTATGTCAATTTGTATCATTCTTTGATTGACATTTGCTTCTGCCACTAGACTACAGTCTCCATGAGTGTAGGGACCAGGTCTGCTTTTGTTTATCACTGTACCTCCACCATATGGCATAGGGTAGACTTCCCATAACTATTTGCTGCCTGGCTGAATGAATGAACCGTGAGCCCTGCTGGAATTTGGGACACGAGGAGCACGCCTGGTGGACTGGAAGGGGATACACAGTCCACTCTGTTACCTGAGTGCGTGTGTGAGGGGGACATGGCCTGTTCAAAGAAGGTTTCCATGGGCAACCGCAGGAGAGATGAGGATGGGGAATACGAAATGGTGCTTGTTTCAGGTACCACTCTCCCTTCCTGGCTCACAGACTTATGTCTGAGTCTAAAGCAGAGAAGCTTTACAGGCAGAGGGTAAAGGACTCTTTTCCACGAGGAACACTCAGATGTATGGGATATACTGTTTTGTGGCCCAGTTGACAAAGTCCCACAAGTTGAGGGTGGGGAAGGAATTTCCCTGCCCCTGCAGAATCCAGTATGGTGTTTTTGGTGCAGGGTGACTGACTGGTACAGGGTGGAATCCAGGGCACCCTTAGCCTGAACTTGATTCTTCCGTTTTTGATATCAGATACAGTGTCAATGGACAGGCACTGCTTGCAGGTGGCTTTTTGGGGCAGCCATCAACGATAAAGAGGAGCTGGTGGGAAGAAAAAGCATGTGCACTCATATGAGATGGCCCAAGGCAGAAATAACTAAGATTCTGGAATCCTATGAACACTGTAATGTGCACATGGAGTATAGAGCAGTGGAATTAGAGGGTTTTTAAATATTTTAATTTTTTTTGTGTGTGTGTGAGGAAGATTAGCCCTGAGCTAACATCTGTCACCAATCCTCTCTTTTTGCTGAGGAAGATTAGCCCTGAGCTAACATCTGTGCCCATCTTCCTCTACTTTATATGGGACGCTGCCGCAGCATGGTTTGACAAGTGGTGTGTCGGTCTGCGCCTGGGATCTGAACCTGCAAACCCCGGGCCGCCGAAGTGGAGCGAGAGAACTTAATCACTACACCACCGGGCCGGCCCCTAAATATTTTAATTTTGATCCCTTCACATCCATAGGTTGCCGAGGCCTGGGAAAGTCAAAGTATGTAGTTCTCTGTGTTTCTGGGTAAGAATTTGCTTCTGAATTATTTGAAGTTTTACTGCAAAGTCTCTAGTCTCAATTTTTAGTGATGTGTTTTACTGGCTAATTTACATAGTTTATAGTTTGACTTGTTAAAAGAGCCCTTTAGTTTGACCATCTGGAAGTTGCATGAATTATTGATGTTAATTACTTCTCTTCCATGTTCTATTTTTGTGATCCTCTCGGTTTTCAGCCTTTGGTGATACATGTGACCATCATCAATAGTTCACGTTACATGAGAGGGCCTCGAGCTCTTCTTTAAGTGAGCTTACATTGCCAAATGAATATGTCACATCTGGGAGAGGAAAGGCATTTATTGCCTCAACGTTTTTGTCCAAACTGGGTTATATTTTCTGGGTTTTCTTCACGTTGAATCTATTTTTGTTCCTAAGCCCTTAATTATTCTGGAAGCAATCTTTATTATCTACAAGAAACCTGACAACTGTAGACTTTCCTTCACCTGAAAACTTCAATTCAGTTGCCAATGACAATGCCTCCATCCTTCAAACAAAGACGCTTCACTAGAGGCAGGAGAGACACCCTGGAGAGGTGGGAAGGCACCGCACTACACATCAGGGGAGCCTGGGGCTGGTTCTGGCTCTCCTGACTCCCTGGGCCTCAGATATTTCCTCCATACAATGAAGGTGATGAACAGAATGTAATCAACAAGGGAGAACAGACCAGCACTCGGTGGTGGTGGGAAGGTCAGGGCAAACATTGCAATAACTCAACACACACAGACACACAGACACACACACACACACACACACACACACACGTGAAGGGTGGGGAAGGCCTGATGCAGATAAGAAGATAGTGGAAGAGGCTATGGCCCAGAGCTAGAAAATTTCTTCAGGGCTAAGTGGGCCAAGCAAGTCTTATCCTGTTGCCTTCTCCTCTCTTCTACCTGCAGAAAAAACCTTGTTCAACCTAATTCTTCAGTCCTCTTCCTAATTCTTCAGTCCTCTTCCCTCTCTCTCTGTCGCTGACCTGCTTTTCTTCTTTGGCATCCCTTTAATAGGATACTTTCTGCTCTTTGGCTTTCCAGTCCAACTTGGAAAGCTCCAGGACAACTTGCACTTCTCTCCTCTCACATATTTGAACTAGGCAGCCTCAGGTAGTTTGGATAATGCTTGTCCTGGTTTAGTCCACAAGGGTCATTTGTGAACACCTTAATTAGCTCTTTTTTAGTTCTGTCATGCCATCAAGCCCACCACCTACCTTAAATATACCATCAAACCACAGCGACCTCTTACCTGTTGGTTCTTTCCTGAGTCCAGCAGTCCAGAATTTCAGGCAGATGAATATTAATGTTCATTAACCCTCAGATTCACTGACTTTGTGGGAGGCTCCAGTCCTATAACTGAAGATGAGTATGATTCCTCTTATTTAGGTTCAATCCACCACTCCCCCAGGGAGAACCGCCAGCTGGCTGCTTCTTGGACTGGGGGACATATTTGTGCTAAGTGCGTCTGAGGATAAACTTTAATTTTTATGGTTCACGTTACTTAAACTCATACTGAAGAAGTAATATTTTCCCTTTTACCAGCCCTTCTCTTTAGAAACTGTGGCTTCTGGCTATTGTTCTACAAAGTATTGGGTTACTGCCCACATAGTCTTGGAGCTGGAGACATCAGCAGTCTCACAGTTGATTCTAGTTAAATTATTTTAATTTTAAGCTTCTCTCTGATAGAAGAAGTTCTGTTCATGCTATGTTTTTAATCAATTTCTTTATTTTTCACTTTCTTTCTATCATCTAATACTTTTCTTTAACAACTAATGTAAACGTGTTATAAGTGCCGTGTTGTAACCAGCTTGGCTTTTCATATAGACATAATTTCCTTCCAACAATTTTCTTTGTGAGTTATCATAGTTTTCCACTGATTGGAGTTTCCATATTTATTTATCAAATTCTTGATTGTTAATCACTTAAGTATTGGTACCTTTTTAAATTTATATTCAGACATGTTGCTATCTAACAAGCAAGGTACCACAGTTTGGTCATTTAGATTATTCATTATTATTATGTGATTCCAGTGTTTAATTGACTTCTGCTCATCAAAATTCTGAGCTATCTCATCTGATTGTCCTCAACTGGCCCATTGCCTCCACTTTTAAATGCAAAACTAGGATTCTTTCCCTCTTTTGGTCGCCTCCATGAGAGAGAAGCCTATAAATAGTTAAAAATTTCCAGGGAGTATTGAATTTTGACCTATCTCATAGGGCTCAGGATGAGAATTCAGTTTTCTTAGTATTCCTCAGTTTCCCATTCTAGAAACATAGCTATAAAAATACATCTTTACAAATCAACAAGAGACTAATAAATTGTATTACTTTCCTAGGGCTGTCATAACAACGTACCACACAAACTGAGTGGCTTAAAACAATACAAATCTATTCTCTCACTGTTCTGGAGGCTAGACGTCCAAAATCAAGGTGTCGGCAGCGTTGGTTCCTACTGGAAGTACGTGCTGACTGACTTCTCCTTTATACAGAGCTTTCCTAGAAGTCCTAGCCAGTGCCTTCCACTTAAATCTTATTGTTCAGAGCCAACTTACAGGCCAGGAAGGCGGAAAAAAATTTTTTTAATTATTTTTTTTAGCAGGACAAGTTACTGCACTAGAACAAATTGGGTTTCAGTTAGTAAGGAAAGAGGGAAAACAGATATTGCAAAAACAACTCAGTACTAGTACTGTCTACCAAATCTCCCAAAGTTTACCAGAGCCAAGACTCTGGTGCTCAGTGAGGAATTAGGGTTATCGTCTTCAGTGGCCAGTCAGGGTCTGTGTGTGTGTGCAGGCAGGCATGCACACAATGTAGACTCAAGGACTGACTATTTTTCCCATCCTGGCCAGAAATGCTTCTCCCTACTGTCAAACAAAAACTTGTTTTATAAGCTTCAGAGACTCTACACTGTAGTAGCTTCATTAGGAGGCTGGTATATCACTAGCTCAAAACTGTAGAGCTAAATTACCGGTTGCATTGTATTCTAGTAAATGTATATTTTATGATTGATTTAGCCAGCCCCCTATTATTGGACATCTAGATTCTGATATATTTCTTATCAGTTTTCTTTCCTATCATTTTCTAACTGAATGACTTAAAAGTTTCCCATAGTCCTCTAAGCCTTAGTTACTGCATAAAGCTGAGATGTTTAGAGTGCTTGGTTTTATTAAGACTGATGTACAGCTGGATGTGATACATTGACTTGTTCTATTCTGGGGGTAATGGCGTGCTATTTTAACTAGGCAAGGAAGTGGTGACAAAATATCAACTGATAGATCATAGGAGAGTAAAGGGGAGAGAATATTCAATAGTTTTCCTTTTCAATTTTCCCTCTTTTGTCCCCACATGCTTGGCTTTGGACTGAGTTGCAGTTCCCCATTATTATCATTTTACTTACCCCTAAAATTAGCCCAAAGATCTTAGTGGGTAGTTAATACTTTAAGACAGATTTAAAAAAATCATTCTCAGCCACCAACTGCATTTCATCTCCTCCTCTCTCCACCTCCTCTTTGATTCTGACCCAACCATCTGACCCCATGCTTCAGACTTGGGCTCTGGCAGCCAACAGATGCTCGACTTTTCTGTATTTCCTATCCCTTTGTTCCTGGGCATGTCTGCTAGGGACTTCTAAGGCAGGAAGAGGCCCAGCACTACACCTTTTCCCTGACCGTATGCAGCATGCTAATGCCTGCTCCCCAGGCACTTGTAATTGCAGATATGGACTGTTTACGACAGAGATGAAAGTGGGTGGGCAGCTGCAGCTGCCAGGCGAAAGATAACGCAGGAACGAGAATGTCAAAGTAGCTTTCTCAGGCCTTAAATTAACTTGGCTTGTTGCTCTTCTTTTTCTCTCCTTTTCCTTTCAATCTTTCTACCTCAGAGTTCCCAACGTCTTTCTTAAGCCTTTCATTTGTTTTGCTACATTAACTGAGTTGGCTGCTCTGGAAGGAACGCTGGCCCTCACAGGAAGGGAGGATAGAGGGATGGTGGGGTTGGGGGCTTGGAGGTAGAAGGAAGAAGGTGAAGCAGCCAGGTACTGAGGGGAAGAATTTATCCTGTATCATGTACCTCACTATAAGCACCGATTAGAGTGTTTCCGACATTGTAATTCAGTACGGGGTTCTAATTCGTAGCCAGCATGTTAAAGTGTATACTGCAAGGCTGAGATGTTATGCCCACCTCACATTTTAATACTGGATAGTTCTACCCGCCTCGGGGGATTAAAATGAATGACACATTCCACATGCAGTGAGTCATTCTCCATCTTCCTTCTGTGCACGGTTGGACCACAGCTCATTTGTGCACCCCTGGATTGCCAGTCTTTTATTCTTGCTTTGCTATTCCTCTTCCTCCCTTATCTTGCAGGAGTACAAGTGGCTATTTGTTCCTCTCTATGCCTTGCTGCCCAGCACTGAGATAATTCATCCTACTTTCCCTTATTGACAAACACAGACATCACTCTAGGAGTGAGGAGAGAAATCAGCAAGCTGCCCTCTGCCCGAACCTGATCTGGCTCCATGCTGGGGGCCAGGTGGAGGCAGCTTTGATAAGCTCCTGGGGGCACTGCATCAGTGGACCATCCACTGGGGCCTCCAATGTGTATGCTCCCCTGTGACCCGGCCCTTTATCAACACCATTTGTTGTCATCGATTTCTTGAGGCTTGGAAGGCTGGTGGAATCTGCAGGCAGTCTCTTAAATCTTAGAGGAGGAAAGGCTGCATACTAACCCTATTGGGACCTGCCAGTCTCTTTTCTGGCTGGAGAGAGGCTCATCTAGGGATCAAGTAAGTGCTCAATGGTCAGTTCCATTTAATTCAGCAGATATTTATTGAGAAGTTGCTTGGAGTCAGACATGATGTGAGGCAGGACAAGGCATAAAAAATGAATGGGACCCAGACCCTTGCCTTCTGGGACCTCAAAGTCTAGTGAGGGTTTTAGTAAGGCATGTTCATGAATAGCCTTTAGATCTTGTAAAAGGCAGCAGTTCTACAATACTTTGGGCTTTGGGTAGGCTGAGATATGGCAGATTCATTCTGACTAGGATAGGATCTGGGAAATTGTAGAAGGTGGTGAAATGTGAACCGGGCCGTGAAGAATGTGTATACTTGTAACAGGAATGTGTGTATGGGCACAAGGTAGGGGTGGGGGGGAATATGAGAAAGGGTATTCCAGATGGGAAATGAAGAAAAAGACTGTTTTTTTTTCCTAGGATTGAATTCCACGTGTGTATGTGTCTTAGCTTGGGCTGCCATAATAAAATACCATATATGGGGAACTTAAATGGCGGAAATTTATATTATCACAGTTCTGGAAGCTGGAAGTCCACCATCAGGGTGCCAGCATTTGGGTTCTGGTGAAGGCTTTCTTCCTGGCTTTCGGATGGCTGCCTTTCACTGCTGTGTCCTCGTACGGCACAGAGAGTAGAGGAAGAGAGAGAGAGCAAGCTCTCTGGTGTCTCTTCTTATAAGGGTACTAATCCTATCAGACCAGGACCCCATCCTTGTGACCTCTTCCAACTCTCGTTACCTCCCAAAGGCCCCATCTCCAAATACTATCACATTGCAAGTTAGTTCTTCAACATTTGAACTTGGGGGGATACACACATTCAGTCCATAAGCAGTATGGTTCAGAGACACCAATTTCTTTATTTTTAAATATAACTTTTGAGCCAGCCCTGATGGCCTAATGGTTAAAGTTTGGCACTCTCACTGCTTTGGCAGCACAGGTTCACTTCCCAGTTGCAGAACCACACCAGCCATCTGTCAGTTGCCATGCTGTGGCGGCGGCTCACATAGAAGAATGAGAATGACTTACAACTAGGATATACAACCATGTACTGTGGCTTTGGGGAGAGGAAAAAAAAGGAAAAGGAGTGGCAACAGATGTTAACTCATTGTGAATCTTTCCCTGCCAAAAAAAAAATCTTAAATATAGCTTTCTCTAACATCTTACATAAAATAACCTAGACTCTCATTTAGTCAACGAATATAATGCTATTATTTACTATATATTTCCATCCTTCCATCCCTTTCCTAGCTTCCATTTTTAGAAAGCATCACTCTATTCCACGTTTTGGAGTGTCACAACAGTGATGTGGGAGCACTACTCTGCTCTCTCTTTGATCAACTTCTTTGGGTCTCAGTTACCTCTTTTGCAAAATGAGAGAGTAGCATTAGGTGATTTCAAAGGCAATCTAATTTTTCTTTCTTCCTTTTTTCCCCTCTTCCTTCCATTTCTCCCTCTCTCTCTTCTTCCCCTTTTCCTTTCTTTCTTTCAAAAAATATTTGTTGAACACTCATAAAAAATCGACTGGGTGTTATATAATAGCTCTTGAGATAGCAATGGCATGCTGAACTTGTTCTCTATGTATGGTGACACAATATAGCACGCGTGAGCTTGTAGAGAGGACAGACTGGTTGTGCCACACCTTGTCTGATCACCTCTTGTCCATGTGAAAAGGTTATCAAGCCCATTTCCTCCATTGTCTACACCTTCTGTCCCTCAGTCTTACTTTTGCTGGGCCTCTAACCAGGCAGAATTCTATTCTAGCCCATAAAGAAGAAAGCAGGAGAGTCTTTTTCTGTATACAGTGAGTTTGTAGATTGGAAGGCACAAGATCTCTTCTGATGGCCTGCATGTTCACTGAGTAAGAATACCCAATTTCTCCATCTGCAAACTGTGAGAAATTAATCACAACCTATTAACATTCTGACAGTGAGTTTATGCGGACAAATATAAAATATTTAGAAAATATAGCCTGTATGGGTCAAACGGTACATCTGGGACATTAATATTAAGGAGGTACCTGCCATGTGTTTCCTAGTGAGGTCTGCTAGAGTTAAACCTAGCAGCGGCTGGCACTTTAGCCCCTTCTCTCTTCCCATAATGCTCACCTCCTAGACGTAGGAGAGGAAACATTTAGTTTCCTATACGTGAGGTTTCTAGGAAGTCCTGTTCCTAAGAACTTGAGTTTCCGGTATCTCAGGGATTTTTCTAAACTGCCAAGAAGAAGTGACTATGCTGATAATTACTACTTTTCCTAAAATGGATGGTACTAAATAGATCACTGCCATTTTTTCCCTCATTTAGATAAATTGGTCTCAATTACCAGGAAAGCTTTGAGGATTCCAAGGGATTTTTCTTATCAGTTTTGGCAAAGGAGTGGACGAGCACATCCACACAATAGGTCCATGATGGCACCTCTGATAGGCTTTTAGTTCCTGGCGCTGCCCATCTGCTCAAAGTTGCCCCCATGGGAGCAGGCAGCCGATAGAGGCCTCTCTGTCCAGATAGTCCTCCCTGGGAAGGGTGACTCTAAAATAGAGCCTGGTTTTAGTGCTATCAGTTGCTGAAAACTCGTGATTAGCTGGAGACTGTTAGTCACCTGCACCCGTCTATTTTGGAACCACTACAGCCTTCTTGTTTTGAACTACTTTTGATTCTTGTTTTGAATCACCCCCCATCTGAGGATATTATGTCCTGGCTACTCATTACCCAGAGTAAAGCTCTTTCCAGCTTGCTTACCTTATATCCACTCTTTCATGGCTATTTTAAACACACAATTACTAGGGAAGAATAGATTGCTTTGAGGTATAATGTTAACATCAACACCTGGCTCTCACAGTAATGCGACAGTCTCTACCTTGCAGAATTATAGGTTCTGTTTTGATATGGTTTCATTTGGTTTATTTCAGTAATCATTTGAAATTTTGTACACACACGCACACACTTTTTTGCCAGGACACTTACAACAATGACAACTTTTGTACAAAATAGAAGCTGCATCACACCTCAAGGACTATATAAGCAGTGAACAAAATCATCTACCAGACAGTATTTGTTCATACAAAATCTGATTGTTTTTAATAATAATAATGATAATAATATCACTTATTGAGCATTCATTATATGCTGGATGCATTTCTAAGCAGTTTAAACGTATTGACTCATTTAAAGACACACTAAATCAACCTGAAAGGAGATCTAATGTAGGCAGACAGTGTGTGTCCATTGCATTCAGATAACCGTTAGTACTGTACTTTCTTGGAAATCCGTATCTCTTTAGATCTGAATCTTTAAGGTAAAGATTTAAAGTAAATTCTTTTTCTCTGTTTTCCCAGGCCCTAAATGTAGATCGGGCAGAAAGAGCCTCCCTGAGAAGCCACACAGTGTGTGGCCCTCTCCCTTTCTGTGAGGAGCTGGCTGCTCTTTGTTCTTTTTAAATCCCTCACCACTGTTGCAAACTGACGTGTCTCCTTAGTACCACCCTGTCTCCATGAAATCCAGCACACTGCAAAGTTCAGTACAAATTTAGTGTTAAAAGTTGATTTGGCAAATTTGGAAGAGCCTCTTGCTTTGTTCTGCTCTCTCTCTGCCACCATTCTTGAGATTTTTAAGCTGGATGATATGGAAGATGTAAACTTCTGAGTCAGCCTACATAGGAGTTGATGTGTGGACAACCCTTTCCTGTATCTTCTGTATTCTCAACCTGTGGGTTCCTCTTCTTCCACTTACTAGGATGCTTGTGGCTCCTTCAGGGTTGAAATTAAGGAAAGGATGGGAGGTAAGAGGTATGTACGTATGTTCCTGCTGGCTGATGTTGTCATGTGTTGGCATCGGCACAATGTGGGGCACATTCATGGAGTTTTGGAGACCTCTTCCGCCCCGTCACTGAGATATGCTCTCCTGCAGTTTACATTGATAATAGTGAATGGTAAATGAATTCTTTAGGCAAGTTACTTCTTATTCCTTCCTCAGCCCCTAGGCATGTGGTAATGAACTTCCAGCTTCTCTCTGCTAGGATCACTTTATCCCTCCGTGTGGACTTTGGAACAGGATTTAAGACAGCGTCAAGCCAGCTCTTCCTTTTGCATGGATCACTTTTGGTCCAGGGAAATCACATATATTCTTTGTTCCATGAAACTCTAAGGAAGGATCTCCTTCTCCTCCACCTGCAAAGCAGCCGGCTACCCACAGTAACTTCCCTTTAGATTTCTCAGGAGAGATTGAGACTTTAGGTCTCTTTGTCCTCAAGCGCCAGGAGACATGGATTAAGTTTTAGGTTAGGGGAGGGCATCTTTAAAGCCCATTTCACTGTTTTTGAGCAAGATAAATGTATCTCCTATTCCTACACCCCTCCTACCTCTCCTCAAAATTCTCTTCTGGTATTTCCACTCATTCTCAGCTTCTCCAAGTTCTGTTATGGATTGGGGGTGGGTGTTCAGCTAAATATCCCCAAACTGGTTCTCAGCCACCTACTCCTAAAGTCCTGCTTTTGCTTTCTCACAACTCATTTTGTAATGTAGATGGAGTTGATCTCATGTTTTATGGCCCCACTCAAACTGTACTGTAGTAGTTCCATTTGAACATTTTGTTTTACCTACAACTAAACAGAATATTGGCAAAAGTTATGACTCATCAATTCACAGATACATTCATATAAATAGCCAACACACATATTAAAAGATGTTCAACATAATTATGAAATCTTGGAAATGCAATTAGAGCAATTAGATATCATGTTTATTTATCATATCAGTGAAATGTAAATGACTGATAACAGCCAGCATTAGTGGCATGTAGGGAAACAATACTTTGTTGGTGGAGTATGCATTGGTATAGTCTTTTCTGGAGAGTGATCTGTCAGTCTCCATTAAGATAAGAAATGTGCACATTCTTATGTCCGTCATTTCTATACCTCACTTTCTACCCTAGAGAAATATTTGTCCATGTACTTACAAAAGCAGATGCAAAGACATTCATTGCAGCATTGCTCATAATAACAAAATCTAGAGACAACCCATCAATGGCAGAATAATTAAATTAGCAATTTCCAAATTTCCTCTGAAGTTATTAGTGTAATATCAGTGGAAGTAATGTGGGTCACTTCTAGGCTATGGCTTTTAAAAAGTAGATGTAACTTCTCCATGCTTTTCCGCTGACTGGATGCAGATAATTACAAGACCCTAGGAGATGGCCAGCAACCAGATGGAAAGAGCTTGGGTTCCTGAATGGAGGAAAGCTACCTGTCTATCTGCATCACTCTCGCTGGACTGGTAGGTGAATAAGACGTAAAATTCTGCTATATTAAGCCATTGATATTTTGGGATTTATTTGTTAAAGTAGCTAGTTTTACCCTAATACAAATGTATTTAGCAGTTAAAAAGTAGAAAGTAGATCAGTATATTTTGACTTAATTATATCTCAAAGATGTATTAAGTGAAGAAAGCATATAATGCCGTGTATATTAAGTAACACTCAGACTGCCTATATGTATGTATAAGCACAGAGAAGAAGTTCTGGCGGATTAACACCAAACTAATAACAGTGGATACCTCCAAAGAGGGAGCAGGATTGGGTACCATGGTAACTGGGGACTTATGCTTTGTATTATGGAAATTTTCATGAGGAGACTATTCCTTGAATTACTTGTGTAATTAAAAATTATAAAAGAAATTTGATTGGCTCCCTGGGGAATTGCTTGTCTCAGACTGCTCCTTTTTGTTTCTGTCCTCATTTATGTGAGGAAAGGAGATAAAAACTTTTCATCCTGCCCTGTTCACCAATATCCCATAATCATTAGAGATTATTGGGAATAATTCCCAAATTATGGTTTTTGGCACAATTATGAAGAAATTTATCTAAAATTAAAAAAGCTTCACAGAATACTCTAAAATAACTTGAGAAGAAAAATGCTAGCAAATCATTCATGATAGCAAAATAAGTGTAGGCAGATTTAGAAATATTTTGGTGGAACTGCTGTAGCACTACCAAATCCATAAATATGTCTTTTAAAGAAAACTGGGTTCACTCAACTGTCCCCTTTGATAATCACAAAAGTGATCGTGTGACATCACCTTTCATCAAGCTACGATGACCTAACTTCTCATTCGAATTCAATACGGTAACAGCGTGGCAATATTGGGAGTACATTTCCTCTCTGCTCTGCTTTTGTCTTCCAGTAAGTCACCAGGGTGTGTCTTAAATATCTTTAGCAGATATTTAAGAATATCTAAAGTAACCAGTCGTGAGTGATGCAGAAAACAGCAGTAACTTAAGACCTTCTCTCCCACTCTGCCGCTCTGCTTTTTACGCACTGCTTCCTTCAGGTCCACTCTGTCAGCTAGGTGGTTGCCACATTTACACAACTGTAATCGGTGCCACTTTGGCTACCCCTCTGGTTACCAAGGCAACTGCCTGTCCTTATGCCCTTTGAGAAAACCCTCCATTAAAGACTCTCTTAGAGGTTCTGTGGCTTGGACTAACCTGGTCGTTCTCCCTCACACACCTTCAGAAGGCCGCATCTTTCGATCACGCCTTAGGCACCGCACACCACTTCCCAAGAGGGAGGGAAGCTGTGTAGGCGTTAAGACTCTCTCCTCTCTTCTCCCCCTTTTCATTTTGCTCTCCTAAACTGGGTCAGATTTGACATTATACTCCCCATTTCTTTCCCCATTCAGGGTTCCCTACGCTAGTTTTATTCTGTAATCCCTGCTACAGCATTTAGCAATATTCAGATAAAATAGAAATGGCGATATCTAGGTTGCCGGATTTTTGTGAGAAGTAGAATGTGTATCAATGTGCTTAGCAGGAACACCATAATGTTACTTTCCTTCCTTTGGTTTCTCATTTCTTGTATTCTGCAGGTGTTTATCAGTGTTGCAAAATACCAACGAGGTGGAATTTTAAGCTGGGAGTTTTAGAATGGAATGCCAAGAGATGTGCTTTGTGGGAGATGGAAATGGTTCAATCTGGGAATGATGAGGCTGGTGAGGGTGAGGCAGCTCGTGAGTGAGTTAGGAGCTAGGGAAGCCAGGAGAAGACAACTGCTCCCTGTAGAAGTTCCCTCTGCCAAAGACCTTTTCCCATCAAGGATTACAACCTGGCAGTAAGCTAAATTTCCATTTGATTCTAATACATTAAAGCTAAAATCAGGGTAAAAGAAAAGCAGCAGAAAATGTCTAAATCCTACCCCACTGTGTATATGATTGCTTTCCAGTGTGAAACTTTACTGCAAGAGGAATTGTGAACTAAGCAACCAGTGATGGAAGAATTGAGCGTTAATGAGAAAACGGAAGATAGTATTTCTATGAGTCAAGCTCTTCCAATTGGTTGAGGTGTCTTTGCTCTGCTCTCCAGGTCTCTGCTGACCTCATCTGCATTTTATTCTGCCAACAATTCACTCACTCCTGCCATCACCAGTCTGAGGCTCCCGTGGATCCTGTATGTGGCCAGCCCACGGGCTTCTCCACTTACTCTCCCTTGCACCTCCTCTGCTGCCATGGCCCATGGGATCCTCATCACACTGTGGAGAGGCAGTCCTTCATCTGGAACCTCTCCCTCCTTTCCTTTTTTTAGCAGAAACTCTGCCTCCCTTCCCCCACGTACGAGCCTCCTTGCTTTCCAGAGCCACTTCTGAACCATTGGCTGATGCTGATTCTTATAGTTTGAATGCTTCAAATGATTACACTATTGTCTCCCACTGCCTCTGCTTGTTTCCTTCTCTTAAGTAATTTTAATGCCTTGTGTAATTCTTTTGATTCTGCCGTCTTGGAGTTGAAGTTAATGACCCTTAATGTCATCCTCCTTGACTCGACTGAATACTAATTTTGTCTCCATCTCCATCTGTCCAAATTCCATCCACCCCAGACTCAGCTCAAATTCTATCCAGCTTTTCCTGATCCTCGCAGCAACTGCAAGTTACCTCTTTTTTCTGGAAGAGGATATTACTTTATTTGTACCATTTTATGCATTTAAAAATGTTGATCTTGAGTAACAGTTAAATGTTTCCACTTGTAAAATTATGGTATTTAAGAACAGTAATTGTGTTTTATTCTTATTTATATTTCTACCAACCTTATTCCAGCACCTCATTTTGCACTTGGCACGCGGAGTGCACTTAGTAAATGTTCATTTGAAGACTGAATGACACCTACCTCCTTATCTTTTCCTATTATAGTGCTGCTTATTATAGTGCCGTAAACTACAACCCCTAAACCTCAAGAATTCCAGAAACACCCTGGATCTCTTCCATGTGTTTTTTTTTTGTTTGTTTGTTTTGTTTTGTTTTGTTTTTAGTGAGGAAGATTAGCCATGAGCTAACATCTGTTGCCAATCCTCCTCTTTTTGCAGAGGAAGATTGGCCCTGGGCTGACATTCATACCCATCTTCCTCTACTTTATATGGGACGTTGCCACAGCATGGCTTGATGAGTTGATCCAAACCCACGAACCCTGGGCCACCTAAGTGCGCAAACTTAACTGCTACGCCACCGTGCTGGCCCCTCCACATGCTATTTTTAATATTTAATAATATCTTTTAAGCATATCTTGTGTATATTGAGGCCTGTCCTAAATGGTGGGGATGGAATGTTCTAACTGGCCAGAATGGAGCCACTTGTCCTGCCCTGGGTCTGAGAAGGACCCATCAGCCCACCTGAAACATGTGGCCTGACCAGGATTATAAAATAGGGGAAGGTCATCCCTCAAACAAAGAACATGTGTCCATCACACTTCGCACTTAACTTCTTCCTTGCCTCCAGACCTGGCCCTTTAAATCTATCCTGTAGCCTCTTCTAGAGTAGGCCAAGTAGCAATTCTGAACAAATCCTATTTTGTTTAAAATCCTTCAATAGCTTTCAGCATAAAGTTCAAGTGCCCACTTTAGCATAATAAGGCTTTCCTGAGCTTCCTGTTTCAGAAGCATCATCTTGCACTAAGCCACATGCATGCCCACCCTTTAATCACGCCAGCCTTCTTTTAGTTCTCAAACCTGGCATGCTATCTTAAGCATCTGTGATTTCTTCACTTCCTATTTTTTTCTTTCTAAAATGGTTTCTTTTCTTCATTTAACACAGTATCTTAGTCAGCTCGGGCAGCCATAACAAAATACCATAAACTGGGTGGTTTGAACAACAGACATTTATTTCTCACAGTTTTGGAGGCTGGAAAGTCCAAGATCAAGGTGCCAACAGATTCAGTTCTTGATGAGAGCTCTCTTCCTGGCTTGCAGACAGCTGCCATCTCACTGTGTGCACACATGACCTCTTTCTTGTGTGTGCTTGGGGGAGGGGGGGAGAGAGAGAGCTTTGGTCTCTTTTCCTCTCCTTATAAGGATGCTAATCCGCCAATATGGGAGCTCCACCCTCATGACCTCATCTAAATTCAATTACCTCCCAAAGGCCCCACCTCCTAATGCCATCACATTGGGGATTAGGATTTCAGCATATGAATTTTGAGAGGACACAAACATTCAGTCCATAACAACCCAGTAAGCTCCTTTTCACCCTTTAAACTCAGTTTAAGGATAATATATCTTGGGAATCCCTCTTGACTTCCCTGGTTTATTTAAATACCTCCTTTCTGCCTTAGAGCATTATGTGGTTTGCTCTGTCACAGCACTTATCACACCCTCCATGACGGTGAGCTTAGCTGTCCGCTTCCATTTTACTGTGTGTCTTTTTGTTTTATTCAGTTTTTGCATCCACAGCACAGCCTGTTTCTTCTTAGAGTAGGAACTTGGTAGCTTTAAAGAATTTAACTCCCAGTACTTTTCAGGCCCCACCATTAAATTCGAAATAAATACTTGCTTTATTTATTTACCTTCTTCACTTTCAGAAGTGTTTATATTGGGCAAATTTATTATTTACTTCTAGAATTTTGTGAAAGTTTCTATTCATTTCTATTTGGATGAATATTCTATTTCTATTTGGATGATTATTAATAACTGATGCCACTACTGAAGCACTTATAAAATTGAATTATATTAATTATTCATTGGCTTTCTTATCTATCTCACTCTATTGTGAAGTCCCAGAGGTGGGGTCCACGTCCTTTTCATTATTGCACAGCCAATGTCTGGCACACAAAAAGTGCTCAGTGAATGTTTTTTGAATGAATACAGATACATAGCCTGTTTTTCCAACTCACCTCTCAACTCGTTGTAATAGTACTGAAATCGGCTCTTCTTTTTTCCACACTCTTTGGATCCCACCTTTCTGTATCATTTAAGAGCCCCTGTTTTTACAATTATCCCCTCTTCTCTAACTAGGAAAAGTAGATATTATAAGAAGGGTATACTATCTGCTTGTAATGCCTCCACTGCCTATGGGTTGTTTTTTTTTTTTAAAGATTTTATTTATTTATTTTTTCCCCCCAAAGCCCCAGTAGATAGTTGTATGTCATAGCTGCACATCTTTCTAGTTGCTGTAGGTGGGACGCGGCCTCAGCATGGCCGGAGAAGTGGTGCGCGCCCCGGGTTCCGAACCCGGGCCACCAGCAGCAGAGCGCGCGCACTTAACCGCTAAGCCACAGGGCCGGCCCTGCCTATGGGTTCTAATTGGAGGGCAGGGGCAGCTAAATGAGAGGAGGTATCAGGAGTCCTGTGGGGCAAATTCATGTCATCTTCATGTCAGTCAGATGC
The DNA here is from genome assembly GCF_020826845.1 of Diceros bicornis minor. NCBI lineage: Eukaryota > Metazoa > Chordata > Mammalia > Perissodactyla > Rhinocerotidae > Diceros > Diceros bicornis. The sequence continues at coordinate 33,255,440 of NC_080740.1, forward strand.
AGGTGAAGACTTAGCAGGCTCGAGGACAGAGGATAGGAGTCTCTGAAAGTCAGTCCCCAGCTTGACACTGTGGGTAGCAGGGTCATTTTGGGAAAGGCTTTGTGGCTATCTCTTGCTCCATTGTTAAGGGTTAGGAGATAATGTAAGCAAATGGAGGGGAGCTGGATTAAGAATCAAAAGGTCTTAGGGTCAATTTGTTTTTTTTTCTACCTATGTGCCAGATGTTGAGCAAGTCATGAGTTCTGCAAGCCTTGGTTTCTGTATCTCTGGTGTGGGATAATCATATTTATCCTTCTCATCTCTTGGAACTGATTGTAGGATCAAATGAGATGAAGGCTATAAAATCAACTGCACGTTGTTAATAGGTTTACCAGCGTGAGAGGTTATTATTGTTACTATTATTTTATAGAGGTGATGGTATTCTTACCTAGTTCCCTGATTTACAGAGGTGATTATGTAGACTGCCCACTTTTATATGACTTAAACTTTTACATAACTATACCCTGATATGAGAAACTGTTACTACCAGTTAGCTTTTCTCTTTGGACAATGGTATTTCATCTAAGTCAACAATCCCAGAGAATAATTAACATTTGCACTGTACCTAGTGGGAGTAACTCCTGTTGTGGGGATTTTACTCCTTGTTGAGAAGTCAAGGAAGAGAACGGAAGGGATGTGAGAGGAATGCAGAAACCATCAGCCTTCTCGCAGCTTGACTTCCTTTGGTTTTATTTTGAGGACAAGCCTGATCCTGTAAGAAAGTTACAATTTTCCTCAATCACCCATCATCTCAAGCTTCTACTTTCAGAAAAGTTTTGACAGTCTATCCCTTAACAAATATTTATTGAGTACCATCAATGTGCCAGACAGTAAAGAAATACAACAGTGAACAAAACGACAAGGTCTTTGGGTTTACAGAGTTTATACTCTAGTGGAGAAAATGAACAAAAAACAGTTACTGATGTTGAGAAAATATAATTAAAAACAAAGTTTTCTTCCAACCCAGAAAACCTCTCCACAAAGGTAATAGAGACAGAAAACAGTTCTATTATTGAATAAGCATTAAGCCAGAATGTGATGCGTATCACAGGCCATCCCCTAAGAGACTGCAAAGACAGAAATAAACCTCACCCTTTTATACAGCCAAGTAGATACAACCTATTACATACATGTTTTCAAGAAAAACAATAACTAGTCTTCAAATAAGAGGGCTCGGCAGCACTGTTTGTCACACTTAGTTGATCTTATCTTTACCTGGTATTGGGAGTGACCATCTGTGTTAGCTTATTGGATTTATCCAGAAAAAAAACAAACTTCTCTTACCTTTAAGTCAGGAGACAGTTTTGCAAGTGGGAGCAAAGTGCCCACCTAAGTTAGGTTCCTACCCTGCCACAGACACCATGAAATAGGGGTGCCATCTTCCTTGATGTTTAGGTTTCAAAGAGATGACTCCCAGGTTCTTGAGAAATACAATCTTGGGTTATCAAAATGACAAAAGTTCTATCTAGTTTTCAAAAGATTTTACATATATTTCAAAGGGAGGAGAAAGTACTTACAATTACAAGTTTTCTAACGGTCTAAGAAAAAGGAGGAGAGGGGAATCTCTTCCCTTATTTTTAACAGGGAGAATTAAGCCTCTTATTTTGAATTTTCGTTTGTCCTTATACAGATAACTAATTTAAGAATCCCAAAGGTGAAAATATGTTCAACTCAGAAAGACTTCATTATAGCTATTTTTTCTTATTGATTTGTGAGTGATCACTCAAATTAAGGGTAGCATTTTTCTGTCATATCCTGTACATATATTTTCATAGTATTTCTTTTGTCTTCTAATTTCGTGGTATATTTTACTGGACAGAAATAGTAAGACTCCCTACCCCCCGGAAGCTGGGGGAAGCTGCAGTGAAATTTCATTTGACTGAAATTGTTCAAGTCTAAAAATTCATTCTGTGAGCACCAATGGGCTAGAAATGGGAATGTGTTCCTGAACCTGGAGCTTGTCTCGACTTTGGTTTTGAGGATTGTCAAAAGAGCTGACAGTGAGCATAACCACATTTCAACTTGATAATATTTCAGCATTTTAACCTCAGCACCTTGCAAGTCCCTGAACATAGCGGGTTTTCAGTAAACCTTGGCTGACTTGATAGATAGCTGAATTGTCTAAAGACAGAATATGCCGGCCATATAGAAAGGGATGAGTGTCCTACCAGGGTCAGTGGATTCCTCTGCAGTTCCCCCAGATAATTAGCTTCATGAATATCGATGGCTCAGCATTTTCCACTCTTCTCTGCCAGCCTCGTGGGAATATCTGAAAAGCACTCTTAACACAGACTTAAGCTCAATGAACATAAAGTAATATTAATTAGGCTGGCTAAACTTCCTTCCTATATTCTGCCAAATTCTAGAGCTTCTGCTGGATGCATCTAGTCTGTAATGGCTGAATAAGAGAGTGCTCTTTGCATTCCACTTTCCCCAACCAAAGGCATGTTTTCCTGATACTTGGGCTTGATTCTCCAAATCTTTGGGGTCAATAAATTTTGCTAACGGTAGGTAGGTATACACCACAACACCATGGGAGCTGTGAGTGGTGTAGAGCTTTCTTCCCTTTGCTTGTGATCGCCTCCTCTTTCTCACTTTCCCCAGATGCTTTTCCTTGGCTGGTTGGGTCCGTTCTGACCCCCTCTGTGACCTTTCTACCCCCAGGAAACCTCTTTCTCGTCAGTTCTCTTGATCACCAACCTCCTCTACATGATACATCTCTATTACAGCCATGCACCCAAGATATGCACTTTACCATGTGTATGCAACTTAGAATAATAGAGTCACCTAGAGGTGATCGCTGACGTAGAATATGACACTACACGTCAGCAGTTTCCTCCTTCCTCAAAAAATCCTCAAATATGTAATGGTGTTTTTCTAGATTCGACCAGTAAGATGTTTGTAATGAATTAATCTTGTTAGCAATCATGAAAAAGGAAGCAATTTTTCACTTTTTGGAGACACAGATTCTTTTGAACTATTGAGAAGGAAGAATTCCCAGAAGGATAAGAGGGGCACCATTTAATATGAAGAAACTGCAACTCATTTAAAGCTACCCTAGTGGTTTATAAAGACTTAGGTGACGGCCAAGCTTTAAACAATTACACATTTCGTCAGTTGGTTGTTTGGCCTTGTGCCGCTTAAACATATAGATGATTAATTTCATTTTTAAATCATTTGACCACATCATCCTGATGTTTTGGCATTTTGCCCACAGCTTCAGCATGGGGCGCTTTATAAGAGAGCTCTTTACTGCCGTCTCATGGTGAGTTGATGAATAGCTGGGAGTTAGGAGGCAATGCTGGCTCTACACTAAGCAGGTTAACTTGGGTAAACTGGATAATCTTGGGTAATTTGCGTGGGCCTCAGTTTCCTCTTTTGTAAACTGCAAGTTGAAATGATTATAAAAGTCTGGGATATGGAGCTGGGAAAATCCTCAGGACTCTGTGAATAACTGCATAAAGCGTGCATTTTGGCTTCTGTGCTGTTTTTATTTTGCCTTCTAACGTACTCTCTGACTCATAGGTTTATGTGATTTACGAGTTCCACGTCATCCCTATGGATTAATACATCCTTATACTCTTCTTGTCCTTGGGCTTAGGAGTGGCTTCTGTCTTGGAATCCAATAAGGGCATTCTTCATGAGCATAGTTAAAAGCCTTCACCCTCAACCAACAAAACAGGCTTTAACCCAAAGTTGAATGTGGAGATTCCTCCTCAGTTGTTGAATAAATCAGATACAAACCAGGATGCAGATATGGAAGATCAAAGTGGAAATTACCTCTGCTGGTCCCTTGAAGAGCAAATTGTTTTATTGACTTTTCTTCAACATAGTTCTTGTTCTGCCTTGTAGGGGTTTTTCTTCTTTGTACTTTTTTTTTTTAATGGAATTTGGTGATCTCTAAGGAAGGAAACAAAGACCTTTGACTAACACAGCCTCTGTCTCGCTAGAGGCAGAGTTGACTTTGATATTGTACTTTTAAATTACAGTGGAGACTTCCATGGCCTCCTGAGTAAAAGCCAGCTACTGCCTTTCCTTCCAGAAAGCAGACAAGAGTGTAGGCAAGGAAACGAGGACATCTCAGTCTTCCTGAAATAGGAGCCTGAGATGCTTATATCAGGGGGAATTGCTTGGGCACTGTCTGTCCCTCTTCAGACTTTAGCCTTTTGGGGACTGGCAGACATGTGGTAAGAGTTTCCGAGGGCCACACAGGGTCTGGACAAGCCTCATTTCACAACTGAATCAATCCGAGAGATATGAGCAGCAGTGCTTTGCCTGGTAGTTATGTGAGATGAAAAGAGTCTTCAAGTTGAATAAAACTGTATTATTCAGCTGCTTTCATTCACTCTAAAGGCATTCTACTCTATAGGTTATGCATGAATTTCTCCCATTTGCAGGAGTAAAGCACAATAGCCAAAAGTCATCAATGTTTTATAAACTGTGACTAATCCCCTACATAGTCTTCTCTGTCTCTCTCTCTTTTTCCCTACTGTTCAGAATATTTTGTATTTGTTGATATTTAGCTGCTACTTTTCTGTACTATTATTATTTTTTAAATCACTTGAGACCACGGCATACTGTGGGGTGTAGGATTGATAGGGTTATTAGGGAAGCCTGCTCTCCCAAGCCTTTAGATTGTTTTGAAACATTTTGCTTGAAAATAGCAACAAATAAACCTGAAGCTCTGCCTTCCAGAAGTGGCAACCTGGTGCATTTCCAGGGTCCTTTTGGTTTTTACCAAGCTGTTGACACCCAAAAATAATGGTGGGCTCATAAATGTTTAGTAACGAATGTGGCCAGGGCAGACAGAGCCAGTGTGTGTTTTTTTAATCATGCATCATTTAGTACAAAGATGACTCTTGGATGTTTTGGCAAATTAATTTGTATTGCACTTCAGGGAAGGGAGAGAGCAGCTGGGCTCTAGCCCACGGAGCTCCTCTAGCTGGATCTGCTAATAACGTTGCTGCTGCCACTGCCTCCTATGAAAGCACAAATGGAACCGTAAGGCACAGGGAATTTTTGCCATTTCCCTCTAGGGTTTTGGTTGAAGCCATGTCAGTCCTTTTCGGGTGGTTCTAGGAATTCCTGCTGTGCCATGTCAGCAACTTCAGTGCAGTGACCGGTCAACCATTTCCAAAAGAGGCATCCTCCACAATTTAAAAATCAATCACAATGCCACCTTTTTTTGCAATTTGATTAAATGTGTACTTTTGGACGTTTATACAATTCAAATGTAAGTCCTCCCCCATTGCTCTTTTACGGGTGATATTTTGTGTAACCCTGTATGAAAGGTCTTACATGGCCTAGGTATTTGCTAGGTGTTAATTTAAAAACAAATGTTCTGAAAGAAAATTGCATTTGAAAGAAGTTCCAAATTTAGTTACTTTTCTTTTTTTTTTTTAAAGATTTTATTTATTCATTTTTTTCCCCCCAAAGCCCCAGTAGATAGTTGTATGTCATAGGTTCACATCCTTCTAGTTGCTGTACATGGGACTCGGCCTCAGGTTGGACGGAGAAGTGGTGCCTTGGGGCGCGCCTGGGATCCGAACCTGGGCCGCCAGCATCAGAGCGCGTGCACTTAACCGCTAAGCCACGGAGCCAGCCCTAGTTACTTTTCTAAGAAAGTATCACGTGGGAAGTGGAAGGAGAGGGAGATGTAAGTTAATACACGTATAAACATATTCCAAATCTTCCCCAATCTTTGTCTTTCTAATAGCCTCTACACTAAAGACTGCTGTCACCCCAAACCTCTTCATCATTGTCTCCTCTCCCAACTGAATTATATCCCAACACAACCAGCACACATGAGCTTTTCTTTTCCTATGCCTCCCTCTTATTCTGTTGCCATTCAATTCTTTTTTTGTTTTTAATCGGAAATATGTCTTTTTTGATGCAAACCCTCTTTCCCTTGATTTTTTTCCAGTTCTGTCTCTTAACTATTACCAGAGTTCTGCAGCAATAAATCCCAGGAACCATCCTTGGATTCTTAGAGGGCAAAGGAGCGGGAGAAGCCACATGGGCAAAGACAGAATTTTCTTTAGCAGGACAGAAGGAGGAAGGCTGGGAATACTCAGATTATAATAATTTTGTAATGGCTACAATCTTGTCCCTGGCTACACATGACTTTCTTCTAAAAATACGTGAGAAGTCTATACTGTTTTCTGCCTTTCAGAGGAGGTGTGGGGCACCAGGAGTGGATGAGGCCTGGGATTAGTTCCAAGTATTTTGTAATGTCAAATGTGTCTGCTGAGACCTTTAAGACTTGAGCTGAATTGGAATTAACAAAGAGACTTAGGAAGAATAAAGGCTTTTCATATCTTTTAATGCTGTCATTTAATACTAATTTTATGTTTTGATTGATGAATAGCTCTATGACTATCTTCATATGTAAGAGTTTAACATTTAAAATAATTTATACTTTCAGCCTGTGTGTTTGGTTATTTGATTGCTAAATGATTTCAAGAACTAAAGAGTCCTTGAGAATGCTGAAAGGCAAGTGTTTCGTGGTTTGACCCCTTCCAATAGCCTTTGTGGTGATGATGATGATGGTGATGATAATAAAGATGGTAATGATACCAAATATTTATGGAGAGCTTAATTTGTGCCAAGTGTGTCCAAGAACTTTTTACGTATTAATTAATTTAATCTTCATAACAACCTCATTAGGTAGGAACTTCTATTATTTCCATTTTTCATGTAAGGAAACAGAGGCACATAGAAGTTAAGTAATTGATGAAATAGGCTTGGTGCCAAGTTGCTTGGATTGGCCAAGCACAACATGTGCCTAGCTGTGAGCTTGTAATAAATGGCCAAACGAACTTACACTAGGCCTGCCTTTGGTGGGCTGTCAGCCAGTTTGCCGCCTCTGCCCAACATTTATCTCTATTAGAAACACAGATTGGAAAGTTGCCACTGGCTTCTGATGTCAGATAATGTGCCATCCAACTACACATTAATAAATAAGGACAGAAAATAGAATCACAGCTTTTGGCCTATCTGTGGCAGACAGACTACAGCCCTTAGGGCACCCAGTTTCTGAACAAATTAAAGAAATTTCTATAGAATTACGGTTAGCATTTTTCAAATCTGAACATCTGCTATTTTGTGCCCAGCACGATGCTAGGTAGACATAATAGAAAACATAAAAGAAGCAGAAAAATACTATTATCAGTTTTAGAGCTTCCTGCATTTTTGTAGGGGAAATATGACAACACACTGGAAATAACTAAGAAGCAGTACATGGGCACATTTGAGTGAGGTTCAAGGTGTGAACTTTGTATTGCATAATGGAGACTGGACCTAACATGGGTGGTACATGTGGCTACTTCAACAATTCCATCAACCACGAGCTCTGGGAAATACAAAATGTCATTCCCTGTGCACCCTCTCCAAAGCCTTGAAATAAGGCATGACTATCAGCATTGAGTCAAAAATTGGCCAGTAATATTTTTCCACATTGACTTTTGGATTCACAGACGTGCAGATGAGTGTAACGATAGGCACTGAAAGGTATAGTGTGACCTCTAGAAGTGTCTTTGCCATTTGCTGGAAGGCTTGGGTCTTTGTTCTTCATTGGTCCTGAAATGTCCAATGACATGGCATGGCCCAAATAGCTAAAGCATTCATTCATTCAATACATAATTAGAAGTTGCTACCATGTGCCAGGTTCTCTGCTAGCTTTCTAAGATATTTCAAATTCTGGGAATGTAAAGCACAGAATTTAGTGTCAGGAAATCTGAGTTATAATCCTGGCTCTCTCCTTAATTTATAGTGAGGCAGAATGAAAGTCAATTTACCTACCTTGGCTTCAACTCCACATTTGTGAATGAGAAATTGGCTACATCTGTTGTTTATAAACTGCATTCCATGGAGTTCTGTGGTTTCTTTCTCAGGGTTGCCTGGGACATTTTAGAACAGTGATTCTCAACCAGGAGCAATTTCCGACCCCCTCAGCTCCCAGAGGACGTTTCAGTAATGCCTGGGGAATGTGTTTGCTTCTGGCATCTAGTGGTAGATGGGTAGAGACCACGGATGTTGCTAAACATCCTATGATGCACAAGATAGCCCCACAACAAAGAATCGTGTGACCCAAAATGCTGATAGCAGCTAGGTTGAGAAACCCTGCTGTGGAAGACGTGTCTGAGTCTGAGCTGGTGGGACTCAGGGCCCCAACCCACTAACACCAATCTACACCAACTTTCATTTGCTGGGTGTAGCAGGAGTAAATTTGACAGATAATAAACAAATGTGCAAATTTTAACTTTCTTTATTTTCTGTAATTGAGCTTAAATTATATCTTAATTCCCCCAATCTAGTTCTCATTCAATTCGGAGTTTACACTAAAGTATTTCAAGGTTCTGCTCCTTTCTTTCCTTTTCTTTAGCTCTGAATCTACCTCTGGGGTTTAAAAACCATCCTGGCATTGTGGGGAAGTAGAGGTCTAGTTCACTGCCACCCTTGGTCCTACACTCTTGTCTGCAGCCATGCAGCCCTCTCTGCTGGTCTTCAGTCGTTGGATTTTTTTTTAAGATTTAATTTGTTTAGAGTAGTTTTAGGTTCACAGCAAAATTGAAGGAAAGGTACAGAGATTTCCCATACATCCTATGCATCCACACATATAAAGCCTCCCCCATTATTAACATCCCCTACCAGAGTGGTACATTTATTACAACTGATGAACCTAGGTTGACATATCATAATCACCCGAAGTCCATAGTTTACCTTAGGGGGCACTCTTGGTGTTGTACATTCTATGAGTTTGGACAAATGCATAATGACGTGCATCCATTGTTACAGTATCATACAGAGTATTTTCACCGCCCTAAAAATCTTCTGTGCTCTGTCTGTTCATCCGTCCCTGCACCCTCCCCCACCACACCAACCCCTGGCAATTGCTGAAATTTTTAGTTTCCATAGTTTTCCTTTTCCAGGACATCATACAGTTGGAATTATACAGTATGTAGCCTTTTCATATTGGCTTTTTTCACTTAGTAATATGCATTTAAGTTTCTTCCATGTCTTTTCATGGCTTGATAGCTCATTTCTTTTTAGCACTGAATAATATTCCATTGTCTGGATGTACTACATTTATTTATCCATTCACCTACTGAAGGATAACTTGGTTACTTCCAAGTCCTGGCAATTATGAATAAAGCTGCTATGCGCATCCATGGGCAGGCTTCTCTGTGGACATAAGTTTTCAACCCCAGCCATCGGTTTTTATCTTTGCTTTTCTTGTCTCTGACCTGCCATAACCACCAGCTCCTGGGCCTCACAGTATCTGCAATAGCGTGTTCTAATCACATCTGTAATGACACTCTAGTTCACTCCCTCAGCCACCTGTGTTCTTATTTTGGGGTTCTTGGAAATTTTCACGTTTGCTCCCTAACCCCTCTGGGCTGTGGAGCCTCAGGGTAGGGCTCTCTCTGACCCTCTCTACCTACACCTAACCTGCCACCATTTCTAGTCACAATTGTGGCCCGATGCTGGAGAGGCGGACTTCTCTGTGAGGCTCTCTGGCACTCCTAATGGGAGTCTGAGAAGTGGGGCACTTTTCTCTCTGGCTCTCAGACCCCCAATCTTATCTATGTTTCCTTTGCAGAGACCCCCACTGGCAGCTTATTCTATTGTTTTCCCCTTCACTATCTTTTCTCCTCCCAGCTGGTTCTTTAAGAGTGGGAAATGGCTTCTATATAATCTGGCATTTTTTATAACTTTATTGTATATAGTATAAAATTAATGCTCTTATTTTTATCAAACTGCCATTTCAATAAATGCTTTCTGCTTTCAAAATCCTTGCTCTTGAGATAGAAAAACTTTGTCTTTTAAGCTGTTAACTCTGTCATGAATTTCAAAACCCTAAACATAAGCATTGACTTCTTTGTAATCCAGCAGTGTCTGGCCTCTCCTAATGATAGGAATGCCACTGATTCAATGGATAGTGGGTTTCGGGATTAATATAGTTTTAACATACTTTCAAAAATGTGATATGCTGCTTAAAAGAGAAAAGAAAAGAAGGAAGGAAGGATGGGAGGAAGAAAGGAATGTAGAAGGAAGGATTGAAAAAGCCCTGGGCTAGGTGGTCTCTATTCTTATTCTTTCATCTTAAAGTGATCTGAATGTGTGAAACGCCTGGGGTGTAGTCTATATCTATTATTCTCCTTCTTTGATATATAATTTTCTTCCCTAAAGGGACCACAGGAAGAGAGGCCTTTGGAGTTTCACTAAGGAAGCAAGGAGATCCACAGAGAAGTTTTCCTTTGAAACTCATTGTCAACAGGAAAACAGGATTGGATGATTGGAAACATTTTACACAGGCATTTGGCTAGATACCACTCATATGTTACTCCTACCCAGAGAATTTGCTTCTCAACACCTAGAAATATTCAGAAATAGAAAAAATATTCCCCACTGGGGAAAATAATTTAATTACCAAATTCAGGGATTGAAGAATATCTCTCTTCCTCTCTCTCTCCCACCCCATGTCTCTTTTTATCATCTATCTGTCTAATCTTTAGTATAGGTGGTAATTTCTGCCTATTTCTTAGGAGACTAAGATTTAAACCCCTAATGGCAGAGCAAGACTTTATTTGAAAGGCATTGTGTGTCATTCATTCATTCAAATAATATTTATTGAATGTGCAATCCATGGATAAACCCCTTGACCCAGGGGTTTAAAAGATGAGGTCCTAGTCCTGCCTGGGTTATTAACTAGTGATATGACTCTGAAAAAGCCACTAATCTTTATATGGCTCAACTCTCTCATCTTTAAAATTGAGGGCTATTTCTATTGTTAGAAATACGTATCTTTTTTTCCCACTAGCCACCCCTGGCATATACAGCTTTCTTAGAATCTAATGTGCACGTGAATGCAATTCCTACATTTAATGATTTAAACTGCCTATGGTTAAACATTCTATCAGTTCTATTTCATCTATGTTATCTTACTTAGCAATCATTACTTGATAAAGTGCACAGCAAATAACAATTACTGATCTAATGAATATAAGTCATTGGCAACCCAAGCACTAAAATCCATTTTGACTACAAATAAACTTTCTGTGTTTCAGATAAAGTCTAAACTATAGCGTGTAAATTTTTATTCAAAGTAATCTAACAAATAAGGCATTTCAGCTGAAAACAAAGTAAAACCAATCTTATTTTCCCTTTTTCTTTCCATTTAATTCCCTGAGTTTGGGCAAAATTTAATCAATGGAGGGTCATGTTGAAAGCTAACACATTTATCTGGTGGGTCAGGTTTCTGATTCAAGAAGGAACATTGAACTTTTAGTCAGGACAACATTCTGGGAAATGCAGCTATTCAATCATGTTGCATCTGCTATTGGAATAATTTATTATGAAATTCCATTCATTTAAAAGAAGGTGTAGGTAATTAGATTTTCAACCCAAAGCTTTGCTATCCAGTGGGGGCTAACATTTTAAATTAAGAGGGCTTTTGGAAGGGCACAGTTATTTGGGGATTACTATAGGTTCCCAAGGTAAAATCACCTACCTACCATTGCTAAATCTCCTGGCATGCTCCCAAAATGCAACCCTGGAGGGTCTCCATCTATGTCAGTGGTCATATTTCTACCTCTTCCTGAAAAACAGACTATCCTGTTATCGATGTTGAATGATAATTCCCTGGGTTCACATGTTCATATTTACCTTTGAATCAGAGTAGTTGATAACTCTGCTATCAGCTGACTGCATAACTCATTTTCCCTGAAGTTCTGGTTTAAGATAAGACTTTGCTTGCCTTCTTGTCTCCACATGGAATATGTGCTTGTGTTTAAAAGTGTGCATGTGCACCCATGTAAGTGAGAGGCAGAAATAGTGAAATGTAGATCTTGCTATGGATTCCATTCTTCTCCTTCCCATGGTCTGATAGATTGATTGTAATTCTGATCCCAATGCTGCCTCTACACTGAGTGAGTAACTGTGGAATGCTGGGCAGAGCATTCACTTACCCTCTCTTTCTTTGCCAAGGCATTGGATGAAGACAGTGATGGGCTCCAAAGCAATTTCCTTTGCTATCAGTCAACATATGCTAAAAGCCTAGCCTAGTATGTTTTCTGCAAACATGAACAAGCCAGGATTTTTGCCCTTTAAAAATTCACATGGCTTAAGATGAATAAATAAATAAAAATAACTCTGCCTTGTACAACTATCATCTGAAATTTCATTCAGAATAGGTAGTGTTATGGTGTTTCTGTTATTACAGATCAATATTGGCCGGCGTTTCACCTAGATTCCTATCACCTAGCTATTATGTAGGTGAGGAATATAATACTTGGCTAGATCAACTTAGATGCTTCTGCTTTACATATTCTGTTCTTAAGGAGATCTCTGAATGTCCTAGTATTTATGGTAAATACAATCAAGAATCATCTTTTGAACTAATATGATCTAATCTGTAGAAGAATCTGACTGCAATTTTTTCTTCTTCCTAAATGTTCATTTACTCAGAAAAAGCACAGAAGAGAGTTTATTTGAAGCATATCAGGATCTGTTTAATGGAGAGAGGCAGTTGGGGCTGCATATTTTCAGTTGTGAAAAAGGAAATTAACAAGAGATGGAGACAATCATGGTTTCTACGAGAGTTGGCTTGCAATACAGGTATGACTGCCTCCCACTGAAGTTTACACAGCAAGATAAACTCAGCAGCTGATTGTCTTGTGCTTTTTTGCAGAGGCCTGTCACAATGCAATGTGATGAGGATGTATGAAAGCGCCATCCACCCCCACAGGTCAAAATATTCTAACACCTTATATTTATGCGGCACCTGGCTCCAGGGACCTCACAGTGCCGACATACAACATTACTCCCTGATTACATTTCACAAGCCCCTACAGCAATTGGGTGACCGCTGTGCAAATCCAGCCATAACTGCATGCTCCGAGTGTGGAAACAGATCAGTACGTGGAAAGCCAGCCCCAAATCTGAACTTTCAGTGCAATGCCGCATGATGAATTAAAGGCAAGGAGGCTTTGGCTGGCCAGCAGAAAGGGCTTTGTCTTCAGAGCAACATTAAACTTAAAATTAGGTTCAAAGATAGAGTGGTCATGGCTTGTAATTAAAAAAAAAAAATGGCTGGGCATTATGGATTGTTATTAAGAAATAAAGTAAGAGACCAGATGTCAAGAGAAAGATTGTCTGACTTGGTCCAGTCTAGCCACCATTTGTTTCCTATGGGTCGGTTGCTCATCAACACACAGTAAAAGAACTAGGCTTATCTATGTCGTGCCACAACTCTACTTGTGGCAGAGAAGTGTAACAGAGGCAGGAGAAATTTGTGGCCCGGGGAGCATCATACGCGTCCAAGCTGTCTGGGAACTGGCAGGCCTCCCAATTCAACAGTGTAACACATTTATTGGGGGTAATGCAATACACCTCTATATCAAAGGAACATGTATTCAATCTTTCTTACTGTATTTTCTGGATGTGAGTATGAATGTTTTCACTGGCTGTGCTACGGAGCATATGGGGTCCTGAGAGCCCAGAAAAACATGTGGCCTTGATTTCCACTGAACGTTAATGTCCCTAGTATAGACACTTATTTATAACAAACTGATGATGTTGAGGATGCTCCTCTCTGTCTGCCCCTCGTCCTGGCATATTTCTGGTACATGGGCTAAGGGCAATGATTCCTTTTCTTCTGTCATTAGCTTGGCCTGACATTTACAGGCAGAATGATAATGGTCTTATTTTCATACGTGAGAAAACCCAACAAAACTTTCAAGAACTAAATTGCAATTAGGACACATTATCATATTGAATAGCTTGCCAATATATTGTCATCATGGTCAGAATGAAGGAAAGGAAAGAAATGAATAACTATGGGTCATCATGACAAGTGTAGGGACATTTCAGTTCTTTTTCTTCCATCCGTAGAATGAATGAAAGCACAATAGACCCAGAACCATCTTAGACCTGGACAACTGTGACTCTTGCTTCTGGCTCAACGCTCTAGTGCAACCTCTATAGTCTTCAGGTTGCTTCACTCCTTGTGAACATGTCTGCTGAAAATGCACTTTCACCTTGCAGATCACATTCCAGGTACCCACGACCTGGACGTTTCCTATCAAGTGGCCCCAAATCCACTTCCAGTGATTTTGTGTGCCTTTTCCCAGATTTCTCTAAGTCTGAGGACAGGGGACAGTTGTTTCAGGGATGTGTGGATGGAGCTTGGATTTCTGAGTTGCATGTTCCAGGTATGCTTGTGAGGTCCCACACCACGTGATGACGAGTGGGAATGAGATGGGGGGTGAGTATCCTGTGAGCTGGGGCCTCTATCCATATTCTTGCCCCATACCCTGCAAATATTAGGTGTGGGTCTGTATAGACATATGCCAAAAAATCTCAGTCACCACCCCTGCTTCTACCAATACACCCCCATAGTGAATCTCAGGCTTCTGGCTGTAGAAATAAATTTTTATTTTTCCTTGAATTGCCACAAAGCACTGGCCCTCATCCTTTTTGTTAAAACCCAAAGGCCCACTGTTAGATTACATCCTACTTTTTCAATCTTCTCAAATCTTTGTTGGGACAAAGAATGCCAAAGGCAGCACACATATAGTCAATCAAGAAAGTAATTTTGGAAATGATGGTCTGCACAAATGGATAAGGCAATTAGGTAAGATGCCAGTAGCCATGGCTTTAATGCTGAAGGCGAAATTGTGTTAAAGGAGTTTTTTTTTTTTTTTTTTTTGGTAACTGATTGCCCCCGGGTCTGCTTTATTCTCTGCTTCTTGGAAATGATTTTCATATCCCCTATTTTTCATCAACGATTTCTTTTTCATTCTATATGGCAAGTGTGAGCCTGGCAAGGCCCAGTATCAGCGGGACTTTGAGACAAGTAGACCGGGTAGCTGTTGCAGGATTAGAGCATTGGGCAGAATTTCAGAGAAGCTAGCCAGGTCTGTTCTCTTCTCAATCTAATACCTCTCTTAGTCTATGGCTTGTGCCTGAGAAAAGGGAAGCTGGACAAACAAGGAATAAGAAATGGATGACACTGGGCCCTTGAGAGAAGGGAATGGGAGTCAGTGAAGAGGTGAAAGGCTCAAAAGGGAGATGTCAACCAAATTTGGACTTTTATAAAATTTTAATTAAGGAGAGGTTTGGCAAAATGAATACTGCTTACAAATTGTATCATAGGCATTTGGAATCATTTCTTAGGGTAGATTCCCCAAAGTGAGATTCAGTGAGTCAGAAGATGTCAGTATTTCAAAGTTCTTGCTATCTATGTCAGATTGTAATCTGCACTCCAATCAGAAATGTCGAAGGTTCTGGTTCTACTGGACCTTTGCCAGTATTAGCAACTACTTCTTTTATTATTATTATTTAAAAAATTCTTGCTTAATAGCCAAAATGTTATCTTACTGTTTTAATTTTATTTTCTATTATTACTAGTGAATCAAATGGTTTTCAATATATCTGTTACTTTGTGTTTCCTCTTTTAAAATTATTTGTTTAGGTCTTTTGCCCGTATTAGAATCTTAGTATTTTAGTTAGGTAAGCCTTCCCGTTAGATATCAAATGGCACAGTTAGTGTATGTAAAAAATGACCAGTGCGATGCATTTTCAACTCAATGAACGTTTTTTGTATGTACACTCAGGCATGCTCTTTCCTTTTTATTTTATTTTTTAAAATTTCTTTTGACATATTATAGCAGTTGAATGATTTAGGATGAAGGTAAAGCTAATTTATCCCATTAAAAGCCTATTTTTAAAGACTGATCATTTAGAACCCAACCAGAAAATACTGTGGGTCATCAACTGAATCATGACTGTAGCTAACTCTAACATTGTTTTAATCAGCTAACAACCGTTTTTCATATGAGACTCATATAAGATGATTTTCTCAGCAGAGGAAAAAAATTTAAAGAGCTTTTTCTCCTTTGAGAAATACTACAGAGAGATCTGGGAAGAGAGAAGGAAGCTTGTGCAAAGGGCTTTTCCTTGGTCCCCTGAGACACTAGAAATGAAATGGCTCCATCTGCTACAGGAGTTTACACTGAAGCCTTCTTTCACTTAATTTGCTGGACTGGATTATTTCTAAAGCATGTTCTCACTTTAAAAGAATAGCATATATACCATGAGTGAAGGACAGGAAGACGTAGTAAAATGTACTTGCCTCTCAAACTAAATCAAACTTAATCCGTTTTGAGTGGTTCAAGAGGTTACTTTTTTCATTCACTTATTCATTTGTTCAATTAGTATATGTTGAGCTCTGTGCTTAAGACATTAAGCTAGGTGCAAGGGGGTATAAAAGCAAATTACACTGCATCCTGCCCCACAGGCATGTGTGGTTGAGTAGAAATGATGTGACACATTCTTAAACTGGAATCAGCCAAGGTGGAAGTAGTAAATGACATATGAGAGGTTCAGCTGAAATGTCATGGATGTTCAGTGTGGGAGAGTATCCAAATAACCCTACCTTGTCCAGACTTTGGAACTGCTGCTCAGTGTTCCACTTCCATTTGCTTGTGTAGTTGGAACAACTGCACTGCAAATAGCAGAACTTCCTAGGAATGCAGCTCAGGACTGCCCTTGGAGTCCACCAGGGGATCCCTCCACTGTTAAGGTAGGCAATTCTTGTTTGGTGGCTGTCCAGTATACTTTTCTTCTGCTTTCCACTTGAGATATCACTTCTTTCCCATTGAATATAATCTGATGGTATGGAATTAGGGATCCTGTCCTTTTTAACTAAATTTGGCACATGACCCAAGCTACACTAAACCTCTATTCCCACTCTAGAATTTGAATCTAGAGCAAAGTGACAGAATTCATCCTGACTAGATTATTCCTATAGTTCCTATTTCTGGTCTTGGTTCCTGCTCATTTCTGAGTCTGATTCTCTAACCTTTCTGTTGTTATAGTTCAAAATCTTCACCTTGTATAGTTTATCTAGAGTTGGGTTTTTGGTACTAGGTAGAATATCTGTTGTTTCCTGTCCCAGACCCATTTAACTACCTTTCTATACCCTGCTCTTTGTCCTGGACGCTGACCTAAAAGGACTATATCAGCAGGCTTCTCTTTCCCTCTGGTTTCTCATTGGGTTTTGACACAGGGGAATTCCCATAGGATATGAGAGGAAAGAGAAAACTGAGACCATACCTCTTGGTCCCTTTCTTGTGAAATCAACCTTGGGCTGCTCTGTCTCTCGACTAAGCCTGGGTTATGACTGTACAGGATGAAGAATTGCCATGTTAATTAAACACACAAGACTGCCAAGTCTCTCATGCTAAAGTAAGGGGCTTGGTGGAGAAGGGGTGAGACCCTGAGAAATTGAATGATGTTAGACATGAACAAGGCTAAGAAACTTTTACTTCTGAATTCCCTTGAACCTTTCTTGGTGGAAGAGGGAGACTGTTCCTTCCCCTTCTCCATCTGAGGGAACTAGCCTTCCTCTGCTTAAAGCTTTTCAATGACCACACTTGTGATTGCCTCAGACCACGCTTCAGTTGCCCAGAAGTTGATATCTGTCTTCTTCAGCATCCATCCCCAACACATTTCCTGGTGGTTCATGAAGAGAGTTAGATACCGACATTGCCCAAGACTGTTCCCCAACAAAAAGCCTATATGTTGTAAGAGTATATGACATTATAAACTGAGTTTGGAAGTGTTCTCTTTTCCTAAATTTTTTAGAATAATATAAAAGGGTTGGTGTGAATTCTTTTTTAAATGTTTGGTGGAATTTACCAGTGAATCCATCTGTCCTGGATTTTTCTTTGTTGGGAAGTTTTTGATTACTCATTCAATCTCATTTGTTATTGGTCTGTTCAGGTTTTCTATTTCTTCATGATTCAGTCTTGGTAGGTTGTATGTTTCTAGGAATTAATCCATTTCTTCTAGTTTATCCAAGTTGTTGGTGTATAATTGTTCATAGTAGTCTTAGCATTACTGTGATATCAAAGCCAGGCAAAGATATTACAAGGAAAGAAAACTATAGGCCAATATCTCTAATGAACATAGAGGCAAACATCCTCAACAAAATTCAAGACATTAAAGGACATACTCCATTACCAAGTGGGGTTTAATCCTGGGGTGCAAGTATGGTTCAACATATGCAAATCAATTAATGTAATATTACTCCACATTAATTAATAGAATGAAGGAAAAAATAATAGAATGAAGGATAAAAATCACATGATCATTTCAACAGATGCAGAAAAAGCATTTGATAAAATTCAGCACCATTTCATGATAAAAACTATCAACAAATTAGGTATACAAAGACTCAATATAATAAAATCCATATATGAAAATCCCACAAGTAACATCATACTCAATGGTGAAAAATTAAAAAGTTTTTCTCTAAGGTAGGGAAAAGGAAAGGCTACTCACTCTCATCACTTCTATTAAATATAGTACTGGAAATCCTATACAATTAAGCAAGAAAAAGAAACAAAAGCCATCCAAATCAGAAAAGAAGAAGTAAAATTATCTCTTTTTGCAGATGACATGATCTTATTTGTAGAAAACTCTAAAGACTCCACAAAAATAGAAACTGTTAGAATTCAGTAAATTTTCAGGATACAAAATCAGCATACCAAAATTAATTATATTTCTATACACTAACAGTAAACTATCCAAAAAGGAAATTAAGAAAACAATCCCATTTAAAATAGCACCAAAAAGAATAAAATACTTAAAATAAACTTAACCAGGAAGTTGAAAGGCTTGTATATTGAAAACTACAAAATATTGATGAAAAAAATTAAAGAAGACACAAATAAATGGAAAGATATCTTATGTTCATGGATTGAAAGACTTAATGTTGTTAAAATGTCCATACTCCCCAAAGTGATCTACTGATTCAATGCAATCCCAACAAAATCCCAGTGGCATTTTTTACGGAAATAGAAAAAACAATTCTAAAATTCATTTGGGAACAAAAAAGACCCTGAATAGCCAAAACAATTTTGAGAAGGAAGAACAAAGCTAGAGGCATAAAAACAAACGTATAGACGAATGGAATAGAATAGAGAGCTCAGAAATAAACCCATGTATATACCATCAACTGATCTTCTACAAGGATGCCAAGAATACATGATGGGGAAAAGAATTGTCTCTTCAACAAATAGTGTTGGTAAAACTGGATATCCGCATGCAAAAGAATGAAATTTGACCCGTATCTTAAACCATACACAAAAATCACTTCAAAATGGGTTAAAGGCTTAAACATAAGAACTGAAACTGTAAAATTCCTGGAAGAAAATATAAGGGAAAATCTTCATGACATTGATCTAGGTAGTTATTTCTTGGATATGACACCAAACACACAAGCAACAAAAGTAAAAATAGACAAGCGGGATTACATCAAACTAAAACACTTTTGCACAGCAGAGGAAATAATAAACAGAGTGAAAAGGGAACCTATGGAATGGGAGAATATATTTGCAAATCATATATCTGACACGGGGTTAATATCCAAAATATATAAAGAACACCTACAACTCAATAGCTGAAAAATGAGTAATATGATTAAAAGATGTGCAAAGGACTTGAATAGACATTTCTCCAGAGAAGACATACAAATAGCCAACAGATATAGGAAAAGATGCTCAATGTCACTAATCGTCAGGCAAATGCAAATCAAAACCACAATGAGATATCACCTCACACTTAGGATGTTAGGATAACTACTAAAAAACACAAAAAACAAGTGTTGGCGAGGATATAGAGAAATTGGAACCCTTGTACACTATTGGTGGGAATGTAAAATGTGCAGCCATTATGGAAAAAAGTATGGAGGTTCCTCAAAAAATTATAAATAGAACTACCATATGATCCAAGCAATCCCACTTCTGAGCATATATTGAAATCAGGATCTCAAAGAGGTATCTACACTCTCATGTTCTTTGAAAAATTATTCAAAATGGCCAAGATATGGAAACAACCTAAATATCCATTGATTGATGAATGGATAAAGAAAATGGGGTATATAAATACAATACAATATCATTCAGCCTTAAAAAATAAGGAAATTCTGTCGTGTGCAACAACATGGATGAATGTGGAGGACGTTACACTAAGTGGAATAAACTAGTCACAGAAGGACAAATATTGCTTGATTCCACTTATATGAGGTATCTAAAATAGTCAAATTCGTAAAAACAGAGAGTAGAATAGTGATCGCCAGGGGCTGAGAGGAGGGGGAAATGAGGAGTAGCTATTCAATATATATAAAGTTTCAGATATACAAAATGAATAAGTTCTAGAGATCTGTTGTACAACATTGTGCCTATAGTTAGCAATACTGTATTGTGAACTTCAAAATTTAAGAGAGTAGTTCATAAGTGTTCTTACTACTACTACTACTACTACTACTACTACTACTACTACAGAAAGAAAGAGAGAGGGAAAGAAAGAAAGAGAAAAAGAAAGAAAGAAAGAAAGAAAGAAAGAAAGAAAGTTTACTTACCAACAATGGATATATTTCATTATCTGTGAAAAAAATAGCTGTAGAGGACATTATTGAGACAAGTGGCAAATTTCAAATACAGAGAGTGAATTATATAACAGTATTGTATTTAAATTAGATTTCCTGATTTTGATAATTGTATGGTACTTATGTAAGAAAATGTCCTTGTTCTTGGAAAATACATGGAAGTATTTTGGGGTAACGGTATGTGATGTCTGCAGTTTCCTCTCAAATGGCAAATGATTCAGAAAAAATAATATGTATGAGAATGTGTTCATGTTGAGAAAGAGAAACATAAAATGATAAATAAGGCAAAAAGTTAACACTAGTTAAATCTGGGTAAATGTTATATTGGAGTTCTTCATACCATTCATTCATCCTTAATGCATTTTTGAAGTTATATCAAAATAAAAAGCTAAATAAAAAAGAAATACACTTATAAGTAAAAGAGTAAACATCCTTACCATTATCTATGAGTAGGAGCCTGGAAAGTAAGCTTGGAAAATAAGCAAGGAGTGGATTCTTGGAGTGTTTGTGCAACACTGATAAAATATAATCAGAGAAGGCTGAGTTCACTGAGCTAAGTGTACTCACTTGGGATTCAGAATATAATGTTTTGGCTTAAACACTTGGTAGAGGCATGAGTCGTTTGCTGGAGTGGCTAATTTAAACCTGTACCCAAAGCTGGCTTGCAGTTAATAGGTTTAAAATGCTATCACTTCCCACTGCTGCATTCTGAAGGGGTAGGAGTCTGATGCTGTAAGAAATGGGAATGTTGGAATGAACTTATTATGTGAAACCTGCTCAACCACTCCCAATCACATACTCTGGGAGAATATGGAGAGTACTCTTTTCACTGAAGCATTAGGAAATCATTGGTAAGGAACACACCACCATCCTTGAAAACTCTGAATTGTCAGTCCTCTGTAGGCCAGATGTAATGTAGGGACATTTCAGTGGAATTGGGCTTTTTGATCTCAATGGGATAATGTCATATGGAGTTGTAGAGAACAGGTGGTGATGCAATTACTATAATAAAAGCATATTTAAAATGGTAATTAGAGGATTTTGACCTGCAGAAATTTCTGGCAATTGTTCCTTAGAAATGAAATAAATGGGCAGCCTTGTAAAATGCTTCTTGAAATACATAGGCAAAAAAAAAAATTAGGTTGACTGGGAACAAAACCAATTTGAATTACCTTAAGTGGGATTTATCCATTTCCTAAGTCAGTGCACAGCCCCAGAGTCCCATGAGTTAAGGGAAGGAAATGTCCCTTTGAGGAACGACTATGTAACAAACCCACAAGCTTTCTCCAAATGTTCTTGAAGCCATTTACCAGGGTGACTGTGCCTGGGGGGGAGAATGGAACTCAGCTCTTCTAGGTATTATTGGGTACTGGCTCTAGACCTTAAGATGATCCTCAGAGACCCAAAATGACAATGTAATTCACAAGTCATAGTAGGAACTTATGGAGCTCAGATTATATGGAGTCCTAGACAGTGTCTGTCTAAAGGTATGTCCAATGGCAACATGAACCCATATTCAGGTCATTTTCCCAGTTGTGAAACATACGATGTACTTAGTCACGGAAAAAACTTCCATACTGGTTTCCTTACTTGTGGATGGAGGAGCACAAGCCCAATTTGTACATTTATCTGTATAGTATGTCAGCACCAGGGAGAAGAGTTTGGCTGCTACACTACAGTCCTACTCAGGATGGCCTGAAAGACAGTGGTGAACAGAAGTCTTCCATGTGAGCAGAACATTTCGTAGAACATCTGGTTGTATATTTTTATGGAGAGACAGCCTAAAGTATAGACCTACAGTGACTCATGGGCAGTAGCTAAAGTAGCTAAAGGGCTGGCTGACTGGTCAGGGACTTGGAAATAACAAAGTTGAAAAATTAGTGGTAAGGATGTCTGAGAGAGAAGGGTATGAATGGATCTCTCAGAATGGGTGCAGCATGTAAAGATACTCATGTTCCACATAATGCCCATCAGAGAACATCTACTGCAGAGATGAACAAGGTGTTCTTTCCCCTAGATGCCAGTCTTTTCTCCAGCCTCCTACTTCTATTCCAATGAGTCCAAGTACAAAGTATCTAAGATGGCAGGGATAGAAGCTGTGCATGTGTTCAAACTTGTGATCTTCCCCTCAACTGGCTACTGCACTCTTGACTGCCCAAACCACCACCAACATAGACCAACACTGAACTCCTGATAGGGCACCATTTTCAAGAGAGGACCAGCCAGCTACCTGGTGGCATACTGGTTATATCTGACCATTCTCCAGATAGAGAGGGTATAACTTTGTTCTTACAGGGGTACATTCATACTTCAGGAATGCTCAACCCACTGTTCATGTATCTGAGAAGTATTTTCTTCATTGCCACAGTGTACCACATGTTATCACCTGTGGCCCAGGGACACATTTTACAGCATAGTAAGTGCAGAAACACTGGCACACACCTATGGTCTCAGTATGTGTTTCATCACTGACAGGCGCTTGGCTTAACAGAATGCTGGGATGGATTGCTGAAACTTCAGTTACGTTCCTAACTGGGAAACATCTTGGGAGATTGAGGTGCTACATGATAGGATGTGGTAGATACCATAAACAAGCATCTCTCTTAGCTAGACTCTCATATACTAGTTTCTCTGTTAGCCAGAATATATGGCTCTTGGAATCAAAAGTGAAGATGAGAGTGGCCTCTCACTATTACATTTAACAATCCACTTTGGAAACATTTGCTCCCTATCTCCACCATTTTGGCCTTGGTAGTTTAGGAGAACTTAGAGTAAAAAGGAGGAATTATTTTATCAGCAAGCAGTCATTGTTCTGATGTACTGGACACTCTGGTCATTTTGGGTTTCTTGTGGCAGAGAAGAGGGTGATTGTTCTGTCTGGAGTGATTATCCCAGTTACTAGGAAGAAATATGATTTCTGCTAGTCAATGAGAGCAAAGAGTAGCATGGGACCCAGGGGATTTAATAGAGAAATTTCTACTTATGTAGTCAATGGTCGATACTCAATAGTTCTGGTCAATGGAAAACTGCAGCAACCTAATTAAGACAAGACCATTAAAGTCTTAGATTTTGTAGAAATAAAAGTTTGGGCCATGCCATCGGGTAAAGTCTTTGTCTAGCTGAAGTCCTGGTGGAGATGATGGGAACATGGGATGGGAGGCAGAAGATTGGTAACTTAGGTATCATGTCTAGCTACAGAAGGAGGGACTATATTAGTTATGTTTTGTTCAGTAATTAATTTTTTCTTCCTTCCTTTCCTCTTCTTCCTCATATGATGGACATGAATGGTGATTAACATTTTAGGTTTCAGTGGGAGATGACAAAATTGACATCAGGCTGTTCTAATGCATTAGCTAATGAGGCATTGTGTAACTTCTGTATTGGGGACACACGACTTTTTAAATAAATTTTTTTAAAAAATTTTAACTTTATTGAGGAGTAATTGACAAATACAACTGTATATATTTAAAGTCTCCAATATGATGATTCAATATACATATACATTGCAGAATGATTACCAAAATCAAGATAATTAACACAGCCATCACCTCACATAGTTAATTCTTTTTTGTGTGTGTGCTAAGAATGCTTAAGATCTATTCTAAGCAACTTTCTAGTATACAAGTATTATTAACTATGGTCACCATGCTGTACGTTAAAACCTCAGAACTTATTTTTCTTATAAGTGAAAATTTATACCCTTTGACCTACTTCACCTCATTTCCCCCTTCCCCAGCCCCTAACAACTACCATTCTATTCTCTGTTTCTATGAAATTGCCTTTTTTTTTTTTAAATTCCACATATAAGTGATACCATATAGCATTTGTCTTTCTCTGTCTGGCTTATTTCACTTAGCATAATCCCTCTAGGTTTACAAATGGCAGGATTTCCTTCTTTTTTAATCTGAATAATATTCCATTGTATGTGTGTATCTGTATATCTATATCTATTTATATATCTATATATCTATATCACATTTTCATTATCCATTCACCCACTGAAGGAAATTTAGGTTGTTTCCATATCTTGGCTGTTGTAAATAATGCTGCAATGAACATGGGTGTGCAAATATCTCTTTGAGATACTGATTTCAATTCCTTTGGATGTATACCCAAGGACTGGGATTGCTAGATCATATGGTAGTTCAATTTTGAATTTTTTGAAGAATCGCCATACTGTTTTACATAGTGGCTGACACACTTTTCATCTGGATAAAGGTTGAGTAGATACTGGAGGGTAAAAGAGGGTGGACTGTGCTAAATGTCTTCTGATTGCACTCCAGATCTTCCTCATCATTCTCCATCCCAGCCTCTGCCTCAGAAAGCTATGGGTTCCAGCTGGTTCGACCATTGGGAGTCTCTGTAGGATTGCTTCAGGCTGTCTGTGTCTGTTGACTGGGAGTGGCCTCTTTTACACAACTCTGTTCTTTTGGGTTCTGGTAACTTCTCTCTCTTCTTGTTATTGCACTATTCTTTGTGATTCTTCTCACTGACCTACGGCTTCATAAACAGCATTTTGACTTTCCTTGACATACCTCAACGTGAATATGTTATCTGTTTCTTGTTGGGTCCCTAACTGATACAGTTGCTTAACATCACAATATAGTGACAAAATGAACCAAAATCTCAGTGTGCATTTACTTTCATTAATCTATATGTTGACATTATAATGATAATTAACCTTCTGAATCACCAAAAAGATTGAATTACGTGCAGTAAAAGTTTAAGATGTGAAACATTTTATGATATCCCACATTTAATACATTTGATGTTGTTTTAGTACTATGAAAAACTTTAGAACTATTTTATAACAATTTAAAGGCTGAAGAAACGGAGCCAGAAATATTAAAAGACTTGGCCAAAATGTTGAAGTAGTATCAGAAATATGGTTAGAATCTTGTACTTTTCTCTGAATATCTTCTATTCTTTGACTTATGTGATATCAGAAGCTTGGTATATTTATTTATCCTCATTAGCAAGGCTTTTCTGTAAGTCATTTAGCTTAGTATGGCCTATCTTTATGGATATAGTACAATTTATATAGTCAGTCATTGGAGATGACTTCTGTAGGGGAAGAGGGAGAATCCTGCCCCCGCCCTTTCCCTTAAAGTTCTTATGGCTGGTCAAATAATTAAAAAGGCAGGTTAGCAGGAGAAAATCAAACAAGTTTAATAACATGTATACATGGGAGAAACTCAGGAAAAACTGAGCAACTCGACAAAATGGCAGAGCTGCCAGGTTAAATACCATCTTCAGCTAAAGACAAAGGAGGATGTTGGGGGTGAGGGGAGTCAGTTACGGGAGATTACCAGAAAAGCACAATAAACAAGAGTAAGGTTATTATGCAGATTTAAGTCCTTGACTTCCACACTGATAAGAGGGTCTAGACATAAGGTCATCCCTCCTTCTTCCTGATACAGACAGGGAGATACCTTTACAAATGGAGATTTTCTTTACAAGTGTAAATGTCTCTTACAAAGGATAACTTCTACTTTTACTTGATTTTCAGAACTTTGATAAGAATGGGCTTAGCAAGGACCCTCCCAGTCTATCCATACCCAGAGTTATCTATGGTGATGGCCTGTCCTGGGGACAGGCCTTCTATCTTAAATTCTTTTAGGCAGTTAGTGGGAGTCAGAGGGAGATCAAAATTTCTTTCAGAGTCTTTTGTTCTTGAAAACAATCAAGATGAAGAGCCATATTTTGAGGTGGCCAATTCCGATCCCCCACACTTCACAGAATCTTCAACAAATTTGGTGAATTGTAGATTGTAATTCTGTATTTATTCATTTGTCTTTCAAATTATACACTGAACTTCTTGAGGTCTGGACTTTAACTTTTATTTCTGTGTGCTTAATGCTTAGTATAGTATCTGTCACTTAGTATCCACTCAGTATAATAGATTCGTTTAATAAATAAACGTCCATTCCTAGCTGGGTGAAAAGTTGGATAAGTCTTTTCTGAACGGCCTGCTTTCCCTGAATATCATTGAATGGTCTAATATCTTTTAAATTTGTTTCTCTGGACATGCCAAATATAAAATCAGGAGCCTGTGCTTTTATAAAGTGTCTTTTTTATCTTCAAAGTTTAGATCACACAGCTGCAGTCAGCTTTTGTTTTATAAGCAGAAGCATATCTTCTTATTTAAGTTCCTCCTTGCTTCCCAGGAGCCTTCTGTGACTTCACCATCAGCTCTGTAATTATAAAATAAGGAAGCATGTCTTTGAAATTCAGAACTTGCTCTTCAGGTAGTCTGTTGGGACATCCTCAGGTATTTATGTATGATGAGATTTATTGATGGAATCCCTTCTATCTTCATAGACAGACTGAGAGCCTGGTAAGGGTTATATAGCCAGTGTTCTATGTCAAGGGCACTAGTGAATAAAGGCTACTCCTGAGATAAACCTGAGGGAGCCCCCTGACGATATATGTGCTGGAGACTGACCTAAGCCAAGGTCATTTGCAGCCTGTCCCTACAGGCTGGTGGTGACAGCCAAGCCCAGGGAGCTTCAAAACTGTCGTTGTTAGAATAGTGAGATGATATCTAATATAGTTCAGATCACTTAATTATTGAACTTTTAGTAAACATTTCCTTTTGTCTTCAAATGAAAGGGAATAAAATTAACCCTCTAGTCCCTGTGAACTGGGCTACCAGATGACACTTAGTGACATCATGTATTGAACTTACACAAGAATGTGTGTGTGAACATATGGAGAGAAGGGCATATTATCACATTAAAATCATATGTTGTACACCTGAAACTAATATAATATTGTATGTCAACTATATTCCAATTAAAAAAAAACATTAAAAAAGTCATAACAATCCAAGAAGCTGGAGGAACACACAGGTTTTGTTATTTTTTTTCCCAACAGTCTCTACTGCCTCTTACAATAAATAAGCTTGCTGTGTCTCCTCAAGGCAGCTGCCTAATATTGTTATGTTTCTACAGAGTTTGGAATAGAGGAATTGCTCATTCTTCTCAGTTTTCACTTTCAGCTGTTAAATTGCATCTTCAATGAAAGGGAAAATGACAATTGCTAAGAAATGGCACAATCCTTTGACTTCTTTATTTTATTAGCCTGGTACCATTTTGGAGTTAGGCAACTGAGAGTGGTGGTAGAGATTGGAGGGCATAGGGAGAGGAAAAGATCAGCACTTCCAGTCCTATTGGATTTTAAACACCATAGGTGGGTAAGCGTTAATGCCTGGAGAAAACTAAATGACTCTGAGTGTTTGCAAAAGAGAAAAGAAAGGGCATGCAGAATCAACGAGAGGCAGAAGCTATTTCTGCTTTTAACGTTTGATCACAGAGGTTGTCAACTTGTGGTTTATATCAACTAGGCTTTTGGGTGCCCTTCTCATGGCAGTTTATGGGTTATGAAAAAAATATTGCTACTCTTGCATAGAATTGATATTTACAACTCAATCAGGGTAAATTGCCTTCTTATTTACATCTACTGCTGTTTGCTTGGTTTGTTATCATAATTTCTGGTAGCCAAAGAAACTAGGTAAATTAGGAATATGATACGCTTTTGTGTTGGGAATGAGAGGAAGGATGAAGAACGGAGGGAGAAGCTTCCATGGTGGCCAGTCTCTGGGGAAACTTTACTTTCTCTTTTCTTCTTTCCTGAGACATCTTTGTCTTGTATTTTCTCCTCACGTTCACAGCTGTGCACAGGAGAAATTTGTAAACAACAGCCTGTCTACATCTTCTCTGGGGATTGGGATTTCCTTGGAATACCAATGGTGTCAGGGGGATAAGTAGTGCTGACACAGATTCCTGAGCTGGTTGTTATTAACAAACAATTAGGTAGGTGTAATAACCAAGGTGGTTAAAATATCGTCTCAGAAAACATCCCTGCCCAAAAGAGAGGATGGTGAGTTAGCGAGTGACTTCCTCTGCACACATACCAGGGACTGTCAGACAGTCCTAGCAAGCAGAGAGCATGTTCAGTCCTCTGTGGTTTGCAGGAAATGGCTGTGATGTCACTGCCCAGCAAAGGAGAATGTTACCTGTGAATGAGTCAAGAATAGACACATCATTCAGCTTAACCAAGTAAAACCTGTGATCTCTAGGGACTCATACATCCCAGACACAATTTCTTTCTTTGTTGTAAATCAGTCACTATGTGAAACTGTGTTAACTCTTCCAGGCCCCTGGAGTAAGGTGGCAGTGCTAAAAGAGCGACAACAGAGCTTCAGAGAACGCCAATCTTACAGGGAGTATTTTTTAAGGAAGAATTTGGTTATTCCTTCATAAAATAGAGAATCAGGGCTCCTCTACTGTCCTCTACCTATTTCCTGTACTTAATTTTTCACTCATTCTTTTATCAATCCAACATTTACTGAGAACCTGCTTTATCAGGCCACTGTGTTAGTTACAGATATACAAAGATAAATGTGATATAATAGAACTTACCATTTGTCCTTTCTGAGCTCCAAATCACATGCCTGGTCCTTCTCTATCAAGAGTGCTTAATCTCAACTACATGGGTGGCCAGTTCCTGAAGCAGCCTGCAAAATTCTGTGTATGTGTATATATGCAGAGAAGACCCACTTCCTCACATTTTCAAATGGGCCTAGGGAATAAATCTTTTATAATTATAATTATTGCTTCTGGTCATTTGAGTAGATATGTGGATGCGTTTGATTAAATTGGCAGATTTTAGACTTCAGATTACCTCTAAACCAGAAGTTGACAAACTTTGGGGCCAAGGGAACACACCAAACAGTTGTGCGAGAGTCTCTAACTTCTGCAGAGTCTTGTTTGCACATTTTGTGGGGCAGCTGGAGCTTTGTATAAGAAGTGATTGCTCAACAGATCACATATACAAATACTGCAAAACAAAAGAATTTGATTCACCATCAGCCACTGATCTGCTTTTTACAAATCTAGCTATTTTTGCTCATTGTATAAGTTTACTTTGACTTTTTAGAAACTAGGATGTTCTCTGGAGTATGGGAAAGTGTTTTGCTACATTTTATCATTTTAGAGATATTTATAGTTTTGATCTATTTTAACTAGTTAAAATATTATGTATTTAAAATTTTGCAGTATAAATAATCAATGTAATTTAGAAGGACAATTAGCAAATTACTGAATTGGGTACTTTGCTATCACAAAGAATAACCATTGTTGACTTAATAGTAAAAGAGCTCACAACTTAGAAGATGTTTTAAATTTTATTTAGATTTTTATTGACATTATCTTGTTTAAGTTTCACAACCACCCTATTAGATAAGCACTACTATCCCTATCTTACAGACATGAATATTGATGCTTAATTACAATCTACCTTCTTTAAAATTATTAGCTATGTTTGAGTATCAGGTAAGCAAAGCAGGTGTGTACAAAGTCCTCCTATTAGTGAAATCTTAATATAACATTTGCTGAATGTTTTATCTAATGTATTAAACATAGATGGCTTTAGTGCATGCAAAAATCATGAGTTTTCAATAGCTGTGTGACCATATCTTTGATTAATAAATTTGTAGTCAGTGTTTCTTGTTAATGATATTTATCTTTTCATTCCTTTGTTTTGTTAAATCAGAATGTTTCTAGATTCAGCACTTATCTAACACAGTCTCATAGAGTAGACAGAAAAGCTAATAGTATTTTATAGGAAAGAAACCATTAACAGCTGGCTACCATTTGCCAGGCCTATAGTGGGTACTTTATACACATGAACGTGAACTTGTAAGATCAAGCCTTTGTGGGAGAAAATATTTCAGATGAGGAAACTTGGGTTCAGAAAGTTGTATAACTTGACTGATGTTCCTTAGTCCATGAGATGTCCACCTGGGATTCCAATTTAAGTCTTTTTGATTTGAAAACTCATCCCATTACCCATGGCACTCTTCTAGGAGCATATTTGGAAGAAATACTGAAAAGTAAAGTTAACTGCCGTGACCCTCAAGTTAGTTATCTGCCCGCTGGGTCACGTGTTCTCTTGGAGACCAATAATGGAAAGACAGTGCCAACTGTAACTGATAGAAACTGACAAAAGAAATGCCTGTTGCAGATTTGTTTTCCCATTTGTTCTCAGCGAGTTGATTTAATAGCTGCACAAACACTATCCAAATGTGAAGAACAGTTTAGGGTCACTCAGAATGAATAGCACTGTTAGTTTTGACTGGAGATAAGTAGAATAAAGTCGGCAAGTGTCTCTGCTCCTGTTCTTTACCTCTCAAAGGTTTCAACCCAAAGTCATCGAAGCCTCAGTGAATTTCACCACTGCCTTCTAAGAGGATTGCTGTTTGCAGAAAGTGGGACACTGAAGCGTCTCTTGAATGACCTTGAATAATTTTCTGAGGTTTGGCAGAGTCAATAATTTCACAATTGAGTCTCTGAGAATGTCTTTTAGATGATTTAATGTGAGTGTGTGTCTAGACAGTATTAACAAACATAGACACACGCCATATAAAAGAGCTAACATTCACTAAATACTGAATGCCTCTGGATATGTTATATTTATGATCTCTAATCTTGATATTACATCTGTAAGACATTATCACCCCAGTTTTACAAATGAAGAAACTGAGTCTCATGAAAATTAAATAACATTCCCTAGACCTAGTACAGTATTATAATCTACTGTGCTGCCTCAGACACTAAATGAATTGTCTGATGCAGACACAGATACATACATGAAAAAACACCTATGGATAATGTCAGGGACAGAACATCAGAATTTACAGTCTAGACTTTCATTAGAATTGCTTGTAGAATAAGCAATAGTACTATACAATAAAACTAATTTCTATTTCTTCAATTAATTTTTATTAACCAGTTTGTCTGAATCCATAGTAGATTGGCCAAAAATGTCATTGTCGAATTATAGTGATTTATTTGACATAGAAAAGTTGAAAAAGAGATGAATTGTTTTAATAAAAAAATAACCTCTCTATGACAAGTCATTTTTTTTCCAAAGGGCGAGAAGGATGAGGGATATTTTTTGCCCTGTCATCTCAATGGCCACCACTGAAATGTAAAGGTGCTTATGTGACAGTTATAGTGAGATAATGTTGTACTCCATATGCTATAACACAACCTATAATTACATTTTTGCCTTTTATTTCTTTAGAAAGAGAAATATAGACAGTGTTTATGTGTGAAATCAGGTAATGGGGTGAAACTTCGTCCCTAAGATTTGAGCATAGAGAGAAAGCATTTGATATTGAGTGTTGGAAAGAAGATTTTTAATTTTCACTTATGCCAGAGGCAAGACTGAAAAAAAAACCCCAAGCAAGGTAGGAATGAAGAAAGTACAATTTAGTCTATGGTGGATAAGGGAAGAATTTTGCCATTTTGTTTGTTAATGTCATGAAAGGGACAAACTGCTTGATTACATGAACACATACCATTTATTTCCTTTACTCATTTAGTTAGCTGTGGAAAGGTGTCTGTGTCCAATGCAAGTCATGGATTCTCTGAGCTCAAAGGAACAGGGGCTGGAATGACAAACCCAAGGGCATGAAGAGATAAGACAGGAGCAGTGCTGGTTAACTTAGGGGGAGGCTCGGAGTAAATTCCTTGAGCAGCCAAGTGGGCCTCCTCCACCTTGCTTTTCTGGCTCCCGTGTTCTTTCTGAATAGAGAAGATCAATTCCCAACCTATGGGAGGTACAGTAGATAGCTACTGGCCCCTCTGGTTAACCCACCTTTAGTGGGTGGCTACTGTCTATGGAAGGGTTAATTGGACTATTATTTCTTGGTGTGAATATTAAAAAAAACACAAGAAAAACACCCTGCCCAAGTGGCACCTGATTGTGTTCCCTGTATCTGTGTTTCAAAATAATCAATGTTTGATTCCTATAGTTTAGAATTGGACATATAAAAAAAAGATAAGAGAAAAATACAGAGTTGATTCTTGAGAATAATTTGCAATTACTCCTACCACATATGGAATGCCAGACACAGTACCCGCAATATCTTACTCAATCTTCACAACATTCTTGTGAGACAGGTATTGTCATATAGTGTCATGTGGTGGTTAAGTCTAGGCTTTGGAGTTTGCCGTGCAGTGTCCTTTAGCAAATGACAACTTATCTAAACCTCAATTTCCTCATTTGTAAAATGGGAATAACAGTAGCTACCTTGTGCAGATAGCCTGTGAAATGCTTAGCACAATGCTGGGCACACTGGAGACTGGTCAGTGTTAGCTTTCATTAGAAGTTCAGAAAGGTTAAGCAATTTAGTCAAAGTCACAAAGTTAGTGTGTGGCAGAGGAGAGATTCACATCCAATGTTGATTGGCTCCAAAACTCCTTTTTCTGCTGCACCATAAATCATATCCATTTCCTTGTCTTTAAAAATAAGACTGTTTCTTCTGAAAACCAAATCCTACATGCAGAGTCACGTTGGAGGTAAAGGGTTGCTCTCATGTGGTCCAAAATTCCAGATCTAGATTAGATATCGGATGCCGTACTTGGCCCCAATGCCAATCAGTAAAGAAAGAAAGAGAGAGAGAGGGAGGGGGAGCCTCTGCCTTTAAGAGTTCAGATTTAACAAACAAATCCTATCCTAGGGCACAAGGACTCATTAGAAATGGCTTAAAAATAATAACCCAGAGCAGAGTCCTCTTAAGCAGGCAGAATCCTTAGGGGTATATGTTGGTCACGGCTTTTACAGTTGCAACTGACGGAAATTCACTTCTAACTACCTTGGGCAAAAAAAGGGAGTTTGTTGGAAGGTTCTTGGGGTAACTAATGTGCTCATGTGTCAAGTTGAAAGGGGGCAGTGAGACTTCTGTGCTCCAGCAACAACTGAAACTGGATAATCCGAAGACACCAGCGCTCCTTTGGTTCATTTCACATCTCAGCTTCAATGTGCATTTCGGCTTTCTTTGTTGTTATTTTTAAATACAGACTTGCAGAGAACATGGCTGCTGACACTTTCCAAGTTTCATGCCTTGCAGCTTTCAGCTTTCATCACCACAAGGTCTAAATAATTTCTTCAGTTACCATTTCAAATTCAAAGGAAGAGCCCACTGACGTCACTGAGGCCCGGGAAGCAAGGACTAGGGGAACATGGCAGGAGCCTTAAGAAACACTCAGAACTGGAGGAGGAGCAAAGGTTTATGGATAGACTATTCTCCAGCTGCATCAGGAAGGTGAAACACAGAAGGCTGTTTGTTTTCAAAACAGGTTCACCAAATTGTAAATTTATGATTTGTAAGGCTTAAATATGGGCATACACGTTTAAAATAGGTGTATAGGGAGCTCTTTTCTAGGAAAACTTAAAACATCATGCTATTCTCGAGTAGATTTTCCTAAAATTCCTGACAATCAGACTATCCAAGCTCATCTCATTTTGCAATCTCTTATTCTTCTAAATGAATAGTGAAATTCTACAGGAAACTACGATGTTTGGGGAGATGGGGCCTTAAATTTTCAAGTTAATGGTAAACAGCACAGTTAAATTCTTTTAAAACATGCCGCTGAGATTTCAAATCCCAAACTGGATCAATCCAGTAACATAGTTCTTGATGTTTTCTATTTATTTGAAAGCACATGCAAATGACCCCTGCTTTTCTATTTTGTTTTTCCTTTTCCCGTCTTCGTTTAATTCCCATCACTAATTACCTCCGTTATGGAGGTACAAACTGGCTTACTCTAGAACCTCAATTTACTCCAAATCTGTTATATTTTTAAAAATGAACTTTCTCCTAATGAAAGAAGTGGAATTATAATGTAGTTCCTCCTTTTTCATCTTCCTCCTAAATGTGGATATTTCCCCAAAAGTGTCTGTTTTCATCCATTTTCCTCTCTCCTTTGGTAAATGTATTCACTCCCATAGCTCCGGCAGTTACCTGTATATTGGATAACTCCCAAATCTATAACTCTAACCCACCTTTTCCCTCGTCTTTCATATCCAGTTTCCTGCAAACCTGTCAGCATCTACAACTCAACATATGCAAGCTAGAACTCATAACCCCACCCCTAAAACCTATGCCTGCCTGAGACTTCCTCAAGTTAATGACTGCTGTCAACCAAGGAAAAATCTCTACAATTTAAACAGCAAATATTTATTTGGGCAATTACAATTGCAATTCAGGAGATACAGATTCGGGGAAAAACCCAAAACGTGTTCAAACTACAGGAGAGGGACTTAGGGTTTTTATGGGATAAGGGGAGGACGAGTTGAGTTGTACTAAAGAAGAGTTCATTGGTACTAGATGAGGTAAGGCTAGGTTTGTACTTCATTCACTGGCTTGACATTCATTGATTGGCTTGAAGTTCGGTTATCAGGCAAAGTCCAGTTTCATCAGTCTTTACAAACAGGATATTCTTGTCCTTACTGACTTCTTGGAATGTTGCTGCTTTGGTCCAGTTTGGAAGATAAAGAAAACAAGACGTGCAAGGCAATTCCTCCGAAATGGCTGCTCCGGCTCTATTTTAATGTGGTTCCACTCATGTCATCTTTCACACTGATAATTGCTCAGTCACTGAGGCTTGAATCAGATTCTCAGTGATGCCTTCATCACCCTACAAACCCCAGTTAGCATCCAACTCTTGTTAATTCTGCTTCCTCTCCTCCTAGTTCTAGAACCACAACCCTGCTTCAAGTCCTTATCTTCTCTTGCCTGGACTTTTTTAAAAAACTTTTTATTTGAAATCAATTTAGAATTACAGAAAACTTACATAAATAATAGAGAGCTCTTTATACCCTTCACTCAGCTTCCCTGATGTTGACATCTTGCCTAACCATGACATATTCATTAAAATTAATATTGGTACAATATTATGAAGTAAGTATAGCCTTTATTTGAATTTTACCAGTTTTCCCACTAATGTCCTTGATCTGTTTCATGATCTAATCCAGGATCCACATTGCATTTGGTGGTCATGAATCCTTAATTCTCAGCCATCTGTGACACTTCCTCAGTCTTTCCTTGTCTTTTATGACCTTGACACTTTAGAAGAGTATGGGCCAAGTATTTTGTAGAATGTCCCTTTCTTTGGGTTTGTCTGATTTGTTTTCATGATTAGATTAAGGGTCTGCATTGGATTTTGGCCTGTACTTTTGCAGTCACCTTTTAAATGGCTTCCTTGCTTCTAGTTTCCTTCCAGTTTCTCTATCACATTGAGTATGAAGTTATCTTGTTGAAGTACAGATTTATCCATGTCTCTATTCCTGCACAAAAACACTCTTAGGGATATCCTATCACCTATTAGATAAAGTCCACATTTCTTAGCCTGACATTCAAAGCCATGCATATTCTGGTCCCAAATCTCATTTCCAGACTACCCTTGGCTCATACTGAACTGGTGAACCTGAAAGCAGACTGACCTGACTTTCCTATTTTCTGTGCTGGGCTCTGTGGCTCTGAGTCCCCTTCTTCTCATGCCTACCCTGTATGATATATATTGCTGTTATTCTCATTTTACAGTCAAGGAGATCAGAACTCGGAGAGATTCAAAACTTTCCCACAGTTAACAACCAGACTTGATATTTAAACTCAGATTGTTTTCCCTCCAGAAGTCAAGGGATTTAGCTTCTATGCTATGCTGTAAGCTCCTTTAGTAAAAAGTTTGGATCTTATTCATCTTGAATTTTCTCACAGAATCCAGCACAGTGTCTTGTACATAGTAGGGCTCCAATCTATGTTAGCTGAATAAATGAGACAGTAAAAATTGAGTTTCAGGATAAAAAATGTATAATTGTGACTGTGAAGTGTGGAGAGAATCAGAAGTTGCTTATATCAGCATTATACTTGGATGAAGGTTAATTGTATTGTGTATTATGCAACATCATGTTTCTTTATTAGCAGAGTGCCTTCCAAGGATGAGTCTATGCTTGGCTCTTTCTCTAGTCAGCTTTGGAATTTAAATTATTTACAGAAGGCCGTGTGTTTTCTTAATCTACCTTTGAACTGAATCACACTCACTCCCAACACAGTCTTTGGTGCATGACTGGCAGCCTGGTAACTAACAGCAAGGCTGCCATGTCAAGGAGCAAGAGAGGAAAGGGAGAACTGAGTTGAGCTTTCAGAGAAACAGAAAGATCCCTAAACCTCTCTGTCCAGGTGGGGAGTGAGGTAGCTGCTCGAGAGAGTGGGCTTGAAGGGAGGGGATTTTGATCCGCCCTTCCCTTGCATGATGGCTTGTGTTGAGATGTAGTTTCTACATTATTGGCTGTAGGCCCACAGAGGCTGTGAGCATAGCATGTATGTGCAACTCCTCAGCTGCTGGAGGGCATTAATGTTCCCCCAACAATTTTGATTTGTGTTTTAATTTTCCTTCAGAGAGCATATATTTTCAGAGTTGGTTAATTCTCAAAACCTCTGGGTGCTATTGGAAAAGTGGCCTTTAAGTATTCTGCCTCTGCTTTTAAAAGTCCAGTGCATTCTCATTTTCAAACTCCTCTAGGTATCAAAGATGTAGTGAGGGCGTTATAAACGCTGCTCTCTCTATGGCCCCTCTGAGGACTAATCTGCCCCCAAAATCAACAGTGTGTTGACATTGGGTGAGAGAAAGGGTTGTAAAATATGTTTTACATCTATTCCGTAAATCACTTGCTTGCTTTTGTTTTATTTTTTTCCCAAAGAGAAACTCATTTTGGAGTCTTTTGGCGGTGACATTTTTAATCAACCAAAATCAAGTTTCCAAAAGTTACTCCTTTCCAGTGGGAAAAAAAGGTCATAAATCCCTATTTAAGAGAGATTTGGTTTTGTGCTTGAGGGAGAATAATTCTTTTATTTTTTACTTCATCGTCTTGATTTTTAGAAACATAAACTATTTTTATTGACAAAATGGGCAAGGTATGTTCATATTCAGTCTAAATGTTATCAAACTATTTGCTTAAAAAGATGAACTACAATTGATGACTTAGTTGTTGGGGCTACCTTACTCTAAGAATTGTGAAACAAGGATGAATTTGCTTCACATTATGTCACTTGGCAACTTCGCATTAAATTAGATCAAATACCATTCACTAATCCTTTGCTGATTCTTCCTCACAAATATCTGTCTGTGTCAGCCTCTTTCTTCTACCCCGTGTCTGCATGGTGACCCATGTTATCATGTCCTCTCCACTGCAGTCTCTCATAGCCTCCCATTTGGTCTCCTACTTCCACCCTAGCTTGTTCTCAGATTCTTTTTCCATATCCCACCCTCACCATCCTAACAAAATGCAATTCTGCTGCATGTCACACCACTGCCTAAAACCCTCCATGGGATTCTATTGTTCTGAGGATAAAGGCCACAATTCTTTTCTTTTCCTCCAGCTTTACTGAGGTATGATTGACAAATAAACATCGTATATATTTAAAGTGTACAATGTGATGATTTGATATGTATATACGTTGTGAAATGACTCCCCAATCAAGCTAATTAACTTATCCATCACCTATTTACGTTTTGTGTGTGTATGTGTGGTGAGAACACTTAAGATCTACTCTCTTAGCAAATTTCAACTATACAATACAGTATTATTAACCATAGTCACCATGCTGTACATTAGATCTCCAGAAATTATTTAACTTGTAACTGAAAGTTTGTACCCTTTGACCATTATCCTCCCATTTCTACCACTCCCCTGGCCCCTGGCAACCACTGTTATACTCTCTGTTTCTATGAGTTCAGCTTTTTTAGATTTCACATACAAGTGAGATCATGCTAAATTTGTCTTTGGGTTGTTTCACTTAGCATAATGTCCTCTAGGTTCATTCATGTTGTTGCAAATGGCAGGATTTTCTTCTTTTCATGGTTGAATGATATTCCGTCTTGTATGTATACCACATTTTCTTCCATTCATCCATTGACAGACACTTATGTTGTTTCCATATCTTGGCTATTGTGAATAATGCTGCATGAACATGAGAGTACAGATACCTCTTTGAGATACTGATTTCATTTTCTTTGGATATAGACCCAGAATTGGGATTGCTGAATCATATAGTAGTTCTATTCTTAATTTTTTGAGAAAACTCCGTATTGTTTTCCATAGTGACTGTATCAATTTACAGTCCCACCAAGTGTTCCAATTTCTCCACATCTGGAACAACACTTGTCAATTTTTGACTTTTTGATAATGGCCATCCTAACAGGTATAAAAGCATATCTCATTGTGGTTCCTATTTGCATTTCCCTGATGATTAGTGATGTTAAGCACTATTTCATTTCTACGTCATCTTTGGAAAAATGTCTGTTCATGTCCTTTGCCCATTTTTTAATCAGGTTATTTGTTTTTTTGCTATTGAGTTGTATAAGTTGCTAGGTTTTTTTTGAATATTAGCCCTCTCTTGGATATATGGTTTGCAAATATTTTCTCCCATTCTGTATGTTGCCTTTTCATTTTGTTCATTGTTTCCTTTGCTGTGCAGAAACGTTTTAGTTTGATATAGTCCCACTTGTTTGTTTTTGCTTTTGTTGCCTGTCCTTTTCATGTCATTTTGAAAAAAAATCATCACCAAGACCAATGTCAAGGAGCTTTTCTCCTGTGTTTTCTTCTGGGAGTTTTACAGTTTTAATTCTTATGAGTTAAGTCCTTAATCCATTTTGAATTGATTTCTGTGTATGGTGTAAGATAAGGGTTCAATTTTATTCTTTTGCATGCGGATATCCAGTTTTCCCAACACCATTTACTGAAGAGACTATCTTCTCCCCACTGACACTAATAAATGGAAAAATATCCCATGTTTATGGATTGGAAGAATTAATATTATTAAAATATCCATACTACCCAAAACTATCTACAGATTCAATGCAATCTCTACTGAAATTCCAGTGACATTTTTCACAGAAATAGAAAAACAATCCTAAAATTTGAGTGGGATGGCATACTCTAAATAGCTGGGATAACATGAATGAAAGGAAGGAGGTAGAAACGTACATGTAGTCAGTTTGGTTAAATTATAGAGCAGAGGTTCTCAAACCCATCACATCAAGAATTTTTTGAAAATACTCCTTCCAGGGTCCCACCCCTAGAGAATCTGATGAAATTGTTCTGAGGGACAGCGTGGGCATCAGGATTTTTGAAACTTCCCCAGATAAATCTAATGTGCAACCAAGGTAGAAAACCACCTCTCTAGAGTGGATAAAACTAAAAGAAAAAATTCTAGAATTGTAGGTTGGGATCATATGCTGGAAGAGATTACACAGAAGACTCTGAAGATTGGGCTTTGCTTTATAGACAGAAGAATTCATTAATTTTTTTTTTTTTAATCAAGTGGGAAGTAGAACATAGTGGTTGAAAGTGCTGGCTGAGGAGTCAGACTGCTTGGGTTTCAATCCTGGCTTTGCCACTTGGCTAATTGTGTGCCCTTGGACTTCTGATTCTGTCTCAATTTCCTTATATGTAAAGTAATGATGCTAATATCACCAACTGCGGAGGGTTGTTTTGGTGACTAAATCAGATAATCCATTTGAACAGTCTTCACATAATACTTGTTCTAAACAAAGCATTTAATTGAATGCAACTTTTTTTGGTGGGGCTGAACTTTGGGAAGATTGACCTGATTTTGACGTGTAAGGTGGAACGTATTTCCATTTGTGTATGTGTTCATTCCACACATGTTTAATGAGTATCTATCGTATGCTAGGTATTATCAATGGTGCCAGAAAAAATAGCAAAAATAAAAATATAATGTCCATAAAGCCCTTTAACATTTTCAAAATGCTTCCACATAAATGAATGTGTTTGATCCTTACCACAACCCAGTGAAAGGGAAGCAGGGGCTTCTGGCACTATAGTGAGGTCTGTATTAAAAACGTTAACTTTGGGGATCAAGCTGGAGAGGGATGCATCAAGAGATTCCAGAATCAGAATGATGACCCGTTCACTTAGAGAGACATGGTGAAGGCAAGGAGTAAAGAGATGAGAGAGACACAGAAGTGAAGGGCAGTGGTCAGAAAGAATTTATCAATCTCTCTATATCCCCAAAGACCATAGATTCCAGAGGCTCTTGATTTACTGGCTCAGGCTACCCTATAAGCAAGGGGCATTTCCATGGTGATGATGGGGTTACCTGTAGTCTTCTGGAAGCCTATGTGTCACACTGGGATTCTGGGGTCCCAGGGAGCTGTATGGCCTGCCTCATGGTCC
Organism: Diceros bicornis minor; assembly: GCF_020826845.1. Lineage (NCBI taxonomy): Eukaryota > Metazoa > Chordata > Mammalia > Perissodactyla > Rhinocerotidae > Diceros > Diceros bicornis. The sequence goes on from NC_080740.1 coordinate 33,295,983, forward strand.
TCTTCTTAGCCCAATCTGTTTATAAATATTGGGAGTTTCGATACAAATACAAATATGGTAATGGATTTTTATTGGTGTATCTCAAAACCCGGGAAATAAAAGGGTTAAAACTGCAATAAGTAGCTTAATCTATCAACACACTCTCACTTTGTTTCGTATAATCTTTTCTCAACTGATAAAAACCTATTCCATTTTAAATCTCTCCAGAGAAGCTCTCGGGAGTGGTGGGAGGAAGTGACTTTCTTGAAATGGGCAAGTTTGTTCCCATGACTCTATGCGTAGGAAAATCAAATAATATTCTGATGCCAACTTTTAAGTAAATGACAAAACACTGTACCCAGTAATATGTTTCCAATATACTTTCATTACTTAGTGGAGCTCCCAGGTTGATACTGACCTACTGATAAAAACCGTGAGTTGCCTTTAGGTTTTCTATTTGCCCAAGCCACAGTTGTATAGTTGAGGCCACATTTCTCCAGTTTATTTATTTTTTATTATTATTTTTTATTGAGGTAACACTGGTTTATAACATTATATAACATTACATAAATTTCAGGTGTCCCCAGTTTATTGATGCATATGCCACAGAGGATGGCATCAAAGTCTCAGTAAAGTCAAGATATATTATCTCTATCAGTTTTCAGGATGTGTCACTCTTTTAGAGAAAATTAAGTTAGCCTGACCAAACATATTCTAAATATTACCCTGGATCTTATTTTCCTTAAGGTGTCCAAAAATGTGTCTTAAGATGATCTTTCCCAATATCTTTTCAGGTTGGACCATCGTATGAATGCTCAAAATTAACTTCGTTTTTTAAACACCTGGTCCTTCATGTAACCCAGGAACCCCTGAGTGAATTGCTAACCTAGAAAATAGGAGATTTAGCAGAGCTTTTCTTGGAATTTTCCCACTGACCCTCGGCCAACTTAATGGAATAGATATCCTCAGTGTCTAAATCAAAACTTTAAAAATAACTGTTGCCCTTCATATATAAAGATGAACCTTCCGAGCCTTTATCCATGGAGCCTGAACTCTAAGTTTGTTTTCTCATGACTGCAATTCCTAAATTTGCTGTGGTCTGGCCTATATCACTTGACCAGTATCTTTGTGACCATCACGCATTGGTATGAGCTGGTTAGTTGGGCTTCGTGGTGTCCTGGCTAACTCTGCCATGGTACAGGTATTGAGGCTGCATAGAGGAAAGACTGTAACCTTGCCTGTGCAGGCACAGCTAATTTGATGCACTAACCACCTAAGCTAATCATACACAGCTCTGTTACCCTGAGTTAGGGAAGGATGGTGGCAGTGTTTGCCGAATAAAGCATGAACATATCCCTTACTCAATATAGGTAAAGAGCTAAAATTATTATACAGTATTCTAGGAATAAGTGTTTAAATCAAAATGCTTAGAATCAAATGGAAGAGACTAGAAAAACATGTGAAACAAAGGAAAACATATGATGCATATACTCAAATGGCATGCAGAGAGATTCTAATAATACTGGCCACTGGTGCTAAAAAAATGAGAAATGGTGTCATGAAGGAAGCTTCCCAAAGGCAGTATGTCCTGAACACCCCAAAAAGGAGTAGAACTTATTTAAATGTAAGGGGGTAAGAAGAGTCAACATATTTTATTGTGGAAACAACTGTTTTGTTTTTCTTCCTCATATTTGCTTCTTTAGAAGGATCCAGCCCATTCTAGGAGAATGCACTTCACTGCACACACCCTACCAAGAGCGACGGAATGTAAATATTTTCCTTCACCTCAGGGGAGTGTTTGACAACACTCTCTTGGAAAGGAAACTAATTTATTTGGTTGCTAATTATTTTGGCTCTGGTTTTAATGAGCCATCCACTGTAAAAGATAAAGAGGATAATAAGGCTTTTTTCTCTTTGTTGGTAAAGTGATTATGAGGGTATGGATAAGTATCGTGTAGTAGTTAGGATCATGGACTCTGGTGCCAGGCTGTCTGTGTTAGTATCCCTGCTTATTTGGTGTGTGACCTTGGGCAAATTGCTTATCCTCTCTAGGCCTTAGAGACCTCATCTATAAAATGAGAATATTAATAGTACCTATTTCAAAGGGTTGTAGTGAGGATTTACACAGTTGTTATTATTGTTGTTATTATTATTTATTGTTATACTATTATCGGTCTGGGACTCTGGGAAGGGAGAGGGAAAAGATGGGATGGACCGATGGGACCATAGAGCCTTCCAAATGATTCCAGGGAAATTGCCTAGGAAATGTGTGTGTCTGTGTGTGTGTGTTGGGGAAGGAGAGGCTGGGGATGAGGCGACGAGCTGCCTGGACAGTGCCTGTTGAGTACACTAGAGAAAGACTCCATGAAGAACATCGTTTTGGTACCCAAACAATCAGATTTCTCCCTAGCAGCCAACTGCCTTGTCTGTGTCTAACGAAGAATCTGCTTTTGCCTGCAGCCAGGACCCAGCCTCTGCAACCTCTGGGGGAAGGAGTATTATCACATTTGCTGTTTTTATCAGTGTTTTCTTTATCGATTGATAGTCCAACAGAAGCAAGGGCCATTAATGCCAAGGAATTTGGTTTGTCTCCATCAAATTAACCCAGTGTGGACAACTATGGACCCCGCAAAACAAATGACAAAGGAACGAAGAAACAAAAAAACCCAGAACATGGCTCAAAAAGGTGTCCCTGGGCACAAAAGGGTTGGTGTTGGAGCGTTCCTCTAAACCATATGTCTAGGGGGCCTGAATCAGACAAGTTTGAGACCCCTGATCTGGAATGGTGTTTAGTGACACCTCCTGTTTCAAATAGCAGAGTCTTGAAATTGAGGAAGGACTGCCTTTCATAGAACTGCTTGTTCCGTGGAGGAAGCTCCGCAGACAAGCACTCTGAGGTAGTGCCACCCAGTGCAGTCCTGGACCAGCAGCATCAGTGTCACCCGGGAGCTTGTAAGACATGGAGAAGCTCAGGTTCCAGTCCGGACCTACTGAATCAGGGCCTCCCTTTACAAGGTCCCCGGAGAGTCACATGGCATTAAGGTTTGAAAAGCTATGCTCCAGTGGGCTCAAGTGGGTCACACAGTGTCTCAGGGTGTCTGACCCACCACCCAGGAGTGGCAAAACATGGCGAGAGACTCTGGTTGATCATTTTCCAAAATTTGAGGAAAAGTATCCCCAGGAAGTAGAAATAATGCTAATAAGCATGGCAATTACAAATAAACCCTCTTCTTTGAATTAGCAATTGGGGAAATATCCAAAGAAATGTGTGCAATTATTCATTTTGAGACCTTTTAAACCCTCACAGGTCTTGAAGTAAAAGATGCCTCTGGAATGTGGCATAACTGATCCCTTAGAAATTTAAATCAAAGGTGAGTCATCAAAGTGGTTTTGGGCTCAAAGGCAAAAAGACATCAGTTCTGAAATACAAGTGTTGTGTCAAGACGGTCTTTGTCCCTTTGTGCGTTTTTATGAGGAAGAGTGCTTCTTGAGCCTTTGAACACTAGAGACCCGACAATTTAGTGGAAGAAGTGGCATTTTCCTTTAAGCTACAGGTTGCATTCTGTTCAGATCCTCAAGCATCAAGGTCAGGTGCTGTTCAGAATAACTGAATGCTAATTGACTTGCTGGGAATTAATGTGCATTATCTTGTTTACACCAATGTTCTGCTGGTAGTTTGTAAATCATTCTCCCTGGCAGGCTCTGACATGGATTTGAAGTTTGTTTCTGTTTTATAGGAGTTGGGTTAATCTCTGGCTATGCTAGAGGGTTAGAGAAATTAGACTGAATGAGAGAGGGGGGACCTCTCCCTTGCACACTTCTGAGTCATGAATGATCGTCCCAATCAACAGGGTTGTGGAGCCTGTATTTACCTCCAGGTAAGAAACAGACTGGCTATATAATTATGCTAACACTTTCCAGAGAGATTTTTTTGTTCCTTACCTTTGCCAAATGTATACAAGCTCCTGCTTGCTTGAGCATCTCTTTGGCAACTAACCAACACACACACACACACACACACACACAAATAGGCACAAATTGGCTGGCACATTCATAAAGACCATGCAAGGTGACCTCAGTGATTTGTATGGCTACCCCTTGCCATGGTCCATTTCTCAATGCAGTGGGCAGTCTTCCAAATACATAACAGCTCTCTCTCTGGGTAGTAATCACTTTGACTTCACTGAAACCCCAAACAGGAGATAAGCAGTTCCCCTACATCTTGCTTTGCTTTTGGTCTGTATTAACTATAATGCCACTGTTGTTTTTTTTTCTTGCCACTAACTGGCTACATAAACTTGGGCAAGTCACGGTGCTTCTATTTCCTTATGTATAAATTTAAGGGGTTGTACTTTTTAGCTCTAGCCTGGGTTTCATGCTTTTTCCTTTGGTTCTAAGAAGCAAAATGGTTGCCAGCACAAAGTCTGCTCATCGTGGACCTGAAGCTTGGAGGAAGCTGCAATGCTATATTGAAAACTCCAGTGGCCTTGGAGGCTTTGCTTGTAGTTCCAGATCTGCCTCTGACTTAACATGCATCTGACCTTCTGCAGATCTCTTGGATCTTCAGTTTCCTCATCTGTAAAATGGAGATAAATATCCTGTCTTGCCTACCCCTCAGGGCGGTGATGAGAGAGTGTACTGCACTCAGGAAAGTGCTATGCAGTGCAGAGGGTGATAAATTACCAGGTTTGTCTGATCAGTCCTTTAACCAGGGAGATGGCATCAAACTGGTCCCAGGCCCTGAGGATCCTCTGTTAGCCACAGCTGCAGTGCTCAGCTCAGGTAACACAGCAGAACCGGTCGAGATAGGATTCCCCCGGCCACCCTCAATGAGAATTTCTAGGGGAAGGTCTCAGGCATATGAAATGAATGTGAAGCCAGATTTGAGAACCACTGATCTAAAGACAAGGAAATCTTACTACTCTCTTGATCTCAAATCCTAATACTTATTGTCTGTGACAGGATGTCCCTTCTCATGTCCGATGCCTGCGGTGTAGTGCAGACAGGATAGAATCTGTAGGGAGCTGTTCTGCTGTAACCCTCTTATTAAGCTTGACAAATAGACCTTCTAGTCTTGATTCAGGGTTTTCTTCCCTATATATTCCATGGAAGAAATCTCTGACACTACTATCAGAAAAGAACTTCCTGAGAACGATATATCTTTTGGAAACAAGGCAAGGTTCAACTTGAACTATATTTAGCCCTCTCTAAGCCCTCTTTTAAGCATTAGCTAGGGCACAGTTGAACTTTGTCTTTTGCCCTTTGGAGCACTGCTGTAGTAGAGGACGATAGAAAAAAGAGAGGAGGAAGTAGAGAGGAGTACCACAAATAGGTTTTTACTTAGATCATTTTGTTACCAGTCAGAGTCTGTTTGGCACTGACACTAGTTAAGTTCTGTGTCTAAGGAACAGCTGTGGAACGAGTACCTGGAGTTCATACACATTGTTTCACAAGCCACAAAGGCTTAGGCTTAGTCCCTCCCTTCACTGTTTTGATCCACTTCTATGGTGTCTGAGAATAAATTTAAGCTAGATATTTCAGAGCCACAGTTCCAAGCAGGTGCCATTAAGAACCTCAAAGAAGGTGGTGGGGGTGGAGGGCTGGGGAGAAAAAAATAACCACCTTCAAAATATATGATTCAAAACAAAAGAAGCAAAGCAAATTCTCAGGAGGGGGAGGTTTTATTTGTCTATTTCACTTTAGTTTATCAGCGAAATGAGATAAGAACATCAGTCTCCTGCTAAATAGGAGGCCCGTTCTTTCAAGTAAGAACAACAATACCGGGGGAACGTGTTTCTGCAAGCTTCCCTTAATCTATTTCTGGGTTAATGGACTTGCACAGTGGCCTCAAGTGCTGCAGTTAATAGCTTCTCGCTTCTTCCAGCAGAAATGCGCTAGAGCTGTTTTCAGATCTATATTCACTCCGAGGAAAAGAACAACAGAACCTTCTCTGGGAGAGACAGAGAAAGAATAAAAAGATGAAACCCTTTCCTTAATCCAGCAGAAAAGAGGAAGAAATTACCTCAGTGCATGCTCCTACTGGTATAAACAGCAGGATTAGGAAAGAAAGCTAGTTTTTCCATGACTCAAAAACATTTTGGACACAGAACTTGGGCTCCAACTTCCATTTCCCTGGTTACTTTAAGACTGTGAGCTTTGGACTCCAGGGAGAGAGTCTAAAAATACTAGGGCCTATTTGTTCAAAAGCAAGTAGCAAAGATGGAAGCGGCCTGCTTTTGCCTTAAAGGAAGAAAAGAATATAAAATCTTAATGTCTTCATTTTTAAACTGGAAATCAAAGTCGGGCCTTGGTATATTGTTCTTTATTTTTATTTTTAATAGGCAATGTGGAGACATTGTGACAAATTCAAATGGCACAGGAAGAAATATATCGAAAAGACATTCTTCCTTCTAAACCTCCCCACTGGCACTCCAGTGCCCCTTTCCTGAGGCCACATCTGACGCTGATTGCTTTTGGATCCTTCCAGAGATAGTCTCTGTATGTTAAAGTGTGTGTTGTGTGTGTACATTCACAGAGCTCTCGCTTCCTTCTTTTAACATATATAGTTGCATGCTACACACACTTTCCTGCCTCTTGCTTCTTTCACTTAAAAAGAGGTGTTGGAGATAATTTCATATCAGGACATAGAGAGCAGTCTTCTTCATTTTAATAGCTGTATAGAAGTCCACTGAGGTATGCATCATTATTTATTTAACCAGCTCCCTACTGATGGGAATTTAGGCTCTTTTGTTTCATTTGCCACTATAATTTTGAGATGATTATTCTTATACATATACCTTAAAGTGTAAAATATTTTGAACCTCTAACTGCCATAGTATAAATTGGTTCTCACATCTCTCCTCTTCTGTGATTGTAATTTTGTCCCATGCCCAGCAGAAAACTATAGCAGACTTAATTGTATTTTATTTTTGAGCTATTAACTATAAGCCAGAGTGCAGTGCTGATTTCTGGATGTGGGATTTCTCTCTGGTTTAGTTTAGCTGTTACCAATCTAGCCAGGGAAGCAGAAGTTTGAGCTGTGTTTCCACACAGACTCTAGATCAATTATTGAGCAAATATGACCCTTTCTGCTACAATGGCAAAGTCATAAAAGTCACCTTAACAGCCTGAGGAAATCAATTCCAACAATGGTCTAGGAATCACCTCTGACTCAGGGCTTTTTGGATGCATAGAATTTCTGCCTTTGCATTGATAAGGTCATACATATGTATGTACCAGAACTCAGAGATCCCTAGGGCTCTGGATTTCAAAACTCCGAAGAAATAGAAACTGGAACACATTTGGAATGAGATTGAAGGCTTTGGGAATATTGGAGCTTTGTATTTTTACTTTTTAAATAGCAGGCATGTTTTGGGGATGGATAAATAGGAATCTAACCATGTAAAGATGGTGAGGTCATCCTTCCATCCATCAAATGCAAGGCCAGGCAAATATACCAAGGTTGGCTTTAAAAGCTGGAAGCTTCCTGTCTCAGGGAAGACTTCCTAGAGAAGATTGATTCTTTGATAGATAAAGGAAAAGGAAAACAATATTGGGGAGGGGAGCAGGCAGTACCAAGGTAATGAAAAGAATACGCGTTGAGAGTTAGAAGACATACTTTAGTTTAAGCATTGCGTGATTTTAGTTAGGACCAAGTCAGAAAGCCCAAGTGAAACTTAAGTAAAAAAGGAAACCTATTTGTTCTACAGGATTGTCTTTATCTACGGCTTTAAGAAGCGTCAATGCACCCAGTCTCTCTTCACCTTCAAGCTTTTGTCTGCTCTAAGTTGGCTCTATTCTCAGGCTCCAAACAGTGGTACAATGACTGCCAGCAGCTCTTGTCCTAAATCCTCCCAGGCTCAAGGCTGGCAGGTAGAAAAGCTCCTCTTCCCCTAAGAGTTCAAACAAAAATTCTGGATGGGCAAGGATCTAAAGTCATGATGCTCTTACAAAATTAATGGGAGAAAGGGTAGCTGGTTCCCCCAAATTCATATATGTCCAAAACAGCCCCTCGCTAGGCATATGGCTTTGGCTCACTTCCTTATTGTCTTACTTTCCTTGTTTGTAAGATATGGTTAAACTTGATAATCTTTATGACATCGTCCAGTTCTAAACTAAGTCCTATTCTTGATTTTTTATATTTTAATATGTATAAGAAACAGATATGTGTCTATAAATGAAAATATAATATATGTAATCTAATAAAGATAAGTATAAAGAGCAAAAGGAACACAGAATAGGGAGCAATTAATTCACCTGTGATCATAACATTTCAATCTAGCGTGAAACTTGACCAGACTTTGACAAGTCTCTGGTGCCAACATTAGTGGGATGAATATACAGAATAAAAGTGTGAAGCAGGAATTACTGACAAGGAGAAAAGTGCAGTGGCAAATTTACCCACCCTCCTATGTTGACTTACTGGAGTCATCTATCTATTCTGGCCATATCCAAAGAGAGTTGAGGAGAATATAGACACAGATCAGAAGACACTAATCAAATAATTAAAGAGCAGACAAGTGTGATTTCTGAGCAAGTATCAAAGAACTGGATTAGGAAATAAATGCTAAAGGATAATTAGGTAATAATTTTAATAAGAAATTGTCAAGGGACACAAAAAAATCTAACAACTAAACCAAACTAAACAACACCACCACCATTACCACCAGAAACCAGCATAGTGATTTGTAGTACATAACCCTATGAAGTGAGAAGTCAGTTAACAAAGGAGATTGAATTTTTTCTCCTAAAATCTTGAAACATAGGAGAGTCTCCCTTATGATGGATTGTGTGTTCGTACCTGAAGTCAGAGGAATGAATTGGAAGACCTCTTAAAGCCTGAGGGTCCTCTAATTCTAATATTTTGTTTTACCTCAGTTGTTGTTCTATGAAGTGACTTTACCCCAAATGAAAACCTGCTGATGTGTAATAGTTGACACTGAGTAGGACACAAACGTGGTGGTCCAGGGAACTATTTTAAAGAATACAAAGAGAGTTCCATTCTCGTTAAATTTGAGGTGAAAACAGCAACCAGAATTATCAGAAAAAATAACATTTGTATTGTCCTCTAGTAGGTTCTCCTTGAGAATGCCAAAAGGCACCACAGAGATGATCACTGCAAAGACAGAACTGTTGGAAGAGTAGGCAGTTAACCAGGGATGAAAGATTGAATTTTCCTACCCTACCTTTCCTTTCTAATCTAGTTCTTTTCTAAAGTAAATTCTTAAGAGAATATATATATTCTCTTTTCTAGGAAGAGTTAATTATAGTCTTATTTAGAAATAAGATAGTGTCTTACTTTACCCTTTAAAGTTTCTTCCAGGACTATTGTGATTCTATTACAATGCCTTAGGCATTAAATACTGTCAGGAGACAAAATATGTATTCTTGGTTTTAACACAAAAAGGAAAAAAGTGTTTCAAGGAGAAGAAAAAGAGAGAAAAGAAGTCTTTCTTATTCAATGTTTACTTTTCACAGAAATACAAATATTTAGCATTGTTGTGATTTTCACACTGAAGATGAATGTCAGTTTACTGCAAAGATGTGAATTAATTCTTGAAATAAAGTCTAATACTCAAAATAAATTTTTGAACACATATTAGGAAGAACATGCTGTGCCAGGCACTGTGGAGAATATTAAAGACTTAGTCACCACCTCAGGGGGCTTCTAGACTAATGGAAGATAAGATTTAGACTGATGCAGGCATAAAATATGCTAAAAGACATCAAAGGAAAGAAAAATTTGTCAGGGAAAACTCTGAAGATGAAGTGAAATTTGATATAGACCGTGAGAAAAGAGTAGGTTTTCTGGCAAGAATTGCAGCTAGGTGAGGGTTTCAAGATAGAAGGATCAGCATGAGCACAAGGGGCAATGGATGTATCAGTTTGACTGAAACAAGTAGGTTACATATGGAATAGATATGACTTACCAAGGACTTAGTTAACTAGTAGTAAGTGAGGTATAGCAAAAAGCTATGGGGAGCTCTCTGGTTTGTCTTTGGGGAAGGAAGAGGACTGGCCCATCAGGAAGTATGGACAGGACTTTGTGCTGAGCCATTCCTGTTAGACCATTATGCTGTATTGCAGTAGGAAGGGAATGGGGCTGGAAGGACTATGAGGAGAGAAAGGGGGAAGAGAGATGCTCTGGGACCATCAGGACTCTTATGTTTGAGGCTCATTCTAATAATTGGTTAAGTTTCATCTTTTAAATTGTTTTCTTGCCCCAGAACAAACTCCTAGTCATACTTCCATCATCAGCTCCAATTCCTCTCCTATATGATAGCAACAGTGTCCTTTTGTTGAGTATAATCTTTGACAGGTGCTTTGACATGTGATCGCTGATTCTCAAATCAATCTTACAAAGTAAATATTATTATCTCCATTTTATAGCCAAGCAGACTGGAGCTCACAGAATTTAAGCAACTGTACCCAAATAACATGGGTAATGAGAGTCAGAGCCAGGATTCAAACTTGCCAGCTGCATCAATGAGCCACCTTTGAAGTGGATCCTCCAGCCCCAGTCAAACTTTCAACTGAATACAGATCTAGCTGACATATGACTGAAACCACATCACATATCCCAAATAAGAAGTCAAGTCCTTACTGGATTCCTGACAAAAAGAAATAGTGAAAGATAATAAAATGGCTATTTTTGTTTAAAGCTACATGATCTGTGCTATAGATATCAACCAAGCCTCTTCCCTCAACCACCCCTGTCCTTGCCCATTGGGCTCAGAAAATGCCCATAGTGTTAGGGTTAGAGGATATCCTCATACTAAGCAACATGAATTTCCACTCACCAATGCTGATCTAGCTATAGCTGATACCAAACCTCTTAATCTCAAGTTCATGTTCCTGATGTGTAATAAGCCAATCATGTGCTTGGAGATGGAGAAAGGTTTATTTGAATTGGCCAAAACAGGAAGGCAGGAGGATAGGTTATCTCAAATCTGCCTTAACAAAAGAAGAAAGCACGGAGTCTTTATAGATCTAAGGGGCTTGGGAGGAGGAGTTTCAAAGAAACAAAGGGGAAGTCTGTGTTTCTTTCATTCCAGATAAACCCTTGGGCAATCAGACTTCTGGGTGTCAAAGGTAGCTGGGGGCTGGTTATCAGGTGATCATAACTTCCTTAAAGGCATTCTTCTGCAAAACAAGCTCATAAATCCTTGTGACCCTTGAGTTACCCCTCAGGTTAAACAAGAAAACAGCAAATTAACAAGATTAACTTCTTTTCATCTATGTCTGTGTTGGGAACAAGGTCAAGGGGTAATCATGTTCTTATTGAATATTTATAGTAACCCTCAGGTACCCAGCTTCATAGCCACTGCTGAGTGTCCAACCTGTCAACAGCAAGCCAACACAGAGGCCCTGTTGTGGCACTATACTCCAGAATATCAGCTAGCTGATTACATAGGACCATTTCCATCATGGAAGGACAGCACATTGTTCTCATTTGTTAAAAAATAAAATTTAACCAAGTAAAGTTGAAGATCTAATTGGCTTCATTAAGCCATTCATGAATCAGGCAGCACTCCATCTAGCAAGTAGAAGGGCACTTGGAAGGGTTGTACAAAATGAAAAGTTTGTTCGTTTGTTTGTTTTTGTGAGGAAGATCAGCCCTGAGCTAACATCCATGCCAATCCTCCTCTTTTTTGCTGAGGAAGACTGGCCCTAGGCTAACATCTGTGCCTATCTTCCTCCATTTTATATGGGACGCCGCCACAGCATGGCCTGACAAGCGGTGCATCAGTGCACGCCTGGGATCCGAATCTGGGCCTCCAGCAGTGGAGCATGCGTACTTAACCGCTAAGCCATGAGGCCGGCCCCTGAAAGGTTTTTATAGGAAGAAGGGTGGGGCAAGGGAGCTATTAGCAAAAGAAAAGAAAGCATTGTTTGTAGGCCAGGACATCCCCTTGTGGGGAAAGGAAATGTCAGGGGTCTTTATGAAGCAGATTGCCTCTTCTTCTGCGGAATGGAGGGGGCCCACTTGACAGATTACTTTACTGGTGCTTGACCAGAAAATTCCAAACTGGCTGATTAAGATTACATTTCTGCGAGAGGTTGAAACTGCAATTAGATCAGGTATTAAGTCTAGGTTTTGTATCGTGGGTTTTAGCACGAGTGATGCCATTTTGGGCCTGTGGTATTCTTTTGAACACGTTGGAATAGACACTTAGTCTGGATACTGATTTGCTTTCCCTGCCCAGAACTACCATTCACAGCCTTAAGGCATGTTTTATTCACTGTCATGGTGCATTAGTTTTCAAAGTTGCATAACAAATTACCAAATTATTGGCTTAACACATATTTATTATCTCATCATTTCCATGGGTTAAGATTATGGGCATTGTTTATCTTGGTTCTCTGCTGTCTTAACAAGGCTGCAAAGTGTTGTCAGGCTATGTTCTCATCTGGAAGCTCGGTTAGGGAAAGATCTGCTTCCAAACTCATTTGGCTTATTATTGGCCATCACCTGGAGAATCATCTCAGGTCCTAGAGGTCACATGCAGTTCCTTACCATGCAACCCACTCCATAGGCAGTTCAAAATATGGCTATTTACTTTTCAAGGCCAGCAGGAGAATCTCTCCCTCCAGTCTAAGATGAAACCTTATATAATGAAATATGATCCTAAGAGTAATGTCCCATCACCTTGTCATATCTGCAAAGTCCCTATTGCCATGTAAGGTAGCATACTTATAGGTTCTGGGGATTAGGATGTGGACATGTTTGGGAGCTATTAGTCCATCTACCACAGGGGGTTCTAGAGAGTAGAAGCCTTGGATGCTGCGAAACATCTTATCATGAAGAGAACAAGCCCCACAACAAAGAATTATCTGGCACAAATGTCAATAATGTTGAGGCTGAGAAACCCTGCTTTAGTATGATTTGTTATACAGCATTATTTAGGCATTAGCTGAATAGTACACCAATAATGACGATTCCCTAAAATTCTCAAAGTCTCAGTGAGTGTTGCAGGAAAAACAAAGAACTAACAGGCATCAGATTTGTTTTTAAATCCAAGATTTGTTATATGTTAAATATTTGGAGTGTGGAAAATCTGCTCCTGAATTGCGGTTTACTCATTTGTGAAATGGAAACAATGACAGAATAGCTCATAGAATTGCTCTAAGGCTTAACAGAACTTAAGAGAGATCTTTGTAAAGAGGTATACAAAACCAAAATATGCTTTTATTGTTAGGATAACTGGAATTCTGTTTTGGTAAAAATTACATTAGAATAATATGTTGTAGGACCCCTATAAAAACAGGTCAAAATGTTTCCCACCAGGGGCCGGCCCGGTGGCGCAGGCGGTTAAGTGCGCGCGCTCCGCTGCGGCGGCCCGGGGTTCGCTGGTTCGGATCCCGGGCGCGCACCGAAGTACTGCTTGGTAAGCCATGCTGTGGCGGCGTCCCATATAAAGTGGAGGAAGATAGGCACCGATGTTAGCCCAGGGCCGTCTTCCTCAGCAAAAAAAGAGGAGGATTGGCGGATGTTAGCTCAGGGCTGATCTCCTCACAAAAAAAAAAAAAAAAAAAAAAAAAAAAAAATGTTTCCCACCAGATTCTATGGATGTCTTTAACTAGTCTATTACAGCTTGATACAGAAATGAATACAATTTTGTTAAAAAAAAAAACTAGTCACTGACTTTTTTGAATTAGAAGAAAAATGCTAAATAATCTGTACATATACATATAACATTGTTATATGTATATAATTGAAAATCAATGATATTTTTGTTAAAATTGATGGCTTCTATCAATTTTTAAATGCTTATTTCCTTTCATTTGGTAATATTAGTTTTGATCAGAATGAAAATGTATTATAATAGAGGAGAAAAATACATTAATTTTCATTAGGAGGAATCGAACATATTAAGCTAGTGAGTCCAAAAGGACGTGCAGAGGTTCCAAGACAGCTGATATAAGCAGAGCAGTTAAGGAAGGTGAGCTATAGACTGCAGGATGTGTGCCTTTGCGACCCCAGATGGAGTTTAGTCAAAGGTACACAGGGAGTCACTAGGACTGAACTGTGCAGGCCTCACTCCTGGTTGTTTTCATTACAGGCCCCTTCTCTACGTTACTAGAATGATAATAAGACTCTTCCAAAACAAAGTAAATATTAATCAAGAGCAAATTAACATGTTCTGTAGGTGCCTCAACTTGGAGAATGTGGTTTGGAGAGAAGTTTAGGAAAGGTTGTGCGGCGTAAAATGATGTGATAAAAAATGGAAGAAATTTAGGTTTTATTTTAAATGAGGCTGTTCTCAGCCCACATGCTCAGGAACTTCTTGTGTACCTGTAAAACCCATTGTATCTCCCACTGACTTGATTGCCTCTTTATCAAAGCAACCTAGCGTAACACAAGCACCATGTTTCTGGAACCCTGGTGCTCCATGGAGAGTGCCTATGAGTTGGCGTTTTCCATTCTGTGCTACAGTCAAGATGCTTGGGTTTCACCAAATGTGAAGACCTCGGGTCACCATTGAAAATTTCTAAGATTTGTAGAAAGCAAGTATATCTCAAATGCCACTATTTTGGAGATGAGGCAATATGCACAGATAGATCCTCTCGTCTCTCCCAGATAATGCACAGTGACAATATTAACCTTTTGATGCAAGGTTTTTCTCAATTGAGTTTATGTTCACAAGCGACCAACATCCTTCTCCACCCATCCTTCTTTATTCAGATAACCCTGAGTCTTTGTGAGATTTGAAAATCTAAGTGCTGTTTTGAGCACATAATCTTGCCTGAAATATGCAAAGCAACATGCAGTTGCACTCAGGCCTTGAGAACCCCTCTGATTGAGATTGCGCAGAATGAAAAAAGGGGAGGAGGCTCTTTGGACTTTGGGCTTTTAACTCTCAAGAGCAAGAAAATTTGATTTGAAGTTCAATTCCTTTGGACTTGAATGTTTTTGGACTTAAACTTGCAAGTAAAATTTAATCTCTGATCTTTTCTCTCTGGGAATTTGATAATAGGAAGGTGTTTATACTCAATTTTGGTGCATCTCTACATTGGCATTTTATTATTGGAGTATCTTCATGTTGTCATTTAATCTCATTGCAGGATTTACAATGTGCTATTTTTGGATAATGTTGCTGGATATCACTTCAGAACCAATATAGAGAAGAGAATGAGCTTTATCTTCAGTCTTGAGTACAAAGTGGAATTGATTTAATTAATGCTCCTTTTTGACCTATTTTAGACTATGCTGGAGTCAAATCTAAACTGTCCACAAATTGTCCCAAGATAATACACAACGGAACAGTGACTGGTCTTGGGAGAGTGGTCTTGTGAAGGTGGGAGCCAAGCTCTGCCCCGATAGCTTGCTCTTCACCCTGAATGGGAAAGTCTCAGCCCTGGTTGACCACAGGCTTAATGATTAATCTCAGTGGTTAAGAGAACAAAAGATTAGTGAACGGTAGTAGCAAACACTTCTCAACTTCTGATGTTTTCTTTCATGGGGAGAGAGCACAAATAGTATTATTCTTGTTTTTTCTCCTTCTTTATTTATTCCACCCCAGAGGAGAGAGGGAGAATTCTTTATATATTTTAGATACAAGTCCTTTGTCTTACACGTGATTTCCATATGTTTTCTTTAAGTCTGTGATTTGTCTTTTCATTCTCTTAACAGTGCCTATCACAGAGCAAAATTGTTAATTTTGAGTGCTTGTTTGGAGGTACTAGCAGGGGAGAGCAGCTATTCATATACCCCTGACCGAACAACGGTCCTCCTCTACTGAGGAAGGTCATCCGCTTCAACCCAGCACACAACTTCAGGCAGAAGGCACATGGAATGGTGAGGGAGGAAGGGGACACCTGCCTAGCCAGCCAGATCAGCCAAATCAACCCTGGTGATCAATGGGGTGACAGATGTGGCAGCCAGATCTCCCTCATATTGAAAAAAATTTTTAATTTTGATGAAGTCTAGTTTTAAAAGTTTTTTCATTAAAGGTCATGCTTTTAGTATAACGTCTAGGGGCTCGTCACCAAATTCTAGGTCATGAATATGTTTCTTATGTTTTCTTCTAGAAGTTTTATCATCTTTTGTTTACTTTAGATCTATAATCTATTTTGAATTATTTTTTGTATAAGATGAGAAATTTAAGTCAGAGTTTACATTTTTTCCTCCACATTGATGTGTAATTGCTCCAGTACCATTTGTTGAAAAGACTAATTTATCCATGGCTTTTTAAAATATCTTTGTCAAAAATTGAATTCCATATTTGTATGGAAATATTCCTGGACTTTCTCTTCTGTTCCATTGATTTGTGTGCTAACCATTCACCAATCACAACTGTCTTTGGTAAGTGTTAAATTCACTTCCTACAGCTGTTTTCTTTTTCAAAATTGTTTTAGTTCTTCTAGTTTCTTTGCCCTTTCATATAAATTTTAGAATCAGTTTGTTCATATCTACAAAATATTATTTTTTAAGATTTTGATTGGTAATCCATTAAATCTATAGATCAATTTGGAGAAAATTAATGGCTTTATTATGTTGTATCTTCTAATCCATGATTATGGTATGTCTCTATTTATTTAGATTGACTTTTATTTCTTTTATCAGCATTTAAAAATTTTCAATATAGATCTCCTGTATATGTCTTATTAGGTTTATAGTATTAGTACTTAATTTTTGTTACAACTATAAATGGTATTGTTTTAAATTTGTTTTCAATTGTACATTGCTAGTATATATGATTGATTTTTGTGTGCTGACCTTTTATTCTGTGGCTTTGTTAAACTCAGTAATTCTAGGAGCTTTCTTGTAGATTTCTTGGGATTTTCTACATAGCTAAGCTTATAGGCCTTGAGTGGGGGCATTTTTATTTCTTTCTTTCTTCTTTGTAATATCCTTATTTCTTTTTCACTTAAGAAGAGTTTTTGACAGGCTCATGAGGCTTGCATTACAAAATTGGACTTTAAGGCCTTCCAAGATGGTGCGACCTTGGTCAACTTTTTGGTTGGAACTCTGAACATTTGTACCTGGAGGGTAAGAGTGAACTGGAAACAGTCCTGTCCTCTTAGGGGTGAAGCCTTGCTTTGAATCCTTCTATTCCTTGAAAGAATTAAAGTTCTCTTCATTTGCTAGTACCACTAGCATTGTGCCAGGGGAAAAATTATTTCCTCCATGGAAAAAAAATAACACTAAGCCTCAAATTGTCCCTATTATTTTTATATGAAATGGGTGATTTTCAACAGAAAATACCTAAACATATAAGAAGAGCAGAAAATGTGGCCCAAACCCAAGAGGAACAACATAATGCAGCTAAGAATCATGGTGATACACAGAATCATGGGTGATACAAATAATGGAAAAATCAGATACAGACTTTAAAATAACCCTGTTAGATATGTTCAAGGACATAAGGGTGAGAATTTTGAAAGAGGACTATAAACAATGAAAGGTAACAAATTACAGAACTTTTATAACTGAAAAAATATGATATCTAAGTCTAGGAATTTAATGGGTGAATTAAAAATATATTATTCTGAGTTGAATGGACAATAATGAATTGGAAGTCATTTCAGATGGAAATATCCAGAATGAAGGATGCAGAGGCAAAAAAGAGAGAAAATATAAAAAATTGTACAAGAGAAATAGAGATGCATAAAAAATTCCAAAATAAATTTACAATTCTGGGGTTCCAGAAGGGAGCAGAGAGAGTAGAGACGAGCAATAACAAAGAAAGAATTGTTTGGAATTTTCTGTAAAAGATGAAAGACACCAAGCGACAGATTCAAGACACTATTTACAATAAGTAGGACGTATCATAGCATGGTAAAACTGCTAAACCTAATGAAAAAGTAAAAACCTAAAAGCAGCCAGGAAAAAATGATAGTTTAGCTAAAAAAATGCAACAATCAGAATGTCAACTGACTTCAACAGAAAGAATGGAAACCAGGAGAAAGAAATATCCTCAAAGGGTTAAAATAGTTCAAAACCGAATTCAAAATCCAGTAAATCTTCTTTGAAAATGAGGAATTAAAGACATTTACATTCAAATGAAAACAGAGTATTTGTTAATACTGAATAGACCGTTAAAGGGAGAGTTTGTGGAACCTGGAACTCGTTAATGTTGGGTCCCTCTTTAAAAGAAAGAATTCAGATTTTGAGTTCAAAGTTAGGTTAAAAAGTAAATATTTATTAGAATAAAAAAATAACAAAGAAATGCTTTTAAGAAAGCCAAAACCTCCACAAATATCCCTAAATCCAAATTATATATTTTAATTAAATAACTACTAACCATGTCTATAATCTTTCTTTTAAATATTTCTGTGTTTCTTTGTTGGGCCAATTTTACCTACTGTTTCATTTAAACCACTATATATTATCAGGAAAATATGCATCAAATACTCTAAAATATGATCCTTTCTATTGAGATGCATAGAATATCAGACACCAATAAACATGATATTTCTAGTACTACTGCATGTTTACACTTCACAAACAGGAATTCTGAAACATTTTATTTCACACAATTCTCATCAAGAAAAAAAATGTATATATTGTTTATTTATAATGTTCCATTGTTGAATGTATTCTTGATAAGAGAAACATTTTGTTTTTATTAAGCATCATATAGAACCTAATCTTCCATTTATGATTTTACATATCTGATGAATCAAAGAATTTCCCACCTGCTAGCTAGGGGCTTTGTACTTTTCAATCTTCTCTTTTTCTTTCTTTCTTTTTGTGTTTTTCTTTTGCATAACCACATACTCCCAATGCTGAGCACCATAGGGTGTATTCTTGTTGTGTTACAACCTTGGTCCTCCATCTTTGTGTCATAATGCCAAGTGAATCAACACAACAGGTTCTAGGAATATCCTAGGATGGCTAGAAATTGTTTAGCTATACACAGAAGTGACAATGAATCACCAAAATACATTCCACTAAATCCAAGCTAAATGTATGTACAACTCAGCTTTCCCTTAGCTTGTATCCAATCAAGTACTATTTGTGGTGAAGGCAAGTTTGATGGAGAAGACACATGAGTGTAAAAAGACTGTGGTCTTAACTCATTTCAGCTAAATATCTTGTGCAAATTTTATAACAGTGATGTAATCATGTGAACACATTGGAAGGGGTCCTCATCAGTAAAGTTTTCTGAAACTTAAGTTTCAATACTTTCACAGCAAATCAGCCTCTGGTAAAGCTTACTCTTCATGAATTAAAAAATAAAACAAAACTTGATTTCAGATGGAAGGAAGTTCAGAGATGCCGGGAAGAATGAAGAGGCAAAACCTGGTAACAATGAGGGTGAATCCAAGGAATGTTACTATAAAAAGCAAAAAAATTAAGCCAATTGGCACTTTAGGTATAGAATTGAAAAACGTAATGAGAAGAACATGTAAGTAAAGAGGGGAAAGATATAGAGTACTTTTGTAAGTTTCCTGAGTTGTCTTGGAAAAGGGTCAAGAGTGTCAAGGAGCATTAGGCTTTGATAAGGATGGGAGGCGTCTTTTAATCTAGTGAAATCACTGAAAGAATAGTAAAAGAGTGTACAACCACTGGCTCAGTATTGAGGAAAATGGAATATTAAAAGACAATTAATACAAATTTAAGCAAAAAAGGAGAGAAATAGGAACACAGTGTAGGCAAGACAAATAGAAAACACTTAATAAGATGTAGATTTCATTGTAAATGTATCAGTCTTGATACTAAATGTAAATGAACTATCTGAAACCACCAGAAAACAAAGATGGTGAAACTGGATTAGAGCACATCAACTATATGCTGCTTACATGTGATGCAACTAAAATATAAGCTACGGAAAGTTTGAAAGTAAAAAGGGTAGGAAGAGATATATAATACAATTGCTAACAAGAAAGCTGGTCTTGCTAAATTAATATCAGAAAAAAACAAGAAACATTATTAAGGAAAAGTTGGGATATTTTGTAATGATTTAATATTAATTTCACCAGGAAGGTATAATAATTTTAAATGTGTGTGTTGTATAAAGCAAACATTGACAAACTAAAAGGAAAAATAGACAAATCATATTCATAGAGGGATCTTTTAGAATACTTTTCTTCTACTAAATATTTAAGAAACAACACCAATCTCAAAAGAAAAAGACAGGAAAAAGAAACAAAATTCTGAGACAAACAAAAAGGAGAATATTTGCCAATTCAGTTTATAAAGCTAGAAAATCTTGATATCAACTTGACCTGACAGGGACATTAAAAGAAAAATTACAGGTCAATTTCACCCAAAAACGTAGATGCAAAACTTTCAAACAACATGTTATCAAATCATATCCAGCAATACATAAAAAAGATAATATGCTATGACTAACTTGGTTTTATTTTAAGAATACAAGCTTGGTGTAATATATGAAAGCCAATCAATGTAATTCATCACAGTAATAGAATAAAGAAGAAAACTCATATAACCTAAAAAGATGCACAAAACACTTTTGAAAAAATGTATTATACATTCATTATGGAAAAATGTAGAAAACAATGACTCGAAGAGAACTCCCTTAACTCTGAAAAAATAATTTTAAAAAATGCATCAACTTTAATGATATTGATCCCAGTATCAAGTCAAGAGGTCCAGTAGAATTCCTTCTAGTCAATATCATTCTGAAGGTGAAAGCCAGTAAATTAAGGCATGAATGGACAAATAAAAGATGAGATGGAAAAAAATAAAATAAAATTCACTATTTACAGATAATGGTTGCATTTCCACATAAAATTTAAAATACACTTGTGAAGTTCCAGAAAATACTTGTTGGGATAAGATTGCATTAATTCTTTACATCAGTTTGGAAAAAATCAGTGGCTTTACAATACTGAGTGTTTCAATCTATGAAATGTTTTCTCTCTCCATTTATTTGGATCATATTTTATTAGTTCTGTTAACTCTTACTTTGCATATTTTGAGGGCATAATTTTAGATAGATATAAATATTTTTCTGGGAACTTGAAGTTATAATTTTGAAGTCTTTCTCTGTATCCCTAATAATGCTTTCTCATAATAGTCTAATTTCTCTGGTATTAATCTAGCTATATCAGTTTTTCTTTTGCTTAGTATTTGTAGGGTCTTTTTTTTCTTTTCAAATTTTTTGTATCTTTATGTTTTAGATGTCCCTTGTAATAGCATAAGGTTGTAATTTTCTTTATCTAGTCTGATCTATTTTTATTATAATTGAAGAACTTAGTCCATTTATATCTAATATAATTGCTGATATATTTGAATTGAAATCTACCATTTTTTAGAATGCATTCTATTTACCCTGCTTGTTCTATATTCCTATTTCTTTTCTTTTATTCTCCAGCACTACTGAGATTTAATTGACATATAAGATTGTGTAAGTTTGTTATACAGCATGATTATTTGATATATGTATATATTGAGAAATGATTACCACAATTAGGTTAGTTCACACATCCATTGCAAACCATATATCTGATAATGAGTTACTATCCAAAATATATAAAGAACGTATACAACTCAATAGCAAAAAAACAAATAGTCCGATTGAAAAATGGGCAAAGGACCTGGATAGACATTTATCCAAAGAAGACACGCAAATGGCCAATAGGTACATGAAAAGGTGCTCAACATCATTAATCATCAGGGAAATGCAAATCAAAACCACAATGAGATATCAGCTCATACCTGTTAAATGGCTATTATCAAAAAGATAAGAGATAACAAGTGTTGGCAAGGATATGGATAAAAGGGAACCCCTCTATACTGTTGGTGTGAATGTAAATTGGTACAGCCACTATGGAAAACAGTATGGAGGTTCCTCAAAAAATTAAAAATAGAGCTATTCGACTTCTGGGTATTTATCTGAAGGAAACAAAAACACTAACTCAAAAAGATATATGCACCTGCCTGTTCATTGCAGCATTATTTACAATAGCCAAGACATGGAAACAACCTAAGTGTCCATCAATGGATGAATAGATAAAGAAAATGTAGTGTGTATATATATATATATACACACACACACACAATGGAATATTATTCAACCACAAAAAAAGACTGAAATCCTGCCATTTGAGATAACATGGATGGACCATGAAGGCATTACACTAAGTGAAAATAAGTCAGAGAAAGACAAATACCATATGATTTCACTTATATGTGGAATCTAAAACAAAAAACAAAAACAAAAATACCCAAACTCATAGATACAGAAAACAGATTGGTGGTTGCCAGAAGTGGGGGATGGGAAATGGAGTGGTGGGTGAAATGGGTGAAGGGTCAAAAGGTACAAACTTCCACTTATAAAATGTATAAGTCCTGGGGATGTAATATACAGCATGGTGATTATAGTTAATAATACTGTATTGCATATTTGCAAGTTGCTAAGAGAGTAGATCTTAAAAGTTCTCATAACGAAAATATTTTTTTTAACTAGTTATGGTGACAGATGTTAACTAGACTTACTGTGGTGATCATTTTGCAGTATATACAAATATCGAATCATTATGTTGTACATCTGAAACTAATATAATGTTATGTGTCAATTATACCTCAATAAAAATAAAAGAAGAGGAGATTAGAACACAGACACACACAGACAGAAGACTATGTGAAGACACAGGGAAAAGATGGCCATCTACAAGCCAAGGAGAAAGGCCTTAGAAGGAACCATCCCTGCCAACACCTTGATATTGGAATTCTATCTCGCAGAACTGTGAGAAAATAAATGTCTGCTGTTAAAGTCAAAAAAAAAAGATAGCCCTACTACTTTTTCCTTAAGGTAGGTATCAATCTACTGGAAGAATTTAAGGCTATGCCACAACTCACATACTATTAGTGTTAATTGCCAGCCTTCTAACCAGCAAATAATGTAGCCCTTAAAATTAGTACAATTGAAATTCTGATCCAGGAGTAGTAGGCCTGTTGAGAGACTGAGAGGCAATAAATTCAGTTCAGGGACATTTTCTGCATATAAAATGACCCTCAGTGTTGACCCTGAAATGAATTCAAGTTGAAAATTGATTGGGGAAAAATCGGTTGGGATAGTTATAACATATTTATTCATGATTTGATAGTTACGAAGAAATTAGAGGCTGTTTTTCTCATCACTATTATCTCTAAAATGACAAATTCCCATAAATGTTCTAGAACTAAGCAGGGTGGCCCCAAAGTAGGACTCAGGTGGTTTGAGATTCACCGTGTGTCAATGTTAGTTTTCTGTGCCTTGCATCTTAAGTCCTCATCTGTGGAATATAACTGTCAGAAGAATCTCAGCACAAAAATTGCTCTGGAGATTCTGGGAGGAAGTATGGCTTTTTCCAACAGTTTGGGATTCCTAGTGAAATCACCTTACCGACCTGGCCATGAATGTCCATGGGCGGAGTGGATGAGAAGGGGGTGGTCAAAGAGACTTTCTGAGTAAGAAAAAAGATCATGGAGGAATGCTCACCCTTTGTTTCCCTTGCAGCCCGTAAGAACAGGAAAAAATCTGTGGCAAAGCCGGGTTTTAAAAGAAGCTGAGATTACTTATCAGAAACTAAAATCAGTAAGGTTCCAGGATAACAAGGGAACTCAAGTACTTAGAAATTAGTAGATTGGTGTAAAATTTACAGTAGTACAGGTCAGAGATATTTGTATCTTTGTATCGCCTATGTCAGACATATAGGGAGCATTCAATAAATGTTTATGGAAAAGAGAGAGGGAGGAGAAAAAAGAAAAGGAAGGGTACCGTTTGTTTGTAAGGTTGCGTAAAAATTCCTCAAGCTAATTAAAGAAAGGGAATTTAAGGTAAAGATCACATTGGAGGTGAAGTGAAATCTGTTATTTGTCATCTGTGGGATATATATCTGGAAATGTATCTTTTCTGAGCAAAGGGCAGAAGTGCTTCAGTGAATGTGTATGTAACTGGAAATATAAAAGCTTCTCTCAGAACAAGTGTAGACAATTTATTGCCTTAAGAGTTTTGTTACTCTTTTGTGCTAGCATTATTTATAATATACGTGGGAGTCATCACTGAGACTGGCCTGGAAAGGGGTAGGATTAAAAGGATACTTACAATTCCCATTGGATGTCGATATATCAAATATTGTCCAAATCTATATTCCAACAAATCTAAATTTAAAGTGTCTTCAGAGTTTTCAATTGTCAGGTTTGTTAGGAATGGGAGTGACTCTGGCAACCTAGCAATATTATATCACTTTCATGAGTTTTTCCCAAAAGATTGGTACAAATATAGCTATGGGTGTCACCCTGAACAATTGAAATCATCGTTACTGGGCTGTATTATTACTTGACATTATTAAATGCAGTGAGTAAGTTGTTCATTAATGAAGCTGATAAACTCAGAGAAATGTTATGTGTTACTTTTCTTCTTAGATCTTAGATCTGTTTTAAGATCTTAGATCTTAAAAACATGGCTCCTAGAGTCCACATTCCACTCATATGGGATCCCTAATTCATGCAAACGAGATAAAAAAGTATTTAAAAACTGCTGGACATTTTAGGATATGATGATTACCAAACAAGAAAAAGTAAATTCCAAGCAGACAATAGAAACATATTGCAGGTTCTAATTATTTTTTTAGAACATTTTATCTACATATACTAGAATCATGTAATGGACACATTTAATTCATATGGTTGGCTCCTTACCTCTTTCAAAATAGATTTGACTGAATGATTTGGTCACTGTGAGAACCGTGGTCCATATGCCTCTCTGTGGCTACCTGTCATGATCTGTGGTGGACAGAGACGACTTGCCATCAGTCTTTTCTTGACTCCAAAAGCAGAAGGTGGTGAGGCCTGGGATGGGAGAGAAGGATGTTGGCAAGAGCAAGGCAGAGTTCCAATTTTTAAAAGACTCAATTATTTTATCATTTTTAAGTATACTTTTTTAATTCAAACATTATAACATTAATAGTAACATTAAGAAAATTCTACATCTCATAAGCTTATAGTTTCGTGAATGTTCACAAACTGAACAAACCCAAGCAGAAAGACCTATCTCAATAAACAGGATATTACCAGCACTCCAGGAAATCCTCTTTATGCCCCCTTCTAGTCTCTATTTGTCCCTCCCTGTCAGGGTAACCATTATCATGAGTTCTCACACCATATAGTAGTTTCACCTGTATTTGTATGTTATAAAAACAAAATCATACAATATACATTCTTTTGTATCTGCTTTTTTTCTCACTTATTATGTTTGTGGGACTCATCCATGTTATTGCATGCTGTAGTTCATTCATTCATATTGCTATATAGTAATCCATTGTGTGTATATAACACCTTTTATATATCCATTCTATTTACGTTATTTCCAGCTTTTGGCTATTACAGGTAGTGTTGCTGTGAACATAATTGTGAGAGTCTTTTGTGAACGTATGTGCACATTTTAGGGGTATATGTAGCTAGGAGTAGGATTATTGGATCATAGATTGTGTTTATGTTCCTTTTTAATAGATACTATCAAACATCTTTTCAAAGGGGTTGTATAGGTCTCCAGTTTTTGACAGAGAATCTTCTGTAGCTATGCTATAGGCAGATGGAGACCCAAATAGAGGCTGAGGTCTAAGATTTGTTGAACGTCTTTGTGGGCCTCAGGATCAGAAATTCATGTATCAAAGCCAGCTATCCGATTGGAAAGTACTGTGGGGGGATAGGGCTCAACTTGAGAAACACTATGGAAATCTAATAGAAGACATGAGGCAACTGCATCCTAAATCTCATAGCAGTGACAATGACACAAGCTACCAAGGGGAATTCCAGTGGTCAGCATCTTGGCTTAATTAGCTGTGTGATGTATTAACTGGTTCAACTACTGTGCAGACCTAGGCCCAAGCCTGCCCTAGGGATGTCAGAGAGCTAATTTCCTATTTCATGCCGGCATAGCTCTATGTGACTCGAGCAGCTCAGTAACCGTCACCGTAAGCACACCAGGCACTTCCACTTCTAGGAGTCCAAACTAAATTAACCTCATTCCCTGAGAAAGAAGCAGGTTCTCTCTACGTCTGTCTCAGACTTTGTTCTTCATATCCTTCCCACAATATTGGCTGTGAGAACATCCATTTCTTTTTAGGTAAACCACCCACTCGGGAGTGGTCTGGTTAGTTTACAGCCTGACAAAGCAATTATACAAGTCTTTACAAGTACATTTCTCAAAATCTGGGTTATTTAATCTCATCCTTGTTGTACTATAAAAATGTGTTAGTGAGTTTAATTTTGAAATCAATAGACAATAAGGTAAGTAGAAAATCGTCTGTATTCTTTCATTTATAATTTACTCCCTACTAACTTTTGTTAACTTGAAGGGAGAGTAAACTGAGTCTGAGATATTTAGGTGATGAGGGATCTACACTTTCTTCAAATTAAGGAAAGATGCACTCTTCATGTAGAGTAGCGGGATTGATGATATATACAGTGTTTGTACATACTTACTCTCCTCTCTCTGCTCTGTCTTTGGCAGAGGAGGAGAGGCCAAAATACTTCCCTCTCCCACATATATGGCTCTTTTCTACAGCAGGATTCATATATTATAAGGAAAACTTCCCTTGTCACTAGGAAAGCTGGGGTGCAATTATCATTTCTGTCAGCCTTTTATCAGCCTAAGTACTCCCATACTGGGAATGTGACATTTAAGGAACAAAGAAGGAGGTGATAGTTGGAAGACTCAGATTCCTCATTTGAGTAGCATAACTAGTGGTTTATATATGGGCTTTGGCATTAGGAAGCTCTTGGTTATAATTGGTGTTAAGCCTGGCTCTGCCAGTTGCTGGTTGAATAAGTTGAGTAACTTCTTTAACTAGTTGAGTAACTAACTGTGTAAGGCAAGTTACTTACTTCTGAGTTTTCTTTCCTTAGCTGAGAGAATTCAATATGATTATGCTCATCAAGTGGTTATACCAAGTGATATACCAAGATGGTGGCGGTGAAGTGGTCTGCCCCAGATGCAGTTGCGTGGGTGGAGACATTGCCTGAGGAGAATTTAAAAAAATAATAACACTTACTAAAAGTTGGATTATAATTTATCACTATGAGCCATCGATTTTAAACTATTTCAGTAATAAAGTACTCCACCCTGCCAGATAACCCATTTTCATCATTTCTACCTTGGTATACCACTGAGTAGTTAGAAGATATCAATCTCTTTTATAAGAGATATTAATATGTGCATATATTTTCTTGGAAGGACAAGTAGATTGGATGATAAGACAATCTCAGCACTCCCATCATGTCAGCTATCTGTATGGGTATATAGAAATAAGGTTACAGAAAACCTTTTTTCATTTTATGTGAGGACACAGAGTACAGCTGTGGATTAACTCCTGAGCATTGGTCCATTCAAAAACTCTATAGAATAATTTAATGGTCAAAATAAATTCGATTTAAAATTATCTTTTCATAAAAACAATGTGATGTCAATAATTACAATATTCCAAATCTTTCTTCCAAAGGAATAACATTGTTCATCTTCAACATTCTACTGAGGACAGAGGGATTTGTGTACCTCACAGAAAAATAACCCAATCAGCTAAAGAAGACGTGTTCACTATTAAGCAATTAAAATAAGTATTTGCTGACAGTAACTTTATGTCTTCCTTTCAGAATGTGATTCAAAGGCATAATTAGCTCTGGAAGGAAGCAATGCAGTTATTACTCAAAAGAGTTCTCACATTAATCTTTATTAGATGAAATATTCCTTCTATCCTTGCTTTTCACCCTGTAGATAGAATGGATTCCAATAGAGCTTAATTCCTAACATTCCTTCCTTTCATTTCCGTGGATCTGGATTGGGATTGAATAGGTGCTGATGTTCATGGTTTTTCTTCTCTTGAGAAAGTGTAACTTTTGCTGACTAATTTATTGGCAAGTCCACTGTACCTACACGAATTACATGAATGGATAAAAACACCCATTTAGTTGGTGCTTTTTCCTTCCTTTGGTTGTATGTGCAATCAATTACGTAAAGACTAAAAATTCCAATACCAAATGAAAAATCAAAAGTAATTTACACTTTTTTGAGTAGACTCTTTTTCCTCTAGGCACCAAAGCACTGATATTACTCCTGCACTGTGCTGATGTGACATTATGTTTTCTAAACCTAAGTCGCTGTCTGATGGTTCACTTGAAGACACAGGTGTTAGACTTTATTCTTCTTGATAACAGCAAAATGCAAACGATTTAAAATCTCCAATGGATATTTGATTTTGAGAAATGAGAACTTCCAAGTTTTGTGCAGATATAGCTATTTTGATAATCCTTATTCATGTTATCAGAGGTTATTTTTACTTTCTAACATTCAGTCATTGGGCCCTTTGAGCCAAAAGTTATCTATTTTTCTTTCCTTTGAAAGAAAAAAAAATCCCCAAATTTGACACCAGCCTCAACACTTCAATGATAATTTTAGCTGCTTCACTGCATTCCCACAGATGCAGGCATTAGGGGCTGCAGACCCTCTCTTCCTGCCTTAGTCAGGTGGCTAAATGCCTATTAGACTTTGCAGTAAACCACACCACTAGAGGAGTGAGAATCTGAACTAGCTTCCCTGTTGTCAGCTAGTCTCACACATTTATTTCAGAGTGAAAATATGTCACTACTTTCCCATTTAATTCAATTTTTGATATCATTCTCTGTTTCCAGAGCAGAGATTTATTTTTATCTTTGGAATATTCTAACACAGAAGGAACAAAACCTTTTGAATCAAGAGTTTTTATTGTAACTCTCAACTGCTGGAATAAAATATTTTATAAGTGCACAATTAGACTAAACCTCATCAATATATTTGAAACAAAAGCTACAGTTTCCATGATATGTCTCCCCCTAAAGTTTCCTTACTGATCTAGTAAGGATATAAGCAACAAGAACAAAATAACTTTAACTTTCTATTTTTTCTTCATATTAGTTTCAAGAAAGAATGGAAGAAGTGGAGCCAGTCATCTGATAAATGATAGTTTCTCAGAGGGAAAGCCTTAATGTTTGTGCTCATAGATGCTATTGCTATCTGAGTGAAGGGAAAATACAGCAGTGTTTTTGTTCTGACATTGTGCATCCAGGATGACTATGAGAATGGTAAGAATGTAAGAATTTTACTCTTATCTGTTTCCTACAAAATCTGAAAGTAAAACTAGAGGACACAGTGCATAGATACCAGATTATATTTTAGGGCATCAGGCATCCAAGAAAGCAACACACTTCTTTAGTTTTCTTTTATTCTATTTGATTTTACAAGAAAAAAGAAGATTTTCCTTTATTTTCTTTTTGCTCTACCCAGAACAGCTGCTCTACAAGTGTGTATTAGTTATTGGTTTTTGTGTAACAGATTGCCACAAACTCAGCAGCTCGAAATATCATGCATGTCTTCCCTCACAAGTTCTATGGGTCAGGACCTAGGCATGGCTTCACTGGGCTCTCTGCTCAGCATGTCACAAGGCTGCCATCAATGTGTTGCCCAGAGCTGATGTCTCATCTGAAGGCTTTACTAGGGAAGGATCCATTTTCGATCTCATATGTCAGAATTCAGTTTCTCATCAGTTGTTGGACTGAAGGCCTCAGTTCCCATCTAACTGTTGACTAGTGGCTACCCATAGTTACTTGCCATATGGCAGCTTGCTTCATCAAAGTGTGCAAGCCAAAAGAATCAACAGAGAGCATCTCCTAGCAATAGGGAAGTCACATTCTCATATAACCTAATCATGGAAGAGATATCCCTTCAACATTGTTACATCTACTGGTTAGAAGCAAGTTGCTCGAGGGGAGGGAACTACACAAAGCTATAGCTACCAGGAGGCAGGGATCATTGAGGGTCTCTTTAGAAATAGCCTACCACAAAGGAATTCTCTGTTTATTATTCCATCCATCCATCCATCCACCTTGCTTTCATTCATTAGTCCAACCAATATTGATTTTAGGCACTACTGGAATTAGCCAGGATTCAATAGTGAAAGGAAAAAAAAATTCCTGTACTCATGGAGCTGACATTGTAGTAGGAGTTATAGAGAGTAAGGTAATAAGCCAATAAATAATTGACATAGTTACAAGTAGATAAAAGGGCCATGAAGATAAGACAGAAAAAATGATAGAGGTATAGAAATGCCATATTTTATGGGATATGAGGTAAGATTCTCTTAAGAAGAGAATCTTGAAATTGAAATTTGAACAGACATGAATATCTGAGAGTAGGGCATTCCAGGCAGAGGGAAAAGTAAACGTGAGGTTCCTGGGATAGGAGTTAATTTGGTGTGTTCTAGAAATAACAAGAAGCTAGTGTGGGTAGAGGGAAATGAACGAGGCGGAGATGAAATCATAAAATTGTCCAAGGCCCAGGTCTCAAAGGGCATGGAAAGAAGTTTAAATTTATTCTAAATGTAATGGGAAGCCATTGGAGAGTTTTGTATTAGAGAAAGTACTAACTAGGGTAATTCTAGCTATTGTTACAAACAAATCCAAAAATATACAAAGGCACAAAAGCAATATAGGATTATTTCCCTTTTATATCAAACACAGTACATGTATTCCTGGTCAGTGGATAACTCTGCCTCAGAGAGTGGTTCAGAGACCCAGCCTTATTCCATCTGGAGGCAAGTTGCATGTTTGCTGCATCAAGCTAGCAGAAGGGGAAGGATAATTGGGAATCGTACTTGGAAGGGTTTGAGGTTAGACTTGGCAGTGGTAAATATCACTTCCCCTCACATTTCATTGGCTAAAGAGGAGTTATATGACCAAACCTAACTGTATAATGTACTCTAGTTTTGAAAGCAAGAAGAAGAAAAGCTAGATGTTTGAACAACTAGCTATTCTCTGCTACGGAGCATGAGGTAACTTTGAAAAGCTCGTGTTAGCCTTCATGTGGACAATAAACTGCAGAAGGAAAGAGTAGAAGCTAGAAGTCCAGTTAGATGACTATTAAAGTAGAGCAGCCAGAAAATGCTGGTTCCTTGGACTAGAGAGATATAAGTGGAGGTGGAGAGACACTGTTGGACTCAGGATAGATTGTGAAGATAGGGTCAACAAGAGTTGCTGATGGATTAGACATGGGATGACGAGAAAAGAGAAAAATCAAAGATGACTATCAAGTTTTGGCATTAGCAAGTGGGAAGGATAGTGCCAGTTCCTGAAATGAGGAAGTCATGGGGATGGGCAGATTTGTGGTTCAGGTGTGAGAAATCGAGAATTCTCTTTTTAAACTTCCTACCAGATATTTAAATATAAAGTAAGTAGTTATATAACTGAGTTTGGAACCCAGAGAAGAATGATAAACATATGGAGGTCATCAGTATATATATAATGTTTAAAGTCATTGAATTGGTTGAGATTATTTAGATAGAGAATAAACATTTTAGGATTAAGTTTTAGGACACTCTAACATTAAGAGAAAGAGGAGTCATCAAAGATAGTCAGTGAATATGGAAACTTCCACCTGAACTTGATATTCTTGAGGCCACATGAAGAAAGTTTTTCAAGAAGGAAAACGTGTTCCCTATGTCAAATATTACTGTATTGGGAGGATCAGAAAAATCGAGGCGAAGTGATCACTGCATTTGGCAAGATGCCGTCATTGTGACTACCACAAAAGGAAGTTCAATGTAGTGGCGGGATCAGTGTTAAAGAGAAAATTTGGGATCAGGAAGTGAAGACAGTGAGTATCTGCAGCCAGCTCTTTCAGAGATTCTTGCTGCAAAGAAGAGCAGCTGATAAAATGTATGAGGGCATCAGAGAGACTTTTAAAAAAATAGCAAGTGCTATAGCATGTTTGTATGTTATTAGAAAAGGTCTTGCAAAGAGGAGCGGGATTATAATGTGGGAGGGAGAGGAAACACATTTGTTGAGTAGGTGAGAGAGAGTGGGACCCAGTGCATATTTTGCAGAATTGGCCTCAGAAAAGGAGCATGGACAGGTCAAAAATTGAAATAGTAGGTAGGCGGAGTCTATGGCTTCAGATCTCTATTGGTTATAGATGTAACACTGGGAAAGGAAGTCTTTTTCTTCTGGTAGTGCTATTTCTTTTCAGGTAAGTAAGAAGAGAAGTCAACAGCAAAGAGTGAGGAGGGACTGTTACATATTTGAGAAGAGGAAAAGTTCCTTGTTAGTGAAGAAACTTCTAGACTATGTAAGAATGCTCCAAGTACTGACTTCTTTAGGATGTTATTAGTTATTGCTAAAAATCTGCACACTCTCCCTTAGTATCATACATTAATTACTGGCAACTTGGGACAGAGGACTTGAATGGATGGGCTTTTGAAGGCCCATTTGGACTGAAGATTTCATTATCCAATTTTTCATTTTTGCACCAACTCTTGCATTCTGCAAAAATTCAACAAGAATTTTTTGAGTTCAAATTGTATGAAGACATAGCTTCTGCCCTCAGGGGGCTTAAAATCCTGATTCATTTCATTAATGGAGGTGAAATGATCTCTATTTCAGAGTTTTAAAAAATACTGAAAACAAATTGGTGCCTGCTATGATCTGAATGTATACCCTAAAATTCATATGTTGAAATTGTAATGCTCAATGTGATGGTATTAGGGGGTGCAGCCTTTCGGAGGTGGTTAGGTCATGAGGGTGGGGCCCTCATGAATAGGATTAGTACCCTTATGAAAAAGACGACAGAGAGATCCTTTGTCCCCCTCCTCTCTCTCCTTACATTGAAACAGCCAGAATTCTTGAAAGAATTGTCTATACCTACTTTCTTCACTTCTCTACTTCCAGCTCACATGTAAACCACTTTAACCTGCATTCTCTTCTCCAAACTCTGCCAGAGTGGCTCTCATTGAAGTCAGCATCTTAAAATTCTATAGACATTATTTAATCTTCATCTCATTTGACCTCCCAGGGGCATGCGACATGGTTGGTGACTCCTTTCTGTAATACTCTCTTCCTTTGAATTCTGTGCATCCACTCTGGGTTTTTTCCATTCTGTTCTCCATACTGCATCCACACACAGATACTTAAAACCTGCAAATGTTTTTTCTTTGTCACATTTCTATTTACATAGTGACTAATTCATCTGCTCAGCCTGCGAGGCTTTATGTGACTGCACCCCGTCAACGTCTCTGCCTTCATTATGGAACTCTCTCCTCGTCACTCTGTAGTCGTCCATCTGTTCCTTGCCCACGTCATGAGGGCTCCCGAGACAGGGCTTGTAATCATGCTGCTCCTCTGTCTAGTACTTTCTTCTTCTTATTCCCACTTCCCGTCTTTGTCTCATTAATGGCTGCTCACTCTTCTCAAAGTACCGCTTTTTCAGGAATCTCTTCCCTGATTGCCCACTCTGGTTTGTTTATTTATTGCATACTCCTATGGGATGGTATTCCTAAGATCATTAGCATGATCATTACGTTAATTGTGTTTCTCATCCCCAAGACTCTAAGGCACTTAAGTTTTTGCTCACCATGTAATCTCCAATGTTGAATACAGTGCCTGCTTCATAGCAAAAACTCAAAAATTTGTTGGCTAAATGCCCACAACAATGCCATTGTAAAATGTAGCTTATCTTCCAGTTGTGACTTTCAGATACGGTTTTCTTATTATATGCCATCTGACACTAACAGAAAAGGCAAGCTTGGATGTTAGGGCCTATAGCTGAGCATTGAATTTTCTTGATAACTTTAAACATGGAAGCCTGACAGTGTTTACAGTTACTCCTTTAAATTTCTGACTCTAATCCTCAAGAGATATGAGCAGTACCTAAGAGAAAAGAATGAATGATAATGAAGAGTCCACACGTCTCTAAAGCTGTACATAATGTTCATGATCTTCTCTTAAAGCAGGCCTGTTGGTCTTTTCACCCATTAACTACTTGACCATCCTTTCTTGTTTTCCACGATCCAGACAGGTGGAGCTTAGTGGCAATAAGAACTTCAAGCTGTGATGAAGATCCAGTCAGTATATATGAATGTACTCTGTTCCTTATGTCTTCCTTGTATATCTCCTAGCATTAAGGACTCAGGCAGGCACAGGAAAGATAAAAACTCAGGAAAAGGACAATTATGGTATTGTATCAGAACAATATGTACACACATACACACAAATTCAATTTAATTAGAGATTAATTAAATTAATTAATTTAATTAGCAGACATTATGGATCTGCTATTATCTAAAGCATTTTAAAAGGTAAAGTTTTACAGCTCTTATTTCTCTTCTTTGAAACAGGAGCTGTGTCGATTTTTTTCAGCATTGAATCCCGGGTACTTTGCACAGTACCTGGAACAGAGCAGGTGCCCCTTAAATATTTGTTGAAGGAATGAAAGATGTACTTACTATGCCACAAGATCTGTGCTAAGAGTTTTACAGGGACTGTCATGCTTAATACTATCAACAACTCTACTATTACTAATGTGCCTGTTATGAGTTTATTGCCTCTCAGCTCCAAATTCAACCTTAATTTCCGCCCTGTGAAAATGGATCTGGGCCCTTTAAATATTTTTCCCTTGCCAGCTGGGACGATGTTAAGGTTTGTCAGTAGGGGGCACTGGAAAAACATTGCAAGAGAAAGGGGTTTTCCATCCTGATTCCAGTGTGCTCACTAGGCAGGTTCCTGAAGCATGTTTGTCTTCTCCAGCACCTGGTGGCCATCAGGGTCCCCTGGCTTTCCCTTGGTGCAGTTTTATAGTGGAGTGTCCTCATTGAGAGAAGTATTTGTGATCAGGTTTCCTTGGAATCCTAAAGGGTAAGCTTTTGGTAAATTGCAGAGGGTGGATTTTCAGCAAGTTCCACTAGTGAGGGACCACAGCAACCTCTCTGCCATCCAGTGAGCCATGGTTGTGTCCTCTCTAATGAGGTCTGGATCTCAGCCTGGGGCAGCTGCTTTCTTGGGTGCTCAATCTCAGCCTGAAGTCTGTTTCTTGTAACTGCTATCCCTATGTTCTTTAGAGTCCTTATGCTTTTTATTAGCCATTTCTTCCTTACTCCAATCCCCTACCATAATCAATTCTTTATTTTAAACTTTTCCTATTCATTGGACACTAACTGATAGAATTATCTCCATTTTAAAAATAAAACTGATGTCAAGAAACAGTATAAATCTGTGCAAGTTCACAGAGCTAGAAGCAAAGAACTGAGATTTGAAACCAAGCAGTGTGAATTCAGTGACTAGGCACCTAATCGCTATGCTTTATAAACTGCCTCTTACGTGTAAATATAATGAATATATTACGTTCCATGAAGTTACCAAATGTGTGATATGAAGTGCCTTTTTTTATTTGTTCTTAACTTGGGAGTGACATATAAACCATTATGCATACATACTAGAACTTTTTGATTCCATAGCTTTCCATCACTTATCATATTCTGTACTGCTCACTCACTGTGATTCTACGATTCTTTATCTTTTTAATGGAAAGGTATTATTAAATCATTTAAAAGCTTTACTTAGTTATCAAACCCCTCAATCATGTTCATTTCTCCACCTAAGTCATTTCTAGTTTTATTGTATAAATATATTTTTGTGGGAAAATTTCTGTGTGTGTATTAATTTCTGTGCATGTATTACCCAGTTATACAGGTTGCATGTAACCTTTTGAGTATTTCCTCAAACCATACTTAGAATTAACTATACTACCAGGTCACCAATGGTAAAATCTTGGAACATAAATAATATGCTAATCATGACTTTTTGATACTTTATTATCATTCTGCATGTAGTATAAGGTAAAAAAAAAAAGCTAAATATTTAAAGAAATCAGAATGAAAGGATGGAAACTCTGATTAATTAGAGGTGATGGTTAATGAGAGACAGAGCGAGAGAATGATCTCTCCATGTTAGGAATGGATAGTTTTGATTTCATCCTCAACCTTTCTGGAATTGTTTACTTGATAAGGTAAAAACTCCATGAGAATTCGGGCTTTCTCTATTTCCTAATTTACATTGTTCTTTATCTTTGGTTTCTCAGACACTGAAGAAAAATTAAGTTTATAAGTCAATTATCTCTTCCACTCTCAAAAAACAAACACACACAAAAAATCAACAGTTTCAGTCCTGTAATTTGGAACTTTGC
This sequence comes from Diceros bicornis minor, assembly GCF_020826845.1. Taxonomy (NCBI): domain Eukaryota; kingdom Metazoa; phylum Chordata; class Mammalia; order Perissodactyla; family Rhinocerotidae; genus Diceros; species Diceros bicornis. The sequence goes on from NC_080740.1 coordinate 33,331,901, forward strand.
ATACCTCCTCTGGAAACTAACAGTTTTTTTTTTTTTCCAACCAAAACCAAAATAATTTACTTGTTTGAAGAGAAATGATTGAATTCCAAACTTTACCATAGAAGAGTGTGAATGAGTAAGCAGTGTTCCCACCTGATAGCCAAGCAAACACAGCATCTTCTAGTGTGTCACTTGGCTCTGCAATCCCTTATTGTTACCATCATTATATCTCCAGTGTGACAGCTTTGGTTTTCTGAAAAGGATTTAATTGGTTTAAAAAATATCCCCTGTCCATTTCGAAGGAGCAAGCTGCCTGTTTTGTTCTTTCTCTCAGGGGGGAAGGATGAAAGTCCAAGTAAGAGTGCTCTAGGAGCTATTTTGAGGGCCCTGTGGAGTGGAGATGCCTCTTTTGACCTTTTCATCAGTCTTTTCATTCCCCAATAGAAAGATTCCACAAAGACAATCTGGGAAGCTTAAGTAAAGCAGAACTGAGTTCCTATGGTTAGTTATGTGCGATACCAGAAACAGAATTCCATAATAAGTAGATCGTCTTGTTTGTAATATTTTTTTTTTTTTTTTTTGTGAGGAGATCAGCCCTGTGCTAACATCTGCCAATCCTCCTCTTTTTTTTTTTTTGCTGAGGAAGACGGCCCTGGGCTAACATCTGTGCCCATCTTCCTCCACTTTATATGGGACGCCGCCACAGCATGGCTTGCCAAGCAGTGCGTCGGTGTGCGCCCGGGATCCGGGCCAGCGAACCCCGGGCCGCCGCAGCGGAGCCCGCGCACTCAACCGCTTGTGCCACCGGGCCGGCCCCTGTTTGTAATATTTTTGAATATAGTTTTAAAAATCTCTTGGTGGTTGCGTTTATTTTTTATTGTGTGTGAGTGTGTGTGTGTGTGTATTCCAAACATATGTTTATATATGGGTGTAAAATGTTCGTGTTATGCATTAGTTTATGCTTTCATAAACACAAAATGACTGTTTGAGGTGCTGCTTCAATCACGGGTCACCGATATACTGGTTATTTTGATTTTTTCTTAACTATGCCCAAAGGATATTGCTTTTATCCATTTTCCCATGAATAAACCCATGTTAGTGATGTGAGGGATTTTTTTTCCATTTTGCCTTCTTTCAGTTAATTTTAACTTCATTATTAAGATGAATTGTAATGATGTTTAAAACCCCAGGGGCAAACGGGCTTCATTTGATTTCTTCTGGTAGATGAAAAAAAACTGTTAGCAGTTCCAATCTTCTGTGAAATGTGCCCTGTGGTTTGTGCTTACATTTTTAATGTGCCTTTCAAATAGAATTGATTTGGTTCTTTCTTTTAAAATATAAAACAATAAATATTTTATAAGGTAAGGGATAAGTTTTTTCTTTTTAGGGGCATAAGCAACTAAAACAGTAAAAATAATCTCTCCATATTAACCAGTAGAATAAAAAAAAAAAAATGCCGTTTCTAATTAGTTTGAGCTTCCCAAAAATATTTACCTTAAGATGCCACTTGCTTGGCACGTGCTATCTCAGGAAGAGAATATTGTCTTGGCACTCCATGGAAGTCTGTCCCCTGCTCAGGCCTACTGGTCTTCCAAACAAAAAAGAAAGGATGCAAGTAACAAATACTATCTGGAATTTGCTCAAAAGAAAACCTATGATAGACGTATCAAGTGTCATGATTTCTGGTGAAGTTTCAGGCAACCTCACTAAAAAGTGACACATTGTCATGAATTATGTAGCTTTTTGTAATATAAACTTTATTAATGCAAAGAAGGTGGCCATTTTTTGCTAAGCTCCCTGTTCAGGCCTTGGGGACAGAGTCATCTGGATATGAGTCCCTGTCTTGCACAGAATGTGCCCTCTTCCATTCATTTACGTCACAAGCATTTACTGAGCACCTTTTCCGTGCCTTGTGCTGTAGGAGATAAAACCTTAGACGCTGACCTCAAGGAACTTCAAGTCTAATGGGAGAGATGGACAAGCGTGTATTGTTTATACTCATGGAAGACCAAAAAAGAGAAGCAGAAGAAGACAGTGCCGTGTGAAAAGAATATAAGAGCACCGCAGGATCTCTTAGGAGGGGAGCTCGACTTAAAGGCCGTTTCTTTTTTGAAAATGGCATTGAGTACAGAATGGGTGACTTTTTGCTTGGAAGTTATTTTTCTGTGATAGAGTTTAATCTCACTTATATTTTAGGGAACAGAGTCATTTTCAGTTGCTGCTTCCTTATCTGTTTTCTCTCGTTAGGGCTGTGGCTGCTGTGAACTAAAGGGGCCCCTCACCCACCCTTTTGGTAACAATCCTAAACCTGACTTGCCAGCCTAATTATTGGCAAATTGCTCTTGCTAGATCAATAGGCATGCTTTCAAGTCTAGTAAGAATGAAAAAAGTGTTCAAAGCTAAGATACTTTTAGTCCTACAGAGAGATTGATTTCCACGAGGTTCTGAATTACCTTAAAAAACTTGGAGGGGCCGGCCCTGTGGCTTAGCGGTTAAGTGCGCGCGCTCCGCTACTGGTGGCCCGGGTTCGGATCCCGGGAGTGCACCGAGGCACCCCTTCTCTGGCCATGCTGAGGCCGCGTCCCACATACAGCAACTAGAAAGATGTGCCACTATGACATACAACTATCTACTGGGGCTTTGGGGGAAAAAAGGAGGAGGATTGGCAATAGATGTTAGCTCAGAGCTGGTCTTCCTCAGCAAAAAGAGGAGGATTAGCACGGATGTTAGCTCAGGGCTGATCTCCCTCACAAAAAAAAAAAAACCTTGGAAATTCCAGCTAACATTTCAGGTTTGAGACTCACCATGATGAAGGAATGTTTTCTTGGATGCCCTCCCTTCTCCAGTTAATTTCTCAAGGTTGGAAACTCATTCATGCTTTTTCAGTAAATGTAACATCCTGATGCTATCAGCTTTTGCTATATTAAAAACAAATGAAACTCAGATGCTTAAAACAATAAATATTTATCATTTAGCATGATTCTGTAGGCTGGCTAGATGTTCTGGGCTGTGATAGGTTAGCTGGGGCTAGGATGACCTCACTCACATGTTTAGGAACTCAGCTGGGGAAGCTGCGCTGGCTGGGATCTCTCCATGCGGCTCCTCATTGGAGGCTGTATGGATCCCAGTAGCAAGCAAGACAGGGCAAGCCCCAATGCACACTTTTGAAGATTCTGCTTCTGGCATGTTGGTCAACATCCCATTAACTAAAGCAAGACATAAGACTAAGCTTAGATTCAAGAGTTGGAGAAAAAGACTACATCTCTTGATAGGACAAGTGACAAAGTCACATTGCAAAAGGCCATGCATACAAGGAGGTGTGAACAGATATGCCATTACCACTATACTTTGCTACACCAATTTACCCCTGAGAGGTCAGCAGGAGGTAGAGTGACAAGAGGAAGATATATGGGGATAGCCATTCTGTAGCAGACCTTAAAGGGCTCCAAGAGTAGATGGACTTCCCTGAATCTCACCTCCATTGCAAGTTTCATCATCTTGCAATTCATTACCTCTTGAAGGTTTTGCAAACTGCACTAGACTAGATGTTGACAGAGGCACTCATGGTCAAGAGGAAGGCTCCAAAACAAGAGTGGAGTCTGTTAAAGAAAAAAATGGCACCAGGCAAGATGAGTAGACAGAAGTTGATTTTATTTTGACACTATTGCCAGCAATAGGGCAGAGAGCCCAGAGCAAGTCTGGATACTTAGCTTCCCTGAAACAAAAGGCAGGGTGTTTTAAACCCTGGGAGTGGGCTAGTGGAAAAGTACTGGAGGACATTAGAGAGGAAGTTGATCAATGAGATTTCTTGAGAACACTTATTCCTGAGCTTGCAAATGTTTTTTCTTGGATTAAGCCACCTGTGTTTGTTAATTGGCACCCATGGAAATTGGACTCCTACCCTCCACAGACTGGGAGATAGGGGTGCTATCTCCTTCAATGTTTACGTTTCAAAAATGATTCCTCGGTCCTTGAGAAAAACATTTCCTGGGTTGTAAAGCTGGCAAGAGACTAGGAGAAGATTTACATTCATTTCAAAGGGGCAGAGAAAGAATTTACAATGACAAGTTTTCTAAAATAAATGCTCTAAGAAAAGAGAAGTCAGGGGCCTAGAGTCAGGAAGAAGCCTGTCTAAAATTTAGTCAAGCTGAGGGGATTGTTAAGACTATCTAGATCAAGCTGTCCAGGAACAAAACAACCTATTTTATACCTCTGCACAGGGCTGCCTGGGCTAAACATCCCCCTCACTGTAATGACTGTCTGAGAATATAGAATATTTTAACAAATTAAGCATTTTAATAAGTGTTCAAAAAGTTTCTAAGGAATTTAAGGGAAAAAAATCTCTGTTTCTTGTGTACAATTATTTTGTTTTCTATGCTATTTTCTAAAGAATAGTTGATGTCATCACTCTCTGTCAATTTCTCTTACCTGAATATTTCCCTGGGTCTCTACTATGGGTCTTTGACACAGTCGTGTATATACAGTATATGTATGTATAGTGAAGTATATGGGTATAAAAGGGTATCATTTACTGAAATCTCCATTAAAGGCTAGGTAGTTAACATGCATTCTATAGAAGAGGAAAACGAGGCTTAGCCATGTTAGATCTGTAGGGAAGGAAGATGATTCCTCTACCCTCTAGATCCTTCTGGCTGGTCTAAGAATTAAATTGACATGAGACAGAATAACAGGAGAAAATCAAAGAAGGCTTTGTAACACATATACATGGGAGAAACCCAGAAAAACTGAGAAACTCACCAGAATGACCAAAGCCACCAACTTAAATACCATCTTCAGCTAAAGACAAAGGAAGATGTTGGGGGTAGTGGTTTGGGACTTCAAAGGGGAGGAAGGCAATTCACATGGAAATGAAAAAGCAAATGATTGGTAGACAGAACTTTGATAAGAATGGGCTTAGCAAGGAACCTCACAGTCTACTGATACCCAGAGTTTTCTGTGGTGATGGCCTGCCCTGGGAACAGGCATTCTATCTTAAATTCTTTTAGGCAGTTAGGGGGAAGGTCAAAGTTTCTTTCAGAGTCTTTTGTTCTTGAAAATAATCAAGGCAAAGAGACACATTTTGGGGTGACCAATTCTGATCCCCCCTCAGATGATTTGCCCAAAGTTTTATAAATCAGTACAACAAAGATGGGATTTGGACCAGGTGTGTCTGACTGTAATAACTAGGCTCAAAACACTCTCCTAACAAGCCAGTCTCAGAGTTCCAGCTGCCCTAGGATAATCTGTGAGATGCCCAAACTCTGTCTTTAAATATTCTTTAGCTTCCTGTTTATGTCTCATTTCTCTCACACTATGGCATCCATCCTTCCAAAACAGTTACCCTCATACCAGCTGGCTCTCTGGATTATTAAAACCAGTTCTAAGGTAAGGTCCTGATGTTTGTCTTGCAAAGATATTGGATTAAGTATCCTTTTAAATAGGAAATGAAACATTGATGTCCCATGAAGGAAAATTTAATCACCAGTAAAGTGGGTGAAGAAAACGTTGTTTTTCTTTGCTTTCTTTTTGTTTTTTAACTAGTGAGGTGAGGAGGAAAGGGGAGAAGTTTCCCTATCCACAATGCCTAAAGACATAGCTCGTCATATCCAGCAGTGTGTAAAGGTACAGCCTTGATACACTAGGACAAGGAGCTCTATTGGAAATGTTCTCACACTCTAAGAAGTTTCATTACTATCAGTAGGAGAAGATCAGTTTTTTAACTTCCTTGAAGTGAGATTTCTTAATTTTCTCAAAAGTAAAAATGTTTCAAAAGTACTGTTTTGTTCTAGTAGAAGTTGATATCCCATTTAGTCTTAATGTTGTTAGTAGCAGGCCTCTTCTTAAAATTGTCCCTTAGGAAAAACAAAAGACCCTGAATAGTCAGAGGAATCCTGAGAAAAAAGAACAAAGTTGGAGGCATCACAATCCCTGACTTCAAAATATACTACAAAACTATAGTAATCAAAACAGCATTGTACTGGCAGAAAAACAGACACACAGATTGGCGGAACAAAATTGACAGTCCAGAAATAAATCCACACATCTATGGACAGCTAATCTTCGACAAAGGAAACAAGAACATACAATGGAGAATGAAATTCTTTTTTTTTTTTCTTTTGGGAGGAAGATCAGCCCTGAGCCAACATCCATGCCAATCCTACTCTCCTTTTGCTGAGGAAGACCAGCTCTGAGCCAACATCCATTGCCAATCCTCCTCCTTTTTTTTTCCCCAACACCCCAGTAGATAGCCGCATGCCACAGTTGCACATCCTTCTAGTCGCTGCACGTGGGACGTGGCCTCAGCATGGCCAGAGAAGCGGTGCATCTGCGCGCGCCCGGGATCCGAACCCGGGGCCGCCAGCAACGGAGCTCGCACACTCAACCGCTAAGCCATGGGCTGGCCCAGGAAAGTCTTTTTAATAAATGGTGTTGGGAAAACTGGACAGCTGCAGGAAAAGGATGAAAGTAGACCATTATCTTACACTATACACAAAAATTAACCCCAAATGGATTAAAGACTTGAATGTAAGACCTGAAACCATGAAACTTCTAGAAGAAAACATAGGCAGTACACTCTTTGACATCCATCTTAGCAGCATCTTTTCAAATACCATGTCTCACCAGGCAAAGGAAACAAAAGAAAAAATAAACAAATGGGACTAGATCAAACTAAAAAGCTTCTGCACAGCAAAGGAAACAATCAACAAAACGTAACAATTGGGAGAAGATATTTGCAAACCATATATCTGATAAGGGGTCAATATTGAAAACATATAAAGAACTCATACAACTTAGCAACAAGAAAACAAACAACCCATTAAAAAATGGACAAAAGATCTGAACATTCACTTTTCCAAAGAAGATATAGAGATGGCCAATAGGCACATGAGAAGATGTTCAACATCACTAATTATTAGGGAAATGCAAATCAAAACTACGACGAGATATCACCTCACGCCCATCAGAATGGCCATAATTAACAAGACAAGAAATAACAAATGTTGGAGAGGATGTGGAGAAAAGGGAAGTCTCATACACTGCTGGTGGGAGTGCAAACCGATGCAGCCACTATGGAAAACAGTATGGAGATTCCTCAAGAAGTTAAGACTAGACCTACCATAGGATCCAGCTATTCCACGTCTGGGTATTAAGAACACGAAAACACTAAGTCGAAAAGATATTTGTACCGCGATGTTCATGGTAGCATTGTTCACAATAGCCAATACTTGGAAACAACCTAAGTGCCCATCAATAGATACAGATAAAGAAGATGTGTTATATATTCACAATGGACTACTACTAGCTATGAAAAAAGATGAAATCTTGCCATCTGCGACAACATGGGTGGACGTTGAGGGTATTACGCTAAGTGAAATAAGTCAGATGGAGAAAGTGAAATACTGTATGATTTCACTCACAAGTAGAAGATAAAAACAACGGCAACAACAAACAAACACATAGATACAGAGATTAGATTGGTGGTTACCAGAGAGGAAGTGGGGAGGGAAGAGGGTGAAAGGGATGATAGGGCACAAGTGTATGGTGGCGGATGGTAATTAGTCTTTGGGTGATGAATATGATGTAGTCTACACAGAAACTGAAATATAATGATGTGCACTTGAAATTTATATAATGTTATAAACCAATGTTACCTCAATAAAAAAATAAATAAATAAAAATTAAAACATTAAATTAAAAAAAAAAACAAGAAAGTATCCCTGAAAAATAATAACTAGCCACCTCACCAGAAACTATGATAGAACATTTCCTTACCCTCTTAGAAATTCTGTTTTATGCCATTCCTGTTTTGGAACATACCACACAATTAACGGTTTTCTAGTTCCTGTAAATGGTGGAAAGAATGAGCAGTGAACAATGGATGTGAATATGACACTTGTCTGTTTCAAGAATGGTGAAGCTAAGATTTAATTTGATAGTTGGGACAGAGAAAGAAACAAAATCCTTTTCCCATCCTTTGATGACCCATATTTTATTTCTGAAAATGACCCACAAATAGTAGTCCCAGAAATGAGATAATAGAATGGTTCTGTTTTATAAACAGTGACATGTAGGAAGCACTATGTAGGAAAAACTACTATATGTAGCAAGAACTGGTGACTTCCTTCTAGTTTTTGGTTAAACCATTGAAGGCATTGCTGCCCAGGTGGCAGAGATATTGACTCTGCCCTAATTATCTCAATTGGCAAGTCTGTTTGGCTTCCAAGATGGTGGCCAGATACTGAATGCAGGCATCACTCTTCTTAGCTCAAATAGAGAAACATGCTTTCCAATACATTGTGGAAGGCAGAGGCCTGCAGACTTGCTGCCACTTTAGCTTCTCTCTTACTCTGAGTGTAATCACAAATCAAAGACCCCAGCTATAAATATTGTCAATCTGGCATTTTCCAGGATTAAATAAATAGTCCCCCCATTTGTGAAGATTCTGGTTATAATGAGCTGCAAATCATTCAACAGCTTTCCTTTGGAAAGCTTACAAGAGAGAGAAGCAGATTGAAAGATGCTATTTTTAGAGTTCCAGATAGGTTTTTCTCATTCAGCATGGAGGCTACAGTAACAAATGTGATTAGAAATGCTCCAGAGGAGAAAAAAGTGGCATTTGCTCATCTTTGGACATTTTAGAACTCAAATTCTGTATCTTGAAAGCTGCTGAATCCTCTCTAAATGGCCTTTGTGAGGGTATCATCAGGCAGGGGGAAATGAGGCAGGCACTCGTAAGTCATTATTTCTGCAAAATGTCTGCTCACATAATCCCTTTTGGTCAGGGTGCCATATCTCAGATTCACAGCACTCCATGGCAGGCGGGGCAATAAAGTGTCAACTGTTGGACAGGAGACTTGCTTCATATCTGATTACTTCAAAATAGCAAGTTGTAGAAAGCTGTTGCTGTGTCCAGTATGAATTAACTCCTGCTTGGGGTGTGTGGAGGTACAGAAAGTGGTATGAAATTGTGCTCTAGAAAACCCCAGGTATACAGGCTGGGACTAAGTGTATAACTTGAACAGCAATGTATCATTCTTATTAAGTTAGGAGAACTTCCCCAAATCCCCAACTAAAATGTTGATTGTTATGGACCATCATAACAACACAAGAGGGAGTTTCACTGAAAAACCAAGTATTTAATCTGCCAACACATTTATTTTACATTAGCTGCTAACACTTTTCTCCATCATACACAATCCATCTGAGTCAAGGAAATAACAGTGTAATTTGGGCTCAAAATTGTCATCAGGTCAGTAAACTGCCTGATTTACTGACAATACATGTCAAACAGTCACACATTAGGTGAAGGTGGGTGGGGAAACTTGTTTCTTTACTAACTAAAAATGCTATTCGCCAATACAAAGAAATGACCATTATAATTGGTTTTTCATTGTCTTTTATTGCATATAGTTTAATGTGTATGTCTTCTGCATCAATAGATGAAGATATTTAGCTGCTTGTGTGCAGACAAGGAAGCCTCCATTCTCTATAGGAGGGATTGGAGGACAAGTCTGAAGAATGGGACATAATCAGGTATCTGACCTAAAAAAAGGAAGTTAAGAAAGAGAATGAGTTCAGTTAGGTCTTCCAAGAGTTACAGGAGAATTCATTTCTGCAGCAATGGCTGAGATTGTAGCTGACATCTCTTTGCTGTGATCTATGCAGTAAAAAAACAGAAATGAAGAAGGACAGGGCTTCATTCCAACCCCTGTCTTTCTTCCACACATGCATACACCCACTGACATGCGACTACAATGCTTCTTGACATAGACAACACACCCCTTTATCAAATATAATATTTAACCAGAGAAAGGATATTATTTTGTAAGAACAATCTTATAAGATATAGGCTATATGACTCACCATTATCCAACTCTTTATTTTCTATCAAAGTAAGTCCCTTTGGGAAAGATATACTTAGAAAATCATGTTTTAAATTCCTGTGCAAACTTTTAAGTGACAAAGTTAATTTTACCCATGAGACTTATTTTATGAATGTGTTTTTATATACAAACATTTTCTAAATGTACTGGATTTAGCATGGCTGAGATACTATGACTATCATCTCAAAGAAATAGATTTGTCATGCAAAGCATTCTTTTGGGGTTGATGATTTTTAAATCTCTTTGCTTATTTCAAGGACTCTGTACACATTCCCTTTAGGATAACATGTTTTCTCTCTACCAAGAGGCTTATCCATATTTACATCCATCTGACAGATTTTCCTCCAATTCTTAAAAATAAGGGGCCTCTCTTCTTATCCCAGCTCACTTCATCTGTTCCCTTAAATCTATCTCCTTCCTCATAAGTGCAGATATGGTTCTATTTACTAATAATTCTCTTTTCTACATCATTAATCTATCTTCTGTGCTGGCTCATTTGCCTCACTTTTTAAGAAACTGAAGTATCTCTCACTCGCAAACTACCCTACCTTGACACCATGTCTCCCATCTGGCACTGTGTAGTCTCTCAACTCTCACCTCATGTAAATTTCTTTTACTCTATTCTTACTCTTCTTTTCCTATAATATTAACTGTATTCTATTCCTTCATTTACCTTTCACTCAATTCACTATGATTTGCTTTCAAGCTTCCCCACCTGGGGAACTACTCTTGGAGTTTATTAACTACCATCTAATTGCCAATTCCGGTGGACATTTTCCAACTTGCAGCTCACAGGCTTCTCATGTGCATGCTTGCCTACTCTATGTGCTTGGTGTTGTAACACTGTCTTCTCTCAGTTGCCTTTCTCTGTCTGTGACCTTTCATGCTTTTCTTCATTCTTTAAGTGTTGGTGAACCCCAGGCTTCTCACTTTTGCCCAATGCCCTCTTGTCATACATATTCTCTTTTAGCGGTATCATCTAGCTCTGGCCCTTTCCTCGATGACTACCAAAGCTTTGGGCTACACTTTCCTTCAAGTCTCCCCAGGTAAGCTTGCTGCACATTTGGGACATTTAGATGTCCCAAACACTCTTCAAACTCAATATGTTCCAAATTAAACTTATCAGTTCCCCCTACTAGAATTTAAACTCACTCTTCCACCAGTATTATTTTTTTTAGAAATTCAAAATTACCAAAATTTATAAAGATTAATTTAGCAATTGCTAATGTACCTGAGTGGCAGAAAGAGACTTTTTAGGTCCAAGTTCAGGGACAGGACAGTATCATCCCTGTTCCTAGCTTTATAGAAGAAGACTAGATCTGATTTCCTGCTATACCCAGATAGGTCCTACAACCACCGACTCTGGATAGATATTAAAACCCTAGCCCTTAGGGGCTGGACTGGTGGCGTAGTGGTTGCATGCTCCACTTTGGCGGCCTGGGGTTCACGGGTTCAGATCCTGGGCACAGACCTACACACCGCTCATCAAGCCGTGCTGTGGCGGCATCCAACATATAAAATAGTGGAAGATTGGCACAGATGTTAGCTCAGGGCCAATCTTCCTCACACACACACAAAAAAAACCCCTCAGCCTTTAATTGAGGAATATCTTATCCAGTTCTTTCTCTGTCTTAGCCGTCTGTTATCCTTTCCCTGAACTTCATGAACAACAATCTTTCTCCTGGAGATATTTTTTTTTAATTAAAATATAGTTACCCAGAATTTCTATGTATTTGAAGTGTATGAAGAACTGATGGAGAGTGGAGGGAGGTATTCTTTTATCTGTTTTGTCTTCAATTGCCAACTTACGTGGAAATACCAATAGGCATGCAGTGAATCACTGAGTTCCAGACAAACTCTTCCCTGCCTCCATTATATGGTAGTCATCCTACATTCTTATGGTAATCAGAATTAATCTTCAATTAGTAATCAGAGTAGTAACTGGCATGAAGTAGTCTATAGGCATAAAGAGCAAAAAATGACTAGCAGCAGCCATAACTTTGAAATATTGACTAATCCATTAATTTTACTTGCTAAAATCAACTTTATTAAAGAATAAATAATATTCAACAAATGAACCCCTTTTAGGTATGGAGTTCAATGAGTTTTGAACTCATTGGATTACCATACTAATCAAAATAAGGAGTGTTTTTACCACACCCCAAATTTCCCTTATGCTCTGTATTAGTTTGCTAGGGCTGCCATAACAAAGCACTACAAACTGGGTGGCTTAAACAACAGAAATTTATTGTCTTGAAGCTCTGGAGACTAGAAGTCTGAGACAAGGTGTCGGAAGTGTTGTTTCCTTCTGATGGTTATGAGGAAGAATCTGTTCCAGGTCTCCTAGCTTCTGTTGGCTTGCTGGCAATCTGGTGTTCCTTGGCTTGTAGATGCATCACCTGATCTCTGCCTCCATCTTCACATGGCATTCTCTCTGTGTGCTTGTCTGTCTCTGTGACCTAGTTTCCCTATTTTGTAAGGACATGGGTCATATTGGATTAGAACCTACCCTAATGGTTTCATCTTATCTTGACTACATTTGCAAAGACCCTATTTCCAAATAAGATCATGTTCGGAGGCACTAGGGGTTAAGACTTAAACATATCTTCCACCATCACTCTCCTTTCCCTGAGAGAATTCCCCAATACACCACGTGAAAAAGAATCCCTATTCAGTCTCTTCTTCTAGGAACATTTCTATTGGATTATATGACCAAACAAATTCAGAGGTGCTAGAATTAACATTGGGGAATATAGATACTGTGCAAAGTCTCTGGAAGCCCCTATAAGAGAGTCACAGTGCAGACTGCTAAGATTCTGGGAAAAGTAATATGTTCTGCAGTAGAGGATAACTTACTATTTGAAAAGCAACTTGTGGTGTGCTAATGTGCCCTGGTAGAGATAGAAAGTCTGATGTAGGGACCTTATGTAACTATGCCATCAGAGGTGGCCATCGTGTTCAGGATGTTAACAGATCTTCTGAGGTCCTAATGTCAGGCAGATGCAACAGGAATCCTTTTATAATAGAAATGTTCGAGAAAATTCAAGAAGCACAAGTAAATTACGTGAACAGGTAGTTCAAATTCCCCCATCACCTGTCTCAAAAAACATTTATCATTTCTCTGTGGTCTCCTTCAACAACCAACAGAGCTCAATATGTTACTGCTAGGCAAGAGTGAATCATCACTGCATTACAACCTTCCCAGAGGTGGGCATGAAGAAAAGTTATAAAGGGAAATCTTCCCAATGGGCAGAGCTGCAAGTTGTGTATTTGGATGCTCACGCTGTATGAATGAAGAATTGATCTAAGTTATGGATATAAATGGACTTATGGGCAATAGTAAATAGTTTGGTTATTGAGGGATGTTGAAAGAGCAAGATTAGATGATCAGAAACAAAGAAGTTTGAGGAAGAGACATATGAATAGGCTTATGGGTGTGGGCACAAAGATTGAGAATCTTTGTGTCTCATGTCCCACCAACATCTACCTCAGAGGAGTCACTGAATATCAGCTGTATAGGATTACTCCTCTTGTGGATATTAGCTAGTCTTTCTTCTTGGTTATCCTAGTACTTACACAATGGGCCTGTGAACAGAATAGTGATCCTGGCCGGCATAGAGGCTACCTATCACTAAGGCTGATAATTTCTGACTGCCCTCCTGCCAGCAGAGATGGACGCTAAGCCCTTGATTGGATATCATCCCTCAGAAAGACCAAGTAGCCACTTAGGGGCAGGTTGATTACACTAGACCCATTCAACCCTGGAATTGTCAACCCATATCCCATATTTCATATATGGGTTTGCTTTCTCTATCTGAAGTGCCTCTGCCAACACTATCGTTTGAGGGCTTTGAATGCCTGATTTCCCAACATCAGATCTGTATGACATTGCCTCAGGCCACAGGAGACTTTTTCTCATAAAGGAGATATGACTGTGGGTGCATGACCACCCATGTGATCCACTGCTACTGCCTTATCCATATCATGTGGAAAAAACTTGCCTAATAGTCTGATAGAATTGCTTATTAAAAGCTCACTCAAGATATCACCTTGAGTATCACACTCTGTAAGGTACAGGATCTGTTCTCAAGGATGTAGTTTATACATTAAACTAATGACCAATATTTTGCACTATGTACTCAATAGCTGAACTACATGGATTTGGGAACTAAGTATGGAAGAGGCTTGACCCTCACACTATCTCTTCCTGTGACCCACTTATGGAATTTGTGTTTCTCATGTATGCAATCTTAGGATCTGCTAGATTAAAAGTCTTGATTCTCGGGGCTGGTGAAGTAATGCTTTCACCAGGGAATATAGTAACAGGTCCATTGAGCCTGAAGCTGTGACTTCCGCTTGGAAATTTGGGGCTCCTCATGATAGGGAAACAGCAAAGAAAGAAATTACCAACTGGTGGAGGAAATTCATCTTAACTTTAATAAACTTTGTCATTGTATTCCAATGAGGATCCAGGGTTATTGCTACACAAATGAGGACAGAAAGGAGTATATCTAAAATCCAGAGAACTCACCAAGTCGTCTTTTGATACCTTTAAACTCAGTGATAATCATATATTGAAAATTGTAGAAACAACAGCCCAACAAGAGTAAAGCACCTGAGGACGCTGATGCCTCTGGGTCACCTTGCCAGGCAAGCAAATTCGACCAATCTACATGCTGATTAAGGTTAAGACAGTCCAGAATGAGTAATGAAATAGTTATATAAAATAATTGTGCATATGCTCTTGTTTTGTGCTTTGATTTTGGGGTGAGCTTAGTCTAAGACTCTTAGGAATTGATGAAGCCTACAGAGGGTCAGGCTAATGGAATTCACTTTCTCTTCATTCTTATCCTTTTTTTCCTCATCATTCTTATTTTGTTGTTTTTTGTGAACTTTTCTTTTAGGGTCTATGCTAGTCTACATTCAATACCAACTCCCTATATCAGGGTTGGCATATTATTTGGAAGGCACTCTGAATCTTTGAAAATTTTTTTAAGGTATGAAATATATAAAGCATATAGAAAAGTACACAGAATAATATTGAAAACCTCCATTATACCCACCAAATAAAACGTTACAGATACAGTTGAGGCCATTTCTTAATGCTTCTCAGAACACTCTGCTCCCCGTTTGGAGATAGCCAACGTGCTGAAGCTGATGTATATATTTCCATATGCATGTATTTATAAAGAGTATATAGCTTTATGTGTTTTAAAAATTAAATTATATCATATGATACATATTTTTCTCTGTAACTTATTTTTTATTCAACATGTTTTTGAGATTTATTTTTGTTGATTAGCCCACAATTTTTTAAAGTTTTTTTTTTTTTTTTTAATTTTTTAAAGATTGTTTTTTTGTGGGGTTTTTTTGACCATTATTTTAAATGGTCAGTGTTCCAAGATCATCAACTCTTCATATCAACTCTAGGATGTTCCATTCTCATTAGCAGAGCTCCTTGTAATTTTGGAACAAAAGAGACACACTCTATTCCAGTCTAAGACATGCATTGCAGAATGAATGACTGCTATGGAAGAATTAATTGTTTTCTCCCCTTTGCAGTATTGTGGTGCTGGGTTTCAGGAAAATTCTCCTGGATTAGCTTTGTAAGAGAATAAATTCCAGGTTGAGACTCAGAAAAATTTAACAGAAGTTATTGACTCTGTTACCCAATTGCTTGCTAATAATTATTGAGGATAAATTAGTTCTGCTTGCTTTTGTCTTCTTTTTCCAACAGAATCCCATTCTCATTGTTAGAAAATATATCGTGTCGGGAAGCAATAAAAAAAAAAAGAACAAGCTTTCATTGGGTAACTGGGAAATAACTCTAACATTCTTACAGAGAACTACCACAGTAACTGAAAAGGATCAATAAACCCACAACTAACATCAAACAACAGCACCTCTGTTAAACGTAACAACTATACCATAGAGCTATTGTGCTATGTCCTTTCTCTCCTCTTAAAACCAGTAGTTGTGTTAAAAGAGTTTTAGAAGGCTAACAAAGTCCTTATAAACACAACTACTCTGAAAATTTAGGATCCATATCAATTTTTGAAGTTTTTATTTTTCCTTTCTAATTTAGTACCAAGAGCTTCCTCTAAACCTGTTCTCATGATCTTTAGCAGTTTTTCAAGGAAGTGTCTGCATTGGAGGCCTGAGAGCAAGTAGTAGCTGGTAATCAGTTCTCTCTAGTTTGTAGCCCATTCCCCTTCTAATGGAAATGTCCAGGCACTATCAAATACGCTTAGTTCTGTCAAGTCACGTAGCAGTGAGCAATACAGCCAGGAGGAATTCAGATGTAAACAAAAGTAGTATAAAAGCAACTAATAGAGTTTTATGGAGCTCTGCTGGCATATTTCCTTTTTGGTACTGTTGCATACATGATGAAAAGAAAAATACTCTGGGTTTTGAATGAGTTGGACTCTGGGATTGGAACATTGTCAGTACCATATAAAGACTGTATTCACTTTTGTACTTTGGGTGTTTAGGGGTCAGATATCCTATACTGTTTAGTTCATAGATCACCAGATTAAGAGTACCTGCATCCAAAGATCTGCAGTTGGACATGATGTAAATCATGAGAGCCTTTCCTATTGGCTTCCTTCGCTTAGTAATATGCACTTAAATTTCCTCCGTGTCCTTTCACGGCTTGATAGCTCATTCTTTTTAGCGCTGAATGATATTCCATTGTCTGGATGCACCCAGTTTACCCATTTACCTACTGAAGGACATCTTGGTTGCTTCCAAGTTTTGGCAATTATGAATAAAGCTGCTATAAACATCTGTGTGAAGGCTTTTGTGTGCACACAAATTTTCGATTCCTTTGGATAAATACCAAGGAGCTCGATTGCTGGATCGTATGGTAAGAGTATGATTAGTTTTGTTGGAAACCACCAAACTGTCTTCCCAAGTAGCTGTACCGTTTTGCATTTCCATCAGCAATAAATGAGCTCCTGTTGCTCCACATCCTCCCCAGTATTTGGTGTTGTCAGTGTTCTGGATTTTGACCATTCTAATAGGTATATAGTTGTATCTCATAGTTGTTTTAATTTGCATTTCCCTGATAACATATAATGTAGAGCATGTTTTCATATGCTTATTTGCCATCTGCGTATCTTTTTCAACTATATTTTTATTTTGAAAGGAATCCTCATATTTAAAAATTACTGACCTAGGCAATACTACTAAGATATTAGTGTTAGACAATGCCCATGTTTCGGTCACTTAATTCATGGGTCAGAGTTTTTCGTATTAGAGGCATGAGACCAAGAATGGGTGTGGGGGACAGTGTATAGTGTACCTGGGACATGCCAAGTACTTTCATACAGCAATGGTAGGATGCAGGATTATTGTTCCCCCATTCCTCCTGGCAGGGGTCTCTTGGTCGTATGGAGGAAAGGGATAGAAATCCTGGTAGTATAACAATGTAAGGACATTCTGAAGACCATCGCTATTAACATGAAAATTGTCTGCCATAGAAAATTTCACTTTGAAATTGCTAAAGGCTCCATCATTGATGCGTAGGATCTGAAGGGCCTACCCTTTCCCCTCAGAACTGAATGTTAAGAGCTTGGATCCTGCTGGTGAAGTTAGTCAAAGGTGAGGAGCAGAAAGTACACATGAAGACTGGAGAAAGAGAATGACTAGGAGGGAGCAGAGATTCAAAATTCCAAGCTGAGACTGAATTTAATGACCTGAAAAGTGATTTGACCGAAAAAGTAAAAACTGAACTCTAAGATTTTATCATCAACTAGTAGCATTGTGATAGAGTACTAACTTCGAAATATTACCTTATGTTTGTCTTCCCTTTGGAGCTGATAATAGCCTATGCACATTGCCACAAGGAAGAAATGCAGAGCAGAAAGGACATTGATTTTAAGTCTCTGTCTGGATTATATACTCAAAAATCCTTCACTTTTAAGGTAACATGGACAAAAATACTTCCCATAAAGATCATACATTGGAGAATCAAAAGTTTAAGAAAAGTGGGTCTTCCCCTGGAGATTTAAAAGTAATTACCCAGTTAAAGGGAAGAAAGCTATAGAGGCGAACTGTTGAGATAACAGATCTAGGTGAGCTCCAAAGAGATGTACTGATAGTTATTAGTGCTGTTCATCCAATATATCTGGTTAGCCCCCACTCCTAGTTTAGGACATGTAGTAGGATTGCATTTCTCAGTTCTCTTGAGATTGGATGTTGTCATATGACTTATATTGACAAATGCAATGTGAGTGGGAGTGATATGTGTAACTTTTAGAGCCATAGTGTGACTTGCCACCTTCCCTTCCCACTGGGATGGTTTTTGTGGAAGCACATGTTGAAAGGAAGCCTCCATCAGCCTGAGTTCCTGAGTGAATACAAGGAGCAGAGCTTCTCTAGGAAGCTGTGCTGGACATAGCATGATCATGCAGTTGACTTCTGTTGTGTTAAGCCGTTGAGGTTTGGGAGATGTGTGTGTGCATGTGTATGTGTGCTGCGTGTGTGTGTATGTGTTTAGTTTCAGCAGCCTTAAAAATAGAGCCCCAGGGTTGCTGTCAAAAGTCTAGTTGGTGAAGTGCTCAGACTCTCTCTCAGACTCTCAGACTTCCTGGGTTTGAATCCTGGTTCTGCTGCTGATTCGCTGTGCAGTCTTGGGCAAGTTATTTGCCTTTCTGTACCTCAATTTCCTTATATGTAAAATGGAAGGTATAATACTCTGCACAGTGTTGATGATTAAATAAGTTAATATTTGTAAAGTGTTAAGAACAGTTTTTGACATAGGTAACGTATAAATGTTTGTTCCTCTCTCTCTCCTCTCTTTCTCTTCTCTCATGTCAGGCCTTCTCTAGGAGATAATCCATGACAAAGCAATAAGCAAAATATTAACCTCTAAGGGTTTAAAATAGTAGCTTAATTCATTTGAAGTTTAAAAAAGCTATCAAATGGGAGCCTTAATGAGAATAATAGAATGCCTCCTTTTATCATAACTACTTAACTACATTTTTTGCATTTATGTCTATACTCCTGTGAGGCAATTAGGCATTTAATATTACTTGACTTCCAAACAACTAGTTTCATGCAAGAATTCTCTTTCCCCAATCATGTTCTTCCCTTCCCCCCTTCCCCAGGGTAGGGACCACCAAACACCCAGGAAGAGGGCTAACTAATTAACTTTTAAACTCAGTTTTATCTTACCCTTAGCGAATCTAGAAACCTCCCTAAGCTATCTGAGTGAGTGCTGCAGGTTTTAAAGCAGACTTTTAATATATTCACTTGATTTTAAAGACAAAAATCTCCCTGGAACATTTAACCACAGGCACCACTTTTGCTCGTCTGAGTGGCTGCTCCCTGAACTCTGAAGCTGCTGTTAGAGGTGGTAGGGATATATTTCCAAAGATTTAAGTTCTGTGCTGGACCATTAGCCTTTGAGGTCCAAGAAAAACCACAAAGAATTGCTGGTGTCAGGACTGAGGGGGAAACAAGCTTTGAAATATAGGAGAGGATAAAAAGCAGAGCCTCTGCTGGTATGTCACTCCCAATCAGATAAAAATACAAACCGAGTGGACAATAAAGGCGGGCTTTGCAAAGCTGCTGCCCATGGGGTGGAAAAGTAGGGGAGGGGAGGGTCAGAGAAAGGGGATAAAAACCCCTCCTGGTATATTGAAACCTAAAACCTGCTGTGTAAGTATAGCATTACCACAGAAATTCTTTTCAAGCCCATGAAGGTGACCAAAAAGGAACAGAGTGACAAGAGTGTACAGGTAGGCATTTTAAAGGATCCTGGACATCAGAAGCCCTGTTCTCAGTTTAGAAAGTCTCTCAAAACCCTGGGTTCTAAATCACAGGTTTCATCTGCATGGCTCATCAAAAGATCACAAATTTCAATTTTTCCTCCAGGATGCTGACGAGAACATTCAACCAGAAATAAGGTCACTGGTAAAATGATT
Organism: Diceros bicornis minor; assembly: GCF_020826845.1. NCBI lineage: Eukaryota > Metazoa > Chordata > Mammalia > Perissodactyla > Rhinocerotidae > Diceros > Diceros bicornis. Next base: position 33,351,693 of record NC_080740.1, read on the forward strand.
CAGGGTTTATTGGATTCTTAAGAGTGTTTTCCGGGGATATTTATAAGAGAAATGTAATTTTGGAAAGAAAAATATGTTGTGAATTGATGGCAATTCTTTCTGGCCTCAGATCTTTATTAAGGCAAAGGCATTGCAGCCACACAGAAGGATTTGAGTCTCAGCTTTAACTTTATTTCACATAAAAACCCCAGTATTCCGTAGAAAGACCTGGAATTTTTAATGCCTTTAGTTTTGTGGTTTCCTGATTTACATGGTGCATTGTGCATAAATATGCAGCGCCCCACTTCCTTGATGAAAATAGGCTTTCCTATTTTATGGGCTTGCATACATTGTACTGAAGTTCTCCACAAGGGACAAAATTTATGTTGAAAGCTGATCCAAGGAAAATTGACTTGAAAGGATTTCTCCAAAAGTAGCAGAAGTGCCCGCTTTAATCGTAGTTGCTGGTAGCTAAGCTGAGTAGATAAGACCATAAGACATACCTTAATGAAAATAATATGAACATTTTTATGAAAAAATCAATCAATCTAGGAAATTATAGATCACAGAGAACACTATCATGACTTTTTATTTAGAATTTTCTATTTACCTCCACTGAAGAGATTTGTCAGGGTTCAGAACATCTTCAAAAATGTACTTTAAGAGTCTACCTACAAATTTTCTGTGGTTTCAGCCTTGCTTTGTAAGTATGAGCATGTTAAACACACTTTTTTTAATGGAGTCTAGTCAAGACCATATATGATTTCATTTTGCCCTACTCTATGTTTCGTCTCAGCTCTTATTATAATTCCTTTGGAAAAGATATTGTTCAAGCCCTTGTTAAAAGTTTCATATCACACTTCCTTCCCTTTCATCATCCTTCCTTCCTTCCTTGCCCTCTTCCTACTCCTCTTCTTCCTCATCCACTTCCTTCTCCTTTAATGCTGTTATTGAATAGCCACTAACACAGTATAATTCCAGGCTAAGAAACTTCCATCATTTCAAGTGTCAGTGTGGACTTGTGACAGAGCAGCAGTGATATGGAGGTTCTTAGAATAGATTTATTCATCAAACAAGAGCTGTAGGCAAATGCCTGAGGTCAGTAGCATTGGGAAACATAAAGCACGCCATCTGCATCCCAAGAATTTACAGACCAGTAGGTTATAAAGACAGGACAGTAGGAGAGTATGGTGAATTGATCAAAATCCTTCATGACTTCCTCTCTCTCTCTCTTACAAAGAATTACCTTGCCTCGTCCACTCATCCACACTCACAAATGAGGAGAGTTTAAGAGTTTCAATTATTTTTTTTGCCGTTTGAAATTTCTTTGTTTCTAAACAGAAATTATGTTTCAGCAAGCGGGAATTTATATTAAAATTATTCTACTCATAACTCATTAGAGATCTAAAATATAATTTTCCTAAACCACTTAGGGAGAAATGTTGAAAATCAGATATGTGGTGATAAGAAAATAGTATTTGAGTGAAAATATCACCACGGAGGACTAGTGTGCAGGAATGTGACATTTCTCTTTGACCAGAGTTGACTCTAGAAGCTGGTAAGTGGGATCTATGTGGTGCAACCAGAACAACAGTTGAAAAACCAGTTGGAGTTCGTGCTTTTTTTTTTTTTTACTGAATTTATTGTTTGAGCAAACTGACCTGTTAAAGGGTCAGGGTGGCTGCGTGTTCATGTAGCCAACTCCAGACCCATAGCGAGATTTGGGCACATGGCCCTTATCTTGACCCCATATAACTTTGACTCCACTTCTGATTTCCCTTTAGTTCTCTGAGGTTGTTGGTGTTTTTCATGGCGCTCTGTGTTGGTGAAGTAACTCAGAATATACCTGCCATAGTGAGATAGCTTTTCTTAACCAACTCACTTTTCCGACACAGTACTTTTTTTTATCTGCTTAAGGAATCCTATGTTTTGTAAGGCTAAACTCTTCACTCTGGCTTTCAAGGGTTTATCATAACTATCTGTGGTAAATATCTGGGGAGGAAGTCAGCATTCGTTCCTACGCCCTTTTCAGCTTTATCCTGTGTGGCAGAGGCTACAAACCTGGGAACTACAGTTTCTAGACGACTTTGTCTCCAGTGTTTTGGATGGATTGACCTTTTGCCTAGTAGACACGATTATGCAAGATTTGGAAAGAAGAAGGGAGGCAGAAGCTATTTTATTCTTATCTGACAGTAGACGATGGGCTTCACAGAGATGAGTTTTGTAATGACCTCTGTTTTCACTTGCTAGTCACCTGCTACAGGTGTGTGGAGGAACTATGAAGTGTTACTGGTTTTCTGCAGGTTTTTAACCCCTAGATCTGAGTTTCTGACTCTGTCCAGACCTTTCCATGATTCTTAGACTCCTAATTTCCTGTATTATATCTTTTTCTGCTTTGAATACATAGAATGGCTTCTCTTTTTCTAACTGAAACCTGATTATGTAATAGAAACACTCTTTTAATAAAGATTCCTAAAACAAAAGGCAAAATATGGACTGACTTCATGCTTTGGTCACTTCCCTTGTCTCTCCCTTTCTTCCACCTTTCAAATCCATCTATATTTGCCTCTACGCAATATTTCCTGCTCCTGAGCCCCTACTAAATCCACATTTCTTTACTCTTTCAGTGGTAGTAGCCTATAGTAAACAATTTCTCAGTTTCAATTTTAGCCCTCTTTTGTATTGCTATTTTTTTATTATATTTGTCTCTTTAGTATCCTCCATTACATTGTAAGCTCCATGGAACCAGTCTGTTATTATATTTTTCTTCTAATTCCTTTACAGAGGCAACACAGTATGATCTACATTAGGGGCTTACCAAAAAAAAAACAAAAAAACCAACTCTGGTTTTGTACTGTGATTATAAAAGTTATATATGCTTATTATACAGACATATATAAAAAAAGGTAACAGATAATACTCTTAATTTTCTAATTCAAAAGAATCACTGTTGGGGCTGGCACGGTGGCGCAAGCGGTTAAGCGCAGGCACTCCACTGCGGCGGCTCGGGGTCTGCTGGTTCAGATCCCGGGTGCACACCGATGCACAGCTTATCAAGCCATGCTGTGGCGGAGTCCCATATAAAGTGGAGGAAGATGGGCGTGGATGTTAGCCCAGGGCCAGCCTTCCTCAGCAAAAAGAGGAGGATTGGCAAATGTTAGCTCAGGGCCGATGTTCCTCACACACACACAAAAAATCACTATTCACATATCAATTTATTCATGAATATTTAAATGTAATTTGAATTATATTAAGAATAGGAATAAAATTTTGTTTATCATTTTTTCTACTAACATTATAAAACAAATATTTTGCCATCATTTAAAATTTCACATGAGTATTGAGATGGCTTTCTAGCACTTAATTGTACACATGTGCTACCATTTATTTAGCCATTTCTCTATTGCTGAATGTTTAGGTTGTGTCTACATTTTTTACTATAAATAATGCTGCAGTAAAAATAATTGCACATGAATCTTCTCAGCATCACAAAAAATTCTCATCATATTATTTCCTTAAGATTAGAGATATTTAGGGGTTATCTATTCAAAATAAATAATAATATAAGTGACTTTCAAAGAGCTGTGAATGCTGAGGAGAAAGCATTCATTGATAGAGTGACTTTCTTCAGGTATTGATTTAGTACATGAACAAATGAATAGATGATTGAATGAATGAGCAAAATAGTCCTGTTGCAAATCCATTTCACCTATGGCACATAAGTAAAATGGTTGAACACTGTGTTTACAAATGTACTTTATACCAACACGTGTCATTTATAAATACACAATTAGTTTTACTCTATCCCGCATCTACTGTTAATTTTGAAGCTTCTCTTGCATAAAAAGTAGATCAAAGTCTAGTCCACATAAACACTATCAAGTAAAGAATCCAGTCAAGGACATTATTTCACCTCTTATTATTTTTTTTGTTTTTTAAATTTTGTGTTTATTGCAGTAACACTGGTTTATAACATTGTATAAATTTCAGGTGTACATTATTATACTTCTATTTCTGCATAGATTACATCATGTTCACCACCCAAATACTAATTACAACTCATCACCACACACATGTGCTGAATTATCCCTTTCACCCTCCTCTCTCCCCGCTTCCCCTTTGGTAACCACCAATCCAATCTCTGTCTCTATGTGTTTGTTTGTTATTATCTACTACTTAATGAGGGAGATCATACGGTATTTGACCTTCTCCCTCTAACTTATTTCACTTTGCATAATACCCTCAATGTCCATCCATGTTGTCACAAATGGCTGGATTTCATCATTTCTTATGGCTGAGTAGTATTCCATTGTGTGTACATATACCACATCTTCTTTATCCATTCGTCCCTTGATGGGCCCTTAGGTTGCTTCCAAGTCTTGGCTATTGTGAATAACGCTGCAATGAACACAGGGGTGCATGTATATTTACGCATTGGTGTTTTCAAGTTCTTTGGATAAATACCCAGCAGTGGAATAGCTGGATCATATGGTAGGTCTAGTCTTAATTTTTTGAGGAATCTCCATACTGTTTTCCATAGTGGCTGCACCAGTTTGCACTCCCACCAGCAGTGTGTGAGAGTTCCCTTCTCTCCACATCCTCTCCAACACATGTTGTTTCCTGTCTTGTTAATTACAGCCATTCTGACAGGCGTGAGGTGATATCTCATTGTAGTTTTGATTTGCATTTCCCTGATAGTTAGTGATGTTGAACATGTTTTCATGTGCCTGTTGGCCATCTGTATATCTTCTTTGGAGAAATGTCTGTTCAGGTCTTTTGCCCATTTTTTAATTGGGTTGTTAGTTTTTTTGTTGTTGAGATGCATGAGTTCTTTATATATATAAAGAACTCACCTCTTATTATGATTTAAGAACAAATCACTTAAATTCAGTGAAATCTAGACTAGGGGGGATACTGAGGGCCCTTGAAAGAGAAGTAGGTGACACTTTGGTGTTCTGGTCTGCCATGGAGTGCTGATGTGGGCCAGTCAAATGTTCTGGGCCAAAATAGAATTATTCTGATGCTTAAGCATTTTAGGGGACTGCTCTCTGGACTATAAACTAGATGAGCACTATGATGAGATCATTTCTCAGTTGAGAAGGTTGCAGTGGTAAACAAAGACAGCCATTAGCTAATCCAGGTTAGCCTCTGGGCAGTCAATTCCTGGAATTGGCATTTAGCATATCACACACTGATAGTTTCTTTTTACCATCTTGGTGCTTTTAAAAATGGAAAACCACATCAAATACCAATATAATATAGGGGGAAAATAAAGGTCAAATTTCATATAATAAAGGAAATCAATATGCTCTGCTGACAATCCCTAGAACTTCAATGCTCAGGATGTTCAGAGATAGCTGCATGATGAAAAACATCAGAGGAGGAAGCTTTTTAAAATTTACAACAAATCTGATTAGCAAGATTCCTTTCAAAAAATGTTCTAGAAGGAAGTCCTGAAGGAAGCAAAGCACAGCATAAAATAATGTTGGTTTATGTATGGTGTAAGAGTTCACCTTGCAGAAACTTGTAGACAGCCTTCTCTTTTGTTTGGCATGAGTGGCTGGTTCTGCCCATAATTTGTCATCACACACTGGGATCTCAGTGCTCTGAAGTCTGTGCAGCCAACACAGCTCTTACTTTGGCACTGGATCTTGACAGGGACAGTACTCAAGACAAAGCAGATATTTTGTTGGCACACTGCACTGGTGACCTAGGAGTAGGGAAATGGTAGATCTTCCAGATATGCCTTAACAATGAGACACAAATGAGACGTTCACTCTTAAAGACAATGATAAGAGATATTTTTTAAAAACTACTTAATATGAGTCTGTCACTCTTTTAAGCACTTTGCATATTTTGACTCATTTAGTCCTCACAACAACCACGAGAGAGACACTATTATGATGCCCTACAGACAAGGAAAACTAAGAACACTCATAGAAACAGAATTCCAGGAATTTTCCCAAGTCACAGAGCTGAATTTTCTGGGATCTGTACAACGCTCTTTTTCTTAAAATTTCTCTAATGACTTCCAATGCATATGTCAACTAAATCTTTACTAATCTGGCCCCAACCATCTTCTCTGTATCATACCCTGTTAACTACGCAATACAGTCTCTATATTCTAGGCCCCCACATTATTTGCCATTTCCAAAACGTGCTTTGTCTCGTCCTATCCACATCTGTCTGACAAGCACCTCACTCCTTCCCTGCTTGGCCAGTTCAACTGAAATATCTCCTGTTTCTAAAGTCATTATGGATGTCTCTTTTGCAGGGGAATATAATCATTCCTTCCTCTGTTCTCCAATAGCCTTTATTCCTTGCCCTGATTAGCACTTACCATGTTATATTATTTTTCTTCTCAATATTTCTATCTTTTCTGTGTGTGTGTGAGGAAGATCAGCCCTGAGCTAGCACCCATGCCAATCCTCCTCTTTTTGCTGAGGAAGACTGGCCCTGGGCTACCATCTGTGCCTATCTTCCTTCACTCTATATGGGACGCCACCACAGCATGGCCTGACAAGCAGTGCATCAGTGTGCACCCAGGATCCGAACCTGGGCCACCAGCAGTGGAGCGCGCGCACTCAACCGCTATGCTGCAGGGCTGGCCCCAGAATATCTCTTTCAAGTGGTGTTCCTTCAGAACAGGAGCAGGAACAATGTGCTACTCAGTTTTTTTGAGATCCTCCATTTGTAGCAAAATGCTTGGTATGAAATACGTCCTCAATAGGCTTGTGTTGAATTACTAATTGTAAATAAATGGTTAGTGATATAAATGATTAAAAATACCATAAGAATGGGAACATTATTGGACAAATTAGGAATGAATGGTGCTTATTTACCTAAATTTCAAGGTAACGTCTATGATTCTGATCTCCTTAGCTAGTACTATTATGTATATGTCTATATCTAGAGTTGGTAAACTGTTAATATAGCCAAGATTGACTGAGCCATTCTTCCCAGAAAGTCATGCCCTGACTTATGCTTCACTGCTCTCTTCAACTCTTGCTGTTGCCCTCAAGGATCCATGTCCCTCTGGTCTAGTCACTTTCCATATTGATCATTGACCACGAGGTCAGGGGAACAGCTGCTGCTGAAGGCTCAGCACTGATTCCTCACCCTTCTCTCCCTCACTAGCCTCTGCTTCCCTGTGCATTTTATTTCATCCTTCCATGAATGTTCATGGACACTTTCCATCTATGAAGCGTTGTTCTAGGGGCTTGGCACAGAGATGTGAGCAAGAAAGACACAGTCCCTTCCTTCATGGTGTGGGGGAGTAGGCATTAGAAAAGTAGACAAATAGCCACTGTTTTGAGATCTTGATTTTTCAACTCAACTCTCCTGATTCCACTCTTGGTGAGACCAATTGCAAGACTAGGAACTTTGGTTGTGATCAGTAAGAGTGATGGGGTTAGGAGAGGGGGGTAGTATGTCTTGTGTAGCAGGTGAAATGGAAAGGTAACAGCACGAGAGGCTGCCTAACGTGGAGAAGATATGGAGAACTTCAGTCAGAATGAAGCCATACTCTATTCTAAACAGAACTCACATCGCTTTGAGAACAGAGACAAACAAAATGCAGGAAATAAAAATAATAACAATAACAAAAACATAGCGTTTATTTTACAATACTGTTCTAAGTATTTTGCATATGGTAACTCATAAAATCTTCATAAAGCCCTATTAGGTAGACAGTAGTATTATCCCCATTTCACAGGTGAGAAGACTGAGGTACAATGAAGTGATGTAAGCAAATGAGTGACCAAGGGAGGATTTGGACCCAGGCAGTATCACTCCAGAGTCCTTGTTCTGAATTATCAAACGATATTGTCTCTTAACAAAATACTTCTTTAAGTAAAAACAGATGTAAATTATCTTACTACGTTACAGAAAAATCAAGGACATTTTATGTGCCTTGAAAGCTGGTTCAGCTAAATTTTAGTTATTATGAATTGATTTTCTGGTATATGGATTATTGAAGCATTTTAGCTTTGCCTCCTCCCCTGTGTCTTTGGCTTTGCTGATATGCCTTGTATGAAAGAGAACAAAGGAGTAAAACTAGTTGCACCATTTCGCTTAACCACTCAATGCTTCTCCATGTCCTGCTGCCAGGCAAATTTTTAAAATTGATACTGTATATGAAAGGCAGTTTTCTGTAGACATTTTATAGAATTTATTAATAGAATTCTGGATGGTCACCAAAGTGGACTGGGGCGGGGGTTGGGGGTGGGTGCTGGAGTTGGGGAAGCTGAATACTGTCCTCACATAGGAAACAGGCACTAGGGTTGGGCCACATCTGCTGTGGTAGGGAGCTGGATAGCATTCCCAAGACTCTAAGCATATGGGCATTTACTTCAGAATAAATGTGACTACTAGAGAAAAATCCATCTTGATAATGGTTTAGAAAAATGATCAACAACTTTCTCTTTAAAGGGACATATGATTTTAGGGTTTTAGAGTTCTGGCACACATGGTCTCAACTCTCTGGTACAACTACTCAACTCTGCCACTAGAGCACACATGCTGCTAGAGAAAATACCTGAATTAATGAGTGTGGCTGTGTTCCAATAAAACTTTATTAAAACAGTGGGCCAGATTTGGCCTGTAGGCCATAGTTCGCAGAGCCCTGTTTTAGAGCTATAGGTGGACAAAACAATTGCCACTGAGGAGTAGAACTTGTCTCCCCACCATTTACTATGCTTCTCTTAAACGGTGCAGAATAAAAAAATATTGGTCAGGGTTCAAAGAAGAACTTCTCTGGTCAGAACTCTGAGAAGTTCTACTTTGAAGAAAGGTATCAGGATGGATGCTGGAAGTAAATACAAAGATGAAGAAGAATGGCATAAAGTTCAAGAGAAGGTGCTGAGAAGTAGATAAGGGAGCGACTTTCTCACTTGAGGTGTCAGGGCCTGGACGCTGATCATCATTTGTAGGAGACAGAGAAGATGCATAGCAATGGCCTCATAATTGAGGCCCTAAGACCTGACTCCATGGTACTTATAAGGAGAAAAATGGAGGCTGCCGAGGGAGCCTTCAGTGTCAGCTGCAAGGCCGCTCTAAGTCTGTCCCTGGATAAAAGGGAGATGGGATAGAGACCAGCAAAATTTCTGGGGCCTGGGTATCTGGTAAAATGTGAGGCTAGCATAACTTAACTACCTTAGGATATGTATTATGTAACATCCTTGGCTTCTATTTTTTAATACTCTGTCTTTCTCTCATTTTTAAATGTTTTCCTCAGGTATTTTTTTTTAAAAAGGATTGGTTTGGAAAAACTGTAAGTTTCATCTTCCCTAGACATATCTTTGGTTAGTATCCCTCTGTCAATTACCACTGCCAGCATACAGGCCTTCGGCTTTCTAGCGTGGATTATTGAACATATTCATAGCTGGCCACGTTGCTTCCAGCCATAGCCTTGAGCGTCCTCCTCTACTCTGTAATCTACCTAATGTGTGAAATCTGACCATGTCACTTCTTGGTTGAAGACCTTTCAGAGGCTCCCCACTATGTACAGAAAAAGCTCAAAGCCCTTACCGCGGAAGAAAGGCACTTCACTATTTTTCCCTTGCCTGCTTCTCCAGCATTCCATTGCCACTCACTACTTTGAACTTCATATTTGAGCGACATCAAATGGTTTTCAGTTTCTTGCCATGCTGAGCTATTTCTTGCCTCTGTACCTTTGGTCATGCCAAAATCCTCTCTCCTTGACCAGTCTGCCTGACTCCCATCCATCATTTAAGACTCAGATTCCATTACTTTCTCACAATCTGTGCACATTTGCACAGCTCTCTTGTTGTGTTAAAATAGTCTCTTTCCTCACTTTCTCCTCCACTGGAGTGTGAACAGGACCTGTATTCTTATGTCCATAGGACAGGGCCTGGCACATACTATACATGTTTTTCAAATCAACAAGTGAATAAATATCCATGATAATTAGGTGAACAGAATATTCTCAGGAACAAGGTTCAAAACAGGGAAAGAGGAGAGAAGTCAAAACTTGGGACAGAGAAAATAGAGATTTCATACTAATTGTTTCAATCTAGGATGAGCTACGGATTAAAAACAGATGCAGGGTAAATAAATAAATAAAATAAAATAAATAAAATACAAAATAAAATTGCTTCTTCTTAATTATTTTTGGGGAAAAAAATGACATTTAATATAAGAGTTTGTATGCTGCAGGAGATTTTGACATCTGTGAGCCCTGAACAACACAGGTACTCGTAGGAAAGTACACCTAATTTCTCCCCTGTCATAATTAATGATGTTAATTGTAAATGACAGACTCTGCCCTTGGGTCTGCAGATATTCCAAACAATTTAGTTGGGCACTTTAGTGTGCAGAAAAAATACATATGGACACATTTAAAACAGCCTAATCCCTAAGCCTTTTCTGCACTCATCTGTGGCCATTGCCACACTAGCTCATTACCGTGGTGATAAATAGTTGGTAGTGCTATCCCTAAAGTTTCCTGCACAATTCAATAAAAATATCAATAATAACTATTTATTATTGGTTATGCTTGGCATCATCCTAAGCGCTTCACCTGCATTTTTCCAACTAATCACAATAGCTCTATGATACAAACTAAGAATCTGAGACCCCTGGCTACCCAACAGCAGAACCAGGATTCTGTCTCCAGTGGCTATGCTCTTTATCATCACATTATGCATTTGCTCTAATTTATTAATTCCTTTAGGCCTTTCTATTTTAAATGCCTTTAGTCAATGCAGCCACTGTGGGATTGCGTACCTACTGGAAATAGCATGATCTGCTAATTCCAACCCTCCATTGTATAAGTCAGTTCCTAGTTTCAAGCTTAGGCTCAAAGTGGAGACTTTTATGAGATTTCTGGCAGCAAGCAGGTGAAAGAAAGAGTTCAAAACCATATGTTTTGTTGGGGGAGACTCATCAAGCAGTTGGGAGGAAATGGGGCTGCCTTTCTGACATAGCTCCATTCAGCCCATAATCTAATCTCTTGGAGAACAGCATTGAAGTCTTTTTATAATTGCCTGCGTGAAAGGTGGAAAATGGGATATACAATGTCCCAGGAGATGAGGGCATGCTGAACCCAGTGTTGCACAGCAGTGAAATGGCTCAGGGTTTACCCTCACCCATTTTCTCATTTAGTTTATCTTCAGAAGAATACTGCACAAAATATAGAACAATAACTCACGACTTTATTTTAAAGTGCTTTCTTCTGATAACACATGATTAGAGTTGAAAACTGGGAAACTAATCCTCCTTCAGTTGCTGATCTGCAGTGTGAAATGCAATCAGGTAACCTACCCCAGGACCAACCAAGCCACATTTATTTATTAAGTGTCTATTAACAGTCCAGCATGAATTTTCATGCTTTGGATACCAAAAGAGTATCAAGAACAAAGTTTCAGCCTAACTTGAGCAATACCCAAGACAAAATAACCCATTTCAGTGTTTAAATGGCTGATAGAAACTATGGCAGCTGAGAAGATCAAGAGATAAATGATGGCTGGACTGGTCAGACATAGTGGGCATTTACTATTATTGCCCACAATCTACTCATTTTTCCTCTAATGACATGACGCAGATTTTGCTCTGAGGAATCATGCATCCTCTATTTAGGCCATTTAGTTTGGGTGATGACTAAGACAGGAATGGGCACATAACTGACTAGAGCCAATGAGTTTTTTGCTTTTTTTTTGTTTCATTTTTTATTTTTTTGTGAGGAAATCAGCCCTGAGCTAACATCCATGCTAATCCTCCTCTTTTTGCTGAGGAAGAACGGCTCTGAGCTAACATCTATTGCCAATCCTTCTCCTTTTTTTTTTTTTTCCCTAAAGCCCCAGTAGATAGTTGTATGTCATAGTTGGACATCCTTCTAGTTGCTGTATGTGGGACACGGCCTCAGCATGGCCAGAGAAGCGGTGCATCGGTGTGCGCCCGGGATCCAAACCTGGGCTGCCAGTAGCAGAGAGTGTGCACTTAACCACTGAGCCATGGGGCTGGCCCATGAGTTTTTTTCTTCTTTTGCTGAGGCAGAGTAGCCCTGAGCTAACACCTGTCGGCAATCTTCCTTTTCTTTTTTTTCGCTTGAGGAAGATTATCTGTGAGCTAACATCTGTGCCAGTCTTCCTCTATTTCATATGTGGGTCGCCACCACAGCATGGTGTAGTGGTGTAGGTCTGCGCTTGGGATCCGAAACTGCGAACTTGGGCCACTGAAGCAGAGCATGCCAAACTTAACCACTACACCACCAGGCCGGCCCCAAGAATTTTTTTTTAATTCCTAGATTGCCTATAGCTGAAGCCAGTTTGCATTGAATTGCTTGCTACTTGCAACCAAAAGATTTCTAACTTGGGTTTGTCTGCTTCTAGATAGTGTATAGTAGACTTCTGCTTCTGAGTAAGATGTAGTAGATGCTGGCAGAGTAATGTTCCCACCACAACAGCTAGAAGTGGACAGATAAATTACGACATTTATATTTCTGAATACGATGTGGAAGATGTGAAAGAGATGTGGAAATAACAGAGATGAGATAAGCCATAACTCTTGAGAGAGGAGAATTAAGCTAACTACCTCCAGCCATTTCTCAACCTGGGTCATCTGCCAATTTGGGGCATGACCCAAGGACTAGTCTTGCTGAAGCAGACGACTCTGCTGGGATTAAGAGTAACCACCAAAGCTTTTAGCAGTTTAATGGGGCTGGTGTGGAAATTTGGAAACTTGGGCGGACTCAAGTGCTTGTTTTCCTCAAACAAGTTCAAAAGCTGCAGGGGAGCTAAGCTAAAAGCTTCTAAAATGCAGAATAAAGTATCTGGAGTTTCTTGGTGCTGAGGAACTAAGATCTACCAGGAAGGGAGCTTGCATCAAGAACATTACCTGTCAGCAATTCAAGACGTTTGAGGGGGGCTGGATATATTGACTGAAACTTATAAAGAGCAGATATGGAAAACGTTTACTCTTCTGGGTCTCAGTAGACAGAGTCCAATCAGGGTTCTAATGAAAAATCTAGGAGATATATGCCCTTGGAGCAGTAAAAATCAGAAATGGACTGAATATTATAAATATTGCAACTGAGTTTTGCCCCAAATGAATTTCTAATTGGATTGAAATGATCATGCCCTCACTATATTTGCTTAAACATGGAGGGAACACTCAATGGTGAAAGACAAAATTATCTGGACCTTCTATGATTCTTACATTCATTGTATCTGGCATTGAATTAAAAATTAATAGACCTGTGAAGAGGCAAGATAATAGGACCAATAATTAAGAGAAGAGGCAGAAAATAGATGAAGTAGGTAACAGAATTAGCAGCTGAAATATTTTAAGTAATTATAAATAATATATTAAAGAAATTAGAGGAAAGGACCAAATAGATAAAGGATGTCTATAAAAATCAAATAATCATTCTAGAATTAGAAAATATATATACACACACACAATACCCAAATCTACCTGGATATAATAGAGCACAGAATTAAATAATTCAAAGCAGGTAATAGAAAGCATCCAAGCTGACACACAGGGGAAAAGAAATGGAAGAAAAGAACAGAGGACAAAAGATATGTGGAACATACTTAAAAATGTATAGTATGTAATGTATGTATAAGAAGAATCCTAAAAGGAGAAGACAGAATGAGACAGCAGTAACATTTGATAAGATAATGATTAAAAATTTTCAAAATTAACAAAATTCATCAACCCCCAAATTCAAGAATTTAGCAAATCCAAAGTAGGAAAAACACAACTGTGGGCACATCACAATAAATATTGTAAAAAAAAAAAAAAACTAAAGGAAAAGAAGATAATCTTACAAGCATCCAGAGAAAATTGTCATATACCTTCAAAGAAAATAAAATTAAATTGTTAGCTGACTTCTTTACAAACACAATGGAAGCCAGATGGCCGTGGAATAATATCTTTAAAGTGCTGAATGAAATAACGGCTAAACTAGAATTACGCATTCTGTAAGAATATCCTTCAGAATAGCGTGAATGTTTTCAGACAAAGACTGAGAGAAATTTTCTTCAATAAGCCTGCAGTAAAAGAAAAACCCAAATAGAATTCATAAGGCAGAAAGATTATCACAGACAAAAACAAAGAAATGCAGGGAGAAATGAAAAATATTAGAAAGGACAAAAGATAAATATATTATGAGTATATGAATATATGTATATTCATATATATATGAATACTGAATGTCTGTGGAGTTTCATTTATATGTAAAAGTAAAAGGTATGACAACAATAAAAGTCAAGAGTTTAAAAGTCCTGAGGTATTAACAGTACCACAAAGTGGCGAGTGTAATAAACTGAATTGGACTATATAATTCAAGGATGTGTTTTGTAATATCTATGGCTACTGCTAACAGAAGAGTATAAGACTACGTGACTAACAGTTAACAGAAAGAAAAATATAGAATAATAAATATATATGATTAATCCCAAAGAAGTCAAGAAAGGAGGAAAAGTAAACAAATGGGAAAAATGGAAAGTGAATGATAAGATGGTAGATATAAACCCAGCTATTGTTAGGAATTACTTTAAATATAAATAGACTAAATGTGCCAATAAAAATCTAAGATAGACTGAATAACAATTGAAAATCCTTTATGCTGCTGATCAGAGGCACACATTACTTATAAAGACATGGGAAGTTTTAAAGTCAAAGGTCGGAAAACTATTTTACCTTACAAACACAAAACAAAAGAAAATAGTTGTACTAAGAGACAAAGTAGGCATGAAGAGCAGGAAGTAAGGATATTTTATAATGATAAGGGGGTTAATCCAACAGAAAGATGTCCCAATCTTAAATTTATATGCACTCAATATTATAGCTCCAAAACAGATGAAGCAAAAACAAACAAATAAGCAAAACAGAACTAAAATGGCGTGCAGAAAATTCCTACAATTAAAGTCAATTTAACAAGCAGAAAAAAACCCAGTAATGTTATAGATCTGAACAACAAAATTAACAAATATGACTCAACTGACACAGATAAAACACTGAAATCAGCCTTAATAAAATTCAAATCATTTTCATGTGCACATGCCAAAATTGAGTATAAGCTGGACCAAAAAGAAAGCCTCAGAAACTTCAAGTGATTAAAATTATTCAGTTTGTTCTGTGACTACACTGAGATTTAGCTAGAAATCGATAACAAAAGCATGACGAAAATCCCAAATTCGTTAAACAGCAAACTTTTAAATAATCCATGGGTAAAAGAAGCAATCAAAATGGAAATCAGAAACTTTTATATGGAAGGACAAGGAATATTAGCACATCAAAACTTTTGGAATGAATCTAAATCAGTGCTTGGATGAAAATTCTTAGCTTAAATGAAGTTAGGGAAAATAAGAAAGATGAAAATAAATATTTTAAGGTTCCATTTCAAGAAACTAGAGAGTGAAGAGCAAATCAAAACTATGGAAAACAGAAAAAATAATAAAGGCAGAAATAAATGATATAGAAAAAATCATACACAAAAGAAAATCAACAAATATTTTGGCAAATTTTTTTTTTTTTTTTTTTTTTGTGAGGAGATCAGCCCTGAGCTAACATCCGCCAATTCTCCTCTTTTTTTGCTGAGGAAGACGGCCCTGGGCTAACATCTGTGCCCATCTTCCTCCACTTTATATGGGACGCCGCCACAGCATGGCTTACCAAGCAGTGCGTCGGTGCGCCCCCGGGATCCGAACCAGCGAACCCCGGGCCGCCGCAGCGGAGCGCGCGCACTTAACCGCTTGCGCCACCGGGCCGGCCCCCTGCAAATTTTTTTTTTTAAGATTACTGAAACTGATAAACTTTTAGCCATCAAGCATGATTAAGGAAGCAGCCAGGGACAGCAGAGAGAGCGAGCAAGAGAGCACAATGGGATTTTATTTTATAGATAAAGAGAATGTTATGAACTTTAGACAAATTAAAAAATTTGAATAAAATGGACAATATCTATGAAAAATATCACACAAGATGCTAACAGAAGTAGAAATAGAAAATCTGAAGAATCTTGTATCTGTTAAAGAAATGGTAGTCTGGTATTAAAACATCATTCTTCCAAGATCCGTATGGCTCCACCGGTGAATTCTATTCACTCAAGAAGAACACTCAACTTAGATAAACTCTTCCAGAGAGAATACAGTGATGGATCACTTTCTAATTCTTTTTATGGGGCTGCCTTACCTTGAGTACAACACTTAACAAGGGTATTATAAGAAAAGAAAATTATACTCCAGTTTCTCTCATGAACATGAGAGCAAAATCTTTAACAAAAATTAGCTAATTGAATCCAGTAATGTAGAAGAAAGGATAGTACTTTACAATCAAATGGAGTTTCTTGTATATATTTGAGGTTGGTTTATTATTTGAAAAAATCAATATAATTCTCCACATTAATAATAAAAGAGGGGAGTGGTGTCATCAAGGTGGCAACATAGGTCATTCCCAACTTCAGGTCCCCCTTGTAAGAAGATCAACCAGCAACTACCCACAGACATGATACCATTGTGAAAATCCCAGAACCCAGAGATGAATTTGCAGTGTTCCCCTGGACAAAAGAGATCGGAAAGGACCACATCAGAAGGCTACAACGAGCAGTTTAACTTTGACAGCATAGCCCCTCCCCCAAGTTGGCATAGAGCTACACTGAGAAGGATCCTCTGGGCCTATGGTTTTTCTAGTGGGAAAAAGACAACCTAAGGTAGACATCCAGCTTCCCTGGTATTGTGGGATTCTTCCTAAGAGGCCCACTCAGGTCATACCTCATGGGGATCACGGAGGTAATCTGTGGAGCTGCACCACTGGGGAATCAGAAAGAAACAGAGAAGATAGACAGGGCTTATAGCAATCAGAGCTCAGATCTTGGCAGGTTATGTTCCTGCTTGCAGAAGCACCTAAGCAGAGATATCAGCCAGCAGATCTGCTCATCCCCAGAGCCAAGCAGGTGACCCCATCTTGCCAGGGGTTTCAGTTGGCAGTTCCGCTTAATTTGGACCCTCAACCAACTGGGCGATACTGGCCGTGGAGCCCATTCTATGGGTCCACCTGGGCAGGGGAGCAAATTTGAAGTGCTGCCCAACTTCTCAGCATAGTCTCCAGTCCCACCCCTCAGCCACATAGCCCAACCTACAACTCCTCCCAGCAGCTAAACCCAGCATATGGCCCTGCCCAATTGCTGAATGAAGCCTGAGGCTTTGCCCAGGCAGAGAACACAGTCAGTGACCCCACCCAATCAAGGAGCATAGCCTGTGGCCCCATCAGACCAGAGAGCCCAGACAGAGACCTCGCATAGCTGCATAGCACAGTCTTCAGCACCACTGAAATGTGGGGTGCAGCTAGAGGCCTTGCCCAAACAGAAAGCCTAGCAAGTGACCTGGCCCTACAGTGGAGCATAGCCAGCAGCCTACCTGATAGTGAAGCGCAGGCTGGGGCCCTACCCAACTTCAGGGCACAGCATGTGGCCCCGCCTGAATGTAGAGCTGAGTTGGCAGCACCATCCAGTTGGGGAGCACAGTCTGAGGCACTACTAGACCAGGGGCAATTGTGGAGTACAGCCCACAGCCCCGCCCAATCGTGGAATCCAACCAGTGCTACCGCCCTGCTAGGGAACATGGCCTGCAACCTCATCCTACTAGTGGTGATTGGAGAACCCAACTGCCGGCCTCATCTGACCATGGAACATAGCCAGCAACCCAGCCTGATCAGGGAACACACCCACTGTCCCCACTTGAATGTTGAGCCCAGCCATCTGGACTCAGCACAGTATGATGACTATAGTTAACAGCACTGTATTGTATATTTGAAAGTTGCTAAGAGATTAGATCTTAAAATTTCTCTCCACAAAATATACATTTATCAAGTCATTATATTGTACACCTAAACTGACACAATGTTATATGTCGATTATATTTTTATAAAGCTGGAAAGAAAATAAGAGTAAGAAAGAAAGAAGTTATATGATTGTTTCTATGTAAACTACACTCTGATTCAAAACAAAGTCCTAACTTATCCATCAGGGAGATCCTCATGCAGGAAATACTTCTCAATTTGGATCTTGAAGCATTAGTAAGAAAGATGAGTGCCCGTTCTCTGAGCTACTAGGATTTCCCACTGGGGATGTTGCAGCGGAATTCCTGCATTGGATCCTGGGTCCTACAGGAACATGACTAATGTGGCTTCTAACTCCTTGAGCCCATGATTCACATTTTTCCTCAACAGCAAATAATTATATTTTATCCACTTCCTCACATGCCCCAACTTTAAGAAAATTTCCACTTCAAATAAATACACAACAGTCATCAATTTGTTTGATGGTAGTTGCCCCAAATATATGTGGTAGGAGACTCTTTAAAAAATGATCCATATATGCTTTTAACATGTGGACGTAATATCCTTCACTGTTGATTTATCCAAACAATGAAACAACATAAAAGACAATATAGTGCAATCCTTAAAAATATGAGCTTTGGCATCAACATACCAGTGTTTGAGTCCTTGCTCTGCGTTGCATTAGTTGTTGTCTAAACTATCTGATTCTCAAAATTTTTTTGCCTTAGTTATTTTACAAGGGAGACCTGGGACCTGGTGAACTCTATTACCTACAGCTTCTTACAAATGAATAGAATGACCACCTCCAAAAAAAATTCCCCAATTATTTTCTCATGTGTAGAATGAGAATACTAAAAATAACTTACTCATTGAATAAGTATGAAAATTAAAAGAGATAATTCAAGTAAAATTTTAACACAATGCCTGGCACATATTATGTGCTCAATAAACACCAACTATTATATAATGATCATTATTCCCATCTCCTTTCTTGTAAACACCAAAAGATGCATAATTCTTACCATCTCAGAACTATTGAGGACATTTTTATTTGGTTCTGGTAACCACTATTGACTTTCTCAAAAAGATTTTCTTTTTTACACTTAGTAAGGTTGTAAAGTAAATGTCATTTCATCTTGCTAGCCTCCTTACCTAGTCCAACCACATGCCGTTTAAAGCACAGTGAGATTGACCACAATTGCCAGGCTTTCCTTTCACTTGGATCTAATTATATTTCTAACAAATGAGGACAAAATTGAAAGGAAGTTAATTAATTTTTATTGCTTTTCCTTGGTGGCTGCAGGGATAAAAGCATACTTTTGTTTAGGAGAAAGCAGGCTTCACGTGTAGCCCAGAGCAGGGTGGATGGCAAATCATTGTGGTAGGGTTTTATGAAGGCCAGTTTCTCCATGGGCCAAGACAACCCCCAGCCCAATAAAGAGGCAGATGTACAAGTGATTCCATATACAGGAATCTGATCTTCTTAATGGATCCTGTAGTATATATTTATTTCCTCGAATCAGTCTCACTTTATGCATAAACATTTATGTGATTTGTATGCTCAGCAATGATTAGGGTGAATAGGGTTGTTTGATTACACAGGGGAAAGGGTGTCTTCCCAATGACCCATGGATGAGCCTGCCCCATTCTAGAGGCAGTGAGAAACTTTATCAAACTCTAGTTAAGCTCTAACACAGCTCAAGTGCTGTGGCTGAGAATATTATCAAAACCCAGATGGGACTACCTGACAGAGCTCCTTCTGCACTCCTGGGCATTTGCCTGAACTGGTGGTGATAGAAGTCTGATTTTGGAGGTGTCATAGACAATGTTTGTGTCCCCCTCAAAAGCCATATGTTGAAACCTAATCCCCAATGTGATGATATTAGGAGGTGGGACATTTGGGAGGTGATTAGGTCATGAGGGTGGAGCCCTCATGAATGGGATTAGTGCCTTTATAAAAAGTAGACCCCAGAGGGCTCTCTTGCCCCTTCTGCCGTGTGAAAACAAGGTGAAGAACACTGTCTATGAACCAGGAAGCAGGCTCTCACCAGACACCCAATCTGTTGTCATTGTGATTTTGGACTTCCAACTTCCAGAACTGTGAGAAATAAATGTTTGTTGTACTGACTCAGTCAATATTTTTGTTATAACAGCCTGAACAGACTAAGACAAGAGAATATAGTGAATTCCATTGGTGGTGGAATGATCTCAATAAGATGACATATATATCTAGAACCTTGTTTATCTATAGGCTCTGTCAGGCACTTTATGATTTCTAGGGACAAGAAGAAGAAGTCTTCCTCTCTCGGTTGCTGTGAGAAATCCCTCACTCAACAGCACAACCTCCCATTCTAAAATAAGCAGTATATTTAAAACGACAAATACTCCTAAGATAGGTAACATGTTGACTTAAATTTAATCTAAGATGTAAATGTCTGTCAACAGTGAATTTCCTGGACTACTTTTTATCTATGGATGGTCCTTGGGTGCTGGCAGTAAGTAGAGGTAGCCTCCAGGAAAGAAAACAGTACAGTCTCTGAAGGAAACATTTATCATATAATTTCATCCAGTGTCAGCCTCTGTATTGGCTAGAACAGTGCTTTTCAAAATTTTGAGGGACATTAAAAATTCACATTTCTGAGTTCCATCTCACATACTGAGTCAGATTGCTGGTGGGGGTAGGGAGTGGGGTAGGCGGGACTCAGAATCAGCATTTGTGTAAGTTCTCGTATCATCCTGAGCACACTCATATTTGAGAATCTTGGTCTTAGGGTAATCAGCTTTATGAGAGTGTGCACACTGTTGTGCACAGCCGTGGAGAAAGAGGGTACCGAACAGGACTGCTGGGAGTAGGCGCGAGTTCACACTCTCCCTGCCTACTTGGGAAGGGTGACATTTATGGGAACGTACTTGAGCAACCACTCTTGACTCTGTCTCTGCTCTCCGTATTTATAGTTCCCAGTGTGGCTCAATGCAGCCACCAGCTCCTTCATCATTTTAATATTTTTTCCAGACACTCTGCCCACTGATCATATTTTTCTGGTTCAAACTAATTTATTAATGCTACCCTGAAGGATGTGCAACAATTGTTGTTTGCCGTACCCAGGAAGACACACATACACACAGCCCAACACCACAGCCACCATATTAGAGATATGAGATGATGAATCCTTGCTATTCCCGTCTTATCAGAAAGCCTGGTGTTCGTGTTTGTTAATAGAAATCAGATGCCATCATCATCTCCACCCTTTCCATTATGCTTGCAGGTGCAGCTGACATTTGCCTGTGAATTTTCCAGTAAGAGCCACAGGGTGCTGCCCCAGGTTCAGCTGAACTCTTTGCTTTTGTTCCAGCTGGTCTGCACACCTTCAGCCCTCAATTGCCCACAGCACAGCTCTCTGAATCTTCCATCTTAGTTCTAAAGCTTTCTTTGAAGGCCCTGGGAGAGCGATCTTTAGAGACATCTCCACCTTGCTCCCCGGCCCCTGTCTTTTACGTTCCCTGTCTCAGGCTGAATCTTTCTCTTTTTCTCTCTTTCTCAGCAGTTATCAGCTTAAAGGGGGGTCACTCCATCAAGGACTCAAGCAGGCTTTGGGGGAGGCGACTGTAGCTAAGGAGAGTCTGACCTTGGAAATAAGCACAGACCTTACATACCGGTCCAAGGGGATGCCAAGACTTTGGCATGGTCACTTCATGTCCTGACAGACAGGTCGCTCCCGCAGCTAGAGGAGCTTGGCAGCCTCACTCAACAGTCTCCTCAGACCTGCTGGAATCTGCAAAGCCCCTCCTCAGTGCCTCAGATACGGAGAAGAACATTCCACATGGGGAACCTTTATTCTCCTGCCTCATTAGGCTGTACAGTAGCTAACAGATTGCACACACCAGCTGCCCCTCCCCGCCCCGAGGCCCGTTAGGCTAAGGGCAAACCATAAGCGGCCGGCTCATGTGGGCTTTACAAGCCTCAGCGAAAGAGCGATGTTATAAGCCAGAAGGATGCAGGCAGGTTTCACTTTGTGCACAGACGGCATTTTGAAATGGATAAATCTTTCTTCATTATGCAGCTTTTCAAAAGGAGAACAAAAGGCACATGTGTAGTAACAGATCTTTTGAGTGTGTGTATGTGTGAAAAAGACAAAGACCTCTAAAAATTGCATATCTCTCTTCGGCCAGACCAAGGATATCAGCCTTTCCCTAAAGCCATGTGGTCGGGGCAGCAGTGTCCTGTGCAGTCTCCTGACTTCCCCTTGGCCTCCCTGGACAAACTGGGGCCTCCCATCAATTATGTGACATGGACAAGTTTTGGAAATAATTGGTAACCTAAACAAAGCTTGAGTATAGTCAATAACATAGCTTACTCAATTCTAACCAATGACGTTAAATAGGAATCTGAAAAGCTTTTAACTTTTCAAATATCCTCAGAACATTTAATAGCATCTTTGCTACTGATATCACAGGTTCCTTGATCTGTTCCTTGACATAAAATTTCTTCTTTTCTATATATGATATTTTTGAAGAGATCACATGGTTCAGATGAAGTTTTATACAAGACTGGACCAGATATACTTTTGTACTTAGTTATTTTCCCTTATTTCTGATACCAATTTATCGCATTTTCAGCGCGCTTATTGTTGTTGCTCATTTGGTTTAAAAATTCTCCATGTGCACGTGCACATGCAGGACTGATATGCTGGCTGTTTCCATTACTGCCAAGAGCACAAATGTAAATGAAAACACTTGTTCTCTACTTTTAATTGTTCCTTGCCCCTCAGCCTATTCTGGGCCCTGGAGGACAGAGACATCATTGAGCGTGTTTCCAGGGAGAGCAGATTTAGGGTGGTCACTGGGAACGATGAATTGAAAACATAAAATGGAACAACAGAGTTTATTTGCCAGGTGAGAGATGTGGAGGCAAGGGGAGGCCTGCTCTCAGGAGAACGACACAGACAAAAACACCAAGATTGAGAATAGGAAATGATCAGAGGGAGGAACTGGAATAAATCCACTAAACTATTGACAGGCGTGGACCTGCTTTAAAGGAGCAGATAGCTTTAAGGGGTGCTGAAAGGCAGACAAAAAAAGATGTGAGTTACCGTCTTCCAAGTGCATTTGCTGGCCATAGCCAGAAAAAGATGTACGTCCACAAAAAAGTTAATAAGACAAAAATACCCCTTGTTTGATCAAATCTATGCCCCATAGCCTCAGAGCAAACAGCTGGAGATTGTCAAGAGCTGGAAAATGATCACCATTGGGAAGCAGGTATCTCTCACAGGGAAACACATCAAGCAAAGCGACAACTTTCTTATTTAATGCTCTACAGACATCCATCACCTTCAAATGTGACAACTACTACCCGGTCCCCAAGACCCTTTTAAGAGCATCAGCATCCTTCTTTGAAGCCCTTGAAACCCTCACTCATGTTGCCAAGTGCTATGGACTGAAGGTTTGTGTCCCTCCAAAATTCATATGCTGAAATCTTAACCTCCAATGTGATGGTATTGGGAGGTGGGGCCTTTGGGAGGTAATTAGGTCAGGAGGGTGGAGCCTTCATGAATGAGATTACTGCTTTTATAAGAAGAGACACAAGAGAGCTGGCTTCCTTTCTGCTCTCTCCACCGTGTGAGGATACAATGAGCAGATGGCCATCTGCAAACCAGGAAGAGGGCTTTCACCAGACACCAGATCTGCTGGCACTTTGATCTTGGACCTCCCACCCTCCAGAACTGTGAGAAATAAATGTCTGTTGTTTAAGCCACTTGGTCTATGGTAATTTGTTATAGCAGCCCGAAGCCTGATTAAGACACCAAGCTAAACAAGTGATCTGTAGTTGTCTCTAGGCCCATGGTAGAATCTCCTCAAATAGGAACAAGCTAAAAGGCCTTGGATTGGTGAGCAAGCTAAGAGCAATCAAAAGGCTAGAAACTCCTAAGCTAGAAGTCCTGCATTATTAACGACACATATCAGAGATGGGACTAATCAAAGTGTGGTAGAGAAATGGAATATTCTTATGGATTCACACACTTTCTGTGTATACATTAGAAGTCTGTATAGGAGCCTCTATAAATATATTGGATCCAAGGTTAATGCTTCAGATTCTCACTATATTTTCCCTTATTACTGGAAAACAAAAGACCTTTGTTTTTCCAACTAGCAGACAAACTTTCTTCTTTTTACTGCTTAACTGTGACCCAATACCTCTGCTTCTTATCCGTCTACCACTTCCTTTAACGCTGTGCAGTCTGACTTTTATCCTCACAACTATATTGAGATTTCTCTCTTAAAAGTCACCAGTATCCTCCTCTGCCTTGTAATATACAATTCTCCTTAGCTGAACTATACCACTGGACTCTTGGGATTTATTTCTTTTTTAAGCTTCTTGTTGCATTGGTTTCTTTTCTTTTTTTTTTTTTAATTTTATTTATTCATTTTTTCCCCCAAAGCCCCAGTAGATAGTTGTATGTCATAGCTGCACTTCCTTCTGGTTGCTGGACGTGGGACGCGGCCTCAGCATGGCCGGAGAAGCAGTGCGTCGGTGCGCGCCCGGGATCCAAACCCCGGCCGCCGGCAGCGGAGCGTGTGTACTTAACCGCTAAGCCACGGGGCCGGCCCTGCATCGGTTCCTATGACATGATACTTTCTGCTCTTCTATTTCTCCTGTTGCTCTTTTTCTGCTTTCTTGTCTCTCCTTTCCTGATCCTCAGAGACGGTGGTTCTTCAGGACTCCTTAGCTTGCCCTCTGCTTTTCTCTCTAGAAGTTTATCTTTTACTGAGGTCATTTATTTTTGTACCTGTAGCATCACTGTGAAGATGAGCACTTCCAATTTGGAAATCAACAGCATCAATTTTATACCTATAGTATGGACCTAATATTTCCAAAGTTATGAACATGTCAGTTGACCTTAAAGTCAACATGCATAATCTTTAATTAATATCTTTCCCCTTAAATTTTGCTCCCTCTCCCAACTAGTTCAATTCCCATCTTTCTAGGGCTAACGGCATGTTGGACAGACAGGTCTCTGCCTTACGTCCCTTCTAACCTCTCTGTTTTCAGCTCTTGCCACC
The DNA here is from genome assembly GCF_020826845.1 of Diceros bicornis minor. Lineage (NCBI taxonomy): Eukaryota > Metazoa > Chordata > Mammalia > Perissodactyla > Rhinocerotidae > Diceros > Diceros bicornis. The sequence continues at coordinate 33,376,533 of NC_080740.1, forward strand.
TTTTGATGTGTCCCTAGAATTCGTCCCATCCATTCTATTCTCATTCCCGTTGATCTCATCCAGGGCTTCATCTCTTTTTGCCTAGATTACTGCCAACCCCATTCTGAACATATGGTTGGAGATTGCATGTATGTGTGAAATGAGATGGGAGGATGACGGCTGACTACTCTCATCTATACCTACACCTTGCCCTTCCTTTCCTCTTCCCTATTTTCCCAAAACTATCTTTAGGCTGAGCCTTCAAAGGTGCTATCATCAAGGCAGCCCTTGGATGTAATGCCACTGAACTAGTTCTCAACCATGTAAGAAATAATTCACATATATGGGCAATTGGGAGCTGTGGGAGGGATGTGAACTTGAGGATGGCTTGGGATTTGTGAGGTTTTGTGATTTAGAGCAAGTCTCAACCTCTCTGTGCCTCAGTTTTCTAATCTGTAAAATGGGCATATAAATACATGACTCTGTGGTGTCATGATAAGGATTGACCAAGACAGTCTTAACGTTTCCCCTCAGCTTGACTAAAGTTTAGATAGGTTTCTTTCTGCCACTAGGCCCCTGACCTCCCTCTCACCTAGGCTCTTACAGAATCCAGATGATCTATGATCCCCCCAACCCATCTCTTAAAATCTCTCCTGCCCTTTGATTCAATGGAGATAAGTTCAGATTGAATTCTGAAAAAACTGTGAAAATCCTACCGTGCCACATAAATCCCTAACATGACTGTTATAATCCTTTCAGTGATATATAGACAGAATAGAAAATGTTCAGAGAATTCTTAATTTTTGTCCCAATGAAAGGAAAAGTTGAGAGTGAGGGAGGGATTGAGGCTGATCCAAACTCTTGTGAGGTGGGCAACAACCTAAAAGCACCAAGAATAGTCACATCCTGGGCTAAAGCATTTGTTGAGGGGCAGAGGCCTCAGAGAGCTGTGGAAGGGCAGGGTGAAAGCATGCTGGGTATTTTTAATTACTGAGAGTAGATCAATTTTATAGAATTCCTTTAAGACTGTTGGTCCACCCCCTTTATGCCTTGGAGAGTTCCCAGTTTTTAGAGTAGACAGGGAGAGATTAGAGATAAAATTTATAGTCATAGTCAATGACTCCCTTCCCATCTCTCTTCCATCACACCAAAAAACCCCCACAAAAAACAAAAACCAAAACAAAAACAAAACTCAGCCATTTCCATTTTCATTTATTCTCAATTTTAAGCCTGGGGCTGGGGCTAGCAAGGGTTCAGTAAGTGATTTTTCTCACAGCAGCACTGCTGCTCTCTGCCTCAGGGCTGTCTCCTCAGAGGACGGAGATTTCCAGGATGCCCTCCATCTGGTGCTATCTTCCTCGGTTGTCTTGGACTCCCTCCTCTCCTTGCCAGGAATATAGGAGGACTTGGTTATGCTTTTTCCCCAGTTACAGCTACCAAAGGAATGAACATTCATTGGGGAAAGAGAAGCCTTGTTACTAGGCTGTTGAATCTTCCTTCAAAATATTTAATCAATTAATGCTCAGAAACCTGCTTGTTCTGAGACAAGAAGTGTGTGTGAGTGTGGTGGTGGATATGTGTGTGGAAGGGTGGTGAGTGTACTGACAGTGATGGCTGTTTCTCAAGTCATCCGACAGCAAGTATTTGTTGAGAATCATCTGCAAGCTCTTAAACATTTTTATATTTAGAGTTATTATCCTTACAATCCTCTTGCCAAACATCTTGCTTCCTACTGTTACGAAACCTACAACTAAGAAACAGCCTTCTTTGCATTTAGCTGAGGTCAGGTGATTAAGTTCTTGCTAATGAAGGGTAAGCAAATGTCTTGTGTAGAAATCCCGGGAAGCCTCTTTCTTCTCTTCCTCTCTTCGTATACTGATGCTTAGAACATGGCTGTGATGGCTGGAACTCCAGCAACCTTTTAATTAATTTATTTATTTTTGCTAAGAAAGATTCACCCTGAGCTAACATCCATTGCCAGTCTTCCTCTTTTTATTTACATGAGCTGCTGCCACAGCATGGCCACTGACAGACAAGTGGTGTGGTTCTGTGCCCGGGAATCAAACCACGGGCCCCTGAAGCAGAGCGTGACAAACTTTAACCACTAGGCTGTCGGGGCTGGCCCCCAACAGCCTTTTTAGACTATGGTGGTGAGAGCTACACACACGTAATTGCAGAAAGAGCCTGAATCTCTGGTGACCAGGAAGCTATCATTCCAGCCCAGGCCTGGCCACCTTCATACTTTTTTTCCTTATGTGTATGAGAAATAAACTCTTATTAGCCCTTCCACTTCCAGTTGGAGTACTATTTTTAACCTTATTTTAACAACATCATCAGCATGTCCTACCGTACTGGGTTTACTTTTCTCCTATTGTTATTCTGTGTTATATTTCTATGGTAGCTCCTAACATCTTTACATATCTTCTTTTATTTTAACCTTTCCCTCAAACAAACTTCAGTGGAAAGCAGTGTTTCAGGAACTATGCCAGGCTATTGGAAAACAAATGTTAGTAGTATAATACTCTATGGCCTTGAAATATTCATCAGACCCCCCATTCCAAAGAAGTACAGGTGAGTGACAGTAGATGACTATCACTACCACACCAATCAGCTTTGCTGTTGGCACATAAAAAGAACAGGCGGGGTCTCTGGCCTTGAAAACGTTTTAGCCTAATCAAAAAGGAGACCAGAAAGGCATAAAATAATGAATGTTTGCAAGCATTCAGGGAGAAAGCTAGATTTGTGCTTCCTTTCCTTTCAGGCTTCTTGTTGAAAGATTACTAATCTTTTGGAGGTCTACTATTAAAATAGAATCAGCAGTGACCTCATAGGGAGCTCCAAACTTTCAAATTGTACTTTCTCTTTCCTTTGCTGTTTGGGGGCAATACAAAAGCAGGATGATTATGAATAGCCAGACATCTGCAGAACAGCTTTTCTTTTCTCTAATTCTGGTGATTGTTTTGATATTTATTTGAAACAAATGTACTTTCAGTCCTTGAGCCCTATAGAGCGTTCTGAAAACATGGCTGAAAGTATGAAAGGGGAAAATTACACTTTTTTCCCACTTCCTCTAATCTCGGGCTTTAGAGGTTGGTTATAGGGGCCAACATGTCCGATAAAGCTAAACGTTCTTGATGCTCACAAATGGAGGCTGAGTGTCAAGCCTATTAAGTATGACTAGGACCTAATTCGTTCTTCCTCCTCTTCTTATTACTATGGCGACCAGCTTTGATCAAGTGTATACCGTGTGCTAGGTCCTGTGCATTCTGGCTTTACATGGATGATCTCTTTTAATCATCACAGCCACTCCGTGAGGTAATATATCCACTGTCTTACAGACGAGAAAATGGAAGCTTAGAGAGTTGGAGTAACCTGTTCCAAGTCACGCAGACAGCAAGCACTGTAGCTGGGATTTGGATCCAGGCAACCTAACTCCAGATCTCTTTGTTTTTAACTAGGACACTGTCGCTTATAAAATGATAAGAGCTCACAAGCGCAAGAAAGAATCAGAGACTTGTCAGGAGAAACAGCCAAAGCCCCAGAAGCAAGCTGCCTCTCTGCCTTCTTCCTTCCGTCATACAGATACAGGAGCGTCTGACGCGGTAGAGGGAGAAAACCGGATGAGAAGTTAATTTCACTTGGATCATGAGAGCACATCTTTTTGAGTTGGCCTCAGCCCGGGCCATGTTGTGCGTCCCATGGTGGGCTGTGTTTTATGACCAATGAAAACACCTAGTGCTCTGCCACCAACCAGCCTCGGCCTCAAGGATGTTTGAAGGTAATTTTCAAACCACAGGGACCATTACCACAAAGAGGGCTGGAAGACATGCCCTGGCCAGTGGTGATTCTTCCTCCTTTGATGTTTTCTCCTTTCCTTGGAAGCTGAGAAATAGTCTCTTTGCCAGGTCTCAGCTCCCATGCATTTGGGCCAGCTGAAAGGATAACCCGTCAGAGTGGAGGCCTCATTAACATGCAGCTTTTATTGCTATGGGAGACTATCTGGGTCAGGGATCAGGCTGATCATGCTAGTAACTAAATAAGAAAAGCGATGGCCTTTGGTTTGCTCTTCTTTCTGCCAGGAATGTTCTCCCTGTCTTGTAACTCAGCCTTCAGCACACATGTCTCTCTTCATCCAGGCTTTTTCTGAGCAGCCAATCTTAAACAGCCCTCTCCAACATCATCCCTCTTTATTTAATGTCCTTAAGAGAAAACGTTTTTACTCTCTGAAATCACTAGTTATAATCACTAGCTATAATGAATTATCTCTAGTTATAATGATATATACTAGTTATACCACTAGTTATAATGACATAACTAGTGATCACTAGTTATATCGTTATCGCTAGTTCTAATCTCCTTGAGGACAGGGTTCTTTTCTCTTGTTAGACACTATAGCCTCATCTTCTAGAATTAGTGCCTGGCATACAGAGGGTGGTTATTAAATATTGGTTAGATGGATGAATGATTGAGTCCCATTATTATCTTTGGATAGGACTGCCAAAAACAGTCTGAAAATACAACTAGAATTGACAAAGCTTGGACAAAAAGTTTTAGTATGCATTTCCCTTTACAATAAAGTCCAGAAAGTGGAAAGATTCTTTTTCCTCCAACTGCCCAATGTATGTGCTATATAGTGTGGCCAACCAACTTTCCTTTAACAGTACTGAGAGAAGGACTATGCATTCCCTCCACCCTCGCCCCCCATTCTCCCAGAGTAAAAAAGGCAAACTCTTTCTAAGCTAGCTGTTCTGTTTTCTGCAATTGTCTTCTACTTTCTTTGTGTTATTTGTGTGTGTGTATGTGTGTGCATGTGTGTGCATACACGTGTGTGGTGCCATCTAACACTTTCTATGCTAGAAGACGCTTCAATAACTGTCCTACTGTCAAATGAACCCAGAAGGAGAATGCTTGTGACAGGGACCATTTGCTGGTCAAGGTGGACCAGGAACACTGCCAAGTAACTCCCTACTGGAACATTTTCTTACCAGACACCACACAGTCACGAGGGGAAGCCATCTTGCAGAGTTCAAAATAGGAGGGCAAAAATAAGGTAAACTTCTTCTTGCAAACCAGAATGAAGTTCTTTGTACAAGCTAGTGGCATTTTCCACCTGTCTCCATCTCCAATGCTACTAGGGGACCTAACCCATGAAGAAACACAGGCATTTCAGGTTCCCAACTGATTAATCCTATAAACCATCCATTATTCATTGTGGACATGCTGTGCTCAGCCTCAATGCTAGATGCTGTAGGGGATACAGACAACATGGACTTGCACTCTAGGATTTTATATTCTGAGAAGGGATATGAAGACAAACTCTATTTAACAGAATATAATTAAGGCTAAGTTGGCTTTCAGGATGATATTGTATTGTTATAGCACAGTTTCAGGTTTGTAAATCTGTGTCCAAAAAAAGATTGTAAATGATAGGGATAGTGTGATGTACTTTTTATATTTTTAATGACAGAAACTAGTGTAGTTCTGGATACACAGTAGACACTTATGGAAAAAATGGTGATTTGGATCTTATGCAGCCCTATAGAAGTTGGTCTAGGCTGCCATTTTGCCAATTACAAGGAACAGGAAGTGGGACAGAATTCCTCTTCTAATCTCAGGGCACATTTCAAGAGAAAGAGTAACATAAGCCATCCCCAGAAGCACCACTGAATTGCTGAAGGAGATTGGATTTAAGTTGACCCAGAAAGTTTCAAGGTGTCCCTAGAAAAGGTGGTAGCTATGAAACTGTCCAAGTTATGTCTGGGAGACCAAGTCATGCTTTCATACTTGGTATCCTGGGCTCTTTCATTAGCTGCACTATTGCCAGAATCTGAGGAGCCCTAGCTCTGTCAGAGGCCTGCGAAGCTCTGCATGGCCTCAGTGCCATTGTCTGCCTGCTTTTGTTGTTGAAATGTCTGCTCTTTTACTGAGTTTGAGTTTGCCCTTCTTTTGTTCAATTCCTTTTTCTGACCAGCTGCCCTGAACCTCATTCAAATGCCATGTGTGTGTTTTTGAAACTTGGCCATTTAGTTCACAGAAGAGCCTTGGGAAACTTTTAGGTTTCAGGTTGTGCCAGGGTCTCATTGCTTTGAGTTTCAGCTTCCAATTGATGTTTAAAAAAGACTCAAAGAGAGACTCCAGCTGCACCTTCTGAGTTTCACCAGGTGTGTTAGCAGAAGCCAGCAAGAAAAGGAGGCACACAGATTGGAATCACATCGCAGGATTTCAAACGGATTTACTGTACCTGTTACATGGTATTTCATAGATGGTTATTACAGTTCATCACAATAAACTAAAAATATAAAAAGAGAGGAATAAAAAAACACTAGTGAAAATGATCAGTCTTGTGTTACTGGGACTCCAGGCTAAGAACCAGAGAGTTCAAGATTTCAACAGTCTCTGCTTCGGGCTGTCTGTTCTTTCAGCTGAGGCTTTTGTAAGATCCCCTAGTTCCTGCAGACCTGTACACCCTTATCTGTTCAAAAGAAGGCAAGAACCCTACCTATGTTCCCAGAGCCTGAAGGCTATGAGTGAATGACTCAGTGGAGAGATATCTGGAAACTCAAACTGCTTTGAATCTCAGTATCAGAAGTAAAGAAAGCTCTCAAGAGGTCTCACCCTTTTTCTCCAGAGCAGTGTTGCAACCAACCACCCAGAAAGACAATTATTTGTATTTTGTTTTGAAAATGTCTCTTGTAAATTAGATATTTTTAGTCAAATCTTATTTCCAACTGCCTCTTGTTGTGCGCTGGGGAATATATAGGATGACATAGGCATGAGCTTGGAGAAGTGGACGGAATGAGCCTCCCTGAGTTATCATTCCAGCCAGAGCCTGTTGGGGGGCACCCTGGGGATCCCTCTTCATTATTGCCTGGTCCTCGGGATCTGCTTCTCCAAGACGCTCACCCATGATTTGATCCTTGAGCACAGATTTGTCACTGAGGAATTATTCATTTTCTACAAAATATATCATGTACATGGGAAGCGTAAAAAGTTTCAGAGAAGCGTTTTCCCTTTAAAACAGAGGAAGCTAGCAATCATGGCACTCGTGTTTTTCCTTACCATTTCAGCTCTCTGTTGGTTCATGGGAAGAGTCATGCTTTTAGTTACATCATCTATAGTACTTCATAATGAAACCACTAGACCTTGAAGCCAAGTCATGTCAAGTTGAAAGTATTTTAAGCTCTTATTTATCTAAAACCTCATCTCAACACAGAACTTTTATTTTCCCTGAAGCTTTTCAAATTGACTTCTTTCATGGAGAAAAAAAAACCCTTGCATGCATTAAGTTCTTTGGACTTCCCTATTTTTATTTCCTAACTGGCACATTGTCATTTCCTCTGTCATACACAATCTGGCCTTATTGAATTCTTTGCCATTTGATCTCCTTAAGTAACCCAGCTTGATCAGCCTCTTCTCCGACATTGAGAGTTTTTGCCTTATGCTGAATATAAATTGCCGCATTCCAGTTCTAAAAAAAATTACAGAGTTTCAGATTTTACCTGGTTTGATCGTAGTATTAAACTGCATGAAAATATTCCCAATAGCTAAGGTCCAAGAAAATGATCAGATCTAAATTTGGGAAGGACCAAATTTACTGGCTCTTAGATTCTTCAGTCTGCTTTGTACTTGGTAATTTATGCATCTTATCTCAGTTATCCTTTCTTGAAACGTTGACATTCCATCCATCAAAACGATAAATGCCCTCTCTGCTTAAATGACTTCATTTATAAACTGGAGAAATTAATAGTACCTACTTTACTGGGTTCTTGGTAGATTAAAAGAGATACTAGATGGTCAGTACCAGAACAGCACCTAACATATAGAGACTGCTCCAAAATGTCAAGTTACTATCACTGTTGTAATAATTATTAGATAGGTTGTTGAAATGGGCATGATGCACATTTTTTAAATGATTTGGTTCCAAATAAGAGATGTTAGGAATATTGAGATCATTTGTGACAGAATAGGACTTTCTGAATATACCTAAGTGATACTGAGGCCCTCCAGCCATACCCTACAGGCGTCTTGGACCAGTCCCTATCACATGGTATTAGTTTGCCCTCCCTAATAAAGAGAACACTGCTTTCTTACTATTTTCTTTTTTTACTTTATACACCAAGCACGTGTTCTTGCTTAGTCTAACGTCCCTTGTTAATTACATTGTGTTATCCCTAAAAATGCCCACTTTTTTATAGATAACTAGAACAGCCATTTTCCGTGTTTTGTGGTAGCACAGGATCAAAAGAAGCCTGAGGTCATTTCGGTCCTCCCTCTGCCATCAAATTAGATGCCAATTCAGTCACTTCAAACAGATGAGACACTCTTTTAAAGTACCTCCAGAGAAGGGCCCTGCACATTGCCCTTTGTAATTTATGTAAAAATACTGAATAAAATTTTTGTTTGATTTAAATATTTTCAAGTCTTATTAGCTTTGCTATTCTTTGTTCCAGTATGTTTCTTTTAAGACATTTAAAACAATTTCTCTAAGGAGCATCCTGTGCTTCTTTTGTCTTGAAGTGATATTCCCGCTAATTTTTCCTTTGTAAGATGGAGTTCGTACTATCTGTTAAACTCAAGTGACAGAGAACCCAACTCAAACTGACTCAAGAGAGATTTAACATATAATTTAACTGAGAAGAGCAGGGCTAGGTGGTTTTGGATGCTATTTAAGCCTAGAGTCAAACAACATCACCAGGGTTTGGTTTCTCCACTGTGTCAGCTCTTTACTCTCCTCCTGCTGGTTCCATTCACCAGGTTATCTCTTTACTTCCATAAGATGCTATAACACTTCTACACTTTATTCTCAGCTTATTGTCCAGAGGGAAAGAGAGAATCTTAGTATGACAAATTTAGGTATTTACAAACATCATTAAGTATGGAATTATAATAGAAAATTGGTGACAGAGTGAGTGCTTTAGACATGGTGGTGAGGTAAGAACTTCTTGGAAGGTGTTTTTTTAAGTAAGGCCTAAATGAGGAAACAGCTATGAAAATATCCTAAGAAAGATTGTTCAAAGAAGAATAAACTACAGGTGCAAATGTCCTGAGACAAAAACGGACTTGACATATTGTAGGAGCAAAAAGAAGGCTGGTGTGTGGCTAGAATTGTAAATGAGGGTGTTTGGAAGAAGGTAAGGTCAGAAGTTGGCAGAGTAACACTTTATGGATTCCTATAGACCATCACAAAAAGGAGTTTTGATTTTTATTTTGTAGTAAAATAAAGCCACTGGAATGTTTTCAGCCAGGTATGAATTGATTTGAATTAGCTTTCAAAAGCTAATTTTGGCTGCTCTAAGGAATATGGACTACAGGGAATATGTTAGCCTGGTCTCCCTGCCTCCCCCCTACTCCCAAAAGTAGAGAATAAGATAAGGATGTGCATGTAGTGTATATGGGAGATGATCCTAGGGAGCCTGAGTGAGAGACCAAAGAAAAGAAATAGCTAGATAGAAGCTTGTACAAGTTCCAGAAATAGTCATCTTATTTCTCACCATCTCTGATTAGGTTATTTGCTCTTCTCTGTACCAATCACTCACTTAGGCAAATACTCTGATTGGATGTGACCTACGTCACATTCTTCATTCTTGAGTCAGCAGCCAAGCCTTTCCCAAAGCATGGGAGCTAACAATAGGGGAAGGACGATGGCTCAGAGGGGAATTGAGGCACAATAACCAGAAAAGTGATGAATGGATAATGGATGGCATAAACAATGGATCATCTTCATAGTTCCTCTTCCCTAAAATCTATAGAAGGTTGGGTCCAAAAATAGCAGCAGCTGTGTCTTATATATCAGAATTTCTTTATTTTATTCTTCTGTGATATTGAATTGTGGGCTTTCAGTTTTTATTGTATTTAAGTAATACAGGTGAAAAAGCACAGATGCACAGCAATGATGGTGGAAAAATGTTAAAAATAGGAAACCCGATAGCAAATTTTGAGAAGGTACTCTGCTGGACTTGATTAGGTAGCATTATTATAATAATTTCTGCTGAGCAATCTATTTTAGGGGAGGGCGTTTATTTAGCATTTGATGCATCTATGAAAGGAGACTTTTCTTTGAAAGAAGTGCTTTAAATATTTCACATCTCTCAGTTAATTTGGATCTGAATATGTCATAAAATAATCTTTGAGCTAATTTCAATTTCAGGTTACTTTCAAAGAACCTACCTCTTGTTCTCTAAAAAAAAGTAACGGGAGCTTGGAGAACATAGGAAAAGTTTTGAGACTGGAGGGCCTGACACTGTAGTTGAAGATAAGAGAGTGACACTTCTGTGTGTTTGTGTTTGGAGATTGTTCACAACGTGAGGCTCAGGAGAGATGTGCCTACCCTTCCACGCAGCAGAGGGTCAGCAAACACAGAGAAAGAAATCAAGCCAGAAAGCATTTAAAAGGATCCCACTTAAAGATAAAAAAAGGGAGAGACTCCAGACTGTGAAAGGTAATATTGTTAAAGTTATGTGGAAGCATTCCCAATAAATGTAAAAAACAAGCAAGAAATAAGAACACCCCAAGCAGAGAGGAATAATGTTGCACACAACTCAAAGCTCAGATGGCTGAGCTACATCCACTCACGGTGGGGAGGAGGAAGGAGCAGGAAGTATTTGAACTTGGGCCAATGCCCGCAGGCTGTCCTGCAGGGATGGCTCTCCCCTGTCAGGCTGCTCAGTGCTTTTTGTGGAGTCCTGATTTTCTAAAAATTAATTTCTTTATCCTGGTCTTATTCGCTACTTCCTTTATTGTCACTGTTCAAGGATAAGAGTTTGATGTGTTAGTGTTGGAAGACATGCTTTCATTCCTAGGGTATCTACGATTTCCCGCTTACCTCTCTCTGATGGCCCTAAGGAATTTCATATCCCCAGGCTTGGAAGCTGTTTCTCCTAAAAAAGCCTGTCAAAGCAAAGGTGGGTTTTGTTTTCCAATAATTCTCACTCTGTGGGGGCCCATTCAGAAAAATCTATTTCTCTGGCCCCAATGTTCAATACAGTCTCCAAATTGGAGCCTGAGCCTGAAGATAAGATAGAGAAGCAATGAAGACAGACACAAAATACAGCTAAGACTTTCATTGCAAAACGAAACAAAGAAAACTCCACATTATTTTATATTTGTTGAGGGAAAAATCACTAGTTGCTATGACAGATAAGTCCTGAAATCTCAGTAATTTAACAAAGTAAAATGTTTTGCTTGCTCATCTCAGGCGTTCCTGTCAGCATGTGAATGGGTGGGTGGGGTGGAGGGGTCAAGCGGGAGGGGATTCTGCTCAACATGAGCCAAGTTAAGGAGCCAAGTTCCTTGCCTCTTGTGCCTCTGTCTTCTGGGACTGCTAAGTAGTCTCCATTCAGCTGGCAGATGGGGAAAGAGGGCTAAGCTTTCATTTGAGGGAGAGGTGGGTGGGGAGGGCCATTGGCCAGGCCTGGGAGTGATGCACATCACTTCCCCTTGTATTCCATTAGCCAGAACTCAGTGCAATGGCCATATCTAAGCAAGGAGGGTGTAGTACAACTGCTTTCCCAGGTGGGCACCAGCAAGCTCTGCCACAACGTGCTTGTGGCTTCTCCTGCGCCAGCCCATTTACTGCCCCTCAACACATCCTCCAAGTGGTGGGCTGGAGAGGACAAGTTCCAGTTCACAAGAGCCAACTGCCAAATTTTCAGGAATTTTGAAAGCCAGTTAAACACAGCCATTATTAAAAACTAAGTTATATAAACCTACTATTTAAAAATATTTAGAGCCTATGATTTAAAAATTAACTACTATTTTTAAATTAAAGATAAATTCTGAAAACTGATCACTTTAATTATTTTACTACTTTTTTTCCTTAATTCTACTCTTGTGGTTATTTATGCCTAACGTATCTGTGTGGTGGAAACACTATGTAACGGTGTGCTACTGCACATCTCTCTCCGAATTCACATACATTGACTTTACGTTGGTAACTTGAAATCAGCCGAAGGGGAACATGTGCTCTCTGGCAATAGGCAAATGCTACAGATCAGGGGTTGATTTATTGTTTTGCTGACTGTCTGGACTTAAGAAAGTGATTCAAAGAATGTTAATAATTCAGATTAAATTTAAAGTATGGTGTGCCTATAGCCTTTATGTACTGGATAGCACTCAACTTGAGGAAATATTCTTCCCGTGTTAAACACTGTTATCTAATTCAGCAAAGAAGTTGTTTGCATCACTGGTGAAAGAATGAGATTCTGAAATATGGTAGTGTTGAAGCCAAAAGTGGTTTTGGTTTAACGAATCAAATTTGTATAAGGATGAGAAACAGTGTAAAACTAGGTCACATCAAATTTAATGGCAATAAATTTATCAGGTAAAGTTAGTGGATTGGGATGCCACTCCAATCGTCAAATCATGATTAAATTGAAACTATAGGTTGGTCAAGTATCCAAGAGTTCAGCAAAAATCAATGAAACATTTTTTCAGAATCAATTCGCTGTATGGAATTCACAATAAAGAGTATTTCATATTCTATTATTATTTGTAAATTGTAGGCTACACATCATTCATATCAGTAAAATTTACAAAAAACTTACATATATATGTATGTATATATTATATGTCTATATATGCATATACTGTGCATGCGTGTACACATTTTCCCCCTAGAGACCCATTGTTAAACATTTACCAGATACGTCAGCACCTGCTCACCACAGCCAAGTGTAACTCTCAGAACTGTTCCAAATGTCCCCTGAGCTCTCTCTCACCTCATTGCCATTTTCCCTGTTTCCTTCCTTTCTTCTCCCTCCACCCATTGCTTGTACGTCTTACTTCTTCAAAACTCACCTCATGTGTTGCTGTCTTCAGGAATTCTTTCCTAGTCAAGTTTTCACCCTTAGCCTCCCAGAGTGAGTCCAGGTGTCCCCCCTCCATGTTCCCACATATGCCTTATGGACTAACTGCTATCCCGATTTTCATATTTAGCATTGTCTCACTTTTTGTTATAGTTGTAATATATTTAAATATATGTCTAAAGAATATAGTGTTTTAAAATTTATGTAAATGATACGATATACAATCATGCGTCACTTAATGATAGGAATACGTTCTGAGAAATGCGTCATGAGATGAGTTCATCATTGTGTGAAAATCACAAAGTGTGCTTACACAAACCTACATGGGATAGCCTAGTACACACCTAGGCTATATGATACTAATCTGATGGGACCACCATCATATACACAGTCCGTCATTGACCAGAACGCCATTATGTGGTACACGGCTGTATATGGATTTTTGTACATCTTGCTTTTTTTTCACTCAACATAAAGTGTCTGAGATATATCCATATCGAGGCCTGTAGCTGTAACACTTATTTCCACCCCTGAGTGGCGTACCATTATATGAATCTATCACAATTTATCCATCCTTTGTCTACAGATATGTAGATTTTTTTTCAGTTTTTCACTTATTAAAAACATTTAACTATTAGAAGCATGAACATTGTGACATGAATTTCCTAGTTTTCATATGCATGAATCCAAAATTAAACTTTATAATACCAAATCATCTTTTGTGCTGTTTTTATGAATTAATACTTCTACCAGAAGTGTGTGTACATTTCTATTAATCCACATTCACCCATATGTTTTGATCATTTTTCTATCTGATTGCCTTTTCCTTATTGTTTTTAGAGTTTGAAAGCTTCCTTTGTGGTAGATTTTGATAACCAGGAGTTCGTAATTTTAATGTATCCAATCAGTCTTTGATTTTATGGCTCTTGTGCTTTGTTTGAGAAATTCTGTCCACCCTTAGTTTATAAAGATATTATTTTATGTTTCTTCTAAAAGTTTTAAAAGCTTTGCTTTCCATCCTTCAAGTCTAATCTAATTTTTGATAACTAATTCTTTCCCCAGTTCCCCCAGTTCCATTTATCAAACGGTCTCTTCTTTCCACCCTGATCCATAATATATCATGTTTCAATAAATGCGTGGGTCTGTTTCAGGGCTCTCTATTTTGGCACATTGGTCTTTATCGGTCTCTGCATTCATGCCATATTATCACAATCCTGATAATTTAAAAAAAAATCATTGCATTTATAAGGAGAGTTGTTTTGTCTTGTTCTTATCCAAGAGTGTCTTGGTTATTTGGGGCCATTTTTATTCTATGTCTGTTTAAAATAAGCTTGTCAAGTTTCATGAAATACTTCGTTGACAACTGATAGGGCTTGCACTTAATCTTTAGTATAATTTTAAGAAAAGTGACATCTTTACATGTTAAATTATCCTCTACACGCATATAGCCCCCCTCTCTCTCTCACTTTCTCAATCTCTTTCTCTCCTCTATGCTTCTATATCTTTCTCACTTTTCTTTAATGAGTCTTTCAATAAACTTTACTAGTGTTCCCCATTAAGATCTTGCAAATTTGTTAGATTTCTGCCTAAAAACTTTATATCATTGTGACTACTGTATTATCTTTTAAAAATTATATTTTTCACTATTTGTATGTGTGCGGGTACACGTGTGTGTGTGTATGTGTTGCATTAAATCCTGTAGAGCTGGCTGCCATAACAAAAACACCAAAGCAGTATAGGGACTGTTCACATAACAGTATTTGGCAAGTGAACAGGATGGGGAAAAGGCTCTCCTTCATGCCCACCTGGGACCCAGGCTGACTGAGGTTCTCTTGTCTTCAACACATGGTTTCCAAAGTTGCCCTGGGGAATTAACTTCATTACACCCAGCCAGAATGGGAAAGAGCTTGGAAGAGGACTGCTGGGAGGGAGGTTTTGACAGGCCTGGGTTGAACATAGTGTATATCACTTTTGCTTTTATTCCAGTGGACAGAACTCAGACACAAGGCCACTTAGCTGCTGGGAGTAGGGGGTGTGAGAAATGAAGTCTGTCTCAGTTCCCAGAGATAACTCTGCATTCCTGAAGTGAGGACATGCAATTCTGGTGGAAAGCTAAAGTCTCTGGCAAACTCCACCCCACTGGTCTCCAACTATACTTTCACACTCTTGTTCCCACATATAGACCACTTTATTCTTCATAAGTCTGAAATGGTTAACCCACCCAGCTCAAAGTCCAGAATATCTGGATAGTGCAGCATGCTCTCTCTAAGGTTTTCAGAGCTCTCATGGTCCAGAAACCCAGGATCTAAAAGACAATTCCTCTCCTGTAGGGGAGGCTGGAATGCTCCGTTTGGACCTCCATTCCAGATTATAGAATTTGTTACCCTCAATGCTGGGAGTGCCGATGGCTCCACAGCGCTAGATCTGGTGACTGTTCAATGTGGGAATAAAAGGCCCCGTTCTCTCAATCCATCTCAGGACAGTGCTTAAGGGACATCTCATCTTTGGGACCTGTGTGGGAGTGGCTGAAGCTTCCAGTGAGACAGTAGATGGAGATCTACCTCTCCATCTTCCCAATCCTGGCCTTGGCTTCTCTCCGCAGGTGTTATTTTCAAGAGCATTCTCTAGTAAATCTCCTGGTGCTAATCTCTGTCAGAGTCTGCTTCTTACAGAAGCCAGCCTGTGAAATTTCCAAAAAGCAGAATTGAGATCTAATTAAAGAACTTGTTCCACTGCCAGAGGGAAGGGCCTCATGAGACCCACCCTGTAGAGTTACTTCGTTACGATGGATTAATGTCTGTGGTCTTTCACATTCTTCCCTTTATTGAGTGAACTGTGTATGGCTATTATACTTTTCCCACTGTATCACTATATTTTGGGTTGTCTCTGGTAGGAGTGGAGGAGGGTGTGACCATAAAGGGTGGCATGAGGAAGTTTCCTTGGAGTAATGAAACAGTCCTGCATCCTGACTGTGGTCATAGTTACATGAATCTATACATGTGATGACATTTCATAAACTCAAACCTAAAAATAAAAAAAAGAGTATGTAAAAACTTGTGAAATCTGAATAAGATTTGTAGCTTAGTATGTAGAATTATACCAAAGACAACTTCCTAGTTTTGATCATTTCACTATAGTTACATAAGATGTTATCATTTGAGGAAGCTGGGTGAAGGGTACGCAGGAACTCCTCATACAATTTTTGCAACTTCTTTGCAAGTTTAAAGTGATTTCCAAATCAAAAGTTTTTAAAAAAAGAAGCTTCTAACCCATTGCTTTTAAACTCAGGCTAGTGGTGGATATTAATTTAAAAATTATATGAAGCTTTTAAGGAGAGTGAAAGAACTGTCTGTTTACACACTCTTAGCTGTTATAAAAGGAGCTTTAGACTGATATGCGAGCGGGTGCCATTGACTGTCTATGTGTCAGCTTGTCACCATGATAGCACATTCACTACATGTCAAACATTACACTTTGCTCCCAGTTCCTCAGCCACTGAGACTCTATCGTATTTGGCACCTAGGCCTCCCATAGACTAGGTTTCCTATTTCTGAACTTCCCAGAAGATACAGATTTGAAGACACTGGGGAATGGGAGATAGGGATAGGAGAGAAACCAATCCTGTTCCCAAAGTGCTTATAATCTTGTTTGGGAAGTAGAAGATAGCCACAGAAAAGGATTTGGCAATCTCAAGGTATCACATGAAATAACTGTAAATGAATGGATAAGTAAATAAATGCAGAAAAAAGGAGCAAAAGGGATGAGGAGGAAATATGAGGGAAGAGCATAATTCTAACCAAACTCACTTCAATACTTAAACAAGGCCACTTCGGTTTTGTGGTGGATTTAATATGACCGAAAATTCTTTGGCATCCATCCCATCAAGAGATTGGGTCTCTTTTTCGTTCCTTTCATCGAAGTTAGTTTGTGACTTATCCAATGAGGTATAAAGGGCTGCTATAACAAAATATCACAGACTGGGTAGTTTACATAAACAGAAATTTATTTCTTATAGCTTTGGAGACTGGGAAGTCCACGATCAAGTGATGTTATGCCAGCTCCTGCTTAGCCTTTAAGAGGATTGGAAGCTTAAATCCTCCTGAACCTCTTAGTAAGACATTCAAATATCCCGTGGAAGAGACTACATGGAGGTGTAGAGGAGGCGAGTATAGTTCAGCTTTTCAGTTGCTCCTACCAAGGTGCCATTCATGTGACTGAAGCTGTTTTGGACCCTTAAGGCTAATCCAACTACCAGGTGAATACCACCTAGTGACCCAGTCAACACTTGAGGACAGAAGAATCACCCAGCTGAGCTCTGCCCAGGTTCCAGACTCACAAAATTATTAGGTGGATTTGATTGAGGAATGAAAGACCTGGAATAAGTAATTTATTACGGAGATTAGACGTTATAATACTGTGAGAGAAGCTGGGGAAGGAAGTCTGGGAGGGATGGCTGGAGGACCAGAGAAGTCACTAACCAAGCACCATGAAGGGAAAGAAGTCTAGGTGTCTCAGTCCATTTGGGTTGCTATAACAAAATATCACAGGCTGGGTAGTTTACATAAACAGAAATTTATTTCTCATAGTTTTGGAGGCTGGGAAGTCCAAGATCAAGGCACCAGCACGGTTGCGTTCAGGTGTAGGCCCTCTTCTGGTTCACAGCCTCTGCTTCCTTGCTCTGCCCTCACATGATGAGGGATCTCTCTGGACCTCTTTTATAATGGCACTAAATGACCTAACAAGAGCCCTCATGACCTAATCACTCCCCAAAGGCCTAACCTCCTCATGCCATCAACTTTGGGGGTTAAGATTTCAACATATGAATTTTGGGGAGACACAAACATTCAGACCGTAGCACTAAGGAAGGCTCTTGCTTCTGCATCTGCAATAGGTTGTAATCACTGTAGGTCCCCAAAACAAGCAGTGGGAAAGAAAAGCTGGATATAAAGCAAGGACATACTGGAATCTGCTGGGACAAATGGAATCCACAAGGACAAACTGCAAATCACATTAGTCTCTCCCTACATCTAACCTTGATGATGGGGAAGATCTGCAGAAGGATCTGGGACCGTTTGCTGCAGAGCTGCACATGTGCCTGGAAAAAAATGAAAGAGATTTGGTGGGAGCTGAAGGTCTATAGGCCCAAGTTGCTGCTTCCTAATCCGATGAGGTGAGCTGTCAAGTCAGCAGCACAGTGCGTGAGTTTTGGAGGCTCCTTCTGAGTTTCACGGCTACTACTATACCCCACCTCCAAATCTCATGCGTGCTCCTCTGTGGCGACCCTAACCTGAACCATACAAGGAAGGGAGATCTGATACATGTAGTTCCAGCTTAGCTAAAACACTAATTTCATATTTGGGTTTTCTACATACTATTTAGAGGCTTAATGATGGTCCAAATAGGGCTACATGGGCTTCTTGGAAGAACTGAGTGTTGGGAACTACCACAGTATCATGCATTTTAGAATTTAATAAATGTGAAATCAAGACAAGCAAAATGAGTTGCTCTTGGATGTTTTAATGAGCCAAAAGTAAAAATGGGAATGAAAACTAGGCTCCTTGGCTCTGAGTCCACCTCCCTCCTCTACACCAAATTAAAGATATAGTGAATTCATTCATCTCACTCTGTGCCTTATTTCATAGATCCTTCAGAAGCTTGGCATTATCTAAATGGCTTCTTTTTCTCCTTAGAGGAAGGTTTGTTGCCTTAGCTGTTTCCTTCCTGGCAGAATTGAAAGCAACATCAGCAGCAGATATCACCATTTTCACTTCTCCTCAGGGGACTTGATGGGTTGGAACTTCAGCACGAGTGTTCACACCCTGTGATTCGGGTTAAATGTGACGTAATTCCATAAGTACTCAGCCTCTTCACACCAAAGCAGTATTATCAAATATAGAAGGTTCTTCTTGGCTTTCTAGGATTTAGCGTGACCTCAGAATCTTGACACTTCATGTTTCTTTCCAGGGCAAACTTGAGCTTTCCTCTCTTGTTGTTTTCATTTCTAATGAATGTGTTTTTCTTGAGAGGCTTTGATGTGAGGTTATTTCTCAGCCAGAGCTACACTTTAATGTGTTATCTGTGGAGTGCAACTACTAGAGCTTTACACCGTCATTAAATTAGAGAGGTGTGGGCACTGCTACAGCAAAGGAAGGCTGAAATCTTTTCATTTTACTATTAAAGAGTCCCCCTTTGGAAAGGGAAAAGGATTGTTTTCAATTTTTATTTGATCTATGATCTTAGGAAGATAGGAGAGAAGGTTTTCCATTTACATTGTGCCATTATGGGATTTCAAATAATATACTGTACAAAGGTGATTACAGTTAATTTTAGTCTTCTTGAGAACTCAGCTACCAGGGCTCAGTCTCTCTAAAGAGGTTGAGTTGCATAGAGAACAAGGTAAATTACTGGTTTCAGAATGGAGGGAAAATAACAACATCAAGAAAGACGACTCCTCCCTTTTTTCTAAATGCTTTGAAAGAAGACTCCAGCACTGTTCTTAAGTTATTCCTAGTGCCAGTGGGATGACTAAAACAGACTTTCAGCTCTAGGGATTTCTGAGCTCCTACAGGTTAACGAGCACTTAGACTATTAGCTCTGTTGGGAATTCAATTTAGAGTTTTATATAAGGTAATATCTGCTTCCATGGGAATAAATATTTTTTATCTACACATAGGGTTTGGCTCTTAGGACTAAAACAAAATCATCTGTTGGGTAATTTCTTCTGAAATTTCTTACCCAAGCTAAAACAGCTGCAAAGTCCAACCCAGCCTTATGATGATGATCATCATCATCATTAACACCTTCATTTTTCTTTGAGTTCAGAATACTTATTCTTTAGAGCAAACATAGGCTGATTTGAGTCAGTGCACAGGAGCATAATAAACGCTAAGAGAAATGCTACTCTACATTAACGAATGCATTACATTAGAGTCGACTAGTAGTCTCTTGGCAATAGAGATGTTACTGGATGTCATTATATTTGGATTTAGCTTTTGTGACCTTTAGAGGTTAGCTAACATAGAGGAAGAAAGGGACTCATATCTTATTGTGCAGACAATGCACACTGTAAGACAGGTTGCAAAAATCTATTGGTTTCATCGCATAAATCTCTCCCCTTCAGAGAGGTTGGAAAAATCTTAGTGATTCATGGGCACACACTTTAATTTACTATTTTTCCTAGGTGCCACTGAGGGATGGTAGGAAGGAGAAACCTTATTACAAGGAGCACTGTTCTTCTATTGGGAAAAAAAGTATGTGAAAAGAAGATTCAAGGGTTGCTTATCATCATGCATTTGCTTGTTATCAAGAAGACTAAATAAAATTTCTTTGTGCATAATTGTTTGAGAAGAAGTCTTGCAAGATCATTAATTTTCTTTTGGACTGCACACATACACTGAGGCACTGGGCTGGTACTTTGGTTAAGTTCTCTGATATGTCAGGATAAACTGAAAAAAATCCTTTTCATGGCTATCTGTTTTTAGGGGAACCCATTTTTTGGAGTAATGTGTGTGATAGATGAAATGGGTTTGAGAATACAGTGAGTGACAAAATAGGCAGAGATGTATCATGTACCCTCCTTTTTCTTATTGGGATTTGCCATGGTTTTTGGAGGAGAAGTTCTAAAACATAAAAACTAGATAGAAAAGAACAACCTCTTTGGACTATGATCTCACCCTTGTTTGCAATGTGTTACAAGAGGCCTGAAGCATTCGGACTGTGGTTTTGGTTCTGATAATGCTGTATGGTTCCATTTCCCAGCACTGTGGCGGAGTCGTTTTATTATTATTATGCCCACTTATCCTTGGGGTGCAACAGGAAGTCGTCTCTGGCAGAGATCAAACCCAAAGCACAAACATTTTAACATCTCATTCAACACTTGAGACGGCAGTGTCAGATAATTTGAAGCTGCAGGAAGTTCCTTGGAAAGTGATTTCTTGGTGTTAAACAGCACCGCTAGAAGTCCTCACACCTGCCATTGATAGGTGTCCATGGTACTGTTTTGCAGACCATAAGCCTCTTTTCCTAAGGTCCTTCCTAAAGAGAGGCTCTTGAGGCAATGCTCTAACGCTGGCACAAACTCTAGAATGCACCCAAGATCTCAAGGGCACAAATCCTACTGGCAAATAACATTTAATATATAAATCAAATAACACAATCATTATCTCCAAGGACCTTGAAACCAGCACTGCAAATTAAGTTGAGTTTTAGGCTGCCTCGGTTGTGCTTTGAGGAAAACAGCAGGGAACCGGAAATATTTTCAAGGACACCAATAATACTGTGGTTTGGGAATGTAACCCCTAGCGATTTATACTTCTTGAAAATAGTGATGATGATTAAAACAAAAGAGAACTGTTTCTCTTTTCTCAGTAATATTCACAATTGAACAGGTAAATCACGTCAATGATACTAAGATTATGAAGGAAGTTTTCTCATATGCCCTTTTTCATGGCACAGCAGGAGGAATATTCTAGATTCAGTGCCTGTCCCTCAGGTGCTAATGTACTCAGGACAGCTCACAGTAGGTATAAAGTGGAATATGCTATAAAACTGGCATATTAGCCATTATCTACTTCCATTTCTTTGAATATTATTAAATCACTCTCAACTCATAGGCATTGTATTTGTGTGACAGGAGAGTGTATTAAAATATTAATTTTTTGTTTGCTTTACCGAAGTTTTTTCCAAGCGAACAGCTCCTTAGTATTTTCACCCTTTAGGGTGTTTTCGTAGAGCTAAAAGCAGAAGCTGCCTAACGTCAGTGGTTGTGTCTGTCTTTTTTAAGTTCTTTGAAGGAATGACGCTGGTGTCTCAGAGGGAAGAGGGAGATAATGGGCCTCTCAGGAGAAACCAGTGCTAACCTACTGGATGCTGCAGCAGGCAAAGGATGTTTGCAAAACCCTAGGGGAAGGAGGAACCACAATAGTGACTACAATGGAACTCAGAATTGAATTTAGATGGATTTAAAGAGAATAGATTTGATATTTCCTACATGCTAGAGTTGATGGGCTGAGATGCACACCCTCCTGTGTCTTATGAGTCCCAGCAAGTATGTGACACCTTGCATCATAGTTTGCATAAGTCATTCTACTAGATTGTAAGCTGCAAGGGTGTGCTAATTAATAAGCCACTGTCTCTCAGCTTCAAACACACCCTTTCATGCTCTCCTTCGTGATGCTAGCTCCGAGACCCTGCAATCACATGTCTGCTTTGCCCTACCACCTCTGTGTTAGGCTCTGCCAATAGGGAAGCTAGAGGGAGATGGAAGGCTGGAAAAAGAAGAAGGAACACTTACTTTCTTTTTGCTTCCTGTTCTTGTCAGTTTCACCATAGGAAAATTTTTGCATCTCACCTGTGGCAGGTCCCTCTAGTAGGAGCACTTGATTTAAGTTGTCAGTTTTCCAACTCCTCCAGTGACCTTGGACCCTCTTAGAGACAGCATCAGTCAGTGAGGTTTCCCTCCTCAGAGGTCTGGTTACCAACCTCTCACAATGTTTCTCTGAGCCAAGACACTAGCACCTGCTGGCTGACCCCTCCTCAGAGGTCTGAGTGGCAAATCTCTGGGTCCCCATCACCAAAATTCTAAGTTTTAGAAATTCTAAACTTTTCCCTCTGATCCTTCAGTTCTAGCTGTGGAATCTGTGTCCTACTACATTTCTGATATTCGAGTATTTCTTTTTTATGTCTTTTCAGTTCTTCAACAGCCATGTAACAATTGTGTACATTCTGTATATGATATTCTTTCCGTTGAAGTAACCAGTGCGGTTTCTGTCTCCTGACAGGACCCTGGCAGACACAAAGGGAATTTTTCTTGCATGTACCACTTCTGCCTCTGATACTAGAATGGTGTCTTGCACTTAACATATGCTCAGTAAATGTGCCTTGGTTTGATTTAATTTACTGCCATGATATAGCAAGAAGATTGTCTTTAAAGCATAGTGGTAAAGACCAGGAGCTTTGGAATTTGGCAGAGATGGGTTCAAATCTCAGTTCTGCAATTTAGTAACTGTATTATTTTAAGTAAATTATTTAATCCTTCTAAGCCTTAATTTCCTCATCTGTGAAATGGATGTAATAAAGTGTCCACCTCCTGGTGCTGTGAACATCAAATGGGCCATTGTATGTAAAACTCTGAACAACTAGTAAGTGTTCAATAAATGGTAGTTATTATTATTTGTACAAAAGAGACGAAATTTAGAAGAAGGGAAGTGAGTTTGTAAAGTGTACAGCTTTGGAGGAAAGTGAAAGAAGGGAAGAAATGCAAAAAGATAAGGAAAATAAAAGAGAACTAAGTGTGTGTTGGGGAGCGGGGAGATAGTAATATCGTGAGGAAAGTGAGTAAATGGGTGAAGATGCCTGAACTGATTTTTAGTAAAATATGTAATCTTATAATGAAGGGTCCACAGTGTGTTTCATTTTGTCCTTTGTCTACTTAAAAAATCATGACAAGTCACAATGATGTTTAATTTATTCAGTTTAAGATCAACGAATTTCAGAATATCAAAAATTTCTTCATATTTAACTGCTTATGTTAGACACCTTTCTCAAGGAGATTACATATTCCATTATCTTCTCCCGTTCTTTCCACTGACTTATACTTTAGTAGAGAAATTGTTTCTTCACACTTGGATAACATGTCAAAAGTTTCTTCTCATCGCTTCCAAAACTGCTCGTTTCTTTTTCTATTGAATTTAAGAGTCCATACCTTTAAACACGGATCTTGTAACAATTCTGTCACATCCTTAAATTGTATTATAAAAGCATAAAATTCTCATCTGCTCAAGCTCAGATTTCTATCTCAACTGTGTGGAATGACAGGCTGCAATTTGCATACAGTTTTACAAACCAATAATTGGGCTGAACTCATGTCATATGATCTTTCTCTTGATACGTTTTCTAGTATTTATATGTTATGCTGGATGCCAGGCATAAATTAGTCAATGCCCATGCAAAGCATGCTGATGAGTTTGAAAACAGAATTTCATGTCTTTAGAAGAGGTCTCGTACAGACCAAATCACCCACTGCGTGTTGTCAGCAAGGATGACATTACCTTGAACTGATCTGTACCAATTGCTCTGGTTTTAAAAAAGCCACTGTGCTTGCCGTCACATACATATGCACACCGTTAATACTGGTCACCATGAATGTTGTACAGATTTGTCCCTCCACTGAGTGGTTCCAGGTGGCTACGATTTATGAGAACAAGATCAATGGTGAGAGCAGACAGAAAACTGTAAAATAAAACCCAACTCATATTTATTTGTGTAGCATATATGGATGTATGTATGTATATACATGGTAGATATACAAACATATACATGCATTTATCACACATATCTGTTTCCTTCACTTTTTTCTGGTTTTGTTTTTCACGTGTTCATGGTCTCCTTTCTCCCTATTTGCCCATCAACAATTTCTCTCTGTTCTGATCTGTTGTCCCCTTCTGGAAAGGAAAGGAAAAAGTACTCTGACTGCTGTGGGTCCTTTGAAACTAAAATCAAAGATGGGGCTCCTCTTATCTGCAGTGCTAGTGCTTGTATAAGGAAGGGTAGCACCAAAACGGAGTGCGTGTATTTGAGAGAGAGAGAGAGGGAGGGAGGGGGAGAGAGAAAGAGAGAGATTTGACAGTCAAGCCAGAAGACTGTTAGAGGCACCAGGGCAACTAGAGATGGGTGTCAGGATGCACAGAGCCAGTAGATTAGAAACAGTGAACAGAAGGCAGTCTGGTTAAATATAAGTGACAGTGTCAATGACTTTGGCTGGTCATTTAGGTACAAAGGATAAGTTTGTGTTAATGGACATGAACAATTTAAAGGACCTAGGACAGAGCAGGATGCAATTGCATGGCTGCCTTTTTCTAGAAGACTTCAAAATTCTCTTTCCTTACAGTTTTCTGCGTATAGTCTACTAAAGATTAGAGATCCAGATAACAAAATTGTTAGACTGTTGTTCACATTAAAGATAAAACAGTTGTGAATGAGATCATGTATGTAGAAAGTGCATGGGATTTAACCCAGAGATGGTTTGATATATATAATGGGTTCTCAGAGGCCATTATTTCACGTTCTTTCAGGAGGCTAAAGATTTTCAGATATGTAACTGTCCTATATGGAAATAACGAATTATTATATTTTATTGTTTATTGTTAAGATGTTTGTTGAACAGGACCGAGTTCAGAGTGTGGAGAATTATGAACCTTTTCCAACACAAATAAGGTGTAATTTCACAATTACTTGGAAATTTTACATTCAAAAAGTTGTAAAATAATAGTAATGAGGCATTTCATTAGGAAGAATATTTATAACCACATGAATAAAAAACTACATTTAAAATAGTAGCATTTATAAAAAAATTTATTTATAAATTATAGCAAAAAATAGCTAAATATTTAATTAGAATTAAAGTATTATAAATGTACTGTAAAAGCTCTGCGCTGAGCAAGAGGTTAAAATTCAATGTGTCAATTAAAAAAATCAAAGAGTACACATGGCATTTACATGAAAATTATTAGGAATGCATTTCCCATTAAGGAATCTGAGTCCTTTGTCTGAATAGTATCTTATAACTCCCTCTGGTCCTACCCAAATTCACTCTTAATAAATTTCATTTTGTTTGTTCTTTTATTAATTCATTCAAAAGACGTTACTGAAGTGTCTACCATATATCCAGTATGGTGGTGGCAGTATTCCAAGAATATAAGCCCCAGTTCCCAAGAGCTTAACAAACCTCTGCTTGTGTAATGTTTGCCGATGTCCCAAAGACCAGAGCAAATCACACAGTCAAGCATAGGGTCAAGGTGGAAGGAGAATGTACAGGGGTTAGGATACTAGGAGGCATAATTCACTGGGGCTATGAGTGTGAAAATATACCACAGAAGGCATAAGCAGCCGGATGACTTTATTCTTTCTTATATTCTGACTCTTCTATTCCTTTTTTCTTCATTTTTTACACTCTAGACTGCTTTATGGTTTTCCCAAGAGTTTAGATGAAATCTCTGCCATCCTTGAGCAATTAAAAATGCTCTCAACACTTTTCACGTACTGCTACACACACAAAAAATGATATTTCAATGGACTTCTGGGGTAGTCAGATGAAAGACCTACTATTAGAGGTGACCAGCCCCAGTCTCTGGCGGGGCAATGAAAGCTTATAGCCCATGTGTGGTACACTAATTTACTCTGACATGCTACTTGGGAAATTTGGACTTAAAGGATTTGAATCCAAAATTCTCCTTCTAATACCTTACTTATGTCTCATCATTTTTGTATAGTAATAATAGCTAACATTTATTTGGATGACACTTTATTCCTCCCCAATATTCATTATCTCCTTCTCTTCTGCTTAGTAGAGCACAGATTTTGTTTGGGGCAGCAATGTGCTGTTACCCAGTGATGAATCCTGATAGATCTAATAATAAGGATTGTTTCCCTCACTTTCTCTGGGTTTGTGTGAACTGAGTATCTCATGTTAACAATGTAGCTAAAAAATAAATAAAGGAAGCCTGCTAAAGAGGGGTCACTTAGTGGAAAGCTTTACTTTCCTAATTAAAGGGACAAATGCATTTGTGACATCCTTTCTCTATTATTTTTTTCTTGGATATGGCCATGATGCCTGGAGATGTGATAGCCATCTTGATAGAAAGAGGGAAAGATTGAGAAATTGCCAGAAATACTGGCCTTCAAATCTATATTAGTTTCTTAGGGCTACAGCAACAAATTACCACAAACTGCATGGCTTGCAACAACAGAAATTTATTCTCTCACGTTTCTGAAGGGCACAAGTCTGAAATCAATGTGTTAGCAGAGCGATTTTCCCGCTAAAGGCTTTAAGGGGTATCCTTCCTTGCCTCTTCCAGCTTCCAGTGGCTCCTAGCAATCCTTGGCATTCCTTGGCTTGTAGATGCATCGCTCTAATCTCTGCCTCTATCTTCACATCACCACCGATGCTTGACTCTAGCCTTCTCTTCTCCTGCTAGGTGTTGTGGAAGCATGTGTTGATATAGAAGTGCCATCGGATCAAAGGAGCTGAAATGCTGAGCTAACACCTGGGGGACAGCTCCTCAGAAACTTGTCTTCAGAGAACTTAGCATGAAGGGGCTGCGTGAGAGTTGGAGGTTGTTTGTTATCATACAATAGCTAACCTGTCTTGATTCATACACTGTCTTTGATGGATTAAGGAGGGGCAGGGGCTTTAAATATTTATATGTTAACATTCTTCACACAGGCATCTTCTTGTTTAATTATCAAAACAACCCTATAGGTAAGTACTACTTTTATATCTGTTGTATAGACAAGGATATAATGGCTCAGAGAAATTAAGTTGCACAAGGGCACACAGCTACTAAAGTGGCAGAGCTGGGGCTTAAACTCAGGTCAGAGTCCGTGCTCTCAGAGTTCATAATCCATTGCCTCCAACAGTATTCATTCCCTCACCAGGTGAGGCACTGAACTCTTTCTTCACACATCACAATCCTCCTATATCTGGTTAGTACCAGTTGTGTGCGTGGCCTCATCTCAGATGGTTGTGCACCAAATTTAACCATAGAAGAGGTGTTTTTCTTGATTTTATGAAACTTTTATTTTCTGCTGGTTACAATGATGTATGAAAACTGATTAAAAGAGTAATTGGTGTATAGTTAACAATACTATATTATACATTTAAAAATGGTAAAAGTAGATCTCATGTCAAATGTTCTTACTACAATAAAAATAGAAATTGAATAAGAGAAAATGGCTTTCTCACAAAATATACACAGATATACAAATGCACACATGCATGTTATCATAGTATAACTGTTCTAAGTACTGAATAGACACAATATTTATTATATTTATTTATAATGCATATTATTATTTCCAAACTGGACATTGAGTGGCCACCCAATTCATGGATTAAATGCATTCCAGTAATGTACACATAACTAATCTACGGAAGGTGTGGTTAAGCAAATCTATATGAAATGAGATTAGTTCATTTGGAGCGAGGTACGTTCAAATGCCCCATTTCATTTCAGTCTCCCTTCCTAGCTGATTGGTTCAGTAGAAATATTCATTTGTCCAAACTGCTTCAATGATCTTTTCTGCTGACCTCTCTCTGTTACCTTTAGAAGTTGTAAGTTTCCCTTCAGATGACTCCAACTCTTACAGTCACCACACTTCACAAAGCTTTATGAAACATCAAGTTCTTGTGTCTAAAATAAAAGTCTAGTTACATCCATTCTAAATGGCTTCCTTCAGCCAGGTGGAATTGAAACTTTTCCATTTTCATCTGTTCAAATAACTACCAGGTCACATAGAGGCCACAGAGAAATCAACAGAAATATTTGCTGCTCGATACTTTGGTGGCTCTAGCCATTGCAATTGTAAAGTAAGGAGGATGCATTTTCCTGAAGTAAACTACCTACTTTTAAATTTTGCCTATGCCTTCCATATTCAAGAAGCTGTGATTAAAAAAATAAATGTAATTTGCATGTTTATATTAAAAGTCTACTTTAAATATTCTCATTGAATATTTTATCTCTTCTTTTTTTTTTTTTTGGTGAGGAAAATCAGCCCTGAGCTAACATCCATGCCAATTCTCCTCTTTTTACTGAGGAAGACTGGCTCTGGGCTAACATCTGTGCCCATCTTCCTCCACTTTATATGGGACACTGCCACAGCATGGCCTGACAAGTGGTGCATTGGTGTGTGCCCAGGATCTGAACCTGGGCTGCCAGCAGCGGAGCACGCGCACTTAACCGCTATGCCACGGGGCTGGGGCCTATTTTATCTTTTCTAAAGTGTATAAGTTTCAGATACAGATAAATAGAACTATAGTCCATGACCTCTGGCCTCTAGACTTGCTTTTGCATGTGATAAAAATTGGAGCAGTCAAATTGTAGCAGTCAGATCTGATTGTAGTTCCTGATAAAATAATCCTTTATCAGTTTGAATCATACTTAAAGGTTATCAGGACAACCAACTAGAATTTATAAAAATTATTAATGTTCTGAATGTTCTTAGAAAGCAACACTTCCCAAATTTCTTGGTGCTTTCACTCTAACATAGGGTCCTTAAGTTGAACTTAAAATATAAAGCACTGACTGGTATTTGAAGACATCTGATTAGATGCTTAGTGGCTTAGGGGTGACGAACACGAAATAAAAAGCCAAGAGAAAGTAGGAATGGTGACTACTGAGTAAAAAGAGAAATTCAGGTGGTTTCACATTATATAGCCCTGCATCAACTTTTTTCTAACTATGCCTTTCCACAAGATATGGCTCCCTCTCTATTCCATTGCTGAGTGGAGGAAGTCAGAGTGTTGGTAGCAACTGCCTCTAAAAAGGTAAAGGATTCTAAATTCACATAGTGCCATGTCCCTGTTTTGCGTATGCCACTGCAGAAAGGACCTACAGCTGGGTGTGGAACATTTTGGTCCTAGAATCCTGGTGAAAGCTACATGGACTTCACAGCAAAAGCTATGTACCTGTCTCATCAGTAGATTATAAAATTAGCATTGTTTATATATTTCAACATCTCAAACCTCCCAAAGGGTCTAATTTATAAGAAAGACCATAAATCATAGGACATTTGCTATTAATAAAAATAGAATTATCCTTTTTTTTTCTTTTTTGTTCGTGAGGAAGATTGGTCCTGAGCTAACATCTGTTGCCCATCTTCCTCTCTTTGCTAAGGAAGATTGGCTCTGAACTAACATCTGTGCCCATCTTACTCTATTTTGTAGGTGGGATGCTGTCACAGCATGGTTTGATGAGCAATATGTCAGTCCGTGCCCAGGATTCAAATCTGCGAACCCCAGGGCGCCGAAGCAGAGCGCGTGAACTTAACCACTATGCCACCAGGCCAGCCACCAGAATTATTCTTTATATAATATTAACAAGGGCTTTTAACGGGAACCATTTTTTAAATTCACTTTGATGTATGCTTTGGTACTTGATCGCTGTATAAACCTACCCCAAAACTTAGTGATTAAAAACAAAAACAAATGGAATAGGAGAAAATATTTGCAAATCATATATCCAATAAGGGGTTAATATCCAAACTATATAAGGAACTCAAACAGCTCAATAGCAGGAAAACAAAAAACCCAGTTTAAAAATGGACAAAGGACCTGAATAGACATTTCTCAAAAGAAGACATGCAAATGGCCAACAGGTACATGAAAAGATGCCCAACATCACAAATCATCAGGGAAATGCAAAGTAAAACCATAATGAGATACCACCTCACACTTGTTAGAATGGCTATCATCAAAAAGACAAGAGATAACAAGTGCTGAGAAGGATGTGGATTAAAGGGAACCCTTGTGCACTCTTGGTGGGAATGTGAATTGGTGCTACCACTATAGAACACTATGGAGGTTCCTGAAAATACTAAAAATAGAACTACTATATGACCCAGCAATCTCTCTTCTGGGTATTTATCCAAAGGAAATGAAATCTGTATCTGGAAGAATTGTCTGTACCCCCACATTCATTGCAGCATTATTCGCAGTAGCCAAGATAACGGAAACAACCTAAGTATCCATTGATGGAGGAATGGATAAAGAAAATGTGGCGCATATATATATATATATATAATGCAATATTATTTAGCCATAAGAAAAAAGGAAATCCTGTCATTTGAGGCAACATGAATGAACCTGGAGGACATTACGCTAAGTGAAATAAGCCAGATACAAAAAGACGTACACTGTATGATCTCACTGATATGTGGACTCTAAAAAAAATTGAATTCACAGGAGCAGAGGGTAGAGTGGTGGTTACCAGGGGCTAGGGGTGGGGAAAATGGGAAATGTTGGTCAAAGAATACAAAGTTTTGGATAGGCAGGATGAATAAATTCTGAACAACTAATGTATAGCACAGTGACTATAGTCATTAGTACTGTACTATATATTTGAAATTTTCTGAGAGTAGATCTTAACTGTTTTCATCAAAGGAAAAAAAAGACAACACATTATGTGAGGTGATGATATATTATTTTGATTGTGGTAATCATTTCATAACGTATACATATACTAAAGCATCACATTGTACATCGTAAATATATGCAATTTTTGTCAATTATACCTAAATAAAGCTGGAAAAAATAAAACAGTTATTTGTTCATGAATTTGGAATTTGGGCAAGATTAGGTGTGGCCAGTTTCCCTTTGTTCTGTGTGGTATCAGCTGGGGGGCAAATGAGGCTGATAGATCCACTTCTAAGCTAGTTTACACATGTGGTGAACAAATTTTGCATGGCTGTCAGGTGGTAGCTCAGCTGGGGCTGTTGGCTAGAGGCCTTGACTCCTCTTCACACAGACCTGTCTCTGTAGCTGCTTGGGCATCCTCACAGGATGGGGGCTGAGTTCCAGGAGGGAGAAAGCAGAAGCTACTAGTCCTCTTAAAGAGGAGTCCCCAGACTGGCACATCATTTCTGCTGTTTTTTTTTTTGTTTTTTGTTTTTTTGTTTGCTGAGGAAGATTAGTCCTGAGCTAACACCTGTGCCAATCTTCCTCTGCTTTATCTGTGGGTTGCCGCCACAGCATGGGTGATGAGTGGTGTAGGTCCACACCCAGGATGTGAACCCGCAAACCTGCGCCGCCGAAGCAGAGCGTGTTGAACTTAACCACTAGGCCACAGGGCTGGCCCTGCATTTCTTCTGTATTTTAATGTTCAAAGCAGTCCCAGACCAGCCGAGATTCAAGAGAGCGAGGGAATAGACTCCACTTGACAGGCGAGTAGCATGCGTGTATAGAAAAGAAATGAATTGGTAGCGGCCATCTTTGCATACAAGCCCCCATATAACAATTAACGGAGGACAATAGGCTTGAAAGTAGGAAATAGCAACATTAGGCATTTGATCTTTGGTCAATATGGTTCCCTGTATTCATCTCAGGAGCTTTTAGAAACTCCTTTGCACTTGTTGAATAATCAATTTCTCCTTTGCAAATGTCAATTACCAGTGTTTATTTGAAAGATAGAGAAGGCTAATGTCCATCACAAAAGTCTATCAGACACAGAGGACACAACTAGTTTGAAGATGGGGTACTTGAAACCTCAGCGTGGCTCTCCAGTGATACCTTCTGATTTGATAGTGCTCAGGAAGAACTGAAAATCCGACTAGCTTTCTGGATTCTTATATTTCTCAATATGACTGTAACTAATATTAGGTACTATTTTTGCTACGGATTGAAAAAGAATATTTAGAAATCAAGATGTGAAATAGCAATATGTGAAACACAAAATAGCTGAGTATGCTGGATTTTAACTCAGTATAAAGAATAAATGCCTGCATCCACAAAAATAATGTTTTTGCCCAACTCCTTTAGAGAATTTCATCTGAGAGGATGGCTTCTCTCTAGGCAAAACTAAAATGAACATTTCATAGTGAGGCTACTGGTCTCAATGTCAACTTGGGTATTTCAAGCTTGATATAACACTGTTAGTGGACTCGAGAGGGTTGTATCAGGGTTTCTCAACCTCAGAACGGTTGACATTTTGGGCTGGATAATTCTATGTTGTAGGAGCTGTTCTGTGCATTGTAGGATGATTAGCAGCATCCCCGGCCTCCACCCACTAGATGCCGATAGTTACCACCAATTGGGACAACCAAAAATGTTTCCAGATATTGCCAAATGTTCCCTGTGGTTTAATTGCCCCAGTTGAGAATCACTGGGTTTTAACAAATTTATAATAAGAAAAAATATTTTTCCCTGTGGCAACTTTCTTTGCCTCAGTAGTGTTCTGTTGTCTGCCCTTTCATAGTTGGAGCTATCTTCATGAGCTAGATTTGTCTTCCATTTAAATGAAAAAGAGTCTCCTTTAATTTAAAATTTGAACTGATATTTCAAGAAATATAAATGGATATGTTTGCTTATTTTTAATGCACATTACCCCAGTGCTATTTTGCTACTGGGGGCTATTGGGATGCCCTCAATAAGTGACTTTTTAATTTAAGAATTTTAAGAAAGAAATTCATAAAATGGAAAATATAAGCAAGACTTCATGGATCGTAGTGCTAGGAAGAATTTCACTATCAGCTATCATAGACTCATATGACAGGAGAGCTAGAACAGCTTTTGGTAGCATGTTGCCCAAACTGCTTATTTACAGATGAAGAAATCAAGGCCTAGAGAGATCATTTGACTTGGTCACATCTTCAGACTTAATCACAGGCAGAATCAAAATTAGAAGCCAAAATCTCCCAATTTTCAGCCCAGCTCTCTTTTCATTACCCACTGGTGCTTTTCAAGGGAGCCTTCTCATTCTCTTCATGGTACAGTATTTTTACATAAACGTATGCTACAGTATTTTTAGACAGGACCCTATAGCACTGTGGGTGTAAGATTGAAAAGTACAGGAAGGGAGGAGGTAGCAAGGAATGTTTATTTCAAGGAAATTCTATGTCTGTGGAGTCTGTTATGATGAGATCTAACTGTACTAATAACACCTGTATGTATATTTTCTATTTCTGGTGTTTGGCTATGACTATATATACTTATGAAACTATTTCTTCCCCTGCTCTCTCACTCCCAACAGCTCTGAGAGATTATTTGGCATTGACACCACACTCTCAGGAGTATGATTTATGTACCTGTTTAAGAAACAGGCAAATCTAGTTCCCAAGTTATTCCCTAGGGTGACATTCACACTGTAGCTCAAATATATTTTGACTGTTTTCTAGAAAAACTAGGCCTGAGGAGCAAGATCAAAGGAGGGGCTAGCAGCAACCCATCTTGCAGTGATGGCGAGAAGAGTCCAGAGAAAAGTCTGCCTTGGAGAAGTCTCAGAACTAGTACTTTCTTCTCCAAGGTTCTAATGTCTCTTTCTAGATTCCTCCCAAACCTCTCTGTCCTTGTGATGCCCTTTTGCTATCCCTGACGCCAGAAAATTTTCTCTTTTGAGTTCAGCTAATCCATTTTGTATTTAGCCTTTAAAATTTAGGGTACCTCTTCTAAACACTTATTTCTTGAGAAGCCATTTACTGATCCTAGCAAGTGACATAGGATGGGTACTTCTGAAGGATGTTAAGATATAGTCATCTTATTCTACCCATAAGGAAATACAGGCACAAGAAGTTAAGGATGTGTCTGAAGACTCAAACCACTCAAGCAACAACACTGACAATTCAGTGCTTTCCCCATGGCACTGCCCTTCCAATACTTCTTAATGCACAATCTTTAAGGTGAACTATAGAGGAGTAAAATATTCAGCACCTTGTCTGCTGAAAAAGAGAAAATCTGAAATGTGGGAGTCAAAAGTAAATGTTTGTCATATGGGAGGAAGGAGTAGGTGTTCCCTACTATCTTTCAAGCTCCTCTCTCCAAAGAGTATTTGAAAATATAATTTACTCAAAAAAATAGAAGGATTAAATGAAACTACCATTGTTATTCTGAAACCTGATTCAAAAGTGTTGGTCAGGGTCAATGCTGTAGTAGAGAGAGCAGTTGTCAGGAATTCTCAACAAGACAGTTTCTGAGACATCTGACCAATGAACCACTCCAAATTCTTTTGGATATAGGCAGGGAATATATGCATGGATGGGTAGATAAATGAATAAATGGATGGAGAAGCAGATGAACCACAGATGGAAAACTAAGGCTTCCTACTACATCATTAAGTATATAAATCCAGCTTTTGATTGGTTGGAACATTCTCCTGAGGCTAGACATTTTCTTTCGAATTCCTGTCTCATCATTGGTACATACACTCCTTCCCCCAAATGCAATCAATATCTATTTCCCCTTGGGAAGGAATGGAGACTTTGAGTTTCTTAACTCCTTCCAGCTGACACCCAAAAAATCATGCTGACCTCTGAAAAAGAGCAAAGGAAGATCACAAAAAAAGGGGAATGGCTTCCCTATTTTTATCATTGATAAATTTTATGGAGTCCAAGCAACTAGGTAGTTGTTTAATGATTATAAAAAGATTGAATAATAAAGTATATATTACTTCCATGCTACTGCCCCGATCTTATTCTCACTTTGTATCCATTACTTATGTTCAATTTAACTGATAATCAATTTATTGGTTTGAATATATATATAAGCACAGAGCATAGAAACTTCTTTTTCCAGCAACTTTGAATAGTCAATAATTAATACCATCTCTGTAAAAGACTTGTATATGATTGGTACCAAGAGGTTCCCAAACATTATTTCTCTATGTATTCCCATTTTTAATTTTCTCCACTGTTAAGACCAGAATAATTCTGCTTAGGTCATTTAGAATGATATGCTCCATTTTCAACAGTTTACATAAGAAAAAAATCTGTTGTTAGTTGTCAGAATGCAACAAAACTGTTAGATAGTCTTTTGAAATGCTGGGGAAAACATTTTTAAAGACTAATGTACATGTACATTTATCATAGCCTTATACATAAAGGAAAAAAGCGGGAACAATTAATACTTCTACATGGTAGATTAAATTATGGTACGTCCAAACAGTGGGACACTGCAGCAACGAAAAGGCAAGACTTCACAGATTTTATTAATTGAGAAAATGCTCATCAAAAATGGCATGTGCTGATCCCTTGGGGAAAAGGTGTGTGCAAAGATTATTTTCTACCCTTGCGGAAAGGAGTTTTCATATGGGACAGAAATACTACTGGGCCATTGGCCATTCTGCTACAGGGTGGAGTTTTGGGTATGGGCAAAGAAAAAGACAATAATTCTGGCATCTGCATAGAAGGCTTCCTTGAATTTCCTCACTCGGCTCTTGGAACTCTTGTCTCTCTATAGATTCTCTCTCTTAAAAGTAAATGATGTGTGTAGGGGTCTAGGAAAAAGGGAACAACAAGGCCTGTTAGTCTAATCCTAAACCAGAGGGACAGACATAGCCTCTCGTTGCCTATCAGATATGGTCAGGTTCCCTGGAGATGGGGTTCTACAAAGAGGCTTAAAACTAAAGCCTAGTAATATTAACAAGAGTAGCTGCTTTGAGTTTGGGAAGTTTATGGTCCCTGCTGTCTCTCAATTTCATGCGTGATATATTTTTACATGAAAAAAATTCAGTCTACCAAACAGTATGCATGATACATATGAAATATATCAAAGATGTGATGGATATAATTCAAAACATTAATAGTGGTTATCTCTGAATAGAGAAAACATGGGTAGCTTTTATTATGTTTCTTGAAGCTTTTCTGTATTTTCTATAATGATTTATTTGTTTATCAGAACAATCACATCTATGCAGACTTTTACATAAAAATATACATGCCCAAGGAATAAAAAAGTGAGAGTGGAATACATTGCAAATTCTGTGGGTGTAAGTTTAGAGGCAATATTAAAAGCATAGGTCAAATACGTTAAGAAATAGCACACTGTGATTCGGGCTGAATATCAGTTTAGATCAGTGTTTATCTGGCCATAATTTTATACAAAGGTCCTTATCCTTAGAATCCTTTGTATAAAGCAGGGCTCATGTTTTGGGTCTTCCCAACAGTACACACTTATTTAAAAAGGTTGTTTGGTTTCTGCTCAAGGATAAAATGAGCAGCTCACTGAGCAAAGATAAAGATCTATTTGCTTGGCTCGGTTTTCTCAGGGCCAATGATCCAGGAACTGTAAGCCAAAATATCAGGAAAGCCAGCATTTCTTCCAGTTTCTCACCTTGTTGCAGCCAAATGAGTTCTTTTCAGTCTGATTCAGAGGGGCACAGTCACAGGAGGTGGCAGCCACACACAATGAGAGCAGATTAGGCTGGCCCATTGTGGGTGACAGATAATTGTCCCTGTAGCACCTCCTCTAGGGCCTGGAGGTGTTTGTAGCCAGATTCTTAGTGGGTATGGCTTTCCACCTCCAAAGTCCTGCCCAGTAATTCTGTCTTTCCTCTCTTCAGAGGGGTCTCAGTTGAGCTGTGGATATAATTCTACACAAAATCCTAACCCTCTCAGTCTCCAGATGAAAAGCTGAGAACTGAGAGAAAGAAGAGAATGAGGAGAATTGGACGTTTTCATGTCTCACCCCTTAAAATTTCTGGTCTGTTCCCAGGAATGTATATCTGCTAGTGTCAGATACTGTTCTGGGTGCTCAGCAATTGTTCCTTTTGGTGTTCAGAAATCCTGGAGATGTTAAGAAATCTCCAGATCCATGGTGTTTCCGAGACATCTAGGGGTGGCTAGAGTGCTGCGAGCATTGCTCTACCTGGTCAGAACCCACTTCAGCCTCCCCAGGAACCTCTGGAGCATCACTTATCTGGAGATAATCTTGATGTCTCAGTCAGTACTGAGGACAATGCCTGACTACAAAATCAGCCCCAGGAGGCACGCTTTGTTAACCCAGGAGACCTTTAATTTTGTGAGACTCTGTGGATGGTCATCATGACTTGAATTCTGGATTTTATAGTTGGAAAGCACTTTGTGGTAGGGAAAATTCTGAGATGGCCCCCAAGCTTTCTGCCCCCTGGTGTACATGCCTTGTATAATTCTCTCCCCTTGAGTGTATGCAGAACCTGTGAATATAATGGAATATCATTCTCTTGATGAGGTTATGAATCAGTTGACTTTGAGTTAATCAGAAAGGAAATTATCCGATGGGACTGACCTAATTAAGTTAGCCATAAAAGGTCCTAGGGCCTTCCTGAAAGAGAGATTTGATGCATGAGAATGTGAGAGGGCTTAAAGGGGGCCATGGGGCAAGGACCCAAGAGTAGCCTCCAATAACTTAGAGTGAATCCTGGCCAACAGCCAACATGAAAATGGGGACTTCAGTCCAAGAGTTGCAAGGAACTGTATTCTGCCAACTGCCTGAATGAGACTGGAAGAAGACCCCATGCATCAGAGGAGACCCCAGAACTAGTTGACTCCTTGATTTCAACTTGGTGAGACTCGGCTAACTCAAACCCAGACTCATGACCCATGGAAACGGTGAAGTAATAAATTTGTATGGTTTTAAAGCTGCTAATTTTGTGGTAACTTGTTACAGAGCAATAGAAAACTAATATACACTACAAAGTTCATTTAGTTTATGTTGTAAAAACCATACTGACAACATCCATGAAAATGATCATGCAGCCTCTCCCACACACTTTCAGTGCAGGGAACTCATTCTCTTTCTAAACAGCTTATTCAATTATTGGAAAGCTTTTTTTTTTTTTCAGGCCAGTTATTTATTTATTTATTTATTTTTTATTGCAGTCACATTGGTTTATAACATTGTACAAATGTCAGGTGTAAGTCATTATACTTTTATTTAGGCATAGATTACATCATGTTCACCATCCAAATACTAATTACAATCCATCACCACACACATGTGTCTAATCATCTCTTTCACCCTCCTCCCTCCCCCCTTCCCTTCTGGTAACCACCAATCCAATCTCTGTCTCTATGTGTTTGTTTGTTGTTGTTGTTATCTTCTACTTGTGAGTGAGATCATACAGTATTTGACCTTCTCCCTCTGACTTAAAACACCAATGAGTAAAAATATATGCACCCCTGTGTTCATTGCAGCATTATTCATAATAGCCAAGACTTGGAAGCAACCTAAGTGCCCATCAAGGGACGAATGATAAAGATGTGGTTTATATACACAATGGAATACTACTCAGCCATAAGAAACTATGAAATCCAGCCATTTGTGACAACACGGATGAACATTGAGAGTATTATGCTAAGGGAAAGCTTTTAATTATCAGGCATTATGGGGTTTTTTTTCATATTGAGTTGAAACTTGCTCTGTAATTTTTACTTATTGATCTTAGATTCTGTGACATTAAAAAAATCCCCAATCCTTCTATCAGATGTTAGTCTTTCAGTTATCTGAAGATAGCTATCATGATCTAAGTCTAATACACTTTGTTTAAAAATACAAACTCCTGGACTTCCCTCATTTGATAACTTTTCTAGATATTTCATCAACTTATGCACTCGAATTTATCAGATACTCTTAAAACATGAGACACAGAACATTGTCCAAGAACATTGTGGTCTTACAAGTACAGATCCTGTGTTTTCATCACCTATCTTGTTTGGGTATGGGGCAATTAACAACGTGATCAAAATTTATTTTAAGTTAGGTGCCCTGGGAAACAGACTTTGACACAGTTTCACTTGCAAAGTGTTCTGTGGGGGAGTGCTCTGAGGAACAACACCAGAGACGTGCTGAGGAAAGCAGAGTTAGGTGGAGGAGATGTAGAAGGCCAGTACAGGTGCAGCAGAGGCTTCAGCCCACTCCACGGTGAGCTCTGGAACTCTGACAGCCCTGCAGAATTGGCCTAAATTGAGGCAAGAGGACTGGGCCTTTATACTCTCACATCAACCAATCGTTGGATGTAGCCTGCTCCTGCAGAGGAGGTAAATATCACTACTTTCAGCTGAGGCCAATTTCCAGGGAGGGACTAATCTATGGGCCCTTGACTGACAACATCCCTGCCGCTGGGGAAGGAGTGTCTCAGAGGATCTGAGCAGCACCCAACAACAGCCATTACAGCCCACTTATTGTGTTACTTAGATCCACTTCCTTCATGTAAAAATTCCATCCCATCAGGGAACAGCATCTCTAGGATTCCAGGGGACTAAAGAAAGGAAGTTGAGTGACATCAACTACAGCCTCCTGCCACTGAAGTTCATCTCAGGATGCAATTCCTACTCATTTTTTCTCCTATATTGCTCAATTTAGATTCTCCTCACCCTCAGCTAGCATCTATGCTGATCTGGATGGATTATTCGATAAGATGATTCAAATTCTCACCACTGAAGTGTTGGAGCCCTTAGTCAGCATGCCTTTTTCAGGCCGTGTTTGCTGCAACTGTCCATTTACTGATCAAATTGGGCAGGGGAGTAAGAAGAGATGCTCCAGTGAATCTCCTGGAGTCCAGGTGTTCTTCCCTTCCCCCGCTGAGAAACAGCTCACCTACCTCCTCCTTGTGGTTAGGGTCGACTTGTCCTGACAGGATGTTAACTATTCTTTGCTTATTTGTCTCTTGGCATGAGGAAACTGAAGTAGACATAACTAAAAGTTTAGCATGACTCTTTCTGTGTGTCCTGTAAAAGTACTTTCTCTTGGAAACTAGGATCTGAGACACAGAGCCTAGAATTGTGGGGAGAAAATACCAAAATTCTCTAAGTGGGTCACTGGGAATAATGCTAAACAGGACTATTACTCATATCCCTTGGTTGCTGGACTTAACGAATTTCACATATATTAGGAACAAACACTTTATAATGGTGGTTGATTTAGGGCACATCCTCTGTCCCGGTGGATGGACGTCACAGAGCATCATAACCAAGATGTGTTTCAAAAGGCCATTTCAGGGACCGGCCTGGCGGAGCAGCAGTTAGGTGCACGCGCTCCACCTCGGCGGCCCAGGGTTCGCAGGTTCGGATCCCGGGCGCGCACCGATGCACCACTTGTCAAGCCACGTTGCGGCGGCATCCTATATAAAGTAGAGGAATATGGGCACAGATGTTAGCCCAGGGCCAATCTTCCTCAGCAAAATAGAGGAGGACTGGCAACAGATGTTGCTCAGGGCTGATCTTCCTCACACACACACACACACACACACACACAAAAAAAGGCCATTTGATTTCTTTTTCATATTGGGCTGTATATGTGATAGGGTTAGTGGCTACCATAGTCATATGCCCACTGCTATACTTCTTTTGCTGTAAAGCAGGACTCTTATGCAGATGCCATGTTATACAAGATCCTGCTTCAGTGAATCAAAATTCTGCAAATCCTCAGGCAAGCTAGCTAGCTAAGACCATATGGGCAGAAAAGACAAATCTATTCCCAGAATGTATGTGTCGATTTTAGTCAAGAGGACATGCTGACTCTTCCAGTGATTCTACCAGAGTGAAAGAGGTTCAATGTAATGAACTTGCACCACCTAAGCTCCTTGAAGGATGGTGCCAATTTGGTAACAAATTGTTTTTTGTTTCTGTCAGGTTGGACATTTGGCAGTGGCAGAAACTAGACAGGCCTTTGTGAGTGGGAGTTCCATACATAGTCTACACTCCTGCCACCAAAGTGACTTCATTAATGTATGTATGGTACAGGCATTGAAGTGGCTGGTAATGGAGGCAGATTAAAATCAACTGGCTAATCACTCTGTCTAGTTCATTGGTCAGTATCTTCCACAGTGGGTAAACTCTGGTGGTCATTAACCTGAAATATGAAGATCTTCACCCTTCATGCCTGTTTCCATAGGTATACTCACATGTGTCTTTTCAGACTTCCTTGTCACAATCTTCCAATCTTTCTTCATCCAGTCCCCAGATTAACAAACCAAGAAGCCATTAACCACTGCCAATGAGTTCATATATATTATTATATCAGGCTACTGTTTACCTACATAAAGTGAATGACCAAGTTCACTACTCGAAGCCTTGGCCATTGGGAGGATTTCCTCTCACTACTATCTTTCAGCAGTAGGGTAATAATGCAGTAGCAATTCATTTTTGGCTTGTACCAACATATCAAGCCAACCCATCCATGAACCAGCCTTACATGGTTTTTTTGCCTCCTCTATAAGTATCATAATGACTCCTATGCAGCTATGGAAGGGAGGAGAGGGACAGAGACAGTGTACCAGTGATAGATGTCAAAGGGTTTTGTAATACCTGAGCTAATTTCTGCCCTCTGGCCTTGTTCATGCCAGTTCCCAAATGTACCTCTTCCATCTTATGATGAATTGCTATTGGACCCATCCAAACTTATGACTTGGTGGGTCTAAGAGAAACTAGCTTGTGATAGTCTGGCTGTGTGGTAACTCGTGTCTCGTGATGTTGCTCTGCCTCCCCCTGAGTAACCCAGAACTGAGCAAAATGCCTGAAGCTATTTTTCAAATTGTGAAATCCTGGCATATCCTTTCTCCAAACCCAAGAGTTTTGTGTTGTGATTCTGCTACTGGGGTTGTCATAAATGCCAAAGGGCATCTTCTTCCACCATAGATACCTCTAATGCCACTGGATCTACTAGGTTGCATACGCCAAGGAGCACGGCTGCTTGCACCACAGCTAGGACCTACATCAGAATCCTTTTCTGACTTGGACCCCAAAGCTGGCAGCCATCTGTGTCACTGAAAAATGGTCAGAGCAGTATTCCTAAAAGTGAAATATGCTGGTTCCAGAACCTAAAGAGGCCAATCAGGCACTGTGCTTTTTTCTTAGTAATGAGAGTCTTTAAATGCAATAATTTGTCTTTTACTTTGGGTGGTGAAGTCCTATTATGTCCCTGATTACTGAACTCCCCAAAAAGTTAACTTATGTGACAGGACTCTGAACCTTTGTCAGATTTATCTCCTACCATCTGCAGCATGTGTGTCTTACTAAGGCCTTCAACATTTTTGCCACTTCTTGCTCATCCAATTTGATTAATATGATGTCATAGATATATGGACAAACGTAATTTTCTGCTAGATATCCAAATAGTGTAGATCCTTTAAAACTATGTTATGCAGAGGGCAGGAGAATTAACATAGGCCAGGGGGAGATTGTAAGTGTATACTCTTGTAAATCTCACTTGAATGCAATCTTCTCATGATTGGGATGGAAAAGAATTCATTTGCCATATCATTGGCATATACCAGGTACCTGAATCCATGTTAATTTCCTCCACTAAAGATACCACAACCAGCACAGCAGCAGCAATTGGGGTTACGACTTGAGTGAATTTGACATAGTCCACTGTTATTCTCCAGGGTGTTTTTTATGTAGGTCACACTGGTGAAGTAAATGGATATCTGATGTGGGCCACCACCCAGGCAGCCCTTTAGGCCATTAATTTCTACCATTCACCCCAGCATGCACTGTTGTTTTTGACTTAACTACTTTAGTTGGGGAAGGGGGCATAGTTTCAGAGGCTTCCAGTTAGCCTTCCTTCGTGCTAGCTCTTACCCTACAGGCTAGGAAAAAAATACAGCAAACTGTCAACCAAGTATGTCATTATATGTTCAGAGACTTGGAAAATGACCACTGAGAGGGTTTATGATCCACTGCACCCACTGTGAGCTGTACCAACCCAAGACTCCGTTTGCCTCCTTACCCCATAAAACTCGTTATAACAGGAGGGCTATAATGACACTTTGAGTCCCTAGGTATAAACGTCAACTTGATACCTGTTGAATCTGTGTTTAACATTTCTTTCACTCGTGTATTATCTTAGTTCAGGCTGCTATAACAAAACACCTTAAACTGGGTGGCTTATAAACAACATAAATTTATTTCTCATAATTCTGGAGGCTGAAAATTTGAGATCAGGGTGCCAGTATGGTCCAGTTCCCGTGAAAGCCCTCTCCTGGATTATAGATGGGCCTTCTTGTTGTCTCTTCACATAGTGGAGAGCAGAGAGAGGAAGCAAGCTCCCTTGTGACTCTTATAAGGGTACTAATCCCATTCGTGAGGGCTCCACCCTTATGACATCATCTAATTCTAATTACCTCCTAGAAGTCTCATCCCCTAATACCATCACATAGGAGAATAGGGTTTCAACATATTCATTTTGGGGGCACAAAAACATTTAGTTTGTAACATATATGGTTAACAAAGTAAATAGCCATATTTTCCTTTGGGGAAGGACTTGGTGAATCCTAGTCTTTGTTATGTTGTTGCATAGTCCTTCTTCCTTGAGACTGATCCTCTTCTTCAACTAGCAGATTCTGGGTCTAAAAATGGACTCACAACCAAAATTTGGGCAAAGGATCATGACTTTTCATTGAGGTGACTGCCTTCAACTTCCTAATCTTCCATTTTTATTTTCTTTTGAATGTATAAATTAAGCAATAAACTTGTTGGCTACCATCTGTTTTGCTCCTAACAACTCCACATCCCATACATCTCTGTGTGTCAGTTTCCCTCGTTGTCACTCTGAGCATACCACTTACTTAGATAATTGTGTCTACCTTGCTCCTGGTGGATAAGTGACATCACTTGATTTCTATTATTTTGAGATCCCTTCATCTCCATTGCTATCAGGGAGTAATAGCTTTTTGTATCATCAGCCCTGACCTACAGAAGAAAGGCATAACTGAATTTTTCAATGATTTCCATTCCTTATTGTTTTAGTAAACAGATGGATTTGGGATATATGTTTAGGTATAATCAAAAGGACTTGCTGAGAAATTAGATATGGGGAATGAGAAAAAGAAAGGTATAATGGATGACTCCTAGATCTTAGGCTCAATGAGATTACGATGTTACCATTTACCACCACGTGGAAAACTACAAGAGTAGCAGGCTTAGTGGAAGGGTAAATTGGAGGAGCAGGGAAACTTTTGTGGGAGATCAAGATTTGGCCACCCTGAAATATATCTCTTTACCTTGATTGTTTTCTCTGATGGACATTTGACCTCCCCCACTAACTGCCTAAAGAATTTGACATAGTAACTCCCTCCTGGAACAGATCTTCTATCTGATGGCTGCAATATAATGTAAAATAGATGTTACAATAGAAAAGGCACCAACAAGCCCATCTTATCTGAAGATCTGT
Organism: Diceros bicornis minor; assembly: GCF_020826845.1. Taxonomy (NCBI): domain Eukaryota; kingdom Metazoa; phylum Chordata; class Mammalia; order Perissodactyla; family Rhinocerotidae; genus Diceros; species Diceros bicornis. Next base: position 33,420,726 of record NC_080740.1, read on the forward strand.
CTCTCTGGCCACATTCTCTGGATGGTCCTGCGAGGAGTTGCCAGACATTTACATTTATAGGGAAATCTCCATTTGTATAAGTATCTCCCTCTCTGTATTGGGAAGAGGAGGGATGACCTCATTTCTAGAAACTTTTCAATGTGGAAAGTGAGGCCTTAAATCTGCATAATAACCTTACTCTTGTTTACAGTGCTTTAGTGGTAATCTCCTGTAACTGACACCACCCTCCCAACATCCTCCTTTGTCTTTAGCTGAAGATGGTATTTAAGACGAGAATTTCTGCTATTGTGTTGAGAAATGCAGTGTCCCTGGTTTCTCCCATGTATAAATGTTATTAAGCTTGGTATTATTTTCTCCTGCTAACCTGTCTTGTTAATTATTTGGCCAGCCATAAGAACCTTAAGGGAAAGGGTAGAGGGGGCTTCTCCCTCTTCCCCCACACTTGTGTATGTGAACTTTATTATTTTACTTGACAATAAGACTTTGAATATAACTCTGTTACCTTCCAGCAGCTTATTTTGCATCCGCCTGGTTAGCCTGGCATGTTAGAGAAATAGTCATCTGCCTTTAACTGGAACTTACTTACCAGGGCCTGAGTCAGAATCAAACCAATGTCTGGGTTGGTAAAATATGAGGTAAAGGAACAAGTCAAGATACTTGGCACTCTTCCAGCTCTTCTCATTTCTCTCTATTCCATATGGCTCTGTTCCTTGGGCTGCTGGAAGCTGCTGCTTTTCAGGATTTAACATTGGCATGGGGAGTCATTTTGAAAATGAGATGGAGGAAGAAGGTGCCCATTGCCATTATAAATCATGGATCTTCAAGGAAATTAGAGAAGACACATCCCTGAAGAGCACACTCAACTGGAAATGGCTCTAATATTATTCAGGGGCTAGAAAATCTGACCTCTCTACTGGACTCATTTATAGGGTTGCTGATTCGCCTTCCTGCACTGCTACAGCTTCCCCAAAAGAATTAACCATAGGATTCGCATGCTAGTTGATCAGCAAGCTTTCCTCACACTGATCATGGGGGAGACTGAGCCAATTGCCTCATTAAGAGCTTGGCTTTTAGACAGAGCAGAGTATGTCAGAGAGCAGGAAATAGTTAGACCATTTTACAAATGGGAAAATGAGAGAGGGAGAGGAAGTGTTTGATTATTCTAAATTAGTATCAAAAAATGCCAAAACTGTAAAAGAGGGGTACTGGCCAATTGTGGGACCAATTACGGGGAAATCTGCCCTGTGACACAGAAAAATATAGCAAAGAGATTGACTCTGGCAGCACCTGTGTTCATTGGGATGCTGATAAAATGATTGCAGTTGGGTTGAAAATAAGATCCTACAGGCGGAAGTCCAGCTCTCCACCTCTGAAAGGTTCATTTTAGCCCACTTATAAAGGATTACACAGGAAAGACCCTTTGCTGGAAACAGTTCCAGCCTCCCTCAGCCTTACCTCAGACAAATGTTGAGGCAACTCCCAACTTCTATTCGGGATACATCAATTTGTTTGTTTGTTTGTTTATTCATTCATTTATTTATTTAAGCTTTCTTATCTGGGGCACTAGAGATTTGCATCTCAGATTTCTCTGACACTTTGAACTATCTATATTTGGTGATTTCTTGCATCATATGGTGATACTTTCCAATTTCAAAAAATTCAAAATGGAAAAGAAATTCTCCAAAGCTGTCAAACTCAGACCCTTAAATTACCTGAGATGGTTAGTAAAAAAGTACTGTTCTCAGAGGATAAAAACCTCAATCAATTAATGCATTGGGAGGAAGAAATATAGATGGCAGCTAAACACTGGGAATTGGACAATTTAGGATTAGAAGATATCTTTCCTCATGTGGTGCTATTTACATATATTCTACAAGTCCTGTATTAAATAATTACAGAACAATTGAGAAGCAGTTAGGTCAAGAAACATGTTATTAGAAATGTTTTATACCTTTGAAGGTGTGGTAGGAAGAATAATGGTTGCCCAAAGATGTCCACCTCCCAATCTCCAGATGTGAATATGTTAATTTACACGGCAAAAGGGACACTGCAGATTTGGAGATGGGGACATTATCCTGGATTATCTGGGTGGGTCCAATCTAATCACATGCAAATCCTTAAAGCAGAAGCTTTTCTGGCTGTATCAAAGAGACTTGTGACAATAGACAAAGGGTCAGAGAGATGAACTGTTGCTAGTTTTGAAGATGAAAGAAAGGGGCCAGGAGCTGAGGAATGCAGGTGGCCTCTAAAATCTGGAAAAGGCAAGGAAATGGATTGTCTCCCAGAGCTTCCAGAAAGGAATATAACCTTACAGACACACGGTGAGACCCATCTTGGATTGCTAACCTCCAGAACTGAGAGATAATAAATGTGTACTGTTTATAAGCTGTTAAATTTGTTACAATAGCAGTAAAAATCTAATGCAGAAGGATTACATCTTTGATAAATTTACTATAACTCTGAAAATTTTTGATATGTACAAATATTCTATAATCACCAAAAGGTGAAAAACAAGAATGTGGGCCAATGGCCATGAAAAAGCCGTTTTCTTTCTAAAAACAAGTTTATATATTTTGTTGTATTTCTGATTCTAGAAATAATTCTTATTCAATATATAAATTCTAGAAAATTAATTAAAATATAAATTAAAAAATATGTAATGACTTAAAAATCTCAACTTTCTTTCTCAACTAATATCAGCGTACTGTTATAATCCTATTTAAACTCTTTGCTAGGTATGTTTGTATATATGTACATATGTACACATATAAACATACATACACAGAATAATTGGACTTTTTATATACATATATGAAAACAAAAAAAACTTTTTAGAATTCCTACTCTGCTCCAAGAATAGTGGATCCAGTTTATTGTAAAGCCTTTGTTTTCCTGAGCCCCATAATGGATTTGTGAATGCACTTTCACACAACCGATATAGTTACAAAGCTAGAAACTTGGCAGTCATTCTAGACAGCTCCTTCTCCCTCATTCCTCATCCCCAATCCACTGTCAATCTCTGCCAATGTTATTTTCTTAAGATATTAAGTCTATTTGTCTCTTTTTCTAATACTACCACCCCATCCAAGCCACCATCATAGTCTACCTGGACTACGTCATTAGCCTCCTATGTTGTCTCATTCTGGCTCTCAAAAGCAGATCTTCACATGCATCCAGAATTATCTTTCCAAAATACATATCAAACATCATCCTGAGTAAAATATTTTGATGATTTTCCATTGCTCTTAGGATCAGACCAAAATATCCTGAATTTGATCAAAAATGATCTGCATCGTGTGCCTTCTTCCTACTGCTCCAATGTTTTCTCGTGTGGATGAATGCTTTGGGGGATATTTAAAGAAGTTTTGAGATTTTTGGTCTGGACCGCTGTATATAGTGAGGAGATGATGCAAGAAAAAGTCCCTATGAATTAATTTTGAGGAGATTTTTGCCAGAGGTGTCCCTGCTGAAAGTTGGGTTCCATATAGTTTGCATTTCTCTTTTTTAACTAAATATTATGTGGTAAACATTTTTCCATGTCATTAGAAGTTTTTCAGATGCAGTAGAGGAGAGGAGAGACTTGGAGGTAGTATGGTCTAAGAGATCCCCCATAAGAGAGCCTAAATAATAATGGAATTTGTAGATCTTGTCAAAACAAACCCCAGGATTCTGCAGTTGCTGGGGTCCATGGTTACCATTTCACCCACTGATCCTGTGGAAGCGTCTCCTCTTCCTGCCTCAACAAAGTGAAGGAAATTAAGCTGACATTCATTAAGAGCTTGCGCTGTGCCAAGCACTGTGATATTTGGAGACCATCTGAAGTATACAAGAAAAGACAGACAACTCTAATCTCAGTCATTCTGCAAGAGAGGAAGAGAGATCCATATTTAGCTGTTACTCTGAACAGGAAAATCCATGGAGAACTCAAGGAGCTAGGGAAGATTACTAGCGCAAACTTCCACACCCCAGGCAGAGAACTGGGTGCCCTTCCCTTATAGAAACAGATGGAACAGAAGCAAAGGGTATAAAACAAGGAACAAATTGCTGAGAGTCATATACTGATGGTCTTGCAGCCCATATGCTGATAACACATTGATCTGATGGGTATGGTCCTTATTATTTTCAAATTTTAATTGATTTATCTCATCTTGTTCCAGAAAGGTTTTAAGGTAGACTATAGGCTATGTAAAATACAATAACATTTATTGGAAGCAGGTAAAAAATTTAAAAAGAAAAGATCAGGGGTCAAAAAGTAGAATGGAGAACAAAGTAGAGAAAAGTGATGCCCTAGGACAGTTGTAGATTCTAAAGCACCAAACTTTGCCAATGTACCACCTGCAGGCAGTGGTGACTTAGGCCCTGATGAGAACAGGGTAGTAGGACTTAGACAGCAGTTGAGGCCTCTATGTTTTGGGAGGCTCCCACTTAGCCAGATGCCCATCCTGTTTGCTCCTCAAGCATCTTCCACGACCTCTTTCAAAATATTCGTCATACTTATGGTTACCAGTGCAGTGTCTATTTTTAGTGTTTAACTGTAAGCTCCATAAAAACTTGGTCTGGAATGTTTAGTACTGTATTCTGTCACATAACACAGAGACTAGCATTCAGTAGTTACTCAATATATTTTTTTAAGTTAATGAATATTGGATCAAGGCAAGAGAAATCACAGAGAAACGTGGAGAAATTTAAAATGGAAATCAAATTTCTTTTTCAAAAATGACACTTTATAGTTGTGTAATATGCAATCATACGGATGGTGCTATGACATGTTTAAACAGTCTCCTGTTGTTGCACATCTTGTTTATTTCCAACAGCACTCTGTTGAATATCTTCATTTACAAATCTTTACCCCCATCACAGTTAGACTGGATTTCTAAAGTGAAATCATTGTATTCAAGGAAGCATTAGAAATGAAGCATTGCCTTCTCTCTAAGGAGTAACCGCCTTGTAATGCTAGTTGGATGTTTATTTTCCTCTATCTTTTGTTATTCAGTCTCTACCTTCAGAGATCATTTTAAACTTGTGACTTCCTAAAAATTACTGCATATTTAAAAAGGTCCTATGCACTGAGCCTCTCTAGTTTTGCACCAACCAACATGACACACCTTTGGTAGGCAGAATAATCTGCCCCTGCAAGATGTCCAGGTCCTAAGCTCCGGAATCTGTGACTATGTTATGTTCCATGGGAAAGGGGAGTTAAAGTTGCATATGCAATTAAGGTTGCTAATCAGCTGAGTTTAAAATAAAGAGAGGATCTTGGATTAGTTAGGTGGTCCTGATGTAATCACAAAGGTTCTTTAAATATGGAAGAGGGAGGCAGAAGAGTCAGTGTCAGAGTGATGCGATATGAGAAAGACTCAAAGGGCCATTGCTGGCTTTGAAGATGAGAGGGAGCCAAGAGCCAAGGAATGCAGGCAGCCTCTAGGAGCTGGAAAAAGCAAGGGAATAGATTCTCCATTAGAGCCTCTAGAGGGAACCAACACCTCGCTTTTATTCCGGTCAGACCCGTGTTGTTGGAATCCTAACTTCTAGAACTGTATGATAATAAATTTATGTTGTTTTCAGCCACCAACTTAGTGGCAATTTATTACAGCAGCCATAGAATACCAGTACAACACTTCAGCTTCCAATAATCCAGCTCTGCTGAGCCTCACCTATTCCCTCTTTGTCTGGGAAAATAACACCCTTTGCATTCCAGTAACAAGTGTTCAGCCAGCTGTCCATGCTGTGGCACCTTCTGCTTTACTATTATGCCCCTTAAGACACAAAATAAAAATAAATACAGAGGAATGGGATTGTCAGGTCTAAGCTGAAAACTGTAGTTTGGAATTTACATTTGTTGATGTCTGACTGGCAGATCAACTGATATTGACAAACACCAAGCCTTGGCCACAGCCCTCTTCCTTTGGCTCTTGTCTCCAGCTCTGCCTCCTTTGATAGATGCTAATCAGCACATATTCTCCAAAGGAGAGAACAATCTATTAGCACAGTTTCTTAACCTATTTCAGAAGCATGGTCCTTCTCTCTCACAGATCCCAGTCTAAGTCCTTATACAAACAGCAGACTCAGGTATGGCAGATCACCTTAAATAAGGTGATTACCTAGCCAGTGTTTATTGCACCCTCTCTGTCAACAAATCTCAAAGAGGATATCAGTCTCTGTGTGAGTCTCACTGGGAAATAGATTATTGTTTTATGGGACTCTTGTTGCAAATCTCTGTGAACTCTAACATCAGTCATGGGCAGCAGCTGCAGCGGAGGAATTTAACAAATGCACACAGTCCTTGCCTAAGAGCGGTGCTCATGGTTTGGGTGCTCAATCAACAGGGCCAGTGTCAGATCCAGATTCAAATAATGTTTGACAAGCACCCACAGTGTAACAGATCCTGTGTTAGCTGTCACGTTATCTCATCAATTCTCACAACAGCTCTCATTTTATAATGAAGAAAACTGTGACTCATAAGGATTAAACACATTTCTGCAGCTCACACAGCTAGCAAATGACAGAGCCAGTATTTGAACTTCCTGGCTTCTGGTGTGGATTCAATGCTCTTTGCACTCTAACAGTCCCTACCCCACAGCGCTTAGACTAGGAGGACTGAAAGCATAGGCATGAAGTCAGCTCCCTGCTGCAGCCTAGCCCAACGGCCAGTACCAGGCTCTGCGTAATTCCTCTCTTCTGTCAAGTACCCTGCTCATGGGTTCCCTCGGGGCTAACAAAGAGCAAGATTCTGTTGGTGCAAGCCACAGGGAGGAAATACAACTTCAGCAGAAAACACAACTTGGAGCAGAAAGTGTGCCAGGAGGGAAAGAACATGGTATTTTGCAAAAGGGAAACTGATTCTCCAAATGCAGCCCCATAGCGGGAATTATACAAGTATTTTAACAATGGAAACATTATCTAAGTAAATGGGACTAGAATCACAACATTACAGAACTGGAGCGGACCTTAGATATTGTCCAGTTCTACACCTCACTTCAAAGATAAGGAAACTAGGAGCAGGAAATGTTAAGGTTCATGGCCAAAATCTTCCAGAAAGCAATCATGGAGGTTGAATTAAAGCCTCTCACAATTTAGGATAAAGTTTTTGGTTTACAAATGATGTTATCTCTTCTAAAGGAATATAATCTTAAATAATAGCACTGTGTAATCTGGCTGCATAATTTTTCATGTATTTTTATGAAAAAATGTTATTTCTTCATAGTAAGATATCCTGTTAAAATAACTAAAGGATACAAGAGAGCTCTAGTGAATTTTGTAGCCACTTATTGCAAGACCCAGAGTAGAGCTGTAAAAGGCAGACATGATCTGTCTGCAGGAGTGGACTCCTTTGATTGTCACTTTTCTTCAAACTAAATTATCAAGGGAAAACAATGACTCGTATACTTAAAGACGAATTTCTCTTATCCTTCATTAAAATATAAACCACCACTGTTGATGATGATGAAATGGCAACTGAAGAAAGCATGAAGATTTTCTTTCCAAAGCAGCAAAATGACCAACAACTTTACCCCCAATGCCTATATTTGCTATATGTAAGTGTACAATGAGAAAAACCAGAATGAAAGCAGAAATGGCAATCTTGGAACAGTTTCTAAAATGACCCAGTGTAGCCATACATCTTCTTAAGTTGACTATGAAAATCCCCCAGTATGAATTCCTTCATTGATCCTGATTAAGGACTCTGATGATATTTGATTGGAGGCAGTAAAAAAAAAAAAAAAAAACTACAAAGAATGAAGAAAAGAACTTTACATGGTACACTATATTCTATTAAATTAAATTTGATGTAATTAATTTGATCACAGTGTTCCTGTGATCTTGATTTATACGCACATCGGAAAACTTCATCTTCTTTAGGTATACTATATAGAGTTCGTAAAATAGAATGTTGATGGTAATTTCCACAAAGCTGGGTGGCAAAAATTTGTTCAGGAATATTGACTCTTATTATGCCACTTTATTTTAATGAGAAAATAAATTTTCAACTCTGCAAATTCTAATTTATAGTTCCTTATTCTAAATATATAACCTGCTTTAACTTTGATGGACATTTGTACTAAGAAGAGTGCCAGGCTCCAGTGCATTAAGAAGTAGTCCATTCAGAAAGTTTTATCTATGTCATTATAGGAGCCCCAAGAATTTTTATTCAGTGTTGGCTCTAATCTAAATGATTTTTATAAACAGAGGGTCCCCAGGATGGCAGCATCCTTCCTTCTTTCTCTCTGTGGATAACAGAGTTTTCAGTCCCTTCCCACTGGGATAATTATCTGCAATGGGAGGGTATGGAGCCCTTCATTAAGAGACTGCATGCTGAATTCTTTGGCTTAGAAATAAGCCACCCTGAAACTTAATGCAGTAGAGAATTTTCCCTTTTAGGTGGTCAGCCTAAAATCTGCTTTTTTTTTTTGTTTGGGATAACAGGAGGTTATTTTCTTCCCAAATCACTTTAATTCTCTCTAGATAAAATAGGCAACCATATTTGCCTTAATTTAATGAATACAGTTACATACAGATTCTTATTGCCTAGAAGTAGAAGATCAATTGCAAGGAAAACCTGTCTTATTTAAAGCAGAAGATATTTCTGTCCAGAGCGCAATAGGATTTTCCTTTGTATTCTTAATGATTCCATGATAACACATGTTATAAACAAAACGTTTGCTGTAGTTGGTGTGATGTGCATGGATACAGGTGTATATGTACGTGCACTTGAATGAACGTATATGTTTGTGTATCCATACATGCTTGCATACATGGTAAGTATTAATCTAAGTTAAAACATGAAGATGTTTAGTGTTTTCTAAATGAGTTCTAAGGATGTGGAGTCTCACTAATACAACCCTTAGAACGGGGATCAGGAGTGATACTGAGAGCTCAAATTTGATTGCAAGTTACTTTGTGAGATAGTAATTTGTTCTCTGCTATTTCCAGAAACTTTGTAATTTTTTTTCACAATTCCTTCAACATCTTGGTGAGGCTGCTGTTGTTTTCCATATCATATAGGAAATAAACTAAATACGGAATGCTTAAGGAATATAATTATGTTAAAGAAAAGGGAGATGGGAAATGACGATTCAAGATCTCTATGCTAGAAAGTCTTGGCAGTGCCAGGCTGGGTTCTAATTCTGGGTGGAAGGGAGACCTACTTGGCAAGGGCCTGTCTTTATGGTGCCAGCACAGGAAAGCAAAGAGTAAAAGTAGAGAGTGGAAAAACTCGTCTCTGGGGAGCTCAATTCACTTCTTTGATTCTTTTTTTTTTTTTTTTTTTTTTTTGGCTGGCTCTCTTTGCTTGGCTCAAAATTTTGTTTTTGGTTTGGCACCAATGACTTACTTCTTAGGCATCTTCAGGAGATTATTCTAAATTTAAGTGTGTAGTTTAAGATGCTTCCACTAAGTCTAGTAGAGAGAAAATACTAGAGATGTTTATAAATAAAATATGCACAAGAGGTGTTCTTCAGTTATTGGAAAAAGAAAAATTGTGCTGATGTGTGTGTATTTATAGTCACTGTATACATTTCTTGTCACACTAACCTCAGAGTCATAGGTTACAAGTGATAATCACCCAAACTAGAAAAGATTATATAACATCTTTATTGGGATAATGTTAAAGTAAAAAGATTGGAAAGAAAATACCAAAAAAATACTAATAAAATGTAGTCCAAGAAACCACATTACAATAAAAATAAATAAATAAAATCACAGCATTCTGAATTTGCAACACGGTGGGCTAAATAATAGGAATACTTTTCCCACTGAAAATACCTAAAATAGCTGAGTATAGTATAAAAACTCTAATAAAAGACAGTTTAGATAGTCATATTAATTTCAGACAAAATAGCCTGTAATGAAAAAGTCATTAATAGAGATAAAAAGAGTGTCATTTCATAATGATAAAAGGTTTAATTCACCGAGAATATATAACAATTGAAAATTTTTATGCACTTATTAATGCAGTTTCATATTTTTTAAACCCCAAAGTGAGAAATATACGAGTTCACACTGTAATTGAAAGATTTTTAACATATCTCTCACAGAAACTGAAAGACTAAGTAGACAAAATAAATCTGTATGAATACAGAGTTTATTAATAGCATAACAAAGAAGCTTGAAATAATACACGGATAACAATATGTCTACCCAACAAAGGCAGGGGCCTTGGTATTTTCAAAAACAGGTGAAAATTGTAAACACTAGCCACATAGTGGGGTTTGTCACTTACTGGCTTTCTGCCCTTTGGGGTATTTTTTAAACTCTGAGTCTCAATTTCCTCAACTTTAAAATGATATAATAGCAGTTATCGTGTAAGACTATCATGAGGGTTCCATTAAGCAATGTATGTCAAACACCTGGCATTACAAGCTGTTTGGGAAACGGTATCTATGCATCGTCCTAATATTTACCTCACTTGGGTTTAAAGAGCAAAGCACTCATAAAACTATCCTAATATTTCAAGGATTTGGAAAATAAGCTTATATTCAATTTGTCCCTAATTTTCATGGTTTTATATAATTCCAATTTTTTTCTGTTTCTGCCCTGTGCTTCACAATCTAAATATTTTAAATATTTAATACCACAAGATTCTACTCCTGGTTCTTCAATCATTATAATTTCCCTTTTGTAGACTTTCTATATCGTATTCTACTTTATGAGCACGATAATGCCAGTTGCTGCTGGATGGTGGGTGTGCTCAGGTTTCCGGAGTAGCTCCAACGTTCAGAAGAAGCCATTTTATTCAGAGGTCACAATTCTTCCCTATATATATTCTAATTCAGTTTTTATAAATTCCCACAGTAGCCAGATAGTATCCATGTAGTTTGTTCAAATGCTATCACTTTTCAAAGATATTCATAGGAATTATTTAGACTGTTCTAAAATATTTTTGTTTGTTTGCAGAACATATATGTAACAGCCAGAATACAAACTCCTAGAAAGGCCCACAGTTAATATATTCCTTTAGTTTTCAATCATAGTTCTTAGCAAGCATTAAATACAGTCAGTGCTCAATAAATACATGTTGATTCGGAAAGGACTCATCAGACACTAGATTAGAGAAAGGTCGTGGAAGAGGAAAGTAGTGTACCGAGGAGGAGAGACTGAAACAGACTTCAAAGACTGAACATTTTGGGAAATTCTGCAAGTGCACAACGGTGTGCGATTGCTCACAGGCCATCGATGATGTGGAGGGTATGTACACTACAAACCAGAGCTGCGAGCAGGCTGATTTAATTTTTGTGTTAGCAGTGGAACAGAAGATAAAATATTTATGTTCATATTCTAAATATGTATGCCTAGGGTAAATAAATAATTTACTGTTCGGGCTATACATTATTTACAAAGTTATTCTAAATATATAGACTATTTGCATTTTACTGGAAGTAAAACAGGTAGAGTGATGGTCTTCTAGGGTTCTGAAGTAAAAAAAGGAGAGAAAAAAACACCAAGACTTAAGCTACAGTAGGAAGTTTTCTATAAAAGAGAAAGAAATAGCAGAAGACAGCCCCAAATATGTTGGAAAACCAAGAAAACTTAACTTTCCTTGTAAAAAATTACAATTTTACCTGATATTCCAAATGCCCAACCATGAATTATCTGGATTTTCTTTGAAATTTCTGGGCTGAGCTTCTGTATTAGAAAACTCTGTACCAAAACCTTTTTTTTTTTTTAATTCCTTTAATTCCTTAAGGCTTTCTGTGACTTCAAAGAAGGAAGCAAGATAACGTCCTGTTTGGGTTGGGTGCTCCATACAACGTGTCTATATGGCTGGTTCATTCTTTGGAATCACTCTACTGAAGATTTCAAATCCCCAGCAATGACTCGGAAGAAAGCTTCTTCTTGAATAAACTTGCTTTCTTGTTAAGCATATTATCTGTTGGTTGGTGAAACAGTTCAGCCTCATTCCCTTGGCAAACAGAATTCTGAGTCAGAGTCGTTTTTGGACACATCTGTTCCCAATATCAAGCATGGAATCATGCCTTCTTGTCTCCCACACACAGGCCCAGACGCACCCTCAGTGTGGCTTGTGGGAGTTAAATCTACCGTGATTGAGGGGTAGGTCTGCAGCCCAGAAGCACTAGACTCTGCTGCCCAGAGTTCTCATTTCCATCCTTGAGTCATAGCACAGGCATTAATTTGGGAATTAATGATTCTTCCTTATGTGCCCCCAAAACCTCATTTCACACTGCATACTAACAAGGACGTAGGTTCTAGATGCAGATATTCTGGGTCGCCTCCCTATTTTATCTAGTGGTCTTGGGCCAGTTAACCTCCGTGTACTTCAGTTTCCTTGTCTCTAAAATGGTAATAATAATGTTAAACACCTCATAGGCTTGTTATGAGGATTAAATGAGTTAAAACACACAAAACACTTGAATAATGCCTTACACACAGTAAGTGTTCAAGGAGTGGTAGTTGTTATTGTTGTTATTGTTATTATTGACACATATTAGTTTTCTCTATTAAATTGTGAGGTTATTGAAGAAAGGGATTTTCCTTATTAATTTTGATAACTAACATGGTACTGGCCATGTCAGATGATCAGAAAATACTTATTGAATGAATGAATAGGCGGATACATATGAATAAATAGATTAATTAACAAATGAGCAAATGAAGTGAGATTCATACTTCAGTACAATGGGTTATTAAGTTCATGAGAATGTTCAGTGTAGCTGACTTCCCTCGTGTACATATATAACTCTATAATATAATTGTCAGACAAGTAATAACTTATTGACAATTTGTGTATCATTTAACCATAGATCCCTTTGTCAATCTTGAATAGATAGGAAAAATTTTCCCCCACTTTGGTTGGAAATTGAAAATATGTCCCTCTGATTTCCCTGTGCTATAGGCTGATGCATTTACCTAGAAATTTGTAAAAATGGTGCCCTCAGAAAGGAGACTCTCTTAAACATCTTGGTAACTTTTTTATGTTACATTGTTGAATCTGTCTTGCAAGCTTCCTACCAGTGAACGAGTATTACAAATAACAATCTTGGGGTGGCTCTTTCCTGAGAACAATTGTACTTACCCCTCTCTAGGAACGCTAGAGTCACTATGACTTCCTTGTCCTTCACCAGATTACCATAACACTACTACCAGGAAATCCTCTGAGAACATGGAGTCTGATGGAGGTAGAGCTGGTTAGAACTTGTGGCAGCCAACAGGAGGAAGCAGTGGCAATATTTCTCTCTGGGCTTTCCACTGGCAAGTCAGGGCCCAGACCTGGGCTTGGCTTAATCCCGTTGCCAACCTATGAGTGGGTAAGAGGAGGTGTTGCCTGGACCACAGCCAAGTACAAAATCTGTGTTGCCAGGTGAGGACCATTGGTGGTAGGGGAGGAAGTATCCAATCATACCAAAAGGCTACAGCATTCTCAACTTGAGTGTAGGAGGGACGATGGAAGCCAAAAACAAAGAATCTGTCTTACTGAGACTCAAAAGTAAGGCTTCCTTGTTCTGCTCATATTCACATGTACAAGCAAGGTGCAGAGAAGAATTTTGATCTGATCTAAAAATCATTCTTGGCACTGCCTCTCATTCCTTCCTTGATATTTACCCTATCCCTGAGCCTTGCCAAGTCTGTGTGTCATTTTCACCAACACTGGGCTATCCAAAAGGGAAAGAATAATGGATGGAATAAAGGAAAGAGAGTGAAACTCAGGGATGGGTTGTGACAGAGACCTCTGTTGTGTACAACACTTGATCATAAAGGTATGTGGGTATTTTGATGTAAATGATCACCATATCAAAATGCCCTGTTTCAATTATTTTTACTCATAGCAATGAAGTTTCTGATAAGAATTTATGTATTTCAATACATATTCATTAATAGAGATAATGCTTTATGTCACTAAATTATTTGCCATCTAATTTAGAGTTCGAAGATCTTATAGCTTTTGCCACCTCTTTCTTCTGTTTTTCTCTTAAAAAATTCTTTGATCTCTAAGAGTTAAAATGTTAATAATGCTTTTCTTTAAGATAGTGAATGATTTTTATTTTCTTTTGTGTGCTTTCATATACTTTCTAAATATTATACAAAGGACCCCCATCACTTTAATAATCAGAAAAAACTATTAAAGTAATAATGGGATTGCCAAAGAAAAGCTCACAATACTTCCTGTGAGGCCCTCCTCTGCCTTTCTTCCACGAAAACATTTTCTCTCTACATGTGAGTCGCAAGAAATTGCTCAGTGCTTTGTTATTCTTATTTCCATCAAGTCTCTTTTACATGACCCCACCTCATTCCATCACCCCTGCTTCTACTCTTGTAATAAGATAGTTCATGGAGAGGAAAATAAAGACGCCATTTGTCCGTGGTGCTATGAAATACTTCTTCCAACTTTATGGATTGATTGTTAATCTGGACTGCACGCCCTTACCTGCTTCCATCTGCTCAGTTCACATTTGGTGGCTGAGCATGAACTTAAAAAGCAAAGTCATGCACTTTCTCCCATCTTCCTCACCTCTGGTGCCATCTCCAGTCTGGCACAGGATGAGTGAGGGTGATGCTCTAAGTCATATGCTCCGTTTGTTCCTCCCCGCACAATGATACGTGGACAACACTTCTTGTTCTTGGTTTTACTCAGGTCTAGCCATTAGCTCATAGCAAACAATTTTCTGTCTTTTACATTTATTCCTTAACAATTCAAAAGAGAACCAAGCATGCCTTTTCTATACCCTTACACTTTCTGTTTCCACTGCTGATTCAATGTCTGGGCTAAGAGTTGCTTCAGGATGTTTCTACCTTGGGAAGCTCCTTCTCTGCTTTCTCCACTCTTGAGTGTTTCTTTTGGGAATAGGTCCTGGGCTTTATGGAGCCGGGACCTCACTCCAAGGAGCATCTGGGTGTGGCTGAGGCTTCACTAGATCTCAGTTTCTTCCATCTCTCTCATCTTTTCTTCCTTTCTACCTTTTAGAGATATAACATTTCTGCATCCTTTCTCATTGAAGAGTATTCCCAGTGAGATTGCTAGAAAGAAATTTCGCAGTCAGATTCCTAGGAAGGAAAGGGAGAAGAGCTGCATTTAGAAAAGGGAAAGCCGTATATATTGGAAACCTAAACATTCCACATTGCAATTCCTGAAAACTCCTCTGAGGGAAGAATGTCCTGACTCTGTTTAAACAATGCTTTCTCCCACTAGGCATGGCATGATCAATGTAGAGTCTTCTACCATTCTCTCTGTTGGAACACCTTCCTCTCACGCATCTGCCTGGCTAATTTCTACTCATCCTTCAAGATTCAGCTCAAACACAAACTCTTCTTGGAATTAATTGTTTCTTCCTGCCTTAACTCCAATGCTTGCCTTTCCCTATGGCCCACCCCTGATTAGCTAGGTGACCATCCTCCAAACACACATAATACCCTCTTTACCATGGTGCTCATCATCTTGCATTCTAATTGTTCATTTTTGTCTCTAGACTGTGAGCACTTTCAGGAAAGGCTCTGTGTCTTCCTTTTCTTTTTCTCCTTGATGTCTAACGTTGAGCTTAGAGCACAGTAGAATCTTAGTAAGTATTTGTTGAATGGATAAAAGTTTGTGGCTCTGGTCCTTCTGTAGCAGAGTCCAAGACATAGAACCCATGGCAGACGACAAAGGCCACATTGTGTCCCAGAAGTTCTCCCTGTGATTCAAATAGCCTGTGATGTCTTTTTCTTGTGGGAAGTGTGAAATGTCAATAGAGTCAAATTTTCTTGAAAGTAAAGTCCCCATCTAGCCTCTGGGACTCCATAACAAGGTTCCCATGGTGGAAAAGGCCAAACTGACCATTGTGCTCTTCATCTCCGATTGTTAGCACTTAGCCATCTCATGCAACTTTCATTTTGGTTGTCTTTGTGATTCTTCATCTCTAGTGTTGGCAAGAGGAGGGTGAGTAAGAAAAAGGTCTCTGATGTTCCACGACTTCTTGGCAGTCACTCACAGCTTTGGAAATCCAGAGACCATCCAGATGTTGTCTGTGCAGCGGCATAGATCCAAGTATTTTAGCTCTGAAAAATGAGCTCAGTTTCTGTCTACGAGCTAATACACACGCTTTGCATGCACTCTGTTGTCAGCTATGTGGAGAGAGTGTCCCAGAATAAAAATACCAGAACCAAACAGGCTCCTTGAGACCATAATCTTATTTTTCAAAAAAAGAATGTGATAGCCAGAGAAGTGAAGTGATTTGCTCAAGGTCACAGAGCACTTAGTAATAAAAACGGGAGTAGAACTAGAAGTCAGGTCTCTTGCGTCCAGTCTAGTGCTTGTTCTAAATACACTTGACTGTCCTTTCTAGCCTGGAGGAGGGCTCGTGGCTTAGAATGGAGGGTGGAGATGGAAGTGAATTTCCCTTTCCAAAAAAGGAGGGAAGATAATTCCGCAAAGACTAGTATGAGACCTTAGGCATCTACGGAATCTCTCTGGGCCTTAATTTCCTTATCTTTAAAGTAGGAATGACAATAGCCACCCTACCAGCTGTTTGGAAGATTGGATGACATCATGTCAGCACTGTGCCTGGCACAAAGCCCAGCCTTAGGGGACACTCAGTGAACAAGGGCCGTTATTATCAAGGAGCATGTTGTCCAGCTCTGCTCCCATTCCAGCTCCAAACAGCTTCCCAGTGGCTTCATTGTAGCAACCCGCTGGCTGCCGAGCAGTCACGCAGGACACATTTGTGAAGGGTTTGAGAGCAAATCTACTGTGTAAGAAAACAACCAAATTCCCATAAAGCCTAATTATTTGCACTGTTTATTAATAGCCCTGCTCCTCGTCCTCTCCCCCAAAAACAAATTAGGATCTGACTTGAGGTATTGCTCTGGGAAGGAAGGGCCTCGTGTGCATTTCTGCAGGGGGTATCTCCTGCATAATGCAGCCTGGCATCCAAAGGGGGCCTGGATGGCTGCCCCTTCTCAGCTTCCCTTTGTATCTCCCATTATTACCTATAAAAGCCTTCATTATGATTCGGGTCCCCTTTATTGCACGTATAAATAAAATCTGACAAATTGTACATAAATCCTTTAGTGGTAAAAGCTGATAGAAGAGGGCAAAAATTAATTTTATGCATGAAGAATCTCATTAAGTAGCTTCACGGAAATAAAAGAAACTGGCATCAGAGACTGACGGGGTGCAGGCTTCTCTGGTCTGCAGGTTCTGCGGCCTTTCCCTGGAGGAAGCAGCACGCTCCTGCTGCTGCTGGTGGCACCCAGGATCACACGTGGTGCCAGAGCTGCACCTTCGGGAAGAGGCTTCAGTCCAAGACAGGCAAAGCCCCAGGCTGAGGAAGGGCCTTCCAGAACCCCTGCAGGAGGCCCTGGGGCAAGGCAGGAGGCGAGGGGTGCTCCTGAGAAAGTTACATTCAACATACTCGCTGCCAGCTCTAGCTCCTCCTCTGTAGGGTCCTCCAGTGCTAATTTTAACCCCTCAGACTGCTCTCAAGGGAGGGTTGAAGGATAGAGTGGAGACCCAAAATGGGAGAAGAGGAGAGAAAATGGGTTGCAGCTGCTGGGGCTCCAGCAGAACCAGGATTCACCTGCTGGGGGCAGGAAACATACAGTAGGCTCAGATGCTCTGCCAGTGAGGCCCAAGCTTCAATGACTGATTCCATATTAGTTCTCAATTGATTGATACTATGTCTAATCACTGCACTTTTTCTGGTTTTGATTCATATTGTGTAGGATCAAAGATCCACTTAACGCGGTTTGTTTCCCCTCCTAGAAAAGAAGCTGTTGGCGTAAAGACAAAAGTAATCTGTTCAGTCCCTCTCCTCTCACCAGCTTTCTGCTCTCAGCCATTGTGTGTTCCAGCCTATGCCATCCATCAATACAGGATGAATTTGCTCTGGATTCTCTAAAATGATTCATTGTCAGTTATTTGTGGTTTCAGTGTACAAAGACCATTTCATACACAAGCAGCTTATTGCAGATCATTTTGATTGGTCGACTATGTGTGTTAAGTACAATAGATTTTGAACACACAGTGCAAGTCTGCAGAGAAGATAAGGTTTTAAGAAAAGATTATGTCCTTCACTTATTTTCCAGCGTGGCTGGATGTCTCCTAAGGAATAGGCAATCAGATGCAATGGGAACCATATTGGGTATCAGAGAAAACAAGCAATAACAACACTAATAAGAACAGGAAGGAACAAGCAATCCTTCAGTAATGGTTCCAGATTGGTGTTAAACTGTTCCAGGGAAATTCCATCTGTAAATCCCTGAAACGTGCTGAGAAGACACTGAACACACTAACATTGTGCTGGGGCATCGATAGGGCAGAAATAACATTAGAATAATGGTCAGAAGGGAATTGAATTCAGAAGCAGGAGAAATTGATAGAACTAAGTTTGAATCCCAGCTCCATCTCTTAGCAAGTCTGAGACTTTGTGTAGAACAGTTCATCTTTCTGGGCATCTGTCTCCCTAGAGTTCCTTTGAGGATTATAGAAAGCTACGCGGTGCCTGTTCTACCATTGGCTTTCCATAAATGACAACTTTTATGAGCCTTTAGAGAGCTGAGATTGGATGTGTAAGGTGAGCCAGACTGTAATCTCTGGGCCTTTTCCAACCATTTGCATCTGACTACTCGTTCATCTCACTGAATATCTTCTGTTCCATATGTCACGCCTTCCCTTTGATGAAAGTACCAAAGTGATTAGGATAAAGAGCAAATACATTTTTGAAATGTCAGCCCCACAGCATTGTTTGGATGTGCTTTCCGAATTCCTTTCCAAATTGTTTTCAAAGAATTCAATTTTCTTTCTTAACTATACTTGCTGATCAAGGCACCTGCTTCACTGGTTGGGAATGCCTTTGGCTTTATAAAACTCTATCCTTGTCATAAGCCCCAGCCTAATTGCCTTGCACTCAGTTGCTGGGTTTGCCTTTTGTTTTGACTGTGACTGAAAACAGGTAATATTTTAGCTATTAATACTTCATTTAGAGTGAAAAAAATCTAAAATCTAACCAACTGTCATGCCTACAACTTATTAGGGAATTACCATTTGTGATTAAGTGAAGACAGTTTTGCTTAGTAGTAAGATCATGAAATCTACGCAAGTTATTTGCTGCTCTTTCAGAAAGCTGTGTTTTAATACAGACTTAACACTTTGAAAAATGTGAATTTACCTATTTCTTCTTAGGTTCTTTTCATGCCTGTCCATCTCATTGAGCCATTGTTTGCCAAAGGTGAAACATGAGGTGAAAAAAACCTCATGGTTTTCCAAACCAGCTGCACATTCTACCCTTTGTGGAACCTAAAAAACTATAGACTCTTGGGGGGCTGGCCCCATGGTCTAGCAGTTAAGTCCAGTGTGCTCTGCTTCAGTGGCCCAGCTTCAGTTCCGAGGTGCGAACCTTCACCATTCATTGGCAGCCATGCTGTGGCAGTGTCCCACATACAAAATAGAGGAAGATTGGTACAGATGTTAGCTCAGGGCGAATCTTCCTCAAGCAAAAAGAGGAAGATTGGCAACAGAGATTAGCTCAGGGTGAGTCTTCATCAGTAAAAAAAAAAAAAAAAAAAAAAAAAAAAAATATATATATATATATATATATATATATATATATATATATATATATACTGTTGGGATTTACCCCCAGATATCTAAGAGTATAGATTGGGAAGTTCTTTTAAATTACCCATGTGCAACTGTTCCATGAACTTGTATTTGGGGAACATTGATCTAGTCCCAATCACATATTTCACAACTGAGAAAATTAAAAGAAAGAGGGGATAAAGCAAAGGTCACAGAGCTAGATAACGGCAAATAGATTTCTAACTACTAGAGCCATCCTGAATCTACCACTTTCATACTGCTCCTTGGAATAATTGGTTTGATGTTATTATCCCTATGGGATTTATAAAATGATTTCTTTAACTTATGACTAAAAATGTAGACTCTGTAATGTTTATCCTAAACTGTAGAAAAGAAATTTACAACATCAAAAGAACAAAATACCAAGGTTACAGTGGAAGATGCCTCCAAAAGAATTCAAGTCTGGAGAGAGAATGGACAAGATTTAGGTAATCCAGTATTGCTTTCTCAGCAGTTTTTGAAATGCGCTCCATTTATCTGCCTGACATGTTGGGTCTCGGGATAGCCAACCAAGGTATCTTTGCTTATTTAAGAACCACATCTGACTCCTGCGTTGATGGCCCAAGTACCATGGAACTCGTGCTATAATTGGCCAACCTACAACATGACTAGTTTAGCTGAGAGGAGGAACGAAGGATACCATCTTACAACTCTTTGAGAAACCAGATCATCGAAGGTGATAGAATCTGGCCACTCTTTCCACTTCTTTTTCCATTTCTGCCTTCTCTTCAGACTGGTTCTGGGAGAGGCAGTTGAGATAGACATAAGCACCGTAAGTTGTCCAAAAGCAGCAGAGTAGCTGGAGTTAGGGCTGATGGCAATCCTTGACCTTGTCCTGACTCTCTTTGTGCCCTCTGGGTTGGCAGCACCAAACTCTTGTGCTTTGTTCCTCTCCTCTTTGTCTCAGATCTCCCTTTTCATGGAGACTGCAGAAACTAATTCCTTTGTATGTTTTCAATGTTTAAATGGTTTAAGTTCCCCTGATGAATTCAGTATAAAGACAGTTTGTATGTTAAGGACTTATTAAATTCCGAGCCTCAATTTCCTCATTGGCAAAATGTGAGAATTTAGCTATTAGCGTAGTGTTTGGTCACCAATACAAGTCAATAATAATAAAATCATAACTACTGATGGCTCTTTATTACTATTAATTATATTAACAATTTTGATGCAGAAGTGTTTTTCTTGTGAAACATTCCAAATCCTTTTATCGTATTCAAAAACGAATATGCTCAGCCTGCAGAGTTAGCAGCTTTTTAATCTATGTTCCCAAAGCATCTTATATTACAAGAACATATTTCTTCAGTGCATTTATCACAATGCATTATAATTACTTGTTTTTAGGTCCTTCTCCTTTGCCAGAATTTTGAGCTCCTCAAGAGCAAATGCCATGATGTATTCACTTTTGTATCCTCACGGGCCTAACGCAAGGCCTGGCCCCTAGTAGGTGTTCAGAAAATGCTTGTGGAATGAATTAAGAGAAGCTCTAAGGCTCAAGAAGACACTGGGTAGCCATGACAGTCAACACAAGGCTTCCTGGTTTAAGAACCACAGTCACTCCGGACTTTGAATTTTGGTTTTCCACATTACAAAGGAATGATAATTGGCTTTGTCCTCCTCCTGCCTGCCTTGTGACTCACGCTGCTGTGGGTTAGAAGCCTTGGCAGAGAGAAGGCTTTTTGCCATTCTGTCAAACTTGGCAACTTGTTATAAATTTGGATAACAGGTCTACTCAGTTTTAAAAAAAATGAAGCAATCTGGGATTTCTCCTCTCTTTATTGGAGTCAGATAGTAGTAAAATTTTTTTCAGGCTTCATTTTACTCCCTTCTGTTATAAGAGAATAGGGAAATCAACTTAGATGGGAGTTTACCTTAAGCTGGTGCTCTCCAACTAGGTGGCCATTTGCTACATAGGGGATTGTTTGCAAGAAATCCTTTTAGAATGCGGAGGTTCCTGCACAGACACACTACACCAGGATTTGGTTTAATAATGATTCCTAAGAAGGCACAACTGACCTATGCAATCATCCAATAAATATTTGTTATGGTTCCAGTAAATTAGACCACAATTTTCCTCTACAGTTACTTTTAGAGATAAAGCACCAGGTAGGCAGAAAAAGCTTCCTGGTCTCTAGAGCTGTAGAAGATATTTAATTCTCCTTGGCCAGAGTAGAATCAGCAGATGTTGTACATCAGACTCCTAAAATCCATCAGCGGTCACATCTTAGCGCCTTGGCAGGTAAGAGTGGGCTGCACTAGATGATGTGAGGGGGAAAAAACCTAAACATTGCCCTCTGCACCATACCCACGCCATCCCAAACTCATTTATGCACATTTTGCTGACTCAGTAACTGAACTCAAACAGAGCCTGCCCACTTTAATTTTCTCCTTTCTCTTAATACTTTCCAAAAGGTAACAGGAGAATTGCAAATAAAAGAACAAATGAGAAAAAGAAGATACACCCTCAGTAGTTTTTAAACAATTCATCTGGAAACTTATGCACAGCTGCCTAGGCGTCTGAAGGCCATTACCAGTTCCTGGAAGGATAATATCCCCACTTCCTGTTCACTGCATTTATCATCTCTGCTTGGCAGGAGAAAACCATTCTGCTTTGCCTTGCAGGAGATCAGGGACCAATTTTCATCTCACCTGTTTTCATCTGAGCTCATATCACCACCTAGTAGGGCGCTGGGCATGTAGTGTTCAGTAAATATTTGTATACTTTACTCCGTGGTGCTATTTTCTCCTGTACTAAACCAAACAAGACAAAGTCATTTGAGTCTGAGATATCTGCAGAAAAGAGTGGCTAGGAGGATTCCAGACATCTTTAGTAGAATGGCTTACTGTATCAGGTCATGGCCATCTTTTCACATTAGATGTAATTCTTTCTAACCCCCCACATCGATACACTAGCTCTGATGTTTACCACTCCCTGATGACTACTTGTAGTGCTTCGTAAAGAGTGATTCATTAGGTTCTAGTGCTGACATGTGACCTCAGAAAAATTATGTAACTTTGTTGGACATTTATTTCTTTATCTATACAATAAAAAGGTTGGAATAGATCATCTCTAAGATTAGAATGGCTGAGATTTTCTCTGGGTACTAATACCACTCTGTGGGCAGGCCCTGCCTGGAGCACTGTGCTGATAAAAGTTGGGAGACCTTGTTCTGTCTCAGAAAACAAATATCTAGGTTGAATATGATGTCTGTCGTCCATGTGGAAGGGTGAGTTTGAAGACTGAGTAGTATGCATACACCAGCTGTGTTCTGACTCTTACTAGTTGCATGGCCGTGGAGAAGTTACTGAATTGGTTTTTTTCATCCGTAAATGAACACGTTAGTACTTAACTTGTGGCATTGTAGTGAGAATTAAATATGGTGATACATATAAAGCACTTAAAACGGTGACTAGAACATGGTATATACTCAGTAAATGTTAGTTATTATTATTTTTGTTATTAGCATTACATTTCAATTGTATAACTAAGATCTCTTTCAGCTCTGATATTTAATTATGATAAGCCAATACTTGCACTTAATGAAAAGGACTAGACCAGCCTTATGGCGTGCATTGAAATACTTGATATTGGATAATCTTCTAAGAAGTGTCATTGTTGGTGTGCCACTGGGGGTCAGGAGCAATCATTCTTCATAGTTGGTTGCAAATAGATTAATCCTATTTCTACGTCAAGTAGACTGCCAGGTAATGATAAATGTAACTGGGACTCATTCTTCTTTCTGCTTTTCACTTACTTATTAACTCATAAAATACATAATTAGTGAATATCTACAATATGCCAGACCCTGTTGTAGACACTGGAGATGCAATGATAATTAAAACAAACAAGATCCCTATTCTCAAAGAGCTTACTCCTAGTGGGGACAACAGGCAATAAATAAGTAAACAAATAAAGCAAAAGGTCAATCTCAGATAGTGATAGGTGCTATGGTGACAATAAAACAGTCGTGTGATAGGGGACACTTTACACTGGGTGGTCAGTAAAGGCTTCTGTGGGAAAAATATTTGAGCAGCATCCTGATTTATAAGTAGGAAACACCTACTTGAGGATACGAGGAAGATTGTTCCAGTCAGTGGGAACAACATGTGCAAAGGCCCTCATGGGGCTGCTTGGTATCATCAAGGAACAGAAAGAAGCCCAGTGTGTTTGGAGTAGAGTTAGCACAGAGATGAATGGAAAGGGCTGAGATGGGGAGTTAGTGGGGACCAGATGTTTTTGATCATTCTGGGTCCTGGTAAGAAATAAGATTTTATTCCAAATGTACTGAGAAGCCATCTGAATGTTATAAGCAGGGAAGTGACACAATCTGATATACATTTTTAAGAGATCACCCTGGTTTCTTTGTGACAAATGGATTTTAGCAGATAAAAGTAAAATCAAGTTAACCAGTTGCCACTAATCTGGGTAAGAGCTGAAGGGGCTTAGAAGATGAAGAGAATGGACAGATTTGGGATCTTTCAGAGGTAGAGGTGAAAAGATTCACTTCAAGAAGTGTTTAGCATCTTGTCTAGAATGACATTTATCCCATATCTGAAAACTTCTTTGAGGTCTCAAGCCCACCATTTCCTTGAATATTTTCATTAGTCTGTAAGTATTCTGTTTGGTGTTCTAGAAGCCTAAATGTGTTAATGCTACTTTTCTGTCTTGGAAAAAAAAGTTGCTGCCTTGCAACTCACACACTAAGAAATTGAATCAATAGGCACCACTAAAATAAATGGCATTACTTGGTCTCTTGGAGATGTCCCTATGATTTTTATTGTTCTTCCACATGAAATAAAGTTAACAGCAAGTATTTAAAATGCCCATTAAAATCCTCACTTGTTAGAGAGAGAACATGAAGTAACCTCAATTCCTAAACCAACGAACTCTCAAAACTTGCAACATTCCCCCTGCTTGGGTGGCCCCATGTATGTGAGCTTCTTGCTTCCTATCTTCCTATCTCTAGACTACTAGAGATTAAACTAGTAAATTTACAATGCCTAACTTCCCCAAAGGAAACTTTAATCTCAATATATACCTTGTCTGCCTTTGCCCCTACTATGTTGCTTCTAAGATATGTTATCTGGGATTCCTGCCATCCTGGAGGAGGTATTGAGAGGTCAAGCCCCTTTGCTCTCCATTCAAATGAGTAATGTGACTTTGCTTTTATTGACCTTTCTTATCTTGTCACTTTCACATCTAGCTACAGACATGTTTCTCCAGCATAGTTTGACTTTGACCGTCGGAAAGTTGGGCTGTTCATTTGTAAAGCATAGAATGTGTAAAATATAGTTGACTTGTCAGCTAATCAGTATGTGGATCACTCAGACCTTTATATATATTTTTTAATCTCTAACCTTTCTCATCTAATGTAAACAGAAAGGACATTTATTGGAAGGATAATGGGTAGCTCTTAGAAGGAAAGACTGACTAAGAGACTTAAAATGAACATACCTGAGGTAAGGTAAGTGATGAGAACTATTGCTAAATCATAGTATGGAAGAGCTTGTTGGAATGCCACTGCCTGCACTGTCCCTGTTGGGGGGCCCCAATGCCACCATTGGCCCTGCTGCTTCAATACTACTAGACAGTGAGTAATACTACCGATGCCTATGCCAACCGTCCTCAGGCAGAGCTGCCGCTGATTTCTGAGATGCCACTGTTTCTGTCTCTGCTACTTCTGCCACAATCAGATTGAATTCTAGACTGTCCCTAGTTCTTTGTGTCACTACATCCAGATTCAAAGTCCCAGGAGGTAGCATCCCATTGGAAGTGATTAGATTCCTAAACTGATAATTGACTTTTATAGTGATAGGCAGCACACTGCATCTCAGTCTTTAATTCTGGGACTTAAATATATATCTTAGAAGTTCCTTTGGTGAAAGGCTATGAGGAGTAACTTTTTCAGTTTATGACAACATTGTGTCTCTATTTCTCTTTTTCTCCAACAGTTTAACAGATATCTAATTTACATATTAAATTGCATGTAGTTGAAGTGTAGAATTTGATGTTTTGAAATATATACACACTACGAAATTATAATCACAATCAAGAAGATGTACATTTTCATCACTCTCACAAGTTTTCTACTGCCCTTCTCTGACTCCTCCAAAGCAACTATAGGTGAATTTGAATTTTCTAGAATTGTGTGAAAATGTAGTCATACAATATGTATTGTTTTATATCTGACTTCTTTCCTTCAGCATAATTATTTCAGATTCATCCATGTTGTGTGATTAATAGTTCCTTCTATTGTTGACTAGTAGTCTAGTGTGTGTGTGTGTGTGTGTGTGTGTGTGTGTGGTGTATCACAATTGGTTTGTACATTCACCATTTTATGGACAATTGAGTTGTTTCTAGTTTTTGACTATTACAAATAAAGATCTTCTGAATATTTGTGTATAAGTTTTTGTGTGCACATATACTTTTATTTCTCTTGGATAAATACCCAGGAGTGGAATGTCTGGGTCATATTGTAGGTGTATATTTAACTTTTTAAGAAATTGCAAAATGTTTTCCAAAGCAATTGCACTATTTTACCAGCAGCAGTGCATAAAAGTTCTAGTTGCTCCATGTCATCCCCAAAACTTGATATGGCCCAAAATTGGTATAATCAGGCTGTCACAGTTCTGGTAACACATATTTACAGTTCATGATCCAGTGGAAAAGGGAGAACATCTTCCTTCTAATACCATATATAAAATATTAAGAAATAATTCTACCAGTGTGCCAATCATTATCCTGAGATGTTCTTAGCCAAGAGAGGAGAGAGTGTAACTGGAAGTTCCATCATGGCTGCAGAAAATGGGGGAGGAAACGTTCCCCAAAGCATGACAGGTTTATTACCAGTGGAATGGAGAGAGGGAATTTGAGTAAACAAAACATTTTTTTGTTTTGTTTTAGCATTGCCTTGAGTTTAAGGAGTATGGAGACTGAGAGAAACCCTAGTAACAATATCCAATAAAGTTTGTGAGTAATAAATAAAGTAGAAAATATAAATCTGGCTTTCTATGTCCACAAGGATCAAGGCAGGAAGGGGAATGGTGGTTCAAGATAAAAGACCTGGAGTGTATAGTGCTACCAATAAGGACCCCACGTGCTGACCCAGAAGTGCTCAGTGGAAGGTAATAAATGAGTCTGGAAAATGAGCCAAGGCAAAAACCAATACAGTGGCTTTTAGTATATCTTGAGAGCTTGAGAGTGCCTGCTGGGAGCTCATACTTTATCACGTAACTGATGACTATTAGTTATGACTAAAAGATTCTGCCAGTGAATCGTGTGCATGACATGGAAAACAATAAGTTCAAGAAGCATTTAATTACCCCCAAATTAAAGCAGCCCTACACCAGGCCTTCAGACAGGTTCTGCATCATCTCTGTATTTCCCTTTTTTTTTTTTTTTTTAAGTCTAGTGCTCCTTCAAGAATGTGTTCAGCTAGTGGGGATGTATTGAATAGTTTCCTCGCTACAATTGATTATTCTAGTGATTTGGGTAGCATTCAAATAGAAATGAGGATTGTTATTTTGAGGTACCAATTGGTCTTCTGCTTCTGTGAGCCTGATCTTTCTCTGTATTTTTATATTCAGTGAGGAGATGACATTTCTAATGTTGATATTAATGATATTATCTAATTACAGCTTGCTGATGCTTTACAGAAATAAAGTCCATTGCATAATAGAGTAGAGATTGGCATGGGATATTGACGCCGTTCGAGTATTTCAGAACTTAAACCAATTAAATCATTTCCATCTCTTATGAGTATTTGAGTAATTATCTCATGAAACTTATATAAAATTATTGCTATTATAAAGAGGTATTTCATTGAGAGGTAATGTGGATGTTCGAATTCTGAAACAAAGGTAAGGAGGAACATTTGACTTGCAATGTTTCAAATGAGCTGGCTTGATATTGAAATGTTTATTCTTCAGCTCTACCTTACCCACCTCATTTCTCTCCATCTCATTAAATTGCTGTGATAGACTCACTCACTGGCAAAAGTCTTGTCTGCAAATGTAAGCATTGCTACTGCGTTCTCTCAGGTGTAAACACTCCTTAAAACCAAGTTCATGGGCCTTGGCTTTCATTGACCATTCTTTCATTCCAAACTTCCAAGACCAGTGTTCTATCATTTGACTGAAACTGTCTTCAATTCCAGGTGCTAGGTGGCACAGCTATGTGACGACCACAGAGACTGAAAAAATGAAGCCACTTCATTTCACGTACTCTAACTTGCCTGACTGATTCTCTCATATTCATCACACAAAAACAGAGTGCTTTCTTTGCTCTGAACTTTAGGCTGCACTGGATCAGAAAAGAAAGTTAGACCAAAAAAAAAAGAAAATATTCTGCAAACGAGTTTCCTAAAAGAAAAGTCTCCAACTGCAGTTACCAAGAGGCTTCTAGGGAACTCAATAATTTCCTTTGGAACTCATGGAGAAAAATGGTACTTCTAAATAAATCCATCCCAGGAACATTAGCGAGCAGATCTTTAAAATAGATGCCTCAGGAGTTGAATTTTCTCAGCAAACACCAACAGTAGGTCATAGAATATTTCCATATAAAAGTTGAGCATTGCAATGATAGCTATTTTGCTTCATTTCATTGAATAATTGAGGCTTCTTGTTGTCTTTATGATATGATGACTCTGCTAAATATTTGTTAAGAATATATGTGCTCAAAACTGTGGATATAACTAGGCGAGTTGAAAAAAGGCAGGAAACAAGTCAGTCCCTTACATGTAGTAAAGACAAGGTGAAGACAATCAGTAGATAAACGAGGAACAGAGTTATTGTATGTGACAGTAAGAGCACCAAACTGGGATTCAAGACATCTGGGTGGGCCTTCGTGCTCCGCTAGTTTTTTGCTGGGTGGCATTAGGCAAACCAAGTAATCTTTCTGGACCACAAATTCCTCATATATAAAATCATAGTGTTAGGTTAACATTATAGGATTGGTTTCCTCATGTAATCATATTTCCGAAGGCAGAAATGATACAAATGGAAGTCTTTTTATATTTTTGTTCCCATGTCATTTGTTATATGAATTACCAATAGCATCCTATATCTTGGGAGCTGATCCTCATTTAATTAGCTCCTGCTCTGATGTTCCCCAAATGACATTATGGATTCAAGGGACAATCACTGTTTATTGCTAGCTGACATATTTTGACTCTTCTCCATTTCCATCTTCATTATACTCTGGGAAACTGTATCTTCTTCGTCAGCCTCCTCCACAGCCAGAGATAGTCAAGTTATTCAATTCTGATTAATGAAATGTAACCAAAAGTTTAGTGGAGTTCCCTGGGGAGGTTTTTCTTTCTTTCTTGTGTTTGCTTCTCCCCTCTTATTGCTGTTTTAAACACATGATGGTGCTTGAAGCTGAGGCAACCATCTTGTTTCACCTTGAGTCGCTGAACCTACCAGTAGCCACCTACTTCCAGACTTCCTGTTGTATAAAACAACCAAAGAAAAAACCTCACCTAATTTTACACTGCTGTAAATTGGGTTCTATGTTATGTGTATTTTATACTATTCCTAACTGATACGGCACACTATAAGTAATACATGTATAAAACTTCATTATCTGATGATAATTGGTGCTAAAAAAGGCCACTTGAGGTGAAATCATGTAAAACAGGGACATCAACATCATAGTGAATAGGGATAAAATGTTTAATTGAGATTTTATCTTGGAAAATGAAACTAAAATTGGTGAAAATAATTTAATTAATACTTAACACTTAGGTTATAATTATAGCTACAGGCAATGATACCATTGTGATTTTTTCAACAGCTTTACAGAGGTATAACTGACTTCACAGTTGTACAATTATCACTACAATCTTGTTTTAGAACATTTCTGTCACTCTAAAAAGTTCCTTCATGCATGTTTTTTAGTCAATCTTCACTCCTGCCTCCAGCCCCAGGCAATCACTAATCAGGTTTCTATAGCTATAGATTGGCCTTTTCTAGAAATTTCACATATGTGGAATCATATGATATGTAGTCTTTTGTGTATGGCTTCTTTCATTTAACATAGTGTTTTTGAGATACATTGATCTTGTTGTATCAATTAGTAATTTGATCTTTTGCTGAATAGTAATCCATTGTTTGGATAGACTACATTTTGTCTATCCAATCACCAGTTCTTAGATATTAGGACCCTTTCCATCTTTGAGTTATTATGAAAAATGCTGCTATAAACATTGGTGAACGAATCGTTACGTAGACTTGTTCTTGGGTAACTACCTAGGAGTGAAATTAGTGCATGATATGATAAATATATGTTTATCAATTTTAAAAACTGCCTAACTGTTTTCTAAAGTGACTGCACCAATTTGCATTTCCACCAGCAATGGAGGAGCCTTCCAGTTTCTCCACGTGTTCCCCAACACTTGTGATGGTCTGTGTTTTGGTTTACGGCCATTCTAGTGAATGTATAGTGTTGTCTCATTCATTACTCTCTGGCCACACTGAACCTTTTTTCCATAAAGCTCATCTACCTTCATTTCTGTCTTAGGGCATTTGCATATCTTATTCCTTTTTCTGCAACACTCTTCCCCAAATATTTCAAGGCTGCCTTCTTTTATCATTTTCATCATTCATGTCTCAAGTTAAAAATCATCACTTCAAAGTGAGCTTCCCTGGCCATCCTGAGAAAGTTCCCATTCTGAGAAAGTATCATTCTGTAAATTATTTTATTCAGAGCATTTACAACCAAAATAATCTTATTTATCTTTTTACACATTTATTTTCTCTCCCCCAATCCTCAACTTGAATTTAATTTCCTTAAAGACAGTGACATTGTCTCTCTCTTCCACTGCAGTTCCAGTGCTTAGAATAGTGCCTGCCTCATAGTAGGTGATGTTTTTTCTTCTTCTTTTTGCTGTGTGATTGACAGAAGAAAGAAAAAGAGAGAAAATTTTAAAGCACACAAACAAAAACTGTTCAAGAGAGTGACTTTCATACTTTAGTTATTGCTATAAAATGGACTGGAAATTATCACAGGGATTAACTGTTCTAAAGGGAAGAAAGGGCATTAAATAAAGGTGATCTGACATATTTTGGTTATGTGTTGGAGCTTTGACACACTACGGGATATTATCGTAGTGCCCTCTGCATGGTCATGGGGGTTGTCTGTCACATCTTGAATTCTCAGGTGGGAATACTCAATTGCATCTGTACAGATTCTTTCTGTGAGTTAGTTTGGGAATTAAGAGTGCAAGCTCTGGATTGGAAGTTTCTATAAAGCACAAACCATCTCTTGACAAATGGGCCTGTGGCTTGACCTTTGTTCTTCTGACCTGTTCCCATCATCTCCTGGCTGCTCAGCCTGAAACTCAAAGTATCACCATCATGGGATACAATGCTGCAAGGCTAATGGGCTGACACAGAGCAGCGGGGACCACTCTGGTACACTGTAGCATCCACAGTTGGGCCCTCCAGGTTATTTACTAGTTTCCTTGGTGTCATTGTCTTGACAAGTAACTCTGGGGATTCAGTGCATTTTCCCCTTCAGCTAGACGCTGCCAGAATATTTGACTCTCTGGATGTGTCAGGCAGGCTCTGTAATTAAATGGCTCAGCATTTCTGTTTGTCAGGGTGATATAAAATAACGGGAAAAAAATGTTTGCTTTGTAAAGCCATGCCATAAAAACTTCAGGAAGGATTATAAATCATCAGGCCTTTGGCTCCCAAAGGAAAATGCTCTGAAAGACAAAACATCTTTAGTGTCAATTTTCAACCAGGAGAAAATTGAATGAAATGAAGTTTGACATATGGAACTGTTTTCGTAAGTTGGTTCAAATGTGAGTCACAAGAAAGGTCACTTTGAGGATATGGCAGAAGATCAGCTGTGATGCTTCCAATAGTTTGAATAGATCCCAGAGCTGACTTACTTTTGTGTGTTGCAGGCCATGCCATGGACCACATTCAGTTAAGGAAGAACTGTATCCATTAACCATTCGATATTGCAGAGTTTCTACTTGTGTCTTATGGTTGCTCCTACAGAAAGGGAAGTTAAAACTAGCTTGGAAAACACTTAGGAAGACTGTCACTACCTTCATTTACCTAAGCCCATCGCTTGAAAATAGCTCTTTTACCAAATACTTCCATCCACACATACATTTTTGAAAATTCCCCTACACCAGCAACTTTCATATATACAGCTAATAACATAATGAAATATGACCACTACAATCGCATCTTCAAGTCATATTAGAAATTGAGTCTGTAAAATTAACACTATTATGCAATGATGAAACATAGTTACTGCACAAAACCAAAGACTGTAAGAAGAGTATATATTTCTCAGAAACTGTGGTCATGTATATGACTCAAATATGTGTATATTTGGGTGTTAATAAATTCATATGATTAAGATACAATCTCAGAAAGTATCCATAATTGGCTAGCCTCCATTGTAGATTCAGTATACAGCCTAGAAGAGTTATTTCAGATTCATTTTTTGAAGGATAGGATTTTCCAAGCCTGAATCTTCCAAGATTAAACTAATACATTGTCTTCCTCATTGCCTCCTCTTCCATTCTTAATTGCCTGTTTCTCCAAACACACAATAAAATGTAGATTTGTTTCTGTTGTCCTGCAGTTCATGGAAGGTTAAATTAAAAGACATGACAAAGCCAGCATAGTAGCTCTCACTTCTGACTCACAACCTCAGCAAAAGAAAGAAATGAATGAATGAATCTTCCCTTGGAGAGGTATGGCTAGTGCCTGGAAAGGCAAAATTTCTTTCAATATGTTGTACATAAGAAAATAAAGGGGAGTTTTTCATTTTATATTTATGAACATGTGTCACTGCCCCCTACCCTAATGCCCAAATCACGATTGCAAGAACAATAATGGATAGTACTGCCTTTTTAGATTAATAGCGTGTCAACCTGAGATTCATAAAGGAGAAGTGGTCCTCCAGGTGAGAGCAGCCTGTGATCACAAATAGCAGCAAGAA
Organism: Diceros bicornis minor; assembly: GCF_020826845.1. NCBI lineage: Eukaryota > Metazoa > Chordata > Mammalia > Perissodactyla > Rhinocerotidae > Diceros > Diceros bicornis. The sequence continues at coordinate 33,453,260 of NC_080740.1, forward strand.
ACATGCAAAGACACAGGAGTGGACTGACTTCTTTTCTAAGTTGCCTGCACCCCATCTCCTGGGGCTTTTTCTGTAGTATCTAGGGAAATTCTGTGTGAGAGCTTCCATGGTTGTGTTTCAGCCTCCCACACAGCCCAAATGCTAATCCTTAGTGGATTTAAAGCACCAGACCCTTTAGTATTAGTCATGCCAATCAATTTTAATTGAAAAAGAGAAAACAGACATTTCGCACAGTATGGCACAAGGTACATCCACTAATGGAGTTGCTAGTAGGGAGGCCAGAGCATTTCCTACATGCTCTTATCCTAAGAAGCCTATCTTCTTTTGGGGGAGTCTGTATTCTGGGAAGAACGCACCTAAATTAGAGAAGGAGGAAAGGGGTCACTTGACTGCTGGCCAGAGCAATCAGGTCATCCCTGGTTGTCTACATGGAGAAGGATGTCACAGCCCTATCACACTCTCTGTTGCATCCCTTAAGAGAAATCTAATCATTGGAGAGTGGTTTTATTGTGCTCTAGTAATAATGAGTACAATTTGCTAAAGACAGAGGCTAAGCATTTTCCATGTATGGTCGCATTTCCTCCTTATACTGAATCTTGGCTCTGGGCCTATATAGCCTGTGCCTTCCTCCAACATTAATCCTGATAACGTCCCCTCACAATGTTCTAGCCAGGTTCATCTTTCTTGAACATCCCTTTTCTCCTCTTTTTTTCATGACTTTTCCTCTTTTCTCTCACAGTCTTGATACTCAAAGTTCTCTTAGCCTAGAATGTTTTCGGGACATCTTTGCCTAGCTGGTTCCTTATTTTTCTGTCTTTTTCTCAAATATCTTTGAGAGGATTTCCTGGACCACCTGGTCTAAAATCATCCTTCACTTCACCACCACTCTTTGCTACATATCCTGTTACTTTCCCTCATAGCTCTTTTCACAGAGTGAAATTGTCTTGTTTATTTATTTACTTTATTTGTCTATCTTCTTCCCCAGAATGTAAGCTCTATAAGGGGAGAGAGTTTATCTGTTTTCTATATCACGGTGGCACTAGTGCCACAAACATGTCCTGCACATAGTATCTGTTCATCCAACAGTCATGGCAAAACAGATCTGCAAGTCAGGATAATTATTATCACTGAATAAATTAGTAATGCATTTTAAAGAAGCCAATTCACTTGCCTATAACTACTAAATGGCAGTGATAGGATTTGAACCTAGGTTTGCTTAGATTAGTTCTAGTTATACAGGTTGAGTCAAAGCTAGGAAACTATTTTCCTTCAGAATTACCTTACAATTTCTCCAGGAAATTTAATTCTTTCATGTAGCTTCTCTGCTGAAAAACATCTGATCAGAAGTTAATTACTTATCTAGACAATTTCTTTCCAAATTCTCAGAGTTTATCTAAATAGTTTTTTCCTCCTATGACTTGCCATTTGAAAAAATAAGTAAGCAAATGAATTAAAAAAAAGCAAAAAAAACAACCCTCCTCTTCTGAATTTCGCTTTTGGGATTAGTAAAACCCAAACCATTTCTTTTGTTGTTGTTTTGCTTTTAATAACAGCTTTGTTGAGATATAATTCACATACCATAAAATTTATGCTTTTAAAATGTACGATTCAGTGGTTTTTAGCATATTCACAGAGTTGTGCAACCATCACCACTATCTAATGCCAGAGCATTTTCATCATCCCATAAAGAAATCCCATACCCATTATCAGTCTCTCCCCATTTGCCTCCCTCCTCGCCCTTGGCAACCGCTAATCTACTTTCTGACTCAATTCTGGATATTTAATATAAATGGAATTGTACAATATGGGCCTTTTGTGTCTGGCTTCCTTCATGTCATATGTTTCCAAGGTTTATCCATATTGCAGCAAGCATCAGTACTTCATTCTTTTCATATGACCAAATAATATTCCCTATACCACATTTTTTTTATCCATTTGTCAGTTGATGGACATTTAGGCTGTTTCCATTTTTTGGATATTATGGATAATGCTGCTATGAACATTTGTGTACTAGTTTTTGCATGGTCATATGTTTACAATTTTCTTAGGTATATATCTAGAAATGGAATCACTGGGTCATATGGTAGCTCTATGTTTAATTTTTTAAGAAAATGCCAAGCCACTTTCTAAAGTGACTATACTGTTTTATATTCCTACCAACAATGTAAGAGGGTTTCAACCTCTCTACATCCTCACCAACACATTTATTGTTCATCTTCTTGATTCTAGTCATACCAGTGGGTATGAAGAGGTTTCTCACTGTGGTTTTTATTTTCATTTCCCTAATGGCTAATGATTTTGAACATCTTTTCATGTGCTTATTGGCCATTTGTTGTTACCATTCTCCATCTTCTTTGGAGAACTATCTAAGTCCTTTGCCCACTTTTAAATTGAGTTATTTGTCTTATTATTTTTGAGCTGTAAGAATTATTTATAAACCCTGAATAAAAGTCCCCGTCAGATATATGATTTACAAATACTTTCTTCCATTCTGTGGGCTATCTTTTCACTTTCTTGATTGTGTCCTTTGAAACAAAAAGGTTTTTTTTTAATTTTGATTAAGCCCAATTTGTCTATTTTTAATTTTGTTGCTTGTGATTTTGGTATCATATCTAAGAAACAATTGCTTAATTCAAAATCACAAAGATTTACACTTATGTTTTCTTCTAAGAGTTTTATAATATTAACTCTTACATGTAGGTCTTTGATTTATTTTGAGTTAATTTTTTTATATGATATAAGATAGGAGTGTAATTTCCTTTTTTTTTCTTTTTTTTTTTTTGCATGCTGTGGATATCTAGTTGACTCAATATCGTTTATTGAAAAGAATATTCTTTCTCCACTGAATTGTCTGGACATCTTTGTCAAAAAATCATTTGGCCATAAAAGTAAGGGCTTATTTCTGGTATAAAAGTACTTCTTTTCCCCTTATCTTTTGAAAACTTCTTGATTTTAGAGTAATAAATTCCAGATCCCTATCCTGAGACTCTCAAACCACATTCTCTAGACAAGAAATTCTTTATTTCTGGTTCTTAATTTTTGTGTTAGCTTGGATTCTCCCAGAAGCAGATTCTAAGACCAGGGTCTAAGCACAAATTGCTTGCTTACTCAGGAGGTGTAGGAAACATTGGTTGAGAGTGGTGGAGAGACAATTGGAAGGGAAGGAAGACAAAAGAGTGTATTTTTAAGTCACTCCCCGGAGTCAGCAACTGGAGCTCAATCTTACGGGGAAACACTGAGAAGCGACCAAAACACTGCTCCCAGTTACGCTACCTAAGAGACGAGGGACCTCGGGTGTTTTATACAAACTCTTGATTGTCATTGGTTAAGACCTGCTTAATTAACTCTTAATTCTCTAGAACTTCCAACCTGTGTATACATGAGAAGAGTGGCTCTCTGCAGTGCCTGAAGAAGCTTTTAGGCACAGAGACGCAGGTATGGGCAGTTATAAGAGGCTGGAGTACAGCAAAACAGTAAGGTCAGAGGGATATGGGAAAGGCATTGGCAGCATCTGCTGCATGGACAAAGGAGAGGTTCTCTTTCTCAGCAGGTGCTTTAAACTCAGGTCCCATCGAAACAAGCTCAGCCTTTACCCCAAGCACCACTTCCAGAGGCAGCCAGAAGGAACACGAAGCAAGAGAAAAATACCAAGACATTACACTTACAGCAATATACCATTCCGAGCTGATGTGCTAGAGAAAATAAAACTTAATTCAAATGCAATGCAGCAGGGAGGTGAGACACTTGTATATTTGAGGTCGTTGTTTTAGTCAGAAGTCTTTGGTTGCAAATGACAAAAACTAAATTTGCTTCAACAAAAGAGAACTGTATTGGCCCACATCAAACTATAGAAAGAGCAGGGGGCAGCTGGCCTTTGGGACGTCTGGATCTAGGACCTCAGATACAATTATGATTCTGTCTCTACATTGTGGCTTTTTTTAATCTTCAGCTCCTCTAAGCAGAAGGAACATGGTTTTCTGCTACTCTTGGCTCACTCCCTTTTAGCTACCCAATTAGAGAGGAATGGGCATTTCTCTGGCAACTACAGTTTAAAACATTCCTTAGGAGCAACCCAATTTGGCCTACTTTAATAATATATCATGTGCTAACCATTCTGTCCAGAAGGATGTTGCTTTGACTTAGTTCACGGTTACACCCCTGTGGCCAGAGGGTTGAGCCTGTTACCAGAAGAGAAGGAAAGCTGGGCAGTTGAAGCAAAGAACAATTCATCTCTGGGAGGAAAAAATCAAGGGCCACACAAAAACAAATAAACCAAAAACATATTCCTTAGTCTTTTGTGAACTTCTGTAATATCCCAGGAACCTCAGCTCGCCATGGGATACTATTTCAAGGGTATAAAGAGAAACTCCTGCTTCTTGCAATTTCTGCCTTCTCTCAGATGTATCCTTTCAAACCACAACTCCAATGAAGTTACATCACGCTACAGCTGATTTCTTTGTTGGTACGATTGCAAGAGAGTAATGAAAAATCTGAACCAATCTCATCTATTTTGCTCTTTTTATAATTCCTCAAATATTCATTCATTAGAAAAGAAGTTGCAAATTTCAATACTGCCTAGTTATCAAGAACCATTCTGCTGTTTTAGAAATAAGTGAGTGGCATCATATATCAAATAATCAGTCTTCAAGCAAAGATTAGAATGAGAGTTTTAAAATGCTTGGGAAACTATGAAGTGGTTCCTTCACTGTTTTCAAATAATTATCACCATTTGTATCCCTCAGGATTCCTCCAGACTGCAACAGGATCCACCACCCTTTTCTGGGAAGGGAGAGCTTGGGCTCTTTGCTTGTGAGGGAGTATTCTCTTTAAGTAAGAAAATATAAGAGCATTGAAACTACTTTTACTAGTGATGTGACAAACATAGCAAGTAGTTAATGCTAACTCAGGCTATCACCTTTAATTAGGACTTGGGGAGGCTGAGTTCTGCTGTCTTCAATCTTTGGAAATGAGCACTCATGATCAAAGAGCTACCTTCTTTAAATAATTTAAATAGATATCCATTTTAATTAAAGTAGATACTGAATATTGGATGTGAAAATGGCTTCTTCTTCTTTTTTTTTAATCTTTAGATTTGGTGACTGCTGCTTAAGTGAATAGGTCCCTGTACAGAAGGAAACAGCATCTGGCGTGTTCCCTCTAGAGGGCTGAGGATAAAGCACACACCTGGCTGGAGGTCTTCTGTGATCCCAACATCTCCCTGGGATGGAGCAGGTGGGAGGGAGCCCCTTTCAGAGTCACCTGGTATGTCACCACACAGGTCTTAACAGCTGCCAGAGATCAAACCAATCTGGTTCTGCTCTTCTGAAAAGAGGCTATTTCCCTCCCTGACCCCAAACTAGAGTGGTTTGGAATGGAACAAAGCATTTGATGAATCATTAGACATATCCTCAAAATTTCCCAAAAAGCTCCCTGCTGAAAGGATAAAATATTCAACCTATACAGAGACCCAAATATAGCACATTTACACCATTGCAAGCAATAAGCCTGCCCTGTTCTGCCTTTTTAGGGTAAAGATGCCCATAAAAAGTCTGGCAAAGAAGTATTAGGCTGCAAGATTTCAGTAGTCCCAAAATTTTTCAGTAATTCCCTCTTACTTTCTTCTGCTTCATTATATCCTTATCTCTCTCCTCTCAGATATCTGGTACTTTCTTCTTTTCTCCCATATCCCCAAGGCCAGTAGAACACAGAAGCTGTCATGACCACATCAATTCACAACCACAGTCAAAAGAAAGTTAAAGAAAAAGAGACAAAAGAATCATGAAAGAGAGACTGGATAACACAGAGAAAATTTCATTTAGTTATGTTTTCTAATTTCCATACGCCCACAGACTTCCTTCTAGGCTCTAAAAGAAAAAGAAGCCATGCTCTTTTTCTTCCTCTTCCTCCACTTTCTCCTCCTCCTCCTCCTCCTTTTTAAACGTTTACAGATCATGGTTAAACTCACAAGTCCAAGGTGATCTCACTCATCTAACATTCCATCGAAGGGGAAAGGATAGATTAGATTTTACTGCTACTGATTTTACAGATGGATTCCATTAATCAATGAAAATTCATAGAAATCAATCCAGGATAATACTCTTCTAGATATTTATGAAAACCCAATGGTATACTGTGGCCAATCTCCTCTGACGGTTTTCCATCAGAAAGGCTGATGGTCCCCCATTCATTGGATCAGATTTGCATCCTGCCTCTTTCACACTCTCTGCTCAACATCTCCTTGGCTCTCCAGGTCAGACTCCCCTGCTGTGATTAACTTTTGGCCGTCCATCACCAACTTGACTCTTGGAATCTTCTCTGAGATGGGCTTTAACGATTGTTTTCTGGCTTCATGCACTGCACATACGGACAAGAGTCGCTATGTCTTTCAATGACAGGTTCCAAACGCAGGCAGCCTTCTTCACTTCCCTACTTGGCCTTTACTTTGTAGAAGGAAGATCATATACAAAGGGGTCGGAGACCATGTAAACAATAGTTTTGTTAAAGGAAAATAAAAATAAATAGAAACCAAGACTTCCAAGTACTGGTAGTTGCAGCAGTGCATGAAGAATATGGGCAGAGCAGTCGGAGGCAGAGGATGGCTGATACGGTGAAGATGAGCAGGGTATTTTAAGGATGGCAGTGATGTAGGGTGGTTAGTGTCATACTGAATGAGTCAGAGGGTAGTGTAAGCTTACTCATGATGGAGGAGAGAAGCGTAAAGGAGATGATGGAAGAAGTCTCAAAGCAGGAGAGTGTTCAACATGAGAAACATTAAAAAAAGATTTTCAAGACTTCCATGTGGTTGAGATACAGTTGAATTGGGTTTTTATTTTTCCTAATACCAGCAAAGACCACAGCAATATGTGGCTGAACAAAGAACTTGTACATTCATGGTCACAGGATGATGAGTTTGAAAACATTCTCTATTAAAATGAACCCAAGACACTTGATAACTTTGGGTGAAAAGTTTGTCCTGAAATAAAAGAAAAGTTTGTTTTAACAATTGCATTGGATTCTGAAATGAAGCTCAGCTGGCATAAAAATTCAACATCAACTGCACACAAACATACTACATGACCTTGCATTAGAATAAGCCTTTCAAAGGACTGGATGGGCTATAAATTGAGCAAGAATCAGGCTCTTTTTAAAATGCCAACCAATATCGGACAGGTATCAAGATTACCATGTTTCCACTGGAGCTCTGGAAACCACTGACACTAGAGATAAATGGGCCATTTGCTGTCACTGCTCAGAAGCTCAGGTTCATGCTATCCATTGGCACATTGAAATTCATAATAAAATGCCAACGAAAGTAAAGAGCAAGTCAGACCTGTCCACATCAGGTGCAGAATAAATATCTGCTATCATGATCCATCCCTAAAAATCACTGGCAACCCGGTACATATGCATATCTGTCAGAGAAGGGTTCAGCCTGTGAGGGAGAAGGACTGACTTCTCAGAATCTTATTTCCTGTCCTTGGGGAACATTAAGAAATAAAAGATGACGGTGTCTTTCCTGACCATTCCCATAGCCATCTGAGCTTTTTTTCTAAGCCACTCTCTCTTCCTCACTTTCCTTGCTTCTGCCGTCTCCCACATTCCATGGCTATTATATCTCTGTTACACATCAGAAGAGGAGAATGGAAACTGTCGGGTTTAAATGATATCGTCTCACTGCAGGAGAGTCCTACCTCAGGGAAGAGAAGAATCAGGTATTTGGCCGAAAGAGTTTTCTCTAATCCCTGCTATTGAGAAGATATGGAGGATGTCATAGTCTGCCATCTCCTACCCTTTGCAGAGTGACCCTTTATTACCACTCTCTGGGGATGGAACAACCTTGGCCTGGTATTGCAGTCCAGCCCCAAATCATATCTCTTACATGGAGATTCTGAGCCGAATCCAACATACAAGATGCTATTAATTCCTCTTGCATTCTCTTTATACCTGATAAATCTTTTTTTGACCTCCAAGGAAAATATTGAAGTAGACAGGATCAAACGATGGGTGCTAAGTGACCAAGGGAGCATTGAGATATTCCCTTGAGAGTGCCTTACCCCTAAGACACAGGAAAGCCAAAGTCAGGAGCTTCTGTGGATATCAGAACCTGGTTATGGATAACATGAACAAACTTCCATATAGCCTGCTGGCCTCAGGACTCTGAAATCCTCTTAAAACATACTGTTTTGATCATGTGTTATTTTAGTAATAATGTTCTCTGGTGATAATAATGTGATAGCACAAAGCCATGTCCCCAACTAAAGCCGAGAAATCGTACACTGGCAACGCTCACCTGTGGGAAGATTCATCTGCAATTACATGGTTACGGTTTCGAAGAGCTGGCCGCAGTTCTTCCTAGCTCTGTTACAGCACACATGGCACAGGCGTTCATTGCCTCTGACAGGAGTGAGAACCAGTGGAGTTTCTTCAAGACACTGCTGTCACAACGATGCCACAGTGGTTGAGACCTTGTGTTTGTTTATTAGCTTGTGTATGTGTAGCACGAGTTGCTTGCTTTATTTTATTCCCTCTGTTTTGCAATAAACAATCATGGCAGGGATGACCTTTTTTGCTGCAATGCTTGTAAGTATGCCCTGAGGCCAATAAGCATGAGCATATCTGATGAATATGATGAGATAACTGTGTCAAATACTGCTGGACAAAGGTTGGTACACGTCTATTGGCAAAGAAGTCTGAGGCTCCCGTATGAATAGCGTGTGTGTGTGTGTGTGTGTGTGTGTGTGTGTGCGTGCATGTGAGAGAGAGAAAGAGAGAGAGAGAAACAAACCTCTGTGGGAAAAAGCCTGCATTCATTCATTCATTCATGAAACAGCTATTTACTGAACTAATGTGCCAGGTGCACGGGACAAAATGAGAAAAAAAAAAAGTGACTATCCATGCCCTTATAGAGCTTATCATCTAATGGGGAGGAAAGATATTGCTCAAATAATAAAAAAATAAATAATAGCATCAATTGGAAAGGAAATATAGTGTGCTGGAGAATGCTCAGATCTTCAGTTAAATAATAATGAAATGAATTTGGTTAGAGGTTTCGGAAAGGAAAGTTAAAATTATGTGCTCAAGCATATTGTATATATTACACTTTTTTGATAAAAATAGAATCTATTGATCCAGTAGAATTAGATGACATTGTTTTTGTCAGAGGAAGAGCATGTCGTGATCATCAAGATATTTAGAGATTAAGTCAAGATAAAAGTGTATAAATGGTACTACTCCTATAATCACAAGAGAACAGGAATTACTGAGGTGGAGTTTGCAGGAGTTTGGGGAGGGGTAGAGTAATAAATCAAATGGGGAAGGGCTTGGTGGATGGATAAAAGAAACATGCAGAGCTTGCACGCTTGAGGAGAAATTGAGCTGGCTGCACGTCATTGCATCTTCTGCATATGCATGATGTGGCATGTGCATCATTAGCCTAACTAGAGAAATAGTAAAGAGCTCACATTGCCTTGTGTGCTCTACCAGTCAACATTTTTGACTCTTTTGTATGAGGAATTCCTGATACTGAGAAGTGGCAGAGGTCATTCTCCAGATGTCGTTATTGAATTAGTTCGGGTGGCTAGCTTTCGTGGCGGTCTGATGTTTCAATTGCTCTTGCAACCCCTTGCCTCCCAAAAGAGGGCTGAGTCAGCACTATGAAGGGCAGAAGAGAAATGGATACTTAGATAAAGGAACCAAAATCTTGATAAAATGAATGAGTAAGTAGAAAGAGCAAGACAAGGTTAAGAAGCGCAGCATCTTGGTAAAAGGGTATACATGATTTGGTGGACTGAGTAAAACTGAGGTGGCTTCTCCCTCCAACTCAGTAATATGAACTGCTGTCTTAGTCAATCCAGGCTGCTGCAATGAAATACCGTAGACTGGGTGGCTTAGACAACACGCATTTATTTCTCACAGTTCTGGATGCTGGGAAATCCAAGATCAATGTGTCAGCCAATTCAGTTCCTGGGGAGAACCTGCTTCTTGACCAGACAGCTGCCTTCTTGATGTGTCCTCACATAAGGGAGAGAGACAGAGAGAGCTCTGGTCTCTCTTCCTCTTTTTATAAGGATGCTAATCCCATCCTGTGGGCTGCACACTCATGACCTCATCTAAACCTAATTACCTCCCAAATGTCCCACCTCCAAATTGGTTGGCTTCAACGTACGAATTTTGGGGGACACAACATTCGGTCCATAACAGCTGCATTCAATACTTTGATTCCAATGACCAGACCTGGAGTCGCTCTGTCAGCATACTCACTGTATTTATATATCTGGATCTAGAAGAGACTGCCTGTAGTCTCCCAATATCTCACTTTCTCCCTTTCAATAATAATGGAATACCTAATATTTAGAAGCGAGTTGTTTAATTTCCACATATTTTGTGATTTTCTAGATAGCTTTCTCTTATTGATTTCTAGTTAATTCTGTTATGGACTGAGAACATACTATGAATAATTTCAATTCTTTAAATGTGTGGAGGTTTGTTTTACAGTGCAGAATATGGTCTATTTTGAGGAATGTTCTATGTGTGCTTGAAAAGAATGTGTATTCTGCTGTCATTGGGTGGAATGTTCTAGAATGTCAATTAGGTGAAGTTGGTTATAGTGTTCTTCAAATCTTATATCCTTACTGATTTTCTGTCTACTTGTTCTGTCAACTGCTGAAAGAGAAGCACTGAAGTATTCAACTATAATTCTGGATTTGTCTTTTTCCTTTTTCAGATTCATCAGTTTTTGCCTCTTATATTTTGTTGCTTTGTTATTAGGTATAAAATATTCAATTCTCCTTGAAGAATTGATTTCTTTATCATCATGTAATATATTTCTTTATTTTGGGTAATATTCGTGTCTCTGCTGATATTAACTACTTTAGATTTCTTTTGATTAGTATTTACACAGTATAGCATTTTTCTATTTTTTTTATTTTTAATCTACGTTTTTATAACTAAAATTGATTTACCATAGATACTATATAATTGAAACTTGCTTTTCTTAATCCAATGTAACATTTTTTTTAATTGGTATTTTTAGACAGTTTACACTTAATGTAATTTAGATACATTTGGATTAAAGACTACTCTCTATCTAGCTGTTTTCTATTTGTTCCATCTGTTCTTTGTTCTTTTCCCTCTTTTTCTACCTTCTTTTTAATTTTTTTAATTATTCCATTTTATCCCTACTATTAGCTTGTTGTTTATACCCCTTTTTAATATTTTCATGGTTGCCATAGAATTTATAATATACATCAAATAATTTATTACCACTTCACAATTCTGAAAGCCCCGTACAACAGTGTATTCCCAATTCTTTTCTTTCATTTTCTGTGCTATTGTTGTCATATATTTTACCTTTACATATGCTATAAACACATAATACCATGTTATTATTTTTTTTTACTTTAGATAGTTACTTCTCTTATGATCAATTAAAAAATAAGATAAAATGATCTTTATATTTAGGTACATTTGATGTATCTCCAGTGTACTTTATTTCTTGTATAAAATTCAGTTCTGTTGAGTAGCATATTCCTTCTACCTGAGGAACTTCGTATAACATGTCTTTTAGTGTTGATCTTGCCATTAATTCCCTCATTTTTTTTGTATATTTGAGAAAGTGTTTATTTCTTCTTTGCTTCTGAAAGGTTTTTTCACATAGAATTCTAAGTTGACAGGATATTTTTACTTTCATATCTTAAAAAGTGTAACTCCATTTCCTTCTGGTTTGAATAGTTTCTCACGAGAAGCCTGTAATTCTTATATTTTTTCCCCTCTGTATGTAATGTGGCTTTTATCTCTGGTACCTTCAAGATCTTCTCTTTGTCTTTGGTTTTCAGCAGATTGAATATAATATGCCTACGTGCTTTTGTTTGTTTGTCTGCTTGCTTATTTGTTAGTTTATTTCTGTATTTATCCTGCTTGGTGTTCTCTCAGCTGAACTTCTTGGATCTGTCATTTTGTGTTTGTCACTAATTTTGGAAAATTCTCAACCAGTATTTCTTTAAATATTTCCTATGCTCTGCTCTCTCTCCATTTTTCTCTTTGGGTTTTAGTTTGAGAATTTATGCGGACTCATCTTCAAGTTCATTGTTTCTTTCTTCAGCTTTATTGAGTGTACTGATAAGTCCATTGAAGGCATTCTTTGTCACTTCTTTTTCATATCTAACCTTTCTGTTTATTTCTTATATTTTCTATCTCTGCTGAATTACTGATCTGATCTGCCATGTTGTTCACCTTTTCCTCTAGAGCTTTTACTATATTGATGATATTTATTTTAAATTCTTTATTGGATATTTCCAACGTCTGTATTGTATATCTGAGTCTGGTTCTGTTGATTGCTTTTTCTCTTGACAGTGGGTTGTTTCCACTTGTGTTTTTGTATGCCTCATCATTTTTTGTTGAAAGATGGAGCTGGCCATCTTGTATAGGACAGTAGAGTCTGAGATAAACAATGTTTAGGCCTGGAAATGGACACATCTCTCCTTCTGCTAGGCTTAGTGTGGTGTGTCTCTGTGTCTGTGTGTGGTGGGACTGGTTGGGTAATGATTGTTATGAGTTTAGCTGGATTTTGGAGTTGCTGCTATGATTGCTCTCAGTATAGCATAGACTTCGAATCATCTAGGATTACTTTCTATCTACGCATGGGCTGGTTTGCCAGAGGGCTTTTCTTCAATGTCTGCTCCACTCTCACTTTTGGGTTTTCCCTTTGCATCAAAAAGGGTCTCTCTGCATGCTCTTGCCCCTCCTCAAGCAGTAAGCCTTGAGGGATAGGGAGGTGGGGCATTCTCTGTTGTTTTGTTTAAGTCTCAGTCTTAGACAGGCACTGTGCTCCTGAGTCTTGGGGGTAGGTCTTTCTCAATGACCCTACCTCACAACCAGCTGCAGGTCTGGGCCCAGCAGGTATATCTATCCTTCTCTCAGTTGTAGAGGGTTTTGTTTCCTTCCCTTCCCCCAGCATCAGTGGATTTTCATTGTGCCCTGAGGGCATTAGATTTTGTTTCCCTCCCTCTGACAGTTTAAGACTTTTAGTTCATACAAGATATAAGGGAGAATGATCTGTACTTTCCCCCCAGTGCCCTTGCTGCTCCAGGCCTGCATCACAAAGGACACATTTTTAGGACTCTTGCTGATCTTTTGTGTGAGCACCTGCTCCTTTGCAGAAAAGCCTGTGACCGGTGCAAGTTCTCCTTGTGTTTGCACCGTCCAGGGGTTCTGTATTCTTTTGCCAGCCCACAGTTGGCCTTTAGAAATTCATTAAAAAAATTAAGTTGAATTCTTACCTATGATAGATAGCATCTATCCCAGGTAAGCAAGTGCTCACGTCCTAACCCTTCCTGGAGTGCTTTTCTTAGATTTTAGGTTAGTTGGTAGTCATCAATTTTCTGTTGGGTTCAAGAGAAGTTATGAATTTGAGGATTGTTTGGCATTTCTTCTGCTGCTGCTGCTGTTGTTATTGTTGTAAGTGCAGGAGCAATGCTCTTTACAACATTCTACACCCTGAGCAGAAACTAAAAGTCCCAGAATACACAATATTTAGCTGGGCATGTGACCAGCTGGAATCAAGACTCCATTTCCTGGCCTCTCTTATGGCTAGATCTGGCCAATTATATGTACATGGAAGTTGTACAACTTCCAGCAAATATTCTTCAAGAGAGAGGGAGCACAGTCTTCTTCTTTCTTTTCCTTATTCTGCAGACTCAAATGCAGAAATGAGACCTGGAACTGATGCAACCATCTTGCACCATGAAGTGAATTTAGGAAAAGAGGCCACGCCTGGTAGTACAGCAACACGGAAAGACCCTCATATAAGCACTGGGTTGCATATATGGATATTTACCTGAGAGAAAAAAATAAAATAACTTCTAACATATTTAATTTATGAGATATTCTCTTTCATTGCTGACCTAATTCTAATATAAATTTTATAAGCATTCATGTCAGTGGTGAACAATTGACATCAAGATGAGGCAAGTTTTGGGGTACCAGTCTACTGGTTAGCATTTCTGGGGCAGTAGCCTTTCATCCTCTCCATCCCCCAGACCTTTAGCACTAGCACCTAGCTCAGGGGCTCACACATCACTGATGCTCAGTAAGTATTCAATAATGAAGAATGCAGGCATACCATCTGACTGTGACTTCTCCAGACTACAAATTTGCACTGCTATTTTTGTTACATTGTTTTATATAATCATGATTTATAAGCACCTCCTCACCTGCACCATTTAACCTCACCTTCAATCTTCAGTCATAGGTACATAATTAACAGAATGAATTATTTTTCTTTCCTTTTGGTTTTTCCCCTCTTAGGGATGTAATGAGAACTGAAAAGGCAAGAACGTGTCTACAGGGGAGAGGAAGATGAGAAGCAGGGAACTGAACATCTCACAACTGAGAAAACTGCTCCTGATAACTAAGAAGTAGCTCCAGGGCATCTATGAGATAGCTCTGTAACTCTTTGATTCTGGTTGAGTGTTGGGCTGTAAAAGTGTTCTTAGAAGAAATATTTCCTTTCCTTTCCCAGAAAGCTACTACCTTCCGCTTATTTATATCCTGTACTGAAGAGGAAAACAGTAAGACAGTTCTGCAATCTGTCACTGGACCATAGAGCAAATGCTTGAAGCTCCTACCAAGCAGCCAAATGTGGCCCGAGAGCTCCTGTGTCATCTTGGGTAAATTCTAAGTGTCTCAAGACCAGGATCTATGCCATCTGTTTAAATTTCAAATGTCATACCATAAAGAACATAATATGCAAGATATTTCTTACACTGCAAAAACACCAGAAACTAACAACTTGAGGGATTTAACTGGAGATGAAGCAAAATGTATTGAGAAATAACATCTCTCCATGTAAGAAGCAAAGAAAAGGCATGTTTCTCTTTCTGTGTATTGTTAGCACTTGTCTGCCCTCCTCAGCACATCAGCACTAATGATGCTGAAGTCCACAAAAGATAATTGCCTTGAGTCATTCTCTAGCCATAGAGAAGGTAAGATTAATAAAGAACATTTGTTATAATTTTGTAACCACTTTATGTAATGGAACTCATAATAAATAACCACATTTAACACAAGCATTCATCAAAGCCAATTTACACATCAATTTGTTCACTGTGTGTTAAACCAACCATTTATAAGAATAAGTTGCTTTCTTTCTGTGTGCCCTTTTCTCTCTATTAAAGTAAAAATTATTGTTAGATATGGTAATTTTTTTGGCTTTTATAGAGGCAGCATTGATAGTGATATATGTTGACTTCTCAGCTATTGCTACATGATGTATAATTTTGCACAGCATGTTGCTTCTGGACTAAGAGGAAATTATTGTTTTAAAAATATAAAACCATTATTGATAGTCTGTTCTTCTCTCAGTAACTCCTCACCTCAGGTGAACACAGTTCACCATAAGAGAGGCTATGGATTTCCATGGACTGTCACCTCTTAATTATTCACAGAAAAAGGGACAGGTGCAGTCTAGGAAATGAAATTCACAAGTCATCTCCAAGCATCTTATTAAAATCATTTTCACATTACCCTATTCCCAGGCCTTAGCCAACATCATCATGTCTCACTTTTTTATCTACCCACTACTGTGAGGGTAAGATGGCCCTTACCCATGTATACCCTAGAAAATGCTGCCATTACACAGTCATTTATAAGTCTGTATAGAAAGAAAAACGGATCGACAATCTTATACTGACACAGAAAAATTGAAGTCAGAATTGTTGCTAATGTTTGTAACCAACTTTTACAAGAACAAGACCAATGTCATAAATGGTTGGTGGTTCCCATTGTAGTAGGCTGAATAATACCCCGCTTAAGATATCCATATCCTAATCCCAGGAGTCTATGTATATGTTACCTTGCATGGCAAAAGGGAATTGGCAGATATAATGAAATTAAAGCTCTTGAGATGGAAAGGTTATCCCAGATTAGCCAGGTGGACCCAGTGTAATCATAAGTGTCCCTAGCAGAAGGAGGCAAGAGGGTTAGAGTTAGAAAGATGGAGATGTTATAATGGAAGGTGAGGTGGGAGTGATGCAGGGTCATGAGCCAAGGAATGTGGGCAGACTCTAGAAGCTGGAAAATGCAAGGAAACAGCTTTTACCCTAGAGGCTCCAGAAGGAATGGAGTCCTGCCAACAGCTTGATTCTAGCCCACTGAGACTGATTTTGGACTTCTAACTTCCAGAAATATAAGATGATAAATTTGTTTTGTTTTAAGCCACTACATTTTTCATAAACTTATTACAGTAGCAATAAGAAACTAGTGCATCCATGAAGCCAGAATAAGCACTTATGAAAATTTCCTTATAGAATATAGGGATAGCTCTTTAAGAAAAGTAAAGAAATCAAAATTTAAATTAGTGGGAACTTAAACTTGAAAATGCCAAGACTACTTTGCACAACCAAGAGGTCATGTTTTTCTGTAATATAATGCATGCTTCTTAATAGACAAAAATTTTCAAGAACACATGTATAACATAAAGGAAAGTCCATCTGTAAAAGCAACCATATTTATACCTGCATTCCTCTTTTATATCTTTGAACAAGGGCCATGTATCTTTATTTAGATGCACAAAAATATTCCTATGATGTCCATCCATCAGGTGGAGACTTACAGAAGGGTGTAAATGATACTTGAGATCAAAGTCTCTACTTGAAGAACATATTTGATGAGGTTTCTGGGAATCAATACTGTCATTACAAAGATGGTGGTCATAGTGAGGGTGATATGTAATTGAACTCTCCTCCCCTCCATCCCTTGTTTTTCAACCTTATAAATTTATTTATACCATGAGGGTTATGTCTAAATATTAAGTAAGAAGGACTGCTTTGGGAACGTGCTTTCCTAAGAGATAAAATGCTGGTCTTTAAGAAACTGCAAAATTTTGATTCTAATTTACAACCTGAATATGCCTTATTATGTCAAGTTTTGCCTGTTGCTTATCACTCTGGCTCTCATAGTATGAACTACAATTTACTTCTTGTCTTTTTGGCTAACAGTTTCATGTATGTTAGTCTTATTTCCCTCCAAAGTGGTAAAGTTCCTTAAAGATATAGACCATGTGTTCTGAGTCCCTAAGAAGCCCTCTGTAAATTTATGATTGGTTAAAAATAGACTCTACTTTATTTGAACAAAATTTATATCAGTGCTTTTGTCTGGGATAGGTCATTAATCGTTCTTTCAGCCTAATGATATTGAGGTTAAGTGTCTGAAACAAATGACATCTTCAGGATTAAGTTTCACACAGGTTCTTTTTCTTCTGGATTTACGTTAATTCTTTTGACTTTCCTTTCTCAAGAAAAGGATTTCACTGTATTAAACAATAGCTAATTCTAAAAATGTCATAGTCTCTCTTGAAAAGGAATGGGTGCGTATTGTTCTTCTTACTCTTCATTTCAATATTATGATGGCATAGAAGTGATATGTTGACTTCTAACACCTTTCTAAGACAATGGCTTCTGACCCTGAGCCACAGACTCCAGAAGGTCTGTGAGAGTGTTACGTGCAGGTTCTGTAGATGCCCGAGGCAGCTGCAGGTTTGAGGGCATGAGCAGAGGCTATGAGTGGTGCCACAGAGCTCACAGCCTCCCTTGCTTCTTGCTCCAGACAGATTTGTACAAGCCACTTCATAATCCACGAGCCCTGATGCCACACACCAGTGACCTCGGTTTAGTTTGGTTGCGAGCTACGTGCTTAAAGACATTGTAAAGCGTATAAGAAGATGTGACAGTCTCAGAACATGTCCAGATGCTGAAAAGGCCAGATCTATATGTCCACATAGCTACATTAAGCCAGGAGATTCAAAATGATTCCTTAATCTCTCTTCAGACCTCTAAATATGAAATTTCTTCCCATTTCATAGAAAATCTCCAATGAACAATGACTACAGTCCCTGCTGTGGTTGTTTGGAGAGACAGCAAGAACATAAGCTATCTACTTCGCTGACCAAAAATAAATAAATAATAAAAAATAGGAGCAAAAGCCACATGGTTCTGGTGTTGGCAGCTAGAGCAGTAGTTTCCGGTGTGGCAGAAGCCACAGCATCTCCGTGGCCCATTACACAGCTTGGACGTGGTGGGTATTTCAGGCTGGGGTCTGCTGCCTCAGTCCTCCAAAGATTCTGTGAACTGCCTACAACCTTTCATTAATCCCATTCTGCTTAATCTAGCAGGTTCTGTGGCCTGCCATGAAGAACCCTCAACAACACACCATTAAATCCAGCAAAAAAAAAGCTTACGCAGCACAAAGAAAGGGAGGACAACCACAAGAAGTAAACTTTTTATGACAGTTGATTTTCTTCTGAGCGCAGCCACTAATCCTGCTGTCAGCAGGAATCAAGATACTTCCTGAGGAAGTTGAAGCTGGGTTCCTGTAGTACTGAGGGATGGTGGGGTGCAAAGGAGAACAAGCCTTCAGAGCCTCTCACCTCCCGTTTGTTAACTCTGCTCCAAACCTGTTTCAAAACTTTGGTATAATAAGCTTGCTTTTTTTTTTTTTTTTTTTTTTTTTTTACCTACAGAAAATATGTTTAATCTCTTTTGGAGAAAATGAGGCCATAGAAAATCCAAGACATCTTTACTTATTGATTTTTTAAAAATGTTTATGGAGGAAGAGGATATATTTTGTAAAGAAAATGAGACATGAAGAGGAGAAAAAGTTGCTTTAAGTACCCCCATCTCAACCCCATTTAGAACACGTAAACGACATGTTTCCCACCGATATTGCTTTATGCCCTCATGACTGACTTACACTTTGCCAAAATTCTCTTTAGTTGCCTCTTGGCCCCAGCACTACTCAGATTTCTCTGCACTGCACAGGGTGGACGTCTGTCCCTACCATAGTCCCTGTCATATGCGGTAACTCGGGCCCCCCACGTGGTTTGCTTTCCACCGCCGACCAACCACGGCTTCCTGTCTGCTTCCTGCTTTACACCAGCCCCGGAGATTACGGCAGTCGTGTGTCAACGGCTTGTCACGCCCTGTCCGTTTCCCTCACGATACCCACTTCATCCTTCTTCCGGTATCAATCCGAACTCGTTACTGCTAACCTGAAAGCCTCTCAAGTTATCGCGCATCTGTCCTGCCCGCCCCTCACGTCCTGCGAGTCTCACCACTGCTCCAGTGAAGTCACTGGAGGGGGACGGTGGCCTCTGAAGCATTCTAGCTCCTGAGATTTCCATCAGCCCCTAAGTGACTCCAAATCAACACTCGTTAAACACAGGGCTCTTTTTATGCAAGTGCAGGTTCAAAGCAAATCACCTCGTTGCCCTTTCTTACCGGATGGCGACCCGTGGATGCTTTCTTCCTAGATATTCTAAAAACACTGCTGAATCATGTGCACACTCTCAACCCAAGTGTTAAACTATTCTCCCCAAACTCCTATGTTTAGTGACACTGATGTTTGATCAGTGCACATTCACCAGATTGTGTTTGGTAAAAGATCGCTAAGTTGTGTACTTTGTGGGGCTGGAGGTAAGAACACACACACACAATAATCCTTACTCTTAAGTCCCTGACGTGCACTTCTACGAAGGGAAATCTTTTTATGTGGCGCGTGGCCTGCCTCCCTTAGCCCTGTGCTATCATAAATGTTTAAGTTTTAAATGTCGACTATCATATTTAGAACAATTCCCTCCTCATCTGTCAATTCTCACTCATTCTGCCTCAGGTAAGTATAAGTGAGTGAAAAATGCACAATATGGAATCAGGCAGACTTAAGATCAAATTTTGGCTGTTCTCCCTACAATATGTGTGACATTGAACCAATTATTTAATTTCTTTGTATCTTGGTTTTCTCAAATATAAAAGCATAATTGACAAGTCATGATTTAGCTGACATTTTGATGTGATAACTAAATTTTAAATGAGATAATGAACACTTTACCTGCCACATTACCATTATATGGGGAAATAAATAACATATTATTTTTCTGTATTAATAAGAAATCGGATTAACTCTCATGGAGCTGGCA
Organism: Diceros bicornis minor; assembly: GCF_020826845.1. NCBI lineage: Eukaryota > Metazoa > Chordata > Mammalia > Perissodactyla > Rhinocerotidae > Diceros > Diceros bicornis. The sequence continues at coordinate 33,473,226 of NC_080740.1, forward strand.
TATTTCATGCCAATAATAGAAGCCTGGGACATAAAATTAATCCACATTAAAAACAGATAAAACATACATCCTGCTCATTGTATTAGGGACCAGGAAAAGTCAAGTTAGCAAATGCTTTTACTTTCAGGTTGTATTCCAGAATCCAAATTAATTATGTTTATTTTAAATGTGGGCATGCAGGATGCCTGGGGTCCAAGGAATGAACCACTTAAAATCAATAAATAACGTAGTGACATTTATTAGAACAAAAATTTCCAAGAATAAGCAAATTCTTCTACTTTTTTAGACATATTTAGACCTATGTGGTATATCTTTTGGGAAGATTACTGTTTATCATACTAGTTGATTTCCTGCTGCATCCTTTTGTTCCCTCAATGATTTTAATCTAGCCTCTAAGTAAAATCAGGTTCTTTCTTTCTTATCTACAATCATTAGGATACAGACATTTATTCTGTCATTTCACCTCCCCCTTCCAATCTTTTTCCTAAGCACGGTGTGTCAAGAACCACTTTCTGCCTTAGTGTTTGGAAGCCTAATGTCACGGTGGAAAAATGCCCACTGTCTGTTGTTGCTGTTGGGTGTAAATGAGGCTGATGTATTGTGGAAACTACCTGTCTAACGCCACTGTTGTTTGGCTAATGGATCTGAACAGTTATGTCAATCTTATTCTTTCCTTTGTTTGAAGATGCTCAGTGGCAAAACAGTGGTTCATTTTTCTAGGCAACCTATGTAGTGAAATGCGGTAGTCTAAAAGCAACTTGAAGTGGATGCTACATTCTTTTTTCAGCTTTGGGAACTCCAGCATCTGGGATAAATAAGCTTGATAAATTTAGAGTATCAATATTTAGTTTTCTTTGATTTATTTCTACATATATAACAGAGTGACCAAACCACTTACTGACCTAGGTATGAGTCACCTGTCTGGCCTAGCAAAGCACATCAATATGTCCTCCCAAGCTACCAGCAGCAGAAGAGTCTTCTGCTCTCTGCTTATCCTCTGTCACTCTCTGGGCCCTGCAGGATCCCATCAGGCCACCCCCGGGGGTTTAGTCCATGCCCGTGGTGGCTTGTTCCAGCTTATGAGTTTGATTTGTAAAATTATTTTGTTTGCTTGGATGTTGTGCTTAATAAGCATTTTACATGCCTCAAACCTATATCACTTATCACAGCCCAACTTCTAGCATAAGTCAAGAATAGAATGCACATCTGTTTTCCTGGGCTGACCCAATATTTTTTAAACGAAATTTGTTGCCAATACATAATAAAAGGATTATTGCACATTTAAGGAAAACATCAATATTTCTGACACTTTTTTAAAAAATCAGAAGATACGGCAACGCCAAGCCAGTCTTCCCGAAAGGCAGTAATTGGCTAGAGCTGAGGAGTGTTGCCCCCTGTAAAGGGCATGTGTTCTCTCGTTCCTGAGTCCTTATGATCTTATTGTTTCCCTGAAAATGAGAGTGAGCTTCAGTTGCCATTTATCATTACACTGGCACTGGCGTTTTCCTCAGAGTCAAGCAAATAGATCTCTGGGCACATGTCTCTATTAGAAGTGGAAACTGAAAAAAGACTGAAGAAACTGAAGAAGAAAAATGGGCTAGATTATTTCTGCGTGGAAGTGAGAACGTCCTGGATGACTCAACCACTTGCATTATTGCTCATTCCCCACGGATATTGCAGTTTGCAATCCCAGTTCTAAGCCCTCCTGGATTTAGGAACACCAGAACTGCCTTACTGATCCATCATTTTCTCCGTATAGAAGATTGCCAGTGCCACTTGATATTATTTCCTGACTAAATCTATTACATCTTGTTGCAGTCCCACAGAGTATCAACTTGTACTGAAACAGCTCTTTCAGAACTTTAATCTAAATATTAAAATAAAAATTTGTACTGTTAGGAAAGCAGAGACATATTATGGAGTAGCTAATTACACTTAAAATCATCTACCATCTCAATAACTTGGAACATTTGTATGAGTTGCTTTTCTCTGGTTGTAAACAATACAAACAAACCGTGGGCAATTTAACTAAAAGGGAATTTATCAGAAGGCTATGAGATGGCACCACAATCATTAAGAAGACTAAACAGAACTAGGCACAGCAGAGTGGGAAGAGATACAGCTTAGGAAAGTGGGATGGCAGGAGTGAGTGACAGTTTTATCAACATGCTGCCGATGACAAGTAATATCTCCAAAAGGTTTATGGCTTTATTCTTCTGTCCATTAACTCAGGCTCAAAGTTCAGGTGTCCAGATGGCCTGGAGTGAATGACACTTGTCCTCAAGGAAGGTCAGTGTACCTTGATTGACAGTCTCAGCAGAATTACAAACAGTGGAGGAGAGATAATTTTGCAAAAGAAAATCCAAATGCTTATGACCAGAAGAAAAACAGAATAGTTGCCAAAAATACAGAAAAATCTGACTACAGGATCTGTTCATTATAATCGAGCAGATGACTACTAATGTCTTTAAATTCCGCAATGTTTTAAGACAAAGAAAAATAAAATACATTCTCTACTGAAATTTGTATTGTTTTATGTTATTTTTCACAAAAATTCCCCCAAATTAAATAAGCACTAGAGCTCACATGCCTAAATCTCTCCTGAAAGAATTAAAACACTTCATTCAGAGTGCAATCTTTTAAATCACGGAGACATTGAGAAAGACATAAGATAAACCCTACATGGGATATGCATCAAACATTTCTGTCACCCTACCATTTTTCACCTTCCCCTTTGCCACCTTCTATCCCCCTTGAAAAATTGAGATAAGGGTAAGAGGGCATAACAAGATAGAGTAGGTCAGAAAGTAAGGAGGAAGCCGTGTTGGAGACAAAGAATTTGAGTGGATATTAGGGAAAGAAAAACCATTTTGAGGTACACTTATACTTAGTATTACAAGTTAAGCCTTTAGCAAATTTAGATGTTGAAATTAAATTCATGTACTCAATTTTACTGTGTTTCATTTTTGATACATAAAGATGGCAAGATGGTGGAGGGGTGAGAGAGAGTAAGCAGCTCACAGGGAGTGTGGTCAAGAAGGGCGCTGGCAAGAAAAAGGTAAGCTTGGCATCAAGGGGCAAAATAAGAAGGGAACTTCATTAAAAAGTCCTACCCACAACCCACAACCCACATCACTGTTTTGATCTTATAATGAATTCTTCTTTGCCTCTCCTATCTCTAGCTTGGAGAATTTGCTTCAAGTTATAGCCAGGCCCTGCAAACATAGTCTCCTCTTCCCACACCTTCCTTCCTCTCTCCCTATCCCACTCCACACACAACTGAAAATCAGTTTAGAGATAGATAACTTCAGCTCTCTCTCAGTGGCCTAAGTTGCACACTGAATATTTCCAGCTTACTGATTTTTAAAGGCTTTTGGATTATATTAAGAAACAAGGATTCATAGTCTATACTAAATTCAACTCAGATTTGAATTCATCAGCCCAAATCCCTATGTGTTCCTATTGTGAGCCTTCCCTCCAGCATAAATAATGCCTCTACTTTTAACAAATCTTTGTAGCGGGGCTGCAGCTCAAAAGCTTTATATATCCTCTGGTATCATTTTTAAATCTCCTGACCTATGAACAGTCCCTAGCAGCTCTCTGCCAAACAGTCATTTTAGCCTCTGACGATCTGTGGAAGGCTGAAGCTACACAGATCAAAATAAGAATGTGGGACATCTGTAGTTATCCTAGTAAATCCTGAGGGGAAAATGAGTGTTCTGTCCTAAGGCACCACCATAGATTAGTAGGTTTCATCTAGCTGAAAGTGATGGTAAAGAGAGCCATTCACATTGGGGGAAAACTCTCAAACATATTTTAACTCAGATCTATGTATCTGCCTTATGGTAGTTTAAGTAGACTTTCTAATTCTTCTCACAGTCTAGGAGATTTATTACTTAAAATTTTCTCTGGAATTGAAATACCAAGATTGAGCATTTTCTATTCATGCCAGTGTCTTCGACCCTTTTTGTAAGAAGTCAGACTGATGGTATATGGCTTTATCTCCATGGAAGGCAATCTGTAGAGAATGTGTCAAAAGCACAAAGTGAGTCATCTTATTTTTCTTTAAAGCAAAACATTTCAGCATTTAAAGACATTAGAAATCATCTGCTAGATTATAGTGAACAGATCCTGTACTGGAGATATTCAATGTGCAGCTTGGGCCGGTAAGAGAGAGCTAAAGAAATCTCTAAACTGATTTTCAGTTATGTGTGGAGTGGGATGGGGAGTGAAGAGGAAGGTGTGGGAAGAGGAGACTATATTGAGCAGGGCCTGGCTATAACTTTAAGCAAATTCTCCAAGATGGGTGATAGGAGAGGCAAAGAAGAATTTGTTACAAGATCAAAACAGTGACGTGGGCTGTGGGTTGTGAGTAAGGCTTTTCAATGAAGCTTCCTTCTTATTTTGCCCCTTTACCACAACCTTACCTTTCTCTCTCCACTCCTCTTCTTCACCACACTCCCTGTGGGAACCTACCACCCCTACCCCTCCACTATCTTGCCATCTTTATGTTTCAGGAATGAAACACAGTAAAATTGAATATATGAATTTAATTTCAACATCTAAATTTGCTAGAGGCTTAACTTATAATACTAAGTATAGATGTACCTCAAAATGTTTTTTCTTTCTCTAATATCTGCCCAAATTGTTTGCCTCCAACATGGCTTCTTTCTTGCTTTCTGACCCTACTCTGTCTTGTTATGCCCTCTTACCCTTATCTCTATTTCTGTTTCTTGAGTAAAAAGAGAGGGATAGAAGGTGGCAGAGGAAAAGGTGAAAGATGATGGCATGAGAGAAGAAATGTTTGAGGCACGTCCCATGAAGGATTTATTTTACGTCCATCTCAATGTCTCCTTGATTTAAAAAATTGCTCTCTGAATTAAGTGTTTTAATTCTTTCAGGAGAGATACAGGTACGTAAGCCCTAAAGCTTATTTAATTTCTGGGAATTTTTATGAAAAATAGTATAAAACTGTGAATACAAATTTAAGTGCAAAGGTGAATCTTTATCTGCCTTCCACTTCCAGTTTATATGGTTTGTTGTTAGTGCCATGGAGTCGATTCCAACTCCTAGTGCCTCTGTGTGCAGCAGAGCTGAACCCTGCTCGGTCTTTTTGCTCCATCCTCTCACCTTCCAGTGCTGTATCAGACAACGTTCCACCGCTATTCATAGAGTTTTCATGGCCCATTTTTTCAGAAATGGGTGGCCAGGTTCTCCCTAGTCTGGAAGCTCCACTGAAACCTGTCCACCATGGGTGACCCTGCTGGTATTTGAAATACTAGTGGCATAGCTTTCAGCATCATGGCAACACGCAGCCATCACAGTATGACAATTGACAGACAGCAGTATGTTTCCCTGACAGAGAAAGGAACCCGGGCCATGGTCGTGAGAGCACCAGATCTTAACCGCTAGACCACCAGGGCGGGCTAGTTTATATGGGGAATAACCAAAAAATATTTCCAAATTATGATGAGAACAATATCAACAAAATAGATTCAGTAAACATAATTTTCTAAGGGGATAATGAGGAATAGTAGATATAATAAAGTCTTGATGAACTGAATTCCAGAGAAAATCAAATGCTACACAGTTGAAGAGAGTACCATAACAACTTCTCCACCTGATGGATAGTTCTTGATCTGGATATGGGTGGATGGAGATGTGGGCCTGCTGTAGATGCAGAGACTCTGCAGGGGCAAAAAGAAAATAGCTGAGTTTTAGGTGATACTGAGATGGCAGGAAATATTTAACTCAGGAAGAGTCCAAACAAAAAACAAATTGCTCAGTCAAATAGGTTTCCCTATCTGGAGATTAGCAAGAAATCAGCCATGGAGGAGGGGCTGCTAAGCAGAGAGAAATCACATATTCCTGTGTTGCTTAGATCCCAGAGCACTGCCAAAGTTGAGTACAAAGGCAAAACAAAAATACCTTAAACTGAAGCCCAACATTCTCCCTGTTCAAATGTGGGCAAGATAAAAAAGGCAGTGGTGATACAGGAAAATTGGGGAAGGGCTAATCACAGGTGAACTCAATATAACTAAAGCTGTGATACAGCGCCAGTTCAGTTTGACTCTATGAAGATTCTGAATACTAGCACCCTCATCTGAATTGTCAAACAAGGGTAATGGGTTTGTCTTCTCCACCAAAGAAGCAAAACAAATTAAAAATTTTATATTGTTATTTTGCAAATAATATTCAGAATACAATAAAACATTATGATATGTGATGAAACAGGAAAATAGGTCTCATTATCAAGAGGAAAAAAAAGTCAATATAAACAGAATTAGAAATGCCTCAGGTTCTAGAATTAGCAGTTCCAGAATTTAACATAACTATGAAAAATATGTTAAGGAATTTATAGGAAAAGATGAATAAAACAGTTAGAGATGGGAAATGTGGAAATTGTAAAATAAAAAAGAATCAAATTAAATTTCTAAAATTGAAAATTATAATATCTGAAAAACAAAATTTCATTGCATGAACATTAAAGCAAATTGGATAGTGTATAAGAAAGACTCAGTCAACTTAAGGATGCATCAAGAGAAAATTTCCAATGGAAGCACATAGTGGGAAAAAAAGTAGAAAAAAATAAACAGAGCATCTGTAACTTTTAGTAATTATCAAGCTACCTAATATATGTGTATTTGGAGTCCCAGAAGGGAGTCCCAGAAAGAATGAGGCAGAAATTATGTTTTATAAATAATGGCCCAGATTTTTAAAAATTTAACAAAAAATATCCTTCCACAGATCACAAAGCTTTACAAACCCCAAGTAGAATAAAGAAAACCACACCTGGGCATATCATAGTCAAGTTGCTGAAAACCCAAAAGAAAGAAAATCTTAAAAGCAGCCAGAGGGAAAAAAGACATCATAGACAAAGGAATAATTAAAGAATGATAGCAGACTTCTCACCAGAAACACTGCAAGCCAGAAGATGGTGGAATGACTGATTAATCCAAATATTGGTGAAGATATGGAGCAAACAGAACACTGATACATTGCTGGGATAACTGTAAAATAACACACCAGCTATGGAAAAGCTTTGAGTGTTTCTTATATACTTTAACTTTCATTTATCTAAGACCTAGACATTATATTCCCAGTTATCTATCTAGAAAAATGAAAATATTTGTCCACAAAGTGTCTTGTATGAGAATGTCAATGGCCAAAACTGGATATGGATAAATAAACTGGATATGGGGAAATGGATAAATAAACTTTGATATAACCATACAAGACGCAGAGCAGAAATATGAAAAGCTGAGCCAGCTAAGTAACTCCCACCGAAGCCAGCTGAACCTCAGCTGATCTTCAGCCACAGGCATGATATCAATGAGTTGTTTTAAACCACTGAGTTTGGGGATGGTTTTACACAACATTATTGTGGCAATAGCTAAATTAGTAATTGGTATCAAAATGTTACTTCTTCTACTTGTGGGTACCTTGCCTTTAAGGTCCATAACTCACTTTGTTGTTGTTTTGCAAATAAACATGAAGTTGTAGGTATTCTTCCAATGATGAACATTTGTTTCACTAACATCCAATTTATACCCTGCTGTTCTGTTTCTATCTTCCTGCACACAAGCTAACTTTTGTTTCAGTGCCAAATTGTAGTATAATCTTTTTGAAGACATTTTAAATAGCAACACAACAGAACTGGTACAGAGCCAACAACAGAGCATATAGATCAAGTGAAGTAAGGTTGGTGGTGCACAGCTATGATCAAGTTTGTGCATGCACAGGCACCAACAACCGTCTTACAACTGTTGCTTGGTTAGCAGTAATTGTAAAGTATCATCAATTATAGGAAACATTCCAATTTCAAGATGTTAAAATGTAAAATAAATGTGCTTCTTAGAATCAATGGAAAATGGCACATCCTTGATCACTACATTTGCAGCCTGAGTTGCTGTTGCTGGAGCTGGGCTTCTCTTTCTGGCAGAGGTTCATTCTTTTCAAAATGCCTGATTTCAAGAAAGGCCTAAGAGATAACCTTCTATGTCACTCCCATTCCTCTATCTGTTGAGTATCTTTTAGCCTCTGTTATTTATTCTTTCTCTTTCGGGGTTGGGATGGCCTCTAACTTTGTATGAATTTGCCCTCTAGCAGTAATTGAGGGATTTGGAATTAGTTTCTGCTGCATATTGCCACCCATAGGCTCAGCAAGAAGAGCTCTTGCTCTGGGCTCCAGGCATAAGCAAATCCTACTCTGATCCTCTGCCCAAGGTCCTCTCTACAAGACAAGGAGTGTATTGGGCTAACCAGACATGCCCCCCTGGAAGCCAAGCCCCTTCTCCAACTATACCAGCTTCAAGTGCCGAGAGGCTGGCCCATGTTGCTAATGTCTGCATCTCTTGGCCTGAGGGGTGGGCAAGGGGTGTTTGTTTAAGGGGTACAGGTAGAGCTTGATCATGCGGGCCAGGTTGACAAAATGCATGTGCATCAGGCTTCCTGTTGTGCAGGTCAGAGACAGATAGTGGGAAGAGAAGGGGATTGGTTAGAGGCAAGGGACACTACTTTGCCTGTCCCATCATGTTCCAGCATGGAACTCCATGTTAATTCCAAATTTGAGCCTGGCCTTCCAGTTCATTGTAAAAGTATACCCTTTCAAAGTAAAAGGATAGGAGGTATTTTTATTTAAGAGTTTATTAGCTTGATTGGTATCATTTAAATATTTATGCAGATGGTATATGGGCCTCTAGTTGTATCCTTCTCCCAGGTCCCACAAATGTTAGGTGCAGGCCCACAGTTTAGAAATACTGGAGGATCCCATATATAGTGGGATCATTTACTCACACTACATTCAATGCACAAAAAAGTTAGCTTTTAATTTTTTTTCTAATAACTGATCTCATGTTTTTCCCTAACCCATATTCAATTGGGTAGCAAAAGATAGAAGCTTTAGGCTTTCCATTTGAAGTTGGGTGACTTAGTTTCTTTAGTCAGCGCTGACAAATGTATATTTGATCAATCTCCTCACATGCCCTTTTCAATAAGAATAAGAACAAGAAACAATGACTGACAGTTTTTGAGGACTATGTGTCAAATTTTGTGTGAGGATCTTCACATGTATAAACTCATTTAATTCTCACACAACAAAGTGAGGTAGGTATTATTACTACATCTTAAGAAGAGAAATTAAGGTACAAAGAGATTAGTTAACTTCTTCAAGTTTGTGTAGCTAGAAGATAGACAAACCAGAAATAAAAACCTAGGTAGACTGGCTGCAGAGTTCATGTTCTGTCTTTACCACAGTGCTGTTCTGCTTCTCTCGGGTGGTATCTAGAGGAACTATTTTCTTGGGACATCTCTTTAACATCCTTTTTGAAACTGTCTCAGAACACAGGGAGTTCTTCACCGCTACACTTCCCCACACAGGACAAGGGGATGAGAAGTACTGTCGCAGATTCATCCATCCAGCTACCTCCCTTGCAAATGCTGTGATAGCGTCCCTGTGCCATGCTGGATGAAAAGGATGTAGTGTTTTCCTAAAGGCCCATCACCTTCCACCTTGCCCTGATGTTCCCAGCTCTTCCCATACCACACCCCTAGATGTTTTTGTCAGGACACATCCCCAGAGAGGAAACAAGGACATGTGTATTGGACCTTTCTTCATATCACTGTTTCTCTTTTCCACACTTTTCCAGGACTTCAATGGTATGATGTCTACTATCTTCATTTTTCTATCATAAGAGGCATCCCCTTTCTTTCTCCTTCTTAGTATGATTATAACCACCCCTTCCCTTTTTAAAATATATTTTATTTTTTAATTGTGGTAGAATACACATAACATAATATTTACCCTCTTAATGATTTTTAAGTGTACAAGTCAGTAGTTTAAGTATATTCACATTATTCTTCAACCATCTCCAGAACTTTTTCATCTTGCAAAAGTAACATAATTTATATACACATTAAACAACAATTCCCCATTTCTCCCTCACTCCAGTCCCTGACAATCATCATTCTACTTCATGTCTCTATGAATCTGACTACTCTAGATACCCCATATGAGTGGAATCATACAGTATTTGTCTTTCTGTGACTGGCTTATTTCACTTACATAATGTTCTCATAGTTCCTCCATATTGTAGCATGTGTCAGAATTTCCTTCCTTTTTGATGCTGAACATTATTCCACTGTATGTATAAACCACAGCTTGTTTATCCATCCATCCATCAACGGACACTTGGGCTGCCTCCGCCTTTTGGCTGTTGTGAATAATGCTGCTGTGAATATGGGTGTGCTCCTTTCCTTTGTGTACTATAAGATTTAAAGGATGATGAAGGAACACGATATATGGGGGTAGGGGAGAATAAAATCCACAGTCTACATTAGTAGAATATTTTCAAAATATTATACCTGTTACATCTTGTGTCCCATCTCCTTAGCACTTTTATCCCAGATCTCTTCAGAGCTCTGATCTCAGAGACACAGAAATAAGTTGTCAAACAAATCCACTCAGTTTTCAGATAGTAGTGCATATGAGAGAAAGAATGGTTTTGTCAATTCTTCCCACAGAGGAATATGATTTTAACATTAAAAACACAAGTCAATAGAAGAACTAATTACATTTGATGCTGGAGACATTGTTTTATCCTGCTTCTTACAGCAGGAAATAATTGGGAATTCAACTCCAAACAATCTCCCCTCTTGAAAATACTGTTAGAGGAAAGCTACCGCCAAATCCAATCAAACCTATTTTTCTTGCCATTGATACGGCAGCTACAAAGTGAATGAAAACCACTGACACACCTACACTTATGCACTGTGAGCTCCATCGTGCCACTATTTCAATTTGCACCTCTTTACTTGGGTTGAAGCAATCATGACTACTGATGTACCCAATGTTGCCGTTCTTACTGAGAAGAAAAAATCAAGGCCACTGTATCAGCTTAACAGTAAAAGTGGCCAAACTCTTTCTCTTTTTTGAGTAAAGCAACAATAACAAGAAGAGCATCCTTCTGCAGCATAAAGTTATGTGTATTTTTACTTATAACCTTTTTCCAACAAAATTTTAACACAGCTGAGTAAATTTTAAGAAATTTTTGTTGCTTGGTTATAGTTTTATCAAGTTAGTTTCATACATTTCATAAATTTCTAAATGTTTCCAATGGAAAAATACTTGGATCAATCCATGTTTTATGTTGTAAGTTCCAAAGTATTAGGTTTAAGTTGAAATCTTTTCAGCTCCTAAATCACAGTTTTATAATTTGTTATGTTCTTAGCCAAGCATATTAAACTTTTGGTAAAATATCAACTTCAAAAGAAAGAAAGAAATTACATTTTTTTAACATAAGTTTCAAAGTATTACAGATCAGGTTAAAGTTGTTTGTGTGTTTGTTTATCATCCCCCTACAATAATTTCCCACCACTCAGTAAAAAATCCAAACCCAGGACCCTAGCTTTCACAGTTCTTCATGATCTGGCCCAAACTTACCTCTCTAATTTCATATCATTCCCATCCCTCTGGAGCCTACTCTTCTCCAGCCCCAAGGGACTCCTTGCTTTTCTTGAACAAACTAAACTCACTCTTATCACATGAAGTTAGCCTGTGTTATTCTGCGGTAATATATTAACTCCAAAATCTCAAACTCTTAAAACCAAATGCTTTATCTTCTGGGGTCTATCATTTTTATTAAGGGAGCCAAGGGTGAGAGAAGACTCAATATCTTAAACATTGTGAATTATTGTTCTGAAGAGGAAAAGAAAGAAACAGTGTAAGTTTTCAAGCCGACAAGTAAATGCTTCACCCAAGAAGTGACACATATTATTTCCTTTCACAATTCTTTGGCCAGAATTTGCCTAGGACCCATCCACAACATAACAGTGCCAACAAGTACAATGCTGCTATGTGCCTAGACAGGGGAAGAAGCAGAAATATTGAACAAAAAGCACAAAGAACTACCCCAGGCATTTTTCACTTGCTGTTAACACTGCCTGGAATGTACTTCGCCCAGAAAATCAGGCGGCTCACTCGTTCTTCCTTCTAACTTTGCCAAAACCCTTAGAAAGGTCAGTCCTGATGACCCCATCTAAAACAGGCTTTTCCTCATCACTCTCTCTTTACTTGCTTTATTTTTGTCCCTTACTTACTTATCCCCATCTGAAATTATATCATAACTTTTATTTGTTACTTGTTTTATGCACATAGACATAATTATTATTCTTTTTAATATACAGAATATTATATTTTCTTTCATGTTCATTGATTCACTGATATATCCCCAGTGCCTAAAAGAGTATCTGGAACTCAGCGGGCAGTCAATAAATATTAGCTGAATGAATGAATAAATGAATGCATATATCAGATTGGTGTATAGCTGTCTAGCCTATCTATCTATCTATCCACCTATATCTATATGTTGGAATGTAAGTTTCATATATATGTTGCAGGAATGAAAATTTGGCTTTATACTACATTTTAAATATAAAGAGAAAATTTAGTTTCTAAAGTTTTATAAAACCTCTTGGATCTTCCTCAAGAGGCTCCCTCTGCTGGTTACCTTTGGGCAGGGCAAAGGTGAAACAGTCTAACTCAGTTATAAAATTATACAAATCTAGAAAATCAAGAGGTTGTTTAAATGTTAGCTTGTTTTCTTTGGGATAACTGCTTGGTCTTTCAGATTCCTCTTCCTCTCATTCTTTTCTCCAAGATGACATTTGAACATACTGGGCAGAGGTATGGCCTGTGTAGGGCAGTAGAGGGGAGACTGGGTCCTTAGATCTTCCCAGTGCCCTCAATCTTCCCTGCCCCTACTGTACAGTGGATGAACTGGTGCACTTTCTGCACTAATGTGCCCTGAAGTATATCTAATCCTCTCTGGCTATTTGGGTTTAATGTGCTAACACCAGAGATCCAGTATCTCATCTCACCCAGACAATTGATGTGTCATTGGAAATGGCTGCATATAATGCCTCTCCCTACTTAACAGTTCCCCAGTAGTGCAGGAGTTACTGCTACTGACTTGAGGTGCTCAGGCTTCTTATCTATCTGGATGTTTATAACTACCCCCATCCCTTGAGGTAAGGAGTGAGGGTATTAAGCAGCCTTAAATCTACCCCTTCTAACTCTTACTCTCCACAATCTCTGTGCCTGGGCCTTCTCTTCCTCAACACCCACCTTTCCTCTCCTCTACGGCCATAAGTCTCATGACCTAGTGATCATGTTGGAGGATGGATATTATGGAAGGAACTCTACTGTATGTGTCCTCTAGTTGTTTTTGATTGGGAGGTCAAATGAAAAATTAGATCTAGAGATATAAACAGGATTCAATACATTTGTATAATATCAAAAACACGCCAGTATTTATAATACCTGTAAAAAAAATCATTTCTAAAGGCTGTAGTATACTCATAAAAATAATTTATATGTAAGGAAAAAATACAACAGACTCTGTTCATGAAACTGAAGTGAGGTAACCTGCGAAGTGCATTATGTTTTCTAGAAACCAGGGTGATTCTTCTCTCTCACAGCATTTTCCCCATCCCTGCCCTGACTTCAGTATTATAAATATGGGCTTTGATGTCAGTTACAATGGGGCTAACCTACATTTTCTTTTGCATGTGTTATGTATGACATGCAAGCCTGTTGAATTTATAATAGAAATGTAAACCAGTGAGCAGATAGTAAGCTCCATGAGAGCAGACTCACCATTATACTCACAGCACAACAGTGCATGGCATGGAGGGAGACTCACTCACCACTATTAAATGGACAAACTTCTCTAAAAATGAGTTTTTTATTATTATGAGAAAGATCTTGAGCACTCTTTAATGTCTCTTGTTCATCCATTCATTCAATTATTCCAGAAACACATGTTCAAATCTCACTATGGACTGTTATAAGTTCTGAGCAACACATAGTTGAATAAAAATACAAAATCTTTGCTCTTAAGAAGTTTACTTTCCTTCTCCTCATCATCCCTGTGACTGTCACCGTTTTCAATCTTACCTAAACATGCTGATATAATTGCAGACTCACTGTAGCACAACGCTTAAGAACACAGGTCTGGGAGTCAGATAAGTCAAGTTCAAAATGTCCACTTACTAGCTGTGCAAACTTGTGCAAGTTAATTGACCTCTCTAAGCCTCGGTTCCTCATCTAAAAGAAGATGATAATAGTACATATGTCCAGAGTTGTGAAAAATTAATAATTAAATGAGAAGCATTAACACAGTATTTAGCCCAGAGTAAGACATAAGGGTTCAATATACGTTGGTTTTATCATCACAATAATCATCATTATCATCATCATCAGCATCATCACCACCATCCCCAAGTCCACTTACCTGTCTATTGTCATTCTTCTTTAAAATCATTGCCATGTTATTCATTTATTTAGAGCAATTTAAAGGAGGAAAGTGAACAGGAAATACAAGCTTTAGAATCATAGGAAAAAGCAAGGAGATAACAAGAAAGCTTTTCTAAGTTCAGGTTTTAATACCTACTTCACTCCCCAAATGCTGTTTCACCATCCCTGGAGGAACAGACAAGTCTGCATCTACAACCTTGGCATTAATACTCCATTTCACTTTTCATAGGCATATTTAAAATGAAGCCATCAGTGTTCTTGTGAAGTAACGTGGTGCTAAAAATTGCCTGCATTGTATTGACGTAGACGTGGTACAGACATAAGAATAGGAGCTATGAAAGCTGAATTAGAACCCAAGGTTTGCCTTTTGAGTTATTTGGGCCTTGTATCTAGTTGCAACTATTACCAAAATTCTTTTTAAATACTGATTTTCTTCAAGGTTCAAACACTGTCTAGTTGACAAATAGAACAAGCCAATGAAATGAAGTCAAGGAATAGGCAAAAAACCTCCATTTGCTCGAATTGAGTGACTCTGCAAAGGACACAGAAAAGGCACAGCCAAAATTTTTTCCGGTTGGCTACACCTCTGCTTCCTAGACACAATGTATTCTTTCCAAACCATCATAATCATAACTGTACAGTGGGATGAATATAGAGTAGCATCTTATGATTCATTCCTGAATGATTACTAAAAACAATCATGATTTCACATACATTTCACGAAATGTCAAAATTTTTAAGAATTTTAACTTTTCAGTTCCTTTGAGAGCTCATCTAAAGCTGCACTATCAATTCAACTTTATATACTTGCGTTACTTCTATGTTGTTAGTGTGTATTCATAAGCGGCATTATATGTTTGGACAGAGAGAACCTCAGAATAGTATCATGTTATCATAGACAGAACTGGGCCTTGGGTAATATTCCTGATTGCTATTCCTATTGACTATTTTCCCAAATTTTTGAGGGAGTGTAGTGTGGTACTTGAGCCCACAGACCTTCATCCTTTACTTAAGTGACATTTTAGCACATCACTTAATTTCTAAAAGCCTCCGTTTCCTCCTGATTCAAAGGAAATAACTGTACCTACTTCATAGTTTTGTTGTATTGAGTGAACAGATGAATTTCTCATGTTTAGCTTGGTGAACTGCAAGTGCTCAATTTTCTCATCTCTAGAATGAGAGCATTAGATTATTAATCTTAAGATCTTTTCTAGCACTAACATTTTATGAGCTATTTCATTCCTCTTAGCATCTCCCTCTTCTCATGAATGAGGGCTCTGTGTTGGCTCCAAGCGTTTTAATTGGCTTTCAGGTTTTTCTTCAAGGGACTTCAAATATTTATTATTTGGTAATTAAAGAATAACTAGGTTTTAGGTTTCTTTTCACCCTCCTCCCTAAACCAGGTGTGGGAAATAATAGGCAGTTGTTTAACTTAATTGGAAGACAATTTCTCAGCATTATATTTCTCTTTCTTTGGCTATCAGTTGAACTGGGCCTACCAAGAAGCTATCTACAGTAAGTTTTCCTGAGAATTTAGCATTTATTCAACCTCTATTTTCCGGTGAAATAAAGTTATGCATGTCCTTAAAAAGAAACTTGAGAGTAAATATTCAAAGCATCTCTGGATTGCCAATAGTCTGACTATGCATAAAAATGTTGCACTGCTGATTCTGAAATGTTTAGCTTCTACCTTGCTCATTAATTCATAAAAGAGAATGTGCCTTTTCCAATATAGAGCCAGCTTGAGAAATTTCACTAGAAAGTTGGATACCACAAGGATCTTCCAACTGAAAAGTGCTTTGGAAATGCATTTATGTTTATTTTTGACTTTCCAATGAAGCAGGAATAAAAAAATAACAAGGCACTAGGTATTATGTAAATAGGTCCCTTAGCTAGAATGATTGGAGGAAAAAGTGAGCTTGAATAATATTAAAGCCAAATTATCCTTGAAATCTATGTCACCAGGAAAAATGCTGTAGTTCAAAAGTAACCAAATCATCAACAGAATTTGCAAAACTATATAAATATATGAATTTATGTTATAGAAGATGATAATTTAAAATGAGTTTCGCTCTAAGTTTCCAAACACATCCTGTATGTCAGAGAAAATAGCTAGAATTAGTACAAGGAGCCTTACAAATACTTTAAGTCTCAAGTGTCCAGCCTAAGGCTGAGAAGTGCAGTGTGGGCTGAATTTATTACTAGACATGTCTTTTCTATATAGGCATTGGCAGAGCAGGTTTACATGCCTCCCTATCTTTGTTTATATTTAGCCCACAGGGGAGGAGATAAACGTCATTGATTAATCACATATAAAAAAAATAGAGGTGCTCTTGTTATGTTCCCACTTCAGTAAATGGAGATGAGAGAAGGAACGAAGAGACCTCCTGAGACCTATGGTGATTTTAACTGAGAGTCACCAGCTGAACAAAAGTGAGAGCTTAATGTGTAAGCAATTGCACAAAATTTCAAAGCAACTCAAAAGCAATCACCAAGAGGTTAACTTTAAATTTGGAAGTCAAGTTCATTGAAACTATAAAACAGTCACTCTTAGCCAGGAGAAATTTTGCCCCCAGAGGTACTTTTGGTAGCCAGGACTGGCAGGGATGAGGGTGGGGGTGGGATGGGGAGGGCTGCTACTGGCATCTTGTGGGTAGAGACCAAAGATGCTGCTAAACCGCTGAAAATGCACAGAAAGACCCCCACATTAAATAATTATCCAGCTCAAAATATTGAAAGTGCCACTGTTGTAAAACCCTGCTATGGCACCATGTGGTGTGGACATGGTGGGATGGTTATGGTGGTATTTGTGAAGAAAGAACTGTATTTACTACCTACACACTGTAACTTTCTTTGGATTTATTGATATGAAAAGTTCAAAAAAAATGAGAAAGGTCACTCAAAATCAACTAGTAGACAGTTACGATCATATGTCCCAGAGAGGATTTTTATTGGTAAGAGCCTAAGAATCAATTATGATCATGTGTTGCTTAAAGATGGGGATACACTCTGAGAAATGCGTCGTAAGGCGATTTTGTCATTGTGCAAACATCATAGAGTGTACTTACACAAATCTAGATGGTATAGCCTACTACACACCTAGGCTAGATAATATTAATCTTATGGGACCACCGTCATATATGTGGTCCATCATTGACCAAAACGTTACGAGGTGCATGACTGTACTTAAATTATAATTGCTAAACATTACTATAGAGTTTCTAAAATTGTTGCTGTGGGTTAATTGTCTACTACCTCTGCATGCCCCTTTTCCCCAAACACGCACTTGCTAATGTCAGAGTAAAGATATTTGTTTGGGATATTTTCTTCCTTAAACTTCTTTTTCGCATGCCCCACAAACCTTTGTGAATCTTTTGATTTTTCTTTTTTAAATTGCACTAAAAGAAATGCTTATTTTTATGTTTCTGTTACTCAAAATTTACTGTGTCTTTTCTCTGTTTTGTTCCCTAATGTATGTCTTTTAATTTCTAATACCTTAGTGAAACTAGCTAAAATTCCTATAAATATTTCATTCTCAAGAAGGTAAAAGGTCTATTAGGTAGTTTGTGTGAAAAAGAAGTTGCTTTGGTGGTTGCTAAGAGAAATCTAGAAAGAATTCATAATAAATGAATGTAGGAAGACTTGCGTTTATTCTTTTAAAATAAAAGTAAACATAGAGTGTAAAGTAGCGTGGAAACGAGTGTTAGATGGAAAGGATTTGAGGTGAGCTGGGTTAACACTTCCTAACAGAAGAGAGACATAAGATGAACGAGAGTTGTAGTGTAATTAACATTGAGTATATTTCTCATTCTCCTTCCTCCCACCAACTTAAAGTGAGAAGACTGAGAAAACAAATAACTAAGGCTCAGAAACCATGAGGTGACCCAACACAAGAGTAGTGGAAAAACTGAAAGAATCCAACCAGACGCCCAACCCAGTCTGAGACTCATTTAACCCCTTGTGAATTTTGAGGCAAAATTAATATTAAGGGTAAATTACAAAATGTTCCAGTTGAGTTTATGTTATATATACACAATGGAATACTACTTAGCCATAAGAAACGATGAAATCCAGCCATTTGTGACAACATGGATGGACATTGAGGGTATTATGCAAAGTGAAATAAGTCAGAGGGAGAAGGTCAAATACCCTATGATTTCCTTCATTAAGTAGTAGATAATAACAACAATAAACAAACACATAGAGACAGAGATTGGATTGGCGGTTACCAGAGGGGAAGTGGGGAGGGAGGAGGGCGAAAGGGATAACTCGGCACATGTGTGTGGTGATGGGTACTAATTAGTATTTGGGTGGTGAGCATGATGTAATCTATGCAGAAATAGAAGTATAATGATGTACACCTGAAATTTATACAATGTTATAAACCAATGTTACTGCAATAAACAAAAAATTAAAAAAAACAAAGACTTACTGGAAGAATTAAGGGTTGGTTATAAAGAAAACTTGTAGTAAAAGTTTCTTTTTAAGCTATTTACATTAACTTGAAAGGTGATGCTTTCCTCCAAGCATTTTTTTGTCCCAGGAAAGCTTGCGGAAAAGAGGGCCTAAAATGAAGAAGAGGAGGATTCACTTTTATTGCATGGCCAAATATGTTCTCGGCAGGCACTACATATTTTTCCCAGTTATTTAACCAGTGTCTTTCAGCTCCAGACCCATTCTGTGTTTTGGTATGCTGGAGACAGGACCACTCAGGAAGAGTTCCAGGATGGGGAAGAAGGAATCTGATTCTTCCTGTTTTCTCGCTCTTCCGGCAGCATGGCTTCAGCGACAATTTGTTCCAGTTTCCTTTTCTTTTCCTGCGCCTCCAAAATCACGTTATTGTGCCTCATCAGAGGCACCAGCAAGACCTGGGCAGTGCTCCCCTCAGAGGGCTGAGTCCCACTGTGTGTGGTGCCTCCTCTATACTTCTAGATTCTGATAATCCACCCTTCTCTCTGATCCCCTGGCCCCAGAGGCGGCAGCCGTATGCTGCGGTTAGTGTTTCTGTGTTATTTCTGTCTCCTTTTCATTTTCCCAGTTCTCTAACACCATTTAAAACAATTCCTTACATTAAATTCTCTCTGTTAAAATGACTGATGTGTTTCTGTTTCTCTGACTAGCTTTTGACTGACACCAACCACTCTTTACATAAATTGTATCCATTTTATAAATGAGTTAACTAAAGCTCAAATGAGTTCGGTAACTTGCCCAATGTTTCTTAGCTAGCAGGAGGCACAGCTAGAATGTGAACTCAGACCCACAAGCCCCAATCTTTGCTAATATTCCAGGATATAGGAAGAAAACCATGAGAGATGTATGTTGCCAAATTTTAAAAATTTCAAAGAATAATTTAAGAATAAAGAATTTTAGAGACTAATTTAAGAATTTTAGAAAATAATTTGAAAATAAAGGTATAAGGATTCTGACTAATCAACTCTCTTTCTGTCTATATATGTGTGTGTATTCCTTTTTTTTTTTTTTTGGTTCCCTTCCAAATCTTCCCTACTACGACAGAAAAAGGATTATTTTTTTTAAAAGGCATGAATCCATAAGGAGAAAAGATAATAACACAATGGAAATACAAAGAAAATTGTGGAAAGTAGAAAGAGGTGAACAAGTGTGAACAGATTAAGCAGAAAAGGAAAAAAAATAAACCTAAGTCTGCAGTGGGGAAGCCTTAAGACTGACTAATTCATGCCTCAGAACACCGGAAAAGTTCAGAAATTGGAGACATCGGGTTTCTATGAAAGTGATTCTGAAACAGCAGGATTTGTTGAAATTCTTATAAGTAGCACTTTGATCTCCAGAGTCCCTTCCCCACAACTAACAGCCCAGTAGTTCCATCTCTCTACAACCCAATAGAAAGATTATGACTTACAAGGGCAGTCAGGGTTTGGTAAGGCTGCTATCACTGTGGGCCTGAAGGAGAGAGAGTGGTTTGGATGGAAATATGATGGAAAATTGAAACCTCCATGGGTAGGAGTGAGTGATGGGGAGGGACTTCAGGGGGGATAGCAAAGAGTTGATGGAGCAAGATTTTGGGAGGGATGAGATTCAGAGAAAAGGGACTGGCTGGTCTTCTGTAGGGGAGATTTCTTTTCATATGCAAAGAAAGCAAAGATTGACGAAGGTGTTTCCAAAGATACTTTGGGAGATATTATTCCTGAGAACTTACATATTCTCTGTATGAGAAGACAAGGACGAGACAAAAGGTTTGGGAGGAGCAACATAAGTTTGATTCAGCTCTATTGGGAATCAAAATAGGAACACCCTTCCTCTTTCTCATTTTTCTACCATATGTTACTGTTATCTTGAACAAGGAATGATACCTTAAATTCACGTAATACAGGTCACAAACTTGTGGTCCATGTGTCAAATTTAACCTGAAATTATGTGATTTTTTATTTAATTGGTTGCCAACATTTTGAAGTCCAGCAACTTTATTATTTAAAAGAAATAATCCCATCTGAGGGCTTCTTCTTGAAAGTCCGGATGATACCACAATACTGGATATACATTACTGAGTGTAGCTGAGTGGTGGGAACTTTCTTTAGATGGAGTAGGTATTCTATAGCCCCTGTCACTAATTTATGTTACCTCCCTGACCTGGCAGTCATTTGAGTTTGACATTCCTGATAAAGTACCTGTCTCTTGAGTATCGCCAAGTCGTCTCTGTGAAACTGAGGTGTAGTTATTATCTATATTTTTCAGAAAGGAGCATAAGGCATCAGAGGAATCCCATGCCATTACTCTTACCCATGGATTGAGAGCATCAGATGAAGTGAAGTGCCATTTTAAAAGTGACTTCTGATTGGATGAATCCCTCTAGTAAGTGCTACTATACCTTTCAGGACATCCAAATCCATAAACTCGTCTGACAAAGTAAAACCACTGTCACTGAGGAGTCTCCTCTGGTATCTGTTAAAGATCAAGCCACTCTGAGATAACTGGTCTGTCAGGATTTGTTTATATACAGTAATTTATCAAATTCAACCTTCTGATATATGGCAAATATGACAAATCAATATGGTTTGAATTTGCAGAGATTGACCATGAAATACAAATCAAAGCAGGTGCCTTACTTCTTTTATTTGTATAATAGTTATTACAGGATTTTCAGTTGATGCTCATTCTGTTTTCAAGAAATAGTTCGTATATGTGACTCACTAATAATTTGCAATTCATTTCCATCTAACTGTCCGATAAATATCAGTATTCTGAGAATCATTGGCTACGTATGCTCTATCATCAAAATAAGAGTCAATTAGGAAAAACTCTAGCCGTATTCTTGCAACTGTGTAGAAAATCACTTCACTCAAATATGATTCAGAGCTAACTGTTAATTTAGGACTAAGGTATGACTATTAAAGAGACTGCACCAGGATAACAACTCTTTTCCAAGAAATGGCCTCCAGTAAATTAGAAGAAATTTTTCCTAACTTGTAGCTATCTTGGTCTCCTTCATGCAATGAATTTCTGGAGTACTGGCCTCAATTTTGGGGGGGCATTTTCTTTTCTAATGAAATTTCTTCAGTCCTAGGAGGAAGCTCGTAGGGTTTGGTTTGCTTGTGTAGTTTCTCTTCTCTTCTCTTCATAATTTCTCTGAAGTGATTTTTTTCCTCTAACTCTTTATCTTCACGTTCTTTGGCCTCACATATTGCGTCTTCTTTCTCTTGGATCTTCAGCTCTTCCTGCCACTGTTAGAGACAGAAAGTGTCATTTATGTATGATTTTCCATGAAAAAGTATATCAATTTGGCTTCTCAAAATACAGATTCTTATATTCAATTATCCTGTCAGTTTTTCTCACAGATATTCTTCAGGAATTTATACTCTATTATGCCAGAAAAATATATAAGCCATCTATTAGAAAACATGTGAGTCTCACAGAAAAACAGAGTTCTCTCTTAATATTTTTAATAATAATAAACCATTCAAAAGAAGAAATAATGGGATTTACATTTCTATATACCAAAGAAATTTAATTTCTTCATCAATATTGGTATTTACATGATAGCATGGAATCATAAAAGTAAAGCCAAAGTAAAACAAAAAGAAAAAAATTAAAGAGAAAGGCAAAAATTGTGATACTATTACATAGGAGGCTGACAATGAAACTGATGGGCAAACAAACGCTGATTTTACAGCAGACCGGTAAAAAATACTTCTAAGAGATTCATCTTAGTTGAGCAGTTAATTCATGACAGTAACAGCATTATCTGGAGGCAAGAGTCCCAGGAATAAGTAGTTGAAAGTAATGATGGAAAATCAACTGAACATCATTAAGAGGACCTTTTTTCCCCCTTCTAATGTCTTTATGAAAGAAATGGTAAAAGGAGGTGGTAATCCCTCTTCAAGCTAGGTAAAAATTCAGAGCAGAATGACCCTTATCATGAAATGTTGGAAATTTCTAAAGATATTATCTGCATTGCTTGTTTTGTCACCCTCAGGCCATGCATACTCACAAATGACCAGACTATGCTTGACAACCTATCAATTAACTTATAAATTACTATATACCATTGCTGTGAATTATGACTGTTGTCATCTGGGATATACAGATATTAATAAGCAGAATTAAACCTCAGAATGCACCACACGTCACTCAGCCTTACAAAGGCAATAACATTTTTTAAAATGTCAACATACTCGGAGTAAATATTAAACAAAAGAAATAATAAAATCACATCCACTTTTTTATTCCCTGTTAAATTTTAAAGACATAAAAAGTACAAAAGTTATCTGTACTTATCTTGAGACTGGTTCTACACCTAGTTATTACTCATATAAGTTTCGTTTCTCAGAAACCATTTTTACATGAAATATTCAGAAAATTGAAGCAAAACGTCCAGAACATTGAGGCATAAGCTGAAATACATGCTTTGGTTTAGTCTACAAGTTCCATATGTGACATACACTCTTTTCTCATATAATAAACTAAATAATAATATTAATTGTTTGACAAAACTACCAATTTTATGTGATAGCATAAAAGTAGTAGTGGGTGTAGTAATGACAGTATCTATAAACAAAGACAACTAGTCTACCTTATGTAAGAAATTTCAATGTACTTTATGACTTTGATCTTTACATTGTGAAAATTCAATAGAGGATTAATTCTTAAGAACTCTCAGGGCCAGCCCTGTGGCCTAGCGGTTAAGTTCCTGTGCTCTGCTTCGGCAGCCCAGGGTTCACTGGTTCAGATCCTGGGCGCGGACCTACTCACACCCATCAAGCCACGCTGAGGCAGCGTCCCACATATAGCAACTAGAAGGATGTACAACTATGACATGAAACTATTTACTGGGGCTTTAGGGAGAAAAAGAAAGGAAAAAAGGAGGAAGATTGGCAACAGATGTTAGCTCAGGGTCAATCTTCCTCAAAAAAAAAAGAAAAATCCACTCTCACAAAACAATTAAAAAAAAAAAGAACTCTCAGTAAAATAGAATTCTTTTATTTCCCAAACAGATGCATAAAAGCAGCAATGGGGTATCATTTTGCTAACGTCCAGGAGGCAGCTTTTCCTCTTTTTCCCCCTTGTTAGAAGTTGGAATTCACCATAACCTTATGATCCTTCTTTTTGTCAGTCCTGGAAAAAGTAAACATTTCTTTCTCATTTTTGTCTCTGTTGACTATGACAAATTCAATTTGGGTAAACCACTGTCTTGTCATTACTTTTATCTGCCATTATTATCATAACTGTGGCAGCTAGGGGGATACAGACATCCTTGAAGTTGATAGAAAATGGAAGCACTATTTACCGCTTTATTCAACCCACCCATTCAGGGATTCAATCATCATGTCATGGAATACTAGCAGTACACAAGGTACCTTAATATCTGCTGAAAAATTAGGTATCTGCCCTATTCCTTGATTATTATGGCCACTCAATAAAATTCAATTGACTTAGCAAGACGATTCAACCTGAAGCTGTGTGTTTTTATTTCTTGTCAATACTAAAGTTCCACCTTCCCAACCCCAGTTCAGGTTAGGGCTTATAAACCAAGAAATTGAGCAACCACAGAAAATTGAAAAGAAAAGTGGATTTGGAATCCAGAGATCTGGTTTTGTGCGTAAACTCAGTCATTTACCAACTTTAAAACCTTGGGCAAGTAACTGCATTTTAACCACCATTCTTCTTATTGGTAAATGTTTTACAGGGTTGTTGTGAGGATTAAATTAACTAATGTAAGAGCAAATATAATATAACTACAAAGCACTACTGCCATAGCTATCTGAAAGGAAATGGAATATATGTGAGTATTTTTAAAAATGTGATATTTGGAGAAACTTCCACGAACTTTGCCAAATCAATACTTTAAATTACTAACTATTTGATTAGGCTAGCCACATATCAAACAATTTGGATCCTATCAATTCTGAAACATATTTTCAGAGAGGATTTCTTTCCCCTTCTATAGCTGCACTATAAACAGAATCACGGCGGTGATTACTTAGATAATACTTATACTCTTGGAAACAGGAAAAGATGATGGTTTTTAGGAGCTATTTCCTAGCCTCCTCTCTATCATTCAAAATAATGCCATCTGTCTCCTCAACTAGCCCTAAGCAGATGTGTTTAATCCAAAAATGATTAAAGTCTTATTAATCTTTCAAGAGTAAAGAATCATCACCAAAAATCAAGTCAAAACATTGATTTTTGCTCTGTTATTAAAACTACACTACATATATGTGTATATAGACATCGGCAATTTGCTATCTGTTGTAATCTATTCTAGATCATTTAGTTGAAGTGAATAGTAAAATATAGATGCTGCAATTTATAAACCATTATGAATTTTTGATAATCCCCTGTATATATGATATATTGGCTTTGCAAAAACTTTATTAGTGAATAAAAGAAAATACTACAGCTCCCATTTTGTGATTTCAGGATATCATTCCATTTCCAAACCCGATTGTATCTATTGCTAGATTAGCTTAAATATTAGCTATGTGACAAATAACTATTCAATGGAATCAGTAAATGAAATAATCCCTTATTCTTTCTCAAAAGATCACTAAATAAATGGAACGTGAAAAAATTAATCGTGGAAATATAAACACAATGTGATAGATAATACTGAACAACTGGTGATAAAATGAATTTAAACACATTCTATATGCTATTGAATCCATATTATAGTCAAAGAAAAAAAACAAGTACTTTCTCTCCTACTCCAACTCTACTCCTAAAAGGAAGCAGTCATAAAATGATTTGGTAAGAAATCATCGATTAAATATAGCTCAATGGATTAAAGTATCTTAAGTGAATGGCCTCATATTGCCACTGCTTGTTTAATTCACACCAAGAACAAAGTGATTAAGTCTTCCTAATATTTCAAGGGTAAAGAATGATCACCGAAAATTGAGTCAAAAGATTTTTGTTCCATTAGTGAAGCTACATTATAGAAAAACATCAGCGTTTGGTGTTCAATATTAGACTCTTGTCACAAGAAATCAGTACTAATTCAGGCAATAGGATAAGGCTAGTATTTTACAAATGACAGAAAGCCAAATTTTCTGTAACTCAATGAAGGCACTGAGGTGTATAGATAGCACAGTGAGATGTATTTAAATTTGGTAATGCCCAATCATGGCTTTGCTTTTAAATTCCACATGTTAACATTTCAGTCTCAGAACTACACTTTCTAATTCAAAGTGCCTTTAAAGAACAAAGCTTTTCCTGCTAGTTTGAGAAAGTCAATCTTACGTGATGGGTAATGATTCTTGCCAACTCTTCATCTGCCCTGGTGAAGAAATCCGGATAAGGAAACAAGGGATGTTCTGATACAGAAGGACGTTCCCTTCAACAGAGCACAAGAACAGATCCAATATTAGTGCAGATATCCCTCCTCCCAGGAATATAGAGATTTTCAAGTCATAATTCACTCTTAAGCATTTTGATTGTACATTGTTAACATAAAGTACTTACTCTGTGTAGACTACTATATATAGCTTTTAATTTCTGTAAGTTTTGGGTTACTAAAACTAATGTTTCTGAGGGTAGGGCATGACATATAGAATGAGAACTAGAAAATAAGAAAAGGGCTATCTTCTCCTAGGAGATGTAAATACTACAGCTGATCGGTAACAAACGAGACGCTAGGATAAGAAGGGCTTAAGGAAGCCTGAGGTCAACTATGCGCAATGGGGAGACGAAAGTGCCAACAGCCATACACAATCCCATGACCTTGGAAGTTCTGGTGGAAGTCTAAGCCTAAGAATTTGATCTAAGATATACTAAAAAATGCTGTGACTTCAATATTTCTCCAAGCTCTTTGTATTACTAAAGGTGGGACTGTGTCAGACGGCTTAGCAACAGCTCTGTGAAAGTGTTGGCAGTGCAAAGCTAGACCTTAAACTAGTGGAGGTTTACTGTTAAACTGTCTACATAATAATTGTATTCTTAAAGTTATTGTGAAGAAATGATTGTGAGTCCAGAAATACATAAAGCAACAAAATGGTGGTAGAGTATATAGTTTTGAAAGAGAAAATGGGTTTAAAGGAAAAGCTCTCAGGCAAGAGCCTAAGGAGAGACATAGATGATGGAAAATTTCCATATTCAAAGAAGCCTGATCAATTTTTAAGACTATGTCTAACAAGCATGTTTTTCAAGTTGCTGCCCACACCATTTCAGTGAGCTCTATATTGGTGACATCCTACGCTTCCCTCGTATCACCAGGGCCTCTTGCTTTATGCTGCACTAAATGCTTCTCAAATCTTTCCATTTATCTTCATCTCCACCATCATTTCCCTAGTCTAAATCATCACTTCTCACCTGGATAAGACCTCCTTTTTGGAATCCCTGCATCTACCATGCCTTACCCTTTTTATTCTTGGCTCTATAGAGTAGCCAAAATGTTTTTTCAAAATACTAAGTGGATAATGTCAAAACCCTACTTCAAACTGTTCAATAACTCCCCAGTAACTTTAGGATTAAGATCACAGTTGTTGTTAAGGACATCTGAAGTAGACTGTGCATTTGTTAAAGTGGTTTTGCATGGTTTCTCCAGACTTCTTTCTCTCCCTTCTTGGCCTGGGTCTATGCATTCCTAACACAGGGACTTTCTTGCACTTGCTGTAATGTACCCTGCTCCACTCTGCTACTGTCCATTTGCATATGCTGTCATTCCTTTCTCCGATGCCCTTCTCCTCCCCCTCTATCTCTGCTGTGGGATTGGTTAATGCCTACGTATCCTTCAGCTCTCAGTTCACGCCCACCACCACAGCTCTCAATCCACCACGGACCTCTCTTTCATCATACTTATCTCAGTTGTAGTTTTACATATATTTGTGTGCTTGTGTGAGTTTTTTGTTTTCCTAATTAGAATATGAGCTACCTGATTGTGGAGATGTTTATTTGTTTGCTTATCATTGGCTCCTTAGTGCCCAACACAGTGCCACTAGACACTCAATGAATGTTTGCATGTTTGGTGAATTGTTGAATGAATAAATGAAAGCTATGATATGCTTTAATCCCCTTTATATTCGAGGCCATCAGTAAGAGTCTACCACACAACACTCTTATGTCAGTGGAGTATTGTCTAGCACAGCAAGAGGATGGCAATCTCAGAAGACAAGTCACAGGGCAGAGCTGATAGCAGAAGTTCAAAGGAAAACAACTCAAGTCACCGGTGACTAGGAAAAATATTTGGATCTCTCTCCCAACCCATAAGATTCAGAAGTATTGTGGGGCAGAAGAGTGATGAGCTTCCCACTGCGTGTAGAATAGAGACTCTAGCTGTTATATTAAAATATTAAAGTAAAATATGATTCTAGAATGCTAGGGAACCTGGGGACATCTGGAGCTGACACTTGGATTAACCATATTCATTCAACAAAACTTAGGCACTTCTGATATTCAAAGAATTGTGTTAAATACTGTGAAAAAATAAATAAGACAGAATTTTTAAATCATTTAAATGTTAAAAGTATTCAAGCAAGTTGCCTCAGATTCCTTCTTGAATTATAAAAGTTTAAATTAAATGCATGACAACATAGAAAATCTTTAAAATTGGAAGATTAGATGAATATGCTTGTGCATCTGTGATTTCCAGTTATCTCAGTTGAATAGTTTGTACTAGAAAAGAAAAATGCATAGATAACTATAGTATAAGACAACATGAAACATAAGAGAAGTAAAGATTCAATGATATAGAAAGAAAAATATATAAAATGGTTAAAGACATGGGCTCGGTACTCAGATCTCCAAGCAAATTTTAGTTCTACCACTCAGTATTATTTAATCTTGTTCTTCAGTTTCTTCATTTTTAATATAAAGAATAATAGTACCTGCCTTGTTATGTTTTTACAATGACTAAAAAGGGATAAGACATAAAGCATGTTTGATGGAGCAAATACTAAACAAGTTTTGGCTGTATTATCCTTATTATCATCATTATCAAAAGAATTCAGAAGAGAAAGCCATAGCTTTTAGCTGGTACTAAAAGAGAAGAAAAACAAATAAGAGGAAAAGGAATGCAGGACAAAACAATTAAGGTGAGGCTTAAATGAGACGTACAATTTTGCTGTTTGGAGTTTAAATGGGAAGTAGGGAGAAACTTTTCCAGAAAGATGGTGTATTACTATCCTAGGTCTGCCATAACAAATTACCACAAATTGGTAGGCTTAAAAAAACAGAAATCCATTCTCTCACAGTTCTAGAGGCCAAAAGTCCTAAACCAAGTTATTGGCAGGGTTGGTTCCTCTGGAGGCTCTTGGGAAGAATGCATTCCTTCTGGTAGCTGTAGGAAATTCTTAGCATTCCTTGGCTTATAGACACATCACTCCCATCTTTGTCTCTGTCTTCATAAGGTCTTCTCCTTTGGCATCTCTATATGTCTTTTCCTTTTCCGTCTCTTATAAGGACATGTCTTATAAGGACACAAGGACACTATCATTGGATTTAAGGCCCACATGATCAAGACAGCCTTAGCTTTCCCCTCAGCTAGACTAAACTTTAGACAGGCTTCTTGACTCTAGGCCCCTGACCTCCCTTTACTTAGAGCGTTTATTTTAGGAAACTTGTAATTGTAAATTCTTTCTCTTCTCCCAGGCTCTTGCCAATTTTACAGCCCAGGAATGTCTTTCTCAAGGACTTGAAAGCCAGCCTTTTAAAATGTAATCATCAAGAAAGATAGTGCCCCTATCTTCTAGTCTTTCTGGGAGTGTAGGAGCCAAACTTAGATAAGCAACAACTAGCAAACACAGATGACCTAATCACATTGACCAACCTCTCCTCTAACATCCTCCAGGACTTTTCCACCAGCTCACCTCAGCGCTTAAATCCTTCTGTCTTTTATTTCAGGAGAGTTGAGTTCAATCTCTCTCCCCTGACACGTATGGGGGGGTTAGAACTTGGACATACCTTTGGAGGCCAAAATTCAACCCACTACAGATGACAAAGCAGGAACAGAGACTCAGATGAAAGAAACTAAGGACTCATTTGGGAAGAAGTACATAGACTGATGAGGATGGAACCTAAAATACACTTAAGGGAATAGTAAGTGACTATTCACTCACTCACTCATTTTTTCAACTATTTATTGCAAGAGGGACGTTATTATAAGGGGTGGGGAGAAAAAAAGTTTTCTAACTTAGACACTGTGATCTAGAAATTTGAAGTTTGTGTGGAAGGTAGACAAGTAAACGAACATCTACAATACACTGGAAACTGCTGTAAGATAGTAAAATAGGGTTCTGAAGAGTACAAAGGTGGGAGCTGGCATCGTTTAACTTAGTCTGAAAGTGCGTAAGAGAAAATTTCCTTAATGGGTTATGTATGGTTGTCCCAAAAGAGTGATTACAGATTGAGGAAAAGACACATTTAGGATATGTTCAGTTTCTTTAATATATCAAGGATGAGAAATATACAGAGATATTTACAAAACAGCTGAAAGACAAAAACAACAAAACACAAAAAACCCAAAGAGGGCTGACCTGGTGGTGTAGTGGTTAAGTTTGTGCACTCAGCTTTGGCAGCCTGGGGTTCACAGGTTTAGATCCTGGGTGCGGACCTATGTACTGCTTATCAAGCCATGCTGTGGCAGGCATCCCACATATAAAGTAGAGGAAGATGGGTATGGATGTTAGCCCAGGGTCAATCTTCCTCAGCAAAAAAGAGGAGGATTGGCAATGGATGTTAGCTCAGGGCTAATATTCCTCACGAAAAATTAAAAAAGAAGAATTTTAGAAAAAAACAAGGGGGCCAGCCCCGTGGCCTAGTGGTTAAGTGCGTGCGCTCCGCTACTGGCGGCCTGGGTTCGGATCCTGGGCGCGCACCGACGCACCGCTTCTCCGGCCATGCTGAGGCTGCATCCCACATACAGCAACTAGAAGGATGTGCAACTATGACATACAACTATCTACTGGGGCTTTAGGGAAAAAAAAAGGAGGAGGATTGGCAATAGATGTTAGCTCAGAGCCGGTCTTCCTCAGCAAAAAAACAGGATTAGCATGGATTTTAGCTCAGGGCTGATCTTCCTCACACACACACAAAAACACAAGGAATAACACAGTTCCTTATACAGAGTTATGATTTTTCAAGAACCCAAGCTCTTCTGAGGACATACATGTATGGAATAAGCATCGCATCAGGCAGGAGGTATCCCTCAGGAGCATGTGGCATGTCCATGTCTCAGGCATCTTTACTCTTGCATTTCACACTGTGACCTAAGATTCAGTGTTGAAGCACCAACTCAGCAGGTACAATATTGCTTTTATCTCACACAGACTAAAGTAAACTTTGAAATTACCCAATGAGGGGAAGATATTGTATCATTTAAACAAACCACAGAACTACATCTTTGTTAACAATTGTATGACTTGCCCCCATTATCCCACTTTTTTGTGTTTGTGTGAGGAAGATTAGCCCTGAGCTAACATTCGTTGCCAATCCTCCTCTTTTTGCCAAGGAAGATTGGCCCTGGATAACATCCGTGCCCATCGTCCTCTACTTTTTTATATGGGACACCGCCACAGCACAGCTTAACAAGCAGTGAGTCGGTCCATGCCCAGGATCCGAATCTGTGAACCCCGGGCCACTGAAGCGGAGCGTGCGAACTTAACTGCTATGCCACCGGGCCAGCCCCCGTCCTACTTTTTTTTTGAGAGAAATTGGGCACCCACAGACTCATTGGTTGGCATGGTTTTTCTCTAGTACACTTTATTTTCTTTTTTGAGGTTCATCTTGGATGTACGATCCTCAAAAAGGACACCTTTCACTGATTCCAAACTTGTTCCAATAAATTGTATTCTTTTTTTTCTTTTGGAAGCTTAAATTTTCAGTATTTGGCTACTAGAACACTCTCTTGAGTGAACCTCCTTCCTCAAAGACTTCCTCAGTTTTACTGCAGTTTCTTCTTTTTATTCTAGCTTTATTGAGATATAATTGATATATAACTTTGTGTAAGTTTAAAGTGTACAACATGATGACTTAATATAGATATATATTACAAAATGATTACCACAATAATGTTTGTTAACACCTTCATCACCTCAGATAACTACCATTTTTGGTGTGTGATGAGAACATTTAAGATTTACTCTAACTTTCAAGTATATGATAGGGTATTGTTAACTATAGTCACCATGCGTTACATTAAAGCCCCAGAACTTATTCATCTTATAATGGTAAGTTTGTATCCTTTGACCAATATCTCCTTATTTTCCCCTTCCCCCAATCCTTGGCAACAATCAGTCTACTCTTTGTTTCTGTGGGTTCAGCTTTTTTACATTTCACATATAAGTGAGATGATACAGTATTTGTCATTCTCTGTCTGACTTATTTCATTTAGTATAATGCCCTTGAGGTCCATCTATGTTGTCACAAATGGCAGGATTTAGTTCTTTCTATGGTTGAATAATATTCCATTGTATATATATACCATATTTTCTTTATCCATTCATCCATCAATGGACACTTAAGTTGCTTCCATTTCTTGGCTATTGTAAATAATGCTGTAATGAACATGGGAGTCCAGATATCTTTTTAAAGTAGTGATTTCATTTCCTTTGGCTATACACTCAGAAGTGGAATTGCTGGATTACATGGTAGTTCTCTTTTTAATTTTTTGAGGAACCTTCATACTGTTTTCCATAGTGGCTGTACCAATTTATATTCCCACCAACAGTGCACAAGGATTCACTTTTCTCCACATCCTCACCAAAACTTACCTTTTGTCCTTTTGATAATAGCCATTCTAACAAATGTGAGTTGATACCTCATTGTGGTTTTGATTTGCATTTTCCTGATGATTAGTGATGTTGAATACCTTTTCATGTACCTATTGGCCATTGTATGTCTCTGAGAAATATCTATTTAGAAATATCTATCCTTTGCCAATTTTATAATCAAATTATTTTGTTTTTTTGTTATTGAGGTGTATGAGTTCCTTATACATTTTGGATGTTAATTCTATCACATAGATGGTTTGGAAATATTTTCTCCCATTCAGTAGGCTTCCTTTTCATTTTGTTGATGGTTTCCTTTGCTGTACAGAAGCTTTTAAATTTGATGTAGTCCCACTTGTTTATTTTTGCTTTTGTTGCCTGTACTTTTGATGTCAAATCCAAAAAATCATTGCCAAGAACATCAAGGAGGTTTTTCCCTTTGTTTTCATCTAGGAGTTTTATAGTTTCAGTTCTTATGTTTAAGTCTTTAATCCAAATCAAGCTAATTTTTGTAAGTGGTGAAAGAAAGGGTCCAATTTCATTCTTTTGCATATGAATATCCAGTTTTCCCAGCACCAATTATTGAAGAGACTATCCTTTCCCCATTGAGTATTCTTGGCTCCTTTGTCAAATATTAGTTGACCATATATGCATGGGTTTATTTCTAGCCTCTGATTCTGTTCCATTGGTCTATGTGTCTGTTTTTATGCCAATACCGTACTGTTTTGATTACTATAGCTTTGTAATATAGTTTGGAATTGGGAAGTGTGACGCTTCTAGGTTTGTTCTTTCTCAGAATTGCTTTGGATAATTGGGGTCTTTAGTGGTTTCATATGAATTTTTGGATTGTTTTTTCTATTTCTGTGAAAAATGCCATTGAAATTTTGATAGGATTTGCATTGAATCTGTAGATCACTTTGGGTAATATGAACATTTTAACAATGTTAAAATCTTCTGATCCATGAGCATGGAATATCTTTCCATTTATTTGTGTCTTCTTCAATTTCTTTCATCAATGCCTTAAAGTTTTCAATGTGCAGGACTTCCACCTCCTTGGTTAAATTTATTCCTAGGTATTTTACTGTTTTGATGCTATTGTAAATGGGATTGTTTTCTTTATTTCTTCTTTAGCTAGTTCGTTGTTAGTGTACAGAAAAGCAACTAATTTTTGTATGTTGATTTTGTATCCTACAAATTTACTGAATTCATTTATTAGTTCTAATAGTTTGTTGGTGGATATTTTAGGGTTTCCTGTATATAAAATCATGTCATCTGCAAAACAGAGACAATTTAAGTTCTTCTTTTCTGACTTGGATGCTTTTAATTTCTTTTCCTTGCCTAATTGCTCTGGCTAGGACTTCCAGTAATATGTTGAGTACAAGTGGTGAGAGTGGGCAACTTTTTCTGGTTCATAATATTAGAGGAAATGCCTTTAATTTTTCACTGTTGAGTATAATGTCAGCTGCAGGCTTGTCATTTATTACCTGCATTATGTTGAGGTATGTTCCTTCTATATCCAATTTGTTGAGAGTTTTTACCATGAAAGGATAAAAATTTGAATTTTGTCAAATGTTTTTTCAGCATCTATTGAGGGGATTATATAATTTTCATCTTTTATTCTATTAATGTGGTGTATCACATTTATTGATTTATATATATTGAACAATTGTTGTATCCCAGGGATAAATCTCACTTGATCATGATGTATGATCCTGTTGAATTTGTTTTGCTAGTATTTTATGGAGAATTTTTGCATTTTATTGAGAGTATTCGTCAGGGTAATTGGCCTGTACTTTTCTTTTCTTGTAGTATCTTTATCTGGCTTTGGTATCAGGGTAATACTGGCATTATAAAATGAGTTTGGGAATGTTCTCTCCTCTGTGAGTTTTTGGAAGAGTTTAAGAAAGATTGGTGTTAATTCTTCTTTAAATGTTTAGTAGAAATAACCAATGAAGTTATTTGACCCTGGGATTTTGTTAGGAAGTTTTTGATTACTAATTCAATCTCCTTACTTATTACTGGTCTGTTTAGATTTTCTATTTCTTCATGATTCAGTCTTTACAGGTTGTATGGTTTTAGGAATTTATTCATTTCTTCTAGTTTATCCAATTTGTTGGCATATAATTGTTTACAGTGGTCTCTTATGATCGTTTGTATTACTGCGGTATCTGTTGTAATGCCTTCTCTTATTTTATTTGAGTCTTCTCTCTTTTTTTCTTCATTAAGTCTAGCCAAAAGTTTTATCTTTTCAAAAAACCAGGTTTTAGTTTCATTGATCTTTTCTGTTGTTTTTCAGTCCCTATTTCGTTTATTTCCACTCTGATCTTTGTTGTTTCCTTCCTTCTGCTAACTCTAGGCTTATTTTTTTCCACTTTCTCTAGTTCCTTGAAGTATGAAGGTAGGCTGTTTACTTGGGATATTTCTCTTTTTTTCTTTTTTTTTTGTGAGGAAGATCAGCCCTGTGCTAACATCTGCCAATCCTCCTCTTTTTTTGCTGAGGAAGACTGGCCCTGGGCTAACATCCATGCCCATCTTCCTCCACTTTATATGGGACACCACCACAGCATGACTTGCCAAGCGGTGCATCAGTGCGCGCCCAGGACCCGAACCGGGGAAGCCCGGGCCGCCGCAGCGCAGCGTGCGCACTTAACTGCTTGTGTCAGTGGGCCAGCCCCTCTTTTTTTCTTAATCTAGGCATTTATCACTATAAACTTTCCTCTTAGAACTGTTTTTGCCGAATCCCATTAGTTTTGGTAAGTTCCTTTCCATCTTCCTTTGTTTCAAGGTATTCTTTGATATCCCACTTGATTAGTAAAGAAAGAGCTTGTACTCACTCAATTATTACTATTACCATGACTTGATCCCACATTTAAAATATCTGGTACCTATTTAATTGCCCTTGTTTTGTAGTTCCTGCAGTACAAAACATTCTATGTATACAGTCTGCTCAGTGAGAGTTAAAAAATCCTTCTTCTCTCACCCTTCCATCATCTACACAGCCTAGGCAGTGATCCCATTTCTGCCTGGCATAAAAAACTGCCAGTCAAGGAGTCTCCAGGGTCCTTGGGCTTCTGCCATTCCCAGTGATCTCGTCCCAGAGGCTCTGTCTCAGACATCAGCTTCTACAGTTTCAGTCTCACTTTTCCTTGCCAGACGGACTATTGATCTGGTGGTTTCCATATACAGTGCCTACCGGAAAGTTTCAGGTGTCACTTTCACATTGACTAGAGCTTACAGAAGCAACTAAGGAACTCAAAGTCAACGCTATTTGAATTTTAAATTATTTTTAATTCACTGAGTCAAAATTTCCAATGGATATGTTCCACTGAAACAATTCTTCCCTCATTCCCAGACACACAATTTTGCAGTCCTGTGCCAAGGATAGTCCTCTGTCACACTAGCATTGCAGATTCATATTCTATTTAGTTTATCTACAATCCCCTAAATCAATTTAGCCATTAAAGGCTGGGATCTTTTCATTGGTCTCATTTTAGACACTAATCTGTGTGGTTATCATAATAGAATTGTGATGTGATTGACTGAAAGATGCCAAAAGACATAGTAAAGGATGTTTAAGTTTCTTTAAAGGCAGCATATGGAAACTTATGAAGATGGTTTCACAAAGCAGGAGAAAACATAATGTGCCCCCAGGTAGAGGTATGGCTCCAGGAACACTTCTGAAACAAATCTAGAAGGATGACTAGGAGTTAGTGTAATGTTAATGAGAATAAGGGTGCATATTAACTTAAGTGAGTGTATGTATCAAAGATCCATTTGCAGGTGGGTGGAGAACAAGTGATAACTTCAGTTTTGAACATGTTGAGTCTAAGTGTCTTCTTACACCAACTGGAACTGGATGACTCTAGGCCTGCAACATCACTGTCATCCTGGGAATGCTCTTCACCACTGTTCTCTGTTGGGGCCGCTGTTTTCTGAACCCACTATGTTGCTTTTTCTTGATTTAGTCTCTCATTTAGAGAAAGATATTTTTAAGAGGCTTCCCAAGAAATGGTGAATAGAAGGTAAATAATTTGAAAATGTCTTTATTCTATCTTCACATTTGTTAAGCTGATGCAGGAAAATATTCACCTGCCATTTGTTATTTGGACTCTACCCACGTTGAGTAACAGAATAGATTCAGATAAATTTTTATATGAAATCTTTTTACCTATTTTCCAAATATTATGAAAGAAATATATTTAAATACCAAGGAGGGAATGTTTATGATTTTAGAGTGGCTATTATTGCCCCTCAGTGTATTGAGGCAATTGTTCTACTGTCTTCTTGCTTCCGATGCTGCTTGTGCAGCATCCAATGCCATCCAGATTCCCAGGCATTTGTCGTAGCCTGTTTATTCTCTCTGGAGCTGTATTATTTAAGATATTTATTGCTAA
The DNA here is from genome assembly GCF_020826845.1 of Diceros bicornis minor. Lineage (NCBI taxonomy): Eukaryota > Metazoa > Chordata > Mammalia > Perissodactyla > Rhinocerotidae > Diceros > Diceros bicornis. Next base: position 33,510,107 of record NC_080740.1, read on the forward strand.
TTTTCTCAATAGACAAACACTGAAATCTCAATTAACAAAACAAATGCTTATTTCTTGCTCACATAAAATCTAACTCAGTTCATTAGGAGCTCTCCTCCATCTGGTGACCCAGGAATCTAGATTCTTCCTGTCTTTTAATGCCACCATCTCCACATGTGGCTTTCAAGTTCACTTTGGCAGAGCAAGAAAGACTTGAGAAGGAAAGACACTAGTTCTTAATTGCTTTGGCACAGAAGTGTCATGTCACTTCTGCTCATAATACTTAGCAAAAAATACATGATTCTAACCCAGGATTTCTAAACCTTGGCCATATTAACATTTAGACTAGATATTGGTTTGTTGTGGGGAGTTGTCCTGTGCATTGTAGGATATTTAGCAACATCTCTGGTTTCTGTCCATTAGATGGCAGTAACACTCCCCACTGGTGACAACCAAGTATGTCTGTTAATATTGCCAAGGTCTCCTGGGAGGCAAAATCACCCCTGGTTAAGAACCACTGCGCTAATTTAACTTCAAGGAAATCTTCTGGGAAAACCAAAGGCACACATGAAATGTTTTATGGTTACTAATAGTCTATGTCACAGGAAATTTTCAGTTGCCATCATCTTTAGTTTTTCAATTTTCACAATGAACTATGTGGTAGACAGATTTCCAGGATGGCCCCCAACAATCCTCACCTCCTAGTGTTCATGCCATGTGTAATTCCCTCTCCTTGAGTATGGTATAGCCCAATGACTTGCTTCTAACTGACGGAATATGACAAAGGTAACGGGATATCACTTCCATGAATAGGCATGACTTCTGTCTTATCAGCAAACTCTCTCTTTTGCCTTGCTGGCATTTATGCTTTGATAAATCAAGTTGCCATGTTTGAGAGGCCTACAAGGCAAGTGACTAGGATGGTTCTATGGCAAACAGTCAGCAAATTGCTGAGATTCTCAGTGGAATAACCCACAAGAAATTAAATCCTGCCAATAATTTGTGAGTGATCTTGGAAATGGAGTCTTCCCCAGTTTGCCTTCAGAAGAAACCCTAGTCTTGGCCAACACCTTGATTGCAGCCTTGTGAGAGACCCTGAAACAGTGAACTCAGCTAAATCACGTCTGGATTCTTGACTCAGTGAAATTGTGAGATGATAAATGGATGTTGACTTTAGTTGCTACATTTTGTAGTCATTTATTACATAGCCATGAATAATTAATACAAAGTGCCTTATAGTAGGTCTTTTTAAATTTATTTTTTGAGCACTATTTAGGCCCCTTAAATATATTAATTTGTCTTTAGTTCTTCAAATTAAAAAACACTTTCATTGATAAATAATTCCCTTTTGTCTTCTTTGTTGCTTTTTTTATCCCCTCCTCGCCCTCCCCCCATAGAATTTCCTTTATTCTAATGTTAGACTTCTGGAACTGTGTCTCTTGTTTTCTTATCTTCTTGTTCCCATTTTCTTCGTCTTTGTCTTTATTCTACTTTCTGAGAGATCTCTTCAACTTTATCTTCCAAACCTTCTGTGGAATTTTTAGTTTCCACTATGTTTTTAATTTCTAAGAGCTCTTTCTTTCTTATTCTGATACTATTCTTTTTTTATAGCCTCCCTTTTTCATGGATGAAAAAATTTTCATTTATTTCTCAGAAAGTAATTATTATAGATTTTTTTGAACTTTTCTTCTGTCTTTCTGTACTGTTTCAGTTTTCTCTAAGTGACTTTTACATTTTATTTATTAGGGTCACTGTTGACTATGTTGGAGACATTTTTCAATTATTGGGGGAATCTTATATCTCCATTCAGATTTTAACAGCTTTATTGAGGTGTAATTAACATACAATAAATTGTATATGTTTAAAATATATAATTTGATACATCTTAACATATATACGTACCCATGAAACCATCATCATATTCAAGAAAACGAACATAACCATCATTCTCCAAATTTTACTCATATCCCTTTTCTCAATTATTTGTGTTTAAGAGCAAAATAGTAAAAAGGCAATGGGAAGCTCTGGGTGGGTTGTTGTTCTTGTTGCTAATGGCCCTCATCCTGGAGTGATTGGGTAGTGATTATATTAGTTACACATTACTGCATAACAAACTACTCCAAAACCAGCAGCTGTTCAACAAACAGTCATCATCTCACAAGGCTTCTGGGTCAGGATTTTGGGTATAGCCTTTGGCTCAGGGTTCTTCACAAAGCTGAAATCAAGGTGTTGGCAGAGGCTGCAGACATCTCAAAGCTCAAGTGGAAGAGGATCCAATTTCAAGCTTTTTCGTATGACTCTTGGCAAGCCTCAGTCCTTGCTGGCTGTTGGTCAGAGATATCAGTTTCTTGCCACTCAAGCCTCCCCTTGGGGCAACATCGCAGTTGATTTCCTTCAGAGTGAGAGAGAGAGAGTCCCCAAGACAGAAGCCACTGTCTTTTTGTAACCTAACCTTGGAAGTAGCATCTCCTCACTTCTGCCATATTCTGTTCATTAGAAGTAAATCATTGGGTGGTGAACATAAGAACATGATGTAATCCATGCAGAAATAGAAGTATAATGATGTCCCTCTGAAATTTATACAATGTTATAAACCAATGTTACCACAATAAACAAACAAACAAACAAAAAGAAGTGAATCATTAAGTCCAGCCTATACTCAAAGAGAAGGGATTACACAAGGGCATGAATATCAAGAAGCAGGCATCATTGGAGGCCATCTTAGAGGCTGCCTAGCACAAAAGTGAAGCCATTTTCTTGGAGAACCACCAAATATCGGTACCTATAGGCCTTTTTTTGTGTGTGCCAGACAGAGACATCAATCTCCTACCTGAGGTGTGTCACTCTGGCCCCCAGGAAATGGAGAGAAGAGGGGGAAAGTGGAAGTAATTGAGATGAAAAGTAGGAGCTCCAAATCGACTATTCCATATGAAGACTTTACCTTCATTAGTACAACATCCTTTTAGTTTTTGAAGGCTTTTATAATAGTATGATTTTTAAAATAGTATGATCAGAATTCTGTTTCAACATGATTACTGACAGTTTGCAGATTGAGCAAGAAATACTTAAAGATATGGGACCATTTCAGGAGTTACTGAAACAGAATGGTGGCAGCGAGTATGAAAGACTGGAAGAGTCGTCTTATCAGAGGAACAACTGATTGCCATAGCAACTATATACATTTTGGGTGGGCAAATGGGGAAATATAAAAGACTGTGTTTTTTCCTACCTTTTCTGCCTCTGAATGACTCAATCGCTGCTGGTTAGAGAACATAATAGTATAGGACTTTGGGCTTGAGGCTAACTACTAAGAATGCCTATATATTAATATCCCACCAGTGTTTTATTCCAGAAGTTCTCAACTCTGATGTCTTGACATACTGGCATGTTTCCATAATTGTGGGGTATATTACAAAAAAATTGTTATTAATAGTAGCTAAAGACCAAATTCTGGAAATTATTCATACTTTTAAAATATACTCTGCTAGGTTTACAGAATCCCACTCTCACTCTTGTCCATTATAATATGTTCTTGAGTGGGATTTGATCAATGGAGCATGCTGAAAAATGGGGCATACCCAGAGTATATATTTACCACGTGGCAATCTTTAGTAATACGGAGGTCATTGGAATTGGATTTCAAAATGGAATTGAGGGCCCACCAGAAATAGGGGAAAATGCTCACATGAAAGCAGGTAGTCTTCCCTCTATGACTGTTTGCTCCCAACTCTAGCCCTAACGCTAACCCAACCGGCAATACAGGCACTGACTTTTGCAGCACCTGGAGTGCTACTTTTTCCCTCCCCAGACCAGCTCCCCTATAAATATATAGTTAGCTTCTGCAGGTAATAAAAAATAATTTAAAAATTAAATAGAAGGAAATTGATGGGCAGAGATTATATTGCATCCTAGAAAGGGTACTTACCACAATGAAATAATATTGGTGGGAAGAAGAATCTTGCTGAGATAGGAAGGGCCTTGTTTTCCAAACAGACTGAGGATAATAACACTGTTCAGAGATCTGAGATCCAGGCAGAATGGATAGAAAAAAAATCTCCTCACATTCCAGCATAGCCACAATTGATAAAGGCTGAGTCTGAGACTGGCATCCATGATAGGCACTATGGTTATCATTATGCCACCCAGCTGTGGGGGTGGGGTTTCACTAGCCTGCAGATGTATAGAGAGGGACACAAGGACAATTTATAAATCTGGTCTGTTGGCAGATACCAGTCCTGTATAGAGCCCTCTTCAAAACATGGCAAGTAGAAGGAGACTTCTGAAAGAATCTCTAAATTATTGAAAGGAAAAAAGAATGATATATCATCCTATATATCCAGAAGAAAATAAACTTTTAAAAAAATATTTACTGCAGGAATCTGAAAGAAGTTACAGAAAACTACTTGGCACTCAATAGGGTATAAGATATAATAGTCATAAAATGGAACTGAAAGTCATAAGAATAGAAAAGTCAGAGAGAAAAAAATGTGAGATGATGAAGTGTGGTATGAAAACATGAAGTGCCATGGTAAAAGATCAATACATAGTAAAAGCAGTCCAAAAATTAGCACACACATTATGAAAAATAACTCAGTGTTATGGATTACCAATTCAAGAAGCTTTCCAAAGTTAAGAGGAAAATATAAAGTGAAAATAAAGAGAGAAGAGATAACTAAAATGGAATAAATAAAATGTTGTTCAACTCAAACATTCTCAATTTTTAAAAACCCAGAAAAATTGGAATAGAAACAGTATTCAAAGATATGAAAAAAGAAAACTTATGGAGCTGAAATATGACCTAAGTAAGTATATTGAAATGGCTTTCTATGTCAGTTCAAAAAAGAAAAATGAAGAGACTCAAGAAAAAAATAAACTTCAAGGATAAAAGCAAAATTCGACAAAAGATTGAGACTGAAAAATAAGTAAACAAAAGTAAAACCAGCCTTAGGATTTCTCCTTGCAATATAAAACGATAAAAGAATTGATTTTGATCCCAAGAATTTTTACATGTTCATGTACTTACAATAAATTCCTTCTTTTTACTTTCTATAAAGGACTTAAATTAAGAGATTAAGAATGGAGGTAACCCAAAGTTTGGTAGTGCTTTTAACCAAAACAGAGAGTAAGAAAGAGTAATAGTATTGAGAGAAAGCCGTTAGACTCTAAGATCTTTGAGGACAACGATCTGTTGTGTAGTTCCAGAAACTAACATCCAACCAATACTTCTACAAAGACTAGCAGTGAACACTGAAGCAAATTAAACATAAATTTCAGTCTAAATAATTGTTTTAAATTTTGTTACAAAATTGAATAAAAATAGAATGTTGCTTAAAGAGAAAATAATTTATTTACTAAATTTAAATAATATTGTTATGGCTCTTAAAATACACATTACACTTTTAAAATATGAGAAAATGGAGTGAAAAGAAGTAAAAATGTGTTACATTCTGCCTCTTATGTGGAGTGGGTAAAGGATAAGAAGGAGGATATGATGCAAAATATATATTTTATTATTGACTTTGATAATTTTTGACATACAGAATTTTTTTAAAGAAATGTGAATGGAAACATACGAAGAATTTAAAACAGAATATATGCCTTCCTAAGCATTGGGGTAAATCAAAATAAGAATAACAAATTCTAAATAGAAAAAAATACACAGCCAAAACAAGGAGTCATACAAAACATAGCATATAAAACAAAAAAAGAAGACAAGACACACAAATGGTAGCAATAAAAGTAAATGCCATTAATTCCATAGAAGCCAAAGGAAAAATTAAACTAAATGTAGCTTACAAGAGATTGTTGAAACAAAATGATATTAAACTTAAAAGAGAGAGGGAATGAAAATGATTTGTTAGGAAAATCCAAACATTAAAATAGCAGGAATTGCAACACTATTTTCAGACCAAGTAGAATTTAAGGCAAAAATCATTAAACAGTTCAAAGAGGATAATTTTATGTTGACAAACAGTGCATTTGACAACTGATGCATTCGCCACTATTTCCATATACATTTAAAATGACTGGAAGGAAATATGCCAAATTTAACAGCAACTATCTCAAGGAGATGTGATCATAGACAATTTGTACTTTCACGATACATACTGTTATGTATTCGTGTCCATAAAATTTAGGGAAAAAAAGTGAATGAAGGAAAGAAAACCACCTACAAAATAAAATAAAAATGTAACTGGTTTTTAACCCCTAATCGTGAAATGAAATGGTTGTTTCTTTGTTCTTAACATGTCCATGTTATTTAATATGTCTAACAACCCCTGTTTAAATGGCCTCTCTGTTTTCTGAGACATTTTTCCTTTCCAGTTCTCCTCTTTCATCTTTGGTTGTGCCTTCTCTGAATTTTCTTCCCCTCTAACTACAGGGCTTGTTCCAAAATTTCCTCTCCTTGCTGTCACTTTCTTCCTTGTAATCATGTGGATTTAATTACTACCTCTCCCTAGGAGGTTTTATTACTTCCTTACCCTGGTTCTACCTTTTCAACTACTTGGTGGATGGACATCTCTACCTGAACATCTTAGTGACACCAAAAACTCAGTCTACCCAAAACCGAAGTAATGTTGTTTCATTCATCATTAATTAAATCAATATCTATGGGGCACTTACTACGTGCTCAGCTCTGTATCAGATTCTGGGATTACAAAGCAGATTCTTGCCTTCAAAAGGCTAAGAGCCTAACAGATCCTTCCAAAATTTGTTCCTCTTTCTTGTTCCTTATTTTGGTAAAAGCACTATCAACCTCGTAACTACTTAGGCTCACCATCTCTGGCCTGCTTTAATCAGTCAGTCAGTCAGTCAGTCAGTCAGTCAGTCAGTCAGTCAGTTAGTTAGTTAGTTAATTTGTTTACTCTTTTCCCTCTCTTGCTCTTTCCATCAAGATAGATGCCCAAAGCTGTGTTTTCAGTTTTCTGACTGGTCTTCATCTCTACTGTCTACCCTCTATTCATCTCTCACCTGTACTTTTGAAACAGCCTCCTAAATTATCTTATTACCTCCAAATCTCTCCACTTTTGATTTATCTTATAACCTACTGCCGGTTCAATCTTGCTAAAGTAGAACTCCAGGATTCCCCCTCACTATTCCAGGCCTAGCACAAGTGTAGGTAAACTGTAGAAATTAATCAAAATATTTAACAACCAAATGTCATGAGCATCAGCCAATCAGAACAGGCGTCAGATAGGGTCTAACTGATCAGAACAAATGCCAGATGTAAGGAACCAGATACAACCATACCAGTGCTTTCCATCATTCCTAGGTCTACCTACTCCTACCCTACAGTCAGATGTGTTCTTGGGGCAGAGATTCCAATATGTTCACCAAAATCCTATTGTATTTGTCTCAGACACACAGCTAGACTACATTTCCCATTCTATTAGTTCTCATCAATGGAATAAGCATGAACCTTCTGAGTTGACTTAGTTAGGTGTATATACCTCCCTCTTGGTTATCCTTACCCATTCAGATGATTTGGCAGACCTAGGGGAGGGAGAACTACAAAATGAAAGAATCTAAATCTCTGAATGACCACACAGTAGGCCATCTGAGAAGGAACACCACATTTGGCTATGATGGAACAAGAAATACTTACTGTGTTCAGCCACTTATAACTCAAGATTTATCTGCTTCTGGAGCTAGAATTGCCCTACTATATCATTCTCCCCTGTTTCTTTAGCACCCTGTATCTGTCTCTATTAGAGAAGCAGTCAGTCAATAATTCATATGCTTTTTTTGGTGCATCTATCTCGTCTTTTAAACTCAAAATTGCTTGAGATCAAGGATACTCCCTTTATTGTATCTCCAGAACATAGCATACTTGCCTGAAGTTAAATACACCCTGACAATATGCCTTTTAGATGTGGCTTTTATGAATGAATCCTGTTATTTTATGATATGTTTCAATAGCTCTAACACTTTGATGGTCCCTCGTAGCCTAAAAAGGAAAGTTCAAAGTCTTAGGCTGGTTTGCAAGGGTCACCGTTATCTGGCGACAGCAGTCATATTTTACCTCATCTTTCACCTCTTCCTCATTCAGTACCTTAATCTCCTAGTCACTGTTTTCAGTAAATTCCCATAATCCTCTGCTTCAATGAATTTGTTTATACTCTTCCTTTGACAGAGAATTTTTTTTTTTATATTTCCATATTCAAAATCCATTTCCTCCTAAGGCCTAACTTAAGTGTCTTACTATCAATTAAACATTTCCTAACTTCTTCCAGCAAGAAGTTTTCTTTCCCTGCTAGGAACTCTTATAGCCCTTTAACTTCCTTATAGCATTTATTATTTAGACTTAATATTATAGGTATTTATGAACAGCATTTATTGCACATTTAGTATTTTAAAAGCTCAATAATGTAATATATTTCCAAGTATGGATCTTTTCTAAACACAACAAAAAATATATCATTATCTCCTTATAATTCAGCAGTTTACTTGAGGGAAAATTTGTTTAAAAGCAAGTGCTAAAATACTGAGAGAAGCTCCAACTACTATTTTTGTTGATTCTGGCTAAATAGCACAGCATGTTCTAGCAAAGTGAACTACCATAGGCTCTTATTCAGTTTAGATTGCTTTTTTTTTTTACATCTCATTTCTAAAGTAAAGCTGGCTACAGAATCTTGGCTTTAAGAAATAACCTGTTACAATCTTTACAATTGTAGTAGAATAACAATTGTCCATCTCGCCACAAAAATATTTCATATACTTAAAAGAAATACAGTTGTGCATCACATAAGGATGTTTTGATCAATGACGGACTGCATATGTGACGGTGGTTCCATAAGATTAGTGCCATACAGCCTAGGTGTGTAGTAGGCTATACCATCTAGGTTTGTGTAAGTACACTCTATGCTGTTCACACAATGTTGAAATCGCCTAACAACGCCTTTCTCAGAGTGTATCCTAGTTGTTAAGCGATGCATGACTGTATAATAAAATGCTAGTGGAATTGATTTTATAGCAATCACTTCAGATGATAAATAAAGTAATAATTAGACATTAGGTGCGACAAAATGTATTTTGTACCACAGAAAACTGATACAATTTTTGACCAGCTGATTGGTTAAATTCTTCCAGCTTCTTAGTTTCACCTCAGTGCTCCTCTCAATTTTGAACATACAACACAGTACACTTTTATTTGAAGAACCCATCCAGATTGCTTAAATTTCCTTGGGATTGATTTTGCAGCATCTGAAGTATAGGTAGTAGTTTGTTGTGTGCACACAGAAAAACCTTGAATTGATTTCAAATGAACCAGGTCAGTATAGATCAATTTAGGCCACATCGACCCATGAGGAGATGCAAATTAGGATTCTCCTACTGAGACTGAAAATAGATTCCATCAAATCTTCTCTAAGCAGATTCTGAAAATGTATCTTAAAAGGGACAACTATATAATCCCAAGATTACTATAGCAATTTGGATAAGAGGAAATGGAAGACAGGGCAGGAGATAAAAAGGTATTTCAACAAAAGAATTTCCCAATATATAGTCTAATGTTTTTATTTTCTATGCTAATCAGTTTAGGAGGAAAGACAGAATTGGAAGAACAAATAAAAGGGCAATCTACTAATGACTTTATGCCAACTGTGCTTGTCAATCAGAACATCTTCTGCAAAAGTGATAAAGGGCAGTGTTCAGTTCCAAATGCAATGGAAAACATTGTACCTGAGTGCATGCATATACTCTTTTCAACGTGTGAGGTGCTTAACAGTTTTTGAGTAAAGCACTTGGAAAACCAAAAAATAATAGCTAATACATGAAGCCACTGCACCAAAAACTGAAGCTGACTTTGAGGGTCACATTGCTATCACATAATGATTGCCTCACTGATATCATGAAATCATTGCTGTGCCTTATCAACAATTTCATCTTAGAAACAGAATGTGGCAAATGACTTTACAATTTCTTTTGGTCCATTTCCATAAAACACAATGACCTGTTCCCTGTAATTTGTTACCAAAGAGAAATGGATTCCCCATTCTGAGAACCTCAGGTATGATACCTGACTTTAAATCTCTACTTAATACCTCTAGAACTATTAGGTAAAAAGGTGCTCATTCAGAGAAAATTCGTTGGAAGACACGTTTTCAATTTGGGTAGAACTAGAGATTACCCAATGTAAGGATTTTAGCCCTAGTTCTGTGACTAACTAGCTGGGTGTAATGCAACTTCTCAGCACTTCAATTTCCTCATCTCAGCCTCTCATCTGAGACTCTCTTTCCTTGTCTGAACTCTCTAAGCCTTGGTTTCCACATCTGAGTTATTCATCTTAGTTGGCCTGCTCAGTTCTTTTACTATTTCACTTTATAACAAGCAAGGCTCAGTTTTAATTCTATAAGCCAAGAAATAAAGGCCAATGTCATAAAACATAGACACCTCAGACAGTGTGACAAAGACTTCAGAACAAGGAATATTACCAGGGCTAAAAAAGGACATTAAAAAATGATGAAAAAAAAATCAATTCACTAAGAATAAAAAACAATCCCACATGGTCTGAACCTAAAAATTGTACTTAAGAATACATGAAGCAAAAAATAATAGAGCTGAAAAGAAAAATAGACAAATCCATAATTATACTTGGATACTTCAACAATTCTCTCAGTAATTAATATAACAAAGTAGACAGAAAATCAGTAAGAATATCAGTCAATAAGCCTGAAACAACACTATCAACCAACTTTATGGAATTAACATTATAGAACATTCCAAATAACAACAGCAGAATACAAATTATTTTCAAGTACACATGGAAAATTCACCAAGATAGACAATATTCTGAGCCATAAATCAAATCATAACAAATTTAAAATAAAAAAAATCAAAAAGAGTTTATTCTAGGACTGTAAAAAAAACAAATTAGAAAAACAGTAACAGAAAGATATCTGGAAAATATCCAAATATTTGGAATTAAACTACACACTTCTAAATAACCCATGATTCAAAGAGGAAGTCACATGAGAAATTAGAAAATATTTTAAATCAAAAGAAAATGAAAACAAACACACAAGATTTGTAGAATGCAATTAAAGCAGTGCTTAGAGGAAAACGTATAATATTAAATGTTTATATTAGAAAACAAAAATAGTCTCAAATCGGTAATCTAAGCTCTCACTTTAAGAAACTGGTAAAAGAAAAGCAATTAAACCCTAAGAGGTAGAAGAAAGTATAATAAATATAGGCACAATAATCAGTGAAATTGACAGTGGAAAAAACAGTAGAGTAAACTGAAACCAAACACTTGCTCTTTGCAAATATCATGAAAATGACAAACCTCTAGCCAGGCTTACCAAGCAAAAACCAAAGAAAATAAAACAAAAAAATAAATAAAAATAAAAGAGGGGCTGGCCAGGTGGCGTAGTGGTTAAGTTCACGCTCTCTGCTTCAGTGGCCCAGGTTTTGCAGGTCCGGATCCTGGGTGCAGACCTATACACCACTCAATAAGCCATGCTGTGACGGCATCCCACATACAAAATAGAGGAAGATGGGCACAAGATGTTAGCTCAGGGCCAATCTTCCTCACCAAAAAATTACTAAATAAATAAATAAAAGATACAAATATCAGAATGAAAGAGGACACATCATTACAGATCCTACAGACATTAAAAGGATAATAGCAAAATATTACAAACAATTTAATGCCTATAAATTCAACAGCTTAGATGCAATGAGCAAATTCCTTGAAAGATGAAAATGATCAAACTTCATTCAAAAAGAAATGAGTATGACATGACTACTCTAATGTATATAAAGGAATTGAATTCATAGTTAAAATCCTCCCAAGAAGGAAAATACCAATGAATACCAATGAATTCACTGATTAATTCTCCAAATCTTTAAGGAAGAAATAATGCCAATTCTCCAAAAACTCTACATGAAAGTAACATTTCCCAGTTCAAAGTATGAGTCCAGCATTGCCCTGATACTAAAACCAGAAAAAGATGTTACAAGGAAAGACTAGTAATCAATATTTTTCATGACATAGATATAAAATTTTTAACAAAATTATAGCAAACCAAATCCAACAATATACAAAAAGGATAATAAATTATGAGCAAGTAGGGTTTATCCCAGGAATGCTATTTCAACATTGAAGAATCAATTATTATAATTACCATATCACTAGATTAAAAAGGAAAACCTTCATATGATCATTTCAATAGATGAAGAAAAGGCATTTAACAAAATCCAATGTTCATTCATGATAAAAACTCTTTGAAAACTAGGAATAGAAGAGAACTTTCTCACTCTGATAAAGTGCATCTATGAAAACCTGTAACTTAGATTCTGCATAATGGTGAAAGCCGAATGCTTTGCCTCTAAGATCACAAAGCAAGGATATTTGCTCTCACCACTCCTATTCAACACTGAACTGGGGGATCCCAACCAGTGCAGTCAATTTAAAAAAAAAAAAAAAAGGAAATTAAAAGGCACACAGATTAAAAAGGAAAAAAAAATCTGTCTTATTTGCAGCTGATATAATTATCTGCTAAAAACCCTATGAAATCTACAACAGAGTCACTAGAACTAATAAGTGAGTTTAGCAAGATTATGCAGAAAAGGTCAATATTCAAAAGCCAATTGTAATTCTATATATTAGCAATGAATAATTAGAGGCCACCACAACAAGTTTTATAATAGCAACAAAAATGATGTAACTACATATAATTCTAACAAAATATGTACAGGATCTATGGACAGAAAATTACAAAACACTGATAAAAGAAACCCAAAAAGATCTAAATAAAAGGAGAGATATACAGTGTTCATGAATTGGTGGAGTCAACATTGTGAAGATGTCAATACTCTTCAAATTGATCCAGAGATGCAGTGTAATCACAATCAATATCTCAGCAGAATTTTATATAGCCATAGATCAACTGATTACAAAATTTACATAAAAAAGCAAAAGAACTAGAATAACAAAAGCAGTTTTGAAAAATAAGAAGACTAGCTGGAGCCCAGACTTATTATAGAGCTACAGTAAATGAGAGAGTGTGGTATTGACATCAACATAGACGGATCAATGGAACAGAAAAAGATTTTAGAAATACACACGCACATACACAGTCAAATGTATTTTGACAGAGGTGCAAACACAATTACAATGGATAAAGGATAATTTCTTAAACAAATAGTGCTGGGAAGACTGGAATTCCATATGCAAAAAAAAAAAAAAAGAACTTTGACACATACTTTGCAAGATATACAAAATTAACTCAGAATGCATCATAGACAAACAGAAAACTTAAAATTATAAAACTTCTACACAGGACAATAAGAGAAAATCCTTTGTGGGTTATGCAAGATTATTTAGTTACTATACCAAAGCATGAGCCATTAGATTAAAACATAAATTGGACTTCATAAAAACTAAAATTATTCCTCTGTGAAGTATACTGCTAAGACAGTGTAAAGACACACCACAGAGATTAAATATTTGCAAAACAAATATCTGACAAAGGATTTACATCCACTGTATTAAAAAAAAAACTCTCAAATTTTATTAATTAAAAAAACAATAATAAGAGGACAAAGGATTTTACTAAAGAATATATATGGGTGCTAAATAACTACATGAAAATTTGCTTTACATCATTAGTCATTAGGCAAAGGAGATTTAAAATCACCATGAGATTCCATCACATACCTGTAAGATTGGCTACAATTAAAAAACACCAAAAAACTGACAATACCAAGCGCTGACAACTAGAACTTTCATATGTTCCTGATGAGAAAACAAAATAGTATAGCCACTTTGGAAAACAGTTTGGTTGTTTTCTATAAAGCTAAACATACTTTTAACATACAATCCAGTAATCTCACCCCTAGATATTTACCCAGATGAAATAAAAATATGTTTATCCAAAAAACTTTATGTGCGTGTTATAATGACTGTATCCATAGTCATCAAAAAACTGGAAACCAAATGTCCTTAAACTGGTATATGGATAAAAACTTGGCATCCTCATAAAATGAAATCTACTTTGCAATATAAAAGAATGGATACTAATACACGCAACAACATGGATGAATCTCAAATACATTACGATAAAAGGAAGAAATCACTCAAGAAAGGACTTAAAGTAAGTTAAAATGGAACACAAATAAGATACTCCAATGGAAATAACTATATATATTAGAAGGAATTGTTCCAACTTTTTATAAAAATGACTGCAAATGCCACAGATAATAATAAATGATACACGCTATAATACATTCTAAAGTTTGTATGTGTTTTGAGTAGACAAGGTGACAAGGTAGTCAATTATATATATATATATATAATATATACACACATACATATATATCATAGCTTGTGATGATATATATAGTATCTTTACCATCATAAGCTCCTTGAGGATGGAAATTACGCTTTTGTGCCAATGCTTATCATGATATCTTATAAATAAAAGAAGCTTTTCCATAATTTATATCTTTGAATATTCTATGCATATTTATTATGTTTTTAAATTTTTTCTATTCTTTTTATTTCATCTTAAATTAACCCATCGTTCAACTGTTGATTTTCCTTACTTAGTTCTCTTACGGTATGCCTTTGTGAGAATTTGTATGCAGGCTAATTTTAAGTCAATGATTTTATTTTCCTCTCTTCTCCTTTACCCCTCACTTGTTTTCCTCCTCTTTCTCTCTTTCTTTGCTCCATCTTACCTGTGTCTTAGTTTCGCAACCATCTTTTTCAAGTTGTCCCAGCGTTTCGTTGTTCTAGTACAAAACAAGTTTGTATGTTGGCTTTGTGGAGCTCCCTTCCTATAGTGATGTGGGGATATTGCAGATCAATGAGCCAGCAGGGTCTTAGCTCAGTTCCTGGTTTAGAGGTTACATCTGTGTCCTCCTAACTTCCCAGGAATGCAGCCTGATATGAGGCATAGGCCTTGGCAGCATTAATACTAGCTGTCTCCAGCCCCTTTCAGGAAAGCTGGGAGCTGGCTGAAACTCCAGCAATGAGGCTGGCTATGACCCAGCCCCACCACCACCAATTTATGTGGAGTGCTTTCATTCCTTGATCCCCCCATAGCAACTGGACCCATGGAGTCTTTACCATGCTGAACCTCACTCACTACTTTCTATTTCTTTTATGGTTCTGATATATGAATATGCTTTCCTTGTTTTTTGTATGACTATAAATAATAGTTTTAAAAACTGTTTTTATATCCCTCTGTGTGTTTGGAGCAGTTAGGAGAGATGGAACGCTCAGGGGCTTACAGCATGAACTTACTCTGCTAGCTTGGTTAGAAGTCTTGTACATAATAGACTCCAAATAAATATTTGCTAAATGGACCTGTGTAAACTGCAACTAATGTGAAATACTACAGTTATACTCTACTGAGCTCTTTTATCTTTTTTCTTACTTTCAGCCTTATGTGTTGCATTAAATCAAAATGAATGTCTCTGTGAAGGTAATAAGAATTCTTTGGGGAGATCTTCAGGCATCTTTGTAGGGATAAGACTACTTGATGGCATTTTCAGAAATTGATCTGGACACAGTTCTTTTCCAGCCTTGTTATTTTGTTTACATATATCCCGTAGCAAATATAGATATTAGGTATCACATTTTATGCTATTTCCTTGGAAACCTCAACTTTCTGCTATTTTCAACTGTATCAGTGGCAATTCTTGCACCCTGATGCTAGGCAAGGTAGAACTCTCTTTAGACTACATGGACTGACTCTTATTTGCACTGAAGCTTTCATTCTTCAGTCCATTAGCAGGTTGATGTCTCAATGTCAAAAGGTGCACAAAACTTCAAGCTTGAATTTGACCTTAAGAATGCAAAATCAAAGGTTTTTCAAATTTTAGGAATAAGTCCTGCCTTTTACATTATAATAGTGAATTAAAAATATTACCAGCACATGTCTACTGGCCACTGAAACTAAAAATAAGTATGTGTCAAATAAGACTTCCAAATATTTTTCAAATATTTGAAACACCAAGAGCCTTTGGTTTCTAAATACCATATCCTACTAAAAGGAACGAGGGCTCCTTCAAGAAATGGCTGACTTCAAAATTGAGAAGGAAGGATATAAGGTGAGAGCATCTTGTTCCAGAAAGTATGGAAGTGCTTAAAAAAAGATTGGGACATAGCAAAATGACACAGGAGCCTGACTGAAGGGGCTCCCACTGGCAATATATGGGACCAAATAAAAAACGAGAATAACAGAGTATAACTCATTGAATAAAATAAGAATCAATGAAACAATAGTGATTTAAATAAGTAAATGAATTAGTAAATAAATAATTGCATAAATAGGTAAACAAGGAATAAGGGAATAAATAATTTTTTGGCAGAATGCTGAATCATAAATGTAGTAGAAATGATAGAGATAGAAAATCACAAGTTTGCAACCATGATAGTAATGCAAGAAATACCAAGCAAGAAACATCAATGGATACTAAAACCAGTGGGTAAAGGATTAATGAGAAATAGGTTATTTAAAGAGTATCAAAATATTATCCCATAAATTAATTGATTACTAATGTAATGTAGAGTAACTTTATGTCAGAGAAATCTATTAGACACTCCCTTAACCAAGAGATGAAATTTAAAATAATCAGTAGTGGAATAAACCAATGTCATCCTTGACATGGTACACTGAGAAGGACACATCATTTCCTTGCTATTATTGCTGAAGATGGATAACCTGAATCATGAGGAAAAATTAAACTCAGGCTGAGTTTCATTCTGCAAAGTAATTTCCCGTAGTCTGAAAAATGTTAAGATGAAGAAACACAAGCAAAAGTTGAAGAATGATTCCAGACTAAATGAGAGAAGAGAGACATGACAATCAAATGCAATGTGTGATCCTAGACTGGATCCTAGACCTAGCGGGGAAATAGCCATAAAAAGATTTTCAGGACAATTAGAAAATTTAAACACAGATTGTGAATTATAAGATAGTATTGTGTCAATTTTAATTTCCTAATTTTGATAATTGTTCTCTATTTATATGAGAGAATGTTCTTGTTCTGAGGAAATACACAGAAGTATTTAGGGATAAAGGGGCAAGATGTCTGAAATTTACTCTCACTCGGTTTAGTAAAAATGTATATGTGTGTGTGACATCTATACATATATATGTGTGTGTGTGTGAATAGTTGGATGCATGAATAGACAGATAGATAATGAGTGTTAAAGTAAATGCAGCAAAATGCTAACAACTTATGGATCTGGGAAAGGTTATAAGGGTGCCCTTTGTACTACTTTTGCAAATTTTCTTATGTTTGAAATTGTATCAAAACAAAAAGTTACCCCCAAAATATGGTATTAGGATGCTAAATATTTATTCCAAAAGTACTGCAAATAAGTTATTACTTTTGCTCAAATCATTTTTTGAAACACTTTAAAAAAATTATCTTTAAGGATACTTTGCCACTTTAAATACACACACACACACACACACACACACACACACACACACAAATGCTACTCTACATATCATATTGGAATGTTTATTAGATATTTTAAACTTTATATATCCCAAGCATGTTATTTTTGCCCATTTAGTCCTGTCTTTTCCTTTGATCTCATTCCAAACCATTCTTATTTTAGTTAAATGGCATAATTCTCTGTGTTACAGAGTTCAAACACATGGGAGTTATTCCCAAGACCTCTTGCCTCTTTTCTCCATCTCCAGCTCATTTGTATGTACTGTTAGTTCTATCTTCAAAACACTCTTCTCTAACTCCACGACTCCTTCCCTACTCCAGACCCAGTATTGCAGCTCACTTGCCCTGCAGTACCACCCTCTCACCTGATCTCCTTCTATCTCCTCTTGCCTCTGTGTTCTCCAATCACTCTGGCCTTCCTTTTGCCCCTTACACAGGCCGGCTGATTAGCTCTCACCTGAGGACCTTTGTGCTTGCTATCTGAAATACTCATTCTCCAGGCACTCACATGGCTGTCTTTTTTTATCATCGAGGTCTTAGCTCAAATGTCATCTCCTCTGAGAGGCCTTTCCTGACCACCATATATAAGGAAGCCATATTCTGCCAATATTTCATCCTATTGAACTTTCTTCTTAGCACTTATCACACACTCAACTTACAATAACATAGCTATTTTTATTCCTCCATTAAAAGAGCCATAGAGGAAGGAATTGCCTGTTCAATCTTTTATCAGCAGAACATAGTGTCTGAGAAATTGTAGACGTTCATAAATATTTAGCAAATGAGTAAGAAATGAACAAAAGCTACTCAAGAAATATAGCCTTGTAATGTTGTTTCTACTTGACAATAATAGCTCACTATTCATTGCTTGAGTCAGTAACTTGGGACTATGTTGATGTTGGCTGAAAAGTAAAGGAGCTGGGGAGAGGAGAGCGAGGAAAACCTGCAAGGCTGGACAAGCCATCGTGGGGCCAGAGATCTAGAATTATACTGCCAGTTTGCTCAAAATGCCATTAATTGGTAGGAGATTGCAACGGGAAGAATGTCATAAATGTAAATGGACACCTGGGAGTCCAGCCCTGCTAGCATATGGTATGACCTTCAAACTCAAATGCATTCAGGTGTACCACAAAGCATCAGTCAGAGTATATACAATTCTCATATTTTAAAACATCACCTTTATATAAAAGAGAAATTTGACACTACAGTAAATTAATGGGAAAAAGTCATTCCATATGGAAAAATAAATGGAGAATTATACATTCTGAACAAAAGAGATAACTGGGATAAATCACCATAGCATTTGGAAAGACCTAGGAGTTAAATCTATATATACCATGAACCTACTGTATCTTATATATCATGAACCTACTATAAAATTCCATGCTTCCAGCTTACTAAACTGCAAGTGTTTTCCAAGGAGCTTGAGCTAGTAAATCAAAAGGGAAGCATGCTAATGCCTGTCCCGGTAATGCTCACACAGGAAGCCAGCCAAAGCCTGGAACTTGTTTCCCAAAGTCAGTACATCTATATAAACAGACAATTTTCCTAAAGAAAACTGAGGCTATCTAACAAATCACACCAAGAAGAGCACTACCAAAAGCCAAAGATTTTCAAAGTAGACAGAGAGTGAAAAGCTGTCTTTCCTTTCTGCAACTGCATGAGCACGCGGTGAAATGAATATGCTGATAGACAAAAGCAAGGAAAACCAGGTCAAGAAGATCAGCCTGGTTGGGAAGCTGTCTTGATAAAATATTATATCAGTTAGGCATCAAACTGGAAGTTCCTCAGAGCTGTGGTTATGTGCAGCTTTCTATTTGTCACTGGGATCTCTACCTGACAAAGTTGTCACATTCAACGTCTTAAGCCATTCCATCAGTGTCATCTATGATTGGTGGTTAACATCATATGACAAGAAGGGTCCATGAAAGAGTAGTCGAGAGCCCAGACCCTTTATCTGCCTAATATTTTAGCTGGGTCCAGTTTCAGTTTCAGGGGTCTGAACGTAGCAGAATATTATTTTCTTATCCTTCCTAGTGTACTATTTATTTAACAAAGACTCCAATTTTAATTGGCTATTGAGACTACCATCTTGGTATTTTGGTGTATAAATAAACACTTTAAATGCAGTTTTAACAATCTGACAATTACAAAAGTCTAACACATATACGTAACCACTAATGTAGGAACGTGGATTAAATAATAATATGTGCTTAATGATGTATCTACAAATTTATTGATCACTGCATTGTTGATAAAAGTAAAATGTGGAAAGTAACTAAATGACGAATGATAGAGAATTGGTGAAATGAGCTATGGTTCCTCCATGCAATATGGTACTCAATACTATTACTTGGTTAGAAAAATAACAGTTCACTTATTGATTTATTCCCACAATATTTACTGAGTGTCTACCACACATCAGCTTCTGCTCTGGTAATGGAATACAGTAATGAACGAGACAGAAAAATCCCTGATCTCATAGTATTTTCATTCTAGAGAGATTTAATGAGTTGGAAAAAACTTCACATTATATGAATAACTGAAAATAGCAGATTATAAAATTGTATACACAAAATATCTCAATTGTGGGAAATAAAGTTATTTATTTACTAAGTGAATACTACTGTTTAAATAGAAAGACATTTGTGGAGAGATTGGGTGTTGCCTGAGAAAAGTCAATAGCTACCCCAACCGATTCCCACAATTTATTACCTCAGTACTGCTGAGACAGAAGCAAGTTACACTAATGCAGGAAAGTGGATCACTCTGATATAAATTCATATAAACCAAACTTTAAAATGTAGATACACAATAACAGAATGCCAAGATATTGATTTACAAAGAGAACTAATTTAGTAGCATAATCTCTCCCTATAGGCAATTCCAAAAAGGAAATCAGTTGGTTTGGTTCTTTTTAAAGTTTGCATATTGAGCAAATGATCAAAGCAAAGGGAGTTAGATAAGAGTTGGTTTCTGGAATGCTCACTTTTCTCTGCTTCCACTTCTGATGGGCCTCCTAAATTTACAAATTGTTTCTTTAGATGAGTTTATTCACTCAGTAGAGTTAAGTAACTTGATTGAATATGGGTCTTTTGGTATGTACAATTTCTCTCCTTATCCATTAGTGCATCTTTATTTCTAGGTTTTGAAGTTCACAGGGCAACAGTGATATCTTAGTGTCGGCCAAAGTATGGTGTGTGTGTGTATGTGTGTGTGTGTACTGGATAAATCACCCCCAAAAAATAAATCTGGAAGGGAACGCACTAAAATATTAATAATGATTATCTAAGGTTGATAGGAAAAGGGACTGAGGGCGTATTTCTTTTTCCCAATTATTATGAAAAATATGTATTATGTTTATAATCAGAAAAACAATTAAAGAAGATGGGTGACAGACCAATACTCCCACGAAAAAAATGGGAAAAATGAGCTTAAATCATCCATCTGGCTAAAGTCATCATAGTGCTGCTAAAACAATGAAGACTGGAGAAGAAAGGTTTGCAAGGGAAAAGAACCATAGAGAGGTGAGCCGACCCTTCCTCCAGACTCTTTCTTTATGTAGTTTGTCAATACTGAGTGTAGAATAAGCGACTAAAAATCTGGGCTTTGCTTGAGTAGAGGCCTACTGGTGGGGGACAGAAAAACTAGAATGTTTGGTGGTCTTCTGAGGCTGGAGAGATAAAAGTGAATAACTGATGAGCTACAAAATCCAGCCAGTTTTTCTCTGGAGGTATTGCCAAATTCTAAAGTCATCCAGTGTGGGAAGTTCAGACACTAACAGAAAGCCTCTGAAAATCAAAGCAGCCTTTGCAGCATAGTTTCAAAACTATGAAAGCCATCAGTTGCAAAGCTCATGAAATAGTTCAAAAAGTTTTGCAAACAAAAAATAAGACAGAGACAAAGAAAATAACAGCTAGGCACATCATATTAAAACTGCTGAAAATAAAGGATAAAAATCTTCAAATAAGATCTGTATTAGTTTGCTAGGGCTGCTTTAAAAAAACCATGACAAATTACTGTGGCTTCAACAATAGAAGTTTATTGTCTTACAGTCAGAGGATAGAAGACAAGATCAAGGTGTCAGCAGGATTGTTTCCTTCTGAGGGCTGTGAGGGAAAAATATGTTCCATGCTTCTCTCCAAGCTTCCAGAAGTTTTCTGGCAATCTCTGGCATTCCTTGGTTTTGGCTGCATTACTGATATCTGCCTTTATCTTCATGTGGCATTCTCCCTGTGTCCAAATTCCCTCTTTCTATACAAACATTAGTCATATTGGATTAGGCGCCAATCTACTCCAGTATGACCTCATCTTAACTACTTCCATCTGTAATATCCCTATTTTTAGATAAGGTCACATTCTGAGGTACCAAGGGTTAGCGTTTCAACTTATTAATTTTTGGGAGATGCAATTCATCCCATAACAAGGACATTCCTCTGGAGAAAAAAAAATACTTTACTTTCAAAGGAAAAAAAAATAAATCTTACAGCTAACTTCTCAACAGGAATAATGGAACCCAGAACTCCATGGAATAACATCTTTAAGTGTTGAAAGAAAATAACCACCAGCCCAGAATCTCTTCCCAGTGAAAATATCTCTCATATAAGAAAGTGAAATAATGTTTTCACAGGAAAAAAGCTGAGGCATTTCGTTATTAGCATACCTGCGCTAAACATTTTTCTTTTTCCAAATTGTTAAAGGAAGTTTTATAGGCAGAAAAAAATTCTACATAGAAACTCAAAATGCTTGAATGAATGAAAGTCAAGAGAAAGTGTCATTATGTGACTAAATCTAAGTAAATATTGACTGTATGAAACACTAATAAAATACATTTTGAAGGTTGAAACATATAGAGAGAATTATAATGCATGTCAATATAATGCCAAAGAGAGGAAATGATTTGTAAAGGCAATAATTTCTCTCGGACTGTACCATCTAGGGTACATGTTTATATACAGTCACACATTGCTTAATGACCAGGATCCGTTCTTAGAAATCCGTCATTAGGCAATTTTGTTGATGTGCACACATCATAGCGCGTACTTACACAAACAGCCTACTACACACCTAGGCTATGTGGTACTAGTCTTACAGGACCACTGTCGTCATATATGTGGTCCGTAAATGACCGAAACATGGTTATGTGGCACCTGACTGTATATATACAAAATATATAATATAATAATCATAATCAGTCTGTATATAATATAGTAATCATAACCAGTCTATATATATATATCAGTCATATATACAGAGAGAGAGACTGTAATAAGTCTAGAGTATATGTTGAAAAAAAACTAGAAAGAAAAGGGAGAAAATTAAAAAGGTAGGTAAAATAGAGAGTGAACGGTAGATACAAAGAACAATAAGATTAAATGTAATTGGACTAATTACTCCAGGTAAATAAAAGACTAGCACTGATAGATTGTTTCAAGTGAAATTATAAGCAGTTTATAAGAGATACATCTTATTTATAACAACTCAGAAAACTTAAAAATAAAATGAAAAATATACCAAGCAAATGTTCGCCAAAAGAAAGTTACTGTGAACAGCAAAGTGTCTAAGGCTAGAGATATAGTCACAACTGTAGAACATTTGTTCTACTTTCTCTTTGAGGACAGAAGAATGGAGAAACAGATTTCTCCTCGTGTGATCACCAAACCGGTGGTGTGACTTTTATTAGTGAAAATAAAATAGGTTTGAAAGAAACAAGTATTACTTAAAATAAAGGAGGCTAGTCAGAAAGCACCAAGGAGTCAAGACACCAGGAAAATATATAACAATTTTAAATCTACGTACATCCAATAACAGCACTTCAAAACAATAAAGCTAAGATTGATCGACCTGAAAGGTGGAATAGACAAATTCAAAATCACTTTGAGAGGCTTTAATATATCTTTCTCAATAGTTGGTAGGAAAAAAGAAGCCAGAAAAAAATCGTTAAGAATATAGACTATTTGAACAACATAATAGCTGTTGAACAACAATTATTTGTTGACCTTTTTCACATATATAGAAAAACCTTGCAAACAACAATAAGAGAATATATACTCTTTTCAAGTGCACATGGAAAAATTACCATAATTGACCATATGTTGAATCATAAAGTAAATCTCAACAACTATCACAATTTGATATCACTAAAGCATGTTCTCTGAATATAGTGAAATTAAGCAAGCAATCATTAAAATAAGGACAACCAAAAAATCTCCATTTGAAAATTAAGTAATACACTTCCAAATAACCTGTGCTTTAAAAAATTATGAGAAAAATTGAAAACTACGTTAAACCAAGAATATAGACATGATAGTGTAAAATGGGATGCACTAAGGTTGTTTAAAGGGAAATATTTTGCCTTAAATAAATTTATAACTTTAAATCTAAATGTAGAAAATAAAGACTAAATAATTAATGATATCCCTTTTGAACAGGGATGTGATAATGCTAAATGAAATACTAGCAAATCTATTTGAGTGATATATAAAACCATCATATACCTTAGCCATATGGGTATAATTCCAGGAACACAAGTTTGATTTATCAGTCAAAAATCAAGCAATGTAATTTACCAGTTTAACAGAATAAAGAAAAACATATGATCATTTTAATAGATGTATGAACATATTTGATAAAATCCAAGATCCTTTCATAATAAAAAAAATCATCGCAAATTAGGAATAGGAATTACTTCTTAAACTGATGAAGATTTTTAAAAACCTACAGCTAGTATTACACTTCATGGTGATTTATTGAAACCTTTATCCATGAGACTGAGGATGATTCAGGAAACGCACACTATCATCACTTCTATTCAACTAAATTGGAGGTCCTAGCCAGCGTAAATGAGGAGAGAGAAGTATATAACACACATAAGTCCTGGGATGGAGGAAAGAAAAGAAAAACAGTATTATCTTCAGTGACTTTTGAAGATAGAAGATAAAGATATCCACAGATAGATTATTAGACTTAATATCTATATTTAACCAGGCTGCTATATGCATGGTTAACACATAAAAGTTTTGCCATTTCTTTGTAATAACAACAAATAAACAGCGAATGAAATTTTTTAAAGGTACCATTTACAAAACATCAAAAATCAAATGTCTAGAAATAATGCTAACAAGAAATGTTTAAGATTTCTACCCTGAATATTATCAGAATTAAAGAACATCTCATTAAATTGAGGCAGACACTATGCTCATGGGACTGAATGGCTTAAGATTCTAAAGATAGTATTTTTTCCCAAATTAAAAAATTCCTATATTTAATATTCATAAGTTGACACTAAGATTTGTGTGAAAATTCAAAGGGCCTGAAGAGCCTTAAAGCAATCTTGAAATAGAAGAACAAATCTTTTATCAAGATGTATTATACAGTCACGGAAATTAAGAGGATGATATTAGTTAAGGATATAAAAGTAGACCAATGGAACAAAACACACTCCAGAAACAGACCGTCTGATATATAGTTATTTGATTTATGACAAAGGTGACTCTGCGGTGCAATGAGGAAAAGCTGTCTTTTTTTCTTTTTCAATAGCTGGGCTGGATCCACTGGATATCCACAGAGAAGAAAAATTTTGATACCTATGGCACCATTTACACAATTCCATCCCTCACAGGCTGTAGTTTTTAATATGAATGACAGCTTCCAGTTAAGGAGTAACGAGCCCCTATTTATGCTCCTGTCTGAAAAATTGTTTTTTAAAAAAGGAAAAAATATATATATTTTTAATATTGTCAACACACTGGACATCACACAGTGATGGACAGCAACCCCTAAAGACAGGAAACAGATGAGGTTCAATTGTCCTAATTTGCTGTCAGGAATGTCATCAAACTGTGGTGCAAGGAGACAGAATCCAGACAGAGCTCAGCAGTTTGCCGAATAGAGGAGATGGGGCTGGCTGTACAAGGAGGCAAAAGTGTCTAGAGTCTTCAGGGCAACATACCAGAGAGAGAGCTTGATAGAGACAGAACCCTGGAGATCGCTAGAGGTCCCCACTCAGCTGAATACTGATCGGTACATGTATTTCAGGGCACTACCACGGACTAGGAAAAGAACCACTGGAAAAAATTAGAGAAAACAATTGTTGATGCTCATACAGGACCAGAAATAGTCCAGTTCCAGCCAAAGTGGAAAAATCTCATATTTCGTGGGCATCAGGTAGAGCACTTAGAAGGATTTTCCCTTAGTAGTGGGACAAAATTAGTCCCTAGGTTAAATGCGGCCCTGGTCTTCCCTAACAAAGCTTAAAATTGAGACCCAAAGGATTAAACTCTTTCTAAGTTAACTCAACAGAGATCAACAACAAGGTAAAATTCACAACTGTTTTGCCATGAAAAAAAAATTACTAGGCATGTATATAAGCAGGAAAATACATCCTATAATGAGGAGAAAAATGAATCATGCTGATTCAATAGTGACATCGGTTATAGAATTAGTAGACGAGGGTATTAAAACAGTTATTATAACTGTATTCCACATATTCAAGATCTGAGACAAAAGACTGAACATATTGCAGAGAAACCTGGAAGGTATAAAAAACACCCAAATAAAACTTTTGGAGATAAAAAGTAAAATGTCTGATATAACAAAGACATTTCCTGGGATTAATGGGAGAGTAAAAATTTCAAAAGAAAAGATTAGTAAACTTCAAGATAGATCAATTGAAACACAGAAAAAAAAGAAGACTGAAAAGAAAATGAACACAGCATGAGTAAACAAACTGTGGGAAAATTTCAAATGGCTGAATATACACATGATTGGAGTCTCTTAAGGAAAGGAGAAATAGAGGGAGACAAAAGAAAAAAGAATGGCCAAATTTTTTCCAAATTTATTGAAAACTACCAACCCAGAGATCCAATAAGCTGAACAAATCCTAAGCAAAAAAACATAAATAAAACTTCACCAAGGCACACCATAATACAGTTACTGAAGAGCAGTGATAAAGAGAAAAATATTAAAAGCAGCCAAAGAAAAAATATACAGTATGTGTACAGAGAAACAAAGATAAAAATGACAGCAGATTTTACCCATACAATGCAAGACAGATAATAATGGAAGACAGAAGACAATGGAGCAACATTTTTAAAGTACTGAAAACAAAAAACCAAACCAAACCAAAACCTTGTCAACATAGATTTCTTTACCCACAGAAAATATCTTTCAAAATTTAAGGCAAAATAAACACTTTTTCTAACTTATGAAAACTTAAAGAATTCATCAGTAAGCAGGCTTGCATATTTTGCACCACAAGAAATATAAAAGGAAGTCCTTTAGGCAAAAGGAAAAGGATGCCAGACAGAATTCTGGATTATGCAAAGGAATGAAGAGTACCAGAAATGGTAGCTGTATGGGTCAATGTAAAATTTTTTTGTCATATTATTTAAACTACTTTAAAAGGTAATTTACTATTTACAGTAAAAATTATAACATATCTTGTGTGTTTTATAACTGATGTAGAAGTAAAATTCATGACACAAATAACACAGAGGCCAGGGGGGAGAAATAGAAGTATAGTGTTCTTATACTATATGTGAAGTGCTACAATAGCATTTGAAAGTTGACTGTGACAAGCTAAAGATGTATACTATGACTCATAAAGCAACCACATAAATAACACAACAAAGAGTTATAGCTAATAAGCCAATAAAGGAGATAAAATGAATTGTAGAAATTCTCAATTAATTCAAAATTAATTCAACAGTAAGCCCAAAAAGAGAGCAAAGGACAGGATAAATAGAAAACAAATAGAAAGATGGTTTAAGTAAACCAAATCATATCAATAATTATATTTAATGTGTATGGTCTGAACACCTCAATTCAATGGTAAAGATTGACAGATTGGCTAAAAAATAAAGAATATAAGCTGCCAATAAGAAACCCACTCCTAATCACAAGTAGGTTAAAAATAGGACAGAAAACCATATACCATGCTAATACCAACAATATAACACACTAACATTAATCAAAAGAATGCTGGAGTGGTTATATAAATGGCCGTTTGTGGGAGAAGCCACAGAAAGGCTGCTTGTGGCCTGGCACAATGACCATGAGTGATCCTACAGTCTAGACAGAGGCCAGCGTGAGACAGGGGCAACAGATGAGAGCCCATCAACCACATTCTCTCCTTCCTTTCATTATCCCACCTTTGTGGCCAGAATTGCAGCAAGCAGTGATTGTGTTTCTATCATTTGTTGTCACAAACATTATATTTGGGCTATTGTTTATGAAAAGGATTCACCACCGATGAGGTAGGATGCTCAGAACAGAAGTTCAAGAGGCCATTGTCTCCATAGCTACATCTAGTCTGGAGGCACCCAATCCACACTATACAAAATAATTGCCCAAATACAACAGGCTGCCGACCTTGACCGGGTTATAACCTACGTGGAAAATTTTGCAAAAGCTCTTTCACAAACTTACCCCGGAGCAAAGAAAGATGCCATTGTCATAGATTTTGTTCTAATGAAATTACTTTATCTTGTTGATTGTCAGAATGCCTAGTTAGCAAATCAAAGGATGCATGAAAGCAAGTTTCTTAGAAGAAAGAAAGGATTTTTACTTAGAAAATACATTTCAAAACAATGACCTTTTATTTTATAGCCTAAAATAAGAATTTGAAATTATTAAAATGAAATTAGCTCTTGAAATAAAGAATTATTTTTCTCTAGATATGCCGTTGAGTGTAAAAATGCTTTCATAGGCACTATTGCATTTAATCCTCACATGGAACCCATGAGGCAGACAGAATTATTCCAATTTCGTATAAAGAAACTGGGGCTCTGAGTAGACAGGTCCATTGCTTAAACTCACGTAGCTATTAAGTGGTTGATCTAAAACTGGAACTAAAGTTTTTCAATAACAATTAAAGTATCATTAATGCTATATTGCAGCTACCTCATGACATATGCTGCTAATGAATTTAACCTGAACAATTGACTCTTAAGTGAAAATTATTTTTAAAACTATAATCTCTTTAAATTTGAAGGAAATTAATGAGAAAAATGTTGGCTTATTCAGTATTGATTTTAATGTCAGAACCAGGGTCTATATTTAACTATCAAATTGACTATTATTTTTCCAGATATGTTAATATAATTGAGTTGCTGTGGTATCATCCACTAAATTTAATCAAAAGCACTGGGGAAAACATTTTTCATTCTTGTAAAGACTGAAATCATGATCCAATGGCTCACTGTTTCAAACACATTTTCACTAGTGTTATATGTTTCCTTCTTTTTCAAAATAAAATATTATAAGGTACTTCAAATTATAATTACTTGTATCTTTAAAGGAATCATTTGACCCAGGAGTTTCATTTTAGTCCTATCAACAAATCAATTAGAATGCTTGTTGAACATTTATTATTAGATCCTGCAGAAAACACAGGAATAAAATATATCATCCTAGTTCTCAATGGGTTTACAATCTAGAGTTGGATATAACATAAGGGGAACCACTGAGTTAAATAAAAGGGTAAGGAGATAATGCAGGAAAACTAACTTTGAACAATGGAGAGTAAGAAAAGCATAAGGTAATAAAATTATTAGTATACAAACCATACAAAACAACGTATTTTTAGGTTTAAAATATAGGGCATGCTCTAAGTGCTATAAGGTTTCTGAGTTGGGAAAGGGCTAGGATACCCAGCAACACTTGATGAACTCCCCAAATTACTATTCAAATGGCCATTACTCAGGAGAGAAGGCAAATGAGGGCATTTTACCATTGGATGGAGTGATTCTTCTTATCTCTGTAGAAGTCCATAGTTATGTCAAGATTCCCTCTACTTCTCTACTTGGAATGAAAGGACTTCTACTAGGTAAATTGTTCACTTAGTGAACATAGTCTAATAGTAGAGCACAGACTGGTTTGAAGAGGTGCAAAACTAGAAGTGGAGAAATCACGTTGAGGCCACTATAGCTGTCAAGATGAAAGATGATGGTGGCTTGGACTTGGGAATTAACAGTGGAGATGGAGAGACATGGATGCATTCAAGTATATTTTGCAGGCAGAGTTCACAGGAGTGCTAATGAATTGAATATAGTGCTGAAGAGAAGACTTGGAGAGGAAAATCAACTATTATTTAGTTCTATTGTTTGTTTGATAAATGCAAGTTTCTTAGCTTCAAATAGCAAAAAGATTTTCTTTGTTTTTCTCTTCATTTTTCTCCTTCCATTTAGTTTACAAGTGAAGAAGAAAACTGTTGATTACTATTAGCAGTTAAGATCAGAGACAAAGTTTTAACTCTCTTGTAGCTAAGGAAGCTACAGAACAGAAAAGTCAGGATTTGGAATATACATAAAAGTGGATAATAACAAAGGAGAAAAGACCTAGCATGGACCAACATCCATCTTCAGATTGAAATAATGTGAAAAAATAAAATTCATAGAACCTAGAGTTAATTACAAAATAATTTTAATGTACTCATAAAATTCAATACAGAAATGTTAAAAATAATTATTTACAAAGAAACTTTTAAAAATTAATAACATTTCTGCTCAATTTTGCTGTGTACCTAAAACTACTCTAAAAAATAAAATCTACCTCAAAAAATTAATAACGTGACCCTGAATCTAAACAATCAGCTTATTCTAAGAAAAAAATATGGAGAAGAGCGCTTGGAGAGGAAAATTATTAGCCAGCTCTGTTGGTCTAGTGGTTAAGGTTTAGAGAGGAAAATTATCAAAACAATTGAACTTTTTAAAATTGTATAAACGGCAAACAGAACAGGTGATGGTACTTAAAATAGCTGTCATAAATTGAGCATTTATTATTTGGCAGGAACTATTCTAACTATTTAATTCTCTTGTAATAACAACCTGTAATTTTAAATATATTCTTCAAAAAATTAAAGAAAAAATATTTTAAATATTAGAAACTAAAAAATTCACATAAACTTAGAAAATACAGTTTTTTAAAAGTACAGAAAATAATGAGAAGGTAGTATATATTGATTCTCTTAAAAAATAAAAAGATGTTGAGATTGGGAAAATATAAAATAAAATCCAAAAATAGACTGTTTTATTCAACTGTATTGAAAAATAAAATACCACAAAGATATTGAGAAAATAGGATACAAAAAATATGCTGGAAAATGAAAACAGACTGTAAAAAGTAGTGTTGGCAATATTGATAAAAGAAAGGTAGAATTCAAGGCAATATATACCAGTAATGCAAGGATAGTTTAACATTTAAAAATAATGTTATAATTTGTAATTTATAACATTAATAAGTTAGAGGAAAAAAGTCACCATCTCAATAGATGAAGAAAAACAAATTATTCAATCCCAAGAAAAATGCATTTTAAAACTTTAATTAAACTATTAATTGAGAGGGATTCTTTACCTTAGGAAAATATACCCGTCCAAAATCTGTAACCAAAAAATACACTTACTAGTAAGACTTTAGAAGAATCTCTTTTTGATTCAGAGTAAAATGTAAATAAAGATGCTTATTATCACCTCTTCTTTTCAAGATTACCTAGACATCCTAGACTACATATAAGTAAAGAAAAAGAAATAAGCATATAAATAATATTGTTGTTTACTGATGATATGATGTATACACAGAAATACATAGAATCCAAAGACAAACTGTCAAGACTATTAAGAGAGTTCAAAAGTTTTACAGGATACAATATCCATGTAGAGAGATCAAGAGTTTAACGATGCAAGATCCAGCAAGAAGTTTTTCAAGAAATTTATATAATTTCATTGAAGGACAAAAGATCTAAATAAAATAGAGACCAATCATGGAGAACACAAATATTTCCAGTTGATCTATAAACCCACTACAATTCAAATAAAAATTCCAGCAAGACTACTCATAGAATTGGACAAACTGATCCTAAAATTTATAAAAAGAAGTCAAAGGAGCAAGAATACATGTTGTAGATAAAAAACTAGAGAAGGGAATTTGCCCTTGTCACACTCAAAGACTAACTGTAAAGCTACAATCATTAAAGCAATGAGTTATTGGGACAGAAACCGAAAAACAAAAGACTGAGGAGAGAAACAGACTATATGTATATGGCATACGACAGACATGGCATTACAAATCTGTTGCAAAAGAATAGACTATTCAATAAAATGATGCCAAGACAATTTGTGTTCCATAAGGGAAAATGATAAAAATAGAAGCCTACCTTATACTATGCACAAAAATAACATATTCCAGATGGGTTAAAGACCAAAATGTGAAAACCAAAACTGTGTAGGTTTCTCAAGAAAATATGGGAGAATATTTTTAGGATATCAAGATAGAGAAGGACTTTTTGAATAAGACACAAAGATGCAGAATCTTAAAGGAAATTGTAAATTGAACACACTAAACTTAAAAACTTTCATACATTAAAAGACATTCTAAAGAAATTAAAAACAAACCTTATCAATCTGAGTAACATTTGGGAAAAATCTGGGTAACATTTCAATTTAAATTTAAAAAATCAAATTAATGAGAAAAATTCAAACCACGGTAGAAAAAAAAAACCACAGAGTTTGGTCAGGTATTTGACTGAAGAGGATTCGAAATAGACAGTCAACCTATTAAGAGATGCACAACCGAAGGAATAATAAGAGAATGCAAAACAAAGCAACACTGGGAAACCATTTCACATAGCAGTAAAGAAATTTAAATCTCTTTAAAATAAGTTTTGGCAAAAATTTGGATTAGCAAGAATTCTTACACTCGCTGTAAATTATACAACCACTCTGGAGAAAAATTTGGCGATAGCTAGTAAAGTTTAATATGCACAGATGTATGACTCAACAATTCCTTTTCTAGGTATGTCTTGCTGGGAAGCTCTTACTCATGTTCCCAAGGAACCAGGAGCTAGAATATTCATTCTAACACTGGTTGGAATTGAAAAATAAAAAAGTTGGAATTACCTACTAGTTCATTTGTAGTAGAATAGATGATCTGAGGTTTAGTCATACATTTGTATACTAGACAGTAGTTAAAACGAGTGAGCTAGATATATTACCATCAGCATAGGTAGTTCTAAAATATATAATGTTGAGAAAAAACAATTGCCACACTAGTGAATTTCAAAACACAATGCTGAGTAAAAAAGCATACTGCAAATATATAGACGTAGAAAAATTTTAATAAAAATTTACAACACTGAAACAAAGATTGCTTATATATCTAGAATAAGTATAGATGCTTGGACATAAATTATACCCTGAAATTTTAGAATAGTGATTACTTCTGAAGAGAGATGGAAGGTGAATGTATTGAGGTGTGAGAATGTACTCGCAATTATAATTTTTTTTGTTAAAAAAGGGAAGTGAGAAAAAGAAGAATATGAGCAAAGTGAAGGAAATGTGGAAAAAGCTCACATCTCAAATCTGGGTACATGAGTGTATATTTTCTATTATTTTTGTTATTTGGTTAATGTTTGACAATTTTTATATTTTTAATTACATTTACACCTGAGACAAACATAAAATATAAACATACATAAGAAGTCTATTTTAATTTTGATACAAAAGATGGAAAAACATACAGAATGATACTGACTCACTTGACTAAAGAAAAATTAAATGAAATGTTTGTATGGCTAAAAAACAAAAAAGAAATTTAAATGTAAATGATTTTCACGGGAATACAATACCAACATACAGGACAAAGTGTTAAAATTTGTAATATATCAAAAGAATTGTGAGTCAATTAGAAAAAGATATATGGACTATCTTTTTAAAAAACGGGTCAAAGACAGGAAGTTGTGGCCAACAAAATTAGAAAATAAAAACATCGTGGTAAATCAAATTAGCAAAACCATTACACCTGCGACTCAATAGTAACCAGAAATATACAAATTGTAACAATCATTATGAAGCATTTTTCACTTTAAAATTGGAAAATTTCAAGCAAAAACAAGAGTTAACAACGCCATGCATGAAAAGTTAATAATGAAGAGAGTGTGGGAAAGGGCACGTGATTCACTACTGGTGGGAAGAATAAATTGGTAAAGGCTTCTGAATTGTGATTTGGAAGTACTTATCAACAGCCATTAAAATATGTGTACCCAGGGCTGGCCCAGTGGTGTAGTGGTTAAGTTCTCGCACTCCGATTTGGTGGCTGGGGGTTCACAGTTTCAGATCCCTGGCGCGCACTGATGTACTGCTTGCCAAGCCACGCTGTGGTGGCATCCGATATAAAGTAGAGGAAGATGGGCATGGATGTTAGCCCAGGGCCAATCTTCCTCAGCAAAAAGAGGAGGATTGGCAACAGATGTTAGCTCAGGGCTAATCTTCCTTACACACAAAAAAATACGTGTACCCTCTGACTCTGCAAATCCATACTTATACACTTATTCCAAGTAATAAGGAGGGATGTTCACTAATTATTCATTATAAGGATATTAACTTCAGCAAACTAATTTAAACATGAATAAATTTTTAAAAACGTAAATGGTCAACAATAGGGAAAATGGTTAAATGAATGTGGGTAACTACTCAATGGATTACTTTGAAGTAATTAAAAATGATGTTGTAGAAAAAATATCAGATTATGATACCTGGATGGAGAAAAAAGCAAGTTGTAAAATCCTAAAACAGTATGTCAAATATAGTTCCATTTTATATGTGTATAGTTTTATGATGTATAATTCATTGTACATATTTAATATGTGTCTCATATATGACTTATGTGTGGGTATGTGTGTGCATAATGTTGAAAAAGCAGAACTGTATAGTGTACAAGCAAGATACCACTTTAATCTCCTCTGGTTTGCCCCTTCCAACTGGCTTTTACTTGGATCTAGTTCTTTCCTATATCTTGGATGGAATTTAGGTCAGACCAGATTTAGTTTATGCTCACTTTAGACAAATATTTCTTCAGTCACTTTTGTTATAATTTAATTTCAATAATTAAAACATCCAGTCATGTGTAATAAACAAACTTCATTTTAGATTAATGTTTCTACCCACCTCCGGCTTGGAA
Organism: Diceros bicornis minor; assembly: GCF_020826845.1. Taxonomy (NCBI): domain Eukaryota; kingdom Metazoa; phylum Chordata; class Mammalia; order Perissodactyla; family Rhinocerotidae; genus Diceros; species Diceros bicornis. Next base: position 33,544,460 of record NC_080740.1, read on the forward strand.
ACAGTGCTGTTAACAGAGGACATGAATGACTTCTCTTTACTCTGAAAGCTCTTCTACCTGCTAGCCCTGACTTCTGATCTTCCCAGGGTAGGAGCAGAAGGAAGTTGGTGAAGTGTGGAGAAGAGGCGAGGGGCAGAAATGACTTCCATTATCGAGCTCTATCATCATGTGGCATTGCCGCTCTCTGGGCCTGGCACATGTCTTAAATATGTTTGCTGGAGATTCCCAAAGAGCAGTTACATTGACGTGAGCTATGTCTCTTCTAGCTGGCTACTTACTGCTCCCCTCAGCTATTGATTTCCCGCAGTCCACCATTCTGTTTGCTACCAATGTCTCTCACTCCTGGACAGCCCATACCTTGACCATGTAAAACACTCATGTGTTCTTTTTGGCCTAAAACATTTCAAAAAGGGCTGAGTATTTCAAATGAGACACTTCTCCTCACTATAACACCACAGCACACGGACTAGGTTTCTGTGCATGGGATCTTGCTTGGTAATAGGTGAATTAGCCTCTCTCTCCTGAGAAGGCAAACACAGAGCACAGAGCACAACCCTCTCCAAAGGAATTCTCTCCCTTGGACTCTTCAAAATGAATGCTTTTATGCAATGCAAACTTAATAATGATTGGTGGGTAATGGTAATCAAACATTTTCTTTAGCTAGTTCTCAAGAAGTTCTGTACAGGTAACCTAGCAGTTCACTTGAGCAAGTGGGTACTTGGTGTCATTGTACATCCTTCTGGAGCCTTGCTGAATCTGAGATAGAAACAGAATCATTTCCACGTTTATACGGATTTAACATAGACACATATTTAAGTGTACGTAAATATTGGAATATTTAGTTAACAAATGTTATCACTAGGAAGTAGAATTATAATGACTGTTGTTTTCTTTTCTTGTGTCTTTATTTACCTATATTTTCTCCTTTTTCCACAATATACATATATTACTTAGATATTTTTTAATTCTCTTGTTAAGTTTAAAATACAGGTTATTTCCTGGTGTTGGGAAAAACATCCCTAAAGACTGAGTACAAATTTATGCTCAGAGAGATCTGTGTTCACGGAACAAGGGTGGAGAAAGTGAGTAATATAAACACATCTCCTGGCTTGCCCACTCAAGCTACTGAGTATCTTCAGACTAGTTGAAACTATGTATATGTCAAATGTTCACAGCTCTTCCTTTGCCTCTGAAACTCAGTTAGGCAATGAGATAGATAGTTAATAAGGAAGTACATACAAAACCCCACCTGGATTTCAAGACAGTATAATTTTATTTCCTTTCTATTTTCTGCTCAATGGTTTTGGCTGGTAGCCATGCTATAAAATCTTTCTTAAATCTGTTTGGCTGTCATATTTTAAGAGCTAGTTTTATGCACACTAAAGAATGATATTCCTAAGGTGTCTTCATCATAATCAAGAGTTTTTCTCATCAGCAATAAGCTCAGGTATGAAATATATAAATCACAACTCTAAATTAATAAATGACTTACAAATTATTTCATCCATCCGTTTATCCATCCATTCATCCATCCATCCAACTATCCATTTATTTCTCTAATATTTAGAGTGCCCAGGCCCTGTGCTAGATATAAAGTGCAACACATATTTATATAAAACCTGATCTCTTTTGTCAAGGAGATTATTCCTTGTAGAAAAGATAAAACCTAGAATAGAAGGAATACACATAGAAATACTTTATCAATGTAAGATTATGTTAACAGCACAATGATACATGGGGTTGCAGTCAAAGGTTTAGAAGAATAAAAGTGACAAAATCTTTTCAACATAGAATCACTTTTTTCATGTTTATTTTTAAAGATCACGTATCATTATGGCTTTATCACTAACTTCCTAGCTAGTGTGGGCAACCCATTTCACCACTCAATGCTTCTGTTTTTCTTTTTAAGTATAATATCAAAATTCAAAGGAAATCTTACCAGTATATGTTATAAGCTGAATAGTATTCCCCAAAATTCGTATGTTGAAGTCTTAACCCCCAGTACATCAGAATGTGACTGTATTTGAAGATAGGGCCTTTAAAGAGGTAACTAAGGTTAAAAGAGGTCATATAGGTGGGCTCTAATCCAATCTGACGGGTGTCCTTATAAGAAGAGGAAATTCGGACACACACAGAGACATCAGGGATGCCCTTGAACACATAAAAGTCCATGTGAGGTCACAGTGAGAAGGCAGCCATCTGCAAGTCAAGGAGAAACACTTCAGGAGAAACCAGACCTTGCTGACACCTTGATCTTGGACTTCTAGCCTCTGGAACTGCCCCATAGTCTGTGGTATTTTGTTATGGCACCCGTAGTAAACTAATATAGTATGTGACCATAAAGAGTAAAGTTCATACTAAAATTACCATAAAAATGAGTTTGTGATCAATATAGAAGAAATATTGTTGTAATGATTCTAGATCTTCTTTCCACACAAAGAATTAAGTTGACAGTGGGTTGCCTATGTTGTAATGAACAACCTAAAGACAAGAGTATGACAAAAGACAATGAAAGAGTATCTCAACTCTGCTAGAATTTTCCAGATGTCATTCTTACTGCACTTTTGGCCATTCTGATTTTTTTTTTCCATGAATGGCACAAGGGATACATGTGCTTGATGATTTGCATTTTTGTGAAAAATAATAGCTTTTTCAGTTACTTTACTTCTTGAGTTTGAAGATTAAACTTTTAATTTTCAGATTTGTTGGCCTTATAGCACCAAGAGACAGAGAATGATAACATAGATGGCCTCAGAAATATAAAATTCACTTAATTTAAGACAACAAACAAGATGAAAAGGCTTGTGAAATCAGATCTGACTTTGGGAATAATAAATTAACTGTACCTGTTTGACTTCATTTAAAAAATTGGAAAACATTCTCTAAGTAAACCTGAGGCCTGTTTTAGATGTTAAAGAACAGGCATTTCTAAATGAAACAATATTCTAAATACATTCAACGAAATACAACCAACTATTTTGGCATTAATGGATTTTCTACAGAAGAAAGCAAGCAATGGATTTCCATTTTCCACTGGGAATAAGGCTTGGTTTGGCTTCCATGGTTCCATAAGAAGCCCCAAGTTATCTTGCACAATGGGTCTTTGTCGTATTACAGTAGTACTTAGAAATATGGAATGATGATCTCGTCTACTGATATCAACTGTTATTCAGCAATCATTATTCAAAGTAAAAAAGCTAGTTTTGTAAATGCCTTAGCAAAGCATTCTGAGAAGGAGTTCAACTTTCTTTGTGTCATTGTGTTTTTTGCTCAAATAATTATATTTAATTATTATGTTATGCCTGTCAGTAAGCTGAAATGTGGAAGGATAACATTAACAAGACTATTACACAAACCTTTTTGGGTATGTCAACCATACTGTCCCTCAATTGTTATATTAATTATTACTTTCTTAAGAAAAACTAACCTCCAGCAAGTCAGAAACCTCTATTTCCCCTCAACCCAAAAACTGTTTCCAAAACATCTGTATTTTCTTTGATAAACCGCCTACAAGAATACAACAATTTCATAATGATGATAAACCACTGTCAATTTACTACATCAACATACATCAAATGAATTGATTAAATCTACATGCTCATTTTGTATAATAGAAATACAATCACTGCAATAAAACACTGTCATGGGATTAATGTCTTCTTACTCTGAAAATATAAGTCTTGCCTTTGGCTTGGTATTTTATGAAGCAGCAGGAGACCATTATCCAGTGACAACACTTTATTTCATTGACATCTCAAATATATTCTTAATATCCTTTATATTTATGTTCAGTTTAGAATGAGAGGATTAGAATAGGTGTTATTATAGTGGAAAGGCATTCATTATTACATTCTGAATAGCACTACCTAATGTGACATGTCTCAGCCATAAGAATCTCTTGGGAAGCACTGCATCTTTTACTCTTATGTATTCACAGCAAAGCCGACTGTATCTCATGCCATGAATTTTTCCTGTTTTAATCATCAATATCGACCCCGTTTTGCTGCTATATGGTACCCACTTTAATTTACATACTATGGCAACCTGATCACTAAAATGTTAATGAAATATTAAAATGAAAAAGTTTTCTAACTTTAGGCCAAAATAATAATCATAAATTCAAACTCTTACTCTGCTTTAAAATAGATTCCTTCCTTTCATTTGAAATCACTGCCCTCAGCACTTTTCCACACCCTGAATTCTAAGGATTTCCCTATGCATGTAAAACACAGAATTGCCATAATTATCCTTCTAACTCAAACTAAGAGAAACACAACTTCATCTGAAATATCTAGGCAACTGAGGCCATTTTTTGGCTTGGATTATCCAGAAAATGACTTCAGCTCTCTACCACATCTTGTGTGTGTATATATAGAAGCAGATACAGAGTAAATTATACAAAATAAGATTCAGAGTGTTAAATGTGAAGTGGAAGATAAAATAAGAAACTATAAAAATTCATCTGTGGGCATTGATGTTTAAAGTCTGTATGCACAGCAAAGGGAGTTAACAGGATTGCAAGATGTTTCAAGATAATATTATAAGGCAACATTTTGAGTTTATTGAGCTTTTAAGGTGCCAGAGTTGCCTTGTTTGTGCTAGCCCACTGCTGTGATTACAATTCAGCTAGCTAATGAAATGCTCAGCAGGGTTTTGTCTATGCATTGTTATAGAAGAAGTAGACGTATTTTGATTAAGAGCAGATGGAGACATTGATTTTTTTTTTTTTGGCTCTTTCTTTGTTGTTTAAGAATAAGGCAGTAAAAAGCCATGGATTGTATCCTTGGTTGAGACTTAAAGTGTCAATGAGTCTATGGTTAGGTCTACAAGACCATGATAGAACTAGAAATTTTTTTAAAAAGTTGTTGGCTGGCTCCAATAGACCGTGGTCAGTCTATATAGTTTTCTCGATGCCTTTTCCCCTAAAATATTCAAGAAGAACTCAGGAGTCACAGCAAATAATGTCTTTAAGCCCTGAGGTATTAATTTCACAGGTTTTTTTTTCTTTTTTGCCTACCTGCTCCTCTCAAAATATACTCAGATATAACCTGTAATAGAGGTAGGAAAATATTTTCTTGTAGCCATATACTCTAGATATTTTTCTCCATGTAGACCTAACTAAATTATAGCATAAACATATAGAAAATAGTGCATATCATAAGGCTATAACTCGATGAATTATCACTAAGAGAATGTATTCTATTAAACAACACCCATATCAAGAATTAAAACATTACTGGGGCCGGCCTGGCGGCATAGTGGTTAAGTTCGCACACTCTGCTTTGGCAACCTGGTGTTCATAGGTTCGGATGCCAGGCACAGACCTTTGCATTGCTTATTAAGCCATGTTGTGGCAGGTGTCCCACATAAAATAGAGGAAGATGGGTACAGATGTTAGCTCAGGGCCAATCTTCCTCAGCAAAAAGAGGAGGATTGGCAACAGATGTTAGCTCAGGGCTGATCTTCCTCACTGAAAAAAAAAAAAAGAAAGAAAGAAAAGAAAGAAAACATTACCAAAATAACGGAAGGCCCCTCATACCCCCTTTCCAGTCACTAGTCCTTTCCTAAATATAACCTTTATGCTACATTATAACACTATATATTAGTAGTGATTCTTTTTGAAACTTTATATAAATGGCATTATAAAGTACGTAATCTTTTGTGTCTTGATTCTTCAGCTCAACATTATTTTCCATGTAGTCTGTTCATTTTCATTATATAACATTTTATAACTATACCACAGCATATTTGTCTGATCTACTGTCAGTTCATATTCTGAATTTTTCCAGTTGTCCACTAGTTTTTACTTAATAGTATCTGTTTTGTAATGGTTGTTCATTAAACGCATCATTTTCAAAATATAGTTGCTGTGTCAGTATCTGTTAAGGCACTACTGAATACAACTTACTTTCTGTATACAGTCAAGCACTCTATCCCAAAATCCAATACTTTTTTGTAAAGAATTCACTTAAATTCATACCCACATGCATTAGGCATGTATTATACACATATTCAACTCAACATAATATTTAAAATGTATATTTTTTTCAGCTTAGAGGAAAAATATATAATCCTAATTTTTCTTCCCTAAATCAGTTCAATTAGCAGTATTAATACTAGCCCCTTTTCATATATTACTTTGCACATCCATCCTTGAAATGGCTATTCATTATTTCTATATTCTTTTATTGTTGTTGTTGTTTTGTTTTTTTAATTTTTTATTTATTTTTTGTTTGTTTATTGTGGTAACATTGGTTTATGACATTGTATAAATTTCAGGTGTACATCATTATACTTCTATTTCTGCATAGATTTCATCATGTTCACCACCCAAATACTAATTACAACCCATCACCACACACATGTGCCGAATTATCCCTTTCGCCCTCCTCCATCCCCCCTTTCCCTCTGGTAACCACCAATCCAATCTCTGTCTCTATGTGTTTATTTATTGTTGTTATTATCTACTACTTAATGAAGGAGATCATACGGTATTTGACCTTCTCCCTCTGACTTATTTCACTTTGCATAATACCCTCAATGTCCATCCATGTTGTCACAAATGGCTGGATTTCATCATTTCTTATGGCTGAGTAGTATTCCATTGTGTATATATACCACATCTTTTTTTTTTTTTTAATTTTTTTTTATTGCAGTAACATTGGTTTACAACATTGTAAAAATTTAAGGTGTACATCACTACACCTCCACTTCTGCACAGATTACATCATGTTCACCACCAAAACACCAACTACAACCCATCACCTCACACATGTACTGAACCATCCCCTTCACTGCCCACCCCCCCACCGGCAACCACCAATCCAATCTCTGTCCCTATGTGTTTGTTTATTGTTGTTATTATCTACTACTTAATGAAGGAAATCATACGGTATTTGACCTTCTCCCTCTGACTTATTTCACTTTGCATTATGCCCTCAATGTCCATCCATGTTGTCACAAATGACTGGATTTCATCGTTTCTTATGGCTGAGTAGTACTCCATTGTGTATATATACCACATCTTCTTTATCCATTCGTCCCTTGATGGGCACTTAGGTTGCTTCCAAGTCTTGGCTATTGTGAATAACGCTGCAATGAACACAGGGGTGCATGTATCTTTACGCATTGGTGTTTTCAAGTTCTTTGGATAAATACCCGGCAGTGGAATAGCTGGATCATGTGGCAGTTCTATCCTTGATTTTTTGAGGAATCTCCATACTGTTTTCCATACCATACATCTGATAAGGGCTTAATCTCCAAAATATATAAAAAACTCAGGCATCTCAACAACAAAAAACTACCAACCCAATTACAAAATGGGCAAAAGACCTGAACAGACATTTCTCCAAAGAAGATATACAGATGGCCAACAGACACATGAAAAGATGTTCAAAATCATTAACTATCAGGGAAATGCAAATCAAAACTACAATGAAATATCACCTCACGCCCATCAGAATGGCTATAATTAACAAGACAGGAAATGTGTTGGAGAGGATGTGCAGAGAAGGGAACTCTCATACACTGCTGATGGGAGTGCAAACTGGTGCAGCCACTATTTGTGTATTCTTTTCCTTTTAATTCTCAGTGACATTTACAGCATGTTTTACATCCTATAGAAATAAAAATTGAAAGTTAAAGTTATGTAAGAGCAGTCTACTTCAGTGTTCCTTAAATAACGCAATGCAAGGAAAAGAAAACCTCTGTATTCTCCATTAAAGAAATCATCTCCAGAGATAAAGAAACAAACTACCATTTCCTTGTATTATACTCAGCTCTTAGTGGAATAGTCTAACAGTGTATTTTTGTCATCCTATATTTATATCCAAATGCAAGACTTTGAGCAACTCACCCTACTAGTGTGAAGAAAAATTTAGAGATATTTCCACTCCAAAGAAGTCAGATAGGTAATGAAAATGATGAACAGTTAGGAAGTTCATATTAAGCTATTGACCACATCTAAGTAGAAGATTTGAATTTTGTTTTGTTCATTTGTTTTTTAAGAGAATGCATAGAAAGAGATTCTTTCAGATTCCCATTTTTCCCTAACGTCTATAATACTTTTATTGCAATGGGAATTGTTTCTGATTCATTTCCTTTGGTATTGGTGGGGACCCTGCTTGAACTGGTTCTCTGGAGTATGGTACAAGATGAAAAAAAAAAATGGCAGAGAGCTTTAAAAGAAGTTCCTGTTCTATACCATAAAAAAGAGATGTGGAGAGTGAGGGTAAAGAAAGTCAACTTTTCCTGTCATCGACTAAAAAAAGTGTCTGTTGAAATAAAACAATCTGTTTCCTACTTGTATTTTTAAAATAAAAATAAATAGCAGCCTATTTGATAACAGCGTATACACTAACAAGTGTCTTTTCTCCAGCACTGAAGACTGGTCAGTAGTGGCAACTGAATGAACAGCTTATTTTGAACCCAAATACCTGCCTTTTTGATTTATACATGTTTAATATTTTAAATAAGAAGATTATTATATATCATTTTGTCTTATGTAGCTAAGTAATATACATTTTATATCTTTTAATTACTAGTAACATAAGTATTTGATAAAGACATCTCTTCTAATTTGACACATGAGAATCAATTGAGGTGATGTTAATAGTGAATCTTAGATCTTGTATTTCCATGCAAAATTACATGTTCTTCCTTCATGTGATTTCAACAATAGCTTACAAGTGTAACATTACTATTTGTTTCCAGAAATCTATTAGGTCTTTCTAATTTTACTTATAATGTAAGCTTTTCAATGTTAAATTACATTGTTATATATATGGATGATAAAATGACTTTTCACATTATTGTTTCATTGAAAAGGCAAATATGATATAGGAAAAAGCAACAGAAGCCAGGAAATCAAATTTCCATTTCTAGACCTATGGCAGAAGGGATGAATATCTTTAGACAAAAAACTCTTCTTTAGGCTCTAGATTTTATGTTTACAATGGAGACACTGACCACTGGATTATGGTGGTAGACTGGGAACACTCTCCTTTCCCCACCCCTTTCTTTCCAAGTTCCTGAAAATATAAAACACTTCCCCCCTACACATACACAAACAAACAACAAATATGTAATATCAGAGCTGTAAAACAAGAGGAGGCACATTTTGACCAATGTCTGAACCATGGAAAGTAGATGTTAACAGACTGAAGCAGAAAACCACAACTCTAATTTACAAGAGCATACTTTTCTCAGAAGATAAAAATAGCACTTGGAGCTAGTGAATATGAAGAATGGACTTTGAAGCAATCATCTGAGTGATCTCTTGGTCTTCTACAGTCAGGTGCATGACATTAGTAGCACAAAAGGGAGGAAAGAATGGAACTATAGAGGAGCAAAGTTTTTGTATACTGTTGAAATTAAGATGGAATCAATGTGAACTACATTTTCATAAGTTATGACATTAATTATAATCCCCAGGGCAACCACTAAGACAGTAACTTTAATGAAATAGTAAACTAAATGAAAAAAATAAAACAGTGCCTAAAAAATTATCTATTTAATACAAAAGAAGGCAATAATAGAGGAATTGAGTAACAAAAAAAGACAAGACATATAGAAAAAATTGGAAAATGGCAGATGTAAGTCCTACCTTGGCAGTAATTATATTAAATATAAATGGATTAAACACTCCGATTAAAGGCAGTGATTCGGAGAATATTTTTAAAAACGTTGGTCTGCTATCAATAAGAGACACATTTTAGTTTCAAAGACATATAGATTTAAAGTAAAAAGATGACAAAAATATACCATGTAAACAGTAATCAAAATATACTAATATGAAACAAATAGATTTAAAGACAAAAATTGCTACTAGAGGGAAAAAAATGACATTTAATAATCATAAAAATGTCAACTCATCAAGAAGATATAACAATTATGAATATGTATACACTTAACAACAGAGACTCCAAATACATGAATCAAAAAAAGACAGAATTGAAAGGAGTAATAGAGAATTCAACAATAATAGAGGAGACTTCAATACCCCACTTCCTATAATGTATAAAACAACTAGACAGAAGATCAACAAGAAATGGAAGACTTGAATAATACAATAAACCTAATAGGCATAATAATGACAAGAACAGCAGAATACACAATTTTCTCAAGTGCACATGGACAATTCTCCAGGATAAATCATATGCTAGGCCATAAAACAGGTCTCAACATATTAAAAAGGACTGAAATTGTACACAGTATCTTCTTCACAAACAACAGAATAAAATTAGAAATCACTAAAAGGAGGAAATTTGGAAAATTCACATAAATGTAGAATTAACACATTCCTAAATAAGCGACTGGGTTAAAAACAAATAACAAAAGAAACTGAAAATACTTTGATATAAATTAAAATTAAAACACACCATACCAAAATTTTAAAAGAAGAAAGGTCTCAAACCAAAAACCTAACCTTCTACCTTATATCAAGCTAGAAAAAGTAGAGCAAACTAAGCCAAAAGCCAGCAGAAGGAAAGGAATAAGATTAGAGTGGAAATAAATGAAATAGAGACTAGAAAAATAGTAGAGAAAATCAGCAGAACCAAAAGTTGGTTCTTTGAAAGATCAACAAAAATGACAATCTTTTAGCTAGATTGAGTAAAACAGAGAGAAGACTTAAAATTCTAAACCAAGATGAAAGAGGAGACATTACTACTGACCTTACAAAAATCAAAAAATTTACAAGGGAATCGTGTGAACAATTGTGTACCAACAACACAGATAACTTGGTTGAAATGGACAAATGCCTAGAAACCATAAACTACTGAAAATGACTCAAGAAGACATAGAAAATCTGAATAAACCTATAACAGCAAAGAAATTGAATTAGTAAAAACAACAACAACAAAATCTCATAAACAAAAGCCCAACACCAGATGACTTTACTGGTGAATTCTACCAACTGTTTAAAGAAGAATTAACATCAATATTTCATAAATTCTTCCAAAAAATAGAAGGGAACACTTCCCACCTCATTCTATGTGGCTGATACCAAAACCAGACAAAGAAATGACAAGAAAAGAAAATGATAAACCAATATCCCTTATGAACATAGACACAAAAATCCTAAGCAAAATACTAGCAAACCAAATCCAGCAAAACATAAGTAAACTGAATATAGGCTCATTTAGAAAAATAAAACATCATGACCAATTTGGATGTATCCCAGGAATGTTAATATTGTATAATATTATATAACAAATCACAAAAGAAAAAAATGATATTATCTCAATAATGGAGAAAATAATTTGATAAAATTAAATGGCTATTCATGACAAGAAGTCATAGTTAACTATGAATTAAAAATTACTTCATATTCTCATGAATCATATCTATCAAAAACCTACAGCAAATATCATTCTAATGGTGAAAGGTTCAAAACATTTCCACTAAATTTGTGAACAAGACACTAATGCTGCTTCTATTCAAAATTTAATGTAGCACTCAAAAGTACAGTAAGCCAGGAAAAACAAATAAATTAAAGCTCTAAGGATCTGAAAGGAAGATATAAAAAATCTCATTAGTCACAAATTTCACCAAACACAGTCTAGAGAGAGATATTATTGAGAGATTTTAGAAAAGTGGCTATATACATATAAGATAATTATAGCAAAACATATTTACTCCTATACATTTGCAACTGTTAGAATAAATACTTTTTCTTAAAATTTTTTTGAAGCCACCATTCATTAGTTTTAAATGAAATGATGTATCAGGGATTTGCCCCAAAATAATCAGGGGTTGGTGGGAGAGAATAGGTGGTAGGATATGTAATTGATAATTGTCGAAGCTAGACATTGTATAAAAGGGGGTTAATTATACTTTTCTCTCCACTTTTCTACGTTTCAAATTTTTCATAATAAAAGTTTGCAAAAAAAAAAAACATTCATAACAGTAAAAAAAAAATCTAGAAATAAATCCAACAAAAGATGAACTAATCTTTATGCAGGAAATTTTAAAACTTTTTTGAAAATTATTTTGAAATCCCTAGTTAAACAAAAAGTTATACTATGTTCACAAAGGGGAAACTTAGTATCATGAAGGAGTAAATTTCCTACAATTGTTTGACAAACTTAGTGCAATTTAAAGCAAAATTTCTAAAAACTTTTTCAAGAAACATACCAGTCTAATTCTGAAATTTATACAGAAGACTAGAGGCCCAATACCAAAAACATTGCTGAAGAAGAATAAAGTGGAAAGAACGTCTCACAAACTGTAGAGATTTACTGTGAATCTGTAGCAAATAACTAAAATGACATGATATTAACAAAGTGATGAATAAATTCACAAATGGAACAGATCAGAAAGCCCAGATAAAGTCCATTGTCTACATAGAAAACTGATTAACATATATAGCACAGCTGATCAGTTTGAACAGAACAGAGTTTTGATAAATGGTGTATGAATATTGACTATCCATATAGGGGAAAACCCTAGATTCCCACCTCACACCATAACCACAAATTCTTTAATGACTTTAATATGAGAGGCAAACTTTTTAAACTTTTGGGAGAAAATACAAGAGTATATTTTTTTTATGATATAGGTGTGGGAAAGGATTCTCTAAACTGGACAAAATATTCTAATTACAAGTAATAAATTCAACCTTATCAAAATTAAGAACTTATATTCATCATAAAATAACATAACAAATGTGGAAAAGGAAACTATAATTCAATCAACAGAATGAATAAACCAAAAGAAAAATGGACAAATGACAAGAATAGCCACTTCAGAAGAAGCTACCCAATAGGGAAATAAATATATAAAAATAAATTAAACCCATTAGAAATCACTTCAGTGAAGTATTGTTTATCCACTAGGTTTCCCAAAATAAGGAAGTCGGACAGTAGTAAGTGTTGGTGAGAATGCGAAGCAGTAGGAAGTTGTTTTATAACTGCTGGTGATAGTAAATCAATACAACCATTTGGAGGGCGAGGAGGGAAACAGCATTGTCTTCAAAGCTACACAGGCACATATCCTATGACCCAATAATCCCGCTCCTAGGTATACCCTAGAAAAATGGTACCACACATGCACCAGGAGTTTGTATAAAAAAATGTTCATAGCAGCTTTGCTTGCAATAACAAAAATATAATGAAAAAGAAGAAATCCTAAATGTCCATCAACAGAGGCATTGAAAAATACATTATGATATATTCCCACAATGAAATGTTATACCTCTGGGAAAATAATTGAATTACTATAGCTACATAAAACAACACCAGAGGGTCTCTGAACCATAACACCGACTGAACAAAAAGAATAACCAGTCCTAAATACTACATACAGTAAGGAATTTTTTTTAACAAAGCATTAAATCAAGCTAAACTAGATCACGTGCAACTCACGGAAACATATGCGTGTTATACATATTTTCACAAAAACAAGTGAAAGATAAACACAAAATTCAGGATAGAGGTTACCTATGAGGTCAAGCAGGTAGACAGGATTATGAATAAGAAGCACACGTTATTACTTTTAATACTGAAGTTGTATAGTAGGCTCATGGGTATTCATTACTTTAATTAACCTTCATAACACATTTATATTGCATATATTTTTCATATATCAAATATTACGTAAAATAAATTGGAGCTTAGAAAAGTTAAGCAAATCAGAAGATCATAGCAAAAGTAAAAGAGAGACCAACGGTTTAAACTAGGTCAGCCTTGTCCTTATGTAATGTCAAAATTCTCCTATCATCTATTCCAGTGGTTCTCAAACTTGGAATCACTTAAAGGGTTTTAAAAAATAGCGATGTCTGGATTCAGCCTCTGGAAAGTTTGATTTAATTGAACTGAGATGGGATCTTGACATAAGGATTTTCAAAAGGTCTCCTAGGTAATTCTATATGTAATAAAGTATAAAAACTGCTGATATATCAAATGTATATCCAAAATACATCAAATAATAATGTCACACACTATTCACTTGGTTGAATGAACAAAATGAAAATACACATGTTGATTAAATAAAAAATTACATTTAGCCCAAATGTCCTACTTTGTACTAAGGGAATATTGACATAAAAATATAAGGCTAGGGGCTGGCCTGGTGGTGTAGTGGTTAAGTTCGCACACTCTGCTTCACGGCCCGGGGTTCACAGGTTCAGATCCCGGGTGTCAACTTACGCACTGCTTGGCAAGCCACGGTGCGGCGGCATTCCACATACAAAAAAAAAAAAAAAAAAAAAAGAAGATTGACACAGATGTTAGCTCAGGGACAATCTTCCTCACCAAAAAAAAAAAAGATATATATATAGAGATATATATATATATGGCTAAATAACAAAAACACAAGATATGAAAATTATAATTTTCTAATCCAAAAATCTATATGAGGCAAGAATATATATTAGTATAACCATTATAGTAATAAATGCAATATAAAATATTCTACTTAATTTCAGCAAATAAATACAGATATTGCTGAGCTATGAGAACAAACAGAATGAATGTTATTAACTTAATGCCACATTTGTAATCTTTAAATTTACTAGAACCAAAATCAAAGTGATCCAGTCTTTTTGGAAGAGTAATGACTCTATTATTAGATATCAGTTGAAGGAAATAAATGTTTATTGAATAAACAAAAAAGAACAAATCCATGCTGCCTTTGCTATTAAAGAACCACTGAGCTACAAGTATTATACTGACAAAAATAGAATGGAACTTGGGCCTGCCTGGTGACATAGTGGTTAAGTTCACGTGCTCCACTTCCACAGCCTAGGGTTCACAGGTTTGGATCCCAGGCATGGATCTATGCACCACTCATCAAGCCATGCTGTGGTGGTGTCTCACATACAAAATAGAAGAAGATGGGCACAGATGTTAGCTCAGTGCCAACGTTCCTCAGCAAAAAGAGGAAGATTGGCAACAGATGTTAGCTCAGGGCTAATCTTCCTCACCAAAAAAAATATATATATAATGGAACTTAAACATTTCATGCAGAGGGGACTATCCTTTTTGTATTATTTTTCAAGTTAGATATGATTATGCATAATCCAATCTTGTGATTTCCTAATAATATTACGTTCAAGTCACAAAATTAAAACAAAAAATTCCACTCAGAAATTACTATTGGAAACTTAGAGGTTTTGTTAAAAACTTTTATAGTCATTTTGATAGTTTTATTTTGTAGTTCATCATAGGAAGATTTCCATTCTTCATGTGCTAAAAATTAGATGAGTATATTAAATATACTTGTAGTGTATAATATTTAAGCTCTTTAACAATTCAAAATGATAGCAAATGCAGTTTTATTTCATTAAAACAATTGTTACTTTTTTATATCAGGCTCTGAACAAAGAAGCTGCAAATAATTTTAATGAATTGAAGCTCATGAATAATGTTACTCATATAGATTTTTGGATTAAAAAAGCATGTTTCATATATGCAGAGCCTTATGTTTTTACTTCAGTGCTGCATTTATAGAAATTGATTTAGGATGCCATCGTGTGGTATCATGCCTATGTTCAAAAGGCGAATGCATACTAGAGTAGAATATATATCTATTTTAGCAATGCTACAGTTTTCTTAGTAAAATTTAATTCTGCTTAAGAATTTATGAAAGAATGGATGGTTCAGATTAGAGGACAAATTCTGTTCTTTCACAACCAGGATATCTCCTTATCTGTAAGGCTCATAAGGGGAAATAGATACTATAAAATCAAAATCTTGTAAACAATAGAATTAGGCTGACTTATAATCTTCCCCATTACCAAATTTAAGCGATTGGATGAGGCTATCAGATACTCCCAATTTCAAGGAAAAGATATTTTACTTTATCTCTGTGGCTCTAAAGACTCTGATTCTATGTCACTCAGCTACCCTAAGAAGAAGAACATAGAGGAAGAAATAGAACAAATCCATCTTTTGATATTGGATGGAAAAGTACCTTGTCCTAAATCTACTGAATGCTGTGTCTTTGGTGGAAAGAGAAACAAAACAGGAGGCTTAGATTCCTGAGATCTGGTCGTTAACTTTCTGATTGATCACTGGTAAGTCATTTAACTTACTAGGCTTTAGTTTCCTCATCTGTCAAATAAACGTTTTGGATTGGATATATCTATGCTCTTCTCCAAATCAATAATTCTCCTACAGTTTCACCTTCCCTCAAACTTTAAAAATCCTTGTGCGTCAACACCAACCATAAATTAATGAGAGCAAATTGAAAACCTATGGGAGAAATAAAGAAAAAACGTTGAGAACTGAAGCACAACTTCCGGTATACAAAGGCAGTAAAATTAAGACATAAAATGTTTTCTAAGACTCTAAATATTATATACTTCACAGAAGGGGAAGATGAACAATGAAGAATGGAAGGCTCTCAGCAGCTTTATGGAGACACAAAACTTGAATCAAGTGTAGAAAAATAGGATTTGGGTAGATTTGCATGGGGGAGCATTCCAAGTGACTGAGGGAGAATAAGCAAATGCAAGAAGAGCCAACATTGGAAACAAGCAATTAAAAAGACAAGGACTTGGTACACTCATTGCTATACACTGAATGTTTGTGTCCACCCAAAATTCATATGCTGAAAGCTAATCCCCAATTTGATGGTATTTGAAGATGAGACCTTTGGGAGGTGGTTAGGTCACAACGGTGGAGCCTTTATGAATGGGATTCTGTGCCCTTATAAAAGAGACTCCACAGAGCAACCTTGCCTCTTCTGCCATGTGAGGACACAGTGAGAAGATAGTGGCTATGAACAGGAAGAAGGCCTTCACTTATACCGAATCTGCCAGATCATACACCATGACCTTGGACTTCCCAGACCCCAGACTATGAGAAATAAATGTTTGTTTAAGCAACACAGTCTACGGTATTCTGTTATAGATCTCCATATGGCAAAAGTTGGTGAGGTTGACCTTTTACATAATGTATGCTTTCTCCAATCTATCTAATTCTCCAGAACTCTCTAATGTCTCTCCAAGCTAGCCTGCTTTCCACATTTATGTTTTTTGTCTAGGCCTGCAGGCATTAATTTTAGTATCAACCCCTGGATATGGAGGGATATAAGCCAGGGTGGAGGGAATAAGAACAGAGGACATTTAGAAATTAAGTGAAGAGAGTGGGTAGTTTCAGTGTCTAACAATAGTTTAAATGCGTCTATTTTATGACACCTAAGTTAAAGACTCTTGAAATCAGCATGAGAAATTATGTCAAGTATATACAAAATAAGGTATCCCCAAATCTGGAAGCTTTTATACTCCCACATCTTATACTTATAAAATGAGCTTCACATTAAAGCAAGAATAGAACAATAACGTCTGCTTTATTCAATAAACTATGTCCCTGTAGCCACATCATTTGATTCAATATAAGAATAAAGAAGCTGATGATGGAATTGACTTAAAAAAAAACGCAGATCATTTCACTGCACAGAGTTTGTGCATAACTAGAGCATATGACTTGCTAAACGCTATGTGGCTCAGAATCTTCCTCAGCTGTTTTCATAAGGAGTCTTAATATTAAAAAAAATAATCATTTTTCCAATTCCAGTTCTGGAAATAACAGAGTAGTTTAATTTGAATTACCCTCCCAGAGGTGACAATCGTAAACTCTGGATAAAATACAAAAACCAATTACTTAAGGCACTGGAGAGCAACCAAAAACAGGCAAACTGAAGGGAGGTGAGCTCTTGAAAGAAAGAGGGTGCAACTGGGTGATCTAAGCATTTATGTGACTTCTCTTGAGGGCACACTCCAGTCTTCCCAGCTTCAGAATGGCTAATACTCAAGCAAAAACCTTCAGGCATCTTGCATTAGGCGTCAGAGGATGGAGTTTCAGGCTTCCGGAGTGGCTGGAAATTAATAGAGGATATTCCAGAAAGCAGGGCGCCATAAAGGATAAAGGCTGAAAATATGCATATAAACACCCCTCTATTCCTAGGATAAAATAGGAAATGTACACACACGGAAGAGACTCTAAAGCATAGAGTGAAAAGTAGCAGCTGGAAGGCTGAAGAGCTGAGCAGAAATTGAAGCTGTTGACCACTGCAGGAAAGAGTTTGGAATCTGCAAACTGCTAGGTCTGAGGAGCTTGGCCAAAATTGTTAGCTGGCCATTAAATTTCAAAAGGCCAGACCTTAAGACCAAAGAATATGTTCCAGGGCCAAGGGATTTTCCCTGAGACAAAGGGCTAAACTGAAACAGATCTTCCTAACAAGGTAGAACCAAACCTCCACAAGTTCAAGGTGATCAGCCAACAATTAAATTGTTGGTGCTAACAAAAACCAAAACTCTTTACAGGAAGTTACCAGAATCCAGAGTCTGTACAATGTTCTTACATTTTATATGAAATGGTACTATACTAAGGAGACTTTGATATGTTGAAGAGGCATTTTATAATACCTTAAACAACCACTAAATAACATAAAATAAAATAGAAGTATGACCCAAAAGGTCAATAGATGACATAAAATGGAATAGTAAAACATTAACCAAAAATAAGGCAGAAAAGGAGGAACAGAGGGGAAAGACGCAACATGTAGAAAACATAGAAAAATCAGTAGCTCTAAATCCAACCATATCAATTTTTACATTAGATTTAAATGGATGAAAGATTCCAATTAAAAGGCAAAGAATGTCAAACTAGATTTAAAAAAAGAAGGTAACCATCTGTTGTCTACACAAAATATATTTTAAATTAAAAAAACACATAAGGTAAAAGGAAAAGAATAGGAAAAATATAGAAATATATATCATGAAAAAGGTAAGCATTAAAAAAATGGTATGGAAATATTAATATCAGGCAATGTAGATTTTCAGACAAGGGAGGTTAGCCAGAAGTAAAGAGAGATATTGGGTCAATTCCTCAGGAAATATTAAAATGATAAACGTATGTGTACTTAAAAGGAGAGATTCAATAAACATAAAGCAAACTCTACAGGATAAAAAGGTGATACAGTCAAATCTACAGTTGAAGATTTTTACAGTTCTCTCTCACTAATAGAGCTAGAAAAAGTAAAAACAAATTAGTAAAGATGAAGATTTAAATTATACTATCAACCACTTTGAGCTAATTTCACATTTATAGAACACTACAAACAACTGTAGAATGCATACTATTTTCAAGCGTGCCTGGAGCTTTCACTAATATAGACCAAATATTTAACCATTAAAAAGTCTCATTAAATTTTTAAAAATTGAAATTTTATAAAGCATGACCTCTAAAAACAATGAGATTTAATTTGATACAAATAAAAATGATAACTATAACCCCCCACATATTTCAAAATTTAAAAACAAGAGTTCTAAATAACCATCATTCAAAGAAGAAATCACAAGAACAATACGAAAATATTTTTGCACTAAGTTAAAATGAAAATACATCTCAAAGCAGAGTGTAAAGAGAAATTTGTAGCTCTGAAGACATATCTTAGGATAGAATAACAGTTTTAAAATCAATAATCTAAGTTTCTATCTCAAGAAACTAAAAAAAGGAGACAAAGTACACCCAAAGGAAACAGACCGAAGGAAAAATAAATAAGAAAATAGACAATAATCTAAGAAAAACACAAACACAAAAACCCAACAACTATGGGATAATTACACCAAGTAGTTAGTCACCATAAGTACTTTGAAGGTTAAAGCCTTGGCTAGGGTACATTCTACACTTAAGGTTGAGGATAACAGACTCGCTGCCTCACCGTGGGGCTGAAAAGGCCACTTGGGGAGCTAAAATCTCCTGACAAATTGTGCTGTGAAAGTGCAAGGATTTCTAGACATATAAATTGTTCTTGAACATAAATAGTTCTAGATGTATAAATAGTTCCAAAATGTGCAAAGAACTTTGACCACTTTTCTAAATCCTTATAAACTGGTCAAAATACAAGATATGGAATGGTGTGGTTTGTTTACAAATCATTCTTCACCGGTTTTATAGGAATATGCATTTTATTTCTGAAACAAATTTTCTTCTTATATGCCACTAAAATGTTTCCCCCCAAAAAGTGACATTCTTACCATTGTTTCTAGGGCTCTTGCAAGCACAAATGCGTGTAATAAGTGGTCCAAGCATCTTTTACCTCCTTACAGTGGAACAGAAAAGAAAAACATCTGCCTTCTGTTGTACTATGCCGCACCAAATAAAAACGCTGAAGAAGCACTTGAGCTAAAAATAAATCATAATCTAAAGCATTAAACTCTTTGAAGACAAAATATTGGCATCTAATCTATTAATTAGCCTCTGTTTATTGAGGAATTGCTTGAGAAAAGTAGAATGTAAATACCGATTAGTCTTTTATTAATTAATCATTATACCTCTTTATCCTTGTGACAATGTTATATAACCCTTAAGAGGGAAGTATGATGACTTTTTAAGTATAATCAAGGATAAAAACTTTTGAGTGCCTACATTACAAAGTTATAGGATAACTTTTCAGAGACAAATTTATTTCAGGCAGGTGTAGCCTTAGGACGAATGCAGCATAGGCAACCATTTTAAGGGTTCTTATGGTGGATGTAGTTTAAGAAAAGAAAGGCCTTCCAGATCCCAAATAGCCTCACATGACTTGGCTATGTTCCTGGAATTTCTCCCACTAAAAATTCATTCTGTAGGGTCAATAGCTTTTGGGATTTTAAGAGACATCCATGAATTTTCAGTAACTAATGGAAGAAAAACCCCTGAAGACGTTGCAAACTAACATCTCAAAAATCACTGGTTGAAGCTAGCAAAGTATACATGAGGTGGCTGTAGAAAACAAGTGCCATCAGAAGTGGGCAAGGGCTCCTCCATATTTAACTAATTTGCTTAGGTCTACTCTGTATGGAGAATATTGTAGGGAAGTACAGTTTTGTTTAGTTTAGTTTTGTTTTTAATAGAGCTGTACTGAATTATTCTACAGCTAGTAGAATAATCTGAGAGACTAAACTGTAAAAAGTCTATGTAATATAAAATAAACTTTAGAATTGAAATCACTACCAAAATGGGAATTTTCCTTGCTTATTGTTTTAAGTTTTGTGATAACAGGAAAAGAGATGACTACCACAGAAATGCACATTATTGTCATTGTTGGGATGGCAAATATAAGTATAAAAACATAAATAATTGCTAGGATATAAACTTTTTCTGAATTCTATTTTTGTGTGTGTGTGTTTTATTTTGTTTTTGCTATAAACTCCCAGGGAGTGTATGTTGGTGTATGATGTTTAAACAAAGTAAATACAGGCAAATATCTATGTTAAGGCAAAATACCTGAAATTAAAGAACAGCTTCAAGAATCTGACCTTTTAGGATTATCATAATTTAAAAATATCAGTGTTGTTTCATAAATACTATTCTTATTGTTAGTCCAATCCCATTGAATGAATTGATCAAATGTTGCCCTCATCAGGCCAGAAATGGTTTACCAGCAAATTTCTGCAGTTGCCAGGGGCTGAAATAATGGATGAATAATACAGCTGCAGAGGCAAACTGAAATCCAGTCAATGATTGGGAAGGATAGGTCCCAGCAAAGGAATTTTCAACAGACATTTAGTATAAACCTAGGTCATTTTCAAGACAGGTGTTGAATTTTGAAAGGGAGATCAAAGGAATAGAAGAAATGTCAATTTAATTCAGCCTTCACCTTCAGACCACAATCTGTTCTCTTTAAAAGGTAATTGGCTCTGCTACTCCTCTGATTAAAACTTTCCTGTGACTTCCTTTTGCACTAGAATAAAACTAGGAGTCCTTGTCTGTACTTAAGGAGCCCTGTAAGGTCTGGCTTCAGGGACAACTTCGCCTCCTCCCACTCTCTCCTCACTCAGCGCTCTGCAACCACACCGACCATCTTTTCAGCTACCACAGGTGATGAGTCCTTTCCTTCCCCTGGGCCCTGCACTCACTGTTCCCTCTGCCTACACTCTCTTTTACAAGGCAGGCTCATTCTCCTCCAGCAGGTCTCTGCCCAAAATTACTCCCTCACTCTTCCCTGGCTATCTAAAGTGGAATCCTCCAACCGCTTTCAATCTTATCACCCAGTTAATTTCACTCATGGGATTTAAAATAATCTGTAGTTACCTCATTTGCTTATTGATTTACCCATCCTCTATTTTAGATTATAAACTACATGAAGGTGGGCAGCGTATTTGTCTGGTTCACCACAATATCTCTAGCACTTAGCAAGGTGCCTGGCCTACTGTAGAGATTTCAGCTATGTTTAGCTTCCTACTATTTTTCCATTATTTCAAGATTTTACAAAAGCCACTTTCACAGCTAGACCGTCCTGTCCCAAATATTAATTTTTCGTCTTTCCTGAATCAAATGGAAACAGTGGAAGTAGCGAAATATTTTGGAAACATTTTGAAGGTAAAGACAACAGGATTTCCTGATAGATTGAGCATAGACCGTGAGCAAAATAAACACAATGATGATTTCAAGGTCTGAGTTAGCGGAAGGATGAATTTTCCATTTAGTGAGAAAATAATGGAATGGGCAGGTTTAGGTGAGAGGGAGATGAGCTAAATTTTGGAAATGTTAAATTTGAGATGCATATCAGACCATCTAAATGAAAACAAAACGTAAGTGGTTGTATACCTGAGTATAGAATTCAAGGGAAAAATTAGGCTTTCTAATTTAAGAAAAATTAGAGTTTCTACATCTCTATGAAAAATTAGGACCAAGAGACCAACACAAAATTGCTTGTCACTGTGAATCTCACTAACTTGACTGATTTATTTCACTTTTCATCCAGATGTTTCAGCTATGTGTACCCAGAGCCTAGTTTGCTCAGGTTGGCCTGGGTTGAAATTCTATGGGATAAATTTGGCCAAAATCTTTGTTCTTCTCCATAAGCCTATACTTCTAGCCCCATAATTCAAAAATACGGAGCAGGCCCTAAATTTTGATGCTGGATGCACAGCAAATGTTTCTCCTTCACCTTATCTTCTGCTTTAAAAACACGAATCTTCAAATTGTCAAACAGTTGTCAAATGACTGAGCATTAACTGGAGTTGTGTGACTTTATTTGAGGAAAATGATTCCCTTGACTCTTCTGTACCCAAGGAACTGACCCTTAAAATTGTATAAGAACATAGGATAACTGATGCCTTATATGTGTCTATTTTTCCTTGCTTCTCCCTGTTTGTTGTTTGTAGGGCGTACAACTTATTCCTTGGAATATCCTGGCAGTTTATAAACTCAAATCAATCAGACAATTTGTAAGCATGAAACAGGATATATGTGTGCAGTTATAATTGAAAATAGCTATTTGTCTATCTTTAGATATAAAATTCACTGTAGAATGTGCCATTTTAATTAATTGTGGTAGGTTTTTGTCCTAGTTTTCATCCTATAATGTGGACATTTTACAATCCTCTATTAAAATGCTCCTTTGAGAGGTAGAGCTATAGAAGACCAATCATAAAAAAGTAAATTTGGAGGACACATCTTAATATAGCTGCTTGAGCAGAGGAATGTGTTTCCTTGTAAGTTTAAAATGCTGGGCTTTCAAAGAAAGATGCTGATGCTGGGTTAGGGGAGACCATAGTTGTAGCACAAAAGATAATACAAAAATTGCCACATAAATATGACCAGGCATTTATTTTTATACAAGAATTCCTAAAGATTTTAGCTCAATAAAGTTAACAGAATTTTAACTGGTTTCTGTCCATGTACCCTTTGAAAACAGTCTATCTCTACCATTAGAGTTTCTACATCTCTATGAAAATTATGGGAGTTTTCCAAATATGGAGCCATATTGGGAGTGAGGAAATCTTGGGTTCTTATCCCAAGTCTGCTCTCTTGCTCCTTAACTCCTAAGTGATCTTGGAAAAGTCAGTTAACCTTGTAAAATCTTAGTTTCCTCAAATCCAAGAAGGGCATTGGACGGAACGACTCCTATGGCTCCTCCATGGGAATGGCTTTTGAAACTAGTGACAGCTTTGGCTGGTTGGCCTCCTCACAGGTGGAATTCAATTCCCCAGCTCCTAGTCTAAGAATAAGTCCTCAGTGATCATGACGGTGAGTGCCGAGCAGAGGAAGCAAAGCAATGTGATCTGCTAACCTGAATTGTTCACACCGACCATTGGAAGAAACAATAGGTCCGCAGTGCCACCAGATGTTCTCAAATGGGCATGCTTAGAATCACATAATTACAGAAACTAAACCATTTTCCTTTCGTTATTCCTCTCAAATGCCTACTTGAATTTGAGCAGGAGGAGGGGAGTGGTAATGAGGGAAGGAAGAATGAGAGGTGGAAGGACCTAGTGGATGTGAAAGTGCTGCCTACTTCCATGCCCAAATCAGACTTGCACATCTAATTCCTTGAATTTCCTTATCATTGAAACATAGAAGGTGTTTATTGTTCTGGGCTAGTTTCACCCTCAATGACTCCCTAATAGTAACCTGTTTTCTTCCAAGACAGTGCCAACCATAGTAATCTTTTGTGATCCCAGTTATGCAAAAAGACTAGAAGTCTGCTAGAAGTCCATGCCTTACAGATACCAGTGGGTGTTATACTGACATATTTTCTTCCACCAACCTTATATTGTTGTTGTGGTAGGGGTGGGTTTTTGTTTGTTTTGTGCAAGCCTGTTTTTCCTCAGATTGTTAAGTCTAGTTATTTTTAAAATCTACTTGAACTTGAACATAATAGTATATTTTATGGTCAACTTTACCCCTCATCATTTTAGTCCCCAGTAGAATCCAAATGCAAGCGGGCTGAGAAAACAGTATTAGAGGCGGTTGTCCACACACTGGAGGGAAAATATGGCTGTCACCAAGACAGCCAAATAGGATCATTCAAGTCCTAAAGGGAATTTCAAGGGTCTGAATTACCCACTTTGCCTGTCTACATCAATCAAATTAACTGCCCTCTTGTCCAATTCTCATTCATGCGGTAACGTATAGCCACAATTAAAGGTGAAAGATGTGAAATTGGTTTCTGACAGTGAGGCTTGCTCAGCAACAGAGCATATGAACACAGAATAATTTCCATTTCTGGTGACTGGAAACCCCATTGAGTCACGGTTGGATTAGACACATCTCTGACTGTGGCAAGGAAAGAGAGAAAATGCCTTCTTGAGAACTCTTTTAGTGTTTCCATTTAAGTATATTCTTTCCTAAATATATAATGTTGTGTCTATATATTCTCCCAAAAAGCAATTATATTTTTCTTTTTCATATCTTCCAGCAAAATTACCACTACCTTGGGCCTATCACTTTATCATCCTCCTGAACATATCTAACCTGGTGGCATTAAAACTCTGAAATACAGGGCTTAAGTGACTGCTTACTGAGCCAGGAATGGAAGAATTTACAGTAATACTACTCACCAGTCCTATTTGGATGCATGTGTAATATCAATGGATATTCTGGATAGTCTGGCATCCATGTTATGAAGATTTTCCTAACATTGGGATTATTAATAGAATAGTATATGGGATTGAACAAGAGAAGGGAAAAGGGGGCTTGCAAATTATATTAGGCAGCTTTTTCTTTTATATACATGCGCTTGTCACAACCTGTCCCTGTTTGATATTGGTATGCTTAACATGTGGTTGATTCTTCGGCCAGCTGTGTTTACAAGTCTGTGTGACAGCAAGTGCTACTTGATGACAGAGGGCAGCTAGGAGGAATAGAAAGACGTCGGAAGCTTTTGCAAAATGCAGCAGAGAGTCTTGCTGGTAGATTTAGGGAGCCCAGCCTTGGTTGGTTGTTTCTGCTGCTGCTCCTGCCGCCACTTGCACTGCTCGCTTACCTCCTCCACCCTCACCACCACCGCTGTGGTATACTGATATGCTGAAAATAGACCTGGGAAGTCTTCAGTCTGGGTTAATCCAACTCATACTTGACTGAAATGTCTCAGAGGCCAATATGCAGCATATTAACAGAGTGGTTGCTGGCCCAGGTCCCCAGAATGGGTTAATGGCCCTGCCTAAACCCATGGGCTGTGTCACTTGGCAAGCTCGCCTCTCCCAACCAGATATGGTTCTGTTAGGGAAGGTGTCTGAGTGCCAAATGGAATTCACCACTTATCGTCCATTTCCTATATTTTATCTATGGACAGAAGGCGGACATTATAGGAATAAGACCCATGGGCATTCGGGAATTTATGAGGCTGAGTACGTCAGATTTTTTTAAATGCTTGGCCTTTAGAGAGGGACTCCTGAAAAATCCCTGTTGGTTGCAACACATGCTATTTATAAGCTCAGCAAGAAAAGAAGCTACTGAAATTATTAGATGTGACTTTTTTTTTGCTGTGATATGATTCACTTATCACAAGCTCTCCTTGCTTGATATCAGTATGCTAACAGGTGGTTGATTTGTCAGCCAGCTGTGCTTAGACTTCCATATGACAATATTGGTTTGCTTATATAAATGGTTTAGTAAAATTACAATGCTAAACGTAGACTTTTTCCTTTGAATAGCTTTATGTAGAAAAAAGAAAAACCAGAAAGGGGACCACTCGACATTAGTTCTAGCTCGACAAGACTCAGGTTAGTGAACTACTGTGAACAGCCATGAATTTAGTAACATATCACTTCAGATATGATGGATGCTTAGCAATTACTGATCTTATACTGCAGTGACAGAGTTGGCACTGAAAGTGGAAGCTGTTCAGAATGATAAATGGATATGACAATTTATTAAAGATATAGGCACGATTAGTGTTGGTTGTAGATGCACCCTTTTAAAAAGGAGGTGGAAGGTGAAAGAAAAAAAAAAGAAATGAAAAAATGTAGAATGTGAAAATTAAAGTTTTGGGAAGAAAGACATATCTGCAGCACATACCAAATTTATAAACAAATGTAGAAATTCTAGAAATGTAGCAGCAACATAGTTTGGAGATAATGAAACATGCATGAAACAGATGTGTCGCACAACTTTCAAACATTCATGGTACCATCTCCCACTCTCCTGATTGGTATCTTTCATCACACCCTCCTTCTGGTCATTGCTATTCCCCACCAGGCTCCATCTGCGAGCACCTGAAGTGTGTATAGAGGACACTTTGAACCTGCCCTGAGATCTCTGATTTTACTGCAGTCCTTGGCATGAACATTTTCACATAATCTGGTTAACTTGTTTGGGCTGAGTTTTACTTTCTCAAATGAAAATGGAGGACATGAAGTACTGGGTCTAAAAGTGCTATAGGGAGAAATTAATCCCCTAAATGCATACCTCTGTGCCTTGTTTGTTGGATAAACTGATAGAAGAGACACACTGTACCATTGTTAATGATATAAACATATCATTAACAAATCTTACCTTTTAAAAAAATTGGAAAGACTAGTGAAATTTTAAAAAGGACTGTAAGCCTGTGAAATAACCAGAAAGGCCATTAAGTTTTGCTTCTAAGCGACAATCTACCTTCATAATTTTTTGGTATTTTGATATGTGCAAATGTTTCATTAGAAGGCAGAAATTCATGTCTGTTATGCGTACATAAGTATACATACATTATATACAGCAGACTATATTACGGCCCTTCCCAACCAATGAATCTTGTCTGTGAACTTAGAAGGCTTCATGCACTGGTTTGGCACTTTTTTTTTCATTAGGTGGCTACTGTAAGTTATTTGCAAGTATGCTTCATATATAAAAAATCCTTTGCAATTCTTTTGTCACCTGCATTTATATTTTTTGTGCACTGAGCAGAAAGTGCCGATCAGAGATATTCAAAAAACAAGGAGATTTTATCACTATCTGGGTAGATAATTTAAGAAAGTCTCCCTTATCTGTCCTTGCAATCAATATCTCCATATACTTAAATTTTTTTTTTTTTTTTGGTGAGGAAGACGGGCCCTGAGCTAACACCTGTTGGCAATCTACCTCTTTCTTTTTGCTTGAGGAAGATTTGCCCTGAGCTAACATCAGTGCCCATTTTCCTCTATTTTATTTTTTGTGTGTGTGTGAGGAAGATTGACCCTGAGCTAACATCTGCCAATCCTCCTCTTTTTGCTGAGGAAGACTGGCCCTGGGCTAACATCCATGCCCATCTTCCTCTACTTTATGTGGGATGTCGCCACAGGATGGCTCAACAAGCGGTGCGTTGGTGCGCACCCGGGATCCAAACCGGTGAACCCCGGGCCGCCGCAGCGGAGCATGAGCACTTAACCGCTTGCGCCACCGGGTCGGCCCTTTCCTCTATTTTATATGTGGGATGGCACCACAGCATGGCTTGATGAGAGGTGTAGGTCTTTACCTGGGATCCGAACCCATGAACCCGGGCCACCAAAGCAGAGTGTGCTGAACTTAACCACTAAGCCACCAGGCCAGCTCCCAACTTAAAATTTTTTAAAAGCATTATTATATCATATTTTCAAGTTATCACAACCTTCTATAAATTGTTCTCAAGTTTTTATTTTTTTATTTATTTATTTATTTTTAATTTTTTGTTTATTGCAGTAACATTGATTTATAACATTGTAAAAATTTCAGGTGTACATCATTGTACTTCTATTTCTGCATAGATTACATCATGTTCACCACCAAAATACTAATTACAACCCATCACCACACACATGTACCAAATTATCCCTTTCACCCTCCTCCCTCCCCCCTACCCCTCTGGTAACCACCAATCCAATCTCTATCCCTATGTGTTTGTTTATTGTTGTTATTATCTACTACTTAATGAAGGAAATCATACGGTATTTGACCTTCTCCCTCTGACTTATTTCACTTTGCATTATACCCTCAATGTCCATCCATGTTGTCACAAATGGCTGGATTTCATCGTTTCTTATGGCTGAGTAGTATTCCACTGTGTATATATACCACAGCTTCTTTATCCATTCGTCCCTTGATGGGCACTTAGGTTGCTTCCAAGTCTTGGCTATTGTGAATAACGCTGCAATGAACACAGGGGTGCATGTACCTTTGCAAATTGGTGTTTTCAAGTTCTTTGGAGAAATACCCAACAGTGGAATAGCTGGATCATATGGTAGTTCTATCCTTGATTTTTTGAGGAATCTCCATACTGTTTTCCATAGTGGCTGCACCAGTTTGCACTCCCACCAGCAGTGTATGAGAGTTCCCTTCTCTCCACATCCTCTCCAACACATGTTGTTTCCTGTCTTGTTAATTATAGCCATTCTGACGGGCGTGAGGTGATATCTCATTGTAGTTTTGATTTGCATTTCCCTGATAGTTAGTGATTTTGAACATCTTTTCATGTGTCTGTTGGCCATCTGTATATCTTCTTTGGAGAAATGTCTGTTCAGGTCTTTTGCCCATTTTTTAATTGGGTTGTTAGTTTTTTTGTTGTTGAGATGCATGAGTTCTTTATATATTTTGGAGATTAAGCCCTTATCAGATGTATGGTTTGCAAATATCTTCTCCCAATTGTTAGGTTGTCTTTTCGTTTTGTTGATGGTTTCCTTTGCTGTGCAGAAGCTTTTTAGTTTGATGTAGTCCCATTTGTTTATTTTTTCTGTTGTTTCTCTTGCCCGCTCAGATGTGGTGTTTGAAAAGATGTTGCTAAGACCGATGTCGGAGAGCGTACTGCCTATGTTTTCTTCTAGAAGTTTCATAGTTTCAGGTCTTACATTCAAGTCTTTAATCCATTTGGAGTTAATTTTTGTGTATGGTGTAAGGTAAGGGTCTACTTTCATTTTTTTGCATGTGGCTATCCAGTTTTCCCGACACCATTTGTTGAAGAGACTTTCTTTGCCCCATTGTATGTTCTTGGCTCTTTTGTCAAAGATTAGCTGTCAATAGACGTGTGGGTTTATCTCTGGGCTTTCGATTCTATTCCATTGATCTGTGTGTCTGTTTTTGTGCCAGTACCATGCTGTTTTGGTTACTATAGCTTTGTAGTATATTTTGAAATCAGGGAGTGTGATACCTCCAGCTTTGTTCTTTTTTCTCAGAATTCCTTTAGCTATTCGGGGTCTTTTGTTGTTCCATATAAATTTTAGGATTCTTTGTTCTATTTCTGTGAAAAATGTTGTTGGAACTTTGATAGGGATTGCATTGAATCTATAGATTGCTTTAGGAAGTATGGACATCTTAACTATGTTAATTCTTCCAATCCAAGAGCACGGAATATCTTTCCATTTCTTTGTGTCTTCTTCAATTTCTTTCAGAAATGTTTTATAGTTTTCGGTGTACAGATCTTTCACCTCTTTGGTTAAGTTTATTCCTAGGTATTTTATTCTTTTTGTTGCAATTGTAAATGGGATGGTATTCTTAATTTCTCTTTCTGCTACTTCGTTGTTAGTGTACAGAAATGCAACTGATTTTTGTATGTTGATTTTGTATCCTGCAACTTTACCATATTCGTTTATTACTTCTAAAAGTTTTCTGGTGGATTCTTTAGGGTTTTCTATATATAAAATAATGTCATCTGCAAATAGTGACAGTTTCACTTCTTCCTTTCCAATTTGGATTCCTTTTATTTCTTTCTCTTGCCTGATTGCTCTGGCTAGGACTTCCAATACTATGTTAAATAGGAGTGGTGATAGTGGGCATCCTTGTCTGGTTCCTGTTCTTAGAGGGATAGCTTTCAGTTTTTCACCATTGAGGATGATATTAGCTGTGGGTTTCTCATATATGGTCTTTATTATGTTGAGGTACTTTCCTTCTATACCCATTTTATTCAGAGTTTTTATCATAAATGGATGCTGTATCTTGTCAAATGCTTTCTCTGCATCTATTGAGATGATCATGTGATTTTTGTTCTTCATTTTATTAATGTGGTGTATTACGTTGATTGATTTGCGAATGTTAAACCATCTCTGCATACCTGGAATAAATCCCACTTGATCATGGTGTATAACCTTTTTAACGTATTGTTGTATGCGATTTGCTAGTATTTTGTTGAGGATTTTCGCATCGAAGTTCATCAGTGATATTGGCCTGTAATTTTCTTTTTTTGTGTGTTGTCCTTGTCTGGTTTTGGTATCAGGGTAATGTCAGCTTCATAGAATGAGTTAGGGAGCTTCCCCCCCTCCTCAATTTTTTGGAAGAGTTTGAGAAGGATAGGTATTAAGTCTTCTTTGAATGTTTGGTAGAATTCACCAGGGAAGCCGTCTGGTCCTGGACTTTTATTTTTGGGGAGGTTTGTGATTACTGTTTCGATCTCCTTACTGGTGATTGGTCTATTTAAATTCTCTACTTCTTTTTGATCCAGTTTTGGAAGGTTGTATGATTCTAAGAATTTATCCATTTGTTCCAGATTGTCGAATTGGTTGGCATATAGCTTTTCATAGTATTCTCTTACAATCTTTTGTATTTCTGAGGTGTCTGTTGTAACCTCTCCTCTTTCATTTCTGATTTTACTTATTTGTGCCTTCTCTCTTTTTTTCTTGGTGAGTCTAGCTAAAGGTTTGTCAATTTTGTTGATCTTTTCAAAGAACCAGCTCTTGGTTTTATTAATTTTTTCTATTGTTTTTTTGGTCTCTATTTCATTTATTTCTGCTCTGATTTTTATTATTTCCCTTCTTCTACTGATTTTGGGCTTTGTTTGTTCTTCTTTTTCCAGTTCCTTTAGGTGCATTGTTAGATTGTTTATTTGAGATTTTTCTTGTTTGTTGAGATAGGCCTGTATCGCTATAAACTTCCCTCTTAGAACCGCTTTTGCTGTATCCCATAAATTCTGGCATGTCGTATTTTCATTTTCATTTGTCTCCAGGTATTTTTTGATTTCTTCTTTGATTTCTTCGTTAACCCAGTTGTTGTTCAGTAGCATTTTGTTTAATCTCCATGTATTTGTGGCTTTTCTGATTTTCTTCCTATAGTTGATTTCTAGTTTCATACCGTTGTGGTCAGAAAAGATGCTTGGTATTATTTCAATCTTCTTAAATTTATGGAGACTAGTTTTGTGGCCTAATATGTGATCAATCCTGGAGAATGTTCCATGTGCATTTGAAAAGCACGTGTATTCTTCGGTTTTTGGATGGAATGCTCTGTGTATATCTACTAGGTCCATCTGTTCTAGTGTGTTGTTTAAGGCCAATGTTTCCTTATTGATCTTCTGTTTGGATGATCTATCCATTGGTGTAAGTGGAGTGTTAAAGTCCTCTACTATTATTGTGTTACTATCTATTTCTGTTTTTATGCCTGTTAATAATTGCTTTATACGTTTAGGTGCACCTACATTGGGTGCGTAGATATTTACAAGTGTTACATCCTCTTGTTGGATTGTTCCCTTGATCATTATGTAATGCCCTTCTTTGTCTCTTTTTACAGTTTTTGTTTTAAAGTCTATTTTGTCTGATATGAGTACTGCTACCCCAGCTTTCTTTTCATTGCCATTTGCGTGGAGTATCTTTTTCCATCCCTTCACTTTCAGTTTGTGAGTGTCTTTAGGTCTGAAGTGTGTCTCTTGTATGCAGCATATATATGGGTCTTGTTTTTTTATCCACTCAGCCACCCTATGCCTTTTAATTGGAGCATTTAGTCCATTGACGTTTAAAGTAGCTATTGATAAGTATGTACTTACTGCCATTTTTTAACTTTTTTTTTTTCTCAGTGTTTTAGTAGTCCTTCTCTGTTCCTTACTTCTTCTATACAGAATTGATGGTCACTTTAGTTTGACCTCTGTCTGAAAGCTGTACTCTTTAACTCCCCTCCTCCCTCCTTTTATGTTTTTAATATCATATCTAACCTCTTTTTTGTGCATTTGTATCCATTACGTTCTAATCATGGAAATAGATAATTTTTCCTATTTGTGGTCTTCTCTTTTCCCCTTAAATCAGTCCCTTTAACATTTCTTGTAGCACTGGTTTCTTGGTGACAAACTCCTTTAATTTTTGCTTATCTGGGAAAATTTTGATCTCTCCTTCCATTTTGAATGAGAACCTTGCTGGGTAGAGTATTCTTGGCTGTAAGTTTTTTCCTTTTAGCACTTTAAATATATCGTGCCATTCTCTTCTAGCCTGTAAGGTTTCTGCTGAGAAGTCAGCTGATAGCTTTATGGGGTTTCCTTTGTATGTAACTTGACATTCTCTTGCGGCTTTTAGGATTCTCTCTTTATCTTTAATTCTGGACATTTTGATTATGATGTGTCTTGGTGTGGGCCTCTTTGGGTTTATCTTGTTTGGGGCTCTCTGTGCTTCCTATACCTGGATGTCTGTTTCCTTCCTTAGGTTAGGGAAGTTTTCATCTATTATTTCTTGAAATAGATTCTCTGCCCCCTTGTCTCGCTCTTCTCCTTCCGGGACACCTATAACACGGATGTTAGTGCGCTTGATGTTGTCCCAGAGGTCCCTTAGACTGTCCTCACTCTTTTTAATTCTTTTCTCTTTTACCTGTTCACCTTGGGTAATTTCTTCTAGTCTTTCTTCCAGCTCACAGATCCGTTCTTCTGTATCCTCTACTCTGCTTTTGAGTCCCTCTAGTGAATTTTTCATTTCCAGTATTGTATTCGTCATTTCTGATTGGTTCTTTTTTATATCTTCCATTTCTTTGTTGACATTCTCACTGAGTTCATCTATTCTCCCCAGATCAGTGAGCATCCTTAACACTCTTAGTTTGAACTCTCTGTCAGGTAGGTTGCTCATTTCTGTTTCACTTAGTTCCTTTTCTGGGGTTTTGTCCTGTTCCCTTACTTGGAATGTATTCTTTTGCCTCCTCATTTTGCCTCTTTCCCTGTGCTTGTGTCTACGTATTAGGTAGGTCAGCTACGTCTCCTGCTCTTGGATAGGTGACCTTATGTAAGTGATGCCTTAGGAGGCTTCCAGTGTGCTTCCCTCAGTTCTCAGTGTTCCAGGGGTGGCCCCTATGTGGGCTACGTGTGTCCTTCTATTGTGGCCTGTTAGCTCTCCCTATAGGCGCCCAGGGAGGCTGAGTTATGCTCCTGGCCAGCTGTTGTAATGCTCAGCTGCTTGTAGTTGTTGTGGGCCCTTCAGTCTCTTTATCAGGTGTGGGGCACCCCAGCACAGTTGGCTGTAAGTTCTAATACCACATTTGTGTTGCAGTATTTCTTTTAAGTGAGTAGGCCCCCAGCGTGGCAGGTTGTTAGGCTCAGGGCCTTACAATTGCTGTAAGCCTCTAGCCTATTATGTCTCTTGTCAGCTCTCTGAGCATTAGCAGCTGGGTGGGGCTGGCCTCAGGCACAGGAGCACCCAATTGTTTTAGGCTTTGGAAGGTGGGGCAAACCTCCTATGTGGGTCTTTGAGAAGCACAAGTCTTCTGCAGCTGACAAGCCCTGTTGCCCACAGGTCCACACACACAGTCAACACAGTCCTGCCCTGTGTGAGCGCCCCGACCTCCCCAAGCGGACCCAGTCTCTCCACGGCGGGAGCCCCACACACTCCACCACCGCCCCACACTCTCCCCCCGCTCCTTGTGCACACCCTGCCCCGCTCAAGTCGGCTCAGTTGCCAGGCTGCAGAGAATCCAGTCACCAATCTATGCAGGCCCACACGTTGCCTGTGGGCTTGTTGTTGGGTGGGGCCAGTCTCTAGGGTGGGCTGCCTGCCCTGGCTGAGCTGGATTAAATCGGTGCTCTAGGGGGTGGAGCAGACCCTGGGCTAGTAGGCCTCAGGGAGAACTCCAATGGCGTCTGTGTCAGCACTCTCACACCAGGCCACAACAATGGCCACCACCAATGTCCCAGTCCCTGGAGAGGTCTCACCCCTCACCGAGATGCACTCAGGGCCTATTAGGTGAGTTTCTTGTCACCAAAGTACTGTGCACCTTTCTTTCTGGTGATTTTAGGATGCTTTCTGAAACGGGTGAGTTTGCGCACGGGCCCTTTAAGAGCCAGTTTTAGTTTCTTTGTGAACCGGGTTTTCTGGGGGTGCTCCCCAATGCTTTAGTAGCAGGCAAAGTCAGATATTATGCCGCTGGTCTCGATTGTGCTGGGTCCACAAAATGCCCACAGGGGGGGCACTCCCCAGCTCAGGACCCCGCGCCTCCAGGGAGGCTGCGCACCTGTGAGCTGCTCCCGGCGGCCGTGAAGCTGGTGGCTTGTGAAGGCGGCGTTTTTCCTCTCCGGAAGGGAGTCTCTGCCTCTTCTACCCCAGTTAGGATTGTCCGTTGTTGCAGGAGTTCCTCTTATCCAGTTTTCAGTTCTGTCTCAGGGGTAATTTTTCCACGAGTAGTTGTAAATTGGCTGTGTCCACGGGAGGAGGTGAGCTCAGAGTCTGCCTACGCCGCCATCTTGACTCTCTTCCTGTTCTCAAGTTTTTAAATCCTCCTGCATTTTCTCCTACCTCTCTGGTTGTACCTAAGTTATTTGTTTTGCTATCATTCTCCTCTTTCCACACATTAAATGATGGTATTCCTTAAAATTCTGCCCTAGCGCTACCTCTCACACCACTTGATGTTCTTTACCAAAGCAATGTTGCTTGCGCCCATGACTTCAGTCACCACCTTCATTCAGTGACTCAGCCCAGACTTCTTCCCTGAATCACAGCACTGTGAAACTCACAGCCTACTTGATATCTCCACTTAAAGAACTCAAAAGCACTACTTCAAATTGGACATGTCCAAAACCAAACCCATGATCTTCCCCTACCCCCAACCACGCCTTGCTCTCCGTTATCATGCCGCCATGTAGCTGTCTTTCCACCATTCCACCATGACAGCACCATGTAGCTCTCTTTCATAGCACTTATCATTATAGAGATTTAACACACATATGTGTGATTTTACATGTATATGTGTGATTTTCATTCACGTTTATCTCCTACACTTGATTGTAAGTTCCATTGGGAGGGAACTGTAACTATTTTTATTTGCTATTTTATCTGAGACATTTTCTTTCATAGTACCTGACATATATTAGGCACTTAATAATTATTGAATAAATGAATATATGAAAAAATAGAAAACCATGGGTGCAAAGTCCCGAATGACTTTATGGTGGAAAACCAACATGCTAGAGACACAAGCAGTAGTTCTGGACAAGAAACCATCAATCACACTTTTGAGCATGGTTTATTTGTCTGTATTCCCAGCGCCTAGCACAGTGCTTGCACACAGAGGTGTTTAGTTCATGCTAACCAAAGGAATATTCCACTTCTATCAGGAGTTCTACTTTCTGCCTACCATTTAAATCCACAGCAAGAGACGTCCTGGGAAAGCTGGGTTAGTTGGAGAGCAAATTTGCTCTGACAGGCGGACAGAAAGCACCTGCCCTGGATACTCAGGTTTTCAAAGAGTTCATATGCCCGATGAAATACTTGATTCTATCAAGGGAACATTTAGAAATAGGGGAAGATTAAGCCCTTAAACTGATTGACTTCATATTTGCTGAGAGCCTAGAAAGTGGGGAGGCTATACCAATTTGATTAATGTCATATCCAAGTTTACATACAAATTAAGCAGGTAATACAAGTTGTCAACCACTGCAAATGCATTTCATCTCAAGCTGAACATTGCCTTTTTCTTTGAAAGAGTGAAGTGCACAGGACAATCAAAACAAAGCACAAAAGAAAAATGTAGATTTTGTTTTTGTTTTCTGTTGCACAACTTTTGTCTTCCCACAGGGCTGTCATTTTGATTCTAGTTGATCTGTATTTGAAACACAGAATGTTTTTATATCTCACCCAGTTCATTTTAAAAGCTGTGCCATTTTTTAGATTCTGCATCACACCATGTTACTGTGAATGGAGAACTCCTGGGGTTGATGATTATATTGAAGCTAGGCACCTGTCTTACAAGCATAAAGCCACTGCAGCGAAAGTGGCAGCTAAAGCTATGTTCCCCGTTGATGACACCTAGAATTCCTGTTCAGACCGAGGCTCCAAAGAAAGGCAGGAAAAGGCAGGAGACAGTAGATAGATGGGGATTCACCTATCTTTCAGGCAAGATTGCAGGTAAACTGAGTCACGTGTTGAAAACGGATGTATGAAGCACAGTTCTGTCACTGGCAATTGGATTTCACTTCCAATATCACTTCAATCTCTACAAGTTTTAACACTTTAAATGATTGATCTGAGCTGATGATTTAACCAGTTTTTAAATAATCAAATATTTCACAAAGGCTCAAAAAAATAGGAGCCCATCACTGAAGAATCATTCATGCTCTTTATCTCTCTTCTGCTGAAAATTATGATCAGTCATGCTAACTATCAACATTCTAAACTTGACTATCCCATAATGGGTCTTGACACCATACCCTCGAAATGTATGTATGACATAGAACCAGATCTGAATTGTGTTTTAATTCAAAAACTAAAAACAAGAAGGGTAACAAAATACAACCAAAAAGGAGATCATCATGAAACTGTATGTTCTATTTGAAAAGTTGCTGTCAGCAATTCATAGCTTAAAAAAAAAAAAATAGGGGCACAAAAATGTAAATCTTTCACTTATTATTTATCACAATTTTACTAAGAATTAAATATTATATTCTGAAGAAAGTAAATATTTTAGAAAATCTACTAAATTATAGAACAAAAAGATAAGGAACTAACATGTCTGGGCTCTTTATCTATATTCTTCCCTTCTATCCTCAGGACAAACCTGAGTGGGAGGTACAGCTTTTACATTTTTAAAGATTAGAAGCCTAAGGCTCAGAGAAGTTAGGTAACTTACTCTAAATCAATCAGAAAGAAGCTATAAGATAAATATATTTGCTATTTTATGAAGGATGCACAGACTTTTTTCCCTGCACGAAACAGAACTAGACAGATTTGTTTAAGGCATTTTATTTAAGAATCCTTTGGAGCTCTCCTTTTTTAAAACTCTTTCTCTCTCTATATATATATATATAAAGTCTATGTCAAGGAGGAAGCACTTTCCAGTAAGTCAGTATGATTTTGGCTAAAGGCAATGAAGGAAAAAAATATAATATATAACACATATATATATATATAGTATATATGTATTATATGTAATATAGAGAAAATGCCTCCTCCTTGACGTACATTTCCTGATACTAACTACAGAGAGGCAGTGTCCAGAAAAAATGTCCCTTAATCAAAATCAAGTTCTGAAAATCAAGAGACAGAGATTGGAAAAATAATAATAAAAAGATTTTTCTTATGATGTGAAGATACATTTTTTTTAACAACTGCTCAAGGCTTTGTCATCAGATGAAGTTCACGTGAGGAGAAAGAAAGCAGCACAGTAGACTCAGGAGTCAGAATGCATTTGTTTCAGTTCAAATACTCACACTTAGTGGTTGTGAATCCTTGGGCAAATTACTTAACCTCTCAGTATCCACATCTATAAAATGAAGATTTATAGATATACAAAATCCATAAAATGGATAAAATAATCATATCTACCTCTAAGGATAGTGCTCAGCACAGTGCTATGTTTATAAAATACACTCATGTGGGGTGGCAAATAGAATTGTTTGACTATGACATCCGAGACTCATCTTGAATTGCCTGGCAACCTGCTGGCTAGAAATAGAGGTACTAAGAGTCTCCCACTTCATGGAGCTTCTCCTAAACCCAATTTCCCAAGGAGCCAGCGGCTATCTTCTACTACCATTAAGAGCACTTCCCACGGTCTCCTGGTTCTAGACAGCTGGCATTTCTAGCATCCTCTATCCAGCTGATGCCCAACGTCAGATGGCTTGGCAACTGAGTCTAAAATGTTTATTTCTTCCTTGAGAAAGAAGTTTTCACACTTACATTATAAGAAAGTCAAGTAGCAGTCAGGCAGGGTCTCTTCCCTCAAAAAGCAAACACAGTGAATGTCCAATTACTTCCCCAGACTCCAGCACCACTCTCAATAAGGTAATGAAAAAAGGGGACCATGTGTCTCTTTTTGTTGACCATTGTTCTCTCCAACAAAGCCTATTTTCTTTAACCTATCTCATGGAACATTGGGGTACTTACCTTTCCCCACCTGTCGCCATTCAGTAAATGTTAGCTACTCCTAGTTCTACTACTCTGGAGTAATTCCTTTTATAATGGAAGTTGTAGAGGAGATGGCAATAGTCTTGAGCACATCCACCCTGTTTATGAAGTTAGCCGTGTAAAATTTCCTACCTAAATGACAACAGATGTTCTCAGTCTGTTCGTGCTAGTTTTACCTAGGCTCTCTTCCAGGTGCTGGTCTTACGAATAAAGTTTTCTAACATAAAATTTTTGAGCAAACTAAGAATGATAAGAGATAAAGTTTTAAGTTAGTATTCTCCTAGTTTTTACACATGTGCAAATAATTAATTGTTTGTGAGTTTTTAGGGATTCAAGGCATAAGCTTAGAAAATACACTTACAAGAAACCTCAAGAACAAAAAGTGTAGACGTGGAAAATGATTTTTGAAAATATGGTCTCCAGAGTTCTGAATTCTCAGCCTTAAGCTAAATTTAAGACAGTTTTACTGACAAAGAGAGAAAAGGAAAATACTATGCTTTGAAGCAGAAGTATTTTATGCCTGGTTTTATGGCTGCATCTTTTACAATACAGTAAGGAACCATAACGATTTTTTCATTTTTAAAAAAATACTGAGGGGCAAAAAGAACATGTATCCAACAGCATGTCCCACTAACTTAAAGCAAAACCAAAAAATTCAATATACAGAAGCACAATAATGAATTTTCTTTTGAAAAATTTCATAAAAGAAACAAAAATCTGCAAATCATTCAGAGCAAAATATACATTTATGAACACATAAAAGACAGAATTCTTGCTTTCAAAGAATTTTATAGGCTAAAAACAGACGTGAGGAACAATATTTTTGGAAAAAATTATAGGTCATGGGATGTAGCAAATGTTTCATCAATAGGGAAGCTCCTGTTTTCTCCTTACTAGTAAATTTTCAGATTTTCACACTGAAATAAGTATGCTTTAGTGCTCCAAGGCAATAAAGAAACATATTGCCTTAAATTTCCTGTCCTCTTACCTCTCAAATGTGCCCCATCTTCTGTAGGGGTGCTTAAATGTTGGACTTCTTGCTGTCTTTCACATCACTCTTTGTTGAAAACACACAATGGATATTTCTAGGAATATTTGATGAGGAATTGGTGCTATGACCCTACACATGAAAACCTTTAAGAGGTGAAAAAGAGCTGAGCATACAGTGGGCTTTAAATTATATCTTCGCAATTTACCTATGGGGCTTCAAGATGCTCAAGTGTTCCTTAACTGCATTAATTCTAGTTTTTGGACCTGGAAGTGAGAGGAGGTAAAGAACCAACAAAGGGACCTAGCTAGGAAACTGTTGAATAGACGGAGAATCAAGCAAATGGAAGAAATAAAATTTCCCATGGTTAATGTTTAGTGAGCCAGAGACATTTTCTCAATGCATATCTTAGATTTAAATTTGCTTTTCAACAAATTTTTATAAAGCAGGTATAGCCCTAATAGACAGCAGAGACTGTTCAGCCATGCCTGACCTAGCATTTGTCTTGTCTTTGAGCTGTAGCCCTACTCCACTCACCTTGTTGTGCCCAGAGATTAGTTCGCCCCTAACTGGAGCTGGCAATATGCACAACTCCAGGGGGCACTGTTCACATGCACTACAGTGTGAATGGTGCAATGTGAAAGCTGCCCCCGGGAGCTGTGCCATACTGAGGTGCTCATGCTAGAGGGATGCTCAGGCTCTCATTTGGGCTAGAGACACTCTAAGTTTAATTGCTAGAGCCTGTAATGAGCTGTGAAAAAAATGGAAAAGGAGAAAACATTTTTTCAAAGATCAGTGATGAATGACTGTCATTTATGTAAAAAGCTATAGGCTCTGATGAGAAGTTTAATTTACTAATCCTTCAAAACCTACAGGACTCTTTGGATCTTAACCCCACCTCACTCCTCTTTTGTCTCATTCTTCTCTGACTTTGCATTTTCTCTTCTCCTATCCCCAAACCCTGTGCATCTCTCTCCATTTGTACCTTTCATTCTCAGTATGTCTCTCTCCTTACTTATATCTTGTCCCTTTCCTTTTGGTCTCTTTCCTCTTTCTTTCTGCTTATAACTTTCATTTCTCTGATTAGCTATTTTAAGCATTCCCAATATGTCTCCTTTTCTCTCTCTCTCTCTCTTTCTCCTTTCTGTGTCCCCAGGCACCATTCATCTCCATCTGCCTTTTACCTTCTATTTACTCTTTCCTCTTCTGTTTTTTTAATCTCCTATTGTCAATATCAAATTTCTTCTATTTTTCTAGTTTCTTTCTTACTATCTTTTTCTTAAACTGACCGTGATGAGAAACAAAAGTACACTTGTTCAGTGTCCTCTCTGTGGTCCCAGATTAATTTTTCTTCTATGCCTGTTGTCCTTGAGAATATACAGAAGACATTTCAAAAGTAAACCTCAGTAACCATGACATTTAAAGCTGGCATTTTCATTACACCTTGATCCTATTGCCATTTTATAAATATTTACCATATATGCTGAAGAATATTTTTATAATATTCACTTCTCCACATGAGACTACTAAAGCCCATGCTGTAAGATACTTAATCTCAGATCTACATATCTTCCTCATTGATTTTGGAATTCTTGAAAAAATGCTTAAAACTATGTCAAAACTCTTCTCAAGCACATGTCTATTTTTCTGTGGACTATTTGTGTACACAAAAGGAAAGTCTGACTACTGGCCTTGTTCCACCCAATTATTACACTTGCAACAAAGTCTGCCTTTGGGCAGCAAGTCTCGTGATTTTTGGACCTCAAATAATGATTTAGACAAATGCTGAGGAAGAAAATTTCCCAAATGATTTAGCATCTTCTTCAAGTACTTAGAAAATGAACCACAAAATAGATCAAAGGCAAAAAGAAGGAATGGATTCATAGACATTAGAACAAAAATACATGAGTTAGAACTCAAGAACTGGTTGATCAAAAAAATAATATAAAATAGATAAAACACTAAATAAACTAATTAAGGAGAATAAAAGGGGCAAAATACAAATACACAAAATAAGAATTCGATAAGGGGAGAGCAACCATAGAAACAGAGAGAATGAAAGGAATTTTAAGGGTCAGCCCTGGTGGCCTAGTGGTTAAGTTTGGCATGTTCCACTTTGGCGGCCCGGGTTCAGTTCCTGGGCGTAGACCTACACCACTCGTCAGTCAGTGGCCATGCTGTGGTGGCGGCTCACATACAAAAAGAGGAAGATTGCCAGTGGATGCTAGCTCAGGGAGAATCTTCATCAGAAAAAGAAAAAAAAGAATCTTAAGACTACTTTGTTCAACTGTGACCAAATGAATTCTGAAAAATGAGGTGAAATAAATAACATTCAAAGACAGCATAATTTGCAAAATTGACTAAAGAAGAAAGAAAAAGATGTAAAGAGACTGATATTCAGAATTGATAATCAAGATATCAATCCTGGATATTAAATTAAATATATAATAAAAGTACTCCAGATACTTTTATTGGCAGGGGTCTCTAACAATAGGAACTGTGTCTAGCTGTACCCCTGCATTCTGGCTAAATATCAGCCTTGCCAATAGCCATAAAAAATAGAAAGATTTGAAAAAAAGCTACCCTTAGAAGAGGCATAGGTACTGACGTTTTAAGAGGGAATGCTGCTGAAGTCTGAAATAGTAGATAATTCCAAATTATTGAAATTATTTTAGAACATAGAAAAAGAAATAATAATAATAATTTAATATTTAATAAAGATAACGTTTAAAATCAGGAAAAATGTTGAAGGGAGATAGATGACTCAATAAATATTGTTGGGACAATTGAGTAGGCATCTGGATCTATACCTCACACCACACACCAAAAAAAATTTCAAATGGAGCAATGGTTAAAATGTTCAAAATAAATCCCTAAAAGTACTAGAAGACAATGTGATAAAGTTTTAATCCTAAAATGAAAAGAGCTTTTCTAAATATATCACAATATCCATAAACCATAGTGAACAATTGCTAAATTGTATTACATAGAAAAATGACTGTATGGCAAAAACATACTATAAGCAAAATTTAAAGGTAAATAAAAAATGGTGGCAAAAATAAACATTTGTACATTTTACCATAGACAAAGGGACACGTAGATTAATAGATAAATAGTTCTTGCAAAGCAAAGAGAAAAAGATAAAAATCCAACCGAAAAATGGGCAAAATAAATAGGAGTTAATTCCCAAATAAAGGAAAAACAAAAGGCTTTCAACATATGAAAGGTGTTCCAACCACTCATCTTAAGAAAAATAAAAATGAAAACTGCATTTAAAAACCATACTTTACTTTTCAGATTGCCAAAACCCCAAAAGTTTGTCAACACCCTCTGTTGGAAAGACTAGAGAGAAACAGGAATTCTCATATATTGACGGTGGGGATATAAATTTGTACAAC
Organism: Diceros bicornis minor; assembly: GCF_020826845.1. NCBI lineage: Eukaryota > Metazoa > Chordata > Mammalia > Perissodactyla > Rhinocerotidae > Diceros > Diceros bicornis. The sequence goes on from NC_080740.1 coordinate 33,587,559, forward strand.
TCCTCTGAAAGGATTTGGAAATATCTACCAAAATTACAAAGACATATGCCCTCTGACAGCAATCACACTTGTGAGAATTTACCCTGCAGGCGTTATTCCACATGTATACAACGATACATGTGAAAAGTTACTTTTTGTGGTAGTCTGTAGTAGCAGACAATCTAAAACAACCCAAATGCCAACCAATAGGAAATTGGTTAAATAAATTGTGGTACATCTATACTAAGGAAAACATCATAACTGATTAAAAATATCGTAATGAGAAAATTATCTATGTACCAGCATGGAAAGATTTCTAGGGAATGAAGTTACATAAAAAAATGCAAGATGCCAAATAGTATATTTAGTATGCTAACTTTCATGTAAAAATAGAGAGAAAATAAAAGTATACTTATAATTTCTTGTATTTACATCTTATAGACCCCGGATGGATACACGAGCAATTAATGATAGGGAGAGAGGGGCGTAAACTAAGCAAATGCAGGTCAGTAATGGGAGGGAGGCTTCATCTTATTAAAACATTGATTTATATTATATAGTAATACCTATTTTAAAAATGAGAAAATAGTTTCTAAGAAGGAAGTACTTCCTCATGATAGAACACCTAGGAGTTGGTGGAGCCAAGATTTGAAATGAAAAAGAGAAACTGAGTTAAATAATGTGGTATATGATTATATATAATTTCTATGGCTTTGAAATGTAATGTGTTAGTATAACAGGACCATTTTGAATGGTGCTTCACTTTACCTTACAGTAGAATGCAAAACTCTCTTCTTCATGGAATCCTTTTTATTCAGACATTTCACTTGATCCCGTTTTATCAAAGGTTTTTTCAAAGGAAGAACACAGGCATCAGTGGAGGGGAAGAACAGTTTGGAAAGTGTGCTTGCAATTCTCCATCCTATATATTTGGAGAAAATTTCATCCCCTACATTTGGTGAAACTTTTGTATTGTAACTAGTGAAAGGATCCATTGGGTCATTTAACTCAGCCTGTGGAAAGAAAAGAAAATGGAACTTGTTGAAATAGAGTTAAATGAGAGGAAAAATGATGTATTATTAAGATGAATGTATGTTCATTTTCTTCGACTAATGTTGCATTCTTCCTGTTAAATAAAAATAACCTTTATAAGAAAAAAATGAAGTTTCCCAAAAGATTTAAAAACTCATAACAATAATTTTCAGTGAAATAAACAATTAAGCATGAATGAAACTGGTCTTGAAATTTCAAAAATTTAATGATATAATTGCTATTTTAAATGTGTACACTTCCTATGTAAGAATTTCATACATTGAAGATGTTCTAGGATTTATATTTATATTTATATTTATTTAACATGTTTTAATATCAAAAAAAAACCTAACATAAAAATTCCACAATATTTAAGCAACCTTTAGTCAGGAAAGAGCTATTTTCTGAATTCTCCTATTTATGTTCAATAATGCCCGGGACTGATTTTTAATTACATCTTCTTTTGAAATGGCTAGAGACATATTTTCCTTGGCTGGAATCGGTAATAACAAATGAAGACGTAAGTTTCAAAATGTCATGTGTTATACCTTTTTTAATGTTCACAGTATGCTCATATTTATGAGAGGAACTCTCTCATAAATAAATTAGATGCTGCCTCCTTTCATTTTAAGTTTTACATTTTTTATTCATATTATCCATCCTCATGTAACTCATTACCAGTCACTCAGGATTCATTTTATATGTTGATGTATCCTATGGTAGAAAATTAAGGAATGGAAAATGTTTTATGTATATGAACACTTAATTTAACTTCTTTAAGATTCCAAGATCAGGCTTGGCTCAACGAAATTACTATTGAATTGACTACTGTATTATTTAGATGAAATTATAGCGGAAAAAAATGAGAACAATCTCATGATAAAGACTGAAAAACATAAAGAGTTAAAGCAATGAGAAAAATAGCAAAAGGCAGGTAAGCAAATATGGATTACTGTGAAAGCCAGAGAAGCTGGGAAAGAATAATATGCAAAAAACATATATGAAAAGGATACAGTGAAAATCGTGCAAATAGGTAAGAACCAAAAAAATGAAAAGAAGACTCAAAATAGCCTCAAAATGCTAAAAAAAATTATATTAAAACATTTTAAGAGGGGCTTATTTTTACAATGTCAGAAAAAGAACTTAATCACTAGTCCTCATTGAAATATATCCTTTTTTAAAATATCTTTGATTTCAATTATCTCTGGGTATTGGAATCAACATACAATCATGTTCATCCTATTCCAGTTGTGTATCTTGCTTATTAAACTTGATCAAAATCATGGAAAGATCATTCAATTTGAATCAAGAAATTAAACTGTGTCTAGGACATTTAGTAGCTGTTGTGATTTTGAGGACATTATTTAATGTATCAGTCTGCAGGTTCATCTGTAAAATGGTAATCACAGTACCTGTAATGTTTATTCTGTTTACCTTCCTGGCCTAATTTTTCATGAGAAAAAGTACTTCAAAATCAATAATATATAGTATTGCACAAATGTATTAGTATAAGCTCTTCCATTACTATGAGAGTGATGAATGAATAAATGTGTAATTAAATGAATAGACCAACAAAAAATAATGTCTTCTCATGACAGAATTTCTGGTAAAGTACACTGTTTCCAGAGGTAGGCTTACCCTGCATTACAGAAGGGTGATGCTATTTTCATCATGTCTCATTTGGCTACTCCTTGCTTTCTTCTCTCCCAGACTAGATAGGTTGTAGATCCAGACGCCAGCTCTCTCAAGAAGCAAAATGAAGGCATTCCCACATCTTTCACGATGGTTCCCTGATTGAAAGCCCAGGTAAATTTCCCTCCCCTTTGACGTCTAAGGCATTCAACTTATGGAAATGTAGTCTCAAATATCTGTCAAATGCACGTTTGTCTTATCTATAACAGGTTTTGTTTGTTTGTTTTCCTGCAGGAAGTACTAGGAAATAATGTGGGCTTTGCAGTTCAAAAGATCTGAAATCAGGTCTCGCTTTTCCACTTCCTGGTTAAGAATGCAAACTTGGGAAATTTAGTTGACCTCTCCAGGCCTATGTTTTGTGTTTAGTTTAATTCCGTCTTGTTTTTCATTTGTGATATGGAGATAATAATAACTACCTCTCAGAGTTTTGTGAGTGTTAACTTAGCAGAGAGTGAGAAGTTCAACAGGTATCAGCTCCTGTCAGGAATTCCCTAAGACAGAACACTAATGCTCCAGCCTTTGCTGCAACTCTCACCACCAACCCAGAGAAGACTTGATACAACCTCTGCCGTGCTGAAAACAATTTTGTTATATTGTACTTTCACATTGGCAAATTTATGAAATAGGATCATGGTTGTACTCCTATAGGCATCTCCTATTTAAAGAATCTTACTTCTCTTAAAGCCATTATTCTAATGTTACAATTCAGAGACTTAAATGCCAACTATGCATAAATATAAATCTACACCTCTTAGAAGTAGACTTGCACAAAATATTAATGACTCTTCCTTACAATAGATTCCAAATTCATGAATTGACTACTATTTAGCCTGCCAATGAACATTACCTCAAACTCCACCTTTAAATATTATACACATATTTACGTTTTCATCATGTGTCCCTATTTCTTGGTGATGGCCATGTAGGCTTTAAAATTCAGAATTTACCTTATTGCATTGTTGAAATTTGACATTTTTAATTAAGAAACAAATGGCAATTTTTGAATATCTATGTTAATTTTACTGATTTAGTGTTAAAAAATTGGAAAAATGGTATTCTTAAATATTGGAGCCACATCCAAGAGCAGATGCCCACTCTTTGTCTTTGTATTGGGCATAAAGACGGTAAAAACCAGCATTAATATAGGCTGTCAGGAAGTTGGAGAAGTCAACACAAGGGGAAATTCCTCAAGGAATTATGATGTAGTAGCAATACGAAAGAAAAGAAAAGAAACTCTCCCCAGAGTTCTGAATTTTCCATCAATCATTAGGGAAAAGGAGCAAACACATCAAAATTTAAGCTAACTCACACTACTCTTGACATGAGAGAATAAAGGAGAAACAAGATGTTAAGCCGTTGTAGCTTAGTTTGCAGCAAATTCTATCCTCGTCTCTTGCTGTCTCTCTCTTTTTTGTCTCTACTTATCCTTAACTAATCTTACAGCTTGCAATATTTAACTTGTTTATGAAAAAAAATGACAATTTTTTTCTTTAAACTTTAAAATTTAAATATAAGTGACTCACTGGTAGTCTCAAAAAACTATTTCCTACAGAGTTATAAAATCTCACAGAGGAGGATAGCATGGCCAGCTCCTTGCTACTAAAATTGTGGTCCTTCAACCATCATTATTGTCATTACCTAGGAGCATGTTATACATACGGAATCTCAGGCCCTACTGCTGTATGCACATTAAAGTCAAAGAAAGACTGATGTAGTAGATTAAGAAAAGGACTGGATGGGAATATTCCATTTTCCGACTTACTAGTCATGAGATCTTGCACAAGTTACCTAACCTCTCTGAGCATGTTTCTTTAATTCCTAAAGTGAGACGATAATAATACTTGATAATAATTGTAAGGATTAAACCAAAAAATTGAATATATTTTCTAGCACAGTGTCTGGCACACAAAAAAATTTTTAATAAATTTTAGTTCCTTGTTTATATTTAATGTGGGAGAGAGCACAACATAGTGGAAATGGCAGAGCCTTTGGGTTATCACTCATAGGTGCATCCACCACCAGTCACTTATTTTAATCCTGTTTAGACTCAGATCCCCCATCTGTGTGGGTGATGGCGGTGGTGGGAGAGCTATGGGGTTTAGATGAGTTAATACATGTAAGATACTTAGCACTGTGCCTGGCACATTGTAAAAGCTCTACAAATATTTATGTTCTCTTAAAACAATGTATCTGTTGATTGGAACTCTATTGATAAGTATTTAAAGAAACTATACTCTTCCAAAAATACACCTCCATTTATGTCAAAAGAGGAGCCATACGTGGGAAAGCAGAGAGAGAGGTACTGAGAGAATAGAGACTAATAGTGTTGTTTGTTCTATTTGCTGCTTTATAGAGTACGTTAGGAGTATGGAAATATCATTAAGAACAAAAACAAATTTTATTTTAAAGATCTCACCACGAAATGTTAACCACCAAATTCTTTACCTGATAAGTCAAAGGTACTCTGAATAAAGTCACATATTCCTTTTAGCTGTACATATTTCTTTTTGATATTTTAGGTCATATACCAGATGGCATAAAGCATTTATACATGATGACTTTTCCTAGATGTGCCAACATACGCTGCTGAATTGCCTATACGGAAGAGCCTTGCTCATTGCAAGTCTCCCTGGAAGTATTTCAGACAAAGCACATCAATTAACGTTTGTTTATTATGCCACTGTGAGTATATGACAGTTTTTGATTTCTTTTCCAAATACTCAGGCAACAGTTGGGTCTATATTGAATTTGTCAGACGAAGGGCTTATGTTTAGGGATCTATTTAGAACTGTATTTCATTTCAAATATGCTATTAAATATCTCACCTCCCCTCTAACCTCCATTAAGCATCAAATTTTATGAACAGATATTGTAGATAATAGAATGTTATTATGCATAAAAAAACACACAAGACATGAGAGTACAGAATATAGTCAGTAATGGATTTACCAGTGATGTAGATATATTGAGATATTAAGTATGAAATTTGATTCATTATATTCAACAGTTTATCATATGAATTATATATTTATTTTTAAAGCACAAAAAGAAAAAATTTATACTTAATTCTATAAACATTCAAATATATTCAATCCTTATGAAATAAATCTTTCCCACTCTACAGTTGTTTATAATTAAGGCTGTGTTTCACTCTGTGTACGTAATATGACGATTACCTTACATGAGGAAAGCTTCTGGGAACAAGGTGTTGGGAAAAGAAAGAAAAAACAAAGGTTATGCTATAAACATAGGCATTTGCATTAACTTAAATAACAGTGGAATACAGATTTTATTTTAGATCAAAGCATCGGAGGTACAAGCCTTCGCTGTATAGATTCTTTTAGGTTCTCTATTCACATTGAGCGACGAGGCAGCACCTAAAGACTAACAGAGTTGTTATCACTTGTAAAAGAAAGCTTCTAGCTATTTTATACCATAGAACTTGTTGCCCAAAGTATCACAGGCCAATATGTTGGTTCAATGAAATGTAGGAATTTGCACGTTATTATGAAAAACTAAGGGTGTTTAGGAATAAATAACCAACCTTTGTAGTTTTATTTCTGCAAATAAGTGCCGTCATGATAGTGCCAAAGAAAAGAAATAAAAGAAAAGGAAACCATGAGTTTACCATGCTCACGTTTTACTGTAAAACTAAACACACCTATAAAGGTAACCTATATAGATTCTTTTGAAATGGTTTGCTTTGTCTTATTCATATATGTGGTGTTTAGCTGTTTATTCTACAGTACCATTATTAACTCCCTTAAGAAGGCAGGTTTTAAAATCCGAAGGCAGTTATAAGAACAGGGACAACAGAGAGAAAACCTGCACAGATGCTAATCACTTTGGTCTTTTGAATAACTAGGTGTGGAGAATTTAAGGGAGTTAGTTTAGATATTATTACTCCTGAAACCTAGTGTAGACATGTTAATATGCAATTTGACATTAAAAATATACCAGCTAATAATAAAATTAAAAAGAAAATAACTTTATGACCAAAGTCATAAAAATGATGCAAGGAAAAACACTGGATAGGAGAATAAACAAAGCAATTGATTAGACATTTAACGTTACGTCACATCTATACCAATGTAGAATTCTTAGTCAATAAAACTCTCCTTCAAAATCAAATTGAATAAAAACCTTTTCAAGTAAGTGAAAACTGACAGAATTAACCACCAGCAGATGCTCACAAAAAGAATACAAAAGGATTTTCTTCCAGCAGAAGAAAAATAACCCCATATTGAAGGCCCGAGGTCAAGAAGGAAGAATAAGGAAAGAAACATTCAAATATGTGGGTAAATCTAAAGAAGATTGAGTGTTTAAATAATATTAACATATTGGTATCTGTAAATACACAAACACATTCAGATACACACGCACAATTAAAATGCTCATCAGGAAAACTGTGTAAGTAAAGAGAAATAAATGGAATTAAAATATTATAAGACTATTTTATGGTCCAGGAAAATATAAAATCTCTATACATATTATACTTCAATAATTCAAGGATTCATTCTGTATCATCTGGGGTAACAAGTAAAAGAATGTGTAACCACCAAACAAATAAAGGGGGTGGGATGGAATGGAATAATAAAAAAGTCTTCCCCAAGAGACACAAAATGAGATTAAAGAAAAAGAGAGACTAAGGAACAGGAGGTATAAATAGAATAGTAAGTAATAAAATGTAGAAATAAATACAAATATATTGAATGACATTAAGCGTAAATAGAATAATGGTTCAAATGTAAAGATAATAATTTTCAGGTTAAAAAAATACTGCTTCTCCAAAGAGATATACATATAAGGATACAGAGAGCTTGAAATAAAAAGATAGAAATAAATATACTATGCAAACACTAATCAAAAGGACCCTAATAAAAGAAAGCTATTGTGGTTATATTCATAATAGAAAATGTACACTTTTTATAAAGAAGGACCAACATTTCATAATCATGAGAATATTGTCATTGAGCACAGCAGAATTGAACTAGAAATCAAAATCATAAACATAATAACAAGATTTCCATAAATGTGGACATTGAACCATAAACTCCAATTAACCATGGCTTAAAATAATAAGAGTAGAAATTAGAAACTATTTTGAGCTGAACGATAATTAAAATATTACTTATCACAACTTTCAAAATTACGTGTAGGGGGAAATTAATAGTGTTAAAGTCATGTATTAGAAAAGAAAATGCTACAGATCAATGACAAGGAATATAGTTCAATAATATTAGAAAAAGAACAACACGTTAAATGCAAGAAAATTAGCAAAAGGAAATATAAAACTAATATCAGATATTAAAGAAATAGAAAAACCATAATATAGAGTATCAGTATTAAGAAATTCCAAAGTAGTTTTTCAAAAGACAAAGAAGTTCATAAACTCTTGGAATGATAAATTAAAAAGAGAACAAAGGCAAAAATGAGAGTCAGGAATAAAGGGGAGAACATCATGACAGATTCTAAAGACTTTAAAATATCAGAAAGATATTGTAACAACTTTATAAAATATCTTTTTTAAAATACAGATGAAACGGACAAATTCCCAGAAAAAAATATGAAAATTGATGCAAGGAAAAATAAAGTCTAGGAAGGTATATTATTCCACTATGAAAAACTTTTCTATGAGTATCCATAACCAAATGGCTTCTCTTGTGAATGCTACAAAATTTTTAAGAAATCATGACAATACTATAAAATTCTTCCAGAGAATAGAAAAAAGAGATAATCACTTCCAAATTCATTCCATTAATTCCAATAATATAAAAGAAAATATAGCAATATTAAAAAGTTATTACATCATCATCAAGTGTTTTTATTGTAGGAATGAAATGATTATTCAGCATAAGAAAATCTAACAATGTAGTTTACCACAGTATCCGTGAGCAAGTTATTTCATCTTACAAAAAGTTTAGCTGTCCTTATTTAAAGTTTCACTTTCTTCATCTGTAAAATCAAGACCGTAATAACTCATATATCATATGATTTTTATGAAGATTAAATAAATAATGCACGTAAAGTGCTTAGCACACGGCACACAGTAAACGCCCAACAAATCTCAGCTAACTTAGTAATATTTATTGTGTAAAGGTCATTTTTTGGACTTCCTTGCTTCTTCCATGGAATTCAGTATGGCAAAACAGACTTAGTACTCAATATATACATATTTATTTCTTATTTTTTACTGATTTGGGGGAAAACTTTTTTATGATTTCTTACTTTATATCCTTATAGTATCTTAGTATTAAGTAAGGGAATTCAAACTAAATTAAGTGATATTTCAAAGTTACCAACTAGATATTTTATCATTTATATTCATAAATCGTATATTTTATTGTTTCATAATACAAATGTCTCTATCTCTAGCTAACTTTTATATACAACAGGTCTAGAGTGAATTGTATCTTTTAGTTTATCTAATGCAAGTTAAGATTATTTCCTATATTAAATATGTATTATGCCTAAATTAATACAGCTGTTTTTAGAAATTTCTAATTTAGATTTTTCTCTGAGGAAAACTTGCCTTCCCCACACATTTATCATTAAAAATGAATGAAAGTATCCTTTCCAAGTCTCCTCACTAAGCACTGAAAGCTAATTAGCTCATCTAGTGGTGATGCTTTTGTTTATTTTTTTATTCTTAGTGCTGACTGCTGGAGTAATAAAGTCTTTACTTGGATCTAGCATCTAAAAAATATTTGCTATGTCTGATTAACTGACATGAATTTCAAATGTAATTATCTACAGATATTTACTAAAATTTGGAAGAAAGATTATCTTATACCAAATGATTGGCCCTGAAAACAGGCATATAAATTGAATTCTAATTACAGAAATGACAGATTTGAGTTGGCTTATTTACTCAGTCACAGTATAATCCATTTGAGATGTGACGCAGCCTATAAAAATAGATACAAAACCAGAGGATAATACAAATAATTGAAAGAATCATAGAAACAGAAAGAACAAAAGAAAATAAGATTGAGTGAGATGAATAGATATGGTCCTCTATTTCTGTTAGAAACTGGGCAAAAATGTGACTCTCTTTTTTTTTAAGCTCCAGTAAGCTGCTTATACAAAACCAATAGTAAGGTTCGGAGAGTACATGAAACTAAGGAGGATTTATTTCCCAAATCTCAATAAAGGGGATATTGGGTGATATTGCAGTCACCGCTATAAAAGATACAATAATTTTTGTTTTTATTTCTGTGTTCCTCAATCCAAAACCAAGAACAAAGCAGAAGCACAGCTGCATTAAAGCAAGTCCACGAAATCTAAAACAATATAGCTCAAGTGGGCTGCTCTCTGATTGTCTTTTTCCACGAAAAAGTATTAGAAATCTAGATAAAAGGATAGGTTGCACGTTTTTAGATAGTCTTCCATAAAGATTACTACTCCAAATTAGACATACTATTAAAAAGCAAAGAGTTTAAGGTTTTGTTTTCTACTAAGAATCTAGAATGTAAATACTATGTTTTTGTCCGTAATGGCCCTCATATGCTTCGACAATCAATTAGGCAGAGTGAATTCATTATTTGCTCTCTTACTTGTTAACATAAATTCACATAATTATTACAGGAAAACTGAACATTAAAGCATTAGGATAATCTCATCTGTGAAAGCTAGAAAGAACTAGAAACTTTCGGTGACAGGAAAATAAGTGTACTTTAGGATAACAAACAAATTATCTTGGCTCAAAGTAAGACATAGAGAAGAAAAAAACGTTTGATAGAGTTTTGAAATGTCATAGGATACCACATGGATAAAGCACGACTGAAAAACCATATTTATATTTTATGAAGAATGAATAGCTAATTTCATAATGATTTTCTTTGTGAAGAAAAATATATATAGTCATTCAAATAGAACTAGAAAAACTAAGAACTTATAAAATACATTTTTAACTTTAAAGCAAAAGACTTCAGTGTTAGTGAGTCCAGATTTGCAATTTATATTGTCTAATGCTAGAAAGAAAAACTAATAAATAAGATAACTAAATAATTTATTATCCAAATTAAGACACTTTTGAGAGTGAATTAATTCACTACTAAGAAGAAAGCTGGAAAATGAGGTACAGATCCAGGCTAACTTGGGCAAATTGGAATGCATGGTCAGCTTACTTATAAATGTCCCTCAAAGGTACGAACTCACGGCAGAACAATTACTCTCCCCCAAAAATCAACTCCATTCTTCAAGCTGCTTAATCAGAAGATGGTCAACCCTCTTATTTTTAACGAAAAATTGGTTAATATTAAATTTTAAAAATCATGTTCTCAATTGTGAGTCACTGATACTGAATGTGGACCTTCCTTTCTCCTTGGAAAGAAAGGACAAACACGTCCTGAGGACAGAAGTACCAATTTATTGCCCAATGTTTTATCTTACCTGAGCTATATTCACTGCATTACGGATTCGCCCATCTTTCTCATGATCCTTTGTTCTCTGTAATGTTTGCCAGATTAGGTTTCTAAATCCATCCTGTTCCTCATCTCCCCGAAGTTCCCACAACATTTTCACCAGGTTATACACTAAGCCATAGTAGCCAGTCCATATCACTTGATCACCTGTTTAAAAAGAAATATTCTCTGAGAAAATGTCATTTTAGTCCTCTTATTAATGTATGGTTTTGTGAAAAAGAAGAAATTTGATTTTACTAATATTTTAAAGTCTAAAATTCTGAGTTTTGTAAGTTTTTTTTACTCTTCATTGCTTTTACTCCTTTAATTTTAAAAGATCACAAATTGTTTTAAAATTTCTAACCATATGAAAAGATGAACTACACCTAACTAATATCATACCTCATAAATTTAAAAGTTAAACAGACAAATTGTGAACTAAAAACAAATCTTTGGAATTTAAGGACAGAGGAATTTGTTCAAGGCAATATGAACACTTAGACCACTATGGTGAATTTTTATAATAAATCAGAGAAACAGAAGAAAAATCACTGGCTCTTATAAAAAACTATCAAACTCTATGAAACATGGCATTTGAATCAAAAAGCTAGCTTTGAAAATAATGGTAAAAGCAGATAAAAATTGCTGATATAATTATAGGCTGGAAGATTTTGTTAAGAATAGAGACAAAACAATTGAAATAGGAGAAAGGGAGTAATGAATCCAGAAGATATTAAGAAAAAAAAGTCTAAGACACTGCTCCTTCTAAAATTTATATACCAATTAGCAATTTATATAAATTATCAAGTTCCACTTTCACAACATGCGTTTCCCTTAGAGAAAGGAAGAAGTTTCTCTTTACTCTTTATCTTAATTGTTTCTTACCTAGATGGCATATTGCTATGCAATACTATTCAGGAAAAGAGAATTCTCACTGAGATAGTGATGGGATAAATAAATTTGGAGAATAAAATAACATAGGTCTCAGAGGGGATATGAACTTCACTTAGCCGAAGAGCAACATGAGAGTACCGAGTATACGTGAAGCAGGTAAGAACAAAAGGAAAAAAATGTTCATAAAGGGAGATGGAAGGATTTCAAAGCCAAATACATTCTGTATTGTACTTTTTCCCCAAATCCTGGTGATAGCTTGTGTGACATTGGAACTCATCGATGCTCTTCTTGAATAAAGATATAAGCACAATCTGAAAAGCTACAGTCCTCAACTTTTTCTCATTGAATCTAGTTTTTTTATAATCCAAGCTAATACTAATAATCGTTACTATTATAACTAGAATACTTGGCAGTACCTACTGTGTGCTCTTCTTCTAGTCCTCCCTACAATCCTGCTATGTAGACTGTATTGTACTTAGAGTAACAGAAGGGACCTAGGAGCTTCAACTTGGTTAGAAAATTCCCTAGCATCATATAGCTGATGAGTGACAGAGCCAGGGTAAGGCTGGTCTGATCTTATCCGAGGCAGCACAGCCTCTCCAATTCAGACATGTACTTTTCCTTCCAATCTCCGCCTTCTATTCCATCCATAAGAAAGGAAGAGGCTAGAAGGTAGAAAGAAGAGGCAGAAGAGAAAGTATATACACATTTTAGAAATGTGTACAGGGAGGAGGAAGGCATATGTCCAGCTCCCAAACTTAAGGCACCTTCCACCCTTTCTATTGTTGATTTTTTAGAAGAGAAGGTATAAGCTGAAAATATGAGGCTACAGAGAAGCAGCCAATTCTTTTGAAAATATGATTTGCCCCTCATAAAAACTTTACTAGGTAAAATTGGTATATTGCAATTTTGAAGTTATATATAGGGAGTGATGTCAACAAGATGGTAGAATAGAAAGTAGCCAGCCCTTGTCCCCTCACAGAAACAATTTGGCAGCCATCCATGAATAAAAGTGCTTTTGTGAGGACCTTGGGATCCAGGTAGGAGGTTGTGAACCCTCCGTGGGACCCAAGACTGAGGAGGACCACTTTGAGAAGGCAGGCCTGGACCCAGATGGCAGGCCTGTTGACAGCAACGTGCTCCCAGCAATGGACCTAGAAGCACCCCTGCCCCCGGTGAACTCAGCTGCAGCCCTTCTTGTCCACAGTGCTGCCCCGAGCCTCATCCACCAAGGACCCAAGAGGACCCCCTCCTGTTGGTGCCCTCAGTAACAGGCCCACTGACTGCAGGGCTGACTGAGGACCCTGAAGCAGTTCTGTGACCTGGCTCCAGTCTCACTCTCTCATGGTCCAGAGGCAGTTCTGCTACCCAGGAACCCACCCATGGACTTGGCATGAGTGTGCTCAGGAACCTGGCAGGAACCAAATCAATTTGCATCCCTGGTAACAGGCTAGAGATCTGCAGACCCAGAAGTGGTCCCATGACCAGGCTCCAGCCCTGCCCAACCATGGTCTCATCTGCTCAGAGGCCCGGCAGGAACCATGCCTACTCATGTCCCCAGTAACAGGCCTGCTGACTCCCAGCAGAGAGGAAGCTATAAGAACAGAGAAGGTAGAGGATGATAGTGAGGATCTCAAATTGAGCTGAGGTAGAGAGTTCATATTAGAATGGATGAGGTAAAGCAACTAAAGAAAATATGGTCAGATTAAACAGTAGATGTTTGAGCAAAAGAATAATGTCATATCTGTTCAATGAAATGTTGTGTCTATTCAAGCAATAAACTGGGAAACCAATATGGGAGTTTTATGAGGTAATCGAGGTCTTTCCCATGATGAGCAGCAGGAGATTGGAGAATAAAGGACAAACCTAACACATTGTGGAGAAGATCTAATACTACTTTGTAGCTATGGAGGAGGAGGAAGGAAGGAAGTAGAAAGGAGAAGTACATTTTTAAGCTCAAGAAACTGAAACAATAATGAAATCACTTGCAGAAATGAGATAACGTAGAAAAGCCAGTTTGGGGAGAAAGGAGACAAATATTAATTAGAAAATGTGGCATCAGGTGGGGATCAAATTTTCAGTGTCTTGTAGCTTGCTGTAAAAGTATACCTAAAATTCAAGTAAAATACAAGTGAAATTATTCATTTGTGAGTCATTAGCAGAAAAATAAGGCTTGAATCCAATACATGTAAAGAAACAATTATGAGTTTTTAAATTAATAATTCTGGAATTGTGAACCTCAGAAATAAAAAAGCAGTTTTTGAACAATGTGATAAATAAAACATACTGTGGATTTTAACTCATTTATAAATTTTTTATAGACTCCCAATTTCTTTACATTAAAAAAAAAGATTGATAAAAGTACATGCAAACCACCTTCCTTCATATATTTTAAATTATTGTTTATTGAGGAACAATATTTTATAAGCCTACAATAGTTGAATCGTCAAATTGAAAATTGTTTGCTTTTAGAATCCACAAGACCAGTGATGAACCCATAAAACCCAGTTCTGATAACTGTCTTCTAAAAACACCCAAAACTTTTAAAATGTCATTGATGATTTGAAAAGTGAGCTGTTCACCTGCTGATTTAAACTACAGTGAAGTAATGCTTATGAATAATATTTGTAGGGAGAATCTGTTACATCCAATTGACTGACAGTTAATGAAGAAAGAAAACCTTATAAAGACAGATGGGATGTGTTACAACTGTCATAAAAGGTAGAAAGCATTCTAATACACAAGTCTAGACACTTGCTGAGAACCCTGCCTGCTATGAAACTCCTCACCCAGGGATCAAGCTGTAGCATAAGGCATTCTTCTGTTCTGCTTTGAGTCACCTTGTGGCAGCTATCAAAGATGTTACTTCAAATATACTGAGAGAAAATGTGCCTCTGTCTGCAGCTAAGCAGGCAGTATCCTACAAAAGAACAAAGCTGAAGCAAGACAAAATTCTTAATAAACCTTGAAAATTCATTAAAAAATCATGGTGTTTGAAAACCAACATTATGACCCTTTCTTTGTAGTAATGCTTTATTTTAGTATTTGAACTCCTTGGAAGCCTTTAATTGCCAGTCTGGATATTTAGATTTCATATATGCAGTGAATGTGAAATATGAATATTTCTACCTACGTGAATGAGTATAAATGAGTACAGCATTTACAATTTTGACAAATATAATTTAACACCACAGAATCAAAAGTATCACTGAACAGTAAGTCGAATGTAAGATGTAGTTTAAAACACTGTCTTTATGAAATGTCAAGTAGAGTGGAAGGAAATAGATCAATGCCAAGAAACCAACGGACAACAACCCGTCAGCCAGCCAGGCATTTAACAAATGTTTACTGAGTCAGTGCTATGTGCCAACCATTGTTCTATGTACCAAAGAAAAAGACAAAGTTACTGCTCTCGGGACACTTAATTCTACTGGAGAAAGACAGATACTAAAAAAGGAAACTGAACAATATCAGTTCATAACGAGTGTTAAGAAAATAATAGAAGATGGTAATGTGACTAACAATGACTAGGAGAAGAAAACTACTATAGACAGAGTGAGAGAAAGACCCCCATGAGGACATGGTATTCAAGCTAAGATCTAATGGATGAAAGAAAAAAAGTTACCCATCCAAGGAGCTGGGAAAAGGTGTTTGCAGCAGGGAGGATGGAAAATGCAAAGGCTTTGGATCTAGAAGTACTTGGTAGTTGAGAGAAACAGAAGAAAGTACAGAATGGATGGAGTTTGAGATACCCGGGGGGTCATGCATGGGTGAAGATGATGTCAGGTAGACATGCCCTTTGCAGAGGCACACTCTGAATGAGCAAGGCCAATTTGTAGGCCATGGAAAAAAGTTTGGATTTTATTGTTAGTGTAATGAAAAGCTAACAGAGCATTTTAAATAAGGAAGGGACCTAACCCACTTTATGTTTCAAAAATTCTTTTTAGCTTCTTGGTTGAAAATGGATTCTAGGGAGTGTAAGGGAAACGGAGACTTTTAGTTTTTTGCAACAATCTAGAAGCAAAGTGATGACTGCATGGAGTTGGGAGGTATGCAGTAAAGAATTAACCATGACCAAAAAGAGGGCTGGCCTTTGACCTCAGCTTCTGGGAGGTGACCTCTTAGACCTTGGAATGCTGTATCTGATGAGAATGTTTTGTTTACCTGAAAGCCTCAGGCCGTGGTATCAATTTGGCCTCTGGAATGTCTGGAGACTGGGGTCAGCCATGTGTGTGTGACTTAACTCTAATAAAAAATTATGGATACCAAAGCGTGGTGACTTTCTATAGTTGACAATACTCTATGCATATTGTCACACATCATTGCTAGGAGAAGTAAATGCTCTCTGCACAACTCCACTGAGAGAGGACCATGGATAGCTCTGTGCTTGGAACTCTCTTGGACTCTCCCCTGTATACTTCTTCCTTGGCTGATTTTAATCTGTATCCTTTCACTGTAATAAACCATAACCATGAGTAAAATGGCTTTGTGAGTTCTTCTAGCAAATTATCAAACCTGAGGTTTGTCTTGGGGATCCCCAAACTCACAGGTGGTTTCAGAAGTGAGGGTAGTCTTGGGGACTCTTGAACTTCATAGAAGATAGTAATAGAGATAGACAATATGTTTTAGATGCATAGAATACATAGGAATTCTAGGATACTCTTTATTTTCAGAATGTTATACTATAATAATAATAATGATATATCTATCACTAAATATATATATACATGTATTTAAATATTGATCAAAGAGTTGTTTTGTATATATCATCATATTTGATCATTACACATATTAAACAAATATCCAATAGAATAAACCAAAGACAACCAAAGTATTGCTAATATGCTATTTTTTGTTGCAGGTAATATGGAAAACAAAAAGCAAAAGTCAGCTGATTCTTTTATCAGAGTGTGGCAACTAATTGAAACATGAACTTACCTTGCTCAAATTTTATGATCTTTTCTCATAGTCACTTATGGAAATCTGTTAATTAAAAATAATTATCTTCTGGAGGTATAATTGGGAACAAAAGAAGAAAGTAGTTCATTTGCTTTTCAAGGACAACTTTGATTCTTATAAATAAGTTGAAGAAATATCAGACTTCTGATTCCTGGGTTTATTTTAAATTTCATTAAACTAAATTCTTACCATTAAGATATATGGACTATCTCAATGGAAGTAAACAATCCCCACAGGTTTTTATATCCAAGGGCAACAAAGAAAGATGAAAGGGTAATAACAAAGATGCTTTTGGAAATTAAAAAAAAATAATAATAACTTTATGTTTATAAGCACATTACATGCAAAAAACTAATTTAAAATCCACAATCTTGAAGAAACTAAGATTCTGAGAGATATAACAAGTTGCCTAACGTCTTCTAGAATTCGACAACTGAACCGAGACTCATCCCAAATTTCTGACATTCCAAATTTCTGACACCAAGTGCAGCTCAGTGAACATTTCTTCATCTACACCTGCCTTCCTTGGCACCACTTTGGTGCTGTTTTCCCTCCTCTTCTTACCTAAATCTCTCACCCTTCACCCCATTTAGGGGCTGTCTATTATTCCTTCCAAGAAGTAGCTACTTATGAATGTTTTTAAAAATTGAAATAACTATTCACCCAAAATCTTAGGAAATATCTGTATCAAACACAGGAATAATGTGTTAGATTAAATTAGAGATTGCCGTACCCATGAACGTATTATCACGTTACTCTTGATGGATGTGAGAGGTGAAAAGGAAAGTGTTTCTAGGGTATTAATATTCATTTCTGGACCAGATTAAATGACAGAAAAAAAAATCAATCTGAAGCACTCTGGAGGATCTTAATATAATTCTGACTGGTATAACAAAGGAAGTTACAAGTACCTAGTGAGCTATTTTCATTAATGTATACACATTTGCTTCTTAATTAATTTGAATAGGAAGCCTAAATCTATCCTATTTTTTTCTCCTCTGCTAAGATATGTTATTACAAAAATTGACGTTTAAAATGGCACATTGGAACATACTTTAGCACCATAAATACTTTTGAAAATATCACATGATTTCTAGTTCATGGATTTTTTTCACTATGGTCAGCTACAAATGGATTTTAGACCACTGGATCAAATTGGTTACATATTTGTACTGTTTATGCTTTAAAAATGTGAGGAATCTTCCCATGAGATTCTCAGCTCCTTCACTTGAATAGATAAAGACATTTATATTGCCAAAGGCTTTTGATTAAAAAAGTCCAGCATGTTGTTTTAGCCTGTCTCAATCAAAAGGAACAGTAGCAACCATACCAGGGAATAAACAGAATGAATTAGTAGGAATCTTTCAGACAAACATGTATAGAGCTAGATTAAGATTCGTTCATAGGAATGACAGCTAAACTTCTCCAGAGTAGCAACACCATTTTTTAACTTTCAAAAGTCATGTTAAGCATTTATCCTGGTTATTTTGGGCCTTACAAAGATTATGAAAATTTAGAGAAGAAAGTCTTGCCTCTACAATTAATAACTATTTTCTACAGACTCGACACATTAAGGTTTGATTGCTGAGGTAGTGTTGACAGGGAAGAAAATGGTTAGTTTTTCCTGTAAAGCAATCTTAGACCAAAAACTATAGCTCCTGTCCAAGGTTTGCAAAATGGAAGTACAGAGGGCAGTCTCAGATTATTTGACCACGGGGACTCTTCTTCCTTCACCTTATACTTAAAATTTCCAACGCTTCTCAAACATTCTGAACTAAAACTATTCTCCTTGCCTCCCCTGCAGTCCCAAGGGCTCTGGGCACAGCTCAGCCAAAGCCTGCAGTAAATGGAAGGATGGAACGAGTGCCTGCAGCATTTTCTCACCCACGTCCCTGCAGCCTCTGAGGTCTTAGGCTCAGGATCAGTTTCCTTGCAACATGTCCAGTTCTAACCCCTTCTAATCCCCACCTTGATGTACTAATGTATGAAAGAAAGAGGGGGAGACACCCCGTGGCTTAGCGGTTAAGTGCACGCACTACGCTACTGGCGACCCCGGTGGGATCCCGTGCGCGCACCAACGCATCACTTGTCCGGCCATGCTGAGGCCACGTCCCACATATAGCAACTAGAAGGATGTGCAACTATGACATATAACTACCTACTGGGGCTTTGGGGAGAAAAGGGGGGAAAAAAGGAGGAGGATTGGCAATGGATGTTAGCTCAGGGCCGATTTTCCTCAGCAAAAAGAGGAGGATTGGTATGGATGTTAGCTCAGGGCTGATCTTCCTCAAAAAAAAAAAATAAATAAAAAATAAAAAAAGAAAGAGGTAAATATCCTGCTGCAGCGTAGAGATTTGACCAAGTCACTTCAAACTGGACTATACAGGCATTTTTCTCAGAGAAAATCTGCAGCTTTGGCATCCTTGAGAGAAAGAAAAAAGGCATATGACCCAGTTTAATCTGTTTGTCAATGGGATCTTCAGGTAAATAGACTAATGATATTTACTAAGAGGAAGAGACTTAATCTACAGAGTGCCCCTAGTAAGACAGCCCTGGCTAAACATTATATATAAACTACTATACTACTATATAAACATTATATATAAACTACTATAAATAAACCTGAAATCTATAGATTGATGAGACATGGCACCCTGGAGAAAGTTATGCAATATTTACAACTCTCCATAAGAATAAAACAGAGATATTTAATATCTTAAATGCTTGCCCTGCTGTGTTAGGTAATAACCCACTCAACCTAACTTAACAGATTTCATCTGTAATTCTGGACCAGAATGATCACGTCTAATGTGAGAACAAAGGACCTAAGGAGCATCTTTTTATGTCCGTCATCTCTCCGCACTTTGTCTGAGCCTCTTGGCTGCCTCTATCCTTAAAATTATTAGTAAAACTCAATACTAGGTAAGATCTCTGATTTATTTGAGCTTGATTTGTCAATCCAATTACTGTGTTAGTTCACCTAGAATTCTTTCATGAGATCATACATTTTCCTTAATATAAAAGCCACTATGAATTGGATCTTCTGTTACTTGCAGCCTAAAATTTCCTAAAAATATAAATATTTACCAAATGAATTGATATCAGAAGCTATACTTATTGTATATTCTCATTAATCTACATAACAACATTTCTTAAGTGCCTGAACACCACTACATTTTAGAAAAATATAATTTCATTTGAAAGATCTGCAGAATTTCTCATAACTTTTACAAGATAATGAAATTAATAACTATGTTGATCACATAAAGATAGTCAAAACTCCATTAAGTGTCAAAGGAAAACACTGATTCTCGGGAATATATCTCTTCACTGAACAATCGGGCAGAGATGTTCCAAACAAAGGAACAAGATAAATCTCCAGAAACAGACTCCAGTGAAACAGAATTAGATGATTTACCTGACAGAGAATTGCAAACAACTCTCATAAAGATGATCACCAAAGTCAAGAGAACAATGCATGAACAAAGGACTTGAATAGACATACAAATGGCCAACAGGTCACTTATCATTCTACTATATGAAACAAAATGCTCAATGTCACAAACCATCTGGGAAATACAAATCAAAACCTCACACCTGTCAGGATGGCCATTATCCAAAAAAATAAAAGACAACAAGTGTTGGCTAAGATGGGAGAAATTGGAACACTTGCACATTGTTGGTGCGAGTGCAGAATGGTACCACTGCTATGTAAAAGTTTGGAGGTTCCTCAAAAAATTAAAAATAGAATTACCATATGATCCAGCAATCCCACTTCTGGCAATATATCCAAAAAAATTGAAATCAGGATCTCGAAGAGATATTAGCACTCCTATGTTCATTGCAGCACAGTTCACAATAACCAAGATGTGGAAACAGCCTAAGTGTCCATCAAGCAATGAGTGGATACTAGATACAGAGAACAGATTGGTCGTTACCAGAGGGGAAACAAGGTGGGGGGAGGGCAAAAGGGGGAAAGGGGGACAAGTGTATGGTGACAGATGGCAACTAGACTTTTGATGATGAACATAATGTAGTCTATACAGAAGTTGAAATACAATGGTGTACACCTAAAATTTATATAATGTTATAAAGAAACGTTACCTCAATAGAAAAAAGAAATGAGTGGATAAAGAAAATATGGTATATACCTACAATGGAATACTATTCAGCCTTAAAAAGGAAGAAAATTCTGCCGTAGGTGACAACATGGATGAACATTGAAGACATTATGCTAAGTGAAATAGGTCAGTCACAGAAAGACAAACACTGCATGATTTCACTTATATGAGGTATCTAAAATAGTCATATTCATAAAGTCAGAGTGGAATTCTGGTTTCCAGAAGGTGAGGGAAAGGAGAAACAGGGAGTTACTAATCAACAGGCATAAAGTTTCAGTCAAGCAAGATGAATAAGCTCTAAAAATCTGTTGTACAGCATTGTACCTATAGTCAACAAGAACATATTCTACACTTAAATTTTTAAGAGGGTAGATCTCATGATAAGTGCTTTTCCCTCAATAAAATAAAATAAAAAATTTAAGAAAGAAAGATAGATACATTTGGTTAACTTCTTTATTCATATATAATATAATCAGTACTATACTTTTAGATTTGTCAACACACAGAATTTTGAATTATGAGGATTGCCTGAATTCTGTTGCTAACATGTATGTGGAATTTAAAAGGAGTTATTTTCCATGTACAATAAACACAACCTTATTACTGAATATTTTTCTGAATAACCTTCACCAAGGTAAGAAGTATATTGAAGATTTAATAGAGTACCATTAAAAGTTTCAGTTGGTTCTAAGATTACAGTAAACTTTCATTTACTTTTTAAAAAGGAATTATTGCTCTGTGCTAATGTTTTTCCCCAAGTTAAATGAATCAAAATGAAGCATACAAAGTTATTTTACAACTTTGACATGTATTTCATTCACTACTATCACTATAAAACCTGTTTAAGAAAATAATTCTTAACAAAAAAATAAAAGGAAGAATGTCACATTTACTTTTTCCATTCATAGACAACACTGAATGGAAAAATACTTGGATCCCTCATGTTTTCACATCTTATAATATTGAAATAAATTACTACAAATTCAGACAAAGTTAACAACACTACAACCTTCTAGCAAACTTACGTTAATTAGAAACCATATTGAAAATATGTTGTTAATGTATTACAAAAAGTCACTACAGGAACTTGTCAGTAAGCAAGAGATGGGAGATGTTGGTAGAGTAGAGAGGTGGAAAAGAGAACCAATACAATTATCTTCAAATATTTGAAGGGCTTGCATGTGGGAAATGGAATAGACTGTTTCTGATTGCCTCCCAGAGGCAAAACTTACGCCAAAGTTTGGAAGATATGGAAAGATTTCATTTTAATGTAAGGAAGAATCTTTCACAGTGTTCAAGAGTGGAATGACCTGTTTTGGGAAATCGAGTTCCCTACAAACAGAAGATGATTGTTCACTATTTGCAAATGGTCTAGAAGAGATTTGTGCATTGGATGAGAACTACATGATCCACAAGATATTTACTGTTCTACTACCATTATCCTACTGAATTTAAAATTGTTTCCCATTTTGAAATGTTAACTTCATGTAAAGGGCTTAATAATATATGTAGACATTTAAACATTTTAAAAATATTTTTAGTCAAGATGAAAAATAATTCACTTACAATTATCTGATATTTTTGAAGAGAAATATTCCAAAAGACCTAAAATACTTGTTTCCCTTAGTTCTGGCTGTTCTTTTGATTTGTCGATGGTTAAAAAAATTTTTTGTGGACGTTTACAGTCACAGAAACCAATTAAAGCAGTTTTTCGCAAATTGGAAGTGGCCGCATACAAGCAGATTTCCGCAAGAATTACTGTGTACATGTAGACTACATTCCAGGCCCAGGAAAAATCATCTACCTTGCAGCTTTCATCCTAAAATGAGACAATAGCTATTAGATAATCAAAGTATGTTCTGTCATAATTAAGAACTATATACTGTACTGATAATAAAAAATATCTTCAAATTTTATGGAGTTGTTAAAAGACCATAATCTATTAGTATTTCTAAAATATACTCATTAGAAAAACAGTTTTTCTGTGGGTAGACTGTATAAAAACTAGTTTAAAGAATGAAAATTGCAAATAGCTAAAAGGTATATAAAGAACAACAATTTTTCAGTTTCCCCAGTAATCCACGAAATGTAAATTAATCCAATGATATACTGTTTTCCATATCATATTGTAAAACAATCTTTTTGGTTTTTTTGTTTTGTGAGGAGGACCAGCCCTGAGCTAACATCCAATGCCAATCCTCCTCTTTTTTGCTGAGGAAGACTGGCCCTGGGCTAACATCCATGCCCATCTTCCTCCACTTTATATGGGACGCTGCCACAGCATGGCCTAACAAGCGGTGCGTCGGTGCGCACCCGGGATCCGAACCGGCGAACCCCGGGCCACCGCAGCGGAACGTGCGCACTTAACCACCTGCGCCACCGGGCTGGCCCCTAAAACAATCTTTTTTATATAAAGATCAATTCTTGTGTGGGGCACTTTTATACAACTTTCATAGGAAAGCAAGAAAGTTATATTTTCTGTCCTAAGAATGTTAAAAGAAAGTTCATAGTCTATCGCTTAGTAATTTAATTTTATGAATTTATTCTAAAGAAATAGTCAAATGCAGATAAAAATTGTATATATGAGAATACCAGTTCAACATTAGTTGTAATTAACTGTGAATAATTAGAAACAAACTCAATGTTCAACCATAGAGGAATGGTCAAATTATCTCATGCCCACTAAAATTTAAATTTTAATAATATTTAATGACAATGCAAAACGGTTCTATGATATACTTTAAATTTTTTAAAAGAGTAAATTAAACCATATATGGCTATATGATTTCATTTCTTAATAAAATTTAAAGTCCCTTTCATGTATGTGTGTGTGTATAATCTATTTCTATATCTCTATCTCTATCTCTCTGTCTATCTACACTGGGATATATGATAAATGTGCATTAACTTTTGTACTTAATTAAAATTATTATTACAAAGTTAAGCTCATTATAATCCCAAATATGATATACAATTTAAATAGTGGCAAAAATAAAATTTATTTCTATTCAGGTCTTTTTTCACACCTAAATTAAAAAGATACTGTTACCTGATTCTGAACAGACATAATGCTTAAAAGAAAATCTCTCATTAGTTCCATTAAAGCTTTCAAGCAGAGCGTGTTTAATTTGGCAGCCTCCCCAAGGACCAACAAAGCCAGTGCTGAATCCAACCTGGGAATTTTATGAACAAAATAACAGACATTAATGTAGAATAATAAATAATGAACAATTTTTAAATGAAAAAATAGTAATAGGCCGGAGGAGATGAGTATCCTGGATTACCAGATACATTATCTTTCAACAAAGATTAGTATTTCAGTAAAGATTAAGTTGACATTGGTTATAATAAAAGTCTACAAGAGCGAGCCACATTTTGCCAAGATGTTTGAGTTCAGAGAATTGTTCCGACAAAACTCTGAGAGTAATAAATACTACCAATGATCACATTTCTTCCTAGACCCTGTATAACAAGCAATCAAAGGCTCTGGTTCCAGAGAGGGTCCCCACAATCTCACAATAGGTCTTGATTTTTAACTTTTGCAAGCGATTCCAAGGGATGAATTTCAAGAGAGTGTTTTCTTCTCAAAAGAGAGAACAAATAAAATAGTAGTCTTCCTAAATATTCCAAAAGTTCAGCATTATTTGGTTTTACAAAAAGTGCAACTTCTCAAAATAAAATTTGTATTTTACGTTTATTGGAAGACTGTCAAGATTTATTTTTCAAAATATTATATAACTGGTAAATCACACAAGAATTTATTAGCCCTAAATATACATATGTTTGATAGTTCCAGGAAATTATACATTTAGTGCTATTTTTACCCAATTGAAAGAGATATAGTTTGCAAGAGAACTGATGAGAACATCAATGTAAAAATGCCTCTGCCTAGAGCTGCATATTGCCTTGATTTATAGGTCACTAATAAATTAAAGAGTTAGTATGTTTTACAATTATATTTTAATTTCACAACTGTGATATTTCAGGCCAGTAAGTCAAGTTCATCATGATTTTCAAAAGGAAACACCTAACCATGGAAAAAAAGACAATTCTTTATATTTGAATAGAGCTTTACAAATCTCAATGTGCTTTCACATAAATTATCTCATTTCATCTGAACCACAATTTTTGACATATTCAAGACCTTTGGAAATCTTTTTTTTCAAATATTAGAAAATTGAGGCCTAAACAGATCTTGGAGATTCGTCCAAGTTCATCTTTTAAGCTAAGTTAACTATAACTGAAGTCTTCTCCCACCTATGGGGATTTACTGTTTTGCAATTTTGCTTTTCCAAACCATTATTTAAGTTTATCTATATTTAACCTTTAGTGTGACAACGCTGCCTGTTGCCTATCTAATATTATTTGCCTCCTTCTTCCTTTCAGAACCAAACCTGAATTTTGTTCAAGATGGCAAAATGCGCAGTTAACATTGCCTCCTCAAGATGGAAACATTCTATATCTTGGTTGAGGCAGGATTACACAGGTGTATGCATTTGTCCAAGGTCATAGATCTGTATACATAGAATGCGTGAATTTTATTCTATGTAAATTATACCTCAATAAATTTGATTTAAAAATGACTCCCCAGACTCCTTTGAAGCTCGGAATAGCCATAAATGTAGATTTGGTCAATGAGATATAAATGGAAGTATATTATGAAAAGCTTCCAGGTAAACTATTACCTTTCTGATTAACAAAAAAAGATTAAGTTTAGATAAGAGGTGCTTTTACCTCCTTTGCTCATCCATTTGCACCTACTTAGAATGCATACATGAAACCAGAAGGTAGAACAGCTGTCTTGCAAAAATGAGGATAAAAGTTACATACTAAGAATGGAAGAAAAGGAAGTTAGAAGGAACTTTGGTCTTGAGGATTCCTCTTAAGCAGCTGCATCAGTAGTGTACTACTTGTTATGTGCAATCAATAAAGCCCTATTTGCTAATGCAATTGTAGTCAGGTTGCTGTTACATGCAGAACTGAATCCTAACTGATACACGTGATAACATGATGTTTACAAGCATAAACTTTACAGTCGCAAAAATTAGAGATGGAATCTTAGCTCTGCTACTGTAAGTGTATGACATAGGGCAATTTGCATACCCTACCTCAGTCTTAATCTACTCCTCTATAAGGTAAATATAGCAAAACCTACTTTTCAGAGACTATTGTGAGATTTAAATGAAATACTCTATGTAAAATGGCTAGGTTCAACATGCTGAACTGAACTGAATTACAGAAATACTATTCCTAAAGTCAAAGGATATGAATTTGATATCTTTCTTTCTCTGTGAAGTCCTAGAGTGACCAAAGGAAGAGGTCCAGATGCCCTCACAGATGAACACGGAGTGAGTCATTCTCCAGAGTACTCATCACCCATAAGGTCAAGTAGAAGAAAGGATAGTCTCCGAGTTCACAAAACTTCTTTTCCTCTGAGTATACCTCACAGTCATAAGGTTCCGGTTCTTCTGTTCTCTTTTAAGTCTGGAAAACTGTAACTAACCTAGGGGACTCTTACCAAAACATGGATTGATAAAGATCTTTCAGTGTCAGTCACCTGTGGTAGGAAAATGTTTCACCAGAAACACGATTTTTAATCAATGCTGCCGATTGCAAAATTTTCTATAAGTGAAAATGCCTTTGCCAAAAAATAGAATCAAAGCATCAATACTTATAAATTGGAATTTGTTAAAAATCAATGCATATAGACAGAAGAATTCAAATTGGATTAGGTTAGAAATTTTAATACAGCACTAGCTTCTTTGTGAACTCATTATAGTACACCAAGTCTCAATGATTAAAACATTGACTTATTTTTACAATGCCATGAAATTCAACACATACAAAGTAATTTATAAATATAGATTTCCCCCTAATTCTGTAAATAAAGAAATTGAGGCAGAGGTTTACTGGTATGTCTAAAATAACATAGTTACTTGATTCAATTTACTTTTGAGTTTTTCTCACTTTAACTTTTAAAATTAATGTGAGGGCTGGCCCCATGGCCTACTGGTTGAGTTTGGCATGCTCCACTTTGGCAGCCCAGGTTTGGATCCCGGAGATGGACCTCCACCACTCGTTGGCAGCCATGCCGTGGCAGCGACCCACATACAAAATAGAGGAAGATTGGCACAGATGTTCGCTCAGGGAGAATCTTCCTCAGCAAAAAAAAAAAACAAAACTTAATGTGAATTATTGCACACAGCTAAACAGTACCATATCCTAGACTGGACTTCATGTAGCCGAACTCCAGTCCAGTGTTCCTTCTACAATAATATAAATCAGCTAAAATACAATAACCAGGGGCTTCATAAAAAGCTATAAATCTACATACAACCTTATAAAAAGGTTAAGAATGTCAGCATTCAACACACTGTTCATAGGTTCTCCTTACTCCTCTGTATCTGTTTCTTCAATGAACAAATTATTATTTTAAAAGATGGAATAAAAATGTCTCCAAGTTGCAACACTTACACATGGTTATTTCAGTCTTTAAATACATATTTCAAAAAACATTGACAATGTCAAAAAATCCACACAACCCCGAAGACTAAGAATGAAAGAGAGGTCACTACCTTATAGGCAATTTATGCTAACCATAAATTGATGGAACTGGATTTAAAAAAGCAAGGAGTACCCACATGCCATTTCATGAAACATAGCAGCCTTGTTTCCCCAAAGAAACTTAAATGAAAGAAAAAGAAAACGATCTCTACTGTCTACCATGTTTTTCATAAAAACAGAAAAAGTTCAGCCAAGCCTTTACTTTGGGGTATGGATTTTTTAAGAAGGTAGAATATGATTTCTCTGCTTCTTCCTCAGCTCTCTATAATTATTCAGAACTGACAACTTCCAGATGATAAAAAGGGTAGAAACCAGCACCCCTGGGGATGTGTGTGTAATGTGGGGGGAGGGAAGAGGAACACTATGACAGGAAGAGTAGAGGGTATTTTCTCCTTAAGGGTAAAGCATCAAAGAGTAGGGAGCATACAGGAAGGTCCCTGAAGATACTGCATATCGAGTGTTGTAGCTTTTAACAACTCTGTTATGTGTGCTGTGAATACAAACCTCTTACTTAAAAAATACCAAGTTTTTATAAATTTCTCCTAGCTCTGGGAAAAGTAAAATGGAAGATGGAGGATGGCGCCCTACATGAGACCAAGGAAAAATATATTACAGCAAGAGCTAAAGGGAATACCAGTCTGTATACTCAGAGAAGATCATACCTTTGAAAACTATTTCTTACAGGAACCAGAAGATCCTTTCACAAGACTCTTAAACATCTTTAATAAAACCCAGGAGGAAGAAAGGACAATGTAAAGCCTCAATACTAAGATAAAAGGTAGTACAGTAAGAAAACAAGAGATTGTAAGGAAAGTAAAATTACAAAAATATAATTCAAATCCATACTTGAGGAAGTTTACTGCAAAACTGACACGTGGGAGGGAGCAAACTAAAAAATTATTCCATAATTTAGAGGAAGAAGATTGCATTTAAAGCTGGCAAATTGAGACCCATCACTTTCTAATTCCTATTGAAACAACTAAAGAAACACAAAATCAAGATAAAATCTATAGTATCAAAAAAAAAAAAAGGAAAGAAACTTTAAGGCTTTTAAAGTTATGAAGAGAACGGGATCCAAACGAAGGAAAACCTTCCAATGCCAAAAAGTCCAAAATTTAATTTAAAATTTAATGCAGGCATATATGGGTTTTCCAACATAATGTAAGAAAAACCCTAAGCACAGAGAAGCAGGAGTTAAGAACACATGTGAAGGATGAGTAGTCAATGGAAAGCCTTCAGAAAATGTAGACCAGTAGCCACAGCATTTATGCACAAAATGGGGACTTCTCTCTAAGTAAAGCAGAAGATTTGCCCCATCAGCTTCATAATAAGATGAGGGGCCGGCCACGTGGCTCAGTGGTTAAGTGCGCATGCTCCACTACTGGCAGCCCGGTTGGGATCCAGGCGCGCACTGCTTGTCCAGCCATGCTGAGGCTGCGTCCCACAGCAACTAGAAGGATGTGCAACTATGACATACAACTATCTACTGGGGTTTTGGGGAGAAAAAGGGAAAAAAAGGAGCAGGATTGGCAATAGATGTTAGCTCAGGGCCGGTCTTCCTCAGCAAAAAGAGGAGGATTGGCATGGATGTTAGCTCAGGGCTGATCTTCCGCACACACACAAAAAAATAATAATAATAAGATAGTGAGACAAGAGAGGGTGTCATCTATCTGCTGGCTATCAAATCACAAAGTGTTCCTAAAAAATTCTGGATTGAAAATAAAATAGAAAAAAGAGGCACACTAGCTTTAATCTCATCATAACTATAAGTTTTTTTTTAATTATTTTATTGAGGTCATATTGGCTTATAACATTGTGTAAGTTTCAGGTGTACGTTATTATATATCAGTTTCTGTGTAGACTGCATCATGTTCACCACCAATAGTCTAGTTTTTATCAGTCACCATACATATGTGCCCCCTTGCTCCTTTCACCCTTCCCGCCCCCCTTTCCCCTCTGGTAACCACTAATCTGTTCTCCTTATCCACGTGTTTGTTTATCTTCCACATATGAGTGAAATCATACAGTGTTTGTCTTTCTCTATCTGGCTTGTTTTGCTTAACATAATACCCTCAAGGTCCATCCATGTTGTCACAAATGGCATGATTTTGTCTTTTTTATGGCTTTATAGTTATCCATTACATATGCATACCATATCCTTTTTTTTTCATTGCGGTAACATTGGTTTATAACATTATATGAATTTTGGGTATACATCATTATATTTCTTTTTTTTTTTAATTTTTTGTTTATTGCAGTAACATTGGTTTACAACATTGTAAAAATTTCAGGTGTACATCACTATACCTCCATTTCTGCACAGATTATATCATGTTCACCACCAAAACACCAACTACAACCCATCACCACACACATGTACCGAACCATCTCCTTCACACCCCTCCCTCCCCCCTCCCCCCGGCAACCACCAATCCAATCTCTGTCCCTATGTGTTTGTTTATTGTTGTTATTATCTACTACTTATACATCATTATATTTCAATTTCTGGGTAGATTACATGATGTTTACCACACAAAGACTAATTACAATCCATCACCATACACATGTGCCTAATCACTCCTTTCACCCTCTTCCCTCCCCTCTTTCTCTCTGGTAACCACCAATCCAATCTCTGTCTCTGTGTGTTTGTTTATTGTTGTTTTTATCATCTATTTATGAGTGAGATCATACAGTATTTGACTTTCTCCCTCTGACTTATTTCGCTTAGCATAATACCCTCAAGGTCCATCCATGTTGTTACAAGTGGCCAGATTTTATCCTTTTTTATGGCTGAGTAGTATTCCATTGTGTATATATACCACATCTTCTTTATCCATTTGTCCCTTGATGGGCACCTAGGTTGCTTCCAAGTCTTGGATATTGTGAATAAGGCTGCAATGAACATAGGGGTGCATACATCTTTATGCATTCATGTTTTCATGTTCTCTGGATAAATATCCAGCAGTGGAACAGCTGGATCATATGGTATCTATTCTTCATTTTTTGAGGAATCTCCATACTGTTTGCCATAGGGGCTGCAACAGTTTGCACTCCCACCAGCAGCGTATGAGAGTTCTCTTTTCTCCACATCCTCTCCAACACTTGTTATTTCCTGTCTTCTTAATTATAGCCATTCTGATGGGAGTGAGACGATAGCTCATTGCAGTTTTGATTTGCATTTCCCTGATAATTAGTGATGTTGAACATCTTTTCACATGCCTATTGGCCATATGTATATCTTCCTTGGAGAAATGTCTGTTCAGATCTTTTGCCCATCTTTTAATTGGGTTGTTAGTTCTTTTGTTGTTGAGATGTATGAGTTCTTTATATATTTGGGATATTAACCCCTTATCAGGTATATGGCTTGCAAATATCTTCTCCCAGTTGTTAGGTTGTCTTTTTGTTTTGTTGATGGTTTCTTTGCTGTGCAGAAGCTTTTTAGTTTGATGTAGTCCCATTTGTTTATTTTTTCTACTGTTTCCCTTGCCTGGTCAGACATGGTACTTGAAAATATGCTGCTAACCAATGTCGAAGAGGATACTGCCTATATATTTTTCTAGAAGTTTCATGGTTTCAGGTCTTATATTCAACTTTTCAATCCATTTTGAGTTAACTTTTGTGTATGGTGTAAGACAATGGTCTACTTTCATTTTTTTTTTTTTTTTTGCATGTGGCTGTCCAGTTTTCCTAACACCATTTGTTGAAGAGACTTTCCTTTCTCCATTGTATGTTCTCGGCTCCTTTGTAGAAAATTAGCTGTCCATAGATGTATGGGTTTATTTCTGGGCTTTTGATTCTATTCCATTGATCTGCGTTTCTGTTTTTGTGATAGTATCAGGCTGTTTTGGTTACTATAGCTTTGTAGTATATTCTGAAATCAGGGAATGTGATACCTCGAGCTTTGTTATTTTTGCTCAGGATTCCTTTGGCTATTCGGGGTCTTTTGTTGCTCTGTATAAATTTTAGGATTCTTTGTTCTATTTCTGTGAAAAATGCTGTTGGAACTTTGATAGGGATTGCATTGAATTTGTAGATTGCTTTAGAAAGTATGGACATCTTAACTATGTTAATTCTTCCAATCCAAGAGCACAGAATATCTTTTTATTTCTTTGTGTCTTCGATTGCTTTCAAAGATGTTTTATAGTTTTCAGTGTATAGGTCTTTCACCTCTTTGGTTAAGTTTGTTCCTAGGTATTTTATTCTTTTTGCTGCAATTATATATAAATGGGATTATATTCTTTTTTTTCAATTTATTTTTTTGAGGAAGATTGGCCCTATGCTAACATCTGTTGCCAATCTTCCTCTTTTTCTTTTTCTCCCCAAAGCCCCAGTACATAGTTGTGTATCCTAGTTGTAGAGTTGTAGCTCTTCCATTTGGGACGCCACCTCAGCATGGTTTGATGAGCAGTAAGTAGGTCTGCACCCAGGATCTGAACCAGCAATCCTCGGGCCGCTGAAGCAGAATGTGCAAACTTAAGCCCTACACCACCAGGCTGGCCCCCTGAGATTGTAATCTTAATTTTTCTTTCTGCTACTTCGTTATTAATGTATAGATATGCAACTGACTTTTGTATGTTGATTTTGTATCCTGCAACTTTACTGTATTCATTTATTGTTTCCAGAAGTTTTTTGGTGGATTCTTTAGGGTTTTCTATATATAAAATCGTGTCAAATGCAAATAGTGACAGTTTCACTTCTTCCTTTCCAATTTGCATCCCTTTTGTTTCTTTTTCTTGCCTGATTGCTCTGGCTAGAACTTCCAATACTTTGTTAAATAAGAATGGTGAAAGTGGGCATCCTTGTCCTGTTCCTGTTCTTAGAGGATAGCTTTCAGTTGTTCCCCATTGAGAATGATATAGCTGTGGGTTTGTCATATATGCCTTTATTATGTTGAGGTACTTTCCTTCTCTATCCATTTTATTCAGAGTTTTTACCATAAATGGATGCTGTATCTTGTCAAATGCTTTCTTTGCATCTATTGAGATGATCATGTGATTTTTATTCTTCATTTTGTTAATGTGGTGTATCGTGTTGATTGATTTGCGGATGTTGAACCATCCCTGCAGCCCTGGAATAAATCACCCTTGATCATAGTGTGTATCTTTTTAATGTATTATAGTATTCAATTTGCTACTATTTTGTTGAGAATTTTTGGGTCAATGTTCACCAGTGATATTGGCCTGTAATTTTCTTTTTTGTGTTGTTCTTGTCTGGTTTTGGTATCAGGGTAATGTTGGCTTTGTAAAATGAGTTAGGAAGCTTCCTCTCCTCTTCAATTTTTGGGAAGAGTTTGAGAAGGATAGGTATTAATTCTTCTTTGAATGTTTGGTAGAATTCACCAGGGAAGCCATCTGGTCCTGGACTTTTACTTTTTGGGAAGTTTTTGATTACTGTTTTGATCTCCTTACCAGTGATTGGTCTATTCAAATTGTTTATTTCTTCTTGATTCCGTTTTGGAAGGTTGTATGAGTCTAAGAATTTATCCATTTCTTCTAGATTATCCATTTTGTTAGCATATAGCTTTTTGTAGTATTCTCTTATAATCTTATGTATTTCTGAGGTGTCTGGTGTAATTTCTTCTCTTTCATCTCTGATTTTATTTATTTGAGCCTTCTCTCTTTTTTTCTTGGTGAGTCTAGCTAAAGTCTTGTCAATTTTGTTTATATTTTCAAAGAACCAGCTCTTAGTTTCATTGATTTTTTCTATTTTTTTTTTCAGTCCCTATTTCATTTATTTCTGCTCTGATTTTTCTTGTTTCCTTCCTTCTACTGATTTTGGGCTCTGTTTGTTCTTCTTTTTCCAGTTCCTTTAGGTGCATTGTTAGATTGTTTATTTGAAATTTTTCTTGTTTGTTGAGGTAGGCCTGTATTGCTATAAACTTCCCTTTTAGATCCACTTTTGCTGTATCCCATAAGTTCTGGCATGGTGTATTTTCATTTTCATTTGTCTCCAAGTACTTTTTGATTTCTCCTTGATTTCTTCATTTACCCAATCATTGTTCAGTAGCATTTTGTTTAATCTCCACGTATGTGTGGCTTTTCTGATTTTCTTCCTGTAGTTGATTTCTTGTTTCATACCATTGTGGTCAGAAAAGATGCTTGGTATTATTTCAGTCTTCTTAAATTTATTGAGACTTGTTTTGTGACCTAATATCTGATCAATCCTGGAGAATGTTCCACGTGCATTTGAAAAGAATGTGTATTCTGTGGGTTTTGGATGGAATGTTTTGTATATGTGTACTAAGTCTAACTGGTCTAATGTGTCATTTAAGGCCAATGTTTCCTTAATACCTTCTGTTTGGATAATCTATTCCTTGGTGTAAGTGGGGTGCTAAAGTCCCCTACTATTATTGTGTTACTGTCTATTTCTCCTTTTATGTCTGTTAATAATTGCTTTATATATTTAGGTGCTCCTATGTTGGGTGCATAGATATTTACAAGTGTTATATCCTCTTGTTGGATCGTTCCCTTAATCATTGTGTACTGACCTTCTTTGTCTCTTGTTACAGCTTTTGTTTTAAAGTCTATTTTGTCTGAAATGAGTATTGGTACCCCAGCTTTCTTTTCATTGCCATTTGCATGGAGTATCTTTTTCCATCCCTTCACTTTCAGTTTATGAATGTCTTTAGGTCTTAAGTGTGTCTCTTCTAAGCAGTATATATATGGGTCTTATTTTTTTATCCAATTGGCCACCTTATGCCTGTTGATTGGAGCATTTAGTCTATTGATATTTAAAGTAGCTATTGATAAAAATGTACTTATTGCCATTTTTTTACTTTTTTTCTCTGTGTTTTAGTAGTTCTTCTCTGTTCCTTTCTTCTTCTCTTGCTCTCTTCCCTTGTGGTTTGATGGCTTTCTTTAGTATTATGTTTGGGTTCCTTTCTCTTAATTTTTTCTTATATATCACATCTTCTTTATCTGTTCATCTGTTGATCGGCACTTGGGTTGCTTCCACACCTTGGCTACTGTGAATAATGCTGTGATGAATATAGGAATGCATAAATCTCTTTGAATTGTTGATTTCATATTCTTTGGATAAGTACCTAGTAGTGAGATAGCTGGATCATATGGTATTTCTATTTTTAGTTTTTTGAGAGATTTCCATACTGTTTTCCATAGTGGTTGCACCAGTTTGCATCCCCACCAGCAGTGTATGAGGGTTCACTTTTCTCCACATCCCCTCCAATATTTATTATTTCTTGTCTTGCTAATTATAGCCATTCTTATGGATGTAAGATGATAACTCATTGTAGTTTTTATTTGCATTTCCTTAATAATTAGTGATGTTGAACATCTCTTCATGAAGTTTTAAGTTAGGAAATGGCATAGAAACGAGATTTGAAGAAGGAGTTAATAAAAAACAAACAAACTTGTGAGCATAGAAATCTATTTCCAGACAAAATGTACATTATGCTTTTTAGGGGAAAATAAATGGTGACACACATTATACTCAGCCAAGGGTTGCATATAATCAAAGACTCACTTAATGAAATAGATGGCCTATGTCCACACTTAGAAATGTACTTAAGCCTACCAAGAAATGAATAGTATTTAACATCTTAAGAATGGGAAATCCTAGTGGTAAGTGGCTGACAGTGAGTGGGAAAACATAAATTTTAATAAGTCAATTTATAAATGTGACCAAAAATTAAATGTAGATATATAAATCATTCTTTAAGGAGGAGATGGAACAATTTAAATAATGATTTAACCTTACCATTATCAGAAATTCAAGATTATATTAACAGTCTAGGAAGGGAAGGGTTAATATAAATAAATTAGTCTCAATCTTCATTACATATGGAGAAGAGGTAGTCAGGATCTCATTCTTGATTTTGACCATTTAAGACAACTAGTTTAAAGCACACATTTCTCTTGCCATTACCTGATTTTTGACACTCAGAAGGGATGGACTACATAAAAATCTAGTCTTTAGCATGTTTGCTAAAGGGTTCTTTCTCCTACTTACAGAGGAGAACTCTTGGAACTCCATGGAAGACTGCAGGGGAGAATAAAAGGATGTAGTATCAGACAAGCAATGACTGATGTTTCATCAGAGAAGGCAGAGGTGGGTCATTAATTGTTTTCTCTCTTCCAGCCCTATCTGGCACACCACATGTTTGATTAGTTGATAGTAATTAATCTCGGTAACAGAAACTTCCAGTCTTTGTTTTTGCACTTCTTGTTTTTTTTCTTTTAAATCACAGCAAGTTGTGAAACCCTGATTGGAATTATAGCACTTGAGCCATGTAAAACAGTTCTTATTAAATAATTTTAAGCTGGAGAGTGGTATAATCACACTTATGTTGTAACCCTGGCAGCAGAGTACAATAGATTGTGGAGGAGAAAACTTAAGGCAAAGAGACAAGTTAATAAGCTACAATAGCCATGAAACAATATGGACCCAAACTAGAGTTGTGACAGTGGGAGTAGAGAGCAGGGGACAATTCTGAAATGTAGTAGTTAAGGTGAATTTGGTTCACTCAAGGAAAGAACATCTGTCAGGTACAACGATAGCAATTCAGTGGGCAGGAGCCTGTCTGGAAAAAAATTAATCCAGATCTGAATTAGCAGGACATCAAGCATCTAGGGGAGAATCAGATTATAAAAAGTGCTTTCATATTATTTATCTCATTTAAATCTCTCAAAAGCTTTTTGAAGTGGCTATTATTTCTATTTAACTGCTACATAGATTCTGTTCATAGAGGTTAAGTGACTCATTCCAAATTAGACAGGTGGCAAGAGGCAGGACTAAAACTCAGGTCTTCTGCTTTGAGGTTGAATTTTTTTTCACTGCACCATAATGTAGCAAAGCATAAATTTTATATTTACCATTGATACAGACTAAATGGCTATATTTTGCTCAGAAGATCAAAGGATCAATAAGAAATCCAAGAAATGGGGGCCGGCCTGGTGGCATAGCGGTTAAGCGTGCGCGCTCCACTTCCACGGCCTGAGGGTTCACAGATTTGGATCCCGGGAGTGCACCAACACACCACTTGACGCCATGCTATGGCAACGTCCATGTAAAGTAGAGGAAGATGGGCATGGATGTTAGCCTCGGCCAATCTTCCTCAGCAAAAAGAGGAGGATTGGCATTGATGTTAGCTCAGGGCTGATCTTCCTCACAAAAAAAAAAAAAAAAAGAAATCCAGGAAATGAATCAGAAGAGTGAGGACTTACATTGAAATCCCAGCTCATGAAGAATGAAGAGAATTACTGACACAACCTTTGGTTTCGGTTAGACTGTCACATGAACATTATAATTACTGGGATTCAGGAGATAGACAATATGGATATTTATGATCCAGCTGCAAATAAAGGCCTTGCTGCCCATACAAAGCAGTTGATTCTTTGTTCGATGCAAACACAATGTACGTCTGGAAAACACTTGCCATGTCGATATAATTTTAAATTGTCAAGCTTTTTTGGAATACATTCATGGAGCACATTAAATCGGCTATTGCTTTGGGAGATATAATTTTATATGTTACACTGCTCTACTGAAATGCCATACTGCATTTCTCAGCAGTCTTCATTGGCTAATAATTCAATTACAAACACAGTTCATTATTTTCATGTTAGACTAGAAAGCCTTTTGCGCTGGCTTGAGCTATCTCCCCAGAGCAAATGGGGCAGTTTACAAAAGGCCAAACCACAGGGTGGAGCATTGAGAGTATGAAGCATCATATAAAATTTAACCATAGTAAATGGAAATCCGCCTTACAGCAAGCTGCTTATCTACAGCTCAGGGCAGCTAAACTTCTAAGATAAAGGCTGGTGCATGACACTGGGAGGGGCTCATGTATTCTCCTTTCCTCTACTTCTTCACTTTGTTTTATAATGTATTACCTTTAGTGCATGTCCTTTCCTTAGTTTTTCCCCTGTCCCCCAGTGAGCAAATTTGCTCTAATACCATGAGTCCTTCCTTGAGTCTTTTCATGGATCCTGGGCCTGTTCTTTTCTGGGCTCAGCTGAAACCATGTGCTTCTATTTCGTTTCTTTTGTACTGTATGATCTTTATGAAGGGGGTTATAAGAAGTCAGACAGGGATATACATGATGAAGTATCTACTGATGGACAGCATCATAAATAGGCAGATAAGAACCACTCACTTGTACGGGCACAAGCAATTTTTGCCCATACAAGGGCAAAAATCTTAATTAAGAATTAGATTAATTAGAATTAATAATTGTTAATAAGAATTAAATTCTAAATTCTTGATTCTTGATGAAATTTCTTCTGATCAATCAGTTGAATGGTTTCCCTCTGCATTTCAAATCTCTGAGCATCATGGTATTCATCATCATGGTATTTTACCGACATGCATGGAAAATGAAATTGCTCAGATTAGTCCCGTTATGGTCACGTGGCATTGAATTTCAGGTGTTAAACAAAAGATGTCTTCTACCAAACATCACAATTCTAAGGCTATCTGGTCCAGCAAATCTTGACAAAGTCTTAATTTACTATTTAGTAATTTTTTACTGTTTACTAATTTACTATTAATATTTCCATTTTATTCTAAATTAAGTTCATTTTCTTTTCTTTTTTTAAAAATTTTTATTGAATTTAAACCAAAAAAAAAAAAGTTCATCCAGTTAATTTTCTCAATTTTTCACATGTACTCAATCTTAGGAATACATAAGACCGATATTAAAGTCCCCCAGAAATGTAAAAGCATTTCTGGTTTTATTTTGATAATTACGTTATAGTTCGTTTTATCTGGAATAATGACTTCTTGAAAGCTGTATAGGCTGTTACATACATAATTTAAATATTTCGTAAAGGAAAAGTTAATTTTTTAATATTTGGTATAATATCATTATAACAGAAAATTTGACTAATTTTTCTGTTAGTCAAATTGTTAACTTAAAATGACATTAATCTTTTAATGTCAATGGGTTATTTTTCTTTACTAGAATCACTTTAAAAAAAAGATTAAATCCTCTTAAAAAAACAGTAAATGTAAGAAATAGAATCAAAACTATTTGGCAGCGCAGTTTTAAACAATTCTCTTTTTCTTTCTATTATAAGCAGTCACCGTGTTTCACCATTTTTCCAATTTACCCCTCTGTTCATTCAGCATTATCTAAATACTGCCACCCCCTCTCTCACTTGATTTCCACAATGTTCTCCCAGAAAAAGAGAAGTCAGGATTCAGTAACAAGTTGCCTCAAAGCAGTTATCTCCTTAATAATGCAGCCAGAATGACAGTGGGAGGATGTATTGAAAAGAGTGCTACACGGGGACCCTTAAAATCTGACTCTAGTCACCAGTAAGCTTAATAAACTTGGCCTCAGTTTCTTCATTTGTAAAGTGAGAATAGTTTTATGTTATCTCCAATGCCCCCAAATCTATAAAATACTAAGTATAAAAAAATAACTACCTTAAACACAAATCATCAACAAATTAAATTAAATCAATATTGATGCAAGACACTAAAACTGAAAGTTGGTTAAAGAAACAATTCCTTGACTTTCAGAATTAGATATTCTTAATCAGCCACTTTTACTATCTCAACACCTATTTAAACTTGTTTATTTGGTAATTATTAGAATACTTTGAAAATAAATTTGACAAAGTCATGCCATTTTATATATGTTAAAATATAATTTACTTTATTTTTAAAATCAAGTTAAGGTCTTCTAAGAGCTGAAGTAGTTCTAGTTGTTTGTCCTTTTGAAAACTAAATCATATATTTGAATCCCCTACAATTTATTTTCTATAATAAGAGTGGTCTGAAAGAATCACCATGGCTTTCAGAATAGCCTAATTTGGACCAATGAGATTCTCTAATTTTTGTTGTATTTAGTAGCTCCATATTAATATACACTTATTAAAATTATATTTTGTATTATTGATATAATAAATATATTCTATTGGCATTGTGATTTTCCTATTTGAAGATACTATCCTTAGTCTTAAAATGTAAAAAAATCACGATCTTTGTTAACTGCAATACTGAGTAGGTTTCTCCCATCAGACCATGAGACAGAATAAGTTCTTGATGAACTCTCTTCTAAACCAGGAAGTTAGGCAAGCTCTAAGCCATCCTCCAGAAATTACTTGATCTAGAATTCCCAAAACTTCCAAATGAAACTAGGAAAACAGCCTTCGTTCCTAAAGAATACTCCAGATTCTTAGAATTTACATATACAAAGACCATAGGTGCAGAGCAGGCTGCCAGAGGCCTAAAAACTGGGACTAATTTAAAAAAATATGTATGACAATTGAATTTGAAACTTGTTATGGCATGACAGATTATTATTACTGTTAGCATTGGAAAAGGAATTCAAAACTCTGATCATCCTCAAATATTGGAAAGGGATATTCTCTGATCAATTTCCTCAGAAATATTACTTTAAACTTTTTCTTCCCTCCATTGAACCCATGCCCTCTTTCGTAGTAATTTAAGACTTTTTCCCTTCTCAAA
Source organism: Diceros bicornis minor (assembly GCF_020826845.1). Taxonomy (NCBI): domain Eukaryota; kingdom Metazoa; phylum Chordata; class Mammalia; order Perissodactyla; family Rhinocerotidae; genus Diceros; species Diceros bicornis. The sequence continues at coordinate 33,627,640 of NC_080740.1, forward strand.
TTAACATATATACAGGAGGAAACTAACACTTTTCAGTCAAGATTCATGTTTGTTATACTTTACAAGTAAGGCATAAAGAAACAGAATTTTAGTATATTTCCTCCAAGGATAATAAACTGTATTCATTGTTGTTTAACAACTTGGAAAATAAAGGACGTTTTAAAGGTAGGACTGAACTTCTTATCAATAAAAAATTTCATTTAATAAAGACAAACTATGCAATACATGCATGCTCATCTAGCAAAAAAAAAAAAAAAAAAGATAGGAACAATTTATTGATGAAGTGAACGAATAGAATACAAAATATATAAATTGCCCTTACCTTTGGAACTGAGATTATAAATTCTTTTCATAGTCAACTAAGGTGTGATTAACATTTAAGTACAAAGGTTATTTAACATTTAAACACAAAGGTTTCTTCATGAGTTATTTTGGATTTATAGGATCCCTCTTACCAGGGTTCCTTTTGAAGCTGTGTTTTATGAAAGATGAGATGTTCAAGCACCTTATTCAACTGAGGACTATTCTTCTGAACACAAGACCAGACAGCAACACAGTGCCAGAGCAGGTGGTTAACGTCATATCCTCCCTGATTAAATTGCAAATGTTCCTGGAATTAAAATATAAAAACATATTTGGGAAAGAGTTCTTTGACTTGAAAAAACATGAAAATAAATTTTAAATATACAAATGAAAATGCATATTTTGTTACACTTCATGTTACACCAAGCAGAGCAATTTACTCAAGTATTTTCTGTAAGTATATATAGTTAACCTGAACCTTAATATCTTAATATATTTTCACATGGGTCCCTTGTGTTTAATGACATCAGTTCTACACTGTAACAAAACTCCTGTATCCTCTAAGGGACAACTATTAGATACAATTGTGCTTCTTAGACCCTATACGACTTAGTTCTCCCTGACACCGGAGGCGGAGAGAACAGGAGAAAGTTTGAACAATGACCAAACAGTAAATTAGATTTTAAAATGTGGATTTCCACTTTAAGGACCAAAATATATGCCCAGCTGGACATGGTCAATGTCCGCTAAGTAACTATCTTAAAAGCCTACAAATTCAGAAAACAAATAGCTGCTATTTGTTTGTTTTTCTTAGAGTGCTTACTAACAGTTTCATATATTTAATTGGTCTACTAAAGTAATTGGTATAAAGGAACCTGATTTTATTGTTAGACAATGAAAACAGCACTCTCGAATTGTCAACAGTAAAAATTCAAATACATGTCCTGTGACATGTACTCAAATTGCTAACTTACATGATATTTTATTGTTTTATGCTCAAAAGAGACTCCAAAGGGCTTTATAATTCCCATTTATTATATAAAACAACATCAGGACTACAATTTAAAGATTATTTTCATGTTGAATCCTCTTAAGATAGAAGGCCAGAGTTTCATACATAAATTTTAGACTAAGACATTGTAAGTTTCTAGTAAACTGTTTAGTTAAGTCTGACAGATGTGCATTGATCTACTTTATGTCAGGAACATAGCTAGACTCTGGAGATAAAGGCATGAGTAAGATGAAGTCTCTGCACAAGGCTACTGACTCTGGGGAACAATATTTCAGAAAAGCAAATGGAAACAAGTCAGTGTTTAGAATGTTAGAATAGGGCCGGCCCCGTGTCTTAGCAGTTAAGTGCGCACACTCCGCTGCTGGCAGCCCGGGTTCGGATCCCGGGGGCGCACCGATGCACCGTTTCTCTGCCCATGCTGAGGCCACGTCCCACATATAGCAACTAGAAGGATGTGCAACTATGATGTACAACTATCTACTGGGGCTTTGGGGGAAAAAAATAAATAAATAAAATTAAAAAAAAAAAAGAATGTTAGAATATTCGATAGAAAAGCTTTATTCTAAAATAATGTAAGGCATCAGACTAAGATGTGCTGACTTCAGTAAATGCACATATTTTATCCAAATAACTCAATTTTCTGCTTTGTGGTAGAGCTCACCCAAAAAGTAGAACTCATATAAATGAAATTCTTTTCTTAAATTGCTCTAGAAGTCTCAGCCTGGATGCCTGACAGCCTCACGTTGCTAATTTATTCTGAATAAATATGTAAATAGATATGTTTTGAAACTTCTGGATGGCTTGACTAATTTAAAACAATCAATATTTTTTGTTTTTTTAAATCATGTACATTGCATGGCTACGTAGACTATTCAGTTAGGTCAAAAATTCTTGTTAACAATCTCATGCACCATCACCAGAGAAAATTCCTGAATGCACTTGGTAAAGAAATGATCAGGATTTAGACAGTGAACAAGATTTAAGTTTTATTTTCAATTTTATATGATACCATTTCTACTCATCATTGAGAGAGACAAAAAACGCAGCCTCTGATTTCTGGAACTGATTTGACATCAATATTATTACAAGCCAGGCTGACACTCACAGCCAGGTCACTTTGTTCTCCTGCTGGATATCACAGAACATCAACCTCAGCCAATATTACTCTGAGACCACGATAAATAAATAAACAAAGCCGCTTGATAATTTTTTCTAACGCAGACAAAAAGTCACTGTGCCACCTACAAAACACCCAATCAGAATTGCCATTCCTTTCTGACAGTAGCAAATCTAGAGAGAACTCCTGCTTCTATAGAGCCTCCCCCAAATCACCCAAAGTCCAAATCCTACAATAGATTCATTCCAACACCCTCTAACTGAAACATCCCAGGTTCCTTAGGTGTGTATTCTTTCGCTGCAACAAATAATAAAACCAATTTGCTTAAATGCATGTGTGCTCCTGGTGGCCTTTGGCTGAAGGGCATTGGCATTATTAAGGGCAAATGACACTGCCACACCTGTGAATTTTCAAGATAAGTGAGGCTTATCACTTATCCTCACGCATTTTATATATTTCAAGCATTTGCGTGGAAATCTTGCTAAAGTTTCTTCCCTGCTTCTTTTTTCAAAAGAAAAAATATATTTGCAAACTTGAATGAATTAATGTAATAATGATGATTATGTGATTTAATACAATCATCTTGTACATCCTGGGTGTGGGAGACCAAGAGGAAACAATGCTCTGAGAGGCATTCGGCAGTGTAGAGTTCTTTGCCTTTACGCTATATCAGTCCCACTCAGGGTGTGGTTGGCAGATAAGTGCTATCTGCAAACTGCTAACTCTAGTACAGAAATAAGGAATAAATATTTAGAAACTTTTATAACGATATGATAGAGTTAATTTTCTGTATCTTAAGTCTAATAACAAAAAATTAATGCTTGTATTTTTATGTCTTTTTGTTTTATTTTCAGTAATTCATTATTATTGTAGTTCACAAAATTATCAGTCTGTGACAGTTTGGAAATTAAAAAAAAAAGTTTAGAGGTATCTTTTACCACAGATAGTTTGAAAAGCACTGAGCACTCCATTAAAGGACTCCCGGAGAATTTTTTTACTTTTTTCCCCTTCCCTTCCCCCCTCCTTTCCCCTCTCTCTTCCTTCCTTCCTTTTTTTTCCTTTATGACCACTTCCTATACTTTCTTCATCTCCCCCCTTGCTGTCCAGCTTTGGGCTATGTTGGTTTGCAAATTGGCCGCTGTACACAGAAGGCAAGGAGAGACCCAAGACAGAGGCAGACTACTCCAGATTGGTAGGTGTCAGGTTTAATGAGCAAAAGAACTTACTTACAAGGCTTGTCTTGGGTAGCCACAAGATGAGTAGATCTCTACACCCATCCACCGGAATCTCAAAAGTTTATTTATATAGAGGCCTTAACTGGGTTCGGTCATGTGTACTGTCCAGACAGTCTCAACAACACATTACTATCTCAAGGCTGCATCTTTGAGAACAACTCTGGCTGTGGGAATGGTGGGCAGAGCGTACCTTCCAAAGACAGGGGAGAGGGTAAGGAGCTTCCTATTGCCAGGGTCCAGTCTACGGGTCAACCGACAGTCATGTCCTCTGGATTACCTTCTCCAACAGACTATCAGTTGCAGCTCGTACAATGCCTACTTTGAGAAGCCCACCTACAAAAGTGTTGTTAATCTACTGTTGGCTGAGAATTCAGATAACCACATCAGCTTGAATTTTATGCAGCTTTGACTGACCAGGGTCTCTTTTATAACAGAAATAAGCTTTGAAGCACTGGTTCTATTTTGGCTCCTCAGAGACAGCTTTTTGAGATTCATCCTTGTTTTCAGTCATTTTGGGGATGGTGGACATTGTGAAAGGACCTCTCAATACAATTATGTTACTTGGATAACAGGACAGGAATCATAAGATAACGCTCCTAACTTTAAGAACCTGTGTCTCAGGCTAACCCAATTCCTAATAACCATTTACAATTACAGTACAGCACAAAATGTCGCAAAGTGAGATAATGCCTTTGACCTACCAAGTACTTAAATCATTAGAAGATGAAATTGGCAATCATATTTGAATGTAAGCTCTATGTGGTTCCTAGTTTTCTGAAAACTGTTGTACTTTAGGACAGATGCAACTATTTTGTAAAGGGTCTCAATTTTAGTTGAGTTTGAATCTACCTTCTCTAAAGAACTGCATCATTATTATCATGTGACAACCGTGCTTAGCAAATTCAGCTTTGCTAGTAAGCAAAGGACAGAGTGGAAAACTCAAGCCAGTGTTCTGGCTCTTACAATCCATGGAGCTAATTAAAGTGTACCATTTGTCAAAGTCAATGGAAATCCTGTGTCCGGATCAGCTTAAAACGACATTAAAAGGAGAAATGAGTTCCATCAGCAGGGAAAGGAAATTTCCTATTCTTAAATAGAGCCGACACCCACCTTGTGTGTATTCTAATGTTTATATCCTACAGAATCCTTTTTTTCCAGCAATTTTATAGCAACACTTTGAAAACAAATTAAATAACTATGCTTGTATTCCAATGTTTATAAATATATTAAAAAGAAAATATTTTACAGTAGCCAAAATATGCTGTCCTGTATTGGAGGATAAGGGCTGTAGGAATAAATCCACAAATCCTCTCCTATAGCACACTAATGATAAAGAAGAGAGAGAGGATTAACACAAATGTATCTTTTATCTTCCCACTTTTTTCTCTTTTTTCCCCTTTCTCCCTCCATAAGGTGAGAGAGATGGGTATTGAACGGGTAAATACTCAACTGAACTGGAGAGGCTGGCTTAGATTACGTTCCACTGGAGAAATTGGGCTGAAACTGGGGAACGTTAAAACATGCCATCAAACGCTGAATCAGTTAGCTGAATCAGCAATTTTAGCAGTGCTGTGGCTACAATTGCCTTTATGTTCTTTATATTATGAGGTAATGGGAGGAGAAAAAGGAGGACAATAAATCCGATAGGCTAAAATCTGTTATAGTCCCCTTACAGAATCGCACGTACAGAGCTGAAAGAGAATACAGCAAAGATTGAAATATGTCCTTTGTTCACCAAGGCACCGAGACTTGGTGATGTGTGCCACTCTAAGCAGATACATTCTTCTCATGTGTTGACATTTTTGCCCCTTCCAGTTCAGGCCAAAGGGTACAGCAGTAAGTTTCCATTTCCTTGTTGTGAATCTTCACCAAGAGTGACAAAAACAGATTGATTTTTAAAGAGAAGCAGAAGCAACATCGAAGGTTGTCTGCCTCATAACCAGAACACTCATGTCATCAAGATTTCATGGTATCTTATTTGTTTAAAAGAAAAACACTCAAATCACTACATTAAGCACAATTAACTACATAGTTAAGCACAATTATTTAGTCGGCATAATCATGTCCTTAGATGATGATTATTATATTTAACTGCCTAAGTTAAAGCGAGTTCCTAAATATATATTTCAATAATCATTATTTACATTTGTATGGCACTTAATCATTTATAAGGCACATAGCTTTTTTGCAATCTTCACAGCAACCTTGTAGATTAGTTACGATAAATACAAGGAAGGTGATGGCGATGATGATGATGACGATGACGACGATGAGGATGATGATTTTATTTTAAAGCTAAGCAAATGGGGACTTGGAGAGCTTAATGGACCTTCCCTGGATCACACAGTCGGGTGGTGAGCAGGTCTTTGCTCCTTATGATCAATGTTCTTTCTGTCGCTCGGTATCTTAGATTATATAATTATTGTTAAAATATTTTTTTGTGTGTGTGTGTGAGGAAAATCAGCCCTGAGCTAACATTTGTTGCCAATCCTCCTCTTTTTGCTGAGGAAGACTGGCCCTGGGCTAACATCCATGCCCATCTTGCTCTACTTTATATGGGATGCTGCCACAGCACGGCTTGATAAGCGGTGAGTGGGTCCAGGCCCAGGATCCAAACCTGCAAACCCCGGGCCGCAGAAGCTGAGCACGAGAACTTAACCGCCGTGCCTCTGGGCCAGCCCCAAAATATTTTAAACTTATAAACAAGATTCCTTTTATGCATGAGGCAATTTGTGTTCATTAGCAATTGTACCAAAAGGTTCAAATTACTTAGCATATGTCACTCTTTATACAAAATGGTTCACCAAGTAATGAGCCAAAGACAAAACACTAAAGCCTAAACAGACTACAACTAGATGTGATTAAATGTTTTTCCTTATATACTTAAATTTTAGTTAGTTTTAGAAAGGGCCAAACGGAAGCATGAGGGAACTGTGAGGCAACTCACAGATAAAACCATTTAAAAGAGAATCTTCCTTAAAATTCCTTAGTTGTTTCAACTTGCATTATGTTGAACATATTTTTTTCTTTTTTAAGAAATTACTAGAAAAACAAATTTTCTATTTGTAAACTATAAAATAATAATTATGTATGACAAAAAATAAAAGAATCAAGGTTTCGAAGTGTTCCTTGCTTTCTTTTGAATTATATGTGGGAAAAGGAAATAAAGAAATTATGAACTCCATAGATGGGAGTTTGTCTTTTGAAGTTCATCAGCCTTCAAAGTATATGAACAATTATATGGCTCAGTGTAGTTCTGTTTGCATAATAAATAGTTTATTACATACCAAGGAATTATATAATTGGGACAGAGAGTTTTCTCTAATGTTGATCACTAATACCTGAGTTAGAAATTAAAAGATTTTTCATGTACTAGGGATTATTTTAATTCCTTAATTTTGAACCATTCAAAAAATTTTTGGTTAATTTTAATAGCATAATTAATGTTACTACATATGAATTATGGAAGCATAAAAATATTACACTTGCTCTCATTAATAGCCTGCACTTTACACACTTTCCCTTTAATAAAAATGTAATATCTTAAAACGTTCATTTATAAGTCAATCTAAACTATATTGCAATTTTCAATTAAATAGCTGAGATGAATCTATAAGGAAGAAGGTATTACGGCATTACTCGATTTAAAACAGTAGTGGTGCATATTGATGCCCCACTACTAATCCTATTAACTACTGCCCAGGGAATGTGCATATGGTTGCATGAATTTAGTGTCTTTACTCTGACTCCTCCTCCCAACTAAACTCGACTTCAGCAATGTTACTGAATTGGCAAGCACAATTATTTAATCAGAGTAATCTCATCTCAGTCACCATGCACTAGGATGTACTCACCATATCAGAATCTATGTTCTCATATCTATTCTTGTCTTCCACAGGGCCAAAAATTGATTCAGAAAGGAATTCTCTTTCACATATAATTTCCATGGTTTTCAGAATGAATCGCGTATTTGAAAAGATGTTTGGATACTTGTAATATAATTCTCCAGAGAAAGAAAGTGCTATTGTAAGAAAAATAATTTGTGAGAAATATTTCATTAATATCTTGCATTGTGCATCGTCTGTCTTCTAGTTAAAATATAATTAAATTCAGTACTGAGATGCTGAAACTCCTGTGCATGTCCCCATCTATTCAAGATTTATAATGTTATGTTGACCCCTGGTGGTATGACAGAAAACTACAAGGTAAATAATTCATACATAAGAGTTGATATAATTCAGAACAGCAATTGCATAATGGTTGAATGCTCAATTAAGTATAGGTACTGCACCACAATGCTTGGGAACTTCCAGCTGAAAATAAATCAAGTTATAATAGATACTCTATTTATAATGGATACTTTGAAACTGTAATCCTACAAACAAATCAATGTCATTGTTTTTAATCTAACATTCTCTAATTTTATTCCTTTTCAATATCTTGTTATTGATTTTTAAAAGTATATATTTTAAGTATAGCAACAATTATGTCATTCAACATAAGACTATGTGATATTTAACAGAACCATCTTTGTGCTGTCCTTTTTATAAACTTTTAGACAATCTTTGAGTTTCAGTCATCAACATAGTGGAAAATTAGTAATAACCACTTTTCTACTGGATGGCTATATGGTTAGGTAGCAGCTGCTAATAGTGCAGCAAGAATCAGCCTGTTGCTGAAGACAGAGATGTAGTCTAAGAAAGGCTCTACTTAACAGTATTTGATAAGAAGGCAAAATCTGGGGATTTTATCCCAATATGAAACAAAGATATTGGTTTTCTTGGGACATATCCACAATAACAAGCTAATGTGAGAACGTGAGGTTTTACTCAAATAATTTTTCCAAATTTATTTGCCACCATCATCTGAATATTTGATGAGTCACTATGCTGAACACCGAGGAGTTAAAAAGAGGATGTATAATGTAATAAAGAAATCAAAACAAGTGATAACGATAGACATGAATTCTTATTCTGCCAGTCTGGAGCCTCGTCTTGGTTTCATACCCTATCAGAACTTGTAGCAGCGGTGCAGTGGTGTAGAAGTGTTAGTCTCCACAACACTTCCACTATTACCTTCTATTGCCTTCTCCATAACCTTTTCCATCAAATATTATTCCCTATCTTATATCTTGAATCACGTCATCTCTTATCCTACAACACTAATCTTCTCTTCTTTTGACCTGTTTTTTTCATCCAAACTATTGACATTTCTCCTTTTCTTTATAGCTAAGCTTTTTGAAATAGTTCTCCATCTCTGTCTTATGCTTATTTATTTATTTATTTATTTTTGTGAGGAAGATCAGCCCTGAACTAACATCCATGCTAATCCTCCTCTTTTTGCTGAGGAAGACTGGCTCTGAGCTAACAACATCTATTGCCAATCCTCCTCCTTTTTTTTTACCCCCAAAGCCCCAGTAGATAGTTGTATGTCATAGTTGCACATCCTTCTAGTTGCTGTATGTGGAACGCGGCCTCAGCATGGCCGGAGAAGCGGTGCGTCGGTGCGCGCCCAGGATCCGAACTCGGGCCGCCAGCAGCGGAGCGCGCGCACTTAACCGCTAAGCCACGGAGCCGGCCCTGTCTTATGCTTAAATTTTCCCTTCATTCTTTGTTTACCTCCAATCTGAATTTTGCTTCCACTTCTCCACTGGGATGCTCCCAGGATCAATAATGACTTTCTGATTGCAGAAACCCATCATCACTTTCAGACTTTCTACTATTTAATACTTCTACAGCTCTTGATAATGTTGATCTTTTTGAACGTCATCACTCTTTCCTATTTCCCTTAACTCTCCTTTACTGAAGCCTGTTACTCCAATAATCTATTAAATGTTTATGTTCCCCAAGACTCTATTCTTAGAATTAATTTCTCCCTACCACCACCTCCCACCCCCGGTTATCTCAGCCACATTAACATGGATGACTGTCAAATCATCCATGTTAATATCCAAAAATAACTGAATCTCAGGCTTCACTTATTTTCCTAGTTCCAAACCTAAGCTTCCAACTACTCTCTGGGTATGTATACCTGAGTGACTTTAAAATTCAATGTGTCCAAAGTTTCTCCAAAATTCTCTCAGTTTAGAGCACCGTTATCTTGACCCTATTAGCCAATATGTAAAATTTAAGATTCCTCCTGAATTCCTCACTTTTCTTTACATATTAGCATAGATCCAACTGATCACTGAGTCCAGTGTCTTTTATCTCCTAAACATTTTCCAAAACTATTTTACTCTATCTCATTCCCACTTTAATAGTTCATATCTTCAACATCTCTTGCCTATGCTAATATCATAGCTAACTGACCCCCTGCATCTACTCTCTCCTTACTCCAGCCCAGCAGCTATACTGCCACTAGTGCCACCTTGCAAAAACATGAATTCAACTTTCTTGAAATCCAGAGAGGCAAATACTATTACAGATGAGGAAACTGAGTCACAAACAAGGTCAGACACTTAGTTAAGCAGGAGAGTTAACAGTAAAATCCACGCAGTCTGGCCCAGAAGCCATGTTCTTCAATCATGTTCCTATTATCTTTCATGAAAAATAAAATACAGCTTATGGTCTTTATAGTGATAGTTGGAGCTTCTCAAAATATAACATAAAGCATTTATAAGTGTAGAAAATACAAGATAGTCTACCGTATAAATATGGTTGAAGTCTAAGTAAATGTTGTTTAAAACTTTCTAGGTGACCATGAAGGAAATATATAAAAAGTCGTAAGAAGACCAAATAGCCAATCTGTCAAAAGAGAAGAGAAAAGCATTTTTGAGTTACATCGATAAGTGTTTAAAAACCATAAGGAAAAATAAACTATGTTGTTACAACATTTGCTTTTGATCAAATAATTTCAAACTCACTTGAGATTATGTGCTTTTGAAATAACTTTAAAACATTTCTATCTAGGTTGAAATACTGGTTCAGCCAAAAAACTTTCATAAATTATCTCTACATTACATATAATGACCAATACTGAATGCTATTTTGTTCTGTCCTTTAGAACAGTATTTTTCAAATTGCAAGTCATGCCCCTTAAGTGAGTCATGAAATCAACTGAGAGGGGATTTTTAAATAAAATACAAGAGAAGAGAAAATATCATAAAACATTGCACAGTTCCTTGTTTCAGTATATAAATGAGTATGTATTATGTGTGTGCTGGAATTCAATGCAATAGATATTTCTTCCAATGAGTCTCAGTGAAAATAGTTTGAAAAACATTGCTTTAGATAGTTTTGAGAAATATTCTGCCTGTGCATAGTATGCTGTACTAAGATCCCCATTCCCTCATGAAAAAAAAAAAAAAAGACCACCACACAATGTCATTACTAAATAAACTCTGTAATATCTTACTTTTGTAAAGTTTAAAATAGATGTATAGCTAAAACCGTTTATTTTACATAGACCACAGAAAATGGAAAATCTTCAAAAATATATGATATACAAGATTTCACAGAAAATGAGAAAAAACTCCACAAACTATAGAAATAAATGGAACACAGCGCCTAAGTTGCTAAATCATAAGATTATGGAGAAGAACCAAATAATAATAACTACCACTATATCACTATCAAGATATATATGCAAATCCTCTTAACGACAATGTTAATCTATTATTAGATTATTAGATCTACATGTAAAAAAAGTAATATAACTAAAAAGATGATTCTACCAAGTCTCAGTGATTCACCCAAGCTCTTAAGCAAATAAGTGACATCACTGGACTTTGAAACCAGGACTGTGTGTACCGCACCAAAAGTCATGACCTTTCTATTATAGCAATGATTTCCAAATATTTTTATCACAAACTTCTATCAGTAAAATAAATTCTGGGAATACACCATCAATATTTGTAAATGTATCCTTAAATTATAAACATGTACCATTTATAGACTTAAAAAATAAATAAAAATAAAATGTTTATAAGGCATGCCCAAGGGTCTATCTCTTCATACAGACCACTTAGATATAGTACTGCACTTCTCTAAGAGATTGAAGTTAGACGAGAAGCAAGTGGAGATTGACAGACCATTTAAAAGAATATTGCAATATTCTAAGTGAGAATATGAAAGTTAGAAATGCCCATTGTTATAGAAAATGAAAGAAAAACTAGTCAGAAGGGAACAGTTTAGGATTAGCAGAGATGAATATTGAGAAAATGTTAATGTTCAAAAATTTAGTGTGGGACAAAATAGAGAAACATATGAGAAGCATATCAGTTTGACTAATTGCTCTATTGTATCCCAATTTGGTCATGAGTTTCACCTGACCCGGAAGCTAGCACTAATTATAACTAAGTTTGGAAAAATGGTTTTAAAAGCTTTCATTTGTAATACTCTGAAAGGCTAGATTTTTATTGAACAATCTACCTTTCTATATCTCTAAGGAACTCGGGGACTTTTCTGTGCATCTTTCCTCATGTCTCCTTTGTGTACATATTCTCTCTAGAGCTTGACAACTCAAGATTTGCCTCCTAGACTGAAACTCTGCTTGTCAATTTCTTTCTCTGCTCTCTCATCTTTCCTTCCTTTATTCTTTACCTTCTTCTTTCCTTCTCTATCTCTTCTTCTCTTCCCTTCTCTGACTCTATTACCTAACTGTGAAATAGAAACGCTGAATAATATTTGTTACGTGTTATATACTTTTTAGGGCATATCTTTTCTATTGTGGTAAAATATACATAACATAAAAGTTTGATTTTAATTATTTTTACATGTACAGTCAAGTGGCATAAAGTACATTCACAATGTTGTACAACCATCACTACTATCTCTTTCCAGAACTTTTTTCTTATGTGCTGTATTTTAATAGTTGGTTATGTGTTCCATGTGCTTCTATAGAAACCTGAAGAACACTGTTCATATTCCTATATAAAATATATTAAACTATTGTTGCTTACATGTTATTCTCTGCACTTCAGTAAGCAGACTTCAACAGTTAGGAAGATTCTGCACTCAGAGGTAAATAGAAAGGAAGGAATGCACACAAAATACGAAAGTAAATAATATTAGGGAATCAGATCTTTTTGGCTCTTCCCAACCCTCAGCTATATACTACTTTTTAAAGATAAACAAAATTGTGCATATGAAGATGGGCGATGCCTCCATGGCAATACTCTTCAATATAGCATTCTGTCAAAAAGAAAACATCAAAAGAGAGTTTTCCAACTGACTGTCAGATATACAATGAAAATTCTGCAATGGCAAAGAGGATAACTGAAATAGCTTCTTGCCTGAAATCAAAGGTACTTATAGAGCATGCTTATTTCCACTAGCTAATTTATATTATCTAGAACAATAAAGAGTAAGCTTTAAAATTAGTAAATCTGAGAGCCAAGGTAAACGTGTGGCATCATGGGTCAAAGAGTCCACTGGACTCTGGGTTTCAAAACCTTCTCTGCTGAGACCTTGGGTAATTCACTTAAACTCTCTATGCCTCGTAGTAAAATGGTGGATACTAATAGTGTCTACCTTTCAGGATTGTTGTGAGAATTAAATAAGTTAATATGTCTAATACATCTAAAGCACTAATCACTGTGCAAGCACATAATTAAGTGCTGTCTAAGTGTTTGCAATTGCTATATGAACCTGTGCAAATTGTCTAAACTTTCAGATAAGAAGATATAGGAATCTTTTAAAAATTAAATGATATGATGTATATAAATTATAAACAATGTGTGCAATGGCTAAAACTTTATTTTATAGCCACTTTTATTGCTGGCCAAAAGATAAAAGGCAAGAAATGGAAAAAGATCACTAAAGAAGATGAGAAAGAAAGAAGAGAAAAGACAGACTTGCTCTATGTTTTCCCATTCCATTCTTTTTCATTATAAAAGATATATTTATGGCTAGATATATAGATATCTATTACTATACAGATTTAAAAAGATATATATATAACTCTCCATAATAATTATATAAATATAATCTTTTATATATCTCCATAATGGACAGTTTGGGAAATACAGAAAAAAGAAAGAAGAAAAAGATCATCATAATCTTACCATCTAAACAGCCATTGGTAACACCTTATCTCTTTTTCTCCAGTCCTTCTTCTATGCAAAGCCTCAGTTCTTTGCATGTTCAGTTTCTCTTATGTGCTCTCTCTATCTTGTCTGGTCTCCATAAGTCTTTTACTCCCAAACATGCTAGAGAGGATCTAGGCTTAACTTCTAAGTACTGAAATACTGTGTCTTCCAAAAATGCCCTGACTGACACATGAATATTTTCATGCTTGGTTTCAAACAGTTCATAATCAAAATTGAATAAGAAAGAAGTACATTTTTGCAAATAATACCACACTTAATTTTAATTGTTACATATGTGTGTGTGTGTGTATATACACATATATTCTTTTTTTTTTTTTGTGAGGAAGATCAGCCCTGTGCTAACATCTGCCAATCCTCCTCTTTTTTTGCTGAAGAAGACTGGCCCTGGGCTAACATCCATGCCCATCTTCCTCCACTTTATATGGGATGCCGGCACAGCATGGTTTGCCAAGCGGTGTGTCGGTGCGTGCCCAGGATCTGAACCTGCGAACCCCGGGCTGCTGCAGTGGAGCCCGCACTTAACTGCTCTCGCCACCAAGCCAGCCCCTACACATATATTCTTAAAGAAATTCTTCCAGTATTTCTTTTCTTTCTTTGCAATAAAACCACTTGTTACGTTAAATTTCTTTGACTAATAATAAATTTTGAAGCAGGCAACCACGATCACCACAGGGAGAGGAACCATATGACTTTCAGGACCTTATAAAACATGAGCTACGTGAAGATAGTTTCCTATCCGATGGCTCTAAAATGACACAGAATACTGAGAGAGCAACTCATCTTCTCAAATTGAGCAATTATATAAGGTTATCTATGGTCATTTTTAAATGGAAAAGTGGCATTTAAAAATCCTTAAAATAGAAAGCAGAAAAGCTATTCATACTCAGATGTAAGTATAAACTTGATTTTTAATTAAATCTTATTTTCTTACACAGTTGTGAAGTTATATTTTCTCAAACCATCTCCATTTGGATATCAAGCAATAACGTATTCTCCACATTTAGAGAAGATTAAAATAAGCTACCTAATGAGAATATTTCATAATAAAACCAAATGGCCTGTTTAGATCCTAAAACAGATGTCATGTGGCTACGTGTAGTACATATAGCAATTAAAACACATTAAAAATATTTTAAAACATACCTTTGCCAGCTTTATTTCAACTGAATATAAGTACGTCTTTAGGAATGCATCACAACAGAGTCTATATAAAACTGATTCCGCAACAAAAAATAAGGCAGGCAGATGATCATAATCAAAAGAAGCATGGTCCAGGGAAGCATAAAGCATATTTAAAGCTTCTGAAATATTAAAAAGTAGAAACTCTATAATTTATAAATAAGGCTGATTTTCCACATGCTACAATTAAGTCTTGCAATTAACTATTTGCTCAGTCACCAAGACCAGATTGAGGTTTCAAAATAGTTCTTTCACACCCCTCCCATCAGGGGGTGAAGTCTATGCTCCCTTCCCCTTGAACCTGAGCAAGCCTTGTGACTGTTTCAACCAACAGAATGTGGCAGAAGTGACACTGCATGAGTTCCAAGGGGTGCTTTCTTCCCAGGCATGCCTTTTCTAAAAGCAGTTCAACAAAGAGTATTCCAAACAGACTTCTCTTTACATCTCTTCATCGGGACCAGGCCATGTGACCACCCCTAATCTAATCACTGACAAGTAAAGGGGAATCGCCACGATTAGTCTAGATCAATCGTGATGCAGCCCCTGAGGCTGGGAAGGGCCAGTCCTCTTCTGAATTTCATGACTCTGCAGTCGTCTCTGCCATCAAACTGAGGTTTAATTGACAAAGAAGAGCAAGTGGCCGCCGGTTGCTGGTAAGCCAAGAGTCTTTACTTCAATATCATTTAAATATTTAATAAGGTCAGGCTGTGGATGGCGCTGTGATGAGGCGTCATAAAGGCACGTTAAATACAAAATCATTCTTACTCTTCCCGCTGCTTGAAAGCTCCCAGATAGCACTACAAAACCCAATTTACGTGGGGAAATACTTTCTGACCTCATATGGTTAACATTCTAAAACTCATTTTAAAAGGCACACACAGAAAATTTGGGATAATGAGAGAAGGAATTTTACCTCCTTAAAAATAATGTTTTTAATTTCTTTTTTAGATTGTTTGGAGGGTGGTGGTTTGATGGAGGACATATAAATGAGAAGTGATAAATGAAAAGGTAATGAGTAAAATGGCTGTTTAAAATAGTGAAAAACAAACGGCCATTTGGTTAATGTTTTATGAGTAAGAATTATAAAATGCAGAAGCAAGTTTCTCTAAAGTATAGTGCCTGTTGTAATCGAAAATCACTAAATGCCATTTTATATTACTTTTTAATTAGTTACTAATTTTAGAGAAAAGCAATAAAGACTACGATGAGCAAAAGTTTTTAAAACAATTTTGTAATTAAAAAGTTGAGCAGTCAAATTCATAAATTCAAAATTACAAACTTTCATAATGAAACATTATCAGATATTTCAATAGAGAAAGGCAATTTTTCCTCGGCTCCTGCACAATTTCTAAATATTAAGCGTCTCGAATTATGCCTTCACCGCTAATCTAGAAAACACTTAGAGTAACTTAAGAAGAGATTGGTTAGAGCACATACCATCTTGGATTTCTCCTTTGCATTGAGCCAGATATATTACTTCAGTCCATGCAGTAGGAAGATGCACATGCTTCCCGGCGCCTAAGGTTTTGAGACCCAATTTTCTCTGTTTCGGGGAAGCGTGAAAGAGACAAACCAAAATATATAGCTTTTAAAAAATTAATTGATTTATTTAGATTATCCCTTAATTATATTCTGAAAGTCGTTCTATGGGGCTGATGCTCTGTGGCCAGTGTTGTATACAACTTCATATTTTTGCTTTTACTATTTTTATTTTTTGACATTTATGTAAACTGTATTACTGTTAAAATGTAGAGAATGTTTGTTAATATTCTGAGTAATATCATTAGTTATTTGCTGAAAATAATCCTCACTCTTTACTTCTCCGGGGATTACTTCTACCCCATTTCCCTACCAAGAGAATGCATTTCTGATTTTAGAGGGAAAAGTATATTAAAGAAATGTGATTCAACAGAAATTAGTTTGATGCCAATTTGTAGGAAAACTCTGGCTACTTCACAGTGGATGGACTAAAGTTAATGAACATAGAGATATCAAGATTGCCCCCCTTCTCTTAATGTGCCCACTCCTGGGGCTGCCCCAGGGAACAGTTGGCCAATTGGAGAGAAGCTCACTGATGAACGTACCTGTAGGCATCTTTCTGCGTGCATACTTATCAAAAGTATATTCTTTTTTCTAATCAAATTTTATCATGGATTTTTTTCAAAAATTTTAAATATACAGGCAATCATGAGTCAAAATACTAGGAAATCAGCACCACCACAACAAAAAACATGGCTTAACTTACGCCCCTGTTTTGTGCAGCTTTTACTTCATAAATTATTCAGTATTAAAGCAAAATCATACGTATATTACTTCTCTGCCAAACTTAAATTGGGTCTAATGTAGAAAAAGTAAAACAAGGACTTGTTTCAATTCCTGTTCTGTTTTGATATGTGTTTGAAAATTTGGTAATTAATGGCATACTCTTAAAGAAGGCATTTTTTACAAGTTAAGTGAATACTTTGTTAAAGAGAAAGAACAGAGTAGTCTGTGCATGTATAGTAAAGGTTTAGGAAAGCTTTTTTTCCTCTTTGGGACATATCATACCTCAGTAAACTTTTTTTTAGGAAAAAGTAGAATTTTCTTAATAAAAAATTTGTCAGCCTTTGATATTTTGCTGTGGGCTTTTGGGCTAGTGTTGACAGACATATTCCCCAATCATTTATGGAGACTCTTCACCCAAAAAGCCATTTGACATTGAATTATTCAGTTATAAGCTTTAACTTTAATTTGCATTTATATTTTTAACTATGCCTTATAATTAAAGAAAGGTGTACTCTTATTTTTTATTTCAATACTTTAGAACATGTAATCCTCCACCAACTAGAAGAGACAGTTCACATACTAAGTAATCAATAGTGTACCATTACCTTACATCTGAGAATGCTTTTTCTAGCTAGGTCCAAAAATTTTTCTTCCTCTTTTGGATTTTTTGTTTGGTTGAATCTCAAGATGAATTCTTTTGTGACTGAAAATGATGGCCTAAACCAAAAAAAAAAAAAAATCAATAATTATAGCTATCAGTTCCAAATTTTAATTAATCAACTTCTAGTGGCCAAGTGTAACTATTTTCTAAAAAGTACTTTACCTTAATAAGAATGTTTAACACACACACACAAAAGCAGTAAAATAAAAAAATACATGTACAGGCCTCCTAGATTGATCTTATCATACTCTTGGATTGAGAAACATAATTCTCATGATGTCAAAGAACTTTGTAGCCTCTGAAAAATAAGTTTCTGAAATGATTGCCAGAAGTCTTGTTGGTATATGCCTTCTTCACAGGTAAAACCCAGCACAGCTTCAATTATGTTGAAGACTGATTAATCTCCTCACATAAATCAGTGTTCGTTCAATTTAAGCTAAGCCTCTATTCCCTCCATGCAAGTGGAATCAGTCCAACTGTGGCTGGAAGTGAGCAGGGGAGGAAAGATGTATGTTGCAAGGTCAGAGAGGTGACAAGTAGCCAGATTAACTCTGGATGAGATGGGAAGCTATTGCAATGCTTTGATAAGAGGAGTGGCATGATTTAATTTAAGTTTTAACAGGATCATTCCAATGTCGTGTTGAGAGTTTGAGTGGGGGGAGATGGGACATAACAAGGCAGGGAGCACACATATGTTTACATGAGAGGTAATGGTGGCTTGGATCAGGATTATAGCAATGTAAGTAAAGAGAAGTGTTTGGATAACAGATATATTTTGACAGTAGCTCCAAGCAGACTTCCCACTGATTTAGAAATTAGATGTGACAGAAAAAAAGGAGTCATGATTGAACTGAGTAACTGGAAGGATGGAGTTGCTATTTACTGAGATGGGAAAGATTGCTAGAGGAGCATATTTGGGGTAAGGGTAGAGAATAAGTTCAGTATTGGACATGTTACGTTTGAGATGACCAAGCCATCCAAGTGGAGATGTAGAGTAGGCCATTGGATATATGAGTTTGCATTTCAGGGGAAAGGTTCAGCCTAGATACATCAATTTATGAGTCATTAGCACACACATGGTATTCAAAGTCTTGTGAATGGAAAGGATCCCATGGGGAAAGTGTAGAGAAAGTAGACAAGTATTTCAAAGAGAAACGAGAAAAATAAGTTGAAGGTGTATGAAAGACAACGAGTAGAGTGATTATAATGATGTACCACAGAATTTAAGATGGGCATGGGATCAAAAGTGACATCAGAAGAATAGTGAATAAGTAGCGGAATCAATGAGTTGTTTATTTGTGTGGTCAAATAATTGTTGGAGTCATGCTATTATAAAGAGTGATCTGGAAGAATAAAACACATTTTTAACAACTTACTATATTCAGAATGTACCAAATTAGTTGCTCTGTGGGATATAGGGAAAAAAAGGAAAAGAATAAAAATCAGATTTTGCCCCTGAGTAACTCACAGTGCTATTGGGGGTACAGATGTATGCAAAAGTAATGACAGTGCCACAAAATCACACGATAAGCAGAGGTAATGTCATGGTGCCCTGTAAACTAGAACCAAATATACATATCCCAGTGAAGAACAATTAATGAAATAGCTAACTCGCAAACTGTCATTGTAAAATGGGCCTTTATTCAGTCATTTATTTGGTAAGCATTTATTGACTACCTACTATGTATCAGGCACTAAGCTTAAAACCGGGGATACAATGGTGAAATAAACAAAGAACCCTGCCTTCATGGAGCTTATAGGAAAATAGAGGAAGAATCAAGGTGTTAGAACTCAGACTGTCTGCTAGAATTGGGCATTTTGAAATGACTAACTTCATTCTTGATTTCCTGTTCTCATTTTACTCTTGGTTTTGGAGATATCTGCTTAGACAGATATAGTGAAAGGTGGTTGAAAACTCTTTCTCGGTAGTCATCTAGGATGACATATCTTCGATCTTCATGGACCTACTCTGCAGGAAGAGTCCAAAATAGCTTTAATCTTCCCATTTGTACAAAACACTAAGGGAATTACAAGAAAGTAGCCCCTTTATCCATGTAATTTTTTATAAATTTCATTAGAAATTATGTTTTTAAAAATATTAACATAACAGTGCTGTTTATAACAAACCAAACATTCAGGACTGCATGAAAAAAAGTTAAAAGACTGCCTCCCAACACTACTGCCTCCAATTCTACCCATCAGAAATAGCCAAGATGAATGGTTTAGTGTGTATCCTTGCACATCTTTTTCAATGCTCACAAACATAAACTAACCTACACGCACTATATTTAATAAATGGAACCATGTATACAACACTGTAGCATGCTTTCTTCATTAAATTTAACAGATATTCCTCAAGTTCAACTGATCCTAATATCTAGTAATATGGATGTACAAATGCAACAATTCTTTTATTGATTGACAGTTCCCATTACTTCCTGTATTGACATCTCATTACTTCCTGTATAATTTTGTCCACACTAACTGATGCTATAATTAAAAAAAAAATCCTTGCACATGGGCCTAATATGCAACAGATGCACATTATTCTGATTTATCAATCCCCACATTATATCAATAGTTAAATATTTTGATTACCACCTCTGCTTGTAAATATATTTATATAAAGATATCATAAGAGAATGAAAAGGCAAAACTTTGAGTGGTAGAATATATTTTCAACACATATAACTGACAAAGGGCTCAAATCCAGAATATATAAAGAACTCCCAAACAATAGAAACATGGAGAAGAGGCTTATACAGCTAATGCACAAAAGAAGAAATCTAAGTGGGCAATAAATATGTGAAATGATGATTCACATCATAAATAGGGAAATTCAAATTAAAACCATAATGAGATGCTCCTACACATCCACCAGAATGACTAACATTTAAAAGAATGTCAATACCAGGAATTGAAGAGGATGTGGAGTAATAGGAACTCTCACAAGCTGCTTGTGGTAATCAATTGAGTGTTACCTACCAAGATTGAAGAGAGACATACCCACCAACTCAGCAATCCCACTGCTTGATATATACCCAAAAGAAATGTGTGCACCTGTACGCCAGGGGACATGTACAGAATGCTCAAAGCAACACTTTTCATAAGAGCTAAAATCTGGAGTCAAACCAATTTTCCATCTCATGGACCAAAAAGTGTAGTATGTCTGTGAAGGAAGGGTGAACAAAACATCCTCTCCTTTTCTATGGACAAATTTAAGCAGGGGTTAATTTTCTAGTTCCAGTCGCCTGAAAACCTAGTAAAAGTGGATGTCATCTGTGTTATTCAAACCATTACTTATGGTAAAAATGACCTGATAGCTACACTACATCTGGACTAAGAGGGCTGTGAATAAACTATAAATACCTGATGAGGGGAGGCTTTCGGCTTCCCAGAGTGCATGTTCTTTGCAGGAATCCACAAATCTGTTTTTAAAAAAGTCATTATTGGTTCCACTTTGGGACAGAAGAATTCTAAGCCTGTGTGTCTATTGTACCCAGCTCGCTGAGTCTTACATCTTCACGTAAGTAATCATTCGGATCGGCTAAAGAAGACCAGCTCCCATTGTCTTGTGTTGTGCAGCTGCTGTGAGAACTCTCAGGAGGTAAAATAATTGCCGCTCTGCTGGCATGTTGAGTTTCCTGTGCTGTATCCTGCTAAGCGATGTTGTCAATGGTTAGTGTGGCCTATCGTAATCGTATGAGACTGTCTAGTAGAGCCTAAGAAGACCCAAGAGTGGGTATTCAGTGTTAAGGAAATAAAAATAAACAAACTGCAGCTAGATGCACAATATGGATGATCTCACAAACACACTATTAATCCAGACACAGAAGAATACACACTATAATATTCCATTGATATAAAGCATAAAAGTGTAAAGAAAACCAAAGGAAAGTTAGGCGAGTGCGGAAAGTTAGCAGGGAAAGAAGGATGTTTTTATTGGAAGGAGTTACAAAAGAGGCTTCTGAAAATGATTTACTTCTTCCCCTGGTGAGTACACAAGTGTTTGCTCTATAATAATTTTTAAGCTTTATATTTATTTTTATATACTCTTCTGTATGTGTGTTACTTCACAACAAAAAAAGTTTTATAAATTAATGGCAAGATCTAAGAATATATGGACTTTTAATTATAATAGATTATTTAAAAATATTTTTTAAAAAATATTTTAGTCATTCATATTCATATTAGTAAAGCATGAAAATTTCTGTTTTCCACATTCTCACTAGAAAAAGATGACATCAAATGTTTTAATTATTGCCAATTTAATTGATGAAGACAGTATTTCCTTGTGGTTTAAAGTTTGTATTTCCCCATTAGCATTCTTGAGCAACTTTTTCTGTAAGAATGACTTTATAATCATTCTTACATTTTCTAATCTGTGGCATGCATGTTTATATATTTTGTTCATTTTTTTCTTATTAGGTTTTTTGTATTTTTCCTATTCACTTGAGGCAACATTGTAGAGTGGTCAAGGGCGCATGCCCAGAAGGTCAAGTGCACAGGCCTGGAGTTTGAATCTCACTCCCTCCCTTACTAGATCTGTAACCTTAAGCAGTTTATTTAACCTATCTGTGCCTTAATTTCTCGGTCTGCAAAATGGAAAAATAAATAGCATATTTTGTGGGTTGTTTTGAAAGTTAAATGAAATAATATATGTATTGTGCTTAGAAGAGTAACTAGCACATGCTAAATACTCAATGATAACTGGTACTATTATCATTATTAAAATTTTGCAGGTACTTTTATCTCAGTATAATATTTGTCTTTTTTCATTGTTATGCTAACTTTGGCCATACATTAAAATTTCATATGGTTATGCACCTCATAATGACGTTTCAGTCAATGACAGACTGCGTATATGACAGTGGTCCCATAAGATTAGCCCCGTATAGCCTGGGTGTGTAGTAGACTACACCATCTAGTCAGTACTGGAGGGGAGGATGAAATTTTCCTCTACCCTTCCAGGTTCCTCTGGCTGGTCTAAGAATTAAATTGACGTAAGACAGATTAACAGGAGAAAAATAAACAAAAGTTTAATAACACTTATACATAGCAGAAACCCAGGAAAACTGAGTAAATCACTAAAACGGCCGAAGCCCTTACCTTAAATAAGATCCTCAGCTAAAGACAAAGGAGATTTTGGATGTGGAGAGAATCAGGGACTTCAAAGGGAAGGTAGGCAATTCACAGGTAGGTGAAAAGGAGCAAACATTTGAAAAACGAGTGTTTGTTCGGCCACACAGAAACAGAAGAACACAGAGGGGAGCCCAACAAACAGGGTTTTCTAGGTTCCTCCCTGTCTACCACCTAGTTCATGCTATGCTAAGGTGATAGCTCGCTTCCTGAGACAGGTTTTTTTTAAATCTGAATTCTTTTAGGCAGTTCAGGGGGAGGTAACAAGAAAAACTTTCTGAGTTTTTTGTTTCTTAAAAACAATTAGCCTAAAATAATCCTCATGTTAAAGAGACACATTTTGGGGTAGTGAATTTTATTCCCCTTCAGTACACTTGTGATGTTCGCACAACAATGAAATCGCTTGATACGTTTCTCACAATGTCCCTATCGTTAAGAGACACATGACTGTATTTAGCTATGATTCCATTTCCTCTACTATTTCTAGGGTTTCTCATTTAGATGATCTCCCTCACCCAAATAATATACAAATAGACACCTATATTTTCTTATAATATTTGCAACTTGTTGAAAACATTGAGAAATCTCATTCTAACGTGGTTTTTCACTTCATATGGGCTGCTCATAGTGACTTCTGTCCAAAAGTATGGAAAGCAGGGAAAAACAGTGGAGAAACCTGACAAACACCACCTCAGTTGGGTGATCAAAGTCAACGCCCACAATGATAAATTGTGTTGATTGTATGTATCCTTGATGTGGTGTAATGAGAATAGCACTTAATCGCTGAGGTCTTTCTCACAATAAACATAATCCTAGTCTAATCATAGGAAAACATCAGAAAAATTCCAATAGAGGAACATTCTACAAAATGCCTGACCAGTACTCCTCAGAACTGTCAAGGTCATCATAAACAAGGAAAGCCTGAGGAACTGTCACAGCCAAGAAGAGGTGAAGGAGACATGACAACAAACTGTAAGGTTGTATCCTATATGGGATCCTGGAACAGAAAAAAAAATATCAGGTAAAAACTAGGAAAATCTACATAATGTGTGAACTTTAGTTAACAATAGTGTATCAATATGGTTCAATATTGTGACAAATGTACCATACTAATGCAAGATGTTAACAATAGGAGAAAGTGGGTGCAGGGTATATGGGAACTCTCTGTACTATCTGCTTATATACCTAAAGCTATTCTAAACAGTATACATATGTAAAGCTGTTCTAAAACTATCATCTAAAGCTGTTCTAAACAGTATTATATCTAAAACTGTTCTAAATAGTAAAGTGTATTTTAAAAAAAGAAATGTTGACAGATTAGGAATGGAGGATGAAAAAGAAATCACTTTGAGATAGAGCCCATCAGTCATTTGTTAATTTATCACTTCATTCTATAGAAATTGAGCACCTGCTATGAGTCAAACACTCTTCTAGGCAAGAAGACACAAAACAAAAGTGAATCAAAAACTGAGGTGCAGTCATTTGCCTCATGGATGGTGTACTCTGTTGGAGGAGAACAGATATACAACAGACAAGAAAACAAATAAATGAACAAGATTTCTGAGAGCATTAAGTGCTGGGAAGACATAACCAGAGTGGTGTGGAGGAGAGTAGCAGGGAAGGTGATACTTGCCATTAGGCAATCAGGGAAAATTTGAGGGAGAGACATTTGAGCTGAGATGAGAAAGAGGCCAACAAGGCAAGAGGCAGAGACAAAGGAGAGGCTGATGATAAAACCAGGGAGGCATCCAGGGACTAGATCTCCAGGTGTTGGGACCAGAGGGCAGAGTTTGAATTTTATTCTAGATATAACGGGAAGACACTACAATGTTTACATTAGAGCATGACAAGATTTCATTTACATTCTCAAAAGATCACGGAGGCTGCTGTTAAGAGAGCAGGAGGAGGACACTGGTTAGGAGGCTATTGGAGAAAGGCAGGAACTAGAGGATGACAGCTTGGTGGAGGGAGGCAGGGGGTGGCACTAGTGGAGATGAAGAAACCGCTAAGGTCACATAATTACAAAGGGCCAAGGACTCATCTCAAGTGTGACTCTAAAGCCTACAAAAATCTTCTCCATATTTTAGTATTAGTGTATCTATCTTATATTCCTTACTATAACTTGATTTTCTTAAGGTTTTTCTTATTGCTGTATACACAATTTGCTTAGTGAATACCTGGTGAATTGCCTTCTATATACTAAAATGTACTTTCTCTGTTTTACAAAAAGAAAAAGGAGACTCAGAGTGGTTATCAAACTCAAGGTCATCACTTTAAAAGAGAACAGAGCCCAATATTTGAAATAAACTGTCTGACTCAGTCTTTGCAGTCAGCTTTTTAGAAGATCCCTCAGAATGTTTTACAGTATAAGAATGTAAAACACATTCTTTTTCTTAACAAAATAAGTCAATGCAATTTAAGCAGATTTCCCCACTACCAACCATAGACACTCCCCTACCACACCAAACACACACATGCATGCACAATATCCAGGGTTTCAAATACAAGTTTAAAAATATATTTTCTGAAATTAGCTATTTTACCTCAGCTTTTTTATATGCTCTGAGGAAAACATATTTATATCATTTTATTTCCAAAGCAAAATAGAGCTTCATGATAAAAATAATATCTAATTCAATTTCTATGCTTAGAATATATTTTATAAATAATTTTAGTTTTGTCAATTGTTTTTCAATATGGATTGTGGCCTGTACTAAATCATTGAAAATATGGAAAGCTAGTGCTTTTTAGTTTTCTGTATAGATATTGAATCCCTTAATGGGTCTCCCACAGCTCAGGTCAATAAATATTTAATGGGAAATAAATACAGCTATTTTAACCATTTTTAGCCCATCACAAATAAATTGAGATTATTATACAAACTAACATTTACTTAATGATATACAAAATACATAATAAGAAGCAGAAAGACACTTCAAAGAGTAAATACAGGCATTTGAAAAGAAAATATACTTTAGCTTCACACATTCCAATTTCTTCAAAATGCCAAAGGATTTTAGAAAGACAAATGTAATCTACTGTCAGTGTGTAAGTGCAGTCCTGTGGAACAGGTTGTGAATAAAGAGCATCATTCTAATTTTACATATAAAGAAAACATTCTAAAGTCTCCTGACTGCATGGATACCCAACCCAGACTGACTCTTTATTTACATTATCTGTGAATTCAGAACTTTTTTTTACCTGACAATTCATTTGTTCAGTAAGTATTTAAGGAAAGCCTTCTACATACAAGATATTTTGCTAGATACAATGAGGGCTAGAAGAGGAGTCAGGCTTGCCCTCAGGAAGTTCCTAATCCAGGAGGGAAGTGAGACACCTCGCAAAGGATGTAACATAAAGGAGACATACTAAAAAAAAGGAAATAAAATTCTGTGGGACTTTAGCAGTAGAGATCATGATTCCAACACTTCCTAGTCCTACAATACTTGCTTCATCATTTAATCTATATGAGCTAAAATTTTCCATCTACAGAAATGAGGACAAAATCTTGTAGAATTTTGAAAAGCATTAAGCCAGAGCACACAGGCATATATTCGACACTGGACAACTGCTAGTTATAAGCATTACTGTTTTGGGTTAAAGATTCAGAAAAAGCTTCTTTGCAGAAATGGCACTTGAGCTGTAACTTGAAGTATAGACAGGAACTAGAAGGTGACAGAATAGCAGTTGTCCTTTCAAAATCCTTTCTTTGCTTATTCCTGGGCACATGATCACCCAGCTAAAGTCTATATTTCCCAGTCTTTCTGGCCGCTGGGTTTGGCCACATGGCCAAGCCAGTAGGATGTAAGCAGATGTAATATAAGCAAATTTCGGGTCGCCTCTAACTTAAACACTTGCTACTGTCCCTAGAATGATATTTATTCTCCTTCCAGGGGACTAGAACATAAATATAGTGCTGAATCGGATTTGGTCAAGCGGATGAGTCCAATACCCTATGAGATAATGACAGTCCTGAGTTTCTCACTGACCCCAAAAACAGAGCTGTCCCATCAGCCTAGACCCATTCACATGTCAGATAAATATACTTCTATCTTACTTCAGCCACTGAATTAGAGGCCTCTTTTTATAGTTGCTTCAAATTTGCCCTAACTACTACAAATAGGAAGAAAGAAAACAAATGAAGAATTTTAACCTAACATACAGTGACAGAATGCTTAAAATCAAGATAGGAAATGAAGATAGAAATGCTACGTTGAGAACAAACATAAATGGCATTGAATGGTGGTCTGTGGCAGAAACTTATAGCTGCCTATGCCAGTGTTATTCCCCTCCTTTTCTTACTAAATGATTCTTTCTTGCAGTTAGGTATGCCCATATGTGTAAGTTTCAGCAAGTAAAATGTAAGTAAAATTCAGATATTAGTTCTGTGAAGTTTCCTAAAAAGGGGCACAAGCCCTTCTTCTGCATTTCCTCTATTCTGCTGCATGAAGCATGACTGTGATAGCTGGAGCTTCAGCAGCCATGAGGGACCATGAGATGGCCTAAGTGTAAGCCTTGGGCAGCAGAGCAGCTAGTTAGAAGGAACTTAGGTCCCAGATCACCATGTCAGTTCTGGACTGACTACATTCAGAGAAATAAATTTCTATTTTGTTTAAGTGTCATTGCTATTTTAGATTTTCTTAGTTGCAGTGGGCACTACTTCTATACTATACATAGACTTTTGAGTTTTATTTGATAAATAAGAGGGAATTGTTTTGCGGAGGAGTGACGAGATTACAGCTGCACTTTAAGATGACTAAACTGAAAGTCATGTGTTGAAAGGTTTGGAGTGAGGAGTGACTGTTGGTAAACAGTGGGCAATTATTTCAACAATTTAGGTAAGAAGTAATAAAGGTCTGAACTGTGGTTTGGGCAATAAAATGAAGAAGAGTAAAAGAATGTGAGAGATTAGGTGGAGACTAAATTAATAGGGCTTGATTATAGGATATAAGAAAAGAAATTGTGAGTGTGGACATACAAATAATCTCCAGGTTTTGAGCCTACATGATTAGCTGTAGAGAGTTGACATCAAGACAATTAGATGGAGGAATCTGGGCAGATGATCCTAGACATTCTAGACAACTGGCCACCATTTACCTGTGAGACATCCAAGTGGAGAGATCTGTAATCCAAAGAGACTTGTGAGGCAGGCATTAGGAAGTGGATAAGATCTGGAAATAAAGATTTCAGATTCACCTACATATCAGTGATACTCAAAGCTACGAAATTTCAAGAGGTAGAATACTGAGAAAAAAAGAGTCGAGGGAGATCTTTGGACAAATCCCACAGTTAGGAGAGAAGAGGGAAAAGAGAAACAGTAAACATGATAAGAGGAGATTCGGGAAAGTAATACAATGTAATTCAAATATGTGTATAATTTGGGGTGTGAACTCCTCTTTGAGAATTGTTCATTGCTCATAGTCCCTGCTGAACCAGTGGATCTAACTACTACATTAGTACCATATGACTCCACCCTCCTGACCGTAGCTGACTGGGTCACAATAGGCATCTGACTCAAGTTGGGCCAACCCAATCCTCCTCCAGGGATTTTAAATAATTATCTGATACTTCAATCCATTGATGTTAGAGCTGAAAGGTCCTGTAGAGCCAAGAGGTGGCTTTTGCTGAGAGATCATTCAAGACAACAAAGCACCCCAAAACAGAAAGCTATTTGTTCACCATTGTAGCCACTAGTCAGTGTTTGATTTACTGATATATAGCCAGAGTTCCTACCCTTTTAGAGTTTATAGTCTAGTGTAGATGCAGACTATATCTGCCAAGTTGACCATTTTATCTCCAGTATCAATTAGAGATCATAGTGAATACTGAATGAATGAATGAGGCCTAGCTATACCTTCTGCTCTCAGGTTCCACAAGACAACCCTATATCCTTCCATTACATTTTTCTTTTACTTGAGTTAATTTAAATGTCCATCTATTCCAGGCAAACATGCAATCCTAGACTGAGATATCAAAGAAGAATAGATTGAAGATGAAGACCATGACTAAAAATGCACATCGGCAGAGATATCACGACTAAGAACAAAGAGAAGATCATTAGAGTTAATGTTTAGAAAGTCAGTGGAAATTCTTAAGAGAGTAGTTTCACTAGTGAATCGCTGTTACAGAGTTGAGTTTAGGGATAAGAAAAATTTGATGTCTGAAAATATTCCCCAAAATGACAGTATACAGAGCTTGTAAGGTCTTCATGATTAGTGCCTGTATTGGCCATAAACATTGTGCAGAGTCTCAGATTCACTGGACGCCTACATGACCTTCACGACCCAAACACTGAACTGCCCCTCCCCTTCTACATTTGGAGTAGCCACAGACAACCTGGAAGTGTGGATGAGTTAGCACCTATGGGTAGACAGTGGTGTAAGCTCAAGTATAAGAGGACTGGTTTCTAAGATCTTACATACTTTGCACAGATATTCTCATCAGTAGCTACTGATCTCTCATTTGGGGTAATACATCCTAGAGGAAGCTACGTTGCAATATACAGTTGAATGTGTCCATGCTTTTTATGGCCATCCAGCTCCTAAGTTACCACATTTTGGCTAAATCATCTACAGTCAACCCCAAATGCTACAAGTATAGCTGTTTCAGGCTAAAATTAACAGATCTGATTGCAAGGTCTTAACTATTACAATTTCACTTAAAGGCTTATAATAATTCAGATAAATGAAAAACAAAGACAAAGATCAAATAAACAAAAGATCAGAATATAAATATAAGTCTAAAAAACTTCCCTCCTGCTGTTGACAGCACTGCTTTATAGAACCCACACTACAGAGCTATATTGTATTATAAAGGTATACATATCTAAATCAATATTATATAGATATATGCATATAATATTTTGACATATTTAGAGCATGTATTTGTAGAACACATTTTACTAAATATAAAAGTGTCAAAAACATTAATAAAAAGGAAATATTTCATGCTTATTAACATTTCAGGAAGCTTTGAAGACCACAGCCTCTCAGATATAAAAAGTACTCAAGCAGCTTCTGTGAGAAAGAAATAAAATAATCTGATAGCTTACTAAATCTTCCTAATATAAAACTCTATATTTTCTCTTTAATTTTTTCCAGTCAGCTAAGGTAAATGTGTACATTTGATGTAAGTCTTCAAAATCTTTTCATCTTTTCCATTTCTGAGATGAAGTAGAAAAAGCAAAACAGACTGCACACAATAAACTAATTTTAGTTATAAAAGGAAATAGTGACAAAATAATATACTCTGAGCTGGTAACCCATTGCAAGATTGTGTGATTTTTCTCTTTGTCCAGGAACGTGTGGACTTCAGTACCTCACGTGAAGAATTTACATGGAGCTTTACATGTTTCCCTAACAGAACCCACACTGAGCCTGCAAAAACTCATGTTTCTAAGGAAAAATAAGTGCAGCAAATACAGTATGAGGCCTATGACAATTCATGCAACACCTGAGAAGAAAAACGAAGGTGATGTTCCCTTGCACAAGATAGGTCTCTGCTTCATCTCAAACAGCTGATGCCAGGGACAGAATCTGGCTTCCCTTGATACAAGGGGCCACGGAGACAAGACCAGGTATGTTTTCTATGTGACCGTTCAGTAAGAAAAAGCCAGGATTTTCAAGGTGCAGGAAACTTACGGGAGACTCCCTGCACATTGTCTGACTAAATATCCGAGGTAAGAGCAATCAGAACTAATCCTAACGCCTTCTCCCCAGCCCCAAGGGAGCTGTACAGAAGGCCACCTTGGCGCTCCACAGAGAAGGAAAGAAAAAGAAAAAGAAAAAACAATACACACACACACACATATATGCATGTATTATATTGCTGAGAAGATCAGTCTTAACACAGATTTACACCTGAGGCAAACATAGATATTTGTCCAAGAAAAGTCAGACAATGAATGTAGTTTCAGTTTTCCCAGACTGGTAGCATTTACAGGTGCCTGGCAGAGAAGCAGATGAAAAGATTCCCTGGAGGATGATATATTTCCCCTAGTCCTCAAAAAACATGAAGAAACATTTTTTTCCCTAAGAATAAGTGAAAAATGATAAGATACAGGAAAAATGTGACATAAATTAGAACAGTAGAAATTACAAACTTACCAAGACTCCAGTCATTGGAATAATCAGACACAAATTATAACCATCATACTTATTCTACAATATGGCTTACAAGTATCTACAGGCAACCAGAAACTATCAGTCTACATAGAAGATTTGAAGAAAAATAAATGAATTACTAAAAATGTAAGACAAAATTTTTAAAACTCAATGGATAAATTTGGTAACAAGGGAGAGAATTAGTCACGTGGAAAACAAATCACATATCAGAATAAATTATTTAAAATATAATAGAAAGAGACAAAAAGATGGAAAATGGAGATAAGAGTAAAAGATATGAAATACACAATAAGATTGCCTAATATACATTTAATCAAGAGTCCCAGGAGAGAAAAGAGAAAATGGGTTGTCAAGGTAATATCTGAAGAAACAATATCTGATAATTTTTCAAGAATGATGAAAGACACAGTCCACAGATTCAAAAGGTCCAAGAAATCCAGGCAGAATAATTTTTTTTTAAATTACATTCTGACACATCATAGGAAAACTGCAGAAAATGTATGACAATAAAAAAATTTTTAAAGCAACCAAATTGGGGGAAAAGAGATTAATCTTAAAGAAAAAGCATCAAAATTTCAGCTAACTTCTCAACAGCAGTAGGGGAAGCTGTGAGTGGAATGATATCATCAATGTGCTGGGAGAAAAAAAGAATAAAAGTGGTAACAGACCAAAGATAATTCCATATTCAGTTTTAAATTTCTCTCAAGAATAAAAATAAAATAAAGATATATTCAGACAAACAAAAACTGAGTTTTTTCTCAACAACAAAATCTCACTAAGGAAAGTTTAAAAAGTTTTACATCTGGCAAAAGAAAAACAAGGTCTAAGAAGCAAGAAGGAATGAAAAGCAAGAAAAATGATAAACAGTAAATAAAATAAAGAGGAACAGTAACTACTTAAAACAATAAAGAAGTGTGGGGAGGTTTTAAAAAGCACAAAATAGAATTAAAATCCTAGATAAAGTTTGAGGAAAATAATTATAATTAATCATGAAATGTCTGGAGTATTCCTTTTAAATCAAGATTGAGATAAGCATGTTTAGAATTAATAAGAGAATTTACCAATATTTCTGTATGTAAAAATCAACATATAAAAATCAATTGTATTTCTCTCTTCTGGCAACAGCTAGAAAAAAATATATATTTTAAATATATGCATAAAACTTATAATAGTATCAAAAGTACTAAATATATAGGGATAAATCTAACAAAAGATGGACAGCACTCACAAAAAAATATTAAAATTTTATTGAGAAAATTTTACAAATAATTAAAAAAATGGAGCTATATACCTTGTTCATGGATTGGAATCTTACCATGATAAAGATGCCAATTCTCCTGAATTCATCTATAGATTCAGAAAAATCCAATAAAAAATCTCAGCAAGTTTTTGAAAAAAAAAAATACAACAAGTTGATTGTAAAAGTAATATGCAGTATACCATTGAAGAAGAACAAATTTGGAAAATCTGTTATATTGACTATTAAATGTTATTACTCTAGTAACTGAGGCAGTGCAGTGTCAGTTTAGAAAGAGACAAATAGGCCAGTGAAACAGAAGAGAGATCCCAGAAACACCCCCACTATATGTAGACACTTGATTTATGCAATAGTTGTACTAGAGAAATAGTGGAGAAGGATGTTCTTTTCGATACATGGTGTTGATCAATGTGTATGTATATAAAAAAGGGAAATTAGACCTGTACTTAACACCTTTAACAAAAATCATTTCCATATGTATTACATGAAAGACAAAGCAATAAGGTTTATAGAAAATAATATATAAGAATGTCTGCATGATCTTGTGGTGGAGACAGATTTCTTAACCAAAATACAAAAATGACTAATAATAAAAGACTGAGAATTAATAAGTTCTGTTCACTAAATGGTATATATCCTATGATCCAACAATTCCATTCCTAGGTATGTACCTTAGGATATCTGCTAGGATGCTTGTACAAGAATGTTCATGGAAACATTATTCATAATAACCATAAACAGGAAATAATTGACATGGCCAACAATAGTAGAATGAATGAATTATTTGCAGTATGTTAATGAAATGGACAAATGGAATGAACAAATAAGCAATAAAAATTATATAGCTACACTCAATATCTTGAATGAATCTTAAAAACATAATGACTATACTAATTTTCAAGACTTCTATATGGTGAAAGGCACCACAAAAACAAAGTTAAAAGACAAGCCACAGACTGGAAGAATTCATAATAAATATTTAAGAATATATATATCAATAAGAAAAAAAACCCACAAAAGTAAATTGGTCAAATATATAAACAGATAATTCATAGAAATAATTCTAATGGCAACAAACATTAAAAAATGCTCAGTCTCACTAGTTATCAGGGATTTAAAAAAAATTAGTTATCAGGTGAGAACCACTTTTGACCTATTACAATGGAAAATATTGAGAAGTTTGACAATATCAAGTGTTGGTGAAGTTGGGGGAAGTGATACTTTCATATACTTGTGAAGAAAATGTAAATTGATTCTGATACTTTGGAGAGTAATAGTATCAAGTAAAATTTAAAAAGCAAGGAATAAAAAATTCCATTCCAGGGGCTGGCCCAATGGTGCAAGCGGTTAGGTGACCACGCTCGGCTACGGCGGCCCAGGGTTCGCTGGTTCGGATCCCGGACGCACACTGAAGCACCGCTTGGCAAGCCATGCTGTGGCAGCGTCCTATATAAAGTGGAGGAAGATGGGCACGGATGTTAGCCCAGGGCCAGTCTTCCTCAGCAAAAACGAGGAGGACTGGCAGATGTTAGCACAGGGCGGATCTTTCTCACACAAACACACAAAAAAATTCCACTCCAAAAAGATACTTACACAGGTCCACAAGGAGAAATATACAGTGATTTTCACTATAGCTTTGATTTTATTGGCAAAAATTTAGAAAATAAGGTAAGTAAAATAAGAAGAATTCATTATACTGGAACATTATGCAGATGCTAAAATGAATGAAGAAAATACATAATTATCAATATGGATTGAATTCAAAACATAACATTGATTTTTTTAAAAAAATGAAGTCACAGATAAATGTGTTAGGTATAATTACATTTATATTCACATGGAAAATACAATTTTATATTCACATATATTAAAGTAGAAAAATGAACTGAAATGATATACACCACAATTATTATAGCCAAGAGGACATACGGTCAAAGAGCTTCAAGGTTATCTGTTGATCTGTTCTTTATTAAAGAAAAATATTTGAAACCAATGTAACAATATGTCAACATGTAAGTTTTATTATGTATTCTATTCTGCTCAAGTTCTTAAAAATTTCTTAAAATCACACTCGATTTTTGAAATATCAACAAACTTTAAACCAGTAACTTCATTTTAGAAACTTTATCCCAAGGAAATAATTTGAAATGCAAGAAAACATTCTATTGTGGCTTAATTTGAAATGGCAAAGAACTCAGAAATAACTCAAATGCTTTACAATACAGGAGTTATTAAATGCTTTCTTTTATGTATTTCATAGATTATTATGACAGGTTCAAAGACATATGATTATAGGAAAAACCCTTATTTTAAACAAATATTGTAGAATTCAAAATTTTAAAAATATATGATGATTAAAAATAATGAAGCTATTTATTTAAAAAATAATAAACCTTGACATTTTTATC
The DNA here is from genome assembly GCF_020826845.1 of Diceros bicornis minor. Taxonomy (NCBI): domain Eukaryota; kingdom Metazoa; phylum Chordata; class Mammalia; order Perissodactyla; family Rhinocerotidae; genus Diceros; species Diceros bicornis. The sequence continues at coordinate 33,662,388 of NC_080740.1, forward strand.
CTTAGCTATAGAATTATGGGTGATTTTTTTTATTGTTCACAATTTTCTGTACTCTCTAAATTCTACACTGCGTATTTATTCACTACTTTAATAATATAAGAATATTTTCAAACTTACTTTGATTTATTACTCATTTTCCTTAAATTTTGAAAATTAAACCTCAAGAGTTTTTCATAAGAGGAAGATATTACTCCAAATTTGTTAGTCACAGGTGATTTATTAACAGGCATATTCACAGATCACAAACCTAGAGAGAAATATTAAATTTTATATTAGAATACAAATGCACTCACAGTACCAAATAATGCATTTCACACAAATTCATGATTTGTGGGGAAAAGGGTGGCAAGAAGGAAAATCAAGCTTGCGAACAAAATTACATTAAGGAAGAATTTAAATTTAAAATTAAACTGTCAGACCTAGGAGTCAAATCCAACTTTGAACCAAAAACCCATGTTCTTTCTATTATGTTAGTATTATAGACTTATTCTTCCATATAATATTTAGCATATTAAGCTTTAGCAGTTTTCTCACCAAACCATTGAAAGAACAGTATGGCAGGGCCAGCCCTGGTGGCCTAATGGTTAAGTTTGATGCGGTCCACTTTGGCAGCCTGGGTTCAGTTCCCAGGCGTGGACCTACATCACTCGTCTATCAGTGGCCATGCTTTGATGGCAGCTCACATACAAAACAGATGAAGACTGGCAACAGATGTATATCATAATAGTTATGAGGATACAACAGACTGTCAACACAAAATAATCAATAACCATTCTATAGATAAGAGAAATGAGGTGAGTTTACTTGAGCCAGAGTGAGGATTATAACCCAGGAAGGCCTTAGAAAGCATTCTAGAGAAGCGTGGTTTTCAGTACAGTTTTATATCTTTTTAGAGCAAAAAACATACATTAAACACACCCAGGATACATCTTCATCAAAATTTCAAAGAGGTATTCAGTTGCAGATTAGCAGGTCAACATGACCATAATGTCAAGAAAGGAACTAATCTGGGCATTACCAATAGAATGTTAGGGCGGGAAGTATGCATTCTTATCTTAAGAGAGTGCATTCTTTACTTTAATGGTTAAGTAGATGGACAATGTATGCTTGATAGGCCGTAAGTCAGGCTTTTTAGTTCAAGCTGAATCAGTTTTGAACCCGAATAGTTACCCCATATACCTCAATATGTGACAATCTCTTTTTAAGACTAACTGATTTACTTAACTGCTCTGTGCCTCAGTTTCCTCACCTGTACAATGGGTATAGTATCTCCTTATAGAGTTGCTGTAAGAAATAAATAGGTCAATGTATGTAAATTGCTTAGACTAGAGCCTGGCATACAGGAAGCTTATGATCATTATTAGATTACTATGCTTTCTGATTTTAAGGTTACTTGTAAATTTCTTTTTGTCTCCTGTCTTTTTTGCCATTCAGATTATGCTTTCTCTGCTTGCCCTCACATCTAAATTTATTTCCTTTTGAAGTATGTCTAAGCACATTTTGTGAGTGTATGACCGAAACTAAGACACACTATTTGTGTTTAGAGGGGTATTTAAACACCAACATGAAGTAATGAAACAGGTAGTCATATTTATATTGAATTATTTTGCATTTCATTTTCAAGATAGTTAATTTTTAAAACTGATCATTATATCACTGAAGGTTCTGACAGGAAACAGATGGCACACTCAAATGGGGTAACTGAATAAAGAGACTCGTTCCAAAGATGTGGGCAGATTTATTCAAATAATAAAATAAAACCCAAGACAGTGCCGTTGTAAGCGGCTGGCAAGAAGAGGGTGAACCATTACCACTCTCAGGACTGAGGGGAAGAGGGACTCAGAAAGAACAACTGTAGGAGAAGGTGCTTACTAAACATCTTTGGCCTTTGGTCAAGAGATGCAACCAGTCTGAGGCTGCCTCCTAAGAGGCAGTCTGGAGCATAGGGACTTTGATCTCACTCTCCTCCTGCACTCCACTCCAAGCCTGGGCTTCCCATTAGCTAAACCAGACTACAAGCCAGAAGGTGCAGGGCAGAGCGAAGAAGGATGGAAAGCAGATCAGGAGGAGCAATGGGAAAATATCCAGCACAAAATGGATTATAAACACAAAACATCCTTGTCTATTGCTTTTAGTAACAGCAAGGTCTGCTTCTAATCATCTGTATCCATTAGAACATAAAGCAAATGTATTTTTAAGTCAGCAGCTGTACTGAGCTATCTACAGGGATATCATTCAGAGTGGGCTTAACTTTAATATAAAACACAAGTTATTCACAAGCAGGATTAATATATTCAAGAGTTTATTTTTTTAATGGCTAACATCATATTAGATATTTCCACCTTAAAAGGCACTCAGGAAAATAACTCCAAACAATTAATAATGAATGCATGATAGAGTACACATAAGCACAGAATGACAACAATAAAGAAGTAGGGATATTTGAAAGAATTAATTAATCTAGTAATAAATGTCACAAATTTGATAAGTATTTATTGAGTCATATAAAATTATGGAGATAACATGTTTAAATACACTAGGTAAAGACAATGTCTTCAAAAGAAGACAAAAGAAATCCATCATTCATAAAACATTACATATTTCAGAAATAGAGTTTAGAAACACAAATTTGAATCAGACAGACTCTTAGATAAATTAATTTAAAACGTTTAATGCCAAATGAATAGAAAGGAAAAAGTACAGATCACCTGGGGAGAAAAATAATTGAAGGGAAACCAAATTAAAGGCAAACTAGTTTTTGTGCACATGCATTGGGCATATTGATCTAGAGCTGTTTCCTGATTATTTCACATAATTGACTACAATTAGTCATATTTTTTGAGGTTCCATTCCAAGAAGTTAGAGACTAATTATTTTAGAAATTCTCTCTTGATCACTGGACCTACTGTCCAAAGACTCCTCACATCTGCTGGTAATACTGGTAGGTGTTTGCATCATCTGCTCAAAATGCAAGTTCCTCAATACCCTGGTGATAAGACTTCTCCAGATTGGATGGGTAGAAAACATTGTAGGGGAGGAAGACAACTCCTCTACCCTCTAGGTCCTTCTGGCTGGTCTACGAATTAAATTGACATGAGACAGAATAACAGGAGAAAACCAAACAAAGCTTTATTACATGTATACATACATGGGAGAAACCCAGGAAAACTGAGCAACTCACCAGAATCGCTGAGGTCATCACCTTAAATACCATCTATACCATCTTCGGCTAAAGACAAAGGAGGATGTTGGGGGTAAGGGGAGTCAGTTATGACAGATTACCAGAAAAGCACAGTAAACAAGAGTAAGGTTGTTATGCAGATTTAAGTCCTTGCTTTTCTCACTGATAAGAGTTTCTAGGGATAAGATCATCCCCCTCTTCCTGGTGCAGAGGGGAGACATCTTTACAAATGGAGATTTCCCTTACAAACATAAATGTCTCTTACACAGAGTAACTTCTAATTTGTTTTCAGAGCTTTTCCCATGTCTGCAGTTTTTAAAAAAATAACCAGCCAAAAATAGTCCTCACGCCAAAGAGACACATATTGAGGTGGCAAATTCTGCTCCCCTACAACGTCAAATTGCTGTAAAACTTACTACTTGCTTACTCTCAATTTCTGGTTTATCTTGGGAGTACTTATCTTGGGAGTAACAGTGCTTAGCCAACACTAGTTTGCGCACCATTATTTGAGCAGTATTGTGATATAAAAGAGACAATATGACTCCCTAAGGTATTTTATTAGTTAGGATTGCTTTTGACTAAGAATAAAAGAAACAATAACCAAATAATCTCAAGTTTCCAAAAAGAAAAGATGAACGTCTTCAGAAATGTTTCCCATATGGATGTTGGAAGTAAACCCTCAGTATGGTAAATAACAAAAAAATAAATACATAAGGTTTAAAATTACTCCCCTCTCCTAAAAACTACTTCAAAATATAGAACCTAAAAGCATCAACTTTCACAAATTTTTAGTCTTTTCATAAGAATATTCTCTTTCATTTCTCAATATAGTCCAAAACCTGAAGCTATCAACAAGGAATTATTATTATTATTATTGCAAGTACAGTAGGGCCTTTTTGCATTGTATTACTATAACTAGAGTCACACACACTAATCATTAGTGGAGCTGAAACATTCATCTTCTAATACACTATTTGATAAAAAGTTTTTTTGAACTATTTATTCAAACTTTCTGGGGGAAATCATTTGTACCATTCTGTTCCTCCTCATGACAGCTACATGCAGTGATGTTGACTTGCGAATTGTATAGAAAGGGACAGACAATGGCTTATCTCATGCTCTTTAGCAACCACAGACCACCTTAAAACAGGTATAGAAAGTTAAAATGAAGGCAGAAATTTTATTTTTCTGCTATCAAATACAAGACACATGTCTTTTACTCTGCTGGGAAAACATGATAATTAAATGTAAAGAGATTAAAATGGACTTGTTAAATTGGATTCATTCACATCATTGTCAAGAAATAGACATCATTTTTCCTGAATTAGCAAAAGGTGATATAAATGTAAAAATGAGACTTTTTATAAATTAAATAGATCTTTAAGATTTAGATATCCTTTTATTCTCTATAGTACCCAAAACACAGGGTGCTGACTGAATTTATGGACTGAAATGGAAACAAAATCTTAAGTGAATAAAAATGATCTTAAAGATTGGATTACTCTCCTTTTTAAATAAATCTTCCCTCAAATAGTGAAATGAAAGGTAAAAAAATCATTATTTTTGAAAGCAACTATTTCTAAGACCCACCTCTTTGCTTGATCTAATTTTCTTGGCTTATACAGCATTCCACTAAAGAGGATGGTCTGCTGTAACTCACATTTTCTCTACCACTTTCTTGGGATGGTTTTCAATAAGTTAAATAGGTTCCAAATATTTACCTTGCACATTTATTTGAAGTGGGCAAAAAGATAGCTTGAGTTTACCTTTTACTTACATCAGATATGATTTTTATATCTCTTTTTAAACATTTTTTTTTTTTTTTTTTTGGTGAGAAAGACCAGCCCTGAGCTAACATCCAATGCCAATCCTCCTCTTTTTGCTGAGGAAGATTAGCCCTGGGCTGACATCTGTGCCCATCTTCCTCTGCTTTATATGGGACGCCGCCACAGCATGGCTTGATGAGTGGCGCGTCAGTGCGCGTCCGGGATCCAAACCTGCAAACCCTGGGCCGCAAAAGTGGAGTGCATGCACCTAACCACTGCACCACCAGGCCGGCCCTGATTTTTATATTACATGATAATTACCTTTAAATTTATTACAGTACAGAAAACTTAATATCTGGAATCTAGTTTCTGTTATCCCAACCCTGAGATAATCTTTCCAAGGCTGACAGTGATCTCCAGATGGACAATTCCAAGGCTGACAGTGATCTCCAGATGGACAATTCCACTAAGAGTTTTTCAGTACTGATCTTACCTGATCCCTCTATAGTAACTGACTCTGCCTACCGTTGATACTGGCTCAACACAAGGTTGACATAAGGGAAACCATATTGTAGAAAAGAAACCATGTTGTAACTTTGAATGACCTTTGATTAACTAACCCAGACATGCTCTGAAGATTTTACGGCCCCTCCCAGCTGCTATAAGTCAATAACTTTGTTCTTTTGAGTTCCTTAGGAATGTGATGACCCCCAGGCAGAGAGTTTATGCTGATAGCCATCATCAATGACAACTGAAAGATCAGGGTATAGGGTGTTGCTCCAGTCTCTGATGCATACCCAGTAAAACAAAAGACTATCAGGAACTAAGACCAGATGTCTGCCCCCACTCAGAGACCAGATGCCTCCCTGACCTGGACACCAGCCCCTATATAACTGGCTTGTAATCTTTGTTCAGTAAGATAGTTCTTTTGCACGTTAGTCAGCCATCTTCCTCCTTGCTAGTAAGCTGTAATAAAAGCTTTCTCTTCTACCACCTTGCCTCTTGACTATTGGCATGTCTTGCAGTGGGCAGACAACCCCTACTTGGGTGGCAACACCATCACCTTCTAGAATAAGTGCCTTCTCTTTCATTTATCATGAAACTCCTCCCTTGGCTTGTCTCTCTACCTCTGTGAGGAATCCTAATCAGAATCCTGTATGGTGTAGTGGGTAAGTGTGCAAGTGCACGAATCAACAGCTTACTTTAAATTCTGGCTCCAGCACAGATTACATCTGTGTCACTATGCAAATTACTTAACTTCCAGGTGCCTCACTTTCCTCATCTAAATAGGGATTATAATGGTATCTCCTCTTAATGGTTCCTTACTATCCAAATGGAGAGTAATACTCATTACTTACTATTTGTTCTTTGTGTAATACTCTCCTAATTAATTGTGTAAATGTATTAAGTAATAAACACTTTAGACATAAAAATATTATATAATTAATACAATATATGGATTTAACTGATAATTGTTAAATCTGAGGTAAAAGTAAATGGGGATTCATTTACTAGTCTGCCAACTTTTCTGCATGATTGAAGTTTTTTATAATAAAGTATTGATTCATAATTACATAGATTTAATCAATTTCTTTTCAGCATTTAATTAAAAATCACAAGGCCACCATATACAACACCATATAGATAGACAGATAGATAGATAGATAGATATGATATATATCAGATTATCTCTAAATATTTAATCAACCAAAAAACAGACATAATATCTAGTATTACAATAACCAAAAGAATAACAGAACACTTTAAAGCTGCTTTTAAAATTGCTAATACAATTATTTAAATTAGTTTGTCATTTTCTTTTATTCTTATGCTTGTGGGGGATCAAAATTGGCCACCCCAAAATGTGTCTCTTGGCATGAGGATTATTTGGGTTGGTTACTTTTAAAAACTGTAGACATGGGAGAAGCTCTGAAAAGTAAAATTTACCCTTTGTAAGAGACATTTACATTTGTAAAGGAAATCTGCATTTGTAAATATAGCTCCCTCTCTACGAGGAAGAAGGGGGAGGATCTTATGTCTAGAAACTCTTATCAATACAGAAGGTGAGGACTTAAATCTGCATAATAACCTTACTCTTCTTTACTATGCTTTTCTGGTAATCTCCCATAGCTGACACCCCAACCCCACCTCCCAACATCCTCCTTTGTCTTTAGCTGAAGATAGTGTTTAAGATGAGAACCTCCACCATTTTGGTGAGTTACCCTGTTTTTCCTGGGTGTCTTCCATGTATACATGTTATAAAGCTTTGTTTAATTTTCTCCTGTTATTCTGTCTCATGTCAAGTTAATTTGTATCCCAGCCAGAAGGACCCAGAGGGTAGAGGATTTGTCTTCCTCCCACATGCTCATTCTTTCTCCCCAGAGTACCTACCTAAGGTTTTCCAAAATTTTACTTTTTATGCCTTTTTAGAGTTTCAACAATCTTAACTTACCGTATACAAAAAGAGATAAATTTTTAGACCATCCAAGATTACAGGATCTGGGTCAGTATGGGAAAATAAATTTATAGGGAAATCTCATCTATTAACATAGCTGCAAAAATTCTAAATAAAAGAAATAAGGAAACCAAATCCAAAAATACCAATAAAAAATAATTCATCATAACTAAGAAGGGTTAGTCTCAGAAGAGCAAGGATGATTTAATATTATAAAACCTATTATTACAGATCATAATATTGATGGAGTTAAGGCAAAAAGTAGGAAATATTTCTATATATACCAAAGAGTAAGTCAATTAAATCCAGTTACCATTCATGATTAAAAAAACAAAGAAAAAACTCTGCAAGCTAGGGATAGCAGTTTTCCTTAATTTAATAAAAGATATAGAGGAAAAACTAAAAGAAATATGAGAATTAACAATATAACTTTAAGAGTTTTATCTGAAAAGCCAAGAACAATATAAGGACATTTATATTGTTACTACTATTCACCATTTTATAGGCCGTCCTAGGCAACAAAAATATTTTAAAAAAAGACAAAAGAGGCATAAATATGGGAAAAGAGGGACAGTATATTTATTTGAAAAATATCTGAATAACAATCTCAGAAGAATCTGCACATACAAAAATAGATCACATACAATTAAAAAACGATTTGTGAGTAAATAGTTAATATAGAAAAATTAGTGATATGGGTTCCAGTGCCAGTAAAAAAAGACACAGATTTTGTCTTTAAAAGCAGCTTTGTAGGACTAACAAGGAAACTTGAAATCCAAAAAATTATGAGAGAAAAAACTCGGAACTAAGCCACTGGGAAAATGAAAGGCCAGTATGAACTGGTGTATATAGAGGTGGAGAAGTAGGTAGTCAGTCAGTGTGGCTCTTAGAAAATAAATTAGTAAAAAGTAGTTTAAGCTACGCTTTCTTAACTACTAGCAAGTCAAGTAGGCAACAAAAAGAAAATCAGCAAAAGTATAGAAGATTTAAACAATAACAATTAATGTGATGGACCAAATGAACACAAAGATATACTCATTCACTAGAGAATATGTGTTCTTCCCAAGCAAATAAGTACAATTTCTAAAAATTGATCACATTCTAGCCTAGAAAGCAAGTCTTAACAAATTACAAAGAGTAGGTAATCTACATGAGTAGATTATATTCCCTGACATCAAAACACAATTAAATTAGAAAATTATAGTGAAAAGATAAATCAACCCTCCATATTGGGGAAATAAAAAACCAAATTCTAAGTCAGCTGTGGTTCAAAAAAGAAATAACAACGGAATTTCAAAAATAGAACTAAATGATAAAAATATTACGTATAAAAACATATGAGGTACAACAAAAGTGGCACTTCAAAGGAAATGTTAAACACTTATCTAACAACAAAGAAGAGCTAAAAATTAATTAGCTAACATAATAAATGAGAAAAATAACAGCAAGATATACTCCCAAAAATGTGGAAGAGAATTCTTAAGAACAGAAATCAGTGATATACAGAACAAAATCTGAGAGAAAAGATCAACAAAGCCAATATGCTCAAAATCATTAGTCTTCAAAAATTCAAATTAGAACCACAATTAAATACTATTTCACTCTAAACTAGAATGGCTAACTTTTTAAAAATAACTGACAATACCAAGTGCTGTGAGGTGTGGAGCCATGGACTCTGATAGGAGTGAAAATAAGCTATAACCACTTTGGAAATCTATTTGCACCTTAGAAAGTTAATCATATACCTACTCCTTGACCCAGAAATTTCATTCCAAAAGAAATGAAAACATTGACACAAAAAGATGTGCACAAGTATGTTTATAGCAGTGTTATTCATAATAGTCCCAAACTGGAAACAACCCAAACATCCATCAGTAAGAGAATGGAAAAACAAATTGTGGTATGTTTATATACTAGGATTCTTCTCAGTATAAAAAACAAACTACTGCTACATGCAACAAAAGTCATACATTAAATAAAAAATATTAGATTGAGTGAAAGAAGCCAAACACAAAAGTGTACATACTGTATGATCCCGTATATACGAAGGTCAAGAACAGGCAAAACTATTAGATGGTGATGATCTATGGGAGGATGGGAGGTGGGGCTGGAGTAGTGATTGAATAGAAGGTGACATGATGGAAATGTTCTATATGGGGGGAATATATATATGTATGAAAACTCATTGTAGCAGATTGCATATCTCAAAACGGTACAACAATATCCCGCATACTGTATGTTGTTCTGCAATGTGCCCTTGCCACTCCTCCACGAAAGGTGGAGTCTAATTCACTCTCCCCACGAATCTGGGCTTAACCTAATGACTTGATTGACTGACAGAATGTGGCAGAAGTAACATTCTGGGACACAGGAGGCTAGACCATAAAAAAAGCCTTACAGTCTCCTCTTAAGTCTCCTGGGATGTTCTCTCAGAGTCCAGCCACCATGCTGAGAGGCCAACATCACATGGGAAGCCATGTATAAGGGCTCTGGTTGATAGCTCTAGCTGAGCACCCAGCCAGGCTTCCAGGTGGCAGCAAGCAGCACCTGCCAGCCATGTGAGTAAGCCGTTTGGGATGCCCAACCCAGTCAAGCCTTCAGAGGACTAGAGCCTCAGCTGACTTCTAACTGAAATCACAGGAAAGATCCCAAATGAGAATTACCCAGCTGCATACAATCAACTCCAGTACCATGAGAGTTTATAAAAAATTATTTAAGCTACTAAGTTTTAGAGTGGTTATTACCAGCAATAGATACTCAGAATACTCATTGAATTGTACAATGAATATTTGTGCATTTTTTGCAAATGTGCAAATTTTACCTCAATAAAAATAACATTATTAGAGAATATATTGTATTATAATTAGGTTTAGTGACATAGAAGTAAAAACAACAATGGCTCAGACAGGATAGATGTGTATTTCTCTCTGACGTTAAAAAATTTTTTTTAAATCTAAAGCTAGACAATTTAGGGTCTGTTTGGCAGCTTCACAGTCATAAGAAACCAAGGCTCCATCTAAATCTTCCTTTCATGGTCATTGTCAGGCCTCACCTTGTTTCTGGTTGTTCAACAGCTCATGTAGCATCAATTCATTGAGGAGGCACTATTGGTCGCTATGTGCCATTGATTCCCATCTTCAAAAGAACTATGTTAATCAAGTCTCCTTTTCACCCGTTCTGCCATTCTCTTAAGTCCGGGTGCCATTATCTTCGTCCTAGATTAATACAGTAACTTCTTATCTTCCAGTCTCCTTCTGATCTCTCTTCCTCTAGTCTCATCTTATACACGACTGCCTTTTCCAAACATAAACCCTCTGATCATTTCACTATTCCCCCAGGCCCCACCCTCTTGTTTAAGACTCTTAAATACAGCCCTACCACCAATGATAAACTCCAGACTCAGAGTAGGGACTATTCAGGTTGCTAGAGCATAAAGTTTGAGTACATGGTTTATAGTTATATCTATTGTGTTTTTTAAAAAATAGCTAATTATTTTACTTGCCATTACAAAGTTAAACTATATGTATCAGTTATAAATCTTAATTGCAAACATTTGGTGTAAAATATGTTGGAAACTAGATTACTTCATCCATTTTGGGGGCCTACACTTATATTATAAAACATCAATTGGACTATTTTACCAAGTGGCATGGGGGGAAAAGTAAAGAAATATAAAACCATGTCCCTTTTGGAAATAGTTAAAAGACTAAAATCTTTAATTTGTAAAAGAGAAGTATGAATGATGGAGTCTCATTGATGCTCTTAAGCATGAAGGCTTTATATATATATTTTTAAGAACTCCTCTCCCTGTTGGTTTGTACTTCTCTACTCTGAGGAGATATAAAGCATGAAAGGTTTTTTCTTCCTTTCTTGCTTGAATTTCTCCAAGGCAGAAAGCTGACCTGCCTGAAGTCACTGGCTCCTCCCCATCTCAAAAAAATAAAAACAAAAAACTAATCTCATTGAAGGGATGACACTGAGTGCCCTGAAGGGAGGGGAAAAGCTTCTGGAATTATGGAGAGAGAGATGTTTCCAGAGACTGGAAGGTAACACAGGTCATTCAGAGCCATCTTCTCTGTTGTAGTAGCATCCCCTGGAGATGATAGTATCATGAAAGAAATGTCTGGGTGCTGCATCTTGAGAGATCGGACCCCATAGCATAGCAGAGGCATAAAAATCTTCTCTCGGCCTAGTTGTGGCCCGGAAGAGGTATGCCAAAATAGAGGGGACCGTGTAGATGTGACAAGTGACCCAACGTCCCATGGTGCTCTCCAATGTTTTGTGATGCACAAGCACTCAGGACCTCTTTATAACCCCAGGGCAGGGGCAGGCCTAATAAAAACTAAGACTGAATATCCAACCAGTCAAGCAAAAGAGAGGCTTGCAATATACATAGTCAATTTAAAGAAAGTATAGAAATATTTCTCGCATACATAAATCCATCAACTACGATTCATAACTACTACATGTATTTTAACTTTGTAGTAGTAAATCAAATAATTGACATTTTTTCCAGAAATCATAAGTATAAATGTAATCCATAATTAATATGAAATAGCAATATTCAAAATATAAAAAACTGAAGTGTTTTTAATATTTACAGATGATTTAGAAAGCCTTGGACAATGAGGAAAATGAACTAAAAAGTACTATTAAAGTTGAAACAGGAACTATTTCCACTCATCTCTCATCAATCATTTATTTATTCATTTATTCAGGAAAATTACAATGAGCTGATACTTAAATGATAAAGTCTTATTCTGACTTAGTTAAATATCCTAAATCTCTTTTACTCACTGTGAAAGGATTTCGATCTAAAATGGAACCAGAGGTTATGGAATGGAGAATCTCATGCATGCGCCTCAGGCAAATGAAATTTAAGAACTGAGAGACTGATTTCTTGGAAATGCCTGACGTACAGAAAACTGGAACTTATTTCCTGACCAATGAACATCTGCCAAGAATCTCTCCCCGTCCTCAAGTCAATGAACTTACTATTCCCCAATAAACTCAATTTCTGGTAATTTGAGCTTGCCTCAGTTTACGACTTTAGCTAGGTTGACACTGACCATAGGAAGCTATTTGGCTTTGATGCAAACTACTAATTTGATGAATGGTTTGTGAAGGAATCACAAAAGTGGATATAATTGTTCGTGAATTCTTTTATAGGGTTTATGTTGTGTGCTAGTACTTTTTATTTATTTGCAACACTCAACATACAATATAAAATAAAGAAAACTATACACACACACACACTTACATATAAACTAGAAATAAAAAAAATGTTTTTGAACATTTTATATTTAGCAGTACCAACAAGTACACACATTATTCATTTTAAGGGGTTGTCATTTAGGAAATTCAGTTTGGTTCATTTTTCACAAAACTAAAAGTGCTAATAATGTTTGAGGTTCCTGTGTTTAGACATACAAAGATAATTAAAATATGGTCCCTTCCCTTAAGAAATTATAATCTAGAGAAAAAGGACTGGCCTGTAAACCAACATTTTTTATCACATTTCAAGATGCTGAATTCCATGATAGGACTCCAAGTGATTTTAGGGGAAAAAATTGACGAAGAAAAATACTTGAGCAATATCACATTTTATAAATGTATGACAAGATCTAGAGAATAGCCAAATTTAAATTTAAATATGAATAAGATATGTTTACACCTATCTGTCTCTTAATAGAATTCTTTGTCTATTTTGGCCCCAAGTTCAAAGAATATAAATATCTTTATCTAATGAGCAGAATACTTAAAATTTGAAAGTACTTCACACAATAGAATTCTTTCAGCCCCAAACCATCAAATAATATAGTGGTCTTTGTTCTTTTTGTAATTTAAAGCAAGCATAAATCAAAGTCTTTAGGTGGTTCCTGAAAGAGCAAAGAAATTAGAGAAAAAAATAGTTTCAAAGAAATCAAAGAAATAATGAAACAAAATTTCCTTACGCTGAAGAAAGATAAATTTTGGCTTGAGAGGGCCGAAAACCCAGCAAAACTATGAAGAGTAAGTGCAAATGACCAATAAACATATAAGATGATGCTAAACTTTCCAAATAAGTTACCTTTCCAAATAAGGGAAATGACTGATTTGTGCCTCACTAAACAAGATAGAATTGACCATGAAGAACTGAACATTGAACGTGAGGGTGAACATTCAGAAGATTGGCTATAGAAATTTACGAAGCTTCATGGTGTAAAATATTTGAATCTCTGTATGAAAAAATTTCTGCTGAAAATTACATTGATGAATTTTCTATGGTGATATCTGATGAGAATCTTCGTCCTGAACCTAATGAAACAGCTCTGTACTGGTGCCATGTCCTAGAAGAACATTGAACATGGCTAAGGAAAGGAAGCTCACAGGTTTTAAGGATACTAAGCATTGGTTGGCTGTTCTTAGGGTATTGATGCTACAGGATAAACTTGGCAGTAATTAGAAAAAGTCAATGTTCACAGCATATGAAGATACACACAATTTGTCTATACATCCCTAAGCAAACAAGGAAGTATGAATAGCCAGAGAAGTAGCTGAATGAGTTACTAGCTGAATGACAACGTCATACGAGGTGCATGAAGTCGTTACAGGCAATGTATACTAGAAGAAAACTGTAAAATTTATTCTTCTCAGACAACTGCTCTCTATACCCTCTCCTGGACTTCCTGTAGAAAATAATGTTTTCAGTATTTGCTCTCCCACCCCACATACAGCACACACAATGTAACATCTGCGAGAAACACCCAGGGCCATGAAATTTTATGTTCTATAAATAAAAGTATAAACTTGTCTTAACTGTAGGCTAGCTGCCACAGAGATCTAAGAATCCAAGAAGATCTGAATGAGTTCAGTCTTAATGATGCCATTAACATCATGTACAAATTTATGTGTGGACATATATTTCCAATTTTCTTGAGTATCTTCCTAGGAGCGGAGTTGCTGAACCATGTGGTAAGTCTATGTTTAACCATTTGAGGAACTACCAGATTGTTTGCCAAAGTGGCTGCATTATTTTACATTCTCACCAGCAGTGAACAAGGGCTCCATTTTTTCCACATCCTCACCAACACTTGTTACCTGTCTTTTTGATTACCAAACAACTGTTTGATATCCAAACAGATTTGAAGTGGTTTTGATTTGAATTTCCCTGATAGCCTACGATATTGAACATCTTTTCATGTGCTTATCAGCCATTTGTATATCTCCTTTGAAGAAATGTCTACTCAGATCTTCTGCCCACTTTTAATTGTGTTGTCTTTTTATTATTGAGTTGTAATGATTTTTATGTGTTCTAGATACAAATCCCTTATCAGATGTATGATTTGCAAAAATTTTCTCTCATTCTGTGGGTTGTCTTTTCACTTCCTTGATGATGTCCTTTGAAGCACTGATGTTTATGATTTTGTTGAAGTCCATTGGGTTTATTTTTTCTTTGGTTGTATGTGCTTTAGTTGTCATATCTAAGAAACCATTGCCTAAATCAAAGTCACAAGGACTTATGCCTATGTTTTCTTCTAAGGGTTTAGTTTTAGCTCTTACATTTAGGTCTTTGATCCATTTGAGTTAATTTTTATATACGATATGAGGTAGGATTCTAACTTCATTCTTTTGCATGTGAATATCCAGTTGTTCCAGAACCACTTATTAGAAAGATTTTTCTTTTCCCCATTGATTTATTTTAGCACCCTTGTCAAAATTCAGTTTACCGTAAACGTAAGTTTATTTCCGGATTCTCAATTCTACTGTATTCATCTATATGTCTGCCTTCAGGCCAGCACCACGCTGTCTTGATTACTGCAGTTTAGTAGTAATTTTTGAAATTGAAAAATGTGAGTTTTCCAACTTCGTATTTCTTTTCCAAGATTGTTTTATCTATTCCAGGTTCCTAGGTAGACTTGCCATATGAATTTTACGACCAGCTCGTCAATTTCTGCAAAGAGATCAGCTAGGATTTCATAGAGATTGTACTGAATCCGTAGATCAATCTGGGGAGCATTGCCATCTTAACAATATTAGGTGTTCTTATTCACGAGCATAGGATGTCTTTCCATTTATTTAGGTCTTCTTTAATCTCTTTCAACAGTGTTTTGTAATTTTCAGAGTATAAGTTTTGCACTTCTTTTGTTAAATTTATTCCTAAGTAGTTTATTCTTTTTGATGCTATTGTAAATGGACTTTTTCTCAGTTTATTTCCTTTTCAGTTTGCTAATTGCTAGTGTATAGAAATAAAACTGATATTTGTATATTGATTTTGTATACTGCAACCTTGCTAAATTTTTTTATTAGATCTAATAGTCTATTAGTGGATTCCTTAGCATTTTCCATATACAACATCATGCCACCTGTAAATAGAGATAGTTTTACATTTTAAAGAATCCTAATCCATTTGGTTTTGTGGAAATATAAGCAAAAATAAAGAGTACAGTATTTAGTTTAGAACAGTAATTCCCAAAATGTGTTTTGTGGAATATAGATTCTTGGGATGTAATTACCTCCTAAAAGCTTTTTGCTGTGAAATAAGTTTGGAAAACATTGCACTTGCCAAAATTAAATGGGTTTGCATACTGTAAGACTTCTCAGAGATGTTTATATGCTCGTATGCATGGCAAATCTCACTGAGTAGCAGTATGATTATAGTTTTTCCTAAATTTGACCAAGAAACCTTTAGAACAGTATTTCCAGAATCACATGCACAACACATTTTAGGAAATTCTAATTGATAGCACCGTAACTATTTACTAAGCATTTGTTTCCACCAGGCACTTTACTAGGAGCTCTGGATGGACAATGAACTTCAAGAGAGGAACACTTACCAAATTAATCAAGATAATGAAGGATTCTGGTAATGAATCAGATGTGTAATAAGAATATAGCATTACTCATCAAGATCATAAGGGTTCATACAGAATAGTTCTTACTGAAATAAAAATTTGATACTCACCTTGAACCTAAAATTTGTCAGCAGCATGAAAACAAACACTGTTTACACATTGAAGAGACATGTTTCAGCTCATGAAATGGCTCCAGCAAACTTGCTGGGTGCTGGACAGTTCGTCTGCAACCTGACGTAGATCTAGAATTTAAAAGAAAAAAAAGTTTTATTTATTTATTTTTTTTGTGAGGAAGATCAGCCCTGAGCTAACATCCGATGCCAAACTTTCTCTCTTTTCTGAGGAAGATTGGCTCTGGGCTAACATCCGTGCCCATGTTCCTCTACTTTACAGGGGATGCAGCCACAGCACGGCTTGACAAGCAGTGTGCCTTGTGAGCGTCTGGGATCGGAACCTGCGAACCCCAGGCAGCTCAAGCGGAGCGCGCGCACTTAACAGCTGAGCCACAGGGCGGGCCCTGAAAAAAAAGGTTTTAATATTAATCGCTAATTATTCTTTTTAAGCTTGAGTTAAAACAAGGTTGGAAAACTAAAAAACACTTTAAAAAAACTTTAAAAACACATTAAAAAACAATTTCTGAGAAGCTAGACAATATGTAAATTATAGCAAGCCTTTGGATAGGTAACTTGCATTAGGGAGTATAACATTTAGCTATAACCTTAAGGAGCAAAGGATGATTTTGCCAAAGACCACCAAAAAGAAAGAGCCCACTCAGAAATAATATTGAGATAAGGTAACTAAGGGAATCCTACCATGGCCTTAGCCCCTCCTAGAAATTTTTCCTAACGGAAACTTGTACCTTTTTCTCAAGACTAATTGCCTTCAAAAATCCTTTTATTTCACATCCTCAAGGCACCTCCCCCTGCAACACACACACACTTCTCCAAATTTTTTAACTTTCTCTTTTGAAGTCCAAAAGAGTGTGCGTACAAAAAAAAGGTGCGGTCGGGGGGTGCAATTTCACCAACTGTAGAAGGACTTGAAAACTGTCCAGCGAGGCAAGCGGGCCTCTGAATTAAGCGTTGCCAGAGAACAAGCGAGTCGGAGACCAGAGAAAATTAAAAGAATTCCCCCACTGATAGCAATAAGAAAGTTCTCCCACCTCCTTTCGTCTCCCCAGCAAAAGGCTATTTCCCTGTCAAATAACCTAGTTATTTTCTCCCTTCATGCCCTCACAGGAGTGTTTCCACACCCGACCGCTTAGACCCTTAGGAGGAGGCGGGATGGCGGGCCGGGGCCGGGGCGCGCGTACTACAGGCTTCTTCTAACAGCCAGAGCTGTGGATCCCTACGAAAGAAGGCTCAGTGCTTCCATTTGTGGATCTCTGTGGGTCTCCCGGTTGCCCCGGGATGGTAGATGTGGCCATAACCTTAGTTCTCAAGTCATCAGAAGCAGAACCTAGTAATCACTCACCGCGGCACGCAGGGTCGCTGGGGACCGAGACTGGTTGCCAAGGACGCTCTGGGAGTCGCTCTTAGAGCCAGAAGGTTGTCCTTTTAGAGTCTCCTGACGAGGGCTTAGCCAATCAGGACCTGCAAATGCAATTCCACACTCCCTTCCTCGCCTTCACCACATTTGTGTTCAGTTTCGAACGAATAGATGCAATGATGTGTGAAAGACCTTTGTTAGCTTTAAAATACAATCATAAAGCACTTAGCAGTGATTCTTTTTACATACTGTGCGTACGTTGGATATCCCGCCAGTAGCTGCGGCAAGAAGCGGCTCGGCGGTGCGTTAGTCTCTCCTCAACGTCCACACGCCTCGTCTAAAGCCTCGCCCGCCTCACCCCCCAAATCTATAAAAAATAAAAATAAAAACAGCATGCTTGCTACACAAATGTGGCTATGTCTTTTAATCAGATTGCTGTTTGTAAACTCGTTTTACATAGAAGAAGTAGACTCCTGCCAGTGTCCTCTGCAATTAAGATAATGGGAAAACAAAGCATCTAGGGTGTTTTGTATGTACTAACCACTAGGGGGCAAATTTAAACGCAAAGAATTGCCTATCTTTAAATATAGTATCCAATAAAATTATCTGACTTAAATCCTTATAAAATTTCTTAGCTACCAATGGGCGAGCTACTTCAAATATTCTACAAACGTTCACAAGTGTTTTACCATGTGTAAGAGCAATTCTGGTTAAATTCAAAGCTAATGTACAGGGATTGTCCTGGTGAAATAAATTGCATTAAAAAATTAAGAACTTGAGAACTTAACTGATGTAAACTTGAAATACATCAATCCTGAATTATTCCTGTTCATAATAAGAAACAAATAAGTCTTTTAATTTTCTTTTAGACATTTAAAACAGAAATTGTAGATCCAAACCCATAGAATGTACAACATCAAGAGTGAACTCTAGGGGCCAGCCAGGTGTTGTAGTGGTTAAGTGCGCGCCCTGCACTGCGGGGATCCCTGGTGCGCACTGATGCACCGCTTGTCAAGCCATGCTGTGGTGGCATCCCATATAAAGTGGAGGAAGATGGGGACAGATGTTAGCCCAGGGCCAATCTTCCTCAGCAAAAAGGGGAGGATTGGCGACAGATATTAGCTCAGGGCTAATCTTCCTCACATACACAGAAAAGAGTGAACTCTAATATAAACTATGGACTTGGGTTATTATGATGAGTCAATGTAAGTTCGTCAGTTGTAATAAATGTACCACTCAGGTTGAGGATGTTGATAACGGTGGAGGCTATGTATGAGTGGGGGCAGTAAGTATATGGGAAATCTCTGTGCCTTCTTCTTAATTTTTCTGTGAACCTAAAACTGCTCCTAAAAATTAATAATAAAGACTAAAATTCATAAATTTTTTAAAATAATAAAGTTTAAAAAAAACAAATTACAGTATCTGATCCCAGGCTTTGCCAAAACACACCTCTCCTAATAGATCAGTAAGTTGAGGGTAAGAACAAAAGTGAAATTGAGAAAAACTGTAAGAGAGAGAACAAAAATATAAACAAGATTTAAAAATTAGTAGGGGGAAAAAATCTCCTTGATCCAAAAAAAAAAAAAAAAAGACTTGAGACAGCAAATCAAAACTGCTTGCCATATTCCAGATAAAATGAATATGGAAAGACTGCCGCACTTAAAAATAGCTTGGTGGGGTTTATATAAAATTTATTTCAAGACATCTAGGAAAAAATGTTAAAAGCATGAAAAATTCAAACTGTTAAACGTTACTCACAAAGGAATAAAAAGCAGGTTAGCTAAAAAATTCATCTCCATAATATAAAAATCCGTTGATTCTACAGAGCATTTAGAGAGAAAAGTAGCTACCCGTGAATTCTATAGAGAAGACAACTAAAGGACATGTTTATAAAAGGAAGAATTCACAAATTCTTCCCCTACTCCTGCTACGCTTTAAGATTAAACCACTCAAAATAAACCACTCAAAAGCAGATCGCTTAGACATTCACCAAAACTAAGAACTCAAAAATGTAGAAGTCGTGATCGGAAAGAATGGATGTTGAGCTCTGAAACCAGATATACCTAAATGATTCATTTTCCCTTGGCCACCAAATGGAATGGCAAAAACAAATTTGAAAAAGATGATATGTTTATAGCTTTTATAATCCAAGTTAAAATAATGAAGTGTGAGAAAGCAGTGGGGACGTTTCTCAATTTTCATAAAGGAGTGTAAAATAAAGATGTTCCACTATTGTGGGGTGAGGGAATTCAGTTAGATCCTCGACTCACACTATACACTAAATGACGCATCTCAACGAGTAGAAATATATAACATATTTTTGGAAGAGAACACTTAGTGCCTTAAATACAGACCTCAGCAAATAGAAAACCATGAATTCTTGAAGGAAATATTTCATAGAATAAGAAAAATAAAACTAACCTCTTAATGTTACCATATAAATTGTATGCAAGTACACTTCAAAGCCCAAAATATGTGTGTGTGTGTGTGTGTGTGTGTGTGTGTGTGTTAGGAGAGTGAGAGTGAAGAATGAAATGGTTTTAAAGTTCATTTGGAAGTATAAATGGCATATTAGCCAAGAAAATTCTGAAAAAGAAGCAAGTGTAGGAGGGTTTGGCTTACTACATATTAAAACTTACTGTGAAAACTGTTTAGTGGTGCATGTATATTTTGGAAATAAAATATTTAAAATATTTTAAAATTCCATCCTTGAAAATGGTATATAGTTGCCTCATAGTACCTAATACAATGACTTGCATGTAGTAAGTGCTTAACAAATATTTCTGGGTGAATTCTTGAATAAAAATGTAGATGATTTTATTTTATCCCGTGAGCTGAATTCATTGTGTCAGAATTTCTAAGTAAAATATTAATATAAATGGACGACCTGCTTGTTCTGTACTTTTGTTTAGCAGGTCATATCATTCTGTGCCACCTCTTGAAAACTGTCAAAATAGTTAACTATTCTTCACTTGTATTTTGACTCAAGTCTAACTGAATAATGGCTGGACTTTTAAAAATATTTATTACATTATTTCACGATTATAAATATTTTTATCATGATTCTTTTCAAGTAAAACTAACCCTTCAAATCTGCTAAAGAAGAAAGTCAAAAAATTAATCTATATTATTCTATTAAGAATTGTGTGAAAATTTTCCTGATTATTAATTTTTGGTGCCTATAATATCTTCTATCCATTAATTGTTATATAATGGTTTAATCATGGTGATTTTAAAATATGAAGACAAGTTGTTTGATAATCCTCACTTCTAAAGATGGAGCCAAAGCCCTTCCCCTTGAGTGTGGGGTTCAGTTTAGTGACTCACTTCTACAGAATAGACTGTGGTAGAAGTGAGGAGGTGGGATTAGGTCATAAAAGATGTGTGGCTTCCTCCTTGCTCTCTCTCGGATCATTTGCTCTGGGAAGAAGACAAGTGTCATGTCATGAGGCCACTCAAGATATTCTATGGAGAGCTCCATATAGCAAGGAATTGAGACTTCCTGACAGCAAACCAGCAAGAAAAGGAGGCATTCTTTCCATAATTAGCTGAGTGAGATATCTTGGAAGTGGATCCTCCAGTCCCAGTCAAACCCAGTTGAGTCTAAAATGACTGTACCCCATGTTGAAGTCTTGAATGAAACTTCATGAGAGACTCTGAGCCAGAACCACTCATCTAAGCCATTCCCAAATTCTTGAACTACAGAAACTACGAGATAATAAACGTTGCTTTAAGCTGCTTGATTTCGAGGTAATTAAGCCCCAACAGGTAACTAACACAAATATTATACTGTTATTCTCATACAATGCATATTGGCCACTCTTTTTAAACGTTAGAGAGAATTACATGTTTTATTTTCGGTGTTATGAGTTTCTCAAACTAGTTTGAAGCTAAACACTCTGGACCATTTCAGCATCATTATTTTGGAAAGATTTTGAAGAAATATAGGATGGCAGGACTTTGATAGTGCACTAAAGACTGCTGCTTAAATGTTATGAACAGATTGAGTAATCTGGAAAGATCTTTATTGCTGTGTCCCATAACTTAATCTATTCTATTGATTTTTTCCTAAAATAAGTTTTATTCTTAGCAAAAACAAAAACAAAAACAACTTATTTTGGAACAAGCAGAAAATGCAAAGAAAAAAATAAAACCCATATCAAACCTACACCCAGACATAACATAATTTTATCATTTTGGCATATATCTTTTTATTGTGTGTAAATCTTGACTATTATTTTTACAAAAGTGAAATCATACTGTAATGTTTTTAATTTAATGTAAACATTTTCACTTGTCATTTAATATCCATCTCTAATTTGATCTTTAAACATGCTGACTCTGGCTCTTCTCACCTCCTTCACCACTATCACTCTAGCTCAAATTGCCACTATCTCTCACCTCAGCAGCTTGCAATGGCCTTCTAAGTAGAGGAGACTTCCACTTTTTCCCCATACAGAAGCCAGGTTGATCCTTCTGAAACATCATTAAGGTCACCTCACTTCTCTACTCTTGAAAAAACCTAAATTCTTGTCCATCACCTAGAAGGCCCTGCAAAATGTGGCCCCGACCCTCCTTTCAGCTCTCAGTAAGCTCTTGCTCACTGGCTATCTAGCTTGTCATCAGGACCTTACATTTAGTTTTGCCTTGAAAATTTTTCCCCCAGTTGTTCACACATGGCTCACTCATTCACTTCATTTAGGTCTTTTTAAAGATCACTTCCTCAGAGAGGACTTCCTTGACTACCCAATCTAAAAACTCTGCCTCTATCATTTAATTTTTTTATATAATACATGTCATTGTCATTATCTGACATTGCATTATATGTTTGTTTCATTGTTTGACATGATATATTTATCTGTTATTTGTCTCCCAACTAGAATGTCAGTTTCAACAAAGCAGGGACTGCTTCTGGCTTATTTATCACTCTCCCCTCATTGCTTTGAACAGTACCTGGCACAGGTAGGTTCTCAATAATTACATCTTGATTAAAGGACCATACGGGTGTACTATTTTAATCAATAATTAATGAATAATAATTACTTGATATTTAGAATTATGACAATTTTTCCTATGATGAGCAATTATGTCACGAACATGTGCATAAGGAAATATATGCATCCTATATTTGTTTCCTAAGATTTAGGAGTCAAAAGTTATGATCATTTTTACGGTTTTTGATACATATTGCCAAACTGCCCTGCATCAAAAAGTTGTTATATTTTACACCACTCCAGAAATGAATGAGAGCTACTTTCTTCTCACCTTGCATGACAATATATATTTCCCTTTTAAAAATTGTCATTTTGGGGCCAGTCCAGTGGTGCAAGCAGTTAAGTGCACGCACTCCTCTTTGGTGGCCCGGGGTTCGCAGGTTCAGATCCCGGGTGCGCACCGACACATCGCTTGTCAAGCCATGCTGTGGCGGCGTCCCATATAAAGTAGAGGAAGATGGGCATGGATGTTAGCTCAGGGCCAGTCTTCCTCAGCAAAAAGAGGAGGATTGGCAACGGATGTTAGCTCAGGGCTGATCTTCCTCACAAAACAAGAAAAAAAATTGTCATTTTTTTTTATAGGGGAAAGATAGTTATTATTTAAATTTGCCTTTCTTCAATTACTAGAGGGCAGATATTTGTTCATATAATTATTATCCATTTGCATTTCTTTTTTTTATGAATTGCCTCTTCATGTTCTTTGTTCATATTTCTACTGATTTTCTCTTATTCACTGTTAAGAGCTCTCTTCACGATAAAGTAATCCCTTGTCTAAATCATGTTAAAATGTAATTTTTCCCAGTTTGTGATTTGTCTTTAAATTTTTATTACTGTTTTTCCATTTTTGTTTTCTCTGTAGAAATTTAAACTTTATATCATCAAATTGATTAGTCTTTCCCTACATGGCTTTTGACTTTGCCATCACTTTTAGAAAGTTTTCCAGGATGGTGTCAAGATGGCGGCATAGGCGGACTCTGAACCCACCTCCTCCCATGGACACAACAAATTTACAACTACTCTTGGAACAATTACCCCTGAGAGAGAACTGAAAATTGGATAAAAAGAACTCCTGCAACAAGGACAGTGCTGACTGAGGTGGAAAAAGCAGAAATTCCTTTCTAGAGAGAAGAAAGCCACCTTCACAAGCTGCAGCACTTCATGGCCGGCTGGGGGCAACCCTAAGGTACAAACCCTTCCCTGGAGGAGTAGGGGATTTGAGCAGGGGAGCATTACAGCTATAAGCAGCTTTTGGACTCAGCACAACTGAGGTGAGTGTCATAATATCTGGCTTTGCTGGCTACTAACAAGAATGAGGAATACCCCCAGAAAAGCTATTAGACATAAGGGAGAAAAAGCATGCTTTTAAAGGGCCCATGCACAAATTCACCCATTTTGGAAAGCAACCTAAAATCACCAGAAAGAAAGGTGCACAGTCCTTTGGCAAAAAGAGACTCACCTGATAGGCTCTGGGTGCATATCAGTAAGAGATGAGACCTCTCCAGGGACTGAGACATTAGCAGCAGCTATTATTGTGACCTACTACAAGCGTGCTGACAAAGACACTGGCAGATGCCATTGGAGATTTTCCCCTGGCCTGTTAGCCCAAGGTCTGCCCCACTCACTAGAGCACCAATTTAATCCAGCTCAGCCAGGGCAGGCAGCCTGCCCTAGGGACTGGCCCCACTGAACAGCAAGACCTCAGGCAACTTGTGGGCCCACATAGGTGGGGTGCCTGGAACCTCTACAGCTGGGGGAGTGGGTCCACCTCTGTGGGGCAGGATGTGCATGAGGAGCAGGTGGAGTGTGTGTGGGGGGGGCATTGGTGGAGTGTGTGGTGCCTCTGCAGTGGGGCAACTGGGTCTGCTTCAGTGGGTCGGAGCACACACACAGGGAAGGACTCTGTTGACAGTGTGTGTTGCCCGGTGGGTGGTGGGGCTTGTCAGTTGCAGCAGACTTGTGCTTCTCAAACAGCCACATAGGGGATTGGACCCACCTTCCAAATCCTGAAACAATTCGGTGCTCCCATGCCTTGGGCTGGCTCCACTCAGCTGCAATCCTTAGAGAGCTGATAACAGCCTTGCAGGCCAGAGGCCTACAGCAATTGTAAGCCCCTGAGCCTAGCAACCAGCCATGTTGGGGGCCTACTCATTTAACAGAAAAACTGCAACAAGATGTGCTATTAGACCTTGCAGCCAACAGTGCTGGGGCTCCCTACACCTGATAAAGTGACTGAAGGGTCCATAGCAGCCACATGCAACTGAGCATTACAACCAGCCAGCCAGGGGAACAGTCTAGCCTCCCCAGGCACAAACAGCAAGAACAACTCTGCCACAACAGAAGAACACACGTCGCCCACACAGGGGACACTCCTGGAATATTTGGAACTGGTGATGAGAGGGACGCACAATGCTGTGCCTCATAAGGCATCTCTTACGTAAGGCCACCTCTCCAAGATTGGCAGATGTAGCTGGCCTAACTAATACATAGATATAAGCACAGAGAAAGAGGCAAAATGAGGCAACAGTAAGCGAACAGGACAAAATCTCAGAAAAAGAGGAACAGAAATAATCTACCTGACAAAGAGTTCAAACAAAAAGTCATAAAGATGCTCACTGACCTTGGGAGAAGAAAGGATGAACTCAGTGAGAACTTCAACAAAGAATTGGAAAATATAAAAAAGAACCAATCAGAAATGAAAAATACAATAGTGGAAGTGAAAAATTCACTAGAGGGACTCAAAAGCAGAGTAGATGATACAGAAGAATGGATAAGTGAGCTGGATGAAAGACTAGAGGATATTATCCAAGCTGAACAGATAAAAGAAAAAAGAATTAAAAAGAGTGAGGATAGTCTTAGTGACCTCTGGGACAATATCAAACACACTAACATCTGTATTATAGGTGTCCCAGAAGGAGAAGAGAGAGACAAAAGGGCAGAGAATCTATTTGAGGAAATAATAGCTGAAAATTTTCCTAATGTAAGGAAGGAAACAGATATCCAGGTACAGGAAGCACAGAGAGTACCAAACAAGATAAATTCAAAGAGGCTCACACCAAGACACATTATAAATAAAATGTCAAGAATTAAAGATAAAGTGAGAATCCTAAAAGCTGCAAGAGAAAGGTAACAAGTTACATACAAAGGAAGCCCCATAAGGCTATCAGCTGACTTCTCAGCAGAAATCTTACAGGCTAGAATGGAGTGGCATGAAATATTTATAGTGCTGAAAGAAAAAACCTACAGCCAAAATACACTACCCGGCAAGGTTATCATTCAGAATGGGAGGAGAGATAAAGAGTTTCCCAGACAAGCAAAAACTAAAGGAGTTTATCACCAAGAAATCAGGCTTACAAGAAATGCTAAAGGGACTTATTTAAGTGGGAAAGAGAAGACCACAAAGAGGAATAAGAAAATCATACAAAAAAAAGCGCAATAAAATATATAGTAAAGGTAGCAGATCAATCACCTATGAAGGTAATATGAAGGTCAAACCACAAAAGTACTGGGGCTGGTCTGGTGGCATAATGGTTAAGTTTCCACCCTCTGCTTTGGCGGCCCAGGGTTCGCAGGTTTGGGTCCTGGGTGCGGACCCACTCACTGCTTAACAAGCCAGGCTGTGGCAGGTGTCCCTCATAGAAAGTAGAGGAAGATGGGCACAGATGTTAGCTCAGGGCCAATCTTCCTCACCAAAATAAAAAAGCCAAAGGACCTAAAATTATCTATTTCTGTGATAAGAAGGTAACAGATACACATGCACAAAAAAAGAGGTTAGATATGATATCAAAAACATAAAATGTGGGAGGAGGGGAGTAAGAGTAGAGCTTTTAGTAAGAGGTCAAATTAAAGAGACCATCAACTTAAGGTAGATTGCTATATACATAGGTTATTATATATGAACCTCATGATAATCACAAACCAGTAATCTATAATAAATACACAAAAAATTAAGAGACAAGAACCCAAAATAATAATAAGAAAGCCATCAAATCACAAGGGAAGAGAGCAAGAGAAGAAGAAAGGAACAGAGAAGAACTACTAAAACACCCAGAAAAAAGTAACAAAATGGCAATAAGTACATACTTATCAATAGCTACTTTAAATGTCAATGGACTAAATGCTCCAATCAAAAGGCATAGGGTGGCTGATTGGATAACAAAACAGGACCCACATATATGCTGCATAGAAGAGACATACTTCAGACCTAAAGACACTCACAAACTGAAAGTGAAGGATGGAAAAAGATACTTCATGCAAATGGCAAGGAAAAGAAAGCTGGGGTAGCAATACTTATATCAGAAAAAACAGACTTTAAAACAAAAACTGTAACAAGAGACAAAGAAGGGCACTACATAACGATAAAGGGAACAATCCAACAAGAGGGTATAACACTTGTAAATATCTAAGCACCCAACATAGGAGCACCTAAATATATAAAGCAATTATTAACAGACATAAAAGGAGAAATAGAGAGTGACACAATAATAGTAGGGGATTTTACCACTCCACATACACCAATGGATAGATCATCAAAACAGAAGGTCAATAAGGAAAGATTGGCCATAAATGACACATTAGACCAGATGGACTTAGTAGGTATATACAGAACATTCCATTCAAAAACCGCAGAATACACATTCTTTTCAAATGCACGTGCAACATTCTCCACTATAGATCACATATTAGGCCACAAAACAAGTCTCCATAAATTTAAGAAGACTGAAATAATACCAAGCATCTTTTCTACCACAATGCTGTGAAACTAGAAATCAGCTGCAGGAAGAAAATCAGAAAAGACACAAATATGTGGAGATTAAACAAAATGCTATTGAACAACGATTGGGTCAAAGAAGAAATCAAAGGAGAAATTAAAAAATATCTGGAGGCAAATGAAAAAGAAAATATGACAAGCCAAAATTTATACGATACAGAAAAAGTGGTTTTAAGAGGGAAGTTTATAGCAATACAGGTCTCCCTCAACAAACAAGAAAAATCTCAAATAAACAATCTAATAGTGCACCTAAAGGAATTGGGAAAAGAAGAACAAAGAAAGCCCAAAATGAGTAGAAGGAAGGAAATAATAAAAATCAGAGCATAAATAAATGAAATAGAGACTAAAAAAAAAAAATAGAAAAATCAATGAAGCCAAGAGCTGGTTCTTTGAAAAGATAAACAAAATTGACAAACCTTTAGCTAGACTCACCAAGAAAAAAAGAGAGAAGGCGCAAATAAATAAAATCAGAAATGAAAGAGGAGAAATTACAGCGGACACCTCAGAAATACAAAAGATTGTAAGACAATACTATGAAAAGCTATATGCTAACAAATTGGACAATCTAGAAGAAATGGATAAGTTCTTAGAATCATACAACCTTCTAAAACTGAATCAAGAAGAAATAGAGAATTTGAATAGACCAATCAACAGTAAGGAGATCAAAACAGTAATCAAAAACCTCCCCAAAATAAAAGTTCAGGACCAAATGGCTTCCCTAGTGAATTATAACAAACATTCAAAGAAGACATAACAGCTATCCTTCTCAAACTCTTCCAAAAAAATTGAGGAAGAGGGGAAGTTTCCTAACTCATTTTACAAAGCCAACATTATCCTGATACCAAAACCAGACAAGGACAACACAAGAAAGAAAATTATAGGCCAATATCACTGAACATCTATGCAAAAATCCTCAACAAAATACTAGCAAATCAAATAGAACAATACATTAAAAAGATCATACACTATGGTCAAATGTGATTTATTCCAGGGATGCAGGGATGGTTCAACATCCACAAATCAATCAACACAATACACCACATTAACAAAATGAAGAATAAAAATCACATGATCATCTCAATAGATGCAGAAAAAACATTTGACAAGTGACAGCATCCATTTATGATAAAAACTCTGAATAAAATGGGTATAGAAGGAAAGTACCTCAACATGATAAAGGCCATATATGACAAACCCACAGCTAATATCATTCTCAATGGAGAAAAACTGAAAGTTATCCCTCTGAGAACAGGAACTGGAGAAGGATGCCCACTTTCCCCACTATTATTTAACATAGTATTAGAAGTTCTAGTCAGAGCAATCAGGCAAGAAAAAGAAATAAAAGGGATCCAAATTGTAAAAGAAGAAGTGAAGCTGTCACTATTTGAAGATGATACAAGTTTATATATAGAAATCCCTAAAGAATCCACCAAGAAACTTTCAGAAATAATAAATGAATAAGGTACAGTTGCAGGACACAAAATCAACATATAAAAATCAGTTGCGTTTCTAGACAATAACAACGAAGTAGCAGAAAGAGAAATTAAGAATACAATCCCAGTTACAATTGCAACAAAAAGAATAAAATACCTAGGAACAAACTTAACCAAAGAGGTGAAAGACATGTACACTGAAAACTATAAAACATTGTTGAAGGAAATTGAAGAAGACACAAAGAAATGGAAAGATATTCCATGCTCTTGGATTGGAAGAATTAACATAGTTAAAATGTCCATACTTCCTAAAGCAATCTACAAATTCAATGCAATCCCTATCAAAGTTCCAACAGCATTTTTCACAGAAATAGAACAAAGAATCCTAAAATTTATATGAAACAACAAAAGACCCTGAATAGTCAAAGGAATCCTGAGAAAAAAGAACAAAGCTGGAGGTATCACACTCCCTGATTTCAAAATATACTACAAAGCTATAGTACAAAACAGCATGGTAGTGGCACAATTACAGACACACAGATCAATGGAACAGAATTAAGATCCCAGAAATAAACCCATACATCTATGGACATCTAATTTTCGACAAGGAAGCCAAGAACATACAATGGAGAAAGGAAAGTCTCTTCAATAAATGGTGTTGGAAAAACTGGACAACCACATGCAAAAGAATGAAAGTAGATCACACACAAAAATTAACACAAAATGGATTAAAGACTTGAATGTAAGACCTGAAACCATGAAACTTCTACAAGAAAACACAGGCAGTGTGCTTTTCGACATCAGTCTTAGCAGCATATTTTCAAATACCATGCCTGACCAGGCAAGGGAAACAATAGAAAAAATAAACAAATGGGACTACATCAAACTAAAAAGCTTCTGCACAGCAAAGGAAACCATCAACAAAACGAAAAGACAACCTAACAATTGGGAGAAGATATTTGCAACCATATGTCTGATAAGGGGTTATTATCTAAAATATATAAAGAACTCATACATCTCAACAACAAAAAAACTAACAACCCAACTAAAAAATGGGCAAAAGATCTGAACAGACCTTCTCCAAATTAGATATACAGATAGCCAACAGGCACATGAAAAGATGTTCAACATCATTAAATACCAAGGAAATGCAAATCAAAACTACAATGAGATATCACCTCACGCCCGTCTTAATGGTTATAATTAACAAGACAGGAAATAACAAGTGTTGGAGAGGATGTAGAGAAGAGGGAACTCTTATACATTGCTGGTGGGAGTGCACTGGTGCAGCCACTGTGGAAAACAGTAGGGAGATTCCTCAAAAAATTAAGAATAGAACTACCATATGATCCAGCTATTCCACTGCTGGGTATTTATCCAAAGAACGTGAAAACACCAATGTGTAAAGATACATGCACCCCCGTGTTCATTGCAGTATTATTCACAATAGTCAAGACTTGGAAGCAACCTAGATGCCCATCAAGGGATGAATGGGTAAACAAGAGGTCGTATATCTACACAATGGAATACTACTCAGCCATAACAAGGATGAAATCTGGTCATTTGTGACAACATGGATGGACCTTGAGGGTATTAGGCTCAGTGAAATAAGTCAGAGGGAGAAAGTCAAATACCATATGATCTCACTCATAAATAGAAGATATAAACAACAAACAATCATATAGAGAAAAATATTGGATTGGTGGTTACCAGTGGGGAAGGGGGAGAGAGGAGGGCAAAAGGGATGTTTAGGCACAGGTGTGCGGTGATGGATTGTAATGAGTCTTTTAGTGGTGAACATGATGTAATTTACACAGAAATTGGAATATAATGATGTACACCTGATATTTATATAATGTTATAAACCAATGTTACTGCAATAAAAGAAAAAAGAAAAAAAAGAGAAAGTTTTCCAATCCACTATTTGAAAAATATTCACCTATTATTTTCTGCCAATATTCAATCTTCAAAAAAACAAAGAAAAAATACAATATATTACCGTTGGAATTTATTGGGAGTAAGTTGTGAGGGGGCCAGTTATTGTTTCTTCCCCTCAACTGGCTACCCAGTTGTCCTCCTTTTAATAATTCATCGTTTCTCCACTGATGTGGATGTGACATTGTGAGATGCCATTGTTTTTATGTTAAAAGTACACACATACACACACACACAGTCACACAGAGGCTTTTTTCTCCTTCTCCTTTTAATAACAATTAGTTTTGAACCTCAGCCAATCCCATCCTTCAGCCAATCATTCCTAAGGAACAGAGAAATATTTATTGTCACGCCAAGTAACTGATTTTAGTTACCCAGTAATTTGGTATTAGTACTCGAGTAATACTGGAAACACTTATTAAGGGAGAAATTCAATACATTTGCCCAAGCCACATCAGAACCCAATTTGAAAATGTCAATCTACTCAAGACGAAGTTGATTATCACTTTGAATAAGCATTCGCGTCTGGAAGACTGAGAAGAGTGCGTCAGGCATCAGGATTCTCTTCTGAAAGCCCTCGGAATCCTGGGCTTTCGGTGGGGAAGAAAGGACACAGGAAGAACCCATGATAGGCTCGATCAGATCTCGGGTGAGCGGCTCTGCCCGAAGAGCCCATGGAGCTGACGCAAACAGGTAGTAGGGGACTCTCTTCAGGAGTCCTCTTAATTTTTCAGCTAGGGTCTCCATTTTGAACGATATCGCTTGGGATTTAAATATCCTGAGTGATTTAGATGCACCAGACAGAAAACTACACAAAACTATTTATAGTTGTTTTGTGGCCTTAGAAAAGCAAAATGCTTAGTTCCTAAATCCCGGCGGGTACTTTTTATTCGTGGGGGGAGCGCGGGAACTGAGGGGAAGAGGGGCGCTTTTCTCCCCGACGTTTTCTAACGCTTGCTCTAGCCACCCATAGCACCTTTGCGTTCACTGGGCCGCACCAGATCTCTCAATAGATTTTACCCAAAACACTAAGTGCGGGAGGCAAAGTCAGATGGAGCCAACACCCCGCACCTCTAACCTCTAATAGCTCCCTTGTGGTAGGAGAGGCACTAGCCAGCCCAGCGAGGAAACAGAAGACCCGGGTCTGGGGCCTTTGTGTGGGGCGGGGCATCTCTGGCTGAGATCTCAGCGAGTCAGCTCCAGCGACGCGTTATCTCCCTCAATGAAACATCATTATTCGACCTCCTCTCATCCAGGCCGCACCTCCCACCCCAGTTCCCTTTTGGCATCTCTTTGGTAATGTGTTCCATTAACTCTGCAGCCATCGTCCACCTCCTCCCTCACGGCGACAGTTTTCAGATTTGGCCCTAGGTTACCGCCACGTCTCCCTAGCAACCGTGTCGCTAATGGCCACCGGAAGAAACCTCGATCACGTGCTCCGTGGACGTCCGGGTTTGCAACGTGACTTCCGGTTGTCAATTTCCCCGGAGGCGGCGGCGGCGGCGGCTGCAGCGGCGGTGGAGGAGAAGCTGCGTGGCCCGAGGTCGCCGTGGCCCCAGTGGCGGTTGGCTCCGGGTGGGCTCGCGTCATCCTGCCCCGTGTGCGATGCATCCGCGGCGCCCGGACGGATTCGATGGCTTGGGCTATCGGGGTGGTGCCCGGGATGAGCAGGGCTTTGGGGGCGCTTTCCCTGCAAGGTCCTACAGCACCGCCTCGGACCTGAGCCACTGGGTGACCACTCCCCCAGACATCCCGGGGAGCCGCAACCTGCACTGGGGCGAGAAGAGCCCGCCCTACGGCGTGCCCGCCCCCTCCACCCCGCTCGAGGACCCCGCCGAGGAACCGCTTCCCGGCAGCGGCGGCGTGCCGGGCCAGAGCAGCGGTGAGGGACGCGGCGGGCAAGGCAGGGGTGGGTGGGGTGGCGGAGCGGCGGCCTGCGGACCCCGGAAGCCGCGCCGAGGGTCCCGCCTCCGCTGCCTCTCGGCCTATCGCGCGCCACACCCTCTGCCCTCCTTTCGTCCTCTGCGCCTGAGCGGGCCTCCGCCCTCTTCCTCTCACACATGTTCCCTCCGGGATCACCTCCAAAAAAGACACCTGCCTTAGCTTCGGGTGCGTGGTAGGAATTTCGAAGGGTTTTGGAGTATGACATCCCATGACCCGAATCAAGAAAGAAGAAAATTGGGTTATTTACTGCTTATTGGGAATCTGTGAACAATACCTAATTCACTGACAGTTCTATTTCCTTGATTTAATTAATTGTATCTTTGTGTTCTGGTAAGGGAAGTTTTTCAGCATAGGCAGGCTTGGGCTCAATTGCAATTAATTTCTTTCTATAGATCCCAAAAAGAGTACTGGAAAGTTATAAATTAAACAATTCAAAATGCATATATGATTGCTACAGAGTTATCTTCTTTGGCAGTAAAGCTGATGTTTTTATCTTTTCATAATTTATGCTTTGATGGTTATAATGAGGAGCTCTTAATAAAACATCGGGTTTTGTTTTTTGTTTTTTTTTTTACGGCAGTTTAGTTAATGTAAGTTTGCAAGGAAGATAGAAGCCTGAGAGACTTATACAGTTAACAATAGTAAACTTTCCTAACGTTCCAGAAAATATCAGTTGATATTTTCTGTTAATATTAGGGGATGGTGTGTACACACAAAAAGAGAAAAACTGAAAGGAGGAAAGTATCTTTATTGGGCAAAAGAAGCTTCTATCTAACTTGGATATTTTTCAAGGCAAGAGGGAACGGATGGTTTCCCCAGAGACATGTTTACCTGGCCTTGTTCTGACTGTAAGGGAATAGCGAGGACATGGCTTCATTTGAAAGAGTAGAGATGAGAGAGAGCAGAGATGGGAGAAGGGAGTGAGAAAAGAGAGGGAGAGAGAAAAATTATCCCTTGTGAATATTGTATTATAGCTGAAATTTAATGTCTAGTCCCCTGGGGTTGTGATATTTCACCATTGTGATTTTGGGTTTTTTAGTCAAGGAGAAAATTTTTTTTCCTGTTTTGACATGTGCATAGGAATGTTTCCAGCTGTAAACTTTACTAATAGGACTATAGAAATGCCATCAGGAGTAGCACATTGGTACCCAGTAGCCTATCACAGAGATCTAATTAAGCAACTGCTCTCAAAATATCTAAAACTTGGGGAGATAGAGAAGAAGAGGGCTTTATTTACCCATTTTTTGGTTACCGTAAGTATTCTTTCAGTTTAATAATTTTGAGGTGTTTTACTTGTGACTATTGGTTTCACATAGATGTTCTCCACGAGTCACAGTGAATGACTAATTTTACAACATGGAAGGTAAAGTTGGTATAAGTATCTGTCAAAGCCTTCTACAGAAAAAATGTTAAGTCGTTTGTAGTCAGAAGTTGAAAACTGATAGCCCTTAGATTCTACCTACAGACATGTTGATTTGGCCCACACAATGTTTTAATGCTTTTTAAAATAGTTGCCAGTATTTTAAAATTGGAAGATACTATATAAAAATATGAATATCTTTTTTAGAAAAATCACAGCTTAGAAACCCTGGGCCCACAGTCCCGCGTGGCAACAATGAATTGGAGCTGAAGAGCAATTGTGCCTTTAGAAAAAAGTCTCTACCTTGCAACTTGCCACAAGCCCCTACAGAGCCCTTGACTCATTCAAAGCACCTCCCTGGCCCCCATCAGAATTTGACTTTGGGACCTGGAGTTTAAATGGATATCATGTTAATAAAAGAAAATATTTTTTGTTGTTTTTACAGTAAACCTAAGTATTGGTTATAAGTAATCTTATTCCTTCTATTTTAGAACAGTTGAATAGATTTGCTGGATTTGGAATTGGACTTGCAAGGTAATATTTTATCTAAAGATTTTTAATTTAAGTTTTTATTTAAAGTTTTCTCTTTAATGTAATTGATAATATTAAATGATTAGTATTGCTTCTTTAGATTGAGTCTTTAGAGCAGTAGATTAAATATTGAATAATATTTTGCAGAAAAAATTGTTTAAAACCTATAACTTTTTTCAGTAAGGATAGAGAATAGTCATTCAATTTTATAATCACAAAATAATTTTGTAAGGAATATTGTAAGAATTTTCATGTGTCTAGCCAAAGAATAAAATAAAATCTAATCTTATCTCCCTCTCCAAAAAAAGTAATTGTGCATTGAACCTTTTCCGTAAGCATTCGAATTATAATAAGATATTTAGCAACATAGAATCTGGATTTCACTTACAATCAGCATTTAATGAACACCATTTTTGATTAATGATCATTTTGTATAAGAAAATCTTCCAGTTTTGATTTTGTGATCTTTAGTGAATACTGTTTCAAAAACGTTGGAATTGCACAAAGGCTTAGATTTCCTGTCAGAATAGCTCATTGTTTTACACATTTTAATCAAGAAAAAATGACCTTATTTGCATAATTAAACCTGAGATGTTAATGTCAATAGAAACAAAATTTGTGTATTAAAGTTTTCCTTTTGCTAGAGTTAATTTTTCTTTAGCCTCACTGTTTATACTTAAGCTATCGTTCATTTGATATATTATTAATATATATGTGAATGTGTGTGTCTATGCACACACACGCACGTGTCACTGTTAGTGCTGAAGTCCACAGTCGTAATTTGTTTGTGGGGAATGCTTTCAGAAGAAGTATTTGATGCATAAAATAGTAGTCAATTAGCACGGTCATTAGAATCCCTATAATATAAGTGCAAAGTACATCAAAACCAAAATTTATAGAGTGGTGTTCATGAAGAATAGATAGCTCTTCTAATAGGAACTTTGTTCATAGGACATCTTCTGAAAGAAATGGAAAGGGGCATTTAAATTCTCTAGGAAAGGATTTTCCCATATCAGACACAAGAAATGTAGTTTCATCTTCATACTATACATATTAATATTTTACATTGTTTCCCTTGCTTACCAGTTTGCAAGTCTGGCTTTAATTCTTTTCATACTGAATTTTGTTATTGGTAGAATGATTTTCAAATATGTCTAGACATTTAAAAATGTTTTTTTGTAAAAAAAATGCATGATTAAAATAATGCATGATTCTTCAAGCAAGAATAATTTCAGATACATATGGTTGTAAATTAAATTTGGCTATATTATATATATATAAAAATTATTTTTATATAGTCTCTTTACAGAAAATGTACTGGCCCATCCTTGCATTGTTCTCCGCCGCCAATGTCAGGTAAATGTACTTTCTATGACCTTCAAAACAATAATCCTAACCCTAATTTGAAGTACAGAACCCAGATAAATGGCTGAGACCATGTAACCATTATTCCCTTTGAAATGTACCAAAATCTATAATATATCAGTTCTCAAACTTTTTGGTGCTTGAAACCTTTTAAGTGTTAAAAATTATTGAGCTTTCCAAAGAACTTTTGTTTATATAGGTTATATCTATCAATACTTCGTTTCCTTTCAGAAATCAAAACTGGGAAAATTTTAATATATATTTCTTTCTTTAATTTATTAAAAATAATAAACTCTTTAGGTATTAACATAAATAGTGTTTTTATGAAAAATATTTTACTTTTTTGCAAATATCTTTAATGTCTGGCACAATGGAAGACAGCCAGATTTTCACATCTGCTTCTGCAGTCCATCTGTTAATACATTGTTTTTGAAAGAAACAAGAAAATCTGGCCTTATACTCATATGCATTTGAAAATGGGAGTATTTTATGTCTTTTCCAGATAATTGGCAGATCTTCTTCTTTGATACTACACCACAGCTCAATAAGTAGTAATTTCTTAAGGGTTATTTGCAATGTGAAGTCTGAAGCCACATCAATTAACTTTTTATACTCTGTTACATTAATATCTATTGCTCTGTACTGCATGTTGAATGGATTTTTTTACCCATGCACGATTCTGTTACATTATGTATTGATAAATTGAAAAATATTGATTTACTAAGTTATATAGATCCTCTAAATGTTATGACATTTGATTATACAGTGTCAAAAAAACACCGTCATTAAAATCACTACCAATCTCACCAGAAAAGTATTTTAGTATTGGTCAACTCTTGATGGTGGATACAGGTTTTCCAGAATTCTGATTTTTGCTTGTAAACGGAGATTTATTGTTGGCAACAAATACTGTCTGTTTTTTCTTTAATCAGCAAGCTCACTTCGTTCATTTTTAAAAACATCTGTCTGTCCCAAGTGTGAATAACTATAGTCTGTCAGTTTTTCCAGAAGAAATGGGAAAAAAGTGTCTACTTCAGCTTGCAGCTCCATCAGACAAATGCTTTTCCTTGGCAGCTGTTCATTGTGCAGCACACAGAATATTGATTAGAAAGATGGTGTGTACTCAAAGAGTCAAGATTTTATAAAATTAATATATTTTATAAAATTAATACATCCAAGGACACATTCTTTAGTGAAAGTGGCTTTTTCTCCTTACAAGTGAGTGGGATGAAGTATACAATAAGTACGAAAATATATTTAGGTGCCACTGCTTTGATTCATGCTAAGGAGATAGCGAGTTTACCCACCGTTGCTTTTGCACTATTATTCAAAGTCAACATGATGAAAAAGGCAAATGATGCCTTAGTATCAAGAAAATAATTTTGAACTTGTCGATCCCTTGAAAGGGTAATGAGGCCCTCGGTGTCAGTGGATCACACTGTGGCAAAAGCTCCTATAATATAACTTATCTTCTTTCCAAATTGAGTTAGAAAAGATACAAATAATTACAAATTAAGCTGTTCATGCTTAGCACCAAAAAGTAAGTATATAGAGAGAAATAGCCATTTAAATATTGAGCAATGTATATGCCCCAGAACAGTAAATTTCAGACATATATTTTACATTGTGTCAATATTACATCATGATCCAGTATATACCTATATATGAGTAACTTAAAAAAATGTTTTATGAAATAATACCTTCAGAATGTGTGATGCATTCTCATACTTTCTTTTTTTATTATTTCACTTAATAAGCATTGGTTCTGAACCCCCTTTACTGATTTCATAATTTATCACTTGTTTATAGCTTATAGTTTGAAAGATGCTTGCCGTTGGGAGACACGAATCTCCCGTTCCCTGAGTTTCTTTGTGGTTCCTGTGTGTTAAATGGCATCGGCATTTTGCAACACTGAATGTAATTCTAGTGTTTCAGGAAACATAAATATCAAACAACAAGGCCTTCTTTATTATATATTCTACGTTACTATATATGTTGTGCATTGGTCTTCAGGGTTGTATTTCTATAACCATATGTACTGTACTTTTAATAAGTCATTGAAAGCACTTTCAATACTAATTTTGCTTAGGTGTAATTTATGCTGGCATTAGAAGTGAACATTTGTTTATGCTGTGACTCCACTGTATATCTTTCATGGCCTTGTTGTTTCTTGACAAAACAATAACAAAATAATCGTGAAATATCTTTTTTACAGGTTAATTACCATGCTCGGCATTATCATCTCACTCCGTTTACTGTCATCAATATTATGTACAGCTTCAACAAAACTCAGGTGAGAATTATCCTATAAATTCTATTAAAGTTATTTATAATATAAGTGCTCTTTGGCCTTAGTAATACTTAAAGCAACAATAATTCCTTTTAATTTAGTTAATAAAAATATCTTAACTCTCATACTGAACCTACTGTAACATGGTAATGACATCTTTTTGTTGTTACTGAATAATCAGTGAATTAACACCTTTGCCAAAATTAACTAAATATTAGGGGTATTTAATCAATATTAGAGATATTTAATTAATTGGAGTGTTCATCTTGGCCTCACCTAGGCCACTCAACAAACATTAAAATAATGATAAGAATTAATTTAGTTGTAGTTCTCTACTAAAATGTCCTTTAGAATAATGCCTTATGGGAAAATATCAGTACACATTCAATATCAAGTTTTATTAAGACCTTTTTGTGTTTCTTATTTAGGCATTAACAGAAATAACAATAAATTTTGTTCATTTTAGGGACCAAGGGCCCTTTGGAAAGGAATGGGAAGTACCTTTATTGTCCAGGGAGTCACACTTGGAGCAGAGGGAATAATCAGTGAATTCACACCTTTACCAAGGTACCGTTTTTGGCATTTTCTCAATATTAGCTTCATATTAAAAAAATGACAAAATGTGATAGTTTCTAAAAAATTCCTTGAATTTGAAAACTTGCCTGAAGTAGCTAAGGGAAGAAACAGAAAGTAAAGTGAATTATATCTTACTGAATGTGTGTGTGTTAAAGAAAATGCTTCCTGGTCTAGTATCTATTAAGATATGTCTTTCAGCTCCTACTGCTGTGTGTCAACAAGTATCAACTAAGAAACAAACATGAGTATGTAAGTACTTCCTGTTCTTTAGCCAGTTTGGTGAAGGAGACACATGTAAGCAAATTATAGTACATACGTGATTTGCTATAGTGCTATAATTAAACACTCTCATTTCAGAGCCTTAGGGACAGTTTGCGTGGAGTTATTGGCAAGGATTTCAAAAAAGAACTGAAATCTGAGCTAGATCTTGAATTATGAGTAGGAATTGACTTGACAGAGGAGGAGAGCATTCCGAGCAGAGGTGACAGCATGCCCAATTTTATGGAGGTTGGAAGGTCTGGGTAATAAGAAGTGTCTTGTGCTTGGAATATTGGGCGTGTATGGAGTGGAATAACAGGAAAAGAAGCTGAGGTGCTAGATTGAAGCATGGTTGTGCCTTTGTGAGGGACTTAGTCTTTATTCTTTATGGTGTTGGGAATCTAAGGGAGTTTTTTTTGTTTGTTTCTCTTTTTTAGTATATGGGCGCTTTGATCAAGGGTGTACTCAAGTGGCAGTATAAAAACAAAATGGACTGATGTAGAGAGAGACTTGTGGAGAACTGTTATAGCAATCTAGGCCTGACTGAGAAGGGCCGGAACTCTGGAATAGAACAAAAAGGGATGAGCTGGATAGACATTTCTGAAGTATAAATGATAATTGGTGATAGATTGGGAATGGGGGTATGGGAGAATGAATTGAGATTTCTAGATTGGAATAGAGTTGGAGAATTCATGAAGAATAGTAAGTTGGAGAGGGAAAGAAGATAAGGAATTTAACTTTCAATAGTTGAAGTGTGATATTCCTGCAAGACATCTAAGGGGACATGTCTAATAAGTGGTTGGAAATGTGAATCGGAGTCTTAGAGAAAATTTGAAGCTGGAGGCCTAGCTTTGAATGTTGTGGCATAAAAGTAGCAGTTGAAGCATTAGGATGGATGAATTTCCCTAAGGAGAAAGTGTAGACTAAGTAAGAGAAGGTAAACCAAGGATAGAATCCTGGGCAATGTGTGATTTCACATGTGTGTGCCATGCATGTGTGTGTATGTGTGTGGCAGGAGAGGTAGTTGAGGGGAGTAGTGAGAGATGCTCATAAAACAAACTGAAAACAGCGGTAAGCTAGAGGACAATAGTGTCCTAGAGGCCAAGAGAGAATTAGAATTGTAGATAGGTTTGGAGGGAGAGGGTAGCGAAATTGGGGAAGTTCGCTTCTGGGTCTGTTTTTCTCTCTAAAACAGGATACAGGGTCATTAGGTGAAAGAAGGATGAGCATTGGAGTCGAAGTAGAAAAGCATGAGAAGAATGATAAACGTTTGGGATAGTCACAACTATATATAACAGAAAGAGAACTTTCCAAGGAATATGTGAAAGGAATGTTAATAGATAATATTGGAGGGGCCGGCCTGGTGGCGCAGGCGGTTAAGTGCGCGCCCTCCGCTGCGGCGGCCCGGGGTTCGCTGGTTCAGATCCCGGGCGCGCACCGAAGTACTGCTTGGTAAGCCATGCTGTGGCGGCGTCCCATATAAAGTGGAGGAAGATAGGCACCGATGTTAGCCGTCTTCCTCAGCAAAAAAAGAGGAGGATTGGCGGATGTTAGCTCAGGGCTGATCTCCTCACAAAAAAAAAAAAAAAAAAAAAATAGATAATATTGGAAATCATAAATTTGTTTAGGTGCTATTTGGCAGGACTTTGTGATTTTCTGTATCAGTACTATATCCCAGGAATAGTGCTAAAGACTTAGAATGGTTTGTTAATCCAAAGTTGGCTCCTGGCAGGGTGAATTTTTGGATTGACAAGGAAATGAGGTAATTAAAGGTATAGCCACTGGTGTCTCAATCTTGGGATTCAGTCTTTATAGGGAAGAAAATGAAGGCAAGAGAGACTGAGATCAGGCTTTTTGCCAATGTGATTCCTTCAAAGGACCTCATAGTCTTGAAGTTCCTTTAATACAGCGTTGTTAAATGTTAAATACAAAACATTTGACCAGCTAAAGGTTTCCCTTCTCATACTTAAAAAGTTTGAATTCCTGCCCTTGGCTAACTTTATTTACGCTATTGCTTTTTATATCACAGAATAAGATCAATAGTTAGTACTTGTCATTGAATGTTCTTGAAGTTCTCCCACAAACACAAAATTCTATAAAAATTTATCAAAATTCAGGAATTTCTATATGGTAAAGTATAAAGAATTCTGTATTTGCAGTCAGAACACTTCTGGTCCTGGCTACACCACTTTTTAGTTCTGGGACCTTAGGCAAGTAATGCCATTTCTCTAAAGCAGAGATGAAATAGTAACTTTAACTTCAGGTTGAAGAGAAGGAAAAAGAGAAATGCAAATGGGAAGGCACAGAATTTTATTATCTAACGTTTTTACTTTGTAGACATCCAGACATGTCAGTTGTGTGGGTATGTATTTCCTCTTGGTCATTTTGAACCTTATTAAAGAAGACACAAAAGATTATCTTTGTTGTGTTCTACCTGGATAACTATGGTGATAAACTCCGCTCGTTAATTCATTCATTTACTTAGCTAATATTCCTGAGTACCTACTATGTGTTAGGTCCTATGCTAGAAATCAGGTATACATTGAGGAGAAGAAACAAAAGGTACCTGTGATCATGAAGCATAGAATCTAGTGTAAGGGCCATATGTTAAGTAAAATAATCCCACTCATGAATAAATAATTACCGATTGAGATTTGTTCTCTGAAGGAAAAGAATATGGTTCTTTGAGATTATTGAAGCGTTAGGAACAATGTCCCTAATAAAATGACACTCAAGCTGAGATCTGAGTGGTGATGAGGAGGCACAGACCAGTTTGTTTAAAGACAGTGTGGCAGGGGGAACAAGGAGAATTTGAGTAACTGAGAGAAGCTCATATGGCTGGAGCTCAGAGAACAAGATGGAGAGCTGTGTGAGAGAGTGCTGAAGAAGTAGGTAAGAGCCAGTCTATGCATGGCCTTGTAGGCCACTTTAAGGGTATTGGAGAGTTTTAAGCAGGGGTCAATAACATGATCAGATTTATGTTTTTAAAAGGTCATTGTAACTGGAGATGAAGAGTTTGCGGGAGGAGCAGAGTAGATAAAAGGATACATGTTCATAAGCTATAACGGTAATCTAGGTGAGAAATAATAGTAGCTAGGACCAGGGTGGTATCTTCTGAGATGGATTTAAGGGGATAATTTTGAAATACATTTAGGTAAAATTGATGGAACTTGGTGATGGATTAGGGATGGTAGATAATAGAGAAGGACGTGTTTAGGATAATTTCCAGGATTTTGGCTTGGGTAACCAGATGTCAAATAAAGCCATTCTCTGAAGTACAATGTAAACTTTTTTTTTTTTTTAATTCTGACTTTTTGGGCAGGGTTGACCTTTCTGGGGGAAGGCAAAGTCATAGCAGACAAGGCAGCAAAGCAGTAACCCAAAGCAATTCATAGAGGTTACCACATGAGGAGGATGAGCTCTAGGGTCTCCTAGACTGAGGTTCCTTAATTACACAGTGATCACTAGGTCCAACAGGTGAGACACTATAGATTTGCCAATATTTAGTTTTTTATACTGGCTATAATTACATCTGAGAGAAGAAGAGCAAGTCTGTAGTGCCCATTAAATCACCAAGCTTGTAGTTTCTCAGTATTACTAATTTTTTAAAAAATGTATATAATCCAAGTTCATCATCTGAGATCTCTTTCTTTATCTGCTGCCCAGACCCCTCCCAAATCCTTCCCCAAACCTTCCCCCAGGTAGAGTGAGTTAGACTATGTGTTGCTCTACCTGGAAGTACCCTTTACTTTTCATATGGCATTTCTCATATTATTAACATAAGAAGCACCTATAACCAAGGCTATTTCTGTAGTTTAGTCTCTTACAGAACCCATTTGGTTGAATTCCAACTTAGTTTGACTCATGTCACATTTATAGTTGTACCAATGTAAACATTGGACAGTTTTCTCATGTTGTCTGTTTTCCTAATGACTCCTCTGAATTCACTGACTTTAAACACATTCTCTTTTAAACAAAGTGAAATCTTTCTCCAATTCAATAGATTTCCTTTCTGATTAACAGGTTCTAAATAGGGAACACTAAAAGAGTCTAAGAGTAGGAAAGAAAGATCATAAGTTTGATTTTGGACAAGTTCATTTTCATGGGCTTTA
Organism: Diceros bicornis minor; assembly: GCF_020826845.1. NCBI lineage: Eukaryota > Metazoa > Chordata > Mammalia > Perissodactyla > Rhinocerotidae > Diceros > Diceros bicornis. The sequence continues at coordinate 33,705,678 of NC_080740.1, forward strand.
CCATATCCAGGTGGAGTTGTCAGTAGAAAGATGATATCTAAGGTTGACATACAGAAAAGTCTAAACAGAAAATAATAGATTTGGGAGGTTTTGAAGCCATAATCTTGGATGAGATTACCTAGGGAAAGAGTATAGCATATAAAATAAGAAAAGAAGAGGGGCTGAGCCTTTAGGAACTCCAGAATAGGGAGTTAGGTTGGGTTAAGAAAAGTGCTCCTGCAAGGAGTCAAAAGTAGAGACCAGAAGAGAGGAGAAAAACCAGAAGAGTATGGGTTAGTGGAGTGTAGGGCCAGAGAGTGCTTCGAGAAAGCGAGGAACATGAATGTGTGGTGGCTGCTGAAAGGGCAAATTAGGTACAGACTTAAAAATGTCCATCAGGAGGCCGGCCCCAAGGCCTAGTGGTTAAGTTCAATGCATTCCACTTCGGTGGCCCGGGTTTGGTTCCCAGGCATGGACCTACACCACTTGGCAGCGGCAGCGGCAACCCACATATAAAATAGAGAAGATTGGCACAGACGTTAGCTCAGGGCGAATCTTCAGTGTCCATCGGATTTAGTGACATGGAGGTCATGGGGACCTTGGCAAGAGCTGTTTTTATGGAATAATGAAGTTGAAGCTCATTTGGAGTGGGTTCAGAAGTGAGTGAGAAGTTAGGACTGGAAATAGCAAATTTAGAAAGTTGGCTGTGAAGAGGAGAGATGAAGAGGAGTAGCTGGAAGATGAGGGGTTTGGGTTGCGTTGAGGGAAGATTTTTTTTAAGAGGGCAGCTATTTGAGCATGTGAAAATGAGAGGCAATGGAAAGTAAAGACTGCTTAAGTATAGTTATTTAAAAATTCTATTGCTTTTGTCTATTGATTATGCATCAGAGTATGTATATTATTTTATCAAATGGGGAACTGTTTTGAGAAAAAGCAAGCCATTTCTCTTAATTTTTGTTGCTCGTTTGAAGGGCAGTTTTTGCTTGTGAAAATAGTGAATTAAATATATTTATACATGTTTTGGTATTTGATAATGAAATATAAAAAGCTTTAATCACAAATAGATTTTAACACTACCCTGTTTCCTTGAAGCATTTAAATATGCTAATTTAAATTTCTAGAGCTGTGGCAATAAGTTTTACCCATTTTATAAAGGAGTAGAGAACAGATACAAGGAAGAGAGTCTCAATTTTCTTATATAGTTGGTTGTAAATTTCATTTTTCACTCTTTTACCTTAATAATCTTAATGACCTTAAGAATTGGCAGTTTTAATTAGCATTATATTCAAAGGGGAGGTGGCCCAGTCCTCACAGACCCATCTGCCTGTGTTAATGACAGTTGCATGCTTAAAATCAATGTCCTGATAACCTGTGGTAATACTTTCTGAAGCTATGATAAGAGTAATAGCAGAGCTCAGATGATTTAAAAACCATGTAGCATATTTTATTTTATAATCATAAAGTCAGCATCAGTAACATGGGAGGCCTAATCTTTTTTGACATTTTTTGGCTTAATCATTGAATGTCATTCCAGCTCTATTTTTCTGTGGTTGTTCAGGCCTAATGATAGTATTCTAGTATTAATTTAATCAGAATGTGCCACAGAAGGCTCTCTAAGGTCTTATAAATCAGAGATGGTTGTTCTATTGTCTGAAAGTTTCTTTGCAAACCTTTCAGTCTTAGAAAAATGCAAACCACCCATGCTATAATTGTACTGTTTGTTTTTAGGTTGCTTACGTTATTAGTGATTCATTTTCTTCACCTCTTTAATATAAAATATATTTATTCCTTTATCTCCTTACATTTGTCATGTTTACTCATTTCAAATAGAAAATGTTTTCCTCAGGTTCCCGCTGTGGCCGTGGTGCAGTGGGTGCCAGTTACCTGAGGGGGCCAGGTGGCAGCGTCTGCTCTCTTGTTTACGCTTCCCTTCTCTGCTGTTCCCCCTCTCTCCCTCCCTCCTCTCCCCTTCTATCCCCTCCATCTGCCTTTTCATTTTTTTCTGCCTCCTTCTTTACTTTCCCTTTTACTCTCCATATTCTTTTCTTCTTTTTCACTTTTCTCTTGATAAAGCTTTCTCCTTTTCTGTTCCTCTTTCAGGTTGCCTCTCTTCTTTTTCTTCTTTTTTTCTGGTTTCCAGAGGTAACCTAACTAGCGGAAGCACGTGGTCCTAGACCTTGGTTCCAGACCTGGCGTTTTGCCTAGCTCCTTTGAACATGTCCCTGTCATCTTTTTGACCTTCGTTTTTCTCATAAGTAAAACAAATGTGACAACACCTGCTCTGCTTGTCTCAAAGATTCCTTCCTGCATCAAATGAGATGAGAGGCAGTGTAGACCGAGAGTACAGACTTCAAGTCACAGAGACCAGAGGTAGAACCCGGTTGCCCCACTGACTGGTTATATGGGTTTGGGTCCGTTCTGAACCCTCTCTGGCCCTGTTTCCTCATCTATGAAATGGGGGTAATAGGGTCATTGTGAGCGTTAGAAATCATCTAGCAAAGCGTTTTACAAAAGCACCCGGCATGTACTAGGTGCTCCAATAGATAATAGAATATAATAAAGGTCACAAAATTAAGGTCATCGTAACAATTAAAAGCACTTTGGAAATTAGGTGCTACACAGATTTTATGCGTCCTTCTGTGTTACAGTTACTTAATTTTGTTTTGTTTTTTAATTCTCCTTCTTACATACTTTTTAAAGCTTTTTTCTTCCTTTATCCTATTCCTTGTTTCCCTTTCCCTTCTTCATCCATTCTTTTTTCCTCAACCTATCATTTTTATATCTTCTCCTTTAATTTCTCACGTTCATTTTTAGAATCAGTTGTAACTTCCTCCTCTGTCAACCCCTTCTACCAGCATATACAAAAACACCGTGTATATTTTTTCTCTTTTCAAACCACTGCAGTTGTTTGAAGCATGCCCCAGAAAGGGACTATAGAAATTAGAATATATTTCTCCTATAGATTTTTTAAAAATTTAAAAATTGATTACCGTTTTGAAAATTGGGCTAATTCAAGATGTTTTAAATAACATGGATTTTGTTTTATTTAAATTTATTTTTTAGGGAGATTTCACATAAATGGAATCTTAAACAAATAGGAGAACACCTTCTACTGAAATCGTAAGTATCAAAGTGGCATTTATATTGAAAATTTCCATTAATTTTTATAGTGTTAGAACTGAAAAAAAAAATCTTATTAAATAAATAGAGTGAAGGATATTAAAGCAATAAAATAATTGTGGAGCCAGAACTTCAAGAGACAAGTAACATAGAGTTTAGAAATAAAATCCTGAAATATATATTATCTTTAAAATAAATCTTTCTAATTTAAAAAGCTGAAATCACAACCTAATTTTTCTTTGTGTTCTTAGAAAATTAGCAAAGGTCTTCACCTTGTTTAACCTGAATTGCCAGGAAAATTGTTATTATTATTATTTTATTATTAATCAGAGAGACAAATATATTTGTATGATGGTGAGCAAACTCAAAACCTTAGTGTCATTAAAATGTAGTCGTAAAGGCACGTAGTGATTTTACAACACTGAGCATTTTTATAGATTAGAATTTTACTCTTCACTTTTTAATTTTTTTTGAAGATTGTGAATTGGAAACCCCCCCAGCTTGCTGGCTCCCTCTGTGGGACATTCCAGCACATTATTACTTAGTGATGTTCCATTCACCTTGAAAACCACTGCTTGCCAGGACCTGGCCCGTAGGGTTAGGTAAGTCCCACCTCGATATTATTTCAAATAACTATATTTTGCAGGCTTGCAAGGTTGTAATATTACTTTGTCTAAATAGTGGTGGTGGGAAGCAACTTTGCAAAGCTGTACAATATTGTTTTTTAATAATAAAAGGGGACTTCACTCACCACTGAATACTGGCTTAACTCTGCTGGGTGGGAAATCTGGGAGTGGATAATGATAATAGATAGAATAATAGCAGAACAGTAGACTTGTTCAAATATCACTAAAAAGGCAAGCAATGGAATGAATCCCTCATCCTAAATTTTAAGTGTCAGATTTATAGGCTACATTAGCTATGTGCAGATAGATTTCCAAACAGTGAATCATAAACGAGCCTACATTTTACTGGTTTAAAATAAAATCTATTTTCTTTGCAGGCTGTCCCTGTGTTATTAATACTTAATTTTTTTTCATCTCTAATTGTTGAGTGAAGCATCCTATGTTACAGGTCTCTGAAGTATCTTTAGGCTATAGGTGTTAATAGTTGAGAACCTTAAAAATACCATTCAGGCTTGAATGTAAATTATGTTGATATGTTAAAGTGGATATTTAATAGTTGAGAACCTTAAAAATACCATTCAGGCTTGAATATAAATTATGTTGATATGTTAAAGTGGATATTTAAAAATTTAGTGTAAGCATCTTGTTTCAGTATACTGATGTTTGTTTTCATTTCTACAGCCTAACTTATATGGTGGCAATGCCTTTTTATTCAGCAAGTCTAATTGAAACAGTACAGGTGAGCTATTTCTTATTGTCATTTTTTAGTTAAAAATATTTTTTAGAATATTCAATATATGTGTATGTCTGATTGTATAACAGAAAAATTAAGACTCTTAAATTTACACACCGCTAGGCATTGGTAGTGTGTATATTTCCTTTGCAAACTTACTTCACATTTCTAGTTTTAATTCTTTTTATCTCTTCCATAGGCAGCTGTACTCCTTATTCAGATATCTCAGAACCCAACCTGTGACTTACTCTGAATACAAAGAATCTATAGTTTGTTTTTTTTTTTTCAACTTTTTAAGACCTTTATGTACAATTCAAATGGTTATGGCTTATCAGACAATAAATTAATTACTAATTACCTGAGCATAAAACATGATGGACAGTCGTCCTAGCAGTGAGCATGTAGTCCCCCTGGGTAGTTTACTAACAGCATTCTTTTTAAATATGCCTTCTAAGGAAAAGTTGGTGCTATGGTGTGTTAAATACTATAAAGCTAAAGCAATCTCCTGCTAGCGTTTTAAATTGTTTTACTACTTCTAACCACATGGTGGCGCCTCAAGTACATTGAATTAATGTACTGTCTCATCATAGCGTATTTCCTACACTTAAACCTGTAAAATGAAGATAGTTTTGACTTCACCTATACACAAAATCCAACTAATTGTATACCACCTATCTTCTATCTCCAATATCAGATCCTCGAGCATATTTCTTGTCTTCCATATGTACGAGTTCCTGCTCTATAAAAACCTCATTGGATCAGCCTTTCCTCTTCTAGTTACTCTTTTCCACTTAATTGCTTTTCTAGCCCCATCATTGATTGTTTATTTATTTATTCTTAGAATTAACTTCAGTTAACTGAAGTAAACGTCTTGCTACCCAAATATACTTTCCTCTTCCTTTGCATTTGGCATTGAGTTAAATAAATGATATAACCGTTGTATGGATCTGCAGTTTACGTAGTTATCACTCTATCAGATATACTCATTTTATAGATAAGGAAAAAAATAGCAGAAAGCTAATTGTTTAAGGAAAAACAACTAAGCAGCATCATATACTGGGGGAAACAAGTTTTAGCTTTAGACCCATGTCAGAATCACATTTCTCTACTTAAATTAGATCTGTGACTTCAAAGAAATGCCTTAACCTTTCTAAATCTTAATTTTCTTATCCACAAAATGGAAATAGTATTTTCATAACTGAGTTATAAAAACTAAATGAATTATGTAAAGTGCTCAGCTCACTATATGTCAGGGTTTTGTTTTTTGTTTTTTGGGGTTTTTTTTGCTGAGAAAGATTCGCCCTGAGCTAACATCTGTTGCCAATCTTCCTCCCCTTTTTTCCCCTCCCCCAAGCCCCAAGTCCATAGTAGTATATTCTAGTTGTAAGTCCTTCTAGTTCTTCTACATGAGCCGCCACCACAGCATGGCTACTGACAGATGGGTGGTGGTGTTCCACACCTGGGAACCGAACCCAGGCTGCCCAAGCGGAGTGCACCAAACTTGAACCACTAGGCTGTCAGGGCTGGCTCTAATATCCACCCCCTGTATTCCTGCTCCAGGTTCCACCTGCTAACTGCCTCCTTTTTGACTCCTTTTGTCTGATTTTCTAGAACTCCTTTTTTTCCTTCTTAGATTTCTACTCTGTTAAACACTAAACTAAAAACTAAAAACTCTTCTTTTAGTAACTTCTTTACCTTCTCTTCTACTGTACTCCAAGGCATAATCCTTGACCCGCTCTGCTTTTTATCCTTTATTTACTATCCTGAAGAAGTCACTTACTCTCATGAATCTTTTTTTTTTTTTGGTGAGGAAGACTAGCCCTGAGCTAACATCCATTGCCAGTGCTCCTCTTTTTGCTGAGGAAGATTGGCCCTGGGCTAACATCCGTGCCCATCTTCCTCTACTTTATATGAGATGTGGCCACAGCATGGCGTGATAAGCGGTGCATAGGTCCACCCCCGGGCTCCAAACCTGTGAACCACTGAAGCAGAGTGCGCGAACTTAACCACTATGCCACCAGGCCAGCCTCTCATGAATCATTTTAACTAATCTTTATGGGAATCAAATCATTGTCACCTCAAACTCAACTCATAAAAACAATCTCATCTTATTCTCTGAAAATTCATTAGATTCCTTTTGAGCCTCTTCTCCTTTTCTATTAATGGTACTGTTGTTATCTTCACCCTAAAGACTCAAAACTTTAGTTTTAGTTTTTAGGAAAGTCTTGATTTTAGTATTTTTTTCATCCTTTATAACCAATCAGTCATCATGCCTTCTTAGTTCTAACTTCAACAAGTATCTGAGATTTGTCTGTTTCTCCCCATTGATAGGCAGACATTCTCATCCCTTCTTTACCACACACTCAACTTATTACATCAGCTTCTTTCTTCCTGCTTCGTGTTCAGTGGTTTTTTTGTCCTCCTGGGGCGCTCAGATCTCTTTGAGAACATTCTTTCCCTTGAAAAATACACATTTATACATAGATCTCCTGGAGCCCTTAAATATGAATTTCCTAGTGATCTGTTTTCTTCGTTGAGAATCCTTATTCTAGTCCCTGCATTTTTAAAGTCCATTCTACTCTTGCAAGATTAGTGTTCTTAAGTTGCGATGCTTATATCCTTTTGCTGATTAAGGATCCATGTTGACTCATATTCCCTGAGGTCAATTTCAGACTTCTCAGCATAATATTAAATCAAGGTTTTTATTGACTTCATTTTACCTTTCCAGTTAATCTTAACTGCTAATTTTTTTAAACTCATTAAATATTTATTGAGTGCCAACTTATATTAGGCACTGTTGTAGACCCTGGGCATACAGCAGCAAACAAAACAGACGAAAATACTCTGCCCTCATAGCACTTATATTCTTGTGGGAAAGATAGACATAGAGAAGGTAAATATAAAGTATACTAGATGGTGCTAAGTGCTAAAGAGAACAAAAATAAAGCAAGGAAATTAAATAAGATGTGTAATGGATAGAGAGGGTCGGTTACTAATTTTTTAAGATCAGGAAAGACCTCACTGAGAAGGTGACATTTGAGTAAAAGTCTGAGCATAGGAACCACATGGATATTTGGGAGAAGAATATTCTAAGTAGAGGGACAGTAAGTGCAAAGGCCTTGAGGTAGGATTGTATCTTATGTGTTTGAGGAGCAAAAAGGAGGCCGATATAGTTGAAGCTAACTAAGCAAGGGGGAGAACAGGAGAAGATGAGGTCTGAGAGGTGAGAGAGGGAGAGATCACACAGGACATTGTAGATCATTGTCATACTTTGCCTTTACTTTGAGGGAGATGAGAAGTCTTTGGTGGGTTTTTTTTTTTGGTGTGTGTGAGGAAGATTAGCCCTGAGCTAACATCCATGCCCATCTTCCTCCGCTTTACATGGGACGCCACCACAGCATGGCCTGACAAGCAGTGCATCAGTGCGCGCCTGGGATCCAAACCCCAGGCCGCCGAAGTGGAGCATGCGCACGTAACCACTACGCCTGGCCAGCCCCCGCTTTGGTGGGTTTGAGCAGAAGGGTGACATGATCTAACTTAGGTCTTTATTAGGATCTCTTTGGCTGCTGTATTAAAAATAGACTGGAGTGAGAAGGGAGCCAGAGATAGGGAAATGGATTAGGTTAGGAGAACTTATTTTTGTCTCATGGTTTTATATATATATATTCTATTTACTGAAAACTCTCACATTTATATGTCCAGCTTCGACCTTTTCCTTGTAGTCTAGATTGTAAACTCCACTTGGAATTTATACCTTAGATTTAACATTTCTGAAATCTTGATCTTCTCCCCCAAATTGCTACCCCAGCAATATTTCCCAACTCAGTAAAAAGCACTGTTGTTCCTTGTTCCTCCATCTCCCTGGCCAACAGCCTTGAAGTCATCCTTGATTTTCTCTTTCACACCCCAAATCCGATCCACCGGTAATTCCTATTGGCTGCAACTTGAGGAGAAAAGCACAGTTGAAGCACTTGACTTCCGTTGCTGCCTACCAGTCCCGTCTACCGTCGTCTCTTTCCTGGATCACGCAGTAACTTCTTAACTGGTTTCTCAGCCTCTGCACTTGTCCTCCTCTGCACAGCAACCAGTATAACAAAAAGTGTATCTTGTCCGTCTTCTGCTTAAAACCAACCAGTTGTTTCCCATCTGACTAGAAGCCAAAGTTGACACAGTGGCATGGTATGGCCCCTCACTGCGTTTCTAACTTCATTTTACACTATTCTCTTCTTCAGTCACTGCTGCAGCCCAACTGGCCTCTTGGCTGTTCCTTTTCTGCCTGTCCATGCCTATGTAATCTGTATCACAGACTTTGTTATACAAATCCCCCAAATTGTAAAAAGCCAGAGACATTGCAGATGGTAATGACTAACATTTATTGAGTGCCTTCTGGGTGCCAGGACTTTTTTCATTTATTACTCCCAGCAACTCTGTGCATAAAAGGTAGGCAGTACTAATCCCATTTTCATAGAATGATAAACTGACTCTCAGGAGAAGTTATGTAACTTGCCCGTGGTCACATAACCAGTAAGTAATGGAGGCAGGATTAAACCTGTACTTAAAAACTCTAAGCACTGTACTACCTCTTTAGGTGTCACGTAGTTGTTGCTCCTCAAAATGCATTCCGAGGAGCTTCCTGAGAGTGGGGAAGCCAGGTGTGTCCCCCTCCATGTCTCCTCTCCTGTTTCTCTTCCCCAATAAGAATAGCTCCCAGCTCCACTGCTATCTGTTTGATGAAATTTCATTTGAAAAAAGAATCTAATGCCTAGGTAACGTTTGAAGTCTGCAAACCATTGATGTTTTTCCTCTTTAATCAGCAAATTAGGATTTCAGAGGGACCTAAAAAGAGGTCCTTTTTTGTGGCAAAATAAGCAAATGTTAACTTGTCCTCATTTCATCGTGTTTATTTCAGAGTGAGATAATTCGAGATAACACGGGAATTTTGGAATGTGTTAAAGAAGGAATTGGAAGAGTAATAGGCATGGGAGTGCCTCACAGCAAACGCCTCCTTCCGCTTCTTTCCCTGATCTTCCCTACGGTGCTGCATGGGGTTCTTCATTACATCATCAGCTCAGTCATTCAGAAGTTTGTCCTGCTAATTCTAAAGAGAAAGACTTACAATAGCCACCTAGCTGAGAGCACTAGCCCGGTACAGAGTATGTTGGATGCTTATTTTCCAGAACTTATTGCTAACTTTGCTGCCAGTCTTTGCTCTGATGTTTTACTTTACCCACTGGAAACAGTTTTGCACCGCCTTCACATTCAAGGAACACGCACGATAATTGACAATACAGACCTTGGCTATGAAGTGCTTCCAATTAATACACAGTATGAGGGAATGAGAGACTGTATCAATACCATAAAGCAGGAGGAAGGAATGCTTGGTTTTTACAAAGGGTTTGGTGCTGTTATAGTACAGTACACACTGCATGCAGCTGTTTTACAGGTTACCAAGATTATTTACTCTACACTTCTTCAAAATAGCGTTTGAGATTTAGGTTCCTGGTTAGTCTAAAAGACATCATCTGGATACTTTGTTATGAAATTATGAAGGATAAAAGTGAAATCCTGGGGGAGGGATGGATTAGAAAGTGAAACTGGTAGAAAAAGCCCATGCTAATTATCTTGACTCTTCATTTTTTTTTTTTTAAGGTCATAGGTATATATTTTGGATCAAAAGTATTCCAAATTTGAAAACTCCATAAAAATAACGCTCATATGAATTAAATTCTAACTAGTGTAGCACTCATGCCAAACTAAAGATGATCTTGTCAGCAAACATATAACAAAATTTCAGAGCTGAGTTTATTCCATCTGACTTTAATATTTATTACATGTTTATTCCACCTTCTAGATTGATACTGGTATGTCATCCTTAATGTCGTGTGTAGTATCAGGAGATCATAGTTTACCTTAAGCAAATAAATCATGTTATCAATGAGAAAGACGAGAAGGATTAGATTTAACAATCTATAAGCAGGATTTGAAGAGTTTTAAATTGCATTGTCCCTATATAACTTTTTAATGGCTGTATGTTTATTATATAAAGCCATTTATGTACACACATATAACTTGGAATTTCCTTCATCCTTACAAATTTTCCACTCTTAGGTCAGCTTATTGCATAAAATGAAGTCATGTACTTTCTGCTTGAATATAAGACCTTAAAAGCCAAGGTATCCAAAAGATTTAAGGCAAACAGCATACTTGTCCATATCCAAACCCAACATTTCAATGCCAGCAACTTAAAATTCATCAAGTGTTTATGAAGTTTAATTTGCTTACCTAGTTATGTGAATTATGAGGCTGTTTTTCGAGCCACTCTTAGGAGAGAGAGAATATAAAATAATCATGGCAACTATTACTGTTTACACATTTACAAATTGTGCACTAAAGGAACGTCACTTGCCTTTCATTTCAGAATGACTTGTCTTAAAGGAGACACAATTAAAATTCACCTGGGAATTTGTGCCTCTTGCCTTCCGTATAGTCATCGTTAAATAATGGCTTCAGTTTTTATTTTCTTCCAGTTTTTGTTTATAGTTTCATTCTCCAAACTAGGCATACATAAAGGGAAAAGTAGATTTATCCTCATTGCCTTTTATTTAAACTTGTTTGGATGAATACTGAAGAAATACAAACCTTAAAAGCAATTTGTCTTTGCTTTTTATAGATGAGGAAAAGAAGTAAATTTCAACAAATAATAAGCAAAAAAATTGTTAATCCGTTTAATAAAAAAATTCTGTCTGTTCCTAAATTGAATTTGGTGGCGAGGCTCTTTGATTAGTAAAATGATATGCATTTGACTGATCCCTCATTCCACATTTTAAAGTTTCATTTCCTCACAGGAGAGATCACAGTTTGACTATGAACCATTTAGCACACTGAAGTGCTATGACTTTGCACTGACGTTGTTCAACGTAGAATGCGTACAAACTGAGATGTATTTTACTTGCTAAATGTCAGCGAAATGGTTACTTTTTGTGATTAATAATGTTGGAACCAAAAAATGATATCCAAAAAGTGTGAAAACAGAATATACGTAGCAACTCCATTATCTTGTGTTGTGTGTGTTTTTTTAATTACTAAAACACGTAAGTTTTCCATTTTTAAATTCCACCAAGAGGGGGCAAATAAAATTAAACACTACTGATCATGTTGTGGTTTATGGTTACGCTTTTAGATTATGGTTACTTTGTCCAACCTGTGGCATTTAAATTGTTTTCATTGCTTTTGAACTGCTAAGTAAATTTTTAGATGTTTATAATGTTTCCAACTTCCTAAAAACCTTTCATTTTTATTGTAATCAAAGAAGATGGGTTTAGACGAGAGTAACCTTATGAAAACTTCGTTTCAGAAAATTTCTAGAAGAACAGAATCTGAATGGAGTCAAGTATTTACTAGTGAAAACCGATGGGGTCCTTTATCTAGCTAAAAATTAGATATTTCAAGATTATTTGATGGAAGTTAGAATGATTCAGTTACATAAATCTGTTTCATTATGAAATCATTACAGACTGATAGGCTGAACCACACACAAGTAATGTTGGTCTTATTTTCTCACATTGAAGCAAGAATACAAATTAACATTAAAATTGAAATGTGGCAAATAAAATACTAATTTTTTTTTACTGCCATTCCAAATTAGTTGAAATATAAAAATCTCTAAATTAAATGCTGGCCAAATATGTTTAACTGAATTTAGAAAGGAATAAGTGAAATAAACGTTGGACATGCTTTTTCTGTTTTTTAAAATTATTCTATTTCTTTAGCGTATAGGTGCCAAAATCAAATTTCAATGGGCCACATTTCTTAAGATGATAATAGCTCAGAATAATATTGTTTAATTCAGTATGATTAATGGTATTAGGAATAAGATTCTATTAGAATGTTCCACAGGCCCAGTGGTCCTCCCACGTAAGCCAGATTTTGGCCATGGAGCTGAAGTGTGATATGCTTGCCTTACGTTGTAGGGTTTCTTAATTTGAGTCAAATAATCTGAAAGCAATTGAATTAAAAACTGAAACACCTGGTAAATGTTAACTTACTATGTTAAGTGAATTTATTAATTGATTTACTAAATCTGTTTATACATCTCTTTCCCTTGAGACAGTCTTCTCTATTTTATGGGCCCTTGAAAAATAATCTCTAGGTTTGTAGAATTTATTCAAGCCTCCAGACTCCCAGCACTGGATGTTCTAAATATGAAATAGTAAAAACAAACTAATTTCAAAATGGCTGTGGATTGGGGGATTTGATAATTTAGCCAGTGTTTTCAGAAACAAAACTGGAGAGGTAAGAGGTCTTGCTCACTTTTGCAGACATGCCTAAGTATTCACAGCTGTCTTTTTAGTGCTGGCTTTGTTATAACCACATGAAGCATTCACTTTACTGATTGGGCACAAGTGCTTCAATATTTCTATCTGTGTATTCGTACATCTGCTCAGAAAATAAAACACATTGCTTTGATATTTGTTTTTTCAACTGAGATTGTGGAAGATGTTGCCCTCAGTTACTCGGTCTTTTGGAATACAAAAGACTACTCTGCCAGCTCTTGAAAAGATAGCCACGTTTGAATTAATTATTTTCAATAATATATAAGCAAATAAAATCCCCTTGCACTAGAATTTGAGTGATATTTAACTTTGGCATTTCTGCTTTCTCTTCACTTTCAAATAGTACATTTCACTCTGTCTCCAATATAAACTGGATATGTCATGTCTTTTTTTTGAGTCATTGAGTATCATTGATATGGCACCAAGATGTATAGCAGAGTAACAAAAATTTGTGATTTGACAATGAATCTTATACAATATTACCTCAGCTAGAAGAGGTGTTTTGTCTGTTTTGTTTTGTTTTTAAGTTGTTTTTGTCTCACTGGTATTTTAAATATTTTCAGTAAATTGTGTAATATGAAAAAGTTCAATAAAATGTTGAAATAAAACCAATATTTTTCTTTTACTGATGCTACTCAACCACAAGTCATGTAGGGGTTCAGAATATGTCACCCCAAAGTATGCCATGTTGGTTTATTGATTATTTTGAATTAAACATACTTGAGAAACAGCCAATGCAAGGACACTAACCCTCCTTTGTCCACCTGAAAGCGAGTGATAAAATCTCCGTGTGAAAGGTAGTCTCGCTATACCAGGAGAGTAGAAGGGATCCTTATCACCAGAGACAGGGAATTTAGGGCTGAGAAGGCTGTGTAAACAAACCTTGTCAATTCTTTACCATTTATTACCCTAAGTCCAAGCCCCTCTGCCTTGTCAATTCTTAACAAATCTATTGTTTCTTTGTCTAAAAGATAGAAAATCTTTCTGTTCTGGTCACTTCTCTGAGTCTTGTCTTTCATGGGGCTTCTGTATGTACGAAATTAAATTTGTTTTTCTCCTGTTAATCTGTCTTATGTCAATGAAGTTATTACACCAACCAAAGAACCTAGAAGGCCAGAAGGGAAAATTTTTCTACACCTACAGGCGTAAAAGAAAAGTAGGTAAAAATGATCAAGAAAAATATATGTAAAGTTAATGTTTTTTGCCCACCATTTAAAAAAATCCTTCTGATGCAACTGTGATGTGGCTCACAAAACAAGTAACATGTTTCCTATGCATTATCTTTTGTAAAAGTCTTACACATTCCCTATTTGATCCTTACAACAACCCTCAGGGATTTTCTGAGTAGTGCTATCTAGAAAGGAAATAGGTATAGATGGTGGGCATCACTTGAAAACATTGTAAGGTGATCAGAAAAACCTGCAGTCACCTAGGGCTAAGAATTACTGTTGAGACGTGAAAGAGACTGCCTAAAAGAGAGGAAAAGCCAAGGAGAGTGTTTCTTTGGGAAATTAAGGCTTTCAAAAGGGGTCCTGTATACTGGGGAATTTAGAAAGCCACATGCGTGGCCAGGGTAGGACGCATGCTCAGAAAATAACTGAGAATACCCTAAATTTTCACCACTGGATGATCTATAAACTCAGTGCCAGCAGAAAGTGAAGGGTGAGGCAGAGTTGTAAATAGCTTGGCTAAGCATTAATGGAGTGACCCAATACAAAGCCAATCCACAAAGTTAAGCAACTAGCTAAACACAAAGCCGGAAATCAAACCTAGGTCTTTAATCTAGTTCAGTGTCCCACCATAAAGGGACCTTTCAAAGTCAGGAATAGATGGTCTAATAGTATCTGTTCTTTAGGAAAAGAACAATGGCTCACATTTATTGAACACATAGTTTAATGTCCAGATCATTAAGGACTTAAATGCCTTATCTCATATATTACCTACAGCAACCTTGTGAAGTAGGTACGGATAATATGTATCCTCATTTGACAAATGCAGGTGCTAAAGCTGGGAGGTTAAGAGCTTTGCCCAAGATGATACCGTTAGTAAGTAACATAGCTAGGATTTGACTCAGGCTTGTTCAATTCTTGCACTCCTATGCTGGTCACCAGGCCGAAATTTGCTTTGCTTTAAATAGTGACATCCAACAGAAGGACTGAAGGACACCACTGTTCTCACTCACTAATGAGTTGCTTCTCAGCTTAATCTGTACTGCAGTTGACAACGGAATGCTTCTGAGAGCTCTTTGGTAGGTCCATCTACAGTCCTCACCACTTGCCCTTCTCCAGGTTGGAAACAACCTCTCTCTTTTTCTTTGAGTTTCCATAACCTCTTAATCCTTTCTTGTAACATTTGGACTCTCTACCTTGCAGTTATCTGTGACTATCTGTTAAATTCTCTAACTTGATCCTAAAGGTCCTGTTTTCTCCCCATTCCCACTACGCATACTACATAGACACAGACATCATAAATTACACAGACATAATAGACGTTGAATGATTAAACGAATTTGATTAAATTGTGCACCCAATCTTGTCTATATATTTTGAAACTTATTCTCTTTTAGCTTCGAATTTCAACACTGAGAGTGACCTTTGGAAATCATCTCAACTAAACCTCTCATTTCACAAGTTTGTAAACTAAGTCCTAGAGATGTTTGGTGATTTTAGTAAGGTCACAGAATAAGAGTTGGTGCTGCAACCCAGGTCTTCCACTCCCAGACTCGTCTTTTTCTCCTACATCACCCTGCCTCCTATCTTTCATTCACCGCTGACTCCCTCCTTTCTGTATACATATATCTATACAACATAGACACCAGAAACTCTGGCCACAGAAATCCTGTGGCATTTGAAAGACCCTACTTTCAAAAAAAAAAATCTTCTTGCACATTCCTTTGTTACTTTTTTCATTCCATCTTTTGACTTCTTCACTGGCTCTAATTTCTAATCCTGTCCTTGGAATTTTCCTAACTCTGTTCTAAGGCTTTACTTTTTTGTGTCCAGAGCATATCATCCACTACCACTCCATTGTTTAACTGACTTCCCAATGTGTCTCTTCAGCCCTGATTTATCCCCTAAGCTCCAGATCCACATGTCTAATTATTTCACGCATATTGGCACTTGTGTTCCCTTACTGTTGCCTCAAGTTCAATATTGAAAGCTAAATTCATTATCTTCTGTAAACTGACTCTCTCTTCTCAATAATGTGAGCATTTTTCCAATATATGCAATCAATTTGAAATCGTCTTTAATTTCTCCCCAGATATTTCATAGTCAATAAATTATTAAAGCTTATCAAAAAGAGCATGCCATGAAGCCTGGAAAATCTGGCTTTGGATTCTGGTTCCATGGCATACTAACAATCTCTCTGAGCCTCAGTCTCCTCACATGTGAAAATCAGGATAAGGCCTACCTCACTGAGAGTTAAATGAAATAGTGTCTGTAAACAACCTGCAGTACTGAAAATGTTCCCCTTTCCAATCTCCTTTCTGCCGCTAGAGTTTAAGTTCTCATTATTTCACATGTGAGTAATGGATTTTCCCAATAGCCTTCCTCTCTTTTTTTTTGTGAGGAAGATCAGCCCTGAGCTAACATCCAATGCCAACCCTCCTCTTTTTAGCTGAGGAAGATTGGCCCTGGGCCAACATCTGTGCCCATCTTCCTCTACTTTATACGGGACACCACCACAGCATGGCCTGGCAAGCAGTGTGTCAGCGCGTGCCCGGGATCCGAACCAGCAAGCCCCGGGCTGCCGAAACGGAGTACACACACATAACCGCTGCACCACTGGGCTGGCCCTTAGCCTTCGCTTTTAATAATTCTGCTCTACTGTGAGAAGTTACTCTTCTTCTTTTTTTTTTTTTTGGGAGGAAGATCAGCCCTGAGCTAACATCCGTGCTAATCCTCCTCTATTTTGCTGAGGAAGACCGGCTCTGAGCTAACATCTATTGCCAATCCTCCTCCTTTTTTTTCCCCAAAGCCCCAGTAAATAGTCGTATGTCATAGTTGCACACCCTTCTAGTTGCTGTATGTGGGACGCGGCCTCAGCATGGCCGGAGAAGCGGTGCGTCGGTGCGCGCCTGGGATCCGAACCCCGGCCGCCAGTAGCAGAGCATGCACACTTAACCACTAAGCCACAGGCCGGCCCAAGAAGTTACTCTTCTTAATTATCATTTTATTAACATTGCTTCCCTGCTCAGTTGCTTTCATTAACCACCCAATGCCCATAAAATTAAGTTCCTACTACCCATCCAGGCTTTTATGCCTTCCCAAAGGCTTGTCACCTCTTTCTGGGCCCTCTCTGACCACTCACTACCATCCTACATGAGCAGTGGCTACTTTAATCACATCTACCTCAACACTCACGCCACTCTTGTTCCTGCCTTTGCATCTTTGCTCAATTTCTGCTCCACCAAGATTGTATCCTCTCATCTTACCTGTGCAGATCCTAACTCTCTCTGAGATTCCTGACTCAAATCCTAAGTCACTCAAAGGGCCCACGTTCATTGAGCACATTTGATATGCTAAGTGCCCTGACATAGCAGGAGAGGAGCTATGAATAAGACACCACCACAAGCACAGGGAGCTTTCAGCCAAGCTTTCTCAAGCTACTCCTGTCCACATCTGTCTTTCCTCCTCTGAAGTCTTCTAGAATTAATCACCAGATTTTATCATGTCTTTTGGCAGCTATCATGGGTTTCTTATTTAACAACTTTGTTTATTACTGTTTCCACAAGACCGTAATCTCCATCATAATAATGGCTAAATTTTGTTGAGTGTTGGATATGTGGCAAACACTGTATCGAATGCTTTACAAATGTTAGTTATTTATAAATTTTGCAAACATTATTTTATTTAATTCTTACTAAGACCCCCATGAGGGTCATTCTCCTCATTTTATATATTAACGTATAATCATTATATTATAATAATGTTAATATATATATTATAACAATTACATTATAATTATAATATCAATATATTATTATTTATGATCTCAGTTTAAATAAGAGAAAACTGAAGTTTAAAAATGTTCGTAATTTGGTAAAAACCACATACCTAGCAAGTACTTGAAGTAGCAGAACCCCTGGCTGGCTAATTACAGATCTCTTACTCTTATTAGCTCCCAAACAGACTTCTCAAGATCAGAAGTAAATTCACCACTCCATTCCACTCCAGCACCTAGCACATTTCTTGGTACACATAAGTATTCAAAAACGCAAATTGTATTTACTATAAGCAAGTAACTCGTTAAGACCATAATTTCACAATGTTGACGAGGCCCTTTTGATAAATTCTCGTATCTAGAAAATGAGTTCAGAACTCCTATAATTGCCAGCCTGAAATCCAACCCTGAGGCTAGGGTCCGTCTAGAAATCTACCTTGAGTAATGCCTCACAGTCTCAGACAAACCTAGACTTTTAAGACAAATTAGAGAATCTCTCCACCCCAAATCAGATTCTACTGGAATTACTTTTAAACAAAAGTATGAAGTGTGCTAGAGAAAGCCTATTTCTGGCTGTTGTAAAATCTTATTCGTCTGATCTAACCTGTTAATAGAAGAAACTTTCCGTGCTGCCTCCTCCGCCACACAGTGCCTGGGGAAAATATGTGTTTGAAGTAGCAACTTCTTTAATTACCGGTTTAGTCACAAGATTCCTGCATCCAACAATGGAAGTGTAGGGCCCAAGTACATTTTATTTCTTTAAAAAGACCTATGATGTGCCGCAACTAGTGAGCAGATGACTTCTTTGGGCTAGGTGAAATAGCACTGAGCCAGAGAAAAGAAAGATCTATGGCCTGGGTCTTGGGGAAAAGATAAACTTGGCGAGATCAAGCTTTGGATAATAAAAGAGGTCCGTCCTCAGTTACAAAGTTTGCCATAATAGTTACTGAAAAACCCACAATACTGACATCATTCCCAACCTTTTATAAACCGAAGAGAAGACAGATAGAAAAATTGTGTGTTATACAACTTTGGACGTAGCGTTTTCTCAAATTAGATCCTAAAGCTAAATTAGGTTCTTCTCAAAGACAACAAAAAGACTGTTCATGATGGCTCTGTAAAAATATCCAACCCCACTTAAAGTAAAATTGGAATATTTACAGTGACATAGATTTATGTACACAGTATAGCCAAAGAGGGCAACATTTGATAATTCTGCTGACCTTTGCTCTTTATTTAAATATTCACCTTCAAAAGATAAGGTAAAAGAAAAGCCACAAACCAGGAGAAAATATTTGCTAAACACGTATTTGATTAGGACTTGTACCCAAAATATATAAAGACTCTTAAAAGTCAATAAGAAAATAAACAACCCGGTTAAAAAGTGGGCAAAAATCCAAACAGACATTCAGACATCTCACTAAAAAAAGGTATATAGATGGCAAATAAACATAGGAAAAGATGTTGAAGATAAGATGTCACCAAAGATTGCAAATTCAAGCAATGAGATACCTCTGCATACCTATTAGAATGGCTTAAATCCAAAACAATGACAAGACCAAATGCTGATGAGGATGTGTAGCAACAGGAACACTCATTCATGGCTGATGGGAATGCAAATTGGTACAGCCACTTTGGAAGACAGTTTGGTAGTTCACAAATTGAAACATAGTTTTACCATACACTCAAACAATCATGCTTCTAGGTATTCACCCAATTGAGTTGAAAACTAACGTCCACACAAGAACCTGCACACAAATGTTTATAGTAGCTTTATTCATAATTGCCAAAAATTGGGAGCAATGTGGAGATGTCCTTCAATAAGTGAACAGATAAGCTCTGGTACATCCATACAATGGAATATGATTCAGTGATAAAAAGAAATGAGCTATTAAGTTACAAAAAGACGTGAAGGAAGCATAAATGTTTATTGCTAAGTGAGAGCAGCCAGTCTGAAAAGGCTACATACTGTACGACTGCAACTATGACATTCTAGAAAAGACAAAACTGTAGAGATGCTAAAAAGATCCGTGGTTACCAGGGGTTGGGGAGTGCAGAAGAGAGGGAGGGGTGAATGGGTGGAGCACAGGAGATTTTTAGAGCAGTGAAACTGTTTTGTATGATACTGTCATGGTGGATACATGACATTATGTATTTGTCAAAACCCGTAGATTGAGCAACTTAAAAAGCAAAAGTTAACATCAAGTAGGGACTTGAGTTAACAGTAATGCAAAAATGTTGGTTCAGTAATTGTAACAAATGTACCACACTAATGCAAGATATTAACAGAGGCAACTGTGGCAGGGAGGTGGGGGAGTATATGGGATCTCTGTACTACTTGCTCAGTTTTTCTGTAAATCTAAAACTGGTGAAAAAAAAAGTCTCTTAATTAAAAAAAAAATACAAATAATTTTCTTTTATCCCTCAACATGCTTCCTGTAATGTTAACATCTTATAAAACCATAGTAAAATTAACAAGAACAGAAAATTAACATTGGAAATATATTATTAGTTAAACTACAGACTTTATTTGAATTCCACCATTTTTTCCACTGATATTCTTTTCCTATTCCAGGATACTATCTAGGATCTCACATTGCGTTTAGTTGTAAAAATTCCACAGTTTTTTTTTTTTTTTGTCTTTCATGACCTTAATACTTTTGAAGAGTACTGATCAGTTATTTTGTAATTTGTCGCTCAATTTGGATTTGTCTTATGTTTTCTCATCCTTGAAATGAGGTGATGTGTTTTTGACAAGAATCACACAAAAATGATATTGTGTCTTTCTTGTTATCAAGGGATTTATAGTGTTGCTG
Organism: Diceros bicornis minor; assembly: GCF_020826845.1. Classification (NCBI taxonomy): domain Eukaryota; kingdom Metazoa; phylum Chordata; class Mammalia; order Perissodactyla; family Rhinocerotidae; genus Diceros; species Diceros bicornis. The sequence continues at coordinate 33,726,229 of NC_080740.1, forward strand.
CGTCTTATTAATGGTGATGTTAACCTTAATTACTTGATTAAGATGGTGTCTGCTGAGTTTATCCTCTGCAAAGTTACTATCTTTTCCTTTGTAGTTAATATAAACCTCTTGAAAGAGGTATCTTGAAACTATGCAAATTCTATCTTCAAATTTTTACCCACTAATTTTAGTATTTATTGGTGTATCTTGCCTGTAAAAATTATTACTGTGATGTATGTCCCGTAGTAATTTTCTATTTCTATATTTTCTTTTAAATTTATTAATTGGAAAATTGTAAGAATAACTTTTCCTTTTCATTTATTTATTTATACCAAAATAAACTGATGTATAGAAGGCCACATTTAATTATTGAGTCAAAATTCACAAAAAAATTATGACATTTATAAGTATCTATGCAACAAATAACATAGCAACTACCTTTATAAAGCAAAAAATATTCAAGATGCAAAGAAACAGCTATAAGCTAGTGATAAGAAATTTTAACATGCCATTCTCGGTAAAAGACAAGTGGACAAAAATAAATATTGACATTAAAGATCTAAACAACATAAATAATCAGGTAAATTTTGTTAGTATATATCAAATGTTATATCCTGATACTATAGAATAGATCTTCTTCTCAATATACCATTGGAATAAAACAATTAATCAAATGCTCACAAATATTGATTATATATTAGGTTACAAAGTCAACATCAGTAAATTCTATAAAGTAGAAATATCATAAGTAGTACACTCTGATTACTATGCAATAAAACTAGAAATTATTTTTAAAAAGACCTCTTCACCTAAAAATTAATAAATATTTCCACTAAATAGCTCTTGGGCAAAAGAGAAAATAAGTACTGAAATAATGATAACAAAACACTACATATGAGAATCTATTGGCTACATTTAAAACAATGATCAGAGGAAAATTCATAGTACTAAACACTTTTATCAATAAAATCAAAGAATTAAAATAAAATAATAAATTCCAAGCTTAAAAAAACCCAACAAATTAAACAAAAAGAAAGCATAAGAAATAAGGATAAAAGAATTAATGAGGTAGAGAAAAGAAACAGATTAGACTTAATTTTGAAAAGATTAACAAAATAGACAACCAAAAGATAATTTAACCAAGAAGCAAAAGGAGAAGCACAAATATACAAAATAAGAAATGACAAGAGGCAAACAGTGAAAGAGAAGACATTTTAGAAAGTATGTAAGAGGCCACTTTGCAGAGCTCTAAGCAAATATATTTGAAAACTTAGATAAATTGATTAACTTACTAGAGAACTACAGATTAATAAAAGCAATACCATTTGAAAATGAAAGCGTAAAGAGACTAATTTCATTAGAAGCAGTTGAAAAGTTATCAAGGAACTATCCCACAGAAGCATAGGCCGAATGTTTTCACAGAAGAATTGTAAGAAATGCTCAAAGATCAGAGATTGTCCCAATGCTCCATAAATTGTTCCAGAGTACTAAAAATGAAGGAAAACTTCCTAATTATTTTTGTATAGCAGTTATAACTGAAACTGATAGACAGTACAAAAAAATTACAAACTAATGTCACTTAAGAATATTGATGCAAAATACTAAATGAAGTATTAGTAAAGGGGATATAACACCACATTAAAGAAATAATACACTATGATCAGGTGGGATTTATTACACGAATGCAAGATTGGTTCAGTATTAAACAACCATCAACATAATACACCATATTAATGGATCTAAGGACTAAAACATGCAATTATCTCCATAGGTGTTGAAAAATCCTGGACAAAAATCAACCCCCATTCTGACAAAAAAAAAAATCAAGAAAACAGGAATTGATGAATACTCTTCTATGAAGTGGAGAGAACATGTGTAGATCTCTCTCTCTCTTTTTTTTTTAATAGGATTTCTTTTTTTTTTTAGTAATTTTATTTATTTATTTTTTTTTCCCCCAAAGCCCTAGTAGATAGTTGTATGTCATAGCTGCACGTCCTTCTAGTTGCTGTATGTGGGACGCGGCCTCAGCATGGCCAGAGAAGCAGTGAGTCAGTACGCACCCGGGATCCGAACCTGGGCCGCAAGCAGCGGAGCACACGCACTTAACCGTTAAGCCATGGGGCCCCGGTCCTGTTGGATACTCTTTTAACATGATTAAATACATAAACCTAAGTTAAACTTACTTAATAAATAAACTCTAAAGACGTTTTCACTCAGATTAAGAATAAAGTGAAAATGCCCACAATCACCCTATTCTACCTTTTACTGGTGTTATTAGTCAATGCAATTAAACAAGAGAGTCAATTAGAGACATAAAAATTTGTTAAAAAAATCTAAAACTGTCTCAATTTGCAGACGATATTTTTGTATACCTAGAAAACCCTCGCGTATCAATAATAAAACTTACTCCAAGAATTCAGTAATGTATCAGTAAGGTATTCAGTTAGATACAAAATTAATATACAGAATTAATAACCTCCATATATTCAAACAACAACCAGTTATAGGACATAATAGTAGGGGAAAAAATCCCTCTTTCAATAGCAACAAAGAAGATTCAACACCTAGGAACAAAATTGACAAAAATTATGCAAAACACATGTAGGTTAAAAAAATTTTTTAAACCACTCCTGAAAGATACAAAGGTATATTTAAAGAAATGGAAGGACATCTCCTGTTCTTGGATAGGATGACTCAACATCATAAAGATGTCAGTTCTCCCTAAATGATTTATAGAGTTGATGCAATCTCAATAAAAACGCCTGCAAGATTTTACGGAGCCAGACAAGTTAACACTAACGATCATATAAAAGAGCAGATGTGCAAGCCAGGATAAAACTGAAAGCGAAAAACTATGAGGGACACCTAGACTTACCAGACATTAAAATTTATTAAAAAGTCTCTGTAGCTAAAACAATATAAGACCAGAGCATAAAGAAACAGAATAGAATGTAAAGTCCAGAAATAGATCCAACTGCATATGAAAACTTAGTATATGATAAAGGTGGCATCTCAGATCACTGGGAGAAGAAATATACTCTTTAAATAAAATGTGCCGGGAAACGGGTTTGTTGCTTGGAAAAAGACAAAAGTAAATACATAACTTAGACCATATTCAATAATAAATTCTAACTATAAAAATCTAAATGTAAAAAAAGGAAAAAGGAAAAAACAAACAGTAAAACGTAGGTGAATTCCTTCATAACCTGGGTGTAGGAAAGGTTTTCTAACCATGATTGAAAATCCAGAGAACATAAAATATAAGATTAATAAATGTCACTGAATAAAAATTTTAAAATTTATGTAGCAGAACAAAAACAAAACAAATCCCATAAACCTATTCAAAAGATAGCTGACACTGGAAGAAAATATTTGCAACATAGTACTACTATTCCTAATATATGAAAAGCTCTTAAAAATGGATGGAATGAAGTAAAAAAGAAAAACTGATAGAAAAGTGAGAAAAAGATATGACACAGAAAATGCACTAAAAAGATATAAAAATGGCCTTTAAGGAGAGGATGAAATTTTCATCCTTACTCATAGATACAGGTATAAAAATTAAAACTATTCTGAAATACCATTTCTCACACTTGAGATTAAGGAAAATTAAAAAGTGTGACAAGATCTTTTGGCTAGATAGTGGAGAAACAGGCACTCGCATGCATTTCTGGTGGAAATACAACTGGTACAACCCTTTTGGAGGAGAACTTGGCGAGATCTAAAAAAAAACAGATGTGCATTTATGATTTGACCCAGCAATTCCACATCTAGTAATTTACTGTAAAGATATATCTCCAACAAAAGGAAAGTCTGTATTTTCATGGTTACTTATTTGTTTGTAATTGCAAAATATCGAAAACCGCTGAATGCTTCTACAAAGGAATGTGATTGAATCAACTATAGTATGTCTGTATAAGTTCTTTACAGCTGTAACAAAGAATTAGAAAGTTCTCTATGTGATGTGATTTCCAGATATATTGTTAAGTACAAAAAGCTCAGTTATGAAAGGAAAGGGCAGTAAATATGTGGACATATTCAGAAAAAGAGAAACTACTTGCTATCAAAATGATTTGAGATATGGTATTTTAGCTGTTACAGGAAGAGCTCAATCCATACTCGCTCCATCTCTCCAGAGCTATTAGGCCTGCTTTGAGTACCTCTAGATACTGAGCCAATATCCTACCCTACGTCCTCCAGGGATACCCATGTAGGAGCCTTCTTAATATTTTCCCTGCCTCTCAAGGACCTGTCTGGAAATTAAGAAATTGAAGGGGAACTAGACTGGACCTCATTAATGGTCGGGGGAAAGGAAATAAGTCGACTCAACTTATCTCTTTACTTTATCTGTACCCAACTTCTGCAGAAAATGTCTTAAGAAAAATCTATAAAGTGTTATATAAAGAAGTCCAACAGCAAATTCATTAATCAGTTCAACAAGAAATATTTATTGAGCACTAACTCTGTGCCAATCACTGTTCTAGGTGCTTAGGAGATACCACTAAACAAAACAAACAAAACTCCTGTCTTTACAGAGCTCATCTCTTTCTTTCTCTCTCTCTCTCTGTGTATATATATGACAATATGTATTCGTTTGCTAGGGTTGTCATAACAAAATATTGAACAAGAGAAATTTACTTTCATACAGTTCTGGAGGCTAGAAGTCCATCATCAGGATGTTAGCTGGATTGGTTTCTTCTGAGGCCTCTCTTCTTTGCTTGCAAATGAGATGACTGCCTTCTTGCTCTCTGCTCACATAGCCTTTTCTCTGTGTACATATCCCTGATGTCTCTCTGTCTGCCCTAATCTCCTCTTCTTATAAATACACCAGTCAGATTAGATAAGGGCCCACACCAATGGCCTGATTTTAACTTAATTACCTCTTTAAAGACTATCTCCAAGTATAGCCATTTTCTAAGGTGCTGGGGTTAGAGTTTTAATATATGAATTTTAGGGGAACACAATTTAGTCCATAACATAACACAAGGTCTGCTATAATTCAAACGAGTGTAGTTATTCAACACACTCCACTTATATTGTTACATACTTATAATAATAATGCAGAATTTCTTAGTCCATTTTTAAAATCTGTCTTTCCATTTATAATCCATGGGGACAGTATCTTCTTCTTTTATAGATACTGTAGGTTTTATAGATAAATATGGATCTTTATATTTAATAATATCCAGATTAGTCACTCCACCTTAAGTACTTGATATAGTTATGAATGACTTTTGGACGGTTCCAAAACAAAAATAATTTTTAAGTGCTTTGTGGTTATATCAGTGGGAAAAACATTTGGCTGCAAGTAATAAATTGATTTGGCCAAGATTATCTTAAATAATAATAATTTTGTTTTTCTGTATAACACGAAGTCTGGAGATAGACCACACAGGGCCAGTGCAGCCACTCTTTCTACATTTCTCATTTGCCACCTTTGGCAGATGGGCATTTACTGTCATGTTTGCTGCCTCATGGTTGCAAGGTAGCTGCAAAAAGGAGAAGGGAAAAATGAACAGGGCACTGTTTGTATAAAAAAAGGAAAATTTTTTCTTAAAATCTCCAGCAGACTTTACCCATTACTCATTGGCTCCAATTGTGTCAAACGGTAACTTTACACTGCAAGGAATTTTGGGAAAGCAAGGAGGTATTGCTAGCTGGGCACATTGAACCTCTGGATCTGGTTAGTAAGAGTTTTGTTACTAAGGAAGCAGAGAGACTAGAAACTGGGGAGGCAGGTAGGAGTTCCTGCCCCAGTTGTGGGTATTTTTCACAGGGTGCTCATCATCTTTTGAATAGTCTTCCTGTATTTGGGGATGTCCCACATTCTGAATACCATCTCTCGGAGATAGAAGCCAGAACTCGCTTTTCCAGGATCTCTTGAATTTAAGGCGGAGACTTGTGACCTAGACTTTATAGTTGACGTGCCTGTGTAAGAATTCAGATCAGAAAATGAAAGAGTATCATAAAATCTATCTTTTGGGGAAGATATAACCGAAATGTTTTGCTTTCCAGAAACAGTAATGATGGAGCAGTATTACTGTTGTAAACTGTAGCATCTGTTTCCAAGAGTGGCACATTAGGACACTGCTGAAGCAATGGCATAGTGTGGCTTGTGTGTCAGTCTTTGCTGCATATCCTCAAAGCCTGGCTCCTTGGCTCACCCATATATGCTGCAAAGTACTTAATAGAAACTAATATATTCTTTTTCTGCTTAAACTATTTAGAGTTTAAGTATCTAAGTATCATAAATATTATATTAATGATAAATATAAAATATACATCATACATGTAAATGTCATATATTTATGATACTTAAATACTTGAGTACTTAATACTTATATGATCTTTATATATGTGATATATATCATTTATATAATATAATATTTATATCTTATTATATATATTTGATATGATACATATATATATATTTGTTTATCCCCCCTTCTAGAATGTGAGTCCATATGGGCAGGAATCTTGTCTCTCTTTTTCTTCATTTTCTCCCTAGAGTCTAGCACAGACTCTGGCATGAACTCAATATTTACTGAATGAGGTGATGAACGAGGAAGGAAACTTTTCCTTTGATATGAGAGAGAAGAAATAAGAAAGGGCACAAACCTAAACATATTTGTAGGTGGGATGGTGGGAAGTTGAAGAAATTCTGCAAGAAGTTTAAAATGTATCAATTTATTTCTTAGGAATTAGAGGATATAAAACAAAAATGAGCTTTTTTATTTTAATGGTTTGGGATTATCATTGTAAATATCAGTTATTGACTTTGCCTCAGTAGGGCTAGGATAATATTGAAATATCATATATGCTAGCACCGGTGTTCCCATTAGATATTCATGTTAGTTTTTATTCCTTAGTTCCTTTCCAGCTATCCCCATGATCACTTCTTGAATTATTTGTAAACTTGTCTGATTCCTGATTTCGAGAAGCTTACGTGTTGTACTGGAAAGAAAATGGATTTTGGAATTAGACGAATCTATTTTTGAATTCTAGCTATATCCTTTACTACTATTGTGTCCTTGAGAAAGTAATTTAAACACTTTGAGCTTCAGTTTCCTATTTGATACAACAGAAATAGTAATACCAACCAAGCAAAAATGTCGAAAATGGTTGTAAGGTTGTGGTGCACACTAGGTTCTCAACAAAAGGTAACTGTTATAAGAAAGTAGACCTTAGTCATTTTAGAACTCTTGGCAGTTAGCCCATTTCCTTGCTGCATCAGGTGCCTGTTTAATTTTTGATGAAGTGAATTCCTTCTGATATCAATGAGTCTATTTCCTTTTGTTTTCGTTACTTCTTTCCTGCTAATGTTGCTGTCACTTCTAAAAATCATGACTTCTCTCTTTTCCTTCTCTTTTGTTTCCTTTTTGATTTTCTCTCTCCAATTATAGCCATTTCTTCCTCGCACTGTTGCAGTAAAATTTGATTCCTGTGTATATATCATGAGCCCGCACTTGTTGTAGATGAAAAATCATACAGTCATTTTCTCTCTTCTGGTGTCTCCAAATGTCTATTTGGTTTTGTTTCTTTGGTTTCTCTCCTCAAGCAGAGGATTTTTTAGTTCTTTTTGTTAAGAGGTCAGTTGAGGGGTACTTAAATTTTAAGCATGCTTTGTTGATTGAAGAAGACATCTACAGTGCAGCCTCTCCCGACTTCCTATTGAAATATCTCCTAAATAATAAAAGAAAAAGAAAATTCAAAGCAATGAAAATCAAGACAGTCAGTCAACTGATGGCCAGAATCTTGGAGGATATTCCACTTATTAAATGTTATAAATCTTCACTGTATGTTGCTATCAAAGACTGACTCACAGGGAATAAAGCAATTCCGAAGTCCAAAAGTAGGTAAGAATACCATCTATCTTTGTACCCTCATTGTGTGCTCATTCCTATTTTTTCAGTTCAGTCAAGGAAGAAACCTTTATCATTTGTTGACAGAGTTCCTATGCTAACGGACGGTTTGGCTTTCCAGGAAAGACTCCTACAGCGTATTCTGATAGGGCTCAATAGCTACGTCTATCAGGCCTTATAGAGACAACTGCTCCTCAAGTAGCTGCAGAAGCCCAGACTTCTACAACAACAAGAAGCTGTTTCACCTCTGATAAACTCTGTAGAGTTTGGGAACATAACTTACTTAAGAACAAGTCATCTTTTTGGCATTCGTCAGGTAAATGTAGGTTTATTTTGTTTAACAAGTGTTTGTTCTTTCCTCCACTCACCTTTCTCCACCTCCAAGCCCATTAGCATAAGTACAAAAGATCAGAGGTGGTGCCGATGAGCAGCAGAGTATATGCTACACGTGATTAACAGTAATGGAGTGTACCAGCCTTGCTGTTTCATCAGTGGTCAGCAAAGGTGAATATACATTTGATTTGAGCTTCTGTAGTTTGTAATGGCCCACTTAGTCATTTGTGATAACTTTGACTTTAGTTAATGATAACTTTTGTGCGGGTTATTTGGACCAAGGTAAATAGTACCTGAGGATTTTACTAACTTCATTTCTAATGATATAGTTGGAGAAAGAACTTAAAAGGATAAGAATCTACTTTCCATGAAAACCAGCATATACTAGCAGAAAAACATGGATGTTTATAAAATTGACAAGGAGACAAGGTATGGACACAATCTTTTAGAGAAAGCAGGCAAGAAGTATGTATAGCCAACTTCTGTGGGAAAATATGGCCTCCATGCGACAAGTTTTGAACTGGAAATTAAGGATTTCTATTCAAAGGATAAATCGAAGTCTAGTCTGTTCTCCTACTCCTTGCTCATGACAGATGCATTTACTTGCCAATTTTTACATAATATGCCCTACAGATGGTTTTTTTGTGTGGTCATAACTCCCTCTCAATCGTGGTTCTTACAGAGGCTGTTTGCAAGGGTTTCAAGGTCTCCATGTAGATTGGGCTTGGCCTGTTGCTAGACGTAATTTCTAGACCTACTGCCAGACTACCTGTTGGTCTGAATTTTAATTGGCCTACTCTTTCAATCACTCTGTATTTGATGGTTCTGAACGGATTGTCCATCTGGCATTTGACCCCTTGCTCTAACTAGCTAATGGTATGGAGTTTCTGCTAGACTGGTTGGTCTCATTTGCTGCTTTCTTATGATCAACTGCATCTGTGTGTTCACAGCTTCCCCTCTCTCATCCCCCTACCATCTTCCTTCAACTCAAGGTTTTAAATCCATCTCCCAGGCCCAGATCAGTCTTATCGTCTGCCCTTTACTCTTCCAACCTGCCTTGACATCCTAGACCCTGTCATTGCCCTGCTTTGCCACATTCCATCTCCTCCCTCATTCTATCCAGACTGCTAAGATGTGTAACATGACTTTGATTCCAAGTGTTTCTGAATTCCTGGAGCAGCAGAACTGGCAAGAAGTAAATGTTCTGAAATTTAAAACAACAAAGAGATACCATCTTTTACTCATAAGTGCTAAAAAATTTAAAATGTGATTATGAAAAGTGTTGGCAGTTTTACTGAAGAAAGAGATTCTTTTTATTTTTTTTTAAATCTTTTGTTTATTACAGTAACATTGGTTTATAACATTGTATAAATTACAGGTGTACATCATTATACTTCTATTTCTGCATGGATTACATCATGTTCTCATGTTCACCACCCAAATACTAATTACAGCCCATCACCACACACATGTGCCTAATTATCCCTTTTGCCCTCCTCCCTCCCCCCTTCCCCTCTGGTAACCACCAATCCAATCTCTGTCTCTATGTGTTTGTTTGTTGTTGTTATTGTCTACTACTTAATGAGTGAGATCATACGGTATCTGACCTTCTCCCTGTGACTTATTTCACTTTGCATAATATCCTCAATGTCCATTCATGTTGTCACAAATGGCTGGATTTCATCGTTTCTTATGGCTGAGTAGTATTCCATTGTGTATATATACCACATCTTCTTTATCCATTTGTCTCTTGATGGGCATTTAGGTTGCTTCCAAGTCTTGGCTATTGTGAATAACACTGCAATGAACACAGGGGTGCATGTATCTTTATGCATTGGTGTTTTCAAGTTCTTTGGATAAATACCCAGCAGTGGAATAGCTGGATCATATGGTAGATGAAAGTAGACCATTACCTTACACCATACGCAAAAATTAACTCAAAACGGATTAAAGACTTGAATGAAAGACCTGAAACTATCAAACTTCTAGAAGAAAACATAGGCAGTATGCTCTTCGACATCAGTCTTAGAAACATATTTTCAAGCACCATGTCTGACTGGGCAAGAGAAACAATAGCAAAAATAAACAAATGGGACTACATCAAACTAAAAAGCTTCTGCACAGCAAAGGAAACCATCAACAAAACAAAAAGACAACATAACAATTGGGAGAAGATATTTGCAAACCATACATCTGATAAGGGGTTAATCTCCAAAATATATAAGGAACTCATCATCTCAACAACAAAAAAACTAACAACCCAATTAAAAAATGGGCAAAAGACCTGAACAGACATTTCTCCAAAGAAGATATACAGATGGCCAACAGGCACATGAAAAGATGTTCAACATCACTAACTATCAGGGAAATGCAAATCAAACTACAATGAGATATCACCTCACGCCTGCCAGAATGACTGTAATTAACAAGACAGAAAACAACGAGTGTTGGAGAGGATGTGGAGAGAAGGGAACTCTCATACACTGCTGGTGGGAGTGCAAACTGGTGCAGCCACTATGAAAAACAGTATGGAGATTCCTCAAAAAATTAAGGATAGAAAGAAATTCTTATACACTGCAGGAGATGGTACCAATTGGTGCAGTACATGGAGGAAAATTTGGCAATACCCGATAACATTTTTGAATGCACTAATCCAAAAACCTAGGAATTCTTTTTCTAGATGTCTAAAGTCTGGAAAAACACTTGCATGTGTTTACAAAGAGACAAATACAGGAATTATTTTGCAGTAGTGAAAAGTATGTGTAACAGTAAATAACCGGAAGTTTCCCATCATTAGGAAAATACCTAAATTAACTAATTTATATCAGACTATCAAATACAATGCAGCAAGAAGAAAAATGCAAATTAAAGAATGGCATGCATCATATATTAGTATTTATAAAGAAAAAAGGAATAAACCACCATAAAACACACGCACAAATATAAATATAATATAAATATAATATAAATATATGTAAATATATAATTATAAATATAAACATTTATAATATATATATACATACATGTATGTATACATATGCATATGTGTATACACATATACATATATATATAGTCTACAAATCTAAACTTTGGTATACAAATATATAGAAAATGTTTGGAAGAATACACAACAAATCGATAGAAACAATTAGATTTAGAAAGGGACTAGTCAAAGGGAACTACTCCATTTTTCTAAATTATTTTATTTTTTTTTGAAGAAGTATTCATATATTATTTGTGTGATTGAGTATCAATAATAAAAAGAGCAGTTACTAAACATGCCTTCTCATTTCCCGACAACATATACCAAACATCCTGAAAGAGATTTGGAATTTCAAGAAAGTTTCCAGGTAAAGTAGAACTCATTCCATTGAAACCTGGTATAAACCACCTTTCAATTAAGTTATTGTGATAAGATATTAAAAATGGGACATTTGTTTTAGTTTTGGCTAAGGCAATAAATATCCAGAACAATATACTAACATGGTGAAAGTACTTTTATATTTCAAAGTGAGGCACTGGGCCAAATATACAAGAATTGCAAAGGATATGATAAAAAACCAGTTTATCAATCCTTGGCCCATGACCTTCTCAAGATTATAAAAGTCTTAAAGCAGGAGTAAAAGAGTTGGAAACTAGAGAGGATTTTGTTTTAAAAGAACTGGCGGGGGGCTGGCCCCGTGGCTTAGCAGTTAAGTGTGCACGCTCTGTTACTGGCAGCCCGGGTTTCGATCCCGGGCACGCACCGATGCACCACTTGTCCGGCCATGCTGAGGCGGCGTCCCACATACAGCAACTAGAAGGATGTGCAACTATGACATACAACTATCTACTGGGGCTTTGGGGAGTAAAAGGGAAAAAAAAAGGAGGAGGATTGGCAATAGATGTTAGCTCAGGGCCAGTCTTCCTCAGCAAAAAGAGGATGATTGGCATGGATGTTAGCTCAGGGCTGATCTTCCTCACAAAAAAAAAAAAAAAAAAGAACTGGCGGTAAGCTATGTGTCACACCACTACCATTGGAGAAAGGGGGAAATATTTTCCATCTCCAATCCCCAAATGAGAGGAGTTTCAAGCAGACTACACTCCAGCCTATAAATCTGTCTCTGGCACTTGAGAAATACAGTGGACCTATGTCTGAATCATACCTGAAAATTCTAAGAATGAGATTTGGCTAAAGCCATCTGGTGCCAACAGAGTAGAGGGCCAACATTTGGAAAGTATCTGTACCTCCTTCCACATATAATGTATATGACCAAATGTGGACAGTGCACATGCAAGGGTTTGCTAGCTTCCAGCCAGGACTTTGCCCAAGAGAGTTACTTGGAGGGACTATGGAACCCCAATACAGAGTACTTGAAAGACACTCATCTTGGATCTCAGAAAAGCACAGTCCAAAGGGGTAATTGAAGACAGTCAGTTGGAGAAGCACATCATCAGTGTCAAAGAAATGCAGACAAGAGATTCTCTAATGATAGAACATCTCTAAGGAACCCACAAAGCATCTTATGCTCCCTACCAAGGTTAGAAATCCTTTTCATAGCTTACAGTTCATCCAAAACCTTGATTGGTTCACCTTTTCTTCCCTTCCTGCTTTGACCTTGTTGGAGGAGAGGCAACCTAGTCAGAGGGAGGAGAGGAGATGTGCAGCGTGAGGGAGTACAGAAGTTAACCATAAGCCCCTTCACTCTGTGAGCTTCGAACCTACAACACCTCTCAGTTAGAGAGGGGAAAAGTCTTAGCTTAAATGAAGTTAGGAGTTTTAATTATTATGTTGGAGTGGACATATTAATTACTGATCTGAAACTATTTGGGAAACTTTATTTCCCAATGTTATTCATCTAGGTGTGAAACAGCCCCTTCCTTGATTATTTATAATTACCCACTTACACTAAGTCTAAAGGAGCCTTAATAATGACTGTACCAAGGACTTTTACAAGAATTTGGGGGTCATGTCTGTGGAAGAAGCATGTAGTTACACTGCAGAAATTAGCAACTCCAAATTCAACATTAAGAATATCCAGAACAGAAGGAAAATGACAAGCAACCAGAAATCAACCCTGAAAGCACAGAAATGTATAACTTTAATGACAGAGAATTCAAAATAACTATAATAAAAAAGCTCAATGAAATACAAGAAAATACAGATGGACAATTCAATGAAATCAGGAATTTCTTCACAAAAGAGATTGAAATTATAAAGAAAAACCAATCAGAAACCTTGGAGATGAAAACACAATGGAGGAGATAAAGACAAATCTGGAAGCCTTAAGGATCAGAGCTGAGAATATGGAGGAAATACTTAGCAATATTGAGGACAGCAATGCAGAAATGCTTCAGATGGAGGAGGATTTAATGTATTTTTGCATAGTGCCTGACAGTGTTGGCTTATTTTTCCTTATACTGAAAATATCTGGTCACTGTTTCCTCCTGCCATCACTGGGTGGAGGTCAAGAGCTGTGTATTCTGAGCCTGCCTTGATCCTTAGGTGCTCTGGTCGGCCTGCGGCTGAGATGGAGCATGGCTGAGCAGAGGCTGCTGGGGCTGGAGCACAGGAACAGCTGGAGCTGGAGTGTGGGAATGGCTGGGGCTAGAGCATGGCTAGGCTGAAGCAGCTGGAGCTCAGGCATGGCTGGGCTAAAGAAGCCGGAGCTGGAGCATAGCTGAGCCTCAGCATGGCTGAGTGGAAGCAGCTGGACCTGGAGTCTGGCGGTGCCAAAGAAGCTGGACCTGGAGCTGGAGCATGGCTGGGACGAAGTAGCTGGCGATGAAGCAGCTGGAGCCTGAGCGTGGCTGAGCCGAAGCAGCTGGACTTGGGCACGATCGAGCCAAAGGAGCTCGGTCTGTGGTGCAGTGGAGTCGATGCAGCTGGGGCTTGGGCATAGTCAGGCCCAAGCTGCTGGGGTCAGGGAGTGGGTGAGCGACAGCCACTGGGGTTGTGTCACTGGGGAACTGCAGCTGCTGGGGCTGGGGTGCAGGTGCTCCGCAGTCAATGGGGCTGGGGCGCCAGGGAGCCACCACTGCTGGCACTGGGGCCAGGGCCAAGCTGAAGTGCTGCTGAGCTGAGGCTGCAGGGCTATTGTGCTGAAGCGCCAGGCAGGCAGAGGGGAGGGGTGCTTACTTTTGCCTCCCCGATTCCAGGGATTTCGCACTTCCCTGTCACTCTCTGCTCTCCTGAAGTGCTAGCTTGTCAAAGGCACCCCCGTGACAGTTCCGCTTCCTCCATAGGGGAGCTCCCCACGGGCTGTGAGGGATCTTGGAGAATGACTGTTTTCCCATGGATGGCTGCTCCTCCTCTCCTCTCTGTGAGAGCCACGTGGTCTTGGTCTCAGGGTCACAGTCCTTATGGAAGGACAGGAGCTCCTCATAACTCCTTCTACTTCCTCTGGGGTTTCCAGCACCTCCGCCCTCAGATGTACGGCTGCATGGGTCCCTCAGATGTCCTTCATGTTGTGTGAATGACTTCAGTGGTATATGAACGTCCTTTTTGTTGCATCTTAGAGGGGGAGAGTTCAATGGGGGAAGCTCACTCCATCATGATGCTGATGTCACTCTCCTCGAATGATCAGTTTTTTTGCAGGGAAATATGTGAGAATCACAGGCAGCAGGGTTTCTCTCCCTTCAATGTGCATATGAATCACTTGCAGCGCTTCTTACAATGCAGATTCTGACTCAGTATCCTGGAGTGGGCCTTGAGATTGTGCATTCCTAACAAGCTCACTTTCAGTTGTCAAGCTGTGTTATTAGTCTTTTCTCTACTTTCCTGTGGGATCCAGCATCTAAGAAGGCTACCAATCATCCCCACCTGGAGAATTAACCCTCTTGTGTAGGTCCCTCCTACACTGTGCCAAGTGTGTGTATAACAATTAGTTTATGTGTGGTATGTCACTTCCAAGATTACATTATAAAAGATTTCCATCGTGGCTGTACGTGTTCTCTCTCTCTCTTTCTCTCTCTGGATCATTTTCTCTGGGGGAAGCCAGCTGCCATGCTGTGAGGCAGTAGTGTGAGAAGGACCATATGGTGAGAAACTCAATTCTCTAGCCAACAGCTACTGAGGGTCCAAGGCCTACTAACTACCATGCGAGTGAGTTTAGAAGTGAATCCTTCAACTCTAGCTAAACATTGACATGAGTGAAGCCCTGTCTGACAGCTTGACTGCAACTTCATAAGAGACCCTAAGCCAGAACCATGCAACTAAGCCACCCCAGATTCCTGACCCTCAGGAGCTATGGGAGATAACACATGGTTGTGATTGTTTTCAGCTACTAAGTTTTGTGATAATTTGTTATACAGTAATTGGTAACTAAGACCATTAGTTAACAATTTTACAACAACTTTTGGAAGAGTCAGCACTGATCAAGAAAGAAGGGTAAATTGTAGTTATTTTTGGCCAATCAGAAAAGAAAAAACTAATACCTTATAACTGCAACATCTTCTCACTTTAATCATCATGCTTTAGTCTCATAGCAGGTACAGATGGCAGGGGTTATCACTCCCCCTTTACACATTTGGAATCTCATAGGTCAAGAGAGGCTTGCTGTCTGTTCAGTATCATACAGCAAGTCAGCCAAACCTGGACTGGACCTCCACTTTTCATATTTCTGTCTCCATGCTTCTCGTCATTAGACTACCCTGCCTCTGCTTGCCATTTCTATCCAACAGTTGGTTGGTGGTCAACTAAATAAGGAAGCTGGGAGGCATTCAAGAGTTTAGCTTTGGGCTGTAATACCCAATAGGAGAGTGGGAGTTGCAATGAGAGCTACCAGCTGTTACATCACTTGTGCCATTATTATGTACTAGGATACTTTATTAAACCAGATAAACTGTCATATTATGTATAGTCCAGGACCTAATTGGCAGATATCCTCCCATCAACTCTTCATGTATCAACTACTTGATAAAAACTGTTTAATTCTTTTTTCTAGTTTTATTGAGATATGTGACATAGCACTGCATAAGTTTAAGGTAGACAGTAATGATTTGACTTAACATATATTGCGAAATGATTATCACAATAAGTTTAGTTAACATCCATCATCGCATATAGATAAAAAATAAGAAAAACAAAAAAATGTTTTTTCCTTGTTATGAAAACTCTTCAGATCTACTCTCTTAATAACTTTCAAATATACTGTACAGCAGTGTTAACTATAGTCATCATGTTGTACATTACATCCCTAGTACTTACTCATCTTATAACTGGAAGGTTGTACTTTTTGACCACCTGTATCCAATTCCCCTTTCCCCCACCCCCGCCTTCGGTAACACAAATCTGATCTCTTTTTCCTACAAGTATAGATGGGTCTTTTTTATTTTTTATTGTTGTTTTTTAGATTCCTCATTCCACATTGAGATCATACAGTGTTTAATTTCATTGCGTGTTAATTAAAGCACTTATGAATGAGATGGGATTCTGTCTCCACACATTCTTCAGTGTTTTGGAAGGATCACTTAGAGCTTATTAAACTTTATGAGTTTGGAGATTATCTGGAAGAAATTAATAGGCAGTTGACAAGGCTTATAAACCAACAACCAAGGTGGCCTGGGTTCCACATTCAAGAATGCACCTGTTCTGCTGGAGGATGAGTTGGTATTTGGTTATCTGGGATCTATGGTGGTTTGCGAGTCATTAAAAATACTTCTGCATGACCTTAGTTTCAGTCTTGGCTTTAGATGTTTGGGAATAAAGAAAGCATGAGACATCATGATATGGAGGCATATAGCATCGTTTTATGAATTGGGCAAAATATTTGGGAGGACAAAATTATTCTCCATGAGCTAAGGAAGTATTAATATAGTCATCTTAAAACAAATATCCTTAGAGCAATTTACACTATGATTTCCAATTCCTCTACTTTAGTGTTGAAGTCACCTGAAATTAGAGAACCTGGCTAGGGCGGCAGCATCGTCACCCACTAGCTGTGTGATACTTGGTTAAAGTTGCTAAATCTCAATCTCTTTACTATAAAATTGGATTATTAATGCTATGTTCCTTATGGTTTTTTAAAGCAAATTAAATAGCTTAATACCTGTAAATTACATAATATAGTGCCTATGACATAGCTTTCAGCAAATGCTGAAAATCTATTATTTAATAATAGTTTCTTAAATGATAACAATTAGGTAATGGGACCATGTTTCTTCTGCTTGCTATAAACTTCTGAAGAAGAAATCTGGTAAAATGATAATGAATGAGAAGGAATAGTGGTTAGAAAAGTAAAAGATAAAATTAGTTACATCTATTAATTTAAATCCACATTATCTAGGAATAGATCATATCAAACTTTGGGAGGAAACTATGTATTATGAAGTACATATCAAGCATTAGAAATATTCTTTTAGTCCACGAAATATATTTTCCAAAATATTCACTTGGCGCTTAACCTACACACTTTTGAGAGCTAATTACCTTAATTCTTCATTTGAGTTGTAATGTACACAACCATCTTTTCCTAGGTGACAGTTTTGAAATATGAAGCTTGATTTCCAGTTCTATAGCAGGTTTGTACTTCTGTTAGGATTTCTGGGCCTTCCATTCATTAAGATTCAGATGAAATCTATCATCTTCAGTAAAGCCTTACTCAAGTCCTTCAGGCAAAAGCAGCTTTTTCCCTTAGGCTTCCCCAGATGACATTTTACTGCTACTCCTATTACACTGTATTCTAAACATTTGTTTACACACTTCTTTCCTCCACTAGATGGCAATCACATCAGAAGTACAAAGTTTAAAATTTTCTTTTTATTTCATCCTTTGCGGAGAGATGGGCACATAAATGCTAACTGAGTGAGTGGTGAAAGGAATGAATTTGATCCTTTACTGTGGAATGGAATACATAGAAATATGTACTATACTGAGATCTATATTTGTATATCAATATAGATATAGATAAAAATACATGGGATTTAGAAAGAACAGTCTTACCCTCACGCCAAACCTCTGTGGTTACTTACAATGGTGTGACGAAGATGGCTGAGAATATTGACAATTCTTTTTGCTCCCAAAGTGGCTTCCCAGCAGCTCCTTTTGGCGACTGCTCTTGGCAGTGGCTCCCAACAGCTGCTCCCATCTGCAAGGGCTCTTCTCTGAAATGGCTCCTGCTGGCAGTGAGTCCCCTTGCCAAATCCCCAGGGCTGCAGCAGCTCATCCTATCTTGAGGGGCGCTTGCCTCTCTTGTCCTCCCCCTGGCCCCTGCTCTCTAAGCACCATTTCTAGGGGCAGCCCACAGCAGGATCCACACAGAGTCCTTTGGGCAGTTACAGAGCAAAACTGTTCTTTTTGAGGGACAAGGTCAAAGGTATGAAGATAAAAATCCTAAGTTATAGAACATAGTGCTATATTCTCCGTAATTTTCTATGGTCTACTCAATGCTTCCTGAGGTTGGCAGTCCCCCTTTGGAGTTATAACTGCTTGAGGACATTATACTAATGCTCAGTGACTGGCAGAACACGAGTAGTGGAGATTTTACTATCTTATCTTATCTTCTTATCTTATTTTACCCTATCTTACCTATCTTACAGCCACATCTCACCCTTCTTCTGGGAAAGGTGCTCTAATGTTCTTTTGGGGATGCTTTCCTCACCTAGTTTCAGTGCATGGGGTTGAGGTGCAGATAGACAACACCCACCAGCCCCTTTGTTCAAGGGGTTATAATATGTTGTATGTTGCACAGATTCTATGTTGATCCAAGCAATGGAATTCCAGGAATTGTATCTATATATGTATCTATGTATTAAAAAAGATAAACTGTCAGGGCCGGCCCGGTGGCACAAGCAGTTAAGCGCACGTGCTCCGCTGCGGCGGCCCGGGGTTCGCTGGTTCGGATCCCAGGCGTGCACGACGCACTGCTTGGCAAGCCATGCTGTGGCGGCGTCCCATATAAAGTAAAGGAAGATGGGCACGGATGTTAGCCCAGGGCAGGTCTTCCTCAGCAAAAGAGAAAAAAAAAAAGAGGAGGATTGGCAGATGTTAGCGTAGGCCTGATCTCCTCACAAAAAAAAAAAAAAAAAAAAGATAAACTGTTTTTCTGATGGCCTTGTTAAAGATAAAGGATTATGTAATCTTTAGCTGCTGGTGGCAACCATGGGGATATCACATGCCTGTGAGTGAGTGGTGTGTGTGTGTGTGTGTGTGTGTGTGTGAGAGAGAGAGAGAGAGAGAGAGAAAGAATCCTGAAAATAATATGTGAATGCCTCAACTTAACCTGCCTGACTAGCTCTACCCATGAACTTCTCTGTTATGTAATTCAATAAATCACTTTCTTGTTCTTATAATTTGCATAAGCTAGTTTGAATTAGGTTTCTGAAACTTATAACCAAAATGGTGCAACTAATTGATCAGCAAACCAAGGGACTGATGGAAGCCCTGAATCCCACTTGCCCATCTTTCTCTAGGTAGCAACCACATAACCAAGTAACCAGAATTCCTAGGACAGTTTTATTTCAAATGTTTCCTCCTATTTTCCCTATCAATATATTTTTAATTTTCATATTTTATACTTTATTATTTTTTCCAGAAATAAATGGTAGTTAGGCCCATAGAGCGTAAGGACACCAATGAAAACCAGGTTTCCCCACAGTTATCTTGGACCTTTCAGTATTCTTTTAAAAACCTCAAAATACAAAAAAGATTAATGATAGGTGTTCTTCCACACAGAATTGTTGTTAAAATTAATTAGCATTTGTAAAAATAGAAAGATATATGCATCAAATAATAGTATATCAGTTTACGCAAAATAGAAAAGGTGTACAAATGCGTGGTTTCAATGCTGTTATAGCTATGAATAACTTTGCAATGATTCAGAGGTTCTTGTGGATTGCCATGTCTCCCCTAGTACAGCATAAGCCTTGGAAGCTGTGTCTGTGTCCTGACAGCATTTAGCACAGTTTTTGTTGCATGTGAAATGCCTTTTGTGGGCTGCTTGATCTGGATATAGTTCAGGAAAGTTCTAGTTGAGAACACTACTAAAAATCAGGTGGTTCCTCCATGGAAGGAAAAATGGAAGATGCTCATTCAAGTAATTCAACCCGCCTCAAAAGTATAAGAAAATTACCAGAGAAATGAGGTGTGGTATAGGAATAATGGTTAATTGCTTTATATTTTTGTTTCATTTTACGTGTGCAGATGTACCTAATACTTACATGATCTGGTTGGAATTCCATAATAAAGCCCCTATTTTCTCACTGTGTAGGATGTAAAGGTTCAGAAAAGGCCCAATAGAGTCATTTACTTACGCATGTATGAGTTGGGGTGCCAGGAAAAAAGCTTCAGGCTTTCCTGGGAAATATTCCTAGATCTAGTCATCCCTCTTAGAAGAAAGACTATGAGAAGGATGGCAAGAACTTAGAGATCATCCATTTCCTTGTCTTCATTTTTCACGCAAATAAATCAAGCCTCAGAGAGCCTCACTGCTGCACCAGTGTTCATTTGCTGCTATGATCCATTGCCATATTCTCCATCATACTCTCCCAAATTATGTTGCTCTGGGGGTACTAGGCATGCTCTGGGCATACGTAGACAAGCTTTTTGTTTTAATAATCATGTATTTAACATGTATATTTAAAAAATATAACAATCAAAATTGTGATTTCACAAGTATTAGTACTTAGGACAAGGATAAGTTAAAAATAGTAGAGAAAGTTGGTTTAAGGTAGCATTAAAGAAAAGTAAAACATTACATGTGACAGGTATGTTAGTATGACCAAAAATTATGAATGTGATCTGAAAATGGCTGAAATCTGTAAAACAGTTCTCCTCATGACATGTGGTGTGACAAAATATATATACGCATTGTTAAAAAAAGCAAAATTCAACTGACTAAATTTTAAAGATCTTATTGGCTTTATTGAACAATTTATGAATTGGGTAGCATCCCATCTAGCAGATAGGAAGGAGCTTCAAAGAACAGTACAAAATGAAAGACTTTTATAGGCAGAAGTGGGTGAGACAAGGAAGCTGCTAGCAAAGAGTGATTGTTTCAGACAAGATTACCTTCCCTTGGGGGATGGCCAGGGATCTATCAGGCAGATTACCTCACTAGTGCTGACCAGGTAATTCAGATTGACTGGTTTAAGAGTCCTCTCCTGGGAGAAGTTGAAACTGTAATTAAGTTAGGTATTAAGTGTTGGTTTGGTGACATGGGCTTAGCACAAGTGACACCATTTTGGACCTATTGTCTCCTTTTTAAAATCCCCCCTTTTTGATCAGGCTCTCAGCCTAACTGAGAGATGTGATCAAAGTTTAAGGCATTAGCGCCACTCCCAGCTGCTGCCCTAAAGTTCTTGTAGTTTTTGCTGATCACAGGTCATGACTTTTTGGGTTGAATCTCTGCACTATTCACAGGTCACAACTTCAGGTTCACATTTTTTTTTAAGTCAGTCATATTCTTTGTTCCTTTTCCAATGTTTCAGTCTGAGGGAGATCATTTGCTTGGTGTTTGGTGGCTGTAAACATGCATTTAAAGCCGTGAGAGAGTATGGTGCACCAGAGAGACTACTATAATTACTGTGAGCAGGATAATTCCCAATGTCTTCGGAGGGCACTTGGGAGCCATGGTCCTGAAGACCCAAACCAATCAAATCAAATCAGTCAAAGAAAGACCCCATTAAAGAAGTCGCTTTCTTACGCCAAGTGACTTGTTCAGTAATCTTATGTAGCTGAGTTTAACTTCCCCAGAAGTGTTAATCCAGGCGCAGCAACTGGTGTTAGCCATAGCACAGACACCTCCTTGTTCAGCTAAAACAAAATCAAGGGCTACCATATTATCAAGAACAATCTTGGCCAGAGGGAATAAGAATTTTTGTTGCAGCTCTCACTTTTGAAGTGGATTCCGCAATATTTTTAAGAGTTAAGGAGAGATTCCTGATCATAGCCTCATTTGTACTCACTCCTAACCAGGGAAATAGGCAGCTGCCAAAGGAAGCGAATCCTGAATCATGAAAGCCTCCTGGTGCGTCCTTTCTAACTTGACCATGTAAATTCAGGGAAGTTGACCAATGAGGTGCCTCAGTTTGTGAACAGCTAGAGGCATGGTTACATAACCTAACAGGCATTGCCTGGTTATGTGCCAGCCATCTAGGCATTCATAGGCCCGAGGAAAATGATAACCACCACAGACAAAGAGAAATCCTTTTGGGGCACAAACCACTCCCATTAAGGTGGCACTGTTAACGGATTCATTTTCAGGGATTGTTTCATTTGCCCATTCAAGTCAGGGGTCAGTTATGTTTTCAGAGCATTTGGGAAATAAATCTCCTAGCCTGAAATAAAGAGTTATTCTAAATTACTTGCAAAAATGGGTACTGCTGGTGAGATCTTTTCATGTTTGGGGGCAGATCTGATTTAAATAATCATAAGAATGTGGGGGTACAAAGACACTACAATTTCCATGAGCATATGTGTCTAGTTGGGCAAGTACAGTTATAATCAGAGAAAGGTAAAAACAAAGCACTGGATGTTCTGGCCATAAAAGGTAGACTCTTGAAGTGACTTCTAAGGGAGGATTGATTGCGGTTCATAGTGACATAGGGAATAGAAAAGAAATTGGTCACAGGGAGGACCAGGGGGTCTCTAGCATCATGGACAGACAGGAGTTTTTGATGACAAACCCAGCAGTCCAAAGGGTTACCCCAATTAGCAATGGCCTGGAAGATACACATGATGGCATTATCTTTCCAGGCCAATACCAGAGTAAAGGAAAGAAAGAGAAGAGGAAAGAGTTTCATGTTAAAGTATGAAGTCTTGATCCAGTTTCTTAGGAGGAAGCAGTCTGCCTTGATGTCAGCTACTTCTCTTCCTAGTCATTTGATTTGGAGTTCTCCAACATTTGCACAGGACCAGATGTCAGGTAGACCCTTTTCAGCTGTGAAATGTGTACCTAAGGTCTAGTTTCACAGCAGAGTCAGTGGTTAGGGGCACTTGGTAGAGTCTCACTTTTGCAAAATCATCAGAGTAAAACAATAACTGTGGAAATGACAAAAGACTTAAAATGCCTATGTTAAGGATCTGATGAAAGTTCATTATAACGGAATTGACAAGGAAATTTGATTATTTCTGTGACACACCACATTTTAAGATAACTGGAATTATGACTAATAACATTATATTACAAGATATCAGATTTCCAGAAATTTCACACAATTTGTGGACCACTTATAACATACCTATACAAATACAACATAAAGAAGTCTTAGTATTACTTATGTAAAAGGTAAAGAAAAACCTTTAACAATATCTTATCAAAATTAACTAATAGTCCAAGAAAACTTTGTCCTTTTAACAGAAAGAAAACCAAATTCTAATTTTATACCAGCTTACTTTTGGTATTAAAATTCATTTTTTAAAAATTTAATTAAATTCATTCTAATCTTAGCCAGTTTGATCACACATAAAATTCCTTTCCAGAGATTCCTTTCCCACAAACCTTCTACAACTTTTTAAATATCCCTCCAGATTTTTTCCTCTTTCCCATTCTGAAATAACCAGACTCACTTTAGGACAAAATTAATTTCTTTCCCTCAACAAAAAATGCATCTCCATTCCTTATACCTTCTCTTACTGAAAATACATATCTTACTTTCCTTGTATACACAGTTGTTTCCCTTATCATTTCTAGTATATTTAATTAACAAACATTAGAATTTTTAACTCTAAAAACCTTAATTTCTAGTGAAAATTAAGAAGTAAACAATCGAGGAATATCTCATACATTAGTGTTCTGTGGACTGGTAGAGTTATAATTATATTTCATAATTTCTAGAAGTATTTCTTCCTCATAGTAAAATTTTTTAAATTTCAATTATCTTATGTTTCTCAGCAATAAGAAGACAAAAGTAGATAAAGCTAGTTTAAGTTTGTTGGTTCAATACCCCTATTTTAATTAAACAAACAAACTCAAGCTAGCCTTCATCCACCAAAGATTATCCCATACCACGTGAACTTAAAAAACATTTGGGTTAAGTTTCTGTTATATTTCTGAGAGTTTTAGGAATACCTAATTTTCATAAGCACTTTATTTTCTTTAAGCCAATTAAATAGAGCTCTTTTACAAATTAATTTTGGCACTACCATCCAGAGGTAGAAAAATACCGTACATCTACAACATATGTATAGACACACATGAACATGTAGACAGATGCAAAGACAGACCTTATAGCTTCTGTTCTAAAATTTTAGCCATGAATCAGGTACAATAATACAAAACTCACAAGTTATAAAAGAACTTGGATCCAAATTGTCCTTTTGGCAGATGGAATAATTTAAGGGTACCTATTCAGATGGCTAAAGCTTTTTCTACTAATATTTGTGGAGAAAACACTTAAGATTTGTATTTTTCCTTGAGAAGCAATCTTATGGAAGCTATGGACTAGATTTTAGGCAAGGGAGCTTCTACAGCAGTTTGTGTTTTTAAAAAGCCTCTTTCCCCCTCTTTTTTTTTTTTCCCTGATAAGAATTACCTCCCCGAAGTTTGTATTTCAAAGAGATGGCCTAGATAAGAGTTCCTGGAGAAGACCAGGTAGAACATTTACAACTCAAAGCCATAGAAAAAGAATGCAAGTTCCTCCAAGAGGGACTTTTGTTTCCTAAAGGCCAGAATTTTTAAGGATATTTATAGGTCTTTTGGGATAAATAGGAGAGGTTTTGGAATTACTGAAATGAATAGGTGGATTTTGAATTGCTTCTGGAGCCGTATTTCTGGTTTTGCAAACATTTGTAAAATCACAAGATTTGTGGCCCTCAACCTGACAGTTACCAAGCCAAGTTCTCAGGACACAAAATAAGCTTAGTAATATTTTGCCATTTTTGTAGATATCTACAGTTTCTGAGACCACAGCTCTTAGATATAAAACAAGCAGTTGTGCCACAGGGTGGCACACTCAATTCTTTGAAATTTGAGGATCCCTTTTCTTAGCTAAGTCTTTTGGTTTCTCAGAGCCAAGCTAATACCTAAGGGGAACGTGCCATCGAGTTGGGGATTGTGTGGTATTTTACAGTGTGGCATTTTACAGTGTGGTATTTTACAGTGTATCTCATTGCACAGAAATTTTCTTGAGATTGGCAAGTGACCTAGTATCAGTCTAACCTGTTCTGTGACCAGTTTGTCCTAACATGGGAGTCTTCGAGTTAGGTGGTGAGCACTCTAACATCTTTTAAGTAATCAACCCATGCTCACCAATTTTGCAGCTTCTGGCTTCTGAGAGTCCTATTAGCAATAGCCTTTATCTACACAACTCAAGACAAACAAGCATGTGCACATTAACATTCCAGCAGTAACCAAAGAGATGTTACTGTGAACTGGCCAATAGAAAGCCTTGTGACCACCACCAGCAATTCCCAACAAATGGGGACTGCAGATTACGATAAATTGCTTATTTAGCCTTAAAACAAAACTTTATTCACTCGAGGCCTCTCTGGACCCAGTCCAGTGTAAGTCAAACTGAATCTGACCTCAGACTCAGTCCAGTTTTTAAGTTGGACCCAGTATGACTCCAGCCGTAACCACCAGTAGCTCTCAATGTGGAATCTGGGGAGGGATTCCAAGCAAATGGGGAACTGCAGATGGAACCAAGGGCTAGGGACTCAGGTTACGGGTAGAACTGTCTGCCCGATCCAAAGCTGACCCACTAAGCCCTGGGCTGGAAAGCCAATTAGATTGGAAACTCAATGCAAATAGAACAAAGTTCAGAACTGAGAGGAACTTACCCACGGCCCTTGGAAGTGGCAAGTAAGACAAAGAACTCAAAGGGTTTGTGGATACCACGTCTGTGTTTCTCATCACCCCTGAAGCCATCAGAAGTTTGCTTCAATCCCTGATGCTGCAACCAAATCTGTTAAAAAACAGAATTCAACTGAGTAAATTTTAAAGATTTTATTGGCTTTATTCAATGATTCATGAATCAGGCAGCATCCAATCTAGCATATAGAAAGGAGCTCCAAAGAACTGTACAAAATGAAAGATTTTTATAAGCAAAAGGGGGTTAGACAAGGAAGCTCTCACAAAGAATGGATTGTTTCGGACAAGGTCACCTTCTTTTAGGGGATGGCAGGGGTCTATCAGGCAGATTACCTCTCTAGAGCTGACCAGGTAATTCAGTTGACTGGTTTAAGAGTTCACTCCTTGGAGAAGTTGAAACTACAACTAAGTTAGGTATTAAGTCTTGGTTTGGTGACATGGGCTTAGCAAAAGAGACTCCATTTTGGACCTGTTGTCTCCTTTTTGACAGTATATTTATGTAATAGGAAAAATTCTTATGAAGATGTGAACAGGAAACAATTTTGTTACATTTTGAACAATTGATTCTATTGAAAATAACAAAAGTACATGAAAATATAAAATGGAATATATGCATGAATTAAACAGTTTTAATTTCTTAAAATCGTTTTTCCAATTATTAATGTATTCATTTTATAAGTAATTATTGAGGGATCCCCACATGTGGGGCACTATTCTAGGCATTGGGAATATAGCAATGAGTAAAAAGTAAAAATATTTTCTTTTACAGAGTTTATATTAAAGTGGATGGAGAAGGCAATAAGGAATGGTTATATAATGTTAAAAAGTGATTAATGTTGTGAAATGTAAAGCACGGCAAAGTGATAGAGATTGACCAGAGAGGAATTCTGTGTTAAGGAAGTCTTCTCTGAAGAGACATATGAACAGAGGCTAGAACGAAGTGAGAGAGTGAGCTTTATGAATATCTTGGGAAAGAGTATTCTGGGCAGATGGAAAAGCAAATGTCAATCACTCTATAAACCCAATATTCTCTATTCCTTAAACAGTGTTCATTTTAGGCTGTTCCCATGATTCTCATCAACATGCATCAAAAGAAATTTCCAATCAGATATGTGACATGCATGACAACTGTCTAGTAACAAAGTCCTTTTATGTGCATTGTTATATTTGATATGCACATCTACCTGTAATATGAGAAAAGCACTTTTTATCGTCCCTACTTTATAGGACGAATTTAAGTCTTAGGGAAGTTAAGTAATTTGCCTAAAACCATTCAGAGAACAAGCGATAAATCTTAGCCTCAGATCTAGGTCTGGTATAAGAAGACTGGTACATTCCATTCCACTCAAGAAGAGAAAGAAAGAAAGAAAAGAAGGAGGTAAGGAAGGAAGGTAGGAAGGAAGGAGAGAGAGAGGGAAAGAAAGAAAAAAAGAAAGAAAGAAGGAAAGAAAGAAAGGAAGAAAGGAAGGAAGGAAGGGAAGAAAGGAAGGGAGGAAAGGTAGGGAGGGAGGAAGGAATAAAAAATATTGCTTTTATTTCTTTCTGTTAGATTAATACATGTTTATTTTAGAAACACTTGGAAAACATGTCAAAGCAAAAGAAAGAAAACTATCTACACTTTGAAACATATTCAACTACTTTATTCATTCACTCAAATAATATTTATTGAGTTCTTACTCTATGCTAGGTACTGTGGCAGGTGGTAGGGATACAGCAGTGAAAATTTTAGACAAAAATCTCTGCCCTCATAGGCCTTACATGAGGCACTTCCAGTAGGGTGAAGAGATCAAGAAACAAGACAAATAACTGAAATAGATAACATGTTCTATGGTGATAAGAACCAAATATACAATAGAATGCATATATGCTATGAAACAACTTTACATTTTTTAATGTTTTACAAATAAAATTATTAGGAACATGTGGCCTGAATGAAACTCACTTCCCCTCCGCTTTCAAACTACTACAAGGCTACTATGGGCTTTAGGTATTGTGGTCCAAAAGAGGACACTAAGTAAGAATAAACTGTCATATATAAATGCTTTGAAATTTAGAGTTGGAAGGAAAAAGATGTAAAGAAAATCCTAATGTAGTCCAAATACTCTAAAATATAGAGTTCTAAACTACCTCAGCAAAACCTGGAATTAGGGTGAGGGTGAAGAGAGAAGTAAAACCTTCAGTGTACTGGAGTGGGGGTGGGGAGAAAGGGGAGTAGGGGAGGATAAAAATATTTTACAGGTCTCTCTTGGGGCTGGCCCAGTGGTGTGGTGGTTGGGTGCGCGTGCTCCACTTCGGTGGCCCAGGATTCGCAGGTTCGGATCCCAGGTGAGCACTAATGCACCGCTTGTTGGGCCATGCTGTGGTGGTGTCCTATGTAAAGTAGAGGAAGATGGGCACGCGTGTTAGCCCAGGGCCAATCTTCCTCAAGGAAAAAAGGGGAGGATTGGCATCGAATGTTAGCTCAGGGCTAGTCCTCCTCACACAAAAAAATATAAAAATAAAATAGTTAAAAAAATATTTTACAGGTCTCTCATTCTATTTGGGTTGTGAAGAAGTAGGGAGAATTATTTATATCATGAGAGAATGCATTTATATTTTATTTTCAAACACTGTTATAGAAATGGGTATGATTATGAGAGTAAGGAAAGGGAAGGTAAATATTAATAAAACAGAAGAGTAAAGTAAGACTTTCAATAAGCATGAAGAATAAATATAATGAATAACAATTTGATCAAACTAGCAATAAAGAAATTGGAACTGGAAACAGAGAAAAGAGTAATGGAAAGAAAATAAATTTAAAAAAGTATCAATTCAGATGGAATAAATATGTGTGACTCATTATACTAAGAACAAACAGACTGTTTTCTCCAAATAGGAGAAAAAATATAGTCAAATTGGCTGTTAAAACCAAGTGCTTTTAATAAAAAAAAAAAAAACACTTAAAACACAGTGATAAAGATGAGTTAGAAATTAAGGGGATAGACAAAGAAATGCCATTTAAAGCCCAGCAAAACAAAAGACATTCAGAGTGAAAATATCAGTAACAAACTATTTAAAACTTAATATTAAAAGAACTAAACAAGATAAAAATTAGTATTATATAATGATAAACGGCATCATTTATGAAGATAAAGCAATTATAATCTCTATGACCCCAAAACATAGCATACGAGTACATAAATCTTTTTGTAGGAGACATTAAAAATGAACTTTTAGAGGAAGACTTTGATACGCTACTCTCAGAGTTGGACAGATGTATAGAATGAATCCCCTCACTCCTGGTTTAAAAAAAAAGACCTAGAGGAATAGCATAATTCAGTCAATAAACTTGACTTAGTAGATTATATAATCTCATATACTACATGCACACACACACACACACACATGCAGGATTTAAGGGACACTATGTATTTACAATCCATTAAATACTTACGAAAATTGCACATGTACTTGACCAGAAAGAAACTTTAATATATTTTTTAAAAATCACATTCTCTGACTATAATCCAAAAATTAGAAATTAATAATAAAAGCTTAATATTTTTAAATTTAGAAACACATTCCCAGATAGCTCTTAAAGAGGAAATTAAAAAGAAAAATTACAAACTATCTAGAAAGCAATAAAATATTTCATAATAGAATCTTTGGGCACAATGAAAGCTCTACCAAAGAGAGAGTTTAAAACGTGTCTTCAAATGCTTTTATTAAGAAATAATAATAAAAATGAGAAATAGATAAAAATAAAAAAATAATTAAAAATAGGAATAAAGAATGAAAAAAGAAAAAAGCTGAAATTAATTACATAAGAAAATAAAAAATAAAGGGACAAATAAATTCTCTCTTGAACCTTCATGTAAATAAAAGAGAAGGGAGGAAAAAGGTGGGAATGGAAGGAGAGAAGGAGGGAGGGAAGGAAGAAGAGAGGGAGAAAGCAAGAGCACAAAAATAAGCAGTATTGAGAATCAGAAGATATAACTATAGATATAGGAAAGATGATAAGAATTGTAAGAGAATACTACATGCAACTCTATTGAAACAAATTTCAAAATCTAAGAAGAAATATACATTTTCCAGGTAAAATATAAATTATTAAAATTGACTCAAGACATGGAAAACATGAGTAGACCAATTTTCATAGAAAAGATTGGAAAAGTGATTAAAGATCTATCAGAGAAATATAAAACTGGTAGACAGGACAAGTAACAGACACATCCAAAACCAGAAAGAAGGCTCAGGATAAAGTTGCTCGGAGGAATAAAGCCTCTGAAGGGCCACCTCATTTACTGGGGTAGATGTAGTTTCCGGAACCAGACACACGATCAGAAAAGACCTGAGAGGACCCTACACTTGCACTGCTGACAGACCTGTAGGTTCTCGACTCTGCTTAACCAGTAGATGAAGGTAAAGGCAGAGTTCTAAGCAGCCTGGCTTAGTGATGAAGGAGTGATCAAACTCAGAGCCAAGCTGCAAAGACTGAGTGAGTATTATTTATTTTCATCTTCTCGGCTCCAGTCATTTAAGGAAATCTGTCAGCTCACTGACTGACAACTAAGATAGAGGACAGACTTCACTGTCCAGGCAAGACAAGGAATACAGTCTTTGCAAAAATAGTTTGGAAATGTCACAAGACAATTGGATAACTGCAGCCCTCAATGATTAACAACAAAGAACCCAGGGGAGGAGAGAGAATTTGATTTCCAATGCTACTACAGGATAATATTCAAAACACCCAATTTTCAACAACAGCAAAAAAATCATAAGGCATACAAAGAAACAGTAAAGTATGGCCCATTCAAAGGAAAACAATAAGTTGGCAGAATCTGGCCCTGAAAAAGCTCAAACATCAGCTAGATACAGACTTAAATCAACTGTGTTAAATATACTCAAAATGCTAGAGAAAACTGTGGACAAAGAACTAAGGGAAATCTGAAAAGTGATGTATGAGTAAAATAAGAATATCAGTAAAGAGAAATTTTATAAAAGGAAGTAAATAGAAACTCTGGAGATACAAAGTACAATAACTGAAATGAAAAATTCCCTAGAAGGATTCAACAGCAGATTTGAGCAGGCAGAAAGAATCTGTGAGCTTGAAGATAAGACAATTGAAATTATCCAATTTTAGGACCAGAAAGAAAAAAAATGAAGAAAGGGTACAGAGTCTGAAGGACTTGCAGGACACCATTATGAAGATCAACATATACTTTATGGGACTCCTAGAAGGAAAAGAGGGAGAGAAAAGGAAAGGAAGAATATTTGAAGAAATAATGGCTGAAAACCTCCCAAATTTGATGAAAGACATGAGTCTATATATACAAAAATCTCAACAAATTCCAAGTAGGATAAATGCAGAGATCAACACTCAGACACATTAAAATCAAATGAAGGACAAAGATAAACGAAAATTTTGAAAGCAGCAAGAGAGAAGGGATTGGTCAGGTATAAGTGATTCTCAATGAGATTAACATCCAATTTCTCATCAGAAATCATGGAGGCTAAAAGGCAGTGGGATGACATAGTTAAAGTTCTAAAAGGAAAAAAAAAGCTGTCAACCAAGAATTCTGTATCTGGCAAAACTATCCTTCAAAAATGAAGGAGAAATTAAGACAATCCCAGATAAACAAAAATTAAGAGTTTTTGCTTGTAGACCTGACCTGCAAGAAAGGAAGTCTTTCCATCTGAAAAGAAAGAACACTAGATAATAACTCAAAGCCATATGAGGAAATAAAGAACATTAATAAAGATAACTATATAGATAAATTTAAAAGCCAGTACTAATATATCTTTTGGTTTGTAACACCTATTTTTATTTTCTACATGATTTAAAAATCAAATGCATAAAATAGTAGTTATAAACTTATGTTAGTGGACACACAATGTATAAAGATATCATTTGTGACAACTTAAAGAGGGTGGGAGAGGGTGCTGTCTTATTCCCTGGTTCTCTCCTGAAAACTAGTCAGCCTACAGTTTGTTCTGTATCTTGAATCTCCTCTCCATTGCCTTTCACCACAACCTCCACTGTTCTCCCTTTAGGCTTGAACCTCTCCAAGCTCTGTTGCAAATGAAGTCAGTTCTTTTGAGAAGAGATTAGGAGTTATCTACTTCATAACCTGCTTGTCCACCCAGGGAAGTTTCTGATACAGGAATCTGGAGTTGGGGGATGGAGACAATGGCAAGCTTCTCTCTGAGTGACACTTTCACTCTATGAGCTGACTTCTTGGTGTTGCTGGGGGAAGTAGCCTGATGTCATTTTGGCTTGCCTCTCTGGTATGGCACCGCCACTGCATGTGCTGAAGCGGGGATAATCAGAGCTCCAGTATTTTCAGGATACTGTGTCTGTGGTAGTAGAGTCTCCATTCCACAAGTGGAGGCTGGGTGGAAGAAGGCAGCTCCCACCTCTCAACTGCATTAACCAGGGACTTAGCCTCATCAACAGGTAGCTGTTTTTAAAAAACAAGTGATTATCTAAATAAAATATAATATTTTATTGTGGGATTTACATATAAGAAGGTAAAATAAATGAAAATTGCACATAGGATGGAAGAGTTTAAAGTGATTTTTTTTTTCTTATAATTTTATTTATTTATGTTTCCCCCAAAACCCCAGTAGATAGTTGTATGTCATAGCTGCACATCCCTCCAGTTGCTGCATGTGGGACGCGGCCCCAGCATGGCCAGAGAAGCGATGCGTCAGTGCACGCCCGGGATCCGAACCCGGGCCGCCAGCAGCAGAGTGTGCGTACCCAACCACTAAGCCATAGGGCCGGCCCCTAAAGTGATTTTTTGATCACAAAGTTTTATAGTATCATAATATTAAGTCTAAATACACTGTGATAAGATAATAATGGATATTGTAATACATAGAGCAATTATTTAAAAAAATTCATACAAAGAGGTATAGCTAATATGTCACTAGAGAAAATAAAATGGTTTGTAAATAGGAAAAAAGGAAGAAAAATCAGATGGAAATATATAAAATAAACAGTAAGATGGTAAACTCAAACATATCAATACATATATTACATGTAAATGGGTTAAACACACCAATAAAGAAGCAGAGATTGACAGCCCGAATAAAAAAATATCAACAGCCAAGTACATGCTTTCTACAATACATGTACTTTAAATATAATGACAAAGACATGAAAAGCAAAAAGGTGAAAAAGACATACCATGTAAACAGTAGGCATAAGTCAGCTGGTATGGCTATATCAATATCCAACAAAAAAGACTTCAAAACAAGGAGAATTACTAGAGATACAAAAGAAAGTTCCATAATGATGGATGGGTCAATTTCTTGGCAAGACATAAAAATATCTGACAAGTATGGACCTAATAACATAGCTTCAAAACTAAAAATAGAAGAAAATTTTTTTTCAATATCATAATCAATTTTTCAATGAAGGTTCAAAAGCAATTCTGTGGAGGAAGG
The DNA here is from genome assembly GCF_020826845.1 of Diceros bicornis minor. Taxonomy (NCBI): domain Eukaryota; kingdom Metazoa; phylum Chordata; class Mammalia; order Perissodactyla; family Rhinocerotidae; genus Diceros; species Diceros bicornis. The sequence goes on from NC_080740.1 coordinate 33,759,563, forward strand.
ATAGTCGTTTCAATAAATGGTGCTGAAACCACTGGATATCCATAGACAAAATTATGAACCTTGACTTAAACTTCATACTATACATAAAAATCAATTCCAAATGTGTCATGGATTTAAACATAAAACATAAAACTATGCAGCTTTAAGATGAAAACATAGCAGAACATCTTTGGGACTGAGGGCTAGGCTAAGAGTTCTTAGACATGAAATCAAATGCACGATCCATAAAAGAAAATAATCAATAAGCTGGACCTCAGCAAAATAAAAAAAAAATCTTTTGCACTATTAAAAAACATTAAGAGGATGAAAAGACAAACTACAGATCCAGGAAGAAATATTTGCAAACCATATGCTCAACATATTTTTATATATCTAAACTATATAAAGAACTCTCAAAACTCAACAGTAAAAAACAAAAAAATGAACCCAAACAAACCTATTACAAAATGGGCAAATACATGAACAGATAGTTCATCAAGGGGATGATATGGATGGTAGTAAGTAGGCACATGAAAAATGCTCATCATTAGCCAAAACCATAGAGATAGAGAATATATTAGTGGTTGCTAAGGGACAGGAACTTGGAGTGAGTGGGAGGTGGGTGAGAATACGAAGAGGTACTCTGATGGAGTTCTTTTGTGATGATGGAATAGTTCTATATCTTGATTGCTGTGGTGGTTACATGCATAGAATCATGGAATAAAATTGCATAGAACTGTACACACAAACACACTCAATTGATTGCAGTTTTTAAAAATGGTAAAAACTGAATAAGTTTTATAGTCTAGTTAACAGGAATATACCAATGTTGATTTCCTAGTTTTGCTATTGTACTAGATCTATATAAGAGGTCACTATTTGGGGAAGCTGAGTGAAGGATGTACAAGACTCTGCTATTTTTACAACTTCTATTGAGCCTTAGTCATCCCAAAGTAAAAAATTCAAAAAATATACCAGTCTCCCCATGTAAAAGAACACATTCATTTCCTGTAATGAAAGATAACCACAATAAAAGGGATGTGATGAACCTACAGAATACCTAAAGCATAAAGAAATAGAGAGAGTATAAACATATGGGTGAATCTAATGCAAGAAGTGGTATTTGAGTTCAATTTCTGATTTCATTAAAACCAGAAATAGTTGAAGAGTAATCTCAAGGAAGAATTAAGAGGACATTCCCTTCTTGTCTTCTAGCTCTACAAGAGTATTCTAAGTGTTTCAGATTGGTCTCCCTAATACGTATAAAGGTCTCATGAAATATTTTGAGCCTCTGACACACATTCCACACAGTGGCAAAGCAAATAATGGCATAATGTCTGAAGGCTGCAAGGGATTACCAGCCCCCAAAACAAGTCTGGATTTAACAAGTGAGATATTTTTTATAATACTGGAAAACAGCTGAGTAATACATCTTTGAATACAGTCATGTGTCACTTAACAATGGGGATATATTCTGAGAAATGCATCTTTAGGTGATTTCATTGTGGTGTAAACACCATAGAGTATACTTACTCAAATCTAGAGGGTATAGCCTACTACATATCTAGGCTATATGGTACTAATCCTCTGGAACCACCATCATACATGCGGTGTGCCATTGGCCGAAACAATGTTGTTGGCGCATGTATTTGTGACAAATATACATGCACAGTCATGACTTAGCCAGCCAACCAAAAAAATGCAATTCCCAGGAAAAGTTGACCATTCTGTTTTTCAAGTGACCCGTAAGAGATATCACTTCATTGCTTGAGCTGACCACAGAAATTGAATTGTTGCTATTCACTTCTAGATCCTCCTCAACCCCATCCTGTTCTGCATGCTTTCTTTCACTAACTCATGCCCTTTAATACTTCCTTAAGTGGAATATTCCCTTTACTTTCTCAAGCTATACACATTTTCTTTACTTTTTCTTATTATCTTTTCAAGGTGTTTTATTGATTTTTTATTTTTTACGTATCCTCAGGGCCAAAACAAAAGGAAGTTACTTATCAAGTATTTTGTTAATAAGATTCTAGCTCTTGAGAAGTCTTGCAGTTACACACCAAGGAAAATGAAATAAAGATATAAGGCAAAGCTCAAGGGTAACAGAGGGAAGGCACAGTTTGATTAAGCTCATGGAATCTTGAGCAATTTTATAAATATCATGATGCTCATTGACTATAGGATGTAAGCTGTGGCTCTGTCTACTTAACTTAAAGACAAACATCTGTTAAAAAAAAAATTCAACAATTTTAGTAACTTTACATAGTTGTGCAAACGTCCCCATAGCATCTTTTAACAAGTCTTTGCATACATTTTAGAAAAATACCATTCAGCATTGCCAATATTACTGAAACTTGAATATTGACCCTAAATGGCTTGGGTTCTCCTCATATCTATGATCAGTAGATCAAGTGGATACCAAAATTACATAAATAATCATTACTAACTTGGGGAAGAGTAAGGCAAAACAATTTGTCAAAGTAAGTTCAAAATATTAATAGGTGACTCTACTCAAGAGATGAGGAAATATAAGATAGAATTATAACTTGCTTATTTAAGGAAATAAAAAGGAAAAATAGAAGTTTTGCTTTAGATAGCCAGTTTTAAAGCTGGAGTCCTCTCCTACTTCAATTAGAAGCATCCTAACACACATATCTTTCATAACATAAATAAAGGTACATTCTGAGATCAAAGTAGATATAGATGTATGACAGAAAAGAGATCGAGCTAAGGAAACTTTATATCTGTTTGCTAAGGTGCATGGAGTTAGTGTCATTTGTTTTCATATCCTACTTATTTAGTAGCTTTTTCATGGAGAGCAAACATTTTAGTTAATCCCTAATAAAATGAGTAGCATGACATTCATTTTTATTTCTCGATATTTCTATTTCTCTCCGTTTCTCGATTCCTTGTTTATCATTGTCTGAATTATTAAAATTCTGATAGTCCTCTCAGTGTCTAGCATGGTGCTGAAAACAGCATATTGCAATATATTCCTGTTAACTGAACTAGATTAAAACATCAGTTACACATCTAGAAATGGCTTATACCCAAAAGCCCCTAAGTGAAAAGGGAAGTGAGCCATGATAGGTCCTATAAGGAGGTGCCCCCTGCTGAAAGCGGAAGTTGCGAAAGCGTTTGTGGAAAGAGTGAGAACGTGAAGAAATGGAGTAAATTAGGGTGAAGCAAGGTCACGAAGTCCTTAAAACCATGTTTAGGAGATGTATATTTCCTCTTGAATTATTCAGGGGTTATGAAAGCTCAAGAATGCAGTATCAAGTGAAAACATGTTTCTTTTTAATAGAGAGTCTTGCAACTCCTTGTATAATAAACGTGTGTGATTCACTTGGCGTACCTAGTAATTTATTGTTCTGCCTTCCTGTCCACTTTTACTTTTCCTGATGAGTATAAACCAACATGATGAAATACAGGAATGAAACTGTGATATCAGAATTCCTTCTCTGGAAAGGTAAGTGTGGGAGCAACCCTGAGGTGCACTTAGGGACTCTGATACTGAATTTCAGGCTCTTTGCTCATGTGAATGCTCAAAAATTTGCTAGGTGCTTTTTGGAGCCTGAGTGGGAGTCTTGCTCAGGAATTGCAGAAAATATCAAGGAGACAGCTTTTCAGGCTAGGTCTCCATGTGGTAAGGAATGTAAGTTGCTTCTTTTGTTGAATAGTGAATTTTTCACTATCCAAAATGCAGAGAGCCTCAGAAATAATACAAGCGTTGGCTCACAGGTTTGTCCTTTCCACAGCCCATAGCCCTCCTTCAGATTTCCATCTCCTTCCCATCCTCCATCTCCCAGGCTTATAGTCTTACAAGCTTGCAGTTCCACATCATCTTGGTCAAGCTTAATGTACATGTGGATAATGTGCCATGTAGCCCAGACTCAAAATTCCCTGATTTATTCAAGTTTAAGGGACTTTGTCTCTATTCCACAGTCTGTTCCCATTATTGCTGCCTAAATTTTGCCATCATCTAGAACAGCCTCACATTTGAAATCTTGTTTTGGAAATTTTCTTTGTTCCTTAAGGAAGGTATAATTGATCATTATAGAAATTTTGAAAAAAATCACTCATAATCCTACGATCTAAAACCATGTCAGAGCTGATTGGTAACTCCTCATCTTCTTAATTAGGGAATCCAGCAGGGAGACTGGGTGGCTCAAACAACAGAAATTTATTTTCTCACAGTTCTGGAGGCTAGAAGTCCCAGATCAAGGTCTGGCAGGATTGGTTACTGATGAGGGCTCTCCTGCTAGTTTGTAGAAGCCACCTTCTTGTTGTGTTCTCGTATGGTGGACAGAGAGTGATCTCTGGTGTCATTTCCCCTTTTATAAGGACATCATTTAATTTTAATCACCTCTTTAAAGGCTAGATGTCCAATATAGTCACATGGGGGGCTAGGGTTTCAACATACGAATTTTAAGGGAGACACAGATATTCAGCCCATAACACATGACCTAGAGATAGGTGAAACTATAAATTCATGTGATGTACTCAGACTTTACCCACACATTTAACATAAAAAACAATCTTCTAATTTTTACCTATTCATTTTTTTCTCCCATTCTTCAAGGTAAATATTTAAAATCTTTACTTTCCTCGGTCTTTGACCTTATCACCTTTCCTATTTAACTTATAAAATAGAAATATAACAATTTCTGCTATGTAAACTGCAAAATATTTTAATGCTCATTTCACAGTTAAAATGGAAGAAAATTTTGAAATCTTGCTTAAACCTAATTCCTTTGCTTGTTTTTGTTGTTGTTTTGCTGAGGAAGATTTGCCCTGAGCAAATGTATGTTGCCAATCTTCCTCTTTTTGCTTGAAGGAGATTCACTCTGAGCTAACATATGTTGCCAATCTTCCTCTTTTTGCTTGAGGAAGATTTGCCCTGAGCTAACATCTGTGCCAATCTTCCTCTATTTTGTATATGGGTCACCGCCACAGCATGGCCGCCAATGAGTGGTGTAGATCCATGCCTGGGAACCAAATCTCGGGCTGCTGAAGCAGAACATGCTGAACTTAACCACTAGGCCACAGGCCTGGCCCCTTCTTTGCCTGTTTTTTGGATGTCATCATCTTCAATCTACTGAGGGATCACTTGTCACTTCTAAAATTCACTGTTTCCCTCTACAGGCACCTTCCAACCAGGATTTAAATATACTCTGTGCTACCCATCTTAAAAATGTTAAACAGAAAACTTCCCTAGATTTCATGACTTCCCTTAGCTGCCAGCCTATCTCTCTGCATCCATTCATCCCTTCAGAAGCAAACTTTTTATAGTTATTGTGTGTACTTATTCTTTCTCACTATAGTCCCTTTCAAAACCCATCACAATCTGGCATCAACTCCCACAATTCCACCAAAACTGCTTTTGCTATGATCAGAAAAAGCAACTTGATCTTAAATCCAAGTGACTTTTCAATATTGACCTTTGCTACATTTGATCCTGTTAACTTCATCTTCCCTCTTGGAAGACTTTCTTTTCTTGCCTCTGAAGATATTGCTGTCTTCTGGTTTCTAGCCACAGTTCTGGCTTTTCTTATTCAATTGTTTTTGTTAAGTCTTCTTCTTCTGACTTTCTGTAATGTTGGTGTTCCTAAGGATTCTTTCCTAGGCCCTCTTCTATTCTGTCTCTACACACTTGTATTCAATAATCTCACCCACTCCTATGACTTCAATTCCACCACGTAGACTGATGAATCTAAATTGCTTTATCTCCCTTCCATTTATCTTTCCTGAGCTTCATTCATGAGTAAGTAGTTTCATTCAATGGCCCACTCAATACCTCTGGATTTTCTACAAGTACATGAAACTCAACTTAGAAAAAGACAAGATCCTTGTCATCTTATGCAAAACTACCTTTCCCCCAGTGCCTTATAACATACATTCGGTCACTTGCTCATGCTAGAAACCAAGAAATTATCTTCACTAATTCAGAAGTAATATGTTCAGAGACCCCTACCCACATTCTGCCACATCATACTATCTTTCCCACTTCTCGTGGTTAGATATCACCATTTCTCATTAGACTAGATATTTGCCAAAATATAACAAGTAGTGTTCTCCCCACTCATGGTCTTATATTTCTTCACTCCATCCTTCATGCCCCAGCTGGCACGTCTTTCCTGGAAATGTCTTTCCATAGAAATATGATCATATCTCTTTCCTGTTTCAAATCTTTCAATGGCTTCTCATTGGCCTTAGGAAAAAGTTTAATCTTCTTATCAGAGTTTACAAAACTTTTCATGATTCAATATCAGCTTACTTCTATTTTTATCTCTCTCTTTTTTTTTTTTTTGTGAGGAAGATCAGCCCTGAGCTAACATCCATGCTAATTCTTCTCTTTTTGCTGAGGAAGACCGACTCTGAGCTAACATCTATTGCCAATCCTCCTCCTCTTTTTTCCCCAAAGCCCCAGTAGATAGTTGTATGTCATAGTTGCACATCCTTCTAGTTGCTGTATGTGGGATGTGGCCTCAGCATGGCCGGAGAAGCGGTGCATTGGTGCACGCCCGGGATCCGAACCTGGGCCGCCAGCAGCAGAGCGCGCGCACTTAACCTCTAAGCCATGGGCCGGCCCCTCTATTTTTATCTCTGATCAACTTTCCATTCTATGCTCCAGCAATATAAAGAATTTTTCAGTTCCTTGAACACACCATGTGCCACCTAGTTTTTGTGCATGCCTTTGCCAGAATTATTGTTGGTCATCTCTTCCCACTTTTACCCAGATAAACTCATATCCAAGCTTCTGATATTAACTTAAATATTGCTGCCTTCAGGAAACCTTCTCCCAATCCCAAGTTGGAGTTAAATGCCTCTCCTTTGTGTTACTATTCACCTCATCAGAAAACTTATCACGCTGTTGCTTGTTTACTTGCCTTTATTTCCTACTAGGATGCAAGTTCTGTGAGAGAAAAACCTTTTCTTTCTTGTTCACCATTATATCAGCAGGGCCTAGAAGAATGCCTAGCACATTGCAGGCATTAGACAAATATTTCTCATATGAATGGATAATGAATATATATGCCTTCCTCTTCTGCTAAATTTTTAAGATTTTTGAGGGCAGAGACCTTTCCCAGATTGTCTTTAAATTCCAATGTCCTTATATGTTTAATAAATGCTTCTTTTTCTATGATCCCTATTCTTTTAAATTTATTAAAGTGTGTTGTATGATCCAGAATGTGATCTATCTCAGTGAATGTTACCTGTGAGTTTGAGAAAAATGTATACTCTGCTGCTGTTCTATGAAGTATTCAATGTGTCAGTTGGATCCAGTTGATTGATGGTGCTGTTCAGTTCCACTATGTCCTTACTGGTTTTCTGGCTACTGGAAGTGCAATTATTAATAAAGGGGTGTTGAAGTCTCTAACTATACTAGTAGATTCATTTATTCCTTCATGCAGTTTTATCAGCTGTTGCATCACATATTTTGATGCTCTATTGTTAGGTACATAGATGCTAAAAAAATTGAAGGTACACTAATTAAAGATTGTTGCGTTTCCTTGAAGAATTGACTCCTGTATCATTATGTAATGTCCCTCTTGATCACTGACAATTTTTCTTGCTCTGAAGTCTGCTTTGTCTGAAATTAAAATAGCTACACTAGCTTTGTTTTAATTAGTGTTAGCATGATATATCTTTTCTCCATAGCTTTACTTTTAATCTACCTGTCTCTTTATATATAAAGTGGGTTTCTTGGATATAATGGCAAGATGTGCGATTATATGCTGATTCATAGCTGGATGTTCAGGGACTTGGAAGGAACACTATTGGAAAATTGGTGACAATGCAATTTGGGGAAGAGGTATGTGGATAGACCTCTCTGGGAAAAAAGTGTCAAGATATTTGTGTCCCGTGTGAATGCTCACCAAAGTGTTACCTCAGCAGAGGACCATATTAATAATCAATTGGATAGGATGACCTGTTCTGTGGGTACCAGTCAGCCTTTCTCCCCAGCCACCCCTGTCATCTCCCAGTGGGCTGATGAACAATGGCCATGGTGACAGGAATGGAAGTTATGCATGGGCTCAGCACAATGGACTTTCATTCACCAAGGCTGACCTGGCTCTGGCCACCTCTGAGTGCCTAATCTGCCAGCAGCAGAGACCAACAGTGAGTTCCTGATATGGCACCATTCCCTCAGATGATTAGCCAGCTACTTGGTGACAGGTTATTATATCAGACCATTTCCATATGACTATATATTTACCTTCCCTACATGTGAAGCGTCTGCCAAAACTACCATCCCTGGACTTACAAAATGCCTTATCCACCATCACAGAATTCCACACAGCATTGTTTCTGATCAAGGAACTCACTTCACAGCAAAAGAAGTGCAGCAATAGGCCCATGCTCACTGGTCTTACTGAATGTGCTAACACTTTGATCCTGGATTTCCTAGCCCCCAGAACTGTGAGAAAATAAATTTCTATTGTTTAAACCACCCAATCTGTGTTTTTTTCATAATGGCAGCCCAAGCTGATGAAGACAATCACTAATTTTCATGTAAGGTGTGAAATAAAAATTGGGTTAAGTTTTTTCTGTATGCTATCCAATTGATCCAGCACCATTATTGAAAAAATTCTTTTTCCCACTGAATTGGAGCAGCATCTTTGTTATGATTCAGGTCACTGTATATGTGTGGATCTGCTTTTGGACTCTTTATTGTCTTTGATATTATGTTTATTCCTGTGACAATATGTCTTAATTGTTATGAATTTATAATAAGACTTAACATCCTTTAGCATTAAGTCCTCAATTATGTTCTTGTTCTTGCAGATATTTTTGGATTCTAGGTTCTTTGCATTTCCATACTGAATTTAGAATCAGCCTATCAATTTCTACCAAGAAAAAAAGCTCCTGGGATTTTTTTTATTGGGATTGCATTGCATTTATAGGTTACTTTGGGGAAAGCTGACATCTTAGTGTTAAACATCTAATTTATGATCATGACAGAGTTCTCCATTTATTTAGGTCTTCTTGAACTTTTCTTAGCAATGTTTTTCAATTTTCTGTATACGGGTTATAGACACTTTCATTCCAAATTGCTTCTAAAGTTAAAAATTGTTATATAAAATTTAAATTTCTCTTCTGAAATAAAGTTTACATGTGATGCATTACACTTGGGAAATGACGTGTTACTGTGTTAATAGCGACATGAGAATTCAGTTACTACAAGCATTCTAAATCATATTAGTTGTTATAAATTAAGTTTTAAGGCTATAAGTACATGTAAGACCAATGAATCATGTCAAATTGTTATTAAAAATCATTGAGCATACGATTTGAAACAGAGGTCTGGAAGACACAATTATTTTCTTTCACACATCTTTTGTATAATCCCAGGTAGGAAATTACTAGTGATAAACAGATGTTGGTTTAGTCCTATTCAGATATGAAACAGGCACACATACATGCGCATGCACACAAACACCCATACACGTAGTAATTCTTAGAAATTTAGAGATCATCTTTAGCAAAGTTGAAATAGGACTAAATTTGCCAGCACAATCCTGACAATAAATATCTCTCAACCACTTGCAGTGAGGCATATACTGTAATTGGCATGAGGCTGATCTAGGAGCTACTAGCCTTGAAGACAAGATGAACAAAATACAAAATAAGGTAACCTTGCCACAGTAAAACAAAAAAATGGTGGGAAGGAAGGCAACCTAATGATATACTTTTTTTGTCATATTGGATTTTAGAGTATGGAAAAGTGGATAACTAGACTCAATTCAAATAAAGGACTGAGAAAAAACTATTCTTCTGAGTTATAAAATAATAATAATTGTAATTATTATTATTATTATTATATTGCCAAGCAATAGTCTAAACACTTAATGCACATTAACTCATTTAACTATCACAACAACTGCATCAAATATGTGTTATTATCAGAGTGCTAGAGACAGGATTGGAACTAAGAAATCGGCTCAATAGATCATGCTCTGAAAAGGATAGAGTACCCAAAATATAAGATAAGAAACCTCAAAGTTCAAACATTAACTGAATAAAGTAAAATTAAATAAAGAGAAATAATACATGCATATCTCATTCTTTGTTACAACTAGACTTTTTGGTCTTTTTTTCCCCCTCTTCTCTCAATTTACCCAAATCCTTGCACAAATCTCTAAAGTATATCTAAGTCAAATATCCTCTACAAAAACCTTGCCCTATATTGATAGTCACTGTTAATCTCTCCCTTTCGAAATGTTCTGTGGCACTTATGGGCAGTGTGTTATAGCTGTTACATCATCAAGAATTTTGCTTTCAGAACAATCTCCTTAGTGACAAAGAAAAATTCCATTTGCATTCCTATTAGGAATGAACACTATCTTTAGGGATAGTGTGGCAGAGTTTGATGGCTAACTAAAGAAAACTTCAGACAAGAAGGAATTCCATTCAGACAGGAATGTTTTGCTTTGCACCTTTGATGATTACAAGAAGAGGAAGCAAAATTAAACAAAGTTTATAAATATCTTAGGCATCTTTATTCCTTGATGATATGCAGACATACTGTATCTTTTGAAGCCTATCTCAAAATCTGATTTTGGAGTTGCTCTGGTCAACAAAATTACTCAAGTCACATCTGTGTTCCTCCATTCATTAGGGAAGCTAGTGGACAAAATATAGAAAGATGGAACAATTAAGAGATTTGACTATTAGGTAAATACATTTAAAAGAAAAATATATTTGTATTTCTTTCCAATGAGCACCAAATAGCAGGCATCTCTTGACAAACTACCAAGAGCACCAGAAAATCAAAGGTAAAAGGAAGTTGTTTCATAGAGCAAAAGTATGGGCTGAGACCCTCATTAGCTGACTCCAACTTTGGCATCATCTCCCCTCCTTCCCCCTCACCACCCCAAACCACAGTAAATGGAACAAGGAAAATATCAACTCTGAGGCTGGACCTGGCTGGTTTTTCTGTACTTGTACTAAGAAGACTATCAACATGGTCCACAGTGAGCCAGTCCTCACCAACACCATAGTAAAGACTGGCTTTGTATCAGTGCTATTGGTGGTATGAAGTACTGGTTGTTATGGGCTGAATTGTGTTCCAACAAAATTCATATGTTGAAGTTTCCCAGTACCTCAGAATGTGATTGTATTTGGAGATAGGGTCCTTAAAGAGGTAATTAAATTAAAATGAAGTCAAATGGATAGACCCTAATCTGACCTAACTGGTGTCCTTATAAGAAGAGACTAGGGGGCTGGCCCCATGGTGTAGTGGTTAAGTTCAGTGCGTTCTGCTTCAGTGGCCCAGATTCACAGGTTTTGATCCCAAGCGTGGACCTACACCACTTGACAGCCAAGCTGTGGTGGCAACCCACATATAAAGTAGAGGAAGATTGACACAGATGTTAGCTCAGGGCTAGTCTTCCTCAAGCAAAAAATGAGGGAGACTGGAAACAGATGTTAGCTCTGGGCTAATATTCCTCAGCAAAAAAGAAGAGGAGATTAGGACACAGACACACACAAAGGTAAAACCTTGTGAAGACACAGAGAGAAGTCAGCCATCTACAAGCCAAGGGTAGAGACCTCAGAAGAAACCAACCTTGTTTCCACCTTGATCTCAGACTTCTAGTCCCCAGAATTGCAAAAAAAAAAAATATTTGTGTTGTTTAAACCATCCAGTCTGTGGTTCCTTGACATGGCAGCCCCAGCAAAGTAATACACTGGTGTTGGTATAAAGACAGTCAGTGTTATACTATATTTAAGCAGATTTTAATTAAAAAGTGGCTTCCAAAATTCAGAAGAAAAACATTGAACAAAATAACTCTAAGGTCAGCAAGATTTCAGTGAAACAAGATCATCAGGAAGAGTTATCTAGATGGCCTTGGGACCACGTTTATGACCTGAGCAGGTGGTCATGTGCTAAAGGATGGGTAGTAATTTTTTTCCCTAATGAAGATGAGAGAGCAGAAAAGGAAATCAATATTCATCCCTCTACTCTTAGTTCGTAGAATTAGCCCTCTTTGTCCTTTATTATTTTAAAATGTATTGAATACAAAGGTATATGTTGGTGTATAGCATATGATACAAACTTGCAATCTTAATATATAACGCTCAATCATTTGAAATTTGAAAGTATATACCCTTGACTGGCATTCAATAGATTTGGATTCTAAGTCTTAAATATTTACCAACAAGCTGGTTGCCCCTGTTTATTCATTTTGGTTGTCAAGATTCCTGTAGCAGAGGAGCATAGAGACTCTACTGCCCTCTCTTCTCAGAACCTTCAATACCAGCATTTGTAGCTTCCATCCTCCTCCATCTCCAGCTTATTGATTGTTTAATTCAACAAATATTAATTGTGTCTGTACTACTTTGCTAGTATTATTGATAGGGTAGGAGCAGGCATGCACTCACACACACACAGATGCACACATACATCTCATGTGTACAAAGTTGCAGGGAAAATCAAATACTGTACATTCACAAGAATGTAGGGACTTTCACCAAAGGTAGCTTGAATCAAAGACACCTCCTAGGTTAGTCCCTTAGTCACAGTTCAGGAGTCATTCTCTTCCTGTCATTTCAGGTTGAGTTACAAATAACAAAGAACTATATCCTTGTTTCCCCAAGCTACTCTGTTGTTCAAGAACTTAAAACACTTCCCTTTAAAACTTAATTAAGCTGAAATAAATACTTCCTCAGTTTAATGTTATTGGAATTTGCTACCACACAAAAAGGAGGTTTTCTGCCAGATGTGTATACAAAAATCAATTACTAGACCACTAGCTTTTGTGTGTGTGTGTGAGGAAGATCAGCCCTGAGCTAACATCCATGCCAATCCTCTTCTTTTTGCTGAGGAAGACTGGCCCTGGGCTAACATCTGTGCCCATCTTCCTCCACTTTATATGGAATGCCACCACAGCATGGCCTGACAAGTGGTGCGTTGGTGTGTGCCTGGGATCCAAACCTGGGCTGCCAGCAGTGGAGCGCGCACACTTAACGGCTATGCCACAGGGCTGGCCCCAGGGCCACTAGCATTTGAGAAAAGAAAAGGCTTTATTGTGAGGTTGACCAGCAAGGAGACAGGAGGCAAAGCTCTCAAATCTATCTCCCCAATTCAGGGTTTAGGGTGAAATTTAAGAAGTTAGGGAGAATAGGGTGGTACCTGGAAACACTGGCTGGGAAGGTTTTGATTTGAAAGCTTTAAATGTTTATGGTAAGGTATGGAAGGGGCTTTAACACCGGATATTCCTAGACAATGGGTCCTCACTTCTGATGAGTCCAACTTTTAAGTTCTGGTCATGTTCCAGTCCTTTGGTTCCATGGTGGGGAAAATCTTTGATTCCAGTATCATTTCAGGTCAAGGTTTTCTCCTCTGCACATGCTCTGGCTACGTGACTTGCAAAAAATTCTTTTGCTCACTGCTTCTGAAAAACCACTCTTAATCACTTTGTTGATAAGATAGGGTCACTTGGAACCGGTCCTAGTGGACTCATGGTTAAAAATTCACTGCAATTACCTATCAAGAAAGTCTAAGTTCAGCTTTTGTTTCAGTTTAACAGCTTTTTCTCAGGTTTCCACTTAATGTGTGGTGGTTTTGTCATCCTCTCATTTTTCATTGTGTAAATTTGTCATATTGATTGATGTTTTCCTTTCAGTAATTTTTTATACACTTGGCATACCTTTCCTCAAAGAATTTTCATTACAGGGCTGAAATTAAGTGGACTGGACTACCTAGCTAATCAACTGCTACTTAAGCCTAGTAAACAAATAAATACACAAATACATAATCATCAATTTATTAGTTCATTCAGCAAACATTTAATAAGAACCTACTGTGGAGGAGCAGAATTTGTCATCCCAAAATATGTATTCTTGGCATAAAGATTATTTTAGGCTGGTTATTTTTTAAGAAATACCAGACATGGGAGAAGCTCTGAAAACTGAGTAGAAGTTACTCTTTGTAAAAGATCTTTACATTTGTAAGGGAAATCTCCATTTGTAAGGGGGGGGTCTCTCTTGCTGCGCCAGGAAGAGGGGGATGACCTATCTCTAGAAACTTTTATCAATGCAGAAGGCAATGACTTAAATTTGCATAACAACATTACACTTGTTTACTGTGCCTTTCCTGGTAAGAGCTGACTCCCCACATTCCCAACATCTTCTTTATCTTTAGCTGAAGATGGTATTTAAGGTAGTGGCTTTGGCTATTTTGGCAAGTTATTCCGTTATCTTGGGTTTCTCCGATGTATACAGGAGGTATACATGTTATTAAATTATTGTTTGATTTTGTCCTGTTAATCTGTCTCATGTCAATTTAATCCTTAGACCAGCCAGAAAAACTTAGATGGAAAATTTTTCCTCCTTGACACAGTATACTATGCACCAAGTACTGTGCTAATCTGTAGGGATTCAACAGTTTACTAATAGATGTGTCAACCTTCATGGAGTTTTAAGTATTATTGAGAATAGGTCAAGTAAGTAAAATATTGCAATAAGTGTGAAATCTACTTTATAGAAACAAAAGTATAAATTCATAAATCCAAATATAATGTTCATTGCAAAACTAGTTGTAGTATCAAAAAACAAAATAAAAATGGCAATAAATTCAACTAAATTACCATCAATATGGAAAAAGTTAAATAAATTTTGATATATCCAAGCTGTGATCATATAATAATACTCATCTTATCTCAGTCAAGCTATATACAGTGAAAAACCTAGTGGTAATAAAAAGAAAAATATATGAATCATTGAGAATCACTCATGATTTGACTGAACTGAGCAAAAGCCATGAAATAAATAGTCTAGTGTCTAGAAAAACATGACTGAGAAAACAGCTCTCTTATGACACTATTCCTCCAGGATTGATGATGTCAGAGTAACACTAAGAGATTTTCCTATGTATTCATACTCTCAAGTGAGCAATGGGTAATAGCCCCTGCGATTTATTTTAATTGAGATAAAATTTACATGCAATGAAATGCACAGATCATAATTATACAGTTCAAAGAGTTTTAAAAAATATATATACCCAAGTAACCAACATCCCAATCAAGGTACAGAACATTTCCTTCCATCCAGATGGTCCCCTCATGCTCTCTTCTAGTCAAATTCCCCAACTTACAGAGGCAACCAATGTACTATTCTATCACCATAGATTTTACTTGTTCATAAGCATCATATAAATTGAACCATTCAGTTCATCCTCTTTTGTAGCTGCTTGTTTCCCTCAACATAGCATTTTCATCATTCTTTCATGTTGTGTGTGTGAGTAATTGATTCCTTTTATTGCTAAAGAATTTTCCATTACAATGAGTATACTATAATTAGTTTATTCATCCTCCAAGTGAGGCATATTTGAATAAAGCTGCTATGAATATTTTTGTACAAATCTGTAAAGCATATATTTTTTATTTATTTTTAGTAAATACCTAGGAAGAATTGCTTGGTTACAGTAATATGAGGATTCCAGGAATCAATATCCTTACCAATATTTGGTCTGGTCAAGTATTTTGTTTTTGTTTTTTTAATTATAACCATTCTAGTAAGTGGGCAGTGGCATCTCACTGTCGTTTTAACTTTCATATCCCTGATGACTACTCAAAACGTTTTCAAGTACTTATTGGTCTTTCAAATATCACATTTTATGAAGTTTCTGCCAAAGACTTTTGCTCATTTTTAAATTAAGCTATTTCTCTTGTTATTTTTAAGTTGTAAGATACGTTTTTACAGTTTGAATACAAGACCTTCATCAAATATATGTATTATAAATACTTTCTCCCAAGATTTTTCATTTGCTTAAGAGTGTCTTTTTTTTTATGAGGAAGATTGGCCCTGAGCTCACATCTGTTGCCAATCTTCCTCTTTTTGCTGAAGAAGATTGGCCCTGAGCTAACATCTCTGCCCATCTTCCTCCATCCTGTACATGGCTTGCTGCCACAGCATGGCTTGATGAGCGTTGCATAGGCCCATGCCTGGGTCCCAAACCAGTGAGCCCCAGGCCGCCTAAGTGGAGCACATGAACTTAACCACTATGCCACAGGGCTGGCCCCTTAAGAGTGTCTTTTGATGAGGATTATTTTTAATTTGAAGAAGTCTAATTTTATCTATTTTTCTTTTGTATTTATTATTTTTTGACCACTCCAAAGTTGTGAAAACATTCTCTTATTTTCGCTAGAAGTTTTACACTTTTGGCTTGTACATTCAGGTCTATGATGCTTCCATAATAAATTTTTATGTATGCTATGAGGCAGAAGTCAAGATTAATTTTTAAAATAATTTTTAATAGATTTATCCAGTAGTTCCAGCACAATATGCTGAGAAGAGTTCCTTTCCACATCAAATTTCATTGGCATCTCTACAAAAGTCAACTAACTCTATATATGTGGATTCTGGATTCTATCCCGTTGATCTTTTTACCTATTCTTATGCCAAAATCACACTGTCTTGATTACTGAAACTCCATGGTAACACTTGAGTTTAGATGTTGTGAGTCCTCAAATTTTCCTATTCTTTCCCAAGACAGATTTGACTATTCTAGCTCTAATTTATTTCCATATACATTTTAGAAACAGGTTGTTGAGTGATTTCAGCATTATGGCAGAGTGAGATGTGCTCTTTGTCTCTCCCCTCTAAGTTACAACTAAACAGACATCCAATAACCCACAAAGGATTCCCTACACAGCACAATAGGATGCCTGAAACATCCAGGCAGCTATACATCTGAAGGTGGGTGGACTGTACCCCCAGGAAGCAGTGGAACTAAGGGAGTGGCCCCTCCCCATTCTTGGCAGCAGTGATCCAGGTCTCAGATCCTCACACAGTGGCCAGGGCAACTGTGAGTGGAGGTGGGGGCAGCCAGCATGAGGATGCCTTGCCCAAGCAGCAGCCCCTGTGCACCGAGTGCAGCGGCCCAGCCCATGACAAGGCACCCTGCTGGGTGGTGGCCCCCTGCACAAGCACAACCCACATAAACAGTGGCCCCGCCCACTCAAGGGTGACCCACTTGCCAAGGGTGGCAGCTCTGCCTGAGTGAAGGGGCCCTAGCAAGTGGCTGCAGTGCAGCCCACATGAACAGAGAGGAGCTGACCAGCACAATTACGAGCAGAGAGGGCGGGAACAGAAAAAACAGCCCATGCCCCCCACCCCAAACTGTGGCAGGGGGAATCTGCCACCAGAAGCATCAAGAACCACAGCAGAACCAGTGACTCAGGCCCAGTGGCAGCAACCCCAGCACCAGCTCCACCAGCAGTGGGGTCTGTATACAAGTCCCTGGGTCCTCAGGCCTCTGCAAGCGACAAGGATACCCTTGAATCCAGCACCCCTGCCAGTGTTGCAAACAGCACTCCAAGACAACCCAAGAACAGCAGCACAGCAGGTGCATGGGACAGCAGAATATTAGCCCACAGAGAGCCAGTGGAGGAACACAAGACTCAGGTGACCAGAACCAACGTAACCAAAGCTGTACCCAAATAAGAAAAGGTGATTAATACCACAGATGTGCCAGCAGAGGATCAATTCATCAAACACCATGAAGAAACTACAATAACACTGCAGAACAGAAGGAAAATGACAACTTTCTGGAAACCAAACCTGAAGTCACAGAAGATTAGAATCTCACTGACAGAGAATTCAAAATAGCTTTCAGAAAGAAACTGAACGAGTTACAAGAAAACTCACAAAGACAGTTCAATGAGCTCAGGAATAAAATTAATGAACAGAAGGAGCACTTCAGCACAGAGACTGAAGCTCTACAAAAAAATCAAACAGAAATTCCAGAGATGAAGAACACAATTAATGAGATAAAAACTAATGTAAAAAGCAAAAAAACAGAGTAAACCTTATAGAGCAGAACATTAGTGACTTCGAAGATAGAAACCTAGAAATGTTTGAGGTTGAGGAGAGAGAACTAAATTTTTTAGAAAATGAAGAACTATTTTGAGAAATAGCTGATTCAATTAGGAAAAGTAACATAAGGCTTATTGGTATCCTGGAGAGAAAGGACAGGGAGAAAGGAGCAGAGTTGCTCAAAGATATAATAGCTGAGAACTTCCCAAACCTGGGGAAGAAACTGGACATACAAGTACATGAAGCTAATAGAACTCCTAATTACCATGAAAAAGATCTTCTTCAAGACATATAATAGTAAAACTGTCAAAAATCAATGACAAAGAAAAAATATTAAGAGTGACAAAAGAGAAGAAAATAACCTACAAAGGAACCCTCATCAGGCTTTCAGCAGATTTCTCTGCAGAAACCTTACAGGATAGGAGAGAGTGGAATGATATATTCATAATACTGAAAGACAAAAACTATCAGCCAAAAATACTCTATCCAGTGAAATTATCCTTCAGATGTGATGGAGATATAAAAGATTTCCCAGATAAACTAAAACTGAGGGAGTGCATCACCACTAGACCTACCTTACAAGAAAAGATGAAGGGAGCTGTCTAACCTGAAACAAAAAGACAAAGGTTTACAAAGCTTTGAGAAAGGAGATAAATAGACAGAATCAGAAAATTTCAGCTCTATATCAGAATATGTTAGCAAACAATTTAAATTATAACATAAAAGATAAGAGGAAAGAAATCATCAAAAATAACTATAAACACTTTAATTTAGTCACAAACTCACAATACAAAAAAAGAATAATTCATGACATCAAAAACATAAAAGGGGAAGAGGAAAATGGATGGAACCTGCTTAGGCTAATGGAGACAAGAGGCTATCAGAAAATAGACTATCTAATCTATGAGATCTTTTATACAAATCCCATGATATCCACAATACAAAAAATCAGAGCAGAGTCACAAATCACAAATAAAGAGAAAACTGAAGAAAACATCACAGAAAAACACCAAACTTAAATGACAGACAGAAATACAGGGAAAAAGAAACAATGGAAATATACAACAACCAGAAAACAAAGGATAAACTGGCAGCATTAAGACCTCATATATCAATAATCACTCTAAGTGTAAATGGATTAAATTCACCAATCAAAAGACACAGAGCACCTGGATAGATTATAAACAAGATCCAACAATATGCTGCCTCCAGGAAACACATCTCAGTTCTAAAGACAAAAAAAGGCTCAGAGTGGAGGGATGGAAGATGATACTCCAAGAAAATGGCAAGCAAACGAATGTGAATGTAGCCAGTCTTGTATCAGACAATGTAGACTTCAAGATAAAAAAGATGATGACAGACAAATATGGGCATTATATAATGACAAAAGGGACATTCCACCCAGAAGATGTAGTACTTATTAATATATATGCACCTAACACAGGAGCACCAAAGTATATAAAGCGACTATTAACAGCCTAAATGGAGAAATTGATGGCAACACAAGAATCGTAGGGGACCTCAACACTCCACTTACATCAATGGCTAGATCATCCAGACAGAAAGTCAACAAAGAAACAGTGGCCTTAAATGAAACATTGGGCCAGATGGACTTAGATACATATAAAACATTCCATCCAAAAACAGCAGAATACACATTTTTCCCAAGTGTATATGGAACATTCTCAAAGATAGATCATATGTTGGGAAACAAGGCAAGCCTCAATAAATTTAAGAAGACTGAAATCATATCAAGCATCTTTTCCTACCACAATGCAATGAAACTAGAAATCAACTATAAGAAAAAAGCTGGGAAAGTCACAAATATATGGAGACTAAACAACATGCTACAAACAACCAATAGATCAATGAAGAAGTCAAAGGAGACATCAAAGATGTCTTATCAGATGAAGCAAAAGCAGTACTATGATGGAAGTTTATAGCAATACAGTTCTACCTCAAGAAACAAGAAAAATGTCAAATAAGTAATCTTAAACTACACCCAAAAAAACCAGACAAAGAAGAACAAACAAAGCCCAAAGGCAGTAGAAGGAAGGAAGCAATAAAAATCAGAGCAGAAATAAATGAGACTTAAAAAACAGTAGAAATGGTCAACGAAACTAAGAGCTGGTTTTTTGAGAAGATAAACAAAATTGACAAACCCTTAGCCAGACTTACTAAGAAAAAAAGAGGGAAGACTCAAATAAATAAAATTAGAAATGAAAGAGGAGAAATTATGACAGATACCACAGAAACACAAAGAATTATAAGAGAATACTATAAGAAGCTATATGCCAACAAATTAGATAACCTACAAGAAATGGGTAGATTCTTAGAACCATACAACCTTCCAAAACTGAATCAAGAAGAAATAAAGAATTTGAATAGACCAATCACAATGAAAGAGATTGAAATAGTAATCAAAAAATCCCCAAAAACAAAAGTCCAAGACCAGATGGCTTCTCTAGTGAATTCTATCAAACATTCAAAGAAAATTTAATACCTATCCTTCTCAAACTATTCCAAAATAGTGAAGAAGACAAGATGCTTCCTAACTCATTCTATGAGGCCAACACTACCCTGGTACAAAAACCAGACAAGGACAACACAAAAAAGGAAAATTACAGGCCAATATCACTAGTAAACATAGATGCCAAAATCTTCCACAAAATATTAGCAAATTGAATACCACAGTACATTAAAAGGATCGTACACCATGATCAAGTGGGATTTATGCCAGGGATACAGGGATGGTTCAACATCTGCAAATCAGTCAATGTGACAGACTACATTAACAGAATGAGGAACAACAAAATCACGTGGTGTTCTCAAGAGATGCAGAGAAAGCATTTGACAAGATCCAACATGCATTTATGATAAAAACTCTGATTAAATTGGGTAAAGAAGGAAAGTACCTCAACACAATGAAGGCTGTACATAACAAACCACAGCCAAAATCATACTTAATGGTGAAAAACTGAAAGCCATTTCTCTGAGAACAGGAACAAGACAAGGATGCTCACTTTTGCCACTTTTATTCAACATAGTACTGGAAGTTTTGGCCAGAGCAATTAGGCAAGAAAAGGAAGTAAAAGGTATCCAAATTGGAAAGGAAGAAGTAAAACTTTCACTGTTTGCAGATGACATCACTCTCTCTATATAGAAAACCCTAAAAAATACACCAGAAAACTATTAGAAATAATCAACAAGCACAGCGAAGTTCCAGGGTACAAAATCAACATACAAAAATCAGTTGCATTTCTATATACTAATAATGAACTATCAGGAAGAGAAGTCAAGAACTGAATCCATTTACAATCGCAATGAAAAGAATAAAATATCTAGGAATAAATTTAATCAAGGATGTGAAAGACCTATACACTGAAAACTATAAGACATTATTGAAAGAAATAGAAGAAGACATAAAGAAATGGAAAGATATTCCATGCTCATGGATTGGAAGAATAAATATAGTTAAAATGTCCATATTACCTAAAGTAATCTACATATTCAGTGCAATCTCGATCAGAATCCCAAAGACATTCTTCATGGAAATAGAGCAGAGAATCATAAAATTTATATGGAACAACAAAAGACCCAGAATAATCTCAGGCAATCCTGAGGAAAAAGAACAAAGTTGGAAGTATCACAATCCCTGAATTCAAAATACAAATACAAAGCTATAGTAATAAAAACAGCATGGTACTGGCAGAAAAACAGAGGCACAGATCATTGGAACAGAATTGAAAGCCCAGAAATAAAACCACACATCTACAGACAGCTAATCTTTAACAAAGGAACCAAGGACATACAGTGGAGAAAGGAAAGTCTCTTCAATAAATGGTGTTGGGAAAACTGGACAGCCACATGCAAAAGAATGAAAGTTGCCCATTATCTTACACTGTACACAAAAATTAACTCAAAATGGATTAAAGACTTTAATGTAAGACCTAAAACCATAAAACTCATGGAAGAAAATATAGGCAGTACACTCTGACATTGGTCTTAGCAGTATCTTTTCAAATACCATGTCTTCTCAGGCAAGGCAGACAAAAGAAAAAATAAACAAATGCGACTAGATCAGACTAAAAAGCTTCTGCAAGGCAAAGGAAACAAGGAACAAAACAAAAAGAAAACCCACCAAATGGGAGAAAATATTTTCTAATCATATATCCAACCACGGGTTAATTGCCAAAATATATAACGAACTCAACAACAAAAAACCAAAATACTCGACCAAAAAATAGGCAGAGGATATGAAAAGACATTTTTCCAAAGAAGATATACAGGTGGCCAACCAGGCACATGAAAAGATGTTCAAAACACTAATTTTTAGGGAAATGCAAATCAAAACTACAATGAGATATCACCTCACATCCATCAGAATGGCTATAATTACCAAGACAGGAAATAACAAGTGTTTGAGAGGGTGTGGAAAAAAGGGAGCCCCCAAACACTGACGGTGGGACTGCAAACTGGTGCACCCTTATGGAAAACGGTATGGAGATCTCTCTAAAAATTAAAAATAGAAATATCATATGATCCAGCTATCCCACCACTGGGTATTTATCAAAGAACATGAAATAAAGACAATTCAAAAAGATTCATGCATCCCTATGTTCATCACAGCATTATTCACAATAGCCAAGATGTGGAAGAAACCCAAGAGCCCCCCAAATGGATAAAGAAGATATATATATATATATATATATATATATATATATATATATATATATATATATATATATGATAGACTATTACTCAGCCATAAAAAAAGATGAAATCATGCCATTTGCAACAACATGGATGGACCTTGAGAGTATTATGTAAGTGAAATAAGTCAGACAAAGACAAACACATGTTTTCACTCATATGTGGAAGATAAACAAACACATAGATAAAGAGAACAGATTAGTGGTTACCAGAGGGGAAGGGGAAGGGGGGAAGCTGTAAAGGGTCACACATGTATGGTGATGGATAAAAACTAGACTAGTGGTCGTGAACACGTTGCAGTCTATACAGAAGCTAATATATAATAACGTACACCTGAAATTTATACAATGTTATAAGCCAATATGACCTCAGCAAAATAATTAAAAAAGAAACAGCTTGTCAACTACCACAGAAACCTGATTGATAGGATTTCAATTGGGATTGTGTTTAATTGATTCATAACTTTTGAAGAATTGACATCATAACAAATCTGAGTCTTCCTTTCCATGAACACCGTATATCTTTCCATTTATTTAGGACTTCTTCCATTTATCTCCATAATGTTTTGTAATTCTCAGTGTAGCGGAGTTGGATTTTTTTGTTGTTGTTAAGTTTATTCCTAAGTATTTTAGGTTTTCAGATAGTACAGTCCTGTGATCCTTGAGAGAAGAGAAACACACAATGCTAGCTCCATGTTTGCTCCAGGTTTCTGCCTAACGGCACTTCTCAGATCAGCGTTTGGAGATAGAAGCATCTCCAAATGGTACACTAAAATTTTTATTTTCCATTTTATTTCCTCCATTTTTGCTCTATATGAAATGTTTCTTCTTTCTATGGCTTCTTTTAAGATTTTCTCTTTACCTTTGATTTTCAATAGTTTAATTGTGATGTCCATAGGTGTGGTTTTCTATGCATTTATTCTGGTTGGTATTTGCTGAACATCTTGGATTTTTAAATTGGTGTTTGTCAGCATATTTGAGAACTTTGGGGTCATTATTTCTTCAATATTTTTGGCCTTGATCTCTATCTCTTCTTTTTGTGGAACTCTACACCTATGTAAATTGTTTGATATTGTCCCACAGGTGACTGAAGCTCTGTTCTTTTTTTTTTTTTTCAAATTTTTTTCTCTTTGCTCTTTGGATTAGATAATTTCTATTGATCTATCTTGTGGGAGATCAAGATTTGGCCACCCTGAAATATATCTCTTTACCTTGATTGTTTTCTCTGAGGGACATTTGATCTCCCCCACTAACTGCCTAAAGAATTTGACATGGTGGCTCATTCCTGGAACAGATCTTCTATCATGATGGCTGTAATGATAATGTAAAATAGATGTTACAATGGAAGGGGCACCAAGCCCCTTTTTATCAAAAAACTCTGTCTCTCCCTGACCACATTATCTATAGATGACCCCGAAAAGAATTGTCCTCCTGCCCTCTGAAGTCCCAGGCCACTACCCACCCCCAACACGCTCCTCGCCTTTAGCTGCAATACTTAAGCAAGCAGCTTAGACAGAGGGACGAGTTGCTCATTTCTGAGTTTCTCCCATGTATACATGTTATTAAACTTGGTATTATTTTCTCCTGCTAACCTGTCTTGTTAATTATTTGGCCAGCCAGAAGAACCTTAAGGGAAAGGGCAGAGGGAGATTCTTCCTCTTCCCCCGACAATCTTAAGGTTTACTGATCCTTACTTCTATATCATATAATCTTCTTTTAAGTCTGTCCAGTGACCTTTTGATTTTAGATATTATATTTTTTATTTCTACAATTTTCATTTAGTTCTTTTATTGTTTGAATTTTTCTGCTAGGATTCCATAACTGCATTCATTTTGTCTATATCTTCCTTTAAATTCCTGAAGACATTAATAATACTTTTATGAAATTTCTGTATCCTAATTCCAACGTTAAAGGCATCTTAACTCCTGCTTTTAATCTTGCTTATGGGACCCATTTTCTTGGTACTTTGCATATATAGTAATTTTACATTGTATTACAGAAAATGTGAGGACACATCATAGGGAGTCTGGATTGATTTCCTTGATAAACAATGTTGTTTTATTGAACTGGCAAGTGGTGAAATTATTGGCAGGTCATCCTGCTTCTATCAAGCTTGGTTTTTGGCATGTAGTACTTTCTCTTATAGCACAACTATATTGGGATCTTGGTATGGACTGAATTGTGCCCTCCCCAAAATTTATATGTTGAAGCTCTAAGCCCTAATGTGACTGCATTTGGAGATAGAGCTTTTAAGGTTAAATGAAGTCATAAAGGTGAGGTGTTAATCTAATAGGACTAGTGTCCGTATAAGAGGAAGAGACACCAAGGCTGTGTGGGAGATCAAGATTTGGCCACCCTGAAATATATCTCTTTACCTTGATTGTTTTCTCTGACGGACATTTGACCTCCCCCACTAACTGCCTAAAGAATTTGACATAGTAACTCCTTCCTGGAACAGATCTTCTATCTGATGGCTGTAATATAATGTAAAATAGATGTTATAATAGAAAAGGCACCAACAAGCCCATCTTATGTCTCTCTGGCCACATTCTCTGGATGGCCCTTCGAGGAGTTGCCAGAAAAACATTTACATTTATAAGGGAAATCTCCATTTGTAAAGGTATCTCCCTCTCTGTGTTGGGAAGAGGGGGATGGCCTCATTTCTAGAGACTTGTCAATGTGGAAGGTGAGACCTTAAATCTGCATAATAACCTTACTCTTGTTTACTGTGCTTTAGTGGTAATATCCTGTAACTGACTCCCTCCATCCCCAACATCCTCCTTTGTCATTGGCTGAACATGGTATTTAAGACGAGAATTTCTGCTATTGTGTTGAGAAATGCAGTGTCCCTGCTTTCTCCCATGTATACATGTTATTAAACTTGGTATTATTTTCTCCTGCTAACCTGTCTTGTTAATTATTTGGCCAGCCATAAGAACCTTAAGGGAATGGGCAGAGGGGGATTCTCCCTCTTCCTCCACAGCTGCATGCACACAGAAGAAAGGCCTTATGAGGACACAGTAAGAAATCCACCATCTACAAGTTGGGAAGAGAAATCTCACCAGAAATCAACCCTGCAGGCACTTTGAGCTTGGACTTCCAGCCTCCAGAACTGTGAGAAAGTAAATTTGTGTTGTTTAAGCCACCCAACCAGTCTTTTGTTATGGCAGCCTGAGCAGACTAATATAGGTCTCAACTGAATGCTCAATAAACTCAGTGAGGTCTCTCTGCTCTGACTGATTGAAATAGTCAACTTTTACCAACATTGTATAAATACTGGTAGTTATTTTCAGCTCTCTGCCTATCATTGGCCACTTTCTACTGGACTTTATGGAGTCTTTTATGCATACACAGCTCAGCTCTCAGCAAAAGGCCTGAGGGAAAATCCCTCAAAGACTTTTGAGACTTGCCTTTTCAGAATTCCCTTTTTTGAGATACCTTTCTATCTGAGCTGGCCTAAACTCCATCCTCCACCACCTCAGCTCAGTGGGATAACCACTCTCCAATTGGCTTCTACCTCTCTAAACTCTGGTCTGGAAAGTACCCTTAGGCAGACAGCTGGAGGAATGTGGGACTCACCTTTCATGTTACTCTTTTCTTAAGGATCACAGTCCTGCATGGTCTAAAAACAGCTGCTCATATATTTTGCTCAGCTTTAGAGCTGTTTATGGTGAAAGGGTTAAGTTCAATACCAGTTACTTCAGCATGTCTAGAAACAGTGACTTCATAAGAATTTTCACATTTAAAGGTCATATCTTATAAAATGTAAGAGATCGTATGTGTTCTTCCTATACCTGACATCTCATCGTCACACCCGGGAAGCTGAACAATATATTAGGATTACTTTGCAGTAATGCACACAAATCTCACACATGCACACAAAAAAAACTCCCAAACTTTACACACGGTAATTTACACAGTACTACACGTAGAAGAAGAAAATATTGTAAATGATAAAATTCCACGCAACATGTTTACAGTTTTAAATAACTATCGCAGTCCTTAAAATGGAAAACAGCAACAAAAAAGCAATCACAACTAGATTTAGATCTCCAACCATAATTTAACCGCAATAATCCAGCATTATTAAGGTTTTGTTTTAGAATTTAAATCATTTTTTCTTAATTCATGTAGATAGTAGTTGATATTTAATTTGTGAAGGAGAGAGGCACAGTGAAAATGATATAAAACTTAGTGTCAAAGGACGTGAGTTTAAATCCTGACTGTTCTTTAATTTTGTGACCTTGAGAAAGTTACTTGACCTTACTGAGTCATACTTTCTGCATTTCTGAAATGGGTTAATAAACCTAAAAGGACTGTTTTAAGGCTAAGTATCACAGGCAAATAAGTATCATAGGCACTCAACAAACCTTATAAGGAAAACAAAGAACAGCAGTCTGAGTATTTTCAAAGATTTTAAAGTTAAAAAACAAAGCTAACCACTCTCTGTTCATAGAGGATCTCAGAAAAACGATTTAGTTAACTAAGTGAAACTGATGACTCACATCAAAGGAGTGATTCATATTATCCTCTCAAAAAGAAAGTTTAACAATTGTGAGCTTAAGGAATACATTGAAATGATGATAGAAGTCTCCAAGAGTTCATATTACCCTGTTAGGATATGTGCTTATTTTCTCAGGATAGTGGTTGTGAAGAAATCCATCAGAAGCCCAATGCTACTAATGTCTGGCTTGTGACATACCACTGTGTCATAATTAGTTTGTTCTTTTGGAGTTACGAGATCCAGTCCCTTCGAGTGCCTCTAGGTTGATGATATTAATATTGTGTTGTGAGGAATTCTAGAGCTCTGAAGATGTGCTTTAAAGGTTAAATATTAGGGTCCCACATCTGATTTCCGCTAAAGAAGTAAGGAAGGGAGGAAGGAAAGAAGAAAAAGAAAAAAAGTTTGGGAGAATCATTGCTCTTGCAGAATTCTGTGAAATTACCTGATTTTAATAATAGCAACAATAATTACATCACTATTGTCAACATCATCATTGCTATAGCTATTGAGAACTTAAATACATTCTCAAAAAATTCTGTGAGGAAAGTGCTATCCTCATTTTACACATGAAGATATTAAGACTCAGGCAGTCCAAGTTGCAGAATTGGTACAGAACTAGGATTGAAACAAGCACATGTCTGATTTCAATATTTGTTCCCTTTCCAACATGCTACACTGTCCCTTGTCATAGTGGTTTCCGTGGGAAGCAGATTGCACAATGTAGATTAGCAAGGAAGAAGTTTATTAAGGAATGCTCTTGGGGTCACCATCTGTGAGGGGTGAGGAATGAAGCAAGTTTGGGAAGAGGGGAGAAGCTGGGTTGTGGTATAGTCACAATAATGCCTTACATTCCCTGACCTTGCAGGGAACTGTGAAACTGGAATAGCCCATTAGACTTGTCTGAGTTGTGGTAAGGGGGCCAAGCCTTCAGAATCATGTGTCAGTAAGTCATTGAATGTGGTCTACCCCCAGAAGAGGACTTGAACTTGGGCAAGGCCGCTCTCTTCAGCAGAAGCAATTCCCAAAGATGGCTGAAGGCTGAGAGTTGTCATTCAACAACATTCCTAGAAGCTTGGGGAAGAAGTCCTTCAGTCTGAAGGGGGAACTGGGTGGTGTAGCACAGCAGTACTGCAGGATACCTCGTCAAGATGCAGTGCTTGCTTCCAAATGTAGAGTCACCAAAAAGAAATCTGACTCAGGAAAAAAAAGGATGTATTCAGAGGAATAAGTATGTGAGATCTAAGAAAATTTAATTTAATTGTCTTTATAGAGAGAAACGAAACGTCAACAGACATAAGCACAGGAAAGGAATCAGTTAATGCATAATCAATCTTTAAAAAAATCCTAGTAGAGGAAGCTCATTTTTAAAAAATTATACTTAGGCACTTTTTCAAGTCCTAGAATAAAGAAAATAATATAATTAATGCCTGTGTACTCAGCACCTAGCCTTGTTAATTCAAAAATATTTCATTCTTTATACTTTATAAGATTTAAACTAAATATTCAATAGACAGTTGAATCAACTTGTATTTCCCTCCAAGATTCCATGTTACTCTTTGCTTTAGCCTAATTGTTCTAAAAAACAGAGGCCTCAGCAAAGCCTCTGTGCTGATGGATTGTTGGAGACTGCAATGCGACAGCAGCCAGAGCCAAAGAGAAAGTGGAGTGGGGCCGGCGTGGAGGAAAAGCACGTGCAGAATATTTTCATATTATCCTCTAATTATTTTTAGAAATCTGCTGAATCTGTAGTTGTGTTCCATTTTCATTTCTATTATTATTTGTGCCTTCTTTCTTTTTTAATTTTTCTTGGCCCATAGAGTGGGAAATCTGTCAATTTGATTAGTCCTTATCAAAGAACTAGCTTGTGACTTGGCTTCCATTTTCTGGTATGTCTTTGTACACTCTTCCATTAATTTATCCTGCTTATTTTATTCTTTTGGCTTACTTTGTTGCTCATTTTCTAACTTCTTGAGCTGGATATCACTAATTTTAAGAGTTATTTTCTGCCATAAAATTTAAGGCTATAAATGTTTCTATGTACATCTTTAGCTGCACTCCACATATTTTCACATGTATTGTTTTAATTATGATCCACGGCGTTTTAAGATGTTTTCTGAACTTGTAGAGAATTGAGTTAAATTTATCCTTCAATTCATTGTAAACTATCATTATCATTCTGTACAAAGCTTTTTTCTTTATTATTATTTTGGTTACTTTCAATTCCACCCCCTACTCCAGCCACTTCTTCCTTTAGGCATCCATTCTAACATGTTTGATATTTGTCTTTCAAAATGCATATATCTTTGGATATAATGTCTGTAATCATAGTCTTTATTTTACACAGGTGGTATTGTGCTATAAATCTTGTTCTCTCCCTCGTTTTTTTAATTCAAGCTTTGTTTTTAAGACCTCTCTATGGTGCTATGTGTGTGTCTAGCTAATTTTTTCTCCTACGGAATGTGTCTACCATATATTACTTAACTGTGTCCCTAAAAATGGAGACACCTAGGTTTCTTTCAATTTCCCACTACCATGGGGTATAGAATTGCCACACTGATAAGACTTGTGATGATTAGAAGAAATAATAAGTGTAAAATGCTTAGAGAGTTGCCCGATACCCAGTGAGAGCTAAGTGAATGGTGACTATTAATATTACTTTTTTAAAACTGAAAAACATTTTCATTATGACTTCCAAGCTCACTTGACAAAAAGTACCTTCCAAATCCACTTAGAACCAAAGCATCAGAGCCACATGTCATCACAAGTTCAATCCCACCAGGGGAGGAGCACAGCAGCTCCTCCATCATTTTCCTCCAAGTTCTTTCCACTTCCTCAATGCTCTTATCACAAAATTCTCCAGAAAGTAGAGAGTGGAGACAATGTGATGAATCCCATCCTGAGCACTCCCCAAACCTGGACTGAAGCCTTTTCTCACCAAGAGCCAAATAGGCCCAGAGCAGACCAGGCCGCAGCTTGTAGCACCACACCTCAGTTAATTCTCCTGCCAAGAAGTCAAGCTCCTTCCTGATTCCACAGAAGAAAGTACTAGACTCTCTTCAAAGAGGTTGCTACAAACTCTCTCCTCACAGACAAATTATTGGCATTCAGGCTGTTGCTAAACTAACCACATCTCTAACCAAGAGTACACCAGGGAACTAGCGAGAAACAATATGTTTAGGTTTTACTTAGCAGGAGCAGCCAGTTTAATAAAACAAATAAAAGAGCCACTCCAGATAGGCTACTCTTTGCTTCCAAAATCCTGTAGAAACCCTGCTGCCCAGAAATACATGCCACAAACTATGGGATGGTGAAACAAGCAGCAGATGGAGAGTAAGTTGTGTTGGTTTCTCTTGGGGCTCTGGGTGGTCCAATCTCAGACACTTCACATTCCTCCTCTTGGCTCACAGTTTCCACATCTGTAGCATGAAGACATTAGATGAGATTCTCTCGATGTCTTCTTCAGAGTCTCAGCTTTTATTTTTCTAAAGAAATATGTTTTATGATCCATACTTATTTAAATGATCTCTCTCTTGTTTTTTTTTTTTTTGGTGAGGAAGATTGGCCCTAAGCTAACATCCGTTGCCAATCTTCCTCGTTTTTGCTTTAGGAAGATTGTTCCTGAGCTAACATCTGTGCCAATTGTCCTCTATTTTGTATATGAGATGCCGCCACAGCATGGCTTGATGACTGGTGCATATGTCTGCACCCGGGATCTGAAACTGCAAACCCCGGGCCGCCAAAGCAGAGCGCGTGAACTTAACCAACACACCACTGGGCAGGCTCCATCTCTCTTTCTATTTTTAATTCACATTTCTAAACTGAGAGAGGAGAAGAAAGGATAGTGTCATGTATTGCTGCAGACAAATTACTGTCAGCTAACACATGGTGAAACACCAATTGGTCCAAGAGCATTTATTTTGCAGGATTTAAATCTTAGAATGCAGAGTTGGAAGAAAAATTTTAGATGATCTAGTCCAGCCTCTTCATCTTACAGATGAAGAGAATATGTCGCATGAAGCGGTGAAGATATTTGCCAACGATGA
The DNA here is from genome assembly GCF_020826845.1 of Diceros bicornis minor. NCBI lineage: Eukaryota > Metazoa > Chordata > Mammalia > Perissodactyla > Rhinocerotidae > Diceros > Diceros bicornis. The sequence continues at coordinate 33,790,627 of NC_080740.1, forward strand.
CTGGCTAGTTAGATACAGGACCAGGACAAAACCCCCAGATATCTGAATGCCTAGCTGTGTGGTTCCTGCCTTATCTCTGGGAAAGACTCTCAATATCAGTTCTGTGTTGGATACAAAGATGAATCAGGCATGGCTTATAATTTAAGGAAAGAAAGAATCAGATAAAAAAAATAAAAGGGAGGGGATAAAGTGGATTATGAAAAATGTCACACCGATGGGAAATAGTTGCTATGGAAGCAAGGGTGGGTGAGATTTGTCATCCTTGTCAAAGGCCTAGAATATGATGTTCCTGAGTGAAGTCCCCTTGTCCAGAAAACTCAACCACTATTAATACTACTGTAACCACCTAGTTTTTCAAGTCAATGCTAACAGATTGTTTCACATCTCTTCCAGGGCTCTCTCCAAGCCTTAGTGGTTCCTGCTGGTGCTGGGAAAGAATGCTAGTCTCTGTGGGGGAACTAAAGAGTGGGCTATACTATGGGAAGGGAAGGGAGTACCTAAAGAAAATATGGGAAAGTGATATAAACTGGCAAATGGCAGTTGCCCATTTGATGTTCCAGGTACTCTGTGAGGCAGTGCTTGAAATGGTGTCCATTTTGCTACCAGGAACCATGTACTACTTTATAGTCTTATGCATTTACCTTTTCTCTTTTGGCAGACCTCTGGCATTATCCTGGGGTAATCCAATGAATTATGGCTAGGGTTCTATATTACTCTAGGAATAGGCTTAGGAAACAAGGAGGACTCCTTAACTTTAGGGCCACAGGACTGCATTTGCGTTTCACTTGCATTTGGTTAGATTCAGGTAAGTTGCGTCCTGACTTATCTGGGACATCTTACTTTATGGTATGGCCCAGGACTGGTTTGGAGCTCACATACCTGGCGACAGCTGTATACGACGGTACATAGTTCTGCCTTTGCTACTTGCTTTTATTCTGGCTCAAACTTGCAGTAGTTTGTAAGGTGTTTTATCATAGCTAAGTCCTAGCCTGGTGCAGAGCTCATTGAGATGGTCTAGTTACTTGTCATTGAGCAACTTATAGTCTATTCTTTGCAGTCTTCGTATTTGATCCAAATGGGAATCCACACCCACGACATAGAATATAGTGTGTGTGTGTGTGTGTTTGGGTTTTTTTTTTTGAATTTGTGAAACTTGGAAGAACCCAAGCTGTTCTTTCTATTGCCTCCCCCGCTCCCTACCATCTCTTATTTTCCCCCCTCTACTCATTTTGAGTCATGTTCAGGAAATTTCTACTCTTCGAATCTTAAGGAGAAGAATATATTGCATAAGTGGTGTGGTGGCCTGGTCTGACTCCTCTGTCTGGCAGGAAAGGGCAGCAGTTTTCCCCCTTATATTGGCTCACCTGTGGAAGACCCAAAGACTAGCCAAAACCAGGTCTCAGGGTAGTGCATGAGCCCTTTCCCTGCAGTCACCTCTTTTTTCAATCTGAGTGGAGCCTTGGTACTTCTATTTCCCCATTTCTGATGAGGCTTGCTCCCTGATTATAATATTTTCCGGAGAAGCATATCTGGGGTATACTACGTTCATCCTAAACATTTCCCCACACCAACACGGATATGTTCACCACATGCGTACATCCTTACTTCTAAGCCAGAACTTTTCAGAGCGTATTCCTATGTATGATTATCTTCTATATTAAGTCCCTTACAATACTAACTAAATGCCCTAGGGGTAGGGAGGATTTGTAATTGCGTCTGTAAGGGAATGATTAAAATAAATAAGTTATACACCTATGGTCAGAAGGATGACTATTGATTATGCCAGTTATTCTCCACTAAATTACTTCTAACGCCCTCTTTTTCCCCTACTGATGTATGGTCTAGTAATGTACTGTAAATACTTTTAAATTTACACACAGGTAAAATTTTTACATTCAATTTGACCATGAAACTTGCCTGTATAATGAAAGATAAGTGATGGAGCAAATGATTCTGGAGTATCTTTTTAATCCACAACATCTGACATGGGTGAAAAAACAAACCAAACAGATCAAGTACCTCCAAAATTTAAGTAGGTCCTAGAGATACCTCTGATTGAAGCAAGGGAGAACCAAATCCTTTCTCAATCTCTGATGACAATAACGTTATTTTTCATATCCAGGACTTCGTTATTTACTGAAGAACGATAGTCTTTGACCTGATAATAACACCAAATTTCTATTCTACTCCTACCAATTCTTCCAGTCTGACATCTTCCTACTTATTTTTCTGCTTTGACCCATCCCAAAAGACACAGAAAGCCATTTCAACATTAACCTCTTCTCATATACCCCTGGAGGATGTGCAAATTGGTACAAACCTTCTGAAGGGCAATCATGCCATATCTTTTACAATAAAACACCCATACCTTAGGACTAAGTGTAATGTATTTACCCTATTAGTTATCTACCATAGAGAAACACCAACATGTATAGACAAAGAGACTTGCCCACGAATATTTGATTGCAGCTTTCTTTGTAACATCAAAAATTGGAAAGAACCTCCTAGCCTTGAGCTTGGGTCATATCAATTCCGGTGGTGAGATGTGGACAAATTCAAAACCTGTTTGATGGGCATAGTTAACAGAATATGCTGATTGACGAGATAAGGGTGGGAGATAAAGTGCAGAATCCTAGATGTCTCAAGCATCTTTGGCCAAAAAAAACTTGGGAGAATAGAGTTGCCATTTGCTAAGATGGGGAAATCTGTGGTGAGAGCTGATGTGAGAGTGGTGATGGTGGAAGGGAGGAATCAAGAGCTAGTTTTTTGACAAGTTAAGTTTGATTTGCCTATTCGGTATATGCATAGAAATGTCAAGTAGATAACTGGATATGTGAATCTGGAATTCAAAAGAGAAGTTTAGGCTAATGGCATAAATTAGGGAGTAATCAACAAATAGATGGTATTTATAGACATGAGATTGGATGAGTTCATCTAGAGAGTAAATGTAGAGAAGAATCTCAGAATTTAGAGGACAGGAAAATAAACAGATTCAAATAGGAGGGAGAAAGCAGCCTGGTAAGGTGCAAATCCAAGAAAGGTTATTATCTTAGAAGGGAAGTGAAGAATGAGGTGCAAGGAAGGAGAATCTACTGTGTTAAATCTTGAAAGTGCTAAAGTAGTGTTTTATGCTGTGTTAAATTTTGGAAACAGCTTTTGTGTTTGGTTTAGGTCAAGTAAAAAAGAAGTTCTATGATATGTAAAGAATCTGAAAAATCTAAAGCATTAAGGAGTAGAACCATCTAATCTGTGTGGCCCATGGCGTTAGCAACTTCTCTATTTGCAAAGCAAAGTGTGTTGTCAGAATTTTATTAGGGCACTTACAAAATTCATAACTTATTATGAAGAAAAGACAAATTTTCTTTTCATATGATTGTAGAACCAGTCTGGTAACTATGCATTTAAGTTTCCAGTCCAATGGTTCAGAATGGTTATATAAATAAAATTCCGATAGCTTGGTACATGTCTGACGTGAGTAAACCTGCTTCTTTGGTGGTTGGGCCAGCTTTCAGTATCAGGGGCTGTAAAGATATTTTTGAAAGCCTTCCCATTTACCTGAATTCCATATGTGTTTGCACATGTCAATAGGCAGTCACTTGATGCCTTTTGTTTTTTTTTTAAGATTTTGATCCTATGCCACTTACTTATTTGCTTGTTGCTACTGGAGAAAATTACAAAACTTTGTAACTTAATGGCCCCACAAATTCATATTCTCCAACTATAGCTCGATTCTTGATACTGCCTGAGAATCATCCTTGGTTTCCCAATTAAGTTACTGTTTCCATTTTCTGTGGTCTCCATTTGATTCAAAGCTTTAATCCCTTTATATCTCTCCATTACTTCTCAAAATTAATAAAAGTCATCTTAGCCAACTCCCTTCCTCACCAAATCTACACGCTTACTTGCATCCAGACCATCCTTTCTTCCCTCCCTCCTTCTTGTGGAAATATCATCCTTCTGTATAAGGTGTACTCCAACAACTGTATTCTGGATGCCCTCTCACTTGGAGACCTCAGTCTACCGATTGTTACTTTTCTTTCCTGTATCTTCAACTTTTTCCTCTTTATTAGTTTGTTCTTGTCAACATTTAAACATGTTTAAATTTCCACCATCTTAAAACAAAACACAAAAACAAATCTCTTCATGACCCTATACTCTCCTCTAGCTACTTCTCCATCATTCTCCTTTCTTCACAGAGAAAATTATTATCAACAATGATTCTCCAAACCACCTCCCCTTCAAATCATTCTTCAATTCACTATAGTCTACCTTCTGCTCCTGCCACCCCATTGAAATTGCTGTTGCCCAAAACACCAATGACTTCTTTGCTCTTAAATCCGATGCACATTTTTTTTTATCGAGGCAACATTGGTTTATAACATAATATAAATCTCAGATGTACAATGTACATTTTCTTTTAACATAATTGAACCCTTTAGACCACCGTATTTTTTAAATAAAATATTTCTATCCTTTGTCTTCCGTGACATTACACTCACTGCCCTGGATTACTTCCTATTTCTTTGGCCTTTCTTCTCTATTTGCAGGCTGTTCTGCCTTTCCTTTAAATGTTGGTCTGCCTGAGGATCATGACTTAAGCCTTCATTTTTTTTGCATTTAATACCTTCTCCCTGGGTACTCTGGTCCACTATCACGCTTTCAATTATGGTGCCATAGTGACATTTATCTTTAGGCAAAAACCAAACTGAAATCATAAGTACTGCTACTACCAAGAGAGCACAAATTTTGTGAAAAAGTGCTGAATTAGGAGTCAAGAGATCTTGGTTCCAATTGTGTTTCTACTATTATTAATTAAAACTTGACTTTAGATGAGTAACAAGCCTTCCCTTTAAGATTCAATTTATTTTTAAAAAAAATAGGAATTGAAAGACCTCCTTGACATATAGACAAAGTGGTTTTGGAAATAAGTAAGATTATTAAAGTACAGTGAAAAATACATAGAAGTATATGAATATAAATGAACTTTTATGATTATATACAAATTTGTACATATATATCTATGATTTTGTATACATGTATATTATAGGACTTATACAACGTGATTCATCATATGGGGTATTACTGCTAGGCTTAGACTTTTGAAATACATATTTTTCTAACCTGACTGGGTTTATTTGATTCCCCATATGCTTAGAACATAATATATTTTGGAGAGCTATGAGGTACTTATTATATTTTCCATATTATACAAAAGGACATTATAGTTGAGAGATTAAATAATTTGTCTAAGATCACACATTTAATAAATGACAGAGGTGCAGTTGGACACAAAACTTTAAAAAAAAAAAAAGCCCTCTTTCTTCTCCTGTCGCATTATCAGGTGAAGAAGTACTGCTGGGGTGATGCCACCAGAAAGCCTTCTAGTCTCCCTTTAGTGCCCCCTATTGGCAGACCCTCACAGGGAACAAGCCAACAAAGGAGAAACGTGGTTTGTAGAGTCCCAGCTCCAGTATCACAAAACAGATTACAGATGGATGCATCTGAAGCCAAGAGTTAATGGCTTAATAAATTGAACAGTTTAGAGCACTTGTTTCTTAGCAGCTCTCATACACTCTCATGCCAAAATAAAGAACTTTACTTTAGGTCTCTAACAATCACATCAGGGACCCTAGCCCTCTTTAAAGTGTTGTTCTGTTATTTCCACTTCTAGGTTATTGCCACATTTGCCCTCTCTGGATGCACAGGAATGGGAGTGGTGGACTCTATGCCGGACACAGCAGTTCAGTATGTATTTTTTGAAATAATAACCTCAATTACTGTTCACCGTCCCCCAGCACAATCCTACTCTTCACACCTGTTGATTCTTTGTGGTCTCTCTAGAATACACATTGGTTTTCATTTCTGTTCATATAAGGAACACCTATTTCATTTGCTTTTTGCCTTCAAACTCTCTAGTCTACTAATGTCCTATACTTCCTGTTCTCAATTCTATTATGGATTTGTTTTTTCAGTCCATTTTCATGCTCATTGCAGTAGGATTCGGGAGGGACGATCAGTAAATGCATGTGCTCCGTTTGTCATGGAGAACGGTAATCGAAAACAATGTCTTTTCAAGGGCATAGACATTAAACTGTTTCACAAAAGTATTTGCTTGTGGTTGCTTATTTTATCATTTGTCATCAAAACTAGGTCTATTAGGAAATTTTGAAGTGCTATTTAAATTCTGGAAATCAGTATCATATAATAATCTATATTATGGTGGTAAAGTGAGCAAAATCATAAAAGACACCAAACCTAGTTCAACATTTTTGCTTTTATCTTTACAAATAAAGAGTAGCATGAGCAAGCATCTCTATGTTTATCAACTATCATTTGTGTGTTTTTATTTAGAGGTCATATCAAAATAGAATCACCTTTTAATTTTTTACTGGATTTTAGTGTAATTTGGGCAAATGAGTCCAAATCAGAAAATAAAACAGCCAAATGACTCACATTAAATATCTCATATTCCATTCAATTCCTTGCAGGAATGTAGAATGGAGCAAAAATTGAATGTATGATTGCTTAACAGAATATAATATAAAAAGCATTCCTTTACTTGATTATGGCAGAGAAGTCATTTGGAATTTTTTTCTGAATATTAGCCAAATAAATCTGACTGGAATTTATTGAAACTGTTAGTTGATCTTTCAATTATTTGAGCTAGTTCAAAGAGTTGTCAGAGACTTAAAATTGATCTGTAAGTATAATATGGGAATGAAGTAACTTCAATGGATAAATTTTGACGTAGGTTAAGAAATGCAGCCCAGATCTTTGTTTTAACTATTTGTCCATGATAACATGAAAGTTCTATAAACAGTTATTACTTTTCTTCTGCCTTAATTAATCTAATTTTAAACGCTAATAACAGTTATATTCCCCAACAAAAATACAACATCTTTAAGTAATTGGGCAATTCAATTTGCCATATAAGAAGATGAGTGTCTGACTCCAACATTTTCCTAGTAAAACAAGGGCAAAAACTAATAGTAAGAGGTAAAAACTGTGATAAGCAATAATTAATATAATGGAATTAGAAACCAGTGATGATTTATACTAAAGAAATAAGTATATTTACTGTGAGTTCTGCTAGAGTTATTAAAGTTCCTGAATCCATATACTAAACTGCCTGATTTTGAATCCAAACTTTGTCATTACTAGCTGTGTGTCCTTAGGCAAATTACTCAACATCTCCTTGCCTCAGCATCCTCATCTTTAAAATGATAGAAAATAATAATAATAAATATGTAAGTCAGAGGCTATTGTGATGATTGCATAGGTAATAAAAGTAAGTACTTAAAACAATGTCTGGAATATGGTGAGTGCACAGTAAATATTAGCTGATTATAGTGATGATGATGATGCTGATAATGATGATATTAAAATTTCAACCCACTAAATGTTATAGCTTTAAATGTTAAGTACATTAATAGAGTCTTAGAGATGTGGACATCTTTTTTTTTTTTTTGAGTAGGGAAGATTGGCTCTGAGTTAACATCTGTTGCCAATCTTCCCCTTTTTGCTTGAGGAACGTTGTACCTGAACTAACATCTGTGCCAGTCTTCCTCTATTTTGTATGTGGGTTGCTGCCACGGCATGGCTTGATGAGTGGTGTGGAGGTCTGTGCCCAGGATCGGAACTGCGAACCCCGGGCCACCAAAGCAGAGTGTGCAAACTTAACCACTACACCACCGGGCCAACCCATGGATATCTTTTTTGAGTTTAATTGATATCCATGTTTTGAAAAAAAGTTGATGATTGTGATTGCTCATGAATTCTGAGATGGACTGTGGGTACCACGTAGGCAACCACTGACCACTCATTACACTGATCACAACCCAGCCTGGGAAATACTAGTTTTTTTAATTCCTCCAAAATGACTCATTTTACTTGGCCATTTGGCTGTCATTTCAGTTTGGGCCTAATGAGAAAAAGAACTGCAAAGAACACATTGTGGAAAAGTGAAATTTAAGATAAGATGTGTTCGTTGGATTATTTAAGAAGTTCAAACCTCAAGATTTAAATTTCATAGAAAGAAGACGAGGCTATGAATTATATTAATCTCACTCAGTATTCATATCCTTTCAAGTTATCTTTCTAAAAGTGGACATAAATTAAAATCCAATCCTTATCTGGGAATGATGGAAAATTGATATTTTACTTAAAAACTTATAAAGTACTTGCGTTTAGGGATTAGGTATTACTCACTTAATAAGTATTAAGTACTCTGTTTAAGTGGTTTTCCAGACATAGAGAGATAACGTAAATGATATAGACTCAGAGAAGGGAAAAATCAATGTGGACTGCTAAAGCCAGAAAAGATGAGGAATGAGTCTTGAGTTGTGCTCTAGAGGATGGGTAAGATTTAGATAGTTGGAGAGACGTGAAGATAGAATTTGAGATCTTGAGACCAGAGTAAGCAAAAGATTTGAGTGAGAATAAGGAACAGAGAAGCTTAGGGAGAGTTTGAGATGGTGGAGAAGTGAGGTGATGAGCAGACACTGAGATTCTGGATCTAATATTACAGCAAGTCAGAGGTGCTCAAACAGGGGAATAAGATGATGAAATAAACCATTTAAGATAATTCATTTGGTTAATTGGGTAAGCAAGAAATTGAGGGCAAGAAGTCTAAGAATGAGAATCTTATCAAAAGTGTGATATTTTAAAGTCTTTGGATAGGATAGAAAAAGAGGGATAGAGAGTTTGCAGGAAGAAATAAACAAACATATTGATTAACTAAATATAGATTATCAAAGAGTAAGAAGAAGAAAGCAATCACTGAGATTTGAGCATGGTTATTATTGACAGAAGTGGGACAGTCTAGAGAGAGCAAATTTGCTGGTCTATATAGTAAGTTCCTTTTGGAATTTGGCAAATTAAGTGAAATGTGCCTGTTGAAATATGGATGTGCTAAAGATAAAGGACTTTTTTTCTTATCCCTTTTAGCACCTAGCTTACTGCTACAAGCACAAAAAGTACTTAGATAATATTTACTAAATAAACTAATTTGAAGTTTTTGTTTGACTCATGACATTCTGTCATTATGTGTATAACATAATTGGCATCACAGGAAAAAAAAAAAGGATTTCATTTTGTATAAAAATTGAGTATCTTGTAAAATAACATGCCACTAAGGAATCACACATTTAATTCCATCTTTGATCAGATTGAGCTTCTTCCACATTCTTCATATGAAATAATTTCCAGAGACATCCCAATTTATCCTTACATTCAAGGTTCTAAGATTCCATTCTAATCATTTCACTTCTGACCATGGCAGAGTAACTGGCTAAGAGCTGGACTTAACCACCTCACATTAACAACTATAATATTTTACTGAACAATTCACAAAACAATTTATGACATGTTTTAATTGTCTAGACAGAATGGCTGCAGTGACAGTTTTTGAATTCTAGCTTAGTTTCCTGTAACACTTATCAGGACATGGTTTTTAATAATTATGTCTCAGAGCAAACTTCAGAGGAGATAGAAAGTGGACATGAAGAGGTTCCAATGATGTCAGCTGTCTGACAGGATATAGCATTAGAACTCTATTTAAAATTCCTTCAGGGCTGGCCCCGTGGCTTAGCAGTTAAGTGCGCACGTTCCGCTACTGGCGGCCCGGGTTCGGATCCCGGGCGCGCACTGACGCACCGCTTCTCCGGCCATGCTGAGGCTGCATCCCAAGTACAGCAACTAGAAGGATGTGCATCTATGACATACAACTATCTACTGGGGCTTTGGGGGAAAAAAATAAATAAATAAAATTAAAAAAAAAATGCAGATAAAAAAAAAAAGTTGCTTCAGAAGAAAGTTTTGAAGGGGGAGGAAGACGATCCTCTACCACTCTGGGTCCTTCCTGGCTGGGCTACAAATGAAATTAACATGAGACGGAATAGCAGGAGAAAATCAGAGTTTAATAACATGTATACTTGGGAGAAACCAGGGAAACAGAGTTTCTCAACAAATGGCGGAGAATTTCACCTTAAATAGATTTATATAAAGACAAAGGAGGATATTGGGGGTGGGGGAGGAGACAGCTATGGGAGATTACCAGAAAGTGCAGCAATCAAGGGTATGCAGATTTAAGCCTCTCCTTCCGTACTGATAAGAGTTTCCAGAGATAAGGTCATCCCATCCCTCTTCCCAATACAGAGAGGGAGATACCTTTACAAATGTAAATGTTTGGTAGACAGAATTTTGATAAGAATGTGCTTAGTGAGGACCCTGCCAGTCTGTCCATAGCCAGAGTTAAATTCCTTTCGGCAATTGGTGGGCAACATCAACTGTCTATCAGAGAAAATGATCAATATTTGGGGTGGCCAATTTTGATCTCCCACAATTTCTTAGAGAAGCATCCTATTATCTTGCCAACATAGTGATGTCATATATTACTAGTCTAACCTTCTTGTAGTGCATGACTCCTTTGATCTTTTTGTGGGCACTTAGCTGGATAGTGCCAAAGAACATAAATGATTGCCACACCAAAAACGTAAGCTAGAATCTAAAACCTGACACTGCGTGTGAGGAAAACTCAACAAAAATTCTGTGTCTAGGCAATTCAGACACGTCATAAATTGTATAGTTAAGCTGGCATAAATCTCACAGTGGTGCAAGGAATAGAATGCCATATGAAGCAAAACTTGGCAAATCTTTTCAATTACTGACATTAAGGAATTGATGAATTATGCTAATCCATCCGGAATGAAAGTTTTAAGCACAAAGTTATTAAGCCGCTGCTTTAAAAATTGTCGGATGAGAACATTTAATCTGACTTTATGTAAATGCTTTAGAATGTAGGAATTAGACTAGAATTCAGAGCCATTGACATTCAGGCCAAAAGATCTGTGGCCAACACTAACCCCCAGGGCACAGATGTCCTTCCTGAGGATGATTTTTAATGAAGTATATCCTGATTTTTTCAAGAAGATGGTTCTTCCACTTGTAAATTTAGCAAAACATTTTAGTTGATGCATATTTCCTGTCTGTAGCAATTCTTGGATTAATTTCACATGCTTGTTATTTGAGACAAATAATACTTGCTTTGTGTACTTGATAAGTGGGCTTATGAACAAATTGGCCACGTAGGCAGGTTAGAAGTTATGTGTGGAGTCATCAAATGATTTTCTACTCACAAAGGTTGATTTGGCTATAGCCACTGCTGAGTGTCTAATCTGCCCATAGCAGAGACCAACAATGAACTCTTGATATGGCATCATTCACGAGGGGGCCCAGTCAGCTACCAGTGGCAGATTAATTACATTAGATCATTTCCGGTTTAAAAAAGGACAGCACTTTACTCTCATTGGAGTAAATATTTACTCCGGAAATGCTCTGTCTTCCTTGACCATGTTACTTCTGCCCCAATCACCATCCATAGTCCTACAGAATGTCTTATTTATTGTCATGCTGTTCGACACAAAATTGCTTTTAACCATAGAACTCATATTTCAGCAAATTGATATATGGCAGTTGGCTCATGCTTAGAGAATTTATTTGTCTTATCATGTTCCTTGTCACTCTAAAGCAGACAACCTGAGTCAATTGTAAAATACTGTTTTAAAACTCAATTGTGGTGCCAGCTTAGAGGAAAGGCTTTAAGCGGCTAGGGTAATGTCTTTCATAATACAGTATATTTTTTGAATCGATGACCATTTTTGTTCTTTCTCTCTCATGGCCGGGATCTAAGAGTCTTAGCGTTAAGGACTAGACGTGGAAGTGATTTCCTGTCCTCACAGATTTAGACTCTGTTGGATTAGTGGTCTTAATTCACAAGGAAGTAATGTTTCCACCAAGAAACATTAAACTAGGAGGTAATATCACCACTCAGCCAGCCGATTTGGGCTACTCATGCTAATGAACCAATGGGCCAAGATGGGGTTATTCACTGGCTAGGGTAACTGATCCTACTGCAGAAAAGATGATGGGTTGCTATTACACAACAAGGGCAGGAGGAATTATGTCTGGAATGCAGAAATTCTCTGGATCATCTCTTATTACTTCCATATTTTGTGATAAAAATTAAGAAAAAAAAAATACCCATTACAGGCATGAATGCTAATGAAGCAACTCTTTAGGGATGAAAGCCTGAGTCACCCCCACAAGACAATGAACTATAACCAACCAAGATTACAATAATGAGAACTCAAGAAGTTATGAATATTTCTTATGTCAATACGAATATAATTTTATACATATTAACAAATTTTTTTCTCTTTATCCCCTCTCCCACTCCTCTGCTAACATAAAATGTGTTACATTTATGATATATATTACATATGCATACCTAACATACAATGCTATAATTTTTGCTTTAAACAGTCATGTATCTTTTAAACAGATTAAGAGAAAAAAATCTATAGTATTTTATATTTCTCCACATATTTAATATCTCTGGTCCTTTTCATATCTTCCACATTTCTATCTGGTTTTGTTATGAGTTTTATGTATCTGAGGTAAGTAGCATAAATATTTTTTGGTTTGAGTTGTTTCTCAATCCAGCCTGATATGTTTGTCTCATAACTCAAGCATTTCATTCATTTATGTTAAGTGTAATAACTGATATATCTGGGTATGAATTTACCATTTTTTGTTTTCTATATATTCCATCTATTCTCTTTCTTTTTGCTCTCTTTTATTTCCTTCTCTTGGATTAATTATTTATATTATTATTATTTCGTTTACTAGTTTGTAAATTGTTTTCTATTTTCTTTTTTTCAGTGATAGCTCCATAAATAAAAATATTCACATTTAGCTTATCAATGTCTATTTTTATCAATATTTTTGCCTTCCTTCTGGACAATACAATGACCTTAGAATTCTTGAACTCCATTTGTCCCACTCATTCCTTTATATGCTAACAGTAACTCTCTCTGTATTTTAAACCATAATATATTACAATTATAATTTTATACCATCAATATTATTTATATTTTCATACATATGTACCACAATGTTTGTTCTTCATTCTTTTATCATTTCTTACCTTCTATATGGAATTATTTTCCTTTGCTTGAAGTACATCTTTTAGATATTTTATAATTTCCTATAGTATTGATCTTCTGGTGACAAACTCAGTTTGTCCAAAATACGTTTTGATTATTATTACTCCTTGAATTGTTTTTTTTTTTTTTTGCTATATATAGAATGCTAGATTGGCAGTTATTTTCCTTAATTATATTGTTGATAACGTTACATTACCTTCTGACTTCCATTGTAACTGGTGAGAAATCAGCTTTTAATGTTACTTTTACTCTTTTGAAGGTAACTCATCTTATTTCTCTGTCTGATTATGAGATTTTTCTCTTTATTTTTGGTTTTCAGCAATTTCGCTATTTGTAGATATGGATTTCTTTTTATTTGCTTTGCTTTGGATTTTTTGGCCTCAAATTTGCATCTTGGTGTCTTTCATTAATTCCAGGAAATCATCACCCATTCTCTCTTTAAATATTGCCTATTCTCTATACCCTTTCTTCTACACCTCTTAGACTTCAATTAAATATATATTAGACCTTTATATTTTATCTTCTACATTTTCTGCCCTCCCTCTCCTATCTTCCATCTTTTTTTTCTTATTATTGCATTTTCCATAGTTTCTTCTGACTCATTTGTTGTTATTATTGCTCTGCATGTGTTTCTTGTGTGTGTGTGTGTGTGTGTGTGTGTGTGTGTGTGAGGAAGATCAGCCCTGAGCTAACATCCATGTTAATCCTCCTCTTTTTGCTGAGAAGTCCGGCTCTGAGCTAACGTCTATTGCCAATCTTCCTCCTTTTTTTCCCCAAAGCCCCAGTAGATAGTTGTATGTCATAGTTGCACATCCTTCTAGTTGCTGTATGTGGGACGCGGCCTCAGCACGGCCGGAGAAGCAGTGCGTCGGTATGCGCCCGGTATCCGAACCCTGGCCGCCAATAGCAGAACGCGCGCACATAACTGCTAAGCCACGGGGCCAGACCTGCATGTATTCCTGAAAGTCATCTTAAATCTACTTTGGAACGAAGTGGGATGAAATACATAATTCTCCGTATTTCCATGTTTCACAATGTCTTCCAAATTATCATTACTTTCCTCTGTATTTCTGTGAATGTTATTTGAAAAGTAAAATGGAGAAAAAGGACAAAAAAAGCAATAGCTTAAAAAATGGCAGTGTCAGCTTACTCACATGCATAAGTACATGAAGAAAAGAAAAACGTCAGAAACAGCAAAAAGGAAGCAGTAACATGAAATATGGCAATGTTATCTTACTTGGTAATATGAGTAGGATAGGAAAGTAAAAAAATAAAGATCAGAAAGTACTAAAAAGGAAGAAATCACTGGAAACACAGCCGTTTTATCTTAGTGAGCAGTGATACAGAATTTACATGAGTATTTAACAGTAGTCGAGTTAAGGGAAAACATTAAAATGAGAGTTTTGTTTATACAGTTTTACTCATGATTACAATATCTGTGAAGATTTAATTTGTGCATTCCCTCTTTTGCTGCCAAGCACTTACTGTTTGAATCATTGACAATCTGCTGCTGCCTTCAAACAATAGGAATAACTAGGTTATACTACACTGAGTACAGTACACAATGATATAAACATATTCAAACATATAATAATGATGTAAAATAATGTGTTCTTTTAAATTATTAGACTGGGTACTTCACCTTAATGATCAGTGACATGCCTGAGGTATGTTTTCCTGAGCACCAAGAAGAAAGAAGCTTCTTCTTCACCTTGCTTTTAGAATTTTCCCCTCATATTGAAGCAAAATAGTACAGTAGTTAAATGTTGCACTTTTTAGGCTGACTGAAATGAATAGACCTTTAAAATCTATTGTTTGCTATCCATGTTATTTCACCTCTTTAAGCCCTAGCTTCTTCACTGGTAAAATGAAAATAAGATATTCACTTATGTTATAGATTTCATTGTGTTCCTCTAATGAGAGAACACCCACAAAGCACTTAGCAAGACTTCTTGACACCTAGTATGTGCCTCAATAATTGTAAGCTATCATGATATCCTGCTAGGGCTGGCTTTCTTGTGAGGATACACCCGTATGAGAGGAAAAAGTGACTCTTACTCAAGATAAAGGAGACTAAGGACTCACAAGGTGACAAATGTTATGAAGTCCTTGAATTACTGAGGATGTCACACGCTCACTGTTACAATAGGACCTAGTACTACCTCACATCACCACCTGAATCTTTTCCCCAACCCAGCAATTTCATTCAGGGCTGCATAATACTTGAGCTTCCATATAAAGCAGGAATAGAAGAGTGTAGGGTATAGAAGAAATTCTGAAAAAGGAGCCAAATGGGTAAAATCAAGAGTACTTCCATGGAAGAGATAGAAAACAATACAAACAAAAACATTTCAAGACTTGTGCTTATAGAGGAAAATAATGACAATGAATCAAGACTGGGTATTAAAATTCATGCGCAGGGGTGAGGATAGAATTAGGCTGCATGCATACATGAGAAGAGGGTATATAAGAGAGACAGAAATAAGGACATACAATCAGCTCTAGACTTGTTAATAAGAGTGTTTATTTTTCCTGTAATTCAAGGAACTGATGTAATTCAAGGAACTAACAATAAATATAGAGGCTGCACAGATTACTGCATGGTATCTCACTGTGGCCCTTTACCTATCAATATAGAAGGCTCTATCCAGGCATAAGGATAATAAAAATACAAGTGAAGTTCCTCCACACCAACAAGCAAATTGTGATAGACATACTGGTCCATCAACTCTTCTTTTGGATAGCAGTTAGGTTTAGATCAATCCCAATCTACCCTAGGGTCAGGATGGCTGTAGGCTAATGATTTCAACATAAGGTTTAAAAAGGAATTAAAGTTTAAGTTCTATAGAAATCATCAAAATGTATTATTTATTTGGGCCAGTCCATAAGAATGTTGCTAAGTTTATAAAATTTTGAATTTTTAAAATTAATATAAGTAAAAAGCAAATATCTTCTATCAGAGAACCTCTCAGCAAACAGAAATTTCTCAAACTGATTACAACCATGCAGTCAGGGGATTTTTTCTCTTTACTAGATTACCACCTTATCTTTAAACTTCTTAATATTCATATATTTCAAATGTTATAAAAGATAAGTTATACCTGTTGTGTGGGGGCAAGAGTGTTATACATACGTACATAGGGAAAATGACCATGTATTTACATTTAACCCCCAAAAATATTTCACCATCAAAACAGGGGCTTCATTACCCGTGAAAAATGAGGTAAATTTTACTATTTAATTAATATTAATAGTATAAGAAAAGATACCTTCCTTAAAATAGCAACTTAGGATATATATTCAATATTAACTCCAAAATTTCTTCATAATTTCTTCAAAGAAACATTCTTGACATCCAGTTAAAGGTTATGTATTCATGAAATTAACACCTTAGTACCCTCCTAAACACTAATAAAAACAACTAGAATAAAAATCAGAAAATAAAACTATAACTTAAACAAAGGTAAGAAATTGTCAAAATGAAAGCTATTTAGAAGAGCTGCTGACAGCAGTGAAAATTGGAAAGGAAGAAACAAGGAAAATTTAACCTCTATAGGCCTTGGGCAGGGTACAGAGTCCTCTGAAAACAAGCTGTACATTCAGAGGGGCTGAACCAATGATCTTTTCCTTGGAAAGCCAAGATCGGAGAGGGTAGGAAGCCTGAAAATGTACCGTTGAGTCCCATTTGACTCCAAAGAATGATAGAAACTGGAAAAATATGTAGATATGCCATCTTCGCGCAAGGTGGACTTTCAGTGTGGAAAGGTGGAGGATAACTAGTGCAAACAATTCTTTGGCTGATGATTTGGGAATAAATGCAAAACTTCCTTATGAAGAAGTCTAAGAATTCACTACCAGCCAGAAGAAATATCTAACTGTGAGTATAGATATGTCTGTAGGAGAGTATTGTCTATAAAAGCATTCAAATAAAATGCAAGTGTGTTGGCTTACTTCGATCCTTTAACGCCTCTTCCATGCTATCCTTCAACAGATAACTGGTCTATTAAGAATGGATGAGACTTTAACATGAGTACTAACAAGAAAGGAACCAGCAAGGAAAAGGGAAGAAGGGACATGCCAAACAAAAGGAAGATGAAGAATGTAAACCATGAAAATATACACACGAAGTAGATGAAAAATACATATATTTCCCTATAAAGTCAATAAGAGCTGAAAGAGCTGAAATAAGAGCTATAAAACCTCAATGAAGACATAATGAGTACCAAAAACATTAAAAAATGAGCTCAGAAAAGAATCAAAGCAAAACTATTTTAATTAAAGGAAGTATTCAGAAATGTTCTTATATACCAGTTCAATGTACAGAAATAGATTCTTATAAACTAACAATTAGATAATACATGAAGCAATACATGATAATATAAGAATATATATGAAGCAAATCCTTTATATGCAGACACATCATCTTAAAATGTATTGGAATATATAAAAGAAGACCTAAATAAGTGGAGAGATATACAATGTTTATAAATGGAAAAGCTTAATGTTGTAATGATATAAACTTTCACCAATTTATCTATAATTTTAATCAGATATTATTTTTTGTTGACTATAAGATGTTCCTAAATTTGATATGGGAAGGTTTAAGCATCATGAATAGTCAAGGCAATTCTGAAGAAGAACAGTACAAGAAAACAATGTGTCCTGTTGAATATGAAGATACATTGGAAACTTGTATTAATTTAAATAGTGAGTATTGTTGCAGGATAGACAAATAGATCAGAATAGACATTTGGCAGGAAGACCTGCATATATACACAAGAATTTGGTAAATAAAATAGCATTACAATTCAATGAGATATAATATGAAAATATTCTTATGGAAAAAAATTAGATTCTTACTTTACACCCTCCACCGAAATAGATTCATTGAAGTTAAAAGAATAGAATATTCAAAACTAATATAAGGAAATATAAGCAGTTATTTTTAGGAACTAAAAGTAGAAATTTAAAAATAAGACTCAAAAATTACTGAATTCGTTGATTAGTTCCAACAGCTTTTTGGTTGCGTCTTTAGGATTTTAAGATTACATAATCTGCAAATAAAGACAATTTTACTTCTTTTTAATTTGGATGTCTTTTATTTCCTTATCTTGCCTTTGCTCTAGCTAAGACCTCCAGTAAGTACTATCTTGAATAAGAGTGGTGATAGTGGTCACCCTTGTCTTGTTCCTGATCTTAGAGGAAAAGCTTTCAATCTTTCACCATTGAGTATGATGCTAGCTGTGGGTTTGTCATATATGGCCTTTATTGTGTTGAGGTACATTTCTTTCATACCCAATTTGTTGAGGGTTTTTATCATGAAAGGATATCATATTTCATCTATTGTTTTTTCTGCATCTATTGAGATGATCATGTGATCAAGATGATCTTTCTTTCTCTTAATGTAGTGTATCACATTTATTGATTTGCATATGTTGAACCACCCTTGGATCCCAGGGATAAATACCACTTGATTATGGTGTCTGATCCATTTAATGTGTTGTTGAATTTGGGGAAGGTAAATCGGTTCAGCCACTGTGGAAAACAGTATGCAGGTTCCTCAAAAAATTAAAAATAGAATGACCATATGATTCAGCAATCCCACTTCAAGGTATATGCCCAAAGGAAATAGAAACAGAATATCAAAAAGATCTCTGCACTCCCATGTTTATCGCAGCATTATTCACAATAACCAAGATATGGAAACAACCTACTTGTCTATCAATGGATGAATAGGCAAAGAAAATATGGTATATATATATGGTATATATATATACACAATGGAATATTATTCAGCCATGAGAGAGAAGAAAACTCTTGCCATTTGTGACAACATGGAGGAACCTTGAGGGCATTATGCTAAGTGAAATAAGTCAGACAGAGAAAGACAAATACTTATGATCTCACTTATATGTGGAATCTAAAAAAGCTGAATTCGTGGAAACAAAGAGTAGATAGTGGTTATCAGGGGCTACAGGGTGGGGGAATTGGGGAGATGTTGGTCAAGGAGTACAAACTTGCAGTTAGAAGATGAATAAGTTCTGGAGATCTAATGCAAAGTATTGTGAATATAGCTATCAATACTGTATTATACACTTCAAAGTTGCTATAAGACTAGATCTTAAATGTTCTCACCACAAAAAAGAAAAAATAATTATGTGAGGTGATGGAGGTGTTAGCTACCACTATGGTGGTAATCATATTACAACATATAAATGTATCAAATCAATAGATTGTACATCTTAAACTTACACAATGTTGTATGTTAATTATATCTCAATTAAAAAAAGGAGACTCAAAAATCCCCAAATTATAAAAAGATCAGTAAAAATTTGTCTACAATAAAATCTAAAATTTCTGTATGACAAACAATACCATAAACAAAATGAAAAAGCAAGCTATTGACTGGAATAAGATATTTAAAAATACATAACTATCAAAGAATTAGTATTAAAGTTTTTTTAAAAACATAAAGTAATAAAAAGCAAATATTCTAAAGAAAATGATCAAAGTATGTGAAAAGATAATTCACAATAAAGAAAAGCCAAAAGGCCAATGAAGATTTTTTTTTAAAAAGTGTTTCATGGAAATCACAACCACATTGAAATTCTATTCCACATCAATAAGAAATGACAAAAATTAAAACATGTAATAACAAGGATCTGTAAGGAAAAATCAGAATCTTATATTCTGATGACGGAAATGCAAGTTGATATAAGCCCTTTTATTTGTTTATTCTTATATTACATCTAGAGCAGCTCTGCCCAATAGAAATATATTGTGAGCCACATGTATAATTTTTTTGTTGGCGAGGAAGATTAGCCCTGAGCTAATATCTGATGCCAATCCTCTTTTTTTTTTTTTTTTGCTGAGGAAGATTGGCTCTGGGCTAACATCCATGCCCATCTTCCTCTACTTTATATGGGACACTACTACAGCATGGCTTGACGAGCGGTGCATCGGTGTGCTCCCCAGATCTGAACCTGCAAACTCCGGGCCACCGAAGCGGAGTACGTGCACTTAACCACTACACCACTGGGCTACTACACCACTACCCCCACATGTGTAATTTTAAATTTTCTAGTAGCCGCATTGAAAAGTAAAAAAAAAAAATAAGTGAAAGAATTTTAGTGATATATTTTATCCAGCCCAATATAGCCAAAATATTATTTCACCATATGATCAATATAAAATTATGAATCAGTTATTTCACAGTTTTTCTCTAAGTTTTTGAAATCTAATGTGAATTTTAGAACACATCACTAGACACATTTCAAGTGCTCACTACCCACATGCAGCTAATGGCTAGCATATTGAAGAGGGAGGGTCTACTGTGTATATAACAATACAATTGCCTGAAAAATTACCTCAAGAAATCAAGGATTAAGCATATTATGAGAATTATAAAGGCAACCACTAGATGATCTAAAAAATGGAAACTAGATGTGCCATTTTTTCATTTAGTCATTGAGCTTTGTATTAAATTGATGCTCTTACTAAATAGTTTCTCAGTATAAAATGTGTCTGAGAAATTTTCTTTTAATTTATTTGGATTATGCTTTTTTACTGAATAGATTCTTTGACTATTTTAGGATATTATCTATTTTTGAGGAGATGAAATTCAAGAACTAATGGAACCTGTGACATCATACATTACATTCATTACACTTAAAATGGGTGCATTTCATTTCATGTAAATAATATCTTATTTAAAAAGGTGCTTTGTTTAAAATGTAAAGAAATTATAGGAAGAATTGACACCTTTAAAATATTAATAGACTTCTTTAAATTTAATCAAGGAGGTGAAAGACATATAATGAAAACTATAAGACATTATTGAGTGAAATCAATGATGACATAAAGAAATGGAAAAATATTCCATGCACATGGATTGGAAGAATAAACATAGTTAAAATGTCCATACTACCTAAAGCAATCTACAGATTCAATGCAATCCCAATCAGAATCCCAATGACATTCTTCACGGAAATAGAACAAAGAATACTAAAATTCATATGGGGCAACAAAAGACCCCAAATAGCTAAAGCAATCCTGAGAAAAAAGAACAAAGCTGGAGACATCACAATCCCTGACTTCAAAACACACTACAAAGCGATAGTAATCAAAACAGCATGGTACCAGTACAAAAACAGAAGCACAGATCGTTGGAACAGAATTGAAAGCCCAGAAATAAAACCTCACATCTACAGGCAGCTAATCTTCGACAAAGGAGCTAAGAACATACAATGGAGAAAGGAAAGTCTCTTCAATAAATGGTGCTGGGAAAACTGGACAACCACATGTAAAAGAATGAAAGTAGACCATCTTCTTTTACCATACACAAAAATTAACTCAAAATGGATCAAAGACCTGAAGGTGAGACCTGAAACTATAAAACTCCTGGGAGAAAATACAGGCAGCACACTATTCATCACCAGTCATAAAGGGATCTTTTCGAATTCCATGTCTACTCCAGACAAGGGAAACAAAAGAAAAAATAAACAAGTGGGATTTCATCAGATTAAAGAGCTTCTACAAGGCAAATGAAACCAGGATCAAAATGAAAAGGCAACCCACCAGCTGGGAAAAAATATTTGCAACCCACATATCCCACAAGGGATTAATCTCCATAATATATAAAGAACTCACACAACTGAACAACAAAAAACAAACAACTCGATCAAAAAATGGGCAGAAGAAATGAACAGACATTTCTCCAAAGAAGATATACAGATAGCCAACAGGCACATGAAGAGATGTTCAACATCGCCAATCATCAGGGAAATGCAAATCAAAACTACACTAAGATATCATCTTATACTTATTAGAATGGCTATAATCACCAAGACAAGAAACAACATATGCTGGAGAGGCTGTGGAGAAATGGGAACCCTAATCCATTGCTGGTGGGAATGTAAACTGGCACAGCCTCTATGGAAAAGAGTAGGGAGATTCCACAAAATATTAAAAATAGAAATACCTTATGATCCAACTATCCCACTATTGGGTATCTACCCAACAACCTGAAAGCAACAATCCAAAGAGGCTTACACACCCCTATGTTCATTGCAGTATTATTCACTATAGCCAAGAAGTGGCAGCAATCCAAGTGTCCCTTGACTGATGAGTAGACAAAGAAGATGTGGTATATATATATACAATAGAATACTACTCAGCCATAAAAAAAAAGACAAAATTGTCCTATTTGCAACAACATGGATGGACCTGGAGGGTATTATGTTAAGCGAAATAAGCCAGAAAGAGAAAGACAAACACAGCATGATTTCACTCATAAGTGGAAGATAAACTAACACATGGACAGAGAGAACTGTTTGGTGGTTACCAGGGGCAAGGGGTGTGGGGCGGGCACAAGGCGTGAAGGGATGCATTTATATGGTGACTGACAAACAATAATGTACAACAAAAATTTCACTATAAAGAAAAAAAAGATTCTTTGCATTTGCTGTTCCTTGTGCCTAAAACTTGTTTCTCCCGCTTCCTTTTGGTTTTTACTCAAATGTAACCTTTATATAAAGTCTTCCTTGGCTAATTTAAAATGGCAATTCTCCTGACAAGCCCTATCCCCTGTGCCTTCTTTATTTCTTTATTACTTAGTATTTCTGTCTAATATCCTATATATTTTGTTATTTATCTTGTGTATTGTCTATTGTCCCTTGAAACAATAAGCATAAGAGCAGGGATTTTAGTTTTGGGCCTGTTTAGTCTACTGTTGAATCTCTAGAATCTAGGATTGTGTCCTGTGTCTGGTACTGAATGTACACTTGTTAAATTCGTAAATGAATTTATATATTTGTTCTATCACTCTATTTTAATAATTAATTTATTCGTTCAACAAACCTTAATTATGCCCCTTTTAAGCACCGTTCTAGGCTCTGGAGAATGAGAGCTTGAATGCAAATATAAGGATAATTTAAACCAGGAGTTGGCAATCTGTAGCTCACTGACCAAATTCAGCCTGTAACTTAATTTTGTAAAGTTTTATTGGAACATAGCCACACTTAGTTACTTATGCGTTGTCTATGGCTGCTTTCACACTATAATACAAGAGCCCCCCTTTCCACCGGTGATACCTTCCAAGACCCCCAGGGTATGCGTGAAACCTCGGATAATACTGAATCCTATATATACTGTTTTTTCCTGTACATACATATTTGAGGTGCGACAGAAAAACTAGCACGAATTTCTTTTCCCTTCTTCATAATTTCATGGAGAGATGTGTTCTTACCATAGATCTTAGCAACCTGAGCATACGATTTTTTTTTTCTTTCCTTATGAAGTTGAGAACTTGCATCTTTTCACTTAAAGGAAGCACTTTACACCTTCTCGTGCCATATCCAAATTGCCAGCATCACTACTCTTGCTCTTTGAGGCCATTATCAAGTAAAATAAGGTTTACTTGAACACAAGCACTGTGATACTGTGACAGTCTATCTGATAATTGAGTCAGCTACTAACTGACTAACGGGCGGGTAGTATATACTGCATGGATATGCTGGACAAAGATGATTCACGTCCTGGGCCAGACGGAGTGGGACAATTTGAGGTTTCATTATGCTACTCACAACAGCATGCAATTTAAAACTTATGAATTGTTTATTTCTGGAACTTTCCATTTAATATTTTCAGACCGCAGTAGACCATCAGTAACTGAAACTATGGGAAGCGAAACTGCAGAAAAAGGGAGGACTACTATATGTTCCTGGCTTCAGTGATGGTGCAAGAGGAAATGTGTTTGCATCAGTTGATACTCAAAAGAATGATCAGGGCAAGAGCACTTTGAACGTAGCAGGATTTTCCACCTCACAAACTCCCAATCTGGCAGATATGGTGAATCATGGGATTAAAGCTAAAAACATTGAAGTTTGTGGTACAGTTTTGCTGCAGAGAAGAAAATAATTTTGATTCTTGAGTTTTTAACACAAATGTGAAACCTGATATTCCT
Source organism: Diceros bicornis minor (assembly GCF_020826845.1). Classification (NCBI taxonomy): domain Eukaryota; kingdom Metazoa; phylum Chordata; class Mammalia; order Perissodactyla; family Rhinocerotidae; genus Diceros; species Diceros bicornis. The sequence continues at coordinate 33,814,594 of NC_080740.1, forward strand.
ATGTCTCCTGTCCTCCTGCTCCCATTCCTAACCTTAAAAAAATAAATCCATACTGACTAGATAATGCAAGATGCTAAACATTACAATGTTGCAATACTGATACAAATGGTGTTAACTGGAAAGATTAAAGCATTCTAAATATATTGAAAAGAAATTCTTTAAGAAGCTTATAGTTTACTTGGGGAGAGAACAGAGAATAGAGAACAACCAGAAGAGATGACAAAATATTCTTCAGGCCATAAAATGAAAAGAAAGTTGGTGCACTGGGAGTATAAGGGAATAGCTTACTTCTAGCCTGTGAAATTGAAAATTTCATTAATATGAACTTGCCCTTTCCAAATCAACAGTAACAACCTATGGAGATGTCCTTCCTTCTATTGGTTTAATGTCCCCTCTTGTCCTCTTCATTGGCTTCAGCATGATTAGAGGAAGAGAGAAGAAATAGTCAGATGGAAACAAGAAAAGCACAACTCAAGAGAATCAACCTTTTTTGCCCCTTCCAGAGAGGAAAGTATCTATATCAGTCCTCCACCCAAATCTCTACCCTGTGATTTTGCCCAGCTTGTCTGTGGAATTTGCTTAATCTTCCTTAAAGAGCCTGTTTGGTAGTGTCCCCTTGAAAACCACTGTGTGAGTGAGAGCCACATAGAGCTTGCAAACCACAGCTCACCTCATCTTTTGGCACCTCTATCTGGTGTGATCAGTTTACCCTGATGGTGTTGCAAGTCCTCTGAAAATGGAATAGCCAGTTACATTTAGGGAACGGATAGGTCCCTATCTCTACATTCACATTAGTTGATATCAATAATTTGTTTCCCAATTCATGTTCTTTCTGCTCCAACGTTTTTCCTTTTTGAGATAGCAGAATTGTATTTTACTCTTTTATTTTGAAATAGAGATTCACAGATAGTTGCAATATACCTTTTGCCCAGTTCTCTCCAATAGTTCCATCTTCCATAATTATATTATAGTATCAAAACCAGGAATTTGGCATTGGTACAATGTATGTGTATAGAGGTAGCAGGTTTTTTGCTTTCCTTATTGCTTTTTCTTCAAATGCATCTTGTAAGACTCACAATTTCTTGTTGTGATTAATCCCCAAGTTGGGCTGACAGTATGCAGAAGTCACAGTGATGCCAAGTGTATTCTGCACCAATTTTTCTGTGGGCACAAACTTTCCAAGATAAACATTTTCCCAACATCAGGAATCCTTTCTATATTAACTTTGGCAAGACAGTTAAAACACATACAGTACATGTAGAAAATGTAGTTTGCTTAGGAAAATCTCAAAATAAGATATTTGATAAGCTTCAATGTATTTTAATTGTTATCATAGCCAATAACTTTACAATATAATAAAGTTACTTTATTTTGGTTACTTTAGGTTACTTTATTATGCAATGCTTTGGAGTTAACAATGTGCCTCTATATCCATTTTCTCACTTCATTTTCACAATTATATTATGTTGGAAATGTATATTGTTTTTCCTATTTAACAAATGTAAAACTGTGACTTAGAGACAATAAACGATGTGGGTGGAATGGGAGAGAAGACATTCAGTGCTATGATAAGATTGTCCTACCCAAAATAAGAGCATTTGCCAATTCTATTTTCATCTAAATATAAGCAATATTAGAAAGAGGTAGAATTTAAGTAAACTACCTTCTCCCTCCCACTCTTCCCATGCTATAGTATCAACTTTTGATCTTTGAGTAAAGTTTTCAGAACCTAGCTGAAGACTAAGAAGTAATCAGGAAAGACCTCTGTTAGGAACTGAATGTTTGTGTGCCCCCAAAATTCATATATTGAAGCCCTAACCTCCAATGTGATGGTATTTGGAGATGGGGCCTTTGAGAGGTAATTAAGGTCGGATGAAGTTATAAGGGTAGAGCCCTCATGACTGGATTAGTGCCTTTATAAGAAGAAACACTAGAGAGTTCTTTCTCTCCTCTTCCTCCACCAGGTGAAGACACAGCAAGAAGGCAGCCATCTACAAACCAAGAAGAGAACCCTTGCCAGAGAGTTCTTACTGGAACCCGACCATGCTGGCATCCTGATCTCTGACTTTCAGCTTCAAGATCTGTGAGGAAATCAAGTTTTGTTGTATAAACCACCCATTTTATGATATTTTGTTATGGCAGCCCAAGCTGACTAAAACAACCTCTGAGGCTTTGGAATAGTTGTCTCCAAATTTTTATACTCTAAAGCCAAATAAAAAGCTCATGGACTATGATATGATAGTCATAATTCTAAATATTTCTGGTTTCTTGGTTTTGGGGGCCACAGAAGAGCAGAGAGATAGCACCCTGATATCAGAACCCCTGGTTGATATCATGACACCAAAATTGAATGACCCCCAAATTGCCTTTTTTAGAGAACAGCATTAGAACTAGTACTCCTATTTAATGTTCTCTGAAGAAAATAAGAAAAATTAAGCTTCGGAGTTAAGTTTCAGTTCTTAAAGCAGAAAGTATTCTTTATCTAAAAAATTTATTTACATGGATATTTTATTTCTTATTAATGTCAAGTGAATAATTTGTTTCTATATTATTGGCTCTACATTGAATGGCCAAAAGAAAATATAATTACATTTTTCTGGTCCTGTAGTATTTCTTACTAAGATTGAAGATGTGGTATGAGATGGATTCAATTATATTTCAACATTCAAAAAAATTTTTATGTTCCATTACATTGGACAAGAAAATATACTTGGGATTTTAGAAAAATAAAAACTGAAGAAAATGGCTCTGCCACTAATTTGCTGGCCTTATGCCTCAGTCTTTTTTGCATTTCAATTTCTTCATTTGTAAAATTTAGATAATAATGGTATCTATCCCACCGGGTCATTATGAGGACTAAATTAATTGTAAAGTAAGGTATATGGAACAATGCCTAGCACTTGGTTACATGTATTAATTATTATTAATAATGACCATTATATCTCTTTGGATAATGTGAAATAACAATTAAAATATCAAATAAATCCACTCAGATATTTAAAGATATTGTCAAATATTTAAGAATATATTCTTGGGCTGGCCCTGCAGTGTAGCGGATAAGTGGGCATGCTCCACTGCTGGTGGCTGGGGTTCGGATCTGGGGTGCACACCAATGCACTGCTTGTCAGGCCATGCTGTGGCAGTGTCCCAAATAAAGTAGAGGAAGATTGGCATGGATGTTAGCTCAGGGCCAGCCTTCCTCAGTAAAAAGAGGAGGATTGGCATGGATGTTAGCTCAGGACTGATCTTCCTCACACACACACAAAAAAGAATATATTCTAGGTGCTATGGGGCCTGAAGCTTATATAACTTGAGGGGCCCTTCATAAAAAAAATAAATACAAAATTACAAATATAAAATTCGGAATGAAGGATGCTCACATTAGCACTGCCTGAATAGAAAAAAAAAATAACATAGATATGTGCCTCAGTAAATGAATTGTTAAAAAAAAATAGAGAGAGTGATGTTAGCATCATGGCAGAGTGAGTTATTCCCTTTGTGTCTCCTCCCTAAGTTACAACAAAACAGACATCCATTGACCAATAGAGGATTCCCTACACAGCATAACAGGATACCTAGGAGATCCATGCATCTATACACCTGAAGGTGGCAGTGGAAGAAGGAGAGCAGCCCCATCACCCTCCTCTGGCATCAAGAATCCAGGGTGCAGATCCTCACACTGATGCATGAACTTGTGAACATGTACACTGCAGGAGCAGAGACAATAGGCATCTCTGTCCATCCCCCAGTGGATCCAGCCTACAAACCTGCAAGCAGATGCTGTGCGGGCAAAAAAATAAACAAGCATGGCTTGCTCCCTGCCCGTCCCCCAGCAGATTCAGTGTGTGTGCACCACCTCCCCTAGCCGTGGCCAGGTCTTTCCAATAGTGGAGACAGTATACAAAATTCAGATTTTCCCAGTTGGAGCAGGGCACACTGACCTGAGTTTTCAAAATACACTGGCTAGCACCAGAGAGCTGAGGTTGCAACAACAAGCAGCAACATCCTCTCCCTTCTTAGCCCCTGCTTCACCCCAGTGGTAGCAGATGGAACCTGTGACCAGAGGCTTCAGGAACCACAGCAAAACTGGTGACCCAGCCCCCACTGGTGGCACCCCCAACACCAGCTCCACCAGCAGCAGGGATTGCATTCAAGTCATTGGGTCTCTGGGCCCCCAGAAGTGACAATAACACCTGTGAACCCAGCACCCTGGCAGTGGTATAGCCAGCACCCCCAGAGAACCCAGGAGCAGCAGCGCAAGTGGTACATGAGGAAACAGCATCCAAGCCTGTGGAGAGCCCACGGAGAGCCAGTGGAGGACCATGAGACCCAGGAAACCCCAGAAGCAGCAGAAGTGCTCACAGCCTGGAGACCCCAGTGGCAACATCTGAGATTGCTGCAATGTTGTAAGCAGTAAGGCACCAGCACTCTCAGAGACACAGGTGGCATAAGGAGAGCAATGATGACACCTCTAGCAGAGGCAATGGAGGCTGGAGAGTACAGGCTCTCAAAAACAACCAGGTTCAGAGAAGCACCTCAGAACCAAAGTAACCAAAGCCATACCCAAATTAGAAATGTGGTTACTACCACAAACACACCAGCAGAAGATCAATTCATTGAATACCATGAAGAACCACAGTAACACAGTAGAACAGAAAGAGAGTGACAACTCTCCAGAAACCAAACTTGAAGTGAAAGAAGATTACAATCTAACTGACAGATAATTCAAAATAGCTGTCATAAAGAAAGTCAATGAGTTACAAGAAAACTCAGAAAGACAATTCAGTGTGCTCAGGAATAAAATTAAAGAGATTGAAACCCTGAAAAAGAAGACCAAACAAATTCTGGAGATGAAGAACACAATGAGGTGAAAAATAATCTACAAAGCATTAAAAATAGAGTAGACCATAAGCAGAAGAGAATTAGTGAGCTTGAAGATAGAAATCTAGGAATGATTCAGATGGAGGAGGAGAGAGAACTAAGATTTTAAAAAATTAAAAATTCTTTGAGAAATATCTGACTCATTTAGGAAAAGTAACATAAGGATAAGAGGTATCCCAGAAGGAGAAGAGAGGGAAAAAGGATCAGAGAGCTTATTCAAAGAAATAATAGCTGAGAACTTCCCAAACCTAGAGAAGAAGCTAGACATACAAATACATGAAGCTAATAGAACTCCTAATTACCTCAATGCAAAAAGACTTTCTCCAAGGCATATAATATTAAAACTGTCAAAGTTAATGACAAAGAAAAAACATTAGAGGCAGCAAGAGAGAAGAAAGTAACCTACAAAGGAATCCCCAACAGGCTTTCAGCAGATTTCTCAGTAGTAATGCTAGAGGCTAGGAGAGAGTGGAATGATATATTCAAAATACAGAAAGACAAAAACTATCAGACAAGAATACTCTATCCACCAAAATTATCCCTCAGATATGACAGAGAAATAAAAGCTTTCCCAGACAAACAAAAGCTGAGGGAGCTCATTGCCAGTAAACCTGCCTTACAAGAAATGATGAAGGTAGCTCTCTTACCTGAAACAAAAAGGCAAAAGTTTACAAATCTTGCTTTGAGCAAGGAGATAAACAGACAGAATCAGAATATTGCAGCTTTATATCAAAAGATGTTAGTAAACACTTAATTATAGCATAAAGGATAAAGAGAAAGAAATCACCAAAAATAACTATAACCACTGTAACGTGGTCACAAATTCACAATACAGAAAAGAATAATTTGTGATAACAAAAACATAGAGTGGGGAGAGGAAAAGGATAGAACCTGCATAGGCTAATGGAGATAAGAGGTTATCAGAAAATGGACTATTTTATCTATGAGATCTTTTATACAAACCTCACAGTAACCACACAAAAAAAAATCAGACAAGAGTCACAAATCATAGATAAAGAGAAAACTGAGGAAAACATCACAGAAAAACACTAAACTGAAATGGCAGGCAGAATTACAAGGAAAAAGAAATAATGGAAATAGAGAAGAACTAGAAAACAAAAGACAAAATGACAGTATTAAGACCTCATATGTTGGGCCGGCCCGGTAGCGCAAGCCGTTAAGTGCACGTGCTCCGCTGTGGCGGCCCGGGGTTCACCAGTTCGGACCCCGGGCGCACACCGACGCAGTGCTTGGCAAGCCATACTGTGGCGGCATCCCATATAAAGTGGAGGAAGATGGGCACAGATGTTAGCTCAGGGCCAGTCTTCCTCAGCACAAAAAAAAAAGAGGAGGATTGGCAGATGTTAGCACAGGGCTGATCTCTTCACACACACACACACACAAAAAAACCTCATATGTCAATAATCACTTTAAATGTAAATGGATTAAATTCACCAATCAAAAGACAGAGAGTGGCTGGATGGATTATAAATAAGACCCAACAATATGTTGCCTCTAGGAAACACACATTAGCTCTAAAGACAAACACAGACTCAGAGTGAAGGGATGAAAGAAGATACTCCAAGTAAAAGAAAGTGGGTGTAGCTGTGCTTATATTAGATAAAACAGACTTCAAGACAAAAAAGATAACAAGAAACAAAGCTGGGCATTATGTAATGATAAAAGGAACATTCCACCAAGAAGACATAATATTTTTTTTTTTAAGGAAGATCAGCACTGAGCTAACATCCATGCAAATCCTCCTTTTTTTTTTTTTTTTTGCTAAGGAAGACTGGTCCTGAGCTAACATCCATGCCGATCTTCCTCCACTTTATGTGGGATGCCGCCACAGCATGGCCTGACAAGCAGTGCATCAGTGCATGCCCGGGATCTGAACCCGGGCCACCAGCAGCGGAGTACATGCACCTAACCGCTACGCCACAGGACCGACCCCAACGTAACACTTATTAATAGATATACACCTAACACAGGAGCACCAAAATATATAAAGCCACTACTAACAGACCTAAAGGGAGAAATTGACAGCAATACAAAAATAATACAAGACCTCAACACCCCGCTTACATCAATGGATAGATCATCCAGATAGAAAGTCAACAAGTGGCTTTAAATGAACTCTAGACCAGATGGACTTAATATATATGTATATAGAACATTTCATCCCAAAACAGCAGATTAACATTCTTCTAAAGTGCACATGGACATTCCCAAAGATAGAGCATATGTTGGGAAACCAAGCAAGCCTGAATAAATTTAAGAAGATTGAAATCATATCAACCATCTTTTCTGACCACAATGGTATGAAACTAGAAACCAACTACAAGAAAAAAGTTGGAAAAGTCACAAATATGTGGAGACTAAACAACATGATACTGAACAACTATTGGATCAACTAAGAAATTAAAAGAGAAATCAAAAAATATGTAGAGACAAATGAAAATGAAAACACTATACCTAAGCAAACTAGAAAAAGAAGAACAAAGCCCAAAGTCAGTAGAAGGAAGAAAATAATAAAAATCAAAGCAGAAATAATGAAACAGAGACTAAAAAAACTATATAAAAAAATCAATGAAACTAAGGGCTGGTTCTTTGAGAAGATAAACAGCATTGACAAACTCTTAGCCAGACTCACTAAGAAAGAAAAAGAAGATTCAACTAAATAAAATTAGAAATGAAAGAGGAGAAATTACAATGGACACCACAGAAATACAAAGGATTATACAAGGAGAATACTATGAAAAGCTATATGCCAATAACCCAGATAACCTAGAAAAAATGGATAAATTCTTAGAATCATACAACCTCCCAAAACTGAATCAAGAATAGAGAATCTGAATAGACCAATCACAATTAAAGAGATTGAAATAGTAATCAAAAACCTCCCAAAATACAAAAGTCCAGGACTAGACAGCTTCTCTGGTGAATTCTACGAAATATTCATAGATTTAATATCTATCCTTCTCAAACTATTCTGAAAGATTGAAGAGGATGAGATGCTTCCTAACTCATTTTACAAGGCCAATGTTACCCTGATACCAAAACAAGACAATGACAACACAAAAAAGGAAAATTATAGGCCAATATCGCTGATGAACATAGATGCCAAAATCCTCAACAAAACATCAGCAAATCAAATACAACAATACATTAAAAGGATCACACACCATGACAAGTGTGATTTATTCCAAGGATGCAGGGATGGTTCAACATCCACAAATCAATCAATGTGATACACCAGATTAACAAAATGAAGAATAAAAATCATATGATCATCTCAACAGATGCAGAGAAAGCATTTGACAAGATTCAATATCTATTTATGATAAAAACACTCAATAAAATGGGTATAGAAGGAAAGTACCTCAACATAATAAAGGCCATATATGACAAACCCACAGCCAACATCATACTCAACTGTGAAAAACTGAAAGCTATTCCTGTGAGAATAGGAACAAGACAAGGATACCCACTCTCACCAGTCTTTGAATACAGTACTGGAAGTTTTAGCTATAGCGATTAGACAAGAAAAAGCAATAAAGGGATCCAAATTGGAAAGAAGTAAAACTGTCATAATTTGCAGATGACATGATTCTATATATAGAAAACTCTAAGGAATCTAAAACAATTAGAAACAATTAACAAATACAGTAAAGTTGCAGGGTACAAAATCGACATACAAAAATCAGTTTCATTTCTACACACTAATAACAAACTAGAGGAAAGAGAAGTCAAGAGTACGATACCATTTGCAATCGCAACAAAAAGAGTAAAATATCTAGGAATAAATTTAACCAAGGAGTTGAAAGACCTATACACGGAAAAGTGTAAGACATTATTGAAAGAAATCAAAGAAGGCACAAAGAAATGGAAAGATATTCCGTACTCATGGATTTGAAAAATAAATGTACTGAAAACATCCGTATTTTAAGTATGTCCTAAAGCATTCCACAAATTCAATGCAATCCCAATCAGAATTGCAATGACATTCTTCATAGAAATAGAACAAAGTATTCTAAAATTTATATGGAACAACAAAAGACCCCGAATAGCCAAAGGAATCCTGAGATAAAAGAACAAAGTTGGAAGTATCACACTCCCTGAATTCAAAATACACTACAAAGCTATAATAATCAAAATAGCACGGTACTGGCAGAAGACAGACACACAGACCAATGGAATAGAACTGAAAGCCCAGAAATAAAACCACATATCTATGGACAGCTAATCTTTGACAAAGGAGCCAAGAACATACATTGGAGAAAGGAAAGACTCTTCAATAAACGGTGTTGGGAAAACTGGACAGCCACATGCAAAGGAATGAAAGTAGATCATTATGTTACACTATACACAAAAATTAACTTGAAATATATTAAAGACTTGAATGTAAGACCTGAAACCATAAAATTCCTAGAAGAACATATAGGCAGTATGCTCTTTGACATCAGTCTTAGCAGTATTTTTTCCAATACCACGTCTACTCAGGCAAGAGAAACAAAAGAAAAAATATACAAAGGGGACTACGTCAGACTAAAACCCTCCTGCAAAGGAAACCATCAACAAAATGAAAAGACAACCCACCAGCAGGGAAAAAATATTTGCAAATCATATATCTGACAAGAGGTTAATTTCTAAAATATATAAAGAACTCATACAACTCAACAGTGACAAACAAGAACAACCCAATTAAAAAATGGTCAGAGGATATGAACAGACATTTTTCCAAAGAAGATATTGATGGCCAACAGGCAGATGATATGATGTTCAACATCACTGATTATTATAGAAATGTAAATTAAAACTATAATGAGATATCACCTCACACCTATCAGAATGGCTATAATTAGGAAGACAAAAAATAACAAATGTTAGAGAGGATGTGGAGAAAAGAGAACCCTCCTATACTGCTGGTGGGAATGCAAACTGGTGTGGCCACTATGGAAAACAGTATGGAGATTTCTCAAAATATTAAAAATAAAAATACCATATGATCCAGCTATTCCACTACTGGGTATTTAACCAAAGAACAAGAAATCAATAATTCAAAAAGATATATGCACCCCTATGTTCATTACAGCATTATTCACAATAGCCAAGACATGGAAGCAACCCAAGTGCCCATCAGTGGACGAATGGGTAAAGAAGATGTGGTATACAACAGAATACTACTCATCCATAATAAAAGACAAAATCGTGCCATTTGCAACATCATGGATGGACCTTGAGGGTATTACGCTAAGCAAAAATAAGTCGGACAAAGACAAATACCATATGATTTCACTCAAATGTGGAAGATAAACAAACAAACACATGGATAAGGAAAACAGATTGGTGGTTACCAGAGGGGAAAGTGGTGAGGGGAAGGCAAAAGGGGTAAAGGGACACGTATGTATGGTGATGGATAAAAACTAGACTATTGGTGATGAACACGATGCAGTCTACACTGAAACTGATATATAATAATGTACATCTGAAATTTACACAACATTATAAGCCAATATGACCTCAATAAAACACATTATACATAAATATTATGAGCCAATATGACTTCAATAAAATATTTTTAAAACAATAGTGGTACATTCACACAGTAGAATACCAAGTAGTCATTAAAAATAATGAAGAACGTACTAACATGGGAAGGACTGCAAGGTGTATTGTTAAGTTAGAAAAGGAAAATTCATTATGGCAGACATGCTAGTTGCCTATCAAATATCCATTGCTTCAATTTTCCTTGCTGAGAAATCCCTGATCTTATTCAGGGAAGCAATGTGTCCAACTTTAAGAAAGTTTAAAAACTCTCTTTCCCATACTTCTTTGCAGTTTGGTATGGTCAAGTGGCAGCATTCTGACTGAAGGGTTGTGACAAGAAGTCATTGATCTTTGTCCTTTTTCCTCCTCCTCTCTGGAATGTGGAAAAATGCTGGTGTTGTGGCAGCTATTTTGTGGTCCTGAGGTAACAAGTGTGTGGGCAAAAGCTAAACTAAGGGTAGAACTGGAAAGATAGAAAGAGCTTAGGTCTCTCATGGCATTGTGGATCTTACTACCAGTCTTTAACATTTTACTATTTGGATGAAAATAAATGCTCATTTGGTAAGTCATTTATTTTTGATATTTGCAGCTAAAATTAAATCCTAACTGATACATATAGTTTAATTTATGTATAATGTATATGAGAATAAAATAGAATAGGAAAACATAAATGTCTATGTAAAACGGGCTGAAAAGTTGACCAGCAAACTTAGAAGTGTGGTTACCATCTGGGAAAGAAATGAGGCATGACAGGCAAATTCTCTCATTTTGCTCAATACACTTTGTATACTATTCAGATACTTTGTATTTTAATCTTTTACGGTGAGTGTATTTATGTAATTTTAAACCAAGAAATTAGCATTTCCAGTGCCTTTACTTTTGTGTGTATGATATAGCCCATTTTGTTTTTCAAGTTGTGGCAAGAAAATCAAGTGAACAAGTTTGGAAATTCAGGCTATAGCCTTCATATGACTTTAAAGGTAGCTACTCAAACCAAAAATATTATCTTAGTCTTCCTCACCCTCAAGCCACCACCATGAGGAGCCGCCAAGCTGAAGAACGCCGTCCTCATAAATCGTGCGGAGCCAACTCTGCCGAGCAGGCCTACTGACGCCCTGAGCCACCTGCTGGGGTCTGCACCGCTCTGGCCGCTGTGCTTATGTCTAAAGCCATCTGTAGAGGACTGCAGGGGGTGGGAAAAGTCACGCTCTGCATTCCCTTCCAATTCTTTATTTAGAATAAGTATTCGTACATCATTATCAAGAACTTCATTCAAGGGGAAAACCAAGCTGAATAACACAATATAAATAAGAGGTTTGTACAGATATGAATGCTGAATTGTAGAGCCACACAGGCAGCCCCAAGTCTCAACTGGAATGCCGTAAATCATTTTCAGAGTTGTCGACATTTCTTCCCATGGATAGCTATGTAGTTGCTGCAGCTGATTCTCTACAGCCACATGGGCTAAGAGCACAGTCAGCTTTGGTTTAAAAAGGAAGTTGCTCTTTTTGTAAATCATTCTTGTGTATTCAATAATTCAACAAACATATGTTGAATACCTATGGTGTTCCAGGCACTGGACTAGGATTTGAGTGAAGAGTATGGGACAAGGAGAGAAGGGACGCAGTCTAATGACTCTCAAGATACATTTCTTGAGAATGAGACCTATTTCTCCGTAGGTCTAAATCATGAGGAGCTGGGAAATTTACTTGTCCAATAGGCATCCATGAGCGGAAACAGAAGAGAGTGAAAGAAGCAAACAGATATCAAGAGTCAGAGGCAGGCTAAGGGTCAAAAGCAGAACTACGAGTCCAAGCCCAAGTAAATCCCAGGCATTCACCTTCTATCCACCCATCTACTTCTGTCAGCGCTAACCAAAAGTCTGCTGAGCACAGGCATCACCCTAGCTACTGTGGGGAATATACAGATATAAAAACCATAGGTCGTGCCACAGGTTTACAGACTAATGAGGAGGGTAAGTGTAATCAAATGACCCTGATACAGATCAGTATGCATTCAATGCCATAACAGAAGTTCAAGTCAAGGACCAAGAACCCCATGGGAGCGAGGGAGAACTTCTGGCTGGGCTATCCCAGAAGTCCTCATAGAAGGTGCGGTATTTGAAGAGAAAGAAGGATTTTAACAGGACCAAACAGTGATGGAAACAGAGGAAGGGCTGTGGCACTGGCAGAAACAAGGACATAAAATCAGTCAAGAAGAAGGTGGGGGCGTTCAGTGCCCTAGGACCAATGAATAGTCCACCAATCCAGAAGTGGGGTATGCAAACAACATCCAACAGACCTTGAAGCAGGGAAGCAGAACAGGTTCTCTCTCGAACTAAGCCCTCCCTGGTGGTATCTTTATCTGATTTGTAACTTTATCTGATTTGCAATTTGATTTCTACATAAATTTTATTTGGGGAAAACAAGACTCTGTTTGCTTGAAATACTCTAAAGTCTGAAAAACCACTGAGCTAGAACATTGATTGGTTAATAAAAGGAATGATAGAAATGTGCTCAGAAATTTGGGGTTAGATCCTGAAAGACATTAAATGCCCAGGAGAATGCCTTTTATAGAGGGAGCAACGGTGAGGTCTCTAGGGAATTTTTTTTTTTTTTTTTAAAGATTTTATTTATTTATTTTACCCCCAAAGCCCCAGCAGATAGCTGTATGTCATAGTTGCACATCCTTCTAGTTGCTGTATGTGGGATGCGGCCTCAGCATGGCCGGAGAAGCGGTGCCTCGGTGCGCGCCCGGGATCCGAACCCGGGCCGCCAGCAGCGGAGCGTGCGCACTTAACCACCAAGCCACGGGGCCAGCCTCTAGGGAATTTTTAAACAAGAAAATTAACTACCAGAAAAAAACTGAATTATGAAGTGACTGTTAGGTACAGAGTCAGGAGGGAGAAGAAACTGAGGCACAGAGACTTAGAAAGAGATTGCAGCAGTTCAGGGAAAATACTCAGGGCCTGTGTGAATGTAGAGAGAGAGGGAAGGGAAAGAAAGGAATTGTCATAGGACATTTGTGTAGGTAAGTGAGAGGCAGGCTAATGATTTGGATCTCTTTTAATATTTGTCTAATATTTATATTTGCAAGTGGTACACACACACACATCCTTAATAGACTTTATTTTTTAGAACACTTTTAGATTTACAGAAAAATTTCAAAGATAATACAGAGAGATCTCATATACCCTGTATCCAGTTTCCCCAATTAACATCTATCTAACATTAGTGTGGTACATTTGTTACAGTTAATAAACCAAGGATGGAAAAAAACAGAAAAAGCACTCTGGATGGTTGCATGGAATTTGGCCTGTACTCACAGAGTTTGTCAGGGGCTATATGACAGCCAAAGATGATCAAAAATATTTTTTTTAACAGTTCTCCCATGGAGCGGTAGGAGCTATGGCTTACGTAGAATAAAATCATATCCTTTTATGGTATTAATACCAATCCTTGAGGTTAATGGCTGCCCCACTACACCCACACGCAGCCCACATTGAAAGTGTAAAAGTCAGTGAGTCCAAAGTCCCAGGCACCTCTGACTGAATGGATCCCTCATTCCATGAAGACTGCAAAGCCCGCTGAACTTTCAAGTGTCCTTCCATAAGCAGCAAGAAAGCAAGGGGAGCTGATTCCATTCAAGCCATCAAGCATGCTGGATCTGGTTGTATTTGCCTTGCTTCCTTGCTTGATTTGGCAGCAGAACAAAGTGAATGCCATGCTGCTCAAAACCAAGTCATCATCTTTGAGACCAGCCTTTGAGGTCTTGCCTGTCTTGCTCTTTAACTGTAAAGAAGGTGAATTATATATGATCACATCCAACCCCAGAGACTAGCATTGGATCTAGCACATAGATGACTGAAAACCTGTTCATCACTGGCACTTTTAGAATGTCCATAATGCATGTGTCAAATACAAACACCTTATTGTCCATTCTTGCACTGGATCAGTTTTCTGACCTGTGCAATATACATGATTTCCATTAGTCTTCAATTGTAGGCTCCTGAGAAGAAATCATTGGGCCTAGTGTTTCTCTTGTTTTACTGCCCAGAACACTAGAATTTAGTTATCAGTTTAATAATGGAAATGGGCTTGAAATCTGTCATTTCGCAAATGTCAAATCTGCCATTACATTCTGTCATTTATAGATCAAGCCTGCATAACAGGTAAGAAATGTTCCTCCAGAACAGGTTTCCATGCTTTGAATTTTGACTACATGGGAAATTTTTTGACACATTTCTAGGAGAGGGGAAGATTTTTCCCTTTGAGATGAGAGGTGAAGGAGGTTTGAAAGCCAGACAGGGCAACAATGAACACCTCCTGCTGCTTCTGCAAAGTGATGGGAACCTCCCTGGCTCATCTAAATCTGCATGATTCTATATGCACCATATGGTTGAGAAGTCCCATACCTGAAGTGATCAAAACCCAGAACAAGATGGAATAAGAATTTCCTGCGTTCTGAGAACCTTAGTGGCTTTTGGAAGCAGTATGGAATCTAACTTGACCATCTTCTGCACTGTACATCAAGAAAAGCATCTCAGAGATATATCCAGCATGTTCCTAGGGATTAAATTGATAAAGAAGTAGTCATTTTTCACATTTAGGGGTTAACCATAAAAAAGCTTTGGGGTTTATTTTAATGCTGATTATCACACTATAGCTTTTACTTATCCATTCAGTCAAGATAATTTCAGAAATTTTTAGAAACCTTCTGTTTGTTGTGGAACATTAGTCAGATGATATAGCTTTATCAAAAATATCCAAGAATAATACCTGTTATTTTTTCAGTAGGGTTTCCTTGGTCTTGTGAGCAAAACTTATAAATTTATAAAGCTTATAAAACTTATAAACAGAGTTCATAATTAAGAGAATTAGAAGTATTTGTGTTTTATTAAAATCATTGAGTATTAATTGATTTTTCTTTTAGATATTTTTAGGTTTAAAAACATTTTCCTTGAAGTTTTTATGTCAAAGCCTCATAATTAGGTAATGTTTGAATCATTCCTGGCAGGATTTCTAGATAAAATCCTCCTGATTTATTTCAGAACTCAATGTTATCTTTGCATTATCTTTAGAGATACTAACAGCTCCTTAGAAATTGACCCTATTTTTCAGCAAAAGAGAAAGAGATTTAGGGCCAATCATTTTTAATAAACTTTAGTTCAAAATAATTTTAGGTTTGCAGAAGAATTTCAATGATAGGTCCATATACTCTTCATTCAGCTTACCCTAAGTTACACAGTCATGATACATTTTCAAAACTAAGAAATTAACATTAGTACAATACTATTAACTAAACTGCAGACTTTATTCTGATTTTGCTATTTCTTTCCATTAATGTTCTTTTTCTGTCCCAGGACCCAATCAAGGGCTGCTTATTGCATTTAGTCACCATGTCTCCTTAGTCTACTTTTCTTGGTCTCTCCTTGTCTTCCACGCCCTTGACAATTTTGAGGAGTACTGGTCAGGTAGTTTGCAGACTGTCCTTCACTTTGTGTTTGATGCTTTTCCGTGATTAAACTCGGGTAATGGATTTGGGGGAAGAACCCATAGAAGTGAAGTGCTCTTTTCATTGCATCATTTCAGGGGGCAGGTGATATCAATATGACTTATTACAGGTGATGCCAATTTTGAACATTTGATTAAGTGGTGAGTGCCCAGTTCTATCCATCTTGCAGTTATCATTGTCCGTTTCCATATTCTGTTCATTAGAAGAGAGTAACTAGATTCAACCCACTCTCAGAAGGAGGAAAATCAACTCCACCTCCTGAAGAGAACAATATCAAAGAATTTGTGGGCATCATTAAAACCACTCCAGTAAACTAACAAATATTTGGAGGAAATATTTTGAGGTTATGCAAATATCCTCTTTCCTCTCAGAGTTATGTCTACTAATATTAGCATTCAGTGGATCTTGCCTGTAGCAATTATTACTATGGTGTTCTAATGGTGATTTTCTATTTCCCTCACATCTTCTGCATTTATTAATTGGAATTCATCTGTAAGGAATATTTGTCCCTTCTTCCTCATATATTTATTCATTATTTATTTATTTACTCAGTCATTTATTTATATAAATATGGACTTAGGCACGTTTATTTTATTTCTCTGGGTTATAACTCTATACTATTTTTATTTATTAGGTTGCTCAAATTATTCCAGCATTAGCCATTCCATCTATTTCGTATTGGCTCCTGTGTCTTTTTGACATGCCCCTAGCCTTCCTTTTTGTCTTTTTCTCTTTTATTTTTAGCACCACCTTATTTTCTGGCACTATAAAATGCTCTAGAATCTTGTATTTTCCTTGACCCAGATGCAGACTCTTTAAGGAGTCCTGGTTCCTTTTATTGGAGAATGATATATAGAAATCAAGATCTGGGCCTTAAATAAGTTTATTGCTACTGGAGTGTCACTCTTTCTAGGCCCTTTTAGTAGACAGGCCTAGTAAATATATGTGTGTATACCAGCCCATATACACACACATATCTAGTTCATTTCTGTATTTACGTGTCTGTATATCTATTAAAATAAGTGAGTTCATAATGATATCACCAACTCTAATCCAGCACCACAGCATTCATTTTATCCTTTCCCTTGCCCTCTCCAACTCATTTGTAACTTCTTTCTTTGACAATGAGAAATCTGGCTCTCTTTATTTATAATATATTTATTTCTTTGTTCATCCCTAGTATACAATTAGGGTAGTTTCAGAATTGCTAACACATACCGCTGTAAGAAACAAAGACACAGTTTAAAAGAGAGCTCATAGTGAAAAATCAGGGAGTGAGTAGGGCAGATTGAGACGAGTAATCTCCAATCAGTCCTCTAATAAATGAGGAACAAATGTGAGAAAAAGAAAAAGGAGTTCCATTAAGATAAAGAAGTGGTGGTTTTTGGTTTGTTTTGTTTGGGGGAGAAGGAAGTAGGGAGACTCAAAAGAAGAAGAAAATAGGTGGAAATAAAGTTCCTTGATCCATGATCTTGGGAAAAGCTGTCTACGTCATGAGATCATCTGCTTCCAGAGCCTGGGAATTGGCCCTGAAAATCTTTACTTTAGGATCACTTGTAGAGATGGTCTTCCAATTGTCCTGGAAGGAAATATCTGGGTCTAGTGTGGTGCATCTCATGTGAATCCAGGAGGACATTTTCTTTTATTTTGATGGTAGTGCAAGTGATTAGCAGTACTTCATAAAAGTCTTTCCAGTGGGGAGACAGTGTGTGCTTTGTTCTACGGGCCTTGATGTACACCTGATCTCCTGGTGGAAAAGGATGGCAAGGCTTGTCAGTTAGTGGAGGCCATGGTCTTTTTATCTGTTGACGATATGCTTCAAGTATACTAAGTAGTTCTTATACATAGCTAGTCATAGCATCAAATTATTCAATTTAGTCCCCATAATGCTCATTTACTCCAGGAATGGAAGGTTTAGATATGCCAGTAGGCATAGGGTGACCAAACACTGTTTCAAAAAGGATTAATCCATATTTCCTATTTGGAGTATTCTGGATCTTTATAAAGGAGAGGGGTAATGCTTTTGGCCATTTAAGTCCAGTTTCTTGATAGATTGTTTTCCTAAAGCCCTATTTATATCTAGATTTATACGTTCCACTTGAGAATGGTATGGAGTATGAAATTTTAATGAGTACCCCAGAGTTTTTGCAAGCAAGTAGTTTATTTCTACTGTAAAGTGAATTCTTTAATCTGATTCAATCCATAAAGGAATGCCAAAATGAGGAATAATCTCAGTTATTAATTTCTTTACCACTGTTGTGGCATCAACACATCTAGTTGGATAGCATCTAGTTTATCCACTAAACGTGCAGACAGTCACCAAACAGTGGAAACACCCTAAGGCTGGAGGCAAATCTATAAAATCCATTTGGAGTGCCCTAAGGAGCAGCGTGGGCCTCGGAGGTATGCTGGTTTCCTCCAGAAATTTAATGAGATTTACAATAGTGCACTGGAAAATAATTTGGTCAGAAATTTTATGGATGCTGGGGCAGAACCAACTGTCTTTAAGTTCTTTAACTATCCCCTGTCTGCACATATGTCCCATCTGATGGGAGATAAGTGCAAGCCAAAAGGTCAAAAAAAGGGGCCTATAGGAAGTCCATTTGGCCCAATGTGTACTCTGTCTGATAATTGTTTGGCACCCTTTTGTATCTATTTGTCTTTTTCAGATTGTGGGACATTTGCCTGATAGTTAATAATATCAGTTAGGGATAAAGGCAGGTTTATAAATTGGGTCAAGAAAGGGTAGGGGGATCCACATTCAGCTGTATATTTATCAGCCTTGTCAGCCCTATTATTCTCTAGGGGTATAGTGTCAGTCTCCTTAGTATGGGCTGGAAAGTAAATAATAGCAATTTGAGTAGCGAGGTGAATAGCTTGTAATAGGGCAGCAATTGTATGCCCATTGGTAATAGGAATACCAGCAGAGGTCAAGAATCTGTGGGATTTCCAAATTATGCCAATAGCATGGCAAGACTCCAAAAGCACATCCGGAGTCAGTGTTAATATTGGCAGTTTTCCCTTTTGCCAGTGTGTAAACTCAAGTAAAAGCTATGAGTTCAGAGGTTTGGGCTGATTTTGCAATCAGTGAAGTCTATGTTTCATGTGGGGAAACTATGGCATAACCAATTTGGCATCACCAGTATGGAAATTTCATTTGCAGAAGCTGTAAATAGAAGTCTGGGTTGACTAATGGGGTGCCTAAGAGATCATCTTGTGGCTTTGAGACTGAAGCTGGGTACTTTAGGGTTACTGTAAATATTCAAGAAGATTACATTTCAACCTTGTTCCCAACCCAGACATAGATGAAAAGTTAATCTTGTCAATTTGCTATTTTCTTGTTTAACCCAAAGGGTGACTCAAGGGTCACAAGGATTTATGAACTTGTATTACAGAAGAAAAAGAATGCCTTCAAAGAAGTTACAATCACCAGAAAACCAGCCCCCATCTGCCATTGATGCCCAGAAGTCAGATTGCCCAAGGGCTTATCTGAAGTGAAAGAAACACGAATTACCCCTTTGTTTCTCCAAAACTCCTCTTGCCAAGCCCCTTAGCTCCATAAAACCCCTGCTTTCTTCTCTTGTGAAGGCAGATTTGAGAGAACTTATCCTCCTGCTTTCTCATTTTGGCCAAATCAAATAAAACTTTCTCCATCTCCAAGCACCAATGTCTCAGTGATTGGCTTACTGTGTATCCAGCACATGAACTTGAGATTAAGAGGTTCGGTGTCAGGACCATATCTCTAGTCACAAGGCAATCATATGAAATGGAATGGGGCTCTCCATCATCAGGGGCAGTACAGTAACCAGATTTAAAGTGTTATGATAATGTAAAATGATGGAGAGATTGGTTAATAGGGCCTGTTCATAGGTAGTAGAGAGGTGCTGTGTCTTATGCACTTATAAGAGAGCAGATACAGCATGGGAACATAAAGGTCAAGGGGAGAGCCTAAAGTAACAGAACTGGCTTTGTCAATTAGAACAGCAGCTGTGGCTACTGCATACAGGCATAGGGACCTTCTGCTACCATAGGGTCTAAGTGCCATGAGAAACATGCTACAGGATGTATCTGAGAGGCAAACAGTTATCTCAGAATATCTGCAGCAATCCCCTTATTTTTAAGGCAACAGAGGTGAAAAGATTTGCCCAAATTAGTAATTACTTCAAATTAGGTAAAATATGAATAGAGTTGGAGGTGTGGACAATGTTAATTTTAAGACTTCAAGGAATGTTAATGCCTCTGAGGGCCGGGAAATGAGTTCTGTAGTGGTATATGGGAGGAGGGCATGTAGAAGTTTAGGAAGAGCAGCAAAATCAGGAATCCAGTGGTGGCAATAGCCAGCTGCTTCTAGAAATTTATGTAGCTGTTTTGTCAGAAGAGGAGAGATGGACAAAATTGACGCACGGTGTTTTGGGGTGAGCTTTTGAATGCCCCGAGATAACTCATGCCCTAAGTGGGTAACAGTTATCTGCACACATTGAAGTTTAGATGGGTAAGCTTTACGGCCCATTCAGCTAGTGCCTTGAGGAGAGTGAGGCACTGCTTAGTTTGCTTACAAAGTAAAAGATCATCAGCATACTGAACAAGAGTGGAGCCTTGGGTAAAAGCTACAGAGTCTAAACTGGTTTTAAGGATTTGGGATTTTATTGAGAGAGACTCACAATATCTCTGAGGTATGCAAGTCCAAGTTAATTGTCTCCCTATTCAGGCATTCAATGGATTGGATGAGGCAATCGGCTTTACTCAGTCTACCAATTCAAATGTTAATCTCATCCAGAAATACCCTCAAAGACACACCCAGAATAGTATGTACCTAAATATCTGAGGACTGTGTGGCCCAATCAAGCTGACACAAAATTAACCTGTCGCAAATTCTAATTTAGATCTTCTAGCCATCTTCTGTCCCTACCCCATCCCAAGGTCATGCATGTTTCTCTATTTCCAAATTAAGTAAATTACCATTAAAGGTTTAAATTATTCCTGCTAAACATGACTTCGTTTATTTCATTCAAGTGTTCCAACCTATGTAGATCCTTTTGGATTCCAGTGCTTTCATGTATCAATTAGGTCCCTTTAATAGCTTCGTATCATCTGCATATTTGATTCTAAATATCTGAATTTTGTATCTTCTAACCACTGATAAAAAATTTTGAGAAGTGCAGGGCAAAGGATAAAGCCTTGTAAAACATGCCTGAAGATACTTCTCAAGTCATGAATGGACATTCTTTCAACTGGTATAACCACATAACTGTAATAAACTTATCTAAATCAATAGTCCTCAAAGAGTAGAGAAAGAGTGATGTTTCTTATGTTGCCCATGGGTACATGCATGAATCTCAATGAGAACTGAGGGCATGTGTGAATTTTTAAAATGCTAAAAGTGATTCTGATATCTAAGTTCAACTTCCCAGTTCCCACCAATTCAATAACTCCATCAAGTCTTATTGAACGTAGTAACTGTTCAGAAAAAAGTAGATTCTTTTCAATGATTACACTTTGTCGGGGGAAGAGGGAGAATCTCCCTCCGCCCTTTCCCTTAAGGTTCTTCTGGCTGGCCAAATAATCAACCAGACAGGTTAGCAGGAGAAAATAATACCAAGTTTAATAACATGTAGACATGGGAGAAAGCAGGGACACTGTGTTTCTCAACACAATAGCAGAAATTCTAGTCTTAAATACCATTTTCAGCCAATGACAAAGGAGGATTTTGGGGGTGGGGGGGTCAGTTACAGGAGATTACCTCTAAAGCACAGTAAACAAGAGTAAGGTTTATTATGCAGCCCCAAGGCCTCAACTTCCACATTGATAAGTCACTAGAAATGAGCTCATCCTCCTCTCTTCTCAAAACAGAGAGGGAGATACCTTTACAAATGGAGATTTCCCTTATAAATGTAAATGATTGTCTGGGAACTCCTCGCAGGGTCATCCAGAGAATGTGGCCAGAGAGACAGAACTTCTGATAAGAGGGGCTTGTTGGTGCCTTTCCTATTGTAACATTTACCCTACGTTATCTTTACAGCCATCATGATAGATCTGTTCCAGGAAGGAGTTACTATGTCAAATTCTTTAGGCAGTTAGTGGGGGAGGTCAAATGTCCCTAGAGAAAACAACCAAGGTAAAGAGATATATTTCAGGGTGGCCAAATCTTGATCTCCCACAACTTCAATGAAAGAGTTAAACTATATGAATGAACCATTTATAATGTTAGAAAGTTTCACTAGTATAATTTCTGGATCACAAATACTGCCTAAGGCATTTGTTCCCATGGACATGACATTCCGCTGTTAAAAAGAATACCACAGACCCAAAATGGTGTCATTCGTGCTAAAGCCCATTATACCAAACCTAGATTTAATACCTGATCTAATTGTAGTTTTAACCTCTCCCAGAAATATAGTCTTAATCAACTAGTCTGGAATTTTCTGGTCAAGCACTAGTAAGGTGATCTGTCATGTGAGCCTTCTCTACCCCCTAGAGGAAGAAGAGGTAATCTGCATGATAAAACCCATGCCAGTTCCCTTCCCCCCCAAATAAGACATCTTGGTCTAAAAACAATCCTTTCTTTTCTTTTACTAATAGCTCCCTTGCTCTACCCTTCTTCCTATAAAATCCTTCCATTTTGTACAACCCCTTGGAGTGCCCTTCTACTGCCTACGTGGGATACTGCCCCATTCATGAATCACTTAATAAAGACAATTAGATCTTCAAATTTACTGAGTTGAATTTCTTTATTTTAACAGATTTGGTAGCAGTGTTGGGACCGAAGTGAGCTTCCGATGGCATTTGGAGACAATGGGAAACAGATGTGGTGCTCAGCGAGTCCTTTCTAATTTACTGTCTTTCTCCTCGTTTCGGAGGGCTGTTAGTAAGTTCCTTTCCATTGAGTTCCCCTCTCTTTGCATTCAAGCTCCCAGTCTAAATTGGCTTTCCAGTCCAGGGCTTAGCAGGCTAGCTTGGAGCTGGCAGACATTTCCATCCGGAACCCGAAGTCCCTGGGCCTTGTTCAGTCTGCAGCTCCATGTTGGTTTCCTTTCCCCAGTTCCTGTACGCAGACCCCATTTACTGGGGTTTGTTGGTTTGACCTGTCCCTAGTCCTAGCCCACAGTCTCAATTTACTGGAGTCTGCTGGTTTAGTCTACATTGGGAATTACTGGTGTTGCACACAAGGCCGTCTGTTGGTCAATCCAAAGTAACATGTAAACCCCAACACTTGTTTCTGTCCCCAGATTCCATGTTGGGAACTGCTGATGGTTTGGTCTACAGTTCCCCATTTGCTTGAAATTGATGCCCAGATTCTGCGTTGAAAACTGCTGTTGGCAGCTGCAGTTCTCCATTAGTTTGGAATCAGTCTGTAGTCTCCATTCTTTGGGGCCTGCTAACTCAATCCTGTCCCCAGTCCCTAGTTTGTTGGTTACTGCTGGTGTCCACAGTTCTGTTTCCTCAGTTACTGTTGGTTTCTGTTGATGTGCATATGTTTGTTTGTCTTGTTTTGTGCACAAGGCCTTCTCTTGGCCAGGGCACAGTAACGTCTCTTGGTTACTGCTGGTATATTAATGTGCACATGTTTGTTTTGTCTTGTTTTGTGTAGAATAAGGCTAATTGCTAATGGAATCTTTTATATGCAGAGAGTTTAAGCTTGATTTGTGTCCTGAGAGCTTGGCTTGGTAGCCATCAGATTAGGGGCTCCAAAATATAGCCAAATAGAAACGTGAGTTGTACACCATTTGTGGTTAGACATGGCTGGACAGAAATGTGAGTTAAACTCCATTCGCAGCCAGGGACCTACCAACTGCTGTCAGGCCTCAGGGGAATAATAATTGCCATGTGGGGAACATTCCAATTAGACAAGATTGTTCATTTAAGAAATGCACTTGAGAGCAAGGGATCCCAAATTGGACACAGAATGGGATGCCAGTTTAGTTGGTAAGCAGAAGCTTATAGAAGACTTCAAGATTCCAAACTAACTTCATTAAAAGACTCATTGCAAAAGGATAACAAAAAATTAAAGATGCAAGTGGTGTCTAAAACAACCCCTAGGCCTACCCGTTATACCCTCTAAGGGGTCAATCTTCAAAAAAACCCTGGTCCAGAAATTGATGTCTCAATTGTAATCACTTGGAGCAAGGAAAAAGAGATTGTCCTCGTGAGTTCTACGTGAATCTTTCGACAGTAACTTAAACACCTCCATATGGGCCCCTCGCAGAGCTGACGAAACTCTGTGGAATTCTCCAGTAAACTATTTCCAGTAGTTCCCTTGAACAGCCAAGGGAAACTAAAATTAAAATTAATGGGGTTGTTCAATCCTGCCAGAAATATTTACTGTTTGTCCTGACTGAAACCTGACAAGGTATTTGAATGGATTTAATAACTTTATGATCAGAAATTTAGCTAATTTGGAAGCCGATGTTCAGAGCCTGATAAGAATTTTTTTTGGCCGTCTCCCCTAAGCTAAAATAAAACTATGTACCCAGAGGGAAAGAAGCAAATTGGAGAAAATGTAGTTGGATGGGCTTGTCAGCCCAAAGGAATTAAAAACAGCTGTCTTTGGTTTACAAATCTAGTCTTTACAGGACAAAAGGTGTGTCTCTAGAAAGTGGTTTAAAGCTCCCCTGACCTTTTTGCCAGCTATTGAGATGTTAGAAACAGAACTGTCCTGCACTTTGTCTGTGCCATTGTGATGTAGATTTCCTATCCCTATCTCCTCTAGGACCTAAGAGCCATTCTTTAAAATGCAATGTTTCTCATCAGAAGGGGAAAAGAAAGAGAGGAGGTATTTTGAAATTGGGCAAATGAAAATTCTTAAGTGTCTTCTCCACAAATATTAGTAACTATTAAGGTATCTGCATTTTTCTATACGTTTGTTTGTGTGTCCATGTATATACAGTCATACACTACATAACGATGTTTCAGTCAATGACAAACTACATATACCATGGTGGTCCCATAAGATTAGTACCATATAGCCTAGGTGTATAGTAGGCCATACTATCTAGGTTCGTGTAAGTACACTCTATGATGTTCGCACAATGACAGTGACCTAATGACACATTTCTCAGGACATATCCCTGTCATTAAATGACACATGACTGTATGTTGTAAATGTGAGGTGTTTTTCTACCTGCAGATGGTATTGCTAAAATTGATTTGTATAAAAGAGCTCTATTTAATTGGGTTAAAGGGCAAGTGCTTGTAAAGATTGGGCATTTTAAAGATCTGAGAATATAGGAACTAACTCAAATGTTTTTCATGTTCATGTGATCTAGGATTAATCTTTAGTAAATAATAACTAGTTTAGCTTAGCCGATGTAATTAAAACAGACACGTCTTTAAAGTTATCAACACTGAATATAATTCAGATAAACAACTTTTATTCTACCTGGGTTTATTAGTCAAATAAGCTCATGCTATCTCTGTTACAAAATTTGTCAGCAAAAAACGAATAGCCTAGAATGATGGCTGATTTTGTCTAATGTCTCACAAAGTTTTTGTGGGTAATCTAAACATAATTGTCAGGAGCAAGCGATTCAGATAGATGTAAGTAAGATAAAGAGTTTTTAGGTGAACTCTTCAGCATTAATTATATTTTATGTGTACTTAAAAATAGTTTCCCAACTCTCTGTGGTAACTTGAAACTAGAGTTTTGCTAAGTTAAATTAAATGATGGGAAATGTATTGAATATATAAAATGATGAAACGTTAATTACTAAACATAGGTTTATCTACTTTTGGCTTCCTACTGCAGAGAAACGAAAGACAAAGTTGGATCTATTAGTAAATATGTTTTATGTCACTCTGAGAAATTTGTTTTTGTGTGTGAGGAAGATTAGCCCTGAGCTCACACCTGTTGCCAATCCTCCTCTTTTTTGCTGAGGAAGATTGGCCCTGGGCTAACACCCGTGCCCATCTTCCTCTATTTTATGTGGCATGCCTGCCACAGCCTGACTTGATGAGTGGGGTGCAGGTCCATGCCTGGGATCTGAACCTGTAAACCCCAGGCAGCCAGAAATGGAGTGCACCAACTTAACCACTATGCCACCAGGCTGACCCTGAGAAAATTTTTTATGAAAAGGAATGTTTCTAGAAATTATAAAAAGTATTTATAAATCTGCCAATCCACAGAATGCTAATATAAAAGACAGTTCATAACTGTTTACTTCTTTATTTTTCAATAAAAATTAAGGGTTTTTGTTTTTGTTTCCTTTTTTTGTCTTATTGTGAAATTTTTGTTGTACACTATTGTTTGTCAGTCGCCATATATGTGCATCCCTCCACCCCTTATGCCCACCTCTAACCCACCTAGCCCCTGGTAACCACTGAACAGTTCTACCTGTCCATATGTTGGTTTATCTTCCACATATGAGTGAAATCATGCACTGTTTGTCTTTCTCTTTCTGGCTTATTTCATTTAACATAATACCCTCCAGGTCCATCCATGTTGTTGCAAATGGGACTATTTTGTCTTTTTTTATGGCTGGGTAGTATTCCATGGTATATATATACCACATCTTCTTTATCCAATCATCAGTCGAGGGACGCTTGGGTTGCTTCCATGTCTTGGCTATAGTGAATAATGCTGTGATGAACATAGGGGTGCATAAGCCTCTTTGGATTGTTGATTTCAGGTTCATTGGATAGATACCCAGTAGTGGGATAGCTGGATCATAACGTATTTCTATTTTTAATTTTTTGAGGAATCTCCATGCTGTTTTCCATAGGGGCTACATGAGTTTGCATTCCCACCAGCGGTGGATTAGGGTTTCCATTTCTCCACAGCCTCTCCAGCAATCTTTTTTTTGTTTTGTTTTTTGTGAGGAAGATCGGCCCTGAGCTAACATCTGCCAATCCCCCTCTTTTTGCTGAGGAAGACTGGCCCTGGGCTAACATCCATGCACATCTTCCTCCACTTTATATGGGATGCTGCCACAGCATGGTTTGACAAGCGGTGCATCGGTGCGCGCCTGGGATCTGAACCAGCAAAACCCGGGCCACTGCAGCGGAGCACATGCACTTAACCGCTTGCACCACCGGGCTGACCCCAGCAGTTGTTGTTTTTTGTCTTGGTGATTATAGCCATTCTAATGAGTATAAGATGATATCTTATTGTGGTTTTGATTTGCGTTTCCCTGATGAGTAGTGATCCTGAGCATCTTTTCATGTGCCTATTGGCCGTCTGTATATCTTCTTTGGAGAAGTGTCTGTTCATTTCCTCTGCCCATTTTTTGATCAGGTTGTTTGCTTTTTTGTTATTCAGTTGTGTGAGTTCTTTATATATTATGGAGATTAATCCCTTGTCCAATATGTGGTTTGCAAATAGTTTTTTCCAGCTAGTGGGTTCCCTGTTCATTTTGATCCTGGTTTCATTTGCCTTGTAGAAGATCTTTAATCTGATGAAGTGCTACTTGTTTATTTTTTCTTTTGTTTCCCTTGTCTGAGTAGATATGGAATTCCAAAAGATCCCTTTATGACTGATGAGTAGTGTACTACCTATATTTTCCTCCAGGAGTTTTATAGTTTCAGGTCTCACCTTCAGGTCTTTGATCCATTTTGAGTTAATTTTTGTGTATGGTGAAAGAAGATGGTCTACTTTCATTCTTTTGCAAGTGGCTGTCCAGTTTTCCCAGCACCATTTATTGAAGAGACTTTCCTTTCTCCACTGTATGTCCTTAGCTCCCTTGTCGAAGATTAGCTGCCTGTAGATATGAGGTTTTACTTCTGGACTTTCAATTCTGTTCCATTGATCCATGTGTCTGTTTTTGTACCAGTACCTTGCTGTTTTAATTACTATCACTTTGCATTATGTTTTGAAGTCAGGGATGGTGCTGCCTTCAGCCTTGTTTTTCTTATTCAGGATTGCTTTAGCTATACGGGGTCTTTTTTTTGCCCCATATGAATGTTTAGTATTTTTTGTTCTATTTCTGTGAAGAATGTCCTTGGGATTCTGATTGGGATTGCATTGAATCTGTAGATGGCTTTAGGTAGTATGGACATTTTAACTATGTTTATTTTTCCAATCCAAGTGCATGGAATGTTTTTCCATTTCTTTATGTCATCATTGATTTCACTCAACAATGTCTTACAGTTTTCATTGTATAGGTCTTTCACTTCCTTGGTTAAATTTACTCCTAGATATTTTAGGCTTTTTGTTGCACTTGTAAATGGGATTGTCTTCTTGAGTTCTCTTTCTGTTAGATTGTTGTTGGTATATAGAAATGCAACTGATTTCTGTAAGTTGATTTTGTACCCTGTCACTTGGCTGTAGTTGTTGATTATTTCTAATAGTTTTCCAATAGATTCTTTAGGGTTTTCTGTATATAAGATCATGTCATCTGCAAACAGTGAGAGTTTCACTTCTTCGTTGCCTGTTTGGATTCCTTTTATTCCTTTTTCTTGCCTAATTGCTCTGGCCAGAACCTCCAGTACTGTGTTGAATAAGAGTGGTGAGAGTGGGCATCCTTGTCTTGTTCCTGATTTCAGAGGGATGGCTTTCAGTTTTTACCCATTGAGTATGATGTTGGCTGTGGGTTTGTCATATATGGCCTTTATTATGTTAAGGTACTTTCCTTCTATACCCATTTTGTTGAGAGTTTTTATCATAAATGGATCTTAGATCTTGTCAAAAGCCTTCTCTGCATCTATTGAGATGATCATATGGTTTTTATTCCTTGTTTTGTTAATGTGGTGTATCACATCGATTGATTTGCAGATGTTGAACCATCCCTGTGTCCCTGGTATAAATCCCACTTGATCATGGTGTATGATCTTTTTAATGTATTGCTGTATTTGGTTTGCTAATGTTTTGTTGAGGATTTTTGCATCTACGTTCATCAGGGATATTGGCCTGTAGTTTTCCTTCTTAGTATTGTCTTTGCCTGGCTTTGGTATGAGGGTGATGTTGGCCTCGTAGAATGTGGTGGGAAGTGTTCCATCTTCCTCTATTTTTTGGAATAGTTCGAGAAGGATAGGTATTAAGTCTTCTTTGAATGTTTGGTAAAATTCTCCAGAGAAGCTGTCTGGTCCTGGACTTTTATTTTTTGGGCAGTCTTTGACTACTGTTTCAATCTCTTTACTTGTGATTGGTCTATTCAGGTTCTCTATTTCTTCTTGATTCAGTTTTGGGAGGTTGTATGAGTCTAAGAATTTATCCATTTCTTCTAGATTGTCCAATTTGTTGGCATATAGATTTTCATAGCATTCTCTTATAATCTTTTGTATTTATGTGATATCTGTTGTAATTTCTCCTTTTTCATTTCTAATTTTATTTATTTGAGGCTTCTCTCTTTTTTCTTGGTGACCTGGCTAAGGGTTTGTCAATTTTGTTTATCTTCTCAAAGAATCAGCTCTTTGTTTCATTGATCCTTTCTACTGTTTTTTTTTTATTTCAATTTCATTTATTTCTGCTCTGATTTTTATTATTTCCCTCCTGCTGACTTTAGGCTTTGTTTGTTCTTCTTTTTCTAATTCTGTTAGGCATAGTTTGAGGTTGCTTATTTGGGCTTTTTCTAGTTTGTTAAGGTGGGCCTGTGTTGCTATGAGTTTGCCTCTCAGGATGGCCTTTGCTGCATCCCATATGAGTTGGTATGGTGTATTTTCATTTTCATTTGTCTCCAGATACGATTTGATTTCTCCTTTAACTTCATCAATGATCCATTTGTTGTTTAATAGCATGTTGTTGAGTCTCCACAGCTTTGTCACTTTCCCAATATTTTCCTTGTAGTTGATTTCTAGCTTCACGGCATTATAGTCGGAAAAGATGCTTGTTATAATTTCAATCTTCTTAAATTTATATAAGCATGCCTTGTTTCCCAATATATGGTCTATTCTTGAGATTATTCCATGTGCATTTGAGAAGAATGTGTAATCTGCTGTGTTTGGATGGAGCGCTCTATATATATCTGTTGAGTCCATCTCATCAAGTTTTTCATTTAAGTCCATTATTTCCTTATTGATTTTTTTTTTTTTTTTTTTTGCTGAGGAAGACTGGCTCTCGGCTAACTTCCATGCCCATCTTCCTCCACTTTATATGCGATGCCACCACAGCATGGCTTGCCAAACGGTGGGTCGGTGTGTGCCCGGGATCTGAACCAGTGAACCCCGGGCTGCCACAGCAGAGTGCGCACACTTAACCACTTGCGCCACCGGGCCAGCCCCCCTTATTGATTTTCTGTCTGGATGATCTGTCCATTGCTGAGAGTGGGGTGTTAAGATCCGCTACTATTATTGTGTTGTTGTTAATATCTCCTGTTAGGTTTGTTATAGTTGCTTTATGTACCTTGGTCCTCCTGTATTGGGTACATATATATTTAAAAGTGATATGTCTTCTTGATGGAGTGTCCCTTTTATCATTATATATTGCCCCTCTTTGTCTCTCATTACCTGTTTTATCTTGAGGTCAACTTTGTCTGATGTAAGTATGGCAACACCTGCTCTCTTTTGTTTGCCATTAGCTTGGAGTATTGTCTTCCATCCTTTCACTCTGAGCCTGTTTGTCTTTAGAGCTGAGATGATTTCCCTGGGGGCAGCATATTGTTGGGTCTTGTTTTTTAATCCATCCCACCATTCTGTGTCTTTTGATTGGAGAGTTCAGTCCATTTACATTTAGGGTAATTATTGATATATGGGGGCTTGTTGTGGTTACTTTATCACTCTTTTTCCAGTTCTTTTGCATTTCTTTTGTTTCTTGTCCTGTGTGTTTTGGACTACCAATTCAGTTTTGTAGTTCTGTATGGAGGATTGCTTAGTTTTCTCTTTCTTTATCGTGTGTGATTCTGTTCTGATTATTTGGTTAGTGGTTACCATTAGGTTTGTATTAAAAATCTCTTGGATGTTATAGTCCATTTTTCATGGTTTCTTGTTGCCTTAGACTAAGTCGATTTGATCCCTTTCCTCTTCCCCCTCTAAGTTATTGTTGTCACATCTTATTCCTTCTTGTGTTGTGAGTTTGTGTTTAACATGATGAGGTTATATTTATGCTTGGTGCTTACCTTCCCTTGATCTTTGGTTTTATAATTAAGTGTTTGCTAATCTATTTTGATAGAGAACTGCAATTTTTCTGGTTTTGTCTACCTATTTTCCTCCTTGTTCAAGACTTTGAGTCTCTTTTCTCTTTTTTTCCTCAGGGATGAGGGCCTTCTTGAGTACTTCTTGTAGTGGGGGTCTTGTGGCAATGAACTCCCTTGGCTTTTGTTTATCTGGGATGGTTATTATTTCTCCATCATATCTGAAGGATATTTTCACTGGATAGAGTATTCTTGGCTGAAAGTTTTTGTCCTTCAGAAAAAAATTAAGGTTTTGTAAAGGTTAAAAATTCTAACACAAAGATGCATTCTTGTTAAGGGAAATGAGAGTAATTTTGTCTAAATTAGAACTTCTGGTTATTTCAACATGAGAAGGAGTAAAATGAACAAATTATGTGTATATAGAAAGAGAGAGAATTTTTCCTTGTGCAATCAGGCTGGCAAAAATTAAGCTGTTATTATAAGGGGCTTTAAAATTAGGCTTTAATATCAATAGCGTACTTGTGTAAAACTGGAACCTAATTTTCCTTACAGCTGTGTAACCTTCTTTATTTGCCTTTAAAATATTTTATTATCACTTTGGTTAAATACATAATTAAGTATTACTTCATATTGATCTGTGATGCTATCTAGTCAAGTCTTCAAACCTTTTGATATCTTTGACAAACTTCTCAAATTCAAATTCTAAAACCGAAGTCTCTTTGACCTGGAAGAAACTTTGGGATTTTTCCAGAGGGCCCCTGGAACATTCCAAAAGACCTGCTAAACTAATTAGGCTTATTTAATTTGCTAAATTACATGGGAAGCATTGCCAAATGGGAAGTAATACCAAGCCTTCTTTATGCTATGTCTGTATAGGCATATGTTATAGGTATTGCAATAATTCTGTGAAATTCCTGAAAGTCTGATATATCCTGGTACAAAATGTTGTCTGTCATCAGAACTGAGGCTCACACCAAAAAGACTGAATCTAAATATCAGAGTCGTGCCCTAACTGACTTTCGTGCAAAGGCAGCAGCAGCAGAATCTGTAAGGATTGTGGTGCATGTGGATGAAGCCCATTCTGCTTCTGCAAAAATTGATCCCTTGTTGCCAGACTTTTGACATCCTGATGTCCAGGTGGCATGGCAAAAGTCTGCTCCTGAATTAGAGAAATTAAGATAAGTAAACAATGGCTGTACATTAAACAGTCGGGGTTAGGAGAACCCAAGATGGACAGTTGGTTCTTCCCAGCTCCCTGGAAAACCCCATCTTTTGGTTTTTGCATTCCTTCACTCACCATAGGGAAAACTATTTTTGTCCCCTGAAGCCTCAGAACTCCTCTCTCTGGGTCCTTTGAGCACCTGCAGCCAGACTTCATTCAACTGCTATTTAGTATGGGTTATCAATACATTCATGTTATTGTATGTATGTTTTCCAGATGGGTTGAAGGCTTCCCCTACCACAAGGCCAATATCCTCACAGTGGCAAAGAAACTGTTAGAGAGGATGTTTCCCATGTCAGGTATACCTTCCACAATCTCCAATGATTGAGGCACCCACTTCACTGGGAAAATCATGGAAGCCTTAATGAAAGCCTCTCAAACTTCTTGGAATTATCACTGCCTCATCACCTTCAATTATGAAGCAAGGTCAAGAGAACTAATGGAAAACTAAATTCAAGCAGAACAAGAATTAATAACATGGGACTGAATAAACTGATGAGGTTGATTATAATTTTTATGACTTTATATTTAAAATATTGTTGGTTCTTTAATGTTTTTCCAAATTTAAAGAAATCTTTTCTCTTAAGCTATCCATGATTTGGTAAGATATACCTTTGTGAACAAAGTTGAAACATTACTTTTTCTCCCTATCTGATCCCTCCAGAATTCAGAAACTCTCAATGAGTATTCGTATTTTCATGACACTATATTCACTATATTATTTGTTGCTTATAAGTTCAATAAGAATCTGTTCCCCTTGTACCAGAACACAATTAGAAACATTGGCTACATTACCAAAGTTTTGACTGGAATGTCATGTTAGAGAGATACACACAGACTCAGATTATGACCAGACAGCTTCAAAGAACTGCTTAGAAAAACTAACCTGGTACCTTGCTTATAAGGTTCCAGCAAAGCAGTCTTAAAAAGAACTTATTTGGTCAACCACTATTCTTGCTACGTTTATATAAATAATCAGGCCAAGTTTAATACAAACATTAAGATTTACTATGATTATCTGTGGTAAAAAAAAACGGGCGTAATTATAGAGAGAGAAATTATGTTTGCACTTTTGTACATATTAGACTCGAGTCATGTTAAACGTCTTTAAGGTCTTGTTATATACCAGTAGACCGGACTCCCCTGGCCTAAGGTCTCGCCTTTGGTCGTACCAACTGTTCACAGTACCCTCTTTGGGAAACATAAACTCACTTCACATGAGATAGTCACCAGCAGACCAAAGCCTATTGATAAACAACCGTCTGCTGATACCTTGTTGCCTCATGCTAGTATGACCAGCTACTGTAAGTCTCCAATGTCTTATGCTCAAGCCTATCAACAACAGGTTAAAGAAGCTCTCCTGGATCCCAGTTCAAGGGATCCTGTTAGTCACAGTCTGGAGCCTGGTGATTGAGTATTCTGGAAATGTCATCAGAGAAAGACAGTCCTCAAGCCTTGCTGGAAAAGACCTTACCAAATGCTCCTCACCACTGACACTGCTGCGAAACTAAAAGGCATTGAGCCTTGGATACACATCTCAAAGCCAAAGAAGGCCCAACCTGACATCTGGTCCTGTACAAACAATGAAACCTCTGAATCAAATTGACAAGGAAGACAAGTAGTGGACATCAATCTAGACTGCTGCTGTCCGAGACACTGGACCAAGACTTCCTACTTTAGCTAAATATAAAAACATTTTTCTTCTTGTCTTTCTTTCCTTTACTCTGGCATTGACCTGGAAAGATAATATCCTCATCTGTATCTTCCAGGCCGTTGTTAAGGGAGGTAACTTTTCAGATTGCTGGATTTATAATTATCTAGATCAGATTTGTCTCCACTCACTATGAAATCATATGACTCTTTATTTTAGGCTAGGAGAAAATCTAACTGATCCCTAGCTTGAATGAGCAAATGCAACAATTCCTGCAAATAAATCCATTAGGAGTGCCACCTTAGTGGAAGTTGTTTGTGCCCCAAAAGGTTTTGTCTTTATCTGTGGTAGTTATCCTTCTCCTTGGGCCTATGAATGCCTAGATGGCTGGCACACAGCTGGGTAATGCCTCTTAGGCTATCTAACTGTGCCCCTAACTGTAATAGAAAAGACCTACCAGAAGGCTTTTCACGATTCGGGGTTCATTTCTCTTGGTAGGGCCCTACTTCCTTGGTTAGGAGTAAACGTAAATGAGATTATGATCAGAAACCTCTCCTTAACTCTTGAAGATATTGCAGATTCTGTTGCTAAGACACTAGCTGACCAGAAAATATCTTTAGGCTCTCTGGCAAAAGTTGTTCTTGATAATAGAATGGTCCTTGTTTACCCTCTAGCTAAGCAAGAAGGTATCTATGCTGTGGCCAACACTACCTGCTGTACCTGGATTAACACTTGTGGAGAAGTTGAAACTCAGTTAAGTAAGATCACTGGGCAAGCCACTTAGCTTAAAAAGCTGGCTTCCTTAGCAGGACCTTTCTTTGACTTATTTGATTTTGATTGGCTTGGGTCTTAGGGACTATGGCTTCAAAGTACGCTCTAAACAATAAGAATTATGCTGCTCGTTAGAATTACAATAATCTCCCCGGCATGTTATATTCTCTCAAAAGCTTTAAATGTATGTTTGTAGCTGCTAACTGCCAAGCAAATGATCTCCCTAAGACTGGAATGTCAGAGAAGGAATGAAGAGAATGACTGAATGACTGATTTAAGGATTGTGAACCTGGAACCACGACCTGTGAATATCACAGGGATTAAACAAAACATCATGATCTATGAGTATTACACAGAGGATCAGTAAAAGCTGTGAGAACTACAGAACAGTAGCTGAGAATGATGCTAATACCTTAAATTTTGATTACATCTCTCAGTTAGGCTGAGAGTTGTGATCAAAATAGCAGAATTGATAAAAAGAAAATCACAGGCCCAAAATGGTGTCACTTATGCTAAAGCCCATGATACAAAATCTAGATTTAATATTTGATATAATTGCAGTTTTAACCTCTCCCAGAAACGTGATCGTTTAATTATTTTAATTTTTATTGCAATAACTTGGGTTTACAACATTATATAAATTTAGGGTATGCATCATTATATTTCGATTTCTGTGTTGATTACATCATGTTCACCACCCAAAGCCTAATCCATCACCATACACTTGTGCCTAATCACCCCTTTCACCCTCTTCCCTCCTCGCTTCCTCTCGGGTAACCACAATCCAATCTCTGTCTCTATGTGATTTTTGTTGTTGTTTTTATCTTCTATTTATGAGTGAGATCATACGGTATTTGACTTTCTCCCTCTGACTTATTTCACTTAGCATAGTACCCTCAAGATCCATTCATGTTGTCATAAATGGCCAGATTTCATCTGTTTTATGACTGCGTAGTATTCCATTGTGCATATATATTACATCTTCTTTATCCATTCCTCCCTTCATGGGCACCTATGTTGCTTCCAAGTCTTGGCTATTGTGAATAATGCTGCAATGAACATAGGGGTGCATGTATCTTTACGTATTCCTGTTTTTGTGTTCTTTGGACAAATACCCAGCAGTGGAATACCTGGATTGTATGGTAGTTCTATTCTTAATTTTTTGAGGAATCTCCATACTGTTTTTCCGTAGAGGCTGCACCAGTTTGTACTCCCACCAGCAGTGTATGAGAATTCCCTTTTATCTCCATCCTCTCCAACACTTGTTATTTCCTGTCTTGTTAATTATAACCATTCTGACAGGCATGAGGTGATATCTCATTGTAGTTTTGATTTGCATTTCCCTGATGATTAGTGATGTTGAACATCTTTTCATGTGCCTGTTGGCCATCTGTAGATCTTCTTTGGAGAAATGTCTGTTCAGACCTTTTGCCCATTTTTTAAGTTGTTAGTTTTTTTGTTGTTGAGATGTATGAGTTCTTTATATATTTTGGATATTAACCCCTCATCACATATATGGTTTGTAAATATCTTCTCCCAGTTGTTATGTTGTCTTTTCATTTTGTTGATGGTTTCCTTTGCTGTGCAGAAGCTTTTTAGTTTGATATAGTCCCATTTGTTTATTTTTTCTATTGTTTCCCTTACCCAGCAGAAATGTAATCTTAATCAACCAGTCTAGAATTTTCTGGTCAAGCACCAGTAAGGTGATCTGTCACATGGACCCTCTTCAGCCCCTAGAGGAAGAAGAGGTAATCTGCATGATAAAAACCGTGATGGAGATATGATTTGCAAATATTTTCTCCCAGGTGGTGGATTGTCTTTTCATTTTGTTCATGGTTTCTCCTGTCTTGCAGAAGTTTTTTAGGCTGATGTAGTCTCATTTGTTTATTTTTTCTTTTGTTTTCCTTGCCTGAGTAGACATGGTATTTGAAAAGATACTGCTAAGACCTATGTCAGAGAGTGTACTGCTTATATTGTCTTCAAGGAGTTTTATGGTTTCAGGTCTTATATTCAAGTCTTTAATCCACTTGAGCTAATTTTTGTGTATGGTGTAAGATAACACTCTACTTCCATTCTTTTGAATGTGGCTGTTGATATGAACAGACATTTTTCCAAAGAAGATGTACAGATGGCCAACAGGCATATGAAAAGGTGTTCAACATCACTAATTATCAGGGAAATGAAAATCAAAACTACAATGAGATGTTACCTCACACCTGTCAGAATGGCCATAATCAACAAGACAAGAGGTAACAAGTGTTGGAGAGGATGTGGAGAAAAGGGAACACTCATACACTGCTGTTAGGAATGCAAACTGATGCAGCCACTATGGAAAACAGTATGGACATTTCTCAAAAAATTAAAAATGGAAATGCCATATGATCCAGCTATTCTACTACTGGGTATTTATCCAAGGAACATGAAATCAACAATTCAAAGAGATTTATGCGTCCGTATTTTCATTGCAGCATTATTCACAATAGCCAAGATGTGGAAGCAACCCAAGAGCCCATCAACAGATGAATGGACAAAGAAAATGTCATATAAATATATATATATACATGATGGAATACTAATCAGCCATTAAAAAAGACGAAATTGTGCCATTTGTGACAACATGGAAGGACCTTGAGGGTATTATACTAAGCAAAATAAGACAAAGAAAGACAAGCACTGTATGATTTCACTCATATGTGGAAAATAAACAAACACATGAATAAAGAGAAAGATTAGTGGTTACCAGAGGGGAAGGGAGCCAGGGAAGGTCAAAAGGAGTAAAGGGGCACATACGTATGGTGATGGATAACATTTAGACTATTGGTGGTGAACATGATGCAATCTATATAGAAATTTATATATACTAATGTACACCTAAAATTTACACAAGGTTATAAGCCAATATGACCTCAATAAAATAGTAAAAGAAAAAAAAAAACCATGATGGATAAAACTTATGACGGGTTCCCTTCTCCCCCAAAATAAGATGCCCTGGTCTAAAAGTAATCCCTTCTTTTCTTTTGCTAATAACTCCCTTGACCCATTCTTCTTCCTATAAAAACTTTCCCTTTTGTACAACCCCTCAGAGTACCCTTCTACTTGCTAGATAGGATGCCGTGTGATTAATGAACTGCTTAATAAAGCCAGATCTTCAAATTTACTAGGTTGAATTTTGTTTTTTAACACCACAAACTATGAATTTTGTGAGTATTTCACTTTAAACAAATGTTCAGTCACACATACATTTCCAACACTAACATGGTTGTTTGGTTTTTGTGTTACCCAAGTACTGAACTCAATATCTTAGACTGCCTAATTTTAGAGAACAACTCAGGCACTCATAGAAGAGCTTAAGCTCTAAAGAAGATGCCTGCTGGACTACAGATTCTGCATGGAGTAGTCTACCAGCACAGAGAGAAGATCAAGAGTACCATGATTCACCCAGGAAGTTCCACATGGGGAAATAATGTGCCTGCCTTTAGGGCATCTGAAATGGTTTGGGACTAAGTGCAGCGTCACCACTGCTTCTGATGGAGACTGCTATAGACTAAAAAATGCTTTGTATGGGAAAATGACACTATCTGAGACCTGAATTAAGACACAAATTATGTGATATATTTAAAAACTAACATTATTATTTACGTCATCACCTAGACTCTGTTTTTCAGAATTTGGGACATGCAGTTTGAAGGCAAAAAACTCACACTGGTACTTCTACCTTGTGTCTATCTTTTTTTCATCTTCAAGACACACATTAACGGGAGAATCATGTCCTTTCTTTGTCCAATTGAATTCTAGCAACATCCACTAGAATCCAAAGCAAAAGTCAAGCACTGCTCTTTCCTGTGGGTTTAAATTAATCTAAAAAGAAGCTACCACCAAACCAGAGGCTCTTCTGGTGACCATGGGTAGTACCTCTTAGATTTAGCAGTGGTGCAAGTTTAAGGCCCTGTTACTTTGCCTAGAAAGTGCACTCAGTAACCCCAGTTTCTCCTGTTTCCTATGCTGGTATCCTGTCCTAGGAGTTACTGTTAGCCAGCTATTACTTTAGAACACTGCTATGTTCAAAAATGCTACCACTTTGTAAATAGAGCTTCCCAAAGCAGTCTAGCCATCTGTAAACCCATCCAATCGTCCACCATTTAATGACAAAATCACCAACATCATTGGTTTATGATTGTTTTTATGTGTCTTCAAGTTGACTCCCAACTTCTAGAGACCCTAGAGTGATGTCCACAATGGTTTTTGATACCTCTTGCTTTATTGCTTGTGTAATATTTAAATTTTCATGTATGTAAGCTTTTTCTCTAGACAAAATTGGATTGCAAATTCTTTGGATAAGACACAATATTTTAACAATCAAAATGGCATCTAGCAGAGCACTATAGTATAGTAGTTATTTGATAACTATTTTTTAGGAATGAACCAGTTAATTAATTAATATGACCCAGTGGTTTTATTTAGTATTTGGTCTCCAAGTCTCTTATGTCTAGTGCATTCACTTTTTCCCTCTGTGTGTAAGCTGGGACAACTAAGAGGTGGCATCGTGGGCTGGCCCCGTGGCTTAGTGGTTAAGTGCACGTGCTCCGCTGCTGGCGGCCTGGGTTCAGATCCCAGGCGCGCACCGACGCACCGCTTCTCCAGCTGTGCTGAGGCCGAGTCCCACATACAGCAACTAGAAGGATGTGCAGCTGTGACATGCAACTATCTACTGGGGCTTTGGGGGAAAAAAAAATAAATAAATAAAATTAAAAAAAAAAAAAAGAGGTGGCATCGTTAGTCTCTTAATACTTGGAGTGGCCTCGTAATCCCCTTTCCTAATCCCCTCCCTACAACGTGGACCCCTACAGGATCATTGTTTTCAGGTTGGGTGGAGTTAAAAGTTTACTTAAGAAGCTCTGAATGGATCTTAAGATTAGAGAGCTAGTACCCTCTGCCCATTTAGTCTTGGATCTTCAGATGAATTTACATATCAGATAAATGCTTAATTTTTAAAACTCCAACTCTTGCCCAGGAGCAACTGTTTTCAAGCTAACTAGAATCTCAGATCTGATTTTCCCTCTGCTTTTATGCTCTCCCCATTACCCTCTCTGCTTACCACTACTTAAAATTACTATCAAACATGATGATTATTAGTGTATGTTACTCCACTTGAATCAAGAAGAATTCTAAACTTTTACACAGTTGTTTGCAAAATATCTGAAAAAGACCTTTCCTTGGGGAGATAGTCATCTATTATTATCTTAAAATTAAGATACACAAGAGAAAAACCATTTTAAACTATAATATCTAAAAGGGTTAGACTTTCTATAAATAACACATTGTCCATCAGAAACACATAGTTAAGATATTTAGATAATGTATGGATCTGAATCAGGAATATTTAATACACGAAGTGCAAACACTGGAAAGTTCTGGTATTCACATTGAATCAAGGGACTCTGCTTGAAAAGTGTCTCATGATGATGACACCTCTCAATGAAAATTGGCTTTCTCGTTCTGTACTGAACTTGGAAGGCACTCATCTATTCTAAATAAACCAAGGTATATGAACACCACTCTTTCCCTCTTAGTTAAGTCTACCCATCTCCATGGGTATGTGCAAATTACAGGAAAAAGAATAACCTGCTTAAAGTGAATCTGAGGAGACAGGTAGGAATATGCTGCTGCAAAGGTTTGCTTTCCCCTTGCAGCTTCTGGAGGTATTGAACAAATTCTTTGAAAGAATCATATAACCTTGTACTTGCCACTAAGAAATTGATGTCAAGATTAAATCTTTGAGCTTCTTAGAATAAATGCCTTGTAAGTTAATGTGAGCATTTCAGACTCTGGAAAAGAATATGCCATACCAAATATAACTGAAATAATAGTAATAATACTGTAAAATATGCATCAGTCTCCTTTGAGCTGGTTTAGCCTTTTCTTTATGAGATGCCCATGTAAGTTCATTGTCTGTGCCTAAAAGACCAAGGAGCCTAAAGGAGAGTAAGCTGTCCAAGGTAAAACCACAGCACTCTGGCATGCCTCTTGGTTTCCTGCTGGCATGCTTCCATAGAAATGAAGGCATTTCTCCTTCTCTGCCTGGTTTTCTCCATTTGAAATTTCCACAATGACCAAACTGAACAATGAGCTCACATAGGATCTAATTCCAAAGCCATTTTTAATAATAATTACCTCTCTTTGGTATCTGTCTGCATATGCTTTAAAATAATTCTTACTATTTTTCCCACTAAAATGAGGCTCAGAGTGGTTAAATAATTTATCCAGGCTCACAGCTAATAGGGAGCAGATGTGGGATTTGAGCTCAAGTTGCTCTGAACATGCCTATGTTTATTCCAGGGTACTACACAGCAGTCTGTTCTTTAAAAATGAGTAGTTGAGTATGTGTGACTTGTTTATTTGAATAACTAGCATTTCAGCAAAGAGTATTCCAGTAAAGGAAAACTGACTTTCTGGAAATCTTGTGAAGTCAACATTGAAGAGCCTTATTTGGAGAAAGAGTCTAATTATTGAAGAAGTTTTATATAAAGAGAAAGGTTGGGGCAAAACATACGCCCAGAAGTTTTTCATTACCTTGGAGAACCACCAAAGGTTTAAAGCCTGAGGAATCCCTAAAGCAATCATCTTTAAAAGGTGGTACAGACCATTTATCTGTATGTGTTATTGATTTTTATGATGTTTATAATATTGCTGAAGATCTACTGAATCAAATTCTCTTGAGACTCTACAAATTTAATAAGTTCCTCTGTTGATTCTCATGTGCACCAAAGATTGAGAACCACTGGCCTAAGAAAAAATATCTGTGTTTCACACCCCTTTGTGTCTCACCCATTTTTTGTTCTACACTATTTCTTTAGGACACAAAAGATTTGCATTTAAAAATATTACTCTCACTGTAGAATGGAGAACTATTGGGGAAGGGAGGGTTGGTCCAGAATGCAAAATGGGAGACTATCACTTTTATCCAGAGATGATGGTAGATTTGACTAAATGGTAGAACTGGAGATGGTAAGACATGACCACATTCAGGAGTTATTTAGTGAATAAAATTGACAAAAGGACTTGTTGATGAATTAGAAATGAAGAGTGAATGACAGATGGTTCCAAGAATGACTATTAGATTTCTGACTTGGATTTTATCCACCAGGAAATGAGTCATCAAAACATGGGTGTGACATGATAATATTTGTTTTGCAAAGACAAAGTGGGTAGCTAGAATGTGAGGATAGTAATTGGGACAAAGAGACCATTCAGCATGTTATTTTAACAGTCCTGGAGAGAGACGCTGAGGCCTTGAACTAAACAAAGGTGAAAGAAAGAGAGAAAAGTGTTAAGAGGTAGAATTGACAGAACTTGCTAATAAATTATGTATAGAAGTTAAGGAAGAAAAAGGAGCCACGGATGATTTCAAGATTTCTAGCTTAAGTCAGATAGTAATAGTATTAACCAAGATAAGAAACCTAGGAGTAGGAGAAGGTCTGAAGAGAGAGAATTAAATCTCCAACACATTGAACTTAGGAATCACATTCAGGAGATGCCTGGTATGTAGCTGAACAAATAAATTGAGAGACTAGGAAAATATTAAAGGTTGGAGTTAGAGATGCAGAAGCCATTAGCACATAGGCATTAATAGAAGCTAAGGAAGTAGATGGTTTCACAAAAGAAATGTCCTACATTATTAATTCAACTAATATTAAATGAGTTCCTCCTATATGCCAGATCCCGAGGTAGGTGCTGGTTGATAGTATGCAAAACCAGGCAGCACGCCTGTGTTATTGAACTTACAGTTCCATGAAGGAGACAGATAGGCACATTATTCAAATATAAGCACATTGATGAAAGCATAATTACCAACTGATATAGAAATTATGAAGGATGGGAACAGAGTTCCCATCTTTTAGATACCTGATTTTGAGTGGAGAATTAAGCAGGCTTGTATTGAAGAAGTGTCTCCTGAGCTGAAAACCAAAGAATAAATAGGTGCTAATTAGGCAAAGAGGAGGTAAGGAGAACAACATCCAGAGAGAGAAAACTTCAAATGTAAAAGCCCTCTGGTGGCCACTTGGCTGGACCACATGAAGCAAGGGGGAAGAGATGAGGTAGGAGAAATAGGCAGAGACTAGACATGTAGGGCTTTGTGGATCATGGAGAAGATGTAACACTTCTTCCAAGGAGCAAGAAGCTCCCAAAAGGTTTTAAATAGAATTGATCTTTTTTGCTTTTTAAAAAGTTCTGTCTTCCTGCAGTGGAGAGAATGGAATGGAATGGGGCAGAAGTGGTTAGGAGGAAACCAGTCAGTAGGTAGTTGTCCAGGTAATATAAATCCTTACCTATTAATAATTACTTTAAATGTAAATGGACTAAATTCTCCAATCAAAAGACACAGAGTGGCTGAATGGATTTAAAAAAAAAAAACAAGATCGAACAATATGCTGCCTACAAGAAATTGATTTTAGTTTAAGGACACACATAGGCTGAAAGTAGAGGGATAGGAAAAGTAATTCCATGCAAAGGAAAACAAAAGAGAGCAAGAGTGGCTATACTTATAGCAGATAAAATAGACTTTCAGTCAAAATCAGTCCCAAGAGACAAAGAAGGTCATATAGTGATAAAGAAATCAATTCATCAAGAAATGTAACAACTGTAAATACGTATGTACCCAACATTGGAGCACCTAAGTATTTAAAGCAAATATTAACAGAACCAAAGGGAGAAATAGACAGCAATACAATAATAGTAGGAGGATTTCAATACCCCACTTTCAACTTTGGATAGATCACTCAGACAGAAAATTCATAAGGAAACAGTAGACTTGAATAACACTATCGACCAAATAAAGCTAACAAATATATACAGAACATTCTATCCAATAGCACTAGAATATACATTCTTCTCAAGCACATATGAAACCTTCTCCAAGATGCATCATATGTTGGCCACAAAGAAGTCTTAGCAAATTTAAGAAGACTGAAATCATATCAAGTATCTTTTCTGATCAGAATGGTATAAAACTAGAAATCAATAACAGAAGGAAAACTGGAAGATTCACAAATATGTGGAAGTTAAACAATATAGTCCTGGACAAGCAATGGGTCAAAGAAGAAATCAAAAGAGAAATCAAAAAGTATCTTGAGAAGAACAAAAATGGAAACACAGCATACCAAAACTTATGGGATACAGCAAAAGCAATTCTAACAGGAAAGTTTATAGCCTAAAGGCCTGCAGTAAAAAACAAGAAAGATCTCAAATAAACGACCTAACTCTACATCTCAAGGAACTAGAAAAAGAAGAACACACCA
Organism: Diceros bicornis minor; assembly: GCF_020826845.1. Taxonomy (NCBI): domain Eukaryota; kingdom Metazoa; phylum Chordata; class Mammalia; order Perissodactyla; family Rhinocerotidae; genus Diceros; species Diceros bicornis. The sequence continues at coordinate 33,858,475 of NC_080740.1, forward strand.
AACTCAAAGTTAAAAAAAGGAAGAAAATAAAAAAGATTAGAGCAGAAATAAATGAAATAAAGGCTGGAAATAGACAATAGAGAAAAAAATCAATGAAAGTAGAAGTTGAGGGAGCCAACCCATTGGCGTAGTGGTTAAGTTTGGTGTGCTCTGCTTTGGTGGCTCAGGATTTGTGGGTTCAGGTCTCGGGTGCAGACCTACACCACTTGTCAAGCCACACCGTGGTGGTAACCCACATACAAAATAGAGGAAGATTGGTACAGATGTTAGCTCAGGGCTAGTCTTCCTCACCAAAAAAAAAAAAAAAACATATAAGACAAAATGTCAATAAGGAAAAATAAAACATTAAAAAAAAGAAAAAGAAAGTAGGAGTTTATTTTTTGAAAAGATAAACAAAATTGACAAACTTTTAGTTAGACTAACAAAGAAAAAAACAAAGAGGACTCAAATAAAAAATTATAAATGATAGGAGAGACAACGCACCTGATACCACAGAAATACAAAGAATCATAAGAGACTATTATGAACAAATATAAGCCAACAAATTGGATAACCTAGAAGAAATGGATAAATCCCTAGAAACATACAACCTACCAAGAGCGAATCATGAAGAAACAGAAAATCTGAACTGATGAATAATGAGTAAAGAGATTGAAGCAGTAATCAAAAACCTCCCAACAAAGAAAAGCCTAGGACTGTGTGGCTTCACTGGTGAAAACTACCAAACATTTAAAGGAGAATTAATGCCAATCTTTCTCAAACTCTTCCAAAAAATTGAAGAGGAAGGAATACTTCCAAACGGATTTTATAAGGCCAGTGTTACCTTCATACCAAAGCCAGATAAGGATTCTATAAGAAAAGAAAATTACAGGCCAGTATCCCTGATGAACATAGATCCAAAAGTCCTCAACAACATACTAGTAAAACAAATTCAAAAGCACATTAAAAGGATCATACACCATGACCAAGAGGGATTTATTCCTGGTACACAATCATGATTCAACATATGCAAATAAATAAATGTAATACACCACATTAATAAAATGAAGGATAAAAATTATATAATCATCTCAATAGATGCAGAAAAAGCATTTGACAAAATTGAACATCATTCATGATAAAGACTCTCAGCAAATTAGGTATAGAAGTAATGTATCTCAACATAAAACAGTTCAGATATGACAAGCCCACAGCTAAGATCATACTCAGTGTTGATGGGTGAAAGTTTTTCTTCTGAGATCAGGAACAAGATAAGGGTGCCCACTCTCACTACTTTTATTCAAAATAGTGCTGGAAGTCCTGGTCAGAGCAATTAAGCAAGAAAAATAAATAAAATGCAACAAAATTGGAAAAGAAGAAGTTAAATTGTCTCTGTTTGCAGATAACATGATCTTATATATAAGAAACCCTAAAGACTCTACCAAGAAACTATTTCAACTAATAAATGAATTCAGTAAATTCACAGGACAAAAAAACAAAGTACAGGGCCAGCCCAGTGGCGCAGCAGCTAAGTGTGCATGCTCCGCTTCAGTGGCCCAGGGTTCACAGGTTCAGATCCCGGGCAGGCACCAACACACAGCTTGTCAAGCCATGCTGTGGCAGTGTCCCATATAAAGTAGAGGAAAATGGGCATGGATGTTAGCCCAGGGCCAATCTTCCTCAGCAAAAAGAGGAGAATTGGCATCAGATGTTAGCTCAGGGCTAGTCTTCCTCACATAAATAAATAAATAAATAAATAAATAAATAAATAAATAAATAAATAAATAAAAAACCAATGTACAAAAATCACTTGTACTTCTATACACTAACAACAATAGCATCAAAAAGAATACTTAGAAAGAAGTTTAACCAAGGAGGTGAAAGATCTGTACACTGAAAACTATAAGACATTGATGAAACAAACTGAAGAAACAAATAAATGAAAAGATGTTCTTGGATTGGAAGAATTAATATTGTGAAAATGTCCATACTACCTAAAGCTTTTTACAGATTCAATCCAATTTTATCAAAATTCGAATGACATTTTTCACAGAAATTAAAAAAATCCTAAGATTCATTTGGAATCACAAAAGACCCCAAATAGTCCAAGCAATCTTGAGAACAAAAAACAAAGCTGGAGGCATCAGACTTCTGATTTCAAACTATATCACAAAGCTATACTAATCAAAACAGTATGGTACTGCCATAAAAACAGACACATAGACCAATGGAACAGAATAGAGAGCCCAGAAGTAAACTCACACATATACAGTCAGCTAAGCTATGACAAGAGTGCCAAGAACACACAATGGAGAAAGAATAGTCTCTTCAATAAATGGTGCTGGGAAAACTGGATATCCACATGTGGAAGAATCAAATTGGGTCCTTATCTCACAACATATACAAAAATCAACTCAAAATGGATTAAAAACTTTAAGACCTGAAACCATAAAACTCCTAGAAAAAAACAGGGAGAAGCTCCTAGAGATTGGCCTTGGCAATGATTTTTTGGAGATAACACCAAAAGCACGGGCAACAAAAGCAAAAATAAACAAGTGAGACTACATTAAACTAAAGGGCTTCTGCACAGCAAAGGCAACGATCAACAAAATGAAAAGGCAATCTATGGAACAGAAGAAAATATTTACAAACTATATATTTGACAAGGGGTTAATATTCAAAATATACAAGAAATTCTTACAGCTCAATAGAAAAGAACAAATAACCTGATTAAAATATGGGTAAAGGACCTAAATAGATGTTTTTCCAAAGAAGACATACAAATGGCCAACAGGTACACGAAAAGGTGCTCAACATCACTAATCATAAGGGAAAGGCAAATCAAAACCACAATGAGAAATCACCTCACGCCTGTTAGAATGGCTACTAACAAAAAGAAAAACAATAAGTTTTGGCAAGGATGTAGAGAAAAGGGAACCTTTGTGCGCTGTTGGTGATAACGTAAATTGGTACAGCCATTATGGAAAACAGTATGGATATGACTCAAAAAAATAAAATTAGAACTACCAGGTGATCCGGCTGTCCCACTAGTGGGTATATATCCAAAGGAAATGAAATCAGGATCTCAAAGAGATATCTGCACTGCCATGTTCATTGCAGCGTTATTCACAATAGCCAAGATACAGAAACAACCTAAGTGTCCATCAACAGATAAATGGATAAAGAAAATGTAGTGCACATATACAAGGGAATATTATTTAGCTGTGAAAAAAAGGAATCCTGCCATTTGTGATGACATGGATAAACCTGGAGGACATTATGCTAAGTGAAATAAGCCAGACAGAGAAAGACAAAGACTGTATGACCTCACTTATATGTGGAATTTTAAAACGTTGAAGTCATAGAATTGGAGAGTAGAACCGGAGAATGGTTACCAGGGGCTAGGGGGTGGGGAAAATGGGTATCGGTTAGTCAAGGGGTACAAGTTCTGGGACTCTAATGTACAGCATGGTGACTATAGTTAGTAATACTCTATTTTATACATGAAATTTACTAAGAGAGTAGATCTTAAATGTCACCACATCCCCCCCAAACTGGTAACCATGTGAGGTGATAGATGTGTTAATTAGCTTGATTGTGCTAATCATTTTACAATGTATAAATATATCAAACCATCACATGTACACCTTAAATATATACAATTTTTATTTTTCAATTACATCTTAATAAAGCTGGAAAAAAAGAAGTTACGTTGTATTTTTTTGTTGTTTGTTAATTTTCAGTGAACAAAATCTCTCGTTGGTGATTCCTGGTTTCATTTTCTTTGTTTTCCCAATTTTCTTCTTTCTATCAGGTTATATGAGATAACTTATGAAAATTTCAATTTTCTTGGAATTAAAAAAGCCATCCTTTCATTTATGTCTTGTTTCTAATTTTCCTGGAATTGCCAGAGGGCTTTCATTAATTTGTCATTTTAAGGAGGTGAGTGCTCCCAAACTGACCTCCCACTTAAGCACTAAAAGGCGTGAAACACAGAGACTGCACCATGTAATAAATTAATCACTTTTATCTATGACTTCTATAATCCCTATTGATGATAAACAGAGGAGTGTATGGAAAAGTCAACTTTGCCAAAAAATAGTAATATCCTCACAGTCTTAATGCTTAGTAGGAAAGAAGTAGCCTCCAGTGCATTACTGTGGGATTGATCATCTTAACTCTCTTTTCATTTTGAAAACTGCTCCCTCTTCTCCATCTATATGTCTGCAGGAGTAGCCAAGTTAATGCTTAACACTTGCATTAACCGGATATTGGGTGTTAGTCTGGATCTTAACATCTTATCTAAGCTAAGCCACCAAGACCCTACACTAAGATTTGTAACTGGGACTTAGAATTTGATCATATCATGTACTCCATGTGTCAATTTTCTTCCCAATTTACCGTGACTTGTCTCAAGTCTATGTGTAAAGGGATTTTCTCATGTTTCTTCCTGTATTGTTTACACAGCCATTACATCACAATCCTCACTGTGGTCCACTCTGATATTCCCAGCTCCTCCATAAGAAAACTTCTCATGACTTCTGGTCACCTGCTGTCTGCCAGGACATAGTCACCTCAATAGTGTATGGCTGTCTGTGCACTGGTACTAACAAAAGGGTTACTCTCTTTCAAGATGCATTTCCTGTGCTGCCCACTCTTTAATTCCACAAAGTATTGTTACATGAGGTTGAACAGCTGTATCAATCTTTACAGAAGGACTGGGTAACTAAAGGAAATTATAGCATAAAAAGGGAGAAAATTAAACTAGATAATTAACATAACATAAACCACAGTGTTTTGTAACTTCATGTGGAGAAGATGTCCAGACCATGAACCACACAAAGGCGATCATCGAAAAGTATAAATAACTTAGTTATGTTACAGAGGACTTCTTTTTCAAACATGTATTGTGTTAAGTTAAATATGTCTTTTTTAATTGAACATTGTAAATACTAATGAGCCTCTTACTCACACACAAGGGAGGGATGTAGACAATGGCAAAGGAAGGTGAAGAGTAGTTCCTGAGACTTGCAGAAACCTACTCCAGGCAAGTCACTCCATATATCTGATGAAATATGGGCACATTGGCCTGTAAATCTCTGTGGGACAAGGAACATATGAGGATCTTTCTTGTACCCTGTACCCATGCTGGTGCCACATTGTCTGGTTTCTTCTCCAGGTAGATATTCTTGAAGCTAAGGAGCTTACTATGATGACGTATTTGTTGACTGTCATCTATTGTGTACACCATCTACAAGGACAGCACCAAGAAGTTAAAAATGTATAGAGTAGCCTCTCATAAATGTCCCTTATCCCCAGTCTCATGCCCTTCTCTTCAGGTCTGCCCCTCTCCGTGATGCTTTATATGCCTTTTGGGAAACTATGCCCATGATGACAGGAAATTATTTTGCTTTAAGATGCATCTAACTTTCCCTGCAGTGCATTTTTACAGTTCTGAGTTACACAGTTTGAAATAGCAACCTAGGGGATCTAAAATTCTCTACACCAGTAGTCGTTAGAGGACTTGTCTCATTATTCTTTCTATTTCCAACAGGTAGTGGTAGACACACACACACACACACACACACACATACACACAAGCATCTTCAAAGTATAAATATCAATTCTTATAAAACAGCATAATCGCAACCCATATGGTGGAAGATAAATATTTTTCTTACCAGCCACAGACTTTGCAAGGCCAGCAATCTGACAATGAAATATTTAATATTCTTATTGTGCAGATCAGGGCTAATTCTTTTCTTATATCACCAACTTACACTTTCAGTTTTACCCCAGCGACCTGCTAGAACTGAAAAATAAACTCATTGTCAAAATATATCTCTTAATAGCTGTTTCTTTTGCTGTAGAAAGTCCAAATAGAAGCTCTGAAATTTGTTCTTGTAAGGTCTAAAATTTTTGGCCAAGAGATATCCTACTCAGATTGTCTTTTTTCTTCTTCTTCTTTTTCTTAGAGGGAAGGGGGACATAGTTTCTTTCTTCCAATTACAAAGTTACATTTAGGTGTTAGTGAGTGGTGGTGATTTCTACCACATGGAGAAAGTCAGTCTATAGGCACAGGCAAAAGTCAATGAGCAGAGGAAAAGAGCCCTGAGTGTGTTGCAGAGTGTGGGGCTGGCTATTCCCAAAGCCCAGCGGAAATCCTGCCCTTCTTATAACTGAATTGTTCCCTTCTTTTTATTTCACCAGATATCATCGTATCTCTCCAATCAATTTCCTTACTAACTAAGGCTAATTCAAATTTTCTTTATGTCATACAAGCAAAGGAAATCTCACTAGTAGACCAAACTAACTAAAAAAAATGTTTTTTTGTCTCAGACCACCTGGTCCTGTTTAAGAAAAGAGAGACATAATTATTCCAATGTTATCGTTTGCATAGCTGTTGTAGAGTGTTAGGTAAAAATATTAGTACGGTTGCTTTCTGTGCATTTCACTCCCCCTTTTCACTCACTCTTATTGAGCTAGTTTTCCTTCTCCAGCCAACAACAAAACAGAAGCAAAGTTAAATCTGAGAGTAAGAGTCTGAGATCTAGGCTTATAGAGCCAGCTTTCCTGTTTAATAGACTAGAGAGGTTAGGGGGTGGTAAGACAGAAAGCAAAGAGTAGATCCAAAGTAGAGCAAAGATAGATGGGAGAGAAAAACCACTGGTGTTTCTTGGAGAAGGGAAGAAGGAACAGCTTTTTTCTCAAATACCAGGAAGCAGAATAGAAAGGACAACAATGACCAAATGGACTCAAGAGTTAACACCATCCCATGTTATCCACCTAAGGACAACTCACAGTTCAACAGTTCTAGCAACTTCCCAACCCCTTAACAAGAGAAGGAGCATTGGACATCTTGTGTGTGGATGGAGGCATGAAGGGAGCATTTTGCCCCTGATCAGTGGGAAACAGAACAGATACAGTTACAGATCTCTATGTGAAACATCGGTAAGCATACAGCCTCTGGTACAGGGGAAAGCCAGTGCCCAGCTCAAAAGGAAGAGCCGAAGATTTCAACCACTTTTCTGTGAAACTAAAACCTTACACAAGGGAGATGTTAGAGTTTACCCCTGAAAGGTTATAACTTCCCAGAATGAGAAGAAATAGAACCAAATAGTAGTTGGTTTCAGAACAGAAAGCTGTTGGTTTCTGCTTTTTATTTGTCTGCTTTCCCGATTGTTTTCACCATCCACCATTCTGTAAGAATTAACTATAATCAGTTTTCCAGGACTTCTTTAACGGTCATTTGCTACTTCTCTCCCTCATCCTGCCTTTCCTGGGATTTCCCGAGGGTTCTTTCTTGTCCATTTGTCATGTTGAGGATGGTTAACACAAACACGGGATTTTATGAGAGCATTCCAAGCCTGTCTTCACATTCACACCCCAAGAGCAGCAAAACCACATGAAATCTCTCCAATTTAAAAATACAAACTTGCACTTATCTATGACTTATATAATATTATGTACAGTAAACAAGAGAGATGACAGCAAAGGTCAATCTTGCAGACACTACTGAAAGGCTTGTGTTTCAACATCTTAATTCATTAGTGGCGAGTTCCTTGGAGCTCCAGGTTTTACCCTGGACAACCCCTCCAGCTTTTCCAAAGAAGACATCTGATCTCCTTTGTTTACCCCTCTTTTCTTGCCATGTATTTCTCTCTACCACCTTCCCTCTTAACTTAGATCCCTGGAGTGCATTATTTCATATCAGCAGCCTGAATATCAAGTTTCTACTCTGTTCCCAGACATTTGGGGTGTTCCCAGATATTCACTCAAGAAGAGTGAAAAGCTCTCCATGGTTTTGTTGTGAGCTCACCATTCTTATCAGTGGAATAAATTGATAAGTGCCTGAACCACAGGCTGTGGAATGAACAAAAAAAAAAAGAAGAGTGAAAAGAATGGGTTAGTTGACCTGATTTTTTTATATGGGAAAGTAATAGGAAAGATGACAACAGATGGCATGATTCCCGTGTGGTTAACCAGAGCATAGGGAAAAGCATACTGCTCTCTGAGCCAGGAGGTGTAGGTTCTCTTCCTAAGTCTCCTGCTGACCAGCTGTGTGGCCTCTAGAAAAGGGTACAATATCCCTAGGCTTCACAGAATCATACACATTTTGAGTTAGAATACGCACCAATCTCTCATTTTGTAATTGAGACCCAGAAACCCAAAGTGATTTACTTGAAGTCCCAGCACTAGACAAAGGGAGAAAGAATTTGTTCAGAAACACTTAAAGACCTAGAGGTAGGAAAGAGTACGATTCATTTGAAAAACAAAATTATTGTCCTTCTGGAAACAGTCCACTAATTGAAGTTAGATTGGGTACGAAAGCCAAGCCTCCCAGGTATAAAACTGAGGATGACCAGATGGCTGTGTGTGGTGATAGACGCAGGGAACTTAATTCTCTGATATGCTTACTTTTAGCTAGAAGATTGATCTTCAAGTAAAATCTCCTGAAAGCAGTGAGAAATTCCAGGTTTTGAGTGTCCATGAGAAAACTGAGCCACCATTGCAAATATCATAGATTTAATAATTAATATGGTAGAGCCATCATTCAAATTCAAATTAATGTCTGACTCAAAAGCCTGTGGTTTTCATTATAACTCTCTCTCCTCTCTTCCACTCACCTGAGTCATGGTTTAACGCCAGAAGAAGGGGCAGACATAGTAGAAACAAAATACCGGTTTAGCGCCTTTAATTCCTTGTTGATATCCTAAGAACAGGAATGTCATACGGCTCTTTTCTTCTTTAAAATATGTTTATATATTTATCCATACTTTCTTCTTTTCCTCCTCTATTCTCCATCTTCCTAAAACTTACCAGCATTTCTACATTTTTCCTTCGTATTTCTCAACCTCGTCCTCCAAATATTATTCCTCCTTCTTTCTTCTTCTTTACCCATTATTAAGTTAAGTAGCTAGGTTAACAGGAATTGAAAGGGTTTAAGCAAAGGAGATACTATAATTAAAATTGACATTTCAGTAAAATTATTCTGAGTACAACCATCTGAACAGTGGCCAAAAGTGGAACATTAGATAAAGAGGCATTTCTCTCTAGTCTCATCCTGAATGCAATTAAACTCTGAATGCTTGACTTCGTGTTCACCAGGGTAACATTGGCTCTTATCCTGGCTACATGAAAGTCAGAAATGTCCACAGATCTTCAGTCTGTTTTCCTTGGTCACTGCCAACTAAATTCTTGGACTCCTGTATTATCCGTACTTTCCTCTTTGCATGATTTCTTTTCTAGTATCTGAACTCTCACTGTTGAATTCACTCCTTGATGCTCCTTTGGGAACTCTCATTCTAAGATTAATAAACTCATATATCTTCATATTCTTCACTCATATTTATATAATGCTTACCATTTGCTGAAATTTGATTTCCCCAGGGGAAATGAATTTCCTGAATTTACTTAATCATTTTCCTATGTTTCAGGTACGTCAAGCTGCCAAGATGACATCAGGATCCTCTTTGCTCTCCACTGCCTTGTCTAGACAATTACTCCTCTCCTCTCCTGTTAAATCCTATCTTCTACTCCTTTGCTTCACTGTCACATCTAAAGTCGTTCTCACTTCCCTTTACTCACTGACGTCTTTGGCCTTTTCCTCATTCCTAAATCCTGTCATGACCTTGAGGGACTAATAGCTGCTCCATCCCAAATCTTTGCTCATTAGGTTTCATCACTTCCTTATCCCTAAGGACCTCAGCTCTATTTCAGGCACTCACTTCCATGGCCGCCTCCTGGGCCTTGTTTTCACCTCCACCTATGTCATCACTGAAATAATAAATGCAACTCCTTTAAAACTACACTTTCCCATCTTTCTGGTTTGCTTTGCCTATTACACTCAATCCAACAGATCTTGTCCATCATCAAGATCTTCAGTTCATGAATTCCTCTAATTTTGCCTATAAACCATTCTTCTCTTCCCTCACCATTCTCCTTAAATTGAGAGAAATATGTTGACCAGACATAAAGAAAAAAATATGTAAGTTTAAAAGGAGGTTTACTTCACTGGGAGATTATAAGCAATTTAACAACAATCCCTTCAATTTCTCCCCACCAAGTGTTCCAAACCATGGGCCCTGCACTCTGTTTGCTGCTTTCTCTGCTGCACAACGTAAGCATTGTGCATCTCCAGTTGTGCTCTAGATCCCATCCCTTCCTATCTTTCCAAGGACTCAATGCCTGTTATCATCTCTTCACTTTTGCATCATCAGTGTTGGCCTCTTCAATAGATCAACCCTAACAACACACAATCTTCCATCTTTCACCTTTAAACATCTCATTAACATTCAGTGCTATTGACTTCCTCTATCTTGAGATACTTTATTCTTTTGGTTTCTGTGACTATGTCATTTCCTAGTTTCCCTTCTATTTTCTTTGCTGGCAAATTCTCATATTCAAGGTTCTAAATATGGGAGAGCCTTATATCTCAGTTCAGGATCCTCTTCTCTTTTTATCCTAGATTCTCTCTTTTGGTAACCCCAATTTTAAATACCTTGTATATACTTTACCCACTGGAAACTCCCATAATCATATTTCTAACTCCTGACATGTCCATGTGGATGTCAAAGAAGCATCTCAAACTTAAAATTGCCAAGCCAGAATCTTGACTTCCCCCTTATATAGTAAAAAGTTAACTCAGCAAGCCTGAACTGCCCAAACCCTGCACATTCCAAAGATCTTCAGGACTGGCTTTATACTGGCTCTTGAGAAGTAACCTCTGAGCGCTTGTAATATATTGCCTGATAAGAATGTCCTTATATTCTTGGAGCCCTGGGCCATGCTGTATCAGTTTACACTTGAGGGCCAGGGGGCTGGACATTGAATAACTAAAGTCAGTCATATGAGTATTCTGTGCCTATGTGAATGACCTCCAATAAAAACTCTGGACACTAAGACTCAGATGAGTTTCCCTGGCTGGCGATACTTCATAAGAGTTATCCCAAATTGTTGCTGGGAGAATTAAACACTATTCGTATGACTCCACTGGGAGAGTACAAGAGGAAGCTTGCGCCTGGTTTCTCCTAAACCCCACTCTGTGCACTTTTTTGCTTTGCTGACTTACTAATCTATAGCCTTTCACTGCAATAAACCATAACTGTGAATATAATAGCTTTTCTCAGCTTTGTGAGTCCCAGTAGTGAATCATGGAAGCTGAGAGTGGTCTTGGGGACCCCTCCAATACACCCCGGAAATTCGTTTCTCTTCCACATTTTTCTATATTAGTAACTGCTGTCATACTCACGCATTCACTCAAACCAAGAATCTAGCAATCATCTTTGAATTGTCTTCTTTTTTTATCCCATCCATATAATCATTCACCAGGTTCTCTTGGTTCCAGGCAAAATATATCCTAAATCTTTGTGCTTCGCTCCATCTCAATTATTACCATTCCAGTCCAAGCTAAAACCATCTTTCACCTAGATTATTGCAATAGCCTCCTACCTGGTCTCTTTAGTTCTGCACTTGGAATCCTACAATCCACTCCTTACATAGTACAAAGAGTAATCATCCACATTCGCATCCCTCCAGTGGTGTCTCCTTGCACTTAGAGCAAAATCCAAACGCTTTACTTTGCCTATAAGATCCTATATAATCCTGTCCTGTCAATATCATATTTTCTACCACCCTTCTTCTCATTAACACTGCTCAAGTCCTTCTGTCCTTCTTTCTACTCATTCAGCATTCCAAACTCATTCCTGCCTCAGGTCAGGTATACCCATTTTTTGTCTGCCTGAAATAGTTTTCCCCAAGATTATAACCTGGCTTACTATTCAGACATCAGCTCAAATGTCACCTCCTAGGAGGCTCTTTCTACCATATCTAATATGCCTGTGCCAGCACCATCACTCCCAGTTGCATATCCCTATTGCATTTCCTTCATTGTCCTTATCATGAAATAAAAACCTTTTTATGTTTTGTTTAGTGATTTATTATATGTATCCCCTACTTTAATATATGCAATAAGAAAGCGGGTGTCTTGTAGTTTTATTCTCTAATAGAACCTGAAATTGTTCAATATGTATTTGTTGAATGGCAGGTCTTAGTCTACGATGGAAGTTAGAAAACACAGAGTCATAGGGGCAGCTATTGGCAATACCTGCTCAAGCCTCAAGAAGAGGGAAATTTAATTACCAAGTGTAGTATACCTCCTGTTTGCAAGACCATCCTTATTGCAAGATAAATATGTCAGGTTACTTTTGTCTGATTTCAATAGATGTATCTTAATCCCTTTTCACTAAGCCCATGCTTTTTGCCTTCATAGATAAACCTTTTTGTCTTCACAGATAAACCAAGTGATGGCCTTTGCCTATGACACTTAACGTTTACATTATAAATTATTGTATATTCTGATCATTATTTGCATTCTTTTAATGGCATATAACCTCTGATATTGCCTAATAATATTTGAATTTCTACGTTTTCCTTCTTGACATTTTTCATGTTTTACTAGTCCAGTTCCCTCTATTCCTTCTCTGGTCTCTTACCTGTCTCTACTTTATCCTTCCAATTCCTAAATGAGAAGATAACAGTTCAGTCCTGGGCCTTCTGTGTTTCTCAATCTACACTCTCTTTTACACACCGACTGCCATTCCTATCTCAAAGATCTCAATCACACTCAGACTTCAACAAAACCCAAACCTGAATCTGACTCACTTTAGGGGCCCAATAAATGGATTATTAAATGAATTTCAACTTTTATTCTGGTCTCTCTAGTCTTCATATCTGGCCAAAAAGCATTCCACTCAGATATTTTGCCATTTTGGCCACTTCCACGTGTTTCAAAGTAAAGTTTTCATCCTTCCTCACAATTGAACTCTTTCTTTCTCAGTTTTTCTGTTTCTCTTAATGATGACATTAATTTTTTTTCAGTTTCCAAGCCTTGAAAGTTTGCAGTAAATCTTAACTTCCTCCCCCCTGCATCAGTCATACTCCCAGGAGGAAACAGAGTTTATATCCCAAATGGTTCAAATTAAGAGTCTTTAATGAAAGGACTACTTTTAGAGGTATGAGCAGGTTGAGGAAACAAAGGATAGTGATGGGCCCAGTGACTAGCAATAGCAGGAAGCTGTTAGCAGCCCTAGGGATGAAGGGCCAGGAAATAGAAGGTCGATGAGGGGCCTTCTAACAACAGCTGTAACTGCAGAAAGATGCAGTCATTGCCACAGCACAGCATTACCAAAGTGATCTGGGGAGGGAAGAGAAAGAAACACTTTCACCTCCATCTCCTGCACCCTCCAAACGGTTGTTGTTCCTCCCACTGGTTGACCCCAACTGGAAGCGAGATGGCAAAGGAGCTCAGGGGCGGCAGTTCACAAGGGTCAGCCTTCCATGGCACAGAGCAGGGCAGAGAAAAGAAGACAATGGAGGGGAAGGGGGAGAAAAATCAGAACCTTCCATGTGCCTGCCCACCTCCACACCCCTAATATTAAGGTCTCATCAGTTGCTAAGTGTGATTGGTCTTCCTTTTTAAATACACTATTTAACAATAAATCAATTCTTTCCCTTGCAATTCTACTGCCAATACTTTTGTATAAGCCCAGATCACTACACTTCTAAACTGCTGCTATAATTCCTCCTCTGAAAAACCCAAGCTACCAGATTAGTTTATTAAAATACTCTTTGCACCTGTCACTCCCTCTCTCGAACACATTTACTGATTTCCTCTGCTTGGGTCTTCCTGGAACTCACAATCTCACATCGATAGACTTTCCTAGTGAAAACCAAAAAGCATCCAAAAAATTCCACTAATAATCTATAAGAACAACAACAACACATACTAATTAGTCTCTATGTCCCAAGCACTGTTCTAGGTATTAGAATTCTACAATACACAAAATTTTAGAACAGCCTACTTTCATGGAGCTTTTGTCTAGTAGGAAGAAAGAGGCAATAACCAAATACACAAAAATAAGTAAATTACATAGTATATTAGATGGTAATAAGTGCTACAGAAAAGAGATGGGGAATGTCAAGTAAGTTTCTAATTATAAATAAAGTAATCAGGGCAGGCCTCATCAAATAGATAACATCTAAATAAAGACTTGATGGACATATTGGAGCAAGTCATGTGAATATCTGGAAAGAAAGTATTTGTAACAAAAGGAATAGCAAGTGCAAAGGCCCTAAGGCTGATGAATGTCTGGCAGGTTCAAGAATTAGCAAAAAGGTAAGTGTGGCTGGTGTGGGAATAAGTGGAGACTGAAAGGAAACGAGGTCAGAGAAGTAATGAAAACCAGACCAGATAGGGCCTTGTGGGCCATTATAAAGAACTCTCTATTCCAACCAAACTGGCCATCACCTACATTTCCCACATGTACATAACCATTCCTGCCTCTACAGTTTTGTTTAGCCAGGTTTCTCTTGTTTAGAAGGATTTTTCTGTTTATCTAAGGCCTCCCAGGCCCAGATCATCTCTCCTTTCCTTTGTAACACCTTCCATACCCCCTGCAGCCCACAGTGACTTTTCACAATTTATCACACTGTTGACACTTGGCATATTTCTCTTTTTAAATATCTCCCTAGTTTGTCTATGTCTTTGTAACAACATCTCATTTTGAGGATGATGATAATAATTATGTTAATTCATAATGATGATAATGATTATACTTACAGCTTTGATTGGCAAGTAATGTTAGCTATTGTTCCCCTGCTTTACAATTGAAAGACAAATTATCCATACAACTGGAGTTAATATATGAAAAGTGCCTAACATCTAATAGACACTCAATAAATGGCAACTTTTATTATTCACATCCTGTCATTAGTTATCCCCATCAATGTTGTATCTAACTTGCAAGTGAAGGTGGCCAACTATTTTTTTCATTGTCAAAAGTATCTGCTAAATATGAGTGATTACTGACCAACTCATAGTGATTTCTTCTTCCTACTCACTAAATATCTAAACCACTCAAGTTTCACTCAAGCATATATAGTCTTGGTACATCTCTTGTATTCTTAATGTACTCTTATTTGTTTTTACAAATTTATCTCTTGTCTTCTCAATTAAACAGCAAGCTCGAGGACAGAATCTTACGTCTTGTGCATCATTGCACCTAGCTCAGCGTTTCACGCTACAATATTGCAGAATGGGTGTATTGAGAAGGAAGGTGCTCTTCCTCCAAGCTTTGTGTATGTTCGCCACAACACCCCCACTTCTCTGTCGAGCAAGGGCCATTTAAAGGCACTCTGAAGGATGATAATTCAGGCACCAAATTTATATTGTTGTTTTGATCACCCTTGGATGATATCACTCCTCCTGTATGAGCCATAGCTGGCTTTTTGTCAGGAAAGTCCATGCAAGAACAGGTAGGTCATGGCCTTTGCCTGAAGTAGTACCTTGTCCTGCCTTAAACCAGCAGACAGAAAGAAAACAAATTTCTCATTTCTATTCCTTAGTTTAGATCTTTGGAAGGCAGGAAAAGCAAGAGCCAAGATTTTTAGGAAAAAGACAAAAACAAACAAGAACATAAAGCTTCACAAGGAACCAGAAAGGAGAATCTTTTTCATCTTAGACTCAGCATGACCTTGCTAAAAACATGCTGTGGGGATGGTTGGTTTACAAAGGTGGAGAGAAGTCAGAAGCTTGTCAAATATCACCCAGTGAGGAGAAGGCAGGGCCAGGTGAGACTGGGCTCTGCCATTGGGTTCCCTATTGGGTGTTCGTGTGCCCCTCAGTGTCCTTGGGCAGATAGAGAGATGGCACTCAAGCAACACACTAGTTGGATTCAAAAAAGTTAATTTTGCTAAAAAGGGGCACATTCAAGAGGCTTTTCATTACTACCTGAAATTATAGAAGCTTGATGTTTATGATAAGAATAATATTCAGATCATTTTAAACCAATTTCCTTATTAAAAATGAATCACGGTGCAGGTTCATTAGTTAACAAAGGCTGTAGGTAGGCAGGCATGCTGGGATACTGTGCGCATGCCTGTTATCAGGTACGGCCTTTTGCATCTAAAGTTAAAACAGACCTTAAAATCTCTACCACCTCAGTATAGAATTCAATTATTAAAGGAAACTAGTATAGAAAACAACTTTCTCTTCAGACACGTTGGCCTTTGATGGTGTTGCAAGTTAGTAAATTAGCTAAGGGCTAATTTGCATTATTCTGCAAATTTTCTCTGTTAGCCTCATTGTCTGCCTTAATCATTTTCCAAACAGATGACAAAGAACAATAATTTATGGGGATTTAGAAGAGGCAGGTGGGTATATACTGCATATATGTACAGTCTGCAGATGATAACATCACTCTTCCAGTTTTGGGAAACTTCTCTTAGACTCCAACTCAGTAACTCCAGTGAGAGGCTTATATCCCACACCCCCACCAACCATGTGAGCTAAGCTAGGTCCATCAGAGTCTTATGACTTTTAAAAATTGGAACTAAAAAAAGCATCTTATCCTTTTTAATTATAAACTTGTACGTGGTTGATGGTCACAGTTCCAGAAACAAGGAAGAAGCTGTCCAAGAGCGATTTCAACTCAGTGAGACAAAGAGAGACAGTGGAGAGAAACTTTTGAGCCCCAAGACAACTGCTGTTCTACCCCTTGTTCATGTAAATCAGCCAGTAAATTGCTCTTTTTTTTTTTTTTTTTTGTCTAAGCTAGTTTAAGCTGTGTTTATCCACTTGAGACCAAAAGAATGGAAACTATTGCCAAGAAAATGCTTTAAATCATAACTGCAACTTCCTTGAAGACATGAGCTGAATCTTTTGGATATTTTATCATTATTCTCACTCAGTGAAACACCAAGAACATAGTAATTGCTTTTTTAAAAATGCTTGTTGGTTTTCACTAAAAAAAATGACTCTAATCATTTGAGGCCATAAGGCAGATGGTTGCAGACTTAGAAGGAGAACAGATATTTTTCATCAGGACGAAGATAGTGTGTCCCTCAATGCATTCTGCACAAGCAAACTTTTAGGGACAGTCCTGGCCCTAGTTGTATTATGTCAGACCTCACTAAATACAACTTACAGCCTCAAATCATAGTCCTGTAAATAAAAAGCTGCTCAAGTGTTATTAAATTGGTAAAAATTTTCTACCTTTTCTCTGACTAAAACTGGTTGATGTCAGGATGTCTTTACTAACTTGAGTACAGCTATTTAGATCTTATTTAAAGACTTGGGATATGTGGTAAATAAATATGGCTGTTGTATGATTTCTCTAACTAGGAATACACGGTCTGATGAACAAATGACTGGGGAATAGTCTCAGAGGATCAAATCCTGAGGAGGTCAGTGACCACGGGCCCAAATGTGTTTACAGATGCCATTTATGAACAGGATTTAACTCCAGATCAACATCCTCAGCATCTGACCTTTATCCTTTCCTCATTTCAAAGGCCTGTATCCAGCACTTGGCTTCTTGCCTCATCACCAAAGGCAAGCTGATTTTCCAAAAGATAAATATTAATAGCCTCACAAACACATGTGCTTTGCAGAATGCAGAGAGCTAAGAGTTAGGCATTACTAGTTTGTAAATTTGCTGAGGGCTTCCAGAACTACTTTAAAAGATACAGTCTCAACCTCATAACACTTAAGGACAAACAGAGGAGACAAGACAAGAATACGTCAGCTACCAGAAAATAAAAGTATGCAAGTGTATTGATGGGAATGAAGAGCTGGGAGATTGTGTTGATAGGCAAGAGAATATGCTATACAATAATAGCAGCTATCATTTTTTGCACAATTACTGCATGGCAAGTACTATATATCTCAACAACTTTGCAAT
This sequence comes from Diceros bicornis minor, assembly GCF_020826845.1. Lineage (NCBI taxonomy): Eukaryota > Metazoa > Chordata > Mammalia > Perissodactyla > Rhinocerotidae > Diceros > Diceros bicornis. Next base: position 33,876,195 of record NC_080740.1, read on the forward strand.
ATATGTAGAATTACCCCCATTGAACAGAGGAGAAAGCTGAGGGTGGATAAGTTTAAGTGATTTTGCCAGAGGCCATGTAATTAGTAAATGGCAGAACTGGGATTCAATCCAGATATGTGCCCAATATTTAGTTCGTTTTTTAATTGCTCTTATTCCCTGCCCTTGGAGCAGATTGCTATACTCCCTTTTCCTGCGCTCTCCACTCTGCCTTGGTCCAAATGCTCCCTTTCAGATCTATCTAATTCAGAGGCTAGGTACTTTCTACTCATCACACTCCTTTGGAATCCCAAATGTTTCCTAAATGAGCATAAGCCCTTATACTCTGTCTATGGAGACTTCTCATCAAAATAGAAAGGGAGGGGGTTAAAGGAAAAGAATCAGAGGCATTGATTTATTCTTTGCTCATCATCCTCTCATCCCACCAACTACATCCACAAACGTATACAAATACATGGTTATATCCATCACACCTCAAGTGGCAGGACAACTTCTTGCCTCAGGAGACACTTAGAGTTGGAATAGTTTATTCGGCAGCAGTTCCAGCTCTTGGTCAGAGCACAATAAATGACTTGGGACCTCAGGCCAAGGGTGCTTCAAGGTCAGAAGTCTGGTCCTAACAGAATGTGAAGGACTACACTGTAGCTAGTCTAATTGTTGCCCACTTTGACAAATGCCCCTTGTAACTGTCCATCACTTCAGTGCCTATGACAGTACAAATAGAAGATACCTAATAAATAGGTGGGGAATGAATGCAAGAATTCAAGATTTATCTAAAGTTTCCTTGATCCCACGCTTCAGAGTGCCAACAGGAAACAGATGGCCCACTCCAAGAGTTTAACTAAAGAGAATCTATTACCAGACACATAGGAACCCAAGAACTTTCAACAGCGAGAAGCCACTACCACTCGTAGGCCTGAGGGCAAGGGGAGAAATGATATTACAGAGCCCAGTGAGAGCTGGAGCCAGGAAAGGGATACATCCACAGCATGGGATGCATCTTACCTGTATCTCCCATTGTTCAAATCTAAGCAGAAGCCAGAGAGTAAGAGAGTCCAACTGATGTTGTCCATAGGGGTCAGGTTTTCAGGGCATAGAGCAGAAAAGGAAATAGACTGGATCCAGGGAAGTTGATGCTGGGGGTGCCCAGGGAGCAAGTACAGAATGCCCACATATTCTTTTAAGTTTTTAGGGGGACCTGGGTCCTTATTTTTTTACCTAATGCATAAGAGGTAGAACAAAAGATATTTTCATGAAACAATAAAATTTCAGACTTTATCTTCTCAGGTTAGAGACTCCTAAGTTTTTCCTACTGTTCCCAGATAAACCTCTCTATGAAACTGTGTACACTAGTCCCCCATTATCTGTGGACCCCCAGTGGATGCATGAAACCGTGGATAGTACCAAATCCTACATATATTATGTTTTTTCGTATACATGCAAACTTACCTACGATAAAGTTTAATTTATAAATTAGGCACCATAAAAGAGTAACAACAATAAATAATAATAATAGTAGAACAGTTATAACAATATACTGTAATAAAAGTCACCATAGATATTAGAAACCTCAGCATACAATTTTTTTTCTTTCTTTATTAAGTAGAGAATTTTCACCTTTTCACGTAAAGGAAGCACTTGATGACTTCTCTTTGGCATATCGGAATTGCCAGCATCACTACTCTTGAGCTTTGGGGCCATTATCAAGTAAAATAAGGGTTACTTGAACACAAGCACTGCAATACCTGGACAGTCGATCTGATAACTGAGACGGCTATTAAGTGACTAAGGGGCAGGTAGTGTATACAGTGTGGACACACTGGACAAAGATGATTCATGTCCTGGGTAAGACAGAGGGGGACAGCTTGAGATTTCATCACACTCAGAACGGCATGCAATTTAAAACTTATGAATCGCTTATTTCTGGAAATTTCCATGTAACATTTTCAGACCGTGGTTGACTGTAGGTAACCGAAACCACAGAAACTGTGGATGAGGGGGGACTTCTGTATTTAAAGATAACAAATATAGGCCAGAGAAAGCCTAGGGCCAACGGTGAAGGACACGCTTTTGCTCAGTTTCATTATTCTCTCCTCTGTAGAAGACACTGCCCTTCTTAGGGAAAATAGGGAACAGTATGGAAAGGGATTTGCAGAGAAAAAGAAGTTTCTAGTCAGAAAGAATGTTTCAGGACATGTAAGCAGTTGAAAATAGGATATGAATCCACTGGCACTGAAAATCTCCCCCATCAGCCTGCTACATAGCTGACATTCCTCCCACCTATTGCCACTGTGAGGTCTTTTTAACCACAGCTCAATGTTAAAAACAGGTCATCAAACGGCATTTAATGAAAACATGATCAATTAGCTCACTAACGTGTAGGCACCCAGCAAAAAAGCAGATTTGAACAGAGTGAGAGTTTGAACAAGCCTATTTTGTTAAGGTAGGAGACTCAGTGAGTATTCCCAAGAGAAGATATCTGGCATAAATATCATGCAGTAAATTGGAAAGCAAAGTTAATTTTTCACTTATATAACAATCTTTATCATCTTATTTTTCTCAGACAGTATTTCCCAAATCAAGTTAGAGTTTTCTCTGTAAAGACATGTAAAAATCTACTCTGCTGACCTTAAGTCATTTTCATAAAGGCTAGCACAGTCAACAACTTCAGTCCCTGTGCCTGTATCACTGCCAATGATACTCTTTTATCCATGGAGGTAGAACTAGTTATCAGTGCCCCATGGGGAATTCTGCAAATCACAGTCTTGAACCAGGCTCAGAGTTGAGGGTTCCTACCCCAGTGCCAAATCAGCACTACATCTAGCATAGCATGGTCAAGAGAGCTGTCTGAACTGGAGTGCACTCCAGGGCATATCCTCTTTCCCCTACCCTGCCCAACTGATCTGCCAAGACAATGCGTGCCAGTCCCCATGCACTTTTCCCGCCCTAACACCTTCAAATGAGTCCCTATCAAGGGGAACAGTGTTGCTTCTAGATGATTCCTGTTCATGACATCTGAAAATTCCTGTTTATCAAATCTGAAAAATTTTGTCTCTGGAAAACACATACACTCTGCGCTACATAAAGATGATACACTGCCGATGGCTAGGCCAAGAAACTGCCAAAACGTCTACAGCTAACAAGGAGCGGGACAGCAAGCTCAGAGAACAGTCCTGGGACGAGTAGCTCAGAGGGACCACAGCAGCTGTCCTGATTCTCCATAGTCTTGGGATGCTTTCCCTGAAAAACAAGTGTAGAGAAAGTAGGGAAGTTTCTAGATTTCCTCTGATCCACTCTTTTACCTATGAGTTGACACCACTGATGGTGATGAGAGGGGCCAAAACACAGTTGAGCTGTCTCTTGTCCACACTCTGCCTGCACAGCATGAGGATCCTCATACCCAGTCTGAACACACTTCCAATGTGTATCACCAGCAGTTAGGAAGGTACAGTTATTTCTCCATTTCAAGTCCCTCTGCCTTTGTCCATGCAACTTAAGATTTCATTACCTTTTTGTCAAACTGTAAATTCATATAGACTTTCCTTCTACCCAACCAAATCCTCAAAGTTTAACAAGAACTGCTTTTGGAACAGTCCTTCTTCCTCCTGGAGATATACATATTTGTTGAATAGGGCATTAAGGCTTTACAAAATTCTGTTATATTTTAGAAAAGAGGAAAGACATGAAAGGAGAATAAATGTACAACTCTGTATAAGATTGTTTCCATGAAGTTTCAAAAACAAGCTGTATTCACCCTGACTCATAAACCCCTCATAGAGGAAATGAGTAAAGCCTTATTAGATACGGTTTCTGGAGCCAATATTCACTCTGACTACCATCCAATCAGTGGATATAGAAGTGAAAACTAAAAATTATTCAGAAAGCAAAAACCAGAAAATCAAAATACATATCTGTTCAATAAAACCTAGACATAATTTCCTGGTTTATCATAGATATAAAAGGATTCTCTGAAAGGCATTGGAGAAGGGAAACTTCAGTGGAGGTATAATTCTCTTCAAATATTCAAGTGGTGTTATGTGGCAGAAAACATAGACTTATTCTATGCAGCTGCAGAGGCAGAACAATGAACAAGTAAATTTTGTTGGAACACAATGTAGAATTTCTTAACATTTCAAACTATTCAAAATGTAGTTAGTGCCTTACTAATAGTGAACTCTCCATCACTGGAAGTGTGAAACAGAGCCTTGATATGAAGAATCAGGTAACAAAGATTCCTACACTATATAGAAGCTTATGAATAATTATATTTAAACCTCCCTCCTTCCCCCCCCCAAAAAAAAAACTGAGAATCTCAAGAATCATCTACACGGATTTGCAGGTTTGAGGAATTGTGTGTTTGTTTAAGACTTTAGTTTTTTAGAGAAGTTTTAGGTTCACAGCAAAATTGTGAGGGAGGTACCCTACCCCCACACGTGCAGAGCCTCTGCCATTATCAACATCCCCCACCAGAGTGGTAACTTGTTAGAATTGATGAACCTACAGTGACACATCATAACCACCCAGAATACACAGTTTACGTCAAGGCTCACCCTTGGTGTTGTACATTCTATGGATTTGGACAAATGTATAATGACATGCTTCCATCATTATAGTATCACACAAAGTACTTTCACTGCCCTAAAAATCCTCTGTGCTCTGCCTATCCATTGCTCCTACCCCACCCCAACCCCTGGCAACCACTGATCTTTTTGACAGCTTGACAGCTCATTTTCTTTTAGCACTGAATAATATTTCATTGTCTGGATGTACCACAGTTTATTTATCCATTCACCTACTGAAGGACATCTTGGTTGTCTCCAAGTTTTGGCAATTATAAATAAAGCTGCTATAAACATTCGTGTGCAGGTTTTCATGTGAACATAAGTTTTCAACTCCTTTGGGTAAATACCAAGGAATAGGACTGCTGGATTGTATGGTAAGAGTATGTTTAGATTTGTAAGAAACTGCCAAACTGTCTTCCAAAGTGGCTGGACCATTTTGTATTCCCACCAGCAATGAACGAGAGTTCCTGTTACACCACATCCTTCCCAGAATTTAGTGTTGTCAGTGTTCCAGATTTTGGCCATTCTAATAGGTGTATGGTGGTATCTCATTGTTGTTTTAATTTGCATTTTCCTGATGATATATGATGTAGAGCATCTTTTCATATGTTTATTTGCCACCTTTATATCTTCTTTGCTTCAATGTATATTAAGGTCTTTGGCTCATTTTTTTAATCGGGTTGTTTGTTGGGTTTTTTACAAGTATATTTTAGCAGAAAATACTTTTATGCATTTAACCACATCAGTGTAAACTTGACTGTCAAACAATCAGGGCATCATATTTACCTAGTATTTGTCCATCTTAATTGCTAAAATATTAAGAAAAGCTACCCAGGCCAAAATCTTGGAGCCACTCTTGACTCTGCTCTTTAATCTCACACCTCACATCCAATCAAACAGCAAATCCTAATGACTCTAACATCAAAATACATCCAGAATCTGTCCACTTCTCGCCCCATCAATTATTTCTACCTTCATCCAAGTCATCATCATCTCTTCCTTGCCTTGTGCACAATAATTTTGGGACTGGTCTCCCTGCTTCCCAGCTTGCCTCCATATTGTATATTCTCAACACAGCAGCCAGAGCGATCCTTCTAAACAAAAATCATGTTATTTCTCTGCCCAAAGCTATTCCACAGTTTTCTTTCTCACACAACAATGTCTGGCACATATTTAGGCACTCAAATATTTATTGATTAAATCTTTTTTTATAGACTTCCTAGGAGATTCTATGACACAAATTTAAGACCCACTGATCTGAGGCCTTGGGTCTGGGGCTCAGTGCTGGACTCCTAAAGGTCTGCACACGCCTGAAGGGGGCACAGGGTGGGGGTGGCACGGCGCCCAGGCCGCGGGCCTTGGCAAGGACGAGCAGGACGGCTCGGCCTCACCCTGGCGCTCCAGTCCAGGGCCTGGGGCAGCTCCTGACACTCCTGGTTCCGCCGTATCCCTCTCCACGACCTCAGTCGGAAATATTTTCCAGGGCCCAGATGATGTCTACCGTAGAAAAGCCTCAGGAAGACAATATCAGAGAAGGCTGGAAGATGCATCAGAGACTGAACTTCAGCAACGAATAAAGTGAATATGAACTTTAAAAAAAAAAAAAAAACTACTGATCTGTGAAAAAAAAAGAGTTGCTAGTATAAAGAAATTTGAGGTTAGACAGACTGTTTGCTATGTTAACAGATTAAAGGTTTACAAAAACTCGAGTACCACTATACAAAGAAAAAATGTACAGAATACAATTCTTATCAAGTCTTCCTTAAACCACACTTTCTCTGATTTTAGTTCATACTGTTGTTTGTCTTATAAAGTAATACAGTTTTCTCTTTTAAATATTTTTTCTCTCTTCAATAACATTTTTTTTAAACATTGGGAGGGAATATATATCCATTTAGATCACTAAGACTCAGGGACTAAGTCCTAGGGGAAGGGGAATCCAAAAATGAATAACTTGGCTATAAAGGGAAGTTTGGGGTAAATTGACAGCGCTGGAATGTAGAAGGTAGATTAAGTTAAGTTACTGTATCAATGATAAATATACTGAAGTTGGTAACTGTACTGTGGTTATGTAGGATAATATTTCTAATTATGGGAAATACTCACTGAAGTATCTAGGAGTAAATGGCCATGATGTCTGCAACTTACTCTCAAATACTGAGTATGTGCAACATTTTTTGCATGTGTGTGCAATATTCCATTGCTATAGCCTGTTCAAACAGGCACAGAACCAGACAGGTATGATGCCCCCGAGGTACAGCAGGAGTCAGAACATTACGTAGAATGGCTTGGCACGTGCATCACTTTCAGTGAGCAGAGGGAGACCCAGAAGATTTTCTTTTATATCGTCTGAGATAGATACTTCTAATTGACTCTGAGTATTCACTCTTCCTTTAATTCTTAGTAATTGAAGTGTAGATCTCAGTTGACCATTTGATAGAAGAATATATTTCCAATCCTCCTTGTATGCCCATGGACGCTGACTAGATTTGCTTGAAGGCACAAAAGGTATTCTTCCTGGAGACCCCTGAAAATATTGAAAGCGTTGTGGAATATTCTGGGAACATACCAAAGCATATAAGAGCAAGACCCCATAAAACATGAGTTATTACATTTAATGTGGCCCTTTTTTTAAAATCTCTGGTGTGATGACTGGAGAAATTCAGTTAGTACTATAATAATCAAAAATATAATGATCAAATTCTTGGTTGTCACAGGTTTTTTTCATTTCGTTTGAAATAGACATTTCTAATTGACTTTGAGCATTCGTTCTCCCTTTATTTCCTAGTAATCGAAGTGTGGATCTCAGTTGAATGCTTAATAGAAAAATATATTTCTAATCCTCCCTTGCAGCTAAATTTAGCCACATAACTAACACTTGGCCAATAAAATGAAAGTGGAAATGTTGTGTGATACTTCTAGAAAGTGTCCTTAAAAGGAAATGGATATGATGGCTAGTACTCCAGCTGCCATCTTGGGCCATGATGCAACATGCAAAGGAAGGCCAGCGTAGCCAGACAGAAGGAGCCAGGGTTTCTGATGACCATGGTACTATTCTACCAGTCCTGCACTCCCTACATCCAGACTTCCAGAGAAATAAACTACTTATTATTTAGGATTTTCTGTTATATGCAACTAAATCTAAGCCTAACTAATACAGAATTCTTCACCATCACTAAATATGGGACACTTATTTTTCACAATCACAAAGTCTTCACTCATTTAGTCTGCTTGGTCCTATATGAGAAGCCACAGGGAATCTGACAAAGGTTCTGCCCTAAGGCAAAGTTTTGCAGGCAGAGCTGGATGATACTATGAGGGCATTTGCCCAAAACTGCTCTTGGGTCAACCAATTCACTGGAGTCTGACTTGAGGTTAGTTCATACCAATCATTATTATGATATATTTCAATCCACTGATCTCTATTTTCCATTTCTAAAGTAGAATAGCTTGATGTCTTCCTTAGAGAAGTGTAACACCCACAGCCTGGCCTCTGCTCACAAATATTTGCACAGGTGTAGGTGGTATTAATAATGATTAGAGTCCATGGTTACTTTCCATCAAGTGCCCATGTTGGCATAGTAGTAAATACAAAGAAAAGATTTATGGGAAGCTGTAAATAGTGCTGCTTCCCACCAGAGTAAATAGTTTCACATTTCTGGTCCCATTCATGCAGAGGCTTGGGAAAATCAGATACCTTGGAATTGTAGTGCCACCCTAGAGAAGTAGCAGCCATCACTAGGAGAAACAGGGTGAAGAGAACCAACTGAATTGGCGATCAACTAAAGGTCTGCAGCAGGCTTTCTCTGGTTGCCCCCAGAGTTCAGTTTTCCCAGAAAGGTTATGTCAGAGTGAACACTTGAATTTGTTTTCTATTTAATGATCTATCCCTTTTCAGTCATAAAATAAATAAGGGAAGTCAGGGAGCCTACACCATTACTTCTGAATCACCCCTGATCCAGATGTCATTGGTGATAATGTTAATTCAATATTTGAGTTAGGCTAAGACACTGTTTAAATCCTACTTATCAGGTTATGACTTGGTGTAGAGGAATTTAAATATCCCTGTGGTAGCAGAGCAGAAAATAAACTTCTAATATTGCCAAGTGAAGGAAAACTACTGCTGGGAATTAAATTGTATTGTTCTTGGAAAGAAAGCCTTAACTTATCAACTAAGAGTGATTTAGAGATCTTCCTGAAGAGAAACTACAACAAGCACAGTACTTCCCATGGTTGACGATTTTCTTTACTTTCCTGTATTGCCTAGTTAATGTCTCACATAGGAGTACTGATGGCCAAATTGGAAAATGAATAGAGGGTTGTTGGGAAGGATCAGCACCCACTCATACCCCTGACCCACCTCTGTTTCTTCAATTTCCCGACCAGAGTCCCACTTCCCCTAGAACCTGGAATTGCTCCATATTTTATTTTGGAGAGTCTGTGTTGCTCCAGATCTTCCCATCTGGCACAGCTACTTGCCAGTACTCTGCACTGTATGAGTTCTCTCCACTCAAGAGGGCCGCCTTCTTCACCAAGGAGACAAAAAATAATTCCTATAATATACTCAGGAGGAGGTGAATCCATATTAAGAAATTTATTTGGTCCTCTGTGTCCAACTTGTAATGTTAGCACAACCCTATAATTCAAGTATTTTTCCTCCATATTCTTCAATGGTCAAATTAGTCCTCATCAGATCCAAGTTTCCTGGAATTACAATTAGTCCTGCAATTCTCGAAATTCTTGACTATATTGTTTTTCTTAAATACTTACACTCAGATTTAGGACCTATGATCTCCCCAAAGAGTTGTGATCTTTTAACATATCTGAAGGGAAAAGAAAGTGGAGTTGTTAGGTCATGTCCCTTTAAATTCAGAGAGATGAGAATACATTTTAAATTTTTAAAATAAGACTTAAACATTAAACAGAGATGTTTTTAAAATAAAAATTAAAATATCACTGTTTAATGTTTCCATACAGGAAGAACTCCACCCTTAAGATGTCTGACTTCCTTATCTTGATGTTCTCTTTCTCCTCTCAGTTCCAGAACCTTGGGCTATTCAGGTAAACAGTCTAACATGACTTTCGTTCTGGTTGCAGCACTTCAGTAGTCTCTATGGTTCCTGAGAGTATCATTTTTCCAGTGCCGCCTTAATATCCTTTGTAATCTTTTTAATTCAAAACTAGACTTATTGAGGATTTGATGTGCTGGTATCACAAAACCAGTTTGCCATATCCAGCCACATTATCTCCATTCAGAGTAGGTGACTGACATAAACAGAGCCAGAAACTGACTACCCGAAGTCTCCCTCATTATCATTCTCTATAGTAGCCCTGTCTCAATCAAAAGATATGAAATGGATGATTGAAATCTTTGGTAAGAGTAAAGAAGCCAATTTCTTTGCATTTCAATAAGAGTCAAATTATGTGAGTGATTGAGGAAACCTGTTCTGCTGATAAGGTTAGCAGTGTAGAAATCCTCTTTACTGACTTCTCTGACTCCTTCTTTATTTTCTTTGGCTGAGGTGTCCCCACACCCCCCAAATCTGGACCATCATAATCTCCATTTATTTACTCTCCATATATATAAAGCACTAATTTCCTCCATTGCATCCAACTCTTACAGAGCCATATTTAGGAAAGTGTCCTTACCACCATTCCCTGGTACTCTACCTAGTAACACACTCTCTAGAGGTCTGGCTGTTCATTAAAACTAGTCCCTGATAGTTATGGGTCAGAGAGTCTCTGGTTTAAGCAAGGCAAACAAATTTCCATGGATACAACCTGCTTGCTGCTTCTCCCCCTTAAAGGGATTTGCTTATCTCATTTATACCCAAGATGATTAAGGGTAATTATGTATGATGACAATTTTTCCTTTCTCATTAAGGCATCAAGAAGTAGATTGCCATTATTCTGGATCAGAGATATACAAGGAATACAAGCATGTAAAAATTATCTTGATAAAGTGTAGAATGTGAAGACAAAAGAACATTGCATGTACTTGTCCCATACCCTAGTTATATCTTATATAAACCATCCTTATGTTGAAGAAATAGAAAGACCTAATCTATGATTTCTTAACTATTTCTTAACAGTTTACTAAATCCATGCGCTCAGAATTGAAGGAAGAATTGTAACATGCCAGGTGGCTAAGAAAATCCCCTTGGCTTGCTGAGGGAGAGTTGCAAGGTCCCCTAGGCTGCCGCGAGCCTAATTCTTCACTGTTTTTCCACTTCAAAGCAGAAAACAAGTGATAAATAGAACAGGGGCCAACTTTGAGTTTAAATTTATTACCTCCTTTGTTGCTAGCAAAGTTGAATTGGATGGTATAGCTTGGATTTGTAATCAACAGGGGGGCCTCCTACTACTTTCTCTCAAATCTAGATCTTGGGATCCTCATGTGGAAAGAAGTGAAACTACGGAGCATCCTGAGCACATTCAGGCATCAAGACTCAAGGGAGACTGAGATTCTATCCTGTCTCAACCCAGGAACAAAGAGAGAAATTCATCAGACTGGACTATGACTTTCAACATGCTAACTCTACCCAATGAGACTCAGGCTCTTGTCAAGATTGTGTGTTCCTCTTGATGGAGAGAAAGTAATGAAGAAATGGAGAGAGGGATGAGAAGCATTTCATCAATACTGACTCCTCTTGGGCAATGGAGTGGGAATTTGTTCCCATCTGTGGAAATGTGAGATGTGCAACAGTAAACCATCTTCCCTAATAAAAGAAGAGCAAAGCAGAGTGTCAGAAGCCAAGGAGTTAAGAAAGTGGAGTATCAAGTAGTTTGAGATGCAACCCGTGAGGAACACAAGGACACCAGAAGCCAATTCTATTGGGTATTGGCAGCATGCCTACTTACTTCAAACAGAGGTTCTAAACAGGTGGCGATTTCCAAATCTGGGCAGAAGTTATCTTGTTGGTGATGTTTTTTGGTTTGGGGTTTTTATCCAGAGAGAGTATAGTCTACTTTGGTGTGGTTGTGGCTGCGGTTTGAATTTGAATAGCTTTAGGCATGGCATGTTTCTCCACTGCCTCAGTCACCATCACTTCCTATTATGTAGGAATAGGCCCAATCCACCAATCTATGTACTTATCAAATGTATTTCTAAAGGGATTTGAATTGGTGATCCTTTGCCTTTAATAAGGCATACTGTTATGACAGAAATGTTCACTCATTCATGCAATAAAATTTGTTTTGTTTTCCTTATTGAAGGAAGAGTTCCAATACTCAATATATTAGATTTTGCCTTAATATTATTCATAAATTATTCATAACTCAGTGCGTGGTTCCATTTTATATGGTGGGCGCATATTGTACATTTAAGGAAGGCCTAACCTGATTTTTCCTCTGAGAAAAATGATACTCAGTATCTTATTGCCCATTATTAATGCTATGAAATAATGCTCAAAAATTGCAAAGAATTATTATTGTTCCCTTCCTGTTACTGCAAAGGAAAAGTCAGTTAGGACTCAAACATCACCTTCCTTTGCCATGAAATGCTGTTACTCACATAGGATGTGCTGGTCAAATCCTTCTTTCAACAAACATGTAATGCATGGTTATTATGTTTGGGGTGAGTGATATAACAGTAAATAATTTTAACTTATTTTCTTCTAACTGTGGACATTTGCCAATGTCAACTAAAATTTAAAATGAAAGTATTATTTACCCTACGACTAATATGCAAAATAAGTGAAAGTGATTGATGGGTCAATAGCAAAAGCATAATCATTCCAGGCATCACACTAATTCACTTTTATAATTTTGCTTCTGGTTACTCTCCGATTAGTAAGAAAGAATGAAATGAAATTAGTAAAAAGAATGAAATGATGCTTTTAAAAATGCCCTTAAAGGAGGGCATTAAAAATGCCTGAAAATTTTTTAAAAATACCAACCTTAGGAGAGTATCTATTTGTAAAGTTCACGTGGTAGACTTTGAGGGCCAGAGCAGGGATGGTCAGGGGAGAGACAATATCTTAGACATGAAATAGAAGAACAAAATCCCATACAAAATTGTCTGAATAATGTACGGCACAGTGATTGTGGTTAATAATACTGTATTATATTTGAAAGTTCCTAAGAGAGTAGATCTTAAAAATTCTTATCACAAGGAAAAAAAATTGTAACTATGTGTACTGATGGATTTTAACTAGACTAATTGTGGTGATCGTTTTACAATATATACAAATATCAAATCACTATGTTGTACACCTGAAACTAATATAATGTTATATGTCAATTATATCTCAATAAAAAGTTTTTAAAAAGAGTGCACTTATTATAACAATATACGAGTTTTAGGTAGATCTTCAAAACAGAAAACACAAGCCACTGATTTATTCTTTCTCTCTCTTTTCTTGGTCTTCACCTATCTTCCACTTTGTTCCCTCAGTTGATTCGTATCTTTCTCTACTAATTGACTTCTTTGTGTGTTTTCCCATGCATGCCTTTTCTCAGCTCAAGCCCTATCAAAGACTCTTGTTTCCAAGTTCCAATGCTACATTCCTCCAAAAGAAAATGTTTGACCCATTTGTGCAAAGGGTTTGCACCTGCCCCTGACTCACTGTTCAAGAGGGTGAGTTTGTATAGTCCAAACAGGACTGTGATAGAAACAGGGGACTGTTCTCAATGAAACGCCCTCTTAAAGATGTCCACTTATGCTCAAGCTGAGAATATGCATACACGTGAATGTTTTATGCAAATATACCATTTGGTGTCAATTAGTTGGGTATCTTTAATGAAAATATATTATTCCACAATTGATACACAAGACCCAGATTCAAGGACCCATTAGACTCCAAAAATTTTATTTCACGGTATACTTGAAATATTTTAACGCAGGGGATGATGAAGCATTTGAATAACACTCTTTTAATTTTCCCTCCCTGGTGTCACTTCTCCCCACCCCAATTCTCAGTAAGTCCATAGAGGAAAATCTCACGTAAGCAATACCAAAAAAAAAAGTTTTGACCAAGATCATGTTATATTGCCTAGAATAAATTTCCATGATTTCTTGTCTAATATAATTAACTATGACTATATAAACTTTGTTTCCTGCAAGATAAATTGCATTATTCATGCTTTTCCCTCAGAATACAGATAGCCAGGTATTTCAAAATATCCTGAATAGCAGATTCAGAAGAAAGAATGGAGTAAATGTTTGCAGGCAGGAAATTTGCCAGTCATGCATTTGTTATTTTAAAGAGAAAAGAAAGTTGTCTCAAGGTTGTGGTATGGCAAGTAGGGGGAATTTTTCAAAAAGTATTAGCAGGTGTTCATTTGGCTCTGCTGCCAGAAACCTTCTCCTTTTTTTCCTCAATTTTACTGAGATACAATTGACGCATAACATTGTATTAGTTTCAGGTGTATAACATAATGATTTGATATACGTATATATTATGAAACGATTACCACAGTAAGCTTAGTTAACATCCGTCACCTCACATAGTCACAACGTTTTTTTCTTACGATGAGAACTTTTAAGATTTACTCTCTTAGCAACTTTCAAATATACAATATAGTATTGTTAACTATAATCACCATGCTGTACATTACATCCCCAGAACTTATTTATCTTATAACTGAAAGTTTCTATCTTTTGACCACTTTCATCCATTTCCCCTACCACCCACCACCTGTCTCTGGCAATCACCAATCTGTTCTCTGTTTCTGAGTTGGAGAAACCTTCTCTTCTTTTAGTGAAGGCAAATATAGATAACCTAAATTTCTAAAGTTAGTGAAATATTCTGGTTTTGTTTTGCTGTGACATTTTTAGGAAGCCCACAATTCTAGTTAAAACAAAACTAAAAGGATCGTTGGAATGGAATGCCTGTTCTGATCTTATAATTCCATAACTCTAGGTCTAGGAGCACCCTTATCCTAAAAATCTGGGTCAAGTAAGCTTGAAAAGTGCTATATTTTGGTCTTTTATTTTCCTTTTTTATTTCCTAGGGCTTTTTCCTTCTTAGGGGTCCCTTGGCTTCCATGTCCTCACATATTATTCTGGTGTCCATAATATTGACCTTGATATGAAAATGAACCCCTTTTTAAGTTTTAACATACACACACACAGAATCACTCAATTTCATCACTTTTGGATAAGTAGATTTCCCTGAAGAGATGGGGACAGTTGGTTGGGATTATATCCTATACAAAAAGCAAATAACCTTAAAATCCATGTATGGTCTTCCTGTTCTCTACATTCCTTTTCAATAACTCTGCTGTCACTTCTGGAGGTTCTACTCTGCAACATCTCCCACATGGAATGCATCCCCTACCCCTCATCTGCCTCCATCATCTCTCTCTCTCTCTTCTCCCCCCTCCTCCCATCTTTCTGCTTAAAATCTTCAGTCTCCCAGTTTTTCCAGGAAGCTCTAAATTCTTCTTCATCGTGATGCAAAACACCTTTTCTCTACCCTGAACACCCAGTGACATTTGAGTTCCTGGAGGGACTTATCTTCTATGCCAGGCACTTATCAAAGCATTTTTCCAAAAAAACCCAATTCTTCCACCAAAAGGAATTCTGTTCCCAGTTGTGAAAGTAATAACATCTAATAACATTTTCACTTCTCTCCCTCTCTGTCTCCCTCTCTTTCCTCACACATACACACACACACACACACACACACACACACACCCCACTTCATTTTAACAAGAGAATTAATAAATGATTTTACCTTGGAGTTAAGCAAATATATGCAGTTTATTATAGTTTTTTGGTTGCATTTTTTTTTTCAATTTCCTGCTCAAAGATATTGATATGTTTACTTCAATTTGGGTTCCTCATTACACTAACCCTAGCATTCCTTTCTCCTGACAAAAATAATTGGGGAAAAAAAGGGTAATATGGATGCAAATGGTACCATCTTGAGTGTAGAGGCAAAGTAGCCATGACGTATGAGGTAAGAATTAGGTACATACACACCTCCCTGAACAATTGCATTAGGAAGATGTTAATTATAGACAGTTGAATATTAAGCTAGAGGAACTATGTGATTTTTTCTTCAGATTTTACTCCTGGGTCTAGTGTTTATTGACATAGTATTTATTGATGACTACAAAGACTCAATTTATATTTTGTCTTGATAAAATATTATATCTTCCATTCTAGGATGATCTATACACCAGGAATAATTCAGGCAGAAAGTATCTTCTATTATCTTTAATGTTTTCAGAATGTTAGATTCAGAAAAAGGAGACAGAGGCTTTATGAGAAGTAAACGAGGATACTAAGTCAACCAGAAAAATTTGCAGAAACCCAAAAGGGGAACAATTAAATTATATACAAATTAATCAGTAAGCAAAGATTTCCTCTCAAAAAATATTTTTAAAAATATGCTTTTCTTGAAGATAGAAAAGATTTTCCCCTTCTGATTGGGGGAAATAAGTTAAGACAATCACAGAGCTAAGTGATACTGATGTGATCTGGCTGTAAGCACTTATCTTCCTTGATTGCCACAAACTCCCTGGAGGGAAAAGTTAGAAGCTTATGCAAAGCAAGCTAAAACTCGATGGAAAGAACTCATACAGTAGCATACAAGTACCACAATGCAGGATTTTACCTCCAAGAACCAAGATGTTATAATAACTACAGAGTTATCATGAAGGACAAATCATTATAAAACCATAAAATATAATGCAAATGTGAGATTCACCATGCCAATGAGAAGTCTCATTTTTCAAATCACAAGTACATAACCAAAGACCTCATGTAGTAGACACTTTTGGAGGAAACTGCACAGCTGACCATGATAACCCTTTCCTAAATAACTGCCTCCCTCCTGCTCCTCATAGTGTTTATATCATGTAACCCAACCCCCAAGCCACCACTGATGGGACCAAGGGTAGACACTGGGTCCCATCAAATGTCCAAAGCTGGGTCAATCAGAACCTGTCTCCCAGGAATTTAAAATTGGGATTTAGAAAAAGCCAATCATTTTGGGTTTAACTCTTGAACAGAGGAAACATAAACTTGCAAGCTGTGAGGTGGCTATTTCCATGGAAAAGCTCCGAAAGCCAATGCGAGAGACAGAAAGAAGATAGAAGCAGAAATAGGAGATAGAGAAAAACACAGTCTAGGTGGCTGACAGCTTTCTACTTCTCGTGGCAATGGAACATTTCTTAGTCTATCTATCTCCTAGATATCTATCTAATAATTTCCATTTCTCTGGCTTAAACTAACTTGAGTAATTCTTGATTACTTGTGATTAAAAGGAATTTGACTGGTACACCATCATTCTCCTGCTCATGGTGCACTTTATTTTCAAGTCTAGTACCCAGAAGGAAATAAAACCCCTTAAATTGTGACTGTATATCTCTAAACCATTTTTTGTGCCCTAGAACTTTACAATCAGAAAGAAAGGCATACATTCTATTCATTTTCTATCTGAAGAGTTTAACATAGTTCATGGCACAGAGTAGGACCCTTAAAACCATTTTTTGAATGAATGAAATTGAATATATTCTCATCAAATTTACAGATAACTCCATGGAGAGAATTCTGCTTCAGACCTTGGAAAGGGAAGCTTGACTATCTTCACAATTCAATGAAAGAAAAAGGAAGCTATCAGATAACAATTTCGTCATGTTACTACCACCACTGGATCTACAAGGGAATCTGATTTTGCACCTAACCACCTAAACTCTGCCTCTAGATTCAAAGGAAGATGAATTCTTGCTATTACAAAATTCATATCTTTCATAGGCATGTACCATCTAAAAAAGAAACAAAGCTTTTAAATTATGTTTCTAGGGAACAATGATGTGGGGGAACACGGAAGATAGTTCCCTGAGCTCTGACATCCATATTTACAATGGCTGGCATCAGGACTTTGAGGTAGCACCAGTATCATCAAAGGCATCCAGAGCTGGAGGAAATATATTGAACAGTCATGACAGTTGAGGGCCTTGTTCCTGAGAATACTTGAGCTCTCCCCAGGGAAATTTCTGAAACATTTGAAAGAAACTTTGAAAGAGAGGCTAGAGTATCAGCAATTTCTATGGTAGGGAATAAAATGGGCAAATAACACTGCTGAAATTGTAACCATCCCTACCTCTTCACTAGTGTGGCCTGAGAAATAGAAATGATTTATCTATTGTTTCAGTACTCCACCATCTGAACACATTTGAGAATCTCCAACTCAAACCAAAGTATTGGTCTATTTGGTTTGCCCTACAGTACTCTCCAGAAGGCTTAGCTCTAGATAAAATGCACTTTGATAAGGCTAGAGGCTTCTGTGTACAGTTAACTGCCTACTATTTTATAGGAGGGCTCAGAAGCATAAAATAATAGTCCCTAAAAGGGTTTATTAAAAAATGGATCAGCAGAGAAGCTGACAAAGATGCTTCCTCATTCATGAGGGTACAAAAAGGACAGATTGGATCTTACTCTCTTCTTACCTAATTGACCTTCAGCTTCTCTTCATGACACTGTATCTACACCAGAAAACCTGGACATGTAAGTGGCCATGTTGTTGAGATAAAAGTTTCTGTCTTTGAGACTTTAACGTATTCAACAACCCAATATAAGATTATTTATGAGTCAGTTCTCCCATTCCCTTTGAAATTAAATTCACTCTAAAAACCTATCTTATCCTTAACGATAAATATTTTAATAGCAGATATGTGCCTGCACAGTCGTTGGTGCTATTAAAAACAATTGAAAATTTAAAAGCAAAAAGTTAACATTCTAGTTAGTTTTATTCACAAATGATAAAAACAAAGTCCAACAATCCATGCCCCTAAAGTCTTTTAGGATGCAAGACGATTTGATTACCAAAGACCCTTGACTTTTCAGATCAGAGTTTAAAAGGATACCTGGATGATTAGAGTTTGAAATGCCTAAATTGACCTCTCTATTGGCAATGATTATACTTGAACAGTCCACCAGCTCCCACTATCTCCACCTCCCTCCTCTTGCAAGGAAAGAAGGAAGATAGGGTGAAATAGAAAAGAGAAAACGGAAAGAAGAGCTGGTGGAAGACTGGATGCAATCCGTAAAAACAGACAGGATATCTTTAAGATTCAGGGGGGAAAGGGGGCAATAGAGAGAGGTGGAAATGGAACAAGAGGGAGAGAAAGAGAGAAGATAAGGGAGGAAGGGAATCGACAGCAAAGATGGATAGAAGAAATGCAGGAAAAAAGAAAGAGCGTAGAAGACCGCAAAGATTAGTGAGAGGAGACTGAGAAAAATAAGGCAAGAGAGATAGGAGAAAGAGGTAGCGAAGCAGATGTCACCTGAGCAGCCCCCAGTGCCAAACCTTGGCAAGAGTAAAAGTATAGAATTCTATTTGTGTCTGTGTAGGACCAAGGGCAGTGAGAAATGTAAGTTAATAAAGTTATGCTTGCCACAAATTTATTCTTGGAATTTGTACGTGCTCCGACATGAATATTTCAGTTTGTGATATTAATCATCAGCATGAAGTGACAAAATAAACCACTGCATATTTCTAGGAAACCATTCTGACCTAAGCACCACGAAAAACAATTGCTGTCCTCCATGACCGTGAATTCCAAAATGGAGAATGTGGTATTTCTTACATTATTTGGCACACGGCTCCCAAAATGTGGCCTGCAGTCCAATGAAAGCCACTGGTCTGTAGTAAAAGAAGAACAAAGACACACGGTTGAATTTTTCATGAAGTTAAATGTTTGCCAATTGAAGTACAGTCCATAGTTTTCAGAATATGCTTTTTAGTGTTGTATCTACTCTATGGGAATTGATGGTGATAAGAGAGTAATAGTTCTTCATTTTTGTTTGTAACTTTATTTTAATATACTTCCATGGCAAAGGGCAGTTAGGTTGTCAATTATTCACCCCCAACCCTTGTTAATTAAATTTAAACTTTACATTTTGTGAAATCCAAGTCTGGTGTCTTACTCAAAAAGCAATATAAAAAGTGAGTGAAATTGTCTCCAAATTCTTGGTGACAAATAGTAAAATAGAATATAGTCTACTAAAATGGGTAATACAGGGCATCAGTATGTTTTGCCATGTAGTGAAATATCAACTATAAGGTATTCAATTACAAATCAGTGTTGGAAGATACTTCAAAAGTTAATTAATTCTCCAAAATTGAAATGGACACAGAATTTTAAATACAAGATTCCTCCACGAAAGATGGTCTGTCCACCATCATACTTCAGAAAATTCCATTGCACTCTTCATTAGAAAACCGAAGTTCAAGTTCTGATTCATTTCAGTCATTTTCTATCACAATTACACAAATCCAAACTTGGCCATGGCTTACAAGACCTCTCTTCATCTGGACCCTACACTTTCCCCTCATTTGCTATACTATAGGCACTTGTTCCTTCTTCTGTCCCTTGAGCCTACCATGGGCCTTAGAGCCTTTGTGACAACTGTTACCTCAGCTTGGAACTCTTTTTCATCCAATTCAGTAGGAGTTAGTTCTTACACAACAAGCAGGCCCCAGCTTAAATATCTCTTCCACAGAGCTCCCTTCCTGATCGCCCACATAATGTATCCCCTCAACCCCAAACAAGCAAAATCTCATTACCCTGTTGTATTCTCTTAAAGCCTTATCACTATCTGAACACTTTTTATTCATTTATTTAGTTTTCTTGTTTATCTTCAGTCTCCCCCAGTAGAATGTGAAACCCAGGAGGCAACGATCTCTAATCTCAAAATCTGTAACAATGTTTAGCCCATAGTAAGTGCTGAGGAAATACTGATTTGATGACTAAATGAATGACAGAATTAACCATAATCAACAGTAATTCAACACTGAACAATAATTACCTACTAATTGTTTCTTATAAAATAATGCATCTACACGGAATTAAATTTTTAAATATCATAGAATAAATGAAAATTTCAAACAGAATTGAAATAAAAAGTTAAAGTTAAAATTGCTCCCTTTCCATACTTTACACTGGTCTTTTCCTTATATTGGCCATTCTTTAATGTTTTCTCTCTTGGTTTTTGTTTTGATTACCTTCTTAAATCTAAATAGTATTCTTATAAACGTATTTGTTGATTTTTAACTCAAGTAATACTTACTGACTCTCTGCTGTAAAGGGTTAGAAATCTCTTACAATACTTCTTTCCTTGTTCCTGCCATTTGCTTTTACTTATGTTTTTAATTATTTTTTTCTATTGATCATCTTCATGACTTTACATAATATATATAAAAATCTCAATTTTGTATTGTGTTAACTTCAGAGAGTAACTCCTAACTCTGTATTAAGTAAGATGAGGAAATTAGTATATTTATAACTCTTTCCATGTACATCTTCTTCTTCCTAACACTTCCTAAATTCTATCAACTATAATATTTTTTAATATTATTAGGTTTTCTAATATTTGCACTCTGTGCTATAGCCATGACTTTTTCCGCTCTTTGATCATAGACTGATTTGGGAAATCAAAAGCAAATAAATAGTATTAAGAATATTATGATAGTAACTATGCATTATGCACTGCAATATCTGACAACACCATTGGATCTAAGAGAAGGATGCATGTGTCCTTTGTCACAAAACCTGTTCCACTTGAAGGGGAATGCTCCACATGACAAGCTCAAATGGATTATCTCTTATTACACCCCATTAACCACACCTTACTTTAGTTTTCCTCACATTTGGACATTGATTTTTTTGTATGGATTTTGTTGACTTTCCTTTTCCTTGCCTGAAAAAAAAAAATGACTTCTCGCCAAATCACTAAAATATTCCAAAATGTTACAGATCCTGTTCGTGGAAGGCTTTAATATGTACCAACTTGACTACAAGAATGGTCAATCTGAGATTTTTTTTCATTGTAATCCTACTGATTTTTGTATTCTATATTCATTTGTTTCTGATTCCTTCTTTGTTTTGCTAGAATATTTCCACAGGGATGTTTTTTGAGATAAGAAGCATAGGAATAAATTTTGAATGTATGTGTGTCTGAAAAAATAATTCTGCTTTCACACTTGATTGATAATTGTACTGATTATAGATTTTTAGGTTCAAAATTATTACCTGTCTTAACTTTGAGGGAATCCATTGTCTTCAAGTATCCAAAGGACATGTCCACAGCTTGATAGGATGTCTAATAGCAGCTTGACGACGACTCCTTTGTAGGAAAACTATTTTTCTTTCTGATGTTTGTCTCTTATAGAAGATTTTAGGATTTTCTTTTTATCCTGGTGTTCTAAAATTGCATGATGTGTTGAGGGGCGTGTTTTTCTTGTTGTTGTCATTTTTCCTTTCCTCCTGTTCTACACTCTGTAGTCTCTTTCATTAAGTTCTATAAACTCACATTTCTTTAGCACTGGGTATTTTTCTGTTGCTTCTTTGATAACATGATTTCCTGCTCTCATTTTGAAATAAGACCTTTTATTCCAAATATATTGTTATGACCTTGTATCTTCTGGATTGGGCTTCTGGAGCTCAATAATTTCTCTTATTTGTTGTCTTCTTGCTACATGTTCTTGAGATTTTCTCACTTTTCCTTCCAGCCTTCCTATAATTATTTAAGTAATAATGTTTTTTAATTTTCAGGAGCTCCTTTTTGGGCTTTGAAGATTTGCTTTCACTGTAGTTGGTTCACTGTTCTTGCTTTATAATATACTGTACTATCTTCATAAATCTTTTTGAAGATAATTAGTAAAATTCCTATAAATTTAAGAAGACCATACCATATGTTGTCTAAACCGGGACACTTTTGACAATGAAAGAGGTGTGTTATCAATCATAACCTAGGAAAACAGAAACCAAGACTGTGATGCAAACTGTGTAGTATTAGCTCCCTTTTTAAAGAGCTTTTATATTTTTTGATTACCTATTTCCTCTAAGTTAGATGTTCTATTTGTCCTTCTTGATATGGCTTCCTTGTGCAGTTATTTTTTCCCAAATGCCTAGAGAACCCTGGTTGTCTGTTTAAAATTGTTGATAAAAGATAAGCTCCTTAATTTAGTTGGCATATGTAGGTTTTCTCTAACATCCCTGAACTTTCCCTTCTATAGGTGAAGGAATGTGATCGTGAGTGGGCCTTTTGACCTGCAATCATCACTTTAGGTATACAGGTGGGGAAGAACCAAAGGCCACAATAGGGAGTCCTTCTCTGGAACTCAACCCTCACTCTGAAGCCCTTGACCTTCTAGGGAGATTACTCAATTTCATTAAAATTAGTTGCCTGATTTAGGCCTAAGAGCAATTTGCCTAGGGGTAAGGGGGTTAGGAGGAACACACAAAGAATTCTTTAATCAGTTCTCTTATTTCCTATCTCTTCTTCCACACTTGCCATCCCTGCTCTCAGCATTTGTTGTTTTGTGATGGTTTTTCTCTGAAAGAAAAAACTTGTTCTCACTTCTGCTTCAGCCATTTCTTGTATGGGCTTGGACTTCAGCTTCTTGTTGTGTAGTTTATCTACCACTACAAAGCCATCTACCTTTCATCTTCCTAAAATGTACCAAACTCTTTGACCAACTGATCCTCTACTATTAATTCTCAGCACTTTTTCTTTATAGTAATTTCAATGTGTTTCAAAATGAAGAAAACCAATGTTTATGCCTTGTCTACCGTAATAAATGGAAAGTTATCACTGAGCAAATATTTACCAATAATATTTACTGGTGAAGTTTATTTCCCAAGTAATTTTTATACACCAAGAACTATGTCATAGAGGTAGGGATACAAAGATAAATAAGACATGGCAACTCAAAGTGCTCAAAATCTAATGGGCAATTTTTTTACCACTCTGAGCTTTGATTCCTTAGTTTGTAAACGAAGCTTTGATTCCTTAATTTGTAAATGAAGAGGTAGGACTGACAATGAATATATCGTTATGTATGTATTTTTAGTTCAAGAGCCTGTGGGATCTTCAGCCAAAGTAGCGTTGCTCGAGAATAATCCTCTTCAGCTTAATGTCCTGCCTTCCAGGCTCACTGGAGTGGCAGCTTCACTCCCACTCTGTGAGAGTGGGGCAGCCCTGCCTCTTCGGCTCTGTGGGGTGACTACAACCCTTTGGGGGAGGGGGTGTGATCCAGCCCCTTTGGCTCTCTGTGAGGGCTCCACCCGTGTGGTTCTCCGCAGGACCCTTGCCCTCAGAAACCAAGGGGGAAACAGCCTTGTCCCCTGGGCCTGTGGTGGGAGTGGCGGGCCTGTGATCTCTGAATTGCCTTCAAGGTCATTCTTCCCTTTACTTGAAGAACATGGCACATTTGCAGCCAAATAGATCTATGGTTTGGTCCTGTAGAATCCAAGAAGTCTGATAGCCTTCTTTCATTCTATCCCACTGTCTCTGTCCCTTTTAATTCAAACTGACTGCATCTTTGCTGATATCATTCCATCTCTATTCCTGGCTTCTGCTCAGATGTCTGATTTAGTCTGTGAGTTGCACTCATGTTCTCTTTATCAAATGGTTAGTATTCTCTTCAGAACATGCTTTCTCATTTTTTTACAATATAGATAGGTTGAGAATTGTCCAAATCTTCAACTTCTGGCTCCTTTTTGCTCAGCAATGCCTTGTTCAATTCATAACTCTCCTCTCAAATTTTGCTATAAAGCAGTAATGAGGACCCAAGCCACATCTTCAATACTTTGCTTAGAAATTTCCCCTGCTAAATATCCCATTTCATAACTTACAAATTTTACCTTCCATAAAACAATAGAATAAATTCAGCCAAGTTCTTTGCCACTTTATAACAAGGATCACCCTTCTCCAGTTTCCAATAACCTATGCCCCTTATCTGCCTGAGACCTCACTAGAATGGCCCTTAATATCCTTATTTCTACAAATAATCCCTTCACAGCAACTTCAGATTTTTCTAACACATGTCTCGAAATTCTTCTAGCCTCTATACAGCACCTAGTTCCAAAGTCACTTCTACTTTTTAAAGTATTTGTTAGAGCAGTATCCCATTCCTAGTACCAAAACCTGCCTTTAGTCTTCTGGGGCTTCCATAAAAAGTGTCATAGAATAGGGGGCTTAAACTACAGAAATTTATTTTTTCACAGTTCTGGAGGCTGGGAGTCCAAGATCAAAGTGCCAGCTGATTCCGTTGCTGGAAAGAGCTCTCTTCCTGGCTTGTAGACAGCCACTTTTGTCCTCACTTGGTGGAGAGAAAGAGAAAGAGAAAGAGAGGGGTTGGCTCTCTGGTGTCTCTTCTTATAAAGACACTAATCCCATCAAATCACAGCTCCACCCTTATGACCTCATTTGACCTTAATTGTTTCCTTACTCCAAAAACAGTCACATTGGAAGTTAGGACTTCAACATATGAATTTGGGGGGTACACAAATATTCAATCCATAGCAGGCATGTTCAGGTCTTTCAAACAGGGCTTCAAATCAGTGTTTCAGTTGTTCATCTTATACTGATCTAGTCAGGGCCTGCATTCAGTCCATAGCAGGTATTAAAAATAATACAAAAGAGAGTAAATTAGATTCCACCTTCAAAAAGAAATCAGAAAAGGAAACAATAACTACAAAAAAAACAATATTCTTTTTCATTAAGAGAAGCAGAGACAGTGTGCCATGAGGGTTCAGTGGAGTGAAAAATCACTAGGGGGGATTAGGAGAGGCTTCCTGGAGAAGGTCATGCTTGAGTGAGGCTTGAGATTTCAGGAGGGAGAATTTCAGGATTTAAAAGGACAGCTTATAGTGAAAAGGAACTGCCTGAGGAAAGGCTCAAAATGAGGAAAGTGTAGACAGTTGGGAAACAACAAGTAATCCAATATTGCAAAACACATGATGCATACGCATGGAGTGTGCAATAAGGCTAGAAAGGAAGTAGGTCACGTGTTATGAAAGTCTTGAATGCTAAAGGGAGAAATTTGTATTTAACTAAGTAGGCAATGTGAAACAATTGAAAATTCTAGTAAAGAACAATGTGACCAGAGCTAGGGCTTATATTTTATAATTAAGTAGCAAAAATAGGAGCACATCTGCCAATTGTAATTCAGCAAAGAATAATGAAGAGTGTTGCAATTAAAAGTCTTTTGCAGGGGCCGGCATAGTGGTTAAGTTCGGCATGTTCCACTTGGATACACCACTCATCAAACCATGCTGTGGCAGAGGCCCACATATAAAATAGAAGAAGAGGGCCGGCCCTGTGGCTTAGCAGTTAAGTGTGCACACTCCGCTACTGGCGGCCCGGGTTCGGGTCCCAGGCACACACCAATGCACCGCTTGTCTGGCCGTACTGAGGCCGTGTCCCACATACAGCAACTAGCAGGGTGTGCAACTACCACATACAACTATCTACTGGGGCTTTGGGGAGAAAAAGGGAAAAAAATAAATAAAAGCAGACAAAAAAAAATAAAAATAAAATAGAAGAAGATTGGCACAGATGTTAGCTCAGGGCCAATCTTCCTCAAGCAAAAAGAGGAAGATTGGCAGCAGATGCTAGCTTAGGGCCAATCTTCCTCAACAACAACAACAAAAAAAAGTCTTTTGCACTAAAACTCCTCTTACACTCATCAATAACTCAAGTTTTATAAAGTTATCCCATAAAGATGAAACCCAACCCACCCTCAGTATTATTCCCCATTGTATTCTAGCATTAAAGCAGTGGTTAGCACATAGTAGAAATGCAATAAATATGTCTTGAATGAATAAATGAATACTATGAATACTTAGTAATTCCTTAAGATCAAATGCAACTGTTACAAACTGACTCAAACAGCATTATTTTATAATCTTAGAAACTAGTAAAAGACTATTGAAGTTATGTGACATCAGTAAGAATTATCTCTTAGTATGTCAAACTATACTGCTGATTGTATTTATTTTACTATCTGCTACTTCCCTCAAGGGCATCAGACCGGCAGACAAAAAATTTTACTCTCTGCTTTTTAGCATAAGGCTTATCTTTCATTTAGAAATATTATTTTCTATTAAAAAGGTTGATGAGACTGGCTCCTAAAATCAGCCCCTCTGCACTAACATTACGGTAACCGTTGTTTCTGAACATAAATATTACAATAAACATACAACGTTACATTTCAGTTACTCCTATGACCACGGGAAAGGTCATACATCATTAGTACCCAAATGGGCAAACTGGGAGACTTACAACACAGAAAATTAGGCCACCAGCTCCCTTCTACCTTTCTGGAAACTCCAGTTTTGTAGGGTACAACCCTGTTCCACCCTCCTCTTTAATCCTTTTCTTCCCATCACTTTCCAACTACGGGAAGCAGACTCACTCCTAACAATTGTGGAGTCCAGAGAAAGAGCAAAAATAGAGGCATATAGGGGCCAGCCTGGTGGTGCAAGTGGTTAAGTGCGCGCTCTCCTCTTCGGCGGCCCGGGGTTCACAGGTTCAGATCTCGGACGCGGATCGACTCGCTGCTTGTCAAGCCATGCTGTGGCGGTGTCCCATATAAAGTGAAGAAAGATAGACACAGATGTTAGCTCAGGGCCAATCTTCCTCAGCAAAAAAAAAAGAGGAGGATTGGCATCAGATGTTAGCTCAGGGCTGATCTTACAAAAAGAAAAATAGAGGCATATATATCATATGACTGAGTGTTTAAAAATTATGAATCAAGCTAAAAAAACACAAATAAAATGTTATATTTTCCTATGTTGAAAAATATATCTTCATAAGAACCTAAAAGTTTAGATTGTATTTTAGAAATCCAGGATTCCTTAGGGTTCTACATTGAGATGTGGTTATACAGGAAGAGCTGGTTTCTGGCCCTCAGCCCATGGTACCCCCTCTTCTTTTCCCACATCTTGGCCTAGCCTGCCCCACAAGTGGCGGTTTGCTCATGCAGCTGGTCACCCCAGTCTTCATACCTAAGACTGGTCATTCTACTTATTACACCTCTAATAGCTGTTCCTAGGCCACTCCTAAAGCCAAGGGATGGACACATCAGCAGTGCACAGCCCAGCACTCAAGAGATGGACCAAAGAAGAAAACTGTGCAAGCACAAAAAATGAGCTTGGGGCCATTGGGATGGGAATCCGAGTTCCTTTTATGTGTTTTACAAGAGGTGGTATAGGCTAGAGGTGGATACTTCTTGTTGGACCCATAGATACTTAGCCCTGTGGGCTTGGGCATAGCTGGAAATGATTCAGAGTTGGGCCGTCGGTAGCCTAGAGCCAAAGACAGCAGCCTCCTGCCTACGTTTAGGGGTAATTTCATGTGGAAGATATTTCAAATTTCAGAAAATACCTAGGTGGAAGGTAAAGGGAAACTGGCAGTGTAGCAGTGAATTTTAAGGCTTGTGGTGCCCCCAATTTAAGCACTATCAGGGAAAGCAGAAAAGAAGAACCCTTGAAATAGCACTTTCTGGAATTAAGCATTACGTAGACATCAGTTTGGATTACCACGCAGAGAAAGTAGAAAGAGGATTCAACAAAAAATAGAGAAGAGGCACACTAGATGAAAGTCTCCTATTAACTAGAAATACAATCAGAGCTATGCCCATCAACACAATCTCCAGTTGTAGATTTAAGCCAAGGACTCAACTCCCATTCCAATGGACAGAGTAGTAAGATCTGACCAAGTCTGGCTATATTTCACCTTTTTCAAGCACGCAAAAAGGAAAACAAACAATAAAAAAGGGATTTTTGGAAAACAGATTTGTGTAACAGAATGTGATGAATAAGAAGATGGATGTGCTGAAGAAGAATTTCAAGAAATCTAAAACCTGAGTATAACAACTAACCTACGGAGGCAGTCAAGAGGAAAATTAAAATCTTGGACAACGGTATCACTGAACATGAGGAACTTGCTAAGAAGACAGAAGAAAAATGAAAAAAATTAAAACAATAACATAAATTATTAGGTTATTCTACTCAATAACTCCTACAGTAAAACTGAATTAGAGATTCCCTAGATTGATTCCTAGAATGAAAATGCTAAAACTGCTCAGAGCATTAAGAGTATTTCCTAAACACAGTAAACAGAAAATAAACAGAGAAGTAAATTTTGAGAATACAAGAAGCTAGGTAAAGAAAAACAAAATGTGCCTATGAAAAGCAAGAAAATTAAGAATTTTAAAATTAATAGCAAATTAGACAATATAGTAGGATAAATATATAAATTCAAGTACTGGTTCCTTTGGAGAAAGATACACAATAAGAAATGACAAGAGTAATCCAAAAAAGCAGGAAAAAGGGCACAAATATATAACAATTAGAATAAGAAAGAAAATAATGGTAAAAACTACCATTTACTTATGCCTATGTGCCAGAAACTCTGAGTGACTTACAATCATTAGCACATTTAATCAATCTGGTAGATATCATCTGTATTCCAATTTTCAGGTGAGTAAATGAGCCACAGAGCATTAAGAAACTTGTTCAAGCCACAAAGCAAACTAATGATAATGTCAATACTTAAATCCTGTAAACTCTTGTAGCCTGCAATCTCAACCATTATGGAGACAAACATCGACTTCGAGATAATTATTTAAATTGAGAGAATACTACGTGCCACTCTACTGAAAAATTAAAGACTTCAATAAAAAAATACATTTCTGAGAAAATGTAAGTTATCAAAATGTATGAAAAATTCAGTAAAGAGGTTATCTGAATTAAAAAATCAATTTAAAAACCTATACCGCAAAAGCTCTGAATTCAGGTATTTTTAGAAATAAGTTCTAGAATATCTTCAACAAGTAGCTCATCCCTATCCTACTTATTTTCCAGAACAGAAAAAAGATGAAAAACTATTCAATTTGTATGAAGCCAACATAATTAGCTGACGTCATAGACCAAACATGAGTAACACAAACAGGAAAATTAACTTAAAACTTAATTATGGGGCCAGCCCCGTGGCTTAGCGGTTAAGTGTGTGCACTCCGCTACTGGCGGCTGGGGTTGGGATCCCGGGCGCGCACCCATGCACCGCCTCTTCGGCCATGCTGAGGCCTCGTCCCACATACAGCAACTAGAAGGATGTGCAACTATGATGTACAGCTATCTACTGGGGCTTTGGGGAGAAAAAGGAGGAGGATTGGCAATAGACATTAGCTCAGAGCCGGTCTTCCTCAGCCAAAAGAGGAGGATTAGCACGGATGTTAGCTCAGGGCTGATCTTCCTCACACACACACAAAACAAAACAGAAAAACAACAACAACAAAAAAGCATTTAATTATGAATATCTACACAAAATTTACAAATAAAACATTAGAAATTTAATCTACCAGTGCAAAGCTTTCCAATTAGAAAATGTCCAGAAAATTGTTTATAGGTGTGCTGCAAACTGGATACAGGTGTGCTGGGGAGTAATGGTTTCTCTCAGCCCCGGAGACAGAAGGACAGGCTTGGGCAGCTTGAGCCCAACACCTTTTGCCTCAGACAGGGACAAACTTGGTGAGTGAGAAAATCTGAGCTGGGTGAGTGGGTGGGGTGACGGTAGGGCATAGTGGGTTCTCCAGGCAGGAAAATAAATAAGAATTAAATTTTTAAATTAATAGTAAATTAGAAAACAAAACAGAGTCAGAGAGAATAGCAACAGAGCTATTGGTACAGACAGGAAGCAAGTTGAAGGATGAGCTACACCTAGCACTTGCTCTTCTGCTACAACCTGCTGAGCGTTGCCAAGGAGATGCTACCACCTGTACATAGACTTCAGCAGTCAGAGCCCTGCTCAGGGATAGGCGACGGGTTCATAAAGGCAAGACAGAGGTATACTGGGGGGCCACATCTCTGAGCTGTGGACCCAGTGTGTTTGTGGCTCATGTTTCCTTCAGGTGGCTTCAACCTAATGATGAGGGGCTATTCTTATAACAGGTGCATGTTATCCAAATAAAAGCCTCATCATTATTTTGAAATACTTAATGTTAAAAAGTTTGATTGGACTCAAAATCCACTCACAATTAATCACAGGAAATGTCAAAATTACATTTGTCAATGAAATAAAAGATGGATCTTTAGTTTGAAAGATGATTTCTACTGTTGAAATACAAAAATTTTTAATGGATATAAAGTGTTTTTCAATTTAATTATCTACGTGTATGAACAAAGTTTCTTGATGATAATTTACAAGAATTTAAAGATAACATCACCAAGCCCTCATCAGGGAATTGCATACAACCATTTCAAGCATAAATTCTGATATATATTTACAAAAACAAAGGTATGTCCATGGAACAAAGGTAAACCTTCTCACTAAAAATTTGGAAAGTATTTGCAAGTTAGAAGTTTTATTCAAATTCAGTGATTAATATCTTCCCCAGTATATTTTACTTTTCTTGTAACATAAAGAAAATATAATGATCATTTTCTTCATATTCCATGTAGACAACCCTAAACTCTCTCCAGTTTACCTCAGGCAAACTTTGGAGGCACTCCCACTAAAGGGATGGTTCTCAACCAAGTGGCTAGGAGGAGAAGAAGGCTGTGTAGAGAGATCAGAAAATTGCAACTCTCTGTACTTTATGAAAATCCCATAGGATATTCTAAAATGCATTCTGCACTCAAATTGAGAGAAAAGAATGCTCTGAAGTTAGAAATATGGCGGGGGATAACTGCCATCACCATTATATAATTATAGTCTCATTATGTCCTTTTTATTTGCCAGATAAATAAGTTAACTCTTTGAAATTTTATATATGAATTACTACCATTTTCTGCCTTAGATTGGCAAAGACTAAAAAGGAAAACCATACACGATTTGGAATCCTAATGACAAAACAACCACCACGACACACTTCTGTGTACTACCTGGAATTCCTAAGAATTCAATTTAATAACTGCACAAGTGCACAGATATGTATGTTCAAGGTTGTTCAACTATTTTATAACTAAAACCTGAAAAAGAAATCCTCAATGTCCAACAATAGGAAACTAGTTCAATACGATATACTCATAATATTAAAACACTATATAGCTATGAAGAGAGATTTAGCAGATGTGTTCCAGTTATCTATTGACACATAACAAAACACCCCCAAACTTAATGGCTTAAGACAATAACATTTATTTTCCTCACAAATCTGTAATTTGTGTGGGGTTTGGCAAGAACTACCTGTGTTTGCTCTACTCAGAGTCAGCTGGGGTAGCTCAAAGGCTGGGGACTAAAATTATCAAGTATCTGATGATTCATGCTGGGGAGACGTCTCTCTATCTCTTTCTTCTCTCTTTCTCTCCCTCTCGCTCTCTTGCTCTTTCTCTCTCTCTCTCTCTCTCTCTCTATTACTCCATATGATCTCTCCAGCATGGCTGCTTCACGATAACCAAACTTTTTATGTGTCAGGGCTTCAAGGTAGGCGCATTTTCCAAAAGAAAGAGCCAAGTAGAATCTGTGTTGCCTTTTACAACCTCGACTCAGAATAAACGTAGTATCACTCTGCCATGTTCTGTCCCTTAGAATCAAGTCTCTAAGGCAGCCATATTCAAGGGGGAAGAGAACTGAATTCCAACCTTGGATGGGAGGGGGTGAGAGTATCAATAAATTTACAAATATGTTTTAAAACATCTACATGACATATACTTATCAACTATATAAAAATGTCTTTATATATTACGAGTAAAAATGTTACAAAACATATAAACATGTTAATTGCTTGCTATATGTATTTGAATGTGTAAATATCTAGTAAACTAAATATAATCTCAAGGTTATGCACCAAAGTATTAGCAATCTTTATATGTGGGTAGAGGGCTCAAATGGCAAATCCATTTATTTTGGTTGTTCCATGGTTTTTCTATAATTCTAACACATATATGACATTGTACAACTAAGAAGCAATACACAAACAATAATATTTTGTAGAGCACTGGGGAGACATTCTTTCTCAGAAAAAGACGTTTTATGCGTGAGGAAGCAGGTAAAAGTTTTCACTAAACACTAAATTGCTTAGCAAGTCTCTGAGAGGTGGGTTCAGAGTTCTGCTTCTTCATTTTTATTGTGGAGCTTCTGCTTAATTTTTAATCCCTTAAAAATATGCCAGCTCTTTATTCAATTAATTATTTGGAGAACAAATATGTATTCAATCCTTGCAGGGAATACAGTGGTGTCCTAAAGCTTCAAGGTACATAGAAAACTTTCAATGGTGGCACATCCTTAATATACTTCAAGAGAAATAGAGAAAAGAACAAAAGAGAGGACAAAAAGAGACAAGAGTTAAAAAATTTTAAAAAAAATTTAAAAAGAAGAGAAATAGCAGATATTCTTATGTAATTAAATAGATTGTCTGCTCTAATTTCTTCCAAATTTACCTTCCTGAAGACCACCACCATTTCTGGTGAAGAGAAGGGATAAAGCATTATATATAAATGTTTGGGCCAACTTCCAGCAAATATTACACAATGTGAATTTCCCAGTGTCAAATAAGTATGCCATTTCCTTGGAGTTTGTTCCAGAAGATGACCCTATTCAGAACCAATGCGCAAGCCTCAGGCCTGTCCTAGGCAGAACTGACTAGTTGGGAAAGTTGGTTTCAGGTGCCCTCCCCCAACTTCTTTGCCTGTACTTTTCGCCATGGTCCTTCCTTCTATGACCACACAGCCCAGTGACCGCATGTTCTATACTTAGAGACCAGGATCTTCCTCTGCACTGCATTTTCTTAATCTGTCTTCCCAGGAAGATTCCCTGATTTGGGATCTTCCCAGCCCAATTCTTCCTTCCCATCAACTCCAATAAGCATTAGTTGTCATATGAGTCAGTTCCCTCAGGGTCTTTTTCTTTACCCAGTGTTGTCCAGAGGTAAAAATGAACTCATATCTGTGATGAGTGAGGGGAATTCTTGAACTTTTCACTTATGTCTTCATATATTCCACCGGTATTCACATCCCAACTATTTCCTTGTTTAGGAATGAAGACAGGGTTGAATGAGCCTGGCAGGCAAATATAATTATAATGCAATTAAAGTAGTATTAAGAGATAATTATAGGGCCAGCCCCGTGGTGTAGTGGTTAAGTTTGGTGTACTCTGCTTCTGTGGCCCAGGTTCACGGGCCATGCTGAGGTGGTGACCCACATACAAAATAGAGAAAGATTGGCACAAGATGTTAGCTCAGGGCTAATCTTCCTCAAGGAAAAAAAGAGGAGGATTGGCAGTGGATATGCCAGGCGAATCTTCTTCACCAAAAACAAAGACAGTTACTAGTAAAGACATACGAAAAAACAGAGAACGGCTATGCCTTTTGGGCAAGGATTTTAAAGGTGTCATGAAGAAAATAGTTGAGCTGAGACGGGAAAGATGATTTCTTTTAATTTATTATTTCTATTATGTTTCATTACTTTTGAAATTCTGAGGGAAGAATAAAATAGACATTCACATTGAGATATCTAGCATGCAGTAGCAAATGTAAGTCTGTAACAGGAGAAAAGTGAAAAAGGAGATAGCCCTTTGGAAGTTGATAACTAGGCAGTAGCTGGAACCACAGAAAATAGATAATATCACCAAAGAAAACAAATTGTGAAAAAATCCAATGAAGAATTATGGGGAACACCAATATGTAAGAGTGGGAGGAGAGGGTGAATTAATGAAACATATCCAGGATAGACTGGAAAGACAGGAGGTGATCTAGGACAGTGTGTGTCATGGAGTATCAGGGAGAAGAGAATGTCAAGAATAGAATGGCCGGCAGGCTACAATGCCCACAGTCAGATCAAGTGTGATAAGAAAGGAAGTCTTTGGATTTGGCAACTTGAAATCAAAAAATTTCAGCGAGAGCCATTTTTTTGAGTGATATTAATAGAAGCCAGAGAAGGATGATTGAGAAGTGAATACAAGCTGAAGAAGTTTAAAAGGAAACTGTGGATTACTAGTTCAAGATATTTAGCAGAGACAGGATCACAAGGAAAACTTTTACAATATTAAGACTCAGTTTTCTGATCTCGAAAAAAGAGGTAGTGACCAAGGAAAAATTCACTACAATTCAAACAACAGATATTTATTTGAGCCATTAGAATTGCAATTCGGGAGACACAGATTCAAGTAGAAACCCAAAATGTGCTCTGAGGAAGACAAAGGAGGCAGGGGCTTATAAAGGCAAAAGACACAGGCCCACAAAGGTTCACACTGAACAGCTAATGATTGGCTCTGGCATGGGGTGAGCTGACTTGTCAGCATGCAGTTGGTCTTTGGGTTGTGTTTGGGCAGATTGTCTGTTTTGGAATGAGAAAATATTTCAAGATGTGACCCCCGGTGTCAGGTAAAGTTCAAAAGTTCAGTTAACATCTGGTGGTGGATGTGGTGTGCACGCGTAAGCCCCACTTCTTTAACAGTCTCCCAGATTCATTTTAGAAGCCTTAACATATGTTACTCCACTTTATCACTGTCCACAAGGCACTGGAAAGGGGGAGATTAAAATCAAAGAAAGGAGATATAATTGACAGATTAAGATCTTAGAAGAACTAGAAGATAGGTGCAAGAATTGGGAGGAAAAAAGAAGTGGCAGAGGCAAGAAAAGAATAAATTAGGAACTGAAAAAGCAAGAAAAGTAAGGTTACTCAATTCCCTTGGCCTCTATTTTCTCAGTTAAGCAAAGGAAAAAGCTGCTAAGAATGAGATATGCAAAAGAATGGGACTTCTAAGGTATTTTGGAATATCCATTAAAGGGAATAAAAAGAGAAGTGACTAGGAGCAGGCACAGGATTTCCAAAAAGCAGTGGGGTTGAAATTCATAAACGTGACATGTCACTCATCCACAGACTGTGGGGTTTTTCTTTTCCTTGTGGAGTCCTAAAGCTTTGGGGCAAGAACGGAAAAGTAAGTAGCTCTTGAGAGCCAGCATTGGGTGTGGCAGAACACTGCAGAGGGAAGAAATTGAGAGTGCCAATGAGTTTCACCGAAGTTATTCATCATGGCAGACAGGTGTTTAGCTAGAGGCAAAAATGATATCAAGTCATAAAGGGAGAATGGATTGGGAGGCTTGGACATTCTAAATCAAGAGTTTAATCAATTTCATTTAAAACTTATTTATTATTCACCTACTACATCCTGAGCTCCATGCTAAGCACTGGAGAAAGAGCGGGATCCCTTTAGAGAATTATAGTCCAGTAGGAGAAATAAATAAACAATTTAGTGCCAAGATAAAAATATGGTTGGAGTACAAGTTGGGACCAGAATAGAGAGTTCTTATTCTTCCTGGGGGAGAATGAGCAGGGAGGTAGCTTAGTGGGTACAAAAAGATGGAAAAATTCGAAGGACAGCAGTTTGTAGATGTAAAGTTCATGTCTCCATGAGGACTTTAAGGAACAAGTCTATAGATGGGATTTCAGGCAGCTTGTTGCAAGGATTACTTGAGGTTAGGATCTTTGATATTGTATCATGAAGATCTAGCTTGAAGGGTCATTTTACTACTTGCCTCTTATGCAGTCATTTCAATATCTCACTAAGTATCAAAGGAAAAGAATGACAGTGAATAGCTATTAGTATTTGCTATGTACTAGGCAGGATTCAGAGAGCCATACATATATTAGTTCATTTAATGTTCATAATACCCTTACAGTACTATTATTATTACCCTTATATTATGGATCATGAAACTGAGGAGCAGAGAGCTAAGTAATTTGCCCAAGTTCACACAGCTGGCAAGTGACAGAGCCAGTATTCCATCCTAGATAGGTTAGTCCTCAGCTCATGATATAGCAACACTGCCTCACAACTCATCATACTAAAAACTGGGACCAGTAAAGATATTTCTAGATCCAAAGACAAATTTCCAGGAATAACTGGATGGAAAGGGATTTTGGCTAGGACACATCATGCACACTCCTGAATGGCCAAAGGGCATAATTTTGATAAATGACATAGTTGAATTTGGACTAACCCCTGTGAAAAACCATTCGATTTTCTTCATGCTAAGTAGAGACTATAGCCTTCCACTCAGATCGTGGAAAAAATTATTCCTTTAACTATACGTGACTCAATGGAAATTATGAAAACTTGGGGAAGAAACCGAAGGAAAAATCATTCCATTAAATTCAACTTTCTTCTTTGAATTATTTTAAAAATGAGTAATGCCTTTTGAAATTCCAAAATTAGAGAACATATACTTTGGATAAAGGAAAGGATGAAGATAGTGATATTAGGAATTTCCCCTAAGTCAGAAAACTTAAAACATTATAGACAATTATTGAGCACCTCAATAGAGAATAAAGAATAAAAGTGTATCCTGCTTTTGGACAAGATATTTTAAAATTAGATGAAAAAATTATTTATATATATCTCAATTTACGTATTTCTAGCTATGGAAATAGAGGAGTTCCTAAGCAGTCTACATCATTGCTTTTCTTCAAAGTCCATATAATAGCCTAATAAAATTGGCCTATCCTTTCTCCAAACATCTGTTATACACATTTACTCTCCTTTTAGACTTGTACACTACAGTAGTCTGTTATTCTCTCGTTTTGTATGTGTAAACTTAACTTCCACAACAAATTACAAACTCTTTAATGTCAGAGAATTTAACTTTGATAATTCACATAGTATCTAAAACTAGCTATGTAATATGCATTATATTAAATATATTCATGATTCATTAACCCATTCATTCTTCTGGTAAACTTCCTTTTTAACAAACTCTATATGCAAAGTGTTACGGTGTTAAGATAAACACGTGGCAATAAACCACATTTCCAGTCTGAAGACTCTAGAGATAAAATAGTTCCTGATCATTACTGTAATGAATTTAGCAAATGAAAAGAAGTATACACCCTCTCATTCACTTTTAGCATCTGGTTTAATGTCCTCCTCTAACCCCAGATGTGACAGTAACCTGGCAGACACCAGCATCTACATGAATGATCCACCCAAAGCTTAGTATGTGTTTTTTAACCTCTCGCTTCCATTGTGTTTATTCCACATGTAACTACTTCCATGGCCAGATACTGAAACTTATTATCCTGCATAATTATCCACTCTTGAAACATTAAATTGTCTTCTAATTTTCTGACCACAGCATCAGACCATTTCCGGTCCATCACACATATTTTTCCAATAAACTCTTTTTTGATCCGCTGTTTTCTCCCAGTCCTCCCTCCTCTCCTCATCTTTTTCTTTTGCGTCTTTAATTACATCATCCACTTGTCTGTTCATCCTTTATCCTGCCAATATTATCAACTGTCTTGGCTCATCTTTTTTCTGTCACATCTCTCAGAAAAAAACAAATCTAGACCAATGCAAAAGTCCACCTGCATCAGAGTTGCTGAGCGTTGCTGGAGAAAATCATATAGAATTATATTAAGATTGTTGCAACTAGAAATTCTCACTGGCCCTCCACACTGGCCAGAAATTATTTTTCTATTTAGTTTTACTTCCTAATCTTCACAGCAGCAATTATTACAACAATGTGCTGGATTTCTATTACTTTGCCTGCCCACAACAGTATCTTCTCTTCTTCTGAGAAATTCTTATTTGAGTGGGAGATGGCACCTTCTTACAGATGCCGCCCCACAGTCCACTGTGATGGTCCCTGGTGGGCACCTGGGCCAAGCCTCAGCATTTCTAGTTCCCTATTTACCAGTCATCCTTCATTGATACAGAAATGGAATTGTTACCAAAGTTGGATTAAATGCAGTCCTTCTGGAGATATTTTTGAACTGGAAGTGAGGAAGGAGAAGGTGAAGGGAGAAAGGGAAAAGGAAAAGGGCAGAGGAAAAAGGAGGAGGGGAACTACAATTAAAACAGAAACATGTGAACAAATGAACGTCCACAGCACCCTCTGGGAGTCAGGACCTAAACCTAAATGTGTGTGGTGCTGAGTCAGGGTTCTTAACTCCTATCAAACAGACAGCCATTTCAAGCATTCACAGCTCTCCCCACACTTCCTACCCAGCCACCACCCCTGTTACTCAGAAGATGACCTTGATTTCCACTTCAAAGAGAAAATATGTCATAAGAAGGGAAATCTCTCAGATTCCTGCCACCATGCCTGCACAGGTTTCCACATCCACACCCCTTCCTTCCTCTCTTGACAGGGTGGAAGAGGATGCCCCTCACAGGCTTATCTTTGCTGATGCTCTGGTTCCAGCACTTCTGGGCAACAGGACCTGCTCCTTTGTTATTCTCTCCTCTGTCTCCAGCCTCCTTCTCATTATCGCCTCTTCTCCATCAGCATAGAATCATTGTCAAGTCTTGCAATTCTTAAAGGAAATAAAATAAAAATAACAAAACAAATTTCTCCAGCATGTCCCCTCCAAATACCATGCTACTATTTTCTTCCCCATGTTACAGTCAAATGTTTTTTCTTTCATTTGACCTCAGGTGCATGAAACTGGACTAATCATAATTCGTGGTTTATGGTGATTGGTGGTCATCACTCCACTTTGATTGATTCCTTACTTTTAACTCTGTAATAAGCTGCTATGAAAGCACCATCTCAAACAAAAGCCAAGTCCTGCAGATAAGCATCCAGTCTCCCCATCCCATCTCCCTGCCTTCCCCTTTCCAAGGTGCTATCCTCCCAAATCCTATGTTAATCACTCATTGGCTTTCCCTTTAATACAGTTTTTTGTATCTATGTATTCTTAAAAATATGTTATTATTTTAACTTTATAAAAAGGATGTCATTAAATATTATAACATTAAGATTTATCTATGTTTTTAAATGTTTTTATAGTTCATTTGTTTTGAGTGCTATATTGTATGCCATTGCATTCACTGTTTATTCAGGTGAAAGGAGTTCTCTCCTATTTCTAACTTACAAAGAATTTTAAATAATGAATGGGCATATTATCAAATGTTTCCTCTGGGCTTTTTTTTTTTTTCTTTGAGCTGATTATATGAATTTTTCTTAATCTATTAAGGGGTTAACTATACTTATGGATTTTTCTAATATTAAAATTTCTTCATGTTCTGGGATAAATTCAAATTGGCTGTAGTATATTATCTGTTTTAAACGTTATTGGATTTTATTTGCAAATATTTTCTTTGTATCTATAGTAATAAATGAAACAGACCTATAATTTTCCTCTTTCATAATGTCCCTATCTTATTTTGGTATCAGGATTATTCTAACCTCAAAAAAATCAGCTTGGAAGCAGTCCTCTTTGCTATTATCTGGAAGAGTTTGCATAGAATTAGAATCATTTGTTCTTTGTCTACTCATGTTAAAAATGAAGAATACAATTTGGAAACGATTTCTTGGATATGATACCAAAAACACAGGCAACAAAAGAAAAAAATAGATAAATTGGACTATATCAAAATTAGAAACTTCTTTGTACCAAAAGACACAATTAACAGAGTGAAAAGGCAACCTATGGAATGGGAGAAAATATTTGCACATCATATATCCGATAAAGGTTTAATATCCAGATATGTAAAGAACTCCTACAACTTAATAACAATAAAAATCAACCTGATTAAAAAATGAGAAAAGGACTTGAATAGACATTTCTCCAAAGAAGATATATAAATGACCAATAAGCACATGAAAAGATTCTCAATGTCGCTAATCATTTGGGAAATGCACATCAAAACTGTTAATAAGATACCACCTCACACCCACTGGGATGGCTACTATTAAAAAAAACAGAAAATAACAAGTGTTAATGAAGATGTGGAGAAATCGGAATCCTTGTGAACTGCTGGTAGGTATGTAAAATGGTGCAGATGCTGTGGAAAACAGTATGGTGGTTCCTGAAAAAATTAAAAATAGAATTACCATATTATTCATCAATTGCACTTCTGGGTATATATCCAAAAGAATTGAAAGCAAGGTCTCAAACAGATATTTGTACGTGCATGTTCATAGCAGCATTATTCATAATAGCCAAAAGGTGGAAGCAACCCAAATGTCCATGGATAGATGAATGGATAAACAAAATGTGGTATATACATACCATGGAATATTGTTCAGTCTTAAAAAGGAAAGAAATTATGACTCATGCTACAACATGGGTGAACCTTGCAGACATTATGCTAACTGAAATAAGCCAGACACAAAAAAAAAACAAATACTGCATGATTCTACTTATATGAGATACCTAGAGTAGTCAAGTTCATAGATACGGAAAGTAGAATGGTGGTTGCCAGGGGCTGGGGGAGGGGAGAATGGGGAGATATTGTTTAATGAGTAGAGTTTCAGTTTTGCAGGCTGAAGAGCTTTGGAGGTGGATAGTGGTTATGGTTGCACAACAATGTGAATGTACTTAATATCACTGAACTGTACACTTAAAAATGGCTAAGTTGGCAAGTTTTATGTTGTGTGTATTTTAGGACAATTAAAAATAATTTTTTAAACAAAGAATACAGATATTATTCTGTGTAGCTGATATCGCTTTCCTCTGTTTCACAGAGAAACTTGGAATTAATTCCCCTAGTTTCAGCTCTACCTCCCATCCACTGCACCCTTAGTACTTGCTGACTCTCAGCACGGACTCTGTGTGACTTCCAGCATTATGATCAGCAACTACCTCCCCAATACAATTTCCAGAATATATTATGTGCTCTGGAGATCTTCGCTATGTTTCATCCACGAACTTGTCTCCGAATATTTTCTTTCAGATATGTTGAAATTTTTCCTTGTTGATGTTCTCTGCTCTCATATTTTTCACTATGTAGGAACAGAAGATAGTCAATCATCATAAGCAATGACTTTATTGCTGCCTCCTATTGGAGAACATCACTCACCAGATTACTCCTTAAACCAAGCCCTCTCTTTTGGAATGCGCCATGCTTAGCTTTAGATAGTCAAATAAGTATATGCAGGTTTCATACCCCATGAATTTACATATCCCATGCAGTTACAAGTGTTGTGCAATAAAGAATATCTTCTTTGTTTAAATAAATGAAGAAAACTCATCTAGCCAACTAGTTAACTAGGCTGAACCTTTGCAAGTAGCTTTTGTAAACAAGAAGAAATATACCTTATTTTTTAAACAGCTCCTATAAATCTCAGCCACCTCGGTGTTTAGGGAAGTTCTGAGTTAGAAATCTAAAAGTAATTTTCCCCTAGAAGTCTGCCACCGGCCCCAGTGTATTTCATAAGGATCAGTATCCATTCTCAAACTTCTTGGTAAGGAGGAGGAGGAAATTGGTCATAATTCCAAATTTTTCCTGGAACAATTGTTATGAGGTTTGTTTGGTTTTTCCAATTTGTATTTCTTGTTGTCAGCTCTTGACAGACAGGGGAAACAAATGTCTGTGCTCTCCTTTATTTTTAACTGGTACGTTACGGCTGGAAACTACTTTCTGATGATTTGTCTATATTCTCTCCCTCCCACATGCTATAAAGAACAAAATAGTATCCAACATGTTGATGACATGGATTTATTGTATGAACTAGGTAGGAATGACCTCATTTCAGGTTCTATACCTGATTGCTGCAATAGCAACAACAACAAAGCCTTAAAGCCAGCGACAGCAAAATCAAAATCAGTATTTCTGGTGGATATCTTCCAACAAATAATAGGTATGTACCCTACAACCTAAGATGGCAGGCCAACTTATTTAGGAATGAAAAGGTATATTTTACATCTAAATCAACTTGAAGGGATCACCAAGAAATTATAATAACTAAAGTTAGCTACTTTGTTTTCAATTATGACCATATGTTTTCTAAGTTCTCTTCTGAAAATTTAATAGCTAAAATTATTTTAACTGTTTCTGGGATAAAAATCAGGAGACCATTGGCAGCCACTCTCCAACATGCTAGAGTAGACCCAGAACCTAGTTTAAGCCTTGGCCAATCTCCATGTGGCAATGGGGTGACCATCCACTCAGATATATATCTTAGAATAAATTAAGTAAATATACCCTTGATTTTTGAAAACAGCATATCAACCTTACATTCTTTTTCATTGATAATACAATCTGTAAATCAATCTTCAGTGGACAATATTTACTATCTGCTTGGTTATGAAACATAAAATTCTTGGGTGATTGCCTCAAATAATGTGTAATTTATACACTCTTCCAGGTATACTAGATTTTATCTTGCATCCAGCCATACATCAAAGAGCTATATCTCTAACACATTGCCTTGGTTGCTTAAAAATAATTCTTTCTGTATTATAAGTTCACATCATGATATCTAGTTATCTTGAGGAATAAGGAAAAGCAACAAAATTCATTCTATTTATCACAGTGTTTAGTTGAGAATTTGCCCACCACATCACTTGGCATCTTAGTGGGGAAGCCTCATGGTAGAAACACTTTAGTATGACATTATCCAAAAGGCTAATTAAGGATCAAATAAAAATTGGCCTTCTCCTCAGTACGTGGTTTGTGTTTAGCCCATGAACACTATGAGTTTCACTGTTGGGCTTGATTCTCTCTTTGTTTTGTTGAAGGGAAGCTCAGAACCACTTTTGTATCTTACTTCCTATCAAATACATAACATCTTTGTGGTATGGATTTTTTAATTAATGTATCCCTGGTATATATTAATTTCCTATCCTGATATTACCTTCATTCATATTTATTCACCAGTATTTTTTTTTCCTACTATAATTTATGCATATGTTTAAGTCACCTCCATTCTTTTAGGAAAAAATGATATTAAACAAACAAATAAATCACTATGCAGGACAAAATGCAAGCAAACAGCTAAACAACTGCATCACTTGTCCCACTGTCCTCTCTAACGTGGTACTTGCACTAGAGTGACTGTTATAAGAACAGAGATCTGAAAAAGCATTCATCCTACATTGGTGGAACCATTTATTCAGGAACTTTTATAATATGCCTACGGTATGTCAGACATCATGATCATTGTTAAACTTGCAAGGATATGTAAGTCATGGTCCTTAATACCCAAGAACCACAAACTCCAGTAGGAAAAGCAGATAAGTGCAATAGAGCATGGTAAGTATAACAGTAAAAATAGAATTTAAAAAGTGACATGTATCTAGTAATACATAACATAATATTTATATTACAATTGTCATGTTACAGTTTGATGAATTATAGAACTTAGAATTTATCTTAGAGAAAGACACGGAGCATGCCAGAAAGATGAAGTATGCTTCAAGCAAAAGTAATCACAGGTGAAAAGACATGATCCTAAAGGATTACTTGGTGCATTCAGGGTTTTATATGGCTGGAGTTTCTCGTGTTTGTGTAGGTGCAGGGAGCAGGAGTATCATGTAAGGCTACACAGGTTGTATACTGTATAAATCCAGGTAGCACCATTTACCTAGATTACAATGTGAACGGTGGCCCCTAGGGAAGTGCAGTGCAAAACTTGCATAACTATATGAGATTCGGATGAGGATGGGAGGAGGTATGACACCCATAAAGCCTTGTTACTCACTACAAGGACATTGAAATCACTTCATTATAATAGTTCATTTTTTGTAACGTTATGCCCCTTAGTGAAATTTTACCTGTGTTGCACTGCTTTGTCCATAGGACAAAAATCACATCTATATAAAAGCACATGGCTTAGATCATATATCATCATCTAATCTGGATGAAGCTATAAACTAAGGGAGAGTTTTT
Organism: Diceros bicornis minor; assembly: GCF_020826845.1. Taxonomy (NCBI): domain Eukaryota; kingdom Metazoa; phylum Chordata; class Mammalia; order Perissodactyla; family Rhinocerotidae; genus Diceros; species Diceros bicornis. The sequence goes on from NC_080740.1 coordinate 33,920,055, forward strand.
GAACTCTAAAACCCTTGATGTGGGTGCTTAGTCAGGGCCAAGCTCTCTAAGGTTATTCCATAAAAGTAAGTCCCCTATAAAGGGTGTACTGGGCACTAATTATAGCACAATATATATTTATGAAATCACATAACTGTCAACCATACCTCTTTAAATGAAGAGGAGGGTGTCTAAAAAACAGGACTAAAGATTTGGGCCTAGTGAGCTGTAAGATAGCCATTTTAATAAAGAGAAGGCCAGAAAAGGGGCAGAAATCTATCCTAGATGAGCCCATGAAGGCTTTGCTGCAAATCTGGAGAGAACTAAAGCTGCAGCCACAGCTCTGGGTTTTGTCACTGCTGAGGATCACAGTAGACAAACGAAAGGATTGGATTTATACTGTTCAAAGAAGACCAGCATGACTGGGGGCAGGGCAGAGTCTGGCCAAATGCAGCAAGGGGCGTAACTTCATATGAACACCTCAGGACCGATCTGGATAAGCCGATGAAGAGTTTATTTGAAGTGCCATTTGGTGTTTGTAGATAAGCAACCAATAAAGGTATTCCATCATGATTCCTGCAAGTGATAATAAATTATGGACCACCTTAAAACCATATCAAACATGAATGAGAGAGTCTCTCTGAAAAGGCAGGATTTTTAACTGATGGGACTTCAAATTTCCTCTGTTTCAATCCCCTCTACTTATGAGGAATCAGAGGCAAACAGGTAAAGTGATCTACCGAACGGCAAAAGGAATTGGTAGAAGAGTAGAGTTAGAACTCTTTTCAATTTTCCATGCTGACCTTGAAACCAATTTCTATGTTATTCAGCCTCTTTTTCCTAAATTTTAGATGCAGTCTGAAGTGTAGTTCAGACGATGTATGACAAAATACTCTGACTTATCTCTTAGCAGACAGTCTAGAATCTAAATATCCAATGAGGGCCTGCTTTCTTTGGAGTTTCTAAATTTACCCTTATAACATGCTTGACCCACATGGCCCTCTGCCCTTGAATTTCTGCAGTCCTCAACTATCATAAGCACGCTGACTCAGCTCTAATCAGAAAGAATAAACGTAAATATGCCATGCCAGTCTTGCAAAACTAAACCTAAACGTGGTGATTAATGTTACAAGGTTATTAACTCATTTATTCAATAAATGTCTGTTCACCACCTATTGTAAAATTCTTTTGGGTTTGTTTCCCAATATCCTTTTTCCTTTCCTGACAGCAATGTGATTTTCTTTTGGAAGAATTATCTCTTTCCTACCTAATACGACCTGGTTAGACTTTAATTAATAACCTCTCCTCCCTCAGTGGAGGAGCATGAGATCTCAGCTAGGCCATTCAGATGCTCTTTCTTCTTATTAGCATCTTCGGCAGAGAGTCTAAAAGACTGAAAGTGGCTGGAGTCCCATCTGGACCAGCAGCAGCTTTCTGTTCATTGGCTGGAGAACCACTAATGCTCTAGCTCCCATCAGCTCCAAGAGCTCCCCAAATCCTTACCACAATTTTGCTTTTGCTTATATTAGCCATAGTTGTTTTCTCTTGTTTGGAACCAAAGAACTTAGCTGATAAACTACCTCTGATGTACTCACCACTATGTTAAATGCTAAATACTAACGACACAAAGAGAATATAAAATAATGAAAAGGCAGAGTCTCATTCCTCCAAGAATTTCTTGTACAGCTGAAAAGGCAAGACATTCTTATAAGAAACAAATATATAACGTTAGGAGGTTATTTATTACCAAATTTATTGTTCTGGACAATAAGAGTTGTAGGAATCCAGAGAAGAAACAGGGGAGATCAGAAAAGGCTAGATCTTAAAAGATGGGTATAAATGCAATAGCAGAAGGGAAGGGAAATGATCATTTAGATGGAGGCAGTCAAAGCAGAACTTTGAATTCAGAAAGAACGTGTGTCACAAAAGTAGTAAGAATTGATCTACAACAGGATGATAATCTTATTGACAAGACAGAACCTCTTTATTGAAAGCAAGTGAGTGGAGACAGAAAATAAGGACAAACGGCTGTTGTGAGGTATGGAATGCTCACAGGAAGGCAGCAGAAGGGGAAGCCAGCAAGGAAGGAGAGGCCAGAAAAACAAATAGAAATGAAAGAGCAAAGAACCAAGGACATTTGAAATGGACTTTGCGACAAATCCTTAACTTCTCCAGTCCTCAGTTCCCTCATCTGTAGAAGGGCAGTAATCGTGGTACCACCTCAAAGAGTGTGGTGATGACAAAATGAATTATTATATGTAAAACACTTAAAAAACATTTGGATTAGATTAATGAACAATACAGCAATTTCAAGGACAGCATGATCTCCAGCTCAAGCATCCAAGAAGTTCAAGCCAAGAACAATTCCTGAATTTAGTTAATAGTTCATTGTTGACTATCAAGAAAACAGTTTTGACATAGAAGTGAGATTACAACAGTTTAAAAAGAGAACGAGTGGTGAAAACATGTGAGCTTTTTATTCAAAAGTTTGGCAATGTAATGAAAGTGAGAGAAAAGATAAACAGGCAGATATCACAACATTCTGAAAGCATAGGAGAAGGATCAGTAAGGAGGAAGAGGCAGAGAAGAGAATGACATGAGTCTGAGCCTAAGGTTTTCTTGGGAGTCAAAAAAAAGATCCAGGACAGAGTATCTTATTCTTGGGGAGTAAATCCTTCCTCTGAATCTGGAGGAAAAGATAAAACTATATTAACAGAGAAAATGATACACTGAAGTGGAGAGTAAAGTCTATAATAAAATTCGGGGTCAATGGACATGACCTTATCAGGAAAGTAGGAGAGACCAAATGAAGTGAAGATGATGAGGTTATGGAAAGCAATAAAACGCTAGAAAATGACAAATCTTTGCACACTGTCTTATTGAGGCTCTCTGCTATCTCAAGAACTTTCAATAGGGAGATTATAGGAAACTATCCCTATAAGTTGAAAGAGTAAGATAAAAATTTATTTTAAATGGCCTGTTAGGCTGAGTGGTCAAAACTAAAACCCTAATTTTTTTTTTTTTTCTGAGTAAGATTCACCCTGAGCTAACATCTTGTTGCCAATCATCCTCTTTTTGTATGTGAGCCACTGCCACAGGATAGCCACTGACAGACGAGTAGTATAGGTCCACGCCCAGGAACTGAACCTGGGCCGCTGAAGCAGAGCGTGCCAAACTTAACCACTAGGCCACTGGGGCTGGCCCATAAAATCCTAATTTATGAAGAGAAAAATGGTCACTGGAAGGGCTCAGATTGGATAAGAGATATTGTTAAACAGATTTCTGCACATAGTAGAAGGAAAGAAAAGAGAACCTCCGATGCCCTGTACATTTCTCTGATACTCTGAATTTATATCAAGAATAGCAAATAAGATTTTATACCGGGAATACCTAACGGGAACTCCAGGGAGACAGGGCTTCTGCATGATGCGTGAATCAGAGGAAAAGGAGCTACCATTCTCAGAAGGAGAATGAACTCTCTTTAGTCTCATAGCAATGCTTATATGTCCCTAGATATCCATTACATTATTTTAAGCTGATCCATTGAAATGACATAATGAGACCTCCAGGATTGGCTATGGGAAAGGAGGCTGTCAGAGAACACTGTGACTCGACTTTTTCTTACAGACTACTCTTTCTCTAGGATTCTCCAGCTTAACAGAAATGTTGTCAGCCTCTTATCTTCTATGGCTTCACTTCTATTTGAATGATTCAATTCTTATTGTGGATATTAGGAGAGAGATACAAAGATGGTTCTTAATCGTGTTTGGGTCATGGTCCCCAGTGAACATTTGATGAGAGTGTTAGAATGTCTCCCAAGAAAAGTGCACACAATTTCATTGAGGTCAAGGATTTCCTAAACACTATCCAGGGATTCAGTGAAAAAATCCTTTCTATCTAGTCAGGACCTTGAGGAACTTGATATCCTCCCAGAAACGTATATTCTAAAATTGCTTATCATCTCAGAAAGAATTTTAGTTATTTTTCATACATTGGAGTTCCAGCATATACACAGTTAATTTACATAAATTTAGCCGTTAAACCCTCTGCAAAAATAATAATTATAATAATAATTTAAATAATGCAGGAGATGATTCTGCCAGTCATTCTGTAAACCTAAGCTAGAGAGTGAGCACAACATGAGAGCTCTGAACCTGTTTTCCCTCAGTTGGTCACAGAGTGTTTCTTACAACATAGAACTTCCATTTTGCTGAGTGTTATTCTAGTTTGCACAACATGGCCCCTAAACCATGCCAACTTCTCTATCTGGTGCTTAACTGGAAAAAACCTGATGTTTTTTCCTGCTGAACTGGCAATATTTGTTGTTTCTTGGCTTCCTGGTATCCAACTGCTCTCCCATGCCGTTGTTAATATCCTGATTTTTCCCTTCCGGTGGAATTTCCCCATGATTAAGGTTCTTGTGGGAGGCAATTCCTAACTCCTGTCCCTTGTGGCATGTCCCATCACAAAAGCCAAGATAACCAAATTCTTTCTTTGTGAGCACTAAGCAGTGAGCACATAACCTGAGCTTCACTGATCAGAACTTTTAATAATTATAAGCAAAGGATGCAGAGATGGAATAACTGTTTGAAGGCCTAATTCATTGTAGTAGAGCATGGAAGCATGGACCAGATTTTTCCTGCAGCCTAACCTCTATAGATCTCTTGGTTTTTGCCCATTTTCCAAATCCAGTTACCCATTGATTCCCAATGAAGAATAATCCCCCATAATCTTCTAATAAATAACCTTTTTGCTTAAAAATGCCACAGGCAGTTTTTGTTGCCTACAACCAAAAAATACTGATAGTTGAGAGGAAAAACTGGCCATGATGGACCTATAGAGAGACAGAACATCAGTGTTGCTTAATGTGACATTGTGGGTGGCAACTGCTTAAGAGAATTTCAGATATAATTTTGTCTACACATCACAGTGAAATGTGTGATACTGCCTTTAGGAAGGCAACCCAAATGTTCTACAATAGGGGAATATCTAAATATTTAAAATCTATAGGCTATATATGGATTATTATGCAACCAGTGAAATCATATTATAGAAAAAGATAAAATAACATTGAAAAATATTTTGGCTAGTGTGGCTCCATATTTACTTATTCTGATCCTCAGAAAAATGCCTGAAAGTGTTATATGTAGTACGGATTTGTGAGTGATTTTTTTTTTTTTTATGCTTTTATCTATCTTTAAGTTTTCTTGCAATTAACTTATATTACTTTGAAAGTAGATTTTTAACACTCTGGCAACACTATTGTATATAATTAAGAAAAGTCCCTTTTGTATCCTAGTGCCTAATGCTGTTCTCGTTTATATTTTCCCAGAGAAATCTTGATTTTTCCAATCCATTCGAAAAGGGTAAAATTCTGCTTTTTCTAAAATTACAGGTCAAGCTATGGAAGATGAAATTTATGAAACATCTCTTACAATTTATCTTATTAGTTTGATGTGAATATCTTTCATCATTGGTTAAAAAACTTATTTTTTTCTTTTAGTTTTATGTTTCAGAAATTAACACCCAGAAAAAGCTCAGATTTAGGATAGAGATTCCACCATTGGGTCATTCGTCTTTTCCTGGATAGCAAACCAAACGACACATATCTTAGTAATCACCTGCCTACATATAGAACTCACTTAGAAATTCAATTAATTATAAAAATGACATTTAGCCATGCCTGGGAATAATTTTCAATGGGTCATATCCTCTGTAAATCTCTTATAATCTTTCTAATTAGTTTTCGTTATTGTTGTTGATGGTGTTTTTGCTATAGGCAATCGACCCAGAGGAATATTCACTTGGAGCTCTGAATGCTCCATTTTATCACTGATTTTCAGTAGAAAAGTTTCTGCACATAATAATTATCATCTATTACTTATTTATTTCATAGGGTGAGAAATGTAGTTGATGCTTCCATCCATTATGTAGAATGTTCTCAAAGTCCTTGTACGGTGAGTACATACATAATCCCTATTTTACAGATGAGGAAAGATAGGATCACAGAGGTCACACATCTAGTAAGGAGTGGAGTGAGGTCTGCCTATCACCTTCTGCTGTAATTTACTATTTCACATAAACTAGTTCTTGTAATTCATTTCAGTAGTGTGAAGTGGAAATTTTGGAAGGTGGGCACAGTTGGCTATTCAAGCTGGATCTCAGAAGGCAACACCTTGGGAAGCTCCAACGAGGTCTACAGTTTGGTCTCTCCTATCCATGTGTATCTGCAACTTGGTAAGGTAGTCCCTCCATATTAAAATTCATTACAAAGTAATGAATGCTGCTTGAATCAGCAGAGTTAAACAGAACATAATATAAAGAATCATCTAGTATCAACTAGAATGTATAATATTATCAGACATTTCAAGTCAGTTGATATGATGAGTTATTTAACATACATAAGATACATGGTAAAGAATATACTAATGATTTAGGAAAAACTAGTAGTATTACTATCTCAAATCAAAATATATTTTAGGAAAATGGAACAAATAAATACTTTAGAATATTAAGAACTATAAAGCACTAGAACAAAATATGGATCAATATTTCCTAAGTATGATACCAAAGAGAGAAATTGTAAAGTTTAAAACATTAGTAATCAAAAATACAATATACAAAAGTCACAAACTGAGTAAAATACTTGTAGCAAATTGGTAGCAAAAGAGTTGCTAGCTTTAAATTGAGAAAATCTATGCAGTTATTAAGAAGCAACTCCAAGGTAAGATGAAGCTGTGGGTCACTTTTCACACACACACACACACACACCCCTACACACACCCACACACATACACGCAGTCTTCCAGCTCCAAACACATAGCAATAATTAATAAAGTAGGTTTAAATATAATAAGAAAGACATAGCCTTAACAATTAAAAAAAGCAAAAAAGATAAAATATCGCTGTAGCGCAGAAACAGGACCAAATACCAAAGCAGTAAGTAGGGCTGAAGTCTGCAGGCCTCTGGGCCCGGAAGCAGGAAACAACTGAAATAACCTTCCTGTGGCAAATGAAAACTCAGAGTGACCCACATAGGTGAAAGGATCAGCATTAGGCTCAGTGCATGGTAACTGGAAACAGTTTAGGGCTCTCCTGTGTGCAAAGACAGACTTTAAGAAAAAATAAAACATAAAAACAGCTATTACCACCAGGTAGGCTATTTCTTATACAAAGCTTTTTAATGAGGGATATAGAAGAAAGCAGAGACCACTTTCCAGCCAGGAATGGACTAAAACTAGTCTTAATCTAAAAGGGAACAGGAGCCTCAAGCCTTGAATAGGACCTAGTTTGGGAATGAAAGCTTCACTAAATGTTCAAATATGAAGGAAAAAGAAAAGAAAAATTTCCTTATCAAAATGAGCCTATATATTACACTTCCATAGCACATAAAGAGAGACAAGAAAATAAATTAGTAGATTAATGTGTCCCAATAAAAAGAAAATAGAACAGGGGCCAGCCCAGTGGTGTAGTGGTTAAGTTCACATGCTCTGCTTTGGCGGCCCAGGGTTCGTGGTTTCGGATCCCAGCAAGGACCTACGCAGCACTCATCCAGCCATGCTGTGGCAGGCATCCCACATATAGAAGTAGAAGAAGATGGGCACAGATGTTAGCCCAGGGCCAATCTTCCTCAGCAAAAGAGGAGGATTGGCAACAGATGTTAGCTCAGGGCTAATCTTCCTCACAAAAAAAAAAAAAAAGAAAGAAAATAGAACAATCTGAAAATGACTTTATTTTTTTTAAAAGTTTTTATTTATTTATTTTTTCCCCCAAAGCCCCAGTAGATAGTTGTATGTCATAGCTGCACGTCCTTCTAGTTGCTGTATGTGGGACGCGGCCTCAGCATGGCCGGAGAAGCTGTGCGCACCCGGGATCCGAACCCGGGCCGCCAGCAGCGGAGCGCGTGCACTTAACTGCTAAACCACGGGGCCAGCCCTGAAAATGACTTTAAAATAAGTGTTTTAGTCTTTGGGGAGGAAAAAAATAGAGGGAAAGGAGGGAGAATATAAGAAATGAACTAATAGGAAATCTGAAAATTGTTATAAATACAGTTATCAATTGAAAATAGAATGTATAGGACAAATTCTAAATAGAAATCAAAGAGAGAATCATCAAAGTAGAATATAGTAACAATTAATTCACCAAGAAAACATCACAGGCAGATAGATTAAAAGTTATGAAAAAGCACTTAAAATATTTGCATGAAAAACATTTTTAAATAATAATATTTAAAAATATAGTGCTGAGAATGTCCCATAAGGATGTGAATATTCACATTGAAAATGCATACTAGAAAACCATAAAGACTATCAAAGTGAAAAAAGAGCTTAGAAAGAAATGACTTATACTCAGAAGAGACATGTCCCCAGCAGTAAAAGAATATAGAGGGAAATTAGTCATATATATTCAAAACAATTCAATATTTTCAAAATTATGAGTTAAGAAAACTGTCAAAAGTTCTGTATCTAAATAAACTATTATTTCCAGCCAACAGAAAATAAATACACTTTTAATCATCTCGTCTAAGAGGGTTTATCACCCACAGAAGTTTGCTAAACGAACTATTAATGAGAATCCATCACAAGAATGTTTATTGTTTACAGAAGTAAACATTAAAACAAACTAAAGTGTCTATCAACAGGAAAATAGATTAATAAACTTCGTTACATTTACAAATATGGTATTGAACACTATGTAGCAGTGAAAATGAATGAGCTATAACTGTAGAATCAACTATAACTATAGAATCTCTCAAATGCCAAGTCAAAAAATCCAGTCTCTGAAAATTAGATAGGATGTGATTTTGATTTTACAAAACTCAAAGACAAGCAAAACTATACAATTATAAAGACATCTGAGTGCAAAACCTTTTTAGATTTTTATTTTATTCTTATATCTTTTATAGCTATCTTGCTCATACCAAATTACTCAATTTATGTGTAGCACTATTAATCAAATTTTCTCAAAGCGTTCAACCTAGTTTTCACAGAATTGATGACATTCGTTTTTGCTCATATTTCACATAACATTTAATTACATAGTTACATGATTAAGAATTAAATACAAACATAACTGATGATTCTTAGTGAGGACAGAATTCAGCTGGAGGAACAGGAAGTGTCAGTAGTCTGCTAGCCGCCCTTGTTCAACACACTGTGGCAACTAATGTTACACTGTGTAGAAGGAATAGGGAACACCAATAATCTCATTCAATGGGTCTTCAGTTAAGAAGAAGTCAATTAAGAGATATTCTACTTGAATCTAAAATGTTAACAATAGTCATTTCCAATGACAGTACTTTCATTTGCTATATTTTCCTTTTGCAGAATTGTATTTTCTAATTTTTGCTTTATGATAATGTATGAATTGAATGAATTTGTTTTGTCCCAATGATATTCAGACCCTTTAAAACTTGTTCCTACTCTTCAAAACTTACTTATTTACTTTTCAATTAGTTAATTTAAAATGAAAGAAATATCAATGACAGACTACTCTTGTTCTATGTGTAAATTATTCCCTTCTTAGGATTAAAAATCCAGTCAAACCAGAGATTACATGGAAAAGAGGTAAGTGTCTTGACTCAAGAGTTCATCTAGACTGCAATGGAGCCTGCTCTATTGCATAGATTTTTGTTGATCAAATTGCTCGTTTCTGCCAGATCCAGTCCGCTCTTACCTTTGTCCAGTGATAAATATCGACAAATTCATGCTCTCTAAATCTCCATTTCTAGATTGTGTGAGAACAGTGTCCATTTTGTTTTAATGGATTTGCCTTCTCTGCATGCAATGCTTCTGCCAAACTACCATCCATAGATTTACAGAATGCCTTTGCTTTATCCACTGTCATGTTATTCCACACAGCATTGCTTCTGATCAAAGAACTTACTTCGCTGTAAAAGAAGTGTGGCAATGGGCCCATGCTTATGGAATTCACTGATCTTATCGTGTTCTCCACAATTCTGAAACAGCTGGCTTGATAAAAAGTGCAACGACCCTTTAAAGACTCAGTTACAGCGTCAGCTAGGTGGCAATAACTTACAGAGCTGGGGTAAGGTTCTCCAGGAGGCTGTACATACTCTGAATCAGTGTCCAATATATGGTGCTGTTCTTCCCTTAGCCAGGACGCCTAGGCCCAGGAGTGAAGGAGTGGAACTGGCAGCGGCGCCACCACTCACTATTAAACCTGGAGACCCATAGCCCAATTCTTGCTTCCTGTTCCTGCAATCTTATGCTCTGCTCGCCTAGAGGTCTTAATTCCAGAGGGAGGAATGCTTCTACTAGGAGACACAACAATGATTCCACTGAACTAGAACTTAAGACTGTCTCCTGGTCACTTTGGGCTCTTCATGCTTCAGAATCAATGGGCAAGGAAGGGCGTTACTGTGCTGGCTCAGAGGATTGATCCTGACTGTCAAGGAGAATTTGGATTACTACTCCACAGTGGAGGTAAGGCAGAAGTATGTCTGGAATACAGGAGATGCCTTAGCGCATCTCTTAGCATATCATGCTGCTTCCTCTGATACCTAAATCATTCCGTCAGAGCCAGTCCAATTCTAGAGCCAAATTTGGAATCACTACTGATCACTCAACAAATGGTTTTATATTAAAATCCTCCGATCCAGAAATTGGAGATCTTACAATACTACAGGTTTAATTGCAAATAGCCAGGAGCAGCCTCAATGTCACTGAGCTAAAGTGTACCAAATTTGCTTATTGTCCTTTGTGTCCTTGGTGGTGAGTTGGTGGATCTTCAATAGACACCTCTTGGATCATTACAGCTGTAGCTCAACCTTGACAGTATATTAAAATCATCTAGGGTGCTTTTAAAAAATACCCACATTTACAGCCCAATGTTAGAGATTCTAATTTAATTGATCTGGGGTGGGGCCTGGGCATTGGTATGTTTTTAAGATTCCCTGAGTGATTCTAATACATTGCCCGAGTTGAGAACTATATCTTAGAGCATTCCTTTAAATTGACACAAGATGAGAGTTGTGACCATTCTCACTAGTTCTTAATGTCAGAGCAGACACAAAAGGCTCGTCAAGATCAAACAAACACGCAGCCTCTACCTACATCCAAAAGTGCCTGTCCTGTGAACTGGGAGCATTAAAGCCTTACATTCTCAGGACACATGACCCTTAACCTTGAGGCCACTGAGTGACACCTGCAGCAGAGTCAGTGGCAATCCCTGCCACAGGCACCTCTGTTCCTCTCTTTTCATTTTCCATTTTCTGACCACGTCTCATTCCTTCCTTTCTCCCTTCTGCTTTTCACACTCTCCCAGCCTATCCATTAGCCCTACCATTTTCAACCATTGCTTTAGACATTTTAGAGAAAAAATATCAGAAAATGGAGTTTGTTACCCCGATTCTAGAACTTGCACAAATTTAGGCAGATGCCATGGATTTAGATTTGTCTAGTTCAGACGTGTGCTAATTCAGAAAGGGTCTGAACTGATGACAACTTTGGCCATGATAGGACTTGCCAAACATGTTTAGAGAAAAACATGATTACTGATGTTGTTCAGCCTGTAGAAGAGGATTGTTTTCAAGTTTCAAAAACACCCATTTATTAGCAATATTTTTTCTATTTGCTGGATTATTTATAATATAGTCCTATTTGTTATATCAAAATGTCAAAATAGTCTTCTAAAAATCTAGCAATACACAAATTCAGACTGGCATTTCTTATCTAATGCTTCATTTGTCTCTTTCTTTTGGATGTTACAATTTATACTGCTCTAACTTAACACTGCCAGAGTAGGTCATGACCAGTAATGGAGAGATGGGTGGGTGAGAATGATTCTGTGGTCAAAGAAGTTTGGAAATTCTAGTTCAAACACAAATTAAAGAGGTTTTTTTATTGCAAAATTTCTCAGACATTTAAAATATTAGTGTGTATCGTCATTCTTCAAAGAGGAGATACTTTACTGGTTTTGCAAACTTCACAAGGAAAGAACAATTAAAGAATAACTTGAGAGATTGATATTCCACAGAATTCACTTATGAAATGCTGCTTAGAGTTTTATCATTGATGGTGATAAATAATCAGATGAGTCTCAAAAGCTCTTGCCAGATCTCCCACCAAGGAATCCTGCATTCCCAGGGGTTTACATCCTGGGAACATGTGTGAACTGCCCATGACTTTCCCTCCCTCTCTGGACCTCCATTCCCCTCCCAGGGCAAACTCAGCATTTTCTTAACACCGAGAGTCAGAAAGGCAGCAAAGACCTTAAATGGTCCTGTAGGTTTCATAGCAGGGAACTGAATATTGCCTCAGGCCCCAGGGACTAAGAGAAGCAGAAGATTCTAGGGAATGAGAGGTACTAAAGGGTAAGAGAACATCCTTGTGATGAGGCTGGGGTAAAGAGGGGAAGGGGGAGGTGTTGTTTGATGTTTATGTGCCATTTAAATGGATTTATTTATTTTTGAATCAGTTTATACTTGCACTAGATTCAAAATATACATAGGAGTATACCGTGGAAAGTAAGTCTCCCTCTTTCTCAACCCTATTTCCTGTTCCCCTTGCAAAAGTCAATACTATTACTAGTTTATTGTGTATCCCTCCAGAGATATTTTGTATTTTAGCAAATGAATACGACAGAGAGAGAGAGAAGGAGATAGAATACAGAAAATTTTATAATTAAAATTATTTTTAAAATGTTATGACTGAGAAAATCTAGAATATAATATGATTATTTAATACACAACAGAGGTGGCATTTCAAAGTTGTGGGAGTAAATTGGATTATTTAATAGAGTATAAGGTCAGTTGGATAGCAAATTGGAAAAATAAGCTTATGCCAATCCCCCAAAATTTTAAACTGAAACTACAAAAGTGCTGGAAAATAATGGGTGGATTTATGTGTATATGTATGTATATATAGTTGCATGTATATATACAATCTTATCTAAGCAAGACTTCCAGGTTTTCTAAGTCATGGAATAAAAGATTATTAAATTTGACTATGGAGAACTTTTTAAGAATAATCTTTATAGATTAAATTCAATTAACAAATTCAAAAGACGTATAGAAAATGAAAAATGTTTTCAACTTATCAGTGGGAAAAAAGGCTAGTTCAATTTAATAAGAAAATAAAAATTACTGAACAGAAGAATAGGCAAAGGACATAAATAGGCAGTTTACAGAAAAAGAAGTATAAACAGCCTATATATATATGAAAACCTCACTTATAATTAAAGAAATTGGAATTTTAAAAGTGAAGTAGCAGTGTATCAAAGGCCACAATCAACAGAGTGAAAAGGCAACCCAAGGAATGAGCAAAAATATTTGCAAACCATATATCTGATAAGGGGTTAATATCCAGAATGTATAATGAACGCCTGCAACTCAACAACGATAAAAAAACAAATTAACCCCATTAAAAAAATGGGCAAAGTGCCAGGGGCTGGAGGTTGGGGGAAACAGGGACAGGTTGGTAAAAGAGTACAAACTTTCAGCTATAAGATGAATAAGGTCTGAGGATCTAATGCAACACAAATGGTGACTATAGTTGATAACACTGTATCATATAATTGAAATTTGCTAAGAGAGTAGAACTTAAATGTTCTCACCAAAAATAAAAAGGGTAAATGTGAGGTGATGTGTTTATCAACTAGATGCGAGGAATCCTTTCACAATGTATATGTATATCAAATCACCACGATGTACACACGTTAAATATCTTACAATTTATATGTGAATTATACCACAATAAAGCTAAAAAAAAAAAAAAAAAGAATAAAGGAACCAGACCTTGGGTTAAAAAAATATGTATGTGGGCCAAAGACTTGAATAGACATTTCTCCAAAGATATACATATGGCCAACAAGCACATGGAAAGGTGCTCACTATCATTAATCATCAGGGAAATGCAAATTAAACCCCAATAAGATAACAGCTACACCCATTAGGATGGTTACTATCAAAAAAAAAGAAAAACAGAAAATAGCAAGTGTTGATGAGGATGTATGCTTGTGTCCATCACACAGAGTTCTTGGTATGCAGAAAAAGAGCTCCTGTATCTGTCTCTATTCCTCTCTACTCCCTTTAGGAAGTTTCTGAGATGCTTATTTATTGAGAAAGTAAAGATGACAGTGCCCTTTCAAATACAGAATCCTACGAACAAGTTATCCAAGCAGCCTCATGTTAATCACTCAGTGGTCTTGGGCCTTCTCGTCCTTCCTCAGTTCACTCCCATGAGGCATTGGGGTATGTGATAGTAATTATGCAATCTGGTCCCATTAAAATGACTGTAATGCAATTCAGCTAGGCAACTCGCACCATTCCCACTCCCTCTCCACCTCCCACCTGCCTCACCCACATATCATAAATAGAGGAATCAAAGTGTTGTTTAAAGACACATACTCTATCAGAATTCCTGACAGTGACTATCATGCAAATCATGACATTTATGAAGATTATAAATGCCAAACAGAAACTTAGAGTGAAAACAACCCCTGGAAGTTCAGCCAATCTTTTTCCTCCTTTATTCCCCAGGACTGCCTTGACCTACCTCAAGAACACTTTAAAGTGTTCTTTCAAGTGTCTCAAAGTGTATTAGTCAGGATAGGCCGTGCATCACCAATAGGAGCAATAGCACCACCAAGGGGGCAAAAAATTGCCCTTTGTAGGGGAGTGAGGAGCAAAAAATCTTACTTTTTTATGTAGAAAGCACAGATATATATACAGTACATAAATAGAAATATACTATATCTGTGATATTAAAATCTCATGAACAGGCAATTATGAGAAAGTCTACTTTGAGAGGTAATAATAAAAATAATGTCGAGAAACACTGAAGTAGGCCAAACTGCTATAACAACCTCCCCCCCACCAAATCCCAGTGGCTTTACAAAATAAAATTTTTCTCACCCATATCACAGTCTAATGCTAGTTAGTGGGAGATGTGGAGTGTGCTTTCCTCCACACAGTCATACAGGAACTCAGGCTCCTTCCCTCTGGTGGCTCAACCAATCCCTAGGGTCTTTGAGAACCTTCCAGGGTCCTCTGCTTCTGGCTGCTCAATGAGCAAAGAAAGAGTAAGTAGAAGATAATACCTGATATTTTGGGGGCTGGTCTTGGTAGTGGGTGCAAAATTTTCACTTACTTTATATCTCCACAGTCTAATAACATGGTCCTTTCTAAATGCAAAGCAACTGGGAAATATAGTCTAGGTCTGTGCAAGTAAGGAAAGAATAGAAATATTGGAGAACAAGCTGGTCTTTGGCTCATAAGACAAGATTTTGAAGCTTTACTGGAGTTTCACAGCGCCTAGGTTGATGGAAATTGAATTATACTTAACTCCTTCTGCAATGATAAAATACATCTTAGAAAAAAATAGAGAACAGTTTATTTTAATCCTATTCTGCAACTTTGAATTCTCCTTCAATCCTCTCCAAGCTTTACTAATGGTAAGCATTTTAACTGGTTTATAAACAGAAGAAAAAAATTAAAGGTTTCCCAACATACTCAATGTTGCAGAGAATATGAAGGAAAAGTTACAATTATCATTTGTGTAAGTTGTAAACACCTGTGACGGGCGCCTTGACAATGTCTATCACAATTCTGAATGCACATACCTATTAACATAGCAATTCCACTTCTAGAAATTAATCCTAGAGATATATTATCTCAAATAAAAGTAGCTCACCCTTGCATACTGCTTACTGTGTGTCAGAAGGCACAGAGGGTGTAGTCACTGCTTCACTAACTAATAATTGACAGAGCTGGGATTTGAACCCAAGCAGTTCATCTCCAGAGTCTCTACCCTTAACTGCTTTCTCTCTCATGCACACAGACATGTCAAAGTAAAGGATTGAAAACAACCTAAATGTCCATCAATAGGGGATTGGTTAAGTAAATTATGATAACATCCAAACATCCAACAGACCACTACAAAGCTATTAAAAATAATGAGGCAGTTTTATATCTACTGATGTGCAACAATCTCCAGGATACACTGTTTAGAAAAAAGATTAGAGTGCACAACAATGCGTATAGTAGGCTATCATTGTGTACAAAATTTTGAAATGAATCTCTTTTTCTTTGGGGGAAAAAAGAAATCACAAGGAAAGGGCAATATTGATAGCCCCTTAAGAGAGGAACTGTGGGGCCAGCTCCATGGCATAGTGGCTAAGTTCAGCATGCTGCACTTCGGTGGACTGGGTTCATGGGTTTGGATCCTGGCCACAAACCTACACCGCTCATCAGTCATGCTGTGGCAGTGACCCACATATAAAGTGGAGGAAGACTGGCACAGATGTTAGCTCAGGGCTAATCCTCAAGCAAAAAAAGAGGAAGACTGGCAACAGATGTTAGCTCAGGGCTAATCTTCCTCAGGGCTAATCTTTTTTTTCCTCAGGGGGAAAAAAAAAAGGAGAGGAACTGAAAATTTGGTGGGAAACTTTCTCTGAATACCATTTTGCACCATTGGAATTTTGAAATAGGTGCTAGTAATTCTCATCTGAAACAAAAATAATTATTTTCATTTATGTGCAAAAATATACAAAAGTGATTAAAATGATGACAATTATATATGGATTGGTTTAATCTTTTCTAACCTCTAAACCTCCTTTGCCTAATCCAGCTAGAAGGAGAATTGATTAACTGATATTCATTATTTTCTCTTTCCTCCCATTACCTGTGAAGTTGCAAATTCACGGTTTTATTAAACTAGGGGGGAGGGGGAATTTGATTACATCAGCACATTGCACAGGTCTGATCTATTGCCTCAGCATATCTCTCATCATCTCAGCCATTTTTCTTATACTTGGTACCTGCTAGCTCTGACTGGAATCCTAGCTGGGTCCTCTCAAAGCTCTCTGTTCTAGCTCCTGGGATTTCCTGAGGGCTGATTCATGTTCCACCTAATTCAAAAAACTTCTTCCTGAGAGTTATCTATCAGCATGGGTAAAGGCTTTCCCTAGAGTTAATAGGATGTGAATCAGAGCTGGGTAAATCCCCTTGGACAAGAGTAAGCTTTTTATTTACACGTTTTTAGCTTTTCATTTACCCATTTTTTGCATGTTATTTTTTAAACCCCATAAAAATAGAAAAATGAAACTTTTTCCAGAATTTTCAGGAAGAGAGCTCAGTTTTTATGAGGTGGGGGTGGAGCACATAGAATGTCAACACAAACGACAGAAAAATTAGGAAGGCTCATAGGGTTGGCCAGTTGGATAAGACCTTATGACCTCACTTCTCTCTTTCAGCCAAGATCGCAATGTCTGAACCTTCTGAATATGTTGCAAAATGCCTCACGTCAGTCCCACCTATCTGAACTCATAAGAATCACCTATATTTGATAGGGTACATTTCTTCCCCATTTTTTCCATCTAACAAATGCTACATTGCCTTTCCTCACCAGGTGAATGTTGCCAGTGTTTTATGCTTTTAGACGGCCTTTTGGAATGCCCTTAGCAGCACTTATCAAACTTTTAAGTACATTTATGGAGATTTTGTTAAAATGCAGTTTCTGATTCAGTAGTCCTGAGTGGGCCTGCCCTTTGACGTCTGGTGACGTCAGCCTGGAGGATGAGAGCTCTCAAATTTGTCGTTTCCCCGAAAGTTGGGAGGCAAGGGGTTTTAAAGGTTGCGAGGAATGTGGCTGCTTGTAGGGAAGGGAAGCCTGTGGCCCTGTTGGTCAGCACTTTCCCACCAGCCCGTGTTTGGCCTTGTGAGGCTGCTGGCAGGGAGGAGGATGGTCAGATAAGGGAATTGCAGGTGGGTGTTCTGTAATTGTCTCCATCTCCCTGGTGGATGGTGGATTTTGGCGCCAGGAAGCCAAGGAGTTGAGGTCTGAGAAGCTTTAGCTTCTTGATATCAGTTTCCCTGTAACAAATCTCAAGAACTGGTAATAAGTCAAAACATCAGTAGGAGCGCAGCTTGATGCCACCCAGGCTTTTAACAATTTGTAAAACAACCAATATCTACATGTGAATGTAACTTAGAGAAACAGGGAAAGAGGATGAGTGCTTTTGATTTTAAACCCATATATATTGGGTTTAATATAGGGGAACTGATGTCAGAGCTGGCATCAATTTTCCCCATATTTTATGTTTATTCTTTAATCTTGAGGGATTAGGGGCAATGATTGATCTAGCTATTTTCTGCTGACTTGGGGTGTAGGTCCAGGTTAGAGGAATGAGACTGTTTAGCACTCATTTGGAAATATTTTTGTGTTCCCGGTTTCAAGTTGACATTTTGTATGATTAGAATTTTTGTACCTTGTTTAACAGTTTGGAATAACATCTAAAGGCATATTGAGTATCTGACCAAAAGGATAAGAAGTATAGACAACCCAAATTTTAACAGTCCCTGAAAAATAGACTTTATCCCTTGGGGAATCCAAGAAAACAGTCCTGAAAATCAATTCGGACTTGGTACCTCTGGGGATACCTGTTGATAAGTGACATAGGTTGCTCCGTCTCGTTGAACTAGTCTCTTAGTAAGGCAAGGATGTAGGTGGGCTCCCAAAGTTAGGCCTATATTGTGTAAGCAAGTAACTAGGTATTTAATAAGAAGTGTTTCTAGAGAAACAAAAAGAAAAACAAGGTTAATGATTGGAGGAAATTATAAACCAATTTCTGAGGACAGGGTGTAGCCAGTTAAAAAGATTTCTAGATGTCAGAGTCAAAGCATCTTTTGTAGTTTGAAATGTCTCTGATGATGTCATCAGGTATTCAGGTATTTTTCTGAGTGGCTTACATGGTAACAGACATGAATCTCTCTTAAATTTATATCAAATCCTCTAGCTTTAGTTTATAAGGCTCTGGGAAAAAGCATGGTTTAGTTTTTAATGATTCCAAATGAAAAGGACAGGAAAAAAGTTGAAACTGTTAATTTGGAGATTTGTAGCCAGATATTTCAGGAGACTAGAAGAATTTATCCAGTCCAGTTAACAGATATAACAAAAATCTTAAAGACAATTAACAGAACCAGAATTTAACATCCACAAATATGTATTATAGTTTTTGTTGAAACATAATTTTTCTCTCTAAAATCACCCTCCTTTTTACCAAAGATAACCAAATTAAGACTCATTGTTTTATAAAATAAGTCTAGTTTTAATAAACTTGGCCCAATTGTTTACATAAGTACAGCAAGAATAGCAACTGATCATATAGGCTCTTTTAAATCTGCTTTGCTGGAACTTTTTATAAGGAATCTCAGATTGAACTTGAAAGGCCTCTCAAGGCCAGGAAAGCCAAGCCAAGGACTTGTCATCAGACTTGTCTGTAATACCTACAGATTTGGGTGAATTCCTCCCTTCTTTTGAGATTCCCCAAAATATTGAGGTTCCAGGCACCTGCCAGATAAGAGACCTTCTTTACTTATCTGTAAGGTTGCTGTTTGGGAATGCTGTAAACAAGGTACCAGGCCAATACTACAAAGTGGTTTATTCCATAAAGTCCAATCCTTATTCCTCAAAAGCTGTCTGGTCATATCCGAGCCTGTATATGTTTTTTAAATATGACGTTCCAGTCAAAACTTTGGTAATATAACCAATGTTTTTAATTGTGTCCTGTTGTAAGAAGAAAAGATTCTTATTGAACTTATGTAAACAACTATATTGCCATGAAACAAGAACATTTACTTACTAAGAGTTTTTAATTCTGGAGGGATTAGGTAGAGAGAAAAAATAAATGCTTCAATTCTGCTTATAAATGTACAAGTCATAGTTTCTTAAGAAAAAGAGAAAAAGTTTTCCTTAAACCTGAAAAAATGAAACATTAGAAGAGTCAGCAATATTTTAAACAAAAAGTCATAAAAATTATAATTATCTTTATCAGTTTATTTAGTCCCGTGATATCAATTCTTGATCTTTTGTTAGCAGTTTCACAAAGTCATCAGTTTCTCAGTTAGAATTCTGTAATTTTTTACCCAGTTTAGTTTTATGATCTGAAAGTTTATCAGAAACCTATATTTTAGAGTGTTAGAGTCCTTTTCATTTTTTCCGAAGATGAAACATATTTTGCAAAAGTATCAGAGTAACACAACTGTCTGTAAACTAGACCCTAAAATGGCAATTGACAAAGAAATTTGGTTAATTTTGTGACATATAACATTTTAAAACAATAACCAGAATTGTGACTGATAACAAGGACAGATCAGAATTTTAATAATGTTATACAATTTTAAAACACCTATATTGATAACATTTACCAACATAATATCATAGGTTTTATGAAGTAATGTTTAGCTATCCATTTAAACAAGGTGACAATGAAAGATCCTGAAGGCAAACGAAGAGAGCCAAATAGTTAAAAAACTTATATCTTTTATATATCTATTTAGTTTATTTGTCCTTAACAATTATATTTAGATTGTGTACAAAAACCTCATGAGACATCAAGCAAAATCAGTTATTATTCTAAGTTATTACTTTTGTTGACAAATTTTGTAACAAAGATAACATTTTTGCACCATATCCAATGTTGATAACTCTGAAAACATATTTATTTTAAATCAAACCAGTAATCTTAAACAGGCTTTTATTTACCAAAGATCATGTTATATTATGTTAACTTTAAAGACATCTGGGCTAGTTTCTGTTACATTCAGAAATAACGTATAAAAGTGTTTAAGCCAATTAAATAGAGCTCCTTTAGAAACTGCACCATGTGGAGGCAGACAAATACACGTAGAGACAGATAAACACAGAGATTTTCAAAATTTTAGTCAGGTCTCAGGTACAAAATTCAAAGGAATAGTTAGATCCAAACTATTTTCTAGCAGGTGGATCTGCTCAGATGGCCAAAAATGTTTACTAAAGATTTTTTCTTTAGCCGTAAGCCTTTTTACAGCTCTTTCTGAAATAACTTTGTCTTTCAGAAGTTTTTGTATATTAATCAAAGATTGTATTGTCAAGGAAAGGGAGAATCCCCCTCTGCCCTTTCCCTTAAGGTTCTTCTCACTGGCCAAATAATTAAAAGGACAGGTTAGCAGGAGAAAATAATACCAAGTGTAATAACAGGTATACCTGGGAGAAACCAGGGAAACTGAGTTTCTCAACACAATAGCAGAGATTCTCGTCTTAAATACCATCTTCAGCTAAAGACAAAGGAGGATGTTGGGGGTGGGGGGAGTCAGTTACAGGAGATTACCAGAAACACACAGTACACAAGAGTAAGGTTATTATGCAGATGTAAGGCCTCACCTTTCACATTGATAAGTTTCTAGAAATGAGGTCATCCCCCCTCTTCCCAATACAGAGAGGAAGATACTTTTACAAATGGAGATTTCCCTTATAAATGTAAATGTTTGTCTGGCAACTCCTAGCAGGGCCACCTAGAGAATGTGGCCAGGAAGAGACAGAATTTTTGATAAGAGGGGCCCGTTGGTGCCTTTCCTATTGTAACACCTATTTTACATTGTATTACAGCCATCACATAGTAACTCCTTCCTGGAACAGGCCTTCTATGTCAAATTCTTTAGGCAGTTAGTGGGGGAGGTCAAATGTCCATCAGAGAAAACAATCAAGGTAAAGAGACATATTTCAGGGTGGTCAAATCTTGATCTCCCACAGTCTCCCATCGTGAGAGGTTTTGAATCCTCTCTTTTAAGGGTGACCCTTAAGGTGGACTCATACAGAAGTTCTCCAGAATGGCCATTACAATTTTAAATTATCTCAAATTTTACTTATTTTTACTTGTTTAATTTTAGATCAGGAATTTCGGGGGAGTTGAAGTGGGGAAGCTCAGTAAGAGAGTGGAGCAGCAGACTCAGCTTCAGCTGCTGGCATGTTTAATTATTTTCTTTTAAAGCGGCAGTACAGTAGTCCTGATTTTATTTAGAAGCCTCAAAAAATTAAAATAGGCTTCCTGTTGGTTGTTTATAGCTGGCTTTTTCCAATTGTATAAGCAAATATATCAGTTTGGGTAAATTGAAATTGTCCCCTTTTGTCCATTTTAAAGTGAGATATCCTTTAGCATGTTTACTTAACATTGCTTGAAGGGATTTATATGTTCTTACAATATCAGGCAGGGGAAATGTTGCCTTTTCCCAGTGAGACACAATGTTTATCCCCACAATATAATCTATAATACAATCAGACAAAAGAGATGTGATCATTTTACATAAAGCCCATTTAAATATACCAACTTTTATAAAACTTTAACTTAATTCTATCACTCATATCTCTAATTACCACTCTTATTAAGATTGCATTAACAAGTTTTAGTAGTATAATACCGTGTAGGGGAAGTATTCCCAGCCAGACATAATATTCATTTCCAAAAAAACACATCCAGACAAAGTCGACAAAACCTCTGTATATAATATTAACTTTAGCACTTTAATCTTTATAGTTTTATCAACTTGAACAGCCTAACCGTTGTTCCAAACAACCGCTAGTCAGGTTTTTTATTGTGATTTCTGCCTTCCGGCTTTTTAAATTTTTCAAACTGGGGTGAATACAACAGGCCTGGCTGAGGTCCTTTAATGTTGGGGGGCCCTTTAGCCCACCGAACCTTAGGCAGTGTTTTATTTAAACCTGCGTCTTAACCTCATTTATGTCTGTTTTATTCATCCCATTTTGTCTTTTTCCAATAACCAGCTGAAGATGTCCATCCTACTGAGATGAGTCCTGGGACTCTTCTCTTTTTGATTTCTCTTTGTTTTTTCCCCTTTTAATATTTGTCTTATTTATCTCACTGCCTTATTTACCTTATTACTTTTTTTAACTCCTCTAAAAATTTCCACCTTGTTGAGGAGTCCCTTTTTTCCTCCCAGCTTCTCTTTACTCATCTGTTAACTCAGTGCCTTCATCAGCATCTGTAAGACCATGAAAGGAAGCTGAAACCCAGAGTTTAATTAAGTTCTTAAGACAAGTCATCGTATTTCCTTTTCACAGGTATCAATAAAACAGTTGTTTATGATGAGAGCTCTTTAAAACTTTTCCAACTTAAGGATCCATTTTTTGGCCATTTTTTTTCTCTCTGGAGTCTAAAGAATATTGTGGCCATGTGGTGTTACAAAAGAAAATCTTTTCTTTTTAGACATTGGCTTATAACTATAATTAGACCAATTATTCAAAATTTGCCCCAAGGGGCTTTTCCAGGGAACCAATGGTGAATTTCCCATTATTACACAAAGTTGACACGTCCCACACATACACACAGACACAGAAACACAAACGAGCACCAGAAAAAAAACAGACACCAACAAACTAGTTCCCAGATTTCAGGTAAATTCCCACAACTATTTTTACTCTGAGTGTGCATCCAGATGGTCCTATTGGACCTCAGATGGCCCTCCCATAAGTGGAGGGACCCCAGATGGAGGGGAAGGAAGTTCTTGGGTGTCCCCAAGGCGACCTACCAAATTTCAGATTGAATCCATCAACTCACCAGAAGCAAAAACAAACAAACAAACAGTTCTAGAGCCTGTTTCCTTGCCATAAGAGAATGTGCCTAGGGTCAGCAGCGCTGGGTCAGACGGAAAGTACTGGGGGCAGTCCCTAGGGCAAATCACCTAGGCAGCTGCTGGACTGCTTCCCAGGAAATCCCAGTCAGCCTGGGGCCGTGGAGCCACCGGCAAAGAGCCTTCTGGCTGGCTTGCCAAATTGTTACCGAATACATACCAGGTTATTTACCCGCCACACAAGAGGGGCCAAATAAAACTAGAACGCCAGGCTTATGGCAAGGAAAGAGTTTTTATTTTGGGTGATGTCAACCAGGAGACAAGAGCTCTCAAATTTGTCTTGTGTCCTCGAAAGTTGGGAGGCAAGGGGTTTTAAAGGTTGCGAGGAATGTGGCTGCTTGTAGGGAAGGGAAGCCTGTGGCCCTGTTGGTCAGCACTTTCCCACCGGCCTGCGTTTGGCCTTGTGAGGCTGCTGGCAGGGAGGAGGATGGTCGGATAAGGGAATCGCAGGTGGGTGTTCTGTAATTGTCTCCATCTCCCTGGTGGATGGTGGATTTTGGCACCAGGAAGCCAAGGAGTTGAGGTCTGAGAAGCTTTAGCTTCTTGATATCAGTTTCCCTGTAACAAATCTCAAGAACTGGTAATAAGTCAAAACATCAGTAGGAGCGCAGCTTGATGCCACTTGGGCTTTTAACAATTTGTAAAACAACCAATATCTACATGTGAATGTAACTTAGAGAAACAGGGAAAGAGGATGAGTGCTTTTGATTTTAAACCCATATATACTGGGTTTAATATAGGGGAACTGATGTCAGGGCCCACATCAGTATCTTCAAAAAAAAAAAAATACTGAATTAATTCAAAAGAAGGCAAAGAAAAAGAAACAAAGAAAAGATGGTGAAATAGTTTCCACTTAAGGAAATGCTTCTTTCCACAACCTGTCACATAGATTCGCATGCTATGCACTGAATGTTTGTGTCCCTCAAAAAATTCAGATGTTGAAGCCCTAATCCCCAGTTGTGATGGTATTTGGAGATGGGGCCTTTGTGAGGTAATTAGGTCATAAATGTGGAGCCCTCATGATGCGATTAGTGTCCTAATCCTATTTAGTGTCCTAAAAGGAGACACCAGAGAGATAATCTCTCTCTTGGCCATGTGAGGTACAGTCGTCTGCAAGTCAGGAAGAGAGCTCTCACCAGAAACTGAATCAGCCAGCACCTTGATCACGACTCCCCAGCTGCCAGAACTGTGAGAAATAAATGTCTACTGTTTAAGCTGCCCAGTTTATGGTATTCTGTTATAGCAGCCTGAATAGAGGAAGACAGATACTTAGCCTCACTCTGCAACTGAAAATAATGACTCATGGAGATTGTTACACTAAGCCCTTTGCAAAAGGAGATAAAAATGCCCAAGGTTGCTCATTACATAATTGCTCGGGAACACTGTTTCTCAAGTGCCAGTGATGCTGCATACTCCCCATGAGACACCTAGTGGTGGGCAGTTCATCTGAAGATGAAAGAACTGTTTGCTCAGGGTTTTGCATTTTAACTCATAAAACGCACAATTGAGCCTCTCCCCAAATGTTCAAGAGCTTTTGTATATATTAACTCCTCTTTAAATCATCCCAGTGAGGCATAAAGAGAAAACAGAATGTGTAAGCAAAATGCCCTGGATCAAAGTCAGGACCATATGCCCTTGTCTCCTGATTCCCGTACTAACTGGCTACTCATTGACTCGCCATATTTTAATTTTAATTATGTAATCATTTTATTTATAATTTAATTAATTAATTCATTTTAATTATTTAATAATCAAATAATTTTAATTATTAACTCATGTTTCTTTTTAAAAATTATTTATTTATGAAACAAAATACCGTAGGACATTATCTGAATCCTTGGATTTACTTCTGTGCACCTAATAGTTGCTTAATAAATATTAAATAGAATTGAGTTACATTAAGATATAATGAGGCAATGTGCTGGGCCCTAAACAGAATGCAGATATAAGCATCATAATATGAATTCAAATGCATAAGTATGAAATTATCAAAGATTATTCAGAAACTATTGTTGGCTAGAAGAAATTCTTAAAGAATTAAGTCACCAATAAAAAAGCTCTGACTTTACTGGGAACAGTAATTCAACTCATTGCATCAGAGAAGTTCGGGCATTTAGAGGAAAAGCAAGTATTCTTCATTGAATTAAATTACAATGAAGTTATAAATTAGCACATTGTTTAATAGGATAACACCCACACTACAATTCTATAGATCTCTTCTTTCAAATAGGCGAGAGTACCCTATATTCTTTGAGATACAGAGTTATTGAAGTTCTTTTCTGGTTTTGTAAAACAACAAAGCATGAGCACTTATTGTATATCCTTGTTTTTAAATTCTATCTCATCTTTTCAAATGCATTTTTGGAACAACTGTTCTCTAAAAGTGATGTGAACCTTTAAAGCTATTAGGAGTACATGAGAAAGGACTTGGGAACTTGGGAGTATAATTAATATTCCTAGCTACTTAACGTGAATTACGAGTTTATAGTACAAATTTTAATGAAGAAGGATAAGAAGTCAGAACAAAAGATGGGAAAAATTCCCTTGGTTGAAAGACAACAGTCAGGGAGAAATTACTGGATTGGGGTCACAGGACCCTTACACACTGTTGATGACCTTTCTGATACAAGAACTGTAAACACTACAGAAAATCAGCAACAAAACCTATTATAAGACTAAGTGGTAAGATTCTCCAAACCAGAGGTCTGTAAATTTTTTCTGTAAAAGGACAGATGCCAAATATTTTAGGCTTTGCAGGCCGGATGGTTTCTGTCTCAACTCTTCAACTCCGTCTTTGAGGAGCCAGACACAATGCTGTAAACAATGGGTATGGCTGTGTTCCAATAAGCTTTATTTACAAAAACAGGCAAGTGGATAGGATTCGGCCTACAGGCTGCAGTTTGCTGACCACCTGCTCTAGACTCCCACTATCTTCTTGAGGTAACAGTCTCCCCTGAGGACAGGCCTCAGGTCAAACTCTTAGACCCCATATTTCTTTGCTTTCCATTTATTTTCCTCAACTTTCCACAGTCGTCTTCTTTTCTGTTTCTTCCTCCCTCCACCCCCACCATGAGTCTGAATTCTCAGACAGCCCTTTCTCAGAAACCCCAACTGGCTCTATGGGAAGAAAATAGACCTTAATGAGGCACAATCATAAAATGGTTGTTAGGAGCTTATTACGTTTAAGAGAGGAAATACTTAGGGTGACTGCTTAACCCAGATAGCATTACTGATAATAGTGGGATTCACCATAGGGGAGACACCTGGAGGGCCTCAAATTTGCCAGATGAGAAATATGCTAATGGCTACCACCTGACTAGGCTACCACCTAGTGACACAATTGTCACTTAAGACCCTTTTATACATAAACAATGAGAGCTCAACTATGAAGCAAATTACACAATAGAGTTAAGCAAGTGTGTAGCTTTCTTGCAACTCCTGGCTGGCAATATTACTAGGAAGAGATGTCATTTGAAAAAAAGGAAAATTGCAGAATTTCTTATAACTCATCTTTCACAGTTAAGAGCAGGGGAACTTTTTCCTAAAAATTAAAATTTAATTATACATCAAGAGCCACTGTTTCCTGTGCAAAAGTTATAGAACTAGTATGATGCTACAAGGTAGACGAACAAGGTGAGGAAAGAAATGTCAGCTGACGGCTTCAAGTGATGACATACTGGTGACGACTATAGGTAACTATATAAGTCAGGGGGCCCACAGGAAACAAATGGCACATTCAAACTGGGTAATTGTAGGAGTTTAACAAATAACTGTAGGGAAATCAACAATAATCATATAATTTATTGTTCAGTTGTGAGGGTAAAAGGACACTTTTGAGGGTAAAAGGAAGCTTCATTAATAGACTATGCCAGGACAGTGGTTATAAACTGGGTCTTGCCTAGCCTAATTGTAAAATGTGAAATAGAGTAGTACCCCCAGGCTAGCAAGAATAAGGAGCTGTTATCACCCCTATACCTAAAGGGACAAAGAGAGGGAACAGGTTTCCAGAACCTGGAAGGTAGCAAGATGAAAAGATCAACTAACAGAAGCTGAGAGGGACGCATCAAATCTGTGAGGAACCAACAGAGAAGGAGTGGGTGAATTAAAATCCCCAACTTCACTGTCCTCCTACCCTCTGATCTCTTGCCAATAGCTCCCATGGGCTGAACCCATCAGAAATTGGAAGTCAAGGGAGGCTGTTGATGTAGTCCTTATGGGTCAGCTTCTCCAGGATGCGAAGCAGGATAGGGAAGGGTAGAGACTATAGCTGGAGGGAAAAGAGAAGATATCCAGCATAGTAAACATCCTTGCAAAGGTATCCAAAATTGAAACTATCCTTCAGCTCTGACCTCTTCTACAACTCTTTTGAAGCATTCTAAGAAAGCTCAACTCCTACCTTTTTCTTGAACAATCTTCTCCCTGTTCATTTCCAATTAGATTGTAGAAAAACAGTAAAGTACGCAATTGGCTGAGGGTAAGACTGTTTCTTTAGCAAGCAGTAGATGTTCATGCATATATTTAGCCTTCTTCACTCCCTAATTTTAAAATATCTGGCAACATTTCTCAGCCATAGGCTAATTATACAGGTGTCACCAGCCTGAGAATGAAATAAAATAAGAGATGGTTTTTTTTGCGTTTGTCATAGGAAACTCTCTCACTCCACTTTCTGGTCTACAAATGTCCCCCATGGATCTTAGAAGAAGTGTAGAGTTTGGTGAACCCAATCAATGGTTCAGACCAACAGCAAGGCTGCTTAAGTACATCGTATGATGTAAAATTAATGGGCAAAATGGACATCTGCTGCAGTCATCACAAACCATACACTGACCACTTCACATTACACGAATACTATACCTGACTATGAACAACGAAGGTAGAAGATCAAGGAAGAAAGAATGGCCCACATATTCTGCACGAGTATATGAAAACCAAGAAGTGGAGTGATTATATGACCAGTTCCTGGAAGATCTAGAGCAAGTCACTTTGCTTCCAGGCCCAAAAGAACACCCATCTCCTGGGGAAAGTCCATTGTCACACCACCTAAAATATTACCACGTGAAGGTTGGTGTTATCCACTTTTCTTACTCTATAGAGGGAGATCTCTCCCATTTTATCAATAATCTGATATCTCTTCCATTTTATTTTTTTTCTTGTGAGGAGATCAGCCCTGTGCTAACATCTGCCAATCCTCCTCTTTTTTTGCTGAGGAAGACTGGCCCTAGGCTAACACCCATGCCCATCTTCCTCCACTTTATATGGGACGCCGCCACAGCATGACCTGCCAAGCAGTGCGTCAGTACGCGCCCGGGATCCGAACCTGCGAACCCCAGGCCGCTGCAGCAGAACGCGCGCACTCATCCGCTTGCGCCACCGGGCCGGCCCCTCCCTTCCATTTTTTAAGTCCAATGACTATAATTTAATAAGGTAAAATAAAATAAATCAGCATCCTTTTTTCCTGACAACTTGGATCTTCTTCAAACACAAACTGAGTTTTGCATGAGGATTAGGCTACTTTAAATATTCAAGATACTTAAAAGAAGAGTTGGAAAGAAGTATATTTAAAAGGAGGGAGGGATAGAAAAAGGGAATTAAAAAAAGTAACTATTATTAAAACAAGACATAAAAATAGTAAGGAAATAAACGAATGACAGATCTTTCTAGTGAGGGTAGTTGAGAAGAGAACTGTGTTATAAGTCATTTTCTGGCCCATCTCATGGGTGAGAGTATTGCCTAAGCTCTCTGAGTAATCACAGAGTGCTACAAATGATCTCACTTTTGTTTCCTACCACATGGAAGACACTATTTTTGACCTAATCTAGGATTTCCCAAACTACAAGGTAGATACTGTTCACACCTTCAGCATTTGAACAAATGGAAAGAGAGAAAAACAGGAATCTCTTCAGTCTACCAGGAAATTTCAGAGATGCTTACCTGAATGGTTGTCCCAGGCAAGGCGTAAGTGGATTCGAGGATGATGGCAGTGAAAAGCTAGAAAAAGAGATCTTTATAGACAGATTCTTTCAATAGGGAATAATTTGCTTCCTGAAAATGATCTTCAAAGAAGATTAATATACTTCAACCTATTGAGGCTTTACTGAGTATCTGTAACATGTAGCACATAAACCTGAGCCCTGTGGTGGCTGATGATGACCACAGGCATAAGAAAAATTGGCTTGCCCTAATGAACTTGTAGAGCCCATCATATTCTCTCCTTTGCAATTGTTATTTGGAAGATCAGAACTCACTTTTGAGCTTGTCTTAATTCTCCAGTTCTTTTTTTTTTTTTTTTTGTGAGGAAGATCAGTCCTGAGCTAACATCTGATGCCAATCCTCCTCTTTTTGCCAAGGAAGCTTGACCCTGGGCTAACATCCGTGCCCATCTTCCTCCACTTTATATGGGACGCCA
The DNA here is from genome assembly GCF_020826845.1 of Diceros bicornis minor. NCBI lineage: Eukaryota > Metazoa > Chordata > Mammalia > Perissodactyla > Rhinocerotidae > Diceros > Diceros bicornis. Next base: position 33,949,865 of record NC_080740.1, read on the forward strand.
CCACAGCATGGCTCGACAAGCGGCGTGTCGGTGCACGCCCGGGATTCGAACCTGCTAACCCCGGGCCTCTGCGCACTTAACTGCTGTGCCACCGGGCCGGACCCCATAATTCTCCAGTTCTTAATAATGTTTTTCTATGGCCTTCCCTATAGCTGATCCTCACTTCCTTTATTCCTAGGTTCCTTTATTTTGCCTTGTCTTGACTGTTTTTCCTTTCTGACACCAACACATTTATTGCAAGCCACTCCAACGGTTTTTGGAAAAAGTAAATTGATATCAAACAAATCAATTATAAAACATTTCCAGCTTCTAAAGAACTCACAGTCTAATAAAAAGATAAGGTTGAAAAACATCATTGAAATATTACATGACGAATGGCGGTCATAAGAGGGAAGCCCAAAATAAATATGGCTTAAAGGAAAGTGGGGTCACATCCAGGTAGCAGACCACTTTTGGAGGAGATGTCCAGTGAAATGAGCATTGAATGGTAGGAGAATGCCAACACCTGAGGGTGTGAGGCTGGGAAGAAGAACGCTGAGGGCACGTTTAGAGCACATTAATTTCAGATACTATTTGTTAGAAGCCTAGGAGAATGAAAGAGATAAGGCTCGAAAAATAGCTTGGAGCCAAGCGGGGAGAGATTGTAAATGCCCAGGCAACTGGGAGTCTACCAAGAGCAGAAAAGTGATGTGCTCTAAGAAGTCACATAACCACAGACAAGGAAATTGGGGGCCCCAGGCGCAAGTGTTTAGTAGCGTGTAACTGGTAAAGAGATCTCTTCCAGGACGCCAGCGGAGGCGGCACCCTGTCTGCCTCATCTCTACAACGACCGACATAGATGCAGTTTTAAAGCAAGAAACAAAGGAAGGAAGGCTACTCGAGTTACACCCTAGAAGAACGCAAGTCGCTGCTTTCTTCTGTTCCTGCCCCCATCAGCATATCTCAATCCGGTGAAGAAATCTGTGTCTCTAGCTCCCGTCTGCCTATCCAACTACCAGCTGCCGACCAGAAACACCTCTGATGTCACAGCAGATGAATCAGGCTTTGGCATCATCCCTCAACACCCTGAAAAGTTGGCGATGGGGGAGAGGGGCGGAGGGACTTCTCTTCCAAAGGATGCTGCCATGACATTTAACTCCTAGACTTGGAGGGTTCCAGAAAAGCCCATTTTTGAAGTCAGCGGTGAATCAGCGGCTTTCCGATACTCCTGTTAGTGCCAAAACCTTTATTCCCTGGCCTTAACCAGGGAACTGGGTCCAGCTGTACTGGTACAGCTGTTGAGTGCCTTTTTTGAAAAAAAATTTTACTTCTGGCTCGAGTCCCCACCCCACCCCCACTCCCGAGTCTGTGCTTTTCCCGCTTCCCTCGCCACCCCCTGCTGTTGTTCCCAGGCGCCGCGTGGCCTGTGACATTTGCTAGGACTCACGTGGAGCGCCCTGCCTCAGCGACTCCTGCGATGACTCCTAGAAACTTCCCAAGGACCAGAACTCTGCAGGCTCTGACACGCAATAGTCGGTGTTGGGGAGGAAGAGGGGAGCTGGGTGTCAGGAGAGCCCGGGGCGGCTCTGGCCGAGCTCGAGCGGAGCGGAGTTTATCCCCCAGCAGCCCGGTGGGTGTCGAACTGCCGCCCCTTCACCCCTCTGTTGGCGTTGCCAGAGCTCAGAAGGCGGCTAGGCAACCTCTCGGGCAGTCTCCCTGCCTCACTTCGCTGCTTTTAAACTCCGTTTTCTGGATTAACAAGGGTTTGCGAGTACAAACGCTTGTTGCTTCTCCTGTTCCTAAAACTGGGGCCGCTGCTCAAGCCGGAGACTTCAGAAGTTGTCTTGGCTGCGCAGCGCGGGGCTAAGCGCCTGGGGCGCAGAGCGCACGAATTGTGCGCGCCTCCGGGAGAACTGCGCGCTGGACAGCACCTTCCCCGGGCGCGCACCGCTGCGCACTGCGCATTGGGAGTCAGCCTGAAGAGTGGGGCTGTGCAGGTGGCTGGGTGCTAGACTTTGTGGTTTTAAAAGTTCTCCATACCTATAAAACGTGCTAGAGGAGACTGCAGCCCCTAAGGCACCCCCAGAGTAGGCGCTTCTTTCCTGAAATTGGTAAGGGCGCTTTGAAAAGTAAGTTTTTGAGGGCAAGGCCCATCAGATCTTTTCCCATTCATTTCAGCTTCTTATCTCCTCTGCCCCTAAGGTTCTGGTCACTATTGCACATTTGATGCCTTCACACGGAAGCACAGTCCAAGCCTGAGGCTGCACCCACCCTCCAGAGTATCCCATTAAGTAAACCCATGAGTTTTCTCAGTAGCCACAGAGGAGGGAAAGCACTAGTTGAAAGTGGCCAGAGGAAATACTCAGAGTGTACAGCATGCACAAGCAGCAGTATCCAGTCCTCAAAGTGGGCTGCCGTTTTGGGGTGTTTTTTCCAACAAGAAAGGAGCTTGGCTATGGAAATGGCTCTGTAGGAGAAAGATGTGGGTATCTCTTTCTTAAAGCACATTCAGGCACATACCAAGTGTTTAGGCAAAGATAAAAGGAGGAAGGTGAGGGAAATTCCTGATGATTTTACTAATGTTAAAATTCCATAGATTTGGCTAGTCCTATTTTTTTCTTCCATGTCATCAATTCAGAATTCTATAAAGGAAGAGAATGACATCAAGGAAAATCATTGGCCTAGGAGAAAAGAGCCCGTAGGCGTTTAGGTGTTATATATGTGGAGCCAGAAAGCTTTGGAGCATCAAGGAGACTCCAACTTAAGGCAACAGCATGGGTGAATATGGGCTTCAAGAGCGCTGGAATTGAGAGGCAAAGAGTGGTGCCCGGGTGTTTGCCCCTAAGGCAGGCCTTGTAGATCTAGAGGCAATTCAGAGTTGATGGGAAGAGTTTAGTGTGAAACTGGGATGGAATTGGGTTTCCAAGTAGATTGCCTGATGCCTTATTATTTGTTCTGTCAGTTTTTTTCAGGAAGATCTTCATCTTGCAACTGGTAGGGCTGGTGCTAACCTACAATTTTGCTGACTGTGACTTTGAGAAGATTAGAGAGAAGTATCAGAAAGTCATTTTTCCAGCCCTGGAGGGATATATGAGTGGAGTAAGTGAAGAAGCATTTTTTAAAACAACAAATGTGTTTTCATCGGAAGAGTAGGCATACACACATGCAAACTACTATTTAACTTTCAAGGAAAGAAAATTAATTTGGAAAAAAATCATGGCCCAGCATTTTGTCAAAATTTTTTACAAGTGATATTGAAATATATTGGCTTCTAAAATTACTGTGTAGAAATTGGCACACATTAAGTGTGCAGACGCTGATGAGGAGCAGATATTGGTAGGTAACCCGTGATCCACCAAGGAAGGGTATCTATCTTCTGCTAAAGTGCTGCTCCGCTAGTGCAGTACAAAAAAGACAGTGGGTAAGGGTTTGAGAAAGGAAGAGGAGTAAAAGAGAGGGAATTCTTGTGAGCTAAACCCTAACCAGTGAGGATAGCCGGGCAAAAGGTACACTTTAGATCTTTCTAGTGTTCTAGATGCCTCAGGATGCCATTATGGGATAAGGTGTGCTTCAGCTTTTTAATGTAAAGTAGTAATCATTTTCCTGATTATTCTAATTTCTGGATAAAGCTGCATGTGTGAAATTCCTGAATGGCTACCCGGCAGATGTGGGCATTCGAACAATGGCATTATTGCTCACATGTGTAGTCCTGTGTACAGGTGTGCGCACTTTGATGGGGGGGGGGTGTCTCCCTCTAGGACGAGGACCCTTTGATATCCAGTTTCAAACATGAGTAGGCACTATCTGAAGACTCTAAGTGTTTTACTACCTTGTCAATGACGAACAGATCCATAGGAAACAAGTGCCTCAGTGGAAACCGCTTTCAAAGCATCTTTAAAACCTGGGAGTAACAGAGGGGACTGGCGAGGGACGATTTCTCCTGTGAACTTAAGTCTTTACCCTTGTCGTATGCTTCTTTTCTTTCTTCCAGATCAAAAGTACCGAGTCCAACCACACCGTCTACTGTGGAGACCGGGTGAGTAAGTGGTCAGTGCTGCTGGCTTTCTCCAGAGAGACGCCAGGTATTCCGGGGAGGGGGGATCCTGCGGTGTGCAGAACCCCAGGCGGCGGCTGGGCTCCCAGGCGACGCCGACCGACTGGGGACGACTGGGCTGCCGGAAACCTCTGGGCCGGTGCCCAGCTTGGGAGGCCACTTCTGTTCCAATTTGGGGCGAGGAAGTCTCTCTCCGGACTGAGTGGGATGCCGGGAGAGGCTCCCCCTCCTCCCACCCTCCGGGAGGAGAGGCAAATCAGGAACTGGGACCAGGGAAGAACGTCAGGGCCACCCCCTCTCCGAGGGGTGGGTGCGGAGCCTCCGCGCCGGGCGCCGCCCCTTCGCAGTGGCCTGGGCCCCGAGACTTGGGCGGAGCGAGCGTCGGCGCGGGTCCCCTCTCCTCAAGTGCCCTCTGCCACTCTCACAACGCTCCTCCTTCCTTCTCCTTCCCTGGGTTCTTTCTCCCTCCCTCTGACCGAGACCTCTTGCCTCTTACTCGAATCGCTTTTGTTGCGTCTCCCGCTCCTTCCCCACTTCTCCTGCTGCCGCTTTCACTCATTTATCAACTTTTTTTTTTTCTTTCTGTAATTTTTTTTTTTTCCTGGCGTTTTCTCTTTTTCTCGTAAACTTTGCCGCCGGTGAGCAGCCGGGGTGTCTCGCTGAAATCAAGCACCTTACCTTCAGTTCCACCCAAGAATGCCCGTTACTCGCCAAGGAAATCTTGACAAAAACTAATGCTATCCTCACTCACCATTGCCCAGGCTACTCCGGTATTCAGGTAAGCCTATGCATTGGACTCTTGCTTTTCTATGTCTTGGAGCTAACCTTGAATTAAGGTGGGACTTGCGTGCAGAAATCGTTGTGATTTTTATCTTATGAAGAGCAAATGAGCCGAGGAAAAGCTGTCGATTGTCACATAGCCCCACGTGGACACCTGGACTCAAACCCACCTATTTCTAGGGTTCTGAGTCTTTTGGCAGAATTATGGTTCTAAACCCTAGGTCAGTGTTTTAAGGTGTGATCAGCGAGCCTCCTGCATCAGAATGTCCTGGCTGCCTGAGAATGCAAGGGTGGTTGTCCAAAATGCCAATTCCCAGGGCCCCCAACCTAGACATTCAAAATCCCAGTCCCTGTGTCTGGGCTGCTTTTAAGCTTCTCATCCATTCCAAAGTTTGAGCATCACGGCCTGAGCTTATCACTTAACAATTGCGTGCTTCTTTCTTAAAATGCTGAATTATACGTTAAATATCTACCCCATGTTTCCTTATTGCTGTCTCCTTACATCATGGATTTTTGCATATGCAGTTACATGCATTTGAATGAATGTTGTGTAACTTTAAATATGGAAACAGCAGTGCAGAGTTCGGAGCAGGAAGTCTGGAGACAGTCTTGCCTGACTTTGTATCCTAGTCCCATAACTTCTGTGAAAGCTTGGATAACTTAGCCTCTGTGTGCTCAGTTTCATCTGCAAAATGAGGATCATATTAGCAAGTCCCATTTAGAGTGTTTCTGAGGGTTAAATGAATCGATATATGTAAAAGCACTTGGAACAGTGCTTGGCATGTGACAAATACTCAATAAATATTTATTTCAGCAGGCAAGTAAAGCAGGGAACTTATCTTAAAAAGGCAAATAGAGACAAGTGCAGCTATGTCTAATTGCTGCCTATTAACCGGTGACTTCATCAGTCTGCCCACTGAGTATCTGGGTGGCCAAGGCTGTCACTTTTTTAGAGATTGAAGACTGAAGCCATAGGGTTGATCTGGGTTGAGCTTGAGTTGGATACTCAATACCAGACAGCCATGTGAAAAACCTGTGTGGCTCTATGCCTTCTATCAAGGAGACCCTGGCAGATCTACAGATGGCCACAATGAAGTTCATCCATCTAAGAGCACAGAAGACAGACTAGCTCAGGTTCTGGACAGCTTACAGCTTATGAGAAAGGGAGAGTCTGAAATAACGTATTTCAGCCCCCTCCTAAGCCCAAAAGGAGACCACTAATATTTAATTATGATTTAGCAGATTTTACATTGTAAGATTTTTGCTTAGTAACCTGGTGAACTTTTTTGATCTGAGTACTGTGTCTCTAGGAGGCCCCGTCTGTCACTACTCAAGAGTAATTCGGGTGAGGGAATACACTGGAAGATTATTGCAATCTTTTTTTTCAGTTTAGATACCTCTCCAGAATAAGCCTTTAGGTGTCTGTGGCACATGTAGGCGGTGGGAGAGGCAGAAGTCGGGAGCACTTTGGATCCAAATAATAGGTTTACTTAATTGTATCTATAAAGAGACATAAGATAAGTCTTGTTCTTGAGGAACTTATGATCTTGTCGGGGAGATCATGAAATCAGCAACTTATTCATTCATTTAATCATTCAATAAATATTCAGTGTTTCCTGTGTATAAGACATCGTGCTCAGCACTCTGGGGAATACCCATGATGCAATAATAAAAACAACGTGTGAGTGAGAGCCAGGTTACATGAAACACACTTGGAAGCATTAGAAGAGTTTCCAGGGCCGGCCCCGTGGCTTAGTGATTAAGTGCACACACTCCACTACTGGCAGCCCGGGTTCGGATCCCGGGCGCGCACCGACACACCACTTCTCCGGCCATGCTGAGGCTGCGTCCCACATGCAGCAACTAAAAGGATGTGCAACTGTGACATACAGCTATCTACTGGGGCTTTGGGGGGGGAAAAAAAGGAGGAGGATTGGCAATAGATAGCTCAGAGCCGGTCTTCCTCAGCGAAAATAGGAGGATTGGTGTGGATGTTAGCTCAGGGCTGATCTTCCTCACAAAAAAAAAACAAACAAACAAAAAAGAATTTCCAAAAGAAAGGTCTGAACAGTTAGCAGAGGCCTTGTGAAGGAGGTGGTGCTTGGCCTTGAAGCCAGAGGAGATGGGTGGAGAGATGGAAGGGCGTTCCTCTGGAGAAGCACAGATCAGCAGATAGTAAGTAAATGTTTGGGGGGTGCACTGAGAGATGGATTTGCATGGAGAAGACAGTAGAGCTTGCCACTCAACGGATGTTAAAGATAATGACAATTAATTTTGACCATTGATTCTCTTATTCCACAGATAAATAATACCCAGGCAATGAAGAAAAGAAAGAAAAGAGAAGTCACAGCAAACAAATGCCTCACACAAGTCTCAAACTTAATAGAATTGTGGCGTCATTTCAGTCGCTTCCGTAGAAACAAATCTTCATTAAAGTCATATTTCACAGCAACAAAATAAATTATCTTTAGTAGGTAGATAGAACATTAACTCTAACTGTGACATTTCAAAGACCGCTATGGTTATTTTTTAATTGCAGAAGAGTTTCTTAACTTATTTTTGTAAGCTTTTGTTGTTTAATATAGGTTTGCAATGCAGGGGAAGTACCATGCCTCAATCGTCGGGGGAGACTTCTGTAGCATTAACGCCTGTGCCACTGGCTTTGTGGCGGTAATTCTCAGCAGGAACTACATAATCCTTGCTCAAGGGAAGAATCTAAAAGTGTAGTAGAAGGAGAACTTTTTCCCTCGAAAAAGGGAAAAAGTTGAACTCAATAGCATGTAAACCTTTGTTTAAAAGGCAGGCATTTCTTCCACACGCACTGATAATTCTCATGTTCTCATACTGAAAGTTTACAAAAGAAGATAAAAGCGAAAGGGGGTGCACAAGAAGTTGTACACATATTGAAGCAGTCTGAAAGAATTTCCAAACAAAATATTGTGAAAGTGTTCTATAATACTTCTATAATGTGTACAAAATATTGTGAAAGTATTCTAAGCCAAGTTTTAGAAATTACCTAATAGACAAGAGTGGTGTATGCAAGCAGATCCTGAAGAAGTGCCTTTGTTAAAGCTAAAATATATATATTTTTAACTTTATGGAATATATTTTAATTTATTTTGTAAGCACATGTACGTATTGCTTTGTAATAGACACTATATATTTCTTAATAAAATAATTCTCAAATTCGTTTCTTATGAATGGTGTTTTTAATGTAGTTAGATGATTTGCACACACACTTTTCTGAGGGGCATCACTTTTCTTCAGTTCTTTATCTCCCCTCATCCTTGGCGCCCATTGACTACCCCTCTCCTGCGCTGTGTCTGTTGGCCCTGCCTATAGAGAGAATATTTGGGGATAGGTGACTTCAGGATGTTTTCCAATCATCCTTTTCTTAAATTATGTCTCTAGTCCTTCCTTCTTTCCCCTGTTGAACTTTTCCACAACTGGAAGAGACAAAGGAAGCAAAGGTAAACAAGACATGTCAAATCCATTCTATTCTTGGGTGCCTGCTGCAGCTAGAGCCACAGGCACCCTCTTACTCACCCTCCACTGGAATGCTCTGAACACCAGTGGGAGGGGCCTCCCTAGCCCTAGAGCTGAGGCCAACATAGAGAAGATAGGAATAGTCATTCATCCTGTGAGCTGGAACTTTTCCCTGACCACTGCCCTGAGGGCTGGTGCTGACAGAAGAGGTTCAGTGTCCCTAAATCCATCTTACTTGCCAACAAGTAAGAGGAAGTTTACATTATGTATCCAATAAGCACTTACAGAGCACCTACTGTGTGCCAAGTCTTCAGGCAAGTACTGGGGATATAAAAGTAAATAAGACACAGGTCTCACCCAGAGAAGCTCAGAGTGTAGCTCAATAGGCAGATTCCTTTGCCCTGAGGGAAATCAGGACATGCCCTCTTTCCAAAAACCTTCCTCTAAAGACCTGGCCCAGGGCCTTAAATGCCATCAGAAGAGAAACTCTGGGTCTAGCATAGGCCAGTATTCATTAATTTCCTATGCATAAGATGGGGAAGGAGATGACAATTTAAGCCTATTAACTCCATCTTACTAGGGATTTACTGACTGTAAATTTCACTAAACTGTGAAAAGAAATACCCTCACAAATTTTCTCAAAGTTTCTGCCCAATTTTCCTATTAGCAGAGAGGAATGAAGGATTGAGGAGAGAAGAGACAGCTTGAAGTCATCCCATGAATACAATTTCTTTGAGTCTCTGCTTTATCTTTAAAAATTCATGTAATTTATATATTTTATTCTTCTATGTATCCCATAGATGTTTAAATATAAAAATAGTCATTTTAATTACTATCAAGTAAAAGTAATGTGTACAAAGAAGCACCATATTAATTTAGTAAGAACTTTTCCAAATGTAAAAACAATATGGATTATATGTTTCTATGTTTTGAAATGTATTGAGGTTTTCTTGGTGCACTAATATATGGTCAGTTTTATAAATGCTCCATGGTCAATGAAAAGAAAGTTGCAAATTTTGGTTTAGATCTATAGAGTTGGATATGTAACTATTGGGACTACCTTGTTAATTATGCTATTTACATAATTTATATTCTTAATTTTGTCTCCTTCAGTCAGAGGCTGAAAAAGCTGAGTTCAAGTCTACTGCTGTTACAGTTCTTTATTTCCCTATATCTCTAAAGTTTTGCTATCTAATTGTTGACACTATTTTTACTTAATGCCTAAAAATTCATGAGAGCTATTTATTGAGAATTTTATCTTTTACCGTTATATGTCCAAATATAATATTTTACTGGCCAAGTAATATATGCCCACTATTTTACTCTCAACCTTTCTGAGTCCCTTTGTTTTAGATGTATCTCTTGCACATAGATACTTCATTTTAGTGTGTATGTGGTGGCGGGAGAGGTTAAAGCAGGGAGCATTGTTTGGTTTTGCACCATCATTGTATTGTTATGTTTTCTGTTTTTATACTTCTATATTATTTGTATAATTTTTACCTAAAAAAAGGTCTTTTCATTTATTCCTGTCAAGCATTTCGTGTTGACTTCTTTTTTCTCATCGTTCCAGAATAGTGAGATCTTGAGATTTCGTATCTTGATTCTGCTATTTATTACATAACTCTCCTTCATAGGCTTTCAATGGCTTAATTCAAGTTATTGAAAAAATGTTGATTTGTTGTGTTGTCCAAGATTTGTTGACCTTCAAAATAGGCTTCTCTATAGGCTGATAAAGTCATTTGTCCATGTTCTTTGTCAAGAAAAAAAAAAAATGGTTCCTTTAACTTTGTGGAACTGAATCTCCATTTCCTCATTATAGCCATATCAAAATAAAGGTCAGGGGAAATTTGCTTTTCGACACCCAGTGTTTATAGAAGGCCGACTGATAAAGTTTCACTGATTACAGTTATGTATAAGTTCTTTACACCTAAACATAAGGATAATAGTTTATACATGAGGATAATAGCTAATTAACTTTCTTGAGTCTTAGATTCCATATCTCTAAAATAAGGATGATACTGCCTATATTAAAAGATTATTATGAGAATTGAAGTACATAATAAATATAAAGCGCCTGGCAAATGGTAAGAAAAATATTTTAAATTTAGCTGTTTAAATGCCTGTTTCATTATGAAGATGAGAAATAAGGGCTGTTACAGAGTCTGGTAAATTTATTTTTAGTTTTTAGTTTTCTATCTAGGACTGCTTTGTATCAATGGAAAGAAGTTTGAAAAGTTTAAGCACACAACTGTTGACAGCTTGGCAATTCTGTACTTACAATTTTTGATTAGGGTTTTTGTTTCTGGCCAACATGGAGTAACAGGGTCTGGACTCACCCTCCTACCTGAAACAACCTCCTTCCACCTTAACACATACATGCCCTAAGAAAAAAAACCTACAAAATACATAGAACAGTGGTTTTCAAAACATTGAACATCAGATCACAAAGGACAGTAATCCTGAGTGAAGGGAAACAAATGAGGTAAGCTTTATAGTTACCCAGCTTACAGGTTTGAGAGAGTTTCATGACCATGGCATCGGGAGAGGACTCAGGTAAAACCAGCAGACTTCCTGAGTTGAGGATACAGGCTGAGAGTCCAGTGAGACCAAGGCAGTAGAGTTCATAGGACAGAGTATTGAAGGAGAGAGAGGTACACAGAGAAAGAAACCTGGAGATCTGTAGAGGGCACCCCTAGACTATTCACTAGAGTACCGACCAGCACATGCCTGTGAGAAAACTGTCCAAGACTAGGGAAAGAACCATCTGAAAGATTAGAAAGAATAGTGACCAGTGCTCACTCAGGGCCAGGAAGACTGCCTATTTGCACCAGCCAGACAGAAAAATCTCAATTCATTAGGCATTGGGTAGGGTACTCAGAAGAGTCTTACCTTGGTAATGGAGAATAATTATGCCAAGCCTAACTGCCGCAATGATCCCGCCTAAAAATCTTAAAAGCAAGACTTGAAAGGATCAGACTATTTCCAAGTAAGTTAGCTGCATTCCATAACAAATCTCAAGAATATATATAGGAATAAAAAATATCCAGGACCCAGAAAGCAAAATTCACAATGTTTGGCATGCAATTAAAGATTATCAGACGTGAAGGAAGAAGGGTAATACCTATGATAAGAGGAAAAAATGAGAGGCTCACCTGGTGGCGTAGTGGTTAAGTTCACATGCTCCGCTTTGGCAGCCTGTGGATCGTGGGTTCGGATCCCGGGTGCGGACCTATGCACAGCTTGGCAAGCCATGCTGTGGCAGCATCCTGTATACAAAATAGAGGAAGAAGGGCACAGATGTTAGCTCAGGGCTAATCTTCCTCAGCCAAAACAAAGGGGAAGATTGGCAGTGGGTGTTAGCTCAGGGCCTATCTTCCTCACCAAAAAAAAAAAAAAGAAAAAATGGCACATTCATAGAAGTTAAAATTAGCAGGTGAAGACATTAAAGCAATTTTTATAACTATATTCAATATGTTCAAAAAGTTAAATAGAGACATGGAAGATATAAAAGAAGATCCGAATCCAAGTTCTGGAGGTGAAAACTACAGTATGTAAGATGAAATGTACGGTAGGTGGCATTAATGGGAGATTAGACATTGCAGAAGAAAAGATCGGTAAACTTGAAGACATACCAATGGAAACTATCCAAAGTAAAACACAGAGAGAAAAAAATCATTTAAAAATGAAAAGACTGTCAATGAGCTGTGAAACAACAGCAAGTGCTAATATGTGTGTAATCAGAGTCTCTTAAGGAGTGAAGTGAAGACGTACAAAAAAAATATAGAAAGAAACAATGGAAATTTCCAAAGTTGACAAAAACTATAAGTCCACACGTCCAAGAAGCTCAGTGAAGCATGAGAAACGAAGAAAACTACGCTAACGCTCGTGGTAATCAAATTGCCCAGAAAATCTTAAAAGCAGAAAAGGGAATTGTAACGGCCTTCAGAATGTCCTTTTTAGCATTTCCTCTTCTTCCTTATCACTTTGGTTTTCTCTCTTTGACCATTTCCTGTGTACTTCTTACATTCTTTCGTAAGAAACATCATGATATTGTCTATTAAATAGAAATAAATTTAACATTGGATAGCCTTAGTTACGGATTTCTACCTGTTAGCTTCAGTTTAAGCAGTGGCGTCGGAAGTATCATTGTGTCCATTTTTTGCCATCCTTGAAGTAATGACAGGGTTTACCGTAAGTGAAACCAACACACTGAGTAGCTTTATCATTTACTTTTCTTGTGTGAGCTACCTATTATCCCCATTTTATAGATGCAAGAAAAGGCTCTGTGAGTATAACATCCAACATAGCACAACTAGTAAGTGCAGTATCTGGCTAATTCCAAAGTGTGTGCACTTCCTGTTACTTGAGAATGAAATTTGAGATTTTTAAATTGGAAACGTCTTCTGCCAAGTGGCAATTGTGCCTCTTACCTAACCAGCAGATATTACAGTTGTCTTCTCAACGTGCATTATACATCTTCTCAATTATGCATCAATTTCCCCCATTTTTCATGGGGCTTAGAACTGATCCCAGCTCCTGAGGTGATCTTTGATTAGTCTAAATCAGTCTGGTGGTCCCAATATCTTTGTTTGGAGTTGATAGAGGTAACCAAGCTAAAATCAAGAAGCACATGGAATTCCCCTAATTCTGCTCTTTTTCAGGGAAAAGCTTATGACCACTTTTGTTGATGAACAATAAATGTAAGTTTTTTGGGGAACTCTGAAAACTGTTTCTTCGCATTGTTAAGAAGGACCCTAGGATGAAAGGCTCCCTCTCTCACGAGATGTGAACGAAGAAGCATGCAGCAGCAATTGTAATTGGCAGTTATCCTAAGACCAGCTTTGAGATGAAGCTGTGAATGGCAGAGAAATAAGACGGAAAGAACCCGAGGGTTTAAATGCATGATTGAGTGGGTGGTTCAACCAACCTTGAAGTCCACGCTACCTCTTTATTTGTCATCACATGAGCTAGTTGAGTAAAGGCTTTGTTTTGTTTGCTTTTGTTTTTGTTTCTCTGTATATGCGATTGTTACTTTTTGTTGAAAGCTGCAATTTATCTGAATGCCAACAAGAGATAAGTTAAGCTTTGATTTAAAGAATAATTTGAAGTGGGACTGGAGGTGGGGGGTGGTGAGCCAGATGAAGCGAGGCCTTAATATCAAGGGGAACAAGCCTGAAGTTGTGATGTGGGATAGTGAAGTACAGGGGAAGTGAGCATGTAAAAGGGGTACCACTCTTTGGCATATTTCACACTGTTTCCTCTAAACTCTCATGTCAATATATCATTGCCTTGGAGATTATTGCTAAGATGCTACTTTTCTAGAACATGCTCCTGGATGCACTGCTTTTGTGATGACTCTGTTCCCTCGCCTTCTACTCTCCCTTCCACTAACTATGCTTCTTATGGGGAGGGGGATGGCAAGGGATTTAAAATTGTATTGAGGATGAATTTGGACTGTGTTTGGAGCAGATACCTTGGATATGAGAATTTGCAGAATAATTGGGAGTAGTAGATCACATGGATGTGGAGTTTGAGGAAGACCAGGTGAAATCTTATCAGTACGGCTCACACTTCACCCTGGTACAATACCCAACACATAGGGGATTCTCAGTAAACATGCTGAGTAAATGAATAAATCAATTAAAATGAAATTGTAAGTTAAATACCTGTTTCCTAAGAATAAGCTTTTCCTTAAAGGCCATCCTGAGTCAGAAATTGAATGGATAGCAGCAACTATCAGATGAGCCATCTCATGTCTGCCACCTGCTTTCCCTCCCCATTACTTCTGTAGGTATGTAAAAGGAAAAAGATTATCATATTCCAAAATTGGAATATGATCAATGTTGTTGCGGTCTGCCTCTATTCTCCACAGGCTTCTTTCCCAACAACCCCACTCTAACCCCCCCCAAATGCAATACAAAAATTAAACTTACATTCATTCAAGTATCAAACATCCCCCGAGCCTTTATTCTGTGTCATCCCTGAGCACACAGCTGAGAACATGGATAATTTGAAAATCTTAAAATCATACGAGAGGATATTTATCATTTGGGAACCCTGCGTCCCTCACCTTCTGTAATACAGCTTTAATACTTCTGCAAAAAATATATATATATACTTTGATAAAAACTTTATTTTTATAAACTGACTTTTACACATTTCTCCAGAGTTCTCTAGGCTTTCAGCAGGTTATGATGAGGTAATAAACAACCATCAAATCCCACTGGCTTGCAACAACAACAGTTAATTCTCACGTTACAATTGGCAACTGCAAGTCAGCTCCAGGTCTTTTCCACATACCTTCTCATTCCAGGACCCAGGCTGAAAAAGCAGCCCCCATCTGAGGACACCTTTGTCTCTTGGCAGAGGGAAAGAGCAAGCGAGTTGGCAGAAACATGCAGTGACTCTTCAAGCTTCTGTTGGGATAAGGTGTGCATCACATTTGCTCAGGTGCAATTACCAAAGCAGCTCAAGTCTCCCTACCCCGCCCATGAAGGATTTGCTACAAGCCCCCACAAAAAGCAGGGACATAAATCTTCTCACTGGGAGGGAGCATAAATACTGGGAATATGTAAGTAAGCTAAAGTAATATATACACTACTCATTACTCTGGGAGGGAACATGACTGATATAAGAAAGAAAGAACATTTCACCTTTTTAGCATTTTATATATTTAAATGTAGGGGTTTTTTTTAAAACAAATATTTATTGAGCACCTCTTTTGTTCCAGGCACCATTCTAGGTGCTAGTTATATATCAATGAAGAAAACAAAGAACAAAAAATCTCTACATTCATGGAACTTATCCACTAAAATATTAAAATAAAATAAACCTAATAAATAAGCTAATAGTGTAGTAAGAAGCTCTTCTTCTCTCTTTTTGAATTCAAATAAATATTTACAGATAATTAGCATCCAGGTCACTATCAAGGCATGCCCCAAACATAGCTAGATGTGCACTGCTATTGAGAAACCCAGGATAAAAATGAAAGTTCAAATAAGTACAACATGTCAAGAACCAAATAACAAGTTATTGTTCTGTTAGCATTTTCTTGTTCAAGAATGTATGGGTCAGATATTCAAATTAGCTGACAAGTTATTCTCATCTTCTTAATAAAATAGTAACATTTTAGAAGGAAGAAACCTAAGAGATTATCTACTCAGGCCTCTGTTCATTAGAGTTAATTGGTAAGACCTCTTCATCACTGTCAAGTACAAATATGGTCGTGTACATTTTTCCTTATTTATCACTTCATCCAAATCTTATTAGGGTGCCAAATTTTTTAAATGAGAAGCATATGGAAATAAAACAAGGATAAGAGGTTATTCTGTACGTTGAACTTAGGCCTTGAGTTCTAAGGTCACCACTGTTTTAGTTCATTTTCACACGCTCAGAGATTATTCCCCAAACCTACATCTTGCTAGGGCAGCTGGCTTCTGAAAGGTGGAGCCTCTGCTACCCGCTATACCCGAGTCAGCCATCTCCAGCGTCCCAAGGCACTTCACTGCTCTCATCATCTGCCCAGACTCCCCTTCCCATTATGATGAGTTCCTCTTTAGAACCCCTGCTGCTAGTTTTGAGAGAAGACCTCAGAGAGGACTATTTCAATCCAGGGCTCCTGATAACGTTTAACCTCAATCCTTTTTTTTTTCCACGGGGTGTCTATACCCATCCGAGTTGCCCGGGTAACCAGTTCCCTCCCCCAAGTCATCAGTTCTACTCATCAAGGAGTCTATGAAGGCTCCCCTTTGTTGAGTTTGAAATATTCCACTGCAGCTTTCACTCAGGGCAATCAAACATACTGACCTCTTCATTACTGATGGAGTCTATTCAGGTTATTTTCATCATAATGATGAAAACCTTCTCCAAAGATACTGGTGGTCTCTTTCTGTAGAGAGCCAAGCCATGAGCTCTAGTTAAAGAGGAAACCCAAGCCTAGAGAAGTTAAATGATATGGATCAAATGGTAGACAAGGGCAACACCTAGTTAAGGATCCCTTCTACTACGCTACACTGCCTTTCTCCTTTGATCCAGATGTCCAGCTTCTTATAACCACATCTGTGTTTCTGAGGCTGTCCCACATAGCTTGCAACAAGGCAAAGCCAGTCCATAGAGTTACCCCTGGCTGCCTTGTGAAGAAATGCTAGCACACAGTCGGCAATGCTGATCCAGAGGTGTGACACACCACACAAGTGCAGTCTGCTATGCTGCCCACTATCAATTTGTTTACTTTGTTCTGTGGGTGGCAGGTTGTCTGCAGGGAAAGGGGTTCTTCTCTCTACTTTTCTGCCCTCTGGGAAGTTTTGGCCCTAATACGAGTTTCTTTACTCAACATGGGATATTCCCTGCATATGCCCCACACTTGTAAGATGGTTCCTGAGAATCACGACGTATTTGCCTGCATTCCTATTAATGGGAGTGTCCACAAATACAAGCACATTATTTGCGCCTCTCACATACTCTCTTTCCTACTGAATAGACCAAAGCATCTGGGACTCTTTTAAGTTTGTTTCTATTTCCTACACCACCCACATATAATTCATCTCAGAGAACTGGACATCAATTACATATTCTAGACTGAAGTAAAAAGATATTTAAATTATCGTGGTACCACATCATTTATTTTCATAATTCAGAAACAAATTTTAAGAAAAAGCAAGAATGTCTATGTAGTAAAGTAAAACAGGAAAACTATGGTAATTTTTTACCTTTTATGTAAACATTTTATAGAGCAAAAATAGTTTTTATATAGAAGCACATTTTTAGAATTGGAAGGGAAGGAACAGAAATTGACAGAATGGAGTTGATACTGAATTTTTAAAATATATTCCTAAGAAGCATCTGAGAAATATATTAACCTTTCTTCTATACAAATGTTTTGAAGTAGCCAAGCATTCCATAATGCGGAGTTATGTTGTTGGAACATTGTTTTTGTTGATTTTCTCTTCTGCTTTTCCTGAGACACTGTGTTTAAGACCAGAAAATTGATTTCCTGGATCAAACATGTAGACTTACCACCATATTCAAATTTACTTCTTGTAAAGATAGCCAACTTAGATAAAATAAGTCATACGAACCCAAGCTGGCTCTCAAAATTCAGTGTTCAACTGATGTTTCCTTCCTTTGTTTTCAGTAAAGAAAGAAGCCTGTATGTTTGTTTACTCTCAATCCTGTCTCCATTTTATTCCCCTGATATCTTGTTTTTTGTCCTTCTCTACCCTAACTCCACTTTTAATTTTTGCTATCATGTTATATTGTATACATCTTTCAAAATCTCCTTTAAAATATCCCGGAATAAGTCAGAGTATCAATGTAAGTGTGCTACATGATAAATAAAATGGTACCATGTTTATTCCTTTCCTTTTATAATTAAGAATATTTCTAGGCAAAAATTGCCAACAGCATTTCCTTGCCAACCCCACAGCCCTCCACTGGTATTTACGGTGAGGGTCCCTGATCATGCTGTTAAGTGGCCTATTTGAAAGATTAACAACACAGATAGTGGAGTGATAAGTTCTTCTCAATGTTTGATAGATCTAGCCCAGTACCTAATTAGATGTGGAAAGCAGAAAAATAATGGCAAAAGTGTGGGGCTCAATGCTTATCACAGGAGAAGATATGGAAAATAGAAATTTAAAAAATCCCTCCTCTAAAAGATCTTTACTCTCATCTTGATCATGAAATCTATGAAGGTTTTTTTGTTTTTTGCTACAATTCCCTGAAACTTTTAAATATATTAAGATTTTCCTCATCACCTCCTATTTAATTAATTTTTGTAAATGTTCAAGGGCATTTAACAAATATGTATTCTGTGTATAACACACCATAGCTATCTTCAGTCAATATTTTTATTCAAATTATCCAAATTCTTGTTCAATTTCTTTAAAATTCAAAATCAAATGCTAAAGCTTTTCATGACAATTGTGTTCATCAGTTTCCCCAGGAACACCTATCAGCTTTTTATTTATTTATCTTTATGCTGTCACTGAATACATAAAGGTTCATGGAGATTAAATCTTCACTCTAAACTGTAGCTTTGATGAATGCAAAATTGCTTTTTTAATTTGTTTTGCTATTCTTTACCTAAAATTCTAATTTAGGTTTGCCCATGGTATTTGTATTGTAGTCTGTACAAATAGCATGCTGCCTATGGTATTTGTATGTAACTGGGGTTTGGCCTTTGACCCAAATTAAGTTTATTATTATTATCTTTCAACTGCAGAATTTAACACATTCACAACAACTGTCATAAAATCATGTTTGGTCTGTTGATATCTTCTCGTATATTTATTTTCTCATGTTTCATTCTTTCCTACTCCTATCTTCCAAAGAAGAGGGAAACTAGAAGAATAATGTATCTCATTTCTTTATCTTTTGCAGAGAAATTCTCCTGCAACATCTTTGCGGGGGGCCGGCCCCATGGCCCAGTGGTTAAGTTCAGTGCATTCTGCTTCAGTGGCCTGGGTTCAGTTCCTGGACGCGAACCTAACACCATGTGTTGGCAGCCATGCTGTAGTGGCGACCCACATAGAAAAAAAAAAAAATAGAGGAAGATTGGCACAGATGTTAGCTCAGGGCGAATCTTCCTCAGGGAAAAAAATATATACATGTATATCTTTGGACTGAAAACTAAGGCATTTTACAGAAACTCCTTACAAAGTCAAAGGGTAGGGTGGGTATGCCACTTTGAGTATTCAAAATAACAAATGCCTTCACATCCTTTCCCTTCCCTGGTCCCAAAAAAGCAGCCTCGAGGTGGCAGAAACAAGGAGAGTAAAAGAGATTATTAGTAGGAGCTGGTCTGGTTCCTATACTTTCTGAAGCATGGTTCTCTCACTTTTCCTTTAGTTCTGTGAGCAACCCTAGATTCCTTTCACTCTCCCCTCAGATTTTGTTTTTCAGTTTCCTTGTTTCTCTGTACTTCCGACCCAAACATTTCTAGTACAGAAATAAAGGGATTAGAGAGCAAGGAGGATGGGTAGGGGTAAAACAGGAGAGTTTTCTTAGGAAAATCAGTTTCTTATTTTTGAAATATTCTGATACAAGTTTTATCTTGAAAGATAACCTGTTCTATAGTACTCTATTTTTTTAGATCAGCCTCTCCATCCAAGCTCTTTTTTGTAATAGAGCTGACCTCTCTAGTATTTTCAATGTAGCATATTTCCCCTGTAAAATGGAATCTTTCAGAATCTTTGATTTGCAGCCCGTGTGATGGTGGGGAGGGGACTAGTTATTACATGTTTTCCTTTCATTTCATCAGACTTTTCATGTAGTTTGAGCACTTGACACAGGGTTACTTTTGTTTTGTTTTGTTTCTTAAGGATGAGACACCGTGTAAATTCACAACCAACATTTTCTTTAGATGACTTGTTTTGAGAATATAACCTTTTTACTCATTTATTTGCTCATTCACTCACTCATATATTCATTCATTTATTGCTCTCTTGCTAATTTCTTGATGTGTTGTTGGCAAGCATATGATTAATAGGAAAATTGGAGAGTAACAGTTACCCAGAGAAACAACAGCTTAACTAAAATTGTAATCCAAGGATCCAAGTTGAAATAGTAAAAAATTAGAAACAAGCTAAATGTCATACAAGACTGGATTAAATATAGTATATTTATTTAATCATAATTATTTAAAATTATGGTTATTTTTTAATATAAAAAAGCAAAAGAATGATTATCACAAAAGTCAGTAGTGATTATTTATGAATAGAGAGAAATAGGTATGTAATATTGAAGCTCACTTGGAAAACTTGCAAGTTACTCTCAATGTCTAATAATGTCTTTTTGTGAATGGTGGTTACATGGACATTTGTTTTATTAACATTATATGAAATGTACATATATAAGTATTAAATAATATTGTCAATATTTAGTTATATGAGAATATACTCATGATACAATATATGTAAGATACAAAAAATATATTTTGTGATCCTAATTCTGTTACTTAAAGTTCACCTTCTCAGCATTTCCTCTGACAATTCTATTTAAAATTGCAACTCTGACATTTTCTATCCATCTCTATGCTTTTTTTCAGAACACTTATCAACATCTTTTAAATTTATTCTTTATTTATTTTTTATTGTCTGTCTCTCTCTTTTTTTTTTGCAAGGAAGATCAGCCCTGAGCTAACATCTATACCAATCCTCCTCTTTTTGCTGAGGAAGACCGGCCCTGGGCTAACATCTGTGCCCATCTTCCTCCACTTTATATGGGACGCTGCCTCAGCATGGCCTGACAAGTAGTGCATTGGTGCGCACCCAGGATCTGAACCCAGGCCACCAGCAGCGGAGCGCGTGCACTTAACTGCTGTGCCATGGGGCTGGCCCCTGTCTGTCTCTCTTTTATAGAACACAAATTCCATGAGGGTAAGTTTTTGTACATCTGTTTTGATTACATGTATGTCTGAAGCAAGTCCTGTATATCTGTTTTGATTATGGAAATATCAGAAGCATCCAGAAGTTTCTGGCATTCATTAGATGTTGAACAAATATTTCTTACATAAAATGAAGGTCATTCAGGTGACAACATTTCAGCACCTACAAATGGCAGCATCTGTAGGTCCTCTCTCTGGGACTGTTCACCTTTCCTGCAGTCTTCTATGTGGAGGTATATATTGACCTGAGGTTGGCTTTCTGGGAGCACGATGAGGAAGGAACTGGGGGGCCCACCAGTCAGGGTGTGATGTTCACTTCATCTCCTACAACACCCTTCTGTGCCTGCTGTCTAAATCTGGATTACTTAGGGTTCACGTCTCTAGAAAATAAACCTTAACCTCCAGAAGAATAGAAGCCTCACTGTTCTTATTTTAAAGGGTGGCTAATAATTCTTAAATGAGATTCAGTTATTTATTTCCATGGAATTTGCCTGGAGACTTCAGAGTGAATGTAAGGAGCTTCATGACCATATACAACTGAGGTTTTCCATAATTTAAGACTGCATTATTTCAATGGATCCCTTTCTCAACTGGTGCTGGAGAACTCGAAGCCCTGACATTGTGTACTGGCAGCACACATTCCATGATCTTATCAGTTTCCAGTATCCAACAGCATCACTGCACCAGCCATTTCCTCAAGGATCAGTGGGTCTCAAAGTAGCCTGTGGACTACCGGCATAATAATTACCTGGGAAACTTGTTTACATGCAGATTCCTGCAGCTCACCCCTCCCTTTATGAATCAGAATATTGGGTCGTAGGACCTCAGCGATTTTGCATACTGACCACCACCAGTGACGATAATTTAGTCAGACATCCAGTCAGGTACACAGTTATTTAGAATTCTAAACTGGCCCATAAATATAGTTTTATACGTCTTTTGAGGTTTATAGCAGGACAAATCAAAAAGAGGTAAGGAAGAAAACTACAAGAACCCATTATTCTTTCCAAATTTCCAGTTTGGGCAAGGTCTTTGATGGTCAAGATATTGCTTCCGGGGAGAGCATTTTTGCAACAGTGGATGCTGATTCTGTACCAATGAGATAAGCATGGGAATTATGCCCATGCCTTCCTAACAATTCTGCAGGTTGGTGGACGCCTCTAACCATAACGTCCTCATTTTGTGTTTATTGTATACCTAAAATGTGCTCTAATTGTAGTGGACACATTTTGAACATGTGCTTGTGCCGACGCCAGCCCTCTAGATAATTCTATTATGAAGACCTAATGCAAGGTAAAAACTTTTATGGTAATTCACAGGTTAATTTCTTTCATTCATTCATTCTTTCTTTTTCTTTTTTTTTTGCTACCCTTAGTCCTTTAGTGTCAGGAAGGTCTGGTCCTTAAAAGCCTTGAAATCAGGCATTGACTTGTCTTCCTTATGGATGAAAGTCCTTTTAGGCATCCATTTCCAGAATAGAGAGATTTCATTCATATTGAATATTTGCTCCAGCAAGAAGTTTTCCTCCACCATCAGTTTATCTAGAGTTTCCAAAAATTCTTCAGCTGCCTTCACATCAGCACTTGCAGACTCACCACTCACTTTCACATTATGTAATGAATAAAGATTCTTGAATCATTTAAACCACCAGAGCTAGCAGTAAATTCAACATTGTACTGGGTTCCAGTCTTTTCTTTCAACATCGCAAACAAACGCTTTGCTTTGGCTATGATTGTCGTGGTGGTAAGAGGAATACCCTTCTGTGTCTGGTCTTCAATCCAGGTCATTAGAAGTTTCTCCAGGTCTGATATAGGCACTTCTTGAATTTTTGTTAGTTTCATTGCCTTCAACGAAGCAGATCCTTTGACAGCTTCCATCACTTTGTTCTTGTTCTTCAGGATCGTAGATGTGGCAGAATGTGACACGCCTGACTGGGGAGCAATAACCATCACTGATTTTCCACCTTCATAGTCCTTCATCACTTTCAATTTCATTTCCAGGTTAATCACTCGACATGGCCTCTTACTGGCAACATTAACAGTGGATTTTGTACACTTAGGGACCATGATGAAGAAAACAATATGAGATTAAATCAAGCACAAGAGAAAAGGACCCAATCAAGAGACTGAGTAAGCATGAGAGGTATGAGGCTGCTGCCAGAATAACACAGCATACTGCTTTACAGTTAACTTTTTTTAATAAATAAAAAGAGTACACTCTAAAATAACGATAAAAAGTATAATATAGTAAATACATAAACCAGTAACATAGGTGTTTATTATCATTATCAAATATTATGCACTGTACATAGTGTATGTGCTATACTTTTATATGACTGGCAGTGCAGTAGGTTTGTTTACACCAGCATCACCACAAACACATGATTAAAGCATTGCACTACAACACTAAAAATGGCTAAACCATCACTAGGCGATGAGAATTTTTAAGCTCCTTTATAACCTCATGGGATCATCGTTGTCGTATACGCAGTCCCTTGTCGACTGAAACGTTATGGGGCACATGCCTATACTTTGAAAGGAGAAAGTCATGTCTGATATGTAAAAAAGAGGATTTACATGAAAAGAGTTGAAATAAATCGTTTCCTGCTAAAGAGATTTCTCTATGCTGCAACACTTAAAGGACATTTCTCAAGAAGGCTGGCTAACAGAGGCATTTCCCATAGTCTCCAAACTCCAGAGCAGAAATTGCCATTACAACATTTTAGTGAAATGTACAAGCTTATCTATGGAAAAGATAGATCTGACATTCAGAAAATCTCTTATTTCTACCCTGGTTAACAATACTTCAGTGCAATGTGTCTTTTACTGGTACTACTGAACCAGTGACAGACATGTTCTCATACACCTTCCACCACCAGAGGAAAAATGGGGCAGCCAGAACGAACAGCTCCCCAAGGTGAAAAGAGTTTTGGATTGAGAATAAGGAGAACTGGTATGTAGTACCCGCTCTTCCACCATCTAATTTCACAGTTGTGGGCCACAGTAGTTCACTCGCCTACGAAATAAGAGGGTGGGCAAGAAAGATCTTGAAACTTCCTTGGATTTCTGACATGCTTCTGTCAATGCAATGAAATGAAGTATAAGCCTTTCTAAATTTGATTAGCAAGAGAAGCATAAATATATTGGCTGTGTATTAATGTGTAACAAATTATCCCAAAACTTAGTCGCCTAAAACAGCAATAAACATTTATTATGTTACACAGTTGAGACTTAGGAATTCAGGAGTGGCTTCATAGAGTAGTTCTGGCTCAGTCTTTCCGGAGGTTGCAGTCAAGATGTCAGCAAGGCTGCAGTTATCTGAAGGCTTGACTGGGGCTGGAGGATCTGCCTTCAAGGTGGTTTATTCACATGTCTAGCAAGGTAGTGCTGGTGGTTGGCAGAAGGTTCCCTGTCATGTGAAACACTCCAGAGGACTCCTTGAGTATCCTCCCAACATGGCAGCTGACTTCCTGCAGAACAAATGACCCAGGTGGGAGCAAGTAAAAAGCTTAAGTGTCTTTTATGACCTAGCCTGGTTACACAGGTCAACCCTGGTTCAGTGTGAGAGGCATGAATACCAGAAGGTAAGAACCATTGAGGGTCATCTTGGAGGCTGGTGATCACAACACATGAAGTCAGTAATAAAAGAAAAATGATATTTATTACATAAACTACTCAGAAAGTCATATTTAATCTTTTTTAAAAAGTCAGAAATGACAACATGACATAGCTATATATTTTATTTACCTTAATATTGTGAAGCCCCAATGCATTGAAGCAAATTGAAGATGATCACTGGTCAATGATCTACTACATCCACCTCTTCTTTTATTCTAACTTGGTGCTAGTGTCCTTGGGGGCATCTCTAAGTAAAAAGAGTAATAGCTAGTTCCTTTTCTCCCACCACACACACATTCACACACTTTGCTGGCAGCTGAATAGCAAGTAACTCAGAGAGGCCTGAGTGGTGAGGGGAAACGAACTCTGGCCAACACTTAAGACTGGAAAACTCACAATCAACCCATAACATCCTCCTTTTAAAAGATCACAGCACAATAGCTAACATGCATATCTACTGCTACCATACTATTAGATTTTCCATGACAGTTTTAATTTTTAAACTTTTGTCTCACTGTCCCGATGTAGGTCAAAGAATATAAATCTGATTGTCAGGCCTAAATTCAAATTGCTACACTACCATTAATTAAGTGACCCTGGACAAGTTGGGTAATCTTTTGGAAACTTGGGTTTCTTATCTAATGTGAATCCACTCCCATCATGTGGCCCAATGTTTGGTCTTGAAAATACGATTGCTGAATACGTATTTCTCCCACCTCCAGCTGTCCTTCACTGATCTACCCTTCTCCTCCTCCTCTAAACCTTGTGCTAGTCTGGAATTTGGCACTAAGTAATCTTAGAACTTTGTACAAATCACTTACCCCCAACGAACCAGTTTCCTCATTTGTAAAACAGTAATATAATTTTTGCCCTAAACACCTCACAGCTTTAATCTGAGGATTAGATTAAGAAAATGGGTGTAAAAGGCTTTGTGAACTGTAAAGTCCTGGTGGAGAAACTTTTTCAATTTTCTCCCCAAACTGCCAATATACGCAGAAGTCTGTTTCTGATTATAGAAGTAACACCTGCATTATACGCAATTTAGAAAACTCTTAAAAATGTATATCTAGTGGGGGCTAGCCCAGTGGTGTAGCAGTTAAGTGTGCGCGCTCCACTTCTGCAGCCCTGGGTTTGCAGGTTCGTATCCTGGGCGCGCCTCGACGGACCACTTGTCAAGCCATGCTGTGGTGGCGTCCCATATAAGGTGAAGGAAGATGGCACAGATGTTAGCCCAGGGCCAGTCTTCCTCAGCAAAAAGAGGAGGATTGGCAGATGTTATCTCAGGGCTGATCTTCTTCAACAGAAACAAAACAAAACAGAACTGTACATCTAGTAATTAAAATCATATGTATTTCCATAACTGAGGTAAAACATTGATAATCTATTGATATTCCAATCTTTTGTTACTGTAGACAAACTGTAAAAAAGCAAATAAAAATATTTTTCATATGGAAAATTTCAATTTTATATGGGAGCATTAGGACAGTATTATAAATTCTCACATAATCATTCCCAGATTCAAAAATTATTAATTTTATTTCTTCTAAACTCTGACCCTCATCCCCAATTATTTTAAAAGCAAATCCCCAGATATATCATTTCATCTGCAAATGTCAATGTGTATCTCCAAAAGAGAAGGATCTTTAAAAACATAATCACAATACTATCACATACACCAACTTAACAATAATTTCTTAATATCATCAATCCAGCCAGTGTTCAAATTTTCTCGGTAGTCTCATGGTTTTACACGTTTTCATAACCACATGTTTAACCTGATTCCATCTAGGTTAAGACTCTGGTCTCCCTCCTACCCTTCCCTTGTCGTTCCCCTCCCCCAAAGTCTCGCTGAACAGTGACTCGAGTTTCTTCCAGCCCCACCAGAGCTGGGAAGCATCGTTACGGTGCTGGAGAGTGCGGGCCGCAGAACCGAAGTCGCGCGTCCCCTGCGACCTCCGGAGGGAGCTCTTTTTCAGTCGCACCGAGGACAGTGTCCGCCGCCGCGATTGGCTGCGGGCACCGGAAGCGCTTGTGCGCCTGCAGCGCCGGCCAAGGATCGAGCCACGAGACGCGCCGAGGCCCGGCTGCTTGGGTTTCCGTCAGGACTGGAGTCCAGAGGCACGCGGACCGCGGCGGCGATGGAGAGGGGCGCGGGGGCCCGCACGGCCAGCGCGCTGTTCGCGGGGTTCCGGGCCCTGGGGCTCTTCAGCAACGACGTCCCGCACGTGGTGCGGTTCAGTGCGCTGAAACGCCGCTTCTACGTGGCGACCTGCGTGGGCAAGAGCTTCCACACCTATGATGTGAGTGACCGCTTCCCGGGAACCCGCGCTTGCCCCGGCCGGCTCTGTCCCGGGCCGTCCCGCTCTCCTCCCGCACCTAGCGAGGACTTCTCTTTTTGCCCTTTTCTTCCTTAACCGCATCCTGTCCAGTTTCGCCACTGCATCACAGCCACGTGCCGAGTAGCCCTTGCAGTCCACTTGGGGCGAGTTTCGGAGGCAGTCTGGGCGGGGGAAAGTACTAGAGAACGTTCCAGTTCTATGGCAATGTATTTGTTCAGTAGATATTTATTGAGGTTCCCTTGAAGAGGTAAATGTGATTAAGGCCAGTCCCTAGCTGCCGCCTTCTTACTGAGAAAGACATGCAAGCCATTTTATTGTGCAGTGGGTGACGCAAGCTGGGTTAGAAATTCAGACTAAAGTGCATTGGGAGAACTAGAGAGAGTAAGAGCAATTATGGTTTAGGGGCTGTCCACATTTGATAGCAGACTAATTTCCCTAAACTTTCCCTGAGCCTCTGTTTTTTACGCACGCTGAGGGTCTGGCGCGGTGCCACCTACTCTAAGCCTTGCCGCAATTTCTTTGCAGGGTATGTATCCTGTAGCACCCTGATGTAAACTAGGAAACTAAATCTCAGATTAAGTCGCTTGCCCAAGGCCTTCATGCTTGTTAGTGACGATTTTTCCCCTTTAGTATCTCATCGGTCATTGAAATTGTCTTTTGTTGCTGTTTACTTGTTTCTTTTGTGTTTTCCAAATGAACATACGCTCTGTGAAAGCATGGACCTGTTCTTGATGAGGACATGATAATAGTCAGTGTTAATTAAGCTCCTTTTCCGGAAACCGTTCTTTAAAAAAATTGTATTCCTTGAAAGATTGTAAAAATCAAATGAGTTAAATCAAATAAGTTATAGCAAGAAGAGCTGGCTGTGGAGAGCCAGTGGAGTTAGTGGAGGAGGAAAGTTAGGTGTGGTGCCCCGGGTGGAGAGCGATTGGGTTGGTAATGGAGAAAGAGTGGGTTAGAATGACATGATTCATCACCTGGGGTTATTTATTGTTACCATTCTGCACACTTCTTTCTTGCTCCCTAACTTTTGGTTTTGCTGGTAAAAGTTTCCTCCTGGAAATGTAACTTTACTTTTTTAATTTTCTTACTTAAAGAACTGTTGAAATCTTATTTTTGGCACAGTGTCTTTCTTGACACTGTGTATTACACACACACACACACACATTTTGCCTGTGCTCTACTTCCAAAGAAACCCTATAATTAGGAGAGAATAGTTGGTAAATTCTATAAAAATTTAACAATTTACTTATCTGTGCTTTGAAGTTTAGTCATAATAAAGATGATTTTTAAGGTCCCCTGTAGTTCTAACACTGGTGATGCGTTTTTAAATTTACTCTTAGAACATCGTAGCATGTAAATGCTTATTACCTGAGGGCTCTGTACACTGCTTAGCAAACCAATGTAGTGGGCTGTGACTTTTGAAACTGAAAATCACCTGGGAGTAAAAAAAAAAAAAGCACTAAGCTCAAGCCTCTAGTTTGATCTGCAAGTGCTCTGTCCCATGGCTACGACTATATTCCTGTGCCCAGTCAGACTTCCTACAGATTAGCTTTTTCTGTAAAGGACACTAGACAAGTTGTGGATAGGTGGTGGTGGTAGTGATAAAAGCTAACATTTATTGAGCATTTACTATATGACTGGTTCCATTCTAACTGTTTTACACAAATTTTACTCATTGACTCCTCATAATAATCCCATAAAGTAGGTACCTATTTTAATCTTTATTTTACAGATGATGAATTTGAAGCACAGGGAGGTTCAGTAACTTTCTCAAGGTCACAGAGCTGGATCAGTAACTATAGATTGGAGTCAGGAAAGTATGACCTGCAAGCCAGTCCTGCCCACTGTTTGTTTTTGTGTGAAGCACGGCTTATGAATGGTTTTAACATTTTTATTTATTTTTCATGTCTGTTTGTCTTTATTCTAAGATAACATCATTATCTCCGAGTAAAATTTGCACAGCAGTAGGATACAATATAATAAAATTTTGGCGTGGGATGGAGATATAGCTACTCCCATTTAAGAAATATAGGATATTTAATTGATCTCCAAGGGCCCTTTCAGTCTTAGCATTCTTGCATCTCTGGGGTTTGAATTCCTGGTTATCTGAGCTTTGCTTCTGAGATGGGCAGCTTTGACATTTTTAAGGTTGGGAAAAAAATCAAAAGAATAATATTTCATGGCACATGAAAGTTATATAAAAGTCAAATTTCTCTATCCATAAATGGAGTTTATTGGAATAACAGCCACACATGTTTGCTTGTGTATTATATGTGGCTGCTTTCATGGTACATTTGCAGCTGAGTAGTTGTAACAAAGACCACATAACCTGCAAAGCCCTAAAATATTTACTGTATGGCTCATTACAGAGAACATTTGCTTGTCCCTTCCATCACCTCTCCTGATGAAATAGTTGAAAATATAAGCTTTCCTAAAAATGAAAATTAGGGTCAGTAAGTGTCTTTTTTAGGAACGATAGCATAGCAAATTTATGTATGACTTAATTTTCAAGTGTTAGGTTATTATAATTGTTTTTGTTAAGGAAAATTTATTTAATCATTTTTTTCTTTTTTTAAACAGGTTCAGAAACTTAGTCTGGTCGCAGTAAGTAAGTATAAACTTTATCTTGAATTTATGCATGTTTAGTAACTTTTTAAATTTTGGCATAAATTTAAGATTTATAGAACATACAAGGAATTCAATGTGTTTTTCTGATAAACTTACATAGGAAAAAAAATAAAGTCCAGGAGAGGATCACGTGTTGCATTCAGTTGTCATATCTCTTTAGTCTTCTTTAATCCGAATAGTTCGTCAGACTTTCTTTGTATTTTACAACATTGACATTTTTGAAGAGTATAGGCTATTTCTTTTTTAGATGTCATTCAGTTTGACTTTTTCTGATATTTCCTCACGGTTAGGTTCAGGTTATGCACTGCGGTAGGAATAACAAAGAAGTGGTGCTGAATTCTCAGTGAATCATATCAGGAAACATATGCTATTGGTTAGTCCTGTTCCTGGAATTGATAACTTTGATTATTTGGTTAAGGTGACATCTGTCGGGGCCGGCCCCGTGGTGTGGCGGTTAAGTGCGCATGCTCCACTGCTGGCGCCCCAGGTTCGGATCCCAGGCGCGCACCGAGGCACCACTTGTCAAGCCATGCTGTGGCGGCATCTCGCATAAAGAGGAGGAAGATGGGCCCAGATGTTAGCCCAGGGCCAGTCTTCCTCAGCAAAAAGAGGAGGATTGGCATGGATGTTAGCTCAGGGCTGATCTTCCTCACACACACACAAAAAAACCAGTGACATCTGTCAGGAGGCTCCATTTTAAAGTTTTACCATTTGTAATTAGTAAGGATCTTGTGGTGAAATACACTGAGACTATGTAAATATGCTGTCTCTCTTCAGAATTTCACCTACTGCTTTTATCATTTAGTGATGAGTCTTGCCTGAATCAGTTATTAGTATGATGATTACCAAATAGTGATTTTCTGGTTCCAATATTCTACTGTAAGGAAGAGTTTTTCCTTTTCCCATGTTTTGATATTTTTTTCCAGTGGAAGGAATATTTATTTATTTGAAAACTGTGTAATAGAATAAGGGGCTTGCCAGGGCTGAAAGATTCTAGTTTCACTATCAAATGTCATCTTTAAGAAAAGCAGAGGAGAACTATAAGAAATCCAGTGTGTATGTTTGATAAACTTACATTTTTTTAAAAGATTACAGAAGGCAGAAGAAGGACACTATAACCTAAGTTGAATACAAAAGTGAATAATAAACTTATAAAAATAGTATTTTGGAAATGAAATCCCAAAATGAAATATGGAGCATGAAAAATACTTAAAACAATCTTTTATCTTCTAACCCTTCTGCCCCCAAAACAGGAAATAGAAAGAAAGGGCCAGGGTGACCATGATAGTGAGAGAGGAATCAAGAAATATCATATGAGAAATGGCTAGAGTTACCTTGGAGAAGACTGGGTGGAAACCATATTGTTAATTTTAAGGGGCAGCATGTAGAATATCATGGAGTTTTTTTGAGGTTCCTCCAAAGGGTAGAGTTTGGGTTCTAGGATTTGATTTACTTTTAAAATTTCCCTGGAGTTATTGGGGAACTTGATGTTCTTGAAGACATTCACATGAAGACTGGATGATTGTCTGCCAGAGTTTTGTGTATTAAGTGAGGATTTTTTCCAGATAACCTTGGAAAGCTTTTTAGGATTATGTTTTTATGTAGCCAGCCCTGGTGGTCTAGTTTGGTTGAAATTTCCCACTCTCACTGCCATGGCCCGGGTTGGTTTCCCTGTCACGGAACCACACCACCCGTCAGTCAGTTGTCATACTGTGGCAGCTGTGTATTGCTGTGATGTGAAAGCTATGCCACTGGTAAATCAAATACCAGCAGGGTCACCTATGGTGGACAGGTTTCAGCGGAGCTTCCAGACTAGATAGACTAGGAAGAAGGCCCTGGCCACCCACTTCCAAGAAAATCAGCCGTGAGAACCCTGTGAATAGCAGCGGAGCATTGTCTGATACAGCACTGGAAGGTGAGAGGATGGTGCAAAAAGACCGGGCAGGGTTCTCTGCTGTACACAGGGTTGCTAGGAGTCAGAATTGATTCCACGGCACCAACAACAATATTTTTGTGTCTGCAAATACTAGATATTTATTCTTTTAGGAAAGGTCAA
This sequence comes from Diceros bicornis minor, assembly GCF_020826845.1. NCBI lineage: Eukaryota > Metazoa > Chordata > Mammalia > Perissodactyla > Rhinocerotidae > Diceros > Diceros bicornis. The sequence continues at coordinate 33,981,192 of NC_080740.1, forward strand.
GAAGATTTCATATTCTCAGTCTGATAGTTATTATTAGATGTCTAAAATAGCACTTAAAAAATTTTATACTCTGATTCTCAGCTTTCATGTAATACATATACACACACACCCACATATTTTTAAATTATAGCCATGAAAAAAGTTATACGTATACTTAAGGTTTCTATCTGTTCCAAAACCTTAAAATTTTTAATTTCTTTTATATTTCTTTTTTCCTAGGTAACTCTCTTCCACAGGATATCTGCTGTATGGCAGCTGATGGGAAGCTAGTCTTTGCTGCTTATGGAAATGTTTTCTCTGCATTTGCCCGAAATAAAGAGGTTTGTATCACGAAACTATTTTAAATTGTCTTTTGCAGTGAGTGAGTGATTGCCATGAGAGTGGAGGGAACTTTAATGTTGTCATTCTTCATCTGGGACATTCTGGACACGTACTTTTTTTGAAATACATATTCAGTTTTCTGGAGGAAAAGAAAATTGATTTTATCAAATTCTCAAAATTAGTTAAAACTAGTGCTTTAGTTCAGTTTTCTTTGCCAGGATGAATGTCAGAACTATTTGGGCAGCAGCTTAAAAATTTTCATTTCCAGTCGGATCCCATCTCTCGAGCTTTCTTCTTGTGTATTTGGTTGGGGTGGGATTTAGTTATGTGTATTTTGGAACTGCTTTCCTAGGAGATTCATATTTGCACACTGCTGTATGTGGATTGGGTTTTTCATTATAAACAACTTAGTCCGTAACTCCTTTTCTAAGAACCAAGTACATGTTTCCTATGTAGAGAAAGCTAGGTTCTCTGTTTTCGCCACTGCTAAGGAAGGATCTTTTCTTGTCTTAATCTACCAGTTGGTTTCTAAGTTTGTCCTGGGACAACTAGCTTGAGAAATGACCCGGCTCTAGTGGTCCAGAATGAAAGGAAAGTGGCAGTGGGGATGCCTGGATAGCTAAGTGAGGGAATCACTATTCTGGTTTGACTTGGACTGATGTTTTTTCCCAAAGTCCTCCATCATCACTACCTGTGGCAGAGGAAGGCAACTTACCTATTTGGATTTTCAGAGAGGCAGGAAAAATGTCTGTTTTTCTTGCAAAGTATTGTGCAGTTTGTAGTTTTTTCTGGAGGAAATAGAATAGGGGTGGGAAGACATCAGAGACTAACAGCTATGGGAAGCTGTTACTACCCCTGAGGCTAAAGGGACAAGGAGAAGACTAGTGTTACTGGATCCTGGTGAGAACTGAAACCGTGGAGAAGGGGCTGTAGTTATTGAGGGATGCAGCTACTCTGAGGATAAGAGTCTCTGTGACAAAACAGAAAGGTATAGGGACGAAATACCATATATCTCCCTCCCCCATCTCATCTGGAAGCCAGCTGGTGATGGAGTCTGTAGAGGTTCGCGTTCTAGAACATTCCACTTTTCTAGGATTCATGGTGTTGTGCTGGTTGGATTGGGTGAGGGACTGTGTATGCATGCCCCCACCTTAAGCTCTGTTGGGAGGTTGAGCCTCAGAGGTCTCGTTTCTGTGTTCCTAGTCCCTGCTTTATTTCCTTATTGCACTGGCTGGGGGAGCAGGTGAAAAATGCCTGATTCTATGCTACTTGTTAATCTAACCTCAGGTAATCAAAAGTTGGACTACATTTCTTAACATGAGCATCTTCAGCATTAGCATGTTTTTTGGTTAATATGAATAATATTATGTGATGAGTGAGTAATATGAAATTCTTTTAAACCTTGACTTATAGGTAGTACACACCTTTAAGGGTCATAAGGCAGACATCCATCTTTTGCAACCCTTTGGGGATCACATTATCTCTGTTGATACTGACAGCATTCTTATTATTTGGCACATATATTCAGAAGGTAAGAATTAACTAATTTATTGCTTTTTCTTGGGATAGTATGTGTGTAGCTAAAACTAAAAACCCGTGTAAACATACTTTTAGACCAGAAGTTTCACAGGTAAGCGGTAACATGTATAAGGAAAAAGTTTCTAGGTAAAAAAAATAGATAAGCAATTTTAGTCAGCTAGTTGAATTACATTATTTTATGTTATATATATTTTAGCTTATGTAACCTCGATTAACTCATTGTTCATTTCAGTATGTTTATTTATAGTAAAAATCCTAGAGATTGGCCTCTGAAGCGTTATTTCACGTTCTTGTTAAGTTAGTCACTTGTTTCTCTGTTTTATCTTTGCTCAAGTAGGGGGAACAGAATTCCAAAAGTAGTCTCTGTGTGGATGGATGTTAAAAGGCCTCTTATAAAGTTAGAGAATCTGATTCTCACAGTCCAGCAGGCTTTCTCTTGATGCTGACGCCCAGCTTTTTGTTACTGTTACAGCAGCACAGTGAACCACTGTCTTCGGGGAGCTGTTACCAGTGATTTTTAAGTAAAACTGCTAGTTACAAATAGAGGCAAGGGTCTTTTATTTTTTCCTCTCTTTGCTGAGGAAGACTGGCTCTGAGCCAACAACTATGCCAATCTTCCTCTATTTTTTGTACGTGGGATGCTGCCACAGCATGATGAGCAGTGCGTCCGTCCGTGCCTGGGATTCGAACCTGTGACCCCTGGGCCGCTGAAGCAGAGCACGCAAACTTAACCATTATGCCACTGGGCCAGCCCCTGTATCTTTTAAAATAGTGTTGAAAGTAAAGTTTGTATAATTTTAATCTGTATCTATACTTCTTAAACTGGGATACACATACCTCTGGGATAAACATATCCAGCAGTGTGCTGGATAGTATGTGAAACTAAAGATTAAATGAAGTATACCTTCTTTGGTACTTGTATTTATTGGAAGATTTAGTGAAAAATTGTTTTAATCATTCATGAACTGTGGAGTAGAAAACCAAATTCACACATAGGAATTTTAAACGTATGTAAAGATTTCAAAAATTGTTTTGATCTTGTCTGAAGTGACTACTGGCTGTGCCATTCCCCACTCCATGGGGTTATAAGTTCTTTTCCTCTCCTCCCTTAGAGGTTCTTCTGTGGAAGTGTGTGAGAAGCATTGTTCTTAGTTTCACCAGATATTTGGCTCTTCACTCCCTGGAAGAGCTTAGTGCAAGCACTTCGCTTGGAACATTCACTCGGCCTCTTGATCAAATAAAAATATTAAGGCCAATCCCAGGCGTCATGTTTTTCTTAATCCTTATTTTTCTTTCCCGTAAACCAATTTGGCTTACGGGAAAGAAAATTTGTAATAGTATTGATTACAATATTGGTTACTTACAAAAGTAAAAGTTTTAATAGTATTGATATTAGAAAAATTGGTGAGTAAAATTTTTAATAGTATTGATATTAGAACTTGTAGAAAAATTTTAACAGTCTAAATTACATTTACAAGTTGTCACTTAACACATTTGTTTAATTTCTCAAGGGATGTTTATAGGTTATTATATAAAAGGTCTGATTTATATTACTATATAAATGTTTGATATGGTAGACTTACTTTACATGATAAGTATATGAGTATATGAAAAATATTTTAAACCATTTTATAAAGAATAATTACATGTTATTTGTAACTTTCACTTTTGTAGAAGAATACCTGCAGTTGACTTTTGATAAATCGGTATTTAAAATTTCCGCAATTTTGCATCCGAGTACCTACTTGAATAAAATACTTCTTGGCAGTGAACAAGGAAGCCTACAGTTATGGAATGTAAAATCCAAGTAAGCATTTTATTCAGAAAATATCATAGGTGGTTCCTACCTTATCTTCATCTACTACTACTTCATCATCTACTACTCCCTAATGCATACTTAAACTCTCAGTTCTCCCTACCTTTATATGTTTACTTGGAGGACTTTCAATAAATACACCTATTGTTGGAGTTACTCATGGCATCACGTATGTGAACACTGGCATGTGGTCCTGGCACATGGTAGGCAGTTTCAAAAATGTCCATTGACAAGTATATACTAATGGCCCTAGTCACTGTAAAGAATCCATATAGCCATAGAGAAGGCTCTAGTAAAGTAACATAAGATCAAAAAATAATTAGTTATGAGATTATCACTGGGCAGCTTCTAGTTTTTGATAAACTAAGAAGGTAAGAGAAGGCAGAGCAAATCAGTGTTAATTTAGTGCTAGCATTTAGAAGTGGTTTTCAGGGTAAAAGTGCTTCAGTCAGAAACATGATAGTCATCTGCTATAATATTATTAGTATAGCTGGAGGGCTAGATAAATGATTTTGAATACTTCTACCTATTATTTGAACATTTATCCATAGAAAAAGTGGCAGCTAAGGCTTCTAACATTTACAAAGCAAACAAAAATATTTGACCATTCAAACTGTCCCTTTCAAAGCCGTTACAAAATCAAAATAGAAAATAAGATTATCAGTGGTTTAATGTTTATCCTGGTTCTTAGTTTTAAATCAGTGTTTCCATTCAATTTAACAGATACCATTTTATATATATCAGTTTATCAAATATCACTGCCTACTCTGTGCTGGGCTCAGGATAATGGCTGAGATATCGTCTCTGCCCCTAAGGTTAACTCGTTAGACGTTTACACTCTTTATTGTACAGTAACTATCCCTTGAATATTCACTGAGTGAACTAATCTGTGCCTACTTACAGAATTTAATACGTGATTTAATACTTTATTGATTATCATAATAACAATTTCAGATATCTCTGTTTGCTCCCTGGACTTATTTATCATTCCTGGCTTGATTTGGAAATTTAGAGCAGCATCACTATTGTCATATAACAGTTATAACATATGAGTAGTATTGTATTAATAATATATTCCCTTTTATGATGTGTTTGTAGAAATACATTGCAGTGAAAAATGAGATCCGCCTATATTCTAAGATTGTTTTTTATTGTAGTCTATAATATAAAATGGTTTTTACTCATGTATTTATTTTTTCTCTATTTAGTTTCTTAAAGAGGTGGCATAACATAGTAATGAGCAGCTTGGGGTTTGGAATTTGGGCTCTATCAATTATTAGCCCTGTGAGCTTAGCTTAATTATTTCACATAATTAAGTTTTTTAGTTTCTTTACCTGTAAAATAGTGATAGTATCTGCGTCATGCGATTGTTTTGAGTATTAAATAAGTTAATATATGTAATTAGAATAGTGTGGGGCAGAGTAAGAACTTAACAAATATCACCTGTTATTATTTCACTTTTTAATATGCAGTTGAGTTTGTTTTCCTCCCACAGACACACAAAAAAAGACTTTGAACTATTTTTCTTCTTGTAGTAAACTTCTATATACATTTCCAGGATGGAAAGTTGGAGTGACAGCTCTTCAGCAGGTTAGTATTTTTGTTAAGTCAAAGAGGAAATGAAGTTAGTAGTAGGATCTTTCAGTTTCTGGGGTTAACCATATTTTTAGACATAAAGACAAAATAATACGTAGACTAGGTTATCTTTATAAATATTACCCTAAGATACAGTGTTTTGGAAATGCAGTTGAAAACAAATAGTAATGCCTTTGCCTGTAAACATCTGTGGAAGCCCTATTGTCTGGAATTAGGCTCTAAACCTGTGGTTGCTGTGGAACCGTATTTACTAATATTTTGCAAGCATGTTGTCCAGTGCCTTGTACAGAGTAGAGATGAATTATTCAGTGAAGCAAGGGAGATTATAGCACGTACAGAGAGATTTGTTAGGATTTTGAGATTTGTAGCTTGAAACAATTGGGGCCCAGATCCTAATATTTCATTAAATGCTGCTTTCTTCCAGAAGTAACTGCTTTTTGTTTTTATGAGTCCACAAAACATGTATGAATGAATGAATATATGTCTGCAGAGAATCTTACACGGATATTGGACACATATACAGCCAGTGTGCCTTGTCTTTATGCATATCCATTGCTTATACCTGCCCAATTTATATCCATTCCTTCCTTTCTCACTGCACTACCATCAACCTTGCTTTGCTTTTGCCTACCCAGAAGACCCAAAGGTATCAGATGATTAGGTCCCTTGAGGGCAAGGGATCATACTTGTTTTAGTATCCCCAGCTTCTACACAGGGTCTCATGTACAGTAGTTATTTGATAGCAAATTGATAAAATGTTTAGCTTAATTCCATTCTGTAGTGGTATTGGACATTGATCTTCTGTGCTAAGAGAAACTTATTATTGAGTCTGCATGTAAGACCATTGTATAAAATGAAGATTATAATCATAGAATATTAGAGCTAGAACAGACTAATTGTAAAACTTCTTTGCATTTTAACATGTTTTATAGGTTTTTCCTGTTTTCCTTGGGTAAACAATTCTTTACTTCCTTTGTAGTTGGCCTTTTGTGTTGCCCTGCACATGGCAAGCCTTTTATGTGTTTTTTCTAAGAGTTGTCTCTTTTTTTTGTTTCCATCCAGTCAATGATCTGTAGTGATTTCACACATCACCTTTCTTTTTTGTTATGGTTGTTTTCTTACCAAGGCAGCCATGTTTTGGGGGTGGGGAGGTAATAGTGACTACCAGATTTGAATCTGGGAAGTAACTTGAAAATATCATTCCTAAATACTTCCATGCTAAATAACAATTGAAGAATGCTAGACTGGTAATACTTACTATTTTTTGCCACCTTCAGGAAGATATTCCACTATTTCTTTTGATAACACATAAGTAATGATGCATATCATCAGGATTATTAAAGCTATTTTGATTAAGAAAATAAAAAGTTGAGTAATTTAATTTTTAGGCACCAGCTGTGGATGTTGTTGCTGTTGGTCTCATGTCGGGTCAGGTTATCATTCACAACATTAAGTTTGATGAAACATTAATGAAGTTTCGTCAAGACTGGGGACCTATTACTTCTATTTCATTTCGCACAGGTAACTTTTAACTTATTTATTGATAAGAGTTAAGAACACTTAGAATGCATTACTTTGAAGGTCATAGAAATTTTCTTAATAGATGTTTTCTTGTAATTTAATCTAGTAAAAATGAAGGAAATACTGGGTATAAAGAGCCAAAGGAATATGGATAGATTATTGGTGTACAATCTTTTCTAACTTTATATTTATGGATTAAAAGGGTGGAAAGAAGACTTGTTAAGTTTAGTTGTCTTGTGGTACATGTTTTTCTTAATGTATCTTATTTTATTAACAGATGGTCATCCAATAATGGCAGCTGGCAGTCCATGTGGCCATATTGGACTCTGGGATCTAGAAGACAAAAAATTAATCAATCAAATGAGAAATGCACATTCTACAGCAATTGCCGGACTGACATTTCTCCATAGAGAGCCACTTCTTGTCACAAATGGCGCTGACAATGCTCTCAGGGTATTATGATTATTGTTATCATTTTCCTGGCTTATCCGACCTACCCTTTGGGTTCTTATAAGCCTGCTTTAATGTATCAGCCTTGAACTTAGAAGTTGAAAGGAATATGAGATGAAATATTGGTGTAGATGAAACAAAAAGCACAGCAGGTTACATGATTGCAACGAAGTGAGAAAGAGTTAGAGCTTCTCTCTCTCCCAGCCTCCACTCCAGCGTCAGCGGCCTGGGGAGAATATGCAGTGCCGGTTGATTTGCGGAGAAGGTGATTTGACTGCTTGCAGGTGACTTAACGCAATGTGGAAGAAGCTTACCTTTTTATTTCTTGGCAGATATGGATATTTGATGGTCCCACAGGTGAAGGCCGGCTTTTGAGATTCAGAATGGGACATAGTGCTCCTCTTACCACAATCAGATATTATGGACAAAATGGACAGCAAATTCTTAGCGCAAGTGAGTTTCTGCTTTGTACTAGTTTATTCCAGTAAGTCGTAAGAACAGGGTGCTTAATATTTATTAGGTTTGGTATTTACACATTTTTAGATTCAAATGTCCCTTTGAGTGACTTGGAAACCTGGGTAAAATGAGGCGATTCTTTTTGAATAATTCAGGAAGCACTGTAGATGATATTATCTTCACTTGGAGTGTCATTCTGTTTACTAATCCTCAGAGACGTAATGGTCAGATTCTGAAAATGTGACCCTTGCCTATTCTAATAATCTGTTGAAAATTATTAGTACCTCATTTTATCCTTTGTTCTTGCCAAATGGCGTTCTGTGCACAGTTAATATTTATAATGAAGTTGTTGCGATCTGGCGCTCCTTTTTAAAAAAGTACCCCAAACTGTAAGTTCAAGCTTTTTATAGAATCTAATTTTATAAGATCTGTGATTCAGTTGGTCCTTTGTTTTGATGAAGCTTGATTAGGAATTTTCCGTATATATCAACAGGTCAAGATGGAACTCTTCAGTCATTTTCCACGATACATGAAAAATTTAACAAGAGCTTGGGACACGGTAGGTCACTTGCAGGATGGAAAAAAAGCTAGTGATCACAACAACATTTCAAGATTCTGTGAGACAACTAGAGGAGGTTTCATTGATAAATTTTCTCTTTTCTTGAATGAAATAAAAAAAAATAAAAAAAGAGTAGTAGTAAGATTCCCAATATCAACGTTGCTATAGAAGTGGTTGAAGTGCTGCTATAGGGTTATTGAAAAGAGTTAGACATCTTGAGTGGTAAAAACATACTGCTGCCACCCAAAAGACACTGATTGTCTAACTTGAGCCATCTGTAGAGTGCAGAAGTTTAAAGATGGAAGGGACTTAGAGAAAACATCAAACTAAGCAGTGTCCCATCTTTTTGCAAAAAGGGTTCTAACTTTACTCTCTCTCCTTTCCCATGGTTTCCAGCATTTGAAAGATTTTTTTTTTTTTTTGTGAGGAAGATCAGCCCTTAGCTAACATCCATACCAGTCCTCCTCTTTTTGCTAAGGAAGACTGGCCCTGAGCTAACAGCTGTGCCGATCTTCCTCCACTTTATATGGGATGCCACCTCAGCATGGCCTGACAAGCCGTGCGTTGGTGTGCGCCCAGGATCCGAACCCAGGCCGCCAGCAGCGGAGCGTGCACACCTAACCGCTAGCCATGGGGCCGACCGCGAAAGATTTTTTTATTAAACAAAAATGTTTTTCAGTTTTATTCATAATTACTCTTCTTTTTAAGCTAATATCCTGGCTACTCATGCATATATCTGCCTCCACATGAATTTCAAGATCATTTTTAAATCAATATCCAAAATAATTCCTCTTGGAACTAAATTGGAGAGATTTGATATCTTTAAGAATCTTCACATCTAGGAATATGCTATATCCTCATTCAAGTTGTCTTTTATGTTCCTCAGTGAAGTTTTCTTTAGTTTTCCTCCTGTTGGTCCTACATATTTAAGATCATTCATTGGTGTATTAAACATTTTAATATAATTTGCTAATATTTTTTACTAATATTATGAATGTGATCTTTGTTCATTATATTGCTAACTGCTATATTATTATGCAGATAATAGTATTGCAGTTAGAATATAATGCAATATTATATATTATAATGATATTAAATATTGCTGCATTGGGGGGTTACTCACTGATTTGTGTGTATAAGTGTGTGTTGGTCTGTATCTGGTCCAAGGAAATTATTATTCTAATAATTATTTGGTGGTTTTTCTTGATTGACATGACTATATGACCATGATATCATCTGCAAACAGTGATATTTTTACTTTCTTTTTTCAGTTATTTTTATCTTGTAGTTTATTTTCTCATCTAATTACGTAGGCTAAACATCACAGACAACTAAATAATAGTGGTAATAACATCATCTTTATTTTGCTCCTAACTTATACAAGAGTATCTCAAACTTTATAGTTTGTGACAATGAATAGTTTTTCTTTTATGTACGTTTTTTATTAAGAAGGATTCATAGCTATGTTCCCTTCTCCCCCAACCCCAGGATTAATAAATAAAAAGAGAGTCAAACGTAAAGGACTTCAGAATACCATGTCAGTGCGACTTTCACCCATCACAAAGTTTGCAGCTGGTAAGTAACTTCATAATTGTGTTTCAAGAAGTTCTGCCTTGTCATTTATTTCCTGCTATGTATTTATTTCCTCCATTTTAATAAATGTTTTTGCAAATATTAATACGCATCCAGAAAGTAACCCAAAGTGCACGCTCATCTTATGTGAAGACTAAAAATGAGTTATTTATAATTTGAACTTATCTATTAATTTCAGGCTTAGCTCTTCTCTATAAGAGCTATTAATAAACAATATTTGATATTTCATTTTGTAGCCCTTTTTATTCTATCATATGCTTGGTATAGTAATAGACTAATGTAAAAAGGAAAGAACTGAGAATCTACAGCTCTGACTAATTTAATAAAGATCTAAATACACTGAAGTCTTAGTATACTGTGTCATTTGAGCAGTGCTTCATTCAAAGTGATTTTAAGAAAAATACACATAAGTGATGGGATTGTTGAGTGAAAACTATCAGGAAATAACTGTATAGGTACCATTTCCATTTCAAGGTTATTATAACAACCTGATTTTTTTTTTTTTTTGAAGTTTAATTTTGACCACCCTCCTGTCTATTTTCTGTCTTAGAGCCTGAGTGCTCTTTCTAAAACGTCTGAATCATGTCACTTATCTGCTTAAAAATCTTTCAGTGGCCTGTTACTACCTTTCAGGTGGAATCTCCTCTGCTTGACGTGGCTTTCAAGACGCTTTGTAATGTGGCCCCAGTTGTCTTGCTCTCCTCCCACCTATCTCAAGAACATGGTTCACTTATTTGCCCTTGATTTTGTTCAAGTTACGCTTGGGCATGTAAACCACCATCCCTCCCCCCTGTTAATTTCTGCTTGTTTTACTACTTCTTTTAGGAGCCATTCATTACTCTCCCGAAATCTCTTAGTAAACTCTTTCTGAGTGCTCTTATAAGACATTATCATATTTCTTATAATTTTCTTCTAATCAGAATCTCTTGTTAGATAGGAAGCTCATAGCTATCAGGAATTACATGTTAACTATCATGTCCCTAGTGCCTAATGATAACATGGAATATTAAATGCTTAATAAATAGTAGATGAATGAATGAGGGAATGAAAAGCAATTTGATTTTTATGATTTTAATTACGTTTTAGAGGAAGCTCGTGAAAGTGAGTGGGATGGTATCATTGCTTGCCATCAAGGTAAGCTGTCATGCTCCACCTGGAACTATCAGAGATCTACAATAGGTGCTTACTTTCTCAAGCCAAAAGAGCTGAAGAGAGATGACATAACTGCAACAGTAAGTCAGCTTGTTTGTATGGGCATTTTCTCCTATAAAACTGTCCTGTGGTCATCTTGTTATACTCAAGTTTATTAATGATGATATTGGTTGAAAGAACATAGTTTAACATTTTGAAATATAGTGTTAAGTTTTCCAATGTACAGAGAATTATTTTAGATTTAAGTTTTACTTAATCAGATGCAACGTATTTGGTTATTGTAATTTTCTAATTAATATAGTATACTGAGAATACCCTTTGAAAATGATTTGAGCATTTATCAATATACTTTCTCACCTGAATTATGTTGAGTATACAGTACTGGGTTCAAGGAGTGTGAATCTTAAGTCTTCTTCCTTTCTTTTCTTTTTTTCTTGATTTCTTTTGATGTAGGAGTAAGATTTAGCTAAATCTATAATGAGTTACAGATGTAGAAGTTATTTAAATTCTTTATTCTTGTTTTTTGATATTCGTGTCTTGTGAGGAGTGCCTTTTAGAGAAATTCTGGTTGAGTTCTGTCTAAGCATTTTTTATTTATTTATTTATTTATTTATTTATTTATTTATTTATTTATTTATTTTTTGTGAGGAAGATCAGCCCTGAGCTAACATCCATGCTAATCCTCCTCTTTTTGCTGAGTAATACTGGCTCTGAGCTAACATCTATTGCCAATCCTCCTCCTTTTTTTTTCCCCAAAGCCCCAGTAGATAGTTGTATGTCATAGTTGCACATGCTTCTAGTTTCTGTCTGTGGAATGCAGCCTCAGCATGGCCGGACAAACGGTGTGTCGGTGCGTGCCCGGGATCCGAACCGGGCCAACAGTAGCGGAGCATTCGCACTTAACCGCTAACGCTAAGCCATGGGGCCGGCCCTGTCTAAGCATTTTTGAAATACAACTTTTAAATGCCAGTGTTTACTTGTAAGTTCTTACTCCTTTTTTGAAATATTTTTGTTTTCTTTTGTTAATATGTAAATCTTCTTCTGTTGGGTTCAGATTTTAAGATACAAAGAAATGATATCAAATTTGGTTTGCAGAATTGTTGCCTCTGCTTTTTTTAAAACAATTTTATTGAGATATAATTCACTACTATAAAATTCTGTTGTTTAAAGTATACAGATCAGTGGCTTTTAGTATATTCATAGAGTTGTGTAAGCATCACCAAAATCTAATTAATCTAATTTTAGAACATTCTCAAAAAGGAACCTTGTACCCATTAGCAGTCATCCCCATTTTCTCACTTTCCCCTACTCCCATCTCCCTAACTTAGGCAACCATAATCTGCTTTTTATCTCTGTAGATTTGCCTATTCTAGGCATTACATATAAATGGGATCATAAAATATATGGTCTTTCTGAGTGGCTTCTTTTGGTTAGCGTAAGGTTCATCCGTGTTGTAGTTTGTATCAATACTTTATTCCTGAATAATATTCCATTTTGTGGATAAACCACATTTTGTTTAGCCATTGATCAGTTAATGGACATTTGTGGTGTTTCTGCTTTTTGACTGTTGTAAATTATGCTGGCATGAACATTTAGTGCACAAGTTTTTACGTGGACATATGTTTTTATATTCTCTGTGTTTATACCTAGGAGTGGAATTGTTAGGTCATAACCTAACTCTATGTTTAACATTTTTGAACAACTGCCAACCTGTTTTCCAAAGTGGCTGCACCATTTTGCATTCCCACCAGTAATGTATAAGAGTTCTAATTTCCATACATCCTAGCCAATACTTGTGATTGTTCTTTTGATTATAGCCATCCTAGTGGGTATGAAATAGTATCTCATTGTGGTTTTGATTTGCATTTCCCTGATGACTTAATGATGTTCAGCATCTTTTTATGTGCTTATTGGCTGTTTGTATACCTTTGGAGAAATGTCTATTCAAATCCTTTCCCCATTGTTTAATGAGGTTACTTTTCTTTTTATTATTGAGTTGTAATAACTCTTTATATATTCTGGATACAAGTCCCTTATCAGATATGTGATTTGCAGATAGTTCCTCCCATTCTGTGGGGTGTCATTTCATCTTGTCGGTATCATTTTCAGCATAAGAGTTTTTGATTTTGATGAAGTCCAGCCTATCTATTATTTTTTTTTGTATTGCTTGTGGTTTTTGAAAAATCATTTCCTAACCCAAGGAGATTTACTCCTGTGATTTCTTCTAAGAGTTTCATAGTTTTAGCCTTTATATTTAGGTCTATAATCCTTTTTGAATTAATTTTTGTGTATAGTGTGATGTAGGGGTCCAAGTTCATTCTTTCACATATGGATATCTAGTTGTCTCAACATCATTTGTTCAAAAGACTGTTCTTTCCCCACTGAATGGTCTTTACACCCTTGCCAAAAATCATTTGACATGAATGTGAGGGTTTATTTCTGGATTCTCAATTCTCTTCCATTGTTCTGTATGTCTGTCTTTATGCCAGTACCACACTGTCTTGATTTTGGTACTTTTGTAGTAAGTTTTGAAATTAGGAAGATTGAATCCTCCAAGTTTGTTCTTTTTTCAAGATTGTTTCGACTATTCTGGTGCCTTGCATTTCCATATGAATTTTAGGATCAGCTTGTCAGTTTCTGCAAAGAAGGCAGCTAGGATCTCGATGGGGATTTTGTTAATTCTGTAGATCAATTTGAGGAGTGTTACATTTTAATATTACTTCTGAAACATGAGCATAGGATATCTTTCCATTTATTTAGATCTTTAATTTCTATCAGCAATGATTTTGTAGTTGTCAGCGTACGTCTCATACTTGTTTGGTTAAATTTTTCCTGGTATTTTATTCTTTTCAGTGCTATTGTAAATGGAATTGTTTTCTTAATGTCATTTTGGATTGTTCAGTGCTAGTGTATCAAAATATAATTGATTTTGCATATTGATCTTGTGTCTTGTAACCTTGCTGAACTTATTGGTTCAAATAATTCAGTGGCTGCCTTTGCATTTGAAAATGCTTATTAAAAGTGTAACTCCACATTTGATCCTATTTTGTACAAATTTCTTGTAAGTATGTATGCTCTATTCTCCATAGTACAGAAATCCAGTCTTAAGCTTTTATACTATTTTCTAAACTGTAGAGATTCTATCTTAAGCTTCTTAAGCGTGCCTGTGTGGTTTTGAGTAACTGTTGTAGTAGTAGTGGTAATAATAATTACAGCTAACTTTGTTCCAGGCTCTCTGCCTAGCATGTGATGTTTTATATTATCCTCACAACAATCCTGTAGTATGGTCTATTATTAGCCTCTTTTTATAGACAATAGAACTGAGGCTTAATTTAATGAGTAACATGCCTAAGGTCAGTAAAGCCTAGTAAGTGGAAGAGCTGGAGTTTGAACTAGGACCACTCATTACAGAAACTGTGTTCTTAACTCACAGCGTATAGTGATGACTCACGGAACGTGTCTCGTGTTTATATGTAGTGATACTTAACTGGTGCTGAGTCACACGTCTGGCAAACTCAGCTACCTGGAACAAAGCCAGTAACCAATAAGTAATAAACAAAAGTATTTGTCAGAGAGCCCCTGCACTAAAGTACAATTTGTTACTCAAAGGTAACCCTGTCAGCTTATTCATTTTTGCTTTGCTTTTGCTGTATCGGTAATAGATTGAAATGAATAAATTAGAAAAGGAGATTGCCAAAAGCAGGCCCACTAACAACAATAAATCCTATTAAAATAAATGCAAGTTCTAAAAAGCACAGCAGGGCCATCAGGGCCTTTATTACTTGTAGGTTATAGCCTATTTTCTCCATTAGTTCTTGAGAGCATAACTATATGACATAGCATAAACATTTATGAGTTATTCGAAATGGATAAGATGATGTTTGTGTTGTATTTAGGAAGATAGAATGCTTTTTAAGATTAGTCCAGGGCCAGCCCCGGTGGCCTAGTGGTTAAGTTCAGTGCACTCTGCTTTGGCAGCCCAGGTTCAGTTCCCCGGCAAGGACCTACACCACTCATCTATCAGTGGCCATGGTGTGAGGGTGGCTCACATACAAAATAGAGGAGGATTGGCAGCAGAGTTAGCTCAGGGTGAATCTTCCTCAGAAAAAAAAAAAGTAGAAAAAAAAAGATTACTCCATAATTTCCCATATATATAAAATACATACGTTTTAAGAAATAAGCTATAATTATCTAGAAATATATATGTAAGTGAAACATACGTATGTGAATGCTATGTAAATATGTCTTGACTCGGACAGTGGTATATCAACTTTAAGCTACTTTGCACAGTTAAATAGCCTCTATTAAATATTTTCTTTTAGGTCTTAGAAGTCATCTATTTCTTTAAGTATAAATTCAGCACTCTTTTAAATTATCTCTTGGGTGGGTAACATCTGACTGACTTACAGTGGCAATCAGGGATTTCTCTGGCCATGACCCAATACATAGCCAGCCTCATGTTTTTAACATAGAAGAAAAGACATCTGCTTATAAACTAAATGTTTTCTATGCACTATCTTATGTATTCTCTTCCTAATATGTCATAATTAAAATATTTTGTTTTTCATTGGACATTGGCTTTTTCATTGGACATTCTAACTAATAGTATGTTTTCAGTTTTATATCAGCTGTAGAAGAAGTTACAAAAGTAAGGTAAAGGAAAAGGAAATTAGGCAATGGAATGCTTTGACTTGAGCAATGTTGTGAATAAATTAAAAATTGAAGGTCAGTTGGTATACAATTCTCCTGACTTTGTAAATTTAAATTCAGTTAACTTAGGTGTGTTTTGTTGTCTTGGATAATAATTTCTTCATGTTTCTTAGAGAATGGAGATAGAATCATGCAGGTATTTCTTATACACTTACATATAATTACGTTATGCTTAAGAAAATTAATAAAGCAATTCATTTGTCATGCTTTTTTAAAAAAAAATGAGATAATTAGTAGATAAAAAATAGTTTGGAAACCATCAAGTGCAATAAAAGTTGTTAGTTGTTTTCTATGTCATTTGTATTTAAATTTTTTTTTTCTCCTAAGGCAGTGGATATAACTTCTTGTGGAAACTTTGCTATAATTGGTCTCTCATCAGGAACTGTGGATGTATATAACATGCAGTCTGGTATACATCGAGGAAGTTTTGGCAAAGATCAAGGTATTGAATTTTTTTTCCTTATTTTTAAACAAATAATATAGCTAAATACAAACCTAATAACTTTTGCTGGCATTTATTAAATTCTTGAGTGCCAGGCATCTTGCCAAAGCTGTAGATGGGTTCTTACCAACCCAATATGGCGTATAGATACTGCCATTACATGTATTATAAACACAATGCTGAAATACTCAAAATGAATGAAGTCACGGATCTATTAGGGGAAAGTGGATATTATACAATTGAAATTTTTGTTTTCTTCTCCTTGCTTTAAGCAGAAAATTTTAACTGATTTTTGAAACTCCCTTTGTGGCCTCAAAGTGATGGATTTTGTTTTTACTCAAGCAATATAATAATCTTCATCCTACCCCTAAAATCCAGATTAATTTCAAGATTTTAGGGAATATAAATAGTGGGAACTTAGATGTTTAAATGAAGGAATCACTCTTTGTGTAGTGTTTAAAAGAGACAATGCCAATTCTGATAAATCTTTCCTTTTCACATATGCTTTAAAGCTCATGAAGGGTCTGTTAGAGGTGTTGCAGTGGATGGATTAAACCAGTTGACCATCACAGCTGGTAGTGAAAGATTACTCAAGTTCTGGAATTTTAAAAACAAAGTTTTAATCCATTCTGTGAGCCTCGAGTCATCTCCAAATATGATGCTGCTACATAGAGACAGGTAAAGTGTTTCTTTTAATGATAAAGGATTTTTTTCTTGATGTTTTTGGTAAAAGTTTTTAATTTAAGTAAAGACTTCAAGTGTTTTTTACTAATTCAAGTATATACTTTACCAAGTGGGAAAAATCAGACTTTGAATATAAAGGAACAGCATTTTGCTTAATTTCCCCAAAGGTATACTTGATTAACAAAATTAAAATGACTGTGAGATTTTAGTTCAAGGTGTTTTTGTTTGTTTTTTTATTAAAACTGATGCATTTATCTTGCTAGTGGCATTCTGGGACTTGCCTTGGATGACTTCTCCATTAGTGTTCTGGACATAGAAACTAGGAAGATTGTCAGAGAGTTTTCTGGACACCAGGGCCAAATAAATGACATGGTAAAGCAAATTTTAGATGTTTAAACAAAACTTGACTCATTTCTACGTCTATTTAGGTTAAAAATGTTCAAGTAATTGCAACTGTTATCCTTTAATAGCCTTAAACTCATCATATGAGATGTTCAAAATAAATGATTTGGAGATTAATTTTCAAAGAGGAGATTTTTAAGGAAAATTTACAATTACAGTAAGTTTAATATTTCTCAGGGAGTCATGCCATCAGATTAATATATAAATCCCAAAGTTCGTCTTTTTCTCTTAAACTCTAAACAAGGCCAAAATATACTTTGGAGAATGAATGATGCATTGAAACGCGAGTATATCATTTTTGACTTAATATTAAACTAGGCTGAGAGAACTCATTTCTGTTTTTCTACATGCATAGCTAATTAATAGTGGGAGACTCGGAATATCTTGGTACCTAGTTTAGTGTTATTTCTAGAGTTTATGTATCTTAAATCCGACAGAGTTTAATTAATAAAAATGTGTTTTAGCTTATTGTTATGTTCTTGTAGTGAGATATATGATATAGTAAGAAGTACTCTAGTTTAGAAAGTATATGTTTCATAAAAAAAGAACTTTTAAAATAAATTTGTTAGTTGAAGACTGTATATAAGTTTATATTGTCATTTTGCCTCAATTGCAGATACCTTGATTTACTTGAAAACAGAAAAAAATAAAATCCTATTTAGTGGCAATCCCAACATGTTTACTTATCGGTTCTCATGCTAAAAATCAGAATTTGCAATGTTTACCCATTTCCTTTAAAAAAAGGAAAAGAAAATGGTCAGGAAATTGTTTTCTGCAAATGGGAGATTGGCCGAACTACCCATCAACAGAATTTGTTGTGACAGCATCTATAGAAATGAGGGTGGGATGGAATAATTTTGATGAAATGGCATTTTCAAAACTGTCTGTCAGTGCCAAATAGCTCCTCCTATTTCTCTCCTTTTCAAACGTTACTTTCAACTTGTATGTCTGGAGTTTCTCCTACTCAGTAATAAATTACTTCTGTTCAGTTAAATCTCTGAGCATTTATAATGTGACTTTACCTATCAGGGCCATTTTTCGCATCCTTTATTATCTGCACTATCCTTCTGTAAATTGAGCTTTCTCTATACTTTAAGATTTGGGTTTCCGCAGTATCACGGCAGCCTGTTGAACAAATTACAGTTTACTTATCCCACTATCATTTGCAAATAGGTCATAATCCCTGTGGTGCGTTTAGACTCCTGGATGAACAATCTACTGCCATCATAAACCTTAAAGTTTTTCTTTTTGGGTCTTCTTTCACATCTGCCCTGATTTAAGCCTTACAACACTTACATACTGCAGGCAAGGAGAGCTATTATTTATCCATGTTTATTGATAGAAAAGATATAGTAACTTCTTTAAGGTAGCATAAGTAATTTATTATTTAAATGTATTTTGAAAATCTGATTATTGTGGTTTTAAATTATATTTGCGAAATAAAACATCATTAAGGAAGAAAAGGAGGTTTTTAACTGAAGCTACAAGTAAAAGTAGAAGGACTTCTTTTTTTTTTTTAATTTTATTTATTTATTTTTCCCCCAAAGCCCCAGCAGATAGTTGTATGTCATAGCTGCACATCCTTCTAGTTGCTGTATGTGGGACACGGCCTCAGCATGGCCGGAGAAGCAGTGCGTCCGTGCAAGCCCGGGATCCGAACCCGGGCCGCCAGCAGCAGAGCGCTCGCACTTAACCGCTAAGCCACGGCGCCGGCCCAGAAGGACTTCTTTAGTAACTTGAATATTTTAAGAGAATTTGCATTCTTGTCTTCAAAATCATTTTGGATCAATTCTTAGAAAGCCAGTCTAATATGTAGACTCTTTTCAAGGAAATGTAGCTTTTGTTGCTTTTACAGATACTTTATAACTGAAATTAGACTAACAAAATATTTCTAATTGAATGTTCTCAGAATAGCAATTTTATGTTAAAAACGCTTTGTAGTCAAACAGATTTGTTAGTTGTCTATATAGGAGTTTATGGAGTGAAAATTTAAAAATTGAGTGATACTGTTAACTTTTTATAGTAAAAAAAAGCCTAATCATATTTATCCAGATCAGTGGTGTTTGAGAAATATTTCCTTTTATATAAAATAATGTGGTCTAAATTTTACTCAGACTTTTTTTTTCATGAAGCCTGCATCATCTTTTCATTTCTTGCATTTTTTAAGCTGTTAAATATACACACATACATACATAAATGCGTACATATGTATATATACATACACGCACATACACACGTAATATATTTGTATGTGTTCTTTTTTTTTTTAATTTAAAGACTTTCAGTCCTGATGGTCGTTGGTTAATAAGCGCTTCAATGGATTGCTCTGTTAGAACTTGGGACCTTCCGTCTGGGTGGTGAGTTTATTTTTAAATCCCTAGCCTCTATCAGAAGATTCCTCAGTCATTGTCTTTACATGTGACTTTTACCTATAGTTAATGGATTATGTGCTTTTTTTTTTTTTTTTTTTTTATAATTTTAGTTATTTATTTTTTCCCTCAAAGCCCCAGTAGATAGTTGTCTGTCGTAGCTGCACATCCTTCTAGTTGCTGTATGTGGGACGTGGCCTCAGCATGGCCAGAGAAGCAGTGCCTCGGTGCACGCCCGGGATCCAAACCTGGGCCACCAGTAGCGGAGCGCACGCACTTAACCGCTAAGCCACGGGGCCGGCCCGGATTATGTGCTTTTTGAATGTGAATATATATTTGGAGATTTTTCTAACTTGATTATATTTTATCCTTGGAGTGTTTTTGATCTCTTAAACAGCAAGGAGTAGTGCCATAAAAGATAATAGTGAGGAAAATGCAATTTCTTGTAAGTTTTCTATTCCTGTAAAATTGAAATACAATATAGAATGAGTTTCATAAACCTTAAGAAAGCTCATTTGGCCTTTTTAATACTCCAAAATAGAGCTTAGACTTTAGGACTGCAAATTTTCCTTTTGAGTGGTTTTGTTGTTCATGTTGAATTTAGTTAAAAGGTCAGAAACCCTAACTTTCCTTTGTATATATTATATATTTTCTGTCTCTAACAAAATTCTTAAAAGAAGACATTTTAGATACGGAGTAATGAAAATGTGTCTTAAGATGTGAGTAAAACCCAGCTGTGTTCAGAAATATGTTTCATAGATTGAAACTTGCTACTAAAACAGCGCTTGAAGAGAAAATATTATCTAATTCTGTTAAATAATTTGAACAGTGGAGACCTACAGAGAGAGAGAGAGAGAGTGTGTGTGTGTGCGCGCGTGCACGCTTGTTAAAAACTATGTAGGTACAGATACAATTTAAAATTGTATCAGTTAACATAGAATTGTTTAGATTGAGTCTGAATGAAGGAGGAATGAGGGGAACAGTGAAGTGTCTAATTTAACAGGAACCATAAGGAAAGAGATGGGTGAGAAAAATGAGAAGGAAGATGATACTTTTTAATTCTCTGAAATATTCCTGAGTTGAGCTCTGTCCAATTCTACTTCATCTTCCTTTCTCGGGAATTAAATAAGCTCATACCTGAAAACAGTTTGACCTTTAGAAAGGGAAAACCCTGATGTCCTCATTTCCCTTCAAGTTTCATATAGGAAAGAGGCACAGCCAACGATCCAGCATACACACCTGATCTGGATTGTGCACTGCACAAAAGTGTAATGGCTCCAGCTCTAATAACTAGGGACTTTTGTCCACAGGTGTGTCTCTTTTTCACTTAAAATAGAGTAAAAATAGAGTAAAGCAGAATCTAATTAGTTGGCTGTGTCCTCCACCTTCAAAAAGTTCACCTGAAGTTGGTACTTCCATAATTTTTTTTTTAAAGGTGCCATTAGAAATATTGGTAGTTTCTTGCTTCTTGGACTTTTACTGTTTTCTAAAAATGAATGGTATAATTTGAATTACTTTCCAATAGGAAAGTTATATGAGTAATAGAGTTAAAATAATGCTCTTTTCATTTCCCTTTTTAGTTGTGTTAGTTCACATTACAAGGGAGAGAGAGGTTAATGTTCAGTAGTACTAAATTTGCAAAATATTTTTAAAACGTGGTAAGTTTATCTAGGGAACAGAAGAATGAGGATCTGAAAGTAGCATTCAAAGCCGCCAATCTTTGGCTCAGCATTGGCCTTCTTACTGAATTTCTTATTTTGGTAAAAAGTTGAACAGATTTAAATCTGATTGGTTTTCAACTCTAGTATCTTATGTTTAGGTGAATACTGAGGCAATTTTAAGTAAATACGGAGGCATGAAGTTGAGAGAAACACAAAAGCAAGAAATGAGTCAGATAGGGATTGTTAAAAGAAAATGTAATAATATCTACACTGATTGGACCAAAGTATATTTTTAATATACAAAAAAATAAGTACTTTTTTGGTTAAGATTTGAAATGGAGCAAATAAGAAAGCTTGAAAAGCCTTATCACACAACTGCTGCCTAATTGCAACTAAGCTGACATTTACCATGAGCTGCTAGATGCTTTATATGCTTTTGTTTTTCATCTTCCCTCATAGACAAATAGGTGTAAGTACTATTACTGTTATTAGTCCCATTTTACAAATGAGGAAATGGAGGCTCAGAGAGAACTTAAGTGATTTGCCCAAGGCAGCATAGTTTGTAAGTGACATTTTGCTGTAATAAACATAGGAAAAAGAAACAGATTTCCCAACAGTTGTGATAGCAGCCTGCCTTGCCCAGGTTGTGTCATATGTCCTAAGGATGAATTGATTTTCTTGATATAGAAGATAATAAGGAAGTGAGGATCAGTATTTTATCATATAACCATAGGTAACTGTTGGTTTTTGATTCTTTGTCTTTTTGAGAAGATAATTAGTATAGCAACCTTTGGAGATTCCTAGTTCTTTCTTCAGTAAGCAGTTTCATCATTTACATAGCGTGTTATATTTAAAGAATAAATATATTCATTACATATCCTGACAAGTGAAGTTGTCTATGAGTAAACCTTTGGGTGTGGTAACACACAGATGTGTCCTCTGGAATTGTGCATGTCAAAAACAAATTGCAGAGGTACTGTACTGTTTCCCATAGGGTTTTTTTAAAGTGCTGAAAACTTTCTTGTGTTTGTAGGATTCTCAGAGAAGCAGAGTTGAAATTTTTCATCCCTGAAATTACCTGTCATCCCCTATCACTACCACCTTTTATTTCTGGTTGTTTTTAATCTATTGAAAGTTCGCGTTAACCTCTCTTGGGAGTAAGAAAAATACAAAATTAAGTAGTTGTAATAGAATTTCGCATTTTTTCTGTCTCACTCCCCCAACCCCTGCTTTCTGAGCAGCATTACGTGAGAATAATTAGATTAGGATGTTGTTTTGCATTCTTCACTGAGGCAAAACCATCCCTTTGTTCTAGTCATCGAAGATTCCTATGTGAGACGATGCCATCACTTTGGAGATTAAACATCTAGACACTCTACATTTGTTCAGAGTAAAATCAGAAATGGCTTACTGAGTGTCACCTGTATATGCAGGGCTCTGTGCTTGAAAATCTGATCCCTTAGAATGGGAATTTTATTAATGTTCTCTCAGAGAAATTATAACTTACCTGGGACTTTTCATTTTGTGGGATTAGCAAGAGACCATATAGTAGTTAGGTCTATAATTAAGCCTGCAGACTTATGCTTTGTGAACTAATGTGCCAGTATAAAATGTGCTGTGTATATGGAAACCACCTTCCTCAATTTGATGCTTTTATATAATGGAAGGTCAGTTTACCCACACACAACAGCTGTGGAAATCAAGTTGCACAATGAATTTGACAAAATAATTATAGTATCAAGTAAAATAAGTTTGCTCAAGCAGCAGATTCTCTTTTTAACAGATAGATTCTAAATGTGTTAGGAAGTTTCATCCCTCACATACTTAAACTTTTATTGAACAAATATTGATCAAGATGAAGAAATGTTAAGAGCTGAAACTGCTGTGTTTAGGTTTAATCTTCATCTGTATTTGTTGGAATAATGTTTCTGCTCTGAGTTGTTTGAATTAAATGAATTAACATAACTAATTTAACAGTCTCTGGTATATAATAAGTGTTTAACAAATGTTTCCTTTTCCTCAACTCCTTTGATCCCCAAGAGAAGCCATTCTTGTGAGCTTCCAAAGTAAGTCTGAGCAGAAATCAAATAGGTTATTCACTTTTTCCCCCATAACAGAATTAAATAGCAGTCATTGTCCTGAGCACACTTGAGTGTGTGTTTCCTGTACTCCTAATTTTAGTCTTATCTTCCTGTCTTGCATTCATTATTTAAGGTTTACCTTGTTAATTGTTCTCTGAACAAATTGAGAGAGAGATTTTATCATGGACAAGTCACTTAATGTCTTCACTGGAGAGTCTTCATTTACATTTGAGCTGCTCAGAGTTTGTTCCGTGAATCACCAGTGTGGGCATCCCCTGAGTGTGTTTGTGCTATTGAGTATTGTTGTACCTGTAGTTTCAGTAGTGGTTTTACTGAGTTTTTAGTGATTAAGAGTGCAGATTGCTTCTTGGGTGACAATCCTGGCTCGGTTACTTTCTACCTTGAGCAAGTTTTGAAATCTTACTGGGCCTCAGTTTTCTGATCTGTATAATAAGGACAGATCTGCCTCATAGGGTTGTGAGGATTAAATTAGTAGACTTAAGTGCTCAAGATACTTCCTAGCATGGAGCACTAAAAAAATGTTAACTGCTGTTATTTTTTTCTTGAAATAATTTGCTTTATTTAATGTAGATTCTGAATTCCAGTCATTTTGCTGTGCCTTCCCACCGATAATTTATTGGCTTCAGTGAATAAAGTAGTTTTTAAAATAGCCATGATTAAAACCAGTATACTCCACTTAAAGTATACAAAGTATTTGCACTCTTAGCCAGCCTAAGAAGCCTCTCCTGCAGGGTGCCGCTGTGTTAGGCTTTTATCTTTGCTCCTTAAATCCACCTTGTTTCACTTACTGCTGCCACCATCCTAGTTCAGATCTTCATTACTTGTTAGATTACTACTACCATAATCTCATTATTCTTCCTGTTGCAATAATATATTCTTCATTCTGATGGCAGATTTTCTTAGGAAAGTGAAGATTACACCATCTGCTCAAAAGCCTTTAGTAACTTTCCATTGATGGAAAGATAGAAACGAACTCATATGTTTGGTATTCAAGACCCTGTACGCAGCCTTCTGCTTAGGCACCAAACTGCACTCCTCACTGAACCCAATTGTATTTTCCCTCGCTTTGCCCTCCACATTTCTGTCAGCTAGGAAATGCTTTTTCTTCCATCAACATCCGTTGAAATCTTATCCATTTGTAAGGCTCATCTCAAAAATTGTGTTCTCTGAGAAGCCTATTCTGAGTCTCCTACCTGGGTGTGATTGTTCCCCCTTTCTCCCAACTCTTCAACCCTCCAGCATTTTAAAGCTGTGGGATTAGTTTCCATAAGCCGCTCTGTGGTTGTGCTCTGTAGACTGAATTTCATATGTTTCATGTATAGCATGGTTACCTATTTGAGAAACAGGTAGAATTCCTCAAAAGTTTTTTCCATTACCATTCTCTTATTCTTATTTACAGCTGTTTTATTTTATTACTTTCTTCTGTTACCTACACCTTTTATTATTTTTCACTGAAATAGCAAAAATACAGGGGAGTATTGATAATTACATTTATTTTAAATGTGTGACATCTTCAGAATTGTCTCCAAGTCAGTCTACCAAAATGGCATTCCAGCAAAGCAGAGTATTTCCTACTATATTCTCCCTGTTGTTGAAACTCTTTCTCCAGTTAGTTGGTCTATTTAGTATTCTGCGTCTTTCTCATTAAGAGAGATTATTTTCACATAGTAACTTAGTTGACAAAGCTGTTTGTTAGTGATGACTTTGTGGTGTTGGTGATTAAAACAAAAATGAAAATTTTCTGCATCTCTTATTCCTTGTCCTTTTAGCAAAAATATATTTAGTGAATTATATCCTTTTTGGGAGAGTTCAAATACTTTAATGTCTTGATTCCTTTTTTATAGCCTTATAGACAGCTTTTTGCTGGACTCAGCTCCTCTCAATGTTACTATGTCCCCTACTGGAGACTTTCTGGCTACTTCCCATGTGGACCACCTTGGAATTTATCTGTGGTAAGTGCTTTCATGCAGTTCTGTTTTGAATAAGGAGAAGAAAGATGATGTTGTCAGAGAATCAGAGTTACTAACAGTGACATTTAGATTTTTTTTTAATTTATAGAATGGAAATGTCACGTAGTTAACACAGAGAGTTAAATTCACCATAAGTCTATGACTGATTCAGTATCTGCTTGATAATTTAGTTAGCTTTGCTCAAGTGTGTATTCTAAACCACAGGATTGATTTTTGTCTGTTATCATATTTGGCTTTTATTTGTAGAAAGGATAAATGAATTTAAAAATGTCAGAAAAAGGAGTCCCCAGCCAGGCCCTGGCCTTCCTGCCACTACCCTACTGTCGCTTTATGACCTTGGCCTGTCTTTTCTCGGCTTCTGCCTACTTCATCTATAAAATAAGGCATAAATGTGGGCAAAATGCTTTCTGACATTCATTCTAGTTGTGTAACTCTTCATAACCATGTGAAAATATTTATGGTGATCTTCCTATTCCACTATGATCAACATGTAAGAGTTCGAAATAAACAGTACGTCATCTGGGTCTAGAAAAATTTTTGTCTATTTCCTGAGTTTAGAATCTAATTCTTTTAACTCTTATTATTGAGGAAGGGAAATTAATTCCTTTTCTAATTATAAAATTTTATAATTAGATTTTTAGGATATGAAATTAAATTAACTATATAATAGAAGTTGACTCTGGCCACCTTAATAAGCAAAATGGAGTATCTCCTGAAATCCATGAGGCTTGAAAAATGAAGACGAGGAGAATTGTAGCTGTGGGACCTCAGCAGCCACAGTATATAGTACCGCTATTAAGATAACTCAGAACCTGATATTCCCAATTTTTATTTTCCATTCCAGATTCATAATGTGTGGGAAAGAGAATCTGATTAGCCCACTTTGGGACAGGTATCTACATCTTAATAGTCATCTAAGGCCGTGGTGCAGGGTCAAATAGCAGAAACATGGTCACTTAGAGGACCATTCTAGAGAATGGGAAATCCATGACTGTTCAACAACCTGAAGGATCTGATCAGCATATTTGCCTTCTGACTTAACTCTCTGAGTCCATCTTTCCTTTGGTTATAAATTTCCTTAAATGAAGGTTGACATTTGTCAAAACAATACAAATATTTGGAGGTTATGTTGCCTTATAAAAGTCTTATCCATTACTGATATCACAAATAAATACTTTTTTGTACTACATTAAAAATACTCCATTAATAATGTTTGTGTGCATCTTTCTTGTGATGACATCTATAACATGAATCAAGGCGTTTTCAAATTAATACTTTCTGTCTTTGAGATCTTGTTTTTTAATTTACAGGTGATTGGAATCTATAGCCAAATTCAAGCTTATAGAGATTATTACTAGTAATTGAATTTTCTCTGAAAAAACTATTTTTATAAGTTTTAAAATATTACTTATATTTTTATTTCTCAGGTCCAATGTCTCCCTGTATTCAGTTGTTTCATTACGACCACTTCCTGCAGATTATGTTCCTTCAGTAGTGATGCTTCCTGGTACTTGTCAAACCCAAGGTAATCACAGAATAGTAAAATAATTTTTGAAGTGTAATATCATAAACTTAACATGGGGAATTATTGCTACCAAAAGCAGTTTAATGCATTCAGTCTAAATATTTTTTAACTGATATGAAATACTTTTAATGATGTCATGAATTTATACAAAAATATAATTGATGTGATATTGATAAGATATCAAATAGTATACCAGTAGAGAAGTGTTTTGGGTCTGGGGATGGGAGTTGTAGAAGATAAAGAAAGGAAGTAAAGTTTACAAGGCTACATTGAATGAACATGTTATGAAATACTAATGGATTTGGAATGAATTAAGTTGCTTTTTAATAAAAATCTCATTTTGTGTTGTTTTACCTGAAATTTTTTTGTTTTAAGATGTAGAATTATCAGAAGAAACCATAGAACCAAGTGATGAAATGATAGAGTATGATTCCCCAGAACAGCTGAATGAGCAGTTGGTGACTCTATCACTCCTCCCTGAGTCACGGTGGAAAAACCTTCTTAATCTTGATGTTATTAAGGTAATACTGTAGTACACTGAATATTGGCCCCTAAAGGCATATACTGGAAGCATTTTCTTTGGTAGAGATAGCTTCCCCTACTTTGGGGGCTTTAGGAAGGACAGTTAATGCCTAAGGTAGTAAAGAGAACACCATGTAGTTGAATGCTATTTAGTCCAGGATGATTATCACAAGAGTCTCTCGCTATATATATCGACTTGGAGAGCACTCAGCAGACCTTTGGATATAGCAAAAGTATGGCCTGCAACTATAGAGCTATTAGAAATTGGATATTTAAAATCGAGACTAATAAACTACTTTTTTGGCTTCTAAAACAAGAAAAAAATTGCTACCATAATGTGTGATATTTCTGTTACTAGGCATTTGGGGATTAGAAGACCTTCATTAGTCTCTTTTTTTATTAAGCTTCAGCTCCCTTTTATCATCCCACACCCTATTTGGTCAACTACAAGATTTTTAGAGCATGCTGTGTCAGGTCCAGGTACACAAGTCAGTATGACTTATGTTCCAACACAACTGAAAAAAACCTAGCCCCTTTGGCCTCGAGGAATTTGCAGTTTACATGAAAAATGGACAATTATGGCATAAATTAGTGTTTTTCAAAGTGTGTTTCATGACCCCCATTTATGAGTAGCAAAAGCAAAAGAACAGATTAGACTAGAAAATTTCAGAGGTTATCCTCTGATAATAAGGGTAAGTGTTGTTTTATGAAACTTGGTTTGGTTAGATACACATATTCACACATTCACTAGAGGTTATTTGTGTAGTAAGTCATGTTGTGGGCTGGCATAAAAAAAAGTGTAAGGAACACTGACATAGATAACTATGACAAGGTTCGGGAAAAAGGTTCGGGAAATATTTTTGTAACTAATAACTTAGCACCAGAAAAGATACATGTGTATTGGGTAAGAAAAGAGATAGAAGATTTCACCTGTTAATTTTCCTAACAGAAGTTACAAGTGCTTCTTTTTTACTTGCTCACTTTTTGAGAGATTGGGCATCAGCATAAAGGTATGTTGTTTAGGAGCATAGTTCTGAGATCTCTCCATCAATTTGTCCAGTCTGTCAGCTATAATGGGGTACTTTATGGCGTAGCTTTAAAGCAATGCATTAAAAAGTACAAGTAGGTGCGTATGAAGGGAACAGTCAGAATAATGACCAATTAATTGAGCTAAGTTTTTGTGCTACTGTGCTCAGGTATAGTTTGTTCTGCATAAAAACTTTTATAGAAACCTGAGTGAATGATCTTTATGAGAGAAATCTGCTAACACCTCTAACATTTCCTACTGAGTGAAAGAAGTTAGAATTTTTATATTTATTTTGTGGGTTAACTTTTCTACTTTTGGTTTTCCTTATAAGATTAGATAATTTCCAGAGCCCTGTGGAGCTCCTCCAAAAGCCTTTTATTTTTATTTACAACTCAGTGGCTGTCTGCCTTCCAACTCAAGAACAGTGAGTTAGAGGGTAACTGGGACTCAGCTTCAGTCTGTATCATCCCGAAGAAGGGGTGTGCTTACACTACAATTGGTAGTACTTTGTCCTGCTTTTATGTAATAACTTTCTTTTATGCTGTTCCCCCATGAGGCCACAAGTAACCCTGGCTTTCTTTCAAAAAGCAAATCTCCCTAGGATTAAAGAGCGCCTAAAGAGTGGAAGAGGAACAGGGTAAGGTAAAATTGTGACGCTCAGATATCAGGCAGTTTACCTTAGAAAGGCTCTTTCATCAGATGCTCCTGAGATAGTGACATGTAGCAGTGTAGTCACCATAACTAAATTCTGTCAGTTGGAATTCTGAGGGAGATTTTCCTGATAGAATTTTACTAACATTGGAAATATTTTATAAATGAGCAGTAGTGTTCTCTTGCTTTTTAAAAACACAAAATACTGAGGAAAAATAAGTAAAAATTCCTACAAAATGGAAGAATTGGGGCCATGCTTCCCAAAAAAATTTTACCAAATTACTTCCAGTGGCAGTCTTTCTTTTGAAGAAAAGAGATTTGAGAAACTATTGAGCATGTATTTAAATTTTGCTTTTTAGGCCATTTTTTGAAAAAGGTTGTATTTCAATATAAAAGAAGTTCAAAATTACTTGGTTGTCATTTCTTCACCTAAATATTCCTGTAAATATTAATGTTTTGGGAAAATGAGCTATGTTTGTCTTAGAGCATCTGCTGAACCCTGTCATTTTCCTTCTGCCTTATTGGGAAGGCTACTGGAGGGCTGCATCGGGAAGCCCAGTTTAAAGATATCTGTGGTACTGGTTGGTTGGGATTTTATTTTAGTATTCTAATCTGGAAAAGTTTCATTCCTTTTTATTACTTTTTGGACTTCGTTTTAAAATTGATTTGGAATTAAATATTAGAAACTGTTAGCAAGATAATTACTTACTAGTCTTTTTCCCTCTCTCATTTTCTCTTAATCAGAAAAAGAATAAACCAAAGGAACCACCCAAAGTACCCAAATCAGCACCGTTTTTTATTCCGACAGTTCCTGGCCTTGTACCCAGATATGCTGCACCTGAACAAAATAATGATCCCCAGCAGGTGAAAACCAAATCGGAGCATTCTCCGTGGAAGGGGGGTGTGTTCTGTGTTGTGCTTTTGTAGTTCTTTACCAAGACCTGGTTTTACAGATAAAGAGTAAATTAGTGGGCCGGCCCCATGGCTTAGCGGTTAAGTGCGCGCACTCCGCTGCTGGCGGCCCCGGGTTCGGATCCCGGGTGCACACTGACGCACCGCTTCTCCGGCCATGCTGAGGCCGTGTCCCACTACAGCAACTAGAAGGATGTGAAACTATGATGTACAACTATCTACTGGGGCTTTGGGGGAAAAATAAATAAAATTATATAAAAAAAAAAAAAGAGTATACTAGTGATAGCTTTTAATTATAATCTATAAATTTTTTTGTTACACTTGTGTTCTTTGAATAATGTATATTTGTTTTTGCTTAAGTCTAAAGTGGTAAATCTTGGAATTTTGGCTCAAAAATCAGATTTCTGCTTGAAACTTGAAGAAGGACTGGTAAATAATAAATGTAAGTTACATTATAAAATATTTTACCAAGTATCTTCAGCTTATTTATGTGAAGAGAAATTGAATGAAATTAGCAAATTGTCGGTAGCTGAAAGAAGATAGTAAAAACTAAAAGGACTGAAATGTTGGTTTTAATCTGAAGTAATTTTAGCTTTTGTATTATATTAAATGAGTAGCACTAAATTCAGATGATAATATTATAATAATCTTTTGAGAACTTTTCACACTTTATGGAAAATTAGATTTTTTTCTGTTTTTTGCTTTTGTTTTTATTTACAAATGCAGTTTGCAATACAGCAGAGACTTTTGTCTTAGGTGATTTCAGATATTCCCAAATTATACCATAAAAAGGCAGTTTTAAAATTTATTGAGTATGTTAATATATTTAAATTTTGAAAGCTACAATGTGTAGCTATGATGAACAATAAGAGCTATAAGCAATTAACAAATTCACACTCTCCTGTTTGACTTATCCTCTCGTTTTCTGATCCAAATGCTCTTATTTCCATACCAGTATCACTGGAGGCCACATTGGCAAAAGTCAAAGAATGGTACTGATGGGCCATTGTAGATGACTAAAGAATAGCAGATCATACAAGGAGTAACTTGTTACATTTATGGGAGTACAAAGAAGAAAAGTACTTTTGTGTAGTATATACTGAAGGACAGAAAATAAAATTTATTAGACTTTTGTGATTGTTGTTCCTTTTCAAAAAGCTAAAAGCATAGTCATTGCCATTGTAATATCAAATGCCTCGTATAAAAATAGTTGTAAGTGTATAGAATATGTATTCATTGGATGCTTATGAAACAAGAGTGCTTACTTCTGGGGAAAAGAAATAGATTTGGCATGGGTAAGAATAAAGTGGGGTCTTTCCCCTCTTATATATTTCTGTATTGTTAGTGTTTCTTAATGATCATGTGGTACTTTTATAATTTTTATAACAAAAGAAAGAAAAATAAATTCTCCCACCTCATCCTATTCTCCAGTGGCAACTACTATTAAAAATTTCTTATTTACCTTTATAGCCTTATATTTGGATTTGTTTTGATTGATTTATGAGCATCTTAGAGTGTCTGTTGCCAGGCGTTAATTATATTTTCTTTAACAGCCTTAACAGCAGAAAGAAAACTTAAATTACTGAAAGTGCAAAAAATTTAGTGCTTTTATTACTTTTTATTGTATTACTTTCATCATTTGTACTGATTTTTACTTAATTTGAGGTTCATTCTACTACTTAACAGAAAAAATTAAGCCACAGAAAGCATTTCCTGTGCCATTAACATATATGTTGCTTGAGGTATGAAATGAAAACTAGTTTCCTAAGTGAAGGGATTGTAGGTAATAACTGGTTTCTTTTCAAAACTTAATGCAGATGAGGCTGCTCTTAACCTTCTGAAAGAATTAGGCCCATCAGGAATTGAAACAGAGCTGCGAAGCTTGTCTCCTGATTGTGGCGGGTCTGTAGAAGTCATGCAGAGCTTCTTAAAAATGATCGGGATGATGTTGGACAGAAAGCGTGATTTTGAGTTAGCCCAGGCATACCTTGCGTTGTTTTTAAAGGTAGGTCTAATGTAAGACAATACTTCCCAGCTTACCTTCCTCTAGAGTAGTGTTTTCTGATACAACTTTCTGCAAAGATGGAAATGTTCTATATCAGCACTGTCCAGCATGGCAGCCACTGGCTACTTGTGGCTAATGTGACTGAGAAACTGAATTTTTTATTTTATAGAAATTAATTTAAATTTAAATAGTCACCTGTGCTTAGTAACTGCCGTATTGGACAACTTTGTAGTCTTTTTTTTTTTTTTTTAACTCAGCACACTTTTGGCTCAACCCCTTGACTTTTCTGTGTCATCCATTTGATTCAATATACTAAACTATTAACTTTTTTAAGTAGCTACATTTTGGTAGTTTTCCTATGCTCGTGAAAAGAAAGTCAGGTCTTATGTTTATTTTTTGTTTTGTTTTGTTTTTTCTACTGCTGAAATCAAAATATTTATTTCTATCCTGGTTGAAGGAGTTTCAAGTGATTTGGCAATACAGTGTTGCTTTTATGACTGATATAATGGAGAACTCATGTTTATTTCAGTCGTATAATGTGTTGAAGGAGGTAGATAATTTTCAGTAATAGCAGATATGATTCTTCATCTATTCCATTAATATCTGAAATGAATTTTCATTTGATATAATTATTTAAAATTATTTAAAAAGTAGATATTTAGATGATAGCATGTAGGATGAAAAAATAGAAGTGTGAAAAATTGTTTCTATATCTTTTCCCTACTGAGTTTAGTTCCTAAATATAAATTTACTTAAATCTTGAGAAAATAAAGCAAAGGGCCCATCTACCATTGATTACCAGTGGGTTACAATGAAAGGAGAAACTTAAAGAAGTACAGAAATAGGAATTTAGTATTAGAAGTAGGACCTTGTTTCCGGATTTATATCAGGACTGTCCTTAGGTGGAGGAGAGTAATGACCACTTCAGTTCTGCTAAGGGAGTGACAGTGCCATAAAGGAACTCATAATAAAAAGTTTGAAAGCAGGGAGATGGGAGATGGTAACAAACCAGCATTTAAGAAAACAGTATTCAGAATAGTACCTTCAGACATTCCTTGGTAAAAAAGTTGAGTCCAGAGTAAATAGCATTTTAATTTTCTTAAATAAAATGTTTAGCTATTGTATTTTTCTTTTCAGTTACATCTCAAAATGCTTTCTTCAGAGCCAGTGCTTATAGAAGAAATGACAAAGTTATCATCACAGGTGGAAGAAAATTGGATCCATTTACAGTCACTCTTCAATCAAAGCATGTGTGTTTTAAATTATATAAAAAGTGCTTTGTTATAAAAGTAAATTGACTAAATAAATCAAAGACTTTCATATTAAATGGGTTCAGTTTAACTCATATCTTGTTTTCCAAGTTTCAATGTGAAAAGAAAATAAACGCTGGCACTGACTAGTCAGTCATTCTCCCCCTTAAATGCTAAATACTTTCTGGCTGCCCTTTGTTTTAAAGACTTAACGAATCTGCTCAAATGATTTATTTTCTGAGTCTCTTCACATCGGTTACTTGTATATGACTTTTTTTGGATTGTCATCACCAGCTCATGTTCTTTTTTTTTTTTGAGGAAGATTGGCCCTGCACTAACATCTGTTGCCAATCTTCCTCTTCTTTTTTTTTTTCTTTCTTTCCTCCCTAAAGCCCCAGTACATAGTTGTATATCATAGTTGTAGAGTTGTAGCTCTTCCATATGGGATGCCACCTCAGTGTGGCTTGATGAGCGGTGAGTAAGTCCATGCCCGGGATCCGAACTGGGGAACCCCAGACCGCCAAAGTGGAGTGTGCGAACTTAACCACTACACCACCGGGCTGGCCCCCCGGCTCAGGTTTTTTGAATATCTGTAACATAGAAGAGATGCTGGGTGTTTTCATGTAAAGTATTGCTGTATTAAATTGAAGATAAAACTGATAGATAATGCAGTTATAAAAGTGCCTTCATGATATGAAGTAAAAAGTTGTGTTTCCTTCCTTGTTGGCCTTTGATGAAAACGTGGATCGAGGAATCTTAGAGCTGGAAGGTGTGTCAGACATTAGTGCAGCCCTCCTGTAATGCACAGAGGAGGCTGCTGAAATCAGCTCGGGATCTCAGTGACAGATCCAGATTTTCTAACACTGCCATGGTGCTCTCTCTAGAGTAGCCTTTCTAAAGGAACTTGTCCTTGTATTAGGAACATGAGAGGCACTTTTACAAGGCACATTGCTACAGGAGACACTTGACAGATACCTAGGATAGGTCGGGAAAATTCCAAATTCCGTCGAAGATATCCTTAAAAGGTTTTTCTTCCCCACTGATGACGTTTTTATTTGGGAGGAAACTGCTGACTGTACTTTTCTCTCATAACCATTGTGAAACCAGATAGCTGTGGCAGTTTCTCATTATCGTTTTCTTTTCATGGTTCAAGACTTGAGCCATACATGGATTAAAAATAAGTGATTCTTAAAAGCACAGCGCTCTAAAAACAATATTTAGTTTACGCTACTCTAAAGTAGTGTCATTCATGAAATGCAGCCGGTTGTATTTGAAAGCCAGTATGGTTCTCATTAGGATAAGAAGGTTTTACAGAAAAATCTCCAGAAAGAAGAGTCCTCGTGAGTTGATCAGTGATAACTTTAAATATCAAAGTGTTTTTGTTTAATGGTGTAAAGTAGGATTAGTAAACTGCTAAAGAAATAAGCCAGTCTGGTTTTGTACTCTCATTTTGTATTTCTTTTAGAAGTGTAAATAAACTTAATAAAGCCATTGACTGAAATGTTAATAATGATTTAAGTTCTAACTTTAAAACTATTTCTCTCTGCCGCAAATAGTATATTCTAAAGATATGGCAAGATTTCAGTATACAGTCATGTACCATGAAGATTGTAAATAACTAAAACAAAATAATAAGCACTCTAAACTGAAATTGTATTGCTTTTGTAAATCTTGAACTGAATTTTCTTCTTTTTCAAATGAGAACACAGGAGTTGTGTGTGTTGTTTTTATTGGAGATAACTTTAGATAGTATTACGACACTATTTTGGTAGTTAATCTTCCAGAACCTTTGCTCTGTGTTTGCCATCAAGGAAGGGAGGGAGAAGGAAATACAAAGGATAATTTTGTGTGTATGTTTTTTCTTAAAATGTATGACTCTGTGTCCTGTTTTTCCTTTAAATTTTAAATTACAAATGTAGTATATGACAACATTTTACTTGTAAAAACATCAGAGACAAGTCTGTTTTTAACTATCAGCTTCAAACCCATTATTCTCCCTAGAAATAACAGTTGTTAACTTTCCATCTGGACCTTTTTCTATGAATGTATATACATGTTATATATGCCAAAGGAAATTAAATATATAGTTTTGGTTTTTACATAAATATATGTTTATCATTCTGCAGCTTTTCTACTTGGTTTTCTATTTTTCGTTATAATCATACATAATCTCTTCACTTTTTAACGTCCCACAATCCGTTTAGCCTATAATGGACTCTTAAGGTAGATTCCTTTTTTTCTTTTTCCTAATTACAAACAGTGCTGAAAGAACATCATCCTGTATGACTTTTATGTGCATATAAGGATTTCTCTGTAATATGTGCTTTGGCTTTGAATTGCTGGGCCAGAGTTAGGCAGTTTTAAAAGAGATAATTCAGTTGGCTTCCAAAATGACTGTTATCAATTTATAGTTTCTCGTATCATTTTAAAATTTTTTATTAATCTAGTGGGTGGAAAAATGTTGTTTTAATTCAAAAATTTCTGTCACTAATGAGGATGGGCATCTTTTCATATGTTTATTTTAGACCATTTTTATATTTCTCATGTGAATTACCTTTTCCCAACACTGCTCATTTTTTTATTGAGTGATTTGTCTCATGGATTTGTTCGGAGTTTTTCATATAGTTTAGATGTTAGTCTTTTATGTTTGTTACCAGTGTTTTCTGTTAATTGGTCACCTGTCTTTAACTTATGGTGTCTTTTTTTAATAGATGTTTTATATTTATATATAGTCAAATCAATAGTTTTTTTATGACTTTATTTAAAAACATAAAGCATATTCTGTATTTTCTTCTAACATATTTATCATGTATGCATCCAGATCTTCATCTGGAGTTGACTTTTGTGAAAAGTGTAAGGAATAGAGCTGATTTTATTTAAAAGTCCAAAAACCGTTTATTGAAGTCCATTCTTTTCTCACTGATTTGAAGTGCTGTTTTATTACGTGCTAAGTATTTGATATCCCTAATAAATAATGCATTGCTTTGATTATAGTTTTCTGTTATGTTTTCAGATTTGGTGGGGGTAAAGACTTCCTAATGTTTTTCAAAAATTTCTTAGCTATTGTTGAGCACATCTTGAAGTTTTGATTTTGGTTGCGCTAAATTTATAGTATTGATTTGGAGAGATTTACAATAGTACTTCTTTTCAAGAACAGTGTGTCATTAAATGAGATCTTCTGTGGGACTCTTGATTTTATACGATTTCTTTATATAATCATACATTTTTGACAGATTCATTTCTGGAGATTTTATTTTTTTTTTTAAAACCTTTTTTTTTTTTTTTGTGAGGGAGATCAGCTCTGAGCTAACATCCATGCTA
The DNA here is from genome assembly GCF_020826845.1 of Diceros bicornis minor. NCBI lineage: Eukaryota > Metazoa > Chordata > Mammalia > Perissodactyla > Rhinocerotidae > Diceros > Diceros bicornis. Next base: position 34,017,748 of record NC_080740.1, read on the forward strand.
ATCCTCCTCTTTTTGCTGAGGAAGACCGGCTCTGAGCTAACATCTATTGCCAATCCTCCTCCTTTTTTTTTTCCTTCCCCAAAGCCCCGGTAGATAGTTGTATGTCATAGTTGCACATTCTTCTAGTTGCTGTATGGGGGACGCGGCCTCAGCATGGCTGGAGAGGCGTTGCGTCGGTGCGCACCCAGGATCTGAACCCGGGCCGCCAGTATCGGAGCACACGCACTTAACCGCTAAGCCACCAGGCCGGCCCTGGAGATTTTATTTTTGTTGCTATAGTGAAGTATATCTTTTTTCTAATGTATTTTGTAATTGGTTATTGCTGTCGTGGTAAAAGCAATTTGATTTTTATATGCTGATCTATTATGACACTGCAGAACTCTTCTAAAAGTCTGTCAATATATTCTTAGAAAATCCAAGAGAATCCCATTTTCTGCAATTGATGAGACTTTATTTTCTATCCGGTATTTATATTTCATTTAATTGTTTTGTTAGGATTGCTTTAGCTATGATGTGGCACCGAATGTTGGATACTAGCAGGGCTTAGCAGAAATTTTTGTCTTGTTACTGACTTCAGTGGAAATGCTTTTAATGTTCCACCATTAAGGATAATGTATGCTCTGAATTTCTGGTAGATATCCTTTGTTAAGTTCTGTTTTATTACTAATTTGCTACTTTTAAAAAATTTAAACTAGAGGTAAGTATAGAATTTTATCAAGTGATTTTTCAGCATATATTGGAAGATCAATATCTTCTTTAGTGTAATTTAGTGAATTTTATTCAAAGATTTCTAGTATTGAATCATATGTTCATTCCTGGAATGAACTGTTTATAAGTAAGATGAAACTAGTGCATTTGTCTGTTTCATGGAATTGTCTATCCTTGATAGTTTTAAAAACTTGCCTAACCAAAGTGGAAAAAATGTCTTGCATAAAGTCTTTATTATATGGTAATTTTTGCCTATTTAATTGTTTCTATGGTTACTGAACTAATTGAACTTTCCATCTCAAGCCAATATTTTCCTTACAAATCAGGACTTTAATCTGGATTTTCAAATATATTAGTGTAAGTTATATTAGGGTTATGTCCTTTTATTAATCACTTGGTTGCAAGCGATAAAAGCCCAACTCAAGTACATGACTGTCTGCAAAGTCCCGGGATGAAAACTGGGTTTACCTACTGCTAGATCCACAGATTCCTTGGGAATCAGTTTCTCCATCTCCACTTTTTGCTCTCCTCGTTATTGGCCAACTGTTCAGTCAAGATCTGTCCTCATTCCTGGGTTCATCAGATGTTTATTGAGGACCTACTATGTGCCAGAATCTTATTTGTGCTGGAAATTGATCAGAACTTGAGGCAGCATAGCTGCCAGCAGCTCTGAATTTGCATATTTTCCCCTTAAGCTAATGAGAAAATTATTATCTTTAACAAATCCTGAAATAGAATCTCAATGACCCTCCTTAAACTTTGAACTATAGTCAAGGGGTGATTGTATGGTGACATATTTAGGCAGAGGGAGAAGACTGTGACAGCTCACACCCCATTTTCCATGACTGTGGGTGACATTTGGAGAGCTCTGGAAGTTTCCACCTGCTTCCTGAGGGTACGAAGGGAGAGAGTCCAGAGTATAGTGCCAACAGTCTGGCTACAGAGCCACTGTGGCAGAATGAGCCCTGACCCCATAGCAGAGTGTGGCAGCACCATCCTAGCCCAGGGCCCAGTTGGAAGGTTGGCTGAGACTTCGGGCCCAGGCTAAATGGGATGATGGTGGTGGGTGGAGGGAAGAGGATGGGAGGATCTAGCAACACAGAAGCCTTTCCATTTACCCACATGCCATCTTGGAAAGAAGGAAGTGGATTGAACCACTGAGAGAAAAGAAACAGCCGTAGTAGAAAATTTGAACATAAAGTTGCACTAACTATTCAAAAAAGCCTAAACTAATGTGAAAGAGATGGATGCTTTTAATTTAGTAATTTTGTCTTTTTCCCCGTCCCCGACCCCCACAAAATCCAGTGGTGTGAGGGCTAAGGATAAAATTTAATCAGTTATATAAGGAATGCTGGGGATTTTTTTCAGTGTCTGTACTGTATGCTCAATTTCCAATTCCAATTAGGCTAATTTCCAATTCCAGCTGAATTCTACTAAATGTGTCTAAAGAGGTACATAAAATATTCAATACTTAGTTTTCATCTCCATTTTTTAAGAAGTGTTTTACACCACAGACATGTAGATGATGATTTAATGTTCACTGTAGAAAAAATAACGGCATAAATCTTAGACAAATAATTTTTAGCAATATCATTTATTTGCTGGCATGGCCAGGAATGGATATTTCAAATCAGGATTTTTTGCTACCATTTTAATCTTTTCCACTATTTCTGACTAAATTCTAATCTTTACCACTCACTCATTTTGGCTCTTTTTCCTCTGAACTTTCCAAGTCTGGCCTCTGTCCGGTGACTCCGGCCCTTGCTTCCTCACTCCTGGCCACAGTCTGCTCTCTAGAGTCGATATGCAAGCCCAGTGGGCAAACGCGCGGCAGGTGAGGGGGTTGCCCAGCCTGGACTCACCTCACCGTGTGGACTGAGTCTCTGAGAAGTATGATACACCGCAAGGTGACAGCCTCCTCATCCGGCACAGTGCTGCACTCCTCATTCAGTCATTGACTTAGTCATTCTGTCTCCTCAAATACTGACTTAGACCTACTCGGTCTCAGAGGCTATTTTATGCTCTTGAAATACTTCAGAAAACAAACCATTCAAGGACTCCGATCCTGCGGAGCTTAATTTTAGCTCATCATTCTTTTATATACTTTTCCTTGGCCTTTTGCCTTTGCTATCTTAGAGCAAAGAGAAAAGAAAAATTGTTTCTAAGCCTTCACACTTTGAAAAAGAGTGATTGCCGGGAGTTTCTTTGTTTCAGAGTCTAGCGTGCTCATGTGCATGCATATGTGTGCGCAAGCATGTGTGCAGACAGACGATCTCGAGTAGCTTCTAAATGTACCTGTATACCTGCATGGAAGAAGTACAGTATGACAAAATGCCTGCATGCTGTTTCACTGCCGTTCTCGTTTTAACAAAAGATTTGATTATAACTTAGAAAAGCAATGCCTTTGAAGAGATAAAATAATTAAGGAGAAAAAACCCTACTCTTTTTCTTGGAAGATGCCAGTTCTCCATTCTTTGGAGGACGTGGGTTGGTACTAGTGTTACCAAACACAAACACAGTTTCGTTTACCGGCTTCACAGTAGGGCCAATAACTGAAACGTCAGGCTTGTGGCAAGGAAAGAGGGTTTATTATTATCGAAAGGCAGCCAGATGAAGAGATGAGAGTTAGAACTTAGATCCATGTCTCCAAAGAGAAAAAGGTAGGGGTTTTTATCTGGGGTTTTAGGTAGGGGAGGGAGAACATGTGACCTTGTTGTTTGGTGCCTTCTCACCAGCCTGCATATGGCCTTGAAGACAGTTTCTTTTTCCTTGACTGTCTGGACTTTTCTGGTAGTTTTTCTCTTCAGCCTGCGTTTGGCCTTGTGAGGCTGAATCTTGATGTCTGGACCTTGACTTCCTGGGAAAGACAGCTCACTCATATACTGAGGAGGGACAAAAAGACCTGGTTAGTTTTGAACAACAGTTGATTATGTTGAATATGCACAGCTGCAGTTAGCAAAGCTTATCTTCAAGTTTTTGCTCTAGGGAAGATTTTTTAACTCCTTAGTTCTCAGTTTCACTAGACGGTCGGATTTGGGGAATCTGGGGAGGAATTGGCCTTTCCCTGCTTGTTAGACATGGCTCATGGATCTGAGGGCCACTTCCCAGGGAGCTGGGTGCCAGTGTTAACTCTTGGCGCGCTGGACACAGTCTGCTCCTATGGGAAGGTGGAGGCAGGGGACAGGATGAGTTGTGCATGTCTGTTGCTGCGGTGACAAGGAGGTGAGGTGAAGGGCACTGCACAAGCACAGACAGTAATGGGTGGGGAAATAGATGCATGTGGGGACGCGCACTTCTCTCAACCCATCTCATTCCCTCCCCTTTCCTCAGTGGTTCATTCAGTAATCCTGTTGGAGATACCAACGCAAATGAGACAAAGTGCCTGACCCCCAACTCCAGGAGATGAGCCACGCAGGAGGAGAGGCAGCACAGCATCTGCCTCTGTGGAGCCAGGGAAGGCTGCACGGAGAAGAGGACAACCGCCATGGATCTTGGAAGAAGTGGGTGGGGAGGCCTACAGAGAGAGACAGAATTCAGAGACCAAGGGGAAGTGGAAAAGGCAGTGGAAAGTCAGGGGTGGCTAAATGCGTGCTAGTTGTCACCTCCGGGGATGTGTGGAGGCCAATGGTCCTTGAACTGGGTGCAAAGGAAACTAACTTTTCTGTATTATTTCATATATCTTTATTTAAAATTAGACAAAATAGGATAAAATATTAACAGCTGTTGATTCTGGGTGTTGCTGTACATTTCAGTACTCTGTATATTTAGTTGTGGTTTTTTACCCTATTTTACTTTATTTTTCACTCTTTTCATTTAGTTTTTCAAATAAGATTTATTTATATAAGCTTTATCTATATATATATATCTCACCTTCCATCCCTCCATCCATCCATACATCCTATTATGTACACAGATGCTGTGTGGCTGGCCAGAGTTTCACTTTCTTCTGGAAGGTGAGCCCTGGAAGCTACAACTATGTTTGCCCCTCCAGACAGTGGTAGGAAGGGCAAGTCCTGGCAGAAGACAGGAGCACAGTCCTCAGCAGGTAGGAGCACAGTTTCTGGCACAGAGTAGGTGCTCAGTTACAGTTTGTTGAATAGTGGTGAACTGTGAAAGATAAATTGAGGTGTTTCCTAACATATTAAGGACATCTGAAGTCCTTACATTTCCTGCTTCTAAGTAGGTACTGAACATGACAGATGTAGAGTAGAGTTGTTGAGGTAAAAAGTTTTTTACCAAGACAATATCATTAAGATCTTTTCTCCCAAGGAAGCTTACAGTTAGATGTCCTCAATTATAGTAAACAACAACAACAAAAAAGACAACGTATTAATAAGGGGTTTATATTGTAGTATAGGGAAGGTGAAACTTTACCTCTCCCCTCTTAGGGTCTTCAGCTGGGCCTGAGAGTTAAGTTGACATAAAACCAATTAACAGGAGAAAAACAAACAGATTTATTCAATATAAATTTTATGCGACGTGAGAACCCTCATAAGGAAATGAAGACCTAAAGAAGTGGCAAAATTTAAATGCTTTTGTACTCAGGTGAACAAAGAGAGGCAATTGTGGAAAAGTAACTAAATATATTATGGTGGGGAGCTAAAGGAAGCTAAGAACTATTTTAACAAGGTCTGTTTGTACAGAGGTCTCTCCACCTTGACTCCCAGTCTCTGGTGACAATAAAGTTTCTTTCCTCCTGGTATAGGGAGGACATCTTCCACAGGGAAGTTTTATCTCCTGTTTTCAGGAATAAAAGCTGGGGTTACAGCACCCTTCCTGCACCTGCTGTTTTTCAAGTGCCTTTAGCTCAAAATAATCCTTATGCCAAAGTGGCATATTTGGGTGTCGCGTATTCTGCCACCCTTCAGGAACCTAAACTGTTTCCACTTTGAATTTACAGTTGGGCACCAAGTATGACTTTAGAAGACTTTGGAGTCAGAAACACATAGTTTCTAAGCATAGCTCTGCTGCTTGCCAGCTAGAAGACTTAGGTTCTCTGAGTCTCCATGTCCTCATCTGTAAAGAAGGCATGAAAATAATCCTGCCTCAAAGGGTTGTTATGAGAGTTGTTTCCCCTTCTCTTCTTACCTCTGAGAGGCCTAACCCTCCTGGATTGGAGAATAATCTAAGAAATAGGTTACTACATGATGCCAGTCCCTGGCCAAGTCACCCTGGCACCCCTGAGTGAGCCTCTACCTTTTCCCAGAGAGAGAAACATCAGGCCTGCAATGCCCCAAAAGTTCTCGAAGATGCAAGACTGGGTTTACAATTTCCTCACAGTTATAAACCCCTTTTCCTTTGTTCCTTCTTCTGATTTCACCCAGGTTCCTACCTAATGCTTCCCGTGAGGTGGTCAGTACCTCCGGAGCTCCCAGTTAGCCCTCCCAGTTAGAGGTGGAGTTACCTCCACCTCTTGGTATATCATATGACTATAGTATAAAGGATGGTCTGGTGTCTTAGTCTTTGTGGACAGCTGCACTGTCTTTCCTTGGTGATATCCTTAATCATTCTTGATTTTCTTCCCATTGTAGGTCAACCACATTCCACTTCCGTCACATGCAGAGAACCAGAGATTTTCCTTCCATTACCTTATAGACACCAGTTGTCAACACCAGTTGATCTGTCTGTATTTTATCAGTCCTTGCCCTTTCCTTTTTATTGTTTATTTATTTTATGCAAGACTTTATCTTCAGATTGTCTACTTATTTCTAAAAATACTATCTAATCTAAACACATTAATGCATTTTGTTTTAGCTATTTTGGCTCATTTTTCTTCCCAATAACGAGAATTAAACATAAAAAGTCTGAAAAGCATATAGCGTGGAGGCCTGATGCAAACGTAGACACTTAATACCTGAAAAGTTTTGATAGAAACATACCTTAGAAAATGCTGTTCATTATTAGATGCTTCCTTAGGTATGTATAAACTTAAGGAGCAACCACTAACAAGCGATTCAGTCGGGGTCCATTCAGAAACTACCCACTTGTAAGATCAGAGAAACAAGAAAGAAAGGTTGGAATTATTAAAATTTAGAAAATTGGAGAAGGGGCATCGAGGAGCAGAGTTAGTAGGTCTCTGAGCCAAGCATCCTGTCTAAATGCTACTGGTGCCCCAGAGATATGGAATGCAGAACTCTGAGGACAGTAGTGCTGCCTGGCTGGTACTTGTGCCTCAGGAACTTGGAGGAGGTGTCACACGGAGATAGGACCAGATCTCTAAGGAGGTGGCATTGGCCAGCTGGTGCTGGTGCCTCTGAGTTAATTCTGTGAGGCTATGATGTTCTAGTATGGAAAAACTGCGAACTGGAATCAGCCATTGCTTCTGGAATAAATTGCTGCTTCTGGGTCAAAGCAGCATTGCCGGGGGGCTGCTGACTGGAAGAGGAAGCAAACAAGAAAGAGAATGTCTCTTCTTCCTGCTCCAGCGTTGCAGTCTCCCTTCAGCAGCCTCTCATCAGTGGAGCCTGACAGGACACTGGAGAGAATCCCAGTCTTCCCTACCCCCAGGGAAAGAGCAGCAACACAATTTCCCCATGGCAATCAGGAGAAATCAACCAGACAGTAGAGCATCTCCTTTCTCTCCTTTTGCTTGTTTGTTTAGTGGCACAAGGAGCCTAAAAGGTAAGTAGAGTCTCAACTTCCATTCAATGGACCTTTTGATTTGTTTCCTGTTGGAAGCATTCCTCCCTTAGAAACAAAGACTTCCAAACCAGAAGAGCTCAAAGTTGAGGGAAAGGGAAGCAAGAACTCTGAGAGAGGGTAATTAAATGTAAAAGATCAGTCACTCTCACTTCCACCACTTAATTCTTGGATTCAGACATTCTGGTTATCGAAGAAATAGTACCACATATTGGTTGTTGAATCAAAACATGTACGGCCTTCTGTAAGATAATATCCATCCTTCCAAGGGATTGTCTCTCAACTAGCATCATAGTAGAGTCTTCAGTAAGCTATTCTACCAGTCTATCAGGTCTGTCAGTCTATCAGGTCACTTTCTTCTGTAGTTTCAGGGTCATGGTAAGACCAGCGAATTCCATAAGCAAGAGCCCATTGACGTACTTCTTTTACCATGACATGTGTTTCTTGATCCGAAGTATTACTGTGGGAATACCATGGTGGTGAATAAGGCACTCCATAAGTTTATACATTGTAGTACTGGCAGAAGTATTAAAGGCAAGGAACACAAATGCATATCCAGAATATGAGTCCATTCTAGTGAGGACAAATTGTTGTCCCCTCCATGACGGAAGAGGTCCAATGTAATCAACCCCTTTGGGTGGCTGGCTGGTTCTCCTGGGAAGAACTGGCATATCTGGGGCTCGGCATTAGTCTCTGCTGTACACAAGCAAAGTGCTCAGCAGTAGCAGTAGCCAGATCAGCCTATGCATTTTTTTTAAGCCCATGCATTGCCTTCATCCGTGCCACCATGGCCATTTTGTACACAGGCACTTTAAACAAACACCAGGGTGGCTGGGAAAAGGCCAACTGACATCCACAGAACGTCTTCTTGTCCACTTGATTATTGAAAGCTTCCTCTGCAGTGGATGCCCTTTGGTGATATTCACATGGGACCCAAATACCTTCACCTTTATCCATGTTGAGAGTCATTATTCTCAAGTTGTGCAGCTAATCAAAATTCACATGTTGTCTGGATAAAATGCCCAGCATACTAATTAGCCAAATGGATTAAGCCCAGGGAAGTTCTTGTCTGGGTATAGATGCAGTGGCCCCTGAGCATTACTTTAGCTATTTAATTCATCCAAGGTGGTGCATACACAACGTTCACGGCTTTTATCGATTGATATCAGAGTGCAGGAAGCTGGGATCATCATATTCTATGAGAGACCTCAAGCTCTCACGTGTAAAAAGCCCTGACAAGAGCTAGTAGATAATACAATCTAGGAATCTATTATTTTAAAAGTATCTCAAATCTGCCAACATGTGCCACTTTCTCCTCTGACAGTCACCTAACGTGATGATATATTTCTCTGCCCTTGCTGTAGCACCAAGAACCCACTAGGTAAGCAACCCCTCCCTACCCCGACCCTACCCTTCTCCCCTCCCATGCTTCAAAAGGACCATATCCCAACACAGCCATTCAATCAAGAGTTGTAAACTTCTGAAGTTAAAGCAGGAGAGACTAAGTAGTGATTAAGAATCATCCAAATGATTGGCTCTCATATTCTTCCCTAATGCTCACAAAGATTTTGATATTTTCTATCGTAATTATGATACCACAGAAGCAAGTAACCTGATAGAATGGTAGAATAGCTTACTGAAGACTCAGTTATGTTTCTGAGGAGGTGTTTTCCTCAAAAGGAAATCAGTCATCCTTCCACATATGTGATGGGTATGCAAATTTCTGAGAGAAAAGTTGAAAAAGAATCTCATTTCAGGATTTACATTTATTGACCTGACTTGATCACTCCAAATAAATCATCTTATTTAATCTTCCTGTTACCTCTGAGCTGTGAAGTCATTTGGAATAGTTTGGCCAAGATCACTCTTTAGTTCGTAGACAGTCTTTCCATCTCCATAGCCTATCCACTTAAGGAAACTTGCGCAGTGTCATTAATATTGAACGATAGTATTTTTGTACATCCCATAAATTCTGGGGTGTCTTAGCTGGGATTAATTAGTACTGGCAAGCTCCTCTTCTTCACCTTGAGGAAAGATCTGTACTTATGCAGATAAAAAAAATGACCTAATATTTTTTACATCGACTGGCGAACCCTTTTGCTGATCTGGTGCCTTGATGGGAGTAGTGAAAAGTTCACATCCAATTGCCCTCTAGACCCGTTTGCTTGGGAAGTACATCAGAAAAAAATCCTGGCTAAGAGAGGGCAGGTCTCATTAATTACTGGCTTTGATCCCCTTCAGAGCCCAGCGCACTTAGGAGTATGGAATTATTTGGAAACTGACTTCCTGACTCACCTATCCTTCTGGTGAACTTTACCATGTCCAGAGGAGAAAAATTGCAGCCAGCTAGAAACTGATTGTTTGTTTAGCTATAATCTTCTCAGCTTTCAAGAAGGCAATTGAAACTTCAGGGTCTTTAACTTATGGAAGGTGCTGGCAAGTCTGTTGGCAATGTCTGTCACAGCCCTTTATTTTCTTTTCTAAGTTTTCTTCTTGGAATTTAATTTACATATATTTAAATGCACAGATATTAAGTGCTCTGTTCAAAAATTTTGACAATTGCATATATTCATGAAACTATTAAACAAACAAGGTATAGAACATTTCCCTCACCCCAGAATGTTACCTCTTGTCCTTTTCCAGTCAATTTTCCCTCCACACACACATACCCCAGAAACAACTACTGTTTTGATTTCTATAACCATAGAAAAGTGATTTCATGTACATAGAATCATACAGTGTGTACTTTTTTGTGTCTAGCTTCTTTCACTCAACGTAATGTCTTGAGATTCATCTATGTTTTTGTGTATATCAGTAGTTTCTCCATTTTATTGCTACTTAGCATTCCTTTGTACAAATTCACTACAGTTTATTTATTTTTCCATTTATGGACATTTTGGTTGTTTCTAGTTTTGGGTTGTTTAAATTTCCTTTTTAAAAGGATTCAGATTATTTAACTGGAATAGACTTCATGCAAAATTGTGAAAGGACAGCATATATTTTGCAAAGAGGAGATTTCCCTAACTAAAGTTCATTCCTTTTCTGAAGAGAAAACAGGATTGAGTTTGTTTTGGAGCAGAGAGGATTTCAAATGGACTTCCAAAAATTCTCAACTATAAGGTTTGAGGGACATGGAATTCTCTTCCAGAGGAACATGTGGCATCTCCTTTATTGAAGGACCTTAATGATATTTATTCTGATTGATTTGGGATAATTTGGATGAAATTTGGAGGCAGAAGGAAGGACCAAATCAGTATACTCCAGATGTTATTTTTAGTCCTAAGCTGATGTAGCCAACATTCTTTCAAGAAAGTACTTCATTAGCTGCCATGGTGCAGAGATGTGCTATGCTGTCTGACTAGACTCTCCCCTTCACTTGAAGGAAAAAGTTCAACTTCCCCTAATATGCAGAAATTGCCTCCTACGCCTCATTCATGTGTTCATTCAGTCATTCGTTCATTTAATACATACTTGAATATCAACTCTGAGCTTTGCTAGAGGTTAAGGTTGAATAAAACTTGCTTCCTTTGACATTATACGAATTGATTGAGGCCTCTTGTAAGGGCCTAATATAAAAGTATTCCATGTTATTGCTTGGTATATACTTAAGACACTAAGAATGTAGGTAGCAATCGTTACATTTATCATGGCAAAAACCTGGCTTGTGCTTTTCTCCAGACTGCAGGGTCACTCCATTTCTACATGGGGGTAGGATCACCAGATCTGCTGAACTGTGGCAGCAAGGACCTAACATTTAATCTTCCTTCTTTACCTCTCTCTTCCTACTCATTAACTCGTCCCCAGGGAAGGATGAGTGACTTATGTGATTGAAGGATTTGGGAGAAGGAATTGCACAAGCCCAGCTCAGCTCCTTTTTCCATTCCTCTGCCTTTAGAGAGTATTCTTGGCTACAGTTTGCCACGTGGTGAAAGTGGCCTGCCTCCGGAGAGTGGAGACAGTGAGAGGACTGAAGTTGTCCAGTTCTGCTAGGAACTGGGTGAGCAAGTGAGTTTAATTCAAGAGTGAAATATTGGCAAGACCGTTTGGCTCCAGCTCTAATGCCACATTCTCTTGTCAAATTTTCCAGTAAAGAAAGTAGATATTTTGAATATGTTATCTTTAAGTATAACCAACTTTCCTAAACGTATCTATTTCCTAATTTAATTTGCACTAGGGTGGGGAAGAGGAGTGTGATAAAATATAATCAAAAAGATTGAAAATATAACTCTAATACAAATATATAGTGAGCACATATGAAAGATATGTTTCACTCCTGAATGATGGTCCTATCAGGAAAGTAAAGCTGGTTCAAAGAGAATATAAGAAATTGAAAGGAAGGAAAAGAAAGACTGTTAAAATCAATTACTAAGTTAGGTATAAAACTAGTTAATGTTCTACAGAGCAATAAACTTTAAACTTTGGGATATCATTTCTTCTGAAAAGGAATTACTTGCATTTCTACTGGACAAAAAAATTTTTGCAACTTATCAATCTTCTCTAAGTAAACAAAGAACTTTATAGAATCGGGGCCTTAATCAAAAGTAAATAGTCAAAGTCACCTTCCCTTACATCATCAGACGACCCTCGTTAGACAATATCGCATCTTAGACAATGTTCTAGTATGGCTTTCAAAAGACATGAAGTAATCTTTTTTGCCTTATTTCCAAGTTTGGATACTTTTTCTCAACAGTTGTTTTTTATTAGGACACCAAAAATCCTAAAAGACAAACACTTATACAATAAGGAATAGAAGAAAACACCCTGGCCTAGAATGTGTCCAGCTGAAAGCAGTCGTCACTAACTGGGCACCTTCACCACAAACAACATTCCTAACATTAATCCATACTCTACAGCATCTGTTATGGACTGAATGTTTGTGTAGCACCAAAATTCACGTGTTGGAATTCTAAGCCTCTAATGTGATGGTATTAGGCAGTGGAGTCTCTGGGAGATAATTAGGTCTTGAGAGTGGAACTCTCATTATGGGTTTAGTGCCCTAATAAGACGAGACATGAGAGAGCTTGCTTCCTTCCTCTCTGCGTTCTGCTCTGTGAGCATACAAGGAGAAGACAGCCATCTGCAAAACAGTAAGAGGGCCTTCACCTGATCCCAGATCTGCAGGTGCGCTGACCTTGGACTGCCCAGCCTCCAGAGCTGTGAGAAATAAATCTCTTGTTTAAGGTACCCGCTCTATGGTATTCTGTTATAGCAGCACAAATTGATTAGGATAGCATCTGTATAGTGACTGATTTAGGACAGAAATCTTTACCTTTCAGATGAGTAAAAGTTGCAAAATGTGCCTTCAGATTACTAAATTAATTGACCTGAATGGAGTAATTTACTGCCTGGACCATCACATGTGTTTATGTAGGTATTAGCCTCTACTTTTACTGCCCATATGAATACTAAGAAGTATCTGAAATAAACATGTTTTAATTGTGAATCATTAATATTTAGCTCTTCCAACAACAATTAACCAGAAGGTTTCTCTTTCTTCTTGAAACTACACCTGGTTTCTGTACCATAAACATAGAGCAGAGCATTTATGTACCTCTTAGCCATGGCTAGAAGCCAAGAAGCTGATTCATCTAAAAATGTATCTAGTCATTTTGGCTAAAGATAAGTGGAACTAGGACACAAAACTGTTTTATGTCATTTTGTAATGGAATTTGTTCTGTCAACTGCCTATTCCCAGTAACTCTGAGAATCACAATTATTTTTAGGAAAAAGATTCTGAGGGAGCAGTAATAGCCTGGTATCTATTTAAAGATTGAATAGCTTGGCTCTTGAATTGTTTCTTTCTATGGTATCAGGAGTTGATAGCAGGAATATAATCAGAAATTGTATTATGATTCAAAATGGTAAAGAAAGTCTTAATTCTTAATTTATTAAATTGTAAAAGTTCAATAACAGGATATTTTGTCCAAGGTCTTCTTGTACCTTTCATAGAATATTCAGTTGAGAAAGTTGGACTACAGCCTACTGCATACAAAATTGATATAGATTTATGAGGAAATGCCTAAAGAAATTCAGTGTTGCCCTTTTGAAAATAGGAGATTTATTGCATAGTGAAATATGCCTGACAAGCCAAATTAAGGTATAGATAGATATTAATATATTGTCTATGTGCTAGGCTTTTGTTCAAATTGTTTTATATGCTTATTTTAGTGAGATGCATTAAGCTAAATTCAGAGCTAGACATTTTCCCCTTCTTATGTGAGAATGTAGAAAGGAGCATTGTTCAAGTGAAAGATGCCGGGTGTAATGTGAATTTTCCTCTTTATTTGAGGATTTTAAATATTGCCATAGAGAATGAGATCAAAAACAAATGCATGGAAAAAACTTATCTTTGTTAAGAAGAGATCAGTAAGTTGGTAACCCATGAGATTTGCTAGACAAATAAAGAAAGTAGAGAATATGTGTGTGAACACAGACAGAAAGTGACGGAAGGAACAAATAGACACTAACTATACTTGAGCTGCTCAATATTTGTGAGATCTTAAATCAGCCACCCATTAGTGACACCCATTCTGGCACCTATTGTCTGCCAGATTAAAAACCGAGGCTGCCCATCAGGCTATTTGGTGAGCTACATTTGGCCACAGGCTCTTGCCCCTGCAGTAGATTGCCTGACAATGCACTTAAAGGCAACCGTTGCATCAAGGTGATTTCCTATAGGACACCAGGAACTGAGAGAAAGGACATTTCAAAAGCTTGGAACTATAACCATGTAACTCAGGCAGTTAGTTTTATGTTTGTATTCCCTTTGTAGTTTCTCCCATCTTTCATCAGTCTTCCTCTGTAAACTACATTGTTTAATTCTTATAGTGAGTCATCAGTGGTAATGGCATTTATCATTCCTTCATAGGTTTGGACCTTCAAGGTGCCCCTTCACCTAATTGTATGTTTTATGTTTCTTCCTCTCCGTCCTTCCATCCCTTCTTCCCTCTGTCTCTTCTTCCTTTCTTCCTTTCTCACTCCCTTCTCCCTCTCTCTTTCTCTGTTTTTTACCCTCCTTGCCACTGCTTCTACATAGTTTATTTTAGAAATGTTTTAAGGTGGTCTAACAGGATAAGTGTAGCAAAATAGTATTTATGAAAATAGATGAAAAAGAAAAATGAAAATCTTCAGTGGAAATATAAGGTGAAACTAGAAATACTACACACCACAGAATCTTCTTTATTAAAGATGAGCTCCAAACTTGGCTCTGAGCCTTCTGGAAGTTGGTGTGAAAAGGGAAATTGATCAGTCATTGTGTTCCCAACTCTGGGGCACATTGCTGGTTTGAACAAAGTTGGATCCTGTTAGTAAGGAATAAAAGGTTATTGAATAGAAAACCAGCAGTTTCTACCACATTCCACCGGTTTGGCTTTGTAACATTCAGGCACACCCTTCCTCTTACGAACAGAATACCTTTCCGGTCCCTTCCCACAAAACACCACACCATTGTCTCATCCAGTTATTTCATTCAATTCAAAGACCAGGATCTCCGTGTGATGTGCTGTCCTTTTCATCACGTCTCGAGGTGGCCCCTCATAGTCTGGTGATCAATAAGCTTCAACAGAAATTATGTCTTCATTTGGAGAAAGGGAGAAAGGGGAACCCAGGCGTGGGCCCACACAACACATATCAATTTTTGCCAGGCAGGAACAATTAGGACTCTCACTCTAGCAGTGAACTAAGTTCTTTGGTTAGCCAAATTTGGGAGGATTCTCTTGTTCGTTATTCTCCATGGCAGCATCTAAGGAAGGCTTGGAGAGGACATCCTTTTGGGGGCTGCAGAACTTCTACAACTCATCACCTGTGGGTACAATTTTCGGGGCTCTGGGATTCCTTTATAAGTTGATCAATTAAATAATGTTTGCTATTTATTTAGAGATACAGTTCCCTCTAAAAACTTAGCAGGCGTTCAGTCTCTTCCAGTCAATTTTACATGTGAACAACCACAGCCAATGATGGAGTTATAATGTTAAGGCCTGAGAAATATTGGTTCCTAGTGACAAGTCTTCATTTTCCAGACATCCTCCTCTCATTTTTACTTACCATGGGCAATGCGAAATCATAAATTTGGAGGAAAAGAAACTTTTTATCCTTCTTCACCAGCAGGTTTACCTCCTTTGTCTAGCAAAGAACCTGAAGAACTGGGAACCCCAAATCAGCCCCTGGTAAGGCTGCTGCTTCAGCTCTGGTAGGAAAGGCTTCAGTTTGGGGTAGGAAAGCAGTATGCCTTCTTCTCAAGGCTGGAAGACTCTATATCATAGGCTTCTCAGACAACTTAGATTGCAAGTTATAGGCAGAGACCTGCTCTCTTAGCTGCCAGACTGACTAGCTCTTGTCTGAGTTCATCTCTCTCAGGTAGGACTTTGCAAAAATCAGCAATAAATAACCCACATAATTTGAATTTTCCTATCACTTTCTCTAATACTAGAGCTGCAGAAAGCTCAAAGTCTGTGCATGAAATTAGATGTTCAGTCACCATATAAAAAAGGTCATCAAATTTCCAACTTGAAATAGGTGGGACATAGTTGCCTACATTTTTACCTTTTTACCTTCTTTTCCTGGGAAACTCACATTTTGGTTCTTCTATGTGCAACATTCCACTTTCAGGTGCTGCATTTTGCATCAGTGAAGAATGCATGTGAAAATAACAGAAAACGTATTGCATTGCCTTAACCAGATAGAGGTTTGTATTAATCAGCTCAGCCTCCCATAACAAAAATACCGCAGACTGGGTGGCTTAAGCAACAGAAGTTTATTCCTCAGAGTTCTGGAGGCTGGGAAGTTCCAGACCAAATGCTGGTGGATTAGGTTTCTGGTGAGAGCTCTTCCTGGCTTGTCGATGGCTGCCTTCTCTGTGTCCTCACATGGAGATGGTGGGGAGAGAGAGGGAGGGAGGGAGAGAGATCTTTCTCTCTCTCTGTAAATTCAAGTAAACTTTTGATTTCATGCATAGAGAGAATGATCTCTCTTCCTCTTTATAAGGCCACCAGTGTTACCTGATTAGGGCCCACCCTTATTACCTCATTTAATCTTAGTTACCTCCTAAAGGCTCTATCTCCAAATATAGTCACATTGGGGGTTAGGGCTTTTTTTTTTTTTTTTTTTGTGAGGAAGATCAGCCCTGAGCTAACATCCATGCCAATCCTCCTCTTTTTGCTGAGGAAGACCAGCCCTGAGCTAACATCCGTGCTGATCTTCCTCTACTTTATGTGGGATGCCGCCACAGCATGGCCCGACAAGTAGTGCATCAATGCGCGCCCGGGATCCGAACCTGGGCCGCCAGCAGCAGAGCGCGTGTACTTAACTGCTACACCACGGGGCCAGCCCCAGGGGTTAGGGCTCTAACATATGAATTTGAGGGGACACAATTCAGTCCATAGCCAGGTTCTTTTTTTTTTTTTTTTTTTTAATTCTGCAGGAAGGGAGTCCAGGACCACTGTCTCAACCTCCATCCGTTTTTCTACCTTGCTGTCCTTAGCATGTGGCTTCTGCTTCAGTAGTCACAAGATGCCGGCTTCACATTTGCTCACCTTGCTGGCCGAAAGGTTGAAGAAGAGTCGTATGTTTATCAGGAAGCAAAATTTTCTTCCAGATATTCCCAGGAGACTGTTATCTTCATCCCAATAGTGGGAACTAGGTTATATGGAGATCCCTAACTGAGGGGCTGGGGTGCTAGACATTGGGTTTTGTAGCTTGGAATAATTTTGCTTGGAACAAAAGTGGAATTCTGTTAGTGAGGAAGAAAGGGTGAATGGACACGGAGAAGGCAACTCTCAGTGTTTGTTACAGTGTCCTTCCAGATAGGCTGATAATAACACGCAAAGCATAATTCAGTAAAAAAAAAAAAAAGAACAGGAAGGGTTCCTAATATAATATATTCTGGATCTATAACTCTTTGATATTTTAGTTTAATCCACAGAAAGATTTTGAAGTTATCTCCATAAATATTTTTTGCATATTGAAGCACAATTTGATCCACCACCAACTTTCATATTCAGGCCCAGCGTCAGATTTTATTTCTAGTCTCGACTTAGAAGAACTAAGATGACTTGGAGGGTAGCTGAATCTATGTTTTGGGCCAGGAAAAACATGTCTCCCCTCAATTACATCACAGGCTCCGTCTGGGCGGAGGCTACGTTGATGCTTCAAGGGGGATGGCGGGGGAGCTTGTCAAGAGTGAGTCTCCTCCAGACACAAGGACTGAGCCACAATATCACATTTTACCAGTAGATGACGACACGATCTAAAATGTGAAGATTCCTGACCAGAAATCCTTTAAGTTTGAGGCATTGAATAAAGAATCAATGGGTTTTTTTGTCATCAATTATGTTAGACTTGCTACTAGTCGATTTTATTTAGAATGAGAAATACATGTTGGAATTTAATATTAAACATCAAAATTCAGTTGTATTTTCATCTTTTAATTAGTGGTAATTAGTACTTTAAGAAAATAATATTCAAGGCAATGCCAATGATTTATTGTAGGTGAGCAAAACATTCCAGATGAATAAACTCGCTTGTGGAGGAACCAGCAGAAACCTGATAGGCGAGCTTAACTACTGTGGCCACAAAGCCTTCAGGTAAAGGTTTTCAATCTTGGCTGCACATTGTAATCACTGGGCAGTTAAAAAAATTACTGATGCCTGGGCCTCATCCCAAGAGATTCTGATTTAATTGGTCTGGGGTGTGACCTGAGCATCAAACATTTTAAAAGTTTCTCAGATGATTCTACTGTGCAGCCAAAATGAGAACACCTGCCATTGGCCTATGATTGCCAATGTAGTGATTCCATTACACTATGTTGCAATCAGTTGCTCAAAAGGGCCAACCTCACCTAAATACAGAGCAGGGGGTCACCTACTGCGTGTAATCTGTGGGATCAGCAAGTTTCTTCCTCTTTCTTACAGAAAAGCTGTGGTGTCTGCACATCCACCATCATGGGTGCATTTCATCACTGCAGAGAGAGAGATTAAAGAAAAACTCACAAAAAATTACACTTTGGGCTTTATTGAACGTTGCTGTTTTTTCAGTTAATTTGTTTTGTTAGTCATTTTTCAACGGATACTCTTTGTGTAAAAGAGACACAAGAAAAGAAAGTTTTGGAGTCTGACCATGGCAAGCAAGGAATGATCAAGGGCTGAGGCCTCGGGTATGGCTCAAAGAGGATAGAGTCAGTGGGGCCCGAAGTGCCAGGCGTGGGGCCACTAGGAGCTCAGTAGCCAGTAGTAGAAAGATGAGTTACGGAAGACAGGGAGTCTCCGAATATAATGTTTTCCCTGTTAATTCTCAAAACAACCTATGAGAAAATACTCTTATTTTTATTTCTACATATGAGGCAACTGAAAAACAGGAGCATTTCAGTAACTTACCCCAGGTCACCCAGCTAGTAAGTGGTGGAACTGGCCCATTTGGAATTCCATCCACTGCATTTTACCCTTCTCGTTTATATCCACTCCCCTTATGAGCTGAATGTCTTCAAGCAAATTAGCTGGTTCTACCTCAAGTTCCTTGTTTATGAGCTGGAAATGTTAGTGCTCCTATCTCTTATGGTTGTAATGCGAAGTATGTGAAGGCACTCAGAAGCCTGAGAGCGCAACGTGAAGGTTGCAGTTTAGATCCCAGTGTAGGACATCCTCTACCAATCATTCTGACACTTAAACGTTTCTGCCTCTGTAGTCCCAAAAAAACTTCCAAAAAATATATTTTTTTTTAATGAGGAAGATCAGCCCTAAGCTAACATCCGATGCCAATCCTCCTCTTTTTTGCTGAGGAAGGTTGGCCCTGAGCTAACATCTGTGCCCATCTTCCTCCACTTTATATGGGACGCCCCCACAGCATGGCTTTGACAAGCGGTGTGTCGGTGTGCGCCTGGGGCGGAACCTGCGAACCCCCAGGCCTGCGAAGCGGAGGTGCGCCCTTAACTGCTTGCGCCACTGGGCCAGCCCCAAACCTCCAAAAATTTTAAACCACCTAAATAATATGACTCTTTAAACAGAGACAAGTAAAAGCACAATGTCTGAAAAATTCACTCATTTATTCATTGAGCAACATTTCCTAAACACCTACCACGTGCCAGCTATTCCACTGAAGATATAAAGTTAAATAAGCCATGAATCGCACCTCCACGGAGCTTATCATCTGGAAGCCCAGACAAACAAGTGCATTGTGGCTGCAGAATAGCGGTATCAAATAAATTCTCTGATACAGTGGTAATATTGACTCATGATAGCTCGTGTTTATTGAGTACTTACTGTGTGCTAGGCATTGTGCTCAGTGCTCTATAGTTTTAAATTAGTTCTTATAAATTCCTTATGAGATAGATGTTAGTAATATGTCCACATATAGATAAGGAAACTAAGACGCAGAAAAATGACATAACTTGTTCAAGGTCTCCCAGCCAGTAAAGGGAGGACTAGGATCTGACCTCAGACAATCTGACTCCAGAACCTGAAGAGACGCATCTAAGTTAGACTGAGAGGGCCTGTGCCCTTCCTAGAGGATGTGAGCCTTGAATACATGTGCGTTCCCACTTTTAGACCCCTCCAACAAGCAAGTATTGAAATCATGTAGTAAAAGTGCTTGATATCATTATTTCACTTGTGTGGATCCCTCCATATCCACGTTTGACAAATGATGAAAAGGAGAGCTGCAGCACGAAAAGCCCCTCTGTGCTGCACCATCAGTGGCTTGAGCAGATGCGTTATTTACACCTTAAATCATAAGGGTTAAGATCATGAATGGGATGGGATGACTACAGCTTGTGACTAATACAAATGTTAGGTACTTCAATGGAGAGTTTGAAGTTGTTGCCAAATTCAGTTTCAGGCACTGAATTGAGGTCCTATAACAGGGCATGGTGGTGGGACTGGTGACTTGCTTTGTCTGTTGGGCAGTCTATATGTAACGGACTGGTCCATGTGCTAAACTTCCACACCATTGGTTTTGGCTATGTCATGAAGATGTGCTTTTCAACATCAAAAATAACCTTTCATTGGAGGCCAAATGTAGGCATAGAGGTTTCATACTTGGCAAGGGATTTGAGTGATGTTAAGACAATCCCCCAATCCCGAATATCTTAATAGCCCCACTCAGTTACTGAAGCCTGGAAGTTCACCATTAATGCTCTTGTTGGTTCAATGGACTGTACCTATTAAAATGTGAATGTCTCTCCTGAGGGGAAGGATCACCTATTGAAATGTTGGCGGTCAATGAATTGGTTTAGCAGTGACTTCCTAGTCAAGTGACTAAGTAGAAGGCAGAATAAAAGAAGGTGAAGGCCCCTAATTTATAGATGTAAGTGAGGACTGAAGAGGGAAGAAGGGAATTAACAAAGGAATGGTAGAGTATTGAGGCCTAAAAGCCCATTGCACAGTTCTGCCATGAACAAACGATATTAACCAAAAATTTCTTTCTTTTTCTCTTTCTGTGAGGAAAATTAGTCCTAAGCTAACATCTGTTGCCAATCCTCCTCTTTTTGCTGAGGAACATTGGCCCTGGGCTAACATCCGTGCCCATCTTCCTCCACTTTATATGGGATGCTGCCACAGCATGGCTTGATAAGCAGTGTGTCGGTCCATGCCTGGGATCTGAACTGCAGTGGAGCACGTGAACTTAACCACTACGCCACTCTGGCAGCCCCAGCAAAAAAAAAAAAAAAAAAAAAAAAAATTAATGATATTAGCAAAGGCTAATACCATAGGAACAAAGTTCCAAGAAGGAAGCCTTTTTCACTCAGGAAGTGACTAAGTAGGAATACCTAGAGATCCTGCTGCATTCTTTCCCATTCAGTCTATTTGCCATCCAGCAACCAGGATAATTTTGATGACGTGTAAGTGGGATCACTGCCTGTTTGAAATTCTTCACTAGCTTCCCATTGGACTTAGAATTAATTCCATCAGATCTCTTTCCCATGGCCTCCAGTCCTACTGGATTCCCTGCCTATTTCTCAAATCTCAACTTACCCTAGGCTCTTTCTTTATCCCTATACTGCTCAATAAGCATTTTTCAGTGATAAATTATTGGAAAAGCGAGGTGTCCACGCATCCATAAAAATTATCGACACCCCAGGCACTGACCCAGACACTCAGATATTTAGCTTCGTTTATGCCCCTTTTCCACATTTATTTCTGCCCCTTACCTTTCTCTTATCCTGCCAAGCTAGAGGTCAGGTGTATTTTTGTTTGTTTTTATTGGTTAGTTATTTTTAAAAACAAATCAAAGGCTGATCACTGGCCTATCAGGAGGTTTCTGTAGCTCCCACTCTTTCTCTGTGACTCCCCAGAAGAGGACACGTGGAGAGGCAGCCAGTTCTTTTTGGTACCTGTTTGCTGCTCTTTTCATTGTTGTCTCTCTTCTAGCCTCCTTGTGCGGGACCCATCACTCTGCCAGGCCTCCTGCTGTGGTGTCTAAATAGGCCTGTTCTTCCTAGAGGCTAATGGCTCTCCTGATCTGGCCTTGTCTTTCCTTCCGAAACAGCACAAATGTAGAACCTGCAGACCTGAACTCAAGTTCCAGCCCGATGTTTAGTGGCTGTATGATCTTGAGCAGTTTCCTTAACCTGGCTATAGTTTTCCCATAGAGAAATGGGGAAAATATTATTTGATTTACAAGGTTGTTGTGAGAATTAAATGACACAAAGTCTAAAGTAGCATAGTTCCCGGCACAAAGAAAGTCTTCTATAAATTTTTGTTTCTTTCCCTTTGAACCAAAACCAACCAGTCCTGTTCCCTTTTTGCTCTAAAGAGGATGCTTGTTGGTTCATATGGCTGCTGAACATCCATTCTTCTTCCTGAGAGCCTCCTGACTTCCTTTTGAGGAATTATCTATCCTCTGCAATCTTAGTGGGACTGTAAATCAGGAGCTTTATTCTCTGTGCTCTTGACCCAAACTAGGCCAATTTGTTCATTTTTCCCCGGGCTTATAAAAAGATACATGGATAGAAAAAATAAATGCTGTAGCCAGAGCTGCTCTTGGACCTGTCCTGACTCCTCCCTTGCATCCAGACTTGGTTCTCCAGCTTCTTGTCTGTTCCATAAGCTACTTGCTATTCCTTTAATGTTTCCTTTTTGCTTAAGTAACCAGAGTTGTTTTCTGGTATTTGCAAACCAAGAACCCTAACTGAGAAGCATTTCCTCATAAGCCTCTGGAGTCTCATTACATTTAGCCTTGTTTTGTTATTTGTATATTTGCACGGCCTGATGCTATCTTTTAATACTTGTTCACATATTATTTTTCTATGAAACCTTCCTTGATATCTCCAGTGGTACTTCATTTCTCCATTTCCTGAACTCTATGACTGATAGCACTAATCACCTGTAGTCATTATTTGTATATAGATCTCATTTTCCCTTCAAGACTTCAGTAGAATTGGATCAACTTTCTGAGTGAGGTGATAGTTGGCTGATCCAATAAACTAAACTAAATAAAGGGACCAATGTGACACCCCTCCTAGGTAAAGCTGTTTAAACAAGTGAGAGATCTTCTCAGTATACAATGCTTTACATCCTCCAAAGTAAGCAAACAAGGGCCTCCTCAGATGGTGAGGTAGAGGATGTGGGGTGGAGGGTGCTTAATGGTATATTTTGGGGATTTCCTCCTGGGCTGCCAAACAATACTCTACATCCGTAGCAGCCCACCCCACCTACACACAGGCTCTGCATGAATAATCATATCTCTGTCAGAAGAATGGCCATGGAGTTGCTTCATAAGTTTTTCCAGGGGAAGGGATCTGTGTGTGTGTGTGTGTGTGTGTGTGTGTGTGTGTGTGTGTGTGTGTTGATTTGGGGAGGGAGAGAGTAGAAAGGAAAGGTCAGACTTTTTGAAGCTTCTTATCCATTACTCTGAAAATATTTGATTAAAAATTGGCCATTACATTGTTGGAAAAATAGAAAACATAGCCTTTTGATTTCTGTAAACAGAATTAATATTTATTTAGCACTGCTTTAAAGCTAGATGCTTTACACACAGCCTCCTTATGAATCTGGATTTATTATTCCCCTTTTAAGGTAAGGAATCAACGGCTCACTGAGCTCAAATGACTTGGAACACTGTATTCTGAACTTATCCTAAGCTCCAAATTTTCTGCTCTCTCTGCCTAAGCTCATTGAAATGTTGGTTAGTGGTAAGATAAGGTAGAGTCTAAAGGGAATCATCTTAGAGATTCAAGTGAAGACTAGATTCTAATAACAGCCCTGGCACTGTCCAACTAAACCGGGTGACCTTGGGGAAGTCACTCAATTTCTTATAGACTTCAGTTTTTTTATTTATATTAGGTTGAAGCCTATGAAGTTGCTATTTTTGTAGATAAAAAAGATCAGAGGTCAACACTTTAAGTGAAATGAGACTGTTGGATCAGTATGATCACATGACATATCACTGTCTATATTTTCCATAAATATAATTTGATAACCACCATGATCTCCATGAAAAAGTTCAACCACGATCAATGGTGGTGACCCTGCAAGTTCAGAGAAGTCAGCTGATCCCCTGGGAGCTGGATTACTTAGTATTTACATAGGATGATTCCACCCAACCAGAAGCAGGGTATGAGAATATTCTATTGTTTCTGTGTGCTAGGTCGGGGCTTTTAAACTTGTATACCAAAAGCAAGGAAGCAGGGAATCTTCGACAAGCACACTGAAGTCTTACTTCGTCTGGACATGTGACAAATTTAAAATAAGGGCAAACATGGAGAACTCAAGGGAATTGATCTGAATTTCATTTTCCTCTTGACTTTTATCTCAATTACATGACCATTTCCAGGAGTGGCTATCTCACGGAAAGCCCACACATCTCTTTGTTGTAATCAGGATAGGAAACCTAATGCTTTAGGATTCTGTAATTATCTTTTCCATCAGCGTTTTCTTAGGGGACTGGCTTCAGTACTCAGAAAAGTCTCCTCAAGGAGATGAAGTTGTTCTGATTTAAAAGTCATGGTTTCCGCTGAAACTTGTGCGGTCTTTAGATGCAGAGGTTTAGGCCAAGAAGTGATGGGAAGGAGTAAGTGGTACTTCTAGCCTCCAGAACTGTGAGAAAGTAAATTTCTGTTGTTTAAGTCACCCAGTTTGTGATATTTTGTTATGGTAGCCCAAGCGACTAAATAGCAATGAATTCTCTTCAGGAGAGAGAAACTGAGAACCCAGACTGAGTTGGTAGCTTTGGGTTTAAAGAAAGAGATAGATTAATAAAATATAAATAACAGGATTTAGTGATCTGTTGTATGAGGAATAAGAGAGGAGGAGTCTAGGCCAACCCCAAGTTTCTGACTAAAAGAGTTGGTAAACTTGTGAGCGTGTGTGTGTGCGCGTGCACGTGTGGACATGCATTTGTGCATGTGTGTATGTCTGTGTGTGTATTAGTTAGCATAAGGCTAAGCAACTATAAAAAATGACATCCAACAATAATTCTGTGGCTTGCAAAAGATAGACCTTTATTTCTCTCTCATATATCAGTCTAAGATCAGCATTCCAGGTCGGTGGGTAGCTCTGCTTCTCAATGACCCAGGTTCCTAGGTTGCTTCTCAGTTCCTCAAAGTCTCGTTATTATCTGCACAGTTGAGGTGGGTTCCAGCTGTGGCAAAGGGGAAAGAGCGAAATATGGAGGAAACAGATCTGGAAGTCTCAAGTCTAAAGAGCTGGAAGTGACACACATCACATTTGTTCACATTCCTTTGAAGAGAAATTAGCACTATTGTCACAACTAACTTCAAGAAAGACTAGGAAATTTTGTATATCTGGGAAGTTCTGTGCCAAGCTAAGATTCTATTTCTATGGAAGAAAAGGATAATGGATTTTGGTGGACAGAGAACAGTCTCTGACACAGTAAGGATGTGAAGGTGGCTAAAGATGTATCTTTAGGAGCCATTAAACTAGGAGAATGGATGAGATCTCAAGAGAGTGTGTGCAGATGAGAAAATAATGCAAAGAAGGAAACACTAACATTTGGAAGAGGAACCCATGAAGGAGGTCAAGGAGAACTGGACACAAATATAGGAGTACATCCATATCTTTTCGGGTAGACATTTATGATTCTTTTAGCCTGCCCAGCATCTAAGCCCTCTTCCTATAATTGAGGAATTTCTCACCTTGTGAATTTTGGTAGAAGGAGAACATACCTCCAAATATAAAGGTTGAAGATGCCAGGTAGTTCTTTCCCAGCCTTCTTTGTATCAAGAGCAAGAACATGTGACCTAGCTCTGCCAATCAGATGTGTCCAGCCAATCTGTAAGTTGCTAGCTAGTAAGGCAGAGCCTGGGAAACTGTGGGAACCCTCTGGCAACAGTGATGGTTGCAGTGAGCTGGAGTGCCGGGGCAGCCATGCGGTGATGCCAGGACAGTGTTCAGCATCCAGTGCTAGTGATGTTGGCATCACGAGCTGAAGAACTCAGTGCTTGTGACAGTAATAACGGCGTTGGTGTCTCAAGCAGGTTACTTCTGCTGGATTCTTTTAAGTATTGCTCCTGTCTGCATAGCCTGTGAGCCACCTTCTCCACCTCCTTCCGAGATTTTTAGATCAAAGCAACATCATTACAATAAATCCTTTAAAAAAAACAACAGCAACAGAATCTTTTTCTTTTGCTTACAGTTATGAGCTGTGGCCATACATCTTTCTTAAAATGCAAATTTGTGGTTTATCCTTTCCTTTTCCAAGTCTGTTGAATATGTTTCAGAATATTATTTACAAAGGAATGCATTTTTTTCTAGAAAATTGTGAGGATCTAAATTTCTCTAGAAAAATCTGCATGTGCATAATGTAGGTTGTGAGATGTAGGCTGTGGTTGGTTACAAAAACCCTTACCATATTCAGGCAGGCAAACCCAGAAATCATTATAATTTAGAAAATGTTCTCGGTTTTGTTTTCAGTAGTACAAGGTTGGTAGTTTTGTAAAATTGCACAAACATTGGTTTAGATCATGAGAGAAGCTGGCATGTACTTTCAGCAGTGATTAAGTTATGGGAAGTACAGAAGAAATGCTAAGATGCTAATGATGCAAATTACCTAATGATGCAAATTTCAAACATGATTTAAAATTTATTTTCCCTGACAGTTGATGATTCCATAAATTATTCCCGTGGGAATAAGTTATATATTTTATAATTTCAGATTTAGTATTTCTTCATCCATTCCTGCGCTTAGGTTAGATAACCTTTTTCTGATTAGAAGGACACAGATTTAAATAGAAATAGAAGATAGCTGATCGTTCCATCAAAACCAGAAGTCTTCCAGTACTATTGTGGCATTATGATAATTTTTAAAAATTTATTCATGCTGCTCCCCACTCCTTACTTTCTTCTAATTCTTTTCCACGTCCTTTTACCAAGAACTTCCTAAGTGGACACTGACTCCTCTATTTCTCGTTCTCATCATTGGCTCTTTCTAAGTTATCCAACCATCCTCTTTATTTTTCACTTAAGGAAATAGAATCATTTTTGGAGGTTTATGCATATATTTATTTACTTGACAAGGCAGTCTTAGCTGTGAGGAGAGAGGTCCTTAATAAGTTTTGGTTTTGAATGAATGATGACTGAATGAACTAACGAACCGTAGGACACAGGTGAGGTCCAACTAGGGAGAATTATATTCTCCCCCAACTAGGAGGAATTGAAAATATCTCTAATTTCAGCCATTGCTACTCTGTTTTATGAATTTACCCAATCACTGTTTCTCTTCTATGGAAATGAGAATGTTATTTTTAGAATATAATGCTTAAGAGTGGAGCTTGCCTTATACCCCAGGGAGCTGAACTGGTACCCACCATTATAACTTAGGCTACTTCCTGTCCTATCAGTGAGGTGGGGGTGGGGCCTCAGTCCACAGAACAACCTTGGAGATTCTTGCTGCACATCTGTCACACAGCTCTTGATGCTCCCCCAACCTACCCCTCCCCCCATTAGTTTTGTTCTCTAAGCCTTGGAGTAGAGTCAGAACATGTGGCAGACTTCACGGATGGTCCCTAGAACTGTATTGCTGTTTTGATTCACTCCAGTCCACACTTCAGTTCTTTTCTTTGCCTAAATATTCCTGTGTCTTAAGGCTTTACCGAAAAATTGTTTCTTATCCTCGACTATTCCTAAAACTCCGTTGGCGTCCCAGTTATTTCAGATGTTTATTTTCATTATCTAAAGACCCTCAGAAAGGGTTTTTGAAAATAGAAACAGGCTCCCAGCAATTTATTTCCATCCTGTTAAAGACCTTATTAAGTTTACCTAGTGAATTTGCTGGCAAAATCAAAGCATAGACTCTAAAACTTACTAACACAATGGGAAAAAAAATTCTTGTAATATGAACTTCTTTAAAGACCAATATACAAGTGGATAACCTAGGGAAATAAGTTAATACCAACAGGGACTTTAAGCCTTCTTCCTACCTCAGTGCTAGAATCTCGAGATAAGACTGATGGTCTGTTGTTTTGTTCTTGATTGAGTCATTGCTGACGAGATTGCTGATGACATTCGGGATCATAATTCAGTGTTGTTAAAAAACCATACGGTGTAACTATTTTAGTAAGAATCAAGATGAGAGAGAAATAGAAGGAAGGAAAAGATGAAGAAAAGGGAGGGAGGATGGGAAGAGGAAAGACACTGAGAAGGAAAGAAAAGCTAGGAGAAAAGAAGGGAGAGAAGAAAAGAGTCAGGAGCAGAAGGAAGAAGATGGGGAAGAGAAAGAAGGAAAAATGTCCAACAGAGAACTATATTCTTACATAGTTCCACACGCAGATTTATCTATTCATCTTCTCGTTAGCCTAGGCCGCTTTGCGTAATCTCCAGAACTGAAAGAATTGTCCTCTTTTATGATACAATCCCCAACTCTATCCTCAGCTACCCTTTTTGACTTTAAGCAAGTAAGGGAAAATTGACACAATATTTTAGGGTCTTTGTCATTACTCATAAGAGAGTCTCATTTGGAGACTGGTAGGGTCCAAACAGTTATTTCAGATCAAAGTAATTTTTTTCCTGAGCTTTTGGATGTATGTTGTGTCAAAACAGTGCTGGGTAATATAGCTGATTAATTGGAATGATCTGTCTCATTCAGACAATAAAAACTTGTGTCTCCTACACATTAGACTGTTGTTTTGGGTGTAGTTTTTTGAGAAATATGTTGACCTGGCTAGCAGGCAGGGGGTGGGGCTGATACTCTCAAGCCTCAGGGTGAGTTGCTCTGTGGTTTTGGGCAATTCACCTGACCTCCGTGATTCAGTTGAGCGTCCATACCATGATCATGTTGAATTAGTTCCTTTAGGCTTGAACATTACACAATTGAATGATTTAAGCCATTTCTTGAGATTCCCTCCATGTCTGGTTTGAGGAGACATAGGCCATATGGAAATGAACAGAGTAACAATATAGTGTCCTAGAAAAATGTGGTAGTTACGAGCACAGGGTCTAGAAGGCCTAATTTAGATCCTAGCATTGTCACTTAACCTTAGGCAACCTTAATCCTTATTCCAACCTTAATCTTTGAGTATTAAGAGAAAAAAATTATATGACTAATCCTAGTTCATAATCAATTGTCGAAAGGGTCAGAATAACCTGGGTCTCCTTGGACATGTGTCCCGTCAAATGAAGAGTGCCCTTACTCTCCCCACCTCCTCCTTCCAATTCACTGTGACACCGAGATCCCACCACATCTGCTGCAAAGTAGCTGCTGCCCTCACCAGTCATCCTTCATTTTGTTGTTGTGAAATCCAAGAAACACTTTTTGTCCTTGTGGTATTTTTTGTGGCATTTGCCACAGTCTGCTACTTCTTCTTTCTTGAAAATATTCTCTTGATTTCTGAAACACTGCTCCTTCCAGGTTTTCCTCAGACCTCTCTGGGCAAATCCTTCTCTATTAGTTTTAGTCTCTTCTACAAATCCCCCCCCAAATGTTGGTGTGCTTCAGGGTTCTTTCCTAGGAATTCTTATCACTCTATGTACTCTCCTTAGGAGAACTCACTTGGGCTGAGAGTTCCAATCATTATGTCTTCAGTAGTCCATGCCTTCTTCTTGAACCCATTATCTATTGAGCAACTGAACCTAGACACTTAATATCCTACAAACACAAGTACAAAATAGCACTCAACAATCCCTGTCTTAGTTCAGGCTGCTATAACAAATTACCACAGACTGGGTGGCTTAAACAATTATTTATTTCTCACAGTTCTGGGAAGACCAAGATCAAGGTGCGGGCAGATCCAGTGTCTGATGATAGCCTGCTTCCTGGCTTGCAGATAACCATCTTCTCCCTGTATCCTCCATGGCAAAGCGCAGTGAGAAGCAAG
Source organism: Diceros bicornis minor (assembly GCF_020826845.1). Classification (NCBI taxonomy): domain Eukaryota; kingdom Metazoa; phylum Chordata; class Mammalia; order Perissodactyla; family Rhinocerotidae; genus Diceros; species Diceros bicornis. Next base: position 34,047,353 of record NC_080740.1, read on the forward strand.
CTGTCTTGGGACACTTATAGGGGCACTAATCCCATTTATGAGGGCTACAATCTCAGGACCTCATCTAATCCTAATTACCTCCCAAAGGCCCTACTTCCTAATACCGTTACATTGGAGGCTAGGGTTTCAACATGTGAATTTTGGAGGGATACAAACATTCAGTCCATAACATTCCCTATGAAAATGCGCCCCTCTTCCATTTCCTTTCCCAGTAAATTCTCCCAGCAGCCAAAACAGAAACCTGAAATTCATCTGTGACTTCACCATCTTCCTCATCTCCCCCAGGTCCTATCAATTCTACCTTTTTAAGATGTGTCAGGTGTGTTTACTCTCCATTTCTGCTGCTTCCATTTCTTGCCTAAATTACTTCACCAGAGTCCTAAATGACCTGCTCCTCCACAGTACTTTCATTTTCCAATGGGTCTCCCATTTGAAAGATCATTCTTACCTGAGAATGCAAACCCACTCTATCAATCTCCTTCCGAGCGCACAAGGTCCTTCATGATTTGAGCACTGTCTGACCCAGCCAACTCCATTCCTCAGCAGTCTCCTCTCTCCCACAGTCCATGCTCCAGCCTAGCTGGACTACTCAGAATCCCCCAGTGAAGCATATTCTCGAATGCCACTTAGCTTTTGTTCAGGTTGTTTCCTCTGCTCATGATGACTTTCTGTCCCTCAATCTTGTGATTAACTCCAACTTATCTTTACTATTAGGTAAAGAATAATTTTCTTTGAGAAGTCTTCCCTGAACTCTACCCCAACTCCTTGCTGAACAACTGTGCTCCCAAAGAATCCTGTGTTTACCTATTTTTCATAAAACTTCTCAAAAACTATTTATTTAAAATTTTAAAAATTTCATCAAGGTTATACGTGCGTATGATTTAAACCAACAGTTTTACAAGTTTTATTATGAAAAATAATGTCCTACTGTCCAAATTCAACTATTTTCAACTCTTTTGGTTTTCTCTTTTAGTTCTAACTCCACATCTCCAAATGACAAGCTTTTACTGCTTATACTGCTATTTCCTAATTTTCAGTCTTCTCTCTGTGGAAAATAAGAATTAATGTTTTTTTTCCCATTCCCTCCACAACCCACCAAATAGACACATACACACACACATGCGCACACATTTTCTTCCACAATCCTTCTGATGTAAGAATCAATGTTTTTTTTCCACTCCCTCCACAGCCCACCGAATAGAGACACTCACACACACATCTTTTTCCATAACCATTCTGATATAAGAATTAATGTTGTTTTTCCACTCCCTCCACAGCCCACCAAACAGAGACAGACAGACAGACACACACACACACACACACACCCCTTCTTCCACAATCCTTCTGATATAGATATAACACAATGGTACTATGTGGCTTATAGCTGAGCAATATAACATACTATGATTACATTTCTTTTTTGATATTACTTTTTGTTTTCCTTGGAGAAGAGAATAAAGGTCTTATTTTCTTTTCTCCTTAGTTTTCTATGTAACTCTCACTAACTTGTCTGCACACTCTTTACCTTAAATAAAAATTTATGTTAATAATTCAAACTTAATAGGTATTCCTATGAATTTCATCTCCTTTTATTCCCCTCTCCTGGAGCCCACTATGCTCTTACCAAAGTCTGGAATGATTTCTCTCTAAGCCAGTAGCTCGGCTATGATTCCAGGTTCGCCATCATTCTGTGGACTCCCTTTGCCTCTCATTGTATTGGATTCTCTATTTTATGTGTCCCATGTTTTCTGCTTTCTTAGTTTGTTATATATTTATTTATTTTTTGTGAGGACGATCAGCCCTGAGCTAACATCCGATGCCAATCCTCCTCTTTTTGCTGAAGATGATTGGCCCTGGGCTAACATCCGTGCCCATCTTCCTCTACTTTATATGGGATGCCGCCACAGCATGGCTTGACAAGCAGTGCGTCAGTGCACGCCCACAGGATCCAAACCGGCGAACCCCGGGCTACGGCAGCGGAGTGCGCACACTTAACTGCTTGCGCCACCAGGCCGGCCGCCTTAGTTTGTTATTTTTTAATGGACCATCTCCTTTAGAATCTTCCTAAGAAAGTGTTAGTATGGAGATATACATTATACATGTAAGACTTCGAAAGTCTGAAAATATCTTTATTAGATGTTGTGTTGTTTCAATTAGTTGATGTTGCTTGATAATGTTTTTCAATTAATCTATATCCTTGCTGATGTTTTCTTCTTGTTCTATAAATTATTGAGAGGAAAGAGAGTGTTAAAATTTCTAGGGGCCCACCCCGTGGTGTAGTGGTTAAGTTTGGTGCAGTCTGCTTTGGCGGCCAGGGTTTGTGGGTTTGGATCCCAGGCATGGACCTACACCACTCCTCAGCCACACTGTGGCAGCGACCCACGTATAAAGTAGAGGAAAATTGGCATGGATGTTAGCTCAGGGCTAACCTTCCTCAAGAAAAAAAAAAAAAAAAGCCAAAGAAGAGTGGCAACAGATGTTAGCTCAGGGCTAATCTTCCTCAGCAAAAAAAAAATTCTAATTATTGTAGGTTTGTCTATTTCCTTTTTCAGTGCTGTCTGTTTTTGCTTCTTGTATTTAGAATCTCTGTTATTAGGTGCATACACCTTTAGGATCATTACAGCCTCTTGATAAGTTGATGCATTTTAACCGTTCTTTAATTTTTCAGTGTTTAATCTGTTATTAATCCTATCCAGTGCAATTTTTATTTCAGGTATTATATTTTTCACCTCTAGTAGTTCAGTTTGGGACTTTTTTCATATCTTCCACTCTCTTTTCATCATGTTCATGTTTTATAAACATGATTTTATAATAACATATATAACAGCTATTTTCATGTACTTTTCTCCTAATTTTATCATTTTTTTAACATTTCTGTGCCTGTTTCTATGCATTAAGCTCATTCTTTGTTATGGGACATATTTTCCTCCCTCTTTTTATGCCTGACAGTTTTAGATTGGATGCCACACATTTTTAATTTTACAGTTGGTTGATGGAATTTTTAAAAATTTTTAAAAATATTTTTGAGCTCTGATCTGGGACATAGTTGAATTACTTGGAAAGAGTTGGCTTCTGTCGAGGCTTGCTTTAAAGCATAGTCAGATGGGGGCCCAGAGCAAGATTGGCCTAGGGCTAATTTAGCCTCACTACTAAAGCAATCAACTTCTGATGACTCTACTCAATGACCCATGTATTAGGAAGTCTTTCCATTCTAGCTGGTGGAAACAAACACTAATTCCAGCACTTTTTTAGCTATGGAAATTGTTTTGCCTATTCTGTTCCAATGGTTCTTTCCCCAGACTTGGGTAGTTTCCTAACATGTGTGCATTGATCAGTACTCAGCCAAAGACAAGTGATCCCTTCTGTAGATCTCAGAGGTCTCTCTCTATAAAACTCCTTTCTCTCTACCCCTGCTCCCCCAGCCCCTAAATTCTAGCTGTCTTAGCCTTTGAATTTCCAACCCTATCTCCTCAACTCAGAAAGACTGCCAAGGTCTCTTTGGATTCCCCCTCTCTGCATGGGACACTGGAAATCCTCTCTAGCATGAGATTCCTTACTTCTTATTCTTCAGATTTCATTTCTCAGAATTCTCCTAAATACCATACAAAGTACACATTGCTTGCTTATAATTCAGGTGAAAACGCTAATTCCCCGAAAGGCTATCAGTCTATATAAATAGGTCCCAGCTCTCACATTGGTAAAATTTGGAAATATTTTATTTTCTTTTGTGTGTAGCTCAATAAATCAGGGATAAACTCTGATTTTTCCAGGTGTATAGGCACAGCCATTGAGAATTTAAACTCTTCCTAGAAATTCCTGTGCAACTTTTTAGGAATGTAGTCTAAGGGCCACCACCTCTGTTGTGAGCAGGTTTGGGAAAGCAGTCATGTTCTAAAAGGTTAAGATTCTTTATCTGTCTCAAAGGGTCCCCAACCTGATATATAAAGGGATCATTACATCCCCCATATTAATGTGCTTCAATTACAAATATGGAAGATCTTTCATTTAGGGAGGATGACATTTAGCAGGGGCAAGATAATTTATATAGCATAAGCCCAACCAGTCTTATGGCAATCATGGGTAAGCATAGATTCTACAAATAAAATAGGTACTTTGAGAGTGTCATATTTTCTTTTCTAAAACTACAAGTTTTTCCAAAACCAAAGTGGCATTAGAATATACAAAGGTCACAATTTTAGGATGGGCTAAGGTATAGCCACAGGTATTATTCTAGGAATACAGTGCCATTGTTTACACAGAGCAGTAATCAAGTATGTCAGTTGCTAAAAGACAGATACCTCCATACTGTGTTACTGATGTGGTGAGGGAAAGTATCAATCGTGCGAGGTTTATACAGCCAGAGGCCCCAACTTATTCAAGTACTTTCTCAGGTGTGAGGCTCTGGTATCATATGGGCTTTTCCGTCAGTGTTCTGAGATGTATGTCATTAGATCCAACTTTGGAAATGTAAGCAGTTTGCATATATTTTTTTGACAGCCCAATGAATGTATTGTTACGTTTATTATAGTCCAGAGCACCAACAGAAAAGTGTATAGTAATAGCACTAGGTACAAGCCCATAGTTTTCTGTATTTTTTAAACATTGAATAATTTTTTAATATTCATATGGCTCAAAAATAAAAACAACACAAAAAGGTACATATTGAAAATTATCGCTCCTTTCCCAACCCCCATCCACTTTTATCCTTCCCCCTCTCCTCCATCTTACTAGTTTCTTGTGTTATCTTTCCTGTGTTTTTTAAAAATGCAAATACAAGCAAATATAAGTACATGTATTTTTATTCCTCCCTTTTTATTTATTTATTTATTTATTTTTTTGGTGAGGAAGATTAACCCTGAGCTAACATCTATTGCCAATCCTCCTATTTGTGCTGAGGAATATTGGCCCTGGGCTAATGTCTGTGCCCATCTACCACTGCTTTATATGTGGGATGCCTGCCACAGCACGGATTGATAAGCGGTGCGTAGGTCTTTGCCTGGGATCTGAACTTGTGAACCCCAGGCCGCCAAAGTGGATTGCATGAACTTAACCACTACACCACCGGGCCAGCCCCATTGCCCCTTTTTAATACAAATGTTAGCATAATTTTTAGAATGCTCTGAATTTTGCCTTATTAAAACATAATAATATAGCCTTGAGATCTTTTCACCTGAGCATTGATATAGTATTGAGTAGTATTTCTTTACATGAACGTGTCAGAGTTTATTTAACCAGTCTCCTCCTGATGAATACTTGGGTTGTTTCCTATCTTTTGTTATTATAACAATGTTGCAGTGAAGGACCTTATAGATATTTTACTTGGTATATGTACTGGTTTAGCTGCAGGATTCATTCCCAGAAGAGCAACTAGTAGGTCAGTTACGTCTCCTGATCATGGAGAGGTGGCCTAATGTAAGAGATGCCTTATGAGGCCTAGCAGTGTGCTTCCCTCTCATCACCAGTTCCAAATGTTCCAGGAGTGACCTCCATGTGGGCTATGTATTTCCTTCTGTTGTGGTGCAGTTTCTCTTGCTATAGGTGCCCAGGAGGCTGGGCTGTCCCTCTGGCCACCTGATTGTAATGCTCAGCTGCATGTGGCTTCTATGGACCCTTCAGTCTCTTTATCAGGTATGGGGACCCCCAGCGCAGTTGGCTGCAAGGTCTAATAGCGCATTCCCATTGAAGTTTTTCTGTTAAGTGAGTAGGCCTCCAGCGTGGCTGATTGTTAGGCTCAGGGGCTTACAATTGCTGTAGGCCTCAGGCCTGCCAGGCTATTGTCAGCTCTCTGAGGATTGTAGCTGGGTGGGGCCAGCCCCAGGCACGGGAGCACCCAATTGTTTCAGGCTTTGGAAGGTGGGCCTGATTCCTTATGTGGCTGTTTGAGAAGCACAAATCTTCTGCAGCAGACAAGCCCCACCGCCCACAGGACCACACACACCCTCAACACAGTCCTGCCCCATGTACGTGCCCCAACCCCCTGAAGAGGACCCAGTCACCCCGTTGCAGAGGCTCACACACTCCACCAAGCCCCACACACTCCACCCACTCCTCGTGCATGCCCTGACCCACAGAGGTGGACCCACTGGCCTGGCTGCAGAGAATCCAGTCACTTATCCTATGCAGGCCCACAAGTTGCCCGAGGGCTTTCTGTTGGGTGGTGCCAGTCCCTAAGGTGGGCTGCCTGCCCTGGCTGAGCTGAATTAAATTGATGCTCTAGTGGGTGGGGCAGACCCTGGGTTAGTAGGCTGCAAGGAAGAACTCCAATGACATCTGCCAACGTCTGTGTCAGCATGCCTGCACCAGGTCACAATAATGGCTGCAGTCAATGTCTCAGTCCCTGGAGAGGTCTCATCTCTCACCGAGATGCACCCAGAGCCTATCAGGTGAGTCTCTTTTCACTAAAAGGCTGTGCACATTTCTTTCTGGTGATTTTAGGTTGCTTTCTGAAATGGATGAATTTGTGCGTAGGCCCATTAAGGGCTGGTTTTCTTTCCCTTATGACAGATAGCTTTTCTGAGGGTATACCCCATTGTTAGTAGCCAGCAAGGCCAGATATTATGACACTCATCTCAGTTGTGATGGGTCCAAAAAATGTTTCTAGCAGCAACACTCCTCCGCTCAGTTCCCCGACTCCTCCAAGGAAGGCTGTGTACCTTTGGATTGCTCCCGGCGGCCGTGAAGCACTGCGGCTTGCAAAGGTGGCTTTCCTTTTCTCTCTCCAGAAAGGAATTTCTGCCTGTTTGTTATGAGAGGTTCGGGGATTCGATCGGAGACGTAAAAGAAACTTTCCACTCCAAACAAATGGACTGAAGGTATATTTTATTATATAGAGGATAGTAAAGGCGATAGTCCACAAACAGATCCGAATAGGTCAAATAATAAGAGGGAAAAAACACCAGCTCGACTGGAAAGGGAAAACATCCACATCGGCTGAGATAGCAGCAGATCCGAATAGGTCATATAATAAGAGGGAAAAACATCAGATCGATCGGAAAGGGAAACACCAGATCGACTGAAGCGAAATGACACAAATCAACCGGAAAGAGAAACACCAGGTTGACCGAAAAGAGAACAGATCAGCTCAATTACTTCATATCAAATCAATTACTTCACATCAAATCAATTACTCACAACATCCACGCCCCACTGCCGGGAGAGCCCTGTCAATCGACACGGCTGGGCAAGGATCACACGTCCTGGGCAAGGTGTCCCTTCCACAGGTGGAACTCTCACCAGGTCTCAGCTTCCAGCAGTTTATATAAGCAGTTACAGAGTTTACAGAGCAAGCATCTAGTGTTCCCATGCACAAAATAGTTATCAGCGGCGTACGTACACTGAGCCCCTTGGCTAATGTCCCAGCCCAGTGGTTGTGTACGTGCATTGTTCTCTGGTTATCGTCTTAGCCCAGCACAGATGGCCAGTCCATCCCGCGCTACGACACTCCAAGAGCCTTGAAATGTTACAACTTGCAACTCTCTCTGTGGGAGAAAGGCCAGTTCCCGGGAAAAGGCTGGTTCCCACCACACAGAAAGCAGCTTTGTATTTCTTTGTGTGCTGGTGGCTATAGGTCAATGGAGCGGCCAAACATGGCTGTACTCATGTCAAGACACTGTTCCACCTCAGTCAGGACTGTGGCTTGTTGCAAGGGTTCCTCTTATCCAGTTTTCAGTTCTCTCTCAGGGGTAATTGTTCCAAGAGTAGCTGTAAATCCGATGTGTCCATGGGAGGAGGTGAGTTCAGAGTCTGCCTACGCTGCCATCTTGACACCCTGATCAGGATTCGTGACTAGCAGGTCAAAGGGTACATGAATTTGTAATCTTAACAAATATTATCGGATTGCTTTCAAGATACATTGTACAACTTCCTACTCCTAAAAAACAGAGTGACTTTTCCCATAGCTTTGCCACCAGAATGTGTTGTCAAATTTGGATTATTGACAATATAATAAATGAGAAATTATATTTTAGTGCAGTTTTAGTTTACATTTTGATTATGTAAACTAAACAATTAATTTAGTTAAACAATTTGATATGTATAATAATCATTTGTATTTATTTTTCTGTGAATTCTATTGTTGCCTTTTACCTATTTTTCTATATATTTGTTTATATTTTTCTTATTTATATTTAACAAATATTTATACAGAGAGATTGGCTCTTGTGTTATGAGTTGCAAATATTTATTCCCAGTGTGTCATTTGTTTGGGGTTGTACCTGTCGTATATGTTTGCCAGCCAAGAGGTTGTTTCTTTTTAATTTAGTTGTTCTTTTATGGTTTCTGAATGTTGAGTACTAGAAAGGCCTTTCCAAGTCCAAGGTTATGAAGGAATTCTTCCACGTACTTTTATTTTTATTTATTTATTTATTTATTTGTGAGGAAGATTAGCCCTGAGCTAACATCTGATGCCAATCCTCCTCTTTTTGCTGAGGAAGATTGGCCCTGAGCTAACATCCGTACCCATCTTCCTCTACTTTATGTGGGATGCCACCACAGCATGGCTTGGCAAACGGTGCATCGATGTGTGCGCCTGGGATCCAAACCTGCAAACCCTGGGCTACTGAAGCTGAGCACGCACTCTTAACTGCTACACCACTGGGCTGGCGCCCATGTACTTTTATTTTTATGTTTTACATTTATATATTTAACTCATTTGGAATTTACTCTGGTGTTTAATTGACAGTATAGATCTAATTTTATCTTTTTCTATATGGCTCCCAATTGCCCAAACATCATATATTAAAAAGTTCAACTTTTTTGCCTTTTTTATATACAAACTTTATGACATATTAAATCTAACTGTGAATTTATCTCTATTTCTGGGCTTGCTACTCTGTTCTTTCAACAGAGTAGAAAAGTGGGAAGCAGGAAGAGATCACCAATAATATATCTGAAATTAAGTTAAATTTGTTACTTCTTAAGGAAGATAGAAATATGTTTTTAGGACACAGCCTTTCTGAACACAATGAAGAGCTAGTCTTATAGAGTTTGAGGAAACATGAAGGATAGGGATTGCCCAATTTTCAGAAGTGAGAGATTTTAAGGATTGACTGATGTTTAGCATGGAATTTAGGGATTGGCTGATTTTCAGAGTGGGGTACTGAACCAGAGCTGTGATTGATTGATTGATTGAAGCTCATTTAAATCAGTTTTTTTTTTTTTTTTTACAGACTACGGACAAAGTATAGTCAAATTTGGAATGTAGGAACTCTTTCTTGTCTGTTCCATTTTCTGTCCATCTATTCATTTCATGTGATAATTCCAACCAGGCCCATCATTTTATATAACCAGAAGTCTCATGGGCCTATTCATGAACATTTGTGAGGGAGACAATTTCATACTCACATGAGCCGTGGATAGTATGTCTGGTTTCTCCACAAATCTTGGTGAGTTCATTTCAAAATCCCATTTTGACTTTCTATTTTCCCCTTTGGTTCTGAGTGCTGTTGGCAGATGAGATATTGTTGAATCTTTAGGGTTTTGCAAGGTTCATTTAAAATACAGTTTATAAAATATATGCCCTCATTCTGTTAATAGGCGAGGATATTACAAACCTAGGAACGAAGTCGTGTAAATGTCTCTTGCTGCCAATTATTACGCTAGTCTTTGCACATAATTATGTACCTACCTATCCTGAAAAGGTGTATACATCATTAAAGTATTTTAATGGAATCACTACTTCTCACTTGAAAAAAAATTAAGCTAAATATCAAAAGAAGTGTCTCTAATGGGGCATATGAATTGTCTGTGCCTTGTCAGCTTTTCAGCACTGTAGTCCTGACAGATTGAACAGAGTTCTGATACTGTTGAACAACATGGAAACCTTTGGAATAATCTTATGTTTATGATATTTCAAGTTTGTGAAGTTATTCATTACTCATCCATCTGGGTTTCATCTTTATAAATCTTATTGCCGTAATTTCTTTTTCTGTTCTATTTTCCCATGTAGGTTTATACCTTTAAATTTTTAAATTTAATTTTATTTTATCCTTTACTGTCATTTTAGTGGAGTTTCAATTGGGAGTGAAGATAAATGCACATATTCTGACACCTTCTTCAACTGGAAACATTCCCATAGTATTGTAATTATATTTTACTCATCTATTTCTTTGACTAATTTGAATATCCCCTGAAAGAATACCTATAACTTATTCATTTCTGTATAGTTAGAGCTCTAGCCCATGGTAAACCATCACAGGTTATCACTAAATCATTATTATGTTAATTTGTACATTGCAAAATATAGGCACAACTGAGAGAAGGAACTTTTTTAAGCCTGCACGGGTAGAGAATCTTCCATCAGACTGTGCTGTGCTCTAATAGAATTGTTTGGATCTGACAAGAGGTGCAAGTTTTTCTATTCAGTTCTCATTATCTATTTTAATCCACTTATTCCCAGTATAAGCAACTTGCTTAGATTTGAAATAAGATTAAATCTTCCCCAGAAAAAAACAGAACATGGCAACAGAGCAAACTGCTGTCATTTTACGTCAAGGAAAATAAATCTCAGTTCATTATGATACTATAAAAAATTCCCAGCACTCTCACTGCCTGTTTTTTCAGAAAAAAATTGTAAACATTCCATTCCAGGAACTACTTTCTACTCACAAAAAGTTGTTCATGAAATGATTAGCTTTTTCTGTCCTCAAAATCATTGGATCAGTGGACTTTCTATATCTTTTCATGGCAATGGACTGTACATTGGCCTCCATTAACCACAGAAAACAAGAGAACCAAACTGATCATAAATGGAGCATTCTGATACACATTTATTGAGTCACAGAAAAAAGTGTCATTTGATTTTAAGAATAAAGGAGGTGACCGTGTTTTCATTTTACCACTCATTCCAAAAATAGTACTGTTAATGCAGCTAGAAGAGTGAATATTTCAGCTGTCAGAAAAATAAAAAAATCTTAGTGCTGACTCCTGGTAAAACTCTAAAATCAACACTCCTTCCATCCTTCTGCCCTTCTCTCCCTTCCTCTTTCCCCTCCCCTCACTCATTTGAAGGGTAATACTTAACATACTGTAAAAAAAAAAAAATTAAAGTGCAAAGGTATCCAGTAAAAGCAAGTGTATGCCCATCACTTACCTCTTGTTCTTCTTCCCATAGGCAACCACCGGAGCACAGCCAATTTGTTGTGAATCATTCCAAAGATGTTCTATCCTATACCAGTGTATATACACAGATATTAAATTTTTAATTTTTCTCAAATGTTTGAAAATCATGCGTACTTGTTTTTTATTGAGGTCATATTGGCTTATAACATTGTGTAAATTTCAGGTGTACATTATTAGATTTCAGTTTCTGTATAGACTGCATCATGTTTATACCAATAGTGTAGTTTTTATCCATCACCATACATATGTGTCCCTTTATCCCTTTTGCCCTCCTCTACCCCTTCTCCTCTGGTAACCACTAATCTGTTCTCCTTATCTATGTGTTTGTTTATCTTCCACATATGAGTGAAATCATACGATATTTGTCTTTGTCAGACTTATTTCGCTTAGCATAATACCCTCAAGGTCCATCCCTGTTGTTGCAAATGGTACAATTTTGTCTTTTTTATGGCTGAGTAGTATTCCATTGCATATATATACCACATCTTCTTTATCCATTTGTCCATTGATGGGCACTTGGGTTGCTTCCACATCTTGGCTATTGTGAATAATGCCACAATGAACATAGGGGTGCATATATCTTTTTGAATTGTTGAATTTATGTTCTTTGGGTAAATACCCAGTAGTGGGATAGCTGGATCATATCATATTTCTATTTTTAATTTTTTGAGAAATCTCCATACTGTTTTCCATAGTGGCTGTACCACTTTACATTCCCACCAGTGTATGAGGGTTCCCTTTTCACCACATCCTCTCCAACACTTATTTCATGTCCTGTTAATTATAGCAATTCTGATGGGTGTGAGGTGATATCTCATTGTAGTTTTGGTTTACATTTCCCTAATAATTAGTGAAGTTGAACATCTTTTCATGTTCTTGTTGGGCATCTGTATATCTTCTATGGAAAAGTATCTGTTCATATTCTCTACCAATTTTGATTGGGTTGTTCATTTTTTTTTATTGTTGAGTTGTACAAGTTCTTTATACATTTTGGAAATTAACTCCTTGTCAGATATATGATTTGCAAATATTTTTTCCCAGTTGGTGGGTTGTCTTTCATTTTGTTGATAGTTTCCTCTGCCATGCAGAAGCTTTTTAGTCTGATGTCCTCTCGTTTGTTTATTTTTTTCTTTTGTTTCCCTTGCCTAAGTAGACATGCTAGTTGAAAACATACTGCTAAGCCTGATGTCAAAGAGCATACTGCCTGTATTTTCTTTTGAGTTTTATGGTTTCAGGTCTTACATTCAAGTCTTTAATCCATTTTGAGTTAATTTTTCTGTATAGTGTAAGATAATGTCTACTTGCATTCTTTTGCATGTGGCTGTCCAGTTTTCCCAATACCACTTAATGAAGAGACTTTCCTTTCTCCATTGTATGTTCTTGGCTCCTTTGTCAAAGATTAGCTGTCCATAGATGTGTGGTTTTTTGGGGGGGCTCTCAATTCTGTTCCATTGATCTCTGTGTCTGTTTTTGTGCCAGTACCATGTTGTTTTGATTACTATAGCTTTGCAGTATATTTTGAATTCAGGGAGTGTGATACCTCCAGCTTTGTTCTGTTTTTTTCAGGATTGCTTTGGCTATTCAGGGTCTTCGTTGTTCCATATAAATTTTAGAATTCTTTGTTCTATTTCTGTGAAGAATGTCATTGGGATTCTGATTGGGATTGCATTGAATCTGTGGATTGCTTTACTTAGTATGAACGTTTTAACTATGTTTATTCTTCCAACCCATGAGCATGGAATATCTTTCCATTTCTTTATGTCTTCTTCAATTTCGTTCAATAATGTCTTATAGTTTTCAGTGTATAGGTCTTTTACCTCCTTGGTTAAATTTATTTCTAGGTGTTTTATTCTTTTTTATGTGATTATAAACGGGACTGTATTCTTGACTTCTCTTTCTGCTAGTCTGTTATATAGAAAAGCAACTGATTTTTGTATATTGTATGTTGATTTTGTATGCTGCAACTTTACTGTATTTGTTGATTATTTCTAATAGTTTTTTGGTGGATTCTTTAGGGTTTTGTACATGTAACATCATGTCACCCACATATAGTGAGAGTTTTACTTCTTCTTTTCCAATTTGGATCCCTTTTATTTCTTTTTCTTGCCTAATTGCTCTGGCTAAAACTTCTAATACTATGTTGAATAAGAGTGGTGAAAGTGGGCAACCTTGTTTTGTTCCTGTTCTTAGAGGAATGGCTTTCAGTTTTTCATGATTGAATATGATATTGGCTGAGGGTTTGTCATATATGGCCTTTATTACATTGAGGCACTTTCCTTCTTTACCCATTTTATTCAGAATTTTTATCATAAATGGATGCTGTATCTTCTTGAATGTTTTCTCCGCATCTATTGAGATGATCATGTAATTTTTATTATTCATTTTCTTAATGTGATGTATCACATGGATTGATTTCTGGATGTTGAACCATCCCTGCATCTCTGGAATAAATTCCACTTAATCGTGGTGTATGACGCTTTTATATTTATTTATTTATTTGTTTGTGAGGAAGACCAGCTCTGAGATAACATCCATGCCAATCCTCCTCTTTTTGCTGAGGAAGACTGGCCCTGGGTTAACATCCATGCCCACCTTCCTCTACTTTATATGGGAGGCCACCTCAGCATGCCCAGACAAGCGGTGTGTCAGTGCACGCCCAGGATCTGAACCTGGGCTGCCAACAGCAGAGCGCGTGCACTTAACCACTACGCCATGGGGCCGGCCCCTGTATGACGCTTTTAAAGTATTGTTGTACTTGATTTGCTAATATTTTGTTAAGGATATTGCATCTATGTTCATCAACGATATTGGCCTTTCATTTTCTATTTTTGTGTTGTCCTTGTCTGGTTTTGGTATCACATAATGTTGGCCTCATAAAATGAGTTAGGAAGCATCTCATCCTCTTCAATTTTTTGGAATAGTTTGAGAAGGATAGCAATTAAATCTTATTTGAATGTTTGGTAGAATTCACCAGAGAAGCTCTCTGGTCCTGGATTTTTATTATTTGGGGAGGTTTTTTGATTACTGTTTCAATCTCTTTCATTGTGATTGATCTATTCAGATTCTCTATTTACTCTTGATTTAGTTTGTATGTTTCTAAGAGTTTATCCATGTCTTCTAGGTTATCTAGTTTGTTGGCATATAGCTATTCATAATATTCTCTTATAATCCATTGTATTTTTGTGATGTCTGTTGTAATTTCTCCTCTTTAATTTCTGATTTTATTTATTCGAGTCTTCTATCTTTTTTTCTTAGTGAGTCTGGCTAAGAGTTTGTCAATTTTGTTTATCTTCTCAAAGAACCAGGTCTTAGTTTCATTGATCCTTCCTATTGTTTTTTCAGTCTCTATTTCATTTATTTCTTCTCTTATTTTTATTATTTCCTTCCCTTTACTGACTTTGGGCTTTGTTTGTTCTTTTTTCTAGTTCTTTTAGATATAGTGTAAGCTTGTTTTTCTCCCCCCATTTTCTTTTTAATTGCGGTAACATTGGTTTATAACGTATAAATTTCAGGTGTACATCATTATGCTTCTATTTCTGTATAGATTACATCATGTTCACGGTCCAAATACTAATTACAATCCATCACCACACACATATGCCTAATCATCCCTTTCATCCCCTTCCCTCCCCCTTTCCCATCTGGTAACCACCAATCCAATCTCTGTCTCTATGTGTTTATTTGTTGTTGTTTTTCTCTTCTACTTATGAGTGAGATCATACAGTATTTGATCTTCTCCCTATGTAAGCTTGTTTATTTGAGATTTTTCCTGTTTGTTGAGGTAGGTCTATATTGCTATAAATTTCCCTCTTAGTACTGCTTTTGCTGCATCCCACAAGTTTTGGTATGTTGTGTTTTCATTTTTATTTGTCTCTAGGTATTTTTTGATTTCTCCTTTGATTTCTTTATTGATCCAATAGATGTTTAGTAGCCTGTTGTTTAGTCTCATATTTGTGACTTTCTCTGTTTTTTTCTTGTAGTTGATTTCTACTTTCATAGCATTGTGGTCAGAAAAGATGCTTGATATGATTTCAATCTTCTTAAATTTATTGAGGTTTGCCTTATTTCCCAACATATGGTCTATCTTTAAGAATGTTCCATGTGCACTTGAAAAGAATGTGTATTATGCTGTTTTTGGAAGGAATGTTCTATATATACCTATTAAGTTCACCAAGTCTAGTGTTTCATTTAAGGCCACTGTTTCCTTGCTGACCTTCTGTCTGGATGATCTATCCATTGACATAAGTGAAGTGTTAAGGTCCCCTACTATTCTTGTGTTGCTGCAATTTCTCCCTTTATGTCTGTTAATAATTGCTTTATATACTTTGGTGTTCCTGTGTTAGGTTGCATATATAATATATGTATAATATGTATAACATAATAATTATTATGTCTTCTTGGTGGTATGTCCCTTTTATCATTTTATAACACCCATCTTTGTCTCTTGTTATCTTTTTTAGCTTAAAGTCTGCTTTGTCTGATATAAGGATGGTTACACTCACTTCTTTTGCTTGCCATTTTGCTTGGAATATCATCTTCTATCTCTTCAGTTTGAGCCTGTGTTTGTCTTTAGAGCTGAGATGTGTTTCCTGGAGGTAAGATATTGTTGGGTCTTGTTTTTTTAATCCATCCAGCCACTTTGTGTCTTTTGATTGGTGAATTCAATCCACTTACATTTAGAGTGATTATTGATATGTGAAGGCTTAATATTGTTCTTTTATATTTTGTTTTCTGGTTGTTCTATTTCCATTGTTTCTTTTTCCTTGTGTTTCTGTCTGCCATTTCAGTTTGGTGCTTTTCTATGATGGTTTCCTCAGTTTTCTCTTTATTTATGATTTGTGACTCTGCTCTGATTTTTTATTTTGGGGTTACCATGAGGTTTGCACGAAAGATCTCATAGATGAGATAATCCTTTTTCTGATAGCCTCTTATCTCCATTAGTCTATGCAGGTTCCATTCCTTTCCTTTTTTCCTTCTATGTTTTTGTTCTCATAAATTATTCTTTTCTGTTTTGTGAGTTTGTGACCAAATTGAAGTGGTTATAGTTATTTTTGATGCTTTATTTCCCTTTATCCTTTATGTTATAATTAAGTGTTTGCTAACCTATTCTGCATTGAGAGCTGTAATTTTCTGATTTTTTTTCTGTCTATTTATCTCCTTGTTCAAAGCTTTGTAAACCTTTGTCTTTTTGTTTCAAGTAGGAGGGCTCCGTTGAATATTTTTTAAAGGCAGGTGTAGTGGCAATGAACTCAGCGTTTGTCTGGGAAAGCTTTTATTTCTCCATCATATCTGAAGGATAATTTGCTGTATAGAGTATTCTTGTCTGACAGCTTTTATCTTTCAGTATTTTGAATATATCATTCTACTCTCTCCTAGCCTGTAGTATTTCTCCTGAGAAATCTGCTGAAAGCCTGATGGAGTTTCCTTTGTAGGTATTTTCTTCTCTCTTGTTGCCCTTGATATTTTTTATTTGTTATTGACTTTTGACAGTTTTAATATTATATGCCTTGGAGAAGGTCTTTTTGCATTGATATAATTAAGAGTTCTATTAGCTTCATGTACTTGCATGTCCAGTTCCTTCTCCGTGTTTGGTAAGTTCTCAGCTATTTTTTCCTTGAGTAAGCTCTCTGCTTCTTTCTCCCTCTCTTCTCCCTATGGGATACCTATAATCCTTATGTTACTTTTCCTAATTGAGTCAGATATTTCTTGAAGAATTTCTTCATTATTTTTAAATCTTAAAATCTTAGTTCTCTCTCCTCTTCCACCTGAATCATTTCTAGGTTTCTATCTTCGAGCTCACTAATTCTCACCTCCATAAAGACTGCTCTATTTTTAATGCCTTCTTCATTATTTTTTATCTCATTGATGTGTTCTTCATCTCCAGGATCTCTGGTGTTTTTTTAGAGTTTCAATCTCTTTGGTGAAGTATTCCTTGTATTCATTAATTTTATCCCTGAGCTCATTGAACTGTCTTTCTGAGTTTTCTTGTAACTCTTTGAATTTCTTTATGATAGGTGTTTTGAGTTCTCTGTCAGAATGTAATCTTCTGTGACTTAAAGTTTAGTTTCTGGAGAGTTGTCCTTTTCCTTCTGTTCTGCCATGTTACTGTAGTTCTTCATAGTGTTTGATGAATTGGTCCTCTGCTGGTGCATTTGTGGTAGTAACCACCTTTTCTTATTTGGCTACAGCCTTGGTTACTTTGGTTCTGAGCTGCTTCTGATTGTAATTGAGAGCCTGCTCTTTCCACCCTCCATTTCCTCTGCCATAGGCACTTTCAGTGCCCTCCTTGTGCCACTTGTGCCTCTGGAGTTGCTAGTGCCTTGCTGCTTATGATGTCACTGCAGTCTCAGGTGACAACACTGGGGTCACCAGGCTGTTATCACTTCTTCTGCTTCCAGGGTCACCTGGGTCTCATGTTCCTCCACTGGCTCTCTGCAGGCTCAGATGCTGCTGCCCTGTGCACCACCTGCACTGCTGTTCCTGGGTTATCTGCAGGTGCTGGTTGCACTGCTGCCAGGTGTGCTGTGTTCATGGGTGTAGCTGTTGCTGCCAGGGGTCTGGGGACCCGAGATCTTGTATGCAGCCCCCTGCTGGTGGAGCTGGTGTTGGGGGTGCCACCACTGGGGACTGGGTGATGGGTTCTCCTGTGGATACTGATAGCTCTAGTTGCAAGTTCCACCTGACACTACTGGGGGTGGCAGGGGCTGCTTTCTCTGCTCCTGCCCCATCTGCTTGCAGTTGCATGGGTTGGGCCACTGCCACCACTGCTCAGGAGGCCACCCTCACCTCCACTCACAGTTGCGTGAGCTGCTGCCTGAGGATCCACACCCTGGATTGCTGCTACTGGGGGAGGGGAGGGGGCTGTTCCCCTAGTTCCACTGCTTCCCAGGGGTCCAGTCCACTCACCTTCTGATGTATAGCTGCATGGATCTTTTAGGCATCCTGTTGTGCTTTGTAGGGAATCCTCTGTTGATCAATGGATATCAGTTTGGTTCTAACTTATAGGGGAGAGACAAAGGGAACCACTCCTCCATGATGCTGACATTACTCCATACATATTTTTTGAAACTTTCTTTTTTAATAATGTACGTAGGAGGTAACGTATTGAGGAATAATCACTATTTAACAGCTGTGACTGCCTTTGTATGGCTGTAGCAGCATTTAGCGTATACCCTATCAATGAAAGTTTATGTGGTTTTCACTTTCATGTTACTACAAAAATGTGGTAATACATATCCTAGTGCATAATTCTTTTCACATAAGTAGTACATATCTGTAGAATAAATTCCCAAAAGTATTCTGGTGGAACATAGAGTATGTATACTTCATATTTTGACAGGAATTTCCAGTTTGCCAGCTTATGGTCCCACTGGCAATACATGGGTATTCTGATTTCCCCCATCTCATGTGTCATCAGATTTTTAAATATTTTCCAACCTGACTGAAAACTAGAATCTCATTTAGTTTTATTTTGTATTTCTATTATTATAAATAAGTTTCAGCATCTTTTCATGTGTTGTTTAAATTTGACTCTCTATGACTTGTCTTTTTATATTCTTAGCCCATTTTTCTATTGGGTGGTTGATTTATATGTTTATTATATTAATGGCATTAGTTCTTGTCATCTTTTGTGTTGCAAATATTGTATATATACATACATATATCATTTGAACTTGTTTATGTGAAATTTTTTATTTTTAGGGGGTCAAAATCTATCTTATTTTAATTGCTTCTGGTTTTTGTTTGATTGCTGAGAGAGAGTAAGAGAGATTTCAAAACGTTTCTCATATTTTCTTTTAGTACCCTCATCCACCTTATTTTACATTAAAAAAAGTGCTCTGCTTGGGATGTATTCTGGCATAAAGAATAACATGGGAATCCAATTGTCACAGTGTCTATAATGTACTTCAAAAATTCTTTTACATTTATATTGTGGTGTTATGTGTGTTACTTAGGTTGAACTGTAATGCAAGTCAGCTAATGTTACATCAGAAAAGCTGTACTCCTGAGAAGCAACTACAGGCTTATCTGTTATACCCAACTCTATCAAGCAGTACTTTTCTAATTGCCATATTGACTGTCAGAATTTTTTTCTTTCTTTTGGTGAGGAAGATTAGCACTGAGCTAACATCCATTGCCAATCCTCTTTTAGCTGAGGAAGATTAGCCCTGAGCTAACATCTGTGCCCATCTTCCCCTACTTTATATTGGATGCCACCACAGCATGGCTTGACAAGAGGTGCATCAGTCTGCGCCTGGGATCTGAACCTGCGAACCCTGAGCCACCAAAGTGGAGCACACGAACTTAACTGCTAAGCCACCGGGCCAGCCCTAGGAATTTTTTCTTTTATAAAAAATGTTTTTAGAGCCAGCCCTCATATCCTAGTGGTTAAAGTTCAGCATGCTCTGCTTTGGTGGCCTGGTTAGGTTTCTGGGTGTGGAACCACACCATTCGTCTCTCAGTAGCCATGCTGTGGTGGTGGCTCACATAGAAGAACCAGAAGGACTTACAACTGGAATATACAACTATGTACTGGGGCTTTGGAGAGGGAAAAAAAAAGAGAGAGGAAATTGGCAACAGATGTTAGCTCAGGGCCAATCTTCCCCAGCATAAAAAAAAGGGGGGGCTTTCTATTGAAAATTATTACCTGTCCACTAAGTTGATGAAGATTAGAAATGGAATCCCATTGGTGAAGTGAAAGGTATTTAAGATATATAGATGTGTCAAAATAGGTTAGAGACACTCTAACCATGCATGAACTGGGTTTAAGAATCCATTGAGATGCTCTGCACCTTTAGTGATAGAACTTGAGTCTTGAATATCTAAAAAGTTTTGAATCCAGCCATTGGTTTAAAAGGTTGGTTGGCTCGATGATGCTGATTATCCTTTCTCAGGAATGCCATCAAGGTCTGGCTTTTGAGTCTTTTATGCAAGGTAGTGGTTAACACCTCAAACATTTATTTATTATGTGTGTGTGTGTGTGTGTGTTTGGAAGCTTGCTTGCTTTCTAACCAAGGGAATATCTAACTATACCCATCTCCTCAAAGCTTTTCAGTGGCTACTATCGTATATCCAAAGCAAGCTGTACATACCCCAACTACTTAGGTCAGCCTGCAACAACCTAATTTACTACTGATGGTCATTCTCATATTATGCTATCATCACTTAAGTAAACTACATTTCCTCACTGATTTGCAATGCCACATTTATCATATACTCAATCCCCGTAGACATTTGGATCTATTTCTAGATTCTTCTCTAGGTTTACTCAGTTTATGCTGGCATCAAACTTTTAATTACTATAGCTTATTTTTCAGAATTTTCTTATTGTATTTTTTTTTTGTATACACTAAGAACCTTGTCTCTCCCTACCCCCACCATAAAAAATCTACTCCCACCATAAAATATCCATTTTCATTTTGTCTCTCTGTCTCTCTATCTATCTATCTGGCACTCATATAGTTCTTACTGGGTACCAAGCATGGTTGTAATCATGTTAAATTTACAAGCTAGTTTAAGAAGACACCTTTATAATTTTTATTATTCTTAACCAAGAACAGGTATGTCTTTGCATTTATTGAAGTTTCTCTTATATTTTTCAGTAGGCTTTAAGTTTTCTTCTTATATATTTTTTACACTTTTGAAGTTTATTCCTTAATTGTAACTGGAATTTTTTCCATTCATTATATTTTATAATGAGCTGTTGCTTATATATGGAAAGGCTAGTGGTTTTTCAGTGTTAGTTTTGTAGCCTCCTAGAGTATTAGATTCCCTTATCGTGGTTTCTGGAAATTCAACTTTATTATCTACAAATAATATATTTGCTTTCTCTTTTCCCTTGCTTATACATTGTCTTTCTGGTATCCAGTTACATCAGCTAGCGCTTCCAGAACTATGTTAAGTGTTCTCTTGATGTATCTTCTCACTGCATGATTTTAGGTTATTTTAAGAGCACCTAGTCAAAAAGGAGACTCTTAGATATTTGAAGGTCCTCTCACAACAGGCTGTCTAACCCAATAGCATGGTTTAATTTGGTTTTGTTTTGCTTTTATAATTGTAACTCCAGGACCTAGTTTACTCCCTGGGACATAATAGATGCCTATCAAATTTTTATTGTATGTGTAAATCAGTGAATGAATGAATAAGTAAACAGCATAATTATCTGAGGAAAGTATTAATGGTTGTTTTTTCCTTAAACTTCCTGGGTACTTTTCTCATTAAGCTTCTTTGTTTTGTGTCACACTTTTTACCCTTAATGTTCTTTTGTTTTCATAATTTTTATGTTTTCATGTTGTCTGGAATCCTAACTGCCTATTTTCCAAGGTCCTCTGGCACCTGATCTCACCTTACCTATCCAAACCTAATTTCTACCATTCCTCCAAATGCTCATTTTTCTCCATAGGCTAATCTCTATCGTTCCATACACATATGTTAGGCTCATTCCCATCTTGATATCTTCATTCTGGATTCCATTTCTGACCTCCCAATGCTCTTTACATTGCTCTCTGTCTATCCAAATTCTATCCATTCTTCATGCTCTAGATGAAGGCCTATCTCTCCCATAAACATTCTCAATTCTTCTAACCTTTATTCTTATCCATGTTTCAAAATACCTATAATACTTATGGTCAATACTGGACACCTTAATAGGTAATTATATATTGTTTTGTGTTGATGACCATGATTCATGACTATTCATCTTACCAGCCAACGTAAATTATAATCTTCTTGAGGGCAGTGGCTATGTCTTAAACTGTCCAATATTCCCCATAGTATCTTAATGCTTAGCACAGAGGAGACTGAGGGTTCTAAATTGATGGCTATAAATAAATAAAGCCCATAAACTTGATTTGTTTGCCTGAAAATAGCTTTTTAAAAATTGAACATCAATGCCTTAGGTGGTGCATGTTTTCATCTGCTTATCACAGGCTTTTCCATCCTACTGTATTTAGGCTGGATTTACACATTTATGTTGCCTGCCTGGTCTGGTAGGCAAGTTTATGATATTACAGAATTTCAGTATGGATTGGCTGACTGTTTCCTGCACAAGAGGTAAGATGAAGTGATAGCCAGATGAGCAAAAAACACAGTTGATTTCTGTTTCCAATCAGGAAATTAGTTTAGTTGGGGAATGGGAATGTTATGGCTCTGTTGCTTAAATGTCAGTACAAAAGAGCTTCTGCTTTTGTAACTAAGTGACTAGAAGAGTTAGTACTTATCCTATCTGCAAGAGAGGCTGGGAGATAGAATATTTTTCGCTACAGACATTGATACTTTGAACAAAGATGGGATTCCTCAATTAAGAAAGAGGCAATGGATATTGGATAGGCAATAGCAGTCAGCCACAATATAGTAAAAGCAATAAACACATCACACAAAATTGAATTTTATATCTCCAGAATCACTAGAATTTACCAGTTAATTATCTATATAGACAAACTAAAAATAATATGTGTTGACTAATTTATATGTTCAGAGAATGTGTTTAAGAATGGACTTAGACACAGAAAGAAAAAACTGCATGATCTCAATTATATGCGGAATCTAAAAAAGTCTGGTATATAGAAGTAGAGAGTAGAACAGTGGTTACCAGGAACAGGGAGCTGGGGGAAATGGGGACATGTTGGTCAATGAGTACAGCGTTGCAGTTATGTAGGATGAATAAATCAAGAGAGCTAATGTACAACTTGATGACTAGAGTTAATAATATTATATTGAATCCTGGAAATTTGCTCAGAGAGTAGATTTCAGGTGCTCTCATCACACAAAAAAGATATCTATGCTAATTAGCTTGGCTGTAGTAATCATTTCACTATGTATATAATTATCAAGTCATCATGTTGTACACCTTAAATATATACAATTTTTATTAAAAAAAATAAAAATGGTCAACAATCCAATAAAAAATTGGCAAAGGATGTGAACAGGCAATTCACAGATTAGGAAACTTAGCCTCTAAACATACACAAATATGCTCAACCTTAGTTTTAATAAAAAGAAAATGCAAGTTAGCAACAAAGAAAAATAAAGGACCCTAAAATGTAGACTTCTGCATCTTTGGGTATATTCAGAATGATAACTGAGATCACCTCATGAGAACCTGTGACATTATTCTCATAATTTATACTAATTAAATGTATCAAAAGCTTATACAAATGAATAAAACTATATCAAATATATGAATATCAAAATATACCAAAATAACACATTGGCTGGGTAATCTCAGTGTGAACAATTTATCCTAAGAGAAAAATTATAGAATATCTAATTGTAGATGTATATTTATTTATTGATGAGGAGATACTAAAAAGATATGAAGTTACAAAAATGAGCTTTCAAATGTGTAAGATAACTCACTTTCATTAAAAAAAATTATGTATACATGTAAAAATATATGAAAGACTATTAAACAGAGTGCTTATATCTAGGTGGTTGGATTATGGGTAATTTGATTTTTCTTATATTTTTATGAAATGACATTTTTATCATGAATAAATATAATAAGATGATATATAAAAAGATTTGTCAAATTTACTTCATGGGAGAGATAAGACGCTAGTAAAAAGGCATACATTATCAAACCCGAACAGAATGACCTCCTAGTCAAAGAAATAAAAACAACTACATAAAGTAGAATTCGTTTAATATGATTTTTTAATTATAGCAAGAATTAGCCTTCCTACTAGTAACAAATAGTAGGTAATAATGAAAATGAATGATGTTGAATTATTGTCATTATATCTAAATACAGTATTTATTCTTTTATTTGACAAAGAGAAAGAACATTTTAAAGGGCTTCTCTTTATATAAAAAATACCAAAATTAGGAGTCATAATTAATATGTTTGACAGCATTCTCTTTACTATTTCTTCTAGGATTTAATTTCACTGCATGAACCTTTATTTGTGCTATAATCAGGAGCAGAGTATGTAAAAGAGTGCAACCTGGAACTTAGACTAATGTGGTAATCCTCTGTAAAAGATTTTCTTGCTTCTACTCAAAAACAAATTTTAAAGTATTTTAAAACCTGGAGAGCAGATCTTCTTTAATAAGTTACCTAAATTTTGATTTCTATAGAAGTAAATGAAGGAATCCAGGTGTAAATGGAAAAGGCAAATCAATATCATTGTTCAAGACTATAAGCAATATATATATATTTTTTTTTTGAGGAAGATCAGCCCTGAGCTAACATCTGTCTCCAATCCTCCTCTTTTTGGTGAGGAAGATTGGTCCTGGGCTAACATCTGTCCCCATCTTCCTCTACTTTATATGGGACTGCCACCACAGCATGGCTTGAAAAGCGGGAGATTGGTCCGCACCCAGAATCCGAACCTGTGAACCCCGGGGCGCCAAAGCGGGGTGTTAGCATTTAACTACTACCCCACCGGTCTGGCCCTTATAAGCAATATTTTAAACATTAAAATATATACCTGGAAAATAAATACTTTGAATCTCACTTTAACATTTTCCTTGATGAGTCTCAAAATAGGATTATGTAATTTGACGTACACTCTAACTTGTCTGTGCACACAAAATGTGAGTTCTTTATTTTGCGTAAAGCTACTGCTGCTCTCCTCCTGAGCCCCGACATTGAAGCAGTGAGAGCCTGCAGGTGGCCTCCTACTGAAGCCAGAGACCTACCAAGTAGGTTTAGCCAAGAGCCTTCCGCTGTTCTCACTATTCTAGCACTTCTTCCTCCCCTCTGAGCCAGTGCTAGACAGAGCAGAGACTTGATAACATCCTCTCTTTCTTGCCTTTATCTTTTCCTTCTCTTTCTCTCTTCCAGAAGCCAAAAGACATGGGATTACCTCACCTTGCCCTCCTATCTCCTGTCTCCTCTCCCTACATTGATGATGCTAAAGAAGATAAAGGAAGAAGATCCTTGCTTAAAGCAGGAGCCTGGCTTGCAAGGTAATTTTCCTAATATAATAGCTAATTTTTGAATTGCAGATGCCACGTATTACCTAATCATTCTAGAAAGGCTGATTTATGCTGTTGTGTTGGAAGCTCAGATTTGTTTCCAACATCTCAGCTTATCTTTTCTATTTATCATTGTTTCTTTTTCTTTTTTTTAGTACCTTGTATTGGAATAATTGAGTCTTTATTATCCCACTTTTCCCTCCTCTACAGATTTGAAAGTTGTATGTTCTATTTTTATTTTTTTAGTATTTACACATACATTGTTAATATAAATCTGATTTTAAAAGTCTAAAATTAATCAACAGTTCCATCCGCTTCTTGTCAATACAAAACTTAGCATTTTAAGTCTAATTATTCCTCTACAATCTTCCATGTTTATGTGCTCCCATCTTTTAGTAACATCTTGTTTTTGAATACTTTCTGAAATTACTTAGTAGCCTTTAATAAATGTTTATTTAAAATTCCTCATAAGTACCAATTTATTCACCTATCATTGACTTATATTTATAATGAAAAAAGCTCTATTGTAGATTTGGTCATATAATCAGCAAATACACATTGTGAAAGTTCAAACAATGCATATATCTATGAGAAATAAAGATTAAAAATTCACATGAAATCCCACAATGCTGAGAGAAACCATTAACATTTAAAAGACCAATCTTTTATTTATCTCTTTATGCCCATGTACGACTGTGCATGCATTAGGGCAGAGCATATAGGACTTTTTTCTTTTTTAACACCTTTTTTTCAACATGTAGCCTTGTGAATATGTGTGTATTTGTGTGTGAGTCTCTCCTCTCCTCTCCTTTTCTCCACTGGATGGCACCCCCCCCCCCCATGTAACCAATGTTATCAACATGTGATATCAACGCACACTTGCATGCACACAAACACACACACAGATAGTTCATTTTATAAATATGAAATCATAATTTATATACTTCTCTATGGATTTTCCCACTTAATAACACACGTTGCATATCCCTCTGAGTCAGCTGGTAGAAATCCAGTAATATCATTTTTAATTGCCATATTTTTCTGTGGTGTGAAGGAAGCACACACATTTAACCATTTATCTATTAATTAAAATTCAAGTTGCATCCAATTTTCTTGAAGCTTGGAGTGATATTCCGATAAATATTTTGTACATAACCCCTACCTACTAGTCAGTGATTTCTATGGAATTAAAGAGGTTGTTAGGTCTAAGGGTATATGTATTTTTAAAATTTAATTAAAGTATACATTGCAAAAACATGAAAACATCATAAGTGCACAGATCACTAAATTCTCGCAAATTTTACACACCTGTGTAATGGTATTAATTCAAAGAATAGAAGTTGACTAGCACCCCAGAAAGGCCCCTTATGAATCTTTCCAGTCACAATTCCCACAAGGAAAACCACCTGCCTCATTTCTAACTGCGTAGATACTCTCCTGCTCCTTCCCTACTTTGTGTAAGTAGAATCATGTAGTCTGTATTCTTTTGTGTCTGACTTTGCTACTCAACATTATGCTTGTGAGATTTCTTTACATTGTTATGTGTGGTTGTAAATAATTTATTCTCATTGCATATACTATTCAATTTTGTGAAAATGACATTATTTATTTATACTTTAAAGTATTTCTGGCATTTGGATAGTTTTGGATTCATGAATGCATCTATAACATTCTTCTACATGTCTTTGGTGAAGATATGTATGCATTTCTGTTTTATATTAATCTAGGAGTGAAACTGTGGGTCATGTAGAATATGCATATGTTCGGCTTTAAGACATACAGCTAAACAGTTTTACAAAGTGGTTGTGCCACTTTTCACTCCCATCAGCAATGCTTGAGTGATCTGATTTCCCACATCCTCACAAACATTTGCTATCTTCTATCTTTTTCATTTTAGTCAGTCTGGTAGATGTACAGTGGTGCTGCATTGTATTTTAAATTTCAATTCACATTCCCCTAATTATTAATGAAGTTGAGCCCATTTTTTATATGTTTATTGTCCACTTGTATATCCTCTTTTGGGAAGTGTCTGTCTTTTGTTCATATTTCTATTTTGTTGATTGCATTTTTCTTATTGATTTACAGGAGTTGTTTATAGCCCTGGATATGAGTTGTTATGTATGTATATGCTGTCTCCACTCTATAGCTTGCCTGTTTAGTCACTTGATAGTATCTTGATGCACAGAAGTCATATATTTTAATATAGTCCGATGTGTCAATTTTTTTGTTTTTTTGTCCCACTTTAAGAACTGTTTGCTTACTTCACAGCCTTAAAGATATTCTCTTTGCTTTTCTCTAAAAGCTTTGTTTTGTTGCCTTTTAGGTTTAAATGTGCAATCCATTTGAAATTGATTCCTGTGTATGGTGTGAGAGTGCAGTGTCATCTTTTCCAGAAATTAAGTATTTTTTTCACTGTGATATTCCATTGGTCAATTTGCTTATCTTTGTACCAATACCACATTGTTTTAAGTAATATACCCTTTAGTATACATTGATGTCTCTTTTTGTAATTTCTCCAGCTTCGTTCTTCTTTAAAATTGCTTTGACTATTTCTAGATCTTTGTATTTCTATATGGATTTTGAAACCAGCTTGTCAATTTTTTCAAAAAAGAAAAACAAGACAACCTGTTGAGTTTTTGATTGGGACTGAACTGAATCTACAGATTAATTTGGGGAGAATCAACACTGACATCTTTTTACATAGTGTTTTCTAATTCATATGCATGGTTTATCACTTCTTTTTACATATTTCTTCTTTAATTTCCTTCAATAATGTTTTGTATTTTTCAGTATAGAAATGTCACCTACTGTCTGCTAATTCTATTTCTAGATATTTGGTGAGTTTTGATAATATTGTCAATGATGCTATTTTATTTTCTATTTTTTGTTGCTGATATACAGGAATATAATTAAATTTTGTACATTGATCTTTTATCCAGCAACCTTCCTATATTCACTTATTAGTTCTATTGTGGTGAGATAATGAGATAATGAGATAATGCCTATAAACCATATAGCACCATGCCTAGGAAGAGCAAGTGCTCAACAAATTTTAGTGTATTTGTGAGATTTGTTGATTAGATTAGGTGATGGTTATTAAGATTCCTTTCAACTCTGAGACTCTGTTAGTCCATCATTTATGGATTAGGCTATACTCCCTATAAATTATACTTTCCCAGGAGTATACGTCACAAACCACAACAAAGGGCATAGTTATGCGTGAAGACAGAATTGTGAGGATGGTAGGTCATACTCTTCCTCAGAAGAAGCATTATGGCGTTCTAGAGAAAGAAATCAAGTTTGATTTACCAATGGACTAATCTTACCAATGGGTTGTATAGGGAGCTAATATCAATTGCAATGTAATTAATACTAATGGCACTATAACAAAGCATATTGTTAACCGTTAATTCACCGTGTAATCTTAGCGAAATTATTTATGGCTTTTAGGTTTTCAGTTTCTTTAATTGTATAATGATAATAGAGTATCTCTCTCAAACACTTGTAATGAGGATTATCTATGTATTGAATATGACAGCATGTGGCACAAAGTATGTATTCCATAAATATTGTTATGATTATTTATTCCTAAGTGTAAACCTTGGCAGAGAAAAATATGTGTATATATTTTAGAGCCAAAGTTGGAAATAAAAAACTTATGTATTTCCATTTATAAAGACTTCCTAATTGGTCCAAAATAATGTTATTTTATGTTATAATTTTTATAATATTCTTTTTCTAACTAATACTAATATTTGAAGAAAAATCTTGGAGAGTAATTGATATGTAGAGGCTGATTGTAAGGCTGTAATTTAATCAAGGAATTCTAACACAGTATCATAAACCAAAAGTTTGAAATAGTTTAAGATGTCATTGGCAACTTAAATAAAATTATGACGTAAGTAATCCATTATTTGTTATAAGGCAAGGAAAAAGCATCGTATTTTATAAATTGATTAATATGATATTAATGAAAAAGCTTAATTGCAATTCTAATCTCTTAAAGAGAATGCATTTAGTATAGCATAGAAATAATGAACTAAAACATTAAATGATTAAATTTTGAAGTATGCATGTCCATTAAGATGTAAAAGTGTAATTACTGATATTTTCTGTTTATTTGCTTTTTCTCTTAGCTTTAAACCCATCTTTCTCTACTCTTCCTTATGATCCGGGGGCTGGAACTTTGCAAACTGCACTTCTTCTTTGCTATCTGGCTCCCTGGCAAAATGAGGCACAAGAGACAGAAGGCAAAACTAGAGGCAGGAAAGGGGACTTGCTCCTTCTAGTTTTGCTTCTTGCTCATGTCAGTATCACCACACCGATAGTTTTTTATCCTGGTAGCACAGTTTACTTCTCACACTCATAGGACCAGTCTCGTTTGCCTCCTCAGGGATAGTAGCAGCAGCTTGCAGCTGCCTTTCAGTGGCCCTTCCTTTGACTTCTGAGTCCAGCCATGCAGGTCCCTCTGTCAAGCTCCTGGGATACTGACCAGCTGGTCAGTTTTAATAACCTCAGGCTTTCCCCTTGTTCCTCCAGCCCTAGAAGCAGGAGCTACTTTCTGTAATTCCCGTATTTATTACTTCAGTGTTTCCTTGTACCTTTCAGTGGTCCAATAACTCTTTAACCAATTCCTTCAACTAAATCTCTGTTAAAATAACTGTATGGTTTCTGTTTTCACAACTGGACCCTGACTGATACATTTGTTATTTTGATAAGGTGAGGGAAATGTGTGCAAATTTTATATTTATTAATGTAGATGGCAGTAAAATATCCAAAATAGAAAAATAAATTGAATTGGGATTGGGAGAGAAATTTACATTTTAAATAATGTATTCTACATAATAAAAAATTAAAACATGAAATGACTAAATTTTTTTTGTATGAGTTTTCATTAAGACACTGTAACTTTCTATTTTTCATCCTTTTTGGCAAGCTATACATGTTCTGCATTAAAAGTTTTGGGAGAATCCTCTTGATATTTAGTACTGCTTATGCTTTACCTTACAGAATCTGTATTTGTCTACTTCAGAGTGGGTTTTGCAGCCACTGAAGTGGCTGCCCCTGGAGGTTCCCCATTCACTCACTGTCTCTCTGGCTATATTCTCCCAAGGCTGGTCCACTACAAACTTATGTGCTATAACCTAAAGGTCTGACTTTAATTGCTTTTTCTACTAATAAGTAATTTTTGTTTTATGAGGCTCAGAAGTTCAAGACAGAGAGGAATTAGAAGTACACAAAA
Organism: Diceros bicornis minor; assembly: GCF_020826845.1. NCBI lineage: Eukaryota > Metazoa > Chordata > Mammalia > Perissodactyla > Rhinocerotidae > Diceros > Diceros bicornis. The sequence continues at coordinate 34,077,633 of NC_080740.1, forward strand.
TCATTGGCATTCTGCAAAGAGAATTTGCTGTAATAGATGCCTCTGCACTCAAGTACAATTTGTTACAGCATTCTGCTAAAGAAAGAACTAGACTAGATGTTTCCACCTACCCATTAATCCAAATACCATCTTCTTTTGTGAAATATCCATTCTCTCTGTTAAACCATGTGATCTTTCCACAGTGATATTAATAGGACCATTCATTCCCCTTTTTGTTACTGGAAACATCCTTCAGAAATTTGAACGATAGTTAAGTTTCAGCACAAATGTTATCAGAAGACCTAAATGTTTGTACATGAAACACTAATATTTTTCTTTATCAATTTCATTTAAATCTTTTTTCATTGGAGATTTTATGTAGTATGTATATATATTATGTAGGTCAAGTTTAAGCTCAATCAAATTTAAGACTGGATAGCTAATTGTAGTATTGACAATAACAATTATTTTATGTCCACAGTTCCCAGGAATTCCGGTTTCTGGTGGATTACAGATTATTTATTTGTTTGGTCAAGCTAAGCGTGTGGTGGAGGGATAATAAACTAAAGCAAACATCTCGCTCTCAAGGAGCTTAGGAGCTCCTGCAATAAAATGTCATGTATATAAACAGCCATAATGCAAAGTCTAAAGATTATAACAAAGAGAAATATATTTGCTTTAAAATAGTTCTATGGAAATTCAGAGTCTAAAGCAAATTACTTCCAATAAAAGTGATGAGGGAAGGCTTTCTGTTAGTATGGTGTTTGACTTAACCCTGGAAAATGTACTATGGAGGAAGCACATTCCAGGCAGGATGAATAACACTTGAGTAAAGGCCTGGGCTGAGATTGAGAAGTATGAACATTTTAGAAGGGACAAGGGAGAAAATATGTTGGCAGGGATGGTTAAAGAAAGAGAATGGAGAAAGTGAAATGAAGAATAAATTCACAAAATTTTTTGCTCAAGGGTTGTGAATTGGTGCTTAGTTGCTCTTCTAGTTTAACTTTGGTATATAACCTTAAGGTTATCATAGCCATTACCAGAGCTGTTAACCACAACCATAACCATAATCATAACCACACCCATACCCATATCTATTACATCTTTGGGAAATCACACAGACCTGCAGCTCTCCATTCTGTCAAATCAGATGCCCCATTCACTGTCCTGTAATTAAGTTTAGAGATATTAAAACCTAAAAATATATACTTTTGATAAACCAATATAATGCCCTAACTCTATTAAAAATGGAAAATAGTTCATAAAACTATATATATGTTTCAGTATGTAAATATTGAATAACACTACAACACAATGAAGCAGCCAAATATTTTCTCTTTATCATAATAAATAAATTTGGATTTAAGAGAAGTTGATCTGACACTTTCAGCATCAGAACATAGGAAAATCGTAGAGCAAAGGCACAGGAGACATAAAAATAAAACCTAGCATTGGGATAACTAATAACAGACAAGACTTATTTGTGTACAATAGAAGTGAGCTAACCTCAGTTGATGTGGGGATAACATATCAGACAGTCAGAGGCAATTACCTTCAGTCTCTGACACTAGGAGGCCAGGGATAGAGGAGGGACTGAAACAAATAGAAATACCGGGGGCCACAGAGCGGCTGTGTGGTAGATTCTGGGGAGAGGAAAAAACTAAGAGTAATTAGGTAACCCGGAAAGAAACAATTTTTTTTTTTTTGATAAGGAAGATTAGCCCTGGGCTAACATTCATTGCCAATCTTCCCCTTTTTACTGAGGAAGATTGGCTCTGAGCTAACATCCTTGCCTATCTTCCTCCACTTTATATGTGACGCTGCCACAGCATGGCTTGATGAGCAGTGAAACGGTCAGTGCTGGGATTCGAACCTGTGAACCCTGAGCCACCAAAGTGGAACTCACGAAATTAACCGCTTCGCCACCGGGCTGGCCCCCAAGAAACAATTTTAATATGTAATTTTATAACCTAGATTTATCCTGTACTACAATTAAAAATGACATAGGAGGTCATTAATATGAAAATTAAAAACATCTTTTATTAATAAATTCAGTAAGATTCCTATGCTTCATATATCTCTGTTAATTTAAAAATATTTGGCTCTAAATCTGTTAGAAGGAGTCTGAATCTCCTCTGTTACATATTTGCATGTGAACTTAGAATAAGAATGCAAGCCAATGGTGGTGTACTATATTGTTAACTTAAAACCGCAAACAGCATTGCTCTCCATAAAATGATTTCCTGAAATGATGGTCAACATTCTAGTTGCACCCGTGAAAAATATTAAAACCATGAGAAAATACTTTGTGATTATATTTTAAAGATTTTAAATGTGTTTATGTGTCAATTAAGCTCAGCTAATTATAATTTGGTCTTCCAATTGCATAAACGTCTGGCAGGATATTGGAAAGTTGTGCTCATGTGAGGCAGCTCTTCATTGTGCGTGACTGTTCCTTGCATTGCAGAATCTCTAACATCTCTCGCCCTGTCCACTAAATGCAATTAGCACTCCCCAGTCACTGCGATGACCCAAAATGGCCTTGCAGATCTACAGAATTCTCCCTAAGATGTGGGACAACCTGCACTGAAAATCGCTGTTGTAGATCTTAATAATCAGTTTGCCAGGATCAGACTCAGAGAATGAAATCTGTATGATTTCAGTGATCTGAAAGCAATGATCTGCAAGATGGCTAAATGATTTTTAATGCTCAGCATTCACTGAGCTGCAAGAAGTGAGGCAACCAGGAGGGAATAAACACAAAATCTGAAATGCAGAGATGAAAGTATATTATCGTGTAACATAACACATCATGTTTTTAAAAGTTTGCATTTAATTGTTGTACTCATAGGCTCTTGTAAGTAATTTTGTGTAGATATTTCATAAGCGTCTTTCTAGGTTGGCATTTTACCAAGTCACTGTTTCAAAAAAACTGGATTATGTAATTCACAGGTCTGTTTTCTGTAAAATTCAAGGTCTCAGTATGCCCCAGTAACTATTACATATTCAAATCATGATTGAGTACACTTCAGAACTATAACAGTAAATATATCAAAATAAGTTCAGAAAAAACACTGAAAGTGGTTACATTTGGAGAAGAAAAGGAGCCTTGGAAGTATATGGGAGGGAAATTGTCAACTTTCTTGAGAGGATAAAGGAGCAGTGGGTGACCTAAGGGATGACGTCACAATCTTGGGAGCCCTTCAGAACCTGTCAGTCAAGCAAATCATTACAGCAGCAAATGTAACTTATCAGCACTCTCATCCTGGAGCAGTGATTGTTTTAAAGGACTTATGAACACCTGTTCTTATGCACTCATATATAAATGAGAAAAAATGATTAATTAGATGAGAATTTTTTCCCAGACATTTACTTTGTTAAAAATATTTAATGAATGGTATCAGTGATCTGGAAAAGGAATCACATTTGCTTTTTTGAAAAACTTTTCAGTCATACGTATATTGCAGGTTATTTCGATGATGTGCCTGTTAAATCTTAAGATGTGAACCAGGAAAAACTTCAAAAACAGAAAGAGTTGACCTTAAAGTGTGTCCCAGAGTGGAATTACCTGCCCTAATCGTGAACTGCTAGAGGCAGAAACCATCCTTGTTTAACCTACTTTGTGTGTGCCCCATCTACTAGAAAAGAAATTGGGTTAGGGACACTCGGAATTCATTTTGATCATAGCAATTATTTCCCTATGTTATAATCGCTTGTCTGCTTGTCTGTTCCATTCTCTCATTCCCAATAACTCTGCTAGAAAATAAGCTGCTTTTCTCCTAGATTGGCCTATTTTTTTTTTTCTGAGGAAGATTAGCCCTGAGCTAACATCCGATGCCAATCTTCCTCTTTTTTTGAGGAAGACTGGCCCTGGGCTAACATCTGTGCCCATCTTCCTCTAGTTTATATGGGACGCCGCCACAGCACGGCTTGACAAGTGGTGTGTTGGTACGCACCCAGGATCTGAACCCCTGAACCCCAGGCTGCCGATGCAGAGCGCATACAATTAACTGCTACACCACCAGGCCGGCCCCTAGATTGGCCTAATTTTTAAAGTGACATATTAACATCTCCCTCTACAATTTTTTCAATTTTATAGTTGTAGTCAACAGCACTGTGTGTCTTTAGTCACTGTGTTGTTTGATGCATACAAATATATGTCTATTACATCTTCTCAAAAATTATGCATTTTCTCATTATATAATGGTGCTTTTGGCTGGGTAGTGGTTGTATTTTTAAGTTGTACCTTGTTTAATATATATGTTTTACTCTGATTCTTTCTATTTACATTTGTCTAGTAATTATTTCTCTATCTTTTTACTTTTAGTTTTTAATTTATCACTTAAGGTATATTTCTTACAAATAACATATGGTTGGTTTTGTTTTTTTGTTTTTTTTGTTGTTGAGATATAATTGACATATAACATTATATTAGTTTCAGGTGTACAACATTCGATGTGTATATATATTGTGAAATGATCACCCCAATGAGTCTAGTTAACATCTGTCACCACACATAGTTACAAATTTTTTTCTTGTGATGAGAACTTTTAAGATCTATTCTCTTAACAGCTTTCAAATATACAATACAGTATTGTTAATTGTAGTCGCGATGTCGTACGTGACATCCGCAGGACTTATCTTTTTTTTTTAAGTATTTTATTGAAGTCACATTGGTTTATAACACTGTAAATTTCAGGTATACATCATCATATTTTGGCTTCTGTATAGACTTGCATTGTGTTCACCACCAAAAGTCTAGTTTTCATCCATCCCCACACATATGTGCCCCTTTACCCCTTTCACCCTCCCTCTGGTAATGACTAATCTGTTCTCCTTATCTATGTGTTTGTTGGTTTATCTTACACATATGAGTGAAATCACATGGTATTTGTCTTTCTCTGCCTGATTTATTTTGCTTAGCATAATACCCTCAAGGTCCGTCTACCTTGCTGCAAATGGTAAGATTTCATCTATTTTTGTGGCTGAATAGTAGTCCATTGTATACATACACCACATCTTCTTTGTCCATTCATCTATTGATGGGCACTTGGGTTGCTTCCAAGCCTTAGCTATTGTGAATAATGCTGCAGTGAATATAGGGGTGCATGTGTCTTTTCAAATTAGTGTTTTCATGTTTTTTGGATAAATACCCAGTAGTGGGATAGCTGGATCATGTGGCATTTCTATTTTTAATTTTTTGAGAAATCTCCATACTGTTTCCCATAGTGTTTGCACCAGTTTGCATTCCCACCAGCAGTGTATGAAGGTTTCCTTTTCTCCACATCCTCTCCAACACTTATTTCTTGTTTTTTTAATAATAGCCATTCTGATGGATGTGAGGTGATATCTCATTGTAGTTTTCATTTGCATTTCCCTAATAATTAATGATGTTGAACATCTTTTCATGTGCCGGTTGGCCATCTGTTTATCTTTGGAAAAATGTCTGTTCGTAGCCTCTGCCCATTTCTTTTTCCCTTTCTTTTTTCTTTTGGTGAGGAAGATTAGCCCTGAGCTAACATCTGTTGCCAATCCTCCTCTACCTTATATGTGGGACACCGCCACAGCATGGCTTGACAAGCAGCACTTAGGTCCATGCCTGGGATCCGAACCTGCAAACGCCGGGCCACTGAAGTGGAGAGTGTGAGCCCAACTGCTACACCACCATCCTCTGCCCATTTTTTGACTGGGTTGTTCATTTTTTTGTTGTTGAGTTGTATGAGTTCTTTACATATTTTGAATATTAATCCCTTATCAGATATATGATTTGCAAATATCTTCTCTCAGTTGGTGGGCTGTGCTTTCATTTTGTTGGTGGTTTCCTTTGCCGTGCAGAAGCTTTTTAGTCTAATGTAGTCCCATTTGTTTATTTTTTCTTTTGTTTCCCTTTGCCTGAGGAAACACAGTATTCAAAAACATACTGCTAAGATGGATGTCAAAGGGCATACTGACTATATTTTCTTCTAGGAGTTTTATGGTTTCAAGTCTTACATTCAAGTCTCTTCAATAAATAGTGTTGGGAAACCTGGACAGCCACATGCAAAAGAATGAAAGTAGACCGTTATCTTACCTCATACACAAAAATTAACTCAAAATGGAGGACATACTTATCTTATAACTGTAAGTTTGTTTGTTTTAACCACCTTCCCTCTGTTTGCCCACCTCGCACCTTCACCTCTGGCAACCACCAACCTGTTCTCTGTATCTATGAGTTTGGTTTTGGGTGGGGTGTTGGGAGGTGTTTTTGTTTTTGTTTTTTTAGATTTCACACATAAGTGAGATTATGTGGTATTTGTCTTTCTCTGTCTGACCTATTTCACTTAGCATAATGCCCTCAAGGTTGAGGTTTTGTTTTTTAAACAACTTTGCAGCAATTTGGCCCTTTCATATTTGAAATAAGATCTGATAGACTTCCTGCCATATTTGTGTTTACTATTTATCTTATTTTATTTCATTTTATTTTTTATTGTTTCCTCCTTTATTTTTCCTTGTTTCTCTTGGTATGATCAAACTACACTTTATTTTTTTTTTCTCTTGTTAATTTTAAAGTTCAACTTTATGTTTCCATTGCACTAGGGGTTACCTTCTTGTTTTAAACACAAATTCTCGCTTGTGATTGAAAGCAAAATATTAACTGTTCCCATTGTGGACACTGCCTACCCGATAACATTCTCCCTTCTTCTTTACTAATCAGAATCCAGATTTCTTTGGGGAGAGAGAGTGTTGCAAGCTTGATTTCCTATTTTTTCTTTTGACTAGGAGTGGCCAGGGGACCACTTTCTGGCTAATGATATACAAGCTTTAGGGAGAACAATAATATATATACTCAACTGGCATGTATTTCTGTCCTTTGCCCTTCCTCTTCTTCCCGCCTAAAGTGCAGATACCATGCACAGAGGTGGAGCAGCCATCTGTGATCATGATGACAAAAGCCACAAGAAAGGGGACTGAGTGGGAATGCGAGCGTTTAGGCCCTTGTTGGCAGCGTGGAGCTATGCTGGACTGCTTGCTCCCGACTTCTGTTGAGTAAGAAACACAAGCCCCTGTTTAGTCAGATTTCTTGTCTTGTGTGGCTGAATGCAATCTAAATGGAGGCAACCCCCTTGACCAAGGCATCCCCAGCAGTTCCCCCAATGTTAGATGGATTAGATGAATGCTCTAATTCCCTCCTCTCCCCAAGCTATGATTAGAATTCTTTTACTTCTCTCCCTTTCTCCTCATTCTCAACACAAAAGTTTTGGTGAAATTATTTTGTGTTTTGGGGCTGGCCCTGTGGCATAGCAGTTAAGTGCTCGCGCTCCGCTGCTGGCGGCCCAGGCTCGGATCCTGGGCGCTCACCGACGCACTGCTTGTCAGGCCATGCTGTGGTGGCGTGCCACATAAAGTGGAGGAAGATGGGCACGGATGTTAGCTCAGGGCTGATCTTCCTCACAAAAAAAAAAAAAAAAGAAAGAAATTATTTTGTGCTTTAATTCTAAACTATTACTTTGTATTACTTTAAAGAATGTTGTTTTATTTCAAACCTCTTAATTATTTTGAGTCACATGCCCACATATTGCAAAGTTCATTTCTCATCGCCATTTTCTTTCTTCTTCACCTTTGCTTTTGTTAAGATTTCTGCCCTGAATCACTCATTTGGCTCAAGTTCTTTTTTGAGTATTCTCCAGATGAGAATTGTGCTGATACCTTCTGTGAATTCTTGCTTATTGGTTCATAGTTCTTTTCTCTCATGAGCCTCCGGATGTTATTTAAATGTCATCTAGCTTCCAAGATCACAGACAAGAGATCTGATGTCAGTCTGTTCTTTTTTCCTTTGTAACAAATTCTTTCTGTCTAGAAGCTTATACTGTTCTGTTTTGTTTTTTATCATTGGGATTCAAACATTTTATCATAATATGCATAGATGATGTCTTTTACAAGTCAATACTGCTCAAATTCAGTGAACACTTTTAACCTACAGAATCAAATCTTTCTTGAAGCCAGGGAATTTTTCTCTATTATTTAATTATTGTTTCTCTTCCCTTGTTTCTTTCTCTCCTGGATCATTTACCATTTACTTATTTGGACTCTCATGTGTTCTCCAAATCACTTCTCTCTTCCCTCCAGATTTCTATCTTTTTAAGTTTTTGCTCCATTTCTGTACTTTGATTTTCCATGACAATAATTCAATTCTCAGCACTACTCATTCTGTTCTTCATTTCATCTAATGCATTGCATTTTAAAAAAATTAAAAATCATGACTTTTATTTCCAGAAAGTATATTTTAATGCTATGACTAAACATCCTTAAGTGCTCTTATTATTTTGTTGCTGTTGATGATGTTAAATGTGTGGCCACTCCCCATCAGAAGTTCTTATCCCTTGGAGCCACCTGTTTGCTGGGAGCCACAAGCTCTTACTCCATCTGGCAATGGCTCCCTTTGGGTACTGGCTTTTATTGCCTTCAGGACTCAGGTTGACCAGTTGGGTACTACAAACAGAAGCATAACCAAAAAATGGTGGGAAACATGGCATTATACACTCTCGTGAGTTCAAGATAGACCAGCATGGCGCCTTCCTAAGGAAGCTTTTCTCCTTTCCATTCTCAGCTACAGAATTAGTATTAGGCTGAAGAGATAGAAAGTCAACATTTTTTGACCATATTATGTTTTGGGTCCCGTTCTAAGTAATTTATAAAAATTAAAGATTTCTATTATAACAATTTTTTGATCTACACACTGTTATCACCATTTTATGAAAGAGGAGTTAAGACACTTGTCCAAGCTTTCACTACTAGGAAGCAGGGGAGTCAGGACTTAAATCCAGGCAGTCTTTCTCCATAACACGGAAATATGCTATTCTGCCCACATGAACGTTCATCATGTGTGTATTCCTAATAGCTATTGCAGGACCAAGTTGACCAGTAGCTCCTCTGGATGGACCAAGGCTCTCCAGAGGCCAAAGTCTCTCCAGGAATCCTTGGGCTCAGATCTTTGTCTGAAGCCTCTCCACTGCCAGTCTTCAGACTCTGTTGACCAAGGGAAGAAAACGTTCTGTACTCCATCACTCCTTCAGAACCCAGATAGGGCAGAAGGCTTTGCACATACTGCCTATAAACCCTTCCTCTCTGACAGCCATCGTGCAGCTCAGGGAAAGGCGTAGTTGGAAGCTGGAGCAGAGTTTGAATAGGCTGGAGGCAGGGACATGCTTGTTTATTGTACCATCCTCTAAATGTAACCTGCTTGAAAGTGGTGACTGTTTCCATTGACCATTGCATTCTCAATATCCAGTACATTATAGGGGAGCATAGAAGTAGCTCAATAAGTATTTATTGCATGGAATTATAATAGGCCTTAACCATCTGAAAGCCATCACCCTAAAGTAATATGTAAGACCTAGGACTCCATCCCCAAATTCTAACCCCCAGGCCAATCCTCTTCTCAGTTTTTAGAAAGCTATCTCTGAGGTGGCTACCCTCTTAGAAGAGGAAAGGGTAATCCTTTCTTCATTCTTTGGTTATGAGTTTGCAACAACAAAAAAAGAAGACTTTAAATTCTTACAGAGCAAATGAATGAACAAATACCATGTGCATGGAAGAACTCTAGAAAACTCTGTGTGTGTGCATGTTTGTGTGTGATGTTTGTGTATGTGATGATTAGGAGGAAAAGAAGAGAAAGATCAAGCTGATTAAAAGTTAATATGGAAACCAAGCTCTACAGAGAAGAATGTTGCTTAGCAACCAGAAGTTTTAGGAAGGAAAATTCTAAATTCCAATGGAGGAAAGTGTGGAAGGTAGGTAAATAAGTACCTAAAGTGAAGGTTTTGAGATGTTAGGGGGGAAGAAATTCTCCCCCTTCCCCTCTTAAGTTCTTACGGCTGGACTAATAGTAAAATTGACACTAGACCAGATTAACAGGAGAAAAAGCAACTTAATACATGCACATGGGAGATCATAAAAATGATGCTCAGAGAGTAAACAAAGCAGGCAGGTTAAATAATTTTTTTATACAAAGAAACAATAAATTTGTGGAGATTTGACAGGACAAAGAACTTAGGTTTGAATGCTCAATTAGTAAGGAATTTAAGCAGAGTTTGGGTTTGGGGTAGTAAATTAGTGAAGAAGTAACAAGGTTTGTTTATACAGACTTTTTGGCCCTGAATTCCCTATCTCTAGTGATAAGGATGCAGGGAGAGCACTTTTAACATGGGAGATTTATTTTCCTGCTTTGGCGGGGGAAGTGGAGGGACAAAGTGCCCTTTCTGCACTGGCTGCTTCTCAAACAACATTAATTCAAAATAATCAATGTGTCTTTGTAGGATATTTTGTGGTAGCCTGCCCTGGGCCCCAACAGGGATGATTGTTATGGTGAATAACTTGCTTTGAGAAATATGCTCCTTCTTTTCCTCTGCATCCATTGAAAATTTGGCCCTGTCTCAAAGGCCAAATTGGCTAACAAATGGCCAAAATGAATGTAGTGGCCAAATTGGGGCCCAGTTTGTCCATTACAAACAGACGTGGGCAGAGACCAAAAAGGAAAATTCTCTGCAACTTCACTGCTGTAATTGTTTTGTCTTTTTAATTATCCCACTAATGCATGAATATACTCTCACTGTAAAAGATTTTTTAAAATACAGAAGTATTAAGAGCAAACCCTGAAATGACTCCTGTGGTATACGCTTCTCCTACTTTCCTTTCTCAATTGGTACCACTGTCAAGAGTCTGATATGCATCCTTCCGTCCCTTCCCATGTGTTTACATATGTTTTTATATAAATTGGGAAGCAAATATATACATATTTCTAAATTTTTTACACAAAGGGGATCATATCCTGCTACTTGAACTTGTAAAAAATAATATGGTTGGAAAATTTTTCATGTAATATATATATAGCTATAAGTCATTCTTTTTACATGCCATACATCGTATTCTATGCTCAACTTCCCTATCAATGGGCATTTCAGTGTTTACAGCTTTACACTAATATATACAGTCAAGTTATGAATATCCTTAAATATATCATTGGGCACTTGAGAAAATATTTCTTGAAAATGTATTGCTAGAGACAGAATTGCTAGCCCAAAGGAATTTAAGATTTAAAATATACTTCCTAATTGCCTTCCCAAAAGACTTCTATCTACTGTATATGAATGTGCCAGTTTCCCCATATTTTTCCCAAATTTGACAATTTATGCCATCTGATAAGTGAAAAGCCACATACACATATGCTCACGCACACATACACACACACACACACACACACACACACACACACACAATTGCCAGTGAGAATGACTATCCTTTATTTTTGCTGGCCATTTTGTTTCTCTTTTTGAGAACTGCCATCTGGCATCCTTTACTCATCTTAGTGTTGAGTTGTTTGCCTTTTCCTAAATTATTTATAGCAGTCTTTATACATTCTGGTTATTAATACCTTGTCTGCTAAATGTGTTGGAGTAATTTATCTCTGCCTTGTGTATTTTATCTTTTTTATGTTTTTTTCCCCAATTATACAGAAGTCTTAAAGTTTTTTAGGAGATATCTGTCACGTATATTTTATGGTTTCTGGGTTGGGGCTCTCAATTGAGAGGACCTTTGCTACCCCAAGGCTTTAAAATTATTCTGTATTTTCCTCCAACACATTTATATTTTTGTTTAATGTTTAGTGCTTTAAACCATCTGGAATTTGTTTTAGTAAATAATTAGAGGCATAGTTAGTATCTTGCTTTACTCTTTTGATATAATAGGTACTTTCCTACAATCTAATATATATACAATCTTTTCCACTGATTAAAAGGCCAAGTTAATAATAAATTAAGTCTTACATGTACACGAATCTGCTTATGTACGCTATTCAATTTTATTGACTCATTTTATTGACAATTTTATTGACTAAACTCTCCAGGTTTAATTAGTATAGGCCTCATAACGTGTATTCATGTCTTTTTAGAAGTTCTGTTCATTGATGGTCTTTTTCAGGTGTTTTTGGCTTTTCTGGGGCATATTCTCTTTCATGTGAAAGAAGAGATGAGATAGATAGATAAACAGATAGATATAGATATAGTCTTTTGGATTTTATCTTTTAGGTATTCTATATATTTTTAATGAGATCTATTTTCTCACTGGATACTGCTTATACAAACAAATTGCCAGCTTTCTCTCTTGGTTTCTCATTTGATGCCTCTCATTTCTTTCTCCCAGGTCTTCACTACACTGAGTATTGCCGTAGCAGGCACCCTTTTCTTGTCTTTAATCAGAATGCTACTCATATTTTTCCATGAACATGTTTTCTGTACATTTCATATAAACACTCTTTATTAGATTAAGGCTATCTCCTTTTAGTTTCTCCTTGCTAATTTTTTGAATCATTAAAGAGCTGAATATAATCAAATGGATTTTTTCCTTATCTAATAATGATATATACATTTATTTTCTAATATTTAATCAGGTGTTCTGGAAAACCCTTGGTCAGACTCTTTATAAGTGTGGATTTCAAGATTTTTCCTTTCTCTTTTGTACCAAAGCACAGAGAGGAACTTGACCATTTAACCAGTGTGAATAAGATAATGGGATAATAACTGGTTAGGATCACTGGCAATCACAGCTGCACCAGGAGAGGTTAGACAGAGATCTGTCTGCCTTACATAAAGTGGGGAATAAAGGGGTCAATGTCAGTTCAGATGCATGAAAAAAAGAAACAGAATCTCACAAACAAAAATCTGAAACCAGTATGACCTCTGAATTTTGTGTAATATAGTATTGGCTGAAGAATAAGTGGTGGCCTAGTGGTTAAGGTTTGGCGCTCTGATCACCACAGCCTGGGTTCATTTCCAGTCAGGGAACCACACTATCCTTCTGTCAGTTGTCATACTGTGGTGGCTGCATGTTGCTGTGATGCTGAAAGCTATGCCACTGGTATTTCCAATACCAACAGGGTCACCCATGGTGGACAGGTTTCAGCTGAGCTTCCAGAGTAGATAGACTAGGAAGAAGGACCTGGCCAGCCACTTCTGAAAAATTGGCCATGAAAACCCTATGAATTGCAGCAGGGAATTTTCTGATATAGCCCTGGAAGATGAGAGGATGGTGCAGAAAGACCAGACAGGGTTCTGCTCTGTTGTACACAGGGTTGCTAGGAGTGGGAATTGACTTGATAGCACTAATGACCACGTAGAATAAGTGGTCAATGGAATAATACTCTATTTTCTAAATCTCTTAATGTACGGAAATTTGTGCCTCTTTATTTAGCTACAATTATATGTTCCTAGTGAAGAAATCTCTACAAAACCCACAAAAATATCCCTTGAGGTCAGCAATGAAGATTCAGCAAGGGCAGAGAGCACTATCACCACATCACCCCCCCCAACAAGTTAGACTTTTCTTACCCCTTTACCCCCTTATACTATCTCTGACTCTGCCCAACTTCAACCCTGGGGGTCCTAATATCATAGCTGGAAAGCGTGGGTGTGGATGAGAGGGAGCTGACAAAGCAAGGACAGAAGTTTCCACATGCACCTTCTCCCCTCCCTGCCAAGTCCCAGCCTGAAATGAACGTGAGCTGGGGGGGAGAAGTGAAGAATTAAATAAAATCCTGGTGTAAGGGTCAGCCTGGTGGCATAGTGGTTAAGTTCGCGCACTCCACTTCAGTGGCCTGGGTTTGCAGGCCCGGATCCCTGGCACGGACCAAAACACTGCTCATTAAGCCATGTTGTGGCAGCATCCCAAATACAAAATAGAGGAGGATGGGCACAGATGTTAGCCTAGGGGCAATCTTCCTCACCAAAAAAAAGAAAAGAAAAAAATCCTAGTGTAGACTATTTCACTAAAACAGACATTTTATTTATCTAAATAAGACCATAATCGTTATTAGAAGTGAATGGAGGATTTTTATTTATTATTTTTTACTGTTTACTGTTTAAGAGTGACCAGAAAAACTATGACCTTTTCTCAATATTTTATCCAAGGAGAGGAGAAGAATTAGACTATAGAATGGATTTTAAAAGACAGTCAAAAATAAATAAATTTGCATCATGTTTGCATCCTATCAATTTCTGCTAGTTCAGCATACCAGTTACATAACCTTAACATTTATTTTCAGTTGTTGTTTACTAGTACACGTATTTAAAATTATGAATATTTCTCTGAGTACTATTTTGACTACATTCCACAGATTATTATAAATACTGCTTTCATTTTCATTCATTATAAAGGATATAAATTATAATTTGTAATTTCAATTTTAATTTCAACTGAAGGGTATTTAAAAATTTCCAAGTACATGCTTCCTTTGCTATTTTTCGTTCTTATTTTCTAATTTTACTGCAATTTGGTAAGAAAGCTTGTCCCGTATGATTTCTAGTTTTGAATAATGGAGATTTTTCCTTGTGGCTCAATACATACATTTCTATCCGGGGGCTTAAATACATTATCAAGGGAGCAGTTCTCATGCCCATAAAATCTACCTTACGCAATTTTATGTTCTGACTCCCTTGATTCAGAAACCCCAGGATTCAAATTCATGCCAGTACATGTTGGGTAGGTCCTGCAGCTCGTTCAGAGTCTAGTCCCTTTCCTCATGTAGTAGGCTCAGCACTTCCCTGATATTACGTTATGTTATGTTGTGACTTGACGTTAGTTATCAGCCTAGAGACCAGGAGGGATGGTGGGGAGATAGATGCTGAGTAGGATGCATACTGTCTTGCAAGACAGAGGCCTCTGTATCATCTCCAAGCAAGGGAGGTGTAACAGCCTTTAATAGGGAGAGGTGGGCCACTTCTACAGGTCCAGATGGTTCAAGCAAATCTGGGGTTTCAAGTTTCTCCAGTGCATCGGCCAAGATAGTTCCCTCCCAAGACTCAGGGTTCCATTCCTTCCGATCACGGCCCTGAGCTTGGTATAGCAGACTTTCCAGGATTGAGACTTCAGCTTTTTCTGCAACTAGCTATCTTTACAATTAAGTCCTGTACCTGATTCACAACTCTTTCTGCTGTCCTGCTGCGGGAGGTGCGAGTCTCTTCAAAAGCTGCCAAGGCTTTCTCACTTTGCCTTGAATTGGTGATTAGTCATCCCCGGCCTTTTATTTTCTTGCTCCAATGCTTAGTTGCACTCAACAGAATCCATCTGATTTCATTGTCCTTATAATTATGACTTTCTCCAGACCTTTCAAAGATTTGAGACATTGCACTCATCAGTGCAATGATCTCATCTCAGTTTACCGCTAGTGAAATTTTAACAATTACACTGTGCAATAGTTAGTTGCCTAAGATGGCCTCAATTTCATCGCATCCTACATATATGTATGTCACACATTCTATTTCCTCTCCCCTTGAATCTGGCCTGTGCTTGTGATTGCTTTGATCAGTAGAATATGGTATAAGTGATGCTCTTGGCCTAGCCCTTAACTGATCCAGCAGTTTCCACATCCTCCCTTTTGGAGCACTTGTTCTCAGGATGTTCCCTCTTAGAAACCAGCTGCCATGCTGTGAAAGGCCCACTTGTAGGCACTCTAGTCGCCAGTCCCAGGTGATCTTGCAGTTGAAGCCAGCATCAGCTTCCAACCATATGAATGAACCCAATTAAGTTCCTAGATGACTGCAACCCCAGCCGACCTCATTGAAGCTGGAGAACTGCCCAACTGAGCCCACAGAATCATGAGAAATAATAAAATAGTTATTTTAAGCCACTAAGCTTTGGAATTATTTGTTATGCAAGAATATATAATCAGGATATGTTGCCACAGTATGCCAGGAGCTACCATACTCCATTCACTACCAATAATGGGATCTTCATTGTTAGCCAGCTGGTGAGTGATTCAGCTCCAAAATTTCATCCTTAAATTCTGCTTCCTTGGACCACTTGGCATCAACTGTCTGAAACCAGGTCCCCTTAGAAATATTTGTTGAGATAGAGAAGACAGAGAGATATGCAAGCACAAAGTTTATTGGGCAACATCAGGAACAATGCCTGTGAGAGGGAGTAAGGGAAGGATTGGACAGAAAGATAGATTGAATTGTGACACATTTGATCCAGAGGTCTCAGCCAATCCCACAAGGAGCTCTGGAGATGGGATGGAACTTCAGAATTGTCCTGAATTGAGACAAGGAGTCTGGAGTGAGTAACTGGATGGAGGCTGCCCTCAGGGTGGGTCTAACTTTGAGTGAGGCATCCTTAGCAGTGCACCACAGCATTCGCTATACTGCCATTTTAGATATTTTATAATGCTCTTTCGTTTCTTTTTTACCTCTCTGCCTTTTGTCTTTCAAACTTTCTTTGTCCTATTTCTTCCCCCACCTTGTTTGAAAGCTATAAACACTTTCTAGTCTTCTCATTTTATCTTTACATTTTTGAATGTATATTTAACCTTATAACTGTCTATCAATGTCCCTATTTAATCAGAATATCTCTTCTTTGTCTGGAAGGGATGGGATTTGTAGTCTACTTTTACGTATTTTCTGCTCCTAACCTCTCTCCTCTGCTGCCTCTAATACACTTCTAGACTCATGTTAAATAAATGTTATTTATGTTAAATAAATCTGCATTATTATATTGTGCACTAATAATTTTTAAAAATTTAGTTTTTTTCTTCATTTAGCACTCTTTCTTGTATTCTATGTTGCTCACTTTCTTGCACATATTAAAGGTTTTATTGCAGTTCATCCTATAGTGGTTGTTTCTGAGAGGATAAATGGGTGATAAATTTTCTGAGTCCCTAAATATTTGAAAATGTCTGTTATTTTGCTTCACTTGAAATGCTAGATAGCTTGGGCATAATATATAGGTTCAAAATTGTTTTTTCTTTGAACTTTAAAGTGATTGTTTCATTGTCTTCCAACATCCAGTGTTACAGATGAGAAGTGTGATGAAATTCTGACTATTGTTTCTTTATAGATAACCTGGTTATTCTTTCCAGAAACTTCAGTGTTCTTAAATAGCACTAAGCTATATCTCTATGTGAGTTGTTTTACCTTCACTTTTTTCTTCCAGAATTTCAAATAAAAAGAATCATACAATACATACTCTTTTGGATCTGACGTCTTTCATTCAGCTTAATGTTTTTGAGACTCACCCATGTTTCTGTGTATTAGTAATTTATCCTTTTTATTGCTGAATGGTAAAGTTAAAAATTTTTTGTCTGTTCCAATTGTTTGTTGCTAATATATAAAAATACAATTTCTATATTGAATTTTGTATATTGACTTTGTATTCAGTGACTATAAACTCATTAATTCTAAGAATTTATTTATAGATTCTCTTGGATTTTCAACATAAGCAATCCTATCATCTGTAAATAATGACAGATTCTTTCCTTCTTTTCAATACTTATTCCTTCAGTTTTTTGTTTTTTTGTTTTTTTTTTTTGAGGAAGATCAGCCCTGAGCTAACATCCGTGCTAATCCTCCTCTTTTTGCTGAGGAAGACCGGCTCTGAGCTAACATCTATTGCCAATCCTCCTCCTTTTTTTCCTCCAAAGCCCCAGTAGATAGTTGTATGTCATAGTTGCACATCCGTCTAGTTGCTGTATGTGAGATGCCACCTCAACATGGCCGGAGAAGTGGTGCATCAGTGCACGCCTGGGATCCAAACCTGGGCCACCAGTAGCGGAGCGCACGCACCCAACCGCTAAGCCACGGGACCGGCCCCCAGTTTATTTTTTTTTAAATCTTGCCTTATTGCATTGGTTAAGACCGCTTGTACAATACTGAGTAAAAGTAGAAGTGGTGGTACTTCTTTCAACATTTCTGATCTCAAAGGGAAATTTCTCAGCATTTCACTGTTAAGTGTGATTTTTGCTGCATATTCTATTCCTAGTTTGTTAAGTGTCTTTTGGTTTTTAGAATTAACGGACTTGATTTTTATCATTTTTTCTGCATCTGTTGAGATGGCCATATTATTTTTCTTCTTCTATCTGCTAATGTGAGTGAAATATATGGTTGATGTTAAGCCAACCTTGAATTCCTGGAATAAACCCAATGGGTCATGATCTAGTACAATTTTTGTATATTGCTTTTACAATTTAGTTCATGAATAATATTGGCCTGAAAAATATTTTCCTTGTAATGTCTTTACTATAAACCATCTTAGCCTGGCTTCAAAAGACAAGTCAAGAATTGTCTCTCTTTTTATTTTCTGGAATAGTTTGTGTAAGATTGATGTTCTTTTCTTTCTTAAAGTGTAGAATTTACCAATGAAGCCATCTAGGTCTGGAAGTGTGTGTATGTGTGTGTGTTTGTGTGTGTGAAGGTTTTCCTGGAGACTCAATTTCTTTAATAGGAATAGAGCTATCCAGATTTTCTGTTTCTTTAATGTGGTAAGTGGTATTTTTCCAGTAATTTATCTATTTTATTCAAATTTTCATATCCTCTTATGACTTTTATATATGTATCAAATTTGTGGTAATTTCCCCAGCTTTAATCCTGATATTGGTTACTTGTGTTTCCTCTTTCTATTGATCATCTGTCTAGGAGTTCTTCAATTTCGTTAGTCCTTTTAAAGAACTAATTTTGGGCTTTCTGAGTATCTCTATGGTATATTTTCTATTTCATTAACTTCTCCTCTTATCTTTTTAGCTTATTCCCCTTTCTTTGCATGTAATTTCTCTTTTTTTCTTAATTTCTTAAAATGGGTGCTAAGATCATTGCACTTCAAAGCCAGAAAATGTTAGGAAAGATGAACAAGGCAAGGAAGCTAGATCATCCAGCTAAAGAAAAGAGCTCTGCAATTATTTGGAAATCTGTGAAATTAGATGATGATAATTTAGAAAACTCAGGACCCAGGCTGTCCTCTGAGAAGTGGAAATTGAAAATAGAAATAGGGCCAGCCCCGTGGCTTAGCAGTTGAGTGCACGCGCTCCGCTGCTGGCGGCCCGGGTTTGCATCCCGGGCGCGCACTGGCACACCGCTTCTCGGGCCGTGCTGGGGCCGCATCCCACATGCAGCAACTAGAAGGATGTGCAACTATGGCGTGCTGCTATCTGCTGGGGCTTTGGGGGAAAAAATTAATAAATAAAATTTAAAAAAAAAGAAAATAGAAATAAGCAAGGCAGAGTACTAAGCTTTGCAACACTATATGATTTTTTTAAAAATATCTATATTAATTTCTTCAAAAATAAAGCAGGATAAAAAATAGTACACATTGTAGTTCCATTTATGTAAAATCCTAGAAAATACAAACTTATTTATAATGTCAGAAAGCAGATAAATGGTTGCTTGGGTTGGGGAATGGTAAGGAGAGGCAGGAGGGAGAGGTTACAGAGGGGGACAAGGATTGGAGGTGATGCACATATTCACTATCTTGATTGTGGTGGTGATTTGGCAGGTATACACATATATGAAGGTTTATAAAATTGAACCTTTAAATATTTACAGTTTATGTCAAGTCTATGTCAGTAAAACTGTTTAGAAAACATACCATTGCAGAAATAACAGGAAAAAAAAGATGTCACTACATTGTCATCTTCCTTGTCTGACAAGAAGTTTACTGTAATTCTTATTTTTTTTTCACTGTTTGTAATGTGTCTTTTTCTCTTACTATCTCCAAATTTTCTCTGTCTTTTGTTTTCAGCAGATTGAATGTACTATACATAGGTGGTATATTCCTATGTATATACATACATAATACACATACAGATATATGTATATGATAT
This sequence comes from Diceros bicornis minor, assembly GCF_020826845.1. Taxonomy (NCBI): domain Eukaryota; kingdom Metazoa; phylum Chordata; class Mammalia; order Perissodactyla; family Rhinocerotidae; genus Diceros; species Diceros bicornis. The sequence goes on from NC_080740.1 coordinate 34,097,230, forward strand.
TTGATATTTATCCTTGCTGTTCTCTAAGTTTCCTGGATCTGTACCTTGATGTCTGTTACTAATTTTGGAAAATCCATAGCTATTATTTCTTTAATTTTTTCCCTCTGTTCTCTCTCTCTCTTCTCCTCTTGGAATTCCATTTAGGCATATGTTAGACTGGTTAAGATTGTCGCATGGCTCTTGGTTGCTGTGTTTCCATTTGGGTAATTTCTATTGACCTATCTTCTAGTTCACTGGTTCTTTCCTAGGCTTTGATATACTACTCACTTATCTACTGATGGGTGTGTTGAAGACATTCTTCATTTACGTTACTGTGAGTTTTTTGTTTCTTGAAATTCCACCTGATTCTTTCTCTTAGTTCTCATCTCTTTGCTGAAATTTCCCACTGATCTTATATGTTTTCACCTTTTCCATTAGAGTTTTTAACATAATAATCATAGTTATTTTTGTATCTCTGTCAGATAATTCTAACATCCTCATCACATCTGAGTCTGGTTCAGTTTATAGCTTTGTTTCTTAACAGTACGTTGTTTATTTCTTGCCATTTCATTTGCCCCATAATTTTGTGTTGAAAGCCATGCATCTTGTGTTGGATAGCAGAGACTGAAGTAAATAGATTTTACGCCTAGAAGTATGCATGCGTTCCCTTCTGCCAGGCGTTTAGTGTGGGAGTTGGAGTTAAACTAGTGAGGAGTTTGGCTGGATTTGCAGTTTATTCATGCTATGCTTATCTTCCCTGCACAATGTGCTTTATATTTCTCTAACAATATCTTTTCTTTAGGGTTGGGGCATTATCTGTTGTTCAGATGAGTCTTAGGCAGGCCTTGTGTCCCTGGGTCTCAAGGATGTGACCTTCTTAGAGCTCTTGCCTTTCTACCATTTATAGTTCTGTGTTCAGGACATATTCCTTTCTCTCCTTTCAGGGAACTCTCCCAGCTGCTGTGGGTTTGTGCCACTGCCTAAAGGTGAAAATGTTTAATCCCCCATCTACAGATTGAGGCTTTTGTTCCACAGGGGAGATAAGGGAGAAGGTCGTGGCTGGTTTTCTAGGCACCCCACCCCCCCTGGTAGTTGCTGTTCTCCTTCTCCAGGTCTGCACATGAGACACGCTTTTTCAGGACTCTCACCCATTTTTGTGTGTGTGCCCAGTAGAGTCTGGAGAAAAGCCTGGAAGAATGTGTGAACTTCCCCTATATATGTGGCTCCCAGGGGCTTCACATTCTTTTGAGAGCCCATATTCAACATTCTGCAATGTTTTAACTCTTCTTATTGAATTCTTACTGGTGTGTGGCTGTGTTTGCCATAGGTAAGCAACTGCCATCTTTCCTTGTGGGCACCTGTCTTTCCTTAGATTTTAGACTACTTGGTTGTCCTATGACCTCAGTTCTCTAAAACGTTCAAGAAAATCTTGATCTTGCATTTTGGCTTTTTGTTGTTCTATTATAAGGATTGGAGCAATACTCTTTGCAGCTTTCTATATCCTGAGGAGAAACCAGAAGTCTTTTAATTTTTTTTGTCATCTTCTTATTGATTTCTAAGAATTCTTTATATATTCTAGATACACATTTTTTGTTAGATATTTGTATTAAAAATATTTTACTCCTACTTTGTGGCTTGTGTTTATACTTTCTTAATTGTGTCTCTTGCTGTACAGAAGTTTTAAAATATGATAAATTCCAATTTTTATTTTTTTTCTTTTCTATTTAGTGCTCCTGTGTCCTGTCTAAGATATTTTATCTACTGTAAGTTCCTGAAGGTATTCTTCAAGGTTTTCTTTTAGAAGTGCTGCTGTAGTTTTAGCTTATATGCATAGGTTTATGATCCATCTTAAATTTAATTTTGTTTGTGGTGCAAGGGAAAGATTGAGGTTCATTTTTCCCTATATATTTATCCAGTTCTTCTAGTACCGTTTATTAAAAGGACTTTCCTTTGCCCATTAAATTGCTTCAATACTTTTTCAAAAATTGATTGACCACATGTATATGGTTCTATTTCTGAACTCTCTATTCTGTTCCGTTTACCTATTCTTTCTGTCCTTACACCAATACCACACTGTCTTCATTTTTGTAGCTTTATTGTAAGTTTTGAAATCAGATAGAGTGAGACGTCCAACTTGATTCTTTTTCAGGATTGTTTTCATATTCCAGGTATTTTCTATTTCTTTACAAATTTTAGAATAAACTTTTCAATTTCTTCAAAGTCTACTAGAATTAGCCTATATATCAATTAGGGGGGAACTGACATGTTAACAGTATCGAGTCTTCCAATCAATGAATATGGTATATCTTTCCATTTATTTGGGTCTTATTTAATTTCTCTTAGCAATATTTGATAGTTTTTGCTATAGAAGATTTGAACATCTTTTGTTGAATTGATTCCTAAGAATTTTATACTTTGTTATTCTATTGTAAATGAAATATTTTTATTACATTTTCAATTGTTTCCTGCTAGTGTGTAGAAATACAATCTTGATTGTTTTATTTTGACCTTGTACCCTATGACTTTGCCAAATTCACTTATTAATTTTAGAAGTCTAAGTCAAATCCTAGACTTTTCTATGCAAAAATCAAGTTAATTATAAATGGCAACAGTTTAACTTCTTCCTTTTCAATATTTGTAGGCTTTCGATTTTACCTAAGTTAAAGAATTGTCTGTGCTGCTATTACAATTTTTAATTGACTTTATTGAGATACAATTTGCATGCACTAAAATTCATCCATTTTAAAAGTATAATTAAAGAGCTTTGATAAATGCATAAAAACATGTAATCACCATCAAAATTATGATATAAAACTTTCTATCACCCCCAAAATTCCCTCAAACCCATTTTCAGTCAATCTTCTACCCTTCCATGACCCCTGAGAGCCACTGATCTGCATCCTGTCACTTAATTTTGCCTTTTCCTGAATATTATATAGAAGGAATTATATGTAGTATTTTGTATTATACTTTACCTATACGAATATTATAAACCACAAAAGTCAATGTTATAATTTTTGCTTTAAACTATGAGTTGTCCTTGAAATAAAAAAATAAGAAATACAGTCTTTTCTATTTATACATATATCCCATTTCTGCTGTCTTCATTCTTTTCCATATATCCGAGCTTCCATTTTGCTTATTTCGCTTCAGCCTAAAAATATTCCTTCAGTATGGAATTCTCGATCTAGTTTTTTTTCTTTCAGTCAAACACAGTAGGCCCCCTTATGGTTTTGCTTTCTGCAGTTTCAGTTACCTCTGGTCAACTGCGGTCTGAAAATATTAAATGGAATATTCCAGAAATAAGCAATTCATAAGTTTTAAATTGCATGCCATTCTGAGTAGCGTGATGAAATCCCATGCCATCCTGCTCCATCCTGCCCAGGACGTGAGTCATCCCTTTGTCCAGTGTATCCACACTGTATATACTAGCCACCTGTTAGTGACTTAGTAGCCTTCTTGGTTATCAGACTGTCTGTTGCAGTATTTTACTTAATAATGGCTCCAAAGCGCAAAAGTAGTGATGTTGGCAATTCGGATATGCCAAAGAGAAGCTGTAGAGTGCTTCCTTTAAGTGAAAAGATGAAAATTCTCAACTTAATAGGGAAAAAAATAATTGTATGCTGAGGTTGCTAAGATCTACAGTACCTTTTATTACAGTATATTGTTCTAATTGTTCTATTTTATTGTTAGCTATTGTTATTAATCTCTTACTGTGCCTCATTTATAAATTAAACTTTACGATAGGTATGTGTGTATAGGAAAAAACATAGTACATATAGGGTTTGGTACTATCCGTGGTTTCAGGCATCCACTGGGAGTCTTGGAACCTATCCCCCACAGATAAGGAGGGACTACTGTAACTTTAAAGATATCATTTCATTATTTTTTGGCCTACATTATTTTGATCTGTCATTTGTATTACTTCCCTGTAATATATAATATACTTCCCCCTCTCTCTCGTTCTCTCTCTCTCTTGGGGCAGGAGATGCTTTCAAAACTTTTTCTTTATCTATTGTTTTCAAGCATTTGACTTAAATGGACCTGGTTGTGGTTTTATTTCTATTTATTCCATTTGGGTTTCTGAGATTCTTGAACCTATTAGTTGATGTTGTTTACCCAAATTTGAGAAGTTTCAGCCATTATTTTTTCAAATAAATTTTCTGCCCCAATCCTTTCTCCTTTTCTCCTGGGACTCCAGTTACAAGTAAGATATCTTGATATTGTCCTAAAATTCACTGAGACGTGTTCATTTTTTTCCGATATTTTTTCTTTTTGTTTTCTAGAATGGATAATTTCTATAGCCATGTTTTTATTAGTTCTCTATTGCTGCGTAACAAAAAACTCCAAAATTTGGTGACTTATAACAGCAATAATCATCCATCTCTCACAGTTTCTATGAATTCAGAATTCTGAATTATCTGAAATTCTGAATTGTTGGGTAGTTTCAGCTCAGGTCTCTCACGAGGTTACAGTTAGATGTTGTTGATTTCAGTCATTTGAAGGCTTCATTGGGGCTGGGGAATCTACTTTGTTGGTGGCTCACTTACATGACTAGCAAGTTGGTTCCTCTCCACATCAGCATCTCCATGGGGCTGCTTGAGTACCCTCATGTCATAGAAGCTGGCTTCCCTCAGAATGAGCAATCCAAGAGACCAAGGCAGAATTGGCAATGCTTTTGTGACCTTGGAAGTCACACACCTTCACTTCCACCATATTCTATTTGTCACATAGATTGACCTTAATTCAATGTGGTAGGTGAACTCAGACGGGCATGAATACCAGGAGGTGAAGATCAGTAGGGACTATCTTGGAGGCCAGATACCATATTCTATCTTCAAGTTCACCCACTCTTTCTTCTGCAATTTGCACTCTTCTGTAAGCCCTTTAAGTAAGTTTTTTTTTTTCAAATTTCAGATAGTTTGCTTGTTCAGTTCTTAAATTTCCAATTGTTTCTTTTGAATAGTTTTCATTTCTCTGATAGGATTACCCATCTGTACACTTATTATGATTATCATTTCCTTTAATTATTTGAACATATCTATAATAGCTGTTTTAAATCCTTTGTCTATGAATACCAACCTATGAATCATCTTAGTGTTGGTTTCTATTAATTAATTTTTCTTTTGACTGTGGTTTACAGTTTCCTACCACTTCATATATTTAGTATTTTTTTTATTGTATACGGGATTGTCAATGATTCCTTGCAGAGATTCTGGATTTTGTTATCTTTTTCCTGAAGAGTTTTTTTTTTTTTTCTTCTAACACACAGTTAAGCATGGGGAGACTCATACTCCAAACCATGTCTCCTCTGTGGTAAAGAACAACTAAAATTTCTTCTCAGATTTTCTGCCTTCCAATTATTGCTTTGTGCTTTCTACTAGGTTCCTTGAAGTCTCCCACACATATGTGTAGTTCAGAGGTTAGCCTAGTATTTGAGCATGGTTTTAATGTAGATTTTTGGATTCCTCCACTGTGGCCCCTTCTTTCTGGATTTCCTTCTCAATTTCTAGCCTCTCTGCCAGCCCTGAATTCTGTTTTCTGACACCTCAAGCTGCTGAGAGTTGTACTGCCTATAGAGCCCTCAGAGGAAAAGCCAAATAAACGTGCATCTCATTCAGAAGAGTTATTTTCTTTAATGGGTTCTATCATTTCCAGTTTTCTGATTTTGGTGGTTCTTCTGCACATTTAAATAACTTTTTTTTTGTACTTAGTCTAGAGATTATAATGGTCATATGCAGGAAGGTTAGTCATACCAGCTATTCTGCCATAGCAGAGTGGAACCTTGTCCATTTGTGTTTGAGTGAGACACAAAATAGCTCATTAGAAGTTTTGGGTCCCTGAGTCTGTTCAGTGATGGGCTTCACTGTACGGTGTTGAGAAAAATCAGGATGCTTTGTTGGGGAGTGTATCCTAATTGTCAGTATCGATAGATCCCCCTCTCCTTGGGTTGTTTAGTTTTCTCAATGAGGAATTCTCCAGTTTCTTGTATGGCTGGGGATGTGATAGATATAAGCCTATTTTTTTAGCATTCTGGGAGCTTAATGGACCTGGAAGTCTTACTGTTTATTATGTAGAATTTCATGAATCCCTCTGTTTTCAATATGGTTTCAACTGTACCTTGTGATCTAAGACATCATTTTTTGTTCAACATTTCCAAAGATTAAATCTACTCTCTTTTACAAGGGTTTAAGAAGTGTGTTTTTTGGCGGTGAATGGTAGAAGAAGAAATGTAGGGGCCTAAGAACTTCTTTTAAAAACGTCCAACTCGTGTCTTATCCTCTGCTCCACCGTTAGAAGGATCTGGTACTCCAATTCCCGAGCATTTCTGGAATTCTGTGGTAAGAATTAGACTTCTTCTCACTGACTTCTCCCAGATTGCAAATCTGGGTTTCAGGTCTATCCAGTCTTCTAAATCAGTTACCATTTGTCCAGCTGTTTCTAGATTCTAAGATTTAGTTGACATTATTTCTCCCTTTCTTTGTGGATATATGCCTTTGTTCCTTTTCTGGTCATTTTAGATATTTCATAAAAAGTGAAGATAAATTGCATGGATTTAATTGCTGTTCCATCTGTTTTAAAATAATATTTATTTATTTCCATCTTCTATTTTTAAATAAAAATAAACTGCATCTATTAAACCAAATACCCTCTTTTTAAACTTTAATTAATAGCACTTTTATAAAAGTCAGTTATGAAAATCATAGGTGTCAAATGACTAAACTAATGTTGACTGTAAATATCAATTCTACAATCACCTCTGTACCACGAAATAGTGTTTATCTAGCTATTGTTCCCTAAAATAGCAGGAGAAACAAAGGCTTACCCTTCCTTTCAATGTAATATGCTTGCTTTGGACTTAAGTTATAAAAGAATTGCTTGCAACAGACGAGTACCTACACGCAGTGCTGCCACTCAGGACTTGCCCCAAAGAAGTGTGAATAAAAATGGCCTAGCAACTTCTTCATGCCCATCCCTCCACCCATCAGTGCAAGCCAAGGGAAACATTTAATGAGAACTAGAATTTACTTTAGAGAGCTTTATTTGCCTGCTTTGCTTACAAACTTGATTTCCAACATGAAGATTAGTAAATTCATTCTCTGAAAACTAAAAAGTCATGTGAGTATTTTCAGTTTCTCACCAAAAAATTCAATATTTAACTGAATTTGTATGACTCTACATATACTTGCCATTTTTAAGCCCATTTGTAAATTGAGCATGTGCTCATCTTCATAAAATTACCTGTGAGGAAGAGTTTTTGTATTTATTTTTCATTTTCAATCAACTAAGGATCACATTCACATCACTAATTAGTTAGATTTTTGCTTGTTTTGTTTTTGTTTTGTCCGTAGTTCACCAATATTGCATAAAAGCTTTTAAGAGTAAAAAATAAACCAGTAAATTAGAGGAAAATGTCAGATTGTGTTTACTGGTGTTATCAGGAATGGGGACATATGGAGAAGAGTTTAGTGCATGTTGAAGGAAAGTCAGAAAAAAAAGACTAAAAGAACACCTGTGAAGTAAGATTAAATAAACAGCCTAGAGTTATTTAGCCAGAAATGAGATATGATGTAATAACTGTCACTATATATAAAGATTTATTACAGAATATAATGACTAATTGTTCATCTCTGCTGAAATCTGAAAAGACAAAAGTTCAAGGGTTGAAATATAAATGATATATATTTAACCAATAGTTAGAAGAATAGCCTGAAGGTTGATAGACAGATATTAGAATGCTGGTGATGGGACACATCTCTTGGGAAGAGGAAAGAGCTTCAAATGTAGCAATATTCTCTGTCACGAATGATGACAGGTCTTGTCTTAAGGTAGAGGGCTGGACTGGTTGGCTTCCACAGGGCCCTTCCAGAGCTGTAATTCTCTGGGTCACTTCTGTTGCTAGCCTTCAGAGGCTGGGAGTGAACTAGACACAGCAAGTACCTGTCCTTTTAGGAGCTCCAACAGTACCAAAGGAGGCAGTGCCAGCAGCAGCATAACAGTGTCTATTCCAACTGAAGACTTCACTCAAAGGTGAGTCAGGTCAGCGTGAACCCAGGTGCTTCCCTTTCCTCTAGCTTTCACTCGGTCCAGGCACAGGCGCCCTGGGGATCGGCGACCACAGGACACCCTCCTCAGCCACCAGTATAAGCTTTGACAGAGGGAGGAACAAGGGATGGCTGGTTAGCTAGTGCTAGGTGGGAGGGACTCGCCACCGAGACCCGCTCAAGGAGGAATGAGTTGCGCCGACAGCCAGGTCCCTTTCCCACCATCCTGCTGGGCCACCCGGACCCATGTGGTTCCAGAGCGCGCTGAACGCCCGCCACTCCCGGAGCGAGCGTCCCACTGCGCGCCGTCCCTTCCAGGCTCCCGGCTCCCGCGGGAGGGCGCGTGGGATGATGCTCTGGTCCTTGTGCCTTCCCCAAGCTCCTGCATCCGGAGCCGCCCTAGCCGGCACCGCCGCAGCCACTGCCAGGAGGGAGAAAGGAAAAAAGGGAGGGGGGCTGGAAGGGCTCGGCGGAGGGAGGAGGGGAGGTGGGGAGGGAAGGAGCGAAGGAGGAGGGAATCTCGCTCCTTTGCAGCGCCTCCGCCTCTTCTTTCTCTGGCTGGCGGCGACTCGGCTTCTCCTTCCACACCCTCTCCCAGTTCCTCGCCCCCTTCTCCGCCCACCCTCCCTCCGGAGCGTGCAGAAAGGGAGCTGTGGCGCGAGCGCGGCCGAGGGCGCCGGGGCGGCGGCGGCGGTGGGTGTGTGCGTGTGTGTGAAGGACGCCACCTCTCGCTCCTGCGTTCGCAGGCGACGGCGGGCGGCGGGGCTTCTCGCTCCGGCAGCGGCGGCGACAGCGGCGGCGGCTTCCGGAGTCCCGCCGCGAAGATGCTCAAAGTCACGGTGCCCTCGTGCTCCGCCTCGTCCTGCTCTTCGGTCACCGCCAGCGTGGCCCCGGGGGCCGGGAGCCTCGTCCCGGATTACTGGATCGACGGCTCCAACAGGGATGCTTTGAGCGATTTCTTCGAGGTGGAGTCGGAGCTGGGACGGTAAGGCGAGGCGCGGCGGCTGGGGCGTGCGGGGGACGCCCTGGACCTAGTGGAGCCTGGCGCCCTGCGCGCGGGCTCGGGCTTCTGGGGAAGCCTGCGGCGCGCACCGGGGCTGTCCCTCTCGCTGTGACAGCTCCCGAGGATGCTGGAGCCGGCCTCCCTGCCCTTCGGTTTTTCCCCACCTAGTGTCCGGGAGAGAGCTAAGCACCTTTCAAGTGCGAGTTGGGTCTCCCCGGGAGCGCCCAGGCTGGTGCCCCTGTGAGCAGCAGCCCGACTATCTTCCACCCTCCCTCCTCCTGGTTGCTGCCACTTCCCTTGGGTGACAGCTCCCACTGCACGTGGGCCCTGCTTTCCCAACTGGTGTCTTTGCTCACGATTATAGCTTGCCAGAGGGTCCTGTTTGTCTAGTTATTTTTTGGGGTAGGGGGCGGAGGGGGCCCCTCCAAATCATGACAGAATTATTGAATTAAGTTCTTCCTCCTTCCCCTCATCAAGCTCTCCAAAACAAGTGGCACTAGAAATTAAATTTAAGTACTAGCTTCCCTGCAGAGTCTGCTCAGGAGTGAAGGGGAGATGAATCATTTAAGAGAGTTGAAGGCAGAATAATGAACTAGTGTGGCTTTAAACAAAAAAGCAGCACATGTGCTCCAGGCAGTGATAATTAGTGAGAAGAGTTCTACAGCTCTTCTTTCGTGTGCTAGAGTGATTTATTTAAATTATGTATGCAAAAAGATATCTCCCTGGGGTTGCAGAAATGTCCCTCTTCTGAAGATCCAAACAGATAGTGGTTTTTGTCATGTGAATGCCGTATTCTCTCCTATTTTTATCCATTGAAAATTATTTTTTTCTTTCCCTTCCTTTCTTTTTCCTTCTTTCCTTTCTGTTATCCATAGGTAAGGAGACTTCTTTTCAATACACATTTTAGATCCAGGCCCTTTGTTATATGGAATCTGAAGATATAATTTCAACTGTTAACAAGTTGAAGCTTCTGTACTTAATACTTCTTTCCAATTTTATTTTCCATTCTTTTTTTGTTGGAAAGAGTTTAGCTAACAGCCATTTTCTTTTTTATGCCATTGGAGACCACAGTGCAGGATTCTGAATGTTGGTACTTAGTGGGAATGTGTAAGGGTCACCCTTCCCCTCCAGTTTGCCACTACTATTGATGGCTCACTGAGTACAGAAGGTGTGTAAGAAAGGGAAAACTTCTGAATGAAAATTTAGTAGTTTGTTGTTGTTTATAAATGTGTCAAAAATATTTGAACATTGAATCATGTGTACATAAGCATCCTGTTTTGACCAAGTTTTTCAGTGTTCATCTGAAGATCTGCTGTTGTATGTATTCACTAGTAGGTAAAAAATGAAATACCTCCTTCTGTAAGGTTTGAAACCTACTATACTTGTATGATGAGCTGCAGTGAGGCAGTGTAAACTTCTGATTCAAGAGATAATCTACTTAAAATTGTTTACTTAGTGTTTTAGAAACTGACACATAATAGAGGAAGTGCCTGATGGTGCTTTAGGGACCGTCCCACCACCGAGTCTAACTGCTTTCTCAGTAACGTTTACCTTAGAAGCCTCTAATTATCTCCGACTTATCCTCAGCACACATTATCTTTATGAATAACTTCTTCATCAGGAAAGTCAAGAAATTTCCTTTAATTTGAGGAATGGGAAAGTGGGCAGAGAGAAAAAATAAACTGCCAGTTGCACACATATACAGATGGTAGACTTCATAGGGAAAACCTAAGGAATTTAAGTTATTTATTTTTTTAAAGAAAGCTTGGTATTATATTTTGGAGGACAAAAATAAATCAGTTATATATTGCTGAGATTCTCACTCTGCTATCTAGTCGTTTGATTACCTTGAAAATCACAGAATTAAAATATTTTGAGAAAAAAGTTAAACATTCTTATTTCTGCTCTTTTTCGGTAGTCATGTATATTAGGTAAGTTCTCTGTAGATGGCAGTATTGGTGAAGTACATGCTTACTCCGTTTGGTTGAGACTTTGAGAAATATCACTTCATCATTAGTTATTGTTTTCAACAAAATAAACCTAAAACATACAGCAACTATGTTACAGATATAATTACTAAGAATCTATAAAGCCAGAGAATGCAACAGAATTATAATTCTGAGTATTGACTGAGTGACAGATGTCCTCTTCCTTCCTGCACTAGTGATGAAGTGGAGACTCATCAGTTTTGGTTTCAAGTCTTTATTCTCTTTACTCCCAGTCTTGCGCCAAATATGCCTGCCAGTGGTGACTCCAAGATCAAGACATTTAATTCAGAGTAACACCGTTGTCGTTAAGATGCTAAGAGAACAGTGTTGTGTAGTGCCATTTTGGTTAGTTCCAGGGTGTAGACAATCCCCTTTAGATTAAGTTAATTTTTGAATACTGTAGTCATTCCTCTATTACAATTATCTGTTGTAAACTGGTGACTCCTGAATTCAAGAAGATTGGCCATGTGACTATTAGGACAACACATCCTGAGGATGTGTTTGGGAATTTCAGGGAGCCGAATTCCCAAGGCTATAACCACCTGAAGCCCCTGGATGGTGCTGGCAGCACTGGTCTACATGTGGCCATTCAGACCAGGGCAGATGTGGTAGCTTTCTTTTTGTGCTGGGGGAGTGGTGGTGGTAAGGGGAATTATTTAAGAGTTTTAGGCAAACTAATTTGATTTTTCAAAAATCACATTTGAAATTACTGCTTTGTTTATAAAGTTTGTCAAAAAGTTTACAAAAATCATGATACACCAACAAATTTAACTCTACTTAAAAAGTTGAATTGGCTATGATCCTATTCAGGGCTCCATGTCCTGGAGAGCGGTTTGGTCCTTTGCCCAGTGATTTGAGAAATTGGCCTTTTAAAGGCTTTTCCAAGGGAGAAGGGAGGCTGACTCTGGTCCAGATTCTGTCCTGTGGTTTGGCACATGGAGGGACAGGATTTGGCCTGGCCTGCTCTGTGATGGGGACTTGGCCTGAGCATCCAAACCCATGTCCTGTTTTCCATTATTTCTCACCTTTTGTTTCTGTCTGTGATACGAGATTGAAAGAATGTAACAAAACCAGATGTATTCCCACACATACAAGTTCAGGGAAACCAAATGAGAGATAATTAGGACAAAAGAAGAATTGTGTTAAATTATTTTAGAATCAATTTTTTAAAAAATTTCCATTCCATTTACTATAGTTTTTTTAGGCTAGTGACTTTCAATCCCCACCCCTGCCCCCACAACTTGATTTATAATTAAAAAAGAAAAACATTTATATGGCAACCCAATTTAAGAATAATTATATTTGAGCATAATATCTAATACAATTTAAGCATAATGTATATATAGGATCCCTCGCTATATGTATTATTGCTTAGGAACCAAATAGATTTAGATAGTGAGACATATGTGTGTATATAATAGAAACAATTTTCATAAAACAATGTTTATTCTTATTACCAACAATATGCTCTTATATTTCCTGTTCTGTGCTGTTTGATTTTATTCTATTTCATTAAAAAATATTGGCTGAACCCATGTGATTTCACATCCCACTAATGGGTTGTGACTCAGTTTGAAAATGCTGCTTTAGGCCATAAATCTGTGTATGCCAGAGGAAAGTAGGAGGCAGAGTCCTTTTGAAAAATGCCCTGCAGACCTATTGGTAACATTGAGTGATCTCCATTTGCACAGCTCTGTGGAGAAAAATTCTCCCATCTTTGGCTCCAAGTCATTTTTGGGTTTCCCCTTTCAAACATTTTGGAAAAACTCTGGTGTCTCCCCAAAACCTGCTGGGTGCACTGTACTCTGGCCTGGCTGAGTGGCGCAGGAGGCTGGACTGGGAGCGCCTTCACTGTGGAGGGGAGAAAGTCAGAGGCCTGAGCAGTGGTGTGTTCCACTCGTAACACATAACTTTGGCCCCAGCTAATGGCCAGCAAACACTTTCTTGTAAAGAAACCTGAAAACTGTGCAAAATGGGCTTCTGTAAGAGCTCATTTTCTTACAGAAGGGCTCCAACCAGTGCTCCTGGCTGGTGAGGAATGAAATACTTTCTTTTGCCTTTCTCTTTCCTTCTCTTGGTTGGAGCCCCTTCCTGAGCCTTTCTTAGCCTGTGCTTCTCGGGCTTTTGGTCTTTCCCTCACACTTTCCTTTAAGGCCCCACAGCCTATCCAGGGTATACTGCTGGCCACAGATCTCCTGCCACATGCACTGCACTTAGTATCTTAAGCTCTTTTGGGGATAGTGTGTTTTTTATCTGACTAGGAGTTTAAAATACACCTGTTTGGTCTCTCTCTTGTTCTCTGTGTGCTTGATTCTTTTCTCAGACAGGCAACTCAGGAGCAAGGTGGGATTGCAAGCAGGAGAATCAAAACTGGGGCCCCACGGGCTCTTTGTGTAAACGTTGACTGTCAGCTCCTGGAAGCCAGGGTCTGTGGGTTTGGCTGATTCACTATTGTGTGCTCATTGCCTAGCACAGTTCAGTACTCAGCAGGTGCTCAACAAATGATTTTAAAGAGAATGAATGAATGATAATGAAATGGACTAGGCATGGTGGGCATGCCCCCTTCCTCATCTTTGAGATGTGGTCTATGTTGGTCCTGATGTGATGATCTCGGTTCTAGTGGCCCAGGGACAGGGAAATCCCGTGACCTGTTTATTTTCTCCGTAAAACTTTTGTGACCATGACCCTAATCTCACTCAGCGCTGGTTTCCTTTCTTCACAGTGCGAGGATGATAACTGCCACCTGTAGCTGGTAGGTGTTGAAAATAATGCTGCTTTTCTGTTGGCAGAGTGCTTTGTGGCTCTGAAATCAAAGGGATTCAGTTTCACCTTCACTCTCATTTTACCACAGGTGTGGCAGAATTAGAAATTAAATCAACTTGAACTTAAAGGCATGAAATGCCACCAAGCTATACCAACCACTTACGTTAATACATAGTAAATGCTAAATTTGGAAGTACACTCATTGTAAAGAGCCTTAACATCAAGTGAAGACTATGATAGGATCATTACTTTAAGAACACGCTATTTTTCCATGTTTAAATACTGTTACAACGGTAAAAATAACTCCTAATTTGGAAAAAAAAAAAGACACGTGCTATCTGCTTCTAAACTGTTCTGGAGAACTTTACTTGAAAAAAAAAAAGAGAGAGAAAGAAAACACTAACCACAAAATAGCTTCAAAGAACTTTCCTGTCAACACTTTACCCTCAGATGTATATGTGTGGATTATGTGTTTGCAGGAATACATTTGAGAATAAAGTACCAAGTGGTAGCCAAGTGAATTGTTTCAACTACTAGTTATTTTTTTTATGTTAATGATTTTTTTCTTTTTTGCTATCTTAAAAAGTAGTTCTCTTTAGACTTCCTTTTGGGAAAGCTAACATATCTAATAAAAAATATATTGAATTTTTAAAATTTCAAGGTCAGGTTTCTTCTGCAAAGTATAGTATTTAATCGAGTCAATGAACCATATAATTCAGGCCAAAGAATAACTTACATAGAATCAGTAGCAGCTAGAATCAAGGTTTTACTCAAATTATATTAACCTTTACCTTAATTATTTTTTAATCTATTTGATAATGCAGGATCATCTGACAATTTCATAACTCCAATGATTTAGTTAGGAAGTTAGATCTAAATATTGATGGCATGGTATTAGCACATGAAGGACGTGGACTCTTCATACAGTCCGTTTTTAAAATTCTAATTGCTGATGGAGGGCAGTGGTTGTGTGGGTGATATAAAGTAGTGAAAGGTTTGCATGAGAGATTTTCCTCAGTAGTCTTATCAGTGGGAGAGATCAAATGGGTTCAGGAGAGGTGCTGGACAGGGTGATTTATAACGATGGGCAAAGGGTAGGATGCATAGAGCTTTTCTCTTTCCTCTGGAGCAGCGTTTCTCAGCCATGGCACTGTAGACATTTGGGGCCAGATAATTCTTTGTTGTGGGGGCTGTCCTGTGCATTGTAGGATATTTAGCAGTGTCCCTGTCCTCTACACACTAGATGCCAGTGGCAGCCCCTCCCCCCAGGTTGTAACAACCAAAAATGTCTTTAGACGTTGTCAAATGTCATCCACTCTTCCTGTTGAGAACCACCGTCTCAGAAGCTTGAACCTATCCTTTTACGTGGTTTTCTTTTAGTTGTGTAGACAGTGAATGACAGGGAGGTTGATGGATTAAAATCAGTTGGCTTATTGAGTATCTGCTACAACCAAATGTTTCTCCCATTTCTATGTAATACCATTGACTTCTGTCATGTGTGCATACTGTGCTATAATTTCCTTAATATTTTTGTTTAAATCATCTCATTTTTGTTAACCTAAATTTTACTTACTGAGAATATTTAATTTCATTAAATTGAAAACTGGTATTAATGCCATAAATAGAAGCAAATTGTAAAAATAAATTGCAATAAAAACAAAGCATTTTTATTAAATTGTAGCTAGAAGTCTTTGTCTGCAGAAGTCTCTAAGCCTGAGGTTTTGAGGATTGTTCTTGTTTTGTTAAAAAGGGAGCTTATCAAAGATTAGCAAGGTTAAAACCATAGTGGCACAAATTGAGGTTTTCTTCTTGATGTAATCAGAATGATGGAACAATAATGGAAAAAAGAATGGTCTTCTCAATTTTGATCCCTTGTTATTTAATTCCTTGCTTTTGTGCTGCCTAAAGTCCTCTCTGTTATAGGTCTGACCTTTGGAATAACTGTGAACTAGGCCATTTATGTTGGGAGTGTGTGCAGGGCGGGGTGATAGGGCTAGAGTATGAATGAATGTGATAAATAAAACACTATTTGGTTTTCAAATGCAGTTTACTGATAATGAGGCATCAAGAATAAATCTAATATGAGATAAATAAATAAAACCAATATGAGATAAAGATATGAGAATCACAGCAGTCTTTATGATAGAGTGGTGATGCTGACTGGGAAGATTGAGGTGTCTTAATGGGAAGGGTGGACCTTGAAAATTTGTCTTACTGGGAGGTGGACCTTGATTTTAACAGGTAGAGCTTCCGTGAAGGGCGTGCCAAGTGGAAAGTACATTCTAAGGAAAGGCAAAATCTGGCAGAAAAATGCAGGGTATACATTTTATTTTGCAAACTTTACAAAACATGAACAGCATAATGGCTGATAAGATTTGGGAGGGTAAGTTGATATGAGACCAAAGAAGGCCTGTAAAAAAATGACTGAGTCTGTATCAATTGAAAACCAAAATTGTAGATAGAGAGGAAGTAAGGGTATGAGAACAAAAGGTGGCTGTAGAAGCAGCTGTGTCCTAGGCTGATGGTTAGGACTCAGAACTTACCCTAACCTGTAGTGTAGATAAACCAGGGGGTGGGTAAGAGAGAACTTACCATGTTGGGGGAAAAAAAAAAAAAAAGAAGGAAAACGAGACCCTCCCACAGCCTACGACTAGATAAGCAAGGGGAAGTGTGGGATCAAGGGATTTGAGATCAGTTACTGGGTAGAGAGCCTGTAAGGGACAGACAATAAATATTTTGGGTTTTGTAGGCCACACGGTCTCTGTAACAATTCTCAACTCTGCAATGATTAAGTGAAAACAGCCATAGACAACACAGAAACGAATGCACATGGCCATGTTCCAATAAAACTTTATTTATGACAGTGAAATTAGAATTTCACATAATTTTCATATCACAAAATATTTTTCTTCTTTTGATATTTAAAAACCATTTAAAAATGTAAAAACTATTCTTAGGTTGCAGACCATACAAAAACTAGTGGCTGCCGTGTTAAGCCCTTGGCCCATGGTTTGCTGACCCCTCAGCTGCATCAGTCAAGCCAAAATTCTACTCCTTCTCATTTACACGAGAATTTCAAGTTAAAATGATATCAAGACTTCATTTGATCAAGGAACTACCTTGAATCTCCCTTTTACTTTGAACATGTCAACCTGATACTAGTTTTTCAGGTGGGTGCAAGCTTTAAGTGCATACTCATCCTTTTTCTACATCTATTGAAACTGTGTCAGTTACAGTTCCGACCTATGTCACATGTTAGCTAGCTCCCTTCATCATTCATGTTTTTGAGAACAGAGAAGCTTTACTTGAAGTGTGTTTAAGTTAAATTTCCATGTCGTGATCAGCATTCACATCCGAAGACTATTTATTGGAGGGTCATTTGTTTTGTGTATAATAATTAAATAGGTTTCAAGTTGATCATTCTTCTATTATATTTGAAGTGACAGTTAATTACAAAATAATATGCTAAATAAACTATTGATAAAAGATTTGCCTCTAATTAGTAAAGTTTAATTAATTCATTTTTCTGTTTACTAATATATTATCTTCATGTTGCATAATCCTCCTATATGCCATGCATATATCTCAGATGGACTAACTCATGTCCTTTAAATTGAGACTCTGCTAAAAAAGCATTTTTTTGAAAAAATAGAATTATTCTTTTTTATTTTGAATAGAATTTAGAGCTAAACTAAGGCAATCACTCATATTTTGACTAAAGCAGAGATCTCCAAAGTGGGACATTCATATCCAGAGGGTGCATAATAAATGGGGTGCTAGAAGAAAATATTAGAGAATCTATTTTTGCTTATTTTTCTAATTTTTGCTATTTTGTTTTTGAATGTTTTGAAAAGAACATTACATATTGGTTCAGTAGCACATGTATTGCATTTATAGGTACATAAATATGCATAATTTGGGAGCATGTGCTCAAAAACATTTTTTTGGATGATTATTGGATCAATAAATAGTAGGTATAGGTGGATGCTGAATAAACTTCTTTACTTATATTTAAATAACATTATACTTTATGAAAATGATTTTAAAGCAGATATGCAAAATGCAAAAAAAAAGGAGATCATATTGCAAGGTGTGTCTTTGTACAGAAAGGGGAAGTGGGTACATATGTGCACTTGTTATGCATTTTAAGACTACCCGATGAAAGGTTTTGATAAGAATTTACTGCCATTGTAACCAAAAAAGTCACATAATAGAAAACAGAAGAAGAGAAAAGGAATGCAGCTTGCCCATAAAGCAGAAGGTTAAGTGAATTTTGTTTTTCTTTGTTGTTGAACCCCAAATTCATATTATTTGCAAGAACCTCAATTTTCCTATACCTACCTTACTTCATGGTAAATTTTGCCCACTGAGTGCATTTGTCTGAAGTGTGTGGTGGGCAGTAGTTGAAGAGTTGTGGGCATTAGTGCCAGGGTGTTAAGTTTAACCCGGTTAACAAATGTATTGTCATCACTTAATGACTTCTTAAGTCATGCTTCAGTGTGATATGGTTGAAAAATTCACCAGGTGCAAAAATGTTTCTTAAAAAGTAAAAAAGGCTAGCCTTGAGATACCCCTCTGGTTGGAATGGTCTGCTAAAAAAGTAATTTGTTTGCTCTACTAGTTTGTAGTAGCATTCTTACTTAAAAGTGCACTTTCTTTGATTTATGTCATGATTATAGACAGAACTTGACTAATATTATAAACTAGAACAAAGAAGAGTAGGGGATGGCAAATTTATGATTACGTTCATACATTTATTGTTACCTACAATGGAGTATTGAACGATTTCTCCCTACGTTCAGTCCTTATGGACTGTTCAGTAGGGACCTTTGCTTCCATTTTACCATTCATTGCACAGAATCTTGCACTTTTTAGGTTCGTCTCCCTTACTTCTTGTACTGCCTTGAAGGGACAGTTAGTGACAACTTTAATTTAGTAAGTGACAACCTTCCATTTGGGACTCTAATAGACGTACCAAGTTGTTCTTTAGTTGTGACAGCTATTAAGTCCAAGTTTAATCTTTAACAGGATATAAATATACTGCTACCTATTCGTTCAAGTGAATCTTATATATTTTTTCAAAGCTTCCTGTCAGGACAACCACTGAGAAAATAAGACTATGTTATTAAATATGACCAAATTCAAAATATATAATTCAATAAATCAGCTTGGCCTCGAGTGTTCAGTCATAATAGGCCTCTGAAGATTTCTTGTGTGAGTGGAAACATTTTTAGTGGCTCCTATGAGACTCTGGGCCCTTCCTTTCCTTTTTCCCTCAATGTGAACATGTGAGCTAGTAAAAATGTTCAGTGAGGTAAACTTGTGAGCAGCTCTCCTGAGAGTAACCTGTATCTAGAAGCCAACTAAACAGATAATAAACAGAGCCTGTCATGTGTATGAATGCCACATTAGTGAAGTGGAAACCTGAGGAAGTTATCAGGATAATCCACGACAAACTGATATAGTTTTTGCAAATCTTGAGACACTGAGGAAATGGAATGTCAGGACTGAGCTGAGATCCCAGGGAGCAGTTGAGGTTCTGGCCCAGGCCAGGAGGGGGCAGCAGAGCGCCGGTCCCGGCTTGAGCTGGCAGGTGGTGCCGGGGAATGATCCTCAGGGAGCCGCGCCCTAAGGGGAGAGCCCGGCAAGGCAGCTACTCAGGCCAGCTTCAAGCAGGCCATTCTGGACAATTGAGCTGGCCGAGGTGAAGGAGGACTGCTGAGCAAGGCAGGGGCTAAGACAAGAACTGAGCCAGATGGTGCAGGATGCGGACAGGAAAACAGGCAGGATAAAATTGCTACTTGATGGCTCTGTCTCTTTGGACATAACGTCGCACCTCGCTCAGCCTCATTTGTGAAATGAAGATCGTGGTGGTATGGTCCCCACAAGGTTGTTATGACGATGAAATGAGATCACGTATATAAAAACACTTAGCTCATTAGCTGGCACATAAGCTTTATGTCATTCCCCAGACAGGGCACGAGGCGGGAGGCAGGGGATAATGATTTGGAATTAGGTAGCTATAGGGGAAATACCTTAGTCCAGCCTACCTGGCTCTTTCAGCAGTCTGACCCCAACTTGCCTGCAAGCCTCATTCCCCACTTCCCCTAATTACCTGCACCGAGCTTGGTGTTGTGGTTTACTGTCTTTATGTACATTGTGAATTATTTTAGTAATACAAGGTGATCATCACCAGCACCATTTTTCAGATGAAGAACCTGAGGGTCAGAATGGTCAAGCAGCTTGTCCAAGCTTGCACAGCTGAGGAGGGGAGCAGAGCTGAGGTTCAAGCCGAGGTTTTCCTGACTACAGTGCTTGAGTCTTTCTGCTACACCCACCTTCCGCAAGGACCCCTCAGTAATCCTCTTATCTCTATGGTGTTGTGTATGAAACTCTCTTGGCCTGAAATGCCCGTCTCTTTCTAATTCCTCCAGGATAGTCATCCTACCCCCCAGGCAGAAGGTTTATCCTGTCTCACTCTCATACCATTTCATGTGTTTATTGTCTTACAGGTAAAGGCTTTGTGGTCTTCATCCCCAGAGTATCAACCCCGTATTTTATCCCCACTACTAAGCCCATTCTTCAGTCTACTGCTTGCCCCCTGTAAGTGCTTAATAAATGTTTGTGGAATCGTGAGTGAATGAATCAATGTTGGAGGAATTAGGTGAACAGCTGCAGACATCTCTCTTTTGGTTAAATCTCTCTTTCTTCAGGATGTTTTCCCTACACAGCCCTCTGCTAAACCAGCACACTGTGAAATTACTTATTCAATGCTTTTAGAATGTAAGCTGTTGCGGGCCGGGCCTCTGTCCCCTTGTTCACTGCTGTGTCCCCCCTTCAGTGCCTGGCGGGTAGTGAGCACTCAGTAAATATTTGTTGAGTAAGTGAGTACCAACAGGGCTTCTGCAATTGAAAGTCCTTTGGAACTCAAGGGACTCTGGTCTTCTATGGGTCTACTCTGTCTTAAAGGGCTTCTGTCTCTGACAATCGGGACTAGTGTGACCTTCTATGGTTAGATCATCTACCTCTAAGGTCCCCTCTAGCCGCAAGCATCTGTGCATCTACATTTTCTTCCAGTTGTATTCTCTGGATGATTATCTTAGTTCTTTACTGCGTTTAGGAGACAGAGCAGCTTTTGGAGTAAGTAGGGCTCTAAGCTCCAAAGGCTTTATAAATGTTGGAGGACCCTTGAATCATTTTTATTCTTATTTTGTGCTTTTTAAATGCCTCACCTCTTTTTAGAAATATGTCCTCATTGTTATATTTGCTCATTTTTAGTTCCTTTAGTGGACCATACTAATGCTGGCAATAGTTGTGGATATCTAGGATTTAGCAAGAAGGTATTTTTCTTAGCTTTCTCCACTCCTCTAGTTTGGTTTTTAAAAGGAATCATTCTTTTCAAAAAGCTTGACTTATGCCCTGTTTGTGGCTCTGTAATGGATTAGCAGTCTCCTGTAACAGTCCTGTAACACCTGCCCTGTCTGACCACAGGAGGGGAAGGGAGAGCTGAGGAAAGGATCAGGAAGGAGATAACAACATAAATGGCCTTTCTGCTCTATCTTTATTTGGGGATATTATTTAAAAACCATCCATCAAGATGTGTTATTGTCTGATAAAAAAATAAATCACTCCTTGACGTTACTTCCAAGTAGGGTCACTCACTTTATGTTCATGACTTTTATGCACTGTCAAAATAATTATTCTTAAAAATTAAAAAAAGAAAGGCCACTCTTCACCCAGGTCTATTTCTTGTTTTCTGAATCCAGTTACACCTCAACCCACAAGCACCTGTGTCCCTGCCTGATTCCTCCCTGTTTCCTTTTTCCCACCAGAGCCCAGGTGCTTCCATTTTCCTTGTATCTCCCATGGTGGTGGACTGAATGTTTGTGTCCCCCAAATTCTTATGTTGAAGCCCTAACCCCCAATGTGATGGCATTTGGAGATGGGGTCTTTGGGAGATAATTAGGGTTAGATGAGGTCATGAGGGTGAGACCTCATGGTGAGATTAGTGCCCTTATCAGAAGAGACACCGGACACTATACACTCTCTCTCTGCCGTGTGAAGACACAGCAAGAAGGCAGATGTCTGTAAGCCAGGAAGAGAGCTCTCACCGGAATCCGACCACGCTGGCCCCCTGATCCTGAACTTCCAACCTCCAGAACTGTGAGAAATAAATTTCTGTTGAGTACGCCACCAGCCTGTGGTATTTTGTTATGGCAGCCTGAGCCGACTAAGACATGCTTATGCCCTTCTTCTCCAGTTGGATATCTATCTGACTTCAGACATAACCACAGAATGCTTGCTATCTCTCAGAAGCTAACCTGAGTTCACCTAGGCTAATGTGGCCAGCTAAGTTTGAGGAAAGCGATGTGCTTTTCCTTTCCCAGATGCCCACTGTTGTTGTTCTCCCAGATGTTGGGGGATGTAGTCTGGACACCACTTCACAGGGAGTGTGGCCCCCACGTTTGGTCTGCCCAGGGTGGCTGGAGCTGCCTTCTAGTCACTAGCACCTAGGGATCCACTGTGCGTCCGTACCTGTTGGCTTCCCAAGTGCCTGTGCCTGCCAGCTCCCAGCACATTACTTCCTCAGCAGCTGGCACAGGATTTTTTTGTTGCCAACTAGAAGCTCAGCTATTAAAAAATAAAACTTGGCCCATCTTGAGTATCATATGTTTTTCTCAGGACCTGGCTCTGCGTTCTGGCACACCTCACACGATCACTTGGGCACCCCTCTCAGGAGCGAGACCCCAGTGTTCCTTTGGGTCTCCGGCCACATTTTCACCTGCTTATTCCCAATGCGATTCCAGCCTTAAAAAACCTGTGCTACTATGATTAGTGGAGGGCCAGTTTACCAACATTTTACTTGGTCTCGTTGAGTATATTAACCTGTTCAGTGTTTCTTTAGCGCTAGGCTGCCTTATCTAAGAGTTGGTGTC
Source organism: Diceros bicornis minor (assembly GCF_020826845.1). Classification (NCBI taxonomy): domain Eukaryota; kingdom Metazoa; phylum Chordata; class Mammalia; order Perissodactyla; family Rhinocerotidae; genus Diceros; species Diceros bicornis. Next base: position 34,119,944 of record NC_080740.1, read on the forward strand.
AGTTTTATATCATAGACTATAAATTATCAAGAATCAGGTTCATGTGTCTTAGGTTAATGAGAAGCTAACACACAACATTGAGATGTGGGTGTTTACTGCATGACTTCACATGAGGATGAGGTGATCCAAGAAAAGAGATCTTAATGTTTGTAAATATTTACTTCTCTTCTTTGTATTTCACATACTGAAAAGAACGTGTGGTATAACCTTAAGGTTTTCCATATCTGCAGACAAAAGGACAGCTGGGGTAGTTTAACAAAACTGCTGTAGGGGGTCTATCTGTGTAATTTTTGCAGGTTGCTTTGCTTATAAGAAGGGCGTTAAAATTAGAAAATATTAATCATTTTGTAGCTTTAAGACCTTATTTGCACTAACTTTAATTCTTTGTCGTAGACTCATTAACTTTTTATTCAGAATAATGCGTTCTTCACTGAAAAGTTAAATACCAGACCCAGAATCACTGCAACTTGCCTATGATTCAGACATAAGCAATAGAGTCCTGGAAATCATTTAAGGATGTAAAATATATATCTAGTAAGGAGTATTTTAGAGCAGTCTGTAGCCTGTGTACACTGATAAAGAAAACCTATCACACAGAAGAGACTTCTTATACTTAAATGATGTCACTATTAGCCATAGCCTTACCTAAAAAATGTATTTCTCTAACTTGGTACCTAAATGGTAAAATAAAGTTTGACTTCTGGTTTCATCATACATTTCGTTAGTAGCTGCTATTAATTGTCTTAGTCTCTGCTGGTGAAGGGATTTCTTTGCAGTACTTAAGAAAACCAATTAATGAACTTTGAGAAAGATGTTAATGAGATATGCACGGCTGGGAAAAAGAGGAAAAAAATAGAGCCCAGATGACTTGAGAGATGCCTTTCCTGAGTGTCATTTGGGTAGGGAGTATTAATTCTGGAACGGCTCTCTGTAAAGGAGGCAGCATCATAAATGATTCAATATCACAATCTTTCAAGATGTCTTCTGATTCCAAGATTCTGGAAATGTGTTGGCTGTAGGCCAAAGCTGAGAATAACAAGCCGGGCTGCAGGCCACATAAGATGAACCTATGACTCTAATATATATTAACAGAACCCTCAGTGGCAACTATGGTGGTGTAAAAGTACATTCCGACTCTGGTACCTATTAGCTGTCTATTGTTAATGAATCTTTTAAACTGTAATGAGCTTCACTTTCCTCATCTGTAGAGTGAAAATACTAGTGCCTTTCTCACAGGGTCGTTGCAAAGATTTTAACAAGATGAATTATGTGGTATATTAAGCAAAAAAGCTGTGCACTTACTGTGTAAGACTTTTTATTTGAGTAATAATAATTACTATTCCTTTTACTCTTAAGTCCAGACTTTATTTGGATTTCATCAGCTTTTCCATTAATATCCTCTTCCTCTTCCAAGATCCAATCCAGGCAACCACTCTGCATTTAGTTGACATGTTTTTCCCTGCCTTCTCTGATATGTGACAATTTCTCAGTCTTTCCTTGTTCTTCATCACCTTAACAGTCTTGAGGAGTACTGGCCAGGTATCCTGTAGAATGTCCCCCAAATCTGGATTTGCCTTTTGTTTTTCCACATGGTTAACTGGGATTATGGGTTTTTGGAAAGGATACCACAGAGGCGAAGTGCTCTTCTTGTCACATCACGACATCTCTGGTGATAACCTTCATCGCTTGATGAAGGTGGTGTCTGCCAGGTTTCTTCACTGTGCAGTTACTATTTAGCCCTTTCCCCACTCTGTCCAGTCTTTGGAACTGGGTTGCTAAAGCTGAATCTAGCCCACTCTTGGGAGGGAGGGTGATTAAGCTCCACCTCTATCTACATATATTATTTATCTACATATATTATTTATAGTTCTTCTGTAAGGAAGATTTGTGAGGTATTATTTTACCACTAATAAATTCTTACATATATATAAGATGATTGAATATCTTGTCATTTTCCAAAATTCTTGTAAAAATACACTACCACTGTAAATCATGCAATTGGGAATGTACTAGACAGTGAGAAACTTTGAATCTGGTAGAAGCTGTCCCTGGAATCTTGTGCTTAGACAATGGAGCATATTGGAGATGAGGGTTTAAGGGAAGGTTATGAAGGCAGAAAATCTCTTTTGTCTTGACAGAAGTAGGTCAACTCTAGGCAAAAAATGGTCTCTCTATGTATCTTGTAGGTGCATAATTCATAACAGAAACAGCCCTTTTTTCAGGTGGCCTGCTGACCTCTCCATTGGAAGACCACATAGGAAACTAGGATGCAGGCTATTCAAGACTGACTGCATCTTCCAGTCACCCCTAAACAGCAACCAACACAAAACCTGCTCTTTAACTTGTGTACCCTGACTCAGTACATGTTACCACCATCTACTGTGACCCCCTACCTAGTATCATGAGAGGCATTCTGGATTTCTCCTTCACCTCTGCTAATAAGATATATTCTTCCACTTAATAGATATACAACCCTGGGAAAGTCACTTATCCTTTCTGAGCCTCAGAAGAGGTATGATAGTCTGATAAATTTATGAGGATTCAGTGAGATTGTGCATTGTAAGGTTCTTGGCATGATGTGTATTGCACATTCAATAAAGGTTATTAAGTGTGATTTCCATTTCTTAAATATATTTTAAATCAGTCGCCTCCTCTGTCTGGCCACTGTTCCTTTTAGTTCAGTTCATTAGGAGCTCTTTGTATTGCACTGGTATCTTAAATCTTGTCTCTACTCCCATCCATTCCCCATTCTGCTTGGAAGGTGACCTTTCTAAGGCCAAGTTTGATTATGTCACTCCCCTGCTTAAGATACTTTAACATCTTCCATCCCATCCGGGATGTAGACCCTTTTGCATAGACAGCAGGTCTTTTCAGAATGGCTTCTGTTGCTTCCCTGTGTTACTCCCACCACATTCTCCCACCTGCTTTCTCACCGTGGGCTCCAGCCCGACCAGCTGTTTTTCCTCACGCAGGATCCTCCTTTAGGAGAGCACAGGGAAGCCTTGCCTGACTCGGAGGCAGGCAGTTTTACACTCCGCCTGTACAGTTCTGGGGCACTGCCCACAGGGCTCCTCTGCCTCTACGTCTTGACTGGAGCTCCTCCAGGATTCTTTAGTTCCCATGTGCCTCCACAGGCTCTGGCAGGGGGTAGAATTTTGACTGCTCTGGAAGAATATAGGTCGTATCATGCCCGAGTTAACTTAACTGGAAATTTTACTAGCCCTGTGGTGATCCCTATTCCCCTCTCGGCCAACTTTTTTTTTTGTTTTGCACCTTTTGAAGCCTTAGAGAGATGAGGCGGGATTCAGGCATACATCTGCGAGAGATACATAGATAATGGTTTTCTTCTGTGTTCAAAAAGGGACAGTGCTGGTGGTATGTTAAACCTCAAATTGTAAAAACAGTGAAGATATTGTGATTATACCCTGTGCCTCTATCTACATGACTAGAATGTGCGAATATCATTCTTAAGGTTCTGACTTAGATTTTCAGAAACGTGGAGCTGGACAGCACCTTAGAAATCAAGCACAGAGAGGGCACATGTCTTTCCCAGCACTCCAAAGCTAGTTAGTGGTGGAAATGGGACCAGAACCTCGGTCTTCTGCGCTTTGACTCTGTGACCCACTTCCTCTCCTCACAAGCGCCATTTGCAGAAACCTGGGCTTAAACCCATCCTGGCTCTTCTTCCTAAAGCTTTCCTGAGTTATTTCAGAATACAAAATTTCTCATCTCCAAGAAGCTGTTACAGACTGTGATTTTTAAATTTGCACTATTTTCTATGTCGTGTTTACATTTTTTTTTTTTTGTAGAGGATACAGTCTTAAAAATTAAAATGCAACAAAAACTATTAAACATTGGGTGGTATTTTACACTTGATTTCTTCTACATTTTGGACAGTGTTTGTTCACCTAGTAGAAAAGCTCTGTCCTTAAATGTATTGAAGTCACATTTAAGAATCCTAGCATGCGTATCAGAGTGAATTCTGTCATTCTCATACAACTCATTGAAGAAACTAGTCAAATACGCAAGTGCCCCACCCACTTTAAAAAGGCTGCCTATATTAACATATAAAATAAATCATCTTTATTTGTTCTTTCTAATTCCAGGAAAATGGAATATTTGAGCAGATGCAGTGATTAATATGTTACTCCAATATTGAGCAGTACTTAGGAACTAGAAAAATTACATAGAGGTGTTTTTATGATGCCTGTACATGTCATGAGACCAAGGCAATTTTCTTATATTTGGGGACACTATTGATTCCAAAAGTTATTTATAAGAGAAATATATGGGATATTTATTCTTAATTTCAATTAATGCTACCAGCACCTGATTTACATTCAATAAATATTCTTCTCTTGTCTTCCTTACCCCAATAATTTTGCTGACTATAGTGATAAGCTGGCAAGTTAGGTTTTAAGTTCTGTTAGCTGATAAGAAAAAATATTATTATTTATTATAAATAGAAATGTTAGAAGTGTTCATTATCAATAACAGGGAAAATTGCAACAATGTCTTATTTCTTTTGTTCACATGCATATATCTGAGCCCGTGCTGAAGAACGCATATATCAACAACAGTTAAAGCCGTGTCTTTTCTTCCTTTCTTGATCTACTTTCTCTGATATGAGTCAGCACTGCTCTGTCCTTATTTCTCTCAAACAACTTCTACTTTGGCCCCTTCCATCTGGTTTTTATCCTCATAATTCCATTAAAAAGCGACAGTTGAGTTCCACTTGACTTCCACCTCCCAAACTAATTCTCTGATCTCACGTTTTAAACCTCTTAACTGCCTGTGAATCTGTTGATAAGAAATTTTCCCTTACCTTTTTTAACATGATAAGATGACTGTGCTCTGTATGCCATGAGCGTTCATGGACAAAGTTTACTGATGTAAATAAAACTTAGCACAAAACTCGATTGAGTGTGTATATCATAATCATGTGAGCAATGTTATCAGCCCAGGAGTAAATGGTTCTCACAAATAACTGTAGTTTGTATAACCTGTGTTCAGCATGGCCATATTTTTAGTTTTATTCTTCTATGTCTATTTATAAAGAGCATCAATGTTGACAGTTTTTCCTGCCACCATGTAGAGCAGGGATTCCTAATTTCAATCCATAGACTCGGTGCCTGTGTTTCAGGACTACATGAAGTTCTTGAAATTGAAAGCTAAATTTTATACGTGTAAATATTTTTCTGAGGAAAGTGACCATAACTTTCATTAAATTTTCCATGATGTTTAAAGAGTCCTGATTGAGGTTCATCTCCACACACGTATTCTTACATATGCTCAGAACAGTTGGATAGCACGAGGCTTGCATTGACCTCATCATTTAGCAGACTTCTTTTTTCTCTCTTCTGCTACCCTGCCCCTCCATATATCCCCAACCAGGGCTTTCCATGCTCTTATATTCTCAGTTTTTACCTCTTCCATGTTTCTTTTTATTAGTTAGGATGCTGTTATGTGCAAGTGTAATTCAACAAATATATACCGAAGCACCAAAAGGAACCCAACTCAGATTGTCTTAAACAATGGAATGGATTTATTGGCTCAAGTAACTAAAGTCCAGAGGTTGTTCAGATTTTACATGTGGTTTGACTTGGACACAGATTTATCTTTCTTCATTTCTTTCAACTTTGCCCTCCTAGGTGTGTTGGCTTCGTCCTCACGTTAGCTTCCCTCATGGTAGCACAGTGCAGCAGTCTGAGTCCTGATGTTGGCAGCCAACCACCATCATCTAAGACAGTAGGGATCCTCAGCTCCTTCTCTCATTTCCTAAAGCAGGACCAATCAGAGTGGATAGGGCCGTGTCTGGGTACTAACTGCCTTAGGCCTGTACTGCCACCATGCCAGAACAAGTCACTGAGACAAAGGGGGAGAGATTACAATGTCTGGTTGCTGCCAGTCAGGGTCTACTTTTAGGACTTTGGCAATTCCAACTTGAGTGTGGGTGTGAGTGTGCATTGCTGGTAGGAAAGATGCTGAGCGACAACTAACAATATTTATTATATCCCTTAATTTAAGTGGGGTTCTGGCATACAGCTCCTGGTATCTGATTACAGTTATGCTGTGGAAGATAGGATTTTACTGCCATAGAAGAGGGGAATTTATTGTGTTCCTTAAAGGAAACTATGTGAAATATTAGTTCCTTCGTTTTTTGTTTGTTTGTTTGTTTGTTTGTTTTTGCTCAGGAAGATTAGCTCTGAGCTAACATCTGTGCCAGTCTTCCTCCACTTTATATGTGGGTTGCTAACACAATGTGGCTGATGACTGGTACAGGTCCCCACCCGGGATCCAAACCCACAAACCCAGGCTGCCGAAGCAGAGTGCGCTGAACTTAACCACTATGCCACAGGACCAGCCCCCTTCGGGATGTTTGATCAGTCAGAGTTCTACCAGAGAAACAGAACCAGTAATTAACACACACACACACACACACGCACATGCGTGCACTTTTAGTTATTTTTTAAATTTTATTTATTTATTTATTTCAAGGTATTGGCTTACATGATGTAGAGGCTAGCGAGTCCAAAATCTGTAGGGCAGGCAGGCAGACTGGAAACTCTTGGCAGGAGCTGATGCTGTAGTCTTGAGGCAGACTTTCTTCTTCCTCAGGGAAACCTCAGTTTTGTTCTTAAGGCCTTAAGATTGATTGGATGAGGTCCACCCACATTATTGAGGACAATCTCCTATACTTAATGTCAGCTAATTGTAGATGTTAACAAGATCTATAAAATACCTTAACAGCAACATCAAGACTAGTGTGTAATTGAATAATGGGCTACTATAGCCAAGCCAAGTTGACACATATAAAACTAGTGATCACAAATGTAGTAATAGTACGGCCAAAGAAGAGTTCTGCGGTTAAATAAATTTGAGAAACATTATATTAAACATTGCTGTAGGACTTTTCATTCTATAATGTGCTCAAGTACATTGTGGTTTTTAACTATTTCTCATACTTGCTTGATCAAGGACATTTCTTTGTTGCCCTGAAGAATATCTCACTGGACTGGTGTTTCACAGAATACATTTTGGAAAACAGTGGATTAAACTGTGACTAAGAAGAAGGACTTTACTATAATTACGGACAATTTTATTTGTTTGTATGTTTCTGTTGTTTGTGCTCTTAAATGTATTAATGTGTGTTCCTCTTCCTCTGTTAAATTATAAGCCCCTTTGGGATCACACATTTTTTATCTTCATGAAGTGGAAATTCAATAATGTTGACTGAGAAATATTCTTAGATAAATGAATGGTTATTAAGTCTCGGGTTAATGATCTTTATGTTTGCTCAGAGCCATCACTTTCCCTTGGCAGACATTAAATTATAATAGCTTTAAAATGCTTGCTGCCCTTTGGAGATTTTCTCACTGTGGGGAACCAGCTAGTAGGATCGAGCAGGTTCCATGTTCTGGGCATGATGAGCCTCTTTTTATTACTTTTACTTTTTAATGTGACAGGCTATAACTTTGTTCTACTTAAGAGATTATTTAAATCCATAGAAAACAAATAAAAAAACAACAGGACAGGTTAAAGTCCTGAAAGTGGGTCTGTTGTTTTGTTTTACTATCCTCTCACAATATCCAGCACACTGCTTTACTCTCAGTGGTGCGTGGTGTATGTTGTGTCTGACTCTTAGAAAAGAAAAATATTTCCTCTTAACTCTGCTTAAATCCCTTCTTATTGTGATGCCATATTATTAGATCAAACAGAGCTGAGATTTTCTCTTCTGTAACCTATCAGTAGTGTCATGTGGTCTAGAGATGGTCTAGAGTCTAGATGTGGCTTAAAGTCCTGGCCAGTAATCAAATCGTGTAGTGGGGAGATCCATCTGCCTGGAAGGGAGTGGAGCATGAGGGACAGATGTGATTGTCACCTGATGTCCTGAGCATGTGAGCTCTATCTTGAATTCTTGCCAAATCCTCTGAGCTGCTTCCTATATGCGGGCCACCCTAATCTGTCTGCATGGTTGCTGTCAACAAGTAAAAATATTTTTGGAAAACAAATCAAAATTTAAAATCTGATTTAACTAGAAAGGTACTAGTTGAATCTGAAGGGATTATTGTTTTAAAACAGCCATTCTGATTGAATTCAACCGGATTACTTAAAAGCCACTTTGTGTGGGCATGAAAAAGTGGGCTTATTAGTTTCCTCTTCCCTTCCTCACTGTACAAGAGAAAAAGAGGCTTTAAAGCTGTCCTCAGTCAAGGAGTTGGGATAAAGCCCAACCTTGTGAAACTTAAGAATTTTTTTCCTCCCAAGGACAGAGATGATTATCTGCTTTGCTTGAGACAATAGCCTAAAAACTGAAAAGAGCTAGCCTTAAAAAATTTTTCCCAGATTATAAAATGAAAAATCTAAATATTACCATGTTTTATATACAATACAATGTATAAATTTATATTTGTTATAAATAAATATAACATTTAAATATATAAATAATCATAAAATAATAAATTCATTTTGTGTGTAGAAATTTTGGAAATGATAAACAAAAGGCAGACAATAAAAATTACTTTGAATCTCTTTACCCAGAAACGATCTCTATTCACATTATGCTCAGTTCTTTTTGTATTCATATATATATGTATGTGTAACTGTTTTCACCTAATTATTTATCTCCCCAAACAATTATTTTATTTTAGGGCCTTAAGGTTAATGTTTTATGAATTTAAGAATAGATTTTTTGTTGATTCATTTTTAATATGCTTTTATATAATTCATATAAAATATGAAAACATATTTAATGTGTTTCATTGAGCATACAAAATCACATCCAATAGTAGCAGCTGACCTTTAACAGGTGTGTACCACGAGCTGGGCATATGATCTTCATTGTCCTCAGCTCTCACAGTAACCTGCTAGGTACGCATTATTAACCCAAGGAAGCAGAGGCCTGCAGAGCACGATGACCTGTCCATGTCACACAGGTACAAGTGCCATGGCCCAGACTGTCTGGTTGTCTGTCTGACTCCAAAGCTTATGTGCTTAAAACTATCGTATTGCCTCTTCTGAAATGAATTCCATATCGAATTTACTAGGCCCCAGATGAAATATCTAAGATACAATGAAATGAAATTATGAGCAAATTAGTCCTGCACACAAATTTGATATTCAGGACTTGACAGAGGCGATTCAGAGTGCTTTCACATTTCAGAGGGATGATATGAGCATATCATCAGGGAGCTGCAGAGAGCCAGAGGAGAGAGCCCTTTGCCTGGTCCTACCCTATTGAAGCCATGATGTCTTTAAAGAAGGAAGATTTTCTCCATGTCTTTTCTTAAAAATCAGGCTTGTTTTTGATAATGGCCTCAAAATAGTATCAGAGGACCCAAATTGGTGACTTTGAGCTTAGCTGATAGCACATTCTATTTTGTTATCCATTATTAATGCCTATGAGCTCACTATGTGCCTACTTTTCATTTCTAGAACAATGCTCACACGCTGAAGGTTCAGCTCCATCCCCCGGTATACACTTCTCCTTCATATAGTGTCTCCATCGCTGCAGCATTCGTTTTTCTTCCTCGTATCTGCTTCGTTCTTTCTATTCTTACCTGGAACCCATGTTGCCATCTCTCTCTTCTTCCTTTTCTCTTTCAGTTTTCCATTCCCCATAACCATTGTCTTCTGTCCCGACTTCCGTTTTATCTTCCATTCTCACCTTTGATTCCTGTGCCGGGCAATACCCAATTCTGAGCTCTATCCTTGAGGTTTCTCATTTTTTCATACTCGTTTCCTAGCCCCTCTCAGCCCCTCAATAAAGTGTAACTTTTGTTAGCCTGACAACTGCCTTGGCTTTGTAAATTTGTGTATATTCTTTGCTGTTGCTTGCTGTACTTGGAAACCACTTTCGCTTTCAGAGTGGAGGGCATTTCTATATCTTTAAGAAATATAATGTGGGTAGCTGTGTTTTATATTTTCCATTCCCCTTAGCTGCACTTTCAGGAAGTGATTGTTCTGTTTCCAGTGGAAAGGTTCTCATGTTGTGAATAATCTGATTGTATTTTACTCTTCAGCAATCTGTTGTGCCATGCACAAAGGCTTTTGACCAAAAGAGTGACATCCAGTCCATTCTGCACTGACCAATCCACTTCATTCCAGACGAACAAGTGTCCTTTTTGAATTCTTTCTCCAGGGTCATTTAGTCTAGCAAAGGTCTTCTGTACGTGTGTGTTCAAGTTGATCTTGGAAATATACAAGTGCACTGGTAGTAATAAAAGACTCCAAGACCATAACAGAAGGAAACTACCTAACAAGACACATTCAACGTGTTTGCCATGCCCACTACATCACAAGTCTGGAAGGAAGGCAGGGCTGGGTTAATTATAACCTTCTCTTCATTTAGCTTCTTTTTAAAATAAAGAATACAGCAATGAGAATTCAGTTTGAGAGGGCTTTTATTTCTTTCCGTAATGTTTCTAGTGTCTGTTTTCTTTAATTCTCTCCCTTTGCTTTTTATTTTTCTCCCTCTGCCTAGTCTTTTTCTCCCTTTAAATGCTTCTAAGTATCAAATCTAAATAAGTCATAATGTGATATATAGCTGTGATGGAAGGGAAATTTCAATGTGTATTCACTAATGAAGGTTTCCCGGTACATAAGTACATGGAGGAGGCTCATCCTTTTCCAGTTCACGTTGTGTGGCATAAGTATGTGACTTGGTGGTATTGAGTTTGGGGTTCACCAACTTGTTCGTGACCAGGTCTTCAGTGTTCGTGTCTCCTTACCACTAAAGAACTCAGATTTGATGGGAGAGAACAGGGACTAATTATGAGTCCAAACTCTATGTACATTTTTTTCCTTTATGCTTGTATTACTTCTAGAGTCGTGTTAGCATAACAGAAGGCATCTAGGCTAGGGCAGAGTGATGCGATGCCAAGGCATAGTCATAATTATAGGATGCCAAGGCACCATCATATTCACAGCAACTCTGGGAATTACTCCCCGAGTCTGTAGTCTACACTTTCCAAGAATGGATCTATCTGGAGATGTATTTTAAACCTTGTCAAAATCATTTGTCTTGGCTTCTTCAGTTGATTTATGTGGGGACTCTGATCATTGGCTGCTGAAGTGCAATCTGTACATAGAGATATAGGTCTCACACTGTAAATAGTATGGCATATCGTAAACCATGACAGAGTGAGTGCTTTCTTATATATTTTTGTTTAGTATGGAGAAGTGTGAAAACAAACCAACCAGCACTGCTTCTTATTTGGACCTTCATGATATATTCAAGACCAGTGTTTTCTTATATATTTTTCCTGGATCTCTCCATTTAACCAACTTTAAACTGAAAAACACTTTTGGGCAACTGATGGTTACTAATGGAGTTAGTAAAACAAAATCCTATGAACCCTATTTACAGGTCCCAATAAGGACATAAATGCAATACTTAATTTAAAAAATCTATAATGGCATTCTTAGCAATAGGCTAGTAACTAATACAGAATAATAATGTTGCAATAGTAAGCTAATTGTAATGTAATGTTAACAAAGGGAATTTATTAGAAAACCTATGACTAAATTTTTTATGACTTGCTACATATTTGTTTTCTGGAAAAATTCTTTTCTATCTGAACCTACTGATTTTCAAAATAAGGACTGGATAAAGAATTTGTCCTTAATGTAATGAGAAGTAATTAATGTAGCATTGCATGGACTCGAAAAATAATTCCAATAGTCTACAAATTTTCACCAGTCTGACAATGACTTAGCAATAGCAAGTGATGCTACCTGTATTGGTGTCAGCTCCACATGGACAAAGCATGAAGAGAAATAGGGCTCAGGCTGTAAATTGTATTTTCATTTGTATTAGCTTCCTTATTTTTGTCAAGTCAGATTTCTTGTCTACAGAGACGTCTCCTTTTGGGTCATTTGGCCTCTGCTGATTATATAACTAGTTTAGAGCAACACAGACACTTGCACACATTCACGTTCATGTCGGTGATGTCTTAGTCTCTGATGTGGAGGTGGATACTAATTTCCGCGCAGGTGATACTTCCGTGTGCCTCTCCTGCCCTCCCATTCCTGCCTTTCTTCTTCCTCCAAAAACACCTTTTGGTTCTGGCAGCTGCATATGGAGAAGCCCCAGAGCCATGTGCTGATGCTCCTCCTCTGAGCCGACCTCTCAAACTAACAGCAGGTGCTGGCAGCCCCGCTTGCCCCTGGAGCCTGGGAGGAGAGACCGTTCCAATTCCGGACAGGGTCGGCTGTTCTGCCCCAACAGATGGGCAGCATATGGTTTTCACAGTCCTGTCACCTGGTGAACTCCAATACTGTTTTATGTTCTCTTATTTACTTTTCATTAAAGAGAAGCAGAAAAGGGGAATATCCAACAGCTTCAGTGTCAACAAGAGTGAAACACAATATAAAGAAAAAAAAAAAAACAACAGAAATGAACGTGGCACTTTTGCTAAAATGCTTAACTACAATTCTATGATCTTCATTTATTTATTCCATTTTATGGAAGATTAAAAAATTAGCTACTGGGAAGCTATTGAGTATTTTAAAATATATATATATGTTTTCATTTTTCAAAAATACTTGTGCCAGAAATTTCCATTTTAATTTTCTAATTTGATATTCATATATGTACACTGATATTTCTTTGTCTCAGACAAGACTTTTGTCATTATCAACTCCATTTAGCTACATAATGACAGGTCAATTCATTATTTAAATAATTTCCAAATAAGTTTCAGTTATTTAAATAATAAATTGTTATGTTTTGTATAAACATTTTCTTGTATAAATATTTTCTTTTCACTTAGAAAGCATTTCAGAAGTCTGACATTGCTCTGATATAGAACTCTGGTAAAACTATCATAGTTTAAGATCTGAACATTGAATCTGGCTTATGAAAAATAGAAGCCCAGAATAAGCGATCTTCCTCTAGATTGTTGCTGCACGTGGAGGTGGCAGTGACTCAAATTTTGTTCTCAAACGTCAAGGTCTGTTTTGGAAGTTGAGGGCAAGGGCCTTAGTTCTGCTTCCTGGGATATAACTAGCTGTGTTGCTGCTTCATATTAACTCATTCTATGAGCTTGATACAAAGAAAGAAGCTGACAGGAAATGGGGGTGGGGGGGATGTGAGGTGGAGGTCGTGGGCAGACCCTCCAGGAGACTGGCTGAGATTGCTGCAACGGTGGCCATTGCGGTGTGGGTTGTAAGATGGTCCCAGGTCTCTGCTCAGAATCCTTTTCTAGGTTGGGAGCAGTGTTGACACTCTTGATAAAACAAAAGGAATAGACCTGTTAACCTCATTTAACTCCTTCCCACTCTGTAATGACATGAACTGACGTTAATATCAGAATACAAATTTTAAAGTGTGGCTGAGATGATGTTCATGGAAGATGTGAAGAAATTAACATGTTGAGAAAGAAACTGAAGAACCAAGAGGTCAGTTTTTCTCAGGATTCACAGAAATTCATTCCCATAAATACATCTGTTCTCGAGTGCCTAGATTTTTCACCTACGATTGCCAGCCTCTACAGGGCAAGGGATTGTCTCTGCCAATCCTGCATCAACACTGCCAACCCAACACTGCATCAGTATTGACACCTATATTTCTTTGGGTGATGAGGATAAAAATGAAACTAACCAAGTATGTTGCTCACTGGGTAATGAAGGTGCTGCTCTTGATTCCCTGGGTTTTCTCTGCGGGTTGTTGTGGTTCTTGGGTGCTATTTCCGTACCTCATTCGATTACTTGTGTTGACCTTGATGGGACCCACATCAGGTGCCGGAGGGAAACATGAAGCACTTTGTGGCAATGGCATTGCAGTGAGCTCAGTGACTGCAAAAGAATCCGTCAAATTTCAGTGTTCCTGGGGCCAGCCCAGTTGTGTAGTGGTTAAGTTCGTTCACTTTGCTTAGGCAGCCCAGGGTTCTCAGTTTCGGATTCCGAGCGTGAACCTACTCACCACTCATCAAGCCATGCTGTGGGGGCATCCCACATACAAAATAGAGGAAGATGGGCACAGGTGTTAGCTCAGGGCCAATCTTCCTCAGCAAAAAAGAGGAAGATTGGCAACAGACGTTAGCTCAGGACCAATCTTCCTCATCAAAAAAAAAAAAATTTACATGTTCCTGAAGCTGAACTTTGTCCAGCCTTTACTTAGAACGTTTTTTTCCTTAAATAAACAGGTGGTTTTATGTGTCTTCTAAATTGGGGCTGATTACTGGAATCCCCTGGTTTGGTTTAAGTACATTTCTGATTGGCTTTATTGAAGGTCTAATATTATAGTGGAATATTATCTGCACTGCCATTGATGGCCATGGAGCCCTGGTTCCTGTGTCTTACAAATACCTTTGGTCTGCCTATCTCATGCCGTCATCTCGCCCATTGGATCTGCTTGCTTTGGTGAGCTGAGTCGAAAACTTCTTTCTGAGTACCAAGAATGATATTTATCCTTACAAACAGAAAATGTTTGCAGCAGTCTCTATTATAATCTGAGTGGGTTTTCTTGGACTCATGCCCAGCAAGTTTAATTTTGTGTGGAGTAGGCTGATTTTCTAATTTTCTGAATATTTCTTAGTAGAGTTTACCAAACTGTTTATCTTTGCTGACAACTTCAGCTAGGTCAGGGTTTGAGTAAATGTGGTAGAGCCTTTAAAAATCCATTATCTAAAGTTCCCTAAGATCTTTATTGGCGACTTGTAGAATAACAATTTCTACAGCACCTCAGCTCAGCCTGACTTGGGAATGCAAACAAGAGCTGGATTGTGTGTTTGCATCCCCAAAGCCCCAAACTATACTTGTAAAGTCTCTATTATTTATCTTTGCAGTCTCAGAAGCTTTGCATTTATGGATTCATTGTATCATCATCTTACAATCATTTGGAGTCTCTGATGGTGTTCTAATTAAATGCTCATTTCCCAGTTACCACAACACTGTTTTACATGCTTAAAATACCAACCTCCCCCAGTGTATTTTTGGACATGTGGGTAATGGGCTGGAATCAGCAGAGTTGCAGGAAATAAACAATTTTAAGGCTAATGGTATAAAGATGAAAAACATTTCCCCAAGGTAAGTTTCCTCATCTTTAGAACACACACAAACACACACTGCATATATAGCTATATATATTTTGATATTGACTAGTTGATCACAAAATCTAACTGCATGCCTCACAGAAATGAGCCAGTGTTACATCCACAGAATAGCTACTACTCAGCAATAAAATAATAAACTATTGATACATGAAACTACTTGGCTGGACCTCAAGGGCCATATGCTAATTGAAAAAAGCCAATCTTAAAAGGTTGTATATTGTTTGATTCTATTTATATAACAGTCTTGAAATGACAAAATTACAGAGGTAGAGAACAGATTTGTTGTTGCCAGGAGTTCAGGATGGAGGGGTTGGGAAGGACTGGGTTTGGGTGTGACCATAGAGGGAAACATGAGCTAGATGTTTGTGGTGATGGAATAGTTTTGCAGCTTGATCGTTGTGGTTACATGAATCAACACATATGATAAAATAGCATAGAACCACTCACACACACACGTTGTGCCAATGTCAAGTGCCTGGTTTTGATTTTGTGTTATGATTATATAAAATATAACCATTGGGGGAAACTGGGTGAAGGGGATCCAGGACCTCTCTATAACATTTTTGCAACTTCCTGTGAACCTATAATTATTTAAAAATAAATTTTTTTCCAGTGAGCTAGTAGTTATAAGGAGCCCTAAGGAAAACTAACCTTTCTTGACTGATGTCAGTAATAAATGCTGTAATTGAGAGCTGGAAAAGACTTGATATAATATTCATACACAAATGCCAGAGTAATATGGCAGTCCTAGCTTTTTTGTTGTGAAATTTTGCTAATGTGGCAGAACTTGTGTACTTTCTGTTTAATTCTTTAAAAAAAAAATCCAAAAATCCATATCTAGGCCTTTAAGCTGGCTGAGAAAAGCAGACATCTCAAGCTATGGCAAGGGGAAACTAGGAAAAACCTGTAAGGAAGTAACCTCGACAAATGGTATGAAATTTTTCTTAAACTGTCAGGCCCAAATCTAGGGAAGAAAGAGGAGGGATTTATACTTTAGTATTTTTCCTAATTTGTCAAGTCATTTCGGAAATATGCTATTTGTACCTTTTCCAATTCTTCTCTTCCCCTTCCCTCAAAGAAGTAAAAGGAGACACAATCGTGTAACAAGAACCTGTAGAAAGAGGGAGAAAGAGTGTCTTCATCACCTTCCTTAGATATACAGAGTATATATTTCTCAGAGCGTAATACATTTTATGTTAATCTCTATATCTCTCACTGCCATATTGGTGTTTGCCATAGAGTTTAATATTTAATTACTAACATCTTTAGTAGTCCCCAAATAAATGGGAACTGAATTATTCTTTAAAACCTGAGTGCAGTTCAGAGAAAAGTTGCAACAATGATATAAAATTAATGGATTCTCTTAGTGTAATTTGATTTGAAGTATAGAAAAAAAAAATGAGTTTAACCCAAGTGTCCTAAAGGATTTTCTCACTGAACTCATGATATCCATGGGAAGAATACTGAAGGGGATGTGGGCAAGTTTTCAATAATCCATTGGAAGTGATAGGGATCTGCTGTCTCTGGAGGATGGGATATGGGTAAAGCTGCACTGCCCGGAATTCTCTTTACCACGAATTAACAGTGACCCACATGCATTGCTCCAAGTGATTAGAAGATGATGTAGTATTTTTTTAATATCTTAGCTGTATGTGTGATCTCCTAATTGTTCTAGTTTGCATTAAGAAAATGTGATTTATCAAGTTTCCAGTGTACAAAACTAATTAAAATTATTTCAAAAGGACTTCACATTAACAAGGGATTTCTTGTGACATTCATTTAAGAGTGAACTCCTTTAGGGTGTGAAAGTGGATTTTTCTACATCATTAACAACCTCACAGGTTCTGGGAGTAGAAAAATATAAAACCGCTGTGTTAGGAAGCACTGCCAATTGAAGATCAATCAAAAGTAACATAAAGTATTCCTGAAAACTTTAGATAAATTAAGCAGAAAATAATTCAATTTATAAGCCATTTTGGAGAATATATCAATTTTATACACTTGTACACTATCTCTAATTCTTTTAATAGCATCATAAACAGTAGCTGAAAAGATTTTTAAAAGACAAAATAAATGTATCTCTTTTTCCCTTTGTAGCTCACATTCTTGAAACAGAAGTCAGTCCACTTGTTTTCTCCTCATCTTGGTCTCCCATTCTCTCCTCTATGCAGGTCAATCTTGATTCTATCCCACCGGGTCACTAAAGCTTAAAGCCTAAGGTCTCCTTTTATTGCCAAATTCAACAGAAATATTTTGTAGTCCTATTATTAGTTGACTTCTTTCTAGCATTTGATAGTCTTAATCATACAAAACTTTTGGAAACATTTTCCTTTGGTTCCACTTACACCATGTCTTCTAGTAAAATCTTCATACCTCACTGGCCCTTCTCTGCCTTCTTCACTGGCTTTTCTTTCTTGGTCTATTCCTGAAGTGTGGGCTTTCCCCAAGGCTCCACCCTCAGACCCCCTGTCTTCCTCTACAGCTCTTCTTGGGTGTTCTTGGAAGTGCCAACATTTTTAGTTATAACTCAGTATTCTTGTCTCAAATATGTATCTATAGCCCCTAACTCTCTTCTGCACTGTAGGCCTGATTTTCCAATCTGAATATTTTATCTTCCTCAAAAAACCCTACTTCTCTCCCTGTGTACCTGCTCTTATACTACCAAGCTCCCAGCTGGGTAGTCTCAATCTCTTCCTTAGCTCTGTTCACTCCTTATTTATCAGTTCACTCCTTCATTTCCCAACCCTAAAGATCCCTCAAATCCGGAAACTTCTCTACATCCCTACTGCCACTATTTTGTTGAAGCCCTCAACATTTCTCACCTGTGTTATTTCAATGGTACCTTAACATGTATCCTGATCCCTAATTTCTTCTCCTTAATATCCACCCTCCTCATAAAGTCAGAATTATCTTTCTCATTAAAATCAGATCATCTCAATCATGGTTCTTAAGACAGTTTACAATATGATCCCTGCCTACATTTCTGGGTGCATAAATCAGCTGCCATTTCAACACTCAATTTTTGATAGCTTCATCCTAAAATGCATTGTCACTCTTCCTAGAATGCCCTTTCTCAGACCTCGTCCATCTGGTGAACTCCTGTTCATTCTCTATGATACAGTTTGGTTGTCATACGTGGTGAAATTTTCCCTGATTCTTCCAAAACCCACAACTGTTTGTCACAAACAATCACAGCAATAATTGTCTTCATCTTCTTCACTTCATCATCCTTGGGATTTTATCCTCTACCACTGACAATTGCCTTTCACGTCACCAGAGTGAGGTCTTTTTATGTGCTTCCAATACTGGGAAAGAGTCACTGTTTCTATTTGGTACCCACATTTACTATGCAAAGGTTGGAGGAATGCCCTCCACCCCCACTTGTGTTGCATTCTCTCCCAGTTTATGTATAGATCACAAGCAGAATTTTCCTCTTATCCCTTCATAATAAGGCTCTATCCCATGACTCATTGTTCCTTACAGACCCTCTTCTCTTGTGGCCCAGCTTAAGCTCCTTGGGACTGGAATATGTGCCAATCTGAGTGACTGACATTTTGCTCTTCTTAAAAGTATTTCTTCTGTCCACATGCTTAACCATTGTCCAGAGGCAAAACCTGTACAATGTATCTCCTCCTTTTTTCAGGGTATACAGCCTGAGGCATTAAAGAGAGGCCCTTATCTCTGATAGTTTAACAATTTAGGAGTCTTAGATCTGCAGACTCATCCTTGTGTCCATTCATTAGCTCCTTCCATGGATTCCTGGGCCCCTCAGTCCACCAACAAAGGCTGTGGAGACCCAACTTAGGTCTTCTTTCTGCAACTTTGATGTGTAAAGGAAAAATTGCACCAAACCAGTTAGACAGGCAAGGAAGACTTTATTCAAGACAATTGCAATAGAAAAGAGAGACTATTATAATAGAGAGAGCTTGAACACAACTTCCCTGAACAAAAGGCAGAAGAATTTTTCAGTGCTGGAGTGAGCTACTGGGAAAGTACTAGCGGACATTAGTGGGGAGGTTGGTCGAGGTGATTAGGTCATCTGTGTTGCTAACCAGTGCTTATGGAAGTTAGGCTCCTCCTTCCACAGAGATTTGGAGATAGGAATGCTGTCTTTTTGGATGATTACATTGCAAAAGGATGGCTCCCAGGTCCTGGAGAAAGACAGTCTTGGGTTATAGAAGATTTATATCTCGAAGGGGCAGAGAAAAAATTTATAATTGAAAGTTTTCTAAAGTAAATGTTCTAAGAAAAGGGAGGTCAGGGGTCTATATTTAGGAAGAAACCTGTCCAAAATTTAGTCAAGCAATTTTAGTCCATCTTGGTCAGATGCATAAGCATAAACTAAAAGGTAAGTAAGGACCCACTTATCTTGCTTTCATGTGGCTTTTCATATTCCATTAATAACAATGCAATGGGTCATGCAGTGGGGCAGGTGCCATTATTAATGAAATTTATATGTACTCTATTCTAATAATATGCTATAATTATGAATAATTTCCCTCTTAGGTTATGTCCTTTTGAGGAGAAAAGAAGAAATACTTCAGAATAAATGCTTTGCAATTATCACTATTTTCTTCCTTCTGACTCAGTATTTATTAAAGGTGAATGCATTTATCACACAGGCAAATACTTGTGGTTTGATTGATTTGTATTATTGCTTTCTCTTTACTGTAGAAGTACCTACTAGGGTAAGTCTTTCTGCAACATAGAAAATAATAATTTAGTGCCCCAGCTGGGCTGTTTCTAGTATAAGTGAATCGTACTAAACCAAAGGGCAGATAAGTTAAAGGGAAAGAGAAGTAGTGAAGTAGTCATTAAGACAACAAAAAGAGACTATAGTTCAATGTCACCGTTTTTCTAAAGGGTACCGTTCAAGGATAGATCTTGACTACATCAGGTGATTTTTCTTTTTTCGCTTGGTAGAAATGGTATTTGACTTAGTTTCCCATGCCTATTATGCGAAATGGATTTCATAAATACAGCTAGTGATGCCAAGGCATTACTCATGTTTTAAATTATATTACACACATTATAATTATCATTGTAACCTGACCTTTTAGGTAAAGTTGCATGAAATGGGGAAAATAAGGGAAGGATAGGAGTTGGGTCAGGGCAAGGAATGAGTGGTCAGTGAGAGCTCTCAGGGGACAATCAATAACTTGAGGTCTTTAGAAAATACCATTATTTCTCCACTTTTATTTTTGTTTGTACTGCCACATTTATTCACTTCTCCATTTCTTTCCTGCTGTATTGCTCCCACACTAGCCTGCTTCTCAAAACCCCATCACCACTGCCGTCTCCACTTCTATCTCCACCCTAATCCAAGTCAGCTTCCCACCTCTCAGCTGGACGACTGCAGTAATATCTTTATCGATACTCCCATTTTTATTGCCTCTCTACAATCTATTTTTTACACAGAATAAGCTTTAAAAAATGTAAACCAGACCAAATTGTTCTGCTTAATACCTGTAAAACTTTCCCATTTCTTCCCAGTGTACTCAGAATAAATTCCAGACTCCTAACTGTGGCCTTCAAAACCCAATAGACTCCAGACTCTGCCTACCTCATCCACCTAACCTCTTACCGCTCTCCGCCTGGTTCACAGTCCCCCAGGCACATGGTCCTTTTTGTTCCTTGAAGCTTATTTCTGCCATGAGGTCTTTGCCTTTGCTGTTCCCTCTTCCTGGACAGCTTTGCCACCAGATTTTTGGGTAGCAGGCTCTCTTGCCATTCATCTCTCAGCAAATGTCCCCTCATCGATGAAGATCCCCTGACCACCCGATCTATATCAGTCCCCTCCCCCCCAGTCAGTCTCTATCTATTACCATCTTCTTGTTTTGTTTTAATTTTAATACTTAAATTACCTAAAATTTTCTTGTTTGTTTCTTTGTTTTGCTTGTCCACTGCTATGAGAATACAAGCCCCACGAGGGCAGGGATCTTACCTATCATATATACTGCTATAACCCAAGCACCAAAAGCACCCCTGGAACATTGATGTGCTTAGTAAATATTTGAATTAATTAATTTACTAAATAAATATCATTTATTGATGCCCTACCATCTGCCAGGTCCATGCAACATTCCCTTGTGAATCAAAGATGACTATTGCATGGTTCCATACCTCATGTAGCTTACTGGCTGGCTGTTATCTTTATCTGGGCATCATACAAAACCATCTTTTAGGATTTATGCTTAACTTTTGTTTGGGG
This sequence comes from Diceros bicornis minor, assembly GCF_020826845.1. Lineage (NCBI taxonomy): Eukaryota > Metazoa > Chordata > Mammalia > Perissodactyla > Rhinocerotidae > Diceros > Diceros bicornis. The sequence continues at coordinate 34,141,211 of NC_080740.1, forward strand.
AATCAATTATGAATTGAGAATATTCGTAGATAGTCAGATACTTTTGTTTCTCTAAGTATACTCTATGTCTACTTCCTGGGAACCTCTAAATATTTAGCTTCTCTCATTATACATATATTATTTATTCACTTTAATAAGGCTCTATCCAGCAGGTACCAAACTCAAGATTTTCTACTGCTTATTATGACGTATACATATGAGGGTAAGATGTTTACCCTGTCTCCAAGGAATATGAAATTTAGTAGGGAGAGATGAACTTCGTATTCTGATAAACATGAAATAAAGCTGTGTCTCGTAAATTCCATTTTAAAAAAAAGGCAGAACAAGTAGAAGAATCCAGAAAAGGGAGAGATCACACAGAGAGATGATGAACAGGAAATGCTTTGTTAATAGATTAGCTTCATCTTAGCTTTTAATAATCACTAAGATTTTGACAGATGTAGGAAATGACACCTATAGAGGAAATGGCAAGGGAGGAATAGGGGCTTTTCAGTTGAGCATCAGCATCAGCACGAAGTTTTGGAATGTACCTCTATCCTGGAGGGCTTTGAAATGTTTTTGGTAGGTGGTGGGAGCCGTTGGAGATTTGTTAGCAGGACTGACACAAGCACAGGAGTGCGTAGCAAGAATAAATTAGACATCTTTTGGCAGAATTGGTTGGAATTGGAGTGAAGACAAACTGAAGGCAGGGAGACCAATTGATTAGCAATTTTTTGTGATATGACAGTCCAGAAATGACAGAATAAGAGTTTGAAAAGTAGGATAATAGTTTTCCTAAAGAAGTATATTCAAGACACACACAAAGGGAAACACAATTTTGTACGCACAAGGAACTTTTCCCTTAGTACCTTTATGCTGAATTGGAGTTACTTCATTCTTCAAACCCAGACTTTTTCACCTTCACATTCATGAACTATTTTTTCCTGTGGTTTACATTTTTAGGAATAGATTTTTGGGTCTATTTTACTATTCTCAGGTATTTAAAAGCATGTTTAAGATCTTTATGAATCTTCAAAATATTCTGCATTTTGGCATAGTTGAAACATCCAGACTCAAGTTTGGCCACCAAGGGTCTTTATTCTTATGAATTACTATCTTGCTATTTATTAGGCTTTCTCAACAGATTAGCATATTTGGCCTAATTTTCTCTGTAAGTCTTTCACTCCTACCCACCGCCACCAACACACACACACTTACACATACACACACGCACACACACCCCAGATTGAATCATACTTGTTTCAGAGATGTTTTACCGTACAAACCACATGTCTAGCGCTATGACATTTTGTTTATGTATCTCATTCATATATTTTGGTTGAGCCATATGCCATAACTCCGGCTAAGGGTGCCAAAGTGCTAAATCCATTGGATGTGTTTCAATCCTCACCTTATTTGAATTCTTAGAATATTTGAGGCTCATGACCATTCTGTCCTTAAAACATTGTTTTCAACGATGTAACATCCTCTCTGTTTTCTTTTCTCCTTGCCTCTTAGTCTATTTCTTCTCTACTGCAATAGTCTCTACTTGGCCATTAAATATGGACATCTCCCAAAGCCTAGGTCCTCTTCTCTTCTAATTCTTCATGCTCTCTCAGCAGTTACCTTCATTCCCACGTCTTTGGCCAGCAGGATCCTCTTCAAGTTGGCTCCTGAATCCTTTTGACATGACTCTACTGGTCTCTGATAGCTTCCCTGCTATCTGGTTTGTTAAGATATTCTATGCTCTCTGTATATATTTCCTGCCCTAGACCTGAAATCAGCTATTTCTCCAAGAAGTCCTGTGTTTTTTTTAGTGGGAAATGGTATTGCAAGACCATAATTTGGTCCCTAGAGGTGCTTATTGTGACAGAATTTGCTGTAGTTTCTGTGCTTTTCCATTATATATACAGAAATTAACACTAATACTTCTAATTCAAATTCAGGACTATGTGTGTCTTATTTCATCTCTTGTGTATTACATCTGTGTTTCATTTAACATTGAGGATCTTGGTTCTGAAGGACACAGGGGATAATAGCATTAGAATATCCCACATTACAAACACAACAGCCTCAGAATAACAATTCTAACACTATCACCACCAGCACGATTTATGTACTGCTTTTGATTTAGGAAATGTTAGTGAAAATGCAGATGAATATGTTGTATGCATATTCTAATTGATTTAGAAAGTTACAGACCTCTGTATTATTTATTTGTCTGTGTGAAAAATGGTACTGATTAGTAGGAATGATTTTTCCTCAGTGTTCCCTTCTCTATACTTGAGGTTGTCATTGGTTTCCTAGAGAAGCCTAGGGAGAATTCCGCACTCAACAGGCAGATTGGTATAATTAGGCCCAGTGTATTTCACTGTGAGGAGGTGCCTGGCGGAGACTAGAGGTAGTCCCTCTACTGCTCATTATTTTTACTCCTCTTACAATAAAGGGAACTTCCAGATTCATGAAAATATTAGATCCATTGGGGATCCACAATTCTCTTTTATGTGTTTTACTTCTCATGAATGTAGTACTGATTTTCTGTGTCCTGCAAAGATATATTTTAATGGCTAATCCCTTGAAAGCACTTTGAGAGGATCTTAATTATTGTTCAAATAAGGGTGGAGATGTGTTTGTGTTAGATCTAGTGTAGAAAAGGGGTTTAATGGATTCATTTTGGAATAACACGTATAAGTTTTCATCCTTTTGGAGGAAAAGCAAAGCTGAAACATTTCAGTGGGAATAATGAGAAGGCTTGAGTTTTCCCTCTGACAGTGTCCCCTGAGTTTCCAGCCCATGAATGATCTCCGTTCAGGTTTTTTTTTAAGACTTTATTTTTTTGGAGCAGTTTTAGATTCAAAGCAAGATTGAGAGAAAGGTACAGAGATTTCCCATATATTCCTCACTCATTTTGCTGGGTACACTGTTACTGTGTCCAACAAAATCCTAACATTTGCAGGAAATTAATAGGAAAAAAGGTAAAGTCTTTTGAGCTTTGTTGCATCAGGTTTTGAGGCTGCTAATCTCAAATCTAACTCTGAAAACATTAAGGAGGATGGAAAGAGATTTGATGGTGGAAATCATATTATGTTTATGATGTGATTTAATAGCCGAGAAGGCCGATGTATGATGTGTGGCATGTCAAGGATAGTTTTTGCTTCTATTCTAATGAGATATCACTAACCAGGCATTCCTTTCTAGCTACTTCTAAACCTGAAAGGTATTAAAAATAAAGAAATGACATGTAGACCAAGGAAAAAAGTAGAATCAAAGAAACATGGGGATTCATTTAAAAAGAAAGATTATAGGAGCTAAATACATAAAACTTGAATTACATCAGTTTAAGAAGGATTGTAACCTATAAATAATGAAAAGCAGCAAAGAAAAAAATCGAAAAGCAGGAAAGATTTATTTGATAATGTAGAAGTATATGATCAGAAGGAATAAAATGAAGTTAAGGTATGGGAAATTTAATTTAAAAGTATTTTAATACTTATGATAATGATAACTTGGAAGAAATACATTTTTATGTCTGTGTGCATTGAAACTGTAAATTGGCACCCTGTGTACATATTTGCCAAGACAATGGAGGTAACTAATGTCCAGATGTGAGCTGACCTGCACTGAGTAGTGGGGTGAAGGGTTTGACTGGGAAGAATTGAGAAGGCAAACCTTAAACTTGAAATTTATTGTATCACATTATCTTCTGATTTAAGTAACCTATTTTGTATAGCTCGGTCTTTTGCAAGTGAATATTCAATTTCAATCTTTTATATTTCTTCTTCTCCCCCTTTTCATCTCCACAATGGCATCTGATTGTATGGGGGTTAGGGCTTATGTGATCTCTTGGTGGGACAAATGGGAGTGACATAACCAGTCCACATCCTGTGGACCTTCCTGGGTTCTTGCTGTGCAGTGGCTGGTTTGGTTGGCTTTCGAGACTGGTGGCTGCTGAAATCTGTCTTGCCATGACTTCCAATACGGGTACCATGCAAGCACTTACAGCTGATGCCCCTGATCACAGCTATTTGCCTGCACACTGTTCTTATTTTGTCCCACCTCCAGCCCTATTACACCTCCTCATCTTCTCCCTGGAGCATATGGAAACCTCTGGATTCCTTGCATGCCCTAATAGAGAGCATGGGGGGCTTGGAGCTCTAACTCAGCTCACCCACTGAGTCACTGTCTTCTACTGGTGCCTCTACTGTCTTTTGTAATGTGCTGGGCGGGGGCATCTGAAGTGCTTCCTTAGACAACACGCACAGAAGTGTGCCGCTAACCAGACTTTTCAGTGTTTAGAGCTCCCCATACCTATCTAGATGTTTGCATAATGTTTTGTCCTCCCCAGAATGGGAAAGTAAAGGACCTATGCATCCGACCTTTCAATCCTACCTGTATCTCTCCTCTGCTCCTACAATCCACCAGGCCAGATCTGGCAGCCTTTCATTCCCTCCTGCAATCTTACAGAGGCTTCCTGTTCCCTATCCTTCTTCCCAGGGAAGAGTTTTCCTTCTCCTCTTCTGTGATGTTATAACGTCAGAATATCTGCTGGAAAACATGATTTGCTGGAAAGAGAAGTGAAAACACAGATGGGCAATATTTTAAAAATATTAACCGTGTTACAATAATAAAAAATATGAGCCATAGGTTCTGGTGTAGAAGGTTGTGTAAGGCTCCTCCTTGTTCAAGGCTCCCACTGTCCCGTCACTGCCCTTCCTCTTCCCTGTCCGTCTCTGACTCCACTGTTGTTCCTCGCCTACACTGAACGACTAAACACTCAGATCACGTTTGCTTTCTCCCTCCGGTGGCCGCCGTCACCCTGGCCTCTGGATTCCTCAATGTCCTTGTCCCCAGTGACTCTCGCCTCATTACAGAATGGCTCTACACTCAGAACTGTTGACTTCTACATCCCAGTATTGGAGCACGGCCTCTCCTTTCAGCTTTCTCACAGGATTACTGTTAAAATACCTTCTTCTTCGGCCTTTGGCTTCCCATTCCCTTCTTGCCTATCAACTTCCCCCATCCCCTTCATTTCTCATTCTTCTTAAATTCCCTGAACCATGCCTTCCATACCGTGTTGAAAGTATCCTCAATCCCCCATCAGTCTTCATTTCACCAGCCTAGCAAAACCTCAATTTGGATCCATCTAGTTGTCCATTTTCTCCACCTGCAACCTGGATTTCTGAGTGCCAAGCATGATGCCTGGCATATAGTAATTACGTAATATTTACGGAATGAATAAAAGTCTGTAACATGCATATAGGCTGGTGTTTAAGATCATAGAATTTGGATGAGGCCTAAACATCACATTTTAACTGTTAGGACTTTGGATATGTTAATAAACCTCTCTTCATTTCGATTTCTTCACCATTAAGATAAAGATTATAACAGTGTCTACCACATGTGAGGATTCGAAGGCACAATGAGGATAAATCACTTGTCTAGGGGCTGGCACATGGTGCCCTTTAAGGCATGTCAGCTAGTGTGTAGTTGTTGAAGCAGAATGGACAAATCACCTACATTTGCACCATGGTTTGTTTGGGTTCCTCTACCACATTGCTTCAGTAGTCCAACCAGCTGTGACTGGACTGGCAAATGAGAGGAAATGGGAACAAGGGGCTGGAAGTTACATGGGTGTGATATCACAGCAAGCAGTAGGTAGGAGTATCTTCTAGCCGTTAATAAAATGATCATAGTATTTCAACAGCAGTGTTTCTTGCTCAGTGCCTATTTTTTTGTATATGAATTCTCATTGTTACTATACAAGTAAATTCATGGAAAAACAGAATCATCATAATTTTTGACAAGATTGCATCTTAGATTCTGACTGGGCTTATAGTTTGTCCTTGTTTCATTTTCTCCCATCTTAATCACCATTCTCCCCTCTCTTGCTTAATTCCCAAGTTTTCTTACTAGGTCACTGATCTTCTAAATATGCCATAAAAGTTCATCTATGCTCTGTATTTGAGGCTTCAGCGAAGATATAGAACAAAATGGACACCATCATCCACATGTCATTGGGGTTTCCTTTCTGCTCATTTAATAGAACATCATCTCTCTCCCTCCATTCTTCAGTAGCATTTTTAGATATCATGGGAAGACTTCTGTGAGTATCTCCCAACCCACAAACCCTTAGAGGGCATGGGATATGTCTTTTTTGCCCTGTGATCCTAGTCCCAATCAGCGTGTCTGGACCATAGACAGCCTTAGTTGTGTGTGTGTGTGTGTGTGTGTGTGTGTGTATGTATGTGTTGTTATTGAATGAACTTAAAAGATGGGAATTTGCTATGAAGTGCATATATCCAGAAAGATGTGATGGAAACTTTTGTTCCAACTTACAGTTTCTGGATTTCTTTGCTTTAATTCTGCTAAAGAGTTCACTAGCCAAATTCTTCACTGGGTCTTTTTAAAAAGTATTTTGTGGAACACTGTCACTTTGGTCCTTCCATTCTCCCTCCTTTCCTTCCATTCAGTCTTTCGTCTATGTTATGCCATAGGGAAGGGGACCAACGTATGAATGCAGATAATGGTGTGAAACATTTTCATAAATATTAAGTAATCACTTAATATATTGTGATTGCCAGAAAAAATTGTGATTCCCACAATAATAACACAAGAGGTAGATTTTATCTCCCCAATTTGTAGGTGAGTAAACTGAAGTGCAAAGAGGTTAAATAAAGTTTTCAAGGACATACAGCTGTTACGGGGCAGGAATCTAGATTTCAATCTAGATTTGAAATATATATTTTGGGACCATAATCTTGAGAGACTGCAGCTTACATAAATTCACATAAAACTTATACCTGATTTAACATATTCATATCATGCACTGTGCCAGTGATTGCAAATTAGAAATTAGGTAGTGTTAACATATTTGACTTTTGTAATTAAGATAATTAATTACTTGGAAGTGTTGTAAATAAAATGATTCAAGTATTTCAACAAAGTTGCAAAATGTCTGAGTGCCAGTTTGAAGGAATTAAAATAAATTCCTCTAATGGGAAAGGTAGAAGGAGAGAGTCATGGGTATATCTATGGAGTCTATAAAAAACCTTTAAAGAAGCCGTGGTTTTAAAAAGATTTTGAGTCATTTCTCTGTATAATCCTTGTCTCTCTACCCAGTGCTTATGAAATACTTGACAATAAGAAAATTAATTGTCTAGGGCCATCCACACCCACTCATTAGATTATGCACATTGCCTTTCCTCACTTCGGTACTCTCAGGTATGACTTGGGGGACCACGGTTTCAACTTAATCTTCCGTATCCATCTAAAAGATCGTCTTTCCGGGAAGGTACACAAGTACCATGTCTATTTCTGTACTTCCCTGAGTCAAGAGTCCTGAGAAGGGGCTGCATCACTGTGACTCACCTTTCTTTAAGCCTAGACGCTTCTGTCATGTTGGAAACATTATTGTGTAAATAAATTATATGACTGTTATCTCTACACCAGTAGTCACTCAGGATTGTCATTATGATCTCTCATTCATCACTTCATATTTCTTACCAACTCGTGCTGATGGCCCAGACACAATTATTGTTCAGAGAATATATGTATATATACATACACACACAGATATTTATATATAAATACATAAATGCATATATATATGTAAACGCACACAAATACAAAGACAGAGTTGTCCAGGAAAAGGCAGCCTTTATCAATTATCATGCTCATGTGCCACTTATATAGGAGTTTACTTATAAGATTTCAAAGAGTTCACCTGGAGGAGAGTGTGGCAACAATACCCATTTGTTAGGGATGCAAAGCCTTGCTGGATGGTTAAAGATTATCTTTATTTTTCTTGATCTAATTTTTAATTTAACAAATAGCACTTGTATTCATTCTCATCATAAAGAAATTAGAAAGTATGTAGATATATTTACCAAAATCCCTTTTGGCCATTTTCCCCATTCCAGAGCCCTCCCCAGAGAAATCAGTGTTCATTCTTTGGAATGTATCCTTCCAGCTTTTTTTTTTTTTTTTTAATGTGTTTGTATACATATATGTACATAGGACATTTTAGCTTTGTCTTGTGTACATGTGTTTTTAATATAAAAGGTGTTAAAACAGGCATATATTATTCTGCAACTTTTTTGTTAGTTTGTGTGTCCTACAGACTCTGTACCAGGGCATATGTATTTATCTCATTAATTTTTATAGCTGCGTGGTATCCAATCAACTTAGAATAATATCCAAAGTCCTTACTTGAGGGGATCCATGGAGTGTGGCCACCTCATCTCCTTCTCCTTGCTCACTCCTTTCCAGCCACACTGGCTGTGCCTTAATGCTTCTAGAACACACTGAACACAGTCCCAACTATGTCTCCTGCCTGAAAAGCTCCACTCCTAGATATTTTCTTGACTCATTCCCTTACTTCATTCAAGTCTCCACCCAAAGATGGTCTCATCAGAAACTCGCTGCTGTTCCTCTCCATCTCCTGTGTCCCCTCATTCAGTCTCTCTCTCTCTTTCTCTCTAACTCTATCCCTATCGCTCTATCTCCCCTTACTCTGCTTTACTTTTCTTCATAACATTTATCACTATCTGGCATGTAATAGATTTATGTCTCCAGGTCTGTCTTCCTCCACTAGAATGTAGAACTTTCAGAGTTTGTTCACTAATATATCCCCAGGACCTAGAACAGTGGCTTGCACATACTTGGTTTTCAATAAATACTTGTGAATGAATGAATGACTAGTATGGAAGTTCATTTAATTTCTTTGACCATTCCCCTTTTGATGGGTATTTAGGTTGTTTCCGAGGTTACAGTATGACAAACAACATTACAGTGAACATTCTCTTATATATCTCTATGCATATATGTAAGTATGTGTCTTGGATGGATTCTCATAAGAAAAATCCTTGGGTCAACATGTATGCACATTTAATAGATGAAGAAAAATAGCCCTCCAAAGAGGTTATACCAATTTACACCCTCCAATATGGGAGAATTTGTTTCTTCGTATCCTTGCCAACACTACATGTGAAGTAACTTTTTAATGTTTGTCTATCTGTTGGGCAAATCTGAAATTTTTTACTAAAGAAGAAAGAGAAAGTATGATTAAGTAGGCAACTATCAATTTCTGCGTCAAAATTTATTCATTTCCTTTTAAATGTTGTATCACTCTTTTACTTTTTTCTTGATTTCTAAGCCAATTTGATGAAAAAGTCCAGTACATTGTTGAATAATGGAAGAGATAAGGGTGTCCTTTCCTTATTCCTGGCTTTTGTTTTCACCAGTAAGTTTAATGATTGCTTTTGTCTTCTTGCAGCTTCCATGTTGAGTCAAGAATGTTTCTTAGTTTGCTGTGTATCCTTAGTCAGCTGTGAGTTTTGTTTTTCTTTTAACCAGAAATAGGTGTTGGACTTTATTGCTTGAGGTCCTCCTGTGGATTTTTTCCCTCCTTTTATCCGTTATTGTAGTGAATTGTATTGATATATATTTTTCAGTATCATAACACCATTGCATTCCTGGAATAGCTGATCTACTTGGTCATGATGGAATTGATTTGTTACTATTCTTGTTTAGAATTTTTACTACATGTTTGTAGGTAAGATTGACTTTTGCTTTCATATCCTTTATCTGGTTTTGATATAGGAGATGTTGTAGCATTATAAAATGATTACAATAGCTTTTTCATTTTTTTCCATACCATGGAACAGTTGCTATAATCTGAGAATTATCTCCTCTTTGAAGGGATGTAGAAATTCACTCAAACTATTTTAACAGCTAACTTTTGGGGGGTAGATATTTTTCATCTCTTCTATTGTTTTTGAACTTTTTAATGTTTCTTATTTGTTTTGTGCCAATTTTTTTTCTTTTTGATGAGGAAGATTGGCCTTCAGCTAACATCTGTGCCAGTCTTCCTCTATTTTGTGTGTGGATCTCTGCCACAGCATGGCTTGATGAGCGGTGTGTAAGTCTGCGCTTGGGGTCCGAAACCACGAACCCCGGCCCGCTGAAGTGGAGCACACGAACTTAACCACTATGCCACCGGGCCAGCCCCTGTTTTGTGCCAATCTTGATAAAGTTTTCCAAAAGAGATTATTTGCCTAGGTTTTCAAATTTATTGTGTAAAGATTCTCATAGTGTTCTTCTACCATTTTAAATAAATCTCAACTATTTTTAATGTCTCCTTATTTATCCTTATTTGTTTCTCCTCTCTCCTCCCTTTTTTAAAAAAATAGACTTGCCAAACCATCTGGATTTTAAGTTAATGGTCCTATTTTTAATTTTTGGCAACTAATTTCATTTAAAAAAAAAATTGGCCAGACAAAATACTGGCACTGGTCAAACTTGAACTGATAATGATTGAAAATTATATTCCCTTTTTCTATCCTTCTAGTGGAACACCTTCATTTTTAACAAACATTTAAACTCATATTTCACTTTCAATGTTGAGAGTTATTCAGTAGCTATATTCACTCCAGAACAGGGCCGGAATCTGAGGGGACTTTAATTTTCTTCTTTCTTCTTTTCTTTGACGCTTCTCATGTGATTTAAATTGCAAATTGTTACTGCAATTTTTAAAAATTACAGTTTACATTTACTTGCACTCAACCATACATTTTACTGTTTTCTTTGCTCACCACTACTTCTGTGTTCGGTTTTCCTTTTATATTTAATTTTCATTTTACTTTAGTACTTCCTGTAGTAGTTTTTTCAGATTGTGTCTGAGAGTGATAAACTTTGAGTTTCACATACCTGAAAGATGTCTTAATTTTGCTTTCACACATGAATTATAGCTTAGGAGTATAGAATTTTAAGTTCAAAGTAGTATATCTTGCAACTTTAAATATACAGTTACACTCCCCTCTTGTATCAAATGTTATTGAGAATTCTGTCTAAACAATATTAATTTTGATTCTTTCAATGTTTATACTGCAAACTTGTTATTTTTTTCCTTTATTAGTGTTCTCAGACTGATTGTGATCCGTGTCTGCTTATCCTCCACTGTACTCTCCCATTGCTTTAATTGTGAGGGCTAATGTCTTTATTTAGATTTGAGAAATGTTTTGTTATAATTTATTGAAGCATTTCCTTCAGTCTGCTGTATCCTCTGTTTCAAAAACTACTACATAAAGGTTTAAAGATTTATATCTATCCTCTAGGTCTCTGCATTTTTCTTTTAAGCTTTCATTTTCTTTTCCTTTTTTTTGATACATCCTGGTATACTTTCTTTGCTCAATTTTCCAGCTCACTTTCTCACTCTTTTTTTATTGAGGTATAATTTATATACTTTCAAATGCACAGATCCCAAGTGCTTAACACTAATCAAGGTACAGAACAGTTCCATGATTCCAGAAAGTCCTCTTGGGCCCCTTCCAGGAAATTCCTACCCTCCACCAGAGACACTCACTATTTTGATAGCTTTATTACCATAAAATATTTTTGTCCATTTTTGAACTTTATAAAGATGAAATTATATAGCATGTACTCTTTTGTGTCTGGTTTCTTTCACTCAATGTCTGCGAGATTTTTTCCATGATGATGTCTGTCTCAAAGATTTGTTCCTTTCTGAGAAGTAAGTCATTATATAAGTGTATTACAATTTGTTTATCCAGACTGTTTTTTATGGACATTTGGACTATTATGAGAAAAACTACTATGAACCTTCTTGTACGTGTATTTTGTGGACATATGCACTCAGTTAACTACTTCACTCTTTAGTTATGTCTCTTTTGTTCCTTATCCTATCCAGTTTTTAATTTCAAATAAATCATTTTTTTCATTTCTGAGACGTTCATTTTTTTGTGTGTGGTATAGTATACATCTAAATCACACGGAGGGTGATGTGCTCTACTAAATGTGTTACTTCTTTTTGTTCTATTTTCTATTCTTTGTACTGGGTTACTTTTGTGTGTTCTATTTGGGTTTCTCTTTCACATGGTAATTCCATGTTGTGTTTTCACCTTTGTCGTGAGTAGTGGACCTGTTTACAGCAACCTGTGCTTCCCCACTGGTGACTGTGAGAAAGTGGCAGGAGATGCTTGGGGATGAGGTGTCCCCATTTCTGGGCTGTGGGGGGGCCAGCTCTGGGGACTCTGCCTGGCCACACCTGCATCAGGGTCCCCCGATTCCTCCTTCTGGGCACAAGTGAGGCTCGGGGGTTATGGAGAGGCATATTTGGCTATGGGGAGGCACATGATTGGTGATGCAGCCAACCACCTTGGGTCCCCTGGTTTGCCTCTACTCCTTTAATAGCCAGTGTAACCTCTCCCCACCCCCTACCCACCACTTGTAGTTCTCTTGGAGCTGTCCTCCGTCTTTTCTTAGTAGTCTGAATGCTTTCACTTAAGTATTTCTTGTTCACTTAGGTCATGCCGTGTATTCCACCAGCTTTGTGAATTTTTTGTTTTTGAAATGTATTTGTGTCATTTGTATGGTTTTGGAGTAGGGTGGGGGTGGGGCTTCAATCAGTTCTTGTTCTGCCGTCTTGATCCCACCCTTTTCTTAATGAGTTAGATAATAGTAATAACTTCTCTATTATAAACATAGTTAAACATTAGAGATGTAAAGCCTAAAGAATCCTTACTGAAACTTTTAAAACATATGATTCTTGGCCATCTTTCTGTTATTTACTTGTCGTCCTTTCCAGTCACAAGAGTTTGGGCCCTTTTAACCTTTAAAGGCTGTAAGCAATTTGATCTTAAAATTAAGCACGTACATTTCTATTCCTTTGCCATAAACAATATTTTGCCAGATTGAAATTAGCTGTTTTAAATGAAAAATCTCTACTTGACTGAATTGCTATTTCCCAGGAGATGTGTTCACATAGCCCAAAATACACTATTGGAAAGTTACTGCTTATCTATTTAATTTTCATTAAGATTTTAACATATGGATGATAAACTTTGAGAAACTGAATTTGCAGATGCAACACATGAAGCTCCATGAGTAATGAAGTATTTGAATCCTAGAGATATTGGCTGTGGTTTTGGAGGCCACAGGCTTTCAACCACTTAAACTGGAATCTGGTAGAAGCTGGAATAAGTCCTTGGCTTGTTCTTGTAGCAACTGGCTGAACAATATCCATTGAATTAAATGGTGGCATGTGGGAGTGCTTTGTCTTAAAGCATTAGGAGCATAATACATCACAGAGACTCCCTGAAACTGATTTTTTGGGATTAAAGGTAGTGTTTCACTCAGCTGGTTGCTTGTTGCAATTTCAACAAACTTGAAATCATTTTATTTTTATTTTCTTTTTTACCTCCCTCTCAAAGTTTCCCGTACTAAGATTTACAGTGATTTCAGTTTGGGTAGAGAATCATAAATTTCAGCAGCTCGAAAAGGATGAAGAGTCAGCATTAACTTGAAATCAATATAGTTTTTAGATGTTAAAAAAAAACCCACAGAAAATGAATTTTTAAATGCTGATCATGAAACTCAGTCACATTTTTCTTCTGTAAGTTTATATTACATTACTTTTTGTGTCTCTCAACTCTAGCTTCTATACTGCATGTACCATTTTATACAGTTTATAATGTCACTACTTTTCTCACTGCTTAGAGCACCAATAATTATTAACTGCTTCTTAGTGGTGAGAATTTAGAATGTGTTATAAGGATAAGTTTGTATATATGTATAAAAACTGTGAAACAGGAAACATTTTAAATTCAATACTGCCCGAGGTAATGTGTGATCATTATGAGTAATAATGACTTAATAATTTAGGATGTGGTATAACTCAGAGAAAGAGGAAAAGCTAATATGTGCTGAAACTCTTAGAACTTAAAGAATCAACTTATTCTATTAAGTTTCAGTAGCTGTAATAATGTTTTTAGGTCATTCCTCTGTGTGCTTTATTTCTCCCACCGAGATGATAATGTCCATGAGGGCAGGCCTTCTGCTCTGGCTTCCCTCCTATATAAATAATTACAGCTCTTTACATAGGGTTCAGTAAAGAGGATGCTGGGGAGCACTGGAGTCACCTTCACACCCCTGGACACTTGGGAGCGCCTGCCTCTGTGTGGGAAAAGGATACCCACTCAAACCCATGGAATCACGGAATTTCACAGATTTATGCAATGATGAGTTTCAATATGAAATTTGGAGAATTGGGCTTGTTTGTTTGTTTTCTCACAGTGAAGTTTAAGTAGTTCAGAATAATTTGGGAAAGACCATTCACAATTACTAAAACCTTTAACTTAATGAAAAGTTTAAAAGAAATGTGCTTTTGTAACATTCAAGTGCATATATAATTTGTATATTTAATTACGTTATAATGTTATGAACAGAGATCCTATTAGGTCTATGTAAATAAATAGTTAAGAAAACTAAATATATAAATATTTATTAAGTGCTGTGCACTTATAATCATTTATTTTCTTAGCAAGGCTTACCAGGCATCTTGAACTGGGTCTCTGTGTCCTGCAAAAAACCACTCAGTTCTTTCCTTTCCAAAGAAATGAGAGAGAGAAAAAAAGGGATAGTTTCAAAGTGATTATAGGAAATTTAAAAAAATATATGTGTATATATATATCAGATTTCCTTTCATAGGAAAGAAATGACTTTGGAGAGTTCTAGAAAGTATTGTAAAGTGCCTAAGACACTAACTCAAAGGCAGTAGGGAAACTCAATACAGCCTCTGGGGACAACCTTCAGAGAATATTCTAGTATTCTAGTGAATGGTGCCTCCTGGAGCACAGCCTTAGTATGAATGGCACCTCTTTAGCGTTTTGCAACGTGAACTTGTGTCATTTACCTGAAATGAGTCCAGTTTGCACCCTAAATTTCCTTTGTCTGAAGCAAATTTAACTGTAGGCTTGAACTGATTATGTGTATTGACCTGAGAAGTCAGGGTAGAACAATGGATACTACTGAGAAAAAGGAGTGAGGCCTGGCTAAGGTTCAGAGGGACCTGAGTTCCTGGCCCAGTGAGTGTGGTTCAATATGACACACCCTGACTGAGCCACTTGGAAGCCTGAGCTCCGTCGCCATAGCAACACTGGGACCACTTCTGCAGATCTTGGCTGTCTCTGCCAATCAGCTCCGGCCTTGAGCTATCAAATCCATTTACAATAAAGCCAGATGCTACGTACTGAAGGATGCACAAACCAAGCACAGATGAGCCAGAGGGAGAGAGGAAGTAAAATTTTCTCTGAAAGTGATTTTTTCCCTTCCTGTGATAGAAATAATGAATGGTTATAGAATACAAATATTCTACTTTGCGTCAAAGGACAGTTAATTCAGCAAATCCTGATTCCCATTGCTAACTAATTGCTTATCTTTAAGAGCGCCTGAAGGCGTTATTTTTTATACTGCAAATATTTTTGTTTGCAGTGCACATGCAAACATGTGCATGTGTGTGTATGTGTATTGTGTGTTTGTGTGTCTGTGTTCTCCAATAGATTTTGAGTGCTCTGAGGATGAGAATTATGTGGTATTTATATTTATGTCCTTTGGACCTACCACTATGTCTGGCACTCAGTTAGGCACTCCACAAGTGCTATTTGAGTTGTTGAGTGTAATTAGGAATGGCTAAGTTCAATGAATGATAGAGCTACTCCTGACTGAATTTAATTGGCGAGTGGATTGGAGGTGGTCCTTCAGAAGAAGGGAGTGTTACAGAGCAAGTATTCAGAGAGGTATTGAGGTCAGACAGTGTTAAAACAGAATTGTCAATTGTATGTGTGCAGCTTGTAAACAAAAACATTAGAAGGCAGTTTTCATAAAAGGCACAAGCATGTCACTCAAGACGTGTTTTCCTGCATCTGATTGTGGTTTACTAATGGAATAAGAACATTCCCCAGACATCACAGTAATGGGGCCCATTTTGAAATAGAAAAAGCTTAAATGATTCTTCTGATGGTTTATCAGGTAACAGTGATAACCTCTTAGTTTTAAAAATCAGTTCCAGCAAATTAGGGGCTTGGTATGAAGAAGCATTCCGAAGACACTGGACGAGGATTATTGTACCTCAAAAGGTAGAAAAAGAATTCAATAGTTCAAATTTTTTTACTGTTTTTCTAGACCCAAAGTAAGTCTGCCAGTTACATAATCTAGTTATTAACCAGGTCTTAAGACACCTACCAAAGGTCTTGTGTTTAATACCCATGCTTCTTTCCCTCTCTCGTGCTGCTTTATTATAATTAAAATATATGCAGATGATCAAGAACTCGGCAAAGAAAATGAACACTCCAAAATTCTAAATACAGTTATTTCTGTAGGAAAGCCAACTGTTCTGTTAAAAATCTAGGCTGACTGACCTAGATCTCCAAACGGAAAGGTTTGCTGAGACACGTGCAGCCGTGTAAATCTCTGAGATGTGGGTTATTGAAACAGATGGTAACTGTGACACAGAGAGCTCTACATGCAAATTGGCAGAGGCCAAACCCAGAAAGGAAGCAAGCTGGAGAGGAAACGTTATCTCACTGCGCACCTCTGAGAATTCTAATTAAAACACAGAACAAAATTCAGAGTGCTTGGAGGTACTTCTTCAGAATATTAATTGACTATCAGTATTGGCTGTATCATTGCTATGATACCAATAGTTGGGAAGCCTGGGGATTTTTTGGAATCTTCTTTAGACTTTACAAGTGTCTGGATATGATTGGCCCTGCCGTTTATATACACTCAAATAAGATCTGGAATGAGACAGTAAAGTGGGGGCAGTTTTTCTGCTGTGTTGTCGATGTTGGCAAATAAAATTGTAGGGAGATTTTGTTTATTTA
Source organism: Diceros bicornis minor (assembly GCF_020826845.1). Lineage (NCBI taxonomy): Eukaryota > Metazoa > Chordata > Mammalia > Perissodactyla > Rhinocerotidae > Diceros > Diceros bicornis. Next base: position 34,157,866 of record NC_080740.1, read on the forward strand.
TTGTTTTTTCTATAACAGCATCTATGGCCAAGGTGCTAGTTTAGTAGATGTCAAGAGACAATTAAGGCAGAGGTATCAGTGGCTTCCAGACCCATGGATCTGGAATCCATAAATTCCTGATGGTGACATGAGGGACAGTTCTGTGGTCTTTTCTGGGACTCACTCCTGGTGGCCTAGCCTAAAACCTGCTACTCCAGTCCTGCCAATGATTTTGCAAACTCCTAGTTTCCTGTATTAGCTTTTTAGCTTAAAAGAGCCAGAATAATTTTTCTTTCCTCCAACCCAAACCTAACTGTTACAGTACATGTAATAAAATATAGCTGCTTCCTGCTGCACCTCCCCTCCCCCAGATCTGTGGTAATCCTTTCATAAGCCCTGTTTCTGTGCTGAATTGTAAAGCACACATCTTTACCTCGTTCATCTGTCTCTAGAAGGAAGAGGAGAGGAACATTTCAGGAGAAAGAGGTTAAGCTTATTCATTAAATAACTCAGAGAGACCATTTGGAACATGAGAAGATTATCAAGAGGGAAGGATAAAACACTTCATCTGAGAAGTCAAGTTCATAAGAGTTTAAAGTCATGTTTACAACTTACATGCATCAAGATAGAAGATGAAAGAATGGCTGCTTCTCGCAAAGAGCTGTTATCTAAAATCGACAAGAAATTTCCTGGAATTAGGGCAATGAAGTCCCAATTTATTCATTTTTTCTTCATTGCATTTTTTTCTCCAAAGAGCGAGTCAAGGAATGAGGCAAACACGGGCCTGTGTGGCTCATACTACTGGCTGGCTTTAACAGTAAGAGGCACAGTCAAATTCAGGCTTGGTTATTTTATCTAAAATACAAGTGTATGCTTAATTCCCTAATGCTGTTTTACTTTTGAAAATTTGGGGGCTAATGTGGAAATTGAAAAAGTTCCAACTAGAAAATAAAGAAGACTGATAGTCCCATTAACCACTGGTTAATATTTATATATGGTAGCTTTTGGTCCATTTTTGTAGATATACAGTGCTTAAAAAAATATCAGTAATATAAGAGTATGTTTCTCACTTTAGAAGTAGAATTTTATGAAAGATTAAGTTATATCGCATTGTTCTATGACCCCTAATTCTGATTCTTTTACCTCTACCTGGCCCAGATTAACTTCTGCAATTAACTTTGTGTGTTCCTTTCAGTTCATTTTTTATATTTTGACCTGCATGTATATGTAGCTGCAAAAATGTAGCTTATAATTTTATGAGTTCTTTTTATATGAATAGGATCATACTGTATGTATATTTTTAAAGTGTACTTTTTTCCTTCAACAATATGCTTTTGAGATCTATTCTTGTATTTGCATATAGATCTACTATATTTGACTCATCAATATTTTTGCATCACTAAAATAGAAAACATTGCCAATTAAACTAACACTCTTATTGAAAGAGCTCTTTTAGACTTGTTTAGATGTAGACTTTTATCACTTATTACACTGTGGATATAGAAAGGAAAATACAGAAAAATTAACTAGTTAAGATATTCCTAAAATGTCTTCACATTCAGAGTTAAATTCTTGAATCACAGCTTGACTCAGTTACTGATGCTTGTGTTTTTCTAAACAGTATCATCCTCTGTGCCATCGAAAGTATTGATGAAAGAGCACTTACTTAAAGAACGCTCTCCTATTATCTCCGATATTTTCTTCCAGGCTGCTGATATCTATTGTATCAGTTTTGATGTTGGCACTTTCTTGATCTGTCCAGAAGGTGAATGGAAGGTTTTCAGATAACAATCAGGATTCATATTCATTCTTCAAATAATTCTTAAATGGTTTGTTGAGTGCAGTGTTACAGGATTGTAGTCGTCCAGGTGTGCCGTCAGGAATAACAATTTTTCCCATGCTTAATCAATGGCAACAGAAGCATGCCTAATGCCTAAAGAGCAGAAATTTTATCATGCAATTGATTGTAAGAAGCAACCGCATTTCATATAGTGAAAAGTGGAAAAAAAATACATCTTGGAATTGGTGAAATACAGTAGTTCATTCTTTTTAACTGCTGTATAGTATTCCATTTAAAAATATAACATACTTTAATGATCTGTTCCTATACTCCTGAGCATTTAGGTTGTTTCCTTTTTTGCTATTCTATTTCACTTGAAAAATCTTTTTATTTCTGAGAATTGTGTCATAATATTTCAAGTAGGTAATTTGTGAGGCTTTCATAAGATATGTGTAATATTTCAAATATGGTTAAACTTTAATATGTAATTAAATAATTAAATTAATAACAAGGTAACTGCAAGCAAAAATTGTGGTCTCCCCTCTTTAAACCTGTTATTATTACAGTCAATTATTTAAATGATGCACTTTATATCTCACTTATAACTCTGTAAACCACAAGATTTTCAATATTGACATCAATAGAAGATGATTGTGGGCAACAAACATTTCATGTTGGGCTTTGATGTATTTTTTTGATTTATATATAAATATGGATTTGTCAAATAAACGTGAATCAATAGATTCATTCAAAAGACTTTTATTGGTAGTCTGATTTTGCAAGACACTGTATTGGGTAGCATGAAAAATATAAAGATGAACTAACAAGAAACTAAAAAGTTGGCTAGTTTCTCCATCATGGCCCTTGCTCAGAGTCTTTCCCTGTTTTCCACTTGTCACTTCAGATTTGAATTCTCTCAACCTTGAGGACCTGCATGTGCAGACTCTATACCAGGCATGGACAGAAGCTCTCTGGATCTGGGCAGAGCCCCAGCCTCCGAGAGTGCCTTCTTCTCTGCTTCCCACCCCCATTCCATGATGAGGACACTTAGTTGAGCTGCAAGTGCTTCTTCCCTGGGGCATTGTTGGAGGAGAACTGTTTAGGTTTAAAGGCTCCTAACAGGAAAAGGGTCCAGAGGAAGAGAGAGACATGGAGGGCATTATTGCCTCTTCTTCCTGATGTTATTTTTGCTAACTTGAAAGTTAAACATACTAGTGATCCCTATTGGAAATAATCAAGGATGTAGTCAAATTTTTGTTGCTTGCCTAATTGACATGTTTCTTTTGTTCCTGATTTCTTTACTTTGAAAAAGAGATCTGTATTGTATCCCCCCCACTCCCCCCCAAAAAAAACACAACACGACAAACTTCCTTTCTCACAAAAGTATGTATAGAACTTAACTGTATATCACTAGAATCTATAATTGTGTCATACGTTACGCAGCCTGGAAATATTGGATGATTTATAATTTTTTAACATTTCATGCATTGTACATATCTGTCACTAAAATAAGAGCTATATCATGCACTGTTCTTTTGGCTGGAACATAAACATAAAACCCTACTTCAAGGAATTGAAACAAATGAAAATTTTCTTAAAATGTTCATGGTACACCAGAAGGAAAAAAATACTATGCAGAATATGCAGAAAGAAATATACTAATGAACAGCTTATATACAATTTGGGAAATGAAGTACATGCACACACACATCTGAGATATCCGTGTATGCCTATGTGCATTATAATGAATCCCACTAAATTTGTACCTTTTGTAGTCTCTGATGTGCTTACACAATTCACAGGTTGCCAATGTGATTTTCACGAAAACCAGAATGCCCTGGTACTTTACTAACTTAATTGTTCAATAACATAATGTGTCATGTGCTGTTAGCAAGGTAACACCTATTAGCTTTTCTAAAACATCTTCTATAAACATACTTAAAAGTGCTGCCAAAATTGAGGTTCCCATGCATACTGATGTCACCTATTGTTCTGTAAGCATGGCTTCAAGGGATGCAATTTTTTAATGCATTCAAAATTCATGCTTTTTCATATAGATAATTCCTCATATCTTTTCTCTTTTTTTCCCTTGACTTCTAACTCCGCTGTGCTCTTAGAAGAAAGTAGCATATTCATCTATTTTTATGGTAGTCCCCTTAATGTTAGGTTGTTTATGTTTCTTGTCAAAGCCTTTATGGTCAAATGACAAAATTAGTGTTTTTCATCAACGGTAAATCTCTGCTGTATAGGTGCTGCTGTGGGTGCCCTTGTGATGGCAGGACAGTCTTTGGGGGAATTGCCATTGGCATTTACATGTGGTCATCCATTTTTCTGATAAAATAACTCATAATAAGAGTTTCAACAGTCTTTGAGGAGGACCCTTCATCACTCTCAGACTCACTGTTAGTAACGTTGCTATAATGCTGCCATCGACCTAGCTTGGGAATAAATGGAACATTAGCCAGAATCCTTCACAGCCTGTGTTGATATGTGACCAAAATACAAAGTATGTGTTATCAAGTTGGGGACATACTCCTGTAAGAAAAAATAGAGGTCTGCAAAATGCAATGAAATCTGTATTTCAATAATGATGGTGACATCTAACAGTTAGAGGGTCCTAGCTTCTATACATAGTGGCATATGTCATCTCATTTAATCATCATAACAGCTCTTTTGAGGTAATTCTTAGCATTTTCTCTTCATAAAGGTAAAGAAATGTAGTTCCAGAGAGAGTAAAACCTTTGTCCAGTATCACACAGCTGTGCCATTTGGCATCTCACAATACCACATACAGAATTTTTACTTGATAATGTATAGTTGACTAAATTTTGCTTATGTGTCCATATTACAGGAATACTAAATATAAAATTAAATTATCTTAATAACTATGAACATTAATGTAATGCTTTTATAAGTTATACAGCAGATTTTACAGACCTTATTCCATTTAACAACCCTTTGAAGCTCCCATTACAGATGATGCTCAGAATGTTCAAGAAGATTGCCCAAAATCACGTGTCTGTTAAGTTTCAAAACCAGGAGTCAAACCCAGTTCCTCAGGACCCAAATTGCATGCTATTTGCTATGTATCTAACAGTGATCTAAGAGTTCATTTTATGAAAATTTTGCTGCTCTAAAGACTTCATCTAACCACTAATATTATAAATTTATTTTTTTAGTAGTATTTCTAATGGTCAGGTATCCAAATGGGAACACTAAAATTTAATCTAATCCTATCAGGAGCTTGTGAATTGATGCACATTAGAAAGAGAAACCAGAGAACTACTACTAAAATTCATTTTTGATTCCTTAATAGGTGGACCTCTTTGAAGTTAGTTTCTAGTGTTTTTAGATAAGTTCCTGCCTTCCTGATGCTTGTCTTCCCCCCTCTCTCTTTCTCCCCTCAGCAAAAGCATTTTAGCCTTATGTGTTCCTGAGACTTTTTTGGAAGTCACGATTAATCAAATTCCATGACCTCTTTGACCTCTTTGCTAAAAGATTGCTAATTGGTGGGTGTACTCGTATCTTTTGATAAGAATTGCCTCACTGCGATGCCAGCCTGGTGGCATGGCGGCTTAAGTTCGTGTGCTCTGCTTCAGTGGCCCAGGGTTCGCAAGTTTGGATCCCGGGCGCACACGATGCACCACTTGTCAAGCCGTGCTGTGGCGGCATCCCATATAAAGTAGAGGAAGATGGGCATGGGTGTTATCCCAGGGCCAATCTTCCTCAGCAAAAAGAGGAAGATTGGCAACAGACGTTAGCTCAGGGCTAATCTTCCTCAAAAAAGAAAAAAAAAAGAATGACTTCACTGAACCTTGTTTAACTTTTAAAACTTTCTTTGTGTCAGGTTCCTAGAGGTCCCTACAGACAGAAGACCACTGTACATTCTCTCTCCTTCCAGAAGTGTGAACAGGCCACTAAGAAAAACCCTGAATACTGCTCAGAGTAGACAGACCATGCTAAAGTGGGAGGAGGGATGCATCAAGGCAGATGAGACAGGATAGGAACAAAGTCCCAGAGAAAGTTGGTGTGGAATTGAGTGTGTGTAGTAGCAAATATAGTTAGAATTTAGAAGAGATCGACAAAAAAGCTTTGGCTAATACTTAAATAGAAAATGCAACTTTCATATTGTAGTTGATATGAAATCTTGAGTCATTTGGATTTCATTTATTCTGTTTTGAATTTTAATACTGTCAATGACAGAAAGAACTATTAGATATTAAGAGGAGTTATTTTTCAAACTTGTATAACATTTGCTGTGACAGTCATATTGTTTTGACATTTTTGTCAAAATGTCAAAATAAATTTGCATTCTATTTTGTATTTTAATACTTTAAAAAGTGATAGAAGGAATGATTAGATGCTTATATAGTGGTTTGTTTTTCAAATGTCTATAGCATCTACTAATCTGACTGTTAGAGATGATGTAATATTCAAAAAGTGGCCATCTCATATAAAAAGCAAATTAAAAATTGCATCTTCACCTTTTTATTGCAAAAGTCCCACAGACATAGAAAAATGGAACATTGCCAGCACTCCTGGCGCTTCCTGCATGCCTTTCCTAGTCATATCCCCTTCTTTTCTATGGTAGTAAACTTCCTTGCTTTTCTTTATAGTTTTGCCAGTGAGTATGCATTCCTAAATATTATACTTTAGTTTTGCCTGTTTTGAATTTTATATTAATGAAATTATGCAGTGAATACCATATTGGTCTGTTTTTTTTTTTTTTTGCTCAAGTTAAGTTTTTAAGATTACTCATGTTTTGAGTATGGCTGTAGCTATTCATTTTCATTGCTGTATAGTATTCTATTGTAAAAATATACCACAATTTATTTTTCTGTTCTACAGTTCATGGAAAGTTGGATTATTTCCAAGTTTTGGCTATTACAAATAATGATGCTCTGAACAGCTTGTTTTGTAACCCAGTACACATGTGCAAGAGTTTCTCTAGGGTGGATAATCAGAAGTGGATTTATGCTCATAGGAGAGGCATATTTTAACTTTTTTTTTTTTTTTTTGAGGAAAATCAGCCATGAGCTAACATCCATGCCAATCCTCCTCTTTTTTTCTCCCCCCCAAAGCCCCAGTAGATAGTTGTATGTCATAGTTGCACATCCTTCTAGTTGCTGTATGTGGGATGCCGCCTTAGCATGGCTGGACAAGCAGTGCGTCGGTGCGTACCCAGGATCTGAACCCAGGCTGCCAGAAGCGGAGCGCACGCACTTAACCGCTAAGCCACAGGGCCGGCCCCGCATATTTTAACTTTTATTAGATAATGCTAAGTTTTCCCCAAAGAGAATATATCACTGACATTCCCACCAATAGTGTGAGGGTCTTCATTGCTTCACATCTTTGCCAAAACACACTAGTTTTAGACTTTGCCTCCATTATTTTAATTTACATTTTTATGATTATTAATGGCACTGAGCACTGTATCATGTATTTATTGCCTAGAGTTCCTCTTTTATGACATCTCTATTTAGACCTTTTTCTCAGTTTTCTCTTCTGTTGTCTATCTTTTTTTGTGTTGATTTGTGAAAATACTTTATATATTTTGGCTACAAGCTCTCTTAGTCTTCCTTCCTCGTATATCAGAGCATGGAGCAGAGGGTTTATTTGCTATTACTTTATTAGGGAGTGCAATCCCAAAGAGAAGGAATGAGTAACAAGGAGAGTAAGACAGAAAAGGAGGGACAGCCAATGAAAGGATGCGTTACTGAGCAGTCTGCCTCTACGTGCAACTGATTGCTCAGTCTCAGAGGATTCTCTCGCAAGAGCAATAAATGCCTGTCAAGATTTTCCATTGCGGGAAAGGAAGGGGAATATATTTATCTGCCATTTCTTGCCATTTATTAGTCAAAGGTCCACCCACAGAGTGTTAACTACCCCACACTTCTGGGTTGCACATATGTGGATCCAGAGTGGGGTCTACTAGTCCAATGTCAACAGGGAAGCTCATGGTGGAAGAAGAGAGGCTGAGACACAGGCATGAGGTAAAGTATTCAGCTTTCATATGGGGTCTTTATTTTTTGTAAATACAAGATGTCCTTCTCATTTCTTCTAGTCAGTCACAGTAGCGCCTTCAAGGTAGCGACCTGTCACAATTTCTAAAAGACTTTAAGGCAAGAGGGTTAGTGAAACAAGTAATAGTCTCCATTGTTGCTGGTAATCTCAAGGCTGTAGTTGATATTCACTGTAACTTTCCCTCATCATTAGTTCTAGATTTTTTCTTACTCTTGGACAGTTATTCAGCCAGTCTTGTTTGCTTGCCTGATGAGTAATTCCATGTCTTTATCCCTGAGAGATCTGAACCTTTAGATGCCTGGTTTTTGTTGGCCTGTAGCTGCTGCAATTGCCCATTCACCATTATCACAGACGTCCCATGAGATGCCCGGTGAATCAGCTCACATTTGTACTCCTCCTTACCTTCATCGTGTAGCAGAAACGCTAGCTCCTCTTGATGATCAACGTTGATTACCCCTGATAATACAGTAACTCATTTATTTGCCTGTTGAGCCTCAAGCACAAGAAATCTCAAGTTTAGTAGGAACATTACCATGTCTCCTGGTGGAAGCTGTATTTCCCTGGGAACCCTATATTCTACCCTGGCAGAATCTGAGGTTGTGGGGACAGGAAGTACAAATTCCACAGGTGGAACATGGGTAGTATTGGTGAGACGGGCCAATCCTACCTCTATCCCTAGATTCCCAGACCTTTGCATTCCAGACCTGTACTGCACCATCTATATGCCATTGGTTCAATACATAAACTTTGTTTTGGAGAACAGACCCCCCCCCACCCCCACCCCCAACCCCAAAGAATTTTTCCTGAGCTGGTACCTAAGATGATCCTATAACTGGCCATTTCATTGTGCTGTTAGACTACCTGCTTCTAATCTTAGAAGTAAGACTAGTGATTCCCATGATCATGCAAATATTTTTGCACCTTCTTGCCATGAAATGGTCCCTAGCCAGAAATCAGAGCCTGAGGCAAATTGCTTATGAGCTGTTACTTAATTAGGGAATTAATTCCCAGGCATTAGGAGTGAGGGACAAAAGAAATCAACTAGAAAATAAAGGACAGCCAATATGAAGATGTGTTATTTTGCCGGCAAGCCCTAAATGTAACTGATTGCTCAATTCCATGGGGACTGTCCCCTGAGAAGCCTGTTAAGCAGCTTCTCAGCACTATCCATCAGAGGCAGGGATGGGGGCAGAGCAAAGGGGAAGACTTTGTCCACTGGCTCTTGAATTGGTCACAGACAAGCATTAAGGAGTGGTAACTTTCCCAGACTTGTGGGTCGCACATGTGTGGTGCCAGATGTGTCCAGTGGTGGTATCGGCCGGGAAACTCCATGGTAGGAAGTGAGGGATGTGCTGTGCAGGCACTTGGTAAGGTGCCAAAAGTCCCCTGCTATCGTCCATAGGGTCTAAAATCACGCTTCTCTCAGAGATGTATATAGAAGTGACTATCTAAAACTTGAGGAACCGCATATGCAGATTTGGATTTCATCATGAAACTTGGGCTTATAGTCCAAATGTTATTTAAATTAAGGAAATGCCACATGGTTCCTTATGTTATCACGAGGAATTCTAAGGAAAGAATCTCAGAATCCATGTTCCTGTGGTTTGTATATTTATGAGATTGAAAATTACAAGTGAAATAAACCCAGGACTTTTAAAGAACCACGCATCTTTATGTCAAATTATCTAATGTAAACATGCATTGGATTTCATGATTGACTACTGGAGCTTTGTTCATTATGTGGTCAAGAAGTAATGACAGTTTGAAAAATCTCAGTGTTAACAGTGGTTATCTCCCGTGATTAAACTTTCTTCTTTATCATTTTGTGTATTCTTTTAATATTCAATAAGAAACATATTATGTTTGTGTTTGGAAAAAATACAATAAATATTTTTAAATGAAATAATGGCAAAAAGGCTGAGACATGACTTGATTTTTTTTCCGTGTAAAAATCACAATTTCTTTCTTGATATCTGTGGACACACTGCACCATTTTTCTTTAAAGTTAACCAAAGCAAGTGGAAATTTCTACTCAATTGTGTGTCTTCGCACTACTTATCTCCATGGTGCCTTACAGTTATCTGAAGTTTCTATTAAGATTTTAATCAATCTTTATTTTTACACCTGTACATAGAGCTTTCACTTTTTTTCAGTGTCTTTTCCCTATCTGCCTTTGAAGTGATACTTTTCAATTATTTGGGATCTTGGATTTCTCTTGAAAGCATGCTATTTTATAAGTAATAATGTTTAAACACTACACAAAACATGTGTTGCAATAACTTCCAGGTGCTTAAGAAAAGAAAATATAAAAGCCAAAGTGGGTATATATATATATATTTCTAACATCCTGCATCAAAATCTGTGGTTGGTAGAGGAATAAAGAAACATGCACATTTGCAGTAAATTTTATTTCCATCAAACCATAAATGCATAACCTAGGTCATGCTAATACTGGGTGGGTGCAATCAGTTCATCTTACAATAGTACCAGGGATAATGTCGCCTCATAATTATCTCCATGATGTCACCCTCAACGGTTATAGTGAGTCTGAAACAGGTTGACTTTCAGTAACTTTCTATATCCATATCATGGTTGACTTTATCTAAGTTCCTTTAAAATTTATGTTTCCAAACTACACAATATCAGCCACAGATTATTAAAGAAATAAAATACTGTTGTATAAGGTATGTATATACAGTATGTGTTGATGAGGACATATGTAGCAAGAGCTTACCTTATTATTTTAATGGTACAAATAAGACTCTAACTTCAGAAAAATATATTTTTTTCTCCTTAATAGCATAGTATGAAAATTCTATGTCCTTCCTTAGGCTTTAGATAGTCATGAATTTGGCTCATTGAAATATATGTGAAGTACCTCTTTTAATTGATTTTTTGTGGAATTTAATGCTTAAATGCAGCAATGTGCCTGCTTTTAAAACTGGGCGTTAATGACCTACAGGCATCCTCTATTTGAAATAATTTTAGATCGGAAGAGCTGACAGAACAAGGGTTTGACTTTGTTAAAGTCTATTTAACTGATATTCAGAGGACTATAACGAGTGATTTCTCTTCATTGGAAAGGCAGTAACAGAGACATCACTGTTACCCACCTTGAGTCTTTCCTGCCACAAACAAGTATGGAGAAGTGGCCTGTGCCACACACTGTTCTGGATTCTGGGAAATTCAGAGGACTGAGATGAGGATCCTTGATGCTTGACACAACACCTTCAGTTCATTATGGAGTGGGCTTCCCTGGGAAAATACTTGTTTCAAGGATTTTAGGCTTTTTAACTTAAACTTATATGTAAATTTAAATTCCTGAAGGAAAATACTATGCTAGGAAGATTAGGTTAGGAAGAATACTAGGAAGATTAGGTTATATTCGATGTCCTTGTGTTGTTGTTCTAATTTTTTTTTTAATGATTTGCTTTCTTGAAAATGGTGGAAAGTTTGTTCATTAGTTTGTATTTATTCATTTGTTCATTCACCTATTCTTTCACTCATGTATTCGAACAAATACATATAGAGCACTCACGGTTGTCTTGATGCCATGAATGAAATAGAAATGGTAGCCCTTTACACTCCAGTAGAAAAGCTAAGAACTCCATCAATGACTCATGGACTTTTAAAACTACAAATCTCATAATGTTAAACATGTTATTTATAATTGGTAAATTTGGGGGGAAAATCACCCCTAATTCCATCATATTTAGTTTTGCACAATACTTTCTAGTTATTTTATACATACATACATGCATAATTTTAAATAGCTGCGTTAGGGCACATATATTTTTTGTATTCTTTTTTTTACTTAACATTAATGTGAGATATTAAATTAGAAGGAACAGCTTAAAAGGTTCAGGATGCCACAAATATTCTCCCTCTTTTATTTTCACCCTAGGGTTTCCCGGGTCATGATTAAGATATATTATTCAGGTTTAAAAGCAAGATGATGATATCTTATGAATACAAGCACTGTCTAAGCTCCAGAAACACAAAAATAATGCATGTTGTTCTGTACTCTGTTGCAACTGTTGTTGATTCCTAGAGTTTTGGAAAGAATCCAATGGGGGCTCAGAAGAGCATGCATCTGAGTGATACTGAATATGCCCTGTGGTAGAGTCCCGTCAGTGCTTGAGTTTCATGTCAAAAAGGGGTTTTTCCTCCTTTTTTTCTTAAGCAGGTTGCATTCTTCATGAGAAAATTTTAAAAAGTCAAGCTATTTTTATTATAGCTAGTTATAAAATTGCTGCAGATGTTGCTAAGCTATGTTCAGTGCATGAAACCGTTATATTTTTCATTTTAAATACAAAGTAATAAATACAGCTCTGATATCTATACAGGTAAGTCATTCTTCATATAAAACGTTAAGATGCAAATTTCATTTTAGAAATTTGTGACTTTAAAAGTCGGCGCAGATTTAAATTTCAAATTAAAAACATATTGCCAGCTGCTGTGATTTAGTAGGGCTTATTTGCAGTTGTTCTGGCTTTCAGATTTAACTCTTCATGATAATTCTCCCAAATTGGCTTCTCCCCTATATCCCCCTTTAAGCCTTTAAAATAGAAAAGAAAGCCAGAATATCTGCGGATAAGTGGAACTGTGTGAAAGGGAGACGGTTATACTAAGAAGGTCCAACAATAAACATCTTTATTATACTTTAAAAAGTATGACTATTTTTGAGATCCCTCCATATTCAACAGATTTCTCATTTAGATGCACCACCATGCTCACTTCCCCATCTGAAATTAATTGTCAATATTCTGTTACTATGAAACTGAAAGTGAAGCATATGGAATTTTGATTCAAATTAAGTTCAAGAACTCTAGACCGAAAATGATTGCTAAAAAATTATAACAGTTTATCCTTTAGCCTCCAGCTTGGTGTCAATGAAAATAATAATTCAAGATGAGATCACCCCAGATCGATATCTGCACAAACTCTCCCCATATAATGCAAGTGCGTTTTAGGGAAGTACTTACTAAAGCTATCATGGAATTATGGGACACATAGGAGAGAATACTGTCTTTATTTGCTCTTTAATTCCAAAGTATATCTTGCAAATTACTTGCTGGGAGAAATTCACAATATTCTAAAATATTCAGATGCTGGGCTTCTCCTTCTTCTCCCAACTATTGTCTGGTTGTTAGGGGAACAGGAGGAGCAAGGACAACTTAAACCAATAGGTTTTTTTTTTTTTGGTCATGTGGTTTAAAAAAATGAAAGTGAAGCATACAACTAAAATTAGAGTCTGAATTATCTATGAGATCTTATTCTTTTATCAGTCTTCATTTACTATGTAGTTGACCATAGTGACTTCCTTCAAATAAGAATTGTTTGTTGTATTTTTTTATTGTATATATCGTGAAAGGATTTGCCCCATCTAGTTGATAAACACGTCCATCACCTCTCGTATTTATTTATTTGGTGAGAACATTTAAGTTCTACTCTCTCAGCAAATTTCAATTATACAATACAGTGTTATCAACTATAGGTGCATGTTTTACGTTAGATTCTCAGATCTTATTCATCCTATTGCCGAAAGTTTGTACCCTTTTACCAACCTCTCCCTATTTCCTGCACTCCTCAGCCCCCGGCAACTGCTTTTCTACTCTCTGTTTCTGTGCGTTTGTCTTTTTTTTAAAAGATTTCACATATAAGTGATAACATGCAGTGCTTGTCTTTTTCAGTCTGGCTTATTTTAATTTTAATGACTCCACTAATTAATGATATAATAATATTAGATAATGGTATGGCTTCACAGCTGTTTTTATTTGGAAAGATAACGCTTAAATATTCTTTTAGGAAATTCACCTGCTAAAAACAAAAACGACTAACAGCCCACATGCCTCCCTCTAGGAAATTAGCAACTTTTTGGCACCCTCTCAGAGTCCCACCTCCATCCCTGAGGGTATGGCAAATATCAGTAGGTGTTCATTGGCTCTGCAGGAGAAAGAAGTATCTGGCAGCTCAACATAAGCTTCCTCTACAAGAAGTCAAGCTTCCCTTCAGAAAATGTAAGGGAATATTGAAGTCTGGTGAAGACAATTCTGTTAATACCAGTCCTACATTCCATCCCTCAAGAAAACAGTCAGGAAAATTTCCATGGATGGCCTTTATATATAGAAGTCCTAATCAAGAATTCTTGGTTCAGCAAATTCCTTAAAAAAGGACAGATAGCTAACTCTAATCTTTGCTGTCAATTGCTTTTTTTTCCCATTTATTTTAATTTGCATTTGCAATCTGTGATTGTTTTATCAAATAAGTATCCTCTAACAAAAATTTGTCAAATACACGTATAAGTAAGGCAACTCTATACATTAACGTAGACAAATAACCTATGGCTTGAAAGAAATTGGGCTAGGGTGAAATGATATCAATAATCGAATGAGTGGGAGTTTAAACAAAGACAGAACAAAACCTTCAGAATATTGACTCCGTTATGATACTATTCCAAACCCTTGGGAAATTCTGTTGGGTGATGGGCCCAATGCCTGCAGGGCTAGACATTTCTGATTCAGTAGCAGCAATTCAATTCTGTGCATAATACTGAATAGATTGTCAGTCACTCAGTTCTGAATCAGTACATTTTAGACATAGATTTTGCATAAAATAAGAAAATGGTTATATGCAGTGAAATTGGCATGGGTTAAAAACCTTTATGAGGTTCTAAAAGGGAAAACATTAGTGGGCCCTTCTGCTCATAATTATTTAGGATTGGCCAAAAACCTACATTTGATTGTTTTGGCTGATGGAGTTTCCAACTTGCTCTTAAGTTTCTCTGGGGTATGAAAGATTCAGACACTTTTATAACTGAAATACACACCAGAATTTCAATTTCTTGAAAATTTGCTGAGTTAGAATCCCATTGTAAAAATGAGTTATTTCTAACAGCACTTAAAAATTAAATTAAAAAACCTTAGAATCCAATGAAAATAATGAAACATTCTCTTCTTTTTCCAGAAATAGTCAATACTTTCATGGATATCATACAACTAATTTTCAATACTTGATTGTATAGGTGACTTAATAATTCGTTCATAATTTCTAGTCTCTCCTGGGGCAGTGTGGTATTCCAAAGCCAAGCTAAAATGTGGAAAAATAGTTCACTATATTCTGTCAAACCCATTTGAAATAGATTTTAATTCATCTCCAGTTGATACATGAGTGGTTCTCAGTGCCCTGCCGAGCCATATTGGAGCCCAAGGTAAAAGGAAACTCAGCTATACGGACTCTGTTTTTATTTAAAATTCTAATATTTTGTTCAACATGGATCTTTGGCATTGACTTTGATTTAAGTATTGCATTAAAATATTATTAATCTTGATTATTGAGTTTTTGTTACCACTTTAAATTTTGCACCCGAAGTGAGTGCCTCACTCTTTCCACCCTGACCTTGGCCCTGGTGGTCCTGATAAATAGATCTGAGAAGCAGATCTCATTTTTCCAGTTGTGCCAACACAAAGTGTGAACGTTGCAGTTGCCACACATTATCCTTCCAATGCTAATTCCTCTCGATCTGGAGCAGTCATCTCCATTGACATGAATACATTGCTGATTGAATTTGGTGCCTCTTATCTCTACTTCTGTTAGCTCCATTAAGAAATACTGTATTTCATCACTAATTAGACACAGAGGCTTTACATATTTTAACATCCATGAAATTGGGATATATTTTACAATAAATGGCATCTTACAATTATAATTGGCAGCTTTGTTTTTTCTTTCTGGTATGTCTTACAGTTGGTAGTACTCTAAACTGATGAAGTAGAGTGCTTTCCATAGCCCCTAAGGTAGGAATAGTACTTAATTTTATTTTAAGCTTCTCTATACTGAGAAGTAAGAATGTCACTTAATATCACTATTCTAAACTTCTCTATACTGAGAACATTTTACAATTGGGAAATGGTTTATGTTTCAATAGACTTTTATTCTTAAAATTCTTATTAGCCATTTAAAAATTGTATATATATAAGTTCTAAATAAATAAAGATTATAAACATGCATATTCAAATTGGAGCCCATATAAAACCAAGAACAGTAAAAGAAAATAATTTGCAATAAGACCAGTAGATTCTTCATTGAAATATAATTAATGCACAATATGCTTAATTTAGATTACTTTGAATGATCTCTTTTGCAGAGTTCTAAGAATAGGTAGGGGACTCGGCTATCACCCTCTATACATTGAGAGAATTACATTCCCTTTCTTTATCCTTTTATCTTTGTTATATTCACAGGTCCTAGTTATACAGGTGGGGTATTGCCTGTGGAAGCAGAGAGGGATGAGGGGCGGACAGGAGTCTAAGGGCCATACTGAGTGGAAGCAGTGTTCCCCTGAGCTACCTGAGCTAGCATAAGCCGGTTTGAAAAACACGAATTATTGTCAAGGGAAAGCTAAGGCTATAGCTAAGAAAATGCTGTCAAGAGAGAAATCTAAAAGGCAAGGATGAGAGTGGGAATATAAAGCTCAAAGTGGGTGGGGAGAAAGGTCTGGAGAATGGGTTACAGAATGCAGTCCAGAGAGAAATGGCGAGCACGATTGTGCTACAGCCCCCTTTGACACTGTGCCATCCCCTTATGCTTCCCAATGGTGGTGGCTGATGGAAGCCTTAACAAACTTTTTCAAAAACCCCAGTTGGCACTTTGTCTCTACTTTTTCAACTTCCATTTAAACCTCATCCCTCTACAGCCTTTTTTCTGCCTGTACTACTCCAAGAAAACCACTCTCACTAAAATCAGTATTGACTTTCTAAATGGCTGGTCCAGTGAGGAAATTGTACTCTATGACGTTTAGTGGTATTGACCCTTCCTTCTTATAAGGGCCAGACTTAAGATCAAATGTGTGTGTGTGATTGTACAGTTGTTTAGGAAGAGGAGAGAACAGCCTTATTGTCGATTGTTTGGAGAACTGGGACTGAGCCTGCTTTTATCACCCAACTCATAGTTCAGGCCCGGAGCGGAAAGGCTTCCTTATTTTGCTGCTACCATTCGTTTCCCTTGACTCCTGCATTTCTGTCAACCAGCAATATTTTAACATGAAACAAAGGAAGCTGCAGGCTGAGTAACAATTTCAAGGAGGAAGAAAAGAGGACACTGAAGAAAAGTAATGTAACATGAGAAGAAAATGAATGAGTCCTGACAGGGCCAAAACGTATATTTAGAGGACATTTGGGGAAATACATTGCCAACTTAAAGAGGAGTTTCAAATATGGCTCTGTTCTGCTTAGGGGTTACTATACTTCTCTAAGGTTTATAAAATGTCTCATACATTTCTTGGAAGAGGACAGAAGATGACAATAGTTATAAGAAATTTGGGTATAGATTTTGCTTTATGGGAAATAACATTTAATTTAAGAATGGGAAATGCCTATTTATGTTTACAATGCAAGGCAGTCAAGAATACAATGCTAAAATAAACTGTGCAAATGACTTTTTCATTTCTTTAATGTGCAATTATTGAGTACCTAATGAATGCAAGCAACTGTTAGGCAGTAAGAGGTCTGTACAGAGGACTGAGAGAGCAGAGGGGAAGAAACTGCTTTGGGAGAAGGGGAAGAGCTAGAACTGGAGTGTTTGTACTAGGCCATGAGGAGAAGGTGGAATTTTGAGGAGTGACTGAGGATGGGTGTAGCTTGAAAAGGTGAGAGGAAATGAAAGAGTGTTCTAGGCAGCAGCGTAAGTAAGACATGAGCTGAGTAATGAACGTGTCTTCCAGGCATAGCGGCAATGCCTAATTTTATAATTCCCTGAAAAAAAGTCAGAGGAATTAGTTGTAAAGGGCAAAATACTTAGGGTCTGTGTTCCTCCTGATGTTCTAGGGCTGTGCTGTCCATTACGGTAGCAGCCACCTGCCACGTGTGGCTATTGAGAAATTGAAATGTGGCTGGTCTGACTTGAGATGTGCTGTTAGGTGTAAAATACATACTAGACTTTAAAGACCTAGTACAGGGACAAAAAATGATGTAAAGTATCTCATTAATAATTTTATATTGGTTACTTGTTGAAATGACAATATTTTGGATATATCCAATTTATATTGGATGTATTTAGGATATATTGATTATATTATTATTATTAACATTAACTTCACCTGTTCCTTTTTACTTTTTAAAATGTGGCTACTAGGAATTTTAAATGACTTACGTGACAAACCTGCGTAACTAGCATTTTGCTTCTCTTGGGCAGCGCTGTTCTAATAATAAACCAGGAAAGTGTGGACACAGATGATATCTACAAAGTGATTACCTCCCATTGGCACATTTTTTTAAAAGCCTTCTACAAGTCCTAATCCTATGCTCCATATTTGATATAGCCCAGGTTTTTCTTTTTGGGTGCCAAGTTTACATGTGCAATTTTTTGAAATCATGCCTGTGCTGAACTTCTCATGGGGCCCACACACTGAGCAAGCCTGCAGGCAGCCCCCTGCTCCATCCAGGAGGCAGCGAGAGCTGGGCTGTTACTCAGACTTTCTCTTTGCACTCCCAGCCTTCCTCATCATTTTTATCCATTATTTCACCTAGAGGCTAAAGAAAATGAGAAAAAAGAATGAGAAATGAGACAAAGCATGAGGTGATGAAGTTAGCTAAAATCATAGAAATGATAGACCAATTGTATGGTAATGTCTGAGTCATGGGACTGCTTGGCTCGTAAGATTTGTGAAACAAGATACAATTGCTACCATTAATAAAAGTAAAAAATACAAGAGCATAAGAGCACATTTGGACTGGCTGCAGGTTAAGATGCTTACATTTTTCCTTCTTGGTAATCTGAAACTTTGCCTTGTCTGGGAGTATGACTCGCCTCTTCCTCTAGACTTTTAAGTTATTTTGAAATTCTATAATTGTCTTTTTGAAGAAAGCACCTAGTGATAAATACCATTTTAGTAAAAATGAAGTCACTAATGAGAAGTGTAGATAATCTTTGCAGTGATAGTCTTTTTGTCCAAGCTTTCTTTTCAAAGGAAAAAATTTTTAAATAAATCTCTTACTTTTCCCTTTTTTGTTAAAATATTTAATTCAGTGTCTGCGTCTTGGCCCTTGATGCTGTAGTGGCAGATGTCATAGATAAATCACTGAAGAAAATAATATAATTGACTTTTTCAGTGAGTAAATGAATAAATTTTTCTTTTGAGTATTTCATAGAAACTGCCAAACTTCAAAACATCACTTTAAGGAGTCGACCCATTTAAACTTTGCAACCTATTTTAAATTAGCTTCAGAGAGATGTTATGAAAAAATATGGGATTGTAAATGTTGGAATCAGAGGCAAATGAAGTTATTTTAACATCACTTTTAACATGTCCTAAGGTTTCTCCTGATAAAAATTTGAACTGCATATTTGAATTAAATTTAGTTGAGTGCATATGCATCAAAATTACCAGTTAACTTTCAAGAAAGAAAAGAATCCTTGAGAGCTAAAGTGAATTAAAAACATCTCTGTCCTTGTGTTCATAAACTCAGTGACCATCACTTTATTTGCCATTGGGAAAATTTGCAATTAGCAAATTTGCAGTTTCAATTGACCCATAATCAAAATCCACACACTGGAAAAGGATTTAATGGCCTGGTAGCTAAATATTTTTTTAACCAGCCCTGTTCAGGTGCCATTTGTAAAAAGTGTGGCTGGCCCCCTTCACCCACTAGGTGGTCTTGATTACAAATGTAGTCAAGTATGTAGTCAAGCAAATGTAATTTGCTTCTACATGTCTCAGGCAAGATCTCTTCCTAGCAATAACGGAAAAGATTATTTACTGGGGAATGGCAACAAAAGACTTTTTGGAGAATAACTCATCTCATTCTATTGAATGATTTGCATACATGTTTACGTACTAAACAGTGACAATGAATATAACTGTGTGCATTTAACTAACTTCAAATGATAGGAATCAACCTAGACTGATGCTGTTGATAACTGTTGATCTGTTCCCACGTGGGTGTTGGTGAAACTTTTACTGGAGGGTCTAAAGGAACGGTGAGTCCTGATCTTATTCTAACTGTGCCTGGGATTAAAATATCCTTGAGGAAAAGTCATTATTTTCCTTTGAAGGGGGTGTGGGAAAGAACCTAAGTAGGAAGATAAATTTTTCTTGCTAAATGTAGCTTTCAGAGGGTTACCTGGGTCTGGAAAGCGTAAAGTAGGCGAATGAATTGGAGTCTCCCAATTCAGAGAGATTTAGTTTCATTCTGTCCAGCTTCCTTATGCCCTCTCCCCACTACATTTTGAGGACCTTGTTTTAACTAGACTCTGCAAAACTTACCTTTACATAAACGTGGTTCCATTTACTGATTTAGATTCATTTTAAGGACTGGACTGAAGTACAAGCCATTGCAGATATTTGCATACCCATTCTTCTACCACTTATTTTTGCTTTCTGCAATTCACTTGCAAAAAGATTAAATTTAGTTGGTTTTCGTATGAGCAAGAGACAAGTCTTTTTGTTCAGTCAAGGATCATTTATTCCGAAGAGCTTTTGATATAATTATTCAACTGGCATTTGAATTAGGTGAGGACGCTTACTAAAGAGTGAATATTCTTCAATTGTAAAGCCTTGGACTCTTTAAACTTTTAAACGACATTGGCTTTGGACTGAAAGGAAATCGTAAAGAATTTTATATTTTCGGTCGTATTCTGTCAGTGTCCAAGCTACTACTTAGTTGTGAGTTAAACGTTTTTGGAAACTGCCTAAAGTTCTCAGGATCCCACAGTTACCTTATAAATGTATCGAAACCAGTATTGTTTTTAAATGTAACTTATTTGCTAATAAAACATAGGTGTACTTTAATTATTAAAAGCCTATGGTTTAAAAATCCAAATATATAGAATTATAAGATAGGAAGTGGTAATAAAGATTACAGAAGAATATTTTGTTTTGTGAAATTATCAATGTTCCCCTTAAAAATAATAATTTATTTTACTGTACTCATCATTATTTACTTATGGATATTTATCTGTAGGTCACAAAGTTTGCAAATAAAATTTAAAACTAAATTTTGGAAGCCATCCTCTTTAAAGATCAATCTGAAATGACAGCAAAACATCTCTGGAATTGAATTTGAGTGCAGTGGGAAAACATGATGGGATTTAGAGATGTTTAGTTTGGTTGACTCAGGTTTTAGAAAAAGTCAATTATGTAAAATACTCCTGCAATCACTTATGCAATGGGAAATAATAGCTAATTATCTGGGCTTTAGCCCTAGATATTGAACTCATTAAAAATGCCTTCTCTAATCTCAAAATGAAACCCGGTTAGTTATTTGAAAGGAAAATTAAAAATCCAGTCATTTGAAAGTAACATTTGTTTAATTGTAGATGAAAAATATAATAATTGAGATGTAGTTAACCTTTCATTTGCCACATGGGGTTTATCTGTGTTGTGGTTATATTTGTTTAACATCACTGACTGATTGACTTTATACAACAAACACGTACTAAGATCTTACTAGGTGCCAGGGACTACAATCCACATTGGAGACATGAATGAATGAGACTTGATCCCTGGACTTGAGGATCTTACAGTCTTGTGGGTTCAGACAAATAAGCACACAGAAGAGTATGTGGCTGCGGCAGCTGTTAGTTCAGGGCCTCAGGAGGACCCATAGGTTAATGTAGGGCTTTGCAGCTTAAGACAATTCTATTGTCAGTAAGCATTCACACCAGATCAGTTGCCTCCTGAATGGTCTTATCAGTTGTCCTGGGTGAAAAGCAGAGATGGCAGCGTGATAGAAGACATGCATTTGTGTGGAACTCTCTGAGATCTGGGGACAATACCCCACTCCCTCTCTGGGAGCCCTGGTCCCTCTTGGAGGGAATGTATGCCCATTTTTTGCTGCACTTAACCATCCTCATAAAGGATGCTGAAGCTCCTGAAGCTAAAGGCAAATCGAGGGATGAGCTCTGACCTTTGGCCCCTCCTGTTTTAACCTTGGTTCTGAGCTGCTTACTGCCTGCTTAGTTGTGGAAGTTCTTCCCCTGAGGAGGCAGTGGCCTCCAGGCTCCTTGCTGTATGTAGACCGTTTAGTCCATTCCAGCTTGCTTTCTCTGCGTTGAGTGTCTCTCAATCACCACCTTTCATCTCTATCATCTCATTAAAATGTCTGTTCCATTTAAATTTGCTAATTTTTAAAAAGTCAGTTTGAAATAAATATGAGCTGAGTATGGGACTCAAGACTTGGGGTTTAGTCCATCTTTAGGACCAGCAGTGGTCTCAGTGTCATTTGGAGGTGAGGGCAGAGGTTGATCAAGGGATGTTTACTGGACTGGTTGGTGCCTTGACTTGCAGGAAAATAAATGTTGAGTCTTGCAAATGCTTAGGAAAAAGCAGACAAATAGTTTCTTAGATTAAGGATATGAGTAGAGGGAAGAGTTGTGTGTCCTGCTCTCCACAACCTGAGGAGTGTTTACTGACACCTTCTTGAGTATCCCTCCCTGGGACATACATATTACTTAGCCTAACAAGGTATAGTCAACTTCATTGTTTTTGGTGCAGAGTTGAGTTAACCATGCTCCTCAGTCATGGCATCCCATATCCCACGCTGTGCAAGTTTTCTCTGGTTTTAGTGCTTTATTCCCTCTTCACCAGCCATCTCATCTCTCCACCTCCACCCCCTAGTAAGAGTCCATTTTAATGGTGTATGTCTTTGGAAATGAATGTATCATTATGAAATACAGTGTTTTCTGTATAAATATGCTTTTAATATACATAAATGGTATTGTGCTACGTAGTGAATGTGCTACGTAGGGCCTGAGTCGCCAAGGAGTTGCTAGAAGTTCACTAAGGCTTGAAATTGTTACAGGCACTAATAGTAAAGCAGGTAGGCAGGAGCCAATTGATAGATGGCCTTACATGTCATGCTAAGGAATTTGGATTTTATCCATCAATATTCGGGGGTTCTTGGAAGGTTTTAAAAAGGGGGTGACAAAATTGACTTTGAGGCTCAAGGGTAGTTTTACAGCAGGGTGGAAGGTGGCTTGGAGGGGTGTGTGTGTAAATGCTAAGCCTGGCACTTAGTACATGGGAACTTCTCAACAATGATAACTAGTATTACTTTTCATGCTTCAGTAATCCCTGTCCTACTGAACACAGTATAGCTTTAAGGTTAAGAATATATTCTAACACATTTACTTAAAGAAAGTTCTAGTGAATTATTCAAAGTGTAGTGGTCTTTTTTATACTAGTGAAGCTATAATAAATCATTGTAAACATATTTCTGTTTCTAGCACAGAAAAGCGTTGTGTTCATTTGGGAGGCTTTGTCTAGTATTCTGGGCTGTGGGTTGATGAGTCCCCTTAGCTGTGTTCATCTGACAGCAGTGATGAGCATTATTCTCATAGGCATATGACAGATCTCACACATACCCATTCTAAGAATGCCATTAAAATACAGTTGCATTTAAATAGTGGAGTTTATGTGCAGAGAGAATGTTATTAAAGACTCTTGACAGTCATCAATCTTTCTATAATCAGAGCATCGCCTGAGTGAATGTGAAAAAAACCTCAGATCTCCTCTTCCATGCCTTCTCCTGTTGAGAGGGGATGTGGCGTCAGTTTAGCTAGCATAAGGTTGTAATTATGTCCAAGGCAAAAAAAAAAAAAATATATTCTAGTTCCTCTTCCTCAGATTTTCTAAAATTGGCCTATGGAGGGGGCTGCCTGCTGCCATGTGGCAGCCACCACCTGCATAGTTGCTGGCTTTGGAGAAGACTTGCTGAGAGAGTGTGCTGGTGTTAGCATACTGCACTGCTTGCCTTGTACCTCTGTGGTTTCTGTTTGAAGAATAGTTGAGCTTTGTATGGAAAAACTCTAAACAGGTGATATGTTAACCCCATTCTTTGTTTGGAAGGCAAAAGGGTGCAGGAGAGTCATAATGGATCAGAGGCCAGTTTGACAGTCTGTGACCCAGGTTTTGCAGATCTGGCATCATACCCTCTGTTCATGTGGCAGAGCTGTCATTCAAAGGAAAGTTGAAGGATTCCCTGATTTTCTTGGGAAGTTTCTCAAGCCTGGTGATTGTAAATATTATATAAAAACAGCTGTGTTTGTTACTGTCTTTGGTCTCATTCCAGTAGAGAATCAGTGTGGATGATTTGTCAGTCTTCTCAATCTCCAGTAGGAGTGAGGTGTGGATGTGCTGTTGTTGCTGTTTTGTTTTTGTTTCTTTGGTATTTTTTCATTGACAATTCTCTAGGTATATGTAGAAAGCCAGATTAAAAGTGATACCTTTTTTTAGAGAAGTCAAAGAACTAAAAATATGAGATGGATTTCTGTCCTAGAAATGTTAGTTCTTTTTGCTTTAAAGCAAAGCAGATTCCTTGGTTTTCTAATTATAAGTTTTGGGACAAAGAACTTATTCATCAGGAAGTACTTCCATTTAATTGCAAGGTCATGTACCCTGCGACATGGCACAAATGCTTCTCATATGGCTGCGTGCTAGGACCTTAAGACCAAAGTGGAAGACTCCTCATAGACACTCAGAGGATGTGGGTTTGAGGGCTTGTCAAACAAGCCAGACAGCATGGTGGTTGCAGGCAACGGCTTTAACACTAGAAAGAACTGGGTTCAAGTTCCAGATTTACCTCTTACTAATTGTTATGTCCTTGAGCAAGTAAGTAACCACCCTGAGTTTCATCTTCATCTGTAAAGTGGGCATAAAATAGCTAGCTCATCGAGTTGTTCTGAGAATTAAATGAGATAGTGCATATAAAGAGAATAGCTCATGCCTGATCTAGAGTAACTGCTTGTAAGTGTTAGTTATTATTGTGTTCCAGGAGACCTGGATTTGTTCATATTTTTCATGATCCCAGCAGGCTCAGTCAAAATGTCTGGAGGCTTCTTTGACTTCTTCTTTTGAGATGTTCTGGAGTTTCTAGTGGTAGCCAGAAATTTCAAGATCAAAAATAGAATTATTCAGGTCCTGCCTTCTAAATCTTCTGGAACAGTCCAAGAAACTTTCAGAGATGTCTCTGAGTTTAAAACACAATGTAGGAATGAGCTGAGGGCCAACAACCCATTGGTTCATGTGATTTCCAGTGGGGGCCCCCTGCAACACATGTTGGTAAATTTTGAACCATTAGCTACAATATGTTTTTTTGGAGACCTCAGTTTATAATGGGGTCTCTTTTTTCCATAACTGGGCAAATATGATTAAAAATAACTATGTTGCAAACTTTAAACTTAACTTTAACTTAGGTTTAATGTAAGTTTTTAACTTTAACCTACAGATGAAGGATTTGAGAACTTTTACCACATCAGATGGGTCTCCCTTCTGTTCTAGGTATCCTGTCTTCTTAAACAATTTACAATTTTAAATTGAGTAAGTCTCACCTTAAGCCAGGGTTTTTCAGCCTCAGCACTATTGACATTTTGAGCAATAATTCTTTGGTGTCGGGGGGGGGGGTTCATCCTATGCATTGTAGGATGTTTAGTAACACCCCGTCCTCTACCTGGTAGATGCCAGTAGCAAACCCCATCCCACTCAATTATGACAACAAAATGTCTGCAGAGATTGATAAATGTCACCTGGGGAGGAAGGCAAAAATAACTCCCAGTTGGGAGCTGCTGCCTTAACTACAGCTACATACCATAGAAAATTTTAGTACAGGGCCAATTATGCAACTTCGACATCGTTGCTTTGAGAAAGTTTTCTTCCTCCGCTTGATCACTCTGTCCTCTCTTTGGAGGTATTCATTAAGGCTCTTCTCTCTTTATACTTAACCTAGTCTGTGACATCAGCCATCACCTCTAGTCACATGATGTCAAATCTCTCTAATCTGAACGTCTTAACTGGATTTTTTAGTTTTAAACTCCATGTATCAGAACCCAATTCAAAACCTCCCTCTCTCTCCAAATTCCTTCTTCTCCATTCACCATTCTTCCAATAACTCACACTCAAATTTAGTCGCCTCTGACTTCTCTCTCTGTCTGTCTTTGTCCCCTCCCATCTCTAATCATTCACCAAGACAACTTTTGAAATCTCTCTTACAACTTCCCCTTCGCTTCTTTCCCACCACCACTTCCCTCCTCCATGCCTCTACTTCTGTGATGGCTTCTCCAACAGTCTCCTGGGTTTTGGTCCCTCTCCCTCCCTCATCTCTTATCCTCTTAAAGCACTGATCATATTACTCCCATGCTCAGAAACCTCAATAATTTCTCTCTGCTTAAGGGATTGATAGCAGATTCTCAACCTTGGCATTGAATACCGTCCAGACTCTCACCTCACCTTATTTCACATTAGACCACCCCCTCATCCACCCCATGGAATAGCCACCTAAGAATTTTCACTGTTCTTTGTGTGTGAGTCTTAAATCTCAGCTTCTGAGCCATTGCTCACTTCCTCTTCCCAGAATGCCCTTTGCCCTCATCTGTTCCTGCTGAATTCTTCCTATCCTTGAAGGGTAGTGAAATGATACTTCCTCTATGAGGCTTTTCCTGATTACACCATTTTTCTTTAAGTACGTTGCCCTTTTCTGAGCTTCTTCCTTATATCACTTAGTCTTCTAGCACCATACATAATTAGAGACTGAAGAAGGATTTTTTGAATAAGTGAATGAACAGAGATAGGATCTCTTCATTAACAGAATTAAAACTTGAAATGTTTTTCCTTCTACTGAAAGATCTGTTGGAAATTCTTTGTTATCAACTAATCTGTCATTATACTTAAGAAATATGAATAGCCACACAACTTAAAAATATCAGAGATATAAGTCATCAAATCCTCCCTCCCCGCTACATGGTAGCTTTGTGACCTTGATCATGTTACTTGACCTCTCTGAACCTCAGTTTTCTCAACTCCATGTATAGATTATTGTTATGAAATGATATATGCAAAGTGATCAATACAGTGCCCGGAATATAGGGCTTAATACATGTTGACTATTGGTACTTTATCATTTGAACCATCCATAACACCCTCTTTAAGTGAATTTCTTCTGTAAGGATTTCTACAAAATACCCAGAATACAGACATAACCATGTGCTACTTGGATATTTTACTGTTGTGGAGTCAGAGAGGAGGACAATGAAATGGGATCTAACTTTAATATATGCTCTTTGAAATGCTGTGTGAGATCATGTGAATGGATTGTCTTTTTAAGTAATTTCTTGCAGTAATTGTATAGGCATATAAAATGATAGAAGAAGAATCTCCCTTGTAGTGAATATTAGAATTCTTAAGTGTGTGTCTTTTTCCCCATTGGGACAATTTTTTTCTATAGAAGCCACTCCTCAAAAGTGTAATAGAAATTAAAGTAATCCAATATTAAACAAGCAATTGTGACATTTTTGGGAATGCATCTATTTAATATTTAAGATATGGTTAGTACTTAGAGTGGAATTTCTTTTAAAGGTAGGATTTAGTTAGATTTAGGCTGTGTAATTTTAAGAAAGAATTGGTGACACTTTTTGGTGCCCTTGAAACTTCTCATGAAGACTCACCTTCACCATCTTTGTCCAAATCCAGATAAGATTTGACCAATAGCACATCAAAATCTGTATAATGAAAAGTCATGCCTTAATATAGTTCTAACACTTTTGCAATCATTAATTTATAAATCCATTTATTAGCAAATAGTATATCATAATTCAATTTTGTAATATTGAGACTTATTAGTGAATATAAAACATTGCTCTTCTTCAATGTATTTACAAGAATATAATTACAAGAATGTAAATGGCTTTGTATTCTTCCAGTGAACGTAAAGTATTGCTCATTTGCCCCATAATACACATTTTACATTCCAAAAATTTGCTTTATAATTGACCAATAAATTTGACAGTGCTTTTTATTGAGAAAAGGAACAAACATGTTCCATCATCTTTTCAGAATATTTTCATATTTTGAAAACTTTAAAAAACTGATAGTGGGGCCACTGGGTGGTGTAGCAGTTAAGCTCATGCGTTCCATTTCGGCAGCCTGGGGTTCACTGGTTCGGATCCTGGACCAGCATGGACCTACTCACTGCTCATCAAGCCGTGCTGAGGCGGTGTCCCACATAGAAGAGCTACAGCTCTACAACTATGATAGACAACTATGCACTGGGGCTTTGGGGAGAAAAAAAAAGAAAAAGAGTAAGATTGGCAACAGATGTTAGTGCAGGGCCAATCTTCCTCAAAAAAGAAAAATTAAAAAAAGCTGGTAGTTAAAAATCTACAAATCTAATAAGGTAGATTTTTTTCATTATTTAATTTTTTAATTAATAGTGAATGAATTAATTAGTTCTTATCAATATAATGATATACTGTAGTATAATTTTGTGTTTCATTTCTGTTCTTGAATATGATTGAAAACCGCTAAGATCATCAAATAAGTGTTTTGTTAATATGTTGAAATTACTATTTCTATCTTCATAATGAACAATATACCAATGAAGAAAAGTAGACATTTACCAATATGGGAGATTTTATTGTGTTTAAAATGAACCAGAAACAACTACAGAAAACTGAGAGAGCTTTCTCTATCTTGACATTTTGATGAGATGATAATATCAATTTAGATGATGAAATGTCATTTCTGAAATAGATGGATTTGATATAAAAAAAGTATTCTATAAAAGATAAGAGAATGCAATAGCAGAATCCTATGACAAGTGGATAACATATAGTCATGTGCTGCATAATGACATTTCGGTCAATGACAGACCACATATATGATGGTGATCCCATAAGATTAGTACCATATAGCCTAGTTGCAGAATAGGCTATACCATCTAGATTTGTATAAGTACCATAGGGGAGGAAGAAGTTTTTCTCTACCTAGCTAGGTTCTTCTGGCTAGTCTAAGAATTAAATTGACATGAGACAGATTAACAGGAGAAAAACAAATAAAAGTTTAGTAACATGTATGCATGGGAGAAATCCAGGAAAACCGAGTAACTCACCAAAATGGCCAAAGCCCTCAACTTAAATACCATCCTCAGCTAAAGACAAAAGAAGATGCTGGGAGTGGGAAGAGTCAGGGACTTCAAAGGGAAGGAAGGCAATTCACAGGTAGGTGAAAAGGAGCAAACATTTGACAAACAAGTGTTTGGCCACACAGAAACAGAAGAACCCAGAGGGGAGCCCAACAAAGAGGCTTTTCTAGATTCCTCCCAGTCTACCTCCTAGTTCATGTTATGCTAAGGTGATAGCTCGCTTCCTGAGAGGTTTTTTATCTGAATTCTTTCAGGCAGTTATGAGGGAGGTAACAAGAAAAGCTTTGAGTCATTTGACTTAAAAATAATCAGCTTAAAATAATCGTCATGTTAAAGAGACACATTTTGGGGTGGCAAATTTGGTCCCCTTCGATATGCTCTATGATGTTTGCACAACGATGAAATCAACTAACAGTGCATTTCTCAGAATGTATCCCTGTTGTTAGGCGATGCATGACTGTATATGGCTCCACACGGCTATTTCTGTTCAAGACACTTTTGTTTCCTCATAAACATTTTGTTATCTTGTTTTTTGCTGGATCAGCTGGGAAGTTCTTCCACACTTTATTTGAAATGAATATGCATTCGAGTGACTTTTTGGCCAGAGTTCTTTAAAAAGAAAACTGTTAATTGAAAGATTTTATTTCTTCCTCAAAATTAGTAGTCAAAGGGGAAAGTCACTGTTTGCACAGATGATTAGAAACTTTTGCTAGCACTAGCTTTTCAATTGATTAGGGAGAGAAATAGAGAGCTACTTTAATTTCATGTACTATTCGCTTTGTGCAATTTAATGACTATTGATTTGTTCAGATTAATTTGAAACATTAATATTGTAGGTGGTGAACAGAACAGGGATGGTCATTTATTAATGTCTGTGTCTATCTGACTAGGTTAGTCTTCAGTTGAGATTTTGAAATCAGATACAGTAAGGAAAACAGAAGGAAATTAAAATTCATTTAACTCCGTGCATGGGCCTGGCACTGTGTTAGGGCTTTTCACATAAAGCACCTAATTAATCCTCATCACAACTTTTATTGTTGAGGATTACGATCTCCCTTTTTTACATATGAAGAAACTCTAAACCTCGTTCTTATCTCTTTTCCTCTAATTCTTAAACTCACTAATCCTTTTCCCCCAAGGTATAGGAGTTGCTAAATAAATGTTAGCTTGGAAAAAAAATGATTTTCTGTTTGGCGATGTTGAGACAAATTCTGCCATGTTTTGTTGAAAAGGCTCCTTCTCAGTTTTTCCCAGACTGCAGCCAGTGACAGCTTCTGCTAGAAAATTTTGACTGCCACCTGAATGATTGCAAAGGGCTGCAATGCCAGAGCCAGAATCCTTCATGTCTGCATAAGTTACAAATGCTTTACTGCTTTCTTCAGAGGCAGAGGTCTAGGATTAAAGTTAAAGAGGGCACAAAGGAGCTTATCATGTTGTTTGGCTCATTAGGAAATAATTAGATACCATTTCTAATTAATGCAGGAAGCAGGATAGACAACTATATTTTAGCTGTTAAAGATTGCATTTTAGGCCAACTCAAACTACTTTGTGACCCTAAGCAAACATTACCAATAATAAAGAGGAAATTAACATTCTCCCACGAGATTTCCAATCATTTTTAATCACATCAGCGGCCTGGCGCGTGACCTAACACTCTAGTCTCTTTTTCCCCACCCCCCTTGCCATTCCCACTCCACAGAAACAGGGCAGGAGATGTCACCAGTCCCCTAGGGAAGGTAAAGCATCAGCTCAGTTCCTTTTCTGTGGCCAGTCTTTGTGGTTTCAGTTTGCAGTACTTTGTGATCATCACTGCCCTACTTCACTGTTCTCAACCATTGAGTCCTACCCCACAGACACTTGCCCAGGAGGCCCAATCTGATATTTGGAAACACACTTTGAGTTGTAAACTCCTTTTCCGTGACTTTTTCTTTGAAGATTAGGACATTGAGGTGGCCTATATTTTTTTTTCCTCTGAGCCTCTGATAGAAGTTGAGTGATTGATCTTCCTCCAGCTCTGAGGGCTAGACCCTTAGCTTTAAATGGATGCCAAGGTAAGAGCATGAAAATGCAGAGGAGGCTCTTCTACAGTCATAGTGTCTGTTCAACTGGAGAACGCCATTATTTGTTTAAATTGCTTATTTTAAAAAATAGTTTCCTTAGGTTATGTTATGGTTATATTATTACAGGAAAAAAGAGTTCAGAGCCTGTAGTGTCTCAATGCTTTACCGGCATTGATAAATCACTAGGAACAAGGAATCTATAATTGCAATTAATATTACATTTTCAGGGATAGGAATAGCAATATTCTAATCTATTTCATAGCTATTTAAATGCTCCCTGGAAGGCCAAAAGAGAACAAAGACCAGAACAAAAAGTGAAGACATTTTTCCTCCACTATAAAAATTAAGTCGTTTTTGTAATTGGATCCTGATGTGTTTTGTGTTTTGAGAATCAAAAACATATAAGAGTTCATTTTGAAATTTCCGACTAGTTTAAGTTTGTCTCCTTTGCTTTTGACCCAAAAGCAAAACAGGAAAATTACTGAAGAGACATTAAAAAAAAAACTTGTCCCACAAGATAGGAAACCCTGCCAAAGACACAAGAGCTCAGAATTGAGGAGCTCAGGCTTCCCTCTTATAAACTCTGATATCAGCAATAAGGAATAAATAGTGCCTATTCATACATTTGGTAAGATAATATGCTAGGAGAATTTCTACCCAGAAACTAGGGGGGCTTGTGAAACTGGGGTCAGGCTGACACAGGGACTGGACATCCCAGAAAATGAACATAAAATTTCGGAGTTATGTTACACGGTGATTTGAAACAGTTTAGGTTAGTTTCAAAGCATCCATTTGTGCTTAGGTAGATCTATTAGGTAGACTCTTGTTTCAAGGGATATGTTATTATTGACTTCCCAAAGTACACAACTGGTGTAAAATCATGGTAAAGCCTGTTTTAAGAAAGAATTTGGGTTTTCATAGGGGAATAAGCAATACTCATTTGTTTCAAGCTTGGCCTGTAGGACGTGTTTTACAATATTTGTTAAGTAAATGAAAAAGAATCATGTGCATCAACCAATATGTTTGTAACACAAACTTATATATTTATAAGTGTTTTGGAGTATACAAAGCATTTGAGCTTATGTGATCCTTCCAATGACCATGAGAGTAATGAGGCACGTGTGATTAGGCTGCTTTTGTAGATGAGCAATCTGAGGGTCAAGGAGGCCAAATGATGTGCCTCTGGTCAGGCTGGCTCCATGGGCATGTGAGCTGTACAGTCACACAGGTTCCTGCACTCAGAAGAAGTCTGCATTTGGTTTAATGCTTTGCTATCGCCATTTTGAAATTCTTAATAAATTTTGAACAAGGTGCCCTGTGTTGTCTGAATGCAAACTTACATTTTCATTTCAAATAAATCCAGAATCCAGAATCCTAAAACCAGTGGAGTAATATGTAAGGAAGCATAAAAAGTATTGAAAGGATATCTTTTAGTAGAGTGTATGAAGATGGGTTGCTAAGAAAGAAGGGCAGATTTGTCCTACATGCAGAGAGAACTGAAGCACTTGATTCAGTTTTCACAAGTTATTTCATCCCTTCAAACCCTAGCTTTTCATTTATGGCAAGAAGACAACTATAAATAGTAACAGTTGGTTTATGTAAGTATATTACATAATTTAGTAAATGCATTTGGAGGAAGTACATTATTTATCTATGACACAAAATGGCTTGCTAAGTAATAGCCTGAAAAAAGTGATCAAGGTTTCCACATTTGGGGTTTAAGTTGGCAAAGTATATGGCTAGCTGCCTTCACAATTCTGTGACTCACATGGCTGGGCAGTATCCCTGAGCCAGGCCCGGAAGTTGTCAGATAGTAAAACCCCAAATATGGTTCCTCTTTTCTGGGATGAGTGAGTGAGGCTCATTGAATACTGTTTATGGAGCATAAGACTCTTCTAGGGTTGATTGCCATATTATAACCATAAATAACAGTCATTTTATTCTCATATAAACTTTATTACTTAAGGGGAAGGGGGAAAAAGACATTATAGTTTTTTGTTTTTGTCTGTGTGTGTGTGAGGAAGATTAGCCCTGAGCTAACATCCATTGCCAATCCTCATCTTTTTGCTGAGGAAGATTGGCCCTTGGCTAACATCTGTGCCCACCTTCCTCTACTTTATATGTAGGATGCCTGCCACAGCATGGCTTGATAAATGGTGCCTAGGTCCATGCCCAGGATCCAAACCTGTGAACCTCATGCTGCCAAAGTGGAGTGCGCAAACTTAACCATTACGCCACTGGGCCAGCCCCAACATTATGTTTTTTGTAGGGAAAACCTCCCAATAAATTGGAAATACCAAGGTCTGCTATCAGTCAGAGTCAATTCAACTAGGACAACACTGTCCAGAAGGGCAGTGTCACTTCTAATTGAAAGATTGACTCTTAAACTGTCGTGAAATGTCACTAATGGAACAAATCATCTGGCATTAACAAAAGAAACACATGATACCACTAACAAAGAGAGAGGTGGCTGTGACCTGGTGGAAACAAATATAAATATCTGCAAGAGTAAATATGGCAATAATGTAGGTAACACTTTTAAATCCTAAATGGATTAGAAACAATATGAATTTGTCAGTTTTCTCACGATAAATACTGTTGCTAAAGATGGGAAACAGTAGCTAGGTGTAAGTGGACTCTTGGCTGCATTTTAATTTTTTTTCTTTAATAACAATATTCTTCTTTCCTTCCTCCTACCCTTCTTTCTTTCATCCTCAAGTCACATTGAGGGAGCACATGCACTCAATTAACTATAATACAAAGCAATGTACAATAAGTTCTGTAATGATGGGGATAGAGAGGACATAGTGATTAATTTATCAATTGAAAAAGTATTGAGGTTTCATGACCTCTCCGGACAGACAGCCACAAGAGGCTGTGTGTCTTAGTCAGGAATCCTGAGACACGGAGAAGAGATTTGGGTCTGGTCTCAGCTCTGCCCCTTGTGAACTATGTCTTTTTGAACAAGACACTAACTTCCCGAACTGTAGTCTCTTTATCAACTATGAAGCATAATATTTACCTTGCCTCCTTGCTAGACTGTTGTGACTATCACGTCAGATTGTTCAACTCAATACATAAAATATTTCTTGAACTCCAACTATATATGCCAGACTCTGTGCTAGGCACCAGGGGACCTAGATCAATAAGATACTTCCTTATTTCAAGGAGGTCCCAGTCTATACCAAAATTGCAAACTCTGTTGCTTACAGAAGCCAGGCCTATGCTATAAATGAGTGAAA
The DNA here is from genome assembly GCF_020826845.1 of Diceros bicornis minor. Classification (NCBI taxonomy): domain Eukaryota; kingdom Metazoa; phylum Chordata; class Mammalia; order Perissodactyla; family Rhinocerotidae; genus Diceros; species Diceros bicornis. The sequence continues at coordinate 34,191,860 of NC_080740.1, forward strand.
CGACATATTAAAAACCAGTGGAACTGATGAGTTCCCTGACACACTATAGAAAGCTTGTCTAATCTTGATGGGGCAGCCTCTGCTATAGCTTCAGCTGGTTGTGGCTATCCAGGAATGGTAGTCCTGTGTTTCTAGGCTTAATTTTCTTAAAATGTGAAATGTCTCTATTTTTAATGTTGACTTTTAATTCCAAAAATTATCTAAACATTTTGTAGGCAAAATGTGTCTGTCAAGGGTGGAATCAATTTATGAGGTGGCCATTTGCAAGCTCCGGTCTAGACAGGCATGCATGCAAATAAATCACAAGGCAGATATTAAGTGCAGAAGTGGACCAAGCTTGCCTCAAATGACTCCAGAATGGAATGAAAAGGATGTGGTATGCGTACCATGGACAGTATCCCGTAAGAGGTGGTGACCGTGCTGAATTAAAAAACGACTAAAATCTTGTTAACCAAAACATTGGAGGCGGTGACTCAAACAAGAAGGGCAGCATGCTCCAAGACGCAGTGAATTTGGTATTGCTAGATACAAAAGGGAGGGCAAGAGGAAGTAAGACTAGAAAAGAGGAGGGCAAGATGATAAATGGTCTCACATAACGTGCTAACTGTCACTGTCATGGGGATAGTGAGCATAGGGGAGACACATGGTCAGATTTCTATTATAGAAAGATCAGTCTACTAATAGAATGGAGGAGGACTCAAGGAGAATGAAACTAGAGGCCAGGAGCCTATTTAAGAGGCCATGGCAATGGGAAAGGAAATTATGAAGAGATTGAAATTGTTTTGTAACCTAGAAAGCATTCTATTAATGTGTGGTACTATTCATATATGATATTACCATTTTTAATTGATATTAAAATATACAATTCCTCATTTTAACATGTCCGTAATCAGGATGCATTCTTCAGTCCATGGGATGTCATAGTTAAATGGTAGCAGCTTTTCTTTTCTTTTTTGAGGAAGATTAGCCCTGAGCTAACATCTGTTGCCAATCCTCCTTTTATTTATTTTTTTGCTGAGGAAGATTGGCCCTGGGCTAACAGCTGTGCCCATCTTCCTCTACTTTATATGGTATGCCACCACAGCATGACTTGATAAACTGTGTGTAGGTCTGCACCTAGGATCCGAACCTGTGAACCCTGGGTCGCTGAAGCAGAGTGCGTGAACTTAACTGCCATGCTACTGGGCCAGCCCCCAGCTTTTCTTTTTTTTAGTGGTCATATCATAATGATGCCTCTTAAAATTGATGGTGTCTATGATACAATGAAATGGAATAATAATCATGGACTTCTAGTCACGCAACTGAATTTTAAAGCAGAGAAGTAGAATAGGTTGTGTGAATTGATTATCCCACCTACATCTCTGGAAGGGAGCTTTTAGACATTTATCTGCTTTAGTTACCAGCTGTGTACCCACTTCCTGACTGTTCATTGGATCAGGGGAGGCAAATGTGCATGCCACAGGAGCTAGGAGATGGTGTAAATGCGTGAAGCTGGTGAGGGGACCACAGGCCCTCTCTAAAATTAGACAGTTGCTACTTAGGTCATACCAACTGCTGCTGGACACAAATTAAACATTAGTGTTGCCAGATTCAAAAGAAACTGAAAATCTGAATTTTTTAATGACATCTCTCACTATTTAAATGTTGGCAAGACATTCAACATTCTAAATAACTCTGTGCAAGCCAAACAAAACACATCTGTTTGCTAAATAAGCTACCAGCCTTGCCTCTGCTAAACCTCTTGTTGAAGGAGTGATTGTACTGATTTCTAATTCTTACAGTTTCATAATATTAAATGCTCTATAGTCACGGAATGCCAGTGACAAGACGAAGTCACAGCTGGGAGAGATGAAATCTCTTCCTTGTCTGTATCAGCCATCTGGTACAGCTCTCAGCCACATGAATCCTTTAGAAGCAGCAGTAGGGGTAGTCTCAAAGCCTGTGGCCTAAAATGGGTTAGCCATTTTGTCCTCAAATATGTCTATTTGATCATCTATTCAACAGGAAAAATTCTTGGGCACAGTGTTTTGACATAATAAAATTACATCTCATGCCTCAAAATTCCTTTCTTCTTCAGAAACAGTAACACAAACTGTTGATGTTAAAAAGCTCCCTGGAATGCCAAATGGGAATTTCTTAATTCTGCCATTATAGATTATCATTTGCTAATCTCCTTCCATCACAAGCTTTGTCAGCATTTGTAATGTACTATTAATAAGTGCATACAGAATTAACATTGTTTTTCTCTTTTGCAACAATAATGTCTGATTCAAACTCAATAAGGTGATAAAAATTAAGATTATAAGAGATGAGTTCTGCTCTGGCAATGATGGAGTAACAGGTACTGCACTTGCCTTTCTTCCATAAATTACCTGAACATAATGAATGAGACAGCTGTTTTCAGGCACTGAAAAATGGGCAGTACAGGACTGTGTTCCTTGAAAGACGGGAAACACAAGATGAATACTACATTCACTTTGGCATTCTAACTGGGGACAGTGTATGGTGAGACTGTATGAGGCCAAGCAGGAGCAACTGTGGAGGGGCTGAGAGCTAACAGATATCAGAGGGAAGATAGACATGTACTGTCAGAAGACATTGGATCTCTGACCAAGCCAGGGTGGAGAGACATCACTGAACACCTCAGATGTTTGGTTGAGACCTCAGAAAGGTCACACCTTAAGAGTAAAGACCATAGCCTAGAGCAAGGGTCATGACACAGGACCAAGAACAAAACCCAAATAGATCTGCTCTAACCACAAATAAAACCAAACTTGACACGGTAAAAAAGATTTGTCAACAATTTAACTGCCTGCCACTAGAATAAGTCAACTCTCTTTAAAAGAAGATAATATAATCCAGACTGCCTAGTGTGTAACATTTAAAAAGGTATACCACATAATAATAATAATAAAACTAGACATTCACAGAAGCGGGAAATTGGACCTGTAATCAAGAGGGAAAAAACGTCAATAAAAAAGACTTGGAGATGACCCAGATGTTGGAATTAGCAGATGAGGAGTGTAAAACAGCTATGGTACATACATTCAAGAACATAAAGCAAAATATGGGCATAATGAATAAACGTATGGGGTATCTCAGCACAGAAATGGAAACTATAAAAAAGAGCCTAATAGAAATTTTAGGATTGAAAATACATTATATGAAATTAAAAATTCATAGGCTAAGAGTGGAGGCTACAGAAGAAAGAGTCAGTGAACTTGAAGACAAATCAATAGAAATTATCCAATTTGAAGAATAGAGAGAAAAACAACTGGTAAAAAGGAACAGAGCCTCAATAACTTGTGGGACAACATCAAGAAGGCTACTGTACATGTCGTATGTGTCCCAGAGGGAGAAGAGAGAAAGAGTTGGGCAGAAAAAAGTGTTTAAAGAAATAATTGGCAAACATTTTCCAAATTTGGTAAAGAATATTGCAGATTCAAGAAGCTCATTGAGCAGCGTAATAAATGAAAAGAAAACCAAACCTAGCTATATAGTCAAAAGCCAGAAACTGGAGATAAAGAAAAAATCTTTAAAGCAACCAAAGAAGATATGATATATACAGGAAACAATGATATGAATGATGGCTAATACCTCATCAGAAAAAATGGAAACCAGAGGACAGTGGAACAACACCTTTAAAGTTCTGAAAAAACTGTCATCCCAGAATTCTGTATCTAGTGAAAATATCTCTCAAAAATGGGAGTAAAATAAAGACACTTTAAAATAAATGAACTCTGATCAAATATATTGTCAGCACACATGAACTACAAGCAATGCTAAAGGAAGTTCTCTGAGCTGAAGGAAAATAATACCAGATAGAAATTCAGATTTATAGTGAGGAGTGAAGACCATTGGAAATAGAAGGTGGGTAATATAAAAGGCTCTTTTCCATTCTTCCTTTAATATCTTTTAAAACAACTAACCACTTGAAGCAAAATAAAATCATTGTAAAAGTAAAATACTTGACAACAGTAGCACAAAGGATAGGAAAGGAAGGGAAGGTGGTAAATAGAATTAAGTTACAGTTATCATAAGTTAAAGATATATCCTGTAATCCTGAGAACAACCATTCACAAAATAAAACAATGAGGTATACCTTAAAGGCCAAGAAAGGAGATAAAATAAAATACTGAAAATACTAAAAAACTCACTTAATCAAAGGGATAGCAGGAAAGTGTAGAAAAAGAAATGAACAAATGAAACAAAAAACACATAGCAATATGGATGACTTAAACCTAACTATATCATTAATGATATTAAATGTAAATAAACGAAATACTCTTATTAAAAGGCAAAAAAAATCCATTTAAAAAATCAGCAAACTGAATACACGTTTTTCCAGAGAAGACATCCAGATAGCCAATAGGTACATGAAAAGATGCTCACATCACTAATCATCAGGGAAATGCAAATCTAAACCACAGTTAGACATTACCTCGAACCTGTTAGAGTAACTATTCTCAAGAAGACAAGAGATAAGTGTTGTCGATGCTGTGGAGAAAAGAGAATCTTGAGCACTGTTGATGGGAATGTAAATTGGTGCAGCCACTATGGAAAACAGTATGGAGGTTCCTCAAAAACTTAAAAATTGAACTACCATCTAATCCAGCAATCCCACTTCTGGGTAAATCAGGATCTCAAAGAGATACCTGCACTCCTATGTTTATTGCAGTTATTGACAATAACCGAGGTATGGAAACAACCTAAGTGTCCATCAGCACATGAATGGATAACAAAAATGCAGTATGTGTGTGTGTGTGTGTGTGTATATATATATATATATATGTATATATATAAAATGGAATATTATTCAGCCATAGAAAGAAGGACATCCTGTCATTTGCAACAACATGGATGGATCTTGAGGGCATTATGCTATATGAAATAAATCAGACAGAGAAAAACAAATACTGTATGATATCACATATATGTGGAATCTAAAAAACTCATAGTAACAGAGAGTAAAATGGTGGTTTCTAGAGGCTGGAGAGTGAGGGAAACGGGGAGATGTTGGTCAAAGGGTACAACCTCCCAACTATAAAATGAGTAAGTTCTGGGGATCTAATGTATAGTATGGTGATTATAGTTAACAATACTGTATTATATACTTGAAAGTTGCTAAGAGAATAGATCTTAAATGTTCTCACCACAGAAAAGAAATGGTAATTACGTGAGGTGATAGAGGTGTTAATTAACACTACTGTGGTAATCATTTTGCAATATGTAAGTGTATCAAATCAACATCTTGTACACCTTAAACTTACATCATATTACATCTCAATAGAGCTGGAAAAAAGTAGATTATGATAAGTAGTAATAAAAATAATAGTACATATTGCATATTGATATTAATAAGGTTAAGTGAAGGTGTGAAAGTTGGATCAGATGGATACATGTTAAATATATTATAGTAGACAGTATGGAATAGAAGAGAATGGGACTGGGAATGGAGGATAAAGGTGAAAAAGAGAAAAGCCTTAGCTGTCCTCATAATGTATATATTTCGTATGCATAAATGGATGAGTGGAAATTCAATTTTGTGTGTGCTGTCTCCATTCAAAGAGAAAAGAAAAATAATCACAGTCTTCCCAAGAAATTTGATTAATTGATACTAATTGCTAACATGTGAGGCATTAAATATTTTGAATCAAACAAAGGGAAGGACTGGTAAGAGTATTAAAACCCTTTATATCCACATTTTTTACTGTTGTATCACATCGTGACTGAGAACAAATACCAAGGCAACCTGATAATTTGAAGCTGTTTTTTGTTTACTTTGTGATAGCTAAAACTCAGTGTTTGGATTCCAAAGCTTTAAGCTCTTACTTTATCTTAGGAAAGGGGTTTTGTTAAATTTTTGAAACAAAAGGGGTCGTATTTAAGCCAGTCCTTTCAGAGATCCAGGCACTAGGAACAAAGTCACAGTTAAGTGCTGTCAGGCAATGGCTGAGAGAAATTGTTAAGCAGGCAAACAGGATGGTGAGAAACTGGAGGCACACCAAGTAGAGAATATAATGGGGGCTCGTGGATTGAGCTGGTGATCAGAGTTGACTAGTTAAGCGCTTGCCGATGTAAGTCTTAAAGAAGGGAGTACAGGTCAGGATTAGACATAAAAAACAGCAGATAGAGAGTAAGCTGACATCAGGGTGAAACAACAAATGAGAATGTGTCAGGGAGACAGGTCGAAGTAGGAGGACATGATATGACCCTGATACTGAAATGTGGTGTCTGCCTTTGCCCTCTGCAGGATTTAGCAAATAAATAAACCAGAGGAGAGAGAGAGTAGTTATGGACAGACTCTGAACCCAAGCTTATTGAAACCTTGGGCCTGAGCACTTCTTAAGATCTGGGGTTCAATACCATTCCTCGACATGATATTTTTGAGATTTACTTTAGAACTGCAATATTTAACTGATTTGGAAACCCTCCACGTCTAATAACGACTTTCTAAATTCTAAAGGTTAGCTGTTCGTCAAGTTGTAGATTGAAAATGCCAAATCGGTAATTAAATCATTTCAGCCGTTTTTCCTCCTGTTCTTTGTTGGTTTAAGGTTCAGATTTCTTTTGTCTTTGGTGACCAAAGAACATCTTGAAACACTCAAGTATTGAAGAGCATTGAGGAGTTGCAGGCTGACAGAGATGGAGAATGAAACAATGAAAAACTGTCACAGGAATGGGGCAAGATGTATGCTGACATTAAACACTTAGAGACTTTGACTTTTTGGTGCTCCTTTTCCTGAATATGACTCTACTTTCACCTCCAAGAAGAATCAATTTTGAGATTATAAACAGTCTTCTTTAATGATTCATCTAATCTTAAAGAAGTCAATGAAAAGAACAGGCTTGTTAAATAATAGCAAGTCAATCATGTAGAAGAAATACGACGCTATGTAGAATTGCACACATTTGTTCTTTCAACATGTGATTGACAGATCATATAAATCACAGCTTTGCTTTTAAACCTTTTCATAATGAGCATTAGGAGGATCTTTCCTGCAAGCACATACACACATTGAAAATAAAAAAATTTAAAAATCAAAGGCAAAAACAAACAGAAGAACAAGAAATGCATGCATTGAAATGTTTAAAAATGATGCTTAGACGTAACTATATTCTTTAACCAAACAGCTTCAACATTCGAAAAACATCACAAGATTCTTTGGTTCCATTTCAAGACCATTCCCATCTAAAAAAAAAAAATGTGAAACTCTTTCATAACTCATGAGGCCTAGTACCTTTAGCAAAGACAATTTCACATGGCTATGAAGCATATCATTGCAGATACACAGCTGGAGCCAAGAAACAGACTAGTCAGCAGTCCCTCCAGACTTGTGTGTTTTAAGAAATTTCATATCTGAAGATCTCTTGTATTTCCAAAGGGCAAGTTGTAGGTTTGATGCTAAGGGAAGCCAAGCTTTATTGCTTCAACCCAATCAATCACAAATGTCCCTCTAGGTCCTCCCCCAGAAAGCCAATCTCTCATTTATAACCTCCCTTAATAGGAGAATGCCCGTGATGCTAAATTACCTTAACATTGTGCAGTCTCATCCTAATGCTCTAAAACATGGATGTGAATCCAGACTTCTGAGTTCCTGCTTCCATTTCCAATCAGATTTGATCTCTACTTGGCCCTTTGAATGCTTCTGGGCATCTATCTCTCAGCTGGTTGTTGGACAGTTATGTCGATATGCTTGGATTTCTTTTGGAGAAAAAAATAAAATTAAACCAATCTTTCTTTAAAACAAGAAAGGACAGGAAAGGCAACCTTATTTTAAAAAAGAAAAGAAAAAATCTGTATTATAAGAGAGATTAAAAAATTTTTATTAGTTGTTCCTTAAGTGTTGGGCATGAGGAGCATGTCAAGATGAACCATAGGATAAAAAACACTCTTTTCTGTGCTAAGTACTCCTAAATGTGGTAGCAGGGGACTCTATACTTGAAATGTCTTCAGGCAAAATAAATATTGTGTCTGGAGCTTTTCCCTCACATCCATAAACTTGGCACACAATGACAGGTACCAACATCGAGCGCTCCTTACCACCTTCCCAGGGGCAACAATGTGTGTGTGAGGTATATATGTATATATATAATACATATATAGGAAATAGCATATACATAGTATTACGATTATCATGAACACGTACTGTACATGATTTTACAAACACATTACAGGTTTGACTGTTTTCTCTTGCTTCTCACAATGAAACATGGGAGTCTACACTTGAAAATTTTTGCCTTTACATTTTTTTTTTGATAACCAACCATAGTAGACAAGGCTAGAGCTAAAAAATTTTCCAAAATTTCTGTTAAAGAAAACCAACCTGAAGGTAGCAGTCAGACTCAAACTCCAAAACAATATTGATTTTCTTTCTCATCAAAATCATAGCAGAAAAAAATTCTAAGTGGAATAATTGCTATATTCCTTAGCTTTTTTTGTTAAATAATATGTTATAAATGAATACACATGAGTAGTGAGGCTTTTTTTTTCAGTTGAATAACTCCATAAATATAATATTCTCTAATCTGTAATCTTCTTCCTTCCTTTGGCTCTCAGGAAATTTTATGGTGATTCTCTCTTTATATAATCTATTTTGAAATGAAGATAAAACATTATAACAAAATGTTCTTCCTGTATTAAAAGTTAACTGTTAATGTGCAAAATAACGTTTATTTTTAAATAAATATATTGAAAATATGGTTCCTTTCTAAAATTATATTTACACACTTTAAACCAATCATTTAATTTCAGCAAAGAATATAGATTATATTTTTGAAAGATTACTGAAATGTTATTTTCATATAAATTTATTTGGGCTGTTCTATTCTTTTAACTTAATCTTTCTATCCTTTAAAAAGTTATTTCTAAAATTGTAACTATGTGATGTGATGTGATGTTAACTAACTTTATTGTGGTAATTATTTTGCAATATATACATATGTCAAATCATTATGTTGTACACCTTAAATTTACATGGTGTTGCGTGTCAATTATATCTCAATAAAGTTGGAAAAAATTAAAAGGTCTGTTAATATTAATAAGTCCATTACTTAACAAAATAAAATTTAACTTTCTTAGTAGATTCCCTATGGACAAAAAATAAAAATAAATAAAAAATTGAAAGCTATTTCTAGCATACTTGGTCCTGAGGTCGATCAATCAGGAATGTGTTTTGTTAAAAATTCTTTTAGGGGCGGGCCCGGTGGCGCAAGCGGTTAAGTGCGCGCGCTCCGCTGCGGCGGCCCGGGGTTCGCTGGTTCGGATCCCGGGCGCGCACTGACGCACTGCTTGGTAAGCCATGATGTGGCGGCGTCCCATATAAAGTGGAGGAAGATGGGCACCGATGTTAGCCCAGGGCCGTCTTCCTCAGCAAAAAAGGAGGAGGATTGGCGGATGTTAGCTCAGGGCTGATCTCCTCACACACACACACAAAAAATTCTTTTAAAACTCTTGCTAAGACAATGATTTACATATTGAAATTATTGATAGGTTAATGTGATGAGGAAATTAAGGAATGGATGCTATTTAATATAATTTCTTTAAATGAATTCTTGAGTAATATTAGTTTTTTAATTGGTATAAAAATTAAAATTAGATTTTTAGTTTTTTTTGATGTTTGAAAATCACATTTCCTTATATTTCTTTCACTTTTTTTTTTTTTTTAATTTCATCAGTTACCACAAAAAGGAAATAGAGTGAGTTGAATATTATAGGGTACATTTTGGTAGTGGGGTTTTTAATCTTACCTTTGAACAATATGATTTTCTTGGAAATGTTTTTTTTTACCCTATTTTTCTACAGATATAATTCATATGCAATAAATTTCATCTATTTTATTGTACAGTTCTACCTATTTTGACAAATGTATATAGTTATGTAAACTCCACCACAATCAAGATATAGAACAATTCCATCATTCTAAAAAATACCCCCATACTCATTTGTAGTCAACCTGCACCCCTCACCTCTGAGCCACCAGCAACCATTCATCTATTTTCTGTCTCTATAATTTTGCCTTGCAAGAATATTATATAAATGGAGTCATCCAGTATATAGCCTTTTGAACCTAGCTTCTTTCACTTAGGGTACTATATCAGAGACTCATTCATGTTGCTGTAGGTACCGTAATTCATTGCTTTTTATTTCTGGGTAGTATTCATTTTCCTTTATAGATGTGTCACAGATTGTTAATCCATTAATCAGTTGAGGGATATTGGAGTAGTTTTCAGTTTTTCATGATTGCTAATAAGCCACTGTAAAGATTTGTGTTCAAGTTTGAGTGAATTAAAAATTTTTTTAATTTTTTGTTTATTGCAGTAACATTGTTTATGACATTGTAAAAATTTCAGGTGTACATCATTGTACTTCTATTTCTGCATAGATTACATCATGTTCACCACCAAAATACTAATTACAACCCATCACCACACGCATGTACCGAATTATCCCTTTTACCCTCCTCCCTCCCCCCTTCCCCTCTGGTAACCACTAATCCAATCTCTGTCACTATGTGTTTGCTTATTGTTGTTATTATCTACTACTTAAAGAAGGAAATCATACGGTATTTGACCTTCTCCCTCTGACTTATTTCACTTTGCATTATACCCTCAATGTCCATCCATATTGTCACAAATGTCTGGATTTCATCGTTTCTTATGGCTGAGTAGTATTCCATTGTGTATATATACCACAGCTTCTTTATCCGTTCGTCCCTTGATGGGCACTTAGGTTGCTTCCAAGTCTTGGCTATTGTGAATAACGCTGCAATGAACACAGGGGTGCATGTATCTTTACAAATTGGTGTTTTCAAGTTCTTTGGATAAATACCCAACAGTGGAATAGCTGGATCATATGGTAGTTCTATCCTTGATTTTTTGAGGAATCTCCATACTGTTTTCCATAGTGGCTGCACCAGTTTGCACTCCCACCAGCAGTGTATGAGAGTTCCCTTCTCTCCACATCCTCTCCAACACATGTTGTTTCCTGTCTTGTTAATTATAGCCATTCTGACGGGCGTGAGGTGATATCTCATTGTAGTTTTGATTTGCATTTCCCTGATAGTTAGTGATTTTGAACATCTTTTCATGTGTCTGTTGGCCATCTGTATATCTTCTTTGGAGAAATGTCTGTTCAGGTCTTTTGCCCATTTTTTAATTGGGTTGGTAGTTTTTTTGTTGTTGAGATGCATGAGTTCTTTATATATTTTGGAGATTAAGCCCTTATCAGAAGTATGGTTTGCAAATATCTTCTCCCAGTTGTTAGGTTGTCTTTTAATTTTGTTGATGGTTTCCTTTGCTTTGCAGAAGCTTTTTAGTTTGATGTAGTCCCATTTGTTTATTTTTTCTATTGTTTCTCTTGCGCGGTCAGACGTGGTGTTTGAAAAGATGTTGCTAAGACCGATGTCGAAGAGCGTACTGCCTATGTTTTCTTCTAGAAGTTTCACAGTTTCAGGTCTTACATTCAAGTCTTTAATCCATTTGGAGTTAATTTTTGTGTATGGTGTAAGGTAAGGGTCTACTTTCATTTTTTTGCATATGGTTATCCAGTTTTCCCAACACCATTTGTTGAAGAGACTTTCTTTTCCCCATTGTATGTTCTTGGCTCCTTTGTCAAAGATTAGCTGTCCATAGATGTGTGGGTTTATTTCTGGGCTTTCGATTCTATTTCATTGATCTGTGTGTCTGTTTTTGTGCCAGTACCATGCTGTTTTGGTTACTGTAGCTTTGTAGTATATTTTGAAATCAGCTTTGTATATATTTTGTGATACCTCCAGCTTTGTCCTTTTTTCTCAGGATTCCTTTAGCTATTCGGGGTCTTTTCTTGTTCCATATAAATTTTAGGATTCTTTGTTCTATTTCTGTGAAAAATGTTGTTGGAACTTTGATAGGGATTGCATTGAATCTATAGATGGCTTTAGGAAGTATGGACATCTTAACTATGTTAATTCTTCCAATCCAAGAGCACGGAATATCTTTCCATTTCTTTATGTCTTCTTCAATTTCTTTCAGAAATGTTTTAAGTTTTCGGTGTACAGATCTTTCACCTCTTTGGTTAAGTTTATTCCTAGGTATTTTATTCTTTTTGTTGCAATTGTAAATGGGATGGTATTCTTAATTTCTCTTCCTGCTACTTCGTTGTTAGTGTACAGAAATGCAACTGATTTTTGTATGTTGATTTTGTATCCTGCAACTTTACCATATTCGTTTATTACTTCTAAAAGTTTTCTGGTGGATTCTTTAGGGTATTCTATATATAAAATCATGTCATCTGCAAATAGTGACAGTTTCACTTCTTCCTTTCCAATTTGGATCCCTTTTATTTCTTTCTCTTGCCTGATTGCTCTGGCTAGGACTTCCAGTACTATGTTAAATAGGAGTGGTGACAGTGGGCATCCTCGTCTGGTTCCTGTTCTTAGGGGGATGGCTTTCAGTTTTTCACCATTGAGGATGATATTAGCTGTGGGCTTCTCATATATGGTCTTTATTGTGTTGAGATACTTTCCTTCTATACCCATTTTATTCAGAGTTTTTATCATAAATGGATGCTGTATCTTGTCAGATGCTTTCTCTGCATCTATTGAGATGATCATGTGGTTTTTATTCTTCATTTTATTAATGTGGTGTATTACGTTGATTGATTTGCAAATGTTAAACCATCCCTGCATCCCTGGAATAAATCCCACTTGATCATGGTGTATAATCTTTTTAACATATTGTTGTATGCGATTTGCTAGTATTTTGTTGAGGATTTTTGCATCAATGTTCATCAGTGATATTGGCCTGTAATTTTCTTTTTTTTTTTGTGTTGTCCTTGTCTGGTTTTGGTATCAGGGTAATGTCAGCTTCGTAGAATGAGTTAGGGAGCTTCCTCCCCTCTTCAATTTTCTGGAAGAGTTTGAGAAGGATAGGTATTAAGTCTTCTTTGAATGTTTGGTAGAATTCACCAGGGTAGCCGTCTGGTCCTGGACTTTTATTTTTGGGGAGGTTTGTGATTACTGTTTCAATCTCCTTACTGGTGATTGGTCTATTCAAATTCTCTACTTCTTCTTGATCCAGTTTTGGAAGGTTGTATGATTCTAAGAATTTATCCATTTCTTCCAGATTGTCGAATTGGTTGGCATATAGCTTTTCATAGTATTCTCTTATAATCTTTTGTATTTCCGAGGTGTCTGTTGTAACCTCTCCTCTTTCATTTCTGATTTTACTTATTTGTGCCTTCTCTCTTTTTTTCTTGGTGAGTCTAGTTAAAGATTTGTCCATTTTGTTGATCTTTTCAAAGAACCAGCTCTTGGTTTTATTAATTTTTTCTGTTGTTTTTTGGTCTCTATTTCATTTATTTCTGCTCTGATTTTTATTATTTCCCTTCTTCTCCTGATTTGGGGCTTGGTTTGTTCTTCTTTTTCCAGTTCCTTTAGGTGCATTGTTAGATTGTTTATTTGAGATTTTTCTTGTTTGTTGAGATAGGCCTGTATCGCTATAAACTTCCCTCTTAGAACCGCTTTTGCTGTATCCCATAAATTCTGGCATGTTGTATTTTCATTTTCATTTGTCTCCAGGTATTTTTTGATTTCTTCTTTGATTTCTTCGTTAACCCAGCCATCGTTCAGTAGCATTTTGTTTAATCTCCACGTATTTGTGGCTTTTCTGATTTTCTTCCTATAGTTGATATCTAGTTTCATACCGTTGTGGTCAGACAAGATGCTTGGTATTATTTCAATCTTCTTAAATTTATGGAGACTTGTTTTGTGTCCTAATATGTGATCAATCCTGGAGAATGTTCCATGTGCATTTGAAAAGAATGTGTATTCTTTGGTTTTTGGATGGAATGCTCTGTATATATCTACTAGGTCCATCTGTTCTAGTGTGTTGTTTAAGGCCAATGTTTCCTTATTGATCTTCTGTTTGGATGATCTATCCGTTGATGTAAGTGGAGTGTTAAAGTCCCCTACTATTATTGTGTTACTGTCTATTTCTGTTTTTATGTCTGTTAATAATTGCTTTATATATTTAGGTGCACCTACATTAGGTGCGTAGATATTTTGCAAGTGTTATATGTTCTTGTTGGATTGTTCCCTTGATCATTATCTAATGCCCTTGTCTCTTTTTACACTTTTTGTTTTAAAGTCTATTTTCTCTGATATGAGTACTGCTACCCCAGCTTTCTTTTCATTGCCATTTGCATGGAGTATGTTTTTCCATCCCTTCACTTTCAGTTTGTGAGTGTCTTTAGGTCTGAAGTGTGTCTCTTGTATGCAGCATATATATGGGTCTTGTTTTTTTATCCAGTCAGCCACCCTATGCCTTTTAATTGGAGCATTTAGTCCATTGACGTTTAAAGTAGCTATTGATAAGTATGTACTTACTGCCATTTTTTAACTTTTTTTTTTTTTCTGTGTTTTAGTAGGCCTTCTCTGTTCCTTTCTTCTTCTATACAGAATTGATGGTCACTTTAGTTTGACCTCTGTCTGAAAGCTCTACTCTTAACTCCCCTCCTCCCTCCTTTTATGTTTTTGATGTCATATCTAACCTCTTTTTTGTGTATTTGTATCCATTACGTTCTAATCATGGAAATAGATAATTTTTCCTATTTGTGGTCATCTCTTTTCCCCTTAAATCAGTCCCTTTAACATTTCTTGTAGCACTGGTTTCTTGGTGACAAACTCCTTTAATTTTTGCTTATCTGCGAAAATTTTTATCTCTCCTTCCATTTTGAATGATAACCTTGCTGGGTACAGTATTCTTGGCTGTAAGTTTTTTACTTTTAGCACTTTAAATATATCATGCCACTCTCTTCTAGCCTGTAAGGTTTCTGCTGAGAAGTCAGCTGATAGCCTTATGGGGTTTCCTTTGTATGTAACTTGACATTCTCTTGCGGCTTTTAGGATTCTCTCTTTATATTTAGTTCTGGACATTTTGATTATGATGTGTCTTGGTGTGGGCCTCTTTGGGTTTATCTTGTTTGGGGCTCTCTGTGCTTCCTGTACCTGGATGTCTGTTTCCTTCCTTAGGTTAGGGAAGTTTTCATCCATTATTTCTTGAAATAGATTCTCTGCCCCCTTGTCTCGCTCTTCTCCTTCCGGGACACCTATAACACGGATGTTAGTGCGCTTGATGTTGTCCCAGAGGTCCCTTAGACTGTCCTCACTCTTTTTAATTCTTTTCTCTTTTCCCTGTTCACCTTGGGTAATTTCTTCTAGTCTTTTGTCCAGCTCACAGATCTGTTCTTCTGTATCCTCTACTTTGCTTTTGAGTCCCTCTAAAGAATTTTTCATTTCCAGTATTGTATTCTTCATTTCTGATTGGTTCTTTTTTATATCTTCCATTTCTTTGTTGACATTCTCACTGAGTTCATCTATTCTTCTCCCCAGATCAGTGAGCATCCTTAACACTCTTAGTTTGAACTCTCTGTCGGGTAGGTTGCTCATTTCTGTTTCACTTAGTTCTTTTTCTGGGTTTTGTCCTGTTCCCTTACTTGGAATGTATTCTTTTGCCTCCTCATTTTGCCTCTTTCCCTGTGCTTGTGTCTATGTATTTGGTAGGTCAGCTACGTCTCCTGCTCTTGGATAGGTGACCTTATGTAAGTGATGCCTTAGGAGGCTTCCAGTGTGCTTCCCTCAGTTCTCAATGTTCCAGGGGTGACCCCTATGTGGGCTGCGTGTGTCCTTCTGTTGTGGCCTGTTTGCTCTCCCTGTAGGCGCCCAGGGAGGCTGAGTTATGCTCCTGGCCAGCTGTTGTAATGCTCAGCTGCTTGTAGTTGTTGTGGGCCCTTCAGTCTCTTTATCAGGTGTGGGGAGCCCCAGCACAGTTGGCTGAAAGTTCTAATACCACATTTGTGTTGCAGTATTTCTTTTAAGTGAGTAGGCCCCCAGCGTGGCAGGTTGTTAGGCTCAGGGCCTTACAATTGCTGTAAGCCTCTAGCCTATTAGGTCTCTTGTCAGCTCTCTGAGCATTGCAGCTGGGTGGGGCTGGCCTGAGGCTCAGGAGCACCCAATCCTTTCAGGCTTTGGAAGGTGCGGCAAACCGCCTATGTGGGTCTTTGAGAAGCACAAGTCTTCTGCAGCTGAGAAACCCTGCTGCCCACAGGTCTACACACACAGTCAACACAGTCCTGCCCCGTGTGAGCGCCCAGACCTCCCCAAGCGGACCCAGTCTCTCCACGGCGGGAGCCCCACACACTCCGCCACCGCCCCACACTCTCCACCCGCTCCTTGTGCACACCCTGCCGGGCTCAAGTGGGCTCAGTTGCCAGGCTGCAGAGAATCCTGTCACCAATCTGTGCAGGCCCACAAGTTGCCTGAGGGCTTGTTGTTGGGTGGGACCAGTCTCTAGGGTGGGCTACCTGCCCTGGCTGAGCTGGATTAAATCGCTGCTCTAGCGGGTGGGGCAGACCCTGGGCTAGCAGGCCTCAGGGAGAACTCCAATGGCGTCTGTGTCAGCACGCCCACACCGGGCCACAACAATGGCCGCTGCCAATGTCCCAGTCCCTGGAGAGGTCTTACCCCTAACCGAGATGCACTCAGGGCCTATTAGGTGAGTCTCTTGTCACCAAAGCACTGTGCACCTTTCTTTCTGGTGATTTTAGGATGCTTTCTGAAACGGGTGAGTTTGCACGCGGGCCCTTTAAGAGCCAGTTTTAGTTTCTTTGTGAACCGGGTTTTCTGGGGGTTCTCCCCAATGCTTTAGTAGCAGGCACAGTCAGATATTATGCCGCTGGTGTCGATTGTGCTGGATCCACAAAATGCCCACAGCGGGGGCGCTCCCGTCTCAGGGCCCGGCGCCTCCAGGGAGGCTGCGGACCTGTGAGCTGCTCCCGGCGGCCGTGAAGCTGGCGGCTTGTGAAGGCGGCGTTTTTCCTCTCCGGAAGGGAGTCTCTGCCTCTTCTACCCCAGTTAGGATTGTCCGCTGTTGCAGGAGTTCCTCTTATCCAGTTTTCAGTTCTGTCTCAGGGGCAATTTTTCCACGAGTAGTTGTAAATTGGCTGTGTCCACGGGAGGAGGTGAGTTCAGAGTCTGCTATGCCGCCATCTTGACTCCGCCTGTCTGAACATAGTTTTCATCTCACTTGGGTAAATACCTAGGAGTGAGATGGATGAATTGTATGGTATGCTTAGTTTTGCAAGAGACTGCTAAGCTGTTTTCCAAAGTCGGTGTAGCATTTTGCATTCCTACCAGCAATGTACGAAGGTTTCAGTTGCTCTGCATCCTTGCCAGCTCGTGATATTGTCTCTCTCTTTCTTTAAGCTGTTTCAATGAATATGTAGTTGTATCTCAATGTGGTTTTAATTTGCATTTCCCTAATGACTGATGATGTTGAGCATCTTTCCTTGTGCTTATTTTCCATCCATATATTTTCTTTGGTGAAGTATATGTTTAAATCTTTTGCCCACTTTTTAAATACATTGTTTGTTTTCTTTATAATTCTGAACACAAGCTCTTTATCAAGTATGTGATTTGTAAATATTTTCTCCCTGTCTGTGACTTTCAAAGAACAAACATTCTTAATTTAAATGAAATCCAATTTATTTATTTGTTCTTTCATTTATGGTGCTTTTGGTTTTTTATGTAAGAAATTGTTGCCTAACTAAAGGTCACAAAATTTTCTTTTATGTTTTTTAAAAAAGTTTTAGACTTCTAAATTTTGCATTTATATCTATGATCCACTTTAAGTAATTTTTTTGTATAGAGTGTGAGGTATGAATAAAGGTTTTTGTTTCTTTGCATATAGGTATCTAATTATTCCAAGACTATTTTTAGTTGAAAAACTCTCTCTCCTTTCTCCACTGAATTGCCTTTTTACTTTGTCAGAAACTAATTGGCCATATATGTGTAAGACTATTTCTGGATTCTTTTTTCTGTTCCATTTGTCTCTGTGTTTATTATTTCTCCAATACTACTCTCTTGATTACTGTAGCTTTATAGTTAGCCTGGATGGCAAGTATGTAAGTCCTCTAACTTTGAAGAGAATGTGTATTCTGCTGTTTTTGTGTGGAGTTTTCTCTAAATGTCAATTAGGTTAATTTAGTTGATAGTGCTGTTCATGTCTCCTATATTCATGGTGGCAATTTGTCTACTTTTTAAATCAATAGCTGAGAGTATGTGTTGAAGTCTCCAACTGTGTTTGTGGATTTGTCTATTTTTCTTTTCAGTTCTATCAGTTTTGCTTCATGCATTTTGAAGTGCTGTTGTTAGGTGCATACACCTAACGTTTACATTTGTTATGTCATTTAGGGGAATCGAACGCTTCATAATTAACGTCCCTCTTTACCCTTGTTCTGAAGTCTAGTTGACCTGGTATTAATATGTGTATTCTTGCTTTCTTTTGATTAGTGTCTGCATAGTATCTCTTTTCTGTCATTTTATTTTTAACCTATTTATGCCTTTATATTTAAAATGGGTTTCTTGTACACAGCATATAGTTTGTTCTTGATTTTTCAATCCAATCTAATGATCTTTATTTATTTATTTATTTTTTTGTGAGGAGATCAGCCCTGTGCTAACATCGCCAATCCTCCTCTTTTTTTTGCTGAGGAAGACTGGCCCTAGGCCAACATCGGTGGCCCCCACTTTATATGGAACGCCGCCACTGCATGGCCTGCCAAGCAGTGCATCGGTGCGTGCCCGGGATCCCAACCAGTGAACTCCAGGCCCCCGCAGCGGAGCGCATGCACTTAACCACTTGTGCCGCTGGGCCGGCCCCCTAATGATCTTTATTTTTAATTGATGTCTTTATAAGGTTTACATTTAATGTAATTGTTAATATGGTTGGATTAGAATCCACCATATTGTTAGCTGTTTTATTTTTTGATCTTTTATTTTGTTTTTCCTCTCTTGCATTTCATTTTTGATTATTCTATTTTAGCTCTGTCATTGATTTATTATTAATTTTTCTTTTAAAAATTATTTTATTCATTGCCCTAGGTTATACAATATACATCTTTAATTAATCAGAGTCTACCTTTAAATAATACCATACAACTTAATATGTAGTATAAGGACTTAACAGTATTCTTCCAATTTCCTCCCCCCATTCTTTGTGCTGTTGTTGCCATACATTTTATTTTTACATATGCTATAAACACAACGCATTGTTAGTATTTTTACTTTCAGGAGTTGTCTTTTAGATTAACGAAAATTAAGGAAAGATAAATTTTATGTTTACCTCCATTTATCCCATTTCTAGAACCCCTTATTTCTTTATGTATATGTTATATTTTACCATAGTTTTTAAAAATATGTTGAAATTTTTTAAAATTTATTAGCGTTTACAACACCAGTCTCTGACTCCTCCTGGCTCTGTTAAAAATTTGTTGTGCTTAGGCAGCTGGGACTTTGTTTGATTTGTATAATTCTTAGAGTTTCAGAACTATAGGACTGAATATATCATAAGAGGTCCTTGGGCTTAATCTTCAAAGTCTGGCAGATTTACCGCAAGTGATCTTATTTTAAGATTTATCTGAAGTTCTCCTTTTGAGGGTGAAACAAGCTTGGTCTGTGGGTCTCTTCGTCTGTCTCCGTCTCTTACTTTCGCTCTCATGTGTGGAGTGGGAGCAACAGGACCACATTGTCCTGCTTTTTAATATTCTCCCTTAGTGGCCTCACACATACATGAAGTTAGCCACTGAGTCTCTTCCTACCATTCTCCTTTACAGGTGAAAAATGTTCTGTACTTTTCCAAGCTGTTTATGGAGGGATACCTCTACTTTTTCTATATATACCTTTAACCATTTGAATAGTATTTCCCCCTGAATGTTTCACCTGCTTATTTTTGTTAGGGCATGTGTAACTAAGTGGTAGCAGTATTCACCAGGATGAAGGAACCAGAATCTCTGTGGGGCCAACATTGGCTCTGGGAGAATGCCAGGGCTCCAAATGAAGTGGTGTAAATTCTCAAGGGTCCCCAGCTCCCTTGCCAAGTAGTGGATACTGTTCTGACCCTTGTAGCCAAGTGCTAAACTTAAACCCTCTTCTTAAAGCCATATGCTTTCTTTTACTCCAGACACATGCCCTTAGGAAAGCTCAGGGATTCCAAAATTGGGTGGATGTGCTCCAAAAGCTATGTTCACCTGAGGACCTGGTTTATTCCAGAGCCACTGAATGCAACAGCCCTAGATTTATTACTTGCATAGGAGGGGGCAGGAGGAAAAGAGCAGATGGGAAAACCTGGAATTTTCCTGAGCAAACTATAGTCAGTTGCAAGAGAAAAAATACTCTCGACAGTTGACCTGGTCCTGCAGTAGAACTTATAAACACTTGTCAGTTCTGAGGGTAACTGCAAGAGACACTTATTTTCAAGCTTTCCCTTTTATTTCATGTCCAGAGCATAACATTTTCTTTTTGTCTTTTTCCCCCTCAAGGGGTGCTACATCCATTGTGTACAGATGCAAACAGAAGGGGACCCAGAAGCCTTATGCTCTCAAAGTGTTAAAGAAAACAGTAAGTTTATTTCATTATATAATAGCATCTCTAAAGGATCTGTGACCTGGAGAAGCCAGGAGCCCTGATTCAAGGGACAAAGGGGCTGGAGAGCCGCTATGTGCAGTGAACCCATTTGAATCTTGATTGTGAAAGTGCAACCAGAGGGGTTGTGTCTGATGGAAACCACGTGACCGAAAGCGACTAGATCTCAGATCGGGTGAGGCTGTGGGGAGGAGAAGTGTGGAAAGGAAAAACATTTAGAGCTGGCAGGTAAACCTTGCTTTGTATACCAGTCATGCTTTTGGATATACATATATGCCCAGATTCTCGAGTGTTGGATTTGCTTCAGTAAAGTACAGCTGGACCCATGCTAATGTTTCTGGGACTGAACCTGCCCATCTAAGAAGTTTGTATTTGAACAAGAAGGAAGGATTGTGTTTTGGAGTTGCTTCTTTTTGCCCTATACTTGCAGGAGAGCTGAGGGGAGCAAAAGTTACTTTGGCTCATCTCCAATGCGTGAGAAACGCAGCAGGTGAAAGTTCAGAATACAAATGCCAGCCCGGAGGGAAGACTGCCTGCGCCCAGAGAGTGTTGATCGTTGTAATGCTTTCCTTGCACTTTCTGTCCTTAAGTGGTTTCGCCTTATAAAACCACAAAAAAGCAACATATTCTTTTATGGCACATTCTTCCTTTCTCAAATTTTGTGTGAAAAAATATGTGAGATACATACATTTCTGGAAACCCAGTTGTAAAGTATGCTGAAAGAGAAATATCATAAATTTTGAAGTCAAATAATACATCTTTTAGGCCAAGGGATTTTTTTTTTCCTAAAGGCAGTTTAATATCACCAGCTGTCTATGTATTGTCTGGCACAGGGAAATTTTAGAATTTCATATGATGAAGAAGAGAATAATGGCACAGGGTTTTTAGTCGAGTAGAAGTAGAATGACATTTTGAAACAATCTGTTAGAATTTAAAGACGTAGCTAACAAAGACAGTTTAATTGAAGTAGGTAATAATTTGAATGGCAATTTCTACCAATAAACTCGATGTTCTGGATTTCTTGTTTGGTGTAGGCAATGATTTAGGTTGTCCTGGAATGCAGGGGAATCTTTTGGTTGATAAGGTTTGGAATTTTCTCTTAAATCAATTTCCTATGGTCATAAAATTTATTTGAACTAAGGATTATTAAACATTTCATGAAATAGAATTTCCTGTTAAATATCTAATTTTTATGCAAACAAATTGGCATGATTTAGCAGTAGTCACACACGAGATGTTTTTGGACTTGGTTGTATCCTTTCTTGCTGGTTAAAAAAATTGTCAGTAAAATTTGTGAGTGGTTATTTTTGTTTCATAGTTGAGGAAATTTTGAAAGATGTATGAAAGTCCAAAAAAAAATTCAGAAATGACTTGTGAATGCTGAGTCCCAAAGGCCAAAGGTCTTGTTTAAAGAATGTTGGTTTATGTCAAAAATCTTTGGATGGATTGGAATAAGAGATAGGTGAAGACGTTTGGCAGGTTCGTGACTCATATTCATTGGGAAAGGAGAACTCTGGTTTGCCCTTGCTGTCTTCTCTTCTGCACTTCTGTTGTGAAAACATCTTCCTCAGAAGACAGGGAGAAAGAGAATGTGGATGGGAACCAAGTGTCAGATGAGCTGCAGAGCAGTGCTGTGAGGCAGATGTTGTCAAACACAGTTACTGTTGCGCCAAATGGAAGAGAAAATCCCCTGGAGAAACCTCAGCTTTGAACGTGAATTAGAAGGAATTCCCAGGATTGTCTCCCAGAATAAACAATGCACAGAGATGTGTAAATGAGAGCAATTGCAGGCAAAACCTCAAAGAGCAATTGCCTCCAATGTTTCATTCCATATAGGTCATGGAGATGGAAACTTCCTTATCTAAATGAATGAAATGAATGAAGGCTAAGAATCCATTTACAGAAGGAAAGTGATGCAGGGAAAATAAAGTATTTTCCTAGCAAATTCAGCCAAGGATCTGCTCTTGGGGGGAAAAGGAGGTTTCATAAAACTTGACTTATTTATATAATCTATCTATTAGACTGAGCCACATAAAATTGCCTCTATTAAGCCATTTCTTCCTATAAAAATGGCAAATTTTATGTGGTTCAACTAACAACTTTGGGACCACTATACTACTTTGCTGGATAGATACTCAGGTCTTAATTTTACTACTAGACCTAAATCTAAGACGTCTGAAAGTTAGTCTATTTATCTGTCATCTATCTGTGGGAGTTTCCTAGGACTGCCATAAGAAACTACTACAAACTGGCTTAAGACAACAAAAGTTTATTCTCTTACAGTTCTGAAGGCCAGAAGTCTGAAATCAAGGTGTTGGCAGGGCTGATTCCTCCTAAGTATGCTGAGGGAGGGTTTGTTCCATGCCTCTCTCCTTGCTTCTGGTGACAGCCAGCAATTGCTTGGCTTTCCTTACTGTAGATACATTACTCTAATCTCTGCCTCCTTTGTCACATGGCCATCTTCCCCTTGCACATCTTCATATAATCTTCCCTCTGTGCATGTCTGTGTCCAAATTTCCCACTTCTTATGAGGACACCAGTCCTATTGGATTGGGACCCACCCTACTCCAGGGCGACCTCACCTTAAATTAACTACTTATTCTACAACAACCCAATTTCTAAATAAGGTCGCATTCCAAAGTACTGGGAGTTAGAACTTCAATATATCTTTTTCAGGGGACATAATTCCACTCATAATATTATCTATAAGAGAGGACCTCTTGGGCCAACCTGGTGGCATAGCGGTTAAATTTGTGCACTCCGCTTCGGCAGCCCAGGGTTAACAGGTTCAGATCCCAGGCATGGACCTAAACACCACTCATCAAGCCATGCTGTGGCGGCGTCCTACATACAAAATAAAGGAAGATTGGCACAGCTGTTAGCTCAGCGACAATCTTCCTCAAGCAAAAAGAGGAAGATTGGCAACAGATATTAGCTCAGAGCCAATCTTCCTCACCAAAAAAAAGAAAAAAGAGAGAGCGAGAAGACCTCTAAGGTGAATTTCAAAGTATTCTATTCAATATTTTATCTGAAGATGAGTAAGACATATCACATTGAAGAAAGTTAATAAACATAATAAACATCATCCAGTTTATAAGTGATTAAATTCATATATAAATGTTTTTAAGTTCAAGAAAGGTTGTCTATCTCTTCTACAGTTAATTATTTGATAACTGTTTGATAATTCTCTTTCCCAAGATCTGTTTGAATATTTTTTCGGGACAGTTTACCCAAATTTTATTTTGTGGCAATATTAAGTACCTTTCTCATAACTTAATATTTTACTATTACTAAGCTTAATATTATTAAATATAAATATTAATTTCTCATAGCTTACTATTTTCGGAAGAGTTTAGTTTACATTAGCAGTAAGAGACTTATTGCCCTAAAAAACACCCTGATCATCACTGAGAATCTCTTAAGCACTCATATGTCTGGGTGACAGAGAAATACTCTAGTTTATCCATGGGAAGACAGACTGAAGCACCAACTGTTATGGAGAAATCCATATCCCATTGGTGGTCAGGTATAGGACAGAATTAATACTGATGATGAATATAAAGTACATTGTCATAGTCAGACAATTGGCTGTTTTGGCTAATAAAATATCCCTGTGGGAAGTTAACACATAATTATAATAAAAATGTTTTTAAATTACCGTATATTTTATAAATGGATATACTATCGTGTACTTTATATATAGATAACTACATTTCATAGAATTAGAATACATTAAAATACATTTCAACCAAGGTCAAAATGTCTGCAACTTACTTTCCAACACTTAAACAACAAAAAATGTATGTGTGTTGTGTGTGTGTGTTCACACGTGCACATATGGGGATAAAGAGTGAAAGAAATATAGCAAAAATCAACAATTAATGAATTTAAGACAGTGTACTAGTGTCTATGATGGTATTTCAACATTTCTGTATATATAAAAACCCTCATAACAAAAAATTTGGGGAAAAACATATTTCAACATTGAGATCCTGTTCAATGTAACTTAACATTTCTCGTGGCCATTCAGAAAGCATTTCAAGATCTTGCAGTTTCTAAATGTTATGATAAACATTGGTTATTCTCTATTATAGAGGTATTGAGTGCTGGAAAATAGAAAATGATAGTTGAACTAACTTTTTACTATACTAAAAAAAATGCACATTTCTGGAAACGATATGCATTTGTCTCATTTTGTCATTAATGAGGATTAAAGCGTGGAGGGTAGTAAGAATACATAAGAGAGGGAAATGAATTGACTGGCTTTTCTGGTTGTTTAATTTTTTTCCACTTGGTATTAGTGATCCTTGTACTAGAGAAATCATCAAATTACTAGGAGTGGCATCCATACGCTCTTCTTGGGAAAAAGTGGCCTATTTTGTAACTTTATTTTGAAACAGTTACAGACTCACAGTGCCCGGAAATGCCTCATTGCGTTGCACATAAGCACTCATTGGCCTGCAGGCATCAGTGGAACTTATACTGTGAACTTTGTAAAATGTGAATCAAGGGTGAAGGAAACAAGGCTAACTTTTTTCCTTCACGCATGAGCCCTCCATCATCTGCTTTTTATGTAATATTTAGAAGAAACTGAAGTAGAGTAGAAAGATTTACTAAGCTACTTCCTCAGGTTAATGACTTTGGGGTATTAAAGGATTCTGAGAGAGACAGCTAGTGGGACAACCAGTGATTACAAGATGGAATGTTTTTACTGATGTCCTGTAACTTTTGAGTATGCTGAAATTAAAACTGCACAAAAGGAAAAAAATAGATTCAAGGAAGTGTCAAAATTTCAACAGATGAAGCTGATGGAAGCTTTCGCCTCGACTGAATTATGCTGAGTTAAATGGAATGATAACTTTTGGAGAATGATGCGGTGATCACGGAGTCACTATTTCAGGAGCAATTCACCGGCTTTACCTTTCGCCATCAGGAGTACATCCTTCAGGGGGTGTCTAAATAATTACACATCAGCCCTATCGATATGGCTTATTTTCAAGCACTGACTGGGAGTCAAGAAAATTGTGCTCTCCAATCATTTACAGTGTCCCTAGAATTTTGGAGACAAATATTTGAATTCTAGAACTCAGATGAAATTTCTAGCTGTGTGGCTCAACTCTCGGAAAAGATTGCTTTCAGCTTACTGTAAAAGCCATGCCTTTTCATGAAATACCCAGCATTGAGTCTAAGAATTAATCTCAGTGTGTAAATCCAGAATTTGTGAGTCCGAGAGCCAATCTCAGTGTGTAAATTCAGAATGTATAGGTATTGTGACTCTCTTAAGAATAGCTGTGTAGTTGTGAGGTGAGATCATGGGCTCTAGAGCCAGACAGATTGAGTTCAGGATCACTTCCACCACTTACTACCTGTGTGACTCTACAAGTTATGTAAATCTCTCAATCTCAGTTTCTTCATCTGTAAAATAGGTTTAAGAAATCTAGCTTATGGCGTTCTAGTGAAGAATAAAATGAGATAATTTATGAAAATATTTCTCAGCACCCGGGAAGCGTGTAATAAATGACGAACAATATTCTTATTATTAATTATAATGGGTCCACACAGATATTTTATATTGTAATAGTACCAGTTCATTCTGTGCAGTTCTAATGTTCTCATTGGCCTGATTAAAACTGAGCAGTGAGCAGCACCAGACACATTATGCATTTATGTATGAATAAAATTAATTACATTGTTTTTGGAGTGCTTTTAAAATTTCTGCTAAAAATGAGTACATATTTTACTATTGTTATCAATAAAATTTAATGTGGCACTAAATAAAGATTTCTGATCATATGACCTCCTACTTAAACAAATCTTGGATGTCTGTGATTCCTAGATTTGGAATGCTTTCAATGCTAAGGCTTTATTTCACTTCTTCTCATTGGAGCATTGTGACTAGATCCAGTGTAGAAGCTGTTCCAAGTCTAGATTTTGTCATATTTTAGTTATTATAATATCAAGTTACCTATAAATTTCCGGAAAGGTTTTTCTTGAATAATTTAATAAACATTCATCTTGTAAATGCCCCTGAGTTTTATAAAATTTTCCATAAGTGCTAGTTTAGCCTTTTATCCTCTTCTATGTTAGTTGAAGAACCACACATGATTTGCTAATCATTCTATGAGTTAGTTTTTAACTTCTACTCGTTTTCCCTTGTATCTTTATGGGTTAGCATTTGAGTATATAACTATAATGTTGCAGGAGAATTTGAAAAGTTGCTCTAGATAAGTTACACAATGTACACAGGCCTCTTCCCAAATTCTTGGTAGGTGAATCTCCAAGGCATCTCCATTAGAGGAGATTTTCAAGTTAAAATAGAGATAATACCATTTATACCACTGGGTAAACTGAGGATTACCTGCTCTTGTCTCTTTCTACCCAACTTTTAGGAACTTAGAAAAGTGACCGTGGGCCATTCACTTTCCAGTTGCTGTGATGCATGTAAGAGAGATGCTGGGTCAACCTGGGTTGAAGATGCGCATCCGTTAAACACTGCTGTAGTCACTTTAACCGCTTGTGGGTGTGCTCTAGAAGTGCAGGCAAGGTCGCCTTTGGTCAGTGATGGAGAGGAGAATAATAAATCACTAGCTCAAATAGACTTTTTGGGCCCGATTGAGGTCTCAGAACACATTAAGGAAAGTAGCTTGCGGATAACAAGCCGTGTCAAGTGAAGTGAAACTTCTTTAAGCATTCTGTCAGTTGGAACCTATTGATTTTCATAGGGACTATTAAGCCAGGTTTCCTGGAATAGGAACAGGGGTATTTCTGTTCAGTTTGTGACAAGTATACGTCTACAAGAGGAAAAAGGTAGTGAGGCGGAATGTGAACTCTGGGCTTGATTTGTATGCTTTACCATTCAGAGAGCCACTTGGAAGTCTGAACATTCTTGTATAGAATCAGTTGTTGCAGTATGATTTATTTTCTTTTTTGATAGAAACGCTGCTGGAATCTGTCACAATTCAGCTTGCTTATCCATCCCCTCATTATATTGATCTTTTCTAGGTATTGTGTTGCCTTATTAAAAATAAGCAGGGTAATTCACAGGCAAGTTGAAGCAAGGGCGAGGGGATGGAGAGAGAGAGAGAGATTGAGAATATAGGCATGGACCTGCGTGCTGTTGCCCTAAAGGAAGTGCACTTTGCACTTATGCCATCCACTCAAGTTATCACATTGAACCCTCTAGCACATGTATAAGTAGTAGGTGGTTGGATCTAAAGTGATCAAGTGCATTCTATGGAGCAGAAAAAGCAGATGTATAAGTAGCCAAAAAGAGAGAAACTCTTAGAGGGAGAGCTTTTGTTATTGTACCCGAGTAGATGGAAGAGACTAGAAACTTCTCAGAGAGCTGAGTTGGAAAGGCCTTGTAACCAAAGGAGAGGTGCTGGGCAGCAGGAAAGTTCAGAGGAGCCCAAGGCCAGGAGATCAGAGCTGGGGACTGGTGCCCAACGCACCACAACCACGAGAGCTGAGGAAGCCAGAAGGAGCACAGCCTATCAGCCTCAAAGCAAACTTAGGATTCATCTTATAGCGGAAAAGCTATAACCTTAGTGTTAACAGAGAAAAACATCTTATTAAATTTTTATTTTTATATTTCTTTATGGTGCAAAGTTGAATGGTGGTCAAAGCTGCATCCATCCATCCAAAGTACGAAGAAGAGAGGAGAAAAAGAAGGCTAAAAAAAGATCAAGTCATGGAACTCCACAACCATTAATTTGCTAAAAGAGAAAATGAATGACTGTGTTCAGAGGATATTAATTAGAAGAGATCCAAATCATTTGCGGTATTGAATTCTCTTTCAACTGTTTTTTTTTTTTAAGTAAGCACCCTCAAATCCCATATGCCACCTCAGTAGTTTTAATAGTAAATGTAATAATGCTAAACTTAATAATTATGCCAAATAATGCTAATCTTAATAATGCTAATAAGAATGGAGCCCACATTTAATTATTAAACACTATGTAATAGCTCCTTTCACATGTTGACACAAAGAGCCCCATGGGAGTGTTTTACTTACGGGAGTTTTAGAGAAGCGACACGTCCCAAGTACACAATAGCAAGTAGAATTTGAACCCAGAGTTTTTGAGCCCCAACTCTGGGCCCTTTCTATTTATACCAGCTAGGTCCTGATAGAAAAAAAGACAAAAAAAGGTCAGGAATGATGGTGGCCCAGATCTGGGACTGAAACTTAGATGTTGCTCCTCGCTAAGCTGATAAAGGATGAAAAAGCCTTTGTTGACACACAGACACAGGGAAGCTGCGTGCAGCTCTAAGTCACGCTGTGAAACAAGGGTAAATAATATTCTCTATGTGTGGAGCGCACCAGCAACACATTTCTTTTCCAAATGCTGTTAAAACCTTAGTTTAATAAGTCTCAGCATATAATATCCGCTAACAAATGAAAAGAAGAATAACTGGGAAGTGCCTAATATACAAACTACGCACATTGCTTGGTGTGAATCTCTTTGCTCTTTGTCTTAATGGTAGATGGGAGGCAGTGGTGGCCCCAGACGAGGCTGTTTATATGGAATTCCAATTTCCTCTTTGCTGCAAGTGCCAATATCACAGGATAAATTCAGTTAAAGCTACTCATACTTATCTACCTTAGAAGTCTGAAAAATGCATCAAATGGATAGTTATATCTACAATGCTTTTTTTCCCACAACATACCAAGCTGTCACTGGGAGGATTTTTCTTCGAGATTTTGAGATCAGAATAGTCTAGAACTGTTTTTCCATCATAGCATCAGCACACACTTGGGTGTCATGATCAGTTTCAAGGTGTGACATACATAATAAAGTACTATAAGCTGTGAATGATTTCTTTTATTGATAAATCAAGGCAGACCCAAGATTATCATCCTAATTTTTTAAATTTTGACATTTTTATGAAGGCAAATGTGGATGAGTGTCAAAGTTTACCCACCACATTTATATCTGCCAAAAAAGTTTAAAGTATTCTCTATTTATTTGATAATTAAAATTCTTCCTGAGACTGGTACCGCTAGATATCTGGGGGGAAAAATATTTATAATTTCCTGTAAAAGATATCTTATTTTTTTTCCAGTTTAAGAGTCTTTTTTAGTTTAAAAGAGTTTCCTTATGGTAAATATTCAGTGTAAGTTCAACTCTCTCTCAGATCTATCTCTCCCTTTCCCTGTTCTTCCTACACTGGCCTCTGGGTTCAAGAGAAGCTTAATCTGTGGGAGCACGGACTCCAGAATGAGGATGAAGTAGCCATGCATCAGAGCCATCACCAGATGCTAACTGCACTAGAGACCCGACTAGATGAGGGTATGAGCAGCTACAGATGGCTGGGACACATCATGGGGTTCACCAGCTGTGTGGAAAAGGCCAATGAAGAATGGCCAGACGTTCAGGAACCAGACCAGACCATCCCAGTGGTGCAAAATCAGAGACCAGCCCAGTGCATGGATCACAGGCGTCTTTCCACTGCCTTCTCTGAACCCTGACAGTCTTGGAAGGTATCAGAGAGGGAGCAATGCTAGGGCATTAGTGTGGGATGTGTGCATATCTACCCAATTACTCATTTGTGCAACTTGTAAACTCTGAGCCGTTTAACCCAGAAGGGACTTAAGGACACCCTGATGGGAGTGCATTGAGGATAGGCACAGCAGTGTAAAGAAAAAGACGCTGAGAAGGACTGAGCTGGCACACTTTAGTTTCTGATTTCTGGAAGCATCTGGTCTCTTCAGAAAAGTGAAGCTCTGGGGTTCACTCATGTTAAGATGCTTCCTAAGCAAGAGAGGCAAAACCAGACTTCCACATTGAAGCAAGATACTGCTGTGGAGCAAAATCAAGGATGGGATTTTTTTCAAAGCTTAAATCATTAAGATCTCTAGTATCTCTTTCTTTCTAATTCCAGCCCCAGGGCAAGATTATGTTACTTTTGGTGTCATTTAATGGAAACTAAAGCTTCCAGGAGTGTCTAGATTCTCCCCTATTCAAAGCTACCCACGATAAGGGATTCAACTCCAAGATGTAGTTAAAATGCTTAATATTTCCAGGAGTATTTTTTTGTTTTTGTCATTTAACCGGTTACAAAGTCATAAGCTTCTTGAATATCTAATAACGGTTTTATAACTAATAGATAATCACGTAATTTTAATATCAAAGAGATTTCTCAGGGCCTCTGAAAGTATACATTGTTCTGGCCCTCGCTTCAAATGGTTTGGGGATTGTGCACTGAGTGATTGCTGTCCAACTGAAAGAAATATCAAGTGAAAACTAAACATTGTTGTTTTCACACCTTCTTGGTAATTTTAAAAGCATTTTGAAAAGTACTGCCTTGACCATCTAAAAATTACCAAAAAACTCTAAAAAGAAATGGTGCAGTTTGTTACATTTCTGTTAGAACTTGAATGTGTACAGGACATGGCTGATACTCAGGTCCGTAGTAACTCACGTGTGACCTTGGTAGTTGACAGTAATTAATAAACATAAGAAATGGTCTTAAAACCTCCCTGGAGTTTAACCAAAGTAGTAAAGCCCTTTTTTTTTTTTTATCATCACCATTGTATTATAAAATGATTAATCATCTTAAGCCAATTGCCAACATCATTTAACGACAAATTACTAAAACCGTAGATAGAAGAAGGATAGGTTCTATCTGCATTAACAAAGACTTGAGGCAAAAATCAAAAATAAAAGTGTTACTCGTTATAACGAGAGAAAAAAGTATCATTATTAATAGAGAATGACATTATATACCTAGAAATAGATAATCAAAAGAGATAAGAAACTTTCATAAAGTAGCTATATATAAACTACATATATAAAAATTCACATTTTTGTATATTAGTTTTTTTGTTGTTATTTTTATTTTTGTTATTTTACCATTTATTTTTTTATTTATTTTGTGTGTGTGTGTGCTCTATTAATTTATTTATTAAGTTTCATCAAATACAGAATCCAAATTGGTTGGACAAAGTAACAATCATCCTGAGTCATACCTAGATCACTTTTAAGACAAAGCTATTACTTTTCTTCTATAAATGATGTTGGCTAAAGTAAGCTGTCTTAAGCCAGCTAAATATGTATTTACTATCTTACTGAGGACACTTTTAGAACATTGCTAAAGCCCTGCACTAACGTTTTAAAATTCTTTTTTTTTAAATTTTTGTTTATTGCAGTAACATTGGTTTATATCATTGTAAAATTTCAGGTGTACATCGTTATACTTCTATTTCTGCATAGATTACATCATATTCACCACTCAGATACCAATTACAACCCATCACCACACACATGTGCCGAATTATCCCTTTCGCCCTCCTCCCTCCCCCCACCCCGTCCCCTCTGGTAACCACCAATCCAATCTCTGTCTCTATGTGTTTGTTTGTTATTGTTATTATCTGTAAAGTAGTACAGCTCTTATCCAAGTTTTCAAAAAAGGTGAAGGCAGGTGTTAAACAGGCGTCGATTCCCCTCTTTGATTCCCCTCTTTGATTACCATCGAACAAGAAGATTGTACTGGATACAGTTTAGGATTTTGATGAAGTTGTTCTCTGCTTTTGGAAAACAAGATAAGTAAAACCATATTTCATGTACATTAGGCATTTTTTTTCTTACTATTGCTGGAATGGTCTCATAAATCCTAATATTTCTAAATTTAATTTGTTTCAATTGCAGTCGTTTTTATGGGAAGACTTAGAAAATTGGAAATAGAAGACTAGGAAATGCCTGACTTTTACAAATTCTTTAAGGAAAGACACTGGATGTCTACCATGGGCCAGGAGATTTCACATATCCTTGTTTAATCCTTATGACAATACCATGGGGTAGCAATGATTATCTCCATTTTATCCATGAAGAAATTAAAATAATCCTCAGACTGGATAAGTGACTTTATAAAGGACCCTAAATGGCAGAGCCAGGATTCAAATTGCATTTTTTTAAAAAGTACAACCAGGGATGTTTATTATAGAATGATTTATATTAGTAACAAATTGTAAGAAATTAGCCATTGGTCACACTGGGCCATTAGGAAGCAGTTTTACATTCTGCTTATGAATAGTAGGTATCCATAAAATTTTATGGTATTTTTTAGTGAAAATTATAAGAAACAAAATTATATTTCTGTATTTGAAACATGTAAAGAAATATAGGCAGTTCAAAAAGCTGAAAGGAAATGAACCAACATGCTAGTGATAGTTGTGTTACAATGGTGGATATGTTCTTCACTCTTACTTTTTACACTTCACATCTTTTAAAAATGTGGCTATGATACTTTTATAAAAATTTACAATATCTGTTTATTTTCTTCCGGCCTTGACAACTTGAACCTGAAAAGAGAATTTGGGAGGCTAACATTTATTCATTTTTCCTCACAGGATATCAATTTCCTTTTTGCAAGCATCTGACTATGCTGGTGTTAAAGTCACCTCATTGGGGAATATGGGAGTAGGGACCCAGCAAGGCTTTTCTCTTATACTGTCCTCTGATGGGCACAGACACAAAGCAAAGAATTCACAGTTGCATCTGTAGAATTCTTTGCTTACCAGGGATCTCACAGCTCCTTCTTTGGAACTGCATAGTACACTCCAATTCTCATTGTTATCATTTTCTAATTTTCATCAGTTCATTCTTACTTAATCTCTTCTCTGGTTGTGTTTGATACAAAGCACTGATCACAAAAATTAAAGGCAAGGTGTGCTGTTTGAAGAACAGGCCTCCTTTTTTGCAGCTATAAAGGCTCTGTATCCTATGACTGGAGAGAGGAGCAGACATGGAATATGAGTACTTGCTGTCGTGGATTTAGAAAGTCAGTAACTCCGCTTGAGCTTCTATTAATTATGTTTCTTGGAACAGTCCCCATTTTCCTTGGGAGAATGTAATCTTAAATAAGTGGTGTAGTAACCGTTAGTGGCTCACGGTTTGGAAATCACGAGCTACTACCCATACAGGCTCTAGAAGATTTGAGTACTTAGCTTTGCCAGTGGGACAGGCATTTTCCACTCCGCTGGTGTCAATAACATGACAAAATGTCGTATAGACTTGTATGGCAGGAGGAGAACTGACTCACCAGTTCTAATTTCATCTAACCAAAGCTGTGAAACCAGCTGTTAGTATTGAATACAATACTAACATTTGTATTCAAATACCAGCTCCATCTCTCATTCATTCATTCAACAAACTGTTATATACCAGGCATTGGTAAATAATGCTGGGAATACTCGTGTGTAGACAATGGACAAAACCCTTGCTGTTATAGAGCTTGTGTTCCAGTGGAAGAATAAAATAATGAATTAGTAATTAAATGATAACATGGGTGTTTGTAAATGTTATAAAGGGATTAGAGTGATATGATTCATAGTGTATGTATGTGCATGTATGTAGTTACTTTTGATGGAGTGCCCAGGGAAGGCCTCTCAGTTACTCTCTGAGTGAAGTGGGAAGGTCTAGTGGAAGAGTGGGTAGTGAGTGCAAAGGACTTGGAGCTTAGTCAGGAGTTGAATGGCCTGTGTAGACAGAAAAATGACACCAGATCAAAAGGGTGAGGCCAAACCATCCTGAGTTTTATGGTCCATGGTAAAGAGTTTGCATTTATTCTAAGCACAATGGGATGCCAACAAAAGCATTTAAGTTGGAGAGTGACAAGATCTGATTTACATTTTAAAGAGGACACTCTGGCTGCTGTATGCAGAAGGAATGATTGCAAAGGATAAGAATCCAAGCAGGGAGGCTAGTTGGGAAGTGTTATAATACTTCTGCAGCCTTTAAAGTAGAAGAAAAGTCAGACCAGAATGGTGACATGGAATAATCAATTTTATTTGAAGAAAGGAGTAGTCAAATACCATATCAAATGCTGCTGACAGGATAAGACGAGATCAGAAAAGTAGCTAATAGTGTGGGGGGAGGAAGTGGAGAAAGAAGGCAGAGACAACCCTGGAGAGGTTTTCTTTGGAGAGGAGCAGAGATATGCTTTGGAAGCAGGAAGAGGGGTGAGGAACTGAGGGATGAGATCTTTTTAAGGATAAGAGGTATTAAATCAAGGTTCCTCCCATATACTCTTAATCTCAGGGAGAGATACAGAGATGAAAGAAATAGGAGAAAGAAGTGCCTAAAGATATAAAGCCTGCCTGCTTTACATACCATGTTCTCTTTCCCCTTTTCTCTCCTTCTGTTAAGCCAAACTTGTTTCTAGTGAGAGTCTGGCATTGAAACGCTGATTGAAACGCTTTATTAAAGTTTGCCTTCTTATGCTGTTCAGAACAAGACTGACATTATGTTATTCACTGTTAAATGTAAAATAGGATATTGGTTCCTCTACAATAAATTTCCTTTCTGTCCCACCCCACCATTTCTAGTGCCTATCACTGCCTCCACCTCTGAACCATTACCTCCTCTGTGTAGCTGTCCCTTCCATTCTCCTCTCCATTGGGTCCAAACTCACATTGAAAGATCTGGGAGAAGAATATTCAAGACAAAAGACTATCAAGTACAAAGTGGAAAGGCCTGGAAATGGAAATGATTTTGGCTTCTTCCAAGATCAACTAGATGATTAATGAGCTGCAGTAAAAGGAGATGACTGGTAGGTGAGTTCAGTACAATGGACAGGGCCAAGATATTATTAGCATCTTTCTGAACCTACTCCTCTCCAGTCTTCCTCACCTCACTAAATGGCAATTTTATTTTTCCCATTTTTCAGGCTGGAAAACTTGCAGGCAACCTC
Organism: Diceros bicornis minor; assembly: GCF_020826845.1. Taxonomy (NCBI): domain Eukaryota; kingdom Metazoa; phylum Chordata; class Mammalia; order Perissodactyla; family Rhinocerotidae; genus Diceros; species Diceros bicornis. The sequence continues at coordinate 34,227,010 of NC_080740.1, forward strand.
TTTTCTCTTACACCCCATAGCCAGTCCACCTTCAAATACTATTGGCTTTTTCTTAAATATATCCATCTACTTCTCACCTCCTTCATCACTACCATCTGGGCCCAAACCTCCATCACCTCTCATGGAGATAACTACCATAAACTCTTATTAGGTCTTCCTGCCTTTACTCTTTCCATCATCCTCTGACGCGAGTCAGACTGTCCTTTTAAGACTTAACTAATATCATGGTATTCATCTTTCAAAATCTTCCAATTGTGTCTACTTTCTCTCATACTAAAATACCAAGTCCTTACCATGTTCAACATGGCTCTTCATGACCCAGCTCCTGGTCAGGAAGAGGCTCTGTCATCATCTACTACTTTCCTTGTCTGTCACTTTGCTTTGGCTAAACTGGCCTCCTTGCAGTCACTCGATTGCTCCAAACCCAACTAGAGCTGAGGGCCTTTGTATTTGCTATTTTCCCTGTCTGGAACACTCCTCCCTCAGATCCAAGTGGCTGTGTCCCATCTTACTTTATCAGAGAGAACTTTCCTGACCATTCATCTCAAGTAGTGTCCTTCATCACCCTGTCTCCCTTTCTTGTTTTTTTTTTTTTTTTTTCCCCTACCTTAGTTCTTATCAACTCCGGACCTTTTATTTATTTATTTGTTCATTTTCTGTCTTCACTAGAACATAAACTTCTTAGGAAATTTATCTATTTTGTTCACTGCTGTATCCTCATGCACAGAATAGCATCTGTACGTAGTGAGTGCTCAAAAATATTTGTGGAATAAATGGATGAAATTAATTCGATAGAGATGTATATAGATTGGTAGATTGGGTGATGAGAGGATAGTGAATGTTGTCCTGGATTGTTTATACCTTCTCAGTCAATTAGAAGCAAGGCTGTGATAGAAGAGTGAAGAGAAGAGGGAGTACTGGAGGTTAGAGGAGAGAAAGTGTAAAATGTTCTATTGCAGAGTGAGAGAGCTGAGGGCCCCTTGAGATTTGAGGTCATAAATTAAAAATGGGACTAGTCAACTTGGTTGTGCATTTTCTTCCAGACACAGACATGGAGCAAGAGAAGAGTTTAAGCAAGTTAAGAGTTTTGCCTGGCAAGTCCAACAGAGGAAAATAAGAGCAAAGTAGTTGAGGGAATGTGGAGATCAGTGCCTATCCTAAGGTACCATAGAATCTAAGTAAGAGCTAAAAAGTTCGGAGGTAGAAATCAGAGAGTGTGATGTTTGAAATCAATATTTTTGAAGTGGTACAACTGATGGTAATGATAAGGCCTGGGATATGACCATGGGAGTGGGTTACTAAGGAGGAGTGGAGGAAGAGATTGTTGGAGTTGAGGAAATGGTAAAGGAACTGAGAGGCAAGGATATTGAATGGATCATCCACATGAAAGTTGAGGTTGTTAAGAATGATGATAGGATCAGTGGCTGAGATAAAGATGCTAAAATATGCTAAAATCTTCAGTATAGGATGGATGACAAGGAGATAGGAAGATGACTACAACAAGGAGAGGTTGCAGGTTGTATTGGCTGACGGCAGACATGTCAAAGCAGCTGGGATTTTAGGGGGACAAGAGAGAAATGTTTGGACATAACAATGAGGAGCAAGAAGGACGTCTACCCTCCTTCCAGGCTTGGTGGTAAGTTTCCTTCTGGGACAAAAACCAGTCACCATTCGAGAAGACTACAAAAAAAGTAAGGTAGTCATGAGACACCGAGGTTTCTGTTAGGTCAAGAAGATAAAGGGAGTAATCAGACTTGGCTAGAATTCTGTACTTATTGGAGATACCAGCCTCATGTAAGAAAACCTTGATATTTTATCTGTATCCCACATTTGATTTTTGCATGTTCCCACAGCAGTTCTTAGCTTTCGAATATTTGTAGGCTAAAACTGTCATTCTTGAATTTAACAAGGCTCCAGTTGTCAAGTCTTTTCACCAAGCATGTTTGTGCCAACATGTACTTGTTGGTATGTCAGAAAAGAGGATGCTAAATTAAGCAGAGCCTGTGCAGAAGAGGATTGGTGTGAAAATTTAAAGACATTTGTCTGTTTATTTATTTGTCCATTAATAGTTTATATTTTGCTTTTTTCCATAAAGGATTTGGGGAGCACAGTTCTGTACTTCACATCATGTTCTCTGGTCATTGTTAAAACAACAAATGAACCTAAGAAGCAGAGAAAGACTGGAGAGACGAAACAAGACTTACGGTCTCAATTCCTGCAAAGAAAATGAGATGAGGCCGAGGATTTTATGTAGAAATGCTGCCATACTTGACTGAATCGTAGAAATAGAGCCTTTTATGTGGAAATGCTGCTGCGCTTGACGGAATCACAGAAGTAGAGCAGTCTCTATACAACTTGCCAAGAGTATTTGAAGTTCCAGAGTCCAGATCTAGGTCACACCTGTGATAGCCAAGTGGCTGAAGTCAAACAGAAATCTGGTCTTACAGCCCCTCTCCTTTCCTCCCGTTCATTCACCGCCTCTAGCTCCATCCATCATTCCCACAATATAAAAACTGGTTTTCCTTTTCTTAAGTCCTCGTTGCTTTTTTCTTCATATATTTTTCAATCCTTCCTCCATTCTTTTCCTCAACCTTCTCAGCCCCAGCACAGGAGTATATTTTCTGCATATCTTAATGAAGGGTCCATATTTGATCAGCTCTGTTCCAGTGGTGGAGCCTTTTGCTCTAATATTACTCTAGAATTACACCTCTTATCCATTTCTTTTTCTCCCTTCATGGAGGCAGATAGCAAAATTGGAATTTCTTTCAATATTAAGGAATCTTGATATCTGTGGATTTTTGAAACTATACAAATCTGTACAACCTCTTTTCTTAAATTGTTTTACTAATTTTTTCTTATGTATAATCTTCAAAAAGTAGTTTTATATTGGAACTATATGGATTTATCAAAAACCATTAAAATTGGCTGTTTTAGAAGTGACTTTATGAGGATGAAAGGAAATATTTCTTTGAATATTTAGGGCAGTTTAAATAGAGGAGCTAAAAACAAGGCTTTACAGAAAAACCCATGTGCCCAAGCCATTTTATGATTGTCCATTTTAGATTGTCAACTAAAACCACGACACAAAGAATACAAGGGGAGACAGAGCTCTTTCTGATAAGCAATAAAATACAATAAATTAGAGAAGCAGAACTGTGATCCCACTGCTGTCAATCTGGTTTACCTTGTGATCGATAAAAAATCAAGAATGCACTGTGATTAGACAAAACTTTTATGGGCCTCCTCAGATTCCTGCCACCTGCCTGTCTTCCAGACCAGGGAGGGCTGGATGGCTCGCTGGCTGCTTCATGCAACTAGGCCCACCAGGAAGCCACCTGAAGTTTCTGGCTCTTCCAGCCACTTCTGGATTTGAGTGAGATAGGACACCTCATGTGGAGGGATATGGCATCACAAATGACTGCCCAAGACACTGGATAGACAACCCAGAAGTGTGGAAAAGTTAACACTGTGAGGCCAGATTTCACCAATGGGAAACAGGAGGAGGTTCCTGGGCGGGTAAATTCCCCCTGTTTCCTCCTTCTCATGAACTTCTTCAAAGCGTGGTGGCCTAGTAAAACTCCTCTGGAGAAGTACTGTGTACCAATTGGATACAGCTGCCCAAATGACCGGCTGTGTCTTTACAGCTCACTGTGACACAGTAGCCAGTGTGCTAACTGCATCGTGTCACCTCTTACCTTGCCATGTTTCCCTTTTTCCTCACTCTCACCGCCTTGGGTTTGCACCTTCCAAATAAAACATCGGCATGTTGATCCTTGCCTCACATTTGCTTTCTGGGGAACCTGGGCTCCAGTACTCCTAAGTTAGAACTGTGACAATATACATTTTTATAATTGTAAATTGTTGGTAACAAAAAACTACTATTCTTCCAGGAATTTTGTAGACAATGAAGGTATGTTTTATGGGTTTCAATATTGTCGTAACATTGATTTGTTAAAGCCATCTGTTGATGCTTCTCAAGTTGCTAATTATAGAAGTAGCACTTGGAAGCTAATTTCAAGTGGCAATAATGACTGTACAGATAACTGCCCATTGACTTTTGTGGCTTGTTTGACAGTTATTTTCTAGGAAACATCATTCATTCTTTTTTTTTTTTTTCAGTTTTTATTTTTTTATTTTATTTTATTTTTGTTGTTGTTGTTGTTTTTGTTTATTGCAGTAACATTAGTTTATAACATTGTATAAATTTCAGGTGTACATCATTATACTTCTATTTCTGCATAGATTACATCATGTTCACCACCCAAATACTAATTACAGCCCATCACCACACACATGTGCCAAATTATCGCTTTCACCCTCCTCCCTCCCCTCTTCCCCTCTGGTAACCACCAATCCAATCTCTGTCTCTATGTGTTTGTTTATTGTTGTTATTATCTACTACTTAATGAAGGAATTCTGAGTGGCAATGTCAGGGCTCAGACCCTCTGCCGGGCTCCCCAGGTATTTGAAAGGAAAGTCAGAAGTGGGAAGGAAACACTAGCTTCTGGAACAAGAGGAATATTGGGAAGATGTGAGATTAGATGGCTGTCAAGACACACATCTGTGTGACCTCTAAGACATGACACTTTTGGAGGAACCATCTCCATAATAGGGCTGCCTATGAACCTCTGAGACTTTGTTTCAAAAAGACAACAAATCATCCTCAGCTAATCTCTCTGGGAAAGATTTTCTGACCTCAGTCTTCTGCTGTCCTTGGCTTCTCAGTCATTGATCTGTCCACTCTTTGTCCCTTCTCCCTTCCAACTTTATCCTCTGCTAGTTTCCTTGATTGTCATCACTTTGACTTATAGTCCAAATTTTGTCACTCGGTTTACTCTCTTCGGATTGATGGTTTTTAAAGCCCCATTTTTCTCTAACTTCTTTCGTCTGATATTCTTTTCTGCTTCACTCTTGTCAGCTTCCACTTAAGTCATGACCTGCACCTCATTCACTCTGGGCCTCAGCATTCAAGGGAGCAGAGAGGAGATTGCAGTCACATTTTTCTTTCATTTAAATTATTACTAAAATTTTGTTCTTTTCTTTCTATTTTCTGTTTTCAAATGTATAATGTTAAGTTTTCTGAGGTAGTGGTTCTCAAACTTTTGGGCTTTAGGAGCCCTTTATGCTCTTTAAATTCTTGAGAATCCCAAATAGCTATACACATTTACTATCTTAGAGATTAAAATAAAATTTTTAAAAAGTATGTATTAATTAATTAAAAACATAGCAATAATAAAACCATTAATTTTAACACAAATAGCATTTTTAGTTAAAAATAACTGTAATTTCCAAAATAAAAAAATTCTTACTGAGAAGAGTGGCATTGTTTTGCAAATCTCTTTACTACCTGGCTTAGTATAAGACAGTTTGATTCTCATCCACTTCTGCATTCAACTTGTTGTTTTGTTTCAAGTATAGGAGAAAATCTAGCCTTACTCAGATATGCAGTTGGAAAAGGGAGAACCTCACATATGCCCTGAAAGGGTCTCAGGGACCCCAAAGGGCCCTCAGATCACATTTTGAGAACCAGTGATCTGGAGTATATTGGAAAAATAATTACCCTTTTCAAAATTACCTTTAAAGAAAAGTTAATTCTGAATTCAAACAAATAACTACATTAGAACGTTGCTAGTCCAGACAATCTGGTCTGTTCTGAATATTTCTAGAGTTTACGTAACTTAACTCTCAACTGAAAAAGTTTTAAAAGAAAATTTGAGGGCATACCAAGATTTAACATGTGTGACATAACATGGTAAAAAATGAATGTTTAAAATTTTTATTTGTATTAGAAAAGCTTTTGTTTACTATTAGCATATCATGTGAAAAAATTAAAGGAGCCCACTGGCTGTTATTTTATATTTATCAGAAACACATGAAAACAAGGGGTAAAACCTTGTATTACATAAGCGCTAAACGTGTAGTGAGAAAAATAGATTTGATTACTAACAATCTTAATTTAGAGACACTCATGTCCTTAAAATTTTTTTAAAGCATCACACAATAATGAAAAATATATTTATTTTGTATTAGCGAAGAAAGTTTTGTTATCTTGTAGAGAAGATAGTAATAAAGATAATCTGTCTTCACTAAATGATTCCTCTTATATGAGGAATCTAATATAGTCAAACTCATAGAAGTAGACAATAGAATTGTGATTACCAGGGAATGGGTGAAGGGAGAGATGGAGACTTGTAGTTCAATGGACATGAAGTTACAGTTATACAAGATGACTAAGTTCCAGAGATCTGCTCTACAACATAATGCCTATAGTGAACAATAAGGTATTGTTCACTTAAAAATTTGTTAAGAGGGTAGATTTCATGATATGCACAAACAGGCACACGCACACACACACTCAACAAAGGGTTATAGGAAACTTTTGAAGGTGACGGATATGTTTATTACCTTGATTGTGGTGATGCTAACACTAGTCTATACATATGTCCAAACTCATCAATTTCTATACATTAATTGTGTGGTTTTTTTGTGTACTGATTATACCTCAGTAAAGCTGGAAAAAATTAAAAATTTTAAAATAATAAAAATAATAATGATAATCTATACCCAAATTTTCTTCAACAGCATCCACAGAAACTGAAATAGAGCATGAGCCAAGAGCTCTTTGGAAGAGATCTGTCAGTGTCCTCTGCCTGTTCAAGCAATGCCTCTCTTTTTCTAAGACCTCTCATTTGATACAAGTAGAAAGTTTCTTGTTCCATAGCAAATTTTCATGAAATTTATGATTTTTTTCACTAGCTAAAAGAACTTCTATAGAGTCTTCTATTATTCCATTACCCCTGGATCGTGCTCTCTATATTCCCTGGATTGGGCTGTCTGACATCACTGAGTGACGGCTGGCAGGCCACATATTACACTATCATCACCTGTGCACACTCTCACAAATCATTCTTCATTGTATATTAACAATTGAGTGACTTTTTAAGTGGTTAGTAACTTCAAGTGTTTTAGAGTAAGCTGGCTGTTTGAATGTTAGCAATATTTCAACTTATAGAAAAATGATCTTGCACGGAACAATGGAACTTTTAAAATGAAACTTGCTTGCAATTTACATTCTTCTATCTTCTGATGGCATTATGTAGAGGATTCTTATGCCCAAAATTAGATTATAGTGTTCCTCTGGAAAAGACCATATTTTGTTTGTTTGTTTTTTCATATGTCCCACATTGTTTAAAATGGACTGAGCACACAAAAACTATATTAGACCCTTAGTCTGTACTATACGTTCATTACATATACATTCAAGACTACTGTCAGAGATCCTTGACTCCTCCAGGTCCGTGGAAGACTTTTCGTGTTTTAAATAGATCAGATTCTTAGCTTTTCTCTGCCTCAGACATTTGGAGAAGATCATGAAAGCTGTGGTTCCTCTTCTCTCCCACAAAACACATAGATTTGAGGAACTGCTTTATCCAGATCTCTTCTCCAGCCTTTCTTGTTAACTACAGCCATCATTTCCTTAGACTTCTTTACTTTCCTTCAACTTATATCACTGGTAACATCAAAACAATTAACAAGATTACTGCCTAGAAGTAGAGAATAACATAGCAGAATTTATGTACAAGTGCTAGGTAGTCTGCTAGGTTCATTCACCAGCTACATGACTGCCCGACATCAGCTTTTCAGTGTGGGGTTCAAGAATTTCTAGAAAAAATTCTAAATTGCAATTTGGTTACCAGTAAACAGTCAAATTTTTGAAAATTAAATCTGCTGATGACAAGGGTTTATTCCAAATTAATAATTATTGATTAATGATTTATTGATTAGTCTGGGACATGGAATAAGCAGAGAAAGTAATACTTCAGGACCTTATGCAAATGTAAAAGGGAGGGAACAAATATTAAAAGCAGTTAGCATGGGAATCTTCAGTGCCTGCCAATATCAGTTCTTTGGGAGAACCAAGCCTCCCCAACTCCTTCATCTCTGGTCAAAGGAGAGGGCCCATGACCCATGCTTGGCCCTGTCACAGTAATATGTCTCCTAGTTACAGGACTATCCTTTATAGGCCTAGGAAACAAGCAAGGCCTTGGAGAATGCTACCTTGAGTTTAGATACATACATGTGGAAAGAGTCTCCTTTCTCTTTTCCCTTTGAAATATGAGACTGAAGAATATAGGCTTGGGGCTTCTGGTGGTCATGTTTCCTGCCATTTAGAAAGGAGAGAGGGAGACGGAGAGGAAAAGAGAGGGAGAGGGAGAGAGAAGGAAATACATTGTGTCTGAACCCTTGGATTTAGCTATGTCTAAAGACAAATTCACTCTGAGTTCTCAGTTACATGCGCCAATAAATTACCTTTTTGACTTAAGTAAGTTTGAGCTGGGTATTTGTTACTTGTGACTGTAAAAGTTTTGAATTGTGCATATTTTGCATCGTGCAAAGTAGCTATGGTTTAGTGTCTGGGTGAAGCAGCTTCCCAAGCTCTTGAGTCATAGAGCATTGAGTGTATCCAGATGTGTGTTTTCCTTAATTCCTTCACTGTGAAAGTCCTAGAGCCTATCAATTTGATGTACGGTACTTGAGTTAGGTTATTTCTTACCAACTTATTTTTTTCTGTTCACAGTGAACCCTCCCTCATATGTAACTGCCTCATATTAGTTGTCAGGTGTTAAAATGCACAGATCATATCTCCATCCTCTTGTCTTAGTTAAAATTTCTAACTGATGCTGCATTTTTATATTGGATATTTATGAATATTTTAGCAAGTATGCTGAGTTGCAGAGACTAGCATCCACTCAACATAAGTAGAATACATTTTTGTTTTGCAGTATTGTGAATTAATTTTGATTATTTGGTTTTCTTTAGCAAAAATATGTTAAAACACCTTGAGCCTTCTAATTGACCATATTAATGGCCAAAACTTTTATTATAGTTTAAAAGGCCGTGGCATGACCATATGGTCATTTAATGTTTTCTTATGTATGGTGTTGAAACAAGAGACCCTTGAAAAATCTCTTATTGGAATGAGAACTCTTTAACAATTTCTTATAAGTATTTTTCCTTCTCGTAGAAACCAAAGACATTTATAAATGGTGACTATTCTCTATAAGCAAGGTATTCTAGGCTCTTGCAAAATTAAATTTTCCAGAAAAAAAAAATTTTTATGTTGCAACCAAACAAAAGAACATATAAAGTTAGTAAAATTCCATTGACTATTCCTTTTTTATTTTCAAAGAATATATTCTTGTTGGTTAATGTTTTCAAATGAATGAATGTTGTTTGTCATCATGTTGAAAGTTGGAATTGGATTTCTGCTCAGGGCCCCACTTTCTTCCTCAGGAGATAAAACTTAAAGGGTAGAATTCATTCTGCATTTGAAACAGTCTCTTGGTTGTGCCCACAGAGCTTGGCTCTGAAGTGCTATAAACTTCCTCATATCCATTTCTAAAACTATGTGAGCTCTGCCAATCAAAGGGTTCTGAACAGCTCAGATGGCAGAGACCACAGTAAGAGTACAAGTATTATCCATATATTGCTTTGATGGATTTTGTTGAAAGAGGAAGACATTAAAACATTTCTGTCTAAATATACGACTTTTAGAGATCTGAAACTCCAGGTCATTGTGATTAAAAGAGTCAATCATTGGCCTAGAGAAGGGAAGCAATCCTAATTTTGGAATATTCTAAAGTAAATGGCTATTGTCTCAAAAATAGAGATTAAGTAGGGGAACCAACTAGGATTCCTTAATGGCAAGCAACAGAAACTAACTCTGGATAACTTAAGTAGAAAAGAAAATTCACTGGCTCATATAATAAGTAAGTTCAAAAGGCAAACTAGCTTATACATAACTGAATCCAGTGGATTACATTGTGTGAACAGTACTCATTCTTCATCTCTCAGCAATGTTTTTTCCTGTATTGGCTCCATTTTCAGTAAAGTGGCCTCCATATGGTATCAAAAATAGTCACTGATAGTGGTAAACTCTATCCTCTTTTGCTCTCACAATTTCAGAGAAAAGGAGAATACCTCTTTCTTGATTATTTGACTGGGATGACTTGGATCTTGTGAATATTCCTGACCCAATCACTATGGCCAGGGAACAGAGTACTCTGATTTGGCTGGTTTATGTCCCCACCTCTGTGTGAGAAAGGCAGGTGAAGTGATTGACAGCTCCAATGGGTTTGAGACAGGGATCCATAAAAGAAAGGAAGAGAAGAAGGAGGAATAGGTTGAGATGAACCTGTGCCTTAGTGGTGATAGCAATGACTTTCGATAGGAAAGGGGCCGTGCAAGGGGCCTGACAAGTTGTGACCCATATTTGTAACTAGTTCTGCTTTATGTCTGAAGCAGAGAGAAAAGACATGGAGCTGAAAAAAAGGGAGGAAGGAGACACAAGAAAAAAGCTTAGGAATTAACCTCTGCTGACTACCTGATTCAGTTATTGCTATTTCTGATTCTCTGCCACAATGAAGACTTTACTAAGGTGGAAGTTTCTTTCAGTTTCTATCTTTCATTTTGCCTTTTAGGTGGACAAAAAAATCGTAAGAACTGAGATAGGAGTTCTTCTTCGCCTCTCACATCCAAACATTGTAAGTGGTTTTTAACCTACCTTTTCAAATAATCTCCAAAGTTATAGAATGAAATTTTTGTTCTTTACTGCACATGCTGATAAGGAGCAGGGGCTTCTCCCACCACCAGTGAGTAGCCTCCGTGACCTAGCTCTTGTCCTCATCTGATCGCATTTTTCAATCCTTTAGATGAATAAATCTTAAAAATAATTTGAAAGGGTTTCAAAACGGACAGATAGCAATATATACCACTTTATTTTCATAGATAAAAACATAACCAGAAATTGGAGAGTTTTGCTGCACTCTAATAAAACACTGGCTTTTTCCTTTTGTGTGCCTATCTTATTAATATACCGTTACTGAAAAAGCCTGTGGAGAAAATACATTGCTTTCTCAAGTCATTTCAATCTCCTTTGAGAGACTGTCTGCTTCAGAAACAATGTGAAGATTCAAATAAATGATGTACTTGAATGGGGAAAAGAAAATGTCCTTAGAAGCTCTGCTCTAGGCTATATCCAGACAAAGGCACTGAGAGAAAGGTCTGGCAGAAAGCTTCCTTGAGCCAATGAAGTGAAAAGAACAAAATCATTTTCCAGGCCATAACTTGTTTTTATGAATTGAGGCAACTACTTAAAGAAAATATTTTACTCATTTCTGTGAGAAAGTTATGGTATCCAGTATGCAATGCATAGGCTCCAGGCAAAGTGCTTAATATCTGAGTTAGCAATGCATTCAGCTATAGACAACAGAAAACTTGAATATGGTGATCTAAACAAATATTTGCCTTATGTTATAAGAAATCAGAAGGCAGACCGTTGCTAACATTGGTTCAGCTCCTCAGTGATGCCCTCCAGGACCCAGATGCCTTCCATCCATTGGTTCTGCCATCTTCCGTGCACTAGCTTTCATCCCTATGTTTTCCCCTCATGGTCCTAAAATGGCTGCTCTGAGGTCTTCACAAGTCTTTAGGTTTATATTCAAGACAGAAAGATGTGGAAAGGCCTTATCATCAGAGTCTGATGAGAAGAGTAAAAGCTTTTTCAGAATTTCCAGCTGCAGCAGAATTCTCTTGAGATTTTATTGGCCAGAGCTGGTCACAAGATCATCCTTAATGGCACGAAGACTGAGAAATTGAGGAACAGGGTTATCATAAGTGGCTGAGCCCCATCATGATCCATAATTTGACGCTAGGCACCTTGCTTCCCTAAACAAAATCAGAATTCTGTTTGTGATAAAGTGGAGGGAGAAGGGCTTTGGGTAAGCAATTAACAAAATTTGCCACATACAATCACCACTTTTACATTATCCATCTTTTTTCTTTCAAAGAGTTAAGTCAATGTGGAATTTCCCTCAAATGTAGATCAGTCCTGGTCACTAGATTCTTAGATATGTATTGAGGAAAATATCCAAAATTGGATGAACTATCAGAATGTGATGAAAACCCTGTTATGGTCAAGCAAATCACTGCCACCACTGTTTTTTTGAGGATCCCTTCACCCATCAGCAATTTTTTAGCTGTTGAGGGATATCCTTTCCATACAGACGGACTTTAATCTGGTCCTGTTCTGCCTCAGACCCCTACGGAGAGAAAGAAACATTTGCATCTCTAGCAACCATGATGCTGTCAAATGGTGTCGGAAGTTCTGTTTGTGTGCTTTTGTTTTTTAATTCTGGAGCAATTCAGAAACTGGGATGTTTTGGCAAAATTTAGGAAGTGTTTCTAAGGCAGGTATCTTTCAATTATTAAAAGGAAAAATATAAAAAACTCAAAAGGGCCTTTGAAGAAATGAGGTAACTGATAAAAATAACTGGAGAGTGACAAATGGCTGCCTGATACTAGAATGAGGAACCTTTATTAACAATGATCTAGCATATTACTATTACAGAGAATGTTGTTTTAACCATAGTTTTAGCTATTTCCTGGAAAGATGAAAATAAGTAATCTGTGATTTTTTTAAATATCTTTCCCCAGATAAAACTTAAAGAGATATTTGAAACCCCTACAGAAATCAGTCTCGTCCTAGAACTGGTCACAGGAGGAGAACTGTTTGACAGGTGAGTTGGTCTTGGAAATCCAACCACAGCAAGGTTTCACTTCCAGTCACCAAAAAAGAATCAAAGGGAAATTTCTCCTGAAATGTTTCGTGATGACATATCATACCAGTTGATAGAGTCTACTAAAATAAAACTTAAGAGGAGTGTAGAAAGGAAGGAGAGTGATATTTGATAAGAGGTGAGTTGATGAAAATTTGGTATGCTAAGTGAGTATGAAGAGATACACTGTAATATCTACTTACTTTGGCAAACATTTACTTCCCCAATAAGAAACAGAATTTCTCAAGTCATACTAAATCTAAACTAAATAGTAAGATTTACGAGAATATTTTGTGAGGAAATGTTTGATGAAAATTATAGAAGTTAAACATGTATTATAATAGTATTCTCTGTTATGATCCAAAAGCCCATAAAAAATCAATACTCTTCAAATGATTATTTTTAGCCCTACTTTCTCTATTAGGCCATGTAAAGAGTTCCAAGTTGCAGAGTAAAACATGTTCTGTTATATCCAATTATAGCCAATTTTAGTTGTCTGTTCACATGTTCATCACTCAAGGAAGAGGTTTGAAGATGGCAGGGAGTATGCCTGGAAAGCTAGTAGAGCATAACATAGGCAAACTATTTGTGCAGGAGACACAAGCTTTAAGTTTCCAGAGCTTTCCCACCTTCCCTCTTCTCAAGAGAATTCTATTTGCCCTGATGGGCTCTTCAGCGCCCTTTGCTGCACTCATCAGGGTAATCAAAAAAGAATGGAATTGGAAGAAGACAAAGAGACTAAATAGGTCTATATTAGAAATGGTAAGAAACTGTGCACTGGTGTAAAGGTCTTGTTGGTTAAAGAATGGGTTAAGAGACAAGTGGGCAGACAGAGACAGAAAAGAGATTGAGGGAACTGCTAATATAGCCAGAGTGCCTGGAACACAGTAAATTCTCAATAAATATTTGTTGAATGAATGAATAAATGAATGAGCAACTGCTACAATGAATGGACTCTGAGGAGAAAGATATCTGAAGAAGATAGGTTTAGAATGTGTTGGGAGAGGAACACTCCTCCCCTTCCTTCCCCCTCCGACTCCACCCAGTTCTATTTGCTGCCTCTCCAAGAGCTTCCAAAAGTATTCATATTGGTTTTCAAAGATTCTGTCTGTTTTTAATGTTACCTAGTGCAGATTTGGATCTTCAGGTAAGAAGGAGCAAAATGGCCCAGCTTGATTGGAGCTACATATGTATCTTCAACAGATGATAACAATTTTGTTAGTATATATGTTGAAGTGTCCTTAGAACAAGTTATGTGAATTATCAGACTTTAAAAATTATAGCATTTAAACTGTATTCATTCTTTTCAAATAAATGAATCAACCGAGGGAAGCGAGCATTAGTAGCCTAAAGGCATATACTTCCTGTGGCAGTTGGCGGACAGTCAGTCAGGCTCATGGTTCTAAATCCTGGCTTAAGAGACAAGTAACTAACCTGGAGTGATTTGCTTAACTTCTCTGAACCTCAGAACAAATTTGAAGCAGTTCTGTGCTGGTAAGGAAGCCGAGACACTGATCCACTATAAGGACAGTCTTGTTCTAAAACCATCATGTTTCCATGTGCTTAGTCAAGACCCTTCTGGACTAGCTTATTTGAATGTTGCTGAAATTTGCCAGTAATGGCTCCTTTTTCAACATTTCTTTAGCTGACTCTTTCATGGACATATTCCTTCTTCAGGTACGTTAATGTAGTCCATTTATAGTTAGATCCTGCTGGCTTTGGAGCCATGAGATCTCTCTAAGGACAACTAAATATTACTCTGCTAGTTATGGTCTAGCAGAGAGAAATCTCACGTTCTTTAATTGTAAATAATTACAGGACAGGGATGTCACACTAAACCTGTCATCTACCAATAGCACTTACTATTTCCCGACCTACTTCTATTTGTTTGAATTATTTTGGAATAGAGTCTCTTCTTCCCTCTTTCCCAACCTTTCTTTCATGAAAGAATTCTGGTTCTCTCATCTTGTAGTCTAGTTGATTTTGAAGGCATAGAGTTAATTCAGCTCTAGATAAAAACGAAAAACTGAATGCTGTTGATAAATTTCAGTGACAGAGATAAATGGGTGAAATATTCACATTTAACAGAAGACATCTAAAGAATGGCAGGCAGCCAGTAAAGCACTCAACCACTCTGTAAACTCTTAGTGGTCTTAGATGATATACTTTTTCCCCCCAAATGTTGTCGTCCACGTCATTGCCATATCTGAGATGAACTTGGTTTCTCCATTAAGTTACTTGATTCTACAGTTATCTTTAAAGTTGTATCAAGCTGAAAATATATCCTGCATTATTACCCATGTATTGCTTTCTTTCTTGAGAGTTAAAAATTGTAATATGGTCTCTTTTTCCTGTACTTAGGTCAAAACCAAATTTACTTAATTGTGATGATAAAAATTCATTCCTGGTCTAATGATGACTCTAATAGTATCTAATGAATGAACTAATGGAGCATTTGATGAAGAGATAATCATGTTAGTCCATTACAGTCAAAAGGGTTGTATTTTATTAGCAAAAGATCTATTTTATGGTGCTTCTAAAAAATTAAACATAGTAAAAATCCAAGTGGAATCTGCTGTTTCATGTAGAATATAAATAATAAATTGCATAGGACAGTGATTAAAATTTTGGAATAAAATCAGTGATTTTTGTGTCCAAGAAAATCCAAAAAAAGTCTCAACAAAATTATGACATCATGGGAAAAAGAACACTCCCGAGGTTTTCTGCTGCATCCTTCTCAGTCTCATCACAGCTCAAAAATTCATTGAACTTTTTAAGTGGACAAGGTGTGAGGCTGTTTGTTTTAAGAGTAAATTTTCAAGTTTTTTTTCTTTCAGAAAATCACTGTATTTTAAGGCAGCTGATTTAGCAGTATGCTTATGTTCTTCTAATTAAACTAAAAATTTTTTTTGGAATTTGGCGAACTCCCAGTATCAACATATCTTGTGGATTTTTAAATTGTCTTGTTTTTTCTGTTTTCTTCTTGTGTTTTTTCTTGCCTAATTATGCTTGTTCAAATGCCAAACATTATGTATAAAAGGTTTTAGAATTTGAAGTTTTCAATGTTGTCACCTTCCAAAAGAACAGATTTTTTTTTTTTTTTTTTTTTTTTTTTTTTGCTGTAGCAGGCTGCTAAGGTAAGGGACAGATTAATACAATCAGCTATTGGGCTGATTTGAAGCTGGGCTTCCTGAGGTCTGGTCTATTTCTTGTCAACTCTTACTCATAGGGTTTTGCTCTTTAAAGATCCCAGTTGAAGCCAGGGTATTTTGCCAGAGCCCCCTTCCTTGACAGCCCCTCAATGCCAAAGTCTGTTCCCGCCACCCTGTGAGGTGGCCAGAAGCTTTGTTCAGCTCCTTGGCCTATCAACTGCTGGTTTAGGATCAGTAAATGCCTGTAAAGGGAAAGCAGGGGCATCAAATGTCAGGTTTGCTTTGCTGGGTTTTTCTTCTCTCCTAGATCTTGGCTCCTGAAGCCTTCACTTCCTTGGTAACTCTCTGATGTCTTCAAATATATTTTTAAAAAATATTTTATTTGGCTTGTTTTCGTTGTTCTGGCCTGGAGGCTTGTCTGCCTCACCATGCCTGAGGACGAAAATTCAATACATATAGTTTTAAAAGATCTTTCACAAATACTAGTGCATTTTCCTCTTTCATGTCAACCCTTTGGGGCAAGCAGGATGAAAAAGCATTATCCCCACTATACAGATTTGGAAACTGAGAATGAGTAAAAGTAAACGATCTGCACAAATTAGATAGCTGGACTGTCTTCTGGTCCAGCTGTTGCCTGTTCATATTGTCTCACTGTCTTTCTTTTTAAATACAGTCTCTTTCACATAATTTCCAAGAAAATAAACTATTGTTCCTTTGGTTTATGGATAATCTGTGGTGTATTATGGAGAACTCATGATGTATTGGTTGTATATATGCAAAGCTATATATGTATTTAACCCACTGAATCATGCTTCAAAGTTTTTGAGGTATTATTATCCCCATTTTTTCAAGAGCATAAACTGAAGAAATTGATAAGTCATAAAGTCAGGCTTGAAACTCATGTCTATCTGACTCCGAACTTTTTTTTTTATTTCTCATTTTCCCCAGACTGAACATATTCTTTTTGTAAACTACAAGTCATCAATATGCAAGAGAAGTAGCGGCTATGTTTGGGGACTATGCGTTTAGCCTATTAGTTACCTGACAAAGTCAGAGCATATCTGTCCTAGCAGTCATCTCTACTTCAACATTTTCAAGTCTCTTACTCTTGGTGGAAATGCATGGAATTTTTAGCACATTGTCATTAGAAAAATATTGCAGAAATAGAACTTAGAGTTTTTCTTGCCTCAGTCTCCTTACTGTTGTGTCGTGGTTGGTATTTTGGTTGACCAAACTCAGAACACATCTGAATTTGTGAAGACTGTTATGCCAAAAATTAGTCATTAATGTAATTGTCTAAAGAGAAGATCTATAAAATCTGATTGTCTAAAAACGACAATTAGTCACTAAAATAAGGGGTGTTTTTGAGTGCCTATTGGGGTCCTGGCAGTGGCAGGGCATTTTAGTAACCATGACCTCATTTAATCCTCACAGCAACACACATACAAGGTAGGCCTTGTAATATACATTTTATAGACCAGATAACTGAGGATCAGAGAGGTCCATTAACTACCATTAGGTCACTCAGCTTATATTGGATCTAATAATAATAACAACAACAACAATAATTAAATGAGATTGGACTCAAGGATGTCAGATTCCAAAGCATGTGATTTTTATACCATGTCATGTTGCTGCTGTGTAGGCAAATGCTAATACTCTTTTACTTAAAAATAAAACTTCAAATTAGTAATGTAACATTTTGTCCTGCTTGAATGTTGGCTTAACTTAAATATTAATATATATAGATTTGTTTTGCGACCATGGATATTTTAAATATATCTTCTCTTGATGCAGTTTTATCTGGCTATATGGGAAGAAAGCACATACTTTGCTTTGGACTAGATTTATAGTCTATTTTTTCTTAGAAGCTTGGCTGTAAATGAAAGGGTAAAGATGAGACAATAGAAGGGGATACAGGATAACTGGAGGCTTGTTTATTATTTTAAGCTGGCACACTGGGAACACATTAATTTGCTGTTGGGAAGGAGCCCAAAGATGGAGAAGCAGGAGAGATCTGTGTGAGGGGGACTTATATTTGGAACAACATCCCAGAGAAGATATGGCGAGAATGAGATCTAGAGTCAGATCAAAGGGTTTGTTTAAGATAGAAAAAGTTTCTCTCTTTCTAAGAAGCAGAAAGAGTCAAGATACAGAAGGATCAAAGGACCTAGAATAGTCAAAACAATTTGGAGAAAGAAGAACAAAGTTGGAGAACTTATTATTGAGGATGGGATATAATTCTACCCCACTTACAAACTGTTAGCCTATTACGCTTTCATGGATGTCGGAAAAAGATATGCGACTCCGAGGTCAGAGACAAAGGACATTACTCTTCATGGCTCAGCAAGCATCATGGGAGTCAGCAAGTTTGTGTCATTTCCCCTTGCCCTTTCAGATTCCGCCAGGGCAACACAGTAGGCCCGGATAGATACTTGCACATGGAATTGAGTATGTTACAAGAGAGGAAATACGTAAATGTCCATGAACTAGTAAATGAACAAACAAAATGTACAATGGAATATCATTCACATATAAAGGAAAAGGAATGTTCCTTTGATTATACATTACAACATGGTGAACCTCAAACATTATACTAAGTAAAAAAACCAGACAAGAAACCATACATATTGTATGACTCCATTTATATGGAATTTCCAGAAGGGGCAAATCTATACAGACAAAAAGCAAAGCTGTGGATGCCTGGGGCTGGGAATGGGAGTGGACTGGGGGAGAGGAGAGTGTAAGAGGTTTAAGTAATTCAGACTTGATAGGCTCTATTTTTCCAGTAGTGTTGTAGAAGAGAAATTTATCTCCTAACAATGGCTGAGCGAGAATGGAGTAGGGACTTGAGGAAAGAAGTGGTGAAGTTGGAAAGTGGGAATGTGAGAACAGACAAGGGCAAGAAGAAGACTTTTGAGGAGCACTGAGGGTCTGCTGAAGCCAGCGGCTGTGTGTTTTTGGGGAGTCTGGTCTGTGGTATTTTACATTGTTGGCTAAACCTCTCCGTATCTTTCATGCCGTTTTTGACAGCATCTCTTTTTCCCTTGGTTTTTATCCTACTTTTTGGTTTTCTCCTTCTTGATCTCTTTCCTGCATTCCTCTTCTGCTTTCCATTCCTTAAATGTCCACCTTTCCTAAAGCTCTTCCTACATTCTCCGTAGGTGAATTGGACACTCTCTTGTGGCTTCAGCGACATTGGTGACTGCTGTCTCAGCAGAGGTGAAAACAGTATTTTCAACAATCTGCTAGACATTTTCACTTACAAGTCCCAGAGGAACTTCTAAATCAATAGTCTTCAAATGAACTCAGCATCCTTCCCTCAAATCTCAATCTTGCTTCCCCTCCCTACCTCTGTGAACTGACTTAACAACTAAGCTAGTCAGCATTGATTTCTCCCTCTTCCTCTCACTTCTCCCTCCCATAATGCTTTCTCTGAGCAGTTCCAAAATCCACTCCCTCTCCCCCTTCCCATTGCTTCTGCCCTTTTGAGCCTTCACATTCTCTTTTCCATTGCAATAGACTCCTAACTGGCGTTCATTTCACTCTCGTCCATCCATCTGTGTTTAAAGCACAGATTTGATCAGGTCAGCCCAGAAGGCAGCTCACTACTTTTGGTTCAAGTCAGTACTTATTAAACGTGACAAACAAAACCATTTACAGTCTGGCCTCACTCTACCATTCTAGCTTCACCACCCACTTGAGTCCCTTCTCACCACCATGTTAACCAGAGTACATTGTCATCATCCTCAAGGAGCTCAGGGTCTAGAAGTGGCAAAGTAAAACTGTTATATGGACCCTAATATTATTATTATTATCATTATTATTATTATTATTATTATTGTTGGTTAGGAAGATCAGCCGTGAGCTAACATCTGTGCCAATCTTCCTCTGTTTTGTATGCGGGACGCTGCCACAGCATGGCTTAATGAGCGGTGAACCCCGAGCCGCCAAAGTGGAGCGTGCGAACTTAACCACTACACCACCAGGCCAGCCCCAACCCTAATATTATTTTTCAGTACTGCCATCACCTCCCAAAAAAAGTGTATTAGGGCTATAGAGACAACTACACTATCACAAGATAAAAAAAGAATAAACAAGGACAGGGACTAAAACGAAAATGAAGATAAGAATCGGTACACAAAAGACATATCATAAGATACTTTACATTTGCTAGAGGCTGGCCGCAAATTTGGCTGTAAGTATTTATGTGGGGATGATAAAAGCTATAACTGGGGCATAAACACGGTACCTTGGGCACAAAATAAGGGGGCCTTTTAAGTCAGAAATGGCTTCAGGGAGGAGCAGATTCTTTTGAGCTGGATCTTAAGTGAGAAATTGGAAATTAGCAGGTAAAGGGTAAAGGGAAGGATGTCCAAAAGCAGAGCACACTGGTGGGGCTAGACGTGAGCATCTTAGCCTCCATTTTAGAAGCCGTTCTAGACAGGAGGCAAGCAGTTGCTAGGTACTTGTCAAATGAATGATTGAGTAAGCACTGTGCCCCTGGACAATTTATATAACATCTTTGGGTCAGGCTTTTCATTCACAGTATGAGAGGATTGGACTAGGAGTCCCTTAAGCCCATTCCCAGATCTGCAATTTGATTTGGCCTCCCCTTCTCCTGCACTGTCGACTCCCTGGCCAGCACCACATCAATCCACAACTCCCTCACTCTCTCCCTAGCTTTCAAATATAACACGTGCTAGTAGTACCTCTGAAACTATTTTTTTAGGCATATGAATTTAACACTCTTTGGGAGACTTCTTAGAAAAAGCATCAATATAGAGCAAGATGCCATCAGTGAAATGAGAAAAAGCAGTTAATGAAGCTTATAAAGGAGTAGTGAGTTTACACAGGGTACAGCAGAATTCATTTTAATATAATTTTGTATGTAAGAGCGTTGCAATGTACTGGCAACCTTTAAGACTTGGTTTCTGAAACTCATATTATTTGGGGTTTTTACCCTATGTCATTTGATCCTTCAGTCCACTTTCTTATTAGACCAATGTCTTTCTCGTGTAAACCTGCAGTCATCTAATAACATCTCCATTTTAGAAAAAGCTGCCCTTGGTGGGGAGAGCAATAGGGCTTCTCATCCATGTGCCAGGAAGTCTGAGAGCCTCAGAATATGATCAGATTAGAGCTCTTCAGCTGCATTGCCTGTGCTAACTGCCAGGCTGGAGATGTGCTCAATTCAATTTGCGGCAATTAAGGTGACAGAAGCAAATGCACAAAAGTCCTATTTTAAAGCAGATCCGTGGAAAGAAATAGGCATTGTCTGTGTTTTCTTATCCTACAATTTTAAAATGACGAGAAGGAAAACAGTCCCAACTATGGGGAAGAGGAGCATGTGGGCTAACACAGCAAACATTGAAAGTAAAAGGCACGGTCTTGGAGTAAAAGGCCCTGTCGAGGCGGAGGGCCTGCTGAGGCCAGAGAATCGCAGCCTGGGAACCTAGGGAAACACGCGCCATTGTGCTTCCTTCCCAGATCTCCAGGTGTCGGCTAGGCCCCTTAGCGACTGAGGGACCTGTAGGAACTAGCATCCCAGGGCAGCCGTTTGGGTCAGTGTTGTGTTTTAAATCCTAGGAGAGATTTTCTTTTCAGCACTGAGTCTTCTAGCCCAGCCCATCATGGAACGAAGGGAAATTGTGCGGCGTAGAGACAAACTACATGGCCCTGGGCCTTTGAAAATGATCTTAAGATGCTAGTAGCATCTTAACTGCCTTCTTATTATTTTACAAAGCATGAAAAGGAAATTAGTTTATTAAATCTGAAGAGAAATATAGCAATAAGTATGTTTAAATATATAAAACAAGAATATCAACCATCCTATTTTTACAGCTCTAAACTCCTACAATGATTGAATACTTCATTGCTTCTAAAAATTGAAGTCACTAGTATATTTTATATAAAGCTATAAACTCTTGATTGTTTGCACATGGTTCAATTTCATTGGCAATGTTTTTGAAATTCCAGCTAAATTTTATGTAGAATTGTTATGTGTTGCTTCATGATACAAATACTCTATTTTGCTGAATTTGAATCACTTTGATTTTGTTCAAAATGAGTTTCTAAAAAGATTCATGTTATTACAATAATATCTAGAAACTATGTGACTCTGAGTTTATTTCTAAGGCCAGCAATAATGTTTCCACTTATTGTTTTTTGCTTTGGGAAGCATCTATATGGCTGTTCTCCCTCTGGACCCATGGCCAATGTACTTGTGATGAGCATCACTTCCCAGTCCAGTGTTTTTGTTCCCCATGATAAGGAAAGCAGGTAAAGGAGTGGTCCAGAAGTCCACAGTCTGAAATTTTTCTGGCATCCATTCACTTGGCAGTTAGTATTGATTCCACAAATATTTATTGACTGCCTACTATGAGCAAGGCTTGGAGATAGGCTCTGTGGGTGGTCAAAGCAACAATATCTAGTGAGAATTTTGCCACAATACCCCACAGAAGGCATTGGCCAAACACATCTACTGTAGTCATGCTACCTAAATGGAGAGAAAAAGATTGCGAGATTTCATTTTCCTTTGCTTGGTCACTAATATCTTGACTTACAATCTTAGTTCAGCAAACCTCCATTCGCAACTTGAGAAGTTCACTGCTGTTGATCTTTGGTAGCTCAACATATAAAATATTTAAAATTGAGTGTCTGTGTTCCAGAAACCTAATTCTGTGACATGACACTCTGATGAACAAATCAACTGGGAACAAAATTCCTTTTAGCAGAAGGAGCCTGGAGGAGAAGCAGTTGAATTCTGACAGCAGGGCCAAGCTGTGGTGTGCAGAGTTCACACTGAGATGAGGTGGGGAAGGCGCCTGCATTTTGTGCTCCTGCCCCACATGTCTGCTCTAGAGATGTTTCTGACAACAGAATTTATAAATCCCTTGGCTGTACAAACATTACTATAACGTGTATTACATCTATGATGATGTTTTTGTTAATAATTTCTCCACTATCTGTGGTCTCATCTGGGGCAGGACCCAAATCTTGTTCTTTATTTATCCAGGAAGTACCTGGCTCATATTAGATGGTTAGAATTATTGAATGAATATCACTACTCCATCCTTACGCTCTAATTACCACTGTAGTCTTGGTCCTTTTTCTTAGGATAGTCTCTATCCTCTCTAATCCCATGCTTCTCCTCGACACCTATCCCACCCCTCGCTCCCACCCTCCCTATAGCTGGAAAACTTCTATACACTCTTCAGGTCTGAGCTGAGATGTAGCTACCTCTGGAATACTTTTCCCACCCTGCATGGCCTCCAGAATAGATTACCTGCCGTTTCGAGGAATTCTCAGGCCATTCTCTAATACCTCTGCCACAGCACTTAGCACACTGTGTTGATTGTTATCTATCTGCTTATACCAAGAGAAACCCCATGAGTGCAGAGGCCATGTCTGGTTCACTACTGAGTGCCCAGCACATAATAGTCATTCCACAATATTTACTGAATAAATGGATATATCTGTTAGAATGCATCCTCTCCATTAATTAGATAAAATATTTTACTAATTTAACATATATTGTGGAAAATTAGTGAAATTTCCATTAACTTTTCTTCTTACACCTACTACTCTTCCCTCCATTCTACCTGAAAACAGCTCCTAAGAAAGTTCACTCCTCCATCCAGCCAGTCCCTAGACATTCACATAAGCACATGTTCTGAACACAGGCACTTAAACCTAAATTATACCCAAATGAAAAAGGATAAACACCATATTTAGGCCAAAGCTTGAGACCTCATAATAAACTAAAATATGGAGAGGAAATTCTAGTAAGTGAAGGACTGCATCTCCAAGAGGTGGGGATGCCCATAAGAACTCAGGTGTATTTAACAGACAAGAAAGGTTTCTCATCAGGGAGGCTGCGCATGGTTGTGCTGGCTCTGTACCACCCCAAGGAGTACTACTTGCATAGACTAAGCCATGAGTAGCCTTCCCTGGAGAGGTACCACAAAACAGTTGTGGTAAAACTCTAGCCTTGGTGAGTGACTTTGGGGAAGATCCACACTGTTTTCTGCAAGCCAGGAGGTAATTGATTTTATCCTCTTCTGGGAAGAATGGGAGGTGGACAGAAAGTTGACTATTGGCCGTTCTTTTCCATTATCTTTGTAACAACTCCCCTCCTTTAACAGAACTGGAGAAAATCAAGGTGCTGAGGCTTCAGGTGCAGCATACAGAGGAGACACTAATTAC
Organism: Diceros bicornis minor; assembly: GCF_020826845.1. NCBI lineage: Eukaryota > Metazoa > Chordata > Mammalia > Perissodactyla > Rhinocerotidae > Diceros > Diceros bicornis. Next base: position 34,250,987 of record NC_080740.1, read on the forward strand.
ACTTGTGTTGACTGCTGGATATACCACAAAATCCACATATAGAGCAAAATGCAGAGGATGATGTAATGGCAGCCGAAGTTCTCAATTTACTCTGACACAAGAGTCCTTCTTTTCTCCTTCTCTTGTACTTATTTTAAAGTGTTCAGAAAGTGTAGTTCAAGAAATTATTCCAATTAAATTTTTAGTAAGTAGACTATGTAACTTAATCATGAATTGGAAAAATTTGTATTCTTGTAAGGAAATATATGAAAATTGATTTTCAAGAACCAATTAGTAGTCATCCTCTGAACATTGTAATCTATTTTCACATTTTATTTGACCCTGTCACATAACAGGTATCCAATAAATAAAAAGGTGAGGAGGGATATTCCATCTTTTGTCCTTTAAAAAGATAATGAGTTTGTGTTTTTTTATAATCTTCTAAATAACTGAATGGACAAAATCAAATAATTGAAATTTTTAAATCAATATAATTTTTCTGAATCTTGATAATCATGATCATTGAGGTATCTTCTTGTAATGTATTTTTTATTTTTGTCATATCTGTTCAGTTCTGTTTTTCCTCACCCTCCATCCCCTATTTTGGAAACATTTTCTAGATTTTAAATTCAACTTTTAACAACAGCTGCTTTGAGAACTTACAGCTTCTTGCCCCAACATTTAAAAAAAAAAAAAGAAATATACTTTCTGAAAAATAACTATGCTATTTGAGATACTAACAGTCTAAGAAACATTTCAATGCAACATTACAGAAATTGTTGAAGTTTTGTTTCTTTCATGTTTTGAATTGACCTTTTTCAGACATGTCTTTACCACAAACTTTTTGTCAGCTGAAAACCTCTTAACACAAGTTGATAATCTACAGTGCTATCAAAAATGTGTTTTCTCTTGAAATTCTGGGAAGATAGAAACAGCAACAAAGTAGTTTTTCAGTCTTCCCAAATATCTCCATAAGAATAGACAGAGAAACTAGGACAGAAAAACCAAAAACTCACAGACAATATCTATAACTAAACCAGGTGACAAGGTAGCCCCATGAAGCCTAAAATACAAGTGAATGAGGACAAACTAATGACAATTACAAGAGCCATGTGGTATTAGCATCTAGGTAAGAGGAACAAAGGAAGCAAGAGGACATATGATGACCAAAGAATAGGAGAATGCTCCAGTCTCCAAAATCTCCAAATCATTGGGAAGCAGAATGTGCCAGTACAAGAACAGCTGAAATTGTGAGGGCTTTTTGCCATCCAAATTTCTGAGAAGTGCAAGGGCTGCACCCACAGTAAGGTCTGAAGAGACCAATGTAGTAAAGGCCTTGAGAACTGAAACTGACACCTGAAACTCCTTTGGGAAAAAGCCCCATATTTAGGAGAAACTGCTGGGAAGAGACTCTAATAATCAGAGCAGAGACGGTAGAGGCAAGGAAATGAAGTTCCAGAGAGAGGAGAAGAGATCACAGAAAGTACCAGGTCATACTTTTGAATACTTCATGAAAATAACCAGAAAGTCAAGAGGCATGAAACTAGAAAAGACATCCTGACCGATCACTCTGTCAAAAGGTTAAGAAAACCAAATGGCCTGAAAAATAAGCAGCAACAGAGAAGTGTCTCAGTTAATTCCAATACAAAGGGATTATAAGAGCACAGAAAACAAGGAGCAGAATAAGGCAGTGGAAGCTTGTCAAGAGGATATGTCCACAAAATAGATGAAACTTAATATTGCCAAGTAAACTAAAATTAAGAAAAGCATAGAAGAAAGAACAACAGAACCAAAAGTAGAAAAATTCATAAATGTATATAATTGCACACTCCAAAGAAGAAAACCAAAGCAATGGAAGAAAATAAATACAAAGCATTCTAATTCAGGAAAACATTCTTAAAATTAAAAAAGAAAAGACTTTAACTTAAAAGAAAAATTCTTTGCCCACATCCATGCAAAAAGAACAAGTCATTTATTTGGAAAAGAAAACCAGTTGGATAGAGGGGCGGGGGGAGAGGAGCTACAAGTAAAAAGAGAATAAGAGAGATATCAACCAGTCAAATTGTATGGACCTTATTTGGTCCTTTATCTTTTAGAGATACCTCCTTAAAAATTTATCAATTAAATTATATGATGTCTGATATTTACTTCAAAATAATGAAAGAGGAAAAGTAATTAATTGGATAGATAAAATAACATTGGCCATGAGTTAATGATTGTTGAAACTGTGTGACAATTACGTGGGATGGTTCATGGTATATTATCTACTTGGTATATGTTTAAAATGATTTGCAATACAAAGTTTAAAAAGAAAGAATTTTTTTTTTATTGATGTTTTAATGGTTTCTAACATTGTGAAATTTTTGGGTTGTACATTTTTGTTTGTCCATCACCATATATATGACTCCCTTCACCCCTTGTGCCCACCCCCCACCGCCACTGCCCCTGGTAACCACAGTCCAGTTTTCACTGTCCATGTGTTGGTTTATATTCCACATATGAGTGAGATCATACAGTGTTTGTCTTTCTCTTTCTGGCTTATTTCACTTAACATAATAAGCTCCAGGCCCATCCATGTTGCTGCAAATGGGACGATTTTGTCTTTTTTTATGGCTGAGTAGTATTCCATTGTATATATATACCACATTTTCCTAATCCAATCGTTAGTCGAGGGACACTTAGGTTGCTTCCACTTCTTGGCTATGGTGAATAATGCTGCAATGAACATAGGGGTGCATAAGCCTCTTTGGATTGTTGATTTCAGGTTCGTTGGATAGATTCCCAGTAGTGGGATGGCTGGATCATAGGGCATCTCTGTTTTTAATTCTTTGAGGAATCTCCATACCGTTTTCCATAGAGGCTGCACCAATTTGCATTCCCACCAGCTGTGTATGAGGGTTCCTGTTTCTCCACATCCTCTCCAACATTTGTTGTTTTTTGTCTTGGTGATTATAGCCATTCTAACAGGTGTGAGGTGGTATCTTAGTGTTGTTTTGATTTGCATTTCCCTGATGATTAGTGATGTTGAGCATCTTTTCATGTGCCTATTGGCCATCTGTATATCTTCCTTGGAGAAGTGTCTCTTCATTTCCTCTGCCCATTTTTTGATCGGGTTGTTTGTTTTTTTGTTGTTCAATTGTGTGAGTTCTTTATATATTATGGAGATCAACCCCTTGTCAGATGTATGTTTTGCAAATATAAAAAGAAAGAATTTTTTGTCCTCAAACAGGATGGACAGTTCAAGCCTAGGCAAAGTAAATGTTTTTCATTTTCCTACATAAACCCAAAGGTTTCTAGAATTCCTGTTTATGGAAATCTCTCCCCTGGTGTTATGGGAGCCTGTTGCAATTGTCTAGAAGCATCTTCTTTAACATTAATTTAATTAACTTCTGTTAACATCCACTCAACTGAATGCATGTGTCTGAGAAGCATTTCATGGTTTTTTTTTTAGGATTGTTGAAAAGGGATATTATAGTGAACGAGATGCTGCCGATGCTGTTAAACAAATCCTGGAGGCAGTCGCTGTAAGTATGAAGTGACAGCAGCAGTGGAACTCTTGGTAATCTCTTCCTTTTACAGAAGCATCGTTTAAGAAGTGTACATCTGTGACAAGCCATAAAATTTACCTCAAAACAGTGTGGACTATTTATCAGAAAATATGTTGAATAAATTTGTATTTTCTATTTACTCAAATCTGAAAGATGCAGTCCTCCTGTGTAATACCATAAGTTTGTTAAAGTAATTTCCATTCTGTTATTATGATATCAAATCAAACTTTGGTGCCTACAGTTGTTACTTTTTTTGCATTTGTTGAGTTTGTTTCTTTATTGTTTTTGTTGTTTGGTAGGGAAGTGGAGGAAGGTTGAATGTGATAAATACAGACCTTGGAACATAGAGATCAACTGATTTTTCTTTTAAGACAAGAAATGAGTGAATTTGAAGGAAAAAATTCTCACAATTTTATTTTTTAAAGGATGAAACATAAGTTAATATTTTAAACTGGAATAAAGTTTTATAGTTAATGAGATAAACATGCACAGATACTTACAGAAGAATATAATTTTGAGAAGCTTGTTTGGATTAAATTAATAAGGAAATATTTGGCTAAACAGATAAAACAGACTCCACTAGTGAAAACCTTCCCATATATTTAATGGTTTCTAATACATGCTGGGACACTTTGGTGATTCATTTATTGAATAAAAGCCAGAACAAATTATTCTCTGAACAAACAGGATGGGGCCCAAGAAGAGGTATTTATCACAATCAGTTAGAGACAAATCTATAAAATATACTCAGAATTAGGATATGTTCTATTATTCAGAGTCAGTAATCTAACTAAAATCATTATTCAATATCTTGAGAAATCAGCCACAGTGACACGGGCATATGTCCTATGAATTATGCCCACAACCAAAACAGGAAAGAGAAAATGAGGGAAGCAGGGAAGGAAGGGAGGGAGGAAGGAAGGAAGGAAGGAAGGAAGGAAGGAAGGAAGGAAGGGAAGAAAGAGAAGAAAGAACCCTGATATTTAACTAGTTTTTGTTAAGGAAGGAAGGAAGGAAAGAGAAGGAAGGATGGAAGAACCCTGATATTTAACTAGTTTATGTTAAGGAAGGAAGGAAAGAGGGAAGGAAGGAAGGAAGGAAGGAAGGAAGGAAGGAAGGAAGGAAAGAGAAGGAAGGAAGGAAGAACCCTGATATTTAACTAGTTTATGTACCAATGGTGAAAAAGAAAAAACAGCCTTCACAATCTTTGCATAGGGCTGCCAGAAACAGCAGAAATGTGGTCTAACCAAATCCATTATTGAGTTATCAACACCAAATTTAATTGGCTTTATCGCCCAGTCTTTCCAAATTATTCCTTCCTATGAAAGTGTTTGAGTCTTTTTGCTGTGGTAGGGAATAAAAAGTTTGAATTGAGAGTGGCTAGAAGCTGGAGAAGATGCCATGGAATTTTACTCTAAATACACAAGACACCTCATGATTATCTGAATATTGAATGTCAAGTTCATCTTCCCATCATACCCAAAATAGCGACTCCATTCCAGATTTTTCATCAAACACAGTATATTTACCATCCCTGGTTTCCTAAGCTTGCCAACTTGAGAATGATTTTTAACTCTTCTGTTATCTTCTCTTCTCACATCTGCCTTCCCAAATTTGGTTGAATCTTCCTTCAAATGTCCATGAACTTAATCCTGCTCCTTATCGTGTTATGACTGTTTCTGGCATGTTTTTTTTTGTAAACACTTCTAGTTGCTTCCAATTTCTATCCTTAAATATGTAAGTCCAGAATCCTCTTTTGCAATCACTGTTTTCATTTGGTTGCTTCTGAGTTCAATAATGGCAGTTTTATGCCTTTCTTAAATACCCATTTTAAAACTTCATTTCTCATTACTATATACCATAGATTTTCTATTCAAGTAAACTTGCTGGCAATGGCCCCCTATCACTTTACTCAAATCAGGCAGGCAGTTGGTATAGCAGGTAAGAGTACTCTGGGAGTCAAACAGAGCTGGGTTCAGTTTCTAGATATGCAAGCTTGGGCCCATTACTAGACACCTTGGAGCCTCAGTTTCCTCATGTAAAATAGGCATAACATTCAACCTAACAGGGTCGTGGAAAACACTAAATGAAATAAGATATGGAAGTCATAGCAATGTTCAAAAGAGAGGGAAAAGAGGATAAGCAACTTCAGACTCAGCATATTCATTTAAAGACATATTAGGTGTTGTAAATCTGTATATAATACCTACTCCTTAGCTAAGTACTAAAATCAAAAACAACTGACAATAATAGGTGTTCAGTAAATATTTACTGAATAAATAAATACAAATTTATCATAATAGTCAGAAATAGCCACTATTCTTTATTTTCTTTTTCTGGATGATGACACATTTGAGACATCCTTACTATCATTTTTTTTGTTACTTCATGTGAAACAAAGCTACATAGCTTGCTTCCATTCATGAGATTCTTTTCTGCTCTCTTACTATCATTTAATTCTTTTCCTGTCATTCAAAATTCACCCTCTTCAATACATTCTATCTGGTTGCTTCCATCCATTTAGGTCAGCTCTTGATTCTTTTGGCTTATCACAGTGGGCATGCTTCAATTTAGTGTTACCTCGGATAGCTGACTGAGAGAACTCTATTCTCATTCAGTGAATGAGAAACGAATGCTTTCAGCATCAGAATTTTCCACTTATTGGAGTTACACCAATTAAGGAATAAAAGGGCCCCCAACAAGATTGCTCTAGATAGGGGTGCCCCACATAGAACAGAGGGACTAGAGTTCCTAGAACTGTATTTCAGGTCTGCAAAGATGGATTGATTAGTCTACTGCTGATCCTAATCTTAAAACAAAAAATTTTTTATTTTATCTACTCACAAAGCTTCACAAATCTCCAGTTTAGGAAGTAGGTTACCACATAAGTCAAACATCCTTTGAAAGAAATTTTATAAAAATCAAATTTTCTCTGATTGCTACAAGTAACTTACAGAAAAAAAAAATTACAGTCATTTCCCTAAGTGTCTCATAAGTAGTAAGCAAGCAATTTAAAACTTAAAACTTGTGAGAAGTGGCTGACATTTATGAAATAGTTTATTGTCAACTACATAGCTATAGATAGCTATAAAAAATAGCACAGTTATTGGGAACTCAAAGTAATCAGTGATACATCTCACATTTCCTCTGGATCACACACTTATAGGACTGTATCTAGGTGGGTTTTGAAAGCACAGAAGCAGAAAACTTAAGAATTGAAAAAGTTCTTCGAAAATATGTCACAGGTATAATTATGCCCTTTAGGTAACAAATCTTGCAATCCTTCCCTTCCTCCCTACTTTATCCCAATTCTTGCCCCCAAATATTTCACAGAATTTGTCAGACTGTAATCTTGCTTCTTCTGCTTTTTAGTTTTAAATAGCATTTTTGAAAGCTTTTAAAGTGAATTTGAAAGATGTTTCCTCCTTCAAGTGTGAAGTCGTCATTCAGTTAGTCTTTGAGGGCAGATCCTTAAGCCTTCTTGAGTAGGCTATCTTCTTGGGATGACTTCCAGGTCGGCCCAAGTGGCCCAAGTTAAGTGGTCGAGGTCAATCTGGTCATTCTGGAAGGGTCAGCATGTCCTCATCTGTCATAAAGCACAATGCCAAACCTTAAAGCCCTCCTTTTCCATTTACTTACCAAGATAACCAGGGAATATTCCATCTCCTCTGATAGCCCTTACTGTTGCCACCACCTTCAGTTCTTTCCTTGTCACCACTGATATCCTATGTTCTTCTATTTCAAAAAAACCACTGTCCTCTTTTTCCCATCCCTGCTGCCACCTTCCCTTTTTTTCTAGCCACAGTTCCCTTGGGTATGTCTTAATTTCAAAGCCATGACTTTAGAACCTGGAGAAACTTGTACATATAGAGTATATACTGAATTTAATAAAATACAAGGAAATGGTTGAAGAACAATTAAATATGTATGGTGTCCCAGCACATAGGTTTTTGGTTAGAATTGTTTTAAAGACTGTGATGATGGGGGTGAAGAGTTTTAAACAAAAGGATCTAACGCTTTAAAGTTATGGAAATCAATATGGTATCTGACCGTTGAAGTAAAACAGGAATGGACTTGATTATAAGGGTGCAGAAAAAGATGAAATAGTACAGGCTTGTTTTGGTAAAATTTTTAAAAACCTATAACATCCCCTAAAAAAGAACAGATTTAAACTATTAGAGAATCAATTGATAAAGAATTGACGACTAGATATTGAAGAACTGGAAAGGCAAAAGGGGAACATTAAACTAAGGTACTGGGGAGGTAGCAACCTCGGGAAGCAGCCCGCCTTGGACTGGGGAAACACAATGAAGAGGTTGAGATGATTAAAACTTAGAAGTTTAAAGGAGGTGCCCCATAGACCTGTGATGAACGCTCACTGCTTGCCTGAGCTCAGAGGACTTGCCCAGGAAGCTGGCACTCAGATCGTTGAGAATGGTGTTCTAGCCAACTAGCGCTGGTGCTGCTGAAGAGGGACACTGGGATTGGTTCTGTGAGCACCGGAAAACCTGCGAACTGGAATCAGCAGCTGCTACCGGAATGATCTGCCACTGCAGGGTGAAAAAGTGTTTCTAAGGTGCATGGGAATAACAAGCAGAAAGACAGACTCAGAAAGCAGATGTGGTGGAGCACGTCCCTTCGTCCTCTTCCAGCCTTCCGCTTGCTCCCTAGTGCCCTCTAATGGCAGAAACAAACAGGGAGCTGGTGGAAGAAGAAAAAGTGTGGCTTGTAATTGAAAGTACCAACTTCACAAAGTGGACTACAGGAGGGTGGATTTTAAGTTGAGAGACAATAGCTTAATAAATGGTATAGGAAGTTATTTGAAAACAAAAATCAATTCTCAAAGTTTCTATTTCTATTGATAGAGTCTTCTAAAATGCTCATAGTCTTTACTAATGTGCATGAAATGGTTCTACAGGTCAATGAAAGCAAAACAAGTGTAGTAGCACTAAAATAAATTATTATCTATATTTAGTACTGAGTACTATGCTTGATAACACTTATAGGTTTAATGAGCAATATATACATTATTCAACTTTACATTATTTGACACATTTAAGCCATCTTTCACCTGACCTCTTATTCTTTATTAGCAGAACCAATCCACCTTTATAAAGATGGAAAATGCCAGAACTTCTTTTCCCAGCCTCCCTTGCAGCTAGGCAAGGGCATATGACCTGATCCTCACCAGTGAGTTCTGATGGGCAGTCTGCTTGTGAGTTCTGGGAAAAGCTTCTCCTAATAAAATGAGACCCAAGGGAGGAAAGGCCATTTCTCTTTTTTGCTGGCATAGTGGAGTCTCCATAGGATGCTGGGAACTGCTTTTGCCATCTTGTAATTATGAAAAGAAACATAACTGTTGAAGAAGGCAGAGAAAAAAGTAGACAACATTGAATTCTCTTCCCACTTGATATCTCAGAGGATAGTAAGTTTCTCAGTATTTCTGCCACTTTAAATTGTGTATCCTGTTACTTGAAGCAATAAGATACTGAACATCTTCTTGAACAAACTTTTGAGTATATGCTAGTAATGATTTTGTGGTCAGAGCAAGTTGTATAATTTTCCATCTGTCTAAACATAACACAAAGGGCAGGCTCCTAGATAAAAATTTCTAAAAACTGAATTTCACTGAATATCAAACACACACCCACATTATGATAAATTAGGATTAAGTATGATTTGAAGGCACAATGAGGTTTAAGGTTATTAACGATAGGCTTGCTTCTGACACTTGTTCTTTGTTTTTGTGAATATTGTTCCTGCTTGGGTCCGCTTACTGTCAGTAAAAAGATGCTGAGAGTTCAATTAAGTAATGAGAGGCTAGCACAGAAAATGTGAGGTTTTTTTGTTGTCTGTTTTTTAAATTTGTCAGTTCCTGTGGTATTTGCATTTCTTTCCTGGGGGATTTTGTCTCTTGTTACTCACATTTGAACACTGATCCCTAGAGGATGGATTTTAATGCAAGGCTCAAAGCACTGAAACACTAAATGATAATTTTACCAGTAAAAAGTAAAAATGCTTACATATTCTTACTAAGAATTGAGAGATCACAGTCACCAGAGAAGAAATAACAAACAGTTCTATTAATATTCTAATTTTTTGATTATAAACATAGAATAAAGTAGACTAGTGGTTCAGTCAGAGTATAGATATCAGGAAAAAATTTTGGAATAAAAAATAATCCACATTCTGAAAATTATAGCTCAATATTAGGAAACTGGAGATCTAAATATAATTCTTCAGAGGGGGGTATCTTTCTCATTGAATGTTTCTGTACATCTTTATTGGCAATGATAATAATGATAACAACAGTTTATCAAATCCTAAGTGGCCTTCTCTCTTTTGATTACCAGGAGAATCACAATAAATTTGGAGCATATATCTAAAAATTTTCCAATTATTATACACAAAATATCATGTCAATGATTACATTCTAAATGACTTTTGTTCTTCAGGGTTTTGTAAATGTTGGATGATGTCAACAGTGCAGTTCAACCATTAACTGATTCTCTGGTATGTGCCAGAGTCTTGGATACAGAGATCAAGAAGCTCACTAGTTTATAGGGCAGATAAACACATAAGCACACAGCTATAACATGACGTAAGTGCACCAATTGATGCGTTTTGCAGATTAAAAGGCATTGGAAAGGGTGAAAGCTATTCAGTGTATCTAGAGAGAAACTGACTCAGAATAATCTTGCCAGAGGAAGTTATATCTGAGTTGGATTTTAGAAGAAAATTTGTTGTGTAATAGGCAGCCAGTATGAAAGAAAGGGAATTCCAGGAATACTCTCTTTCTCTCACAAATTTTTAGGGAACATAATAGACTAAAGGTACAAAGGCATGAACTACTGGTCTTTGGATGTTGCTAGAAAGTAAAGTACACATGGTGAGAACTGGGGCTTGAGAGAGAGGCAGGGAACCTGTCCTGAGGGGGTTATGTGACTTGCAAAAGAGGTTCATGTGATTCTGCAGCTGAGGAGACCCTGAGGGACTTTTGCGGCAGGACCACAATCCTGATGGCAGCATGAAGTCCAAAAGCAGTGAGGCCAGTTAAGAGGCTATGAAAATGCCCAGGCAAGAGATGAAAAGCATCTAAAGGAACATGGTTTGTGATTCTATGAATGCAATGCACTAGCCGACTAAGCCCAGAAGTCCCCTTGGACCTTCACTGTCAAAATTTATCAATTTTACATTTGCGAAGACTTGGAGATTATGAAAAATGATCTAGAGCAGGTAACACGCAGATAAGAGGACTTAGAGGATTGATAAGAATGTCTCATCAAACTTTCTCACCTTTAACACTTAACGCTACTTTCTCTTCTCCTCACTTCTCTGCCCACTAAGGTTTTATTCCATTCTCTTCCACTCAGTCTCACAGTTCCCCTAATGACCTCTTTGTCTTCCATTCCAGTTTCCATTTTTTCCTTTTATGCTTTTCTTTCCCCTCTCCTCTAGTTGAGAACTGATAGTGAATAAAACAACAACAGCAAAAATAACAAACATTTTAAGAGACCAACCAAAGCCTCTAGACCAGGATGACTGTGTTCACTGTGCACAGTGTACATTGTAGGTCCTGAGGAGAGCTACAGAAAGGAAACATGAGGCACAATCCCCGCCTCGAAGGATTTAACAAGAAAAAGAGGATAAAAATAACATCCAAGTTATCTTTCTTGGAAGGAAATGCCTCAGGATTGAGATGAGTGCCTTTAGTATTACAAAAACCACATTGAAGTGTCATGGACATGAGGTTACTGAGGAGACATGACCTGATTCTTGTTTGATATCCTTGGATTATGGTCTTTGGAAATTCATTCACACCTGTTCTGTCAGGTTTCAGTTGATTAGAGAATGATATTGATAGAATCATTGACTTGGAGTAGGAGAATTGGATAACCTTAAGTAAGGGTGGAAAATATTGTCTAGTTAATGGTGGTAGTATGAAAGAAAAGCATAAAAAAAGGAAACAAAATGTAATAATAGAGAAGTACTCACAGTGTCCTTATGAGGTCAGGAAAGGCATGCGTTGTTTCTCTTTCTGTAGATGACCTACAAAGATTCATGTGAATAAAGAGAAAGAAAAAAGATGGGGATTCAAGCTATAAGGGAATAAGGGTTTAGGTAAGGTAACAAGTTCTGATTACATTTAAGAGTGCTTAGCCCAACCAGGTGTGTGTAGACCATGAGAGGAAGGATATTATCATATTATCACAATAACTTTTTTATTTTAAACAAACCTTACTCTGGTAATTTGGCCTATTTATTTTTCCTCTGACACCATATTGTGTGTATATGTATTCTGTTCCTCTGACACTGAATGCTCTGTAAAGCTAAAATTCAGGAAAAACTGAGGAAAGAATTCTACCACCCATAATGGGCTCTCTAGGGGGACCGTCTCTTCTTTACATCAACATAGTTTATATGCGATAGCCTCTACCTATGGGCCACAAGGGAAGGACTCTCAGCTGGAAAGATTCCTTTGACAATAATCCCCTTTTAAGAAGGAATGATTGTTTGGGAAATATCACAGAATTGTGGTTTGAAGGTGAATAGTCGTCCTTTCTTTGTATGTGTGCTTCTCTCTAAGGATGGTGGAGGGACTAAGGTTAGACTCTAGTCTACTATTTCTATGTTGTTCTTTCATTGATTATTTATTGGAGGATGGGGATGAGACCATGAAATTTATTTCCTTGCTTTCTGGTAATAGTTGTCTGCCCAAAAGCTGAAGTATTCTCTGTCTTGAGAGCATGAAGTCCTATTTTGTATTATATGGAGCAATGTGAATCTACTACTTTTGATGTCTTTGACCCATAAAATGGATTTTTATTTTTGGAATGGCTAATTCAGTAGTAGTGTTGAAAAAATGAACAATTCTCTGAAATAGGTAGAATATTTTTGTATTTCTGGGTCAGAAGAAGAGCTTTCAGGCAATATTATAATATTCTGTTCACTTCACTCCTTGAACATGGAATTCTGATTTTATTATTATTAAATAATTCAGGAAAAATTTCTACAAAATTTTACAAAATATTTTGTCTGCCTAATAAATGAGAAATACAGAATTCAACGAAGATGTCAAATTAACATATAGGCATAGGCCTAGATCATAGCCTATGTACATTGCACCAGTCACGGAAACAGAAGGTTAACTTGGTCTTCTTTGTTTTAGTCACTGTCTTCAGTCTCCTCTCAAATGTAGCTCCTAAAATAAGGAATGCTCACAAAAGCCCAGTGTACTCACTTTGACAAAGATACAGAGTTTCTCAATGCAGAGAGTGGGAACAATAGTTTCATTTTGATACGGCAGCTCTTTGTAGGTGTTTAGCACCCCTGAAGGTCTTAACCTGTTCAGGTTGCTATAACAGAGTACCATAGACTGGGTGGCTTAAACAATAAACATTTCTTTCTCACAGTTCTGGAGGCTGGAAGTCCCAGATCAAGGTGCCAGCATGGTCAGATTCTTGGTGAGGGCTCTGTTCCTGGTTTACAGACTGCCATCTTCTTGCTGTATCCTCACATGGGGGAGAGAATGAGCTCTGGTCTCTTCATCTTCCCATAAGGGCACTAATCCCATCATGGGGGCTCCACCCTCATGACCTTAGCTACATCTAATTACCTCCAAAGGCTTCACCTTCAACCACCATTATATTGGGGATTAGGGCTTCACCACATAAATTCTAGGGGGCCACAAACCTTCAGTCCATAGCACTAACCCCAATACACTAAATGCTAGTAGGAGGCCTAGATATTGTGACTACAAAAGAGAAAAACACTTTCACACAATTTCCAGTGCATCTAGGTGAAACCTTCCCCTTAATCTGTCTGTTCGTTCTCTCTCTCTCACTTTCAACCTCTCTTTCTTCCTCCTTCCTTCTCTCTCCACCTCTCTTTACCTCGTAAATTCCAGAAAATCATCACCAGCCAAATATTCAAAGAAATCTAAACACCATTACAATGTATGCAGTGCTAGACACCCTAACAATCCTTGTTAACTTTTTTGCCTCCTTTAAAGAAAAATTTCAGTAACCGCTATAGGTTTCAAAATGTTTTCTTGACCTAGGACAAGAATACCCTTCCTCATTCCAGGGTCTCACTTTATCATTCTGCTTTTTTTAAAATGTAATTTAAGGCCCCTCTGTGCAATATCCTCTTTATTTTTAGCTCACGAAAGAAGTATGGTATAATTCTAATGCATTTGCCGTATATTTAATACTAATCTTCCACAGGATTCCTGACCTCAGTATTTTCTCCAGATTATTTATTGTGCCTAAAGTTTACAAAGCCTGCTTTGCTCATTTTTTTCAAGGAAATACTTCCCTACATATCATCAATCCATAAAATTTTGCTGGAATATCAAGACTCTGCCTACTATGTTATAAGCAGTTGGTGGATTAAATAGAGAACTACTTATCTGTGCTCTGAATTTTATTAATACAATATTCCAAAACTCAGATTTTATTAATACAATGTTCCAACCATTTTAAAAGATGTGTACAAGTTGCATGATTATACTGGCAATTGATGACCACCAAGAAAATGAGGAGTTTACGTACATAACTTGGAATGTAGACAAGAGTGAGTCCCATTTAACTATCCTTTGTTTTCTTCATGTTGTTGTTGAACTGGAAGTATAAATTCCAGCTCTAAATTTGATGCAGCACAGCTGCAAGTTGGAGATTATTGCACTGGCAATTCTGAGGCCATCAGTTTTCCCTACATTTACTTTGTGATATTTAAAAGACTTTGGACGTTTGAGATCCTTCTTGATTTATGAGATAAAGCATATATCATATCACAGTGTTTCCCCACTTAGCCCTCCAGCGTCTCCCCATCACACTCACCCTCTATGCCCGGCCCTCAAAGTCCTGCCTGAAAAGACCCCTGGCTGCCCTCTTTACCCATATGTGCATCTAACCAATCCTGGATAATATCAGTCTTTGGGGGGAGGGAGGTTAATATAAGTGGCAAAAGTAATTCATTGTTTTCATTTATGTTTTCTGACTATAGTACTAAAGATATCATGAATATTTCTTTCGTTTATAGGCCATTTTCAATCCTCTGTGAATTGGTCATCATGTTCTTTAACTTTTTTCTATTCTTTGGTCTTTTTTCAATGATTTTTTTCCTCTTGTTGGTATGTAGGACCTCTTTATATATTTAAATTTTAATCTTTATTATATATATCTTTATATGTAATCTATATCATGTAGACAGATGGATAAATTATCTATAGAGCAAATGTTTTCTCCTAATTTTGCTTTATGTTGTATTGTATAATTTTTTATAGGGAGTCAAATTTGTAAGGGTTTTTTGCATAAATTCTAAGATTTTTTTATCTTCTTATACTTTTCTGAGGTAGTTCTACCATATTCTCTTTCTCTCTCTCTCCCACTCTCTCTCTCTTTTTTATATATTTATATGTACATATATATACTTAAAATCTCATATATTTACTTTTAAAATACTTTTGTAGTTTTTTTGTTTTGTTCTTGTAATTTTCTTAGTTGAATAGCTCTTTAATCCACACTTATTAGTTTGATCCACATTTGTTAGTTTAATCTACATTTGTTTGTTTGATAGCTCTTTAATTTACATGGAATTATTATTATTGTTTTTATTTAGTGATTTTGTGTGTGCATTTATATTTTCAGTTCTTCTGGTGATTCCTTTTATAACTCTAAACAACATCCTTCAACCTCTATTTTATATTTCATTAAACTTAAGCAGTCTATGTTATCTCTCCAGTGAGAAAAATGAGGAAATTAACATAGGTACACTTTCTTCCATTGACCTCCACCTTCGATGCCCTCTTGTCTTATCTCTGTTTTACCTTGGTAAGGTTTATCTCATTTGTATTCTGCCTCTTATTTGTTTGTTTGGGTTCTACATTTAAATGGACTTGATCCCATCATCAACCCTTTACCACAGTTTTTTCTCTTGATTTCTTAGTTGGTTGGATTTATTCATCAAGTTGTTAGGGTTTTTTGTTTTGCTTTGGGTTTTTTTTGTTTGTTTTTCTGTTTCCAAAAGGGCATATGGAAACATGTTTTTCTGTTTCCAAAAGGGCATATGGAAACTCAGGGAAATATGTTCCCTGAGTTCTTTCATGATTTTTATGGTCACTTTATACTTGCAGGACTTCCTGTAATATTTGTGGGACACTTGGTCCTAACCTCAGCAGTCTGTACACATTCCTCTGTAGTCTCCTTGCGTTGAAAGCTGCCTGGCAGAAATCTGACACCAACCTGATGTTTCCCTTCCTAGAGATGATTTGATCCCTTCTTTATCCTTGAAGTTCAATAACTTGAGCAGGCGCATGTCAGTTTTCAGCTCTTTTCCTATGAGAAAAGCATCAGTAGCAATTCCCCCATTTTAGAATTGTGCACAAACCAAAGCTTGGAGAGATTGGCTTTTGCACAGTTGTACAAACAGTGCAACCAACATTGTTAAAACTCCCAATCTAGGCTTGACCACATTGCCAGGTGTCTGTACAAGTCTTCTTTATTGGCCTTTGAGATTATGGGTCTTTTAAGTTTCAACCTGTACAAAAGTCTATTCATTTAAGCAGTCTATGGGCTTTTGATAATTTTCTGCACTTATCTTTTTAAGTCAAAGCAGTTGGAACCTTTGAGCAATTTTCGTTTCTGTGACTCCCTGGCCCACTTCTTAGAGCACTTCTGAACCCTAATCTAAGGTTCTACCCCCTCCTTCATTCACCTGTAATAAATGCTGAAGCAAAACGTATATATTTGTTTTCATTTTTATCTTTTTCTCTTCTTGAGAAATATAAATTCAGAATTTCAACAAATTACTTTCTTCCCTATAGTCTCAAGGCATTTTCTATCCCTAGTGTGTAGCACTAACCACATTATATTATGGTTAGTTGTATAAAGGCCTGTCTCCTGAAATAGACAGGTTAGCTCTAAACGAGGAATAATTATTTATTCATCTGTATCTGTCATCCTTTTCCTCTGCCCTCTACCCCTCTCTCACACACACCCTAAATACCCCTTTCTATTCATAGCACATAGCAGGCCCAATATATATTCATTGACTTGAATCTAATTATCTAAAACTTGTTTAGGATCCCAGCATTTTGAGTGCTGTGAATATTTTAGAATGGGCTTTATATCCATGGTTTCTAAAAGACAGTAGGACTTCAAATACGTTTAATAATTCAAGAAAATGTTAAATCACATTACTTTCAAGAATCACATTACTTTCAAAAAGGATAATGCTAATCCGACTCTGCAGGAGAATACTTTTCATGGAAAACAATGTCTTTTAAAATCTAAATAAATATACATGGCATATTTGTCTATGTTTTGGAAAAGATATCTAATTTCATAGAACTTGACATAATGATAGATACAGGGGAAAATTCACGTTAAAAAACATAATTTCCGGGGCTGACCCAGTTGCGTAGTGGTTACGTTCACACGCTCTGCTCCGGCAGCCAGAGGTTCGCAGGTTCAGATCCCAGGTGCACACCGATGCACTGCTTGTCAAGCCATGCTGTGGCAGCATCCCATATAAAGTAGAGGAAGATGGGCATAGATACTAGCCCAGGGCCAATTTTCCTCAGCAAAAAAGAGGAGGATTGGCATCGGATGTTAGCTCAGGGCTAATCCTCCTCACACACACAAAAAAACATAATTTCTGGGGCCAGCCCCATGGCATAGTGCTTAAGTTCGCGTGCTCTGCTTTGGCAGCCCAGGATTCGCAGGTTCAAATTCTCAGTGTGGACTGACACACAGCTCATCAAGCCATGCTGTGACGGCGTCCCACATACAAAATAGAGGAAGATGGACACAGATGTTAGCTCAGAGCCAATCTTCCTCAGCAAAAAGAGGAAGATTGGCAACAGATGTTATCTCAGGGCCAATCTTCCTCACCAAAAAAAATAAATAAATAATAATTTCTCACACATACACTTTGCATTCTAGTCTTGGTTTCTACTTCTCAGAATTTAATCTTGAAACACTTACATTTCTATGAATAATATCTTGAACATACCATAGGATCTGACCATCTGTGTGATTTATCCTTTGAAAATATTTCCTTGAATGTTGAAATCTACCTAAAACCACAGTATCTAACTTTTAAATTATCTTCTTAACTTTTACCTGTGAAATTATCATTACAGAAACTTAGCCACACTCAAGGCTAAATGGTTCTGGATCCTGCAGAATTCCATAAATTCCATCTTATTAAAGTTGAATATCACTGACAAAGAGCCTTGTTACACACTGATTCACAATGTCCATACCTTCTGTTTATCCGTATGATGGGTCATTTAGTAAAGGGGCTAAATGCTCATGCTCTATTCTTCTAGAAAACTGAAAAAAGATAGAATCTTGTGGGGAATATATAATTGGAACACATGTGACTAAGACCTAGTAATAACTATCTCGATAATAATAATACTAGCTTGTCACTACCATGAGTTATTAAGTACATACTGTGGACCAAGCTTTAGCTAAAGGCTTTATGTACATCATTTCAGGTAATCTTCACACCTATAAGGCTATCAGTCTCATTATATTAATTTCACAGATGTGGAAACTGAAACGCAGAAAGGTTACATAACTTTTCCGAGATCGCACAGCTGGTTTGTGGCAGAATCAAGATTCGAATGCAAAATAAAAGATGACTTCACAGTTTGTGCTCTTAATCTTTCTGCTGTCTGCCTTCCTCTACCGTAACCTGCTATAGACTATGTTGGGCCCAAAGCCAGAGACACAGATGAGCAGACAGAGGCCTAAGCATGGCAAGAGTTCAAGGGCTAACACTGAAATGAGACAAGTGAGATATATCCATTTTTAAGATAACAGAGCAGAAAAAAGTTACACATTTTTTTAAAGACTCAGGTGCATTGCAGCAGGTGCACCTGTTTACGTTTGCCTCTGCTTTTTTACGCTTGGATTCAGTTCTTGAAAACCACTTATTTGACATAATGAGAGAGAATCACCCTGCATGCTATAATTAAAAAATTAAATCTGTCTCAAATAAATTAAGAATATGTGCAAATGTGTATTCCATTCTTTTTAGGACAGGAGTGGGTGGGAATAATAATAGCTTCAAAGATGTAACTCTTCCAGGTGCAATCAGCTCCGTAACTTTGTCGATACTCAGAATGATGGTAGCATCAAAAGTACAACATCCCTGATGTGAGTCAATAGTAAGAAATTGGGTAGAAGACTTAGTCATTTCTTTGTAGCCAAAGTCAACTTTCACTCAATTATTGTATTTCTTCACAAGTAGTTGCCCTTTTATGCCAGTTTTGTGGGATCATAAATATACTGCAGCACTCATGGGCTGATTATTCAGACTAGTCTTACCTGGCACACATGGCTCTAGAGTCTGCTGATGATCAGGCTGACTCTCAAACAGCAGCTCCCTATGCTTTCAAAATGCAAGCACGTATCAGTTCCTCCTTTAACATTTTGTAGAACCGATCCGTTTTTCCGTTGAAGTTAAATCCAGTAACAGATAAAGAGACTGAGAGAGCTCATTTGGCAGAATTGAGGACTTTCTTCATTCATTCATCCAGCGTTTTTTAGGTATCAGGAACGATGAGAAAGATAGGCCAAAAGAAATTAGCACGGTTTGTTATGACAGTATAACCAATACAGTATAAATGTAATTCTTTTTGCATTGTAGAGTTTATTCAATAACTTATTATCTTTGCATATAATTAAAATCTTATTCCCCATAAGCATTAGAAACCACATTTATATTCACATGGAATTTTCATGGGATGGGCAATGTATTGAGACTCATTGATTTGATTTGGGTTTTAATATTACACTTCTACCTTAATATCACCTCAGGAATTCTAACTCTGAGCCTCATCATATGAGTTCTACAGGATAAATTTTTTTTTTCACAATGTCATTTAATCTGAATTGGCAATACCAGCAATTTAAAGAGTAATGTGGTGATAAATGTAATGATAAAACTTTTTGTATTTTTAATCCCTGAATCTCTGAAATTACAAAAAAAATCTTATATTCATGTATGAAGTACTTGAAAATCCATAAAACATTATTTTTTTAAATAAGAAGAAAAGAAATAATAAGAATTAGAGCAGAAGTCAATAAAATTGAAAACAGGAAATCAGTAGAGAAAATCAATGAAACCAAAAGCTGGTTCTTTGAAAAGATCAATAAAATCAATACCCTCTAGCCAAGCTAACTAAAATAATAATAATAATAATAATAATAATAATAATAATAATAATAATAAAGAATGAGAGGACACAAATTACTAATATCAGAAATGAAGGAGAGGACATCACTACGGAGTCTATGGATGTTAAAAGGATAATATAGGAATACTATGAATAACCCTATGCCAGCAAAGTTGATAACCTAGATGAAATGGAGCAATTTCTTGAAAGACACAATTTGCCAAAACTCATGCAATAAGAAATAGACAATCTGAATAGGTCCATATCTATCAAATAAATTGAAAAAATAATTAATAACTTTCCAAAACATAAAGCCCATATGGGCTCAGTGGTGAGTTCTACCAAAAACTTAAGGAAGATACTTTACCAATTCTCCACAATCCCTTTCAGAGGATGGAAGCAGAGGGAATGCTTCCTAACTCATCTTGTGAGGCCAGCATTACCTAGTACCAAAAGCAGACAAGACATTACAAGAAAAGAAAACTGCAGACCAATGTTTCTCATGAACGTAAATGCAAAAATCCTCAACAAATTTTAGCAAATTAAATCCAACACTGTATAAAAAGAATTATACACCATGAAAAAGTGTGATTTATCCCAGGTGTGCAAGGCTGATTCAACATTTGAAAATCAACTAATGTAATCCATCACATCAACAAGCTAAAAAATAAAAATCACATGATCATATCAATAGATGCAGAAAAAGCATTTGACAAAATCCAACACCCATTCATGATAAAAACTCTCAGTAAACTAGGAGTAGAAGGAAACTTCCTCAACTTGTTAAAGAATATCTACAGAAAACCTACAGCTAACATCATACTTAATCCTGAGAAACTCAAAGCTTTCCTTCTAAGATCAGGGACATGGCAAGGATGTCCCATCTTACCACTCCTTTTCAACATCTTACTGGAAGTTCTAGCTAATGCAATAAGACAAGAAAGAGAAATAAAAGGTATATAGATTGGGAAGGAAGAAGTAAAACTGTCTTTGTTCACAGATGACGTGATTATCTATGTAGAAAATCTAAAAGAATCAACAAAAAAATTTCTGGAAATAATAAACAATTGTAGCAAGGTTTCAGGATACAAAGTTAATATACAAAAGTCAATTGCTTTCCTATATACTAGCCATGATCAAATGGAATTTGAGATTAAAAATGCAATACTATTTACATTAGCATTCCTCCAAAATGAAATGCTTAGGTATAGTCTAACAGAATGTGTAAAAGATCCATATGAGAAAAACTACAAAACTCTGATGAACAAAATCAAAGAAGAACTAAATAAGTGGAGAGATATTCCATGTTCATGGATAGGAAAACTCAATATTGTCAAGATGTTAGTTCTTCCCCACTAGATCTATAGATTCAATGCAATTCCAATCAAAATCCCAATAAGTTATTTTGTGAATATCAACAAACTGACTCTAAAGTTTATAGGGAGAGGCAAAAGACCCAGAATAGCCAACACAATGTTGAAGGAGAATAATATAGTTGGAGGACTGACACTATCTGACTTCAAGACTTATTATAAACCCACAGTAATCAAGACAGTGTGGTATGGGTGAAAGAATAAAAAATAGATCAGTGGAACAGAATAGAGAGCCCAGAAGTAGACCCACATAAATATAGTCAACTGATCTTTGACAGAGAAGCAAAAGCAATACAGTAAAGCAAAGATAGTCTTTTCTACAAATGGTGCTGGAACAATTGGACATCAGTATGCAAAAAAATGAATCTAGACACAGACCTTACCCTTCACAAAATTAACTCAAAATGGATCACAGATCTAAGTGTAAAATGCAAAACTATAAAACTCCTAGAAGATAACAGGAGAAAACCTAGATGACATTGATTATGGTGATGACTTTTTAGATACAACACCAAAGGCATGATCCATGAAAGAAATAATTGATAAACTGGACTTCATTCAAGTTTAAAACTTCTGCTCTGTGAAAGACAATGTCAAGAAAATTATAATACAAGCCACGGACTGAGAGAAAATATTTGCAAAAGACAAGTCTGATAAAGGACTGTTATCCAAAATATACAAAGATTCTGAAAACTCAATAATAAGAAAAAATGCAACCTGATTTAAAAAGGGCCAAAGACTTTAACAGACGTCTCATCAAAGAAGATGTACAGATGGCAAATAAGGATATGAAAAGGTGCTCCACATCATATGTCATCAGGGAAATGCAAATTCAAACAATGAGATATCACTACACACCTATCAGAATGACCAAAGTCCAGAACACTGACAACACCAAATGCTAGTGAGGATGTGGAGCAACAGGAGCTCTTCACTCATTGCTGGTGGGATTGCAAAATGGTACAGCTACTTTGGAAGACGATTTGGAGATTTCTTACAAAACTAAACATACTCTTACCATATGATCCAGCAGTTGTGCTCCTTGATATTTACACAAAGGAGCTGAAAACTTATGTCCACAGAAAAACCTGCACATAGATATTTATAGCAGCTTTATTTATAATTTCCAAAACTTGGAAGCGACTAAGATGTCCTTCAGTTAGTGAATGGATAAATAAACTGGTATATCCAGACAATGGAATATTATTAAGCACTGAAAAGAAATGAGCTAACAAGGCATGGAGGAACCTTAAATGCATATCAACAATCTGAAAAGATCACATTCCAACTATCTGTATCATTCCAACTATCTGACATTCTGAAAAAGGTGAAACTATGGAGACAGTAAAATGATTAGTGGTTGCCAGAGGTTGTGGTGGGGTTGGAGGGATGAATAGGAAGAGCACAGAGAATTTTTAGGGCAGTGAAAGTACTCTGTAAGACATCATAATGATGTTACATGTCATTATACATTTGTCCAAACCCATACAATGTACAACACCAAGAGTGAACCGTAATGTAAACTACGGAATTAGGGTGATTATCATGTGTCAGTGTAGGCTCATCAGTTCTAACAAATGTACTTCTCTGGTGGGCAGTGTTGATAATGGGGAGATTATGCATGTGTGGGGACAGAGGGTACATGGGAAGTGTCTGTACTTTCCCCTCAATTTTGCTGTGAATCTAGACCTGTTCTAAAAAATAAAATCTTTAAAAAAAAAAAAAGTAATCCAAGTTTTCTTTTAAAAGATCTATTTAACCTTTTCTTTTCTCATTTTATATATTATTAATCTCATCAGATGATGAAATATTGAAAAGGACTGAGATTTCACACAAACAATATTAATAAGAAAACAGTTCTGCAACATCTGTGGCCAAATGAAACTTAAAATTCTATTGCATAAGTATTCACAAGACAAAATGATGTGACAACGTGAAAACTTTTCACATGGGGTATATATTTTTTATATACCCCAAATTGAGAAAGTAGACTTCAAAGACGGGCAATAACAATATAGTCATGTGCCGCGTAATGATATTTCGGTCAATGACGGACTGCACATACGACGGTAGTCTCATAAGATCGTACCATATTGCCCAGGTGTGTAGTAGGCTATACCATCTAGGTGTAAGTACCCTCTGTGATGTTTGCACAGTGATGGAATAGCCTAACGATGCATTTCTCAGAACGTATCCCAGTCGTTAAG
Source organism: Diceros bicornis minor (assembly GCF_020826845.1). Classification (NCBI taxonomy): domain Eukaryota; kingdom Metazoa; phylum Chordata; class Mammalia; order Perissodactyla; family Rhinocerotidae; genus Diceros; species Diceros bicornis. Next base: position 34,274,286 of record NC_080740.1, read on the forward strand.
TGATGCATGACTGTATAGTTATCCTTCACATACCTGTTATCCAGAAATTTCACTGTGAAAATAATTTTAAATTACTTCACCTGGTAAAGAATACAAGAGTCACCATATTTGATATCTAGTTATTGTATAGAACAAATTGAAGCCAAATATCCACCCGACAGTGTCCTGGTTCCCAGATTGAGATTTTCTCGTTTTAGGGACACGAGAGGGCATTTCTTAAGGGCTACAATGCTGTTTTCAATATGTCAATATGTTTTATGAAAATTACATAAGTGCCTTTGAGAATGATGCAATAGTTAATGAAAATCCAACTCCATTTGATTTGTCACTTAGAGTGGCAATCCTTGTATCTCTTGCTATTGATAAAGTTCTGGCTGGCAGCCAGAGATAGTGCTGGCATTCTATGGGCTCCTGGGTTACATGTTTCTGATTAACAAGAAGGAGATGGGCCAGTTAATTATTACTTAATAAATATTGTTCTATAAGTACACACTTTTTCTAAATATGGCATCTACCACACAGAGATTAACAAAAGGGATCCTTGGGGGTAAAAATTGTAGTAACTATTAAACGATCAATTAAAATTATCCCAAGTCAAGCCAGGAAAAACTATTCCTTCTGCATCCCAGATGCATGATTTGATGAGTGGTGAGTAGGTCCGCGCCCAGGTTCCCAACCAACCAGCGAACCCTGGGCCACTGAAGGGGAGTGGGCAAAGTTAACCGCTGCACCACTGGGCCAGCCCCTCAGCCCATAGTTTTGATCATTCATTTATTCATTCACTCCTTCTTCCATACATTATTTTCACAAACAGTTATCAAAAACATACCAGGACCTTTGCCTACAGTCCATGGGTACAAAGGTGAATATGACAATCCCTGCTATCAAGGAATTTATCTTTTTCTTTGAAGACAAGTACAATTAACTATGATGAGAATATCAGAGTATTATAGGGATATGAAGAAAATGCTTTGAGGAGGGGCAGAGAAAGTGATATTTATTTTGCTTGTGGGATTAGAGGAAAATTTCGCAGAGGAGGTGGTCTGTAATCTGGATTATGAAGTATTCCAGGTACTATTGCTGTGTTAACAAATTATCCCCAAACCTAACAGCTTAATAGCTCACATATTCTCTGGGTCAAGACTTCAGATAGGACATGGCAGGAATGATCGTTATCTCTGCTCCACAATGTCTGGAGTCTTAGCTGAGAAGACTTAAAAGTTTGAGAGCTTCATGGATGGAGGCAGGAATTATTTAGAGGTGTCTTCATTTACATGTCTGGCAGTTGATGATGTCTGCCCCATGGGACCTCAGCAGGGGCTGTCAACTGGAACAACTATACTTGGCTTCTCCATGTTGCCCAATTTTCTTACAGTGTCTTGACTTTAGGATTGTCAGACTTTTTACATGGCAGTTCAGGATCTAAAAATGAGTATCTAGCAAACAGGGTAGATGCTGCACTGGCTTTTAGAATCTAACTTCAGAAGTCACATATTGTCACTTCCCCTGCATTCTGTTGGTTACCAGCAAGAAACAGACCAGATCAAGGGGAGGAGAATTAGACTCCACCTCTAGATGGTGAGTGGCAAGATTCTGAAAGAGCATTTGGGATGAGTGATATTGTTGCCAGAATCTTTAGAAAATACAATTTGGCACAGGAAAGATTATTATCATCCAGGAACCAAGTGGGAATTGTGTATGGCATAGGAATAGTAAGTAAGGCTAGTGGCTAGTGCATGGTAAGAATTGTCCCAGGATGATGCATAGCTAAAAATTGGGGACAATTTTTGAAGGACCTTTAATTTTCATACTGAGATTAGACTTTAACTAAGAGGCAATAAGGAGCCTTAAAAGTGAATTGTTTTTGCTTTTAAACTAGAGGATTGACATGAGTTGATCTGTGTTTTAGAGAGATGACTTAGGTGTATGGATGTATCTGGGTGGTTAGGAGACAAATGTTAATAGTGCCAGTAGAGAGTATGAAGGACTGTACTAAGCGGTGACAATGTAAATGAAAAGAATAAGTAGATACGAGATGTATGTTGGAGGTGGAATTATGATTGGCCAAGGCTAGTGAGAGAAAAGGAGGCATCAAAGATGACTCTGACATAAATGAGAATGCCTAAGAGGCCCCAGAACCTGGCTGCTTGCCTAACGTAGATTCCTCAGATCCTGGGATGCTCTACAGATCAAGGCTGACCACGGGTCTCACAGCCAGTCAGTCCTAACCATGCCTGTTGATCTGGTTATGGGACATAGTAGTCACCTTTTGCTTTTCTCATATATTTTGTTGACAATTCTGACGGCATCCTAGAGTGTAGGTCAAGGGTAAAGACAATGGTAGTGGCAGGTCTCCAAAGCCGATGTGACACAAAAGTAGAGTACTCACTTTGAAGTTCTTACTTAAATTTATGTATATTTGTTCTCAATTTTCTGAAGAGTAGAGAAGAGGGATTTTACGCAGTTTAATTTTTCTTCCCAATAGGAGAACTGTAGTCAGAATACCGTTTTCTTTTTTTAATGACTGGTTCTTCTTTGTCCTGTTAGATTTTTAAAGAGATTTAAACTTCCTCCTACCAACTCCTGAGACATTATCAATGAACCACGCACAGCCCATCGAACACAGCATAGCTGTAATTAAACTAAATTACTATGCAGTAGCTTTCATTACACAATGACACAGTTTTGTTAGGACCATAGAGAGAGTTTAATTACATGTCTAGACACCCCCTGAATTCACAGCAGCAGGATTATCTTTGTCTGTTTAAAAGTGAGTTTGAGCTTTTGGTGATTGCGTTTTTTTTTTGAAAGACCAAATGGTGAGATATGGTTTGGGTTTTTTTCTTTTTTTTAATTCCGTATTATACTGTAATGCATATCCGATTTAGGAACCGTTTATACATCTGTTGATGGAGATTTTTTTCAAGGAAAATGTACAGATTTTCACTCTTTGTTATATTTGATTTACATTTCACTTGCATCCAAAAACTTTCCTTCTCTAATACATCCCAAATATCCACTCTAACTTATTGATGTATAAAGCAAGTACTGTAGTCTGAAGCACAGTCATCTCTCATAGTAATATTTCCAGCTTCCTCTTCTTCGTAAAGAAGCTCATCTCTGTGCCAGAGAATGGAGAGCTTTCTACATTCATCCTCAGTCCTGCCCAGTAAGCTTCTCTGGACAGTGCAGAGAGTTTAGCCTCTCTGTAGATTCTGTTTGACCAGGGCATGCAGATGTGGGAGCTCCCTTTTGTTTCTTCTGTGCTCCAACCTGATTTCTTTTTACTCATTGCCAAAATGTGTTTGCTGCCTCTTTCTCTGTAACTGTAGATCATTTTTGTACCTTTTTTCCATGCTATGCATTATCTCTTAATACCACCTCCATTTACTTGATCAAACCTTTCCATAGTACCCATTCCTAAAATCTCAGCTTTCCTAAAATCTGACCACATACATTGGAAATAAGAGAACGAACTTGTCGTATGCTTATCTTCTCTAAATATTCTATACAATTGCTTGGAAAGTTGCCTCACATCTGCACTTGCTCTATCTTATATACAAATACATTTTATATACTGACTCATTGTTGATTACATGTACATTGCTTCAGTTTTCTTTGTATTTTTGTATTCTGTTAGCATGAGACTTGCCTGTTTAAATCAGGACATGTCACTTTTTTCCATTTATTTTTTTGCATAATGCGTAATTTAAAATGATAACCATTCACTTAATAATAATTGCATTGAAAGTCAGAAGTGTTTCATTGAAGTCTTAATTGAGTGATTTTTTTTAGATTTTGAGTTGAACCTAAGGAAAATAGTATAGGTAAAATGATATTTTCCACCAGTACTATATAAACCATTCTTAGAAATATGTACTTAATATTAAGACTTTTATTACATGCACATAAATAAATAGACAGGAAAATGAATTTCCAACCTGTTGAAAGTATCCATGTTCCCCTACTCCATACACCAGGAGACTTGTACCAAAATCAGAAACGAGAACTGAAGTCTGGCTCTTCTTCATGACCTCGTTCCTATCAACCACTCTAAGCTGACACCCCAGGTTTCTCTACGCAGTGGCGTTCAGAATTACCCTCTCTGTTAGCATCCTGCTCCCTTTCCCCATGACATTGCTACTCCAGCAAAGCTTTGCTTTATCCAGACACTTCTAGGCCACACCCAAAATCTAAAGCAATGATGCTCACACAGGAACCTTACTGCAGGGACAGCAGCAAGCCCTGTCCTCTTCAAGCTCACCACTGGAGTCCAGCATGGTGCCTTCATCTACAGAGGCCTTTTGGCTTGCCCACTGTTCACTAATGTGTTATTATAGCTGGCTGAATCACTATTCAGTTTCATTTTATCACACTGGCAAGTACAATTTATGAATGTCTCAGATGTGAAGGGAACTGAAGAGAAAACTAACAGATGAATTTTCAGCTGTCTTCCCGCAAACTCCCCTGAGGCATATGCTACGTTGGATATTCAGATCAACTTCAAAGGATGTGAAAAAATTAATTCAGCCATAACTATCGACTTAATGCTACTACAGAACAAAAACTAATTAGGTAGTTATTCAAAATGTCATTTTGAAGATGAAACCTTTTGGCCTGATCTTGCAGTTAAAATATTCTTGTTGGGTTTTGGCTTTTCTCAAAGTGATGCTGTAAATCTCATTCATTTAACTGATTCTCAGTGAGCACCTTTGAGGTAACTAAGCATTATTATCCAATAAGTGTATTATATGTTTCATAAGCACACAGATACTGAGCCTTATTTCAGCTAAATGTATCGAAGTGATGTTGCTATGGAAATATAGTGCTACAAGGTAAGCACAAAATTTTTAACATTAACTTCTATTACAAATTAATAATGGCTAATGAATAAAAGGTGCAGATTACCACCATTCTTTGAATATCTACAAGTTAGTGACTAAAAAGTAGAACAACATACATGTCTATAGGAAAACTAAGTTATTTATTACATTCAAAACTATTTATTCAGTGCATACTTAGTACCAAGCACTGTGCAGGAAATTAGATATCTGAGGAACCAGATAAAAATGTCCTTGTCTTCATGGAGTTTTCAGTCTAGTGAGGGAGACATCCTGAACATAAACCCTGTACAGAAACATACATGCTGTAAAGAAAAATAGGAGACATCAATGAGAGGCTATACGAGTGGGCACATGTGTTAGTTTGGAAGGATAGGTGCAGTCTCCCTGAGGAATTGACATTATAGTTGCATCCTGAGGATAAGGAGGGCTGGCCAGGTGAAAAAGGTGAACAAAGCATTCCAGGAAGAGTGGGCAGCCAGACCAGGATGCTGAGGTGGGAAAGAGATTAGGGCTTTTGAAGAACTGAAAGAAAGTCAGGATGGGTAGAACAGAGCAAGAGAGGGGAAGGTGGCAGAATCTGAGGCTGGAGGGGGAGACAGGAACTGGATCACCAAGGCCTTGAAAGCCAAGAAAAAGTCATGGGGAACCGTTGAAGTTTCCCTGGGAGAAGATATGGCCTGATTACCTGTGCTGCTACCTGGAGAATACATTGAAGGGGGGCACGTTGGAAATCAAAGAGAGTAGTTAGGGGACTATTGTTTCAAGCCAGCTGAGGTCATGGCAATGACATGGAGAGAGGCAAGGCGATTCGGGAGATGTTTTAGAATTAGAATTGACAGCATTCTGTTGTAAATGGGGTGGAGGCAGTGAGGGAGAGGAGAGCATCAGTTTCTGACTTGAACTCTTGAGTTGACCGAGAGACCACATTTTGAAGTGGGAAAAACTGAAGAACCGGGATGGGAGGTCAAGGGTTCAGGTTTGGACATGTTGACCTTAAGGTGCCTTTGAGACATCCAGCTGGAAATGAGACATAGGCCTGTGGATAAATGGTCCTGGAGCTTAAGAAACAGTTTTGAACTGGAAATCCCTTTTAGAGTTCTGTCATGGAATGGTCTTTACATTCTTAAACTGCTAGCAACGTAATTACGTAGTTTATTTACTTAATATGAGACCAGACATAGTTACCAACTAAATGTATTTATTCACATTCAGAGCCCATCTTTGGTCGCAGATGCATGGTATTCAGGATAAGCAAACATGAACTGCCTGCTACTTACATAAAACTTATTTTTTAAAAAATTCTTCACCTAAGTAATATATAATTTTTTTAGTTAGATTTTATATAAGAAAAATTAAAATTAATTATAATCCCACCACACAATTTCTTTTACACATGTGTACTTTTTTATGCTATACAACATAGCTGAAGGGAAGGAAGTAGACGAATGGGTTCGAGGAGAGTTTACAGTGAAAGAGAAGGCGAGCACCACAACCTCAGGAAAGATCTAATTTAAGAAGCAGAGTCAGAAAAAGAATGAGTTTTTTTATTCATATACCTAACAAATGTTTGTTGAGCATCTATGAATGCCAAGGCCTGTTTTAAATTTCAAAGCAAGAATCACAGAGTGCACAGTGTTTGGTTTGGCACATACAGGGTTTAAAATTTTTCAACTTCATTGCCAAAATTTAAAATTTGGAATATTTTACATTAAAAAAAAGTCTGAATTTCTCTCTTGCATTGAAAAATCAGAAGAGCTAGCAACATGAGGCCTGCATTCCTGCCTGACAATTGTCTGAATCTGAGTCACCTTTGCTTCTTAAAGGGGTCATGCTCTCTCCAGGGACAGATGCAGTCTGGACTTCTCAATGTCTCCCTTTTATTTTACACTCTGCTGACTTCCTTCGTTCTTTTAGGGTATCTTCCTGGCCCCTGGAGAGTTTGTGACCCCTCCTCAAGAGATATAAAATCATATGCAACATTGCTGCTGCGTGCATGCCAAAAGCAATGGAAAGATGCTGAGGTTTTAAGCAAGGGAGTGATGTGACTACATCTGCACTTTTAAGAAATGACTCTCGTGGTGGCGTGGAGCGTGGGCTGGAGAAGAGCTGGCAATTAAGCTAGTTATCAGAGTCGTTAAGAGGGAAAACATGGATGTGGCCTGGCTGAAGGCAAGAGCAGTAGGTAGAATGGGGGTGGATGCATCAGGCACTAAGGAGGGAGAAATACACAGGGTTGTGGTCTTGGATTGGATGTGTCAGGTAAAAGAGATGGAGGAGTGGGATGAATCCGGGCTTTGGCTTGGTCAATTGGAGGATGTCATTTGTTGGATTTGGAAACACAGGTACAGAGGGAGCAGATTTAGGGTAAATAATGAGTATAGTTTTGGGAATGTTGAGCCTGAGACACCTGTGAGACATCCAAATGAAATGTAAATTAGAAAGTTCTGTAGAGTCCAGAGCTACAGAGGAGTTTGGGCAGGTGATGAAGATTTGGGACACAATAGAATAAATTGTGCCTCGACTTGTGGCTTTGGATGAACCCATTCAGGAAACAAAGGAAAAACAGAAGGTCCTGAGTAAGTGAAAGACAGGAGTCTGGGGAGGAGACTGAGGAGAGAACAGAGAAGTAAGAAAAACCAGGCAGCTAGTATCGCAAGAGCACCAGGAGATGGGAGTCTAAGTGAGAGACTTGTCCATGTGCTCAGATGCTAAACAGGTCAAGTAAAACGAGTCAGAAAGTGTGTCTTGGAATAGATACAGAGAATGGATTGATGGCTACCGGGGGGAAGAGGAGTGGGAGGAGGGCAAAAGCGGTAAAGGGGCGCATTTGTACAGTGATGGATGGCAACTAGACTTTTGGTGGTGAACACTATGCTGTCTATACAGAAGTCACAATGATATACACCTGAAATTTATATAATGCTATAAACCAATGTTACCACAGTAAAAAAAGAAAGAATGAATGAAAGAAAGAGTGCTTGATTTGATGAGGTCAGAAATAAGACTATCATGTGTTGAAGGAAAAAATGAGAGGAGAGAAAAGGCAAACTGTGAGTGAACACTACATTTTCAGGAAGATTGACTGATTAGAGAAGGAAATCATTAAGTATAGCTAGAACAGGATGGGAATCTATGGATTTGAAAGAATATGGAGGTGGTGGTGGTTTTCTTTTTTTTGTTTGTTTCTTTTTGATGATGGTACCACCCAGTCTAGAGAAATTTATATGATGAAAGAGAAGCAAGAGGGAGTAGAAAGGGAGAGGTGGAAGAAAAAACAGAGTGATGGGGCAGGAGCGGGACATGGGATAGGATCCAGAGCAGCACCAGGATGGCTCTGAAGAATTACAGAAGATCCAGGAGAATCAGCATAAGCAAAACGGTGGGCTTTGAAATGCCACTATTTATCAATGGCAAATACTATTTATTATTGAAATTCTTTGTTTTATAATTGACAGAACTATAGAAAGAATGTTTCAAACCCTAGCTGCCACAAACTTTGTTTATTTTCTAACTTCTAAACATTCTCACAGTCAACTAAAAACACATATATGGCAATATCAGTCCATATTTCACTTAGACCTATTTCAAGGGTGAAGACTAATATGTAACCTATTCTATCACTCTATAATTTATATTGCGTCTTCTTAGGAAGAGAATTTGTGGCAAATTAAATGAAAAAATGCACACAAAATAAAGTGGAAAAAGGAATCAAAAGCAGGGAGAGAAAGGGAGAAGTAAAAATATCCAAACCAGGCTAGTTATTGTAATTGAAACCTCTTTTTCACTGAGCGTTTTGGCAGCCAAAACAAAAGAGGAAAATATGATGAATTCCAAAGCAAGTATTTTCTGATCAAAGTGTCCTTTGATACTTCAGGAAAAAGCAAGTTTTCCAAATCTCAAAGGATTTCTAAATGTAATTTATTTTACAAGAGATGTGGAACAGCAATGATAGAGTCCTAATAGCTACTATGTATGGATAGAATATCTTCTACATGCTAAGTGTTGCCAGGCCTCGAGTCTAATTCTCACTACAACCTGCAAAGTGGATGCTGCACGTGAGAAAACTGAGATTTAGAGGGTAGACAATTTATCTGAGGTCACACAGCTACTAAATGATATACTTGGGGGTATATTGTGCTCATGAAGTTGTTCTTTAATAATTGTTTCAAAAACAGTATCACAAAAAACCTTAATATGCTTATTTCTTTGTATCAACCCTTGATCAAAACCGAGGACATAATATTGCAACAGAACTAGGCAAAGATATGCCCTTGGCACCAAAACATTAAATTTATTATAATAAAATCCTTAAAAAGGTATTTGTTTCCTATCTTGATTACTCTGCAGATAAAATTACATTTGTCATTTTATGCTTTTTTTGAAAAAAGATAATATGCTTTAAAAAAATTGAGCCAGTAAATTAATTTCGCTTTCTGCGTCTGACTCTTCCTTTCCCTCCTCCTTCTCCTTCTAATTTTTATTCCTTAAAGTCTTCATTAAATTCATACACACCTGGTTATTTGCTCTTCAAGTTCTTTATTAAAAGTTACCATTAGTCAAGATAACCTTTAGTAGGTAGGTGCTACAATTGTCAGATTTATTGTTTCTTTCTCCATTAAATTGTTAGACTCACGTGGAAGATTTTACAGATCTTCTCCCAACGTGTTGTTAAGGTTTTGCATCTGTTTCCTTGCTTGTCTTTGGTTTGCTTTAATTAAGATTACTTTCAACACTTAGTTTATTCTAAAATATTCACTTATCTTGTTTATTAATTTTTCTAATCTTTTTTTCTATTTATGTTGAATCCCCATGATTTCAATAATCTGCAGCTATAAGTGAACTATATCTTGTTAGGGTATATTTCTCCATAATTAGGTATTTCATCATCAGTTCTATATAATTAATATACTATTATAAAAGTTCCTTGCACAGTTTTCCATTGTGCCTTTACATAATTTTGAGGAGCTTTTTTTCCCTTGATTTCCTTTCCTTCTCTTCTCTACGTGCAGTGATCTTGCTGTGATGAGATGAAATTAGTGCTTGATGAGATTAGAGGTGTGTCTTTCATTTAAAATTCAGTTTGAAAATAAAGAGAGGTGGGACTGTTATTCAGCTCTTAAACTGCTCTTTTTATGTCTTCAGATGCTCTAAGACACAGGTTTTCAAAATAAAGTCTAGGAATTCCAGAAGGATCCCTGAGACCCTTTCAGAGGGTCTGTGAAGTCAAAACTATTTCATCATAATATGAAGGCATTTCCCCTTACTTTTGAAAGAACAGTGGAATTTTCCAGAGGCTACATGATGTATGATTTTAAATGGACAGTGCAGAAACAAATATGCAAATCCAGCTGTCTTCTATTACACCAGAAATTAAAGAAATCAGCACAAGTTTAAAACAATAGCACGCTACTCACTAATTTTTTGGTTTAGAAAATATAGTTATTTTTATTAAAAATGGTTTATGTTAACATGTCATGAGTTGTTTCATTTTTACATAAATTAAGAAGTAATTTTTTTTATTTCTTAGTTTTAAATACTAACACAGTAACTAATGTTAGATATAACTCACATAAGCAAAAGCTCTTTGGGATTCTCAATAATGTTTTTTACTATAAAGGAGAACAAAAAGTTTGAGCACTGGCGCTCTAAAACTGTTACTGCTTCTAGTGATTGTATCTCGTTTCGGGAAGACAAAAGAATCATACTCCATGTTTTCCTTCTTCCTGGCTTTGTGACTTGAGATCATGTAAAAGTAAAAAATACTAGCTATTGGTCAAAGGAAATCAATGGGTCTAAGCAAAAATAAAGTAGTGACTCCTGCCATTTTGTCAATCAAATATATTTAAATGCTTCCTCCCACATGTGTGCATGATTGTATCATGACTTTTAATAATCTTTCTATACCAAGTAATTTAAAGCAAATGATCCTTGCCTATATTTTTAAAAGTCAGGATCATGACCTTTATTTCATTGCTATATTTTGTTTTTAAATTTGTTCCTTGGTAGCACATAGCTCCTAAATCTGTTATTTTCTCTAAAACTTTTCTTCTTTTATCTGATCTAGCTCTCCTGTATGGAGTGCCAAATGGTGTTTGTTTTTTTAGTTTGGACCTTAGAACACATAACTACCATTTCTGTTCAGGAAAGCCAGACAACAATTAATGAGAATCTTTATATAATTAGTACTTTGCTAAACCAACACTTGTCAGTTCATCTCATTTGTTATTGTTATTGTGTTGCTATTTTCAATGTCATTTTCTTCCCAAAGCAATGGAGCTTCTAAATTGGGTTAGATTAGGGGGGGACATCAATATTTTCTATTGATCCCAAACAATGCATTCTTAGGTATGTTCCAAAGCTACTATATGAAATACTTGTATCTTTGCCTTCAAACTCAGCTTATACAAGATATAGTATCTTCCTCCTCAGGGATATAGTATGATTTCCCTGGGATCATTCAAGGCTGAGTATGGTCCTCTATCATTCTCTCATTTCTCCTCTCACGCTCATTACCTTCCCTCTCCTTCATTATTCTCCCCTCCTCTCCTTCATTTTTATTTTCCTCTCATCCCCACCCTACACAACCAAGTAATAAGTATTTCTTGAGCATCTGTTTGGAAATCATGGAATGGGCGAGGGTATGGATTCTACTGCCAAATGCCCGAGTCTGAATCCCAACTCCACAATGTCCAGTTGTGACACTGTACAAATATCTTAGCCTCTTTATGCCTCAGTGTTCTCATTTGCAAAACAAGTGTTATATGAGTCACCTTATGGAGCTGCTGGAAGATTAAATGAGTTAATAAGTATAAGGTGCTTTTAACAGTTCTTGGAATATAGTAAGTGCTTGGGACATATACAATATTATCTACATGTGATAATTGTCTACCGTAAGGAATGAACAAGACCTGGTAAAGCATGAGCAAAAGCAATTTGGTTTTTTTCTCACTGTTGTCCTAGCAAATCAACTCTGTGTAGCCATTCTTCTTCTCCATGAGTAAAATTTCAGGCCACTCCCATAGCTTTTCCAGTCACTCTTAGGTAAGGAAAAGACCAAAATTTTAACTCATCCAATTTTAAACTTCTTCCCTCCCCCAACTTGGACCTTAGAGATCTATAATTTATAAATAGAGGAGGTAGGGACATTTGTTAGTTTCTTCTCTTTTTCTTGTTCTTTTCCAACCAGCTAGATGCTGTCTGTGGTCCTTCTAGTGTTGAGATGTGAGGGTGATGGTGGGAAGAAAGAGAAGAGATGGAAGGTTAAGAAAGGTCTCCCCAAACTGATACAGTTGTGGTCTGGCATCCATGATCTCTGGGTGAGGCGGGTTACAAATGCCTATTGTTCTTTTCCTGTGGGACGTTGTTGATGGCTCTACGAGACCTTTCCATTGCAGGGCAGTTCTTTCCCTCCAGGTGCCCTGAGAAGTCAATGGCTCCTCAGCTGCCTGCTGTCACCTTCCTCAAGTTCTGCTCCATGTGATGCTGAGAGGGTATCACCCGGGCAGGAACACTCCTGCAAAGGGACCTCTTCAGGGAGACTCGTGTCTGGTTCCCTTCTGCACAGTCCATCTTGGGCCCCTGCGAAATGTGTGCCCTTGTCCAGCTGTTATTTGAGAGCAACTGAGGCTCTCTCTGCTCCCTCACCTGCTCCAACCATCTTTCAATTTTTCATGAGCCTTACATTAGTCTCTGTTTCCCCAAATTGCTAAGTGACACATATCGAACACTACAATTGTGACCTTGAACTATCCATCTCCTGTTACTTGGCTTGAGTAAAAATAAGAACTCCTTCCCTTCTCCAGTGAAGTAGGAAAGGAGAAAAGCTAGAGCACCCTGGCAACTTTTTGTCTTAACCTAACAGAAAAATGGGCAAAGGATATGAATGGGCTCTTCGTAGAAGAGGAAAACCGACTGTCATATGAAGAGAAGCTTGACTATACCAGTGAACAGAGAAAGACAAATTAAACCAAACTTAAGATATAATCTTTACACTCCAGCTCAGTAAAAGTTAAAAATATAGATTTGGTAAAGACATTAGGAAAACATATACGCTTCCATTGTTTGTGTGAGTAGAAATTGATGGGGTCTTTGAGGAGCGTGATTTTGCAGTATATATTAAAATAAAAAATCTATGTACCTTTTGACCCCATCAGACATGCTTCCAAGTATCTGTCCTTGAGAAACACCAGCAAAAATACCTAAATATCCAAGTGCTAGAAGGTTAATTACTGTGTTATTTATAATTTTCAAAACTTGAACATCCGTTAAAAAGGGAATAGCAAAATAAATTATGATACATCCAACAAAATGGATGCAAGAGTTAACTAGAATAAGCTGAAGTGATATGTGGGAAAGTTTTCAAAGACATATTGTTAAGTAAAAAAAAAGCACTGTAAAAAATTTATATTAATGATACATTTATGTAAGAATGGAGAAAACCACAGATGTCTCTTTGTATAGATATATTCATGTTTGTAAATGCATAGAAAAAAGGTCACATCATTTCAAACTGATGGATGATTATTTTTGCAAAGGGATCTGGGACTGGGGAGAGCAGGCTCAGATAGGACTTCAACATTTATAATGAAAGTATGTTACATGTGTGATTACACATAATTTATAAAATAATTTAAAATATAATAATATAAGTGGAGTTATTGGAGGTGATCTTTAGGATTCATCTCAAATATAGCCCTCTATATTTATACTGATAGTTGAATTTACTAATCCTCAGAAGAGCCTATGACAGCATTTACTACCATTAAACAATATGTATCACATTTAAGATAATTCTGTGTAATAACTGCTCACATCTAAGTGTCTGTTCAAACAGTAATTATGAAGTCTTTGCTATGGTTGTGAGTTTCTAAGATGACACTTAGAATTATGCCTTTCAGATAATAAACCAGACAAATTTCAATACACAACACCTTCACTTTATTATAATAATAATTAGCCAATTCCAGCTGATATGGTAATATGTGTAAAGTGAACTGCAATTAATATTCTCTGAGGAGTAAATATTTCAGTTCTGGCAGTTGGTTCTATACAATTTAAATTGCATTTCACTTTCAGGTAACTATATATAAGCTATTCTGTACTGAAGTATAGTTTAAAACATATTTTCCTCTGTGGTGTTTATTTTTAAATCGTAATTCGTATGTGTGTTGTTGAATCACATAATTTAGTAATTATTATAATTCTGAAAATAGTAAATATAAATGTTGGAACTATAAATATAACTACATGAATGTTACTTCATTATTTTCCCTATTTAGTACTTACATGAAAATGGGATTGTCCATCGTGATCTCAAACCAGAGAATCTTCTCTATGCAACTCCAGCCCCAGATGCACCACTCAAAATCGGTGAGAACATTTCCTGATGTCTTAAGACCTCTTTTCTCAGAGTAGAAGAAATTTATTTCATAGAACTTTAAAATATTGCTCCATCCAGTTTTGCCTCCATTCAATTTTCTTGAATATTTGGTGTCTGTGAAAGAATAATGCATAGTTTTAGAAGTATGTGCTCTTTCCTGGAATATTAACCTGGAAATTAGCACCTAGAATGGGTGCCCTGTTGCTGGACACACAAAGGAATGACAACTCTTAGAAATGATAGGGACTTCAGGAGGTGACCTTGTATTTTGCAGATAAGTTTATAAAGAAGAAAACCACAGATAACATTTCTTTTTTGATTATTTTTATTCCACTAGTTAGTTGGAGCTTAATTTTAGATAACCAAGAACTTTTACACAAAATGCTTAGTACATCTTAGTGACTTTAGGCTCTGAGTCACTTGTTTATATGAACAGAGATAAATTGAGATCTGTACTTCCCAAAGCACACCCCACGGAACACTCATTCCTCGGCAGAGTGAACAAAGGTGGATAACTCCCTTTGAGGGAGGTGGGAGTGGTTTTCGGAGGTGCGAAGGTTGGTCAAATAAGATAGGAAATGCCAACTTAAAGTTAAACACGATTTTATTTCTGCAAGACCTCCCAGAATTTTCAAAATGCTAATGTGTAGACTGACATCTTATATAGTGTACCGTGAGGCTTTTCCCCAAACCTTATCTGACTCTGGAAACTTCTTTTTTCCCTCAGTACATATTTTAAAGAACTACAAAGGTGAACTTTAGGAAATTCTGATCTACTCAAAGAGATATTTAAATCAGCATTTTAGAAAAAATTATATAAATGTTACTTTCCATGTCCGTTAATTTGCAAAATAAAAAAAAATTATTTTAGATGCATTCTCCTTAGCAGACTCTGTATTAAATTCTCTGAAGGGCATCGCTCTTCTGCTGCTATCCTTTATAATGCTAATCTGATAAGTTCACTGCATTTATAAGTGTTAACACCTTTGAAAATTAAGTTATACATATCGTGGAAGAGCTCAGACAACATAATGTGCTTTATGAATGCAAGAACCCAAGGAAAAAATACTGAAGTCCTGCTGGGCCGCCAGCTTGTTCTCATAATCACTCCTGAAAGCCACTGGGCAGCAGGGAGGCTTCCGTTTCCTTTGACATCACTTTCAAAGATTTTATCCTTAAAGAAAGTTCTTTAAATGGATAGATAGATACTAATTTAGGCAGGAGAGCCTTTCTTTCTGAAGGACTTCCTGCTGCTCTCCCTGATAAGGATCAGCACCTCAGTGGAAATGTGGGTTTATCTTTGAGGTCGAAAATGGCATCAATTCTGCACCTGCCTCTCTTGAAGAATGGCCTTGAACGGTTTCCTGATGTTTTCCGAGTGGGAGAGATGTAGCCCAGCAAATAGACCATAATGGTAGCAATTTGTGATAATGTTTTATCTAGGTAATATTCTGAGGGATAAATAAAAAGGATTTTTGCAAAAAAAAGTTTTATATTCCTTATATGAGAGTAAATTCTTATCTGTCACTAGGGAATGACATTTATTTTGAAGCAGAATAAACCTTTTAATATTTCTTTCATTTCTTTGACATTTATGAAAGTCTAATTTTTTATTTTGATTTCTCCCAATGGATTAAAAGTTCTGAATCATATCATTAATTCTATATTGTCATTTAGAGTTACTGTTTCATAAATCTCAGAATTAATATTAAACAAAAATATTTCTATTGCAACTATTACTTCAAGAAGAAATAGCTTACTTGCTAAAAGCTGGAAATTATAGAGAAGAGCATAAAATGTATTTGGGAGTCATATTTTTCTCCAATTTAAAGCAAGACTTGAATTATTATTATTTTTTTTAGTTTCTTCTCCCAGATGACTGGTCTCATCTACATCCACCGCATTATCAAATACAAAAAGAAACACACACATAAATAAGTGTTAGTTTTATTTTGAATTACAGAAGTATTCTGTCATCTTACAAAAGCTGAGAAAAGACTTGCTTCATTCAATTTTCTTCTTGTGTTGTTAGCTGATTTTGGACTCTCTAAAATTGTGGAACATCAAGTGCTCATGAAGACAGTATGTGGAACCCCAGGGTACTGCGGTATGCTCTTTAATACTCATACTTTACATTTACTGTCATTTGAAATCTATTTTTATTTAACGATCTGATTTTTTTAAGTCCTAATATCTCTGTTTAAAATGCTTACAATTTGATGCGAGTCTCCATGAGGAGGCATATATGAGTGATACTCAGACCACCTCTTGTTCTGCATGAGGGGTTCAGTGATGTCAGTTTTAAGGCACCCCTGTTAGAAGAGTAGGAGAGAAGGGACCTCAGGGAGGAAGGACTGGGTGCTCTGTACCTGCCTTTGGGCAGTAGCTACTCTTGGACCCACTCAGGACTAGAAAGACAGTCATCAGGGAAGAGGGCAAGGAAACGGTTTTGTTTGTGGTTGGAATTAAAGCCACGAGCGCTTTGTTACTTTCCTTGTTTGCTTTTACTTGGGAGGGTGTGTGAGCAGAGCAAGTGCCATTAATTCAGGTGGCATATAGGACAACAGTGAGAGTGGGTAGTCCCTAGTTCTCATTGATGGCACTGGCCTCACCTCACTAAGATAAGGGCTTCAGGTGGAGTTTCCCCACCAGAGTCCCCCAGTCTCTGGAGATGGACTGTGTGACAGTCCTCACATCCTCTTGCCTAGTCTCCCAGAGTGGGCTGAAGGTGCACTGTGTACGGTCCACAGTCAAGAGACAGAACAATAGCTTTTGGTCCATGCCAGCATGAAGCTCACCCTTTTTTCCTTGATGGCTGAATTAACCTGGCAACAACCTAAAAGCCAATGTAGCTTGCAAAAATTATCAAGAATTCCTAAAGTTTTTGTGACTAATGAATATGTCACAAATCAATTAAGATCCTAATCTGGATTATAAAGAAAAAAGACCAGATTTCAAGTCATCAGTCAAAGATTAGCCATCATTTTCTCTTAGGATCATCATCTTTTTATGAAAATTTTTCCTCACTCACTCGTCTCTTCAGCAAAATCTTCTATTTTATATGCAAGCCAGCACTTGGCACCAGAGAGATGCATTTCCTGCCCCTTCCCCAACCTCAGGGGCTCACAATCTATGGGGGAACAGACATGTAAATCAAAAAAGTATATATAGCACCTTAAGAAATACCATGTTATATGTATGGAAAAGCCATTATGGAAACATAGGAGAAGGGTGGGATTTGGAGTTACCTGTCTTATTCTTCTATGGCATTTATATTTGTTAGTCATCCCTGTTTCAGAAATAGACACATAAGAACTACATAACTAACTCATTTTAGCAACTCTTCAATTCATAGAAATCAGACTGGAGAATTGCAGTAAGATATCCACTGAAGCAATTGTATGATTAAATTCACAGAATGTTAGTGCTGGAAGAAACTGTAAAGTTCATTTACCAGCATTCTCATTCACTAAAGTCCAAACACTATGACATCCCCAAGATTCCACATCTAGTTGTTAGTGGATCAGGGATGAGAATCTGGGTTTCCAATGGCCTAAAAACAATTATAGAATTTCCTCTTTAAAAAAGCAATGCAGGGGCCAGTCCGGTGGCACGGTGATTAAGTGCGCGCTCTTTGCTGCAGCGGCCTGGGGTTCTCAGGTTCAGATCCTCGGTGCACACTGATGCATCTCTTGTCAAGCCATGCTGTGGCGGCGTCCCATATAAAGTAGAGGAAGATGGGCGTGGATGTTAGCCCAGGGCCAATCTTCCTCAGCAAAAAGAGGAGGATTGGCATTGGATGTTAGCTCAGGGCTAGTCTTCCTCACCAAAAAAAAAAAGCAATATAGGTAATCATATAGTTGTCCTTCATAGAATATTTATGTAATTGCTTTTGGATTAAAATATTTTCTGTTTTAATTTTTTAAACCTCAAAAGTATTACTTGGTCACTGTAAGCAGTAAAAATCCAAATATGTGCAATCAATATTAATGGCCCCATGCATTCCTCCAATGCCTTTCTCCATGTTTCTATGTTCACATAAACATTTTATAATTTTGCTTTTCACTTGTTAGTTTCCATGGTGAATCTAAAATATTATTTCTATGCAGCTCAATTGTTCATAAATCCAATAATTACACAGAATTAAGTGTACCTATCTTTCTACTATTCTTTAGATTGTGCCAAATATTCTTGTTCTTCATCTTTAGCTCCTTGAGGACAAGAGTAGTTTATCATTTAGGAGTAAATTCAGAACACTCAAAATACGGCTTAAACAAGATAGAAGTTGATTTCTCTCATGTTAGAAGTCTACCATGAAGGCTAGAAGTCTGGATAGGCAGTCTTGGTGGGTCCACAGCTATGGCTCTGCTCTGCAGGTGTGGTGGATCTCAGGGCCAGGGATCCGGGTTTGTTTGTTTGTTTTTTTCGGTCTTACTCTGCTATTCCTTAGCATGCTTCCTCGTAGTCTAAAAGCAGTCATTACATCTGCATTCTACACAGTAGGAAGGAAAAAAGACTGAAATAGAGTGTAGCTTTTCACCGTTAAATAGACTACTCTGCTGAAGCCCCACATGTCACTTCCACTTATATCTTATTGACCAGTACTTAATCACAGCCTCCACATTACCAGGAAAGCTGGCAATGTGTCCTTTGGCTAGACATGTTGCTGCCTCAGATGAATTGTGTTACTAAGCATGAGTATTGCATTAGACAACCCACTCTCTCTACCACAGACTTATGAGTAAGATTCCCATTCCTAGCAAAACATGTGAAAACCATTGCACTACACTATGTTCCCTATAGGCAGGCACTTGTTTTGTTTTGCTTTGTTTTTATAGATTTTATTTTCCTTAGAACTGTTAGCTGGCAGCCTCTCCATGACCCTTCCCTTCCAATGGTGCCATATGCACTTTCTCTTTCTCTAATTCATATATCCTTATTTGTCCTCCTCTTGGATTTCTTTCATGCCTCCAGATCTCCAAGACTATGGGGGAAAAAAATAACCCTTAGTTTAGTACCATGTGCCAAAGGTGTTGCCCATTTGGATCACTAATTGCTGACCAATTGATAGGAGCATTGAAAGAGAATTGAGAAAAGAATGATAAAACAAATTAAGGATTTCTCACAAGAAGAAAGCTAATGGGCAATTTAGTAATCATTATCCAATACCAAATACTAAGTATGCCAAGGAGGTCAGTAGGTTGGAGCAATTCTCCGAGAACTGAGCAGCCCTGAAGTGGGAAGACTAGGAAGAGATTACACTAGTGATCTCCCAGAGTCCCTTCTGTGACTAAGAGACAGCAGCTTCCTGTCAAGGCATTAATAGTGATAAGAGCAGTTTTTTCTTACAGCATTACAGAATGGTCATTCTATGAATGAATGATTCATTCATTGATGAAATGAACGTTGAATGTCTAATAGACTCCATGTTAGGCACTGAGATTACAAGAGCGAACACAGTATGGTCTTAACCTTCAAGCATTTCATGGGCTATAAAAGAAGAAAGACCTGTAGGCTATAAATCAAAGTTTGTTGTGATAAGTTCTGTATGTATCTGAGCCAAGGCTCAAGGATATGGAGGGGAGGGAGCAATCAATCCCGCCTAGAGAGGTCTTCACAGAGGAGCGGCGTTTGAGCTGGACACTGAAGGATGAGTAGGAGTTCACCAAGTGGAGAGGTGGCTGCAAGGTATTCTTTGTCAGCAGGCACAGGCAGATAAATGTCACAGAGGAGTAGTAGCATCTGACAAGTTCAGGGACTGTTTGTTATTTTGTCACTTTGCATGACTGGAACATAGAGTTCTTGGTACAGAGGATACAAGTGGACTTGGAAAAGCTGGATGGACCGTATTTTAAAGAATCTGTACATCAGGCTAAGAATTCAGACTTGCTTTGGTAGATAGTAGTGATCCAGCAAAGGTTCTTAATCAATTATATTTTTAAATCAAATCTGTATTTTATAAATATATTGATAATGACATTATGACAGATAGATTTGAAGGAGAAAAGAGACCAAAAGAAGACAAATTAGAAAGCCGTTATAAATGTTCTTTCCTGTCCTTCTGACGTCAGAAATCTACACCCAGGTTGCTCTCACTCCATAAACAGCTTCTCAGCGGATAATGTATTTGATCTACTCCTAAATCTAATCTTTTTTTAAATATAAAAATTTATATTTTCCGTTTACTTTTTTTTTCCCTGCAGATATCCATATCACCCTCAAGGCTATGTAATAGGGAAGGAGGGAATTGAGTGGTTGAACATGATCAAGATAATTCTTGCACGCTGCTGTGGGTGGAGGCTCACTTGGAAGGAGTAATTTGCTATATTATAAGGAAAGGAGGACAAAGCAGCAAGGAAGGCAGGGAGTGTGGGGGTGGAGGGAAGAGGCAGGGATTGAGAGGAAAAATAAAAGTGCTTTGTGGGACTCTGAAGCACTAAACATATGTATGGAATTACCATTATATAGGCTGAGGCAGGCTTGGAAGTCAAAAACAAGTGGATTCAATGTATTTAATTACAAGAGCAAGGTCCAAATTATACATAAATAAACATATATTTATTCATACCTACTCTTGACCTAAAGGAAATACACTAAAATATTACCTGAAAGTGGAAGTAGAGGAAGGGGCGGGATTTTAAGGATACCCTTGTGTATAGTAATGCAGAAAACACTGGAAAAGCTGAGTTAGGGAAAAATGGAAGTCATAGTAACGCCAAGGCACAGGAAGTGAATGACCTAGAGTAGAGGAAAGATGCAAGGTTTTGAATTTTTTAAAAATTAATATAATAATGAATATTTTTATTCATCTGTCTTATAAACAATTACCATTTATAGGCAAGGCTAAAGCCCCCTTTAAGGATCACCCTCAGTTCTAGCCGTCTTTCCCCTCATCACGTATAACTACTGTCATCAGTTGGGTGTGTGTCCTTCTGAGGGTACTTAGGGGAGGAGGAACCTGTCCATTTGTAGAATGAGTTGGAAATGAGAACCAAGCAAGAAAGGTGGGGGGAGTCACTGTCATGATACAGAAAGCATGACTCTACACAGAGACTTTACATTTAACTTGAAAAAGCGTCTGAGGCCCATGTGATCGACGGAGAGGGGAGGCGTGAGCTTGTTTCCTTTCTTGTTGTAAGGGGACTACATCCTACCTCGATTATCCTTATGCACACTGGGTCTAGTTTCTACCTTCAATGGAAGGATTTTTCAATTAAATCTTTTGAGGGAGTGGGTGTTTGTGTTATACCATCTGTCATTTGTCATGAAGTTTAAAAAAGGAAAAGCCACTCATTTGGTCTCATAGAACCTTTGCCCCCAGATATTAATAACAGAGGGTTCTCCTATACAAGTGAATCGCAAAAGAAAAATCACAGATGCTGCATGTTTAAGCCAATACTCATTGTTTCCTGGGAAATGTGCCCAGTTGAAACTAAACTGCAGGCCAGAAAATTGAAATTTGTGATCCAGTTAAGTGAAATAAGTGACTATTGCTCTGAAATAATCTAAGAAGGGTTCAACATTGAAGAGATTCTCAACATCTTGTTGGGAAAAGAAATAGGTCTCAAAAAAAAAAAAAAAAGAATCCATTGGGCCATGGCTCCTGATAAATGTGCTACAAGGTAACTGTGCAATATTACTACCAAAATGTCTTAATTGGCCCAGATATTTAAGGCTTGAAGTCCGTGGGTATTCAAACCTACCCATGCCAATCACAGAAAAGAAGTACAAGCTGTTTGAGTAGAAAAGAAACCAATATGGTTATGAGTCAAGTAAAAGAATGTTTCTAACACCAATTATCTAATTTACTCATAAGCTTAGTTAATTAAACTATGTATGTCCATATTTCATATTTACACTTATATGTTTCTGGTTTCAGGGTCCAGAAGCTGTTAAGAATTTTTTTTCTCTTGGCATTCGCCAGGGTCTCAATATTATAGTGATAATCCTACGTTGTTGTCACATTGCTGTGTTTTAAAGAAATAACCTATTACGTTCACTATGCCAAAATTAAAGACAACATTTCAACAGCCTGCAGTCGGACAGAAGAGATTTCTGTCCACATGAACACATACTAACACGAAAAATGTAGGAAGATTTAAATGAAATAAGTCAATCTAATAATCTAAAATCCAAGCTTTCAGAATAGTTTCAAAAGATGATATTTTTGTTCATTTCTGGAGGACTAAATAACTAAGGTGAAATAAGAAGAGTATCACATTACACAGGTAATCTAACCAAGTAAGGGATGATCTCAATTAAATACCCACAATGATGACGTTCTTTTTACAATGAACTTTTAAAAAACTGGAAGAATGAAATCCATAGTAAAATGCCATCTGCACTGCCCGTAACTAACTCTCTGTTCGTCGGGCTGGTGTGTGCCCGAGGGTCCCTTTGGGGCTTGTGTCCAACAGGAAGGGAGCAGGGAAGGTGAGAGAAAGAAGGCAGAGGATGCTAAGCAGGTGGGAAAGGGTGCCCCGAAGCATCTCCCCTTCCTGACCACAGCCCTGCTCCTCCCTGAGACAGGCTGTGTCCCCGAGCCATCCTGTGACTGTCCCAGGCCTGCTTCCAGTGCCTGATCCAAGTGAACATATGCAGGTAAAGGAAAAAGTGGGGCTGGGGACAAATACCAGCATCGTGGGAAAGGTCATAGCTCATCTTGTTCTTGACCTTACAGAGAACAGGCTTATTTCAAGCTGTCTTAGAAGTTTTAAATCTAGAGGAAAATGAGTCTCTTGAGGTTTCCTATGGATCTGGTACTGACCTAAACAAAGTGGATTCTGTATAACTTTAGTTGTGTAGATATTCAGTCCTTTTTTTGTTTAATAAATATGTGTTGAGTTCCTACTATGCACCAGGCACTGTTCTAGATGCTAGAGATAGCAGTGGAAAAAAAAAAAAAACCTCTTCTTTAAGGATGGTACATTTTAGTGGGAGAAGACAAATAATAAACAAAATAAATGTGTCAAAAAGAGGTGATAATTATATAAAATTATATAAAAAGAGGTGATAATTTCTATGGGAGAATGTAGAGTTAGGAAAGAGGATAGGAGTGCTAGGAGCCTGGCTTGCAATTTAAACAGGGTGATCAGAGAAGGCTTCATGCGAGAAGGGAACAGAAGAGCAAAGATTTGAAAGAGGTGAGGGAGACAGCAAGCCATGTGGATGTCTAGAGAAAGAACATTCTAGGTAAAGGGGACAGAGCACACCACCCCTGAGGCAGGAACATGCCTGGGTGTCTCTAAGGTCCAGCAAGGAGGCTGGTTGATCGGAATGCAGTGACGGGGAAAGTAGTAGGTAGGAGATGGGAGTGGAGAGCTCCTACTGGAGGGACAGAGTTCACATTTACTGAGATGGGGAAGACTTTTGGAGCAACAGGTTTGGGGCCTGTTGACTTTGAGATGCCTGTTAGACATTTAAGTGAAGGTGACATGTGGGCAGAAGGGTGTATATGTCTGAATTTCAGGAGCAAGGACATGGCTGTTGAGATAAATGTGAGCATTATCAGCATATAGATGCTATTTAAAGTCATGAGGCTATCCAGCATCACCAAGGCAGAAAAGGAAACCCAAACTGATCCCTGGGCAACATCACCATTGAGAAGCCAGAAAGAAGAGAAGGAACCACATTTATCATTCCTAGAACATCAAATCATAGAGGAAGCTCCACAGGACAGAATTATGAATTATGAATGGATGCTGTAAGGCACAGATTTGGGATTCAGTATACAAAACAATATTCTAACATCTAAAGCTGTCAGCAACAGAAGGGGCTGCCTCCCTGGCTTGGGAAATGGTCACAAAAGCTGGCTGACTCATCTCTAGGATTCAGGCCTATCAACAAGGGGAGGGGAGGAAGAGTCCTGCTAAGTTTTGTATCACCCAGCAGATACACGGTTTATGGTATTAAATAATATTACCACAAAAGCTATCTGTATATTCTATATATGTAAACTAAGTTGAGAATTCTGGCAACCAGTTAGTGAAATCAAAGTTAGCCAAACATATTTTAGCCTGACTGAAAAAATTGAGTCTGAAGAGATTTTATCATTCCCTCACTTCTCATGTTCTCTTTGGTTTAGAGGCAGTCTTTTAATGTGCTGGTAATCCTTAACTTCTAGGTCTCCATACTGTAAATCATCTTCTGTGCCCACTGCTTTTTAACTGTAAGAGACTACTTCAAGAACAGAACCAACTGTGCCAGAGAATTCACAGTGCAGTGAGGATTCAGCTCTATTATTACAGATGTGAGGGTGGAATGATGGGAGAAAGGAGGTTGAGAGGAAGAGGTGATTGATGGCAAGTGGGTAGAAGACTTGCTTAAAATGTATTATTTGGTCCCTGAACACCCACAAAATGTTCCATTTTAGCACGTTGTTACAGAAAGGATATGCAAAAAAATAAAAATAAGAAGTTTCAAAAGAATTATTATTGATAATTATCAGTAAGGTTTATAGCTCCCTTAAAGAAAAACACAGTGTTTGCCATACTTAACACATGAGACAGAGTTTGAATTCTAAGTCCATGACTTTATATTGGCATCTCCATATACAAAAGAGATTCTTATATAATGTTAATAATAGGATGAGTTGGGTTTATTTATTTATACTCCACCTCATCCCACAAAAATGGGAAGGCAGCTTTTCAACAAACTCCTTTGCTGTTACTGGGCAACTTTAAAATGACCAGGAGACTCAGTCTGATTAAGATTTGGAACAAACAGTAATTACTCCAAGATGTGAGGGCTCAGTGGAATCATAGAAAAGTGAATTGCATAGAAATGAATATTTCACAGGATAATAGAAATAAGTTGTGTTTATTTTGTCCTCTTCTGAAAGCACTAAGTGTTCTCAAATATTTGGTTTTCTCTTTAGAGTATTATTAAAAAAATTAAAAGTAAGGTGAGGAAAATAAACAGGCTATCTTTCTTCACCCATTTATAAGATTTATACAAAAAGAAATATCATACAATTCATGTGACAAGGAAGACTTGTTTAACAGCTTAAATGAAAAATATTAGGTGTGTTGGATTGATTGATATTTGTAGAGAATAGATGAAGAAAAAGATGAAAAGCCCAGGAAAATGGAAAGCAAGAGGTAGAACATAAAGTGTATCACTTGTGTTTCAAAACATCCTTCAAACTTTTTCTTGCTCCAAACTAACAGTCATAGATAACCAGAGTGACAGAGGCCTCGAATGCTGCTCAGTCCTCCTTGACCTTTCACAGCACAGCACGCATAGGATTGATGGTATTCTGAGATTCATCGCAATAAACTGACAAGGCTGCTCCTAGCCAGAGGCAACCCACTCTGGAAGCATCTCTACTGTATCCCAGTCTGATCCATACCTTTGTTATAACACTTAGCATACTGCACTGGGACATTGCCTGTCTTCTGTGTTGTCAAAGCAAAAATTGCACTTGACAAAGTTAAAAAGGTTGTGCCTGGTTCTTGCCAAATGTATGTGACACAGTAACAAAGGACCACACTTGGTACAGATGCTAAGAAAAGCACCAGCTTGGAGTGTGCCCAGCTGTGGGCACTGCTGCCGCCTATAGGAGGCTGCCCTCAGTGCATTCTTCTCCTGGGGTTCCTAGGCCAAGTTAGGAACAGGGAAGGGGCAGAGAATTTCCCAACACTGCTCTTCTGCTTCTAGCAAATAAGTCCATCTCCCTCCTCCTTCCACGCTGCTCACTCTCCAGAGGCAAAGTTTAGAGAAACTTCTAGATGCTGTGGATTTTTGTGGCCCCAAGAAAACTGAATTCAAGACAAGCTTCTATAGTGAAAAAGCTGTGAGGGGGGAGTAGTTCTGTAAAGTCAGATTCAAGCTTTAAGATGAAAATAGATATTTTTCTCATATGTTTTGAATTGCTAAAATGAAAGCATAGGAGAGAATTTAAAACAAACAAACAAAAACCCTGACCTGCTGGAATCTGTAGTCTGGCCTTGACCTGCCTCCCACGTGCCCATCACTCCTGGGCCTTGCTGCACACCAGGCTATGCTCCAGAAACCATGACTTCTCCCGTTCCCTGAGTGCCCCTTGCTCCTTCCCGCCACAGGTCTCTTCATATGTGCTTTCTCCACCCGGAACCCTCTTCTCTCTCTTTCCTCAACCACCACCCTCTCCCCCTTTGCCCAGCTAACTTCTCTAGATCCTTCACATCTCAGTTTAAACTTTGCTTTCTCTAGTCACCTTCCCTGATCTTTCTGACCAGCTCAACACTCTATTAGAGACACTCTCCCTCCACATACTTCCAGTTACCACTTTGCATTTCTTCATGTGTTTTCATGACCAACACTCTCCTCCCCTACCAAACTGGAAGCTCTGTGATGGCAGAGACCTGTTCTCTTTAACTCCCCATTATTCCCCCAGCCCCACCCTACATGGTGCCTGTCATATGGCAGGTGCTTGATAAATAGTTCATGATTTATTTAATGAGGGAATGAATGAACCTGTTAATTTCATTCACCTTAGTCTCCCTTGGATTGCCTTTCTCAAAACAGTTAACAGTAGTTTGAAAAAGTCTTCTGATAAAGAATGCCACTCTGTATTTTTAACTGAATAGGTAGGAAGAGATCATAAAGCTCATCTAGGGCATTGACAAAATGAAGGTACAATCAATGACCAAAATCATCCCTCTGCTTTTTCTCCTAGGGCTTTAGGAAAAGAAGAAAACCTAGCACCAAGGGTCTCTATCAGTGTGTCAGAGGCCACACCTGATGCTTTTTATTTTAGAGCCATTTCCAGAGCTGGTTATGAATGATTTTATTTGATAAAACAGAATTCATCCAATCTCTAGATGGACCCTCAATCTCTAGATGTTTTAATGGTACCATGATCTTACCCAAAAGTCGTCACTCTGAGGTCTTAGTGGTATGTTGGTGAAAAAATATCATAATTAAATTGGAATGTTTTATATAATTTTTATATACAGTTAAAATTGCCTTTAAAAAAAGTAAGTCTGGTATTGTGGTCATTCTAAGACCATTTACCAAAATTATCCCGTACTGGAGACTGGAGTATGAGGTGTCCTGGGCACTCTGTAGCATTTAGTGTTTGATGAGCAACAACATGAATGATAAGATAATTTTAGGAAGTGGCAGAAAATTTGGATCCACTTGGAAGAGAGCCAGGAAACTCAATAAATGATTATTGACTATTTCAGAAAAGATAGTT
This sequence comes from Diceros bicornis minor, assembly GCF_020826845.1. Taxonomy (NCBI): domain Eukaryota; kingdom Metazoa; phylum Chordata; class Mammalia; order Perissodactyla; family Rhinocerotidae; genus Diceros; species Diceros bicornis. The sequence continues at coordinate 34,301,689 of NC_080740.1, forward strand.
CTAAATTATTTTAAATACATTTTTAAAAAACTGTATTACACCTTAAAATAATCCACCCCCCCATTTTGTTTGTTTCTTTGTTTGTTTTGGCAATGAAGTGAGAAAAGATGCAAAGGACAGCCCGAAGTGCTTATAGCGGTAAAAAGTGGACTAGCTGATGTCTTTTCTTGAACTAAATTGGAAGTAGTCAACCATTTCTCACTCAGAAAATCACAGATTTTTAGAATCACCTGTAAGGACATTGGATACCTGGGAGACTTGAGGTGCTGGCGTGCCAGAGCCTGAAATTTATTCTTGAAAAGCTTTTGGCTCTTGGAAAGGGTTCAGATAGATTACAAGAGTATCTTCTGCTGGTTCTAAAGTCAAGGTCATATTAACAAGTAATTGGAAATATTTGAAGGTTACTGTGAATGGTATCTAATTGTGTCTAGGTGTTTAGAGTTTGTTTCACCCCAATTTTTTATTATGATTAGTAAATATAAACTCTTTTTAAAAAGTTCTTTTTAAGAGAAATTCATTATGGAGGGCAAAAACATCCTATATTCCTTTTGTCTCAGTTAACCTCACTGTGGAAGTTTAGCTTTTCACACCACAAGTTTACTCACATTGCAGCATAATGCCTCACAAGGAAATAAGTTGCCTCTGGAGAGTAAGGTTGCACAGGGTGCTGCGAAGGGGGATCAGATATTGCCAAGTCAGGTAGGAAACACAGAGGCCCTAGAAAGTAGATTCGAAAGGAATTTTGTTCCATGGTATTCATTTCATTTGGGGCCCTTGGCCCGGGGGCTATGAAGAATGGCCAGAAAAAACACCTGATCTTTGTGACAGTGTGCTGACCTCTGGATGGGAGGGTTGATTTCACTGGAGCCAACAAGATAGGTGCCCACAGGGCAGCGTACACAGTAGGCCCTCTAGCAGGAGGAATGGGAATACAACAGGTTCTGTAGGTAGAGTGCTTGTTCTCTCTTCTTGCTTGACCTATCAGTAACTAGCTCTTTACCCACATCACCATGGCTAGCAGCTTAAAACTCAAAGTAAACTTGAAAATTAGCTTTTAGAGGTAAAAACCAAGACCCAGAAAATGTAAGACTCTCCCCAACATATTTCTGTATTTATGTTCAAATGTCGCTGTGGGACTTGATAGCACTTCACTGATGTGAAGACCTGAGTGAAGGGCTAATGGTACTAAATATGTGTGCTAAATGTGCGTCCATTCAGCTCTCTGACTGGAACAGCTCTCGGAGACAAAGACAGACAGTAGCAGCCCTCCTGAAAGTGGCAGCCTAACCTGAGTTTCCGTTGCACTATCAGGAGCAAAGCATTTGCAAGTGGGAATTCAGTGTTGGGGCTGTTGGGACTCAAAGGAACCATCTGTGGGGTGCAGATTGCCCTGGGAAATGGAAGCTAATCTGACAGAGTGAATGGTGTTGACATTGAGCATGCTTCTTTTTTTTTTTTTTTTTACTTATGTTAATTAAATCTTAAAAGAAAAATTTTCCAGGAATAGTTCACCTATAGATGACAAAAAGTTCTTGGCTCCGGATACAGCTCCTTAAAGGGTGCATCTTGCTGAATTGCTGCCTAGAGTGCTATAATGTACACTCTCATTTCAGTGTACTGCCTCTTCATCTCCTATATTTTATGTAACACAACTCCTACAGAGAAGAGAATATCCTGATTGGAAAAGGATGGGGAGAGGGGGACAGTATTGGAAGACGTCAGTGGAAAATCCACTGTGTTCCTTCCTGTAAATTAATCCAGAGTCCCACGGGGACAGCTCCCTTCCAGAGCTCACCCAGATGATCTACACTGAATATGACATTTCCAGCCTCCATGGACAGGAGATCCAGTTCACTTATTCTCTTGCCCTCAGCCAGAAGGAGGAGTGTGGTGCCCGCATCCTTAAGGCCTCCCTCAGGGAGCCCTCAGCATCATCAATCAGCTTCTTCCGTGGGGACCCTATTGACACCTAAAATAGAAAAAGGCCACTCTGGGCTACAGGCCTGAGCCCTATTTCTGCATAGAGGGAAGAGCTCTCAATTTTTCTTTTCTACTTTTGTTAGTTAGGCAAACAAACAACACTTCCAAGCCTTGGTGCAAACTACTGGACCCAGTTAACTCTCCATTTTCACAGCTGTGAGGTAATAAAAACACGAAGCTCTCACTACTCTATACCATAGCACTGTTTCGTGGCTGAGAATACCTTCTGTTTTCACAGTGGAGGGAAGAGCTACTACGAGCAGCCTCATTGTACACAGAGAAGTCCCCTTTCTTAGTGCATAATCCCATACTGAGGGGGGACAGCTAGCTGCTCTCTGGGGACCTACATGTAGTTCTCAATACTGGGACATGTGCCTGGGTCCCTCCTAGCTCCTGTTCCAGCCTCCCAGCACTAGAGACTTCCCAATCCTTCCCACCCTTTGCCCTGGGCCCTGCCCTGCACACTGTCAAACAGACACACTCATGGGCGTCCCGGGCTCCAAGCAGATCTAGATCTCAAGGTAACATAATTATGCCTTTTTTCCCTTACTATACTAAACTTTCATTTCTTTCTTTTCTGTGTGCGGAGCTCCCTTTGAAGTAAGGGATCTTTTGTAGCAGAGATATAGCTTGATATCTCTGATTTGAGCAGTATCGTGACGTTCCAATGTAGAATATTAAAGTTAATAGCTTTATTTTTAAGCTCCCTACTTGCAAGGGACTAAAATCTCTTGCATTAAAATAGACGTAAGAATTTGTAGCCTCATACTTTGGTTTGGGGGAAGAAGATTGGTTATAAAACCGTTCTGAAGTTTCTGTTGATGAATTCATTTCTTTCTCATTATTAAAATGTGAATGTTGAATTTAAACTCCAATTTAACACAATTTTCACTCTTTCTGCAGCTCCTGAAATTCTTCGAGGCTGCGCCTATGGACCTGAGGTGGACATGTGGTCTGTAGGGATAATCACCTACATCCTGTAAGTGAGGAGAAGCAATCTGGATGCAGACTGTTGCCTCTGCTGTAATATTTTGTAGGCACTCATAGTCCTCATATAAAGCAAGATTACTTTTTGATTTTTGTGATTGTCTATGACATACTAAATGTAGTTAGTGATAGAATTTTCTGAAAATGAGCACTGCATTTTATTTCGTAATTTTCTTGGGCCAGAACTTCTGTCCAGGGCTTTTCTGTGTCTCATTCTGCTCTGCAGTATATAGCAGATTGGGGGAACAATTCATTATTTGATGATAGTGATGAATGTAAAACTCAATCTACTAAACTTGATCTTATTTTATTTATTTGCATCTCATCAAAATAATTAAAGTATTAGATCTTTTTAAAGGGCAAATGGCTATTTAGTCTCTTACACAATCCCAAACTGGTACACTCCTTAACAGGAATGTTTGAACTGCATTTTGGTTATCAATTTTCTTTCCCATCTCTGTTAGGTTCTCAAAAACCTTGAATTTAACATCCTAAACTCAGAGAAAGCTTTTCTCCGGTAGAAAAAAAAAAAATGGGCTAAATCTCTTACTCTCTGGTATTCCCAACCCCATTCCTGAGCTCCTGTACTACTAATAAACAAGGGGTTTCAGGAAATTTGCCAAAGAGATGATGGAATTGCAGACGAATACGAGGGAAATCAGCAAGAACGATGCAAGAGTGTCGAGGGAGGAAGATTGCTGTAGAACAGCTACGAAAGCAAGATATCAATGAGTTCCAAATTTTAATTCAAAACAAGTAGATTTGGTTGCCATTTGGAGGATACTGCAGAGTTAATTGTTGGAACCTGTAATATTCAAATCTGTAAAAAGATTTTGGAGAGTGTGAAAGATAAACACACACATGGATAAAGAGAACAGATTAGTGGTTACCAGAGGGAAACGCGTTGGAAGGTGGGCGAAAGTGGTAAAGAGGCACATATATATGGTGACGGATAAAAATTAGACTAGTGGTGGTGAGCATGATGCAATCTATACAGAAGCTGATAAATAATAATGTACACCTGCAATTACACAATGCTATAAACCATTATGACCCCAATAAAATAGTTGGAAAAAAAAAAAGTGTATTAGTCAGCTTGGACTACCATAACAAAACAACACAGACTGAGTGGCTGAAACAACAGAAATTTATTTCTCACAGTTCTGGAGGCTGGAAGTCCAAGATCAAGTGCTGGTAGGTCCGGTTCTGGTGAGAGCTTGTTTCCTGGCTTGCAGACAGCTGCCTTCACAGTGTGTCCTCACATGGCAGAGAGAAGAAGTAAGCTCTTTGGGGTCTCTTCTTATAAGGGCACTAATCTCATCATGAGGTCCCACCCTCATGACCTCATCTAACCCTAATTACTTCCCAAAGGCCCCATGTCCAAATGCCATCACATTGGAGGGGTTAGGGCTTCAACATGTGAATTTGGGGGAAAACAATTCAGTCCATAGCAGAAAGAGGTTTTTTGTTTTTGTTTTTGTTAATTTAATAGTGATCTTAGAAAGTGCAGTGTCTAGGTAACATGGGCTAGGAAGCGGGTAACTGGGGTAGGACCCCCAAGCATGTTAGTCAACTCTAAGTTCACGTGGGTATATACACTGGTCAGTAGCCAAGACAAAAAGATTGTCTTGTTAACAAACAATCCATAAAATAACTGTCTGCTGTACGTACTGTCAAAAGACATGTTCAGTGTTCAATTCCCTGTGTTTCCAGATTGTATTAAGGCTTAAGAAGAATTTGGAGAGGTAGAGAACCATGGTTTTTTTTCATGAAAGTGCAAACAGTTAGGTAAATTTCTGTTTGCCACACTAAGTGCTTAATTCATTGCAATGAATTCCTAAGCCTACGTCATAGAATTTCTTCAGCTTGTATTTGAGATCACTTTTATACTGAGAAAAGAATGTTGTGTCTTGAATTATGTAGGCTACATATCATACTTAGTGATGGTAAGTGAAAAGCTGAACTGTGTAGTAATTGTTGGTGTAAATAATGATTTGGATTTGCCCTTAAAATGTAAATATGCCCATCCAATTACAATTTCATGTTGAAATGTGATGGTAGGGGATGAAGCATTAAGGATGTACAAGAACTTGGAGAGATGGAGGTAGGAAATTAAGTTACATTCGCCCTGAAAAATTGAACTATGGAATGAGTAAAACTCTATCATAAGGTAACTGACAAGGGAAAATGAAGAGAAAAAAAATATGATAATTTGAGAAACATCTTCTTATAGCCCTGACAATAATTTAAAAAGTTTGTCAAGGTCCTTTCCCCTAGTTCACTTAAGGTCATTAATTAATAGGTGTTGTTGAAAGTAAGCAGTGGGAGCTCCCAAAATGAAAATAACAGTGCTGCTTAGTAACTAACATCCTTTAGTTCTGGTCTAACTTCTCTCAGCCCCTAAGCCTAAGGACTTTTTATTTAATCTGTAGTTGACTAATAATTGATGAAATCCACCAGGCAAGGTTGTTTGGAACATTTTCTCCAGTGGATTGTGCCGTTGGACCTATATATCTCCTTTATTATTATTAAAAGTTCCACCAGGTTATTCTGTGCTATGACCCTGTTATTTCCGAGGATGACAGCAGACTGGAAATGAAGGCTATTTTACTGTTTCTCACAGGAATTCTGGTCCCTCTACCTTATACGTAAACCCTTTGTCCCCACAGACAAAAGCTACTGCTACAGTGCTCAGGTCAGAATCAGAATCAGATAACGTCAGAGATTCAAACTCTCTCCTTCAGCTTTCAACACTACAGTTCCGCGCAATGGCTTAGAGCTATGCTGTATTAAACATTCACACTCCAAGCCTGTATAATCCTAATGTCCTCCTACACTGTCATTGTCAGCGTTCAGATATTTCCATCTCTGAAGGGTTTTTGCACTGTGTGTGTGTGTGTGTGTTGCTCTGTGTCACATTTCTTCCATTTTTGGCATTTCAGGCTGTCATGACATAAACTTCTTACCTCTGTCACCAATGCACAAATTTGCTGACATGGTTGAGATGAAAGAAAGGCATTCGAGTACTGTACCTTCTGAACTGTCATTTTTCTCTCTGGATTTCTGGAGGGGGAAACATAAACACTCCCTAAACTAAGCCTGGAAAGTTGGCCAATTTCTCCACGACTAACCAATAACAGGCTGTATTTTTCTAGTGTTGTGGAGGGCACAGGAGGGCCAGGTAAGGCGGAGCTGCCTCCTTGTCAAGCTGTGGACATGTGCTCCCTTCTCTCCTTATGCTGGAGCAGGATCCTCTGTGTGGACCTCCGCTGTAGAGAGAGGGAGGATAGGATGTAATGACCCGGCCTCAGCGCTCCAGAGCCTTGCCTTTTCGTGACTGGCTCCAGAATATTTGAAAGAGACAAAGACTCTCCCAGTGGGACATTCCCTGAGCAAAAGGACATGAGAAGCTGCTTCTTCCTAGAAATCCACTACATTAGGATGCACTTGAACGTGTCATGCTCTGCACCAACCTGGCCAGCTTGAAGGAAGAATTTGAGATAATGTTTTTTAACTTGTTCATTCTTTTTCCCCCGTTCTTTGTCAAATGCAACGTGTGCCCTGGCAGGGACTTTTTTTTATAAGTTCTTTTTGGTCCCTAGTGATTTCAGAGCCTCTACCCATCTATAAACAGTGAGGGCTTGGTGGTCCCAGACTGGCAACTCTCTTTCCCTGTCTCTCTTTAGGATGCTAGAGATGGTTCTCTGTTTCTTTTCTCCCACTTTGCCCATTCATTTTTATGCTGTCCCTGTAGTGGCAATGAAGGTGCACATGGTGAAATGTCTTTAAATGTACAAAAGTGAGGGTCACATACAAGGTCGAAGTAACTCTGGGCTGCTCATCTCTGTTGGCTGCATCTGTTCACTGTATTGAGGTTTAACAGGCATTAGTTTTAGCGTCTATCTTTGTTCACTCTGAAATTCAAACTGGACTGGGATGGAAATATAATACTTGACTCATTTCTAGGGAGGAATTCAGTGAAAAGGGCTGAAAAAAAATGACTGAAAAATCTTTTCCTTTTGCCTTTTAATCTCTTTATTCTCAAAATCCTAACTTTTCCACTTTGTGATAAATTGGAACTCTAATCAATCTCTGTCTTCTCAATTCCTGATGAAAAAAAATCCATGGAAAGTCATTAGCGTAGCACCTATAATGATGTTAGCTATTATCATTGTTGTTTTGTGTCGTAATTATTAATATTGTTATAACTTTTTGTAGAAATCCTAAATTGGGCTTGTAAATATTCTTAATTCCTGAAGACATGATTGTGCATTTACACAATGAAAAGTGAATTGTAACAAGGCAATTACGTGCTTGTGCTGAGTAGACCTGCATTTGTAACAAGGAGCTGTGGAAAAGGAGTCTTGAATTTCTGCAAAAATTTGATGGACTATTCTTAGGCTTTTAAAGACATTTTATTCCCTATCTTTTGTCCCTCTAGACTTTGTGGATTTGAACCATTCTATGACGAAAGAGGCGATCAGTTCATGTTCCGGAGAATTCTGAATTGTGAATACTACTTTATCTCCCCCTGGTGGGATGAAGTATCTCTAAATGCCAAGGACTTGGTAAGTGTGATCAAAATAACGTGAAACAAGATGAAATGAAATCCCTCACACTCATTTTTAACCAATTAATGGGCAGTGTCATTTTTTAAATTTGGCCCACTTAATATCTTATTTCTTTATAATTGTAAAGAAATACAATTGTAAATTTATTTTTAATAAAACAATGCAAACTAATGCATTTTCCTTATAGACGATGAAAAATAGATATGTTTGACTTGTCATTAGCTGAATTATCACAAATTACAAATTACTGCTGTATTAATTAATGAGTTTTTACCACCTTGTCAATGGAGAGCCTTGCTTATGAAGATAGCTGTGTTGGGTGAATGCAAATGTAATTTAGACAGAAGATTTCTGTTTTAACTTGTCTTGCTATTACCTAGATTTGGTTATACTTTGAATAAAACAACACTGCTTCCTGAAATGTCATTCAAACATTAAAATATCCTGATAGTAACAAAAGTCCCATCATGCATCACTGGCATTATAAACAAGTTACACTGTACTAATAGAGCATTTTGTTTGTTTTTCCTGTTTGTTTTACATGGCTTCTCACTTAAGCTAGTATTGAAGTTTGTTTGCATTCAGGAAACACATACCCTCTGGGGAGAAGGCCCACTTCTTCTAAAACAAAGAGGATGCCAGCATGAGATTGAAACATTTACCATCAATCCTCTAAAGAAAAACCAAACAGAAATAACTAAAAGCTGACTTTTGAGGCACAGAAGGTTAAATCTTCAAGAGATCTTAGGATTCATCTAGTCTTCCCCTCATTTTAAAGATGGGTGTACTAAAGCCCAGAGAAGTGAAATGACTGTCCAAGGTCACACAGCTTCCCAGCAGAAAGACATTGTTAGGAACTAATGATCCAGGTTTCCAGACCCCTCACTCAATGCTCTTTTCCCTCCAAACATTTCCTCTTTGCCATCTGTGTTCTTTCATGAAATAGATCCCCTATAGGCCACGAATTTTCCAGTGTGACCAGGAAGAAAGGCAGTGCATTGATGTGTGGATACGTCATCCCAACTCCTCCCTGAAGTCAGGCCCTACACTCCCAAACATCTCTTGAATCCATCCACTTCTTGCCACCTCCATCACAACTGTCCCAATCCAAGCCCCCTTCCTCTCCCACTGGACCACTGCCACAACCTCCTGTCTGGTCTCCCTGTCTCTTCTCATGCCCTTCTCAAGTACACTCTCCACACAGGATCCAGAGAATTGGTCTTATAAATAAATCACATCATGTCACTCTCCTGCTTTAAGGCTCTTAAGATAAAATCTAAAATCTATAAGGAGATCTATACAACACTGCCTGGTCTGGAGCCTGTCACCCTCTTCTGTGCCACTCATTTCACACCTCTCTCCTTTGATCTGTCTTCGCTGCAGTGCACCAGACTTTCATCAGGCCCTCATCAGTGCAGCTCTGGATATGGGCCATTGCTCTTCCTTCTGCTTTCTTTCCTCCTTTCTTCCTCCTTTTTACTCCCCATCGTCACACACACACACACACACACACACACACACACACACACACCCCTCTTTGTGTGCGTAACTCATCGTCAGGCCCTAGCTGCCATTTGACATCCTCTGAGTGGCTTGATCTGCTCCCCCTTTGGCAGTCCCTTCTTCCCACAATCGGTTTGTTCCTTCTGCCACCTTGTTCTTTGCCCTCTTAATTAGATTGTAAGCTCTGGGAGAGGATGAAGCATGTGTGCCCAGATCTTAGTACCATATGGGCATATAATACAGTCTCAAATGTTTCTTGAATGAAACAATGAATCAGGAAATAGACCATGTGTTTTTAAAGTCTAACGCACCTGGATTCAAGCGCCCCCTTTCTCAGAACCTAGAGGTGTAACCTTGGGCTTGTTACCTAGCCTCTCTACATTTTGGTTTTCTTATCTGGGGTGATATTGGTACCTATCTGTAGGTTGTTGGGAGAATTAAGAGATTTTAAATAGGCTTTCACTCCAGCATTTGGCTTATTCTTTCAGGTATCCTTGAGGGATTAGCAAGAACTAGAAACTTCATGATAGAATTATGGGATAATCATAAGGACTATGATACTACCCCTTTTGTTTGCCATTAATCCCCCCAGAAAGAATGACGGATGCACAAATGATTCCATCTCCATTAAGATGTATTTTAAGTTCTAAATTCTAAGTGATGCAAAGTGCAGCCTAGAATTATTTAGATGCTGGTTCTCCTTCAAAGAACTTCCAGTCCACAGGCAAGCCAGGACCTGTTTCTTTGACCCCTATTGGAAAGCCACCTGCCAGTTTGGGCTCAAAGGTGGCACACACCACTGTCTTCTCAGATTCCCTCAGCTACTCCTACCTGAAGCCATTCTTACCCACAGTGACCTCTGAGGGCTTAAAAACTTTTTAAAAAATGTGTATATAGTGGTACTCCCAGGGAAACAGAATAAGACCTAGAAGTTCACAAGCTAAGGGGCAAGCCCAGATCATCATAAAAATCTCTCTAAGTAGTCTATGGTTCTTTATTATTTCAGGTCAGAAAATTAATTGTTTTGGATCCTAAGAAACGGCTGACAACCTTCCAAGCTCTCCAGCACCCATGGGTCACAGGTAAAGCAGCCAATTTTGTGCACATGGATACTGCCCAAAAGAAGCTCCAAGAATTCAATGCCCGGCGCAAGCTTAAGGTAAGATGGCATATGTTTTGTTTTGTTTTATTAAAAAAAAAAAGATTTCTTTTTTTATCTTGAACTATCAGAGAGAATTCCACCATTCTTCATCTAATACTATTATTCATCTCCTGTGGTAACAGGGAAAATCCTGCTTTGAAATCCCAACAATACTGATATAAAGCCACTTACAGTTTTGTTATCCTCTCATAAGATTAACTGTTAATAAAGGGAAATGTGTTGTATGTTGAGATTTACTCACCAAAAAAATAGATTATTATTGCTTCTCATTTAAAATCAGTCTGAACTACTTGAACAGCATTGTTCAGAAAACTGATATTTATTCAGAAAGTTGTCTTCTTTCTGAATATGTGAAAATTGGGAAATAATTTTTTTAAACTATAATTTGTGATATTGATAAATAATTACCATACTTGGTAAAAATTTTAAAAATTCAAATAATATAGAAAAGTATCCACCAAAAATATCTCTTTATTAGAATATACATGGAATAGAGTTTAGATGCTTTTCTCTTACATAATCGTGTTTAGGGCTAGCTATAAATGCAGGGCATCTCAGAGGATGGCTGGGGGTCAAAAATAGTGTTCTATTCAGCCATTGCTTACAGGCTGATACGGACTAAATAAACCTGAAGTGTTCCCTGGTCAAATTAATTTGAAATATGCTAGATTAAATAATTTTGATATAACCCAGGATTTATCAAATAAATTAGACCATGGAACTCTTTATCCTCATAATACCTATTAACATCCATGGAATTAGTATTTCATGAAACAAATACATTGGGAAACACAGTCTAAAATTTTTGAAAACTCATAATAGACGGGGCAAATGCATTTACTCAGGCTTTCAATTGTCCAGATGATTAAATACACTACTTTGAGATTAAAGAGATTTTGCTGTTCATTCTCCAAACAAGTTTTCATTCAACAATCTTGGAATAAAATACTTTGAAAGACTGAAAAGTAACATATAAAACAAACTCCCTCAGTGCAAAGTTGAGATTGAGCTCTGCTTTAGGATTTTAAGTGAAGGTAACATCTGACTCTTTTCTGTTTCCAATCAGGCAGCAGTGAAGGCCGTGGTGGCCTCTTCCCGGTTGGGAAGCGCCAGCAGCAGCCATGGCAGCGTCCAGGAGAGCCAGAAGGCCAGTCGAGAGCCATCTCCAATCCAAGATGGCAATGAATATGTTAAAGCTATTCCAGAAGGAGAGAAAATTCAAGGAGATAGGGCCCAAATGGCAGTTGAGGGGGCAGAGGCTGAGCTGATGAAGGTGCAGGCCATAGAGGAAGTTAAAGATGCTGATATACATGCTGCCAAGGCCACCACGATGGTGTCCGAGGCACTAGAGGATGGGATAAAGGTGGCTGACTTAGAAATAGAGGAGGGCCTAGTGGAGGAGAAGCTGAAGACAATGGAGGAAGCAGCAGCCCCCAGAGAAGGGCAAGAAAACCCTGCTCTGGGATTTGGAGTTCAGCAGAATGATGTGATCCTGCCAGAGTACTAAATTGGCTTCCTTCCAATCTGGAAACCAAATCCTGGCATTTTGTGCATTTTGTCCTTCAGCAAGGAAGGTATGGAAGCATGATATGCACTATAGTGATGCTGTTTTTGAGGTGCAAAAAAAAAAAAAACATATCTATCAGTTGGTAATTCTAACTTCAATGCATGTGACTGCTTTATGAAAAAATAGTGTCTTTCATGGTATGTAATGGATACCTAATACCGATGGGTTAAATTTGAAATTGCAAGTAAACATAACATAACATTTAAAAACATACATCTTCAGGGACCAGTAGTACACATTTGAAGTAAATGGTAACAAATTGTTTTTGCTTTGAAAACCTAGCCATCGTACATCCTTTGGATTTCTTCACAAGGCAGTAATTCCTTTGGACTATTGTTCAGCTAATAGTAGGTAGTGGTATAAGACATGTTCCCATGACATTCACAACATTTTACTTTTCATTCATGTGTTCAAACTATTTACAAAGAGATGGTTATAGGTTATAGTTGTATGGTGTGTGCAAAAAAAAAAAATTCCACTTAAAAATTGTAAGAAATTGAAGCATACTTTTTAAGAGCCATGAAACCATATGCCCCTAAAGCTTCTGTGGAAAATGCTTTTTTATTTTCTCCTTATTTATATGCATCATATTACTAATAACCAAAAATGTTCTATCACAAAATTCTGCCATTTTACAATCCTGGAGAAAGTATTTTACAAATTCACACTGAGGAATTTATTCTTTCCTTCACCTGCTCTCTAATAAGATGTCCTTCTGATTGCCTACACTCAGGGTAGAATAAAGAAATTTAGGGAAGGAAAAGAGATAAGTCTGGGACTTAGACTAACAAAGATTGACTCCTTGTCATTTTACAGATAAAATTGAATTTTTTTCATGAGTTTGTACAGCTTTAACGATAGGAACATTTTTATAGATAAACTCTATAATTACCGAGTTTCAAATATTTAGAAAAATCTACCCTACAGGCAGATGCCAAAATGTCTGAATAGAGTGGGAATAATATTCCATTATAAAATCATTCACTATTGACTTTACTAAAGTAAGGAAACATTTTGGTTTATAAAAGTCCTTTTTTCCTTCAATTGATGGTTATCTAGATATACTGCTTATCAAGTAAAGATATTTCTGAAAAGCTAGTATATTTTTTTCTCATACTTGGAATGGAAATGCATTATACAATGTAGTTTTGAAAATTTCCATGTCAAGAAATTTAGGACAACGTAAATGTGTATTTACTTTAAAAACAAAACCAAAAAGAAACAAAGAAAAAACACTGATTTCAAATCAGACTCTTGAAAAGCTGTAACATCAGACCTAATACTTTACATGGTTTTTTTCAAAATATTTTCTTTGATTTTCATATGAACACTTCTCCCTTACAGAAATCACACTAATTCCAAGTATCCGAGATTTATTTCTAGTTGAATTGAAATGAACATTTTTATCAAATTAGTTATGTATCACGTTTTCAGTAGGTTTCCTTAATTTTACAAAAGGATTATTTTCAAAGACCAAAATGATAGACAATAAAAATGACTATCACATAAAAATCCTCATCAAAAAAAGAGATCTTAAATTCTTTTGGCTCTTCCTCAAAACTATCAAATTGGAAAATGAAATTAAATCTCTGATTTCTGGGGGCTATTGGACCTCGGCAGACATTCTGCTTTCCAAGCACAAATCTTTTTTTACTACTATTCTGATGAGAAGAAAACAAGATAGGACTTCTTATCTTCCATAGTTGAGGGGCCTGACAGGTGACCGACATGGAGGAAAAGGCCCTTTACGGCACATCATGTGGGCTCAGAGGAAGATTATTCTTTATTTACCACTGGAGAGTACTTACCTTCCTCTTCCCTATTTTCTTCCTTCTTCCTCTATTCTCTCTCAGAATTCCCATTTTAGCTTTTATAAAGGGCTCACTATTTTTAACTTTTAAGAATGCCTTCTTCACTAAGCATTAAGATTTCCATTTCAGATTTCAGATTTCCATTTAAAAAGATCAATTGTCTAGTGTACTCTTCCCAATGAGACACTACAGGTATACACAGTAAGTGTCTCTTACATTGTTCCATTTATAAAGGGAAAAGGGAGAAAGAGAGGTAAAGGAGTCTTACTAGAAAGTAGCAATTAGTTGGAAGATCAGAACATATGGTCCCTCCCAGCCCACTCCCCTATTGACCCAAGGGCATTTGTTCCATCATTGCAACACTCAGGGCTGACTGCACTGGTTGGCCCTGTGAACAGCAGTGCAAATGCCAGAGCCAACGTGTGCTTTAGAATGTCCCCATTTACACGAGTACATATGCCTATTCCTTGATGAGTACTCAAGGGTTTGAGGGAATTCTATTTTTTTAACTTGTAAATGGCACTCTCTAAAAATCAATGGGAGTTTTAAATTTTGACTTGTTTGTTAAAGATTAAGTCCCGATAATGCCTAAATAGTGACTAAGTCAGTCATTTCAGTGGAAAACAAGTCAAGACAAACTTTCACAAAAATTAGTCTTTTCAGTCAAAAGATTCAATCTTTGATTTCATAGAAATACAACCTAATTTAGGACAACTAGGTTAACATTTTGGAAAAAAGAGGAAACATATTGTTTGCCAAAATGGGATGTATTATCTATCTCAAAGATTACTTAGCTAAATAGTGGTAGACTATTGCAGATAAAGCCTTAATTTGACAAACTACTTTATAATGTCACCCCTAATTGACAATATAGTCACAGAGCAAAAGAATTAAGGGAATTTCAGCAAAGAACAATAAATTATGTTTTGCATTTTAGAGCTGACATTTATTATATTACATTATTGATTTTTATTTTCAGATAAGTTCAGATATATAGCATAAACTAGACTATTTTACCACAAAGAAGGATAATCTTGAATTATTTCCTTCATTTAGAAAGTCTAATTGGAATCCCAGTGATTTTTCTCAAGCTTTAAGAACTCGTTTGTCTCATGAATACATAATTAAGATAGAAATTAGAACAATATGGTTGTAGAAGTTATTGTCTAGAACAAGTGCTGTCTAATATAAACATGATGCAAGCCACGTATGTAATTTTAAATTTTCTCTTAGACACGTTAAAAAATAAATCCACAAAAACAGGTGAAATTAACTATTTATTTTAATCCAATATAGCCAAACTATTATTCTAATATCTAATAATATGAAAATTAATGAGATGTTTTGAATTTATTTTTATACTAAGTTTTCAAAATCAGGAGTGAATGTTACACCTTTACTACATCAAGTGCTCAAGAGCCACACGTGACTAGCGGCTATTGTATTGGAACAGCACTGGTCTAGAGTACTTTTTAGCAAAATGACACATGAATTTCTATGCTTAGATTTGAGCTGGCTCAGTTTTCCACACTGATGAGTAGGAGGCCAAAAAGAAACGTTTCAGAAATGTCATAGGCTGCAATAAGTAAAAACTCTATTGGCCACTTCTACTTATTCATGTGCTTCAGAGGAGGAGTGTTTCCCAACTTGACTTTTAGAGAATAACACTTTCCTGGGCACTGCTAAATTGTCTGTTGGCCACAGTCCCTCTCATCCCTCTCATTCTTCTCTGGGCCCTTGAATCTTGACTACAGGTTAGAGTCTCCTGAGTACTGCCATGAAGCTAATAGCATTCTTGCATTCTTGCATACCAAAATCTACCGTGGGCGAACCATGTGTACCCATTCAAGGATTGCACACAGAATCTTAATAGGATTTTGTAGGCTTGGATTAAGCTGGACACCATCTTTGTGTTGCGAGCAATATTTCCTTCTAGAAATCTACTGAAACATACCAAATTTTGCATGAAGAAGATTGTATGATGAGGATGATGATATCATCCCAGTTACCCCAAAATGAGAATAAAACCATTGACTGGCATTTTTTAGATTTCCTTAGAAGAGTTTAATCAACACTGCCATTATACATGGATTCAAAAGACTTTTGGAATTTTCTTATATACTGCTATTTTAGAATATCCTTAAGGTTCTATAGCCATTTTTAGTGGCAGACTTAAAAAGAAAGGAACGGTTTGCCTTTTACTGTGACCTCAATTACATAGTATTTTAAATATATTTTGTAATTTAGAACGTTTAGCAATTTCTATTTCCAGTTTCACACGCAAAGTAACTGCTGGTGGGTTGCCTACAGACTGAAGATTGAGAGAGAACCATTTTGTTTCATATTTCAGTTCTTATTTCACAGAAGCATCTGGTTGCATTTCAAATTGGAAAAAAAAAGTAAATGCCAGAAAAGGCAAAGGATAAAATTAGTAAATCATTTATTCTGCTTTAGGATTGTTCTTGCAAAGTAAATGTAAAAAAAAAAAAAAAGTCAACAAAGTGAATCAGGTTTTTCTTGATGAAGGTTGACTACACATATAAGAGAGATAAATATACTGAGCAGAGTCAGTTACATAATTACAATGCCATTATGTAATTTACTTGTCATTGCAGAGTATTCATGTTAGATGTGCAAAGTTTCCAGACATTTACCTACCTAATAGGACTTGTAATATTCTTGTAATTACTGCCTATTAGGTCATATCCCAATTTCCTTAATGTTCATCACTGATATGTTCCTAATCAGGGTTGTTGATAGCATTTGAGCATTCACTGGTTAAATACTGCTTGATGGTTAAACTCTGTGTGTGTCTTCAGTGCTTTTTTAAACATTTATGCACATGTAATGTCAATATTGGTATTATAATATTCATAACCACATGATAAGCAAAAATGTACTCAATAATTTTCTATAATTTTTTTTCCCGAAATCTTTTTCTTCACCTGGCACAACTCAGGGTGAGTTTCTGATTCTAAATAGGAAAAAAAATTTAAAAGGCCACTGGAGAGATATCAGCCACCCTTCCATGGTAACCAAGTTCAGCATTTCCTCTTTCCATATTCTACCTATTAAGAACCAGTTTTTGTCATTATTACTCCTTTCGGATATCACCTGAGATCACATAATATAATCTCAGCTCACAAAGCCTAACTATTTACATACTTATCTTGGAGAGCAATAACAAACTTGACTAATTGATGTTTGCTTGTTTAAAATTCCAATTTTCATAAATGATCTGTGATGTACTCTAGAGGGTTTGATTGCGTGATTTTAACTTCCTTCAAGACTCAGCCTTTTCCCCGTCACCTGGTCCAGAGGACCACCTAGGGCAAGAAGGAAGCCTTGCCTGGAGAGCGAACCATCTGACTCCTTTGCAGGAATCAGACATTGCTCTAGAGAAGACTCTAGGCATCTGACTTGGTTGAGCTCAGATGAGCCAAATGGAAGAAAACCTCTTCCCATGCTCTGATTGAAAGTGATACTGTTTGAATATTGGTATATTGCCATTACTCAGTAATGGAAAATGGGATTCCACCAATCATTTGCTCTTCCCAAAGTCTTGGTTTACTACCCCTTGTCCCAAATCAATGTTTTTTTCCATCCCTCTGGCCATCAGGCCACCCTCTAGGACTGTGAGATTCTCTAAAACCCTGGAAGGAGCATCCCAGACTGTCTGGAGAAACGTGGGCCCCTTGGTGATCCAGAATTTAGTTTGAAACTCTAAATAGCAATGCCAAGACTTCAAAATCACACTGTTCTTCTTAATAGCTGTTTTCAGCACATTTTGAAGATTGACCAGGAAAACCCATGGACATGGAATATTTATATCCACATAATCTTTGCTGTGATTCATTGTGTTAAAAATGACAGATATTTAATCTTCAGTCAGATTAAATAATAATCTTTATTTTCCATTTGAAAGGTTATTTTGAGCTAGTCAAAAACAATAGGCTTCACAGTAGAATTTTTGAAAGCTGTTGTTTTCCCTAAGTGCTCTCATTCTGACAATTAGTTGTGGATGATAAAAATTTACTAGGCTTGTCCTTTCTTTGTCTTTTCCTTGACACACGTAAAGTAGTTAATCTGGATTGTAAAGGATATGAGTAAGTATGACTATAAATTGAAAACTGTCATCTCATAACTGCCTCTTTTAACCTGACCTATTTTTAGCCTATTTTGCAGCTAATGCATAGTAGCATAGAGTACAAATAACATATGTATGAGTTATGATTTTGTTTACATTTTTATTGTCAAGGTTATTACTTACGTCAGAAGTTCCCAAAGTGTTTCTATTTGTGCACTCTTAGTAATATTTTCATGGTCCCCCCCACTGAAGCCAAAGGAATGATCTAACGTGTCCATTTATTAACTAGTTAGGTCCAAACAACATAATAGTAGTGCTGCATTTCATGTCTGACAGATGTTGCTATGCTTCCCTTGAAATTTTAACATTTCCTGTGAGTTCACTGAGGGGGAACAGCAGACGGGTTTAAGTAATTCCTTATGCCCAGTGAACAAAGGGTATCAGGCAAAAGGGATTATTAGTAAACAGGTTAGGGGCTAATGTTTATACTCTTTCTTATTTGAACGCCAATCATTTCTTTCATCGACGGTCTTTGTGATATACATATAAAACTTAACTGTGCATTTTTTAAAAACTAATTTCCACATAATTACTCAAGGAAATAAATTTAAAACTCCAAAGAACAGTTTTCAGGAGTCAGGCAAACTATGGTTCACAGACCAAGTCCACCAGAGGCCTGTTTTTATTAATAAAGTTTTGTTAGAACACGACCATGCTCATTTATTTATATATTGTCTGTGGTTGCTTTCATGCTACTAGGGAAGAGTTGAGTAGTTTCAACAGAGACTTATGGCCCAGCAAAGCCTAAAATGTTTATCTGGCCCTCTACAGAAAAAAATTGATGCCCCTGGTTTTTCATGGCACTCCATGCCTTTTTGGTGACATCTAGGAATACAGATTCCCATACTCCAGATTTCTTCTCCCTAGGTTAAGGTTCTTGTTCTCATTTGCTTCTTAGGAAGTTAGGAGAACTTTGTTTCTGTTGCAGATGGTCTCACAACAGTAACTGTGCTGAAAGTACAACCTAACAGTAAAATTTCCCTATAGAACTAAAAATTCAAAATTGCATCATTTCCTGAGAAAAGAAATGTAGAGTATGAATTGACTTGGTTAAGAGAGAAGAATTAAAGATTTCTAGCACTTTGAGCATGTTTTAGAAATTTGATCCTTGTATTTAAAATCATGTGAATGACATTTGACACTGGCAATTTACACACATTTAAGTCAATCTGCAGCTGTTACTTAGGAAGCTAAGAAATAAGAGAGCCCTCTGGTTCTGAATCCTCCAGAGTATTCTCAAATAATTTATATCAATTGGATTTTCATTTAATCATTTTTAGGAAATAATGTGCTTTATTACGTGGCATTCTTTGACAATGACTTGCTCATTAATAGCTCAGGGAACAAGCAAACAGCCAATTCTTTTTTCTGAGTGTTATGTATTTCATTTCTTCGAAAAGAGAGGGAATTGAGTAAATGCTTTCCTTTACTTTTTTTATATATCTAGAAATCCAGGAAGGCCCCTTCTTTTAGTCTGTTTCTGTCACAGAGAAATTATTCATTCCACAGTATCTGCCTTAAGGGAAGCAGGTGACCCAGATATGGAGAAATGTAGGCATGCGTGACCTTGGTATTTGACTTTGAACATCTGTAGGCAAAAGGTTACAAATGAGATATTGAGTAGAAAATCTATTATCAGCTTTTTAGGAATACCTAAAATTATATGATGACTCTAATTAAATAATATACTGTTTTCTTTAAACTTTTGCAGCAATCAATATGTAGCGACTGGGATACACTGTAGAACTCAGGAAAAAAAGAGATGAATCGTCTGCCAGCTCCTCAGGGTTGATGTGTGTAGGAGGCAGACTTTACTGGAATGGGAGAGGGAAAAGAAAAAATGTAAATTGGGATTCCACGTTCCCACCTGCCCATTTTTCTTGATTGCTCAGTCTGAAAGCAGTTGTTAATGGACTTAAATTAACATTTCTACATATTTCTCAATATCTGGGTCACCTGCTTCCCTTACAAATGAATAGACCAAAGTCAATAGCTAATTTTCCTCTCAGAACCATAAATTAAACAGTGTAGTTTAGGGGAAATTAGCCCTACACTGCAAGCACACTTTAAGGAACTAATTTGCTAATTTTGAAGCTTCCCAGGAGTAGCCCATCCCAGGAACCCATTTTCTCAGTAGAGTTTCATTGAGAAGCAATTATGTACAATGAGGGAGTCAGAGACAAATTAAACTCCTCTAGGAGTGAGCTGTGTAGTTGGAGAGAGAAAACAAGTGTACATTTACAGCCTGTGCTAAATCTGGGCCAGCAGTAAACCCTCGAGGGATAGAAAGAAGGAAAAGCTCCCTTCTGCCTGGAATGATCAAGGAAATCTCCATGGGAACACAGGCTGGATTTGAAGGATGGGGAGAATCTTGGAAAGTAGGGAGGAAGAAGGGGGCATGTCTGGCTGAGAAATCTACAGAGCATCTACAGAGTGGCGAAATACAAGGCAAAATGGTGAAGGAACAATATTGGGTGTGAAAGGCTGAAATCTACAGGGAAGTGTTGTTAAGTCTGCAGAAGAGTCTCAGATTTTATGCGGAGTTGAATTAGACAGACCTCTTTGGTCCTTTCTTATTCTGGGTAGATATGTGTGCAGCATTTCCTCAGAGCTTCTAGCCCTCTGTGATCTCCTATATATTTGGCTAATTTGGTGCATCCCTAAGCAGAATAAAAATCACCCAATATATCAAAGACATTTTTGTAAGTCACCTGTTGAAGCAAAGCCTCAGTCACTAAAAGCAAAAACTGCCTTGGCTAGGTCTCCACTGACAAAGCAGAGTAAATGAGATGATAGTGATTATCTGAGTAAGTTTTGCAAAACTCCGATATCTGAATCACTGCCTGTGACTCTAGAAAATCACCCAACTACTTGCTAAAGCTTTGCCAGTGGAGGCCCACGTCA
The DNA here is from genome assembly GCF_020826845.1 of Diceros bicornis minor. Classification (NCBI taxonomy): domain Eukaryota; kingdom Metazoa; phylum Chordata; class Mammalia; order Perissodactyla; family Rhinocerotidae; genus Diceros; species Diceros bicornis. Next base: position 34,322,321 of record NC_080740.1, read on the forward strand.
AGGTTACTTCTATCATGGTTATTTTAACCCTTTAAATGATCTGACCTGACAGGGCAATCCCCTCAGCGTTTGAGATAGAATACCTGAAAGTTTAGACTTCAAAAGATAACCTGTACAATAAAGCTAACTCTCACACAACGAAATTTAAAATTTTCAGAACTGCTTTCCCCAAACATCAAGCTGGTCCTGTTAAATCCTTTCTTCTTCATCACTACTTTATACACCCTTCTGTAAATTCCTTTTTATATCACTCATTGATGGCAGTATTTTACATCCATCTTCAAGAAACTTATTTTTAAAAAATACTTAACAATTAGGATCAGATTACAGTAAATATACTTTTAGTTGTCTTGCTATTTTGCTTGTGTCATATAATGTCTGTGATTAGTGAATGGCTGCTTTATTCTTTAGAGCAAATGAAATGAAAGAAGGGACAAAAGTTGACTATCATTTGAGTGATGGAAGAGAAGCTAAGAGGTAGAGATACTGTGAGGGTACAGAAAAAACAAGTTAGCAGTCTTCTAGAAAGGAATACTACTAGGGTTTTTCAGGCTTATGTGACTTTATCTGGTATGGCTTCTCTAGTTTTTCCTAGAGGAGACATTTGTATTCCTGGGTTGTTGAAAGTTGTCTGGACTAAAGGGACATAAACAGCTCAATAGCAGCATGGCAGATTAGATTAATGGAATACCATTATATACAGGAAACTTACATCTCCAGTAGTTTAGACTGCAAGTCATTAGCCAAAAACAAGTGCATGTAGGATTTGGAGGACAAAGAAAAAGTATAAATATTTCAGTTTACACAGCTAAGATTACAGGCTACCTTCCCAACTTTTGATTGAAAAGTATTGAAAAAGGAGCTGTGAACATTTCATTTTTTAAAACCTGTCAAAATGGTGCTATTGACTCCTTAATACAAAGATATATTACAATATTTTTTAGGTGAACATGTAAGTCTGACCTGGCCATAAATGTAAATAAAGAAAATGTTTGTAGAGAATTCATCAAAATCATACCCATTTGCTTTTGATTGAGCTGCCATATTATTCATCAATGGCGATGACTGACAGTGAGTCTCCACTCCCTACAGATGGGACACAACAGAGTCACTGGCTCTCTCAGCTGCCCAAAGCCTGGAGCAGACAACATGAGAGCCACAGACAACTGTGGCTGCTTCTTGGACTGAGGTTGGATAACCCGATTAAATGACTAAACGTGCTCATTTTTGGTGTTTCCCAGGAACATAAAGGAAGAATATGTGACATGAGGCAAAATGGATGTTGGTAAACTACCTGTTGAAATTGATCTTAGTGGGGACTAATGTTACTTTGTGTAAATTCACCCAGATGTGTCAGAACATGCCAAAAGAAGCATATACCTTGCTGCTGGGAAATTTGTAAAGCAATTTGCATGTACAGTATGATAATAAATCATCTAAGAGCCCACCAAAACTTTGTATTCTGTGATTTGAAATGTTACCACAATTCATGAGTGACACAATGGACATTTTCTTTACATCTGAAATTCGAAGTTGAATCATTCCTTGAATGTTTTCCTATTTTCTCAGATAAAAATATACTTTGAGTTTCATAGCATTTTTAAACACTAGCAGTGATTTCATAAAAGTCATAAAATCATCAAAGTTAAAAGGGGACCTTAGAAATGACTTAATCCAACAAGCTCATTTTATTAAAGAGAAGTGACAGCTAGAGAGGTAATGACTGATCAAAGGTCACAGTTGGTGGCTAAGAAGAGAATAGATCTGGGTTGCCCATCTCCCAGCCCAGTGTTCTCCAACGCCAGAAAGTCAATTCACTGGATACAAGGTAAACACAGCAATTCATATAAAAACTGATTTTTCATTATAAAAATTTTAAAATCCAGAAAAGTAGAAAATTACCATAATAATGCTTTCCAAAGACAAGCATTGTCTTTTTCTTCTAGCATTAGTTTATTTTTTTCTTACAGACTTGTAATCATATTGTAACTTTTTTGTATCTACCCATCAGTACAGCACAAGCATTTTTGTGTAATCTTCACAAACATTTATGATAGCTGCATACTAATCCAGTATCAATTGTTTTTCTTTTCTTGGTAGCACTACATAAAGCCTTTGCTGTGTTTGGGGAAATCTATCCTAAGGAAATAATTCTCATGTGGAATTGTTGGGCCAAAAGATATTCAGTGGTCACCTCATGATGATGCTTTCAAAGCTACAGGACCTAAGGATGAGGGAAAAAACTGCATGTTCACTCTTAAGAAGCTGGCTGTTAGCAGCATGAGTTGTAAAAAGATCTGAAAGTCATTCTTGAGCTTAGCCACTCAAGCAATTAGCAAACATTTGTGTGAAATATTTGAGGGGAAGGGGATATATGACAGCGGGGCTTACCCTCAAAATTGCAGCTGGCTACTAACTACCATTAGATCCAAAATCCTCGTGTTGTTGAGAAGACATACTTATCCTAAACAATGACATCTCGATTGAGGGAATTGAGGGGAATGCTAGAGAAAAACAAAAGCCTCTCCCATCTACAAGTCCATTTTTGACTGTATAAAACATATTATTTCAACCCGGTTTTGCACAATCTCTGGACTGACTACTTCTTTTAATAGAAAATCAGGTGCCTTGTACTTAAGGGATGTCACTAAAGCAAAACCTAAGTAGGAAGGTAAAGCTCCTGAAAAAGAAGAATATCATCCAAATAATGAGTAAAAAGCCTCTTTTGGTGCTTGTACACTATGCTTCCTCCATTATTTTTATCAGCAAAATACTACACCTCACTAATCACCTGTACAGCTGATAACACAAGTAGCATGGATCCACCCTCTATCTCCTGGGATGCATTTGCAGCTCACACTTTCCAGCAATTTTCTGGACCCTTTGCTCCAGAATAGAAACACGGTATAATATAAACATAGGTTATTCATGTTGGATGCCATGTGATACCAACCATTAATTAACAACCTACAAAGGAAGCTCCATCACCTTGTTACCTCAATTAAGGATAGCTATATAGTGTCTGTCATGTAGAAGGAGCCCAATAAATGTTTCATGGAGTGAATGACTACTTTGCTATTTTCATTCCTATTTTGGGAGTCTACCACTTTCCTGCTGATATCTGAAGGGCCTTACACACACTTCCCAGAGCTGATCCACTGAGAGATGCTATCATTGGCTATCCAAAGAGTCATTACCAACCCTGTCTCTAAGAGGCTGGATACTCTTATGCTTGCCTTCCCAGTCACACTTACAGCTATGGTAGTCATGTGACCTAGACTACTGGAAAGAAAAGCTATTGGAGGCTTGTGGGAAAGCGTCTGCTTTCCTGATAAAAGAGACAGATGAGTGGTGCCATGCCTTTCCCTGCTTCTTCTTGACTTGAATGCACGTGGAACTTCCAGGGCTAGTCAGTCATCTTATGACTATGAGGGAAAGATGAAGAAACACTGTAGAAACACTGGCCCTGACATTCTTGAGCTGATAAACACTAACAATTACCCCTATCCAGATTTTTTATTAAATGAGGAAAATAACTCCCTATTTGTTTAAACAACTTAATAGTCATATTTTCTATTGCATACTGCCCACAGTATCCATAATTGCTTTCTTATAACATAGATCAAGCGTTTCTTTCTAATCACTTACAGCTTTTTTCAACTCCAAATGAAATTATCACAATTCCTAATCAAATTATCACAATTATTTAAACACATGTACAATAAACCCTGTCTATACATTACTGTAATAAAGGGAGAATACATTCATCATCATCCTGGCTATATAATAGCAAATCAAGACTCAGCAGTATTGTGTCTAATATATGAGACATTGGCAGGAGATTAGCATGTGTGTTACTAATCTTTAAGATTTTCCAGTTTATATTTTTCTTTTTTTTTTCTTCTTTTTTTCTATTTTTCTTTTGTAAGAATTCAGGAAGTTAAATTACATACTTTAAGTTCAGATATATGAAACTTTTTGTCAGTACTTAACGTTAAAGCAACTTACACAGATAGCATCAATGATCAATTATAAGAGTGTCTAGAAATTTTATTCTGATATATTTCATAGCAATTTAAAAATAAATATTTTATTTACATTAATACATGCTTTTAGTTAAATAAAGGTTTTAGTTTTACATATTGGCTCATAAAAGAATTATAAACTTTCTAAAAAATAAAATCTATATATAGTATAGCTTTTATTGAATTGCAAGAGATGAATTTTTATTTAACTATACATGTAAAATCTTTGGAAACAGCAAAATAATGAGAAAATTATCAATCCAATTTCCTGTGCTTTAGGATTAATCTAATGTTACTTCTATGCTCAGATCTCTCCATCTCCTACTTCTAGAAGTTGAATAAGAAAGGTATGGGAGAAATAACAGACAAATAATGATACCACACAGGTTCTAATATAAACCTGGTCAAGTCCCTTAACTTCTCTGGGTTCTGTTAATTTATCCATATGGTTAAAAAGAATTAAAAGAAACTGGATTTTAACAACTGATTCTGAGGATTCTAGTGAGCTCTTGAGTAAACAGGTAAAGCTTCTATCTACATCAAAGGGAATTCCTCATACCTAAAAGCTTCATAGATGATTGAGGACTTAAATTGTGCCATATTTTCCTATCTTCTCTAAAGGCAACCTCAATTACAGACTTTTTAACTTGAGATGTTAATTCAATTCACCCTGAGTGTTGATAAAATATCCTTCAGTTAGGAAAGAAAGAGGGAGGAAGGAGAGAAAAAAAGAAAACTTTTTTACTGGGAGATAGTTTTACACATATTTCAAATATATCCAACCTCAAGGAACAGTGAAATGAAAAGATTTTTAACATTTACAATCTCTTGCCAATACTCTAGTAGTTTACATTATACATAACTGCAGAACACTAAATTCTTATAATTATTTTTGCTGAGTAATGTGTTAAACTTCAAAGGTTAATCAAGAGTTATCAATAAGAACTAATATTTCATGCAAAAGTTTCACTTATGATAAATTATTTTTTCCTGTATGAAACTAATTTCCTTAAAAAAATAGGTACCATGTACCGAAAACAGTACTATGCCAAGTATTTCCTGCATACAAATGTTTCTAATACAAACTAGCTATAAGCTAGAGAAAATAATCAACCACATAACAACAAGGCAGATTATATTCTTTCATTTCATTAACTGTTCTGTGAAAAGTTAATTATCTTTAAAGAAAAATATTTTTTGGTTGTAATTTTTATTTTATTGATAACTTCTAAATGATTTATTTCTAATGTTCAGACGTCTCCATTTAGCAAGCACTTAAGGCTCTGGAGATCAGAAAAGATTTTGTATTTAAGAGAGTAATTCCATGAAATCCTCTACTTCATATTACAGAAAGACAAATTAATACATATACTATAGAACTGTGCTATTCAATACAGGCCACTGGCCTCATGTGGATTATGAGCACTTAAAATGTGACTAATCCAAATTAGTAAAATATACACCAGATTTCAAAGAATTAGTACAAAAGAAGAATGTAAACTATTTTGATGATTTTTTACATTGATTACATGTTGAAATGATAATATTTTGGATCTACTGGATTAAATAAGCTATACTATTAAAATTAACTTGAGCTATTTCTTTTTATTTTTTAATGTGGCTGCTAGAAAATTTAAAATTGTGTATTTGGCTCATATTATTTTTCTATTCTACAGCATTGCTATAGAAACAGCAGGCTCAATTAATGTTAATATTAATCCCAAACCACATTCTTAAATTTTTGTATAATTATGGCATTTGAGATAACATATTTAATACATTACCACAAGGTTCCTGAGCTTAGAATCAAATATACCTCTACTCTTAAAAACAAAACCAACCAAAATCTACTCTAGTCTTTTTCATCATCTTCTGTATTCCCGCAACTGTGCTAAACTTTGGGTAGATATGAGTCTGCAAATAGGCAAGAGGATCTTTTGGGGGATGGAAATGTTCTAAAACCGGATTGTGGTGATGGCGGTACAACTATAAATGTATTCAAAAATCACTGGATTGTATACTCACAACCAGTAAATTATATAGAATGTAAATTATACCCAATAAAGCTGTTTATTTTTTAAGTACGCGGCTACAGCCCAGCAGATCTCAAGTTCCATCTAGAAGCTGCATATAAACTTCAAGTAATTCAAATATAATTTTTCAATCCATCATCTGACAATATTGCAATGAAAATTTTTCCATGAGGGTCCTTTTACCTATAGTGGGTCCACATTTCAACAGTGGATTATGTAGTCACTAACTGGAGGTATAAGTTGAAAAGGACAAAGGGAACATTAGAGTAGCTGAGAGTGGACAGCTTATTTGCCTTCAGGGGCACCCAGCTCAGGCAATAATAGCCCTTGTAGTAGTGTACAACCTTGTCGCAAATCCCTTACTCAATCTGGGTACCCTGTAACTGGACATCTGCTGGTATTTTGCCATCCTAGACAGAATACTGAAATATAAAAAACCTCCTACTCTACACTAATAAAACCAAAGTAGAAGAAAACAGACGAAGTCAAAATTAACATTTAACAATTTCCATGGGTAGCAAAGCTAAATTGCTGAGTGTTCTTTCCCTATTGCAAGAGGAAAAAACGTAGCAGAGAAACAACTCACAAGTTACGGTCAGTTTAGAAAAGGATATTGGTGATTAATAAATTTCAAGTTAAGAATATAGGATCGTTTGTGTATTGCTTCTGTCAGATCTTGAAACATCATTTTCAATCTAAAAACTGTGAGATTATTTGCCATGGATATTGTAAATGCGCTGCCACCTTGTGTTTTTTTGAACCTCATCATCTCCAAGAGCAAAAAAATAAAAATAAAAACAAAAACCAGTGCTACTTTTTCCACTTTATCAAAATGGGTCTGAAGAACAAGGACTTATGCTTCTTTACCCTCAGGAAAACACAGTAAAGTAAAATACGGATCAAACCTTCATGCACTTGTGCTTTTTTGTGGCCTATCTAGCACGTAAGTATTTCCAGTGCTCACTTTACCCCATATTAACCAAACAAAAAAAAAAGAAAAAAAAAAAGAAATGAAACAATGGAAACAGTAATAGTAACACATAAAGAACTCACACTGAACACTGAAATAGATTTCAAGATGTGTGCATTCACACAAACATAAATACATTTGCACGGACACACGGAGTTGCCTCAAGTCTTCTTATTTTAGAAGTAATCTAGGTGGACAGTTCAAAAGCCAAAAAATTATTTGGAATGTTAAAATCATTTCAGAATGTTCATTTAAGGCAGCCACAGAATCAAGAGATCTATTATAGTCCATTCTAGTTATAAAATGACTCATCTGGGCATTTGGATAAATTAATGAACGCATTTGTTATAGTTCCAGACTGAAGTTACATCCGAATTGTGAACATTTATGATGTAGTTAGTAATACTTTATGAGGTGGGTGATACTTTTAAAACTGAAACACATACAGAACATTCATTGAATTTGACTTTCTAGAGAAATGATTCTCTACTGGTGAATACAGGATACCACCAGCCATTTCATACAAGCTAGACTACTGCCCAATCAATGTGGTGTCCTCAGCACATATCTGGTAGTTTTTTGCACTGTCTTATTCATGCACAAATGCTTTTTAAGACTCCTAAAATAAGTTCACATAAAGATACAAATATATTTTTAAAGATATCCACAAAATATTATTATCTAGGTATCAAAACTGAATTGCATTTGAATTGTACCTATAGTTACTATGATATCTATTCTTTTCTTATTTCTGATCTTTTCAATACCTAAAGTAGTGCAAGTCAATTGACAATGAAGTTCATCTTTATAAAATATAGAGAGGAGCTTTTCTCTTTAGTCCGAGATATTGGCAAACTCAGAGAGCATACGAAAAGTAAAGCACTAATATTTAACTTCCAAAAAAATTAAAACTTTCACAAAATGTTCATAAAGCTCTAAAATAGACTATTTTAACCTAACAGCATGAAGCTTGTGCTTTCTCTAATTTCTAAGCAGCCAAAATATTTATCCTCAGGCACTATTCAAGTCCTTAAGGTTTGGGTCAAAGAACTGTTTCTACTTCTGGTGGATTTCTGTCATATTCTCCATTCCTAGACACATTTCCATACCAAACAATGTGCAAATAACTGTTTAAGAAAATTGAAATGCCCTCTCTTAGACAGCTATCTACTTTAGGAATAAAATAAGACAAAAACATCTCAAATTTTTCTACAGGCTACACAGAAGAGAAGAAAGGATGATTTTTACAGGCCATGCAGCTGAGAGAAAGGGTTGATTCAGGGAACCATAGTACTGCAAGTTTAAACATATTATGCCTTTCGTAAGACTTTTCGTAGGTCACCATAGAAGTTGATTAAAGTGCTTGCCATGGCTGTATCTACTGCAGACTGAGGGATCGTCCCGCGCAGATCTGTCTGAATATAGCCTGTCAAAAGACTCCGGTTTGGAGTGTCTTTAAGTGGAACACAAAACCAACCACAGGGATGGTTATATCCACGAACAAATTCTGGTCTCTTTTCACTCCAGTCAAGACTTATTCCTACAAGGCAATTTTAAAACAACACTATTAACAGCAATGACTGACATTAGTCTAAAACTCTCATTAAAAATATTATCAAATTTCTCGTTTAAATATTTTTTCTTCTTATTCATGTAGATGAAAATTAAGCCCCAAAAGTGACCATGGAAGAATGAAAAAGATAATTACCATGTAGAATGCTGACAGGAGGCTAGTAGATAGGTAATTGGGAAAGTTCTAATCTCTTCAGAATAGATGACATCATGTCATCTCGGTAACTCCTTGGAAACTACAAATCTTGGCACCAGGCCTCAAGGTGCCGGTAATCAAACCTATGGTACCACTACTACTCCCCATAGTCACTACCACATCCAATTTGGTACTGGCTGGTTAAGAATAAACAAGTAGATATTTACCTACAACTGTCAACACCAGTATATACTATACATAAAAAAATAATAATTTACCTATTGATATATTTTAGAAAGCAGGAACCTTCTAATAACAGTATTTTTCATTTTGAAAAGAAAAACATTACACAGATCAAGGAAGGAAAGATACTCTAACACAGAGCAAGTCTATTTTTTCAATGTGGGTGACTAAGAGGCTGTTTTCCGAGAAGGACTAAAAAGGAAATCCATTTACTGGATCCCTTTCTTAGAGGCAGTCACATGATCCATACTTGTTAGCTATGATCTGGAGGATACCACGTAACTGGGAATAAAAAAACTTATCAGAAAGATTTAAAAATCCTTCTTGATATTGTTATTTTAATTCCCAGGGTTTAGCATTTGCAAACAAAGCTTAGTGATTATAAAATAAGTATTAAGTTTGAAAATATATCTTGCATAGAAAGAGACATCCATCCTAGAAAATATTTAAAACAAACTGAAAGTATAAGGTTTTGAGATCATTACCACAGGATAAAAGCCCTTCTTTATAGCCCACAGTGTAGGAGAAATCAACAAACTCTCTTGGGGAAATTATATTCCAAAGCTGACCAGCAGTGGTATAACGCATCACACAGCAATTCTGAAAGAGAACAAGTAACAGGTGTTACTACCATAAGAAATCATAAACAGACTCATATATCATAAGTTAATCTTTAGTAAAAAACCAACACTCATTTAAAATGTTTTATAATTATTCTTAATAACATTTTTTACAGTGATTCTGATAGGTTCAGATCTCTATTCTAAATCTCACTGCTACTGTATGGACATGAAGAAGATATATAATCAATATACATACAGAGAGGTAAGTTACCTGGTATTCAAATCTCTAATTCAATACAGACACCTTGTATCCTACATGATATTCAACATGGAAGTATGTTGTGCATACTGTAGGTGTTTAAGATAAAATCCACAAATATTTTGACTAAAACATCAAATGTTTCAATAAAGAAATTCAACATAGCAAGAAATGAATTAACAGAAAAAGAGAGGGAGCCGCTTTAGTTATGTAATTCTCTAATGCCTAAGGTGGCATTTTATCTTTGGTCTCTGAATTTGGCTTAATTTTAATGGAAAACCTACACACAATTACCTAGAAACCTGAATGTGATGGTGGTATTTTCAGAATTTTAGATTTCAGAACCTCAGCTAAATTTTTACAATTAAAGACTCTGACGATTTTCTTAAGCATCAAGGGTTAGAGCTACTGTGGAAAACAAACTCAGTTCTAGAACTCATTAGCTAATATGCAGAAACTCAAGCTTTTTAAAAGGCAACAAGGATTCCCCCGTGAGATCTTTGCCATGACTACTTATTCTCAAAGCAATGAATACAATGAACACAAGTGTGTACACACGCTCACGCTCACATGCTCGCTCGCACACTCTCTCTCTCTCTCCCACAAACACACACACACAATTGGAAATAATGTTTCTAAACGAATACCTCTTCAAAATGCTCCAAAACATCCAATGAAGTCATTAAGCTGTCCCAATCCAAGCGACAGGGACCTGGGCATATATGGTCTATTACACTATTGACAACGTCATCTATAACACCTTGGGCTTTGAAGCTGGAGAAAAAATATTAAAGTCAAATGCTATTAGAATGAACAATTTCACTCCACGTGGTTCAGAGCTAACTTCAAAAAGAGTAAAAGTTACTGAAGATTTTTTAAAGGGAGTAAATCACAACAACTTTTCTGATAAACTAAATTCTATCAACTATTTTTATCAGAATGTACTGTTTGTCCTCAAATCTAGTAAGAGGTCTGAAGGCTATATTATGCATTATCATGAACGTAGTCAAGTCCCTTCCTGTTAAGGTGTAGCCGAAAGCAGTCTACAGATGACTGCAATGCTCCCATTCAGGTTGTATGCTACTCTCTTCTCAGTTATGCTCTAAAATGTTATTAGTATATGCATATTTTTACCCTGACTTTTAAAAACTTTTTATTAGGAACAGAAAAATAGGTCACCCAGCAATAGAACGCCCAGGATTGTCTCATGAATAATATCAGTACTTGACATATTTCAAAGATGGCATTACACATCAGTGGGGAAAGGGTGTACTATTCCATAAATGGTGCTTGGATTCAAGAGTTATCCTAATGGAGAAAATAAAAACTGAATCTCTACTTTACACCATTCAAAATAACAAATTACAGATAGACTAAAGACCGCTATGTAAAATGTAAAACTTTAAAACTTTGAGAAAAATATATGTGACCAACTTTGTGAACTCAGGATACAGGGGGATTTCTTGAATACATAAAACACACAAGAATACAAATAATACAAGATAGTTAAAATTAAAAACTTGCATACCACAAATGACAAAATAAAAACTAACCACAGACTGGAAGAAGATATGTGCAATGCATGTAAACAGACATATAATTATTATAGAGGATATATAATTAATTCCTATAAACCAATGAGAAAAAGACAGATAATCCAAAGAAAAGACGGGCAAAGGACATGTGAAGATTGACCTGAAATGTCAATAAATTTAGAAAAGATGCTCAACTTCACTCATAATCAAGTAAATACTAATAAGATACTATCTCATACCCCTGAGATTGGCAAGTATTCAATAACAAGTATTGAATGGAAAGGAGTGAGAATTCTCAAACTGCTACCACCACTTTAGAGAGTAGTTTGGCAATGTCTAGTAAAGTTGGATGATGTATATCCCCAAGACCCAGGTACATACTCAAAGAAAATCACACGTGTGTAGAAAGAGACATATACCAAGAAGTTTACTATAACACTGTGCTTTATAGGGAAGAATTGACAACAACCTAAAAATTATCAGTAGGCAAATTTGCAAACACAGATAAACACATTCTAGCATAACAACATGGCTAAATCTTGAAACCATAATACTGAATGGAAAAATTAAAAGCAAATTACTAAAGAACACACACACACACACACACACAGTCAAAATATGAAACAGGAATACTACACACAACTTCAAGATAGTGGTTACCTCTGGGGAGAAAAGAAAAGAGAAGAAATGAGAGAGAGATTGGCTTTAACTGTATCAGTAACATTTTTGGGGATCTTTTTTGCTTGTTTGTTTAAAGCATCAGAAGCTGTTTTATCATTTTGTAAATATCTCAAGCTATATAAAACTTATATTATTTCCCACATCCAAAATCTGCTCTTCCCTCCTGTGTTCTCTAACTTGGGGTAGAGAATGTATGCGTGTGGGAGGCGGGGTGGCATTACAAATTAATCTAGTCACCCAAATTAGAAATCTGGGATTCAACTTTGACTCTTCTTTTTCTCTTAACCCCATTCCAATAGTCAGAACTAATAAGTTACCATGTTTTATCAAGATGATTTCCTAAATTTAAAGTGCTTAGAACAATACCCAGTTCTCAATAGATGTTAGTTATCATTGCCATCATCAACATCACCACCACCACCATCACTATCATTAAATCTCTTTTCACATTCATTTGCCCTTTTCAAGTCCCATACTACAGTCTTATTTTGGGCATTCTGTGTCCAACTCAACACTGCATCAGTTTCTAGCTCTTTCAATCACATATCTCTTTAAGAATCTGAAAAAAGCCAGATTTCTTCCCAGGAATATACACATGGACACAAAATTTTGTATATAATCTTAGGGGAACTTCAAGAAGCCAGCCATGGACTCCCAGGGTAAAACCCTTTCTCTAAACTATCCATGCTCATTTCTGTCTTTCACAACATTATTATAGTAAATTCAAAATCTTTTGAGGACCTGGGAGGTGGGGGTGGGGGTTGAGCAGAGGGTAAGCACAACACCGACTTCCTTAGTTTAGAATTCAAACATCCTTCAGACCTGTGCTCTCCCCACCCCTATACTTTACGCTCTAGCTATACAAACACAACTTCTACTTTCCCAAAAAACTCCTTAAAGTGTTTTCCATCTGTGTTTAGGTAACAGATGCAATTCCCTCCACATGGAATATGAATCAGTCCTTCATTTCCTAAGAAATACCTGTTCTACCTTTGAGGCTCAGCTCATATATTAGCTCCTCTACGAGGTCCTTTCAAATCACCAAGCATAGTGCTCCTTTGGCATTTTTTACACTTTCAACCCTCATTGGAAATTACCTTCTAAAGGGTTACCTTCCACACTTGCTCACAATGCTTAATCCAACTCCAGTTTCCCGTCCTTGTCATAAATATTGTACAACTCATCTTTCTGGAAATGCTGCCTTTGGTATCACACTTCAGAACATTCTGGATATAGTAAGTGGGGCCAGCAGTTTCATTTTAAAAAGGACTGAGTCCCAAGGACGGAACATTCCACTGCAATTACACAAGGCAGTTTTCTCCACTAGCTTTAAAAAACAATATTGTTTTCTGGTTAAAGGCGTAATTCATGTTCAACTATATGCAAATACTAAAAAATGGAAATAAAAATCACTCATAAAACCGCCATCCAGAGGTGTATATTTAGTGTTAAATAAAAACAATTAAATATATAAAAGTATATAACGTCAACCCACGATTGTGCTACATACAGTTTAGTATTCTGCTTTATTTGCTTTACATTATATCGAGTGTTTTCTTATGTTTTTAAATAATACTTAAAAATGTCGTTTTTAAAGACTGCAAAATACCACATTTCATAATTTAATCATTTCTGACTATTGATTATTCAATTGTTTAGAATTTTTAATATTACAAGTAATGCTGCAATGGAAGAGACAAGTACCAAACTATTATCTTTCTGATGGTTTCTTCAAGATAAATTCACAGAATAAAGTATGCTACAGCACTGAGTAAATGTAGAAGAATATTAGAAGTGTCTTGTACACCATGTTAAGAAATTAAAACTTCATCAGCTGCTTGATATCATTATTTATGATCCCCTCACCATCAACTCAGTCCACAAGGGATATGGACGTTTTAAAGGCTTTCAATTCATAAGGCGATTTGCTTCTCAGAAAATTGAAAATCTTAAAAGTGAAAACCAAATTTTACGAGCAATGACTATTTTAGTGATATATATATATAATATATATATATGAAGTTTAGCAATGTCTTAAGCGCTACATAAAACTGCAAGAATTTACTTACAGATGTCCATTAAATTCTTCTGAAGGTTTTCTCCAAATTGTTACATCTTTCTAAAAAAATAAAAACGGTATATGGTGATAATTACATAGGTGGAATCCTGGATATAAAACTGACAATTTCATAAGTCTAGAGCATTAGTCTTTGCATTAAAATAAAACTTAAGTAAATATTCAAAGAGATACATAAAAGTCATTTATATCATCAAATGATGCATATTTGAATTTCTTCTGTATCCTAAAATTCTTCACATTTTACTTAAATTATAGACGTCCAAAAAAGATTTTTCATTAGTTTAATGAGACCCAAACACGCTTAAGATTCAGTCATAGCACTATCTCATTGGCCATTATTATTTGCCTCATTCCAGTCTTACCTACTTACCATTACTGACACATTTAGACTAAGATATTAAGAATGCTAAATATTTCATTCTGAACTTGCTCTTATCTTCTTTTAAAATTAAACAATTCACACCTATTATGATAGTGTTATCTTTAATTAGTCCTTACATTTTTGCTGATCATCTCTCAAGAAATTTTGAATACCACAATAGCTAGAGCACTTAACTGGAAGTGTCCTGGGTTCTAAGGTTGGCTCTGTCAACACTCAGCCATGCGATAGTTTGGGCAGGTCATATTGGTAAAAAAGAATACTAACTGGCCACCCTCAGAGGCTTGCTGAAATATCTGAAACTATTCCAAACCATCAATTACTATACTTCCTTAAATTGACAATGATGCATTTTATTTGTTGACTTAAGAGGCTGTTCTTTAGGCTCTTATTGCCATGAGTCTACTCTCATGTCCAATATCTAAAGAACTAAAACGCAGTGCAGGATTACTGTGTTTCTCCCTTGTGAGATGTTAAGCCACTGGCTTTATTAGCATAATTATCTCTCCCACACATCCATCTAAAGTATGATCCATATTTTTCCACACCATTTTGAAAGTCATCAATCAACTCATTAGACAGAAAATATACCCCAAATATAAGTAATTTAACTAATTTACCGTTTTCTTAACAACTCTCCATTTATCATCTTCAATGCTATGGTACTGGATGAGAGTCTTTTTAAGTTCAGTTGCAAAAGCAGCAACATCAGGCAGACCTTCCATTTTTTTTCCTGTTACAGAAACCAAGATTAGCATCTGCAAATACCACAGTTTGATGCAACAGACCAGTGGGTCTCAAGTCTGGTTTCATAATAGAACCACCTGGGGAGCTGTAAAAGCTACCTATACCTGGACCCACCCCAAATCAACTAATCCAAATCTCTGGGAGTTGGACTTGGGCATAGGTGTTTTTCTAAAAGCTCCCAAGGTGAGTAATACATAGTTATGGATGAGAATCACACATTTTGAGTTCTTAAAATCACTCATATAAAAAATAAAATTCAATCCTATTTTACGTAATAGAATCTAATAAAAAGGACTAAATTATAAAATTCCAGATACGTTAAAGAAAAAAAGTGCTGTTTTCAAAATACAAAAATAATATACAAGGCACAAACTCTTTAAAAAGTCCTTAGAGCTTCAGCTTTCACCATCCTACAGATTTAGGACTCATTCTAGCAAATGAATAACAACCACAACTGGAAACCTCGTCTTACATCCTTTAAGGCTAGAGCTATAGAACTCTGAACAATTCCAAATGTTTGCAGAACTCTACTGTTTTCAATATTTTATTTCATTTGTTGAAGTCTATAGGAATCAGTGAGGTATCTGTATAAGGAAGGAGGTCATAGGAAGACTTTTAGAACCACCAGTACAACATAAATAAATGGTTTATAATTTTCAGGCAATAATTTTAACTATATAAAGAAGAAAAGTACTATATCATTAATAATTTCAAATGATACTGCTCCACAATATTTTTAAAGGGAAATGATTACCAACCTTGAAAGATAATAAACTTACTATAATGAGGATTCTGTAATGTGATGGTTTTAAAACAAAACATTGCTGCAAATTCTTTGACACATTTCCCATCAAAAGGTGGAGTTTGTGACTGCATGATTTCCAAGGCTAGGTTGGAAAAGTCCATGCAGCTTCTGCAGGTTTCTTTTAGAATAATCGATCTAGGAGCTTCTGATCAACATGCAAGAAATCTAGCTATCCTGAGGCTGACAGATGGAAAGACATAGGGGGAGAGAGAGAGACAGGGAAAGAGACACTGGTTCAAAGTCCCAGATCCAGAAGCCTACTTAGAGCTTCATGCCTAATGGGCATCTCTTGCTTCTCCCTCGATTTGCCTCAATCTTCCTCATCTTAACAATTTTACTATTAAAACAGTAATTGAGCCAGTTGCTCAAGGTCAAAAGCCTTGGAATCACCCTTAATATGAATTACAGTCATGCACCATGATGTTTTGGTCAATAACAGACTGCATATACGTCAGTGGTCCTGTAAGATTATAAGGGAGCTGAAAAAATCCTATTGCCTAGATTGTAACATTGTAGTGCAACACGTTGTTTGTGGCTATGCTGGTGTAAACAAACCTTCAGGTCCTTCAGGAGGTATTCCAGAAGAAGGCAGTGTTACCATAGGAGATGACATCTCCATGCATGTTATTGCCTCTGAAGATGTTCCAGTGGGACAAGATGTGGAGGTAGAAGACAGTGTTACTGATGATCCTGACTCTGTGTAGGCCTAGGCTAATGTGTGTGTGTCTTAGTTTTTAACCAAAAAGTTTAAAAATTTTAAAAAATAAAAAATTTAAAAAATAGAAAAAGCTTATAGAATAAGGATATAAAGAAAGAAAATATTTTTGTAGAGCTGTAAAATATGTTTGTGTTTTAAGCTGTTATTACAAAAGAGCCAAAGTTTAAAAAAAATCATAAAGTTTATAAAGCAAAAAAGTTACAGTAAGCCAAGGTTAGTTTATTATTGAAAAAAGAAAAATTTTTTTATAAATTTAGTGTAGCCTAAGTGTACAGTGTTTATAGTCTACAGCAGCGTACAGCAGCGTCCTAGGCCTTCACGTTCACTCACCACCCACTCACTAACTCACCCAGAGCAACCTCCAGTCGTGCAAGCTCCATTCCATGGTACGTGCCCTATACAGGTGCACTATTTTTTATCTTTTATACCATATTTTTACTGTACCTTTTCTATGTTTATGTATGTTTAGATAAATACTTACCATTGTGGTACAACTGCCTACAGTATTCAGTACAGTAACATGCTGTACAGGTTTGCAGCCTAGGAGCAATAGGCTACACCATATAGCCTAGGTGTGTAGTAGGCTATACCATCTAGGTTTGTGTAAGTACACTCTATGATGTTCGCACAGTGATGAAATCGCCCAACAACGCATTTCTCAGAAAGCATCCCCATCGTTAAGTTATGTATGACTGTCAGAGTCCTATTCATACTACCACACCCCACTGCCTACAATGTTCTTGTCCTACTGGTTTTCTTTCTGTCCCTCAAATAGGCCAAGCTTGTCACTGACTTTGGGCCTTTATACTTGCTATTTCTCTGCATGGATTACCAGGTCCCAAATCTGAGCATGACTAATAACAATATATAATGACAATTTCAGTTTAAACCTCCTGTCCTTAATATGTCCCTCTGCAAGTCACTAGTATATCCTTCTTTTATTTTCTTCATAGTGCTATCATTATCTGAAATTAACTTGTTTATTCATCAATGTACTGTATTCTACTCTCTGACCATCACATCCCCAGCTAATAGAGCAGGGGCCCTTGTCTGTCTTATTCACCACTATATCCCCACCAATGAGAACACTGCTTGGAACACAATAGGCCCTTAATATTTGTTGAAGTGTGTTTGCTTCAAAACAAGAATTATTTGGTCTTAACTTTGTCTTCTTTTGGTGCCATGGTGCTCTCTAGTAAAAGGCTAGACCACAAAAGGGTTTTGGGGAAAAGCTGCCAGTTTACAGAATCATCAAGTTACTAACAAAAAGGGGATCAAGAAAAGATCTAAATGAAATATCAAGCCTCAAACCTCTGCGGGAAGAAGGCTATAATTCTCAATTACAGGTGCATCATCAGAATCTCCTGTGTTATATTTTGCAGTAGTTGTTGCTGTGGACAAAGACTCCTTATCAGGCCCCTCTGAGTCCTCTTTTTGACGAGGCCTAGGTCTTGGGCTTGTCCTGGCCCCCTTAGTCCAGTTTTAGTAAGAATCCTGCTGGGTCAGTTTAGTGAAAACCCCCCATCTCAAAAATTCCTCATTCCCCACCTTGATCTTCTCACTCTGGCCTGTCTTCAGCAAGAATCCTACTAAGTCAATTAAGCCAGAATCCCCCTTACCTCTAACATCTCCTTTTAGCAATTTTCTGTCTACTGACACCTATCCTGCTCCTTGGCAAGAAATCCCCACTTGTCCTTATTGTATTCAGAATGGAGCCCAGTTCTATACTGAGGTTTCTTTTCCTCTATCGCAACAGTTCTTGAATTAGATTTGCCTTTATCACTTTAACTTCTGTCTGCCTCTGGTTTTTTTGTTTTGCTTTGTTTTGTTTTTGGTGAGGAAGATCAGCCCTGTGCTAACATCTGCCAATCCTCCTCTTTTTTTGCTGAGGAAGACTGGCCCTGGGCTAACATCCGTGCCCATCTTCCTCCACCTTATATGGGACGCCGCCACAGCATGGCTTGCCAAGCAGTGCATCGGTGCACACCTGGGATCTGAACCGGCGAACCCCCAGGCCGCCGCAGCAGAGCACGCGCACTTAACCGCTTGCGCCACCAGGCCAGCCCATGCCTCTGGTTTTTTTGTGACCCTGTTTTTACATGTTAGATTTCAGGCCCCGCCAGATAGCCCGATTCAGTGGGTCTGTTCTAGGGTAGGCTCCAGAAATCTAGGTCCTTTAGAAGGGCTCACCGATCATTCTGTTACCCAGCCAGGGTTGAAAACCACTGACCTAAAAACTAAAGGTGACAGAAATAAATCAATGTTTTAGTCAATATTTAAATAGCACAAAGCAGAGCATACAAGTCATTAAAAATGATAAACACCATGCCGGTGGGAGTGCAAATTGGCGCAGCCACTGTGGAAAACAATATGGAGATTTCTCAAAATATTAAGGATAAAACTACCATACGATCCAGCTACTCCACTGCTGGGTGTTTATTCAAAGAACATGAAAACACCAGTGCATAAAGGTACATGCACCCCTGTGTTCATTGCAGCATTATTCACAGTAGCCAAGACTTGGAAGCAACCTAGGTGCCCATCAAGGGACGAATGGATAAAGAAGATGTGGTATATATACACAATGGAATACGACTTGGCCATAAGAAATGATGAAATCCAGCCATTTGTGACAACATGGATGGACATTGAGGGTATTATGCTAAGCAAAATAAGTCAGAGGGAGAAGGTCAAATACCATATGATCTCACTCATAAGTAGAAGATAAAAACAACAACAAATAAACACATAGAGACAGAGATGGGATTGGTGGTTACCAGAGGGGAAAGGGGGAGGGAGGAGGGCGAAAGGGATGATTAGGCACATGTGTATGATGATGGATTGTAATTAGTATTCGGGTGGTGAACATGATGCAATCTATGCAAAAATAGAAGTATAATGATGTACACCTGAAATTTACACAATGTTATAAACCAATGTTACCACAATAAAAAAAAATCCTAAAGAAAATATTACCAACATCAATCAACAATATAAGGGAAAAAAATGATAAATACTAAAAGGATATAGAACTGTAGGAAAGGAAACAATCTTTTCCTCTACTCTCTTATGTTATGTCACTGGAACCTGTGAATTAAACTGACAAAAGATAGATTAACAGGAGAAAAGGCACACAAATTTTATTTTATGTTATTATTTTAAGTTTTACATGCACAGACGCCTTCTTAGAAAAGAAGTGGAGACCCAAAGAAGCAGTTAGACCCAGGGCCCTATACACCATTTTAACAAAGGGTGACAAATTGTGGAGAAGTGACAAGACAAAGGAAAAGGGGTTTGGGCTTCTAGGAGTGGTAAATTATGGGAAGGTAAATGTATACAAGGAAACTAACAGAAGATAAGCATTATTTTAGTAAAGTTTGTGCATACCATTTGGGTGCCAACTTTTGGTCTCCAGAGATAAGAGTTGTTCTCCTCTTGGTATAGGAGAGGGAAGACATTCACAGAGGGAAATTTATGTCCTACTTTTACGCAGATAGTGGGAGGGAAAATAGCTCTTTCTGCACTGGCTCCTTATTAATTAACTTCAGCTCAAAACAATCCTTATTCCAAAGTGGCATATATGGGGGTATAATAACCCTTCAGAAATATGGGAAAGTATATATAGAAAATTCAATAATACAGAATTTAGGATCTAGGTAAGTGATGAAAATGTCTAAGTATAGATCCTACCCCACGACTAAAAGTGGACGAGCTCATTCAAAAAGTGTGCCAGTCAGGAATATATCCCATTTCCACTCAAGAGACTGCCAATTTGATAGCCAGCACAATGACCTCATTCAAGGGTATGTTATAAACAAGCACAAGTTCCTAGAGAGAACTTGCAAAAGAAATTTATCTATTACTGGGATCATTATGATTAAACAATATTCTTTAAACCCAAAGGTCACCTACCAGGTTCCTGTGGTTGGCAGATAAGAGTATTTTTTCAAAACTCTTTGATAGAAATCAAAGATGAAATGGAAAGCTACTATTATCATAGACAACATTATCTTTGTGCAAATCCAGCACACAAAAAGTAAGCAATAAAAACCACCTATAGAGGAGAGAATCCACATCTTTAAGGTGCTTACCTTAGTAACCGTCCACTCCTACCGATTAGCATAAAGTCTAAATTCCTTAATATGGCTTTTGGGCCCTGTCATGGCCTGGCTGAGCTTCACTGCCTAATTTCCACTCTTCTTTCCTGGACTCCCCTAAAGACTAGGTTAGCTCCTTCTCCAATGTTTTCTTACAGCAACTCTGTACTGTAATTATTCACTTGTCATCCTCTCCCATTTAACTGTAAAATCTTTAGGGGCAGGAAATGTGACTTGTTCAGTGTTATACTCCTTATGTCTAGCATGCAGTAGAAACCCAGTGAATAAAAAAGGGAAAAACGGGTGGACAGTGAGCTACTCGTCTCACTTATGGAAGAGGTCAACATATCTAAGGTAGGCCCATTTACACCAACCATCCTTGAGCTTCTGTAGGACTAAAACTTCCATTACCATAATGAAACAACGATTTCTCAAGGAAAGACCCAAGGAGGTCTACTATTCTATTGACCAAGCATCTAGTATATACCAGGTCCTAGAACTACAGAAATGGATGTAACCAAGTTTTTGTTCTCAAAGTTGACTTATTCCAGCCATTAAATAAACTTTGAACTGCAGCAACAACAACAAAAACTAAAACACTAAAACTTCCTATTAATGGGGGGCCGACCAGGTGACGTAGTGGTTAAGTTCACACGCTCTGCTTTGGCAGCCTGGGGTTCGCATGTTTGGATCCCAGCCACAGACCTATGCACCACTTATCAAGCCATGCTGTGGCAGCGTCCCACATATAATAGAGGAAGATGGGCACAGATGTTAGCTCAGGACCAACCTTCCTCAGCAAAAAGAGGAGGATTGTCAACAGATGTTAGCCCAGGGCTAATCTTCCTCACACACACACACAAAAAATCCTATTAATGAGCATTTTTAGTAGTTGTGGAACAGGAGGTGGGAAAGGAAGAGAACAAAGAAAGTATAAACTTGGAGAGCTCTCTTTTAGCCCAATGAAGTATTTAACCAGGCAGTTAACTCTTGCAAGGATTTTTTTCATCAAGATTAAGTCCAAAAGGGAATAATGGTTACTGTCTAAACTGATATCTGTGTGTGGGCAAGTATGACAGAGCATCTCTTGAAACATATTCCAGAACTGGGGCGGGGAGGGGGTGGGGGGTGGGAGGGGCAGCATTGGGGTTATCAAGGTCTTGGCACTGTCCTAATATAACAGGGCACTCACATTAATTGAGGAAAGCACACAATATGCCCTACTGCAATCATCTGTGGAAAAAATCAGGGAAATGTTTTAAATACCATTCTGAACACCCTCTTACTAATTCTTTTGTCAGGAAAATATTTTAAATACCATTCTGCACTCCCTCTTACTAATTCTTTTACTCTTTTTCTTGACCTTATAACAGGACACTCTCCAACTCTACCACTTACATATCAGAGAGAGCAGATACCACTTAACCATATCAGAATCTAACAGCTCCACATGAAAGGTTATATGTTCTGGACAGTTCTATGGCAAAGTACTGAGTAATGTGCACTTTCATTTTTTCCTTACTTTAAACTAACTTCTTTTGCTCATGTTTTCTAGGTCCACATTTTTTAAGTGATCACTAGTGTTGATAGCGGCTGCCACCATAGAGAGGCCAGCCTTCCCAAGGTAAAAATTTTCTTGAGGCCATTTATCAGTACCATAGTCTTTGACCAATAAAACTCCAATTTTTGTCAAATATATGTCACAGTGAAATGGCCATAGGTTCTATGTTAAATATGGAACAAAATAAACATTTTAATCTGTAATAAAAAGTGAATGCCATAAAAATCTGTTGGTATTTACATGGTATAAGTCAGAACTCACTTGTTAAAGAAGCTCATATCAGAATTGTTTAACCTTTCATTACCCAATTGATATGAATTTCATTCCCCAAGATGTTGTGCAAACCGAGGCCTTGAAAATTATATTTTTACCTAATGTAAAAATTTTATCATGTTTGATTTCCAATCAATCTTGAATTGGTAATTTAGCTTTTCCAACTCCGACAAGTACAGTAGTTTCTCATTTTTGAGACCAGCTGTAGCAGGAATGCAACAGGAAGCTACTTCTGCAATGTGACTAATGCTCCTCGGTTTCAGTGCTCACTTTGGCTCACTTTAAGACAAGCTTTACAACAACGTTGAGACTTTTTACAACACTTAAGGCAATATTAAATTCTAATGATATCACAGCTTTAAGTTTGAGTCCAAGACAATGTTCAACCCCCTAATGCTCTAATCTTTTCTTAAAAATAATAATAGCTAACATGTATTGATCATTTACTATGTGATCAGTCTTTCTGGCCACTTTAAATTGCATTATTTCATTTAATTCTCATAAACAACCTTAAGAGCCAATCCTATTATTATCTCTATTGTACAGGAAGGGAAAGTAGCAACAGGGAGGTTAAGTCACTTGTCCAAGATCACAGCTAATAAGTGACGGAGCCAGAATTCCAACTCAGGGCTTCCGCCTTCAGACTTTAAAGGTCTATTTTGTAAAAAGCTGGCAGACTCTACATTAAAAGTCTGGCATCATATTGAATTTGTCATATTCTGTCCTGGCTCCTGAACCCAAAAAATCTCAGATTATCTTTCTTAATTGTAAATTAGGGATAATAGTCACACTAATTTATTGAGGAATTACATGAGTTAATACATTTAGTACTGAACGTGGAAGACGGTAAAGCACTCGGAAAACGTTCTCTTATCAACATCATCTCCGTCCAAGCTCGGCGTAAGATAGACCTTCTCCTAAGAACCAGAAAGCACTGTGTCCTTCACAGAACATGATCTCAGGGAGTCTTCACCGGGGCCCCAGAAGGGAGGTTATTACCACCCCTTCCCATCGAATAGAGGAAGTAACCGAGCCTACTCAGCGTCCGAGTCCTTAAATTGGGGAGCGGTGCAGAGAGCCCTGAGATGCTTCCGGGTCGCCCCCTCCCCTCCCCAGGCCCCAGTTTTCTCTGTCACCTGAGGTCCACACACGCCCGGACGCCGGGGTCCGCCATCCCCGGCCTCCACGGCAGCCTCCCTCATCCCACTGCCCGGCACAGCTCCGGGAAACCGCACCGGGCAGGGCGCCCCGGACGTCCCGGCCGCCCTCCCTCCAGGCCGCCTCCCTTCTGTGAGGCCTCCACCCACGGCTACCTGAGGTGACGCGAGCAGTGGTCCACAGCTCAGGCGCGCCGGACCTCCACAGGACTCGCTGTCTCCCGCAACACTGACACGTTGGAGCTCTCTCAGCCTCCCCGCCCGCCGAGGCCGCGGGCGGCAGCAGCCAATGGGCGTCAAGCCACTGCCGCTCGCAGCCAATTGGAAGGCACTAAGTTCTTCAAGGGAAGGTGGGCTGAACCCTCCCCAGCCACGCCCCCGGCTCGAACCCGGGCGCTCCGGAGGGCTAGGGGCAGAAGTTGGTATGAGGAACGTGTGTTTGCTTGGATTGGCTGGCGCGGCAGCGTGCGGAGCGCTGATTGGTGGCTGGGAAATGGAGTGATTCCGCGTGGATGTGGGCTGGCGGGAGCCGGCGCACGGTTCCCTCCAGGTAGGGGGTTGCCTGTGTGTTTGGCTCTGGCAGGATGTCCCGCAGTCAATTAATTGTCACAGAATTCTGGAAGGCAGCTGGGAGAAATAGAACACAAGGTGGGAGGGAATGACGACAGTGAGAAATAAGGCTGGCCTAAATTCTCCTCCGCTGTGAAGATCTAGGATCATGTAGCTGCACCACCCCTCCCAGGACCAAAAGTCAATTAAGAAAGGAAAACGCTCCCGTCATAAGGAGCACGGGCCCTTTTCGGCCTCCCGCCTCCCCTGGCTTAGAGTTGAGAGCGCTGTATGAGAGCGCATATAAACCAAGTCCCGGCAACAGTGTGAATTGGTATTTCGCTCAGCGTTTGTCTTCATATAAGGGAGTTTAGAGGACAATTTTGAAAGGAGACAAGAGGAAAGGTGTGGCAGGTGGCTTTAGCAGCCTCACAAAGTGTTCTGTTTTTTATCTATTTGAAGATGAGCAACATTTCTTCCAGGGGCTGTGAAGTCACCCATCTGAAGGATGTTTGCCAAATCTGAATACTAAAAATCAGGTGTTCGCAAATTGTACTTACTAGGATATGTAGTTTGGGGACGAAGAGTAGAAAGGAATGCTGTGCTGCACCATTAGTGATTTTTGATATACTTTCAATGAGAATATAATACTTAATAAATTTTTGTTACACTGACTAAAGGAATCACAAAATACTGCTTGCTAGTTATTATTGGAAGATTTTTTTTAATCTTACCTCATTGTTTATATATAAAAGGAATAATAATTTGTTTGGTGGTTACTTTTTCATTATCACCTCACACGTAATCATCTGTAAAACACACCTGCCTTGAGGGGCTAAGTGATTCAGTGAGATATAAAGTATATAAAACTTTATATGAAGCACTTTTCCACCAACCATCTCAAATTATTATCCATATATACATACACAAACGAGGACCAAAATAATTGGCCAATAATAACTAGCAAGTGCGTGGGGCCCCAGGCAGAGCTCTTAATTAAGGCAGATTACTTAATTTCTGAGTGGCTGAACTGGAATTTGGTCCAGGTCTGGGGTACTCTAAAACTGGGACTCTTAACCCCCATGAAACTCATAATGTGTTTCATAGCTCTCTGTCTGACACCTGTGTACAGCAGTGGGGACCAGAAATGAAAGAGCTAATCCTCTCCAGGGAGGTTTACACAGTTTAATAGTGGAGAGGAATGAGTGCTCATAACCATTTTGGAAAAGTAGACAATTAGTATCTCTTGTTACTAGAGTTCAGCTGTGCGTACATTGATCAGCAGCTCTGCATATTCTCTCACAGAACCCAGTAGAACATGTTTAAGATAAATAAAGCTGGAGTTTTTTGTTTTTTTTTTAAGAAGGGGGTGCTGTGTAAGGTTATTACATCACACTTATGCCAGTAGAGAGGTTCTTGTTTCTTTGCTTTTTGTTCCTCATCTGTTGCTGTGTTTTTCTTGGTTGGAAAGAAGTTGGGGATAATTAAAAACCAGCTTATGCCTATCAGAGTGGAATGCTACAAAAAGCAAAATGGCAGGTTCAGAAAAAAGAAAATAATATCTCGTGGAGCTATTATTGAGGGCTTACTATGGACCAGGCACAGTGCTAAGGATTTAATGTGTATTAACTCATTTAATCCTGCTAACAACCCCAGAAGGTATGCACTGCTATTATTATTATTTTTTTTTATAATTTTATTTATTTATTTATTCCCCCAAAGCCCCAGTAGATAGTTGTATGTCATAGCTGGACATCCTTCTAGTTGCTGTATGTGGGATGCGGCGTCAGCATGGCCAGAGAAGCGGTGAGTCGGTGCGCGCCCGGGATCCAAACCCGGGCCGCCAGCAGTGGAGCGTGTGCGCTTAACCGCTAAGCCATGGTGCCAGCCCTGCACTGCTATTATTATACTCACAAGGGAACTGTAGTATATGGCACAACAGACAGATGCCCCCTCCAAATAGTTTGAAAATGGGAAAATAAGCTTTCTATCTAGAGTTCAAGTGTGAAAGAGACATACAATGTATTTGACCATTGAAGGGAGGGAAGACTACCCTCTACTCACTCTGGGTCCTTTCTGGCTGGGCTACAAATTAAATTGACATGAAACCGAACACCAGGAGAAAATCAAACAAAGTTTTATAGCATGTATACATGGGAGAAACCAGGAAAACTGAGTTTCTCGACAAATGGCAGAGGTTTTCACCTTAAATAGCATATTCAGATAGACAAAGGAGGATGTTGGTGTAGTGGTTTGGGATTTCAGAGGGGAAGAAGACAATTCACATGGAGATGGAAATACAAGTGTTTTCAAACAACTCTTTACAGGGCCACCTATAGAGAATGTGGCCAGAGAGACAGAATTTTTGATAAGATGGACTTGTTGGTGCCTTTCTTATCACACCTATTTTACATTATACTACAGCTGTCATATGATAGTGGCTCCTTCCTGGAACAGGCCTTCTATGTTAAATTCTTTAGGCAATTTTGGAGGGGAAGGTCAAATGTCAATTCAGAGAAAATAATCAAGGTAAAGAGATATATTTTGAGGTGGCCAATTTTGGTCTCCCACAGCATCTATAGTAAGTGTGCATGAAACTGGGACCTCTCTCCCTGGTCTAACAGGCAAATCGAACAAGCAAGCTGCACAGGCTTAAAGTCAGTACAAAAATCCATGCTGTACTGTGAAGCAGCCCTCTTAAGCCTGTGTCTAAATGTCCTTGCAACTTCTCATCTCATGACTGAAGATGCTAGCTGGAAGAACCAGCAACAGGAAGAGATAATGGGCACCTCGCTCTCACATTTCCCAACTATATTTCTTAAAGATTGAGGGGAAAATTTAGGATCTGTGGGGCCAGCCCTGTGGTATGGTGGTTAAGTTTGTATGCTCTGCTTCAGCAGCCCAGGGTTCACAGGTTCGGATCCTGGGCGCAGACCTACACACTGCTCGTTAAGCCACACTGTGGCAGTGTCACACATACAAAGAATAGATAATCTTCCTCAAGCAAAAGGATATATTATTTCTGTGTGTTATTTCTGTGTTTTGGAATTTTTTTCTGTTTTTTTTTCTTGGAAATTCCTTCTTTAGGCGTGTTAATATGTTCAATCTGATTACAGCCAGGGCTTGGAAGGGAAGCTGTTTTGTCTCTTTAGGGTGACTTATGTTGACTGAAATAAAGCATCTGCGTAAAGGTTAATTAAAGGAGTTTATTTGATAATCAAAGTAAAGAATTTGGATCCCAGGAAACAGTCTGACAGAGTATTCTAAGGAACTGCTCCAAAGTTGACAGGTCTGATGTAGGTTATACATTTTTAACAAAGGAGTGTACGCGCTGGAAAGGCTTACACATCTAATAGTCATACTTCAAAAAGAACAAGAATTTTTTGGTTATACATCAAACAAGGCTTGTAACATTGGTGTTATGTATGTGTGGAGGAAGGCAAGGACCAGGGTCATCACTTTTTTTTTGGTGAGGAAGACTGGCCCTGAGCTAACATCTGCTGCCAATCTTCCTCTATTTTACATGTGGGTCACCTGCCACAGCATGGCTGATGAGTGACATAAGTCCACGCCCAGGATCTGATCCCATGAAGCAGAACGCACCAAACCTTAACCACCACACCACAGGGCTGGCCCATCAAGGAAATTTTTTACATGCTTAAACAAATGAGCTAATAACTACGGTATTAACTATCTGCCCTTGTCAAGGAAAGATGCCGAAGACTTTGTACAAATTACTAAACATAACTGAGCCTCAGTTTCCTCACTTGTAATATAGGATTAAGAATATATCCTTTACAGCATTGTTGTAAGTGTTCAGGACAGTGGCTGCAGAGACTGGCACAGTGTCGGGCACTGTGTGGGCGCACTGAAAAAGGTAGTGGGGGTTGCAGAGGAAGACTTGGGTGAGAACATGAGTGAGAGTGTGAAACAGCAGTCCCCACGTCTCCCACATCTGCATCCTGAGCTGAGGCAGTGGTGGTATAGAGGTTAGCACAGCTGCCTTCCATCTGCATCATGGCAGGCATTTTAAACACACAGATTTCAAGCCCTTTCCTGAAACTACTAAATCAGAATCTTTGGGGGTGAGTGTCTAGGAATATGACTTCTAACAAGCCTCCCTGGGTGACGTCACATAGCTAATCTAAGGCCACTCTGACTAGTGTTGAACTACCAGAGAAGAGAAAGCAAGGTTTGAGTGAGAAGAGGACAGGTGAGAGGAACAGGCGACTGTTAAGAATCAGTGGGTAAAATACTGAATTGTCCGTGGTATTTATTTTTGTTACTTACTTTTTTTTTTGTGAGGAAGACTTGCCCTGAGCTAACATCCAATGCCAATCCTCCTCTTTTTTGCCTAGAAAGACTGGCCCTGGGCTACCATCCGTGCCCATCTTCCTCTACTTTATATGGGACGCCACCACAGCATGGCTTGACAAGTGGTGCGCCCCTCTGCCCCGGGAATCAGGGCCTGCAAACCGGGGCCGCTGAAGCGGAGCGCACACTTAACCGCTGCGCCACCGGGCAGCCCCTTGTTATTTACTCTTTTGTGCTTTACTCTTTTGCACTGTCTGCTCTACTGTTTAAAACTTATGCCCATTTGTTTTAAAAAATAAGTACACTTTTTAAAGAAAATTTAGGGCAACCGAATAGTAAAACATGCTACACCAATGTATAGAAAATATTCATGTTAGGAAACCATAATTAAAACAATAACAAACATGCAAACAAAACTCAAATTTTGCTGTTGTTCATATATCAAAATATTCAGATGAAAATGAAGGCCCATTAACAATATTATAATCATCATAGCTGATCCCAAATTCTCCATTATAGATAGCATCTGTGGAATGTTAGATAAACTCCAGGCACTGCTCTAAGTAGGCGATTATCCTGATCCCCATCTTACATATTAGGAAACTGAGGCATAGAAAGGTTAGGTAATTATCCTAAGGCCACCTGGCTAATGGGTGGCAGAGGTCAAATGTGAACCCTGTGATCTTAATCCCTATGCCATTCTCCCTTTGGGTTCAAAAGCTGACGCCCTGTCAGGACAGGACAGCAATAGAATTTCCATCTGGGTGTGGGAGGTCATGCTAGCTCACCGGTACTCATGGTATCTAAAGGATATCAGGAGCCGATGGGTGAATCTAGCTGACAGTTGAGACTGACAGAAAAGCACATAGATTGTTCTAGGTGTGGCTGAGTACATTTGGTAGCAACTTGCTGTCTGCATTATGAAGATGGTTATTGAAGTTAAAGAAATTTCATTTTGTGTTTAGGTTCACAAATGGTCAGAAGAACATTGATATGTGACCATAAAGTGAAACCAAGCAGAGGGAAGTGCTGGTTCAAACACCGGAAGTTAGGTTGAGTGTTTATAGCGTGTGAAAGAAGAACTCTACACACCCACAAGGAGAAGAGAAAGGGCTAACTAGAGTCCACATCTTCAGTGATCAGCAAGGTACCTCTGATGAAGTTTTATTTTGTTTCTTTTTCTTACTTTATTTACGCAATTATCTAAAACAATTGTCAGTAAATCACAGCCCATGTGCCAAATTAGGTCTCCCACCTTTTTTGTAATTAAATTTTGTTGGCACATGGGCACATTCATTAATCTATGTACTGTCTAGGATGGCTTTCACACTACAATGTCATGCTCGAGAAACTGCAATAGACACCGTATGGCCCAAAAAGCTGGAAATATTACTGACTTTTTATAGAAAAATTTTGCTGACCTCTGCTGTAAAACACATTTCACAAATCTAGGTTTAAGATTTAAATTTTTAAAGACATAAAATCAGGCTTGATTCACATCTGAGAGCCCTTTTTTCCTTGGATCATGGGTATCGGAAGACATGAGGAGGTGAAACCGTATGAGAAAGGACAAAATCTAAGAAACTTCAATTGGACCAGGAACTTTGACTTATAAGGTCAGTTACTCTCCAGAGAATGAACTCTGTTAACCAGAAGGCTACATTTGCCAATGTTCCAGCTCAAAGAGCACTGTATTGCACTTTGAATAAGCAAAAGTGCAAAGTAATTGTGACACAGTTTGCCTTTTACAAATCTGGTCTCATATTTCTGGTTTCATATTTTCTCTCTTAAACAGAGAACTTGTAATATGTTTCCACAAATTTGTTAATTATTAAGGGCCTGCCCTGTGTCAGAAATAATCCTAAAATACTACATTAGCAATATACTTGTCGTTATCTCCTTCTCCCTTCTCTCTCACAGAAATACAACTTAATTTTTAGCTGAATACATCATAGTCCAGAATAACAGACATTTCCCAGACACTCTGATATCTAGAGCTCTGAATTGATTTGGATCCTGCTAATCAGATGTACTCATGAGAGATTTGCAAGATAGAAATCATGCTTTTACTGCTTCTGCAATTCTACCACATGCGTGTTTCCCAATCCCCTGCCCCAGTTCAAGATTGCTTTATGATCTTGGTGGTTTCCCAATAGCTATAGGAATATCTGCATTGATGGCCCCACTCTGTTGTACTGTTCTCAAAGGATTCCTTGATTGTTTCTTCGGCCCTCCGACTGATTCTCTAAGCCATAACCAAATCTGTACTAAATCCCTTTATGATTAAACTAGGTAAAATGGATTCTGTTCTCTGCAAATGAACTCTGACCGATACAAAATTTGTAATGCAGAAGTGGAGTGCGGCCCTAAAGGATATTAATGTATGTTTCCTTGACTTAGCAGTCTGAGCAGCAGATGATGAGGACAGGTACAGCAGTGTGGAAAACTGGAGACCCTTGTTATTCAGTGGCAAAATATTTGATAAATTTGATAGTGGCCCAAAGTACCTTGGAAGGGAGATTACCTGCTGATCAAGCCTGTAGCTGTAGGTTAAATCATTGGAAAAATACATAACGGTGTAGGTTGTTTGCTTCTGCTACTTTCAGCAAAGTTTTACAAGAGAAACATGAACTATATCTAGATCTAGCCAGTCTTCAAAGAGAAATGAAAGGAATGTATTTCTGCTAAGGAAAAGACAGAGAATCTAAAGCTGTAGCAGAGAATCTCAACCTGTGGCAAAGAATCTAAAATATTTGTGAACCTAATAATTTGGTGCCTCACAGTGTTGAAAAAGTCAATTGTATCTGTACCACCACACTGAAGCAATAATGAGTTTGCTCTGAAGGAACACTCTAGCCTCAACTATTTACAAGCACCTCTCCAAAGCATTCTGGGCTAGACAATGAGAATCAGCCAGGTAGGATAGATCAGATTAAGGGTGTTGCTCTACCATTCAAGACCCTTATTTTAGGGCATTATGGTAGCCATCTGTACTAGTTGGCTAGGGCTGCTATAACAAAGTACCACAAACTGGTGTCTTAGAAATGTATTGTCATACAGTTTTAGAGGCTAGAAGTTTGAGATCGAGGTGTTGGCAGGGTTGGTTTCCTCTGAGAGCTGTGAGAGAGAATCTGTTCCATGTCTCTCCTCTAGCTTCTGGCATTTTACTGGCAAGCTTTGGCCTTCCTTGGCTTGTGGATGCATCACCTTGATCTCTGCCTTCATCATCACACGACATTCTCCCTGTGTGCATGTCTATGTCCAAATTTCACCTTTTTATAAGGACACAAGTCATACTGGATTAGGGCTCACCCCAATGACTTCATTTTAACTTGATATCCTCTGTAAAGACTCTGTCTCGAAATAAGGTCACACTCTGAGGTACTGGGGGTTAATAATCAAGCATATCTTTTTGCAGGGACACAATTTACCCATAAACATCACCATTAGGTTGAAAAGAAGCTATACAAAGCATAGCAGCTAACAACTAAAACCAGATATTCAGATTTAAATATATATATATATATATAAAGTCTAGATGAGTTCTTTGGGTACAATTCTCACACTGGAACTGACCGGAAGAAAGTTTATGAGGAAACTCTTTACCAGAGAAACCATAAACCTGCCCTGCAAAAGCCTGACTGTTTGAGCAAAATGCAAACTTAAGTACCCAAACTTGCACCAGCAAAAAGCAGGATGTGGAAGTTTTGCAGATCAAAAAAGGGCAGACTCCCCAGTGCCCAATTCAGATGCAGTCAAGGAGGCTAGTGGAGAAGGAAGGACTTACAAGAAAACAAAACCAGTAGTCATGGAGATGAGAGAGGAACCAGAGGCTCTTGGATGGGCTAACCCAGAGAACTATAGTAGTCTATTGCTAGGGCAGAGGTCTCTGAAATTCCTGCCCAGCACAATATTTTTTTCTTAAGGGAACTTTTTATTATAGTTTCTCTGTTCCTACTACACCACTGAAGTGTGTGTGTGTGTGCGTGTGTGTGTGTGTGTGTGTGTTGGGGATGGGGGGCGTAACTTACCTGTCACTTCCTGGATCACCTGTCTACAAGTAGCCGCATCTGGACCTGATGGAGAGGACTTTGTATCACTCAGATATCCTGGCCTTTGAGCTCGATTCAGTCTCTGGATGGGACTTTAAGGTCATACCTCTTGGTAGGGTGGGAATTGTTCTCTATTTGGGAAAAAGGGCACTCACAGATCTCAGGGATGGAAATGGGTCGTCTATGGCAGACCTCTAGGTGTCCTCCAATAGCTCCTGTCTCTCTTTCTTTTAACCTATGGTAACAGAACCTCCGATATTTTTTATCTGGACACAAGACCACACCAAATAATACTGTATTTCTGAGCCTCCTCTGCAGCTACAGTTCTAGTTGTGAGTTGTTTCTACCAATCAGATGCTTTCTTGGAATATTCAGAAGGCAAGAGGCAGCGTGAAGCTCTCTGATTTGCCTGTGGTGGCTTCTTGATCAATGAGGCTTTCCTGATCATGGTAGAGGCAAAGTAGTTTTAGAACTGGTAAGCATAGCTGCAGCTTCCCAAATGGGCAAGTGGCTTCCCGAACGTAGAAGAGGCAGTAGGTCCCTACATAGAAGAGGCAGTAGGTCCTTTGGTGGCCTAGTTTTATGGTGTGACTCTCAGATTTATTTTTGATTGTTCAAACTATAACCTATTTTATCGATCTTCCCTACAATTCTATAGGGCATTTAAGACTCTCTAGCAAATTCCTTTTCTATTTAAACTAGCAGAGAGAGTCTGTTTATTGCAACTGAATGTGTCCAACACAGGTTGGAATTATTTTTCTCATTTTATGGATGAAGAAACTAAGGCTTAGAGATAGTAGTGAGCTGGTAAACTCGCTCTGGTAAACTCGCTCTCTGTGGGGAAAAATGTGCTCTCATTTGTAGCATTTGCCACTATCTGTGGTAAGTACTCCTGCCATGGCTGATTTCAAGTCTCTAAAAGTTTAATGACTTGTGGGCAAAACTCCTGAAAATTTAACATTTGGTTCTCACAAGTGGGCTCCTGCTCCAACACACCACCGTTTAGAGAATTTAAGTAACTTAAAGGTATCAAGACAGTATTTAAGAAAAGATTGAAATTAGAATGATATTTACTCTGTCTGAAAAGCCATTATACTTTATCAAGAGATTGTTTGGCTGCCAACACAACACTAAACAGAAATTTACAATACATAGTATAAATGCCTTCAAGGTATTCACTTCAAAGACTTAGTTAATGAGAGTTCAGATGGTAGTGGAGAAGTTTATAGTATTTTAAAGGCATTAGATATAATCTGGATGGGTAGTCATTACCAATTTTATTACATGCACATGACCTAAAAGGCATATAAACAGCTTAAGACCATCAAAGTTGCAGATAGGACTTAAGGAGTCAGGAAAATAATTCATAAATTGATAAATTCAAAGTCGGTGCTTCTTGACTTCTATGGAACTGAGCTTGCAGTTGAGGTAGTTTATACAACTGACCTACTAGAAAATTCCTGAAGACCACAAAGTAAATGGAAACTGGGCTTTAAGCACCTTTAGATTATCATAGTATTGCTTTTGGACATTAAATGAGCAATAAAGAAATTGATATTGTACTTTCTATTTTTCTAGGTGCTTGTGAAGAAATTTGATGTTCGTCTAATGAGTTGGACTTGGCCGTTTGATCAAGTCTCCCAAGAACAGTGAAGCCAGGCCTCTATTCTTCACCTCATTGTGACTGTAACTACTTGGCCAAGGCTCAGAAAAGACCTTAAAATGAGATGACAAATTTTATTTTTAGAATTTTGAGCAGAGAGCTAAATAATCTACTAAAATAAGAGACAAATTGTGCAAATGCACACAATAATGAACACTTCATAGATCTTAGCATTCAAAAATTATAAGGTGAGAGTAACAGGAAAGAGAAGTACAGAGGAAAGGAGATGGATAAAGAAAGATGTGACAGGAAGGCTCAGGCACAGGCCTTCTCCATTCCTTGAACATACCCAGCAAGCCCTGCCATGCCCCAGGCACTCAGGAGGCGCTGCAGCGGCCAGGGATGGGCTGTGTGCACTCAGGGACTTATTGATAGGAAGATGTGGTGAATTCTTCTCTAGAGCAAGTGACCAAATAGGTTTTGCCTTCGAATATTGCAAGATCACAAAGTAAAATAAGGTTAGAGATAGTTCTCAAATTTGCTATTTCTTTATATGGTAAGAATATAATTCAAAAAGGCGAAACATTTTGAGACTAAGAGAATTCCTTATAAAGTAACGTGAAGTTATATGAATCCTGTTCTTCCTTAGATATAATTGCTTTAGAAAATATTTCCCCTGGTTTCCTTTTATCATCTATGAAGAAATCCTTATTGAGTAATCAGAAAACATTACTGCTTAACAAGTGAGAACAAATGCTAAGAAAATAGAGATTTTAAGGATAAATGTGAAGACAATTTTATCTAAAACTGCCACTGCTTTAAAGATAAAGACTGATTTTAATTTCCACAAAATCAATCACTAAGTGTGATAGATTCTTTTTTTTTTAATATTTCTTCCACCCACCCTGATATCTGCATTCCTCTGTCACCACCACAGCTTCATGTTTGTAGTGTTATATCAGAATCCTAATGGTATGGAACACATTTCCCTACTTCCCGTCCTTCTCAGCTCAAATCTTTCCTCTACACTAGTTCCTAACTAATTTTCCTAAATCACTGCTTTTATGAGGCTAATCCTCTTCCACAAACTAATGACCCACAATGTGATTTATTAAAGCATAATGGAAATTTGTCCCAAATCAGAAAGAGCCGAGATGTCCAACAATAGAGGATGGTTAAATATAATTTGGTAAATTATTATGCAGTCATTAAGAACATATTATAGAAAAAAATTATTGATCTGGAGAAAATATTTGCACATTATTTGAATAAGAAGAGCATGAAACAAGCCCCCTAGCATGATGTGCAAATTCTATAAAAGGAAGTGAATACTCTTTAACTCAAAATTTTTGCTTCTGGGAATTTATCTAAATACTAAAGAATGATAATCTAATAATGGTAAATGATATGTAAATACTAAATAAAATACCAAAGAATGGGTGCAAAGATTCCAAGTTCATCTTCTTCCAAGAATTGTTTTTAAGGGCGTAAAAATTAGAAACAACCTACAAGTCCAAAAATATAGGATTGAATTTCTGTTTGCAATCAAGATACAGTAACAAAAGACATATAAAGTATGTTCTCTGACCACAATGGAATTAAATTAGAAATCAATAACAGAAAGTTACCTGGACAAACCCCAAATATTTGGAAATTACATACTTTTAAATAACACACAGGTGAAAAAGGAAGTCAAAAGTGAAATTAGAAAAAAATTTTAACTGAATAAAAATGAAAATATAGCATATGAAAATTTATGATGTACAGCTAAAGCAGTAATTAGGGGGAATATTTTTGCTCTAAACACCCATACTAAAAAAGAAGAAAGATCTAGAGTCAATGACATCAGCTTCCACCTTAAGAATCAAGAAAAATTTCAAATTCCTTAAAAGATACAAACTGCCAGCCTTATTCAAGAAGAAATAGACAACCTAAAGAGCCCCGTATCTATTAAAGACATTGAACTTGGAATTTTAAGCCTTCCCACGAAGAAATTCCATTCTCAGATGCCTTCATTGGTGAATCCTACAAACATTTCAGGAAGAAATAATATTTCAACCCAAACTCCTTCAGAAAATTGAAGACTTCCCAATTCATTCTATGAGGCCAGCATTTCTATGCTCCTAAAAACAGAAAAAGGCTTTATAAGAAAACTACAGAACAATGTCCCTCATGAACGTAGAGACAACAATTCTTACCAAATTTTAACAATCAGATCTAACACTATATTAGAAAGATAATACATAGTGACAAAGTGGGGTTTATCTCAGGAGTTAAAAGTTAGTTTAACATTCAAAAACCAATCAGTGTAATTCACCATGTTAACAGACTAAAAAATATGATCATCTCAATAGATGAAGAAAACATATTTGACAAATACTCAACATCTGATCCTGATGAAAACACGGGCAAACTAGGAATAGAAGAAACATCCTCAACCTGATAAAGAGCAGCTACAAAAACTGTACTGCTAACATCACACTTAGTGATGAAAGACGAAATGCTTTCTCCTAAGATGAGGAAACAGGCAAGAATGTCTACTCTCCCCGCTTTTCTTCCACATTGTACTAGAGGTTTTAGCCAAATCAACTAGGCAAGAATGAGAAATAAAAAACTTCCAGATTGGAGATGAAGAAGTAAAATTGTCTTTATTCACAAATGGCATGATCATCTATATAGAAAATCCTATGGAATCTATACATCTATATATTTACTAGAGCTAATCAGTTAGTTTAGCAAGATTGGAAGATGCAAAATCAATATACTAGCAACAAACGATTGGAAATTGAAATTAAAATAACAATACCATTTATAATAGCATAAAAATATGAACTACTTAGAGATAAATATGATAAAAAATGTACAAGACCTGTACACTGCAAACTGTAAGACATACTGAAAGAAACTAAAGAACTCCTAAATAAACAGAGATAAATGTCATGTTTATGGATAAAATACCAATTCTCCCCAATTTGGTCTATAGATAGAACATAATCCCAATTAAAATCGCAACAGGCTCATTTGTAGATGTTGACAGCTAATTCTAAACTTCATGTGGAAATAGGACATAGAATAGCCAAAACAACTTTAAAAAAGAGTAACAGGGGCCGGCCCGGTGGCGCAAGCGGTTAAGTGCGCGCGCTCCGCTGCGGCGGCCCGGGGTTCGCTGGTTCGGATCCCGGGCGCGCACCGACGCACTGCTTGGTAAGCCATGCTGGGGCGGCGTCCCATATAAAGTGGAGGAAGATAGGCACCGATGTTAGCCCAGGGCCGTCTTCCTCAGCAAAAAAAGAGGAGGATTGGCGGATGTTAGCTCAGGGCTGATCTCCTCACAAAAAAAAAAAAAAAAAAAAAAAAAAAGAGTAACAAATTTGGCTAACTTCTATTACCTGACTTCAAGTCTTAGTATAAAGTTACTTTGATCAAGATTATAATATTGAATAGAGACCCACACATACATGGTTACTGATTTTCTACAAAGACGCAAGGGCAATTCAAAAATATGAAATTGAGTAAATTATAGGATGCAGCCAATAAATTTTGCTGTAAAAATACGTGTCAACATAGCGAGATGTTCATGATATATTAAAAGAAAACTATAAGGTCTAAAACAGTTTGTAAATCATTATTCTATTTTTGAATGGGATCTATATGTTTTCTTCAAAAGGATACATATACATACATACACACATAATAAAAGTGATCATTAATAGTAGGAGCTTGGAATTGCTTATAATTTTAGTTTTGCTTTTAGTGTTTATGCTTCTATTTTATTTATTTACAAGAGACATATATTGTAATAAAAGACAAAACCAAAACATTAAAATACTATATAATTATTATGTAAGGGGTAATAATATTATTTTTTGGAAAAAATGTATGTGTATAATATAAAGACTGGAAGATATATTCCAACTATTAACAAAGAGAGGTGGAATTACAGACAGGATTTTAGCTTTGTGTCTTTCTTGCTTTCCAAGATGGAAGGAAGATGTGTTTTCCACATTGAGCACATCTTCCTTTTGAAAAATTACAAAAGCAATAAATATTATTTTTTAAACTCTCAATAACTCTTTACAGCCACTTGGCTAAAGATCTAACTTCTTAATGTGATGTTAAGATCCTCCATGAACA
Source organism: Diceros bicornis minor (assembly GCF_020826845.1). Classification (NCBI taxonomy): domain Eukaryota; kingdom Metazoa; phylum Chordata; class Mammalia; order Perissodactyla; family Rhinocerotidae; genus Diceros; species Diceros bicornis. The sequence continues at coordinate 34,360,807 of NC_080740.1, forward strand.
ATACGGCCTAAACTGACCTTTCTGACTTGCCTCTCTTCCCACGCAAGGCCTCCTGTTCTCCACTTCATTCACCTGCTCCGGTCCCTGCACCCACACTCCCTCACTTCCTCCATTGCACTGCTGCCTTTGATCCTGCTGTGCCTTCTTCCTTGGGCCATGCTTCCTCCTCTGTGCCTTTCCACTTCACACCAATGTTTGAAGTCAAGTTCCTGCTGTCTCTGAAATTTCTCTGAGAAATCCCTTTCACCAAGTTCCATCCCTGAATTCCTATGGCACCTCTGTCTTTCCCATACATTTGAAACTTAACCACATTCTAGTTAAAGGATTAGCAAGCTTCAGATCAGTGGGGAGCCTGTTTGATTCCACAGGAATCAAATAACGTACATATTTATCCTATGCTAAACAGACTTAAGGTTCTGGAGCCAGACTGATGGATTTTAAATCTTGGCTTTACCAGTTAATAGGTGGTTGATCTTGGGGCAAATTATTTTACTTCTCTTTATCTCAGTTTTCTCTTTGAAAAGATGGGTATAATAAGAGAATTTGCCTCATAGCGCTATTGTGGGATAAATGAGTAGCACTGAAAAGCATTAGAATATTGTCTGGAGCATAGTAAGCACTCAATAGATGTTAGCTGTTTTTTTATAATGACTGTTATTATCATCACAACCTCAGAACCAAGTCTCAGTCCTATGTGTCCATTTGGAAAACCCAAAAATTTAAGGATTTTAGAAAGCATTCTGAAATGACCACTATATTTGAGTTTCTCATATTCAGTTTCCTCAGTTAATCTAAGATTTCTCATATGTTTTCGACTCTAAGCAGTATGTAGACAGCAAATAAAGTTAGAATGTAGAGATAATATTTGAGAGAAAATTAAATCTCCTATTGCAAAGCCCAATTTTGATCACTAGGTGGCTATAAAACACTAGCTATGATTTTCTTTAATCAACCTCAAGAAACTTGTAATTTAAAGAAATGTTCCCTATTTCACATTTACTTGCCTAATTTCTAATTTCCCTTATCAGATAGGAAGGAAGAAGAAAAAGGGAACCAGGAGCCAGAACTCGTCCTCTTAGAGCCCAGAAGCCTTGGTCAGAGGAGACAGTCAGTATTTTGGGGACCTCTCTAGCTTGGCTGCACACCCAGAAAACAAGAAGCTGGGAAAAGGTATGTTCTATAAGAGGCTCTGCCTCCATAACCTGTGCACTCTGGACGCAGGGAATCTTGATTTTTCCTCCCCATTGCTACCTAACAATACAGGAAGGCTTCTTTAACTCCAGCCTTCCACTGGCTAACTGTTCCTTAGGTGATAGCAATGCTGTGGTCTGACATGCTAAGACACAGGCAGCCAGCAGGAAGATGGAGGCAGAAGAGAGGTTTAAAGCTAGGAGGTTATCAGCAACTCATCTGAGCAGCCTGTGCAAGTTCTAGGGAAGGCCTGAGTACCTAGTGGTCCGTGCTCTAATTTGCCAATACAAAATATTATTAGTCTCTGTATCTGCAGGTCCTAAACATTCAGATTTAAAATACAGGGCTGTCCATTGTATTTAAAGTTCTAGATTATATTTTCCCCAAGATGGCTGTCATTTCTTGCCTAGGAACAGCTCCTCTTTGGACTTGCAAGAAGAATGACTCTATGGCTCTTGCTGCTGCCTCTGCCTGCCACACTTGTGGAGCTGGGGAGAGAATCACATTCCATTCTCCTTTTGTTAGTGGGGAGGTGGGAAAGGGAAGAGTAACTTCCAGATTGAGGTCAAGTCTCCAGCTAGTCTAAACATGGGCTGCATTCTTCTGTAACACTACAAACGTTCTCTATGGAGGCAACTTCTCAGAAGGATTACTTTTTCTATTATTATTGTGGCAAAACATGCAAAACCTAAAATTTACTATCTCAACCATTTGTAAGTGTACGGTTCCGGGGCATTAAGTACATTTGCAAATTGTGCAACCATCACCATTACCCATTTCCAGAACTTTTTCATCATCCCAAACAGAAAATTTATAGGCATTAGATAATAACTCCCCATTACCTCCTCCCTCAGGGGATTACTTTTAAACAGTTTTATTGCCCACAAAACCTGTGGCTATGTTTACATCTCTTTTTAAGGACTTTATCATTTCCTTTATTTAATAAACATTAACTAGGCAACTATACTGGGTAGAGTGTTAGAGATGGATCATCAAATAAATACCAATTCTTTACCTGAAGGAGCTTGCAATGAACAGAGATAGAAACATAAATAAATGATATCGATACAATGTGATAAATGCTGTGAGGGAAAGGGAAGAAGAGAACTGGCTAGAGATCTAGAGTTCATGGAACACAAACTGTCAGACTGCACCAAGTGCTTATGCATATTATTTCTCTTCATGAAAGCCCTACGAAGTAGTAACTGTTATCCCATCTTGCAGATAAGGAATCTGAAACCTAGAATGATCCAGCAAGTTGCCCACAGACACTCAGGGCAGTTTAGAGGGGAAGAACTAAACAGATAAGTAGGAGTTATGAGTTCTAATCCAGACTGTGTAATTGGCCAGTTTTGTGCATTTAGGTTTGTGCTTATAGGTCTCCAGATCTTAGTTTCCTTCTATAAAATGGCAAAACTATACTAGAAGACCTCTTAGGACTTTTTCATCAAGAAGACGGAAAAGACTGAGTGGACATTGGAGAGTTCTACTCACAGATCTGAAGAGGAAACAGACTGAAGGGAATTCTGCATTTTTGGACTCAATGTGGGAGTGCCCCAGAACAGAGTCTTGATTAGCTGAGTGGGTGATGCTTTGGGATCACAGAATTAAGGCTTCTAAATCAGTTTGGGACTCAAAATCTACTTTACAGAGGAGGTTGGACTTGGTCTGGTAAATTTCGTTGAGATATTCATTTATGTTTTCTGCCTGAATTTTCCTTTTTCCTTTTGCCCTATTCAGACAGTTAGCCAACTCTACTTCCTTGCCCCAAGGTAGGACTGTGGCAGGGTGGTTTGTATTCAAACCTACTCACCCAGGAGATTATATGGAGGGAGGAGAGGGAAATAGGAATAGGAGGGAATTGAGGATGTAGGTCTTGGAAGATTCCTCCAGCCTGGGAAGGAGAAAGTAGAAGACAATAGGTGGTGTTCTCAGAAGTGAACCAAACTGTGTCCTGGCACTGCTGATGGGGTGGAGGTGGAAAAATCTCAGACACGAGTGCACATAAGGTGGGGTACACCCAGAGAGGACTGTAGCCTCACATACGTAACAAATATGGGTAGATCTCCCCAAATACAGAGTAGAACATGATGCTTCTAGGCCTTTGCCAAGACTGTGCTTTCTGCCTGGTCCCATCTTGTCTACTTGTTGACTTTCTATTGTCAGAGCAAAATTGCACCAGACGAAGTTAAACCGGCAAGGAAGACTATATTCAAACTTATTGCAATAGGGGAGAGAAACCAGAAGCAAGTCTGAACTCAACTCCATGGAATCAAAGGGGAGGAGGGTTTTTAGGAGCAAGGTGAGCTAGTGGAAAAGTACTGGAGGACATTAGGGATAGATTGATCAAGGGAATGTGTCCAGCACATTGAGTTATTCCTGAGTTTGTAAATGTTTTTCTCTGTGATTAGGCTACGTAATCACAGAGTGGTGCCATGGAAGTTAGGCTCCTATCCTCCCAGAGACTGGAAGATAGGGGTGCTATATTCTTTGATGATTACATTTCAAAAGGATGGCTCCCAGGTTCTTGATAAAGACAGTCCTGGGTTGTAAAACTGGCAAGGGCTTCCAGGAAGATTTACATCTCAAAAGGACCCAGAAAGAATTTACAATTACAAGTTTTCTAAAGTAAATGCTCTAAGAAAAGGGAGGTCAGGGGCCTAGAGTCAGAAGCAAGCATTTTTAAAGTTTAGTCAAGCTGAGGGGAACCTTAAGGCCCTCTTCTTCACTGTTTATCTTTAAATTCCACTTTTTGTCACTGAAAATATGACACATTTTCTGATTGTCTTTCTTTCACCCATCCCCAATTTTTTACTCCACAATCTATAGAAATTCTGATTCTTGTTCACATATCCATCCCTGATACATATATGGAACTGAATTGCAAGCATTGATTTATGTGTTTGAGATATTTGAGGCAGGGACAATATCCTTTCCTTCGGTGAGGAAAATGATGATCACATGGTTGGAAATGCCAAATAAATATTTGCTAAACTGGAGTAAATCTTACCAACTCCATAGGCTTTTCCAACAATTTTCAGTGATTTGAACTTTCCATCAAACTGGTTAACTGCATCAATCAATGCACTTACTTTTCTCCCACCCATTCGCCACTTGTTTTTTGTGTTTTGTTTTTTGTTAATTTGAATAGCTTTCTTGTGTCCTTAAGTTAAGTGACCAGAATTCTAATGTGACACACTACCACTCAGTTTGAGCCCAGGTCAGCAACTGGATAATTTTTAGTCAAATTTTCATAGTTTTGGCAGTAAGTTTTCCACTTTCTCTGTTAGCAACACTCATGGATGATGAGAACAAAGAAGAACCCTCATGGCTTTGATGGTTACTCCTTGAAAAAGACTTTGAATAACAAAATGGCTCCCAATTGCCCATCAGCTAAAAAACTGCCCCTCAAATAGTTCTATCTGTGGTTTTATGTAGGCTGATCTTTGTCTTCACACAGTGAAGGGAAGACTTGAAGACATGGTTTGCACTGATTTCAAATTCCCTCTTCAAGTGACTCCCTAATAGGAGGAAACAATCTTTTGGTCTGAATTATCCAGAACTAGTATCTGTTTTGATTAAATCCATCAGACAATTTCTAGTTAGCTCTTAGCTGTAATCCTATTTAGCCATCCAGATGGCTGCAAATGCTATGCCAATGTGCTTTTTCTTATTGTCTTGTTGACCAGACACAGCCTAACTATTACCCTGCATTTCAATTGGCTCACACACAAAATAAATATGGATTATTATATGGTTGTGGTTGTTTTTACATCAGCCAAGGGCTTTATTCTACTCCTGAGACTTAATGTAGGCAATTGTGAACCAACAATTGTTCACTACAGTAGCATTTTGTACATAGCACCAGTAGGTTACTATGTGGATCCTCTTCACATGAAAGAGTTAATGTGTTTCTAAAAATTCTTAGTTGCCAATTCTCAGAAAGTCAATTATGTCCAGACCACCAGATGACAAGGAAATAACATCATGTACAAGTCTAATGATAAAGTACATCCAAATTCATTTTGCTCTGGCTAGAACATATGATTTTTTCTAAATACAATGAGGATAGGGTCTTTCGAAATAAACCATACTTAAAATATGGGCCACTGTTTTGCAAATCGCTCTCCCTTACATCCCTCCATTTCTCCACTGCCTCATTTCTCTTAATTACCGTGTATTTTTAATATAATTATCTAATTTGTTCACATGGAGATTGATGTAGTATACATCTAGGTTGAAAAGCAGTTGCATGATAAATATATATGAGAAGATAGACTCTCAAGGGAAGAATACGTAAGATGTTTTTCAGCACTTTTAAGTCTGAGACTCTGGTTGGTGTCATGTTGGTGAGAGTCTTGTTATTTATATTGGTTTTTAAAATATTTTCTCCTAAATATTTTTGGTATAAGGAAAAGAGAGAAGTGTACACATTTAGATGATAAAAATCCCTCTGTTCTTATGCAGCTGATATCTTATTAATTTGGTGTGGCATCGGACTCTGGTGCCAGTAAAGCATTGCCACTAAAACATTCTACTAATTCTGGTTCATGGTATCTCATATCTTTGTGTGTCCTTCATGTTTAAGATTTTTGTTTGTACACATAGAGGTTTGGAATGATGTCATTAATAAATTGTATCTCTAGTTCTGTCACGGAAAAGGTCATGTCTCTACAAGGCCATTGAACCAATTGATTGAATTAGCTTTGCATGAAATTCAATTCAGTTAAGATAGCTGAAACTGCCACGATTAACCATTTCTCAATCTGTGTATCTGCTGTACAGGAGAAAAGAATAATCTAACAAAGATAATCATCACAGTCCTGTTTTTCTCAAGGAGGAAGTTGCATGGTATGCACATGGCAATCATTAAATAAAGGAGACAAAATTTAATACATTTAGTATCAATAATAAAATAATTATCTTACAATTAAAAATCTATCATGAAAACAAAGCCCTTACCCATAGATAGATAAGAGAGATAGGTAGGCTAAGAGATGTCAATTTTCTTTAAGTCTGATTCTAGACAGATATATAAGCAAATTATTCCTCTTTCTAAGTGTGCTAACATGGAAAGTTATTTCTGGTCATTTGACCCTTGTTCATCAGTGCCCTCCTCTGTAAAATGAGAATAAAACCATCTGCCTCTTAAGGCTGATGTGAGCATTAAATAAGACATTATATAAAGCACATAAGCAAAATGATTGGTGCATATTAAATTCTCAGTAAGTCCTAGCCATTATTAATTTTGTTATTAATTAGGAGAGAAAAGGGCATGAGAAGATAGGTGAAATGTCATTACCCAATGCCTACTGGAGAACTATGGAAATCGGGAAATCAAGGATTCATTGTTCCCTTAGCTCTCAAGTTGGCTGTGAGTAATGACATTTCCTCTTCCTTCTTCAGACATTTCCCTTGCTTTTCCTCTTCTTGCAGAAATCAACAAAGGTATTCCAACTTCTAAATCCCATTCTTATTTTCTTATTAACCACAGATCTCTAGCCCTGGCCTGCTTTCCTTTCCTCTTGGTTACTGCCACTACCCGTATTGTCCCTGGATGTCTTGTTCCTTCTAATCTGCTGGAGTAGGAGCATGGACTCCCCACCTCCTTCCTTCATTTCTGGTCTGAAAGTATGAGACACCTGCAATGGTATATAAGCATAAGGGAGGATCGCATATGTAGGAAAATAAATGTAGCTTAATACAGCTTGCACTGAAGCAAAGAGGTAAGGGACAAAGCTAGAGGAAGGAGAGGGGGTCAGATGGTGGAAGGCCTGTAAGGTTCTACTGAGAAGCTGGATTTTATCCTGAAGGCAAGAGTGAGCCAATGAGGTACAATTTAAGCCAGGAGGGACCTGATCATATTTTCATTTTATGAGGACTTGGTCTATATCATTGAGAATGGGTTGAGAGACCAGATCATTTAACAGAAATTATAAGAGCCTCTAAAGAGCTGTGATAATGAGGATGGAAAGAAGAAATCAATATGGGGAGACATTAAGAAGGCAAATTCACCAGGACATGGTAGCTCACAAGAGGTGGGAAATGAAGGGCAGAAGAAGTCAAGGACTTCTGACTTGGAAGACTAAGTGTACGATGGACATAATAAGAGGAGCCAGTTGTGGAAAAAGAGAATAAGTTGATTTTGGGGTGTTTGTGTAATATTCAAGTGAAGATGTGAAGATCTCCAATGGGCACCTAGATAGATATGTCTAGAACTCCACTGAAAGTTATAAGCTGCAGATATAGATTTGGGAATTATTATTATATGAAGATTCCCAGCAATAATGCGGAAAGGGAGCAGAAGGAGGTAGAAAAGAGGATCCTGGGAATCATCAACACTAAAGGGAAAGGCAAAGCAAGAGGGACAGCTGAAAACCAGGAAAGACATGTTCACAAGCCATGGGATGAGATGATTTTAGGAAGAGAGGAAGGGTCAGCCATGTTGAAAGGATTGGTTCTCATTTTGTTGAGAAACTTAAACAGCTGTGGAAAATTACCAATGATCATGGAGTAGGATGTTGTGGAAGCTCATCTGTTTGATGCTTTATTCAATTCAATACACATTTGTTAGACTACTCCTCTGTTCCTAACAGTGTGTTGGAGAAAAATATAATCTAGATATAGTTTCGGTACTCAGAATGCTTAAGCTCTAAGAGCAGACCCTAAAGGCAAATATGAAAAATAATTAGAAAAGATTCATGTAAGAAAAACCATATATTTTGGACTGAATACTTCAAGTTTCACTTGAGTATTTATGTTTCTTTAGGTAGAGCCTTACCTCTGCTATGTCAAAAATATGACCAAAGAATGGAAATATTAATTAAATAGACTCTGCAATATCAAATTTAAAAAATACCAAGTTATTTTGGAGTCCTAGATAGAGTAATGATATATTCCTATTTGGCATTATACCATAGTTTGATTTGGCATTTTATTTTATAGTAGCAGATCTAATGAACATTTAAATGCTTCCTATTTATATTTATTAAAATGTTATGTGTCATTGTTATGATTTTTAAAGGGACTTTGAAAAAATTCTAAATCAAACAATCTGTTTCTGCAGGACCTATTTCTCTAGTATTTGTATTTATCACGTTCCTACATTTTACATTGAAGAGCATACAAATAGAAATCAAAGAACTTCATTATTAACTTAATTACCTCTTTGAAGAAACTGCTGAGAACATTTATCAATTATGAATGTAGTGAGGAAGGAATGTGGAATCAGGAATTGAAAAACCGGGTTTTCATTGTCAACTCAATCACTTACTATTTGGGTAACTTACAGCATGTCACTCAACTGCTCTGAACCTAAGTGTTCTTGTTTATAAAAGGGTAGTAACAGCACAATATCAAATAAATATGTGAAATTGCTTTACAAACTATAAATTCCTGTATAAACATTTATCATATTATCATTATTATTTCCTTGAGAAAAAGGTTACTATGAAAAAAATTTTCAAATATGGACTGCCAGTTGAGGCTTATCGATGCATACTTGCATCAGTTTCAATGATGTATAGAATCATTACCAAGTTGTAGATGGAATCACCAAAGAACCAATGCTTCTTGGTAGTAAATGGAATAGAAATAGTTTATTAGGGCATTTTACTGATTTTAATGACCAGATATCACTCTTTGGCACTTGACATTGATGATAGATAAAAGAATTAATTGATACTCAAATCAATTACATAACTGAGGTCTTGAAATTTTTTTAACCCATTTCATATATAGGAATATATGTCCTAGCTTGGATAGATAGATATAGATAGGATATATTCTTATGGCATAATTACATCAATTTTCATCAATATTTTTAACAAATCTTTTGATTTAAGAAAGACAGAAATTGAAGAAAGAAAGTGAGAAAGATGTAGATAAGAGAATAACACTTTGAATAATTTTGAATATGGGGCAACATATTTACCACAGAATCATTGAATCTTAGAGTTGGAAGGAATCTTAGATGTTGTGTATTCATGCCCTCCACTGGATTCCATATCAGTGGTTTTCTGGCCTCTCCTTGCACACAGAATAGGAGAGTAAATATTCTACAAAGTAACCCATTCTTTTTTGCTTTTTTAAATAATTTTTCTCTTCCACTTTTAAACAGAATTAATTTGAGAAAATTCGTCTTTATATTGAGCTGAAATATCATCTTAATACTTTTTGAAGTTTTTGTAGATGTAGATAACATTTTATGGGGAAAGAGTATCATTCATTCACTCATTTACTGAACAATTATTATCACTTACCAGCTGGAATTCATAAAAGTAGACCCCACTCACAAGCCAGGGTGCAGTCAAGTTTGAGATACATACAACTCAATAGTAATTGTTATCTTCCAACACCAAACCCCCAACTTTGTGGGAAAAATCTCTTGCCCTACAACAAATCTAATTGCTTCTCCTGAAACACTTCCCTGAGTTGATTTTGCAATTGAGTCTTTATCATATTTTCTTGTTATTTACCCAAACAAAGTATTAAGGTAATATAGGCATATCCAGAGAGTAGCAGGCAAATAAAAACAATTCCTATCCTTTCCCTTAGAGACTTTCTCTAGCTCTGTATACACAATAAAGAGTAAAATTGTCAAACCTGTGATAATTTTACTTGCCCCTCAAAACACAGAGCTCTGAAAATTTAGGAAGTGTATGTTCTGTTTGTTTTCGGGCCATGTTACCAAAAGACTATCTCACTGATCAGAAGTTCCCCCAACCAGTCAGGAAAAATTTACACTTTTAGGAGCCTGGGGAGGAGAACCACTCAAGAGCAGAGGGAAGAGAAGGAGGCATTGACTTCTGGCAGATACCCATCTGCACAAAGTAGCTGTGGGACTCTCTGCCTCAATCTCCTCATCTGTAAGAGTGGTAATAAGGGACCTTGAAAGTACCTTACAGCTTTAAAAAAATATAATTTCAACTCTTATTTGATTAGAATCCAATAAATTTGGAGAAAATAAAATGTATTCTCAATATTCCAAGGTATAACAAAGCTTATTAAGGGCTTTTTAGATTGTTAATGTCTTAGAACAGATTTCTTGACACAAATTCAAACTAAAAATTGCTGGAGGAGGTCATCGAGAGGATGTGACTGCCAGTTGACCTGCAAGCTGGATCTGGGCAATCAGAGGCTCCTCATTCCCTCCCCTATCCTTGGAATATACATTCTGCTCATTGTTCCCACAGTGGGAGCCATTGATAAGGACGTATCCTTGAGAGAGCAATATGTTGTTGAGACCATCTGGATGGCATACATGACTGAACCCAGTTAAGGCCTCTCTATAAACTTTTAAGATTCTGGTGGGCAAGTGTGGAGATCTACTCTCTTGCAGCTGCCCAAGACAAGCCTTGTAAGTAAGTTCCTTTGCTTTTTAATCCTGCCATCTACCATTCTGGAGTGCTCAGCCTCTTTCTTCAGTCTTTGCCCTCTATGTAGAGGGGCCAGTTTATAAACCAACAGATATATAGTATTTTTCTTGTTAAGATTTCAATTTTTACAATGTATATGATCCATTCTTATAATATACAAGAAGTTGGTAATGTATTTATAAATTTATTTCTCAGTTGATTTAGTTAGAATTGTGATAGTTTTATTTATTAGCATATCTATGCTGTTTTATTACCCTGAGGTTTTCAGTGACTTTGAGACTATAACAAAAACTACAGAAAACGTGGGAAAATGAGACAAATGCTTGTGAATATACATGATAGTTGAATTAAAACTTTCTATCATATCTTTTATGATTATTTATCATCCTAAAAAAACAGACAGAAAAATATATTAAACATTCTCTTCGGTCTTAAATGGAACATTCAACAATCATGAAGTAGCATATCAGTGGGTAAAAAAATAAATTTCCCTTAAGAATCTCCATATTAAAACACATAAATTTTCACATAACCAATAAATAATTCACTGATATGAAAGACTGAATTGCTTCTGTTACCTTCATTTGGGGGAATGGTCATACAATTCTATGATGTTTTCAGGTCTTACTCTTTTGTTACAATTTGTTAGTTTTCCCTCTGGGTGCTTTCATCAGCCAACCAAGGACCAGCTTTCCAAACTTCTTTTCTTTCTGATACAGCACTGGGATCCAAAATCCTGCAGAGTTATGCCTGTTTGCCCACTGGTCGGGAGTACACATGGTCACAGACTGATTAAAACAAGATTTTCTGCAGGAAGAGGTTGATTTTTAAAGCACAGAGATGCAATTCCCTTTTGCTCCCTATCCCTACCATACCCTCTCTGGACTGGATGCCTGAGAATAAAATTATTCCATAGCTCTGCACAGCACAATTTTCAGTTGAAGAGACCCAGGCACTTACAAAAACAGCACTAAGCAGGTGGGTGTAACTTTTCCTTCTTATCTCAGGCTTGCTAATGACCTTGGGCAAGTCTCATTGCGTCTTAGTTTCCACATGGTTGAGCTGAATAGTTAATGAAGCTCCTCACACTCTTCCATCCTATGACTGACTGTTTGCCCCATTTATTCAACTTTTGATGATTTTCCCTAAAAAACCCTCTATTTCTAAATGTAACTTAATTTCCAAAAATAATCATGTAGTAAGTTTGGCTTTTTTTCTTCTCTCGAAGTAGAATTCTATGAGATTTAACACATACATAGATTCTTGTAACCACTACAATCAGGAAAATGAACTGTCCCGTCAGCCAAAAAACTCCCTTGAGCTATCCCTTTATAGTCACACCCCTTCCCCTAGCCCCTGATTTGATTGCTATCATTATAACTTTGTCTTTTTGAGACTGTCAAATAAGTGGAATCCTACAATATATAACCTTTTGAGACTGGCTTCTCTCACTCAGCATAATGTTTTTAAAATTTATTCAAGTTGTTCAGCATATCAATATTTTGTTCCCTGTTTACCACTTAGTAGTATTCCATTGTGTGAACACACCACAGTTTGTTTTTGCCTTTGCTCATTGAAGGACACTGGGTAATTTCTAGTTATTAGCTATTACAAACAAATCTACTATGAACACATGTGTACAGGCTTTTGTGTGAACATAAGTTTTTATTTCTCTAGGGTAAATATCCAGGAGTGGGGTTGTGGGGTCAGTAGAAAGGGTATGTTTAACTTTATACAAAACTCTTTTCCCGAGTGGCTATACGATTTTGCATTCCTACCAGCAATATATGACAGTTCCAGTTTCTCATCAACACTTGGTATTGTCAGTATTTTTTATTTAAACCAGTCTCATAGGTGTGTAGTGGTTTCTAATTATTGTTTTGTATTTGCATTTATCTATGAATAATGACGTTGAGCATTTTTTTCATGTGTTTATTTGCCATCCTTATATCTTCTTTGGTAAAGATTCTATTCAAGTCCTTTGCCCATTTTTTAATTGGGTTGTTTTCTTATTGATGTGTTTTAGTAGTTTTTTTAATATATTCTGGATACATAGGCTTTGTCAGATATGTGATTTGCAAATATTTTCTCCAAGTCTATAGCTTGTCTCTTCACTCTCTTGACAGTATCTCAAGAAGAGCAAAAGTTTTTAATTTGATGAGGTCCAAATTATCAATATTTTTCTTTTCAGATCCTATTTTGGTGTCATTCTTAAGAACTCTGCCTAATCCTAAGTCATAAAAGTTTTCCTTAAAAAAATAGTTTTAAAGAAAGAAAATGCTACAGTCAGGCACTGCTTAACGATGGGGACATGTTCTGAGAAATGTGTCGTTAAGCGGATTTCATCACTGTGCGAACATCACAGAGTATACTTACACAAACCTAGATGGTAGAGCCTACTACACACCTAGGATATATGGTATAGCTTATTGCTCTTAGGCTACAAACTTGTACAGCATATTACTGTATTGAATACTGTAGGGAATTTGTGTATCTAAAGAAACGTGAACTTAGAAAAGGTACAGTAAAATTATGGTATGAAAGATAAAAAATGGTACACCTGTATAGGGCACTTACCTATATGAATGAAGCTTGCAGGACTGAAAGTTGCTCTGGGTGAGTCAGTGAGTGAGTAGTGAGTGAATGTGAAGGCCTAGGACACTACTGTACACTATTGTAGACTTTATAAACACTGTACACTTAGGCTACACTAAATTTATAAAAAAATATTTTTCTTTTTTCAATAATAAATTAACCATAGCTTACTGTAACATTTTTACTTTATAAACTTTATGATTTTTTAAAATTTTGACTCTTTTGTAATAATAGTGAAACACAATTGAAAACACAAACACATTGTACAGCTGTACAAAAATATTTTCTTTATATCCTTATTCTCTAAGCTTTTTTCTATTTTTAAAATTTTTAATTTTATTTTACTCATTAAACTTTTTTGTTAAAAACTAAGACGCAAGCAAACACGTTAGCCTAGGCCTCCACAGGGTCAGGATCATCAACATCACTATCCTCCACCTCCACGTCTTGTCCCACTGAGGGGTCTTCCGGGGCAAGAACACTCACGGAGCTGTCATCTCTTATGACAACAATGCCTTCTTCTGGAATACCTCCTGAAGGACCTGCCTGAGGCTCTTCTTGAGGAGGTATCACTCTTTTCAGAAATATGTCCATGCTGGTTTGCTTGGTTTTTTATTTTTTTCATCATAGAATTGCTTATAAGCAGATAGTGCACCATGAACATTCCTCTCTGTTAATGAAAACCTTTCAGTGTTGGGGTCCATGTTTTCAAACTTTTTAAGGAGCCTGTTACGGTCTGCAAAAGCTTCTGCTAAACTTTTCACTGTGGATGTTCTTGGGGGTTCTTCTCCTGCACTTTCCTTTTCTCTTGCCTCTTCTTCACCTATGCGTTCCTGTTGCAGTTCCAAAAACTTCTCATTAGTCAGTTCCTCAGGAACCACCTCTAGGAACTCCTCAATGTTATCCTCATCCACATCTAGCTTAAAGTTGTTTGCCATTTCAACCACAGCCTGATTGACTTTTGCAACCTCCTCCTCCTTTGCAAATCCTTTGAAGTCATGGACAAACCTCTTGAGTGTCTTCTTCCTGATGCCATTCCTACACTCCTTGCTGACATCACCCCAAGCCCAAGCAAAGTTCTTGATGCAGTCATAGATGTTGTAATCCTTTCAGAATTGTATCAATGTCTTCTCAGTGTCTTACTCAGTTGCAGCAATAACCTGTGCAAAGGTCCTCTTCGGGTAGGAGGCCTTAAAAGCTGCTATAACTCCTTGATCCATTGCTTGGATCAAAGAGATGGTGTTTGGAGGGAGAAACACTGCTTTGATATTGGGATGAAGCAGTAGGTTTGTTTACACTGGCATCACCATAAACGTGTGAGTAATGTGTTGTGCTATGACAGTTAATGACATCCAGGAGATAGGAATTTTTCAGCTCCGTTATAATCTGATGGGATCACTGTTGTACACGCAGCCCATCATGACCAAAACGTTGTTATGTGGCACAGGACTAAATACGCATAAGGACATTCCTCATGGCACTATTGGTGAACGGTGAAAAATTGGAAATAATATCATGTTGCCACCATAGAGCAATGAGTACATAAATTACGACCCTTTCATCTTGTGGCCATTAAAAATATTTATGAAGAGTGTATTATAGTAATATCACAGGGAAACAATTATGACTTAAGATAAGACACAAGTGATATGTGTTATATGCCCACAATTATAGAAAAAATAAAACAAACACTGAAATATGCTAAACATGTTAACAAAGATGAGCTACAGTGATTCTGGGTAACTCATTCGATTCTTTCTACTTTTCTATATTTCCCTAATTTTCTTCAAATAGGTTTATGAAATAAACTAAAAGACAAACAAAATTTTATTTTTAAAAAATCCAGTCTCAACATTTTTGTATGTGATGTGAGACCAAGCACTGTCCTGTACTGAATCTGACTGCTCTGTCCTGGAGGCCTGGCCAGCTGGCCAGGGGGATGGAAGTTTGAAGAGAAAGTACACTCTGCCCTGGCTAGAGTGTACTTGCCCAGAGAGGGGCAGGGGAAGGTGGGGGGAGGATGAGAGCAGGAGTACATTTGATAACACATGGGGACAGCGTTTGTAACCTAGACACTAGCAAACTCTATTCTCATTTCTCTCTCCTGTCCACTGCCTCAATTTGCTATAAGCCAAGAGCTCTGGAAACAGTCTAGATTTTTGCATGGATCATATTCATTCAGTCACTATTAAGGCCACTCTGTGTATCAGAATCTGTATCCTATGACACCAAGAGGACTAATGCGCAGCCCCTATCATGTAGGATACAGAATAGAGGACCCATCCTGTAGGCCCTCACAATCCAATGATTCTATTTGCTATCTAATACAGGCAAGCCATTTGTCACTATTGCAGCTAAATACACTCTTCTCTGCTGGTGATGGGCTGCAGTTTTCAAAATTACTTCTCACTTAGTATGTCCCCAAATAGCCACATACTCGCCTTTCCTGGTCTCCTGCCCTGAACTGTAAAATTGTGTTGTGCTTTGTTTCTTAAACATAGTTGCTGCATTTCACACCAGGGCATTGATGGCTCCAGGGGAGATGGGTAATCCTTATAGTGTTATCCAGGAGGACCGGTTAAGTCCTCATCGTGGGTCAGGAGCAGAACTGACAGGCTTTATGGACCTATTTATCCCGATTTTTCCCTTTCTACATGGCAATCTAAGCAAACTGGAAAGCCTCCATAAACCATGCCTGACAAAGTTAATTCTCTCTGAGTTCATCTTAAAATCCTTAGGACTCACTTGAATATTTCACGTAGGAAATGCCGGAGCCACCTGCAGTGTCTGAGAGATGAAACAAAGCACAAAGGCACAGAAGCACTCTTTGGGGCCAATGGGCGGACGAGGCTGTCACGATAGATTATCAACTGACAGACCTCCCACCAGAAGGAGGCGCTCTCGGACACAACCCGTTGCTACCTATGCTTTAGTCCCTTTGACCTCGGAGCAGGGCTGTGCTAATAAAAAAGAGAGGGGCTCATTAGCTTTCTTTTCCATTCATGCTTGTTTTGAAAACATTACATGCCTTGCAGATTACATGATAATTATACTTAAGGGCTGCCAAGGCGCTTCAGGAATAATCATCATATGATTTGCAGGTTTTAGAGCTCGTGGTAACACTTTAGTGCTGGGAGGCCTTCTTTAGTCATTCACAGCAATTACCCTTCTCCAAAGTGCACTTGCACGATCTTAGATTGTTCCTCGAGCCCGGTGAGAAGCCAGAGAAGCTAAATGAGACGTGTTGAAAGGAGGCAGGGAGATTTGGGGGATGTGAAGCTCCACTGGGGTCCCGAGTGGAGGGCTGGCCAATCAGAGCCTTTGACTGGGCCCCACGAAGGCCAAGATGTAATAAAAAGTAACACCTGCTTCGGGACCTTTGCTGCAACAGACACAAAAGTGCCTGCTCCTTCCTTACTCTTCATAGAAACCTTGAAATGCGATTAAAAGTAGCAAGCCAATCACTTTCACCACTTAACTGCAATTGCTTGTGATAAAGTTTCTAACAATGACCGCCTAAGTGGTAAAGCCTTAGAGAATTTTGCCCTCTCAGCGGATGAAGCTTTAGCCAATCATTCCTCTCCCGTGTTAAAACCCTCTCCTCCTTCGGCGTTGTAGACACCATTCTTCCGTGGCTGTCGTCCTACTTCTCTTTAAATGTCTCTGTCGGTTCCTTTGACACTATGCCAGTTCTGTGTTTGACACATAGTAGGTTCTGGGTAATTGTTTACTCTAAAAATAGATTGGTGGTAATTAAACACTGTGTAGGAATTGCACTGAATTGTACTGAATGTGTGTGTGATTTAGAAGAGTGTGTGCAGTGTTAGGGAATGGTGCCTGGGGATGTGCCACTAACCATTTATTCATCACTCAATACCTATTTAGACCTATTAAGTGGCAGACAACATGCTGGGCACTGGAGTCACAACCAAGAACAAATTAGGTAGAAATAGACAGAACCTCTGCCTTTGGGGAGCCTGGTCTAGTGAGCGATGCTGATAGGTAAAAAGGCAATCAAAATAGAGCCCAATAAGAGCTATGTCAGGGAAGCAAAGAGGACTGTGGGAGCAAATAGGAGACATACCACCACCATGCTTGGAGGAGGAGAGCAAGGCCTCTCCAGACTTTTAGGCTGAGACCTGAAGGATAATTAAGATTTGGGTTAAAAGGAAGCATGGTTCAGATGAAGAAAAGAGCCTGTGAGAGAGCGTGGAGGTAGAAATGAGTTGATAGACTTGAAGGGAATGAAGGGGGAAGGCAAGGGAAGAAGCAAGTAAGGGACAGATTAATTCAGGGTCTTGTGCACTTAGGAGGATTCAGGAGAATGTCCAAGTAGGGTGCAAGCCATTTGTGCTCAGGACACTCACTTTGCCTGACAGGGAACTGGAGGGTTACAGAAGGATCTAATAGAATCGAGAAATACACCAGTTCAACCACAGTGAGAAGAGAAAGGAGAGATCATTTCTGGATGAGATTTGATGATTGAGGCTTTATAGGAAAAGTGGGGAATCCTCACAATTGTGCTTTGTGTAAAGCAATAGGGTGGGTATATGCCTCCTTCCCTAGCAAGATAATTAATGAGATTCCCACAAGAGGGCACCCCTGCAGAAGAAAGTCCTTGCTGGTCCATTCACGTCCTTTGTGCCTGACACCAGCAACCTCAGAGTACATGAGGGCCCTCAGAGGGGCCCCAGCAGGAAAACATCGCTTGATAATGACAGGAAGGACACTGGCCCACTTAAATTCCTGTGGAGCTGAATCACAGGTGTTCTTGTGATTCCAAAACAAAAGACTCCTATTATAACCTTAGTGCACTGTTTTCTTATGTCATATCATTCTTTAGGAGTCTCACACTATTTATTCATCTAAGCAATGAGCTGCCTGTCTCCACCATCTAGAAGGATTCAGGTTAACCTCTTGGCTTCTTTCATTTTTACACCACACACATCCACCATCAGATTTGCTTCAAGACCAAGAGATTGTGTCTTATTCTAGGTGAAATACTACAGTTATTTAGGCATCCCTAGAAACACGCCTGGCACCTTAAAGCTGCTTGGTTTCTTAGTGATATTATCTTGGAATTTCAGCCCATTTCCTCAGGAAGTGCTATTAGCAGTACAGGATGCAGAATTTAGTCTAATGAGCAGACAACATTGTGGGTGTTTTAAGCCCAGGCTATGTCTTGGATGACTGCTTAAATAAAAAGGAATAGATTGACCCTATTTTTCCTTGCCTAAGGACCCCTGTTGGAAAGGTACTCCCCTGCCCCACACAGGCGTTGACTTAGTGATACATGGTAGATAATGAATATTATCTGAAATGGCCTCTCATTTGCCCAGGTCCTTTCTAAGCCTCTAGGAGGGTCCTAGCAACTTTATACTATAATTCTGTATTTTTTTTCTCATGCTGGGCTCCCCAAATTATATAAACTTCAGGCTGTCCCAACAAAACCTTGATTCCCCAGATGTTATTGACAATGAAGCCATATCTAGGTCCATCCTTCCAGCAGCAGAACACCTGTCAGGCCCTGGTAGATTGAATGCATCTAGGACAATAGCAATTGTTTCAAATTGTACGCATTTCCACCAGCTTTTCTCCCCTGGTTTTTCTTTCAGGGACTATTGTATCAAAGAGAAGGAAGGAAGTGACTAAGAAAAGGAAGTTATGCCTAAGTCATTTTAAAAGTGTATTTTTCAAATGACAAAACTTTTTCCCAAAGTAGGGGTTTTGGGTGAGGCTAAGGACAGTGTGATAGAACAAGAATCTTGGAGGGGTTGAATTCCTTCTTTGCGTCGCTCCTACTCGTCTGCATACAGATTGTTCTTTGAGCTTTCATGCATTTTCCCAGTGTCCTCTCTACATTCTCTGGCTCACTTAATTCATGGTCTGTCTGCAGAGCTCTCTGTTTCCTTTTCCCTCAGCCCCCAGAGATGTGCGTGCTTACTTTCTGCACTGCTGGCTTCATTTCCATCTTCAGCATGTGAGAGTCTCTGTGCTGGCTGCAGATATATTACCTCTGTTTTCCTGGAGTCGTTCCCATCACCGCCTGTCTCAGACAGCTCCTTTCCACGTTATTTTATTCTGTGTCCTTCCCTCAGCCACATCAGCTAGCAAGGCTAATGGACTCAGTGAACTGAGCATATGCTTTCTGTCCATCTGCGCCATGAGAAATCATTTCCAACGGCACTTGCTCTTTGCAATGGAAAAGCAGGAAACAATCTTGTTCTTTGTGGTCTCAAGCCCACAGTGGCAGAGGCTGACACTATGAAACTTTCAGATTCAGGCAAAGAAGGGAAAGAGTGCAGGGCACACTTAAAATACAGGAGTGCACACATGTGCACACACATTTACACATGCATTAGGTTGGCCCAGTCATTGATGCGCGCCTGGGTACAAGCGCCAGTTTCAACCCGCTTCTGCATATTGGATATGTGCTTGTCAGGGAGCCCATTTTTTTTCTTTGACATTCAGTTAAGCTAAAAGCAAAAACAGCCATCTGTACTGCCTTTGGTACAGTAGATTGCTAAAAGCTGTTCCCTGTCAGACCTCTTCTTTCAGCCTTGGCGAGGAGACACACACACATATGACACTTCTGTCATCCACACATGAAACACGCAGATTTCAATAGAGTCATAGGTCCTCTATAACATCATCAGGCTAAATACTCACGTCTTTCCAATGGCTAGCTTTCCTTCTATTGCCATGGCAAAATGGGAGGCATTAATTTCACTTTCAGGTTTTGGGTTTTGTGTGCATGCTTTTCGTTTTTGTCACTGAGGGCACCAAACATTCTCTCTGATCCTCAATCGTGTTCCACATTTTTCATTAACACTCGTATTTAAGCAGCTCATTCTAATTCTTTCCGTTGTTCCTGTTCTGCGTGAACTATCTGCTGGCAGTTGCCATGCCAACCCCAAATCCTGGGGTCCTGCTGCTAGATCACAAGCTGCCATTAGCATATTTTTAATAGCACCTGATTGCCCTCCAAAGACCTAGTAGCTGAACTCCATTAGCTCAGAGTGTCACGAGATTTGACTACATATTTACAGACCTGAGCAGGGAGAGAATATGCTGAGCTGTGCAGCTAGTCTCCAGGCTTAGTTTCCATAAATGCCAGGTAGGTTCCTTGGTCTCATTCAAAGGGAGGATCATGACAATTGTGTGGTCCATGTGAGTATCGATTCTTGCATCCTAGAGCTGACTTAACCATAACGTGGAATACCAGTACGACTTTCAAACTTATCGAAGACTTCTTTCACTTTTAATTGAAAAGCAGCCGCTCTCCACAGTTTAGGGACCTGGGCAGGGGTGATGCTACCATCTTGCTATTTCTAACTTACACCAAACTGAATGGAGCAGGCAATGCTGATCAGAAGTCTGTTTCTCTTCAAAAAAGATTTAGAGAATAGTGAATTAGAAGTGTTTCAGTAATTAAGAGAGTTAAGAAGGCAGATTATTTCAAAGTGTGTAGTTAAGAGCTTTTGAAATTAAGTTATTTTGAGGTTCTGAAGAATTTCAGCAGCCAATGAGCTAAGTAGAAGAATTTTGACACCTAAAGTGAAAGCAAGAGGAAGTTTAAAATTCCTACTAAAATTTGAAGAAAGCAAAAAGGAGTTTGATTCAACTGTGGCTAAAAACAATTTAGTGAAGAGGGACTTTGCAAACTTAGATGCTTATGGAGACAAGACAGATAAAGCAAATGAATGAAATGAGCTGACTGGAAGATGATGGAAGGCAATGGGCACTCAGTGTCCATGCTGTAGAAACATGAGTGACATAAGGACTAGGACAATTCAGAGTGCTGACCCTATCAAAAGTGAGTGTTCTCTCTACAGCTAATCAAGAGTGCCCCGTGCTGCCAAATCTTCAGATAGCTGAAGAAAACCTGCAAATATAGATTTTTGGTAAAATTTCTCAATTTTAAAATGTTGGGCATATAATAATTTGACTTTAAAATATTAGGCAACCCAACACTGTGTAGGGCAAAGAACACTTCTTGTGTTGAACATGAGCTGCCAGCTTGCAACCCATTTTAAAAGGAAGCCAATTTTATTCCTAGAACTAAGATATTAAAATAATAAATCCAGAGTCAGCCCCAGTTGCCTAGTGGTTAAGTTTGGTGTGCTCCACTTCAGGGGCCCGGGTTCAGTTCCCAGGCACGGACCTACACCACTCGTCTGTTAGTGGCCATGCTGTGGTTGTGGCTCGCACACAGAAAAGAGTAAGATTAGCTGTGGGTGATAGCTCAGGGCAAATCTTCCTCATCAAATTAATTAATTAATTAATTAAAATAATAAATCCAAGTTACTAGCTAAGGAAGTGTTTGTTGATAGAAAGCAATACTAGATGTGGTCGTATGTTAACCTGCATCCTCAGGTAAATTTTCATGAGCCTCAGTATTTGGTTCATATAATCAAGCAATGCTAGAAGAACAATGAGTAATATAAGAGTTCAAAAGGTAAAACAAAACGTTGGCTGGTACAGTCATAGAAGTCTTCAAGGAAGAGGTAGGACTTGATCTGTCCTTCAAAGAAGGGTTGGATTTGGAAAAACCATAAGATGAGAGGGGAAATTTTTCTGGGCAGAAGCAACAGTGGAACCACAAGTCCAAAGGACGAAATCATAAGAGGGTTTCTTCTCCATTAAGCAGACTGAAACTTCACAGAGGCAATGAGGGACAAAATAAATAAATATTAACTCAAAACAAATGAAGAAAAACATTACGTACAGCCCTTAACTTCCCTTATGAGGGCTGAGAGGCATGAAAAATTGACTTTATCTTGGGAATGCAGACTCAGGCATTTGAATACAGCTGCCTGAAAAGCTGACAATCTGAAAGGCATTGCATTAGTGCTCAGAGCATTTCCTTAAATTATGTTCATGTGGATATAATTTCGTCCAATTTTCTTCAGAAGACTTGTATTTCTTCACTTTTTTCTATTACTTCTGTATGTTGCTACTGTGTTAATAGGTCACAAACTTAATTTTGAATTCCATTTGTAAGCCTGGGATGTCAAGCCTCGATTTTCTTCAAGGAGTTAAAAGTATGCTTTCCCATTGAGGTCAATTGCAGGTACTTTCTTTGATACTTGCCACCTGTGGTCCTCAAAGGGCTTGGTGGTGTCAGCATTAATATGGCTAGTCAATAGAATAAACAATATGATAGTCTAACTATTGGTGGAGAATTTGGGTCTTTTAAGTATTAAAGACTCTGGTTCTCTAGTATAACTTGATTGCACATCTGTTTCTGCAGAGCTGCTCCCTACGGGCTTCCCAGGCCAGGTCATGATGAGGGTGGGACTGTGGAGTTAGCTCATCTCCAGTCATGGCTACACTCCAGAAGAGTCTGCAAGTGTGGGAGAGGGTCCTGGAAGGGGGCCAACAGGGGCTTGCATAGGAATATCTGGAGGAAGAAAGTTAATTAAAAGTAAAGTTGACTCAAAAGAATAATAAATCAAAAAGTTCATCAGGAGGAGCTGAGTGGGACATGAGCCAAAGGATCAAAGTAAGGGTCAGAAACAGGATGATTGGAAACAAAGCCAGCTCAGGAACCCACCCTGGGAATGCTGAGACAACACTCTGGCAACATCTTATGCACAGGTCAATGAGCCCAGCTGGACAGGGCCCTTGTTCTGACAGTACCAGAGCCTGGATGGATCCTCATAATTTGATGGGAAGGGAACAGTATTGAGAGACAATTTTGCAAGCACTAGTTTTGGTGCATTGTTTTCCTGGTTTATGAAATGAGAGATCTCTGATGATGATCTCCTGTGTCTGTGGATGATAACCTTCTCTGACACCATCTGGATAAGGCACCTAGAGCGCTAGGCTCCTGCCTTTCCTAGAACCAGCCAGTCCTCCCTCAACGTTTTCAAATCTATCCCCGGCGAACATGCTGAATGAACATCAGCACTGATCTGTCCCAGATAACATCTGAGGAGAGCAAACAGCTGGGGCAGAGCCTCAGGACACCCATCCTTCCTCAGCAGTGGAAGGCACCTCAGTGAGCACCTTCTGCAGGAAGGAAACGCCCATGGAGAGTTCCTTTCCGTATGCCCCAAGATCAGGCCCTAGAATCTGGGGAAACGCTTGCAATGGGAATGTACTGTCCTCTAAAATCAAGTACACTGATCAGGCTGACAGAAAGTGAGTCAAGTGCACGCCAAGTTTGCCTGTGGTCATATAAACGAGCCTTAGCTGTTTCCTGAAGATAGGAGCTGGAACTCTCATGGGTAAAGCTGACTGAGCTCACACATTTCACCCTTGGCCTACTTTGTTTATCTTGAGACCACTGAAGCATTCAGTCTAGACCGTACAGTATTTCCAGTATCTCCTGTTACTTCTTTCCCAAGCATCTGGTTTTTCTCAGGCCCCACGTGACTCACCCTACATGACCTTGTGCTGGGGTCCAAGAACTCCTGTGGAATGTCCTACCCGTGCGTCGGTCGCTGGAGACATGTGCTGAAGTCTGGGGCTTGTCCTCTGAGGCGACCTGTCAAACAGTACAAACTTGGGTTTTCTTTCTGGACGGTGAATTTGGGGCCTTTGAATATGACTTTATACTGGACTTCAGAACTCAGGGAAGGGAACAGCCAGGGACCCCCTGCCTTGAGAACTCTGACTACAGGCCTGGTATCCTAGTAACCTCTTACAGTGGAAGTACTGAAACTCTTCAGGGGGCCTCAGCTACCATACAAATTTGTTTTCACATCCTTCATGTCCTTTGTATCATGGTGTTCATTATTTTTTGTTTTTCTTCACTTTTACAATGTTTAAAAACCCACCAATCAACAAATATTTATTGAGTACTTGCAATATAACTGTGCTAAGCTAACTGTTTTCGTGAAGGCTTCTGATTTCAAGAAGCTTACCACTGAGGTGAGATGATAAAATAATTCATATAAAGGAACATTGAGTAACACAAGGCAGTGTGTCATGAAGACCTAAATTGTGAGTGGCAGACAAGTTCTGTGAAAATGGAACCTAAAGGGAGAGCAATGGATGCTTCTGAGTAGAAATAGATTTATGGTAGGCTTTGTAGGATGGGTAGAAATCGAACTGTGAATGCATAATAAAGACTTTTTATGCAAGAAAAAATCAGCTGAATTCATTCAGATAGGTAGAAATAGTGAACTAAATAAAGCATAGGACAATAGTCCAGATTAGGTTTATTTATCGTGTTGCCTCACCATCTTGTATGACCTTTTTGTATGGGGTGAGTTAAGGAACTTGATTTCTATTTGATACAGATTCAGATAATCTGTAAGTCTCATTTACTTCTGCTCTTTGGGTCCAAGGATAACACTTCTGATTCTCATGAGCTTTGGCCAAAACACCATATGCTCCTTCAATGTGATACCATTTTCTTTCAGCCAACAATTTCATGTTATTGTGCTGAATATTGTCTATTTGTGATCAGATCCATTTCCACCCCTGGCTTTGCCAAGTCCCTGACATGCTACTTTCATATAACATTCACTCCTCCTTCTTTATGAATGGTCAGGTCAGATAAGATCCAAATTTACAAATATTCATATATGTAATTTATATTCGTCTTGGGTTTCAGAAAGTCTTGGTGTCTCTTGTTCTATTTCAAACTAAGAAACAACAAGCAGCCAATAACTGATATCCAAAGGAGGTATGCCGGCAGCCTCAGGAGATACTGAGGCCAGAAACAGGCTCATGGACTCCTTTAGGGACCTGCCAGGGGTCAATGCCACCTCACTGTTGAAGACAAGTACCAAGAAAGGTAGGCATGATGGGAATAACATAAACATTCAGACCCAGAGAATGCTTCATATGGGTAGGGATGTGCTTAATCAGAACAACACGGGATGGCCCAGTTGGTCACAAGGAAGTTGATAGCCTACAGAGAGTACACCTAAACCTTTGCACTTGGACAATCTACCCTTAAAGCATGTTCTGAGGTGTACCTGAAGACTCCCAGTTATGTTCAAGCCTTTATCTCACAGAAGTTTGGGGTGAATCCACTAGAGGACTAACACCCAGGCATCGCTATGGGGAAAGAGAGAGGAATTATGTAAATAGGGAAGCTATAGCTTCAACATGCCCAGTGGGGCTATTTCCAAAAACAGAGGAAGGTTTATGGGAAGGTGTTTGAAACTCCGTTGTGGAGAGCAGTGAGTGAGCACAGTGGAGCAGGAAACAGAGTATGTACGAGAGCCAGATATTCTGGCCAAAAAATGAGCAGTTTTGTCCCTCACGAGCAAGACAAGTCCCATTGTGTTATCATTTGTCCCTTGGCTACATTTGAACATACTCCTGACAGCATCTGAATTATTGGGACATTTCTGGTACACTTATTTTCACAGAGGAGGAAGCACTGTCCTATGATAAATGAACACAAAGTTCATTGGGTAAAATTTTTAAATGCTCGACCTGATTCAAGGAGTGAAATATAAACATCCTTCCAGTGTATATCCTGGTCTATTGCATTAATGTTATGTCAGGTCTAAAACATGTGTATCCCTAAAGTGAGACCTGTATACCCCTAAAATGAGCCTCCTTTTAAGATGTAGCCTAGAGATTGGAAGGCCTTAGGGGAATACCGCAGGGTAGAGTTCTGACTGAATAGTGATGCTGCCTTCATTTATTTGACTGCCAGGGACACCATGGAATAAGTAATAAAGAGTATAAGAAGCAAAGTGTACTTGATTAACCACATCAGTAAATTTGAGTCCTGCTACATGGTAAGCACTGTGATAGGTATCGAAGATATGAGAATGAATGGTGCTTCTTGTCAAGAGTTTACAGATTAATGGAGGGGAAAGACAACAATTCAAACAATACTTGTTTTGACAAATATGTACATGGGATGAAATAGAAGCACTTATGAGAGGACTATCCAAGGATTTGTATGCATAGTGTGTGGGGGCAGTTGGATTACATCATAGGAGACTTCCTATAGTTAATGACCCCTAATTTGAGAATTGAAAGATGATTAAGAATTAGCTAGGAGTATTAAAGTATAGGCTAAACTGCTCTCCAGTGCCTCAAACAAGTTACAAATTTATTTTTTTCTTGCGAAAAATTCCAACATAGGATGGTAGTACAGGGATGTGGGAAGCTCTACACGTTAGATCATTTAGAGTCCCAAGTTCCTAAGCCAAGGACTGTGAATGATCTGTGAGATTTTATCCTACTTATAAGCTGTCAATTTAGCATGCCACAGTTTCATAGATGGAAACAGGCGTGAGACTCCTGGGTCAGAGACCAAGGACTGTATTACTCACAGCAACAGCAGCAGCCAGAGTATCAGCATTTGCTCCAGTTGCTCGAGCCCCAGATCTTACAGGGCACACTAAGAGGGGCAGGAGACACCTGCACTGGCAATCGGTTACTATACAAGAGAAAAACCCTATGCTTAGGAAACCAAATCTTTCATAATGAGCAATAAGTGCGCCTGACTTTTGCCCCTGAGGAAAATGTTATCTTTATTATCCTGGATAGTTAAGAAGCTTCTTCTTTGCTCTGGATGGAGACACTATCTCTATCTTCTAAGGCTGTTTACTACACATATCCTTGAAAAGAAAAAAAACCATCTGGAACAAAGGTAATCAGTGCCTCTGCTCACCAGATGGGCAGAAAAGTTAAACCCATGGAGGACTGTCTCTCAGCACCTTCTACCTCTGTTCTCTAGGGCAGGGATTGGCAAACTAGGACCCACAGGCAAAATTTGGCCCCCTTCTTGTTTTTGTAAATAAAGTTTTATTGGCACACGGCTATGCACTTTCATTTATATATTGTCTATAGCTGTTTTCATGCTACAATGAGTAGTTTTAACAGAGACCGTAGGGCCTCTTTACAGAAAAAGTTTGCCAACCTCTGCTCTAAGGTATTGTCCTCCTCCATCTGACTGAAGCTGGCTGGCGAGTACCACATCCACAATCCAACATACAAGAGGAGGGAAAAGAGGAAGAAGAACCAAACAATCTGTTTAGAGGATGTGAACCAGAAGATGACTTCTGTTCACTTCTCACTGGCCAGAACTTAGTTACATGTTTTGTTAGGAGTCTCCAGACTTCTCCCAGCTTCAGTGATTCACTAGAAGTTCTCACAGGACTCAGCATATAGTCTTACCCATGGCCAAGATTTGTTGCAAGAAAAGCAGGTGTTTAGAATAAACTATGTATTTTCATACAATTTATTCATAGTGATCCACTCTTACCAGAGACTGGTGGGAACGCTCCTGAAGTCCAAGTTCCCAGATGACAGCTGAGGGTCAAGCTTGCAAGCAGGCCTGTCTAAGGATAGCAGTCTCAGGCCTGCTATGCTAACTCTCACTGCACACATGCCTACACTTGGCTGCAATGGAAGCTGGGGGAGACAGTGCAGCTAAGTGACTGGTACCCAGCTAAAGCTTGGGAAGTTTGATGATTAAAAGAAAGATGAAGAATAGATACCACGAATAATTAGTAGTCTCTCCCACACAAGGGAAGAAGAGGGACCAGAGTAGGGTTTCTCAACTCTAGAACCATTGACATTTTAGGCTGGATAATTCTTTGTTGTGGGAGGCTGTCCTAAACATGTCAGTGTTACCCCTCTCAGTTCTGACCATCAAAAACATCTCCAGACATTGCCAAATGTGCTCTGGGGGTCACAAACATCCTGGTTGAGATCCAACACAGTGTGTGAAGGCTACAGAGACCAGGCCTTATTCAAAAAAACTACAAGTATTTTGTTACAGTTTGAGTATAAGCAAGAGGTGAGGAGCGGCAAGAAATAAGGCTGAAGGTATAGATGGGGGCCAGGTTATAAAACAGTCTGTGTGCCATAATAAGGAGTTCGGATTTTTTTTTTTTTTTTTCTGGTGAGGTAGATTAGCCCTGAGCTAACATCTGCTGCCAACCTCCTCTTTTTGCTGAGGACGATTGGCCCTGGGCTAACATCTGTGCCCATCTTCCTCTACTATACATGTGGGATGCCCACCACAGCATGGCTTGATAAGCGGTGCAAAGGTCGGCACACGGGATCCAAAACCGCTAAACCCAGGCCACCAAAGAGGAGCATGCGAACTTAGCCACTACACCACCAGGCCAGCCCCAAGGAGTTTGGATTTTTAAAAAATCATTTAACGGTATGAGGAACTACTGAAAGATATTTAAACCAAGGATCATATTTGTATTTTCAGAAAACCAGTTTGACTTACATACGGAGAATTAATTGGAAAGCAAATAGTCTGGAATCAGAAAGACTAATTAGAAGGATATTTTACTCATTCAGGTAAGAAATTCTGAGGGACAAAATTAAGACATTAGCAGTTGAGAGGAATAAAAAGGGAAGGATTTGAGAAATATCGTATAGATAGGAAAAAGAGGACTTGGTGATTGGCTGTAGATGGAAATGTCACCCAGCATTTTGCTTTGGGCATCTGGGTAAATAGGCTACCATTTGCTGATATAACAAAGTCAAGAGAAAGAGAGTAATATAAGGGGAAGAGTGATCAAATCAGTTTTTGACTTGCTGAATTTGAAGTGACTGTGGGATTTCCAACAGGAGTTGATGATGTGTAATGACTAATCTGATATGATGGTCACTTAGTGTAATGTGTGTGTTTTTGTGGGGGGAATGAAACCTGCACATATAACCAACTATTGCCAATATTTCTTTCTGACTGAATTTTTAAAACCCAATAGCCTACTTTCAAGTGTAGATAAAGCAATTGTTCTACCAAGCTTTTTAGGTGGAGAGGGCGATTCCCTCATTCGCAATTTATTCAGATAGGTTAGATAGGTTTTAAAATATTGCAAATTACTAGCTACCTAGACATTTTCATTTCTTCATGGACTAGGTGTCTTTTCTTGAGCACAATGAATATTTCAGCTTTAGTAACTGTTTTCTGCTTTGAGAATTTAGAATCTACTGGCATTCTGTGCCCCCAAGTAGAAATAATCCTTGCAGGGACTAAATTGCAAAAACTGAGGTACAGATACAGAAACTATTATTCAGGGGTTAAAATGATTGAACCAAATAACATTTCATACTGGAGACTACAGTTTCCCCATCTTCAGTAGAAGGTGTACTGTGTCTGACAGGGTAGCTAAATTTGCATTCTCTCAGGCAAGACATCCACCATGTGATTGAAGAATTAGTTGGAGATTAGTTACTTTAATTAGTAATCAAGGCACAAGATTCAAAACAGAAGAGCACTGATTCTGAGCCCTTGCCTACCTCAATCCATACTAATAAGGGAAAGTTCTTGTATACATTCCTTGCAGAGTCTGATATGAGAGTAAACAGTGGGATGAAAGTCAGGTTCCAGTCTTTAATGACTCGAACACAGATGTTGCCGTTGACAGGAAGAGATATGTTGAGTGTTGTTTCTCCATTTGCTTAGCAAGATTTGACATGTGGTGAGCCAGAATAGAAATCTGAAGAGTTGAATCAAGATGTGTTGAGGGAACTTTGGGTGAAAGAAGTGATGAAAGAAGCAGGTCTGGATACACAACATTATGCAGCAGATGGAAACTTTTTTTAAAAACTACCCAGGATTGCCTGTTTTGATAAGCTGATTGGTAAATTCAGTTGCTCGTAGAAAAGAATTTTAAAAATACAGAGGATACCCAGACAGGATATCATAACTCTAAACAAACAACGTCTATTGTCCATCTATTTGTGTTTGTTTACATAGCTACATAGCAATAAGTGCCTACCGACGGCCCTGGAAGCTTGAGCTAGGGGAAGCAAAATAAGGTGATGGAGGGTGGGGCGGGGTTGTGCACCAGGTCCCAAACTGCCAGTCTCCCAAGTCCTTTTGATTCGTATTCACTGTGGTTTCCAATGCTGGCAAAGGGAATGCACCACAGATCGGTTAACGAGAAAAATCAGTTATCTATTAAGATAGGGGACATCAATATTTGTAGATCTCTTCTTTGATAAAAGAAAATAGACATTCTTTAAAATGTCTGCTAAGTAATAATACAGACATGACATCATTTCAAGCAATGATGAGCTTTGTCCTTAATATTGTTCTTAATATTGCCACATCTTAAGCATGAGCCAGTTGGGTATCCTTTACCACCCATAAAAGCCAGGATTTTATTTATTGCTGTAAGGTCTTCTTCTCTCGCCAGTCACACTTGCTAATTCCTGAAGGTTTATTCATTATTTTTTAATTGTGTACCATGTCTTTGCAACCGTGTTTACCTATTTTACTTTTGAAACTAAAAAAGTTGAGTACAGTAAATTTTGATGGTCCTTGGGATTGGTCACCTCCCATTTAACGCACTAGGGTTGTGTTCGGACTGGTACTTTCCAAAGCCAGTGCTCTGGATTTCATGCCTCTCAAAATCCACATCCCATTTTCAAATTAGCCTATTGAATGGCATTTAAAAAATCTTATAAAGCCACTAAGCTACTAATGACTGATGGTCATGGGGAAGGTTGCTCTTTTCCATATATATTTTCCTTCATTTTTTCTTTCTGTAAATACCTATTACCCATTATGCTAGGCATTGGGAACATATGGATTTTGTCAGTCAAAGTCTTGAAAAGAAGTGGATGGCACACTTAAGTTGGGTGATTTGAAAAGAGTACCATAAAGTGACTATTTACAAATTATCAGTTGGGTGGAGTTAATCACAGGGAAAGGTTAAGGGATAGTGCAATTTCCTGGGGCTATTAACAACAGTGATCGGGAATTCATTACCACCACTACACAAGAAGAGGTGAGAGGAGGGAAACTGAGTCAGGGAGCATTGTGTGGAGAAGGCCAACTGATAGGAAGCTGTGACCTTCAGGTAAAGGAAGCCGTCAGCCCTTGATGACCTTGCAGGAAGGGCATTGGGAAGAAATAGACGTCTCAACCTCATTCTTCTCATATCTATCTCCTTCTGGTGCCTTCTATCAATCAAACTCCACAGGATACTGCTGATATCAATACAGATCAGCTTCTTAGGACACAGCAGTGTGAGAATACAGGAGAAGAGATCTGGAGAGGCAAAGGAAGATATCTGACACACAGATGGATAAGACATGGTTCCTTCCCAGGAGTCTACAACAGTGTTTCTCACAGTTGGGCAGACACAAGAACCACATGGAGGGCTTGTTTAAACACAGATTCTTGGGCCTCACCCCCCAGCAGTTCTGATTCAGAGATCTAGAGTGAGGCGGGAACATTAGCATTTCTAACACATTCCTAGTGTTGCCTCCGCTGCTGTTCTACAGGTCACATTTTGTGTAGCACTAGTCTGATATCTTGAGACAGGGCAATACGAAACCTAAGGGATGGATGTCTAATAGCAGAGTATCAACTTATTGACAATAATTTAAAGATATTTTTGCCTCTTTCTTAGCACACAATTGCCAAGCCTGCTCTCAAGACAAGCTGATCTGGACTAGAAATCATCAAAGAAGAGAGTTTTGAATTTGCAAGTAAGAATGTAAGGATGGTCATGGGTTTAACCTTTCTCCTCCTAAGTGAGTCTTCCTCTCTAAAGACGCTATTGCCTCATTCAGAGTAAGCAGGAGACATTTCATTTCCAGTGTGCACAAAGGGCAGCCCCCATAGAGAGACCATTTTACTGCTGAAATATATATATTATTAAAAAATGTTTTAATTAAATAGAGAATTGAAGTCAGACGATTTCATTTTTAACATTTTTCTGTAATAATTTTTTCTAAGGGAACTTTCTAAACTGAAAAAGAAAAAATCAAACAACGAAACAGCTCTAGTAAGCACATAGAAAAGCATAGGAAGTCCTCGCCCAAATATTCTTGGATTAAAGCAAAACGCCTTCTTATTTGCTACTCCTTCTTTAGCATCATTCTAGGAGATTAATGTACAGTTGAGCAACAATGAGGTAAGTGACTCAGAGATCAAGTCATCAGGGAAGAGGAACTGGCTTTTTTTTTTTATTATTATTGATGTTTTAATGGTTTTTAACATTGTGAAATTTTGGGTTGTACATTTTTGTTTGTCCATCATCATGTATATGACTCCCTTCACCCCTTGTGCCCACCCCCCACCCCCACTGCCCCTGGTAACCACAGTACAGTTTTCTCTGTCCATGTGCTGGTTTATATTCCACATATGAGTGAGATCATACAGTGTTTGTCTTTCTGGCTTACTTCACTTAACATAATATGCTCCAGGCCCGTCCATGTTGTTGCAAATGGGACGATTTTGTCTTTTTTTATGTCTGAGTAGTATTCCATTGTATATATACATACCACATTTTCTTAATCCAATCGTCAGTCGAGGGACACTTAGGTTGCTTCCACTTCTTGGCTATGGTGAATAATGCTGCAATGAGCATAGGGGTGCATAAGCCTCTTTGGATTGTTGATTTCAGGTTTGTTGGATAGATTCCCAGTAGTGGGATGGCTGGGTCATAGGGCATCTCTATTTTTAATTCTTTGAGGAATCTCCATACCGTTTTCCATAGAGGCGGCACCAGTTTGCATTCCCACCAGCTGTGTATGAGGGTTCCTGTTTCTCCACATCCTCTCCAACATTTGTTGTTTTTTTGTCTTGGTGATTATAGCCATTCTAACGGGCATGAGGTGGTATCTTAGTGTTGTTTTGATTTGCATTTCCCTGATGATTAGTGATGTTGAACATCTTTTCATGTGCCTATTGGCCATCTGTATATCTTCTTTGGAGAAGTGTCTGCCCATTTTTTGATCAGGGTGTTTGTTTTTTTGTTGTTCAGTTGTGTGAGTTCTTTATATATTATGGAGATCAACCCCTTGTCAGATGTATGTTTTGCAAATATTCTCTCCCAGCTGGTGGGTTGTCTGTTCATCTTGATTCTGGTTTCGTTTGTCTTATAGAAGCTCTTTAATCTGATAAAGTCCCACTTATTTTTTCTTTAGTTTCCCTAGTCCGGGTAGGCATGTCATCCGAAAAGATTCCTTTAAGACCAATGTCAAATAGAGTGTTGCCTATATTTTCTTCTATGAGTTTTATAGTTTTAGGTCTCACCTTCAGGTCTTTGATCCATTTTGAGTTAATTTTTGTGAATGGCGATAGCAGATGGTCCAATTTCATTCTTTTGCGTGTGGCTGTCCAGTTTTCCCAACACCATTTATTGAAGAGACTTTCCTTTCTCCATTGTATGTTCTTAGCACCTTCGTCGAAAATTAGCTGTCCGTATATGTGTGGTTTTATTTCTGGGCTTTCAATTCTGTTCCATTGATCTGTGTGTCTGTTTTTGTACCAGTACCATGCTGTTTTGATTACTATTGCTTTGTAGTATGTATTGAAGTCAGGGATTGTGATGCCTCCTGCTTTGTTCTTTTTTCTTAGGATTGCTTTAGCTATTCAGGGTCTTTTGTTGCCCCATATAAATTTTAGTACTCTTTTTTCTATTTCTGTGAAGAATGTCATTGGGATTCTGATTGGGATTGCATTGAATCTGTAGATTGCTTTAGGTAATATAGACATTTTAACTATGTTTATTCTTCCAATCCACATGCATGGGATATCTTTCCATTTCTTTATGTCATCATGGATTTCTTTCAATAATGTCTTGTAGTTCTCATTGTATAGGTCCTTCACCTCCTTGGTAAGATTTATTCCTAGGTATTTTATTCTTTTGGATGCAATTGCAAATGGTATTATCTTTTTGAGCTCTCTTTCTGTTAGTTCATTATTAGCATACAGAAATGCAACTGATTTTTGTAGATTGATTTTGTACCCTGCAACTTTGCTGTAGTTGTTGATTGTTTCTAATAGTTTTCCAACAGATTCTTTAGGGTTTTCTATATATACAATCATGTCATCTGCAAATAGTGAGAGTTTCACTTCTTCGTTACCTATTTGGATTCCTTTTATTCCTTTTTCTTGCCTAATTGCTGTGGCCAAAACCTCCAGTACTATGTTGAACAGGAATGGTGAGAGTGGGCAGCCCTGCCTCGTTCCTGTTCTCAGAAGAATGGCTTTCAGTCTTTCCCCATTGAGTATGATGTTGGCTGTGGGTTTGTCATAAATAGCCTTTATTATGTTGAGGTACTTTCCTTCTATTCCCATTTTGTTGAGAGTTTTTATCATAAATGGATGTTGTATCTTGTCAAATGCCTTCTCTGCATCTATTGAGATGACGATGTGGATTTTATTCTTTGTTTTGTTGATGTGATGCATCATGTTGATTGATTTGCGGATGTTGAACCATCCCTGTGTCCCTGGTATAAATCCCACTTGATCATGGTGTATGATCTTTTTAATGTATTGTTGTGAGGAGCTGGCTTTTGACTAGTGAGCAAGAGAGAAGCAAAGAGTTTGAACTGAAAATACCTGCTCAGATAAATCACTTTGTACAAGCATAAACTGATGTCTCATTTCAAATGATCTTCTTATTTCCCATTAGCTACTCCTAATTCTTTCCTTTATCAGTTAGGCTTTCTTTTAGAGTAGATCAAGCTCACCATCCCACTTCTTTACCTCTCATTCATTCTTTGCCCATTGACGACTTCTGACTCCTAACTCATCCAAAACTACATTGGCAAAAGTTGACTTTGATCATCTAATCTCTCAGCAGCATTCAGTGCTGTGGACCTCTCCCTTGTTTCATTGGTTTCCGTGGCATTACTTTCTTCTGGGTGCTCCTACCTCCCTGATGATTCCTTCTTATGACTCTGGAAAATTTGTCATGTCATGTTGCTCAGCCTCTCCTCAGAGACTTTTTCAAAGATATCCAGAGCAACAACTAAAAGCAATTTAGCCTTATATCCATTGAAGAATATTAAAGGGAATCTAATCCATCCACACTTATCAAAGACTCCTATAACATTCACAAATTTTCTTAAACCTCATAGCTGATCTAGAGCCTCTCGCACCACAATCTCCAGAATTCTCTTCTGAAGCTCCAGATATGAAACTCTTTTTCTTCATTCTCCACACTCTTCTTCCATTCATCTCTTTATTGTATAGATTTACTTGCCTTTTGCTTTCTTTACTATTTTGGAAAGGGGAAGAAGCAAGAAACAAGGGGCCAAATACAGGTTTCTTCTTAAAGCATGGGTGTGGAGTGGAGGAAAAGTGATGTAGAGGGGTGATGACTCACACATAAGTACTTTTGTTCCACTACATGCTCATTCTCTTTAATTGGCCCCTCTTACTCTGCCTTCCCCCGAAATGTTGGCATCCCCCCAAGTTTCCATGATTGAATTGCCTGCTGGTTTTTATCAGCTACTCCTATGATTCTAACTCTCTCTGAATGGGAATTGTGAACAATTTTTTCTCTTGCCCAACATGTACTAGACATCTCCACTTGGATACCCTATGTTCTCCGAATGGCGCTCATCAGCTTCTCCCCACATGCTTTTCCTCCAATCTTCCTGTTGCAATTGCTCCTGCTTGCTCAGTCCAGGAAGCTGGACATCATCCTTGATCCATTCCCTGTCTCATAAGCCATTTCAAATCAATCACCAAGCCTTGGGTTATTCAGTCCCAAAAGTATCTCAAATCCATTGCTCCTTCTTGATCCCTATACTTCTGCCTTGTTATACCCTTAATATATCTCCCCTGAACTGTTTCAATAGCATCCTAAATGTTTCCTTGCTTACACACCAGCTCTTATCAAACCAAACTTCTTCACCACCGACAAAGCGACCTACCTAAAACACAAATCTTACCGTGTTATTCCACACTCCACTGTTTAAAATGCATCAGTCTTCCCCATTAC
Organism: Diceros bicornis minor; assembly: GCF_020826845.1. Lineage (NCBI taxonomy): Eukaryota > Metazoa > Chordata > Mammalia > Perissodactyla > Rhinocerotidae > Diceros > Diceros bicornis. Next base: position 34,396,616 of record NC_080740.1, read on the forward strand.
CTGTAAGATCTGTATCCTTTAAGATCTGAGCCCTACTTTCCTCTCTCTCTATGCTGCAGCAATTCTGAGAGGTTTGCAGATCCCTCACAAACCAACCTCTATGCTTGGCTTGTACTTTTCTCTCTCTTTGAACTGTTCTCTCACCACTGGTTCATGCTGACTCATCACTTTATCCTACTAGACTAAGCTAAATGACCCATCTTGGTATTCCTGTTCCCATAGTATGTGATTTGGCATATTGTATTCTCACATCTGTTTATCGTCTGTCTCCAAAGATCAATTTCTCATAAGTGTTTTGAGTATTGTCAGAGCTGAAATCCAAGTTTAGTGGGGGGAAAAATCACTGGATTGAAAATCATGAGAACTTGGGGTCAAGTCTAGATCAGCTATTAATCTGCTGTGAAATCTTGGATGAATCACTCCCCTTCTCTGGTCCATCTCTCATAGGAGAGGTTTGGACTGTATAATCATATTCTACCATGCTCTGATTCCACTCTATACCTTCCCACATGTTTAGAGAAAGTGTTCACTGATGTTCATATACTACTCTTTCTACCTTCCACTCAATCCTCTGCTTTCTTTCTCCAGGGCTTTATCTAAATTAGTTGTTCTCAATCCTGCTTTCTCTGTGGCACTTTAAAAGACACAGATGGCTAACCCTGCTCCAAAGGATTCTGATTTTATTGATCTGATGTAGTACTCCAGCATCGCTATTTTTAAAAAGCACTTCAGATGATTCTAATGTGCAGTCAAGATGAACAACTATTAACATCAAACAATGGTTTTCAAAATTTGGTCCCCAGACCAGCAGCATCAGCATCACTTGGGAAATAGTTAGAAATGCAAATTCCCAGGCTCCTACTGAGTTAAAATCTCCACTCTCTATAGGTGATTCTGATGCACACTAAATCATCGCCGCTCCTTAAATTCTTCCCTCCCAAGCCCACCAAACAGGAATTAGAGGTCACTACTCTAGTTTCAGAGCATTACCTCCATGGTGTTTATTTTTAAAGATGTTCCCCCAAACAACCAAAATCAGCTTCAAAGGAGTTGTTTATGCCACCTTTACATCCATGCCAGCCTTCTTTGCTGGATCAGAGTTAACATTTTAAAAAAACATTAGGTTAGGGTGATAAAATGGAATGATGGAATTTATCTTGGAGATCAATGGGGCATATTTCTGGCTGGGTTATACGATTCGAGTGAAAATCAGGCACAGACATTGCCCACATGGATGGGGGCCTTGGAAGCACGCCTTCTGGAATTGGCTATAGTGTTGCCTCTTTCTTTGTCTCATATGAATCTCTGATTTCCGACACTTTCTCACAAGTCCTAGAATTAAATGTATGGTCTGGGTTGGGGATACCAGTCAGCCAACATCTAGAGAATTGAGTGTTTGTCCTAATTAATGTCCTGGCAAATAGAACACTGGTTTTAGGGCCATACAACTTGACCACCTAAACTTGCATCGGCATTGATAATTTTTCAGCTTCATGAGAAGTTTGTTTACACCATCCTCTTATCCTCTGAAGTGGGGCAGACAATAGAAGCGTGAACCAATTTCTTTACTCTCAACCCATTCTGCCTGCATGAGAGGCAGTCACTCTTGATGGGGGCTAGACACCAACTCCAATCCTAATTATTCCTTTTTATTTGTCCAAGCAATCTCTCTTCCCTAAACTATGGAGCTCTGGAAATGTATTTATCAATCATTAATTAATTCTTGAACAAAATGTTTCTATTTGAAAGCAACATGTTTGTTTTATACTTATCACGTTTTTAATTAAACAGTTGTTTATTTGTTTATTTGTCTGGCTCCCTCACTAACTGTAAGCTTCATTCAGATAAGACCACGTCAGTTGTTAACCACAGCATAGCCATTTGGTCGGCACTCATTAAATATTGAATGAAAGAAATACTGAAAGGCTGCTTCAAGTGTGATATAGGGGAAGAAAATGGTGCTTTTCAGGCAGACATGGCAGGCTCATAACATATTCTGATGCGAGTGTAAGGATAAATAGAAATTGAATATAAGAGGCTTAATTCTCCCTGTTGAAAATAAGGGGAGAGATATCCCTCTTCCTTTTTCTCAGAGAATTTACTTTAGAAAACGTGTAATTGTAAGTATGTCCTCTTCTCTTTGAAATGTATATAAATCCTTTTGAAAACTAGATAGATCTTTTGTCAACTTTATAACCAGGAATGTCTTTCTCAAGAAGTTGAGAGGTATTTCTTTGAAACATAAACATCAAGGGAGATGACACCCCTATCTCCCTGTTTCTGTGGGAGGGTAGGAGCCTAATTTTGGTGGACATCTTGCTCCAAGTTGCAAAACTGCCTCCTGTCATAAAAGTATGAGAAGTTTGTTTTTCTTCTTGATAAGCTAATTAGTTCACACAGATGGTCACCCCAATTACCAGGTAAAGTCAGGGTGAACTGTGTGTGACAAATGGTGTTGCCAAGTCCTCTTGCTTGTAGACTAGTTATTGTTTATCTTGGAAACGTGTATATAATGGCTTGTATCTGCTTGGCTATATAAAGGGTGAGATTTCTTTCTGTCTTTGCAGTCTCTTAGGGGATTGCCTGTCTCTTAGGGGATTGCCATCACATTCTGGTTTAATGCTTATTCAATAATAAAACTGTTTTCTTTCTCCACTACCTTTGTGGGGAGGTTTTCTGGGTTGGAAGAAGATTTTGTTTGTAATTATGTTTTCCCAGTACAGACAAGAGGCACCGAGTGGAGAATCTGTGGGAGCGCTGGAGTTATCTGTGTGAAGAAGGGGAAGAGAGTTCAGTCATATGAAAAGGACCAGAGATGTCAGAAAGGACTAGTGGAAAAGGAGATGCAAGAAAGAGCTAGGTACTAGAGAGCCTCTTGAGTTATATTTAAAGGATTTGGACTTTATCCTGATGGAAATGGAATAAGCAAAGTGGTGTCATAATAGGATTTACCTTTAGGAACCGTAACTCTTGCTGTAATGTGCAGAAAGGATTGGAGAGAAGTATTAGTGGATATGGGAGATGAAGTTATGTAAGAGATTAAGTTATCGAGATGGGCAATAATAACAGTAATAATATTAATAGTAATAATAATCATGGTAACCACAACTAACACTTTCTTGAGATAATCATGTCCTGGGAACTCTTCTAAGCCCCTCACATGTACTGTCATTAATTTTCACAATAACTCTATGAATTTTGTTGTATTATCATCTCTGTTTACAGATGAGAAAACTGAAGTATAAACAGATTAAATGACTTGCTCAAGGGTGGTATAAGGTGGTGCTGGAATTTAAACCCTGGCTCCAGCGACAGTTCTCTTAGCCTCTACTGCCTACTGCCTCCTGATGTCACAGTTTGGACAAAGGTGGTGGCAGAATGAATATGGTAAGGTGAATTGATTCAAGAAATATTTAGAAAGTAGAATAAACAGGACCTGAGGATTGAGTGGATTGGGGAATGGGCAAGAGCGAGGTGTTAAGGATGTCACCCAGTTTCTTGTTAGTACTGCTGGGCCATTCACTGAGGTAAGAGTGCCAAGAACACAGCAGTTTGGGAAGGGAAGTTAAAGAATTTGAAGGACACACTGCATTGGGGAACTAGAGTGGAGATGTCCAATGAAGTAGCTGCTACATAGCTCTGGAGCTCAGAAAAGACAGCCCTGAGCACAAGGATGGCAAGTGAGGTCATGAGAGCAGACCAGACACCCAAGGAGAGTGAGCTCAGTAAAGAAGAGAGGCCTGGATCAAACCCTGGGGAAACATCAGGAAGAGAAGAGTCATCCCCATCGGAGATGAAACAGACATGTCCAGAGAGGTGTAGGGAAAAATATTAGGAGAGTGTGGTGTTTGGAAAGCCCAGAAAAAAGAATCTTCTCGAAGGACGCAGGGTCAGTAGTGTTAAGAGCTGCCATAAAATCTTCCTTGGCTCAGGAAGAAAGAAACGAGACTGTGACCCTCCCTGCCAAACTATCAACCAGTCTAACATAAATCGAACTCATTTTCTGATGGAAGTCTAACATGGCAATACTTTGATTTGATTTTTGCTTTAAATGTTTAGACTGCTGTCATTTTTCCCTCCAATGATATACCATATTGCTTTCCTTCTGTGAAGATAAGTATGCAAAATAAGACATGGCAAATCCTCCTGCTGCCTCAGGAGGAAAATGCAGAAAATGAAGATTGGTGCAGTAAGCAAGCTGAGGCTTTGTCTCTGTAAGAGCAAAACCAGCCATTTTCATAGTTTCCCCTTAAAGCTTTGCAGATCTCAAGGATGCTGTTTACTCTACAGCCTTCCTCTGTTTGTGACCCACATCTTCCTATTAATATTGTTTCATTACTCGACATTTTCCTTTGGAAGCAAGTTTAGAGTGAGTTAATGATATTTGCAGAGATTTTGTTGTTTTTTTAAAAAACAGACCTGCAAATGGGATTTGTGCCTAGTTTGGGTAGGCTAATATGAAGCCTGTTATTTATGCTTAAAGATTTTGGGGAATGACTAAATAATGTTTTCATTCTGTGCATCTGGGCAACTTAATTTCTTTTTGTCCCCTGACATTTGAAGATAGCTTTAGGGTTTTCTTTTCTTTTTCCTTCTATTCATTCTCTCCCAAACTCTCCCCTCTGTTCTCCTACCCTCCCCATTACTGGATTGTTCATCTTTATTGGCTTGGAAACAGGACTGCAATGTGATTTTCCACTTGGTTTCTAGTGGAATGGAATTTTTAGAAGTTTTTCTATCTTCTGGCTGCTGTGGGTGATGAGGAAAACTCTCTTCATCAAGGCTCAGAGGGTATTACAATCCTTGCCTACCGGGAACAGTTGAGGTCTGCAGTTGAGGGTGCCTAAGCCAGTATATGAAATAAAGGTCTGGCTTTATTTTATAAATAAGACCTAAACGAACTGAGGAAGTCAGGAACTAATGACAGGCCTTAAGGGCTTGGAGATACTCTCCTTACCCCTTCCTAGTCTTTCGGTATCAAGTCCTCAGAAATGAACTAGCACCGGTTAGAATTCTGTGCGGGGCTCTGCCAATCCTGTTTTAGCACTGGACGTGGGTAGTGATAGCTTGAGGTAAGATGTGAGATAATGAACGAGATAGCTCTGGGTACAATGCCAGATATATTTCTTTTTCTTAGTTTAATAACTTTGAAAACCACCCAAGTTGGGCTCCATTTAGTTCTAAATATCCGCTCCCAGCATTGCTATTGATTTGCTGAACATTTAGCAAATTTTGCAAGCACGCTGGGCTTTGCTGGCTCCACTTTGAAGTACAAGCAGTGTCCCCTGTCTCTAGGGCAGTGGGATGCTTTAGGTTGTGGGGGAATTGAAAGCACCTCTGGGTGCACATTAGCTCTTGCATTTTCCTTCTCCTGCAGATTAAGCACCCAGCAAGGATACCCTGCAAGGGATACCTCCTTCAGGAGAGCAGGGGGTCATTGCTTCTAAATCAGTAACTGAAGAGCCTTCCCTTTCAGCCAGAGAAGCAAGGAGGATTCTGAGATGGCCAAGAACTCCCCTGAGGAGCTGGTAGACTCAAGCTGGCATAAGGTAGAGTACAGTAAGGCTTTCTGGAGACTGGAGAATGTGAGCCAGGGTAGAGGTGCTCTGTAGGAGGCTGCCTGACTGCAGGACATTCAGCCTCCACTAGATGGGAAGAGGGAAGGGAACCTCCGTGTCCCGAGTGCCTTTTGCATGCCAGGAACAGTGCTAGGCAGTTTTATACAAATGATCTGGTTTAAGAACTACTCAATGAAACAGACCCTATTACATAACTTTGCTTATAAGGAAACTGAGGCTCAGAAAGATTATAAGATTTGCTGATAGACACCCAGTTAGTAAAGGAGAGAGACAGAATTCAAAAACCTAAATCTATCTGACTTCAAAGTCCATTCACTTCCTTGATATCCTGTTTCTGGCAACTACTGCCTGCTCTAGCATCACAGGGAAAGAGAGCTTGCTGTGGATTCTCCTTCATCCTCATTCCACACATTGAAGGTGAGGGTGCTGACCCTGCTCCTGGGCTCCAGGTTTGGGCACATGGCCCAGGCCTAGCAAGGAGACTATGGTTCTCCCTTGGCTGCCCTGATTAGATCAGGCAGATGACACAAGTAAATCCAGCGAGACCAACCCCTAGAGTTGAGGAAAAGGTACCCTCTTTCTTTCCTAATATAACGTGGAATGTAGGCCTGGAGCTGCTAGTGGACATATTTGCCACCATGTAAGAACAGCCTATCTGAGAAGAAAATGAGCAGAAAGGAAAGCATTGAGGAAAAATGGATTTCTGACAACACCAAAATCACTTGAGCATCTCTTTTCTGCTGTACCCAAAGTTAGACCTACTCCAGAACTTTTCATTGATTGAACCCGTTTTGTGGCTTAGGACAATTTTTGCTAAGTTTTCTGTTACTTGCCACCAAAATAACCCTGATTAATATGAGCATTAAAAGAGGGAATTTTTAAAGATTTTTTCATTGTCTCTGATCTTTGGAAATGGGCAATTTATACCGGGGGAGATAAAACACAGCTTTGAAAGAGTGAATTAACCGTAGAGTGCTATATTAGTTTTCTATTGCTGCCATAACAGATTACTACAAATTTAGTGTCTTAAAACAACACAAATGTATTATACCATAGCAAGGAACATGCTTTTTGTAATTTCCTGTTGAATTGTCTGCTTCTCCAATAGACTGTGAGCATCTCTTCTTTCCAATTTTGTCCCAGTGCCTACCGCAGAGCTTGTCCCATAGGCAGTGCCAATTAAAATTTCTGGGTTTGTTTGCTACAGATCAGGGAAAGAGCAATTAGGCAGGGGATCAGGAAAGGCTTTCTGGAAAGTAAGTGTCTCTATTATTGCTGTATCTTTGACACCTAACACTCTGTAGATTTACAAAAATATTTGGGGAGTGAATAAACAAATGAAAGTGGGATTTGAACTGGACCTTTTAAGATGGGTAGCATTTAAGGCTTAGAATAAAAAATGTACAAGGTATGCCTGGGGCTCAGTGAAGAGAGGATGACAGTAATGACTGGTGTAAAGGATTCACAAAAGGGAAGACTGGGTGTTTGAACAGCCAGGGTCAGGCTGGGTTCCAGCCAGCCTTGGGGAGCAGCCTAAGGAGCAAAGGGCTTTTGTTCTCTATAGACAGTGAGAACTCCCCGGTGCCACAGCACACCCTACATGATGCTACTGACCCCCCCTCCATCAGTGATCTCCTCCAGCACCATCAATGCCATCAATATGCCAATACCTCCCAAATGTACGTGTCTAGACCCAACCTCTCCTTGAACCTCCACACTCACATATCCAAGTGCCTCCTTGGCACTGACATACAAGTATCTAAAAAGCATCTCAAACTTAACATGTCCAAACCAAACTTTTCATTTTCACCCCTACCCCCCAACACCAATTTTCTCTTTCCCTGGTCTTCCACATCTCAATATATGGATACTCCAGTCTACCCACTGCTTAGGTAAAAGACCTTGGAGTCTGCTTTTTCTCACAGCCCTCATTCAATCCATCAGCAAATCCTATCCACTCTACCTTTAAGATATTTCTGGAATCCAACTACTTCCTAACACCCCTGCCACTAAGCCTTAGTTCAAGCCACCATTATCTCTCAACCAGGGTTACTGTAATGGTTTCCTAACTGGGCTCCCTTATTTCACCATTTTCCCCTTATTCTCAATAAAGTAGCCAGAGTAATCCTTTTAGAATTCTAATGAGACCTCTGCTCAAAACCCCTCAGAGGCTCTGCATGTCATTTAAAATAAAAGCTAAAGTCCTTCCAGCAGTCTACAAGTCCCTATACCATCTGGCCTTGCCCGCTCTGCTCCCTTTCTGTCCTCATTACGTCCTACTCTCTCACACACGCACTCTGCTGCAGCCACACTGGCCTCCTTACTGCTCCTTGAACACACCAAGCCTGCCTCCCACTTAGGACTTTGGTACCATCAGTTCTTTCTACATAGACTGCTCTTTTCCCAGATGTTCAAATGACTCATGCACTCATGCACTCACAATTCACTTCTTTCAGGTCTCTGCGAAAATATCACCTTCCCAGAAGGGCCTTCCTTCACCACTCAATATACAGTAGTACCCCCTCCCCAGCATTCTCTATTCCTCTTACTAAAGGCTTTATTTTTTGCATACAGCATTCACCACCATCTAATTTACTATACATTTGTTTATTTTGTGCCCACTCTACTAGAAATGTAAGCTCCAAAATGGTAGTAACTATGCATAATTTTTGCAATTGATACTCAGTGCCTGGAACAGTACCCAGCACATAGTAGGAACTCAATGAATATTTGTTGCATAAATGAATGAACAATAGAAAATAGATGAGGAAGACTCACTTGGTAGTGGGCTTGGGAGGAATGAGGTGGATACAGACTGCAGGCTGTGGAACCATCCAGGAGACTGAGCTAGAAGCCCAGCTTCCTGGATGGGCGAGTATGGGAAAGGAGAGACAGTATGAAAGAAGTCCATGATGGGAACATCTTAGATATGATGGAATGAATATTGGAAATGAAGGTGAAAAAAGAGACAGGTGATTTGACAAGAAATGGAAAGAGGGGTGCCACTAAGAGAAAGAAAGGTGCTGGCATAGGGGACCCCTGTGGAGGAGAACAAGGACTCTGTTTTTGGCTAGATTCCATTTGATGTATCTACAAAACATCCACTCAGAGGCTTCTCTCAGGGGAAAGAGCGGAGACTAAGCCTGTATCTGCCATTTTGTAGAGCTCCTCGCTAGAGCCTGAGGAGTCAGGCTTGTTGGATGGGCAGGCATCTCATGTGCTCAGTTGTACCATAGTCTGATACTTGGCGGGCTGGTATCCAGCTCAGTTAAGGAGGCAATCAGGTGGGGTGTCCTGCTTGAGAGGCAGCCCATTTGGAGCTTGGCATGCTGGGAAATATCAGACATGGGAGGTTTTGGCGAAGTGCTGAGTGGGAGGGCAGAGACAATTAACCCAGCACAGGAAGAGCAAGTGTGTATGTGTACTTCTTCGTTTTTTCATATAGGTGAGAAAGTTTGGGACTTATCAGGATTTCTGAAGACAGGAAAACACCATTTTACAGAAATTCTAGTCTCGTGGATTGAGTGTAACTTTAAGTCCACTGATAACTGGACTGTGGTAGCAACGCTGACTCCTCAGGAATGTGCTACCTCATAAATATTGCTTAAACATTTAATGTTCTCATGTTACCCTAGTTGGGATTTCACTTAAGCAGTTTCACCAGTTAAATATTGGCAGAGTCCTGTTTTCCCACCGCTCGGTGAAGAAGATCGGTTGCGTTCTCCAGAGGGCTGGTGATGTGAGCAGAAAACTTGCATACATTCCTGGATGAGGACAACATGGCCCCTGCTATGGAGGCTGCGGTGACTGAGGGGAAGAAACCAGCTCCCTAGACCAGAGCAGTCCTCAGATGCCAAGGGAGAACAAACCGTTGAAGCAGAGCCCATCAATTACCCAGTGAACCTTGCTAAAGGGACAGCACTCCCATGGAGGGTGAACCTTTGACTGGTCATTGACTGACTCATGCCAATTCCCTTCAGGTATACTTTTGAAAGTGGCAATGATTTATCTTTAGCTTGGCATATCTGAACCAACAGCTAAGAAGACCAAATTACCCTCTTACTTAAAAATACACTCCTGCCTGTCCTCCCTCCATGCACTCTGTAATAGGCACTGGCTCTGATTTTCCCTGCAGGGTGCCTCTCTCCTTCAGCAGTCTTTTTCTCCTTCAGGCCTGGAGCAGGTGTTTGTTTTGCCCTGGGTGGTGTGAATAGATTCCTAACGGACATGTTAGCTTTGCCAAATATTTACCCAAATCTCTGATCTCTTTTTCTAGGAAATGAATGATTTTCCTTTTTGCCTGATTTTTACAACCTCAAGAGGAGATGACATAGCATAGTGCTATAGAGTATGGCTTTTTTTATCTCCATACATCATGGTCACACTGATATTATGGTGATCTAAACCTAGTAATCTCTTAATATCCAACTTTCTGCCCCTGTAACCTGCCTGGGGAGGTAAAACTATGCTGGCAGGAAAGCTGTGGCCTTCTGAGTCATACCTGGGACCACGTCCCTTTGAAGCCTTGCTTTCTACTGGGCCACTGCAATGAACTGGACATGCTTCTCCACGGCTCCAGGTCTCATCCTCAGTCTGCTGGAATTTTCCTTTTCAGACTGCTTCCTTTCAAAGGCATTCCTTCCTCCCTTACCCCTCCAGCCCACTAGCATCAGCTCTTCAACTGGAAGAAATACAGGAAAGATATACAAATACAGGAAGAGCCACTGCCTTCAACCAACCCAGCAGCAATCCCTGATACAAGGAAACGCAAAGCCTGACAACCTACTTGGCAGAGTGGGAGACCGGAAATACAGGGAGAATCACCAAATTACTCTCCCAATAAATTATCCTCATACAGAACAAAATCCACTTCTGCATGCGAGGTAGCCTCTTATAGGTCATGTCTCTACTTCCCCGTTTATAAAATGAGGACCCTGTGTGGTTGTCATAGGAGGTAAATATCATAGCTCCTCAAAATGAAGAAATAGGTAATTCATTCTTTCAACAAATACCATTGAGTGTCTATTATATGATAAGCACCAAGGATAAAGCAGTATGCTCTTATGGGATTGACATGCTAATGAGGAAGATCATTCATGGGAGAGGGCACAGCTAATGCAAAGGCTTTAAGGTGGGAACAAGTTTTGCATCCCAGGACACCAGAAAATGGCCAATGTGGCTGGAGGCTGTGGGTAGAAGCAAGAGTGGGGAGGGACGCAGGGGTCAGCTCGTATGAGACTTGTAGGATAGGGTAAGTTTTGGATTTTGTGTTAAGTACAATAGGAAGAGTAGCACATTCTGCTTTATATTTTAAAAGATCACATTGTCTTCTTGATGTAGAGGATTGCAGGAGTGGAAGTAGCAAGATTGGATTGGAGTAAAAGAGAATCATTTAGGAAAGAGAGTATGTGGCTTGGACTCTACATATAGAACTTTTCACTTCTGGACAGTGCAAGTTGAGTCTTAACTGGTTTCCAATAGCATCTTTGTGCATGCATTCAGGGTAAAGCGTCTTGTCTTATGATCTATATGAAAACATCTTCGTGACCCTTTTTAAACATCCAATCTGTTTAGCTTTTGGATCACATCTAAGTCTGGTATCTTTATGGGTCAAAATCACAGAATAATAGCATTCTAGAGCTGATAATAGGTCATATGGTACATTCTTTGCCTCAGCCTGGCTACACTTAGACCCTTTCAGTTCAGATGAATATCTACTCTTTAAAAAAATTTAATAGCTTTATTGAGATGTAATTTACATGCCACAAAATTTACTTACTTAAAGTGTAGAAATCAGTGGTTTTTAGTATATTCACAGGGTTGTGCAACCATCAAAACAATGTAATTTTAGAGTATTTTTCATCACTCCAAAAAGAAATCTTGTACCCATTAGCAGTCACTCTCCATTCCTCCTACCTCCCCACTCAGACCCAGGCAACCACTAACCGACTTTTTCTGTTTTTATGAATTTGCTTATTCTGTACATTTTATATAAATGCAATCATAAACTATGTGGCCTTATGTGACTGGCTTCTTTCACTTTGCATAATGTTTTCAAGGTTGATCCATGTTGTAGTATGTATCAGTACTTCATTTCTTTTTTTGATGAATAACATTCTGTTGTATGGATATGCCACATTTTGTTTATCCATTCATTAGCTGATAGATATTTGGATTGTTTCTATTATTTCTACTTTTTGGCTATTATGAGTAATGCTGTTGTGAGCATACATGTACAAGTTTTTGTGAACATATGTATTTATTTCTCTTGGGTACACACCTAGGAGTGAAATGGCTGGATCATATGATAATTCTATATTTAATTGTTTGAGGAACTGTCAGACTGTTTTCCACATGAATACCTACTTTTGAAAATACTATATGTGTAGTGCAAGAGATTTCACCCTGCTCCCTGGTTGCACATTTCTTAACTTATCTCCCTGACTAGGAAGTTATTCTTCACAATGAACCAAAAAACTTATTTTCCATATTTGAAAGTAATGCTAAAAGCATCATCCCTTAGTTTCCTCCAAATAAAGCAATAATGAATTCTTTAGCTTATTTTCTTTTCTTTAGATAATTTCTTTTTTATTTTTAATTTTATTTATTTATTTATTTTTTCCCCCAAAGCCCCAGTAGATAGTTGTATGTCATAGTTGCACATCCTTCTAGTTGCTGTATGTGGGACGTGGCCTCAGCATGGCCGGAGAAGCGGTGCGTCGGTGCGCGCCCGGGATCTGAACCCTGGGCCGCCAGCAGTGGAACGCGTGCACTTTAACTGCTAAGCCACCGGGCCGGCCCTAGATAATTTCTTATTTCTCCTACTCCTTTATAGACTCCTTCATTTAAAATATAGAAATCAAGATCCATCACCCTAAAAACGATCTGACCAATGCCAGCAATTACAAAAAGATTGCTTTCATAATAACAGCACAGATTGCTTTCTTAGTTATATCTGTAGTCACTTTGACCATCACGTCTTTTCTGTCATACGTGTGTAAATTGGATTAGTCTTTCTCCTCTGTCTGTGGGTTTCCATGTTTATGCATATCACTCTACACGCCAAATCTTGAGTCTGGTGTTCATCTGGCCCCTGAAATTGAAGCTTTCTTTCTTGCCCACTTTGGACCTCTTACTCATGTCTGTATTTTGGCTCCATAGAACCAGCACATATTTTTCAGAGCCTGGGAGAAGGGCCCCCTCCTCTCAATTGAACCTTGTCTTAAATTCTCAGCTCCCGTTGGGTTCTTCCTTTTGAGGTGAGGGAAGCTGCATCCTCCTTGCTACCATGTTCAACATGACAATTCTGCTTGGATCACAGCTTTTTATGAACCAACGCCGTCTATTTATTTGCTCCTTCATCCTTCATTCAACAAATAGTTATTGAGGGTCAGGCACTGTTCTAGGTCCCGGGGACACAGTAGTGAACAAAACATACCCAGACCCTGCACTCATGGTTTATATTCTAGTGAAGGTTATGTAATTTAAGTATAAACAAGGATGAGCTTTTGGATCAGATCGTTTGAAAGGGACTTTAAATTTTCTGGTGAAGTCCACCCACCTCTTTTTTTAAAAAATGAAGCTACAGAACAGAAGGATTCCTTGACTTGTTCCTGGTAGAGCTAAAATGGAACCTAGGTCTTAAACTCTCAGTGTTCTTTCTGCCATAAGGTTTGAGAAGCCCCTTGAACTAACAGACATGACATGAGTTAATGCAGCATTTCTTAGTTATAGAAACATTCATGAGATGTTCGTAGACATTGCTATAGATCTTGAAGTGAAAGAAGACAAGGAACATGGAGGAGAAGGAGAAGCAAGAAGTGATATATGAAATTGTCTTTTAAACTAGACCCTTTTACTTAAGTGAGCTTCTGCGAAGTCAGACTTCCAAGTTACGGTAAACATTGTGAGCAAATATATATGACCTAGTGAATCTTTCACAAACAGATTCCTTTTGTTTTCTTCAAGGGACTGTGAAAGCTGCTTTCAGATGGCAAGTCAGGCAGTGAATTTTCCTGTTTTAATTTCAAAGTTCAGCCTGTTATTTTATGTTCCCAATGGCTTCCTGTTTCTCCTTTCCCTCAGAGTTCAAGATTAACAGCAATTTTCCTCTTGAAAACAATGCAAACATTTCACCTCTAAGGATTACAGGGAAACTGGGCTCATTGACCCGTGTGCACATCTAGGCCTTTATGAAATACCTTGTGTTTCTTCTCAAGACATCTCTTTAGACTGGACAAAGAGGTGGATTTTTTTCCTGGTGTGGGAGATAATTCCAAAACTATGTTTATTAGAAGCCCATGCTCAGAGTCATGCCCTTGAGGCTTCTAATTTTGCAGCCTGGAAGAATCACTCTTCTTGAGGTCTGCGCTTGGCTTTAATGGCTGAGTATCATGAGACTTCCTCCATCAGCAAGACAAGAAACGTTAATGTTGACTCCATGCTGTTGGACCTCTACCTCTATCACCGCCTCTTTTCCCTTCTAAAACCTCAGGGAAAGCAAGGAGGAATCAGTGGACATAGAAAAAACTAGAAAGAGGAATAAATATGTACCAAGAAAACGCAAGGTTTATCCTCTAAGATAGAAAGAAATTAAAGGGGAAGCATCATGGTGGCTTAAAAGTGAAATATTTACAAATTAGAGGCAAATTTGGAAATTTAAAAAGCTGTTTAGAAAGAAATAAGGCATAATCTGTAGGAAATCTCTACCTTTCCACCCTTCCCTAGAATACTTCTTTCCCCGGTCACCTCACCTTCCCCTTCCCCATGCACACACACCCCTCAACTTGCCAAGAGATGCAGTGGCAGCAAAGGATTTAATCATTCCGCAAGTGAGGCGAGGGAAGATCTGGTCCTTTGTCTCTAGTATTTATGATTCACAAGGTGTCAAACAACCTTACATGCTGCAAATGGGAGCAATCATGTTTCCTGACAGAAATATCACTGTCTGCATTTGTTTGCTTAGAGAGGACACTTGTTACATCCATCAATCCCAGGAATCAAAACCCTCCGGTGTGCAGCTGTCACCTTGCCACACATGGCTTTTAGCTAGTTCTTCAAGCCATTTGCCAACCATCTTTCTGTGGTCACTGAGGTAAAGTGAGATTCTTTTCAATTCTATCAATATTTATTGAATACTTACTATGTGTTATTTTTGCACTGAAACGTGGCAAGTTGAAAGAGATAAAAATGATTACTTTTCTCATTGGCTTCAAGTCACTCATAGTATTAGTCTTTTGAAAATGAGCAGAAACAGGGTAACCCAATGAGAAATGAGACTTTATGCTCATGGTCTCTACCAAACACCACTAACTGGTTGGAACACAGAGTTGTCAAACGTGAATTGTGTGTCTTTCACCTGGGACCAAAGGCCGCCTCTGATACCTGCTGGATGCCTGCAGACCCAATATGGGCTGTTCCCAACAGGCATAGCCATATAAGACTTCAGATGTCTTAGGAACTTCCTAGGAGGATAGCGACTATTTTTCTTGATTAGACTTGAAGGAACGAGATGGATCAGAGTAATTTTGACTGATATCATATCCTGGTAACTACACGGCCATCACATGGTGATATAATTAATCTGCAAGAACCAAATTACGTCTATTCTGATCCATCACCCTTACGAAGCTCCTAGAGAAAAGCAGATAGATTTACAATTTAATAGGGAAAAAAAACTAACCCACAGCAGGCTGTATAGTATAGAGAATGAAGCCCAGACTCTGGAGCCAGACTCTCTGGATTTGAATCCTGATCGTGCTAGTTACTAACTGTAAGACCATGGACAGTTTTCTTAATATATGCCATGCCTTGGTTGTCTTCTCTGTAAAGCCAGGATGATAATAGTAACATCTGTCTCAGGGAGTTACGAAGGCTAAATGAATTAATACTTTGAAGTGTTTTGAACAGTGTCTAGGCCATAATAAGGGCTCGATAAGTGTTCTATCTTGTTATTATGTTAACTACCTTAAACAAGAGGTTAATTTAGGACCATCTAATGTAATATTATCCATGTTGAGAACCCAGAGCCCAGATGTATTGATGAACGCTGGAGAAGTCAGAGTTGGCTTCATGGAGGTGGTGACACTCAAACTCAGTTTTGCATATAGGAGGGACTTTCAAGGTGACAGAATAACACCTGCAATGTCATAGGCATATGAATGAGTTAAGGATTACACATAAGGAGGAGGCTGAGGAGTACGTTCTACAAGAGTCAAAGCTGCAAGAACCTCAGGCAACAGCAGAAGAGAGTAAACACTCACTGTTTAAAATTGCTCCCAAACTAACTGAGCTATAGTGAAGCAAGGAGACAGAATGAGTACATTGCATAAGACGACAGAAAACAATTTTGAAGAGAGAATTAGTTTATACTAGTACAAGAAAACAAGCAACTTTATGGAACAGAAATTTAGAGGAGTTACTATAATGTAAGGAGGAGGGTGTATAAATCAGACTTCAAGTTTCAAATAACAGAATTCATTATGTCTGGTTTAAGCAGAAAAGAAATTTATTAAGGAATGTTAACTACCTCCCAGAATGGGGAAGGAAGAGTAGAGTCAAATTGTAGAGTTTCACAGTCCAAATAATGCCCAACCGTGCTGGGACTCCTGCAGCTGAAATTCCCTGCCGTCATTGCACCTGTCACACTCAGGACTGGATTACAGAAGCCCCATCACTGCCATCTTTGAAGTAATGGTCTAAGTCAGAGGCTGGCAAACTTGTAGGCTGGCTATCTATTTTTGTAAATAAAGTTTTATAAGAACACAGCGTGCCCACTAGTTAACATAGTGTCTATAGCTGCTTTTGTGCCACAGCCATACGGTTGAATACTGGAGACAGAGTCCATGTGGCCCACAAAGCTGAAATGTTTACTGTCTGTCCTTTTACAGGAAAAGTTTGCCAACCACTGGTCCAGATACTTATTTAGCCCTGAGAAGGAAAAGGGACCCAGCCCTAGAACCAAAAATGAAACCTTGGCAAACCCTACCAACCAGTACATTCTCCTCTCTCACCAGACACGGGCTATGATAAAAAGAAGCAGCGTCCATAGAGAAGGGAACAAGGGTCTCAAATGGAAAGATGAGAGTGCTGCTAATAATCACAAAGCATTTGAAGAAAACTAAGTACAAAAAATAAAAATACATAGAAGATGAAATAACACATAAAGAAAAAGAGTTATCAGAACAAACAGAATACCTTAAAGTAAGTATAATCAACATCTATAGAAGTTTAAGGGAAGGTATTGCACCCAGAAAACAAAAAGACTTTATTACCCTAAAGAAGGATGAAAATGTAAAAAAACAAAAATGTGATTCTAAAAAACAAGAGATAAAATGCACTTAGGTAAAGAGAGTTAGTAAAAATTTTCCCGAAAACACTTCAAAAAGGCAAAGATCTTGGAAGTATGAGAGAAAATTTAAGTGGTATCAAGGATAGATTAAAAGTTCCCATCCCCATCCCCAAAGAGAGAATATAAAGGATGAGGAGGGATGGCAGCCAGGGATAACCTAAGGGGAAAAAAATGATCTTTACATTAAATGATGAGCAGGTTGAGTAGCGAGCAGAATGAATGGGAAAAGTCTCTTGCTTCTATACCTTTTGGTGAAATGTAAGACATAAGCAACAGAAAAATCTTAAAACTTATAGAGGAAAATCTTAAAACTTTCCTAGGGTTAGAGCTAGCGTTACCTCAAAGATATGAGAATCAACGTGGCATCAGATGTTCTGTTGACACATTGGATCCTAGAATACTGAAGCAAATGTGATAAAGAAGACATAACTATAGCTATGGATAAAATTTTAAATTATAAGAGAATCTGATATGAAAAAATCCATGTGAAATGAAAATTTTATAGGAAAGCAGTACCTAACTGGCTAAAGAAGAGCAGGAAAAATGTACAAACCAGTGGAAAAATAGAAAAGATACCCAAAGATCTATACCATAAAAGGCAACAGTTCCTGATCTTCCATAGATTATAGCTGCCAAACTTTACAAGAACACATAATTTCTGTTTTATAAACTATTACAAAGATAGAAAACAATGAAGGTCTCTTAACTTGAGCTAAGGCTAGCATAACTCTCATACCCCAAGCAGAATAGACTAGCATGGAAAAGGGAAGTTATAAGCAAATCTTACCTTTGAACAAAGATGCAAAACTCCTAAATAATATATTAATAAATCAATTCCAAGAATACATAAAATGAATAATAACTCATGTAGTTTTATCACTCCATTTCCCCTCCTCTATTAGTTTGGAAGTTATATTCTCTCCCATTCATTCGTTAGTTGTTTGGTGCTTTTAAGGCTGTTTTTCACCTTTTCCTCTAGCTTTTCTGTTATTCTCAGTAGAAAGGTTGGTCTAAATTATGTAGTCTACCATTCCTAGAAATAGAGGCTCTGAAACCTCATTTTTTAGAAAAAATAGTCCATTGTCCTGCAATATCGTACATAAACATGAATTCTAAATGAAATATAGTATTAGAGGAAAAAATGAAGAATTTTCTATATCATTATCCTGGCCAAAGGTAGTGGTTAAGATGAGAGGAGGAGGATTTTTATCTAAGCAAGACACAAAATCCTATAAAGAAAAAAGATTAATAAACTTGACTGCATACAAATTTAAACTTATTTAAATTTAAATTAAACTTATTAAAAATTAACAATTACAAATTTAAATTCACTTGACAAAGGACATCATAAATAATGTTAAGAGACAAGAGAAAGTTTAAGGGAAGATATTTGGAGCCCATATAACAAAGGATAATGTCTATATCATGAAGGGAGGATTTACAAATCAGTAAGAAAATGACAAGTAACTGGCCCCTCTTTCAGATAAGCTAAACTTATCAATAAGCAATTCACAGAACAAAAATAGCAAATGATGGATAAAGTTAAGAAAATAATCATCTTCGCTAACAATCAGTGAGGTGAAACCAGATTATGGACTAGCATATTACTAGCATACAATACTGGCGAGAGCGAAAAATGTATATACCTGTAGCCAACGTTTTACCTCTGATTATCTATCCTAAAAGATTCAGAAGTGTTTACAAAGATGCTTATTTGGAAATTCTCAATGCCAATCAGTGGCTAAATAAAGGTTAAACATTCAAACTATGAAATACTATGTAGCTGTTATAAATAGTGGGATAGATTTGTATAGGCTTCAGGGAAATATCACTGTGAAAAGATATCAGTAAAAGAAATGAGTCTGAGAACTTTTCTTTTTCATTTACGTAAAAAAATCCCACATGTATTTGTACATACATATTTATAAATGCTAAAACAAAACGAAAGATGCACACCAAATTGTTAGCAATGTTTGCATGTGGGAGGCATTTGAGAGTTGGCTGTGGGTAAGTGGGGATTTCACATGTTTCTCTACATCATAAAATATTTCTTGAATATTTTATAATGAGCTATATTCATTCATTACTTATATATTAAAAGAAAAAATATAGAGCATAGGCCGTGAGATACAATTAAAGGAGCCTGAGCTTTGGAGACAAGCAGACTTGGCTTCTATATTTCCGGCTTTTTTCTTGCTGGCTCTGACTGTAGGCAAGTCATTCAAGCTCTCTGAACCTTCATCTAAATTTATACATATTTAAAATGAGAGTAATTAAATGAAAATATGTATGTAAATGTCTAACAATGCTTTGCAATAGATTTTCAATGAAATTCACTGTGTTCTTTCTCTTAGGGAATACCAAAAAACAACTAAGGCAGAGGCAAGGCAGAGACCTCTTCTACAAGACTTTGAAAGTGAGGAAGAACTACTTAGCCTTCATTTGGTAAGCAGGTGAGCCGCTGTGAAATCTTGAACTGGAGAGTGGCTTGATCCTAAAGTCACTTCCTAAAACAAAAGATGTTTTAGGAAGATTAGTTTGACAATTCTAAGGAGAAAAACAAGTCCATCGGCATAGCTTTATCTCCTTTTCTGTATAAATGGTGACATTGTAGAATTGGAAACCTTTATGATGCATCATTTGTACTTTATTTTCAGACATGACCTAGCTGAGAATCTGGGTAAAAGAAAGGTCCCCAGGGAAGCCCATAGCTGTGTAGCTCTATTTGATCCTCTCAAAATCAGCATTGTGGCTAAGATCCAATGGAGTCAGTTTCTCTGATTGCTTTTCATGAGGACTGTCTATTTTTCTTTCAGATTTCTAAGCTACCACTGCAGATATCAAAGCACAATCAATTGTTCCTTAGTAAGTTCAAGGATACTTTGAAGGTAGACCTGCTTTAGTCATGGCATAAAATTTTGTCATCACAAATATTCCAAAAGATTTCTCAAAGTTAAGATAGACCTTCTGTGCTTCCCTGGGAGACAACTGACATTCTGGAAGGATACTCTCACATGGTGTGCCCGTATCAGCCTAGGGGCTCCTAGCTTGATCATTCAGGAAAACTTTCATGTCCCAACACATGTCCCCTAGAGGATGGGGCCATTAAGTGTGGCTCACTTAATGATAATAGTAACAATAATAAATAAATCTGCATAGTAACTTGGAGTTTGCTAATCTTTCAAATATCTACAAATGTGTGCTCCTTAACAATCTTCCCACTAGGGCTCTCTCACCTATGTCTTTGTCTTCATCTTCTCTCCACACTAGAAACGATCCTGGTTGAGTCTCCAGAATTTGGTAGTACTATACTTAGCTCCACCTTGAGAAGGTAGAGAATAGGTATTAGCCTTTTTGGTGTTCAGTGTGCTATCAAAATATGCCACTGCCCATATTAGTTTCCAAAGACTTAGAAATAAAGATATTTGCAGTCAGTGCTGAAAGGGGATAGGCTGAAGTGGATGAAATGTTAAGACAGCAACTGCTGTATGCCTCTTGGTGCACCCTGCAAGTCATTCAACAACCTGCTCTGAGAACCACACCTTTGCAGGCTCCTTTATGTATGTTCTATGCTGTGAGATGAACACTGAATTTATAGAAAGATCACACTGAGATGGTCTAAGGCACTGTGCTGCCTAGAAGATAAAGAAGCGAAGGTAAGCTTCTAGAAGCTTTGGAAGTAGGAAAGACAGAGTAGACAATACAAATTGCATAACCTAAGGCTGCAGTCTATGCCGTTGCTTTAATCTTCTTGTTTTCTATTCCCCAGTATTCAGCCTAACCATTGCATCCTTATTTCCATGCCCCCCCTGATTCTCCTGATAGAAGACTTGTGTGGATTGTGTGAAGCTATTCTCAAGGCCACATTGTCTAGGAGAAGGTATAGTAGGCCACTTTTCTGGTTAAGAGTCCTGTCTTACAGTTTTCCTCTTGACTTGACCTGTGTGATTTTTGATCTGTCCTTCGACTTGTCTGTGCCTCAGCAGCTCTTCCCATAAAGCTGACTTAAGACAAATTTGAACGGAGGCTCATGCTTCTGACCAAGATGGTATGACAACACATAGATTTGTCCTCCTGCTTGAAACAATTTTAAAAATGGACAAGATATGTGAAAAAGTGGCTCTCAAGACATTGAACATCAGGCAACAAAAAGTTATCTCTGAGAAAAAAAGCAAATGACGTGAGGTCTACAGTTGCCCAGATTACTACCTGGAAAAAGTCTCCAGGCTGCAGTTCAGGGAGGGCGAAGCCAGGCAGAGATTAGAGGTCTTCCTGAGTTAAGGAGATGGCGCTGGGTGTTTGAGGAAGCCAATGAAGCTGGAGTTCACAATGTAGAGTACTAAAGAAGAGAGAGATGTCAGAGAGAGAAACTAGAAGATCTTGAGAGGTTCCCCATATAGTATTTACTTGAGTACTGATCAAAACATCTACGTGAGAAAACTATCTGAGACCAGGAAAACGACCACTAAAAGGATTAGAAGAGCAAGCCTGGAGCTCACACAGGGCTGGAAATAGTGGTGATTCCATCAGCCAGAATGGAAGACCTCATAATTCATGGGGCATTGAATACATAACTAATAAAGGTCTTATCTCAGTAGCTAGGCGTAATTAGCTTTAGACTAAATGCTACTCTGGTCCCATTGAAAAAGCTTGAAAGCAAGACCTAAACAATCAAGCTGTTTCCAGTAATGTAATTGTGTCCCAGAACAAAGCTCATGAATATTTTTAGGAACACACAAATATCTTCCACCTGAGGTAAAATTAACAATGTCTGGCATCCAACTCAATGTTACTAGGCATCTTGAGAGGCAGGAAAATACAACCCATAATGAGGGAAAAAATAAGTTCATTGAAACTAGCTCAGAAATGACACAGATGATGGAATTAGTAGTCAAGGACATTAAAAGAGTTACTATAACACTATTCCATATGTTCAACAAGCTAGAAGAAAGATTGAGCATGCTAAGAGAGAAATAGTAGATGTAAAAATAAAAATTTTAGAGATGAAAACTATCATCTCTGAGGTGAAAAATATACTTATGGGATATATGAGGAAGAAAAGACTAATGAACTTAAAGACATGGCAATACAAACTATCTAAAATGAAACAGAGAGAAAAAGGACTAAAAAATATTGAACAGAGCATCAGCAAACCGAGGCACAGCTTGAAGTAACCAAAGATAAGCATAATTGGAATTTCTGAAGGAGAAATTGGGGAAGGGGATAGAAAAAAATATTTGAAGTAATAATGGCTGAGAGTTTCTAAATTTGATGAAAACTATAACCCACAGATCTGAGAAGCTCAATAAAACTCAAGCACAAGAAACACAAAGAAAACTACACGGTGGCAAATCACAATAAAATTTCTTAAACAAGTGATAGAGAAATGCAGTCAGAAACAAAAAGAATAAGGCCTAGGAATAAATTTAACCAAGGAGGTAAAAGACCTGTACACTGAAAACTATAAGACATTGTTGAAAGAAATCAAAGACACAAGGAAAAGGAAAGATGTTCTGTGCTCTTGGATCAGAAGAATAAACATAGTTTAAAAGTCCATACTTCCTAAAGCAACCTAGAGATTCAATGCTACTTCTATCAAAGTCCCAATGACGTTTTTCACGGAAATAGAACAAAGAATCCTAAAATTTACATGGAACGACAAAAGGCCCCAAATAGCCAAAGCAGTCCTGAGAAAAAAGGACAAAGCTAGAGGTATCATGCTCCATGATTTCAAAATACACTACAAAGCTATAGTAATCAAAACAGCATGGTACTGGCAAAAAAACAGACACAAAGATCAATGGAATAGAACTGAGAGCCCAGAAATAATCCCACACATTTACGGACAGCTAATTTTCAACAAAGAAGCGAAGAACATACAACAGAGAAAGGAAAGTCTCTTCAATAAACGGTGTTGGGAAAACTGGACAGCCACATGCAAAAGAATGAAATTAGACCAATATTTTACACCATACACAGAAATTAGCACAAAATGGATTAAAGATTTGAATGTAAGACCTGAAACCATAAAACTCCTCAAAGAAAATATAGGCAGTATGCTCTTTGACATTGGCCTTAGCAGTATCCTATTGAATATGTCTCCTCAAGCAAGGGAAACAAAAGCAAAAATAAACAAATGAGACTATGTCAAACTAAAAAGCTTCTGATAAGGGGTTAATATCAAATAAATAAAGAAATCATACATCTCAACAACAATAAAACAAACAACCTGATTTAAAAATGGGCAAAGGATCTGAACAGACATTTTTCTAAAGAAGATATACAGGTGGCCAACAGGCACGTGAAAAGATGTTCAACATCACTAAATATTGGGGAAATGCAAATCAAAATCACAATGAGATATCACCTCGCACTCATCAGAATGGCCATTGTTATAAAAACAAGAAATAACAAGTGTTGGAGAGCAAGTGGAGAAAAGGAAACTCTGATAATCTGCTGGTAGGAATGTAAATTGGTGCAGTCACTGTGGAAAACAATATGGAGATTCCTCAAAAAATTAAGAATAGAACTACCATATGATTCAGCTCTTCCATTTCTGAGTATTTATCCAAAGAATACAAAAACACTAATTTCAAAAGATATATACACCTCTATGTTCATTACAGCATTATTGAGACTTTTTTGTGTGTGTGTGAGGAAGATCAGCCCTGAGCTAACATCCATGCCAATCCCCCTCTTTCTGCTGAGGAAGACCAGCCCTGAGCTAATATCTATTGCCAATCCTCCTCGTTTTTTCTTTTTTTTCCCTTTTTTCTCCCCAAAGCCCCAGTAGACAGTTGTATGTCATAGTTGCACATCCTGTTGGTTGCTGTATGTGGGATGCTGCCTCAGCATGGCCGGACAAGCGGTGCGTTGGTGCGCGCCCAGGATCCAAACCCAGGCCGCCAGTAGCGGAGCACGCACACTTAACTGCTAAGCCACGGGGCCCGCCCCTATTACAGCATTATTTACAATAGCCAAGACATGAAAACAACTTAAGTGCCCACCAACGGTTGAATGGATAAAGATGTTGTGTATGCATACAATGGAATACTACTCAGCCATGAAAACAGATGAAATCTTGCCATTTGAGACAACATGGATGGACTTTCAGAGTATTGTGCTAAGTGAAGTAAGTCAGACAGAGAAAGACAAATACCATATGATTTCACTCATATATGGAAGATTGAAAAAAAAAAAAGAACAAACACATAGATGCAGAAAATAGATTGATGGTTACCAGAGGGAAAGGTGAGTGGTGGAGGGTGCAAGGGGTAAAGGAGAACATTTGTACAGTGACAGATGGAAACTAGACTTTTGGTGGTGAATACTATGTAGTGTATACAGAAGCTGAATTATAATGATGTACGCCTAAAATCTATATAACATTTTAAACCAATGTTACCTCAATATAAAAAAGAAAAGAAAGAAAGAAATGCAGTTAGAGAATAAGGGTACATTGCATACACACTGAGGAACAATGGCAAGGATGATAGCAGATATCTTGTTTTAAACCATACAGGCTAGAAGACAATGGAGCAACATCTTCAAAGTACTGAAAGAAAAACAGTCCACCTAGCATTCTTAATTCCACTAAAATATCTTGCAAAAGCAAAGGCAAGGGCCTGCCCCGTGGCTTAGCGGTTAAGTGCGTGTTCTCCGCTGCTGGCAGCCCGGGTTCAGATCCCGGGCGTGCACCGACGCACCACTTCTCCGGCCATGCTGAGGCCACGTCCCACGTACAGCAACTAGAAGGATGTGCAGCTATGACATATAACTATCTAATGGGGGTTTGGGGGAAATAAATAAATAAATAAATAAATAAATAAATAAATAAAGGCAAAGGCAAAATAAAGGCTTTTCATGCATGCAGGAGCTGAAACAACTCATCATCAATAGATCTTCCCTATAAAAAAAATGTACAAATAAGTCTTTGATGCAAAAGTAAAATTATACCAGACAAAAACATAGATCTACACAAAGTAATAAAAAGCACCAGAAATGTTTACAGGAAATAAAGGAGATAGGGGAACAAGTTAAACTACACCATGAAGAAGCAATCGGCCAAATCCAGAATATGGGACATTTTTCAGATCTTCTCACTTAATTTCTTTAAGAGACAAAACAAGTAAATTTAAAAAATGGCTAGAATGTGAACTGATCTAGATTAAAAGAGTTAAAGACAACATCTACACACCCACTAGGATGGCTAAAATTAAAAACACTGAAAATGCAAAATGTTGGCAAGGATGTGATTCAACCAAAACTTTCATACATTGCTGGTGGGAGTGTGAAAGGTACAACCACTTTGGAAAATTCCTTAGTAGTTTCATATAATGCATGTTTACATATATTTTACCATATTATGAACCAGCAGTTTCAATCTCAGGTATTCACTCTAGAAAAATAAAAACTTAGATCCACAAAAAGACTTAAAAGAGAATGTTTATAGCATCTTTATTCATAACAGCCTCAAACTATAAACAACCTAGTCAATAGATAAATGGATAAACAAATCATGGTGTACCCATACAGTGAAATAATACTTAGCAATATGAAGCAATATATAACTAATGGAAGCAAAAACATGGATGAATCCCAAAATGTTAAGCTGAGCAAAAAAAAGCCAGACACAAAAGGGTTATATACTCTATAGTAACATTTATATGAGGTTCTAGAACAATCAAAGCCAATCTATGGACAGTGACTACCTCTGGGATAGGGGATAGAAATTGACTGGGAAAGGACTTAAGAACACTCTCTGGAATGATGGAAATGTTCTATATCTTGATAAGAGTATGAGTCACACAGGTGTACACATTTGTCAAAAATTAATTGAACTGTACACTTAAGATTTGTGCTTTTCATTATACATAAATTACACCCAATTTAAAAGAAGAGAGATGGAGAGTAAAATACATTATCATCAAATGTGTGGACCCTATTTAGATCCTAAGACAAAACAAAACCTGACTGTAAAACAACATTTCTTTAGACAATCAGAGAAATATGTAAATGGTCAGACAGATAGATGATATCAAAGAATTATTGACAATTTTGTCTGGGTGACAAAGCTCTCTTGGTTATATGAGAAAAGGTCTTTATTTTTATTCCTACCTGGAAAATATTTTAAAAAATGATTTGTATCAAATGGAAACTGAAGTTTCCCCCACCAGAGAGCTTCATGATTTGATACTTGAGTCCCGGCTGGTGCCTCGGTGGACATAGATGGACCTGCATTTTGTTCGCCCTGAGGTTGCTGGTAGTGAGGGCTCCATCTCAGCCTGTAGGCTCCTCATTAAGCCCAGGTCTGGAGCTCAGGAGGGGACTCCCTCCTGGCTCTGTTCCTTTTAATAAGTCACCTTCCCATATACTCTATATTGTAGATAGTGGTTATAACTCAAGCTGATATGAACTGAACTCAAGGGTTATTTCACATTAACTGTTTCCAAACTTTTTGATCACACATGCTATATATCCCAATATATGTATACTTATTTATTTATAAATTTTACACAGACATGCACACTGATGTTCTAATATATTTTGTACATGATAAAACATTATAAAATTGAAATTAAGATATGGAATAAAGGTGAAATAAATATTATTTTAAAATTTCTTACTAATCTTGGTAGCTTCGTGATATAATTTGTCTTAAAATGAAATCAAGAAGCTATCAAAAGACAATATACACTTAAGACAAGGCTTTTCGTTGATGGTGCGTATGATTTACCTTAGAGTAAGGCAGTTACCTCAGAACTTGCATTTGAGGAAAGCAGTGACTCTGCGGAGCCACCAGCCGTCAAAAGGAGAGCGAGCCGCCCTTCAGCACTAAGTATGGTGTGAATCTTTCACGTGTACAGAATCCTTCAATGTGCCTCCACCTCACACAGCAGAGCTTGCTCCTCCTGTGTCAGCACCTCTGCTTCAGGCTATCCATTTAGACTTCGTTTTCTTTCCCAGTTGTCTCAGGCTAAAATGTTATGCATAGGCAATGGCTGATCCAGTTCTTCCAAGACTCTGTCCGTTCCTCTGCACTGTCTTTCACCTGGACTTTGCACGACATGCATGCTGGTTTCTCTGCCTCCCCTCTTGAACCTTGCTGCCCTGTACTGTCAGATCAAACTTTCCAAGATTCCACGCTACCCACAGAAAAAGTCCCACACGTTTCTAGTTGGCAGACCACCCTCAAACCCAACTTAATTTCCTGTTGCTTGCTTCTACAACCATTAACTCTCCTGGTCCCTTTACTATTCCCAAACATTCTAGGCACATCCCTGCATCCTAGTTTTGTTTATGCTTCTCCCTCTGTCTGAAATGCCTTCTCCTCCCTACCTTCGTTAATAATCCTTAGTTTTAAGTTCTGGTTTAGGTACCACCTCTCTACAAGGCATTTTTGGACCATCCTGCCCTCTTTAGAACTCCTTCCTCCTCTAAACGCCTACAGTAACTATTGAAGTTCTCTCTCATGTTGCTATTAGACCACAATTTATGCTCCTTTTATATTTTCTGTCTAATCTTGGCACAATGTAGATGCTGAATGAACAAATGAATGACTAAGTGAATGAATGAATGACTCTGTGATCTACTCTCCTCTCTGGAGTGCTATTTTATCCTGATACTTTTTTCTAAAAGGACACATAGCAGCTAAGTTGTGTGGATTAGAAAATCCACAAGGGTCATCATATCGCCTGAACTGTGAATATTATAGTCCTGACTTCCATGGTAATTGATTTCTGACCTCTCCCTGACCTCATTCCTTCTGCCAGGCTGTCTTGTGCTGTCTGAACTCCCTAGTAAGACAGCTGATTTTATCTGTCACCTTGTCTCTCTGGTCTGCTTTCTGGCCCAGGGGAGGAAAAGCAGGGCACCTTGGAGGCAGGGCTTACCACCTCTTAAGGATGAATCCAGTACCTACACCCCCTGAAGAAGGGTACAGGACTGGAGTAGGTTGAAAAGTTGACTCTAGAGGAGCCACGATCAGATTATTGAGGTTAGGGAAGAAATGCAGAAAAGATCAGACACTTATGTGAGAGGAATAATGTCAGGAAAGTGTGCTTTGGACGTTATGTAGACGGGAAATCATGAGAGCCCAGATGTTACCTGCTGTCTCTTAACTTCCTCTGGGCACTGAGAGATGGATGACTTCCTTCTAGATATTTTCCCTATAGAGTGGATAGTGGTCAGTACGGGTGTGGTGGGACCAAGTAACTGAGTAGGTTTTTCCAAGGCAGAGGAGGAGTAATGAAGAGAATAGAATGTCTATCCAATAATTTCAGCATTTCTATTAAAAATAAACTCTTTATTTAAGATAACAGCATTCATACAAAACACAAATCACCAATGAGTGTATTAGGCAGACCAATTTAGTGCTCGTAGGTTTGACTTGGTATTGTCTATATTTGAACATCAGCTTGCTTTAAATGTTTAACCTAATACTGTATTTCTTAATTTTTTATTTTAAGTGTTATTAAGCATATGCTTTGTGTTGAACATTCAAAATGTAAAGAACTATTCTTTTACCAGTTTTTCTGTGAATTCTAATCTTTCTTAGTGCATACCCAAAAGGTGCTCTGGTAAATAGGTAAGTACAGATTTTAGATCTGCTGCTTTAAAATGGACAGGCATATGAGGATAAGATAATGCCACAAGATGGAAATGTAGTCCCTAGATGAATATTTTTGGCCTGGCAATCTAGAACAAGGGGCAAATTTGAAGAAAGAAGAGGAAGCATTTTGAGATACTGTATCAGAAAGCAAAGAATAGTTAGGAATTTATCCACCAACCATAAGATGCAACTTGGCTAGAAAGACTTAAAGCAGAAGAGAAGTAGTGATTTAGGGGAAACAGTGTGAGCAGGAAAGGCCTGAGGCCTGAGGACTGCAGCATGACAGATAATTTGGGCAGAATGTGAGCACAAGTAGCAGATGAAATTTAAAAAAAAAAAAAGAAGAGAGAGACAGAGAGTGCTATATCCTGGTATG
Source organism: Diceros bicornis minor (assembly GCF_020826845.1). Classification (NCBI taxonomy): domain Eukaryota; kingdom Metazoa; phylum Chordata; class Mammalia; order Perissodactyla; family Rhinocerotidae; genus Diceros; species Diceros bicornis. Next base: position 34,425,532 of record NC_080740.1, read on the forward strand.
TGCCTTACTGATATCAAACTATGAACTGTGTCAAACAATGTCATTGTGTATTTATAACTTGCCTATCTATGCTACCATAGAAATAAAATATTTGTATTTTGCTGTATTTAAATATTTATTTGATTTCTATTTCCATTAAAAATAGTGTTTGTCCTCTAAATGGCCTGACCGTGGGATATGCTGAAAAGGCAGAGAGGAAGCATGGAGACTATAGAGAATGTGAAGGGAAAGAGAGATCGTACATAGAAAGTGCATCAAACATGTATGTACAGCTTAAAGAATAATTAGAAAGTTCATGACCATTAGAGCTCTCTCTCAGGTCAAGGAATCGAACTTGCCAGCACCTAGAAGTTCCCTCCACGTCCCTCCTTATCACCACCGCACTCCCTCTCCTGAGCTCAGGAAGATATTATCTTAGGTTCTTCTAGAAGCTTTATAATTTTACCTTTTACGTTTAGGTTTATGATCGACCCTGAACAAATTTTTGTGTAGGGGATGAGGTATGAGTCCAACATTTTTTTTTTCTCATTTCGATACACAATTGTCCCAGTACTAATTATGAAAAAGTCTATCTCCATTGTGCTGCCTAAACCAATTACCTGACTCTGGGCCCTGAATTTATTTATCCTATTCTAAAGAGATACTTTAAAAGTTCATTAATTTAAGCCCCTGATTATTCATTCTAGCTCCCCTTTCTTGAGCCTTGTCTGAGGCTTTCTGTTTGTTTAACAGACAATCTTCACTAAGTCCTTGTAATAACCATGTGGAAGTGTTTCTATTGTTATCCTCAGTTGGTTCAGAGGTTAAGTAACTTGCCCAAGGTCACCCAGCTAGTTAGTGACAAAGCGAAGATTCCAAAGTCTGTACTCCTGCCTTCTAACCTGAAGCCCAAATGCCTTCCACAGCGATGGTCAGCAATCCTATCTCTGACCATTTCAGTCACAATCTTTTAGGTGTCCTGCGTATAACCTGCCCTGAACCAGCCTGCCCCTCTAGACACAGAACTCACTCTCTCTGTCTTTCTCTCTGGAGACGTGTCTGCTGATTGGATTCGAATTCTTTGTCTATTTAAAGAATCAAATATCAGTCAGCCGCTCAGACAGCCCAAGCCTCAGGTTCTCAGCTGTGTGCTCTTGCCAAGGGATCTTGGCTGGATCTGGGGTTTTCCCAAAGGGTTGGATACCTGATACTCACTCTTCAGCCTAATTTTCAACCTGCAATGCTTTCCTGAGCCCATACAGGTGAGTGATTGCGCAGCTTTTCCTTTGTGTACAAAGAATGTTCCGTCATCAGCCCAGATTTACTCTTTTCAAAGGTATCAGTGAGCAATGACAGCCTATGGGAATGGGAAAGCTGATTGGAGGATTGGAAATGGGTCCTCGGATTGACGTGCATTACTTGGGTTGCCAAGCAGGGCTACATTTTCAAAGGGGATAATTATCCAAGGTCTGTTTCAGAGCTGAAATCTGGTTTACAAAAAAGAAGTGGTTAGGGGCAATGTGATTCGCAATGAATTTGCCAAATCCTTGATCAAGAAATATTCTCAGAATGTTGGCAATCGCTTCTGGGTTACCCCACTTACACAATAGTTCCCAAAGCTGCCAGACACACTGGTATGAAATGCTTAAGTCAGCTCAATAAACAATGAGGGAGTTCAATTGCCTTTCTCTGGAATATCTTACTGACTCTGAATATGAAGAATTTCGATAATCTTTCCAGCTACAAAAGCACATGTCAGAGCATGGCCACTGCTACCTTGTCCCATTCATGTGACATTGTCACACACTGACACAGCCCCCATGGGGTTGCGTGAGGGATGGATACAACGTATGGCTTTGTTGTTTAAATGCTTTATAATTCTTTTTCCTAAGGCTCCTCACTTGAGATATGGTGGCCAAAGACCAGCAGAAGTTTGGAAAGACTAGTTCACATTTCATCCCAGAGTCTATTCCATGTCTGGTGGTCCCCCACCACACATCCTTAGGTTTACTGACAACCTGTCAACAACAAGATGACTTTAGCTCTTAGCACAGGTGGTGCGTTCTGCTGAGAAATGTAGTAGACAATGCAACGCCACTGCTTTGGTGTGCAGTGACTATTCCCTCTTTTTTTTTTTTTTTAATTTTTTGTTTATTGCAGTAACATTGGTTTATAACAGTGTATAAATTTCAGGTGTACATCATTATACTTCTATTTCTGCATAGATTACATCATGTTCACCACCCAAATACTAATTACAACCCATCACCACACACACGTGCCGAATTATTCCTTTTGCCCTCCTCCCTCCCCCTTTCCCCTCTGGTAACCACCAATCCAATCTCTGTCTCTATGTGTTTGTTTATTGTTGTTATTATCTACTACTTAATGAAGGAAACCATACGGTATTTGACCTTCTCCCTCTGACTTATTTCACTTTGCATTATACCCTCAATGTCCATCCATGTTGTCACAAATGGCTGGATTTCATCGTTTCTTATTCCTTCTTTTTTTAAGACTTGGAAAGATCCTAATTTTCTTGAGGCATGGAATGTGCCTATATTTATCGACATTTTGTGCCACCAAATTATTCACTACCAGTCTATTACATGAGGATGCTTTCAACACATCTCTCACCTTTTCCCACCCTCCCCCCTGCTTTTTTTAAACTTTTTTTCATCAGCAGTTGTCACTCCTATCTACATGGGGTCCAAGAATGACTTTAGATGATTACGTAAGTATTAGATTTATCTATAAGAAGGAATGGTATAGATTTCCTCATTGTAAAACCCTGAATTGGAGAGATGTCGTCTCTTTAAAATCAGCTGCAGGGCTAAGTGTATATTTCAGAATCTCCTGGCACTGGAGAAAGCTGGGAGAATCAGGAAACACTACCAGTCAATTTAACATGTTTCGGACTTACATATAACTAGTTTCAAGCAGACTTTTCTCAAGGTCTGAATTTTTTTTGTGAGTTCAAAAAATTGCTGATACAGATTGTTTCACTCTAAATGGGGCTCAGGAAAATCAGTGAAAACCTATAATATTACATTTTGGAGTGATCTTCAACATATAGTGTCTAAAGAGAAAATGTGTTAGCAGCAAGGAACTTGGCATCGATTAGAAAATTTAGAAGAATGCAAGTTGTAGATGGATAGCTGCTAAGTTGTTTCTTTCTCTCGTTTGTGGTTTGGGAATATGGTAGATCGGAGTCCTGTTCTTATGCTCATACTTCCAAATAAAAAAATCTTCCCGGGAGCATCAGAAATTGAGAGAAAGAGAGAAACTCGCTGATATGTTCTAAGATAAACCAATAAAAGAAAAAGGCAATGTCTGGAAAACAGATTGAGGTAGTTAGGATGGCTGATGCTGCTTCCCTCCACCCCCGAATCTGTGCTAGCTGAAACATGAAGCAAGGTGGGATCCAAAGAACGGTGCACGAAGCCAAGACTAGGCTGGTTGAGATGTGAATCCAGATGGCGGCTTCCATCTCCACCTCATCCCACCCCACTCCATTATCATTTGCAAGCGCTTTTGAGAAGTCTCTCTCTGGCTTCTCAGAGTAGATTTAGGGTTGGCACCCTCTGTCTAAGTTCTCTCCTTCAGTGTGCCTGTATGTTCATTCCTCTGGCCAAACATGTCCTGGGCTTCTGAGGTGTGTAGTTAATGTTTCAGTCAAGCTTGCTTTGGAACCTGGGGTTTTAATCAATAAAATTGGAGGGTCAAGGAAATTCCAGGATGTGGAATTTGTGCAGAATAATAATAGCATGGTGCTTCCCAGCTTACAAACTCTTTCCACCTGAGATGGCAGTGACTCTATCTGTTTGGTCATGATTGGGTACACCCAACCACAACCACATCCTGACACCAAATAGGTGCCAAAGTTTGTTGAATTTGTGATGAACAAAGAAATCTGTCATTTCCCTTGACATCATAATCATCCACTGAAGTAGCTAGGGCTGTTGTCATCCATTTTCATTTCATAGATGAGGAAATTGAGTCTCAGAAAGAGTAAATGTTTTCCCCTAGAACTCAGGCTGCTAGGTTGCTGCATTGAAAAAATAACCCAGTTATTTTTATTCCAAATCTAATGTTCCTTCTACTACACCAAAGAAAGAGAAGTGGAAAAGAAGGATGCTAGAGGTAATTTGAGCCAGACTTCTAGGGAAATGGATGAATTTCTAATTTTCTGTTGTTAGAGAGATTAGGGTTTCATCCATGGCCTGAATCCAGTAAGGGTCTAGAGAAGTCAGTTGGAAGATGTCAGGGGCTATAAGGAGAGGGGCTTCTTAGCACTTTATCAGAGAGCTAGCTATTGGTTTGGAAGGGATGGTGTTAAGAAATAGAGTAGCTGGGGCCGGCCCCATGGCGTAGCAGTTAAGTGCATGCGCTCCGCTGCTGGTGGCCCAGGTTCGGATCCCGGGCGCCCACCGATGCACGGCTTGTCAGGCCATGCTGTGGCAGCATCCCATATAAAGTAGAGGAAGATGGGCACAGATGTTAGCCCAGGGCCAGTCTTCCTCAGCAAAAAGAGGAGGATTGGCATCGAACGTTAGCTCGGGGCTGATCTTCCTCACACACACAAAAAAAGAAATAGAGTAGCTGTAAAAATTGAAAGCAGAATTTGGGATAAAAGGACTCACAAGACAAGGGATAGAGGTGGGAATTAGGGGATACAATATGCAAGAGTAAGAAGAAAGATGGGCCCAGGAACTTGGGGTCACTCTAAGGGTCAGAGCTAGGGTGCTTTGAGAAAAACTACAGTTGAACGAGAACAAAAGCTGCAAACCAAAAAGTAGAACAATTGAGACTTGCAGGGAAAAGGTAACATATTCGGTTAGTGTGTCTCTATGGTGGAGCCATGATGCATAGTAACATGATCTGTATTTCCCTCCTTTCTCCTGGGAATTCTAGAAAAGGTACAAGTATTAGAAAGTCTAGCTGCTGTTGGGAGAATGATAGTAAATGCTTAACTCCTGAAATTTGGGCTTGAGATCTCTGAGATCTCTGAGCCTTCATCTCACCCTAAATACCCCTTTGCAGATTTCAGAAGAAGCTCTCTCTAGGTCTCTAAACCAATTCAGAGAGACAATGTATTGGCAGAAATGGCAGGATCACTGGAAGAAAGCTAGGAGACATAGGCTGAGTCCTGGCTTTGCCAATGACCTGGTGACCTCAGACAAGCACGCGTACTTCCTGGGCTTCACTACCCCCATTTGGAAATGAAAAGATTAACACAGATTCTAATTCATACAAGGACCCTGAGTCTAACTGTCTATGAAGCAAAGGAGAGAATCAGATGCAATGTTTGTAAATCGTTTTGCGTCTTCGTAGATAGGGATTTCAGAGACTGTGTTTAATGCATAACACTCAAGTCAGGCTGGTTTCCATGTCCTCATTCATTATGCTGGTGATTTATCAGGCTTACCTAATTACTATTTCCATATAAAAACAAACGAGCCAAATTTTGTTAATTTAGCCTACCTAGGAGAAAAGCTGAATTTCAATAATTTATAAAAATATCAAAATAAGAAAGAACAGGGGATTGAAAACACTGGAGGCAAAGGCTTTTTTTTTTTTTTTTTGCTTTGAGAAAAATGATAGAATATTTCCTTGAGTTATTAGTCTACAGTGTAAAGAGCATATGAATGCACTTGGCATGTCCACACAGCAATACTTGGAGAGGATGGGAGCATTTCCAGAGAATGATAAATACTAACGTTCCTTTAAAAGGATGAACTTGGGGAGGAGGGAGACTGAGAGAGATACTCATCTGAGGATGACATAATTCTAAATGCATGACTCACATTTGCTTTCACTAAGCAAAGTGCCTGAGTGGAATATATGACCAAAGAGGTTGTTAATATTCCTTTTAGAATCATCACCTGAGGGCAACTGTTAATCAGATACTAACACCTCTGCAGATTGAGAAGAGACAAGCTCCATGCAGGTTGAGATTGAGTTTCATTTGAATGTTCTCCAACATGCTTTCCTTGTTGTATTTGCTTTCCTAGAGAGGCAATGTGTGCAGTAGTTAGGACCATGGGAACTGAAGTCAGACTACCTGTGATGTATCATTTAGTAGCTGGGTGACCTTGAGCCAGTTATTTAATCTCTTGCCTCAGTTAACTTATCTCTAAAACAGGATTATAAGAGAATTTTAGAGAGTTGTTGTAAAGAATAAACGAGCTAGTACACATACATAGCTTGAAAGAATGCCTATTGAGTGCTGCTGAGTAGCGCCCTGTGTTACCTAGGATAATTGTTGTTGTTACATTATACTCATGTGTCCAGGTTGAGATGAGAAGTAGACATCTGATTGGGGTCATGATTGGGCACTGGCTAAGTAATGATGACTGTTGACATTGGCTGGATTGAAAAGTCCTCCAACTCCTTAACCACAGTTAAGTCATCTCACGTAATCAATAGTTGACTATACCTTGGTTTTCATTCTAATGGAGAATTATTTTTGTCCCCCTGCTCTCTATAATGAGAGAGTTGACTGAGTATAATTTGATAATAATCAATTAAGTAGTCTGGGATATAAAGGTGACATGTTCTGCCAATTTTTTCAGAGGTATTGAGAATTGGATTAGAAGTGAATGATCATGAAACTAGCAGCTGTTATCATTCACAAATGCAGTTCACTCTAGAAAAGGATATTCCAAGCTCCTTTCATACTTGCTTAGTTCTGTATAGATTTTTGACTCTAACAAGATAATCTTCGCCAATCGTATGGCACCATCATAAGCTTGAAATGAGAGAAACACCATTTGGGAACAAAAGAGAATTAATATCTTTCAACGCCTGTCAATATTACCAAGAGGGAGTAACACATTCCTTAACACAGTATCTTCTCTTTATACTTTTTTAGCTTAAGTAGATCCAACGATCTATGTAATGTTTCTAATTTCAACTCTATGTAAATAGAAAAGGAGAATTGAGTTGGGCATATTAAAGTAGCAAAGTATATTTATAAAACATATGCTTCTTTCTTCATTCACTTCTTTCTGAAAAGGTGAAATAGCCTCTGTTTTCTGCTTTTTCCTTTTTGACATCCTGGTGACTTTAGTATCCGTAATTAAAACCACCATCACTAAGAACAAAGTTTAAGATTTGCTGTGTCTGGTTGGAAAACAATGAAGGGCCCTAATGCCATGATTATAATAAACATCACTTTTGGCATTTTGTTTCCTGAATTGATTTCTTATATGAAAAAACATTCTTTTCTAGAACCCAGTAATTAAGTACACAACCTCTAATTCATTTCTTTAGTCCAAGCCCAGAAACCAAACTTCATTTGCAAATGCACTCTAATCTTGACTGAGTAGCAAATAATTTCATGTTGTGTATATTAAGACAAGTAAGAGGGTGCAAGGATGGAAACGAGGGATGTGAAGCTACAGACTCTGGATAGCAGTGGACGTTCTTCTCGGGTAATGACTTTAATAATCGTGCTCTTGACAGAAAGGACAAGAAAGAAAATAAGGTTGATAGTTCTGAACTCTATTTTTTTCCTGAATTTTAATAATTACTTTAGCTCTTGAAATTGGAGTCATCACACTCACTTTTGCCATTTTATCCTTATAGCCATAGATTGAAAATATTTATTATTCTTATCCATGGATCCCTGAATCAATGATATTAAGTGGATGGTAGGTGGTTTTATGCGTTAGGATTAGGATCAGCAGCATATAACAGAAAAATTCAAAATGACAGCAGCTTGAATAAGGTAGGTGTGTCTTATTTCTCTCTCACACAAAAGGCGTACAGAGGTAGGCAGTCCAGAGCTGATGAGGTGACTCCACAAAGTCATCAGAAACCCAAGATCCTTCCAGGTCTCTGTACCATCATCCCTAGGCTGTGGTCCTTGTCCTTGAAAGCCCCAAGAAGCCTTCTAATGACATCTGTGGACCAGACAGCAAATAGAGGAGACTTTCTCTCTCTTTTTTTTAAATTATTTTATTGAGGTCATATTCATTTACAATATTGTGTAATTTCATGTGTACATTATTATATATCAGTTTCTGTATAGACTGCATTATGCTCACCATCAATAGTCTGGTTTTTATCTGTCATCATTTACCTTTTTGATCCCTCCACCCCCTTCCCCTCTGGTAACCTGTGTTTGTTTATCTTCCACATATGAGTGAAATCATACGGTGTTTGTCTTTCTCTGTCTGATTTATTTTGCTTAACATAATACCTTCAAGGTCCATCCATGTTGTTGCAAATGGGACAATTTTGTCTTTTTTTATGGCTGAGTAGTATTCCATTGTGTGTGTGTGTGTATATATATATATATATATATATATATATATATATATATACCACATCTTCTTTATCCATTCATCAGTTGATGGGCACTTGGGTAGCTTCCACATCTTGGCTATTGTGAATAGTGCTGCAATGAACATAATGGTGCATAAATCTCTTTGAATTGTTGATTTCACGTTCTTTGAATAAATACCCAGCAGTGGGATAGCTGGATCATATGGTATTTCTATTTTTAATTTTTTGAGAAATATCCATACTGTTTGTCATAGTGGCTACACCAGTTTACATTCCCTCTAGCAGTGTATGAGAGTTCCCTTTTCTCCACATGCTCCCCAACATTTGTTATGTTTTGTCTTGTTAGTTATAGCCATTCTGACAGGAGTGAGGTGATATCTCGTTGCAGTTTTGATTTGCTAATAATTAATGATGTTGAATGTGTTTTCATGTGCCTGTTGGCCATCTGTATGTCTTCTTTGGAAAAATGTCTGTTCAGATCCTCTGCCCATTTTTTGATTGAGTTATTTGTTTTTTTGTTGTTGAGTTGTATGAGTTCTTTATATATTTTGGAGATTAACCCCTTGTCAGATATATGATTTGCAAATATTTCCTCCCAGTTGGTGGGTTGTCTTTTGGTTTTCTTCATGGTTTCCTTTGCCTTTCAGAAGCTTTTTAGTCTGATGTAGTCCCACTTGTTTATGTTTTCTTTTGTTTCCCTTGCCTGAGTAGATATGGTACTTGAAAATATGCTGCTAAGACCGATGTCAAAGAGCGTACTGCTTGTATTTTCTTCTAGGAGTTTTGTGGTTTCAGGTCTTATATTCAAGTCTTTAATCCATTTTGAGTTAATTTTTGTGTATGGTGTAAGATAATGATTTACTTTCATTCTTTTGCATGTGGCTGTCCAGTTTTCCTGACACCATTTATTGAAGTGGCTTTTCTTTCTCCATTGTATGTTCTTGGCTCCTTTGTCAAAGATTAGCTATCCATAGATGTGTGGTTTTATTTCTGGGCTTTCAATTCTGTTCCATTGATCTGTGTGTCTGTTTTTGTGCCAGTACTATGCTGTTTTGATTACTATAGCTTTGTAGTATATTATGAAGTCAGGGATTGTGATGCCTCCAGCTTTGTTCTTTTTTCTCAGGATTGTTTTGGCTATTCGGGCTCTTTTGGTGGAGACTCTTTTAAGGGATTTCTCTCCCCAAACTCCACTTAATGATTACATTTACATCTCATTGGCTGAAACTTAATGACATAGCCAAAGTTGGCCGCAAAAAAGCCTGAGAAAATGTACCTTTAGTTACGCAGTAATGTACCCAGCTAAAAATTTGGTTTCCCATGGCCAAGAAGCAGAACATATATAATGGGAAGCATCTAGCAGTTCCTGTCCAGAATATTTCAGTAGATTCATTCTAGGCACCAGTGGTAGAAAAAAGTTGAAAAGATTCCGTAAAATAATGCCTAACTTTTGAGGAACCGATGCTCGTGTTCTCTGAGTTTTCTATTTCTATGGGTAATGTATGTAACATATGCAGGTTAGCAGATTATCTTATCAAATTCATGTATTGATAATGTAGGATATGCAAAAATTGATCCCTAGAAAGTGAAGGACATAAAAGAATTAAGTCAGGATGTTAGACTTCCTACTCTTCCCAGACCACCCATCTGCTGACACTCAGGAAGTTACTTGTCATGATATTGTGGGCCTTACACACATACAACCACTTTCAGATTTCTCTCCAAACAAAATACAAGTGTGTATGCAAGGAAAAGGTAATTCTAGGTGTAGGGGAGACCCATCCACCTTATCACAAACAAATAGATGACTCTAGAACTGCTGTTCAGTTAATGAAAAAATCCTATTTCCTAGATGTCTTAAGAGAAAGCTTATACTTAGAATAACACATCTGTGAAAAGCAATTGTACAGGATACTATGATAAAAGTGAGCCAAGGAATGCTGAAGAGCACAAGGCAAAAGCATAGACAAAAATAGAACTCAGGAGGAAAGGCCTGTGGATTGAGAGTATTGAGGGTCTGGTTGAGTGAAGGTCTCAGCCAAGAAGCCAAGTGGAGGATTCCCACTGGCTGAGGGGACTGCTAGTTCCTTCTCTCCTCACAAGGTTAGTTTCAAACATCTCCCAGGGTTTAGCAGAAAAGATGCACAGTTTATTCACCTATTGCCCCAAAAACAGTTAAAGCAAAGATCAGAGTCACATCTGCCAGTCTATGAAAGCCAAATAATGAAATTTTAAACAGAAACAAAGGGCAGAAACACAGACATCCACTTGCAGATCACAGAAAGGACACCTCTTGGGGTCTCTTGTTCTCTGCTCCAGCTGTAAGGGAATCCCAGGTCAGGTCCACACCACATGTTGCTGACTGTGGTCCAGAGGCCCTGGGTGACCTAAATCTTCTCAGGGATCCCTGTGAAAAATGCAACCCTATTGACTTTACAGTTTTATTTAGTCTCGCTCACTCACTTTAGTCTTTCTCACTGACCTGAAACAACCCCTTTGCAGCTGTGGCCTTGAGAAAATCCTCCATAAACCCTCTGGCAAGGACAGAAATGGAATCATGAAAGAATCAGAAAAGTTCCCTTGCCTGAGATCCCAAAGTCTCCTCAGATGGTTGAATGGAAGCCAGATGAGAATAAGTGGTCAGTGCTTGTCCTCAGACCTGAGCCACCCTTATGCTCAACCCAATAACATTACTCTCCATAGTACAAAGAGAACATTCTTGAGATATAGACCAGGTGTATTATTAACGGTATCTTAGGAGGCAGATCTCCCAATTCAACCTCCAGATCTCAAGCCTTTCCAGTACAGTTTCTGGTTTCCTAGGCTTTGTCCTACTCTAACAACACGTCCAGGCACAATGAAAGAAGCTTGATGGACCACATCTCTTAAGCCACCTCTATGTGGCTGGCCAAAGATAATATCTGTCCATCCTCTTCTTTCCCCTTGCAGATTCCACCACGCTGTATTTGGAACACTTACAAGTAGATAGGAACCACCAGCAAGCCCTAACAGAGAGATAGCGTATGGGGATGTTCTCAGCTGTGAAGGTTTGTGAAGGTGTATTCTTCTAGCCTTTTACTCAGTAAAAAGCCATAGAGATCCATAAAAGGGAGACAGACAAGGCTTTTCAAACTGTTTATGGATATCATAATGTTCATTTATTCAATTAACAACTGTTGATGCCCATCTTAACCAGGCACTAAACTAGCAACTAGGGATACAATGGTGAACAACACAGATGGTATCTCCCTTCACAGAGCTTACATTCACACAGGGGAAACAAATTTTGAACAGCCAAATTCCCAAGTAATTATTTAATTGCAGATGTACTAAATTGCTACAAGGAAGTATCCAGTTTTATAGAGTATATTGTAAGGGCACCGACCCAGCCTATGATTCAGGAAAGGCTTCCTTGAGGTTGTGTGGTTGTGTCATGAGTTCAACTTGATATCTGAAGGATGAATAGGAGTTATTTAGCAAAGGTGGTACTCCTGGCAGAGGAGAAAGCATGGGGGAAGCCCCAAGGAAGAAAAAGGAACATGGTGATAAGAAAGAAAAATGTGGTACGTACGTACAATGGAATATTATTCAGCCATTAAAAAGAAGGAAATCCTGAGGAGGATTGGCAGATGTTAGCCCAGGGCGGATCTTCCTCACAAAAAAAAAAAAAAAAAAGGAAATCCTGCCATTTGTGACAACGAGGGTGGAACTTGAGGGCATTATGCTAAGTGAAATAAGTCGGACAGAGAAAGATAAATACTCTATGATCTCACTTATATGTGAAATCTAAAAAAAAAAATGAACTCAGAGTTGCAGAGAACAGATTGGTGGTTGCCAGAGGTGGCTTGGTGAAATAGATGACAGGGGTCAAAAGGTACAAACTTCTAGTTATAAGATAAATAAGTCCTGTGGATGTAATGTACAGCATGGTGACTACAGTTAACAATACAGTATTGTGTATTTAAAAGTTGCTAAGAGAATAGGTCTTAAAAGTTTTTACCACAAGAAAAAAAATTTTGGAACTATGTGTGATGATGGATGTTAACTAGACTTACTGTACTAATCATTTCACAATATATGCACATATCAAATCATTATGTTGTACACCTGAAACTAGTACAATGTTATATGTCAATTATACCTCAACTTTTAAAAGAAAGAAAGAGAAAACAGTGATTCTGGAGCACAGTGAGCAGTGCTGAGGGAGCTGGCAGGCCTTCTTAAGGATTTCCACCTACCATAGATAAAGAGAAGCTTGCAAAAGCTTCCATATAGGGAAAAGAAAATTAATGTACTCTCTTTTCTTGTCTCTTGCTCCTTAGCTTCTGATTTGCCATCTCTAGCCAATGAGCTTCAAATTTTAAGGCAAACTAAGAAAAATCAAACCAACCTTTAAGCTTTGTGCAAAACTAAACTCTTACGTGAGATGAGGATTAAGCAAATGCTCAGAAATATAAAAATTAAGCTAATATTTTCATCTGATTGAATACATCTGTAATTCAGTAGATGTGGCTTTGGCACTCAAACTCATTTATCTCTAAAAACACATGCAGATAGTGTAACCTCCTGATTTATGTGCATTCATAGCTTTCTACAGAAAGCAGCAAATACATGCTGATTTGGAATAGTAAAGGGAAAACATATTTCCCCAGATCAAGAAATAAATTTAGGTATATAAGGACTCATTAATGGAAGAGTAAAGCATCCTCATTTGCTGTGAAATTGTATATCATGCTCTCACCCTGATGAAAGAGAAGTGTGGAGACATGGAATCCATCTACAGACACGAGAGTAAGGTAAAAAGAGAATATACCCACAGACAAAGGCTTTTAACTTAATCTGCTTAAAAATTCCTCAATCTGCTCTTTCTGAAAGTGTAAGCACTTGAGACTTGAGTTTGTACTTCTTTATCCAACTCTCATTTATCCAGAATGTTTAGAAGGTGAGGCTATTTTGCTTACTGTGACACACTTCTAATCTCCAAACACAGTTCCTCCTCTTCCCAGCACACAGCTAGACTATATCTGCTGTCAGGTATGTTCGACAGAATATGAGTAGAGATAGTGTAGGCCATTTCAGGCTCTGGCCCATAAAGCTTTCCAACAGGCCATCCTCTGCGCTTTTGTCCTTCATCCAACTTGATGAAAATAAATACAGTGACTCTGGAAATTACATAGTGAAGATGGTGGAGCCATAAGGCAGAGAGAGCCCGGGTGCCTGTATCAAGGCTTGTAGAAAAGCAGCCTGCCAACCAGCTGCTTAGAGCTCTGACTTTGGGTTCACTCTTCATTTCTGGCACATGGCAATTTTCCTTTTCTCAGCTCTGCTATGATTTAAAATTTTTGTACAATACTTTGTTCAACCTTTCTATGTAATTGCGTTAGGAGAACGTTACACATGAGTAAGCTCAGTCTACCACGTCGCAGGAACCAGAACTATATGAATAACATGCGTTTTATTAGTACTCTGATAAGTAGCAAGACTGATAATTTAGGAAGTAGTTTTGGATCTTGTAGTGCCTCTTGTCATAATTATAACCTACCGTGTTTCATTGTATTTATTACAATTGAACTCCCTGGTTGATTGGTGGATGACTTGGGTTTCTGACTCTCACAAATATTGTGGATCGTCCTGATCACAGGGAAGAGTTTACGCTTCATGTGTCTCCACCCTGGGAGCAGGGAGCATCTCCCCTTGGAGTACAGTATATTCAAGTGACTTATCAGACCTTCCCAAGTCGGATACAATCTCCAAAAATTGTAATATTACTTGTTAATTTGCAAGAGTGGGGAAAATTGCACAAGAAATAGTGTAGGCACATAGGAAAAGGGTAGTGTGGAGGGTGGTAGAGAAAGAAAGGAATTGTTCTATAGGGGAGTGTATCATAGTGATTAGGAGTCAGACATCGTAGATTCACCACCTACCAGCTGTCTAACCTCGGGCAAGTTACTAAACCTCTCTGAACATCAGTTTTCATATCTGTAAATAGAGAATGATAATATTAGCTACCTCATAAGTGGTTATTTGGGTAAGTGAGATAATACATGTAAATTACTTAAAATGGAGCCTGGAACAAAGCAAACACTGAACATATGCTAGATATTAATATTTAAAACTACTCTAGAAGTGGAGAGGAGGAAAAATGGCAAATGTGGTTGGTTGCTGGAAGCACCTAAAAAGGCACCTTGCCAGCCCTCCTTGGAGCTCAAGCTTGTTATTATCCAGTCATCCACTGCCTTTCCTAGCTGACTCTGGACTCTCAAGAGTCACTGTGAAATTAAGGGCCATGAAAACCCACAAGGTCATAGTGGCAGAACTGGGCAAACTCTTTCCTTTCTCAACCCCTCTACACCACTATTTGACAAGGATCACCGTGGCTCACTGTCAACCAGACGCCACCACCACTTTTTGAAACACTCAAAACCCACATGATTCCACATCTAGTGCCAGGGTCAGAGCTCACAATGAAAAGATGCTCTTGTGTTCCTTAGATACCTTCCAGGAGCTGCTTTGAAAAGACCCAGGCTTTTCTTTGAAGAATACTGTTTATCTTTCAATAGATGCTCTTCTAATGACACTCAGTCATTGGTGCCTTTATGTGCATAGTAGGTCCTCAATAAATGACAGCTGCTACTATGACTAATTCTTTAGTCACTCTGCTATCAATTTAAAGTCTTTGTCTTCATTTTCATAGGATTTCAAACATCCTGACAATAATAGTTTTGTGTTTTGCCCAAATTCTATGAGGTTTTAAATTTTTAATACTAATGAGATTTATGAATAACTCTCTGGCAGAATCTGCAGATTTTAGCTTCTCTAGCATTAGAAAAATGACCCACAACAAGATACAAATTGAAAAGGAACAAGTGATCAGTTTCAGAAGAAGCTACAGAAGTCAAACAAATAGAGGCAAAAAGAGTTTCTGGTTATATAAGAGATACAGTAATTGGAGAAATGAGACACTGGGAGCAGCATTTCTTATGTATAAGTAGATATCCTTTTCAGTGCTTATCCTGTGGCCCTGCCTGGCCTCTGTCTTTCCATTAGTCCACTGGGTGGTCTTGGCTTGACAGAGGACATATCTCCCATGTGAGTTTCTTTGTTCCCTTTTCTCTTGGTCAGGCCTATTACATTAGAGAATGTAGAAAAGCAGAAAGCTGAATTGGAAACTGATCTCTGGACCAACAAGAGGAAACTGAACCTACTCTTCTTTCTTTGTTTCTATTGAATCAATCACAAACACAAACATTTGCCCACATTCTTTGGAGCTCAAAGACAAGTTGCCAAGCCAGAAGGAAATGAGGCCATGGCCTTAGGAAGATATTTCCCCATCTTTTCTCATTTCTCTTCTCTGGTCTCTAAGTTTGAGTGTGAGCAGTAAAGAGAGAAATGGACTATATTTACTCAAATCCCTGAGGGAAGGGCAGTGGGTAGGAAAGGGCAGATGCAGCATTGTTTAGGACTGGAATGGCCATTTTCAACAAAGTAAGCTAAATAAACTCGTTCAGTGATCCACACAAAACTTTAGGGTTTGTGACCAGGCCTGCCCCATCCCCTCTACTTGATGATAGCTGAGCCCTAGCCAGAGTGACTTGCCCAAATTTCCACTGAAAGTGAAAGATTGAATACTAAACTACTGTTTAGTAACGGACAGTACTGAGAAATTATTATGCCTAAATATGTCACATTGACATCTTGATATGTCATGATTGACACCATGCTATGCTTTGACATGACTTGATAGGATAGTATAATCCTTACATCAATATTGCTATTTGTGAACCACAGGACCTTTCAAATGATAAGGTCCTAGAACTGAAGAAATTCTTCCTACTTAATAAAGCCCAGCTAGGACTGACCTTTTTGGGTTGACTTCCATTCTAGTCATGGCCGCTGTGATGTAGACAGAGGATTACTGGAATAAAACCCACCCTGGCTGAATGCAAAAGGTTTTTGATCACATCTTTAGTTCTAGTGCTTTGGACAAAGATATGAAGAAGACAAGTGGGACCCCACTTGGTTCCACCAGCAGTCCCCACACCACTGGCCCTGAACACTGTTTCAAACAAGCTCTGCAAGGGCTTTCCTCCCTTATTGAAAAGTCAATTAAATGTACCTTCACCAGAGACCTTGAAGTACATTGATTCTGAAACTACTTGGGCTTTCTTCTGTAGCATCCACCCTTGGACAATGAATGACTAATTAAGATTAATTTCTAGCTTACATAATGTCCCTTGCTCAAGAATATGTTTGCACTCTGGAGTATTGACACTGGCAAATGAGGCCAGACTTTTGGCAGGTTTTTCGGATGAACAATGCCAAGCTGGCTAACTTCCTATATTTCTCTAGTCTTTTTTGGAAAATACCTAGAACACTTTCCAAGAAATTAGTTTAGGTCAGTCAGAGTTTATTCTGGATAATACTGTGTTTATTGTTGCATAAGAATCTAAGTCAGGATCAACTCCCCTTCCAGACCCAAGTCAGTTAATACTGACATAACACATGAGGTTTTTTGCTCAGGGCTTGAAGGCTACTGGAGGTTCTAGGAGGAAATACAGATGATATTTCTGGGTGACTTGAATTGGCCATGATCTCACTACTAATTCTGAGGCTTTGAGGGGACTCTGGTTGATAATAAGAGGAACAGTACTATCCAAATAATTCGGAAAGCTGAGAGTTTCTCTGAGTCCATCACTTTCCTGCCTGGTGGAAGCAGGTATGCTAGAGTTGGGGAGCATGCAAGGATAGAAGCCAGTGACTGGGTTTGAACCCAGTTCTTACAGCTACTAGCTGGTTATATTAGATAGTTAGCGGGGCACAAAGTGTTCAGTTACAAGTGTTCATATTAAATTTCAACAAAGCCAAGGCCAATCTAAATTTCAATTCATCATAGAATGAATATCTAGTCCAACAACAATTTAATTATTACAATAATCTCGTTATCAAAGTTTTTAGTTGACAAAGTTCTAAAAATTTGACGTTATGTCCCAGGAAGAATCACTTCTCAGTACTGTCAGCTACTAGATTGCCTCTTTGGTCATTACACTGTAAATTTGCAGTACCAAATAGTCACTCACTTTCCCTTTAGGTTAATTGAGGAGGAACATATATTTTTGGCCAGCTCTGCTAGTCTCAGATACTGCTAATAGTGATGTTGCCATCCAGATATTAAATGTTCTTTTCTCTCTAATAGTAATTTACTAAGGTAAAGACTTATCTTCTTTTATTTCCTACTAGAAGATACAATTTTATTGAAACAATGCCACAAAGCGAAGCTTTATGCACTACTTTAGGAAAATGCTTTGAGTATTTTTAGAAACCAACTTAAAATTATTCTACATAAAATTAACAGTTTTCACAGTCATCATGAGTTATTGCAGAATCTTACTAACAGCTAGAATTTCAACATGTAAAGCACATAAGTAGTTTTTCACCTTATGTCTGGAATGCTTCTCTATATTTGAAAGTGAATATTCCGCTATTAATAATAAACTCAACTAGTGTGTCCTGTTAGTTTTACTGTCATTACGCTAAGTAGATTTGATTGTACCTTGGTGTTTCATATTATCATTGATGATAAATATTGTCAGAAATGCGAGAAACCAGGAAGGCCTTCCAAAGGCGAAGGCTGAAGCCCAACTCAAAAAGCAGATTTTAGTCAAATCTTTAGGTCGACATTAAGCTATATAAGGTTGGGCAGTTTTCTGAAACTTTTGAAGCTTTATCTTCTTCATTTGAGAAAGGGGGACACTACCTCTTCTTTCCACCTCTTACTAGATTGTTGTAAAGATAAGAGCTGGACAATAAATGTGTAAGTCTTTGATAAATGGTACAGATCTATATCTACACAATGTGCTCTTCTTAGTCATTTCAGGAATGTTAGCACATCTTCTATGACACGAGCAGAAGGACAAGGGCAGTGTGTTGGTGTAATTGGTGTTTTTCTTTTTTGTGAGGAGATCAGCCCTGAGCTAACATCCGCCAATCCTCCTCTTTTTTTTGCTGAGGAAGACGGCCCTGGGCTAACATCGGTGCTCATCTTCCTCCACTTTATATGGGACGCCGCCACAGCATGGCTTACCAAGCAGTGCGTCGGTGCGCGCCCGGGATCCGAACCAGCGAACCCCGGGCCGCTGCAGCGGAGCGCGCGCACTTAACCACTCGCGCCACCGGGCCGGCCCCTGTAATTGGTGTTTTTAGATGCTTTATTCCTCAAAATCTCCATGCCAGGAACCCCATCATTAAGCCATCTTTTGCAATATTCAGTGTGTCCCTTTCTTTGCCCACTTCTGGCCCTGACTGCCTCATGCCTGCTCTATATAATTAACCTCAGTAATGCTCTCCCTGTCTCCGGCCCTTCTTCACCATTCTGTCCAGAATGCCAGGACCAGATTCATCTTCCAACAGACTTTTGTCATGTTATCTTAAATTCAAATCTTGCCCCCCACTGCTTACTAGATAAAGTCTGAACCGTCTTTAAAGTCCTTCACAATCTGGTTCCAGCCTACATTTAGAATTTTACTACTGTCTTACCAATTCTCTGTGAGCTAATCAAATCAGGCCTCTTGTTTTCCCTCCATGTGACTTTTTGATTTTTTGAGTCAGTGTCGCTCTTTATACTGTGTCTTTTACATAAAATGCCCTCTTCCTCCTCTTTTGCCTATAGAAATCTTGTCTACCGTTTCAGGCTCATTCCACAGCCATAGTTTACAATAGATTATATAGGTGTATATGTATATATAACATATATGTGTGTGTATATCCATATGTGTGTAAGTATATATCTATAAATATATTTCATTTCATTCTAACTATATAAATAATACAGGCTCTTTTAAAAACTTAAGTCATTATATAAAACTATAAGAAAGAAAGTAAAAATTACTTGGACTCTCAATCTCGAGACGACCACTATGAACATTGTGGTGACACTTTCTTATACTTTTTTGTGTATGAATATACATATTTATTTTGTTATATAAATGGGATAAAATTATACCTGTTTTTTAATCATATTCAGTTTTATATGTAAATAAAAGTTTGGTTTTGGTTTAGTTTATTGCAGAGCTCCCTCCTCATCCTCTTCCTCCACCATTCCCTGTAACAAACTCACCCAGGTAATCTGTGTTAAAAATTTGCTGCGTATTTTCCCATATCTTTCTTTGTGCACATGTAATCATATGTGTACCTTATGTTATTGATTGATTTTCAAAGTAGGCACATATTATAAATATATGATTTATACTTATATTTGAATATTCTGTTGAAATTCCTCCAAGTCACTTAATGCAGAGTTAATCCATTAAAAACTATCTTGTCTATTTTCTTTATTCACATAGCCATAATAAATATAATTTTATATAAATGCATGCTTGATCTCATAGTTACTTTTTTTTTGCCATCTTTATTTGCCATTTTTTCTCTTTCCCTTCTTTCCTCCTTTTTTTGGCATGCATTCTCTTCCTGTAATTCGTTTTTTTTTATGTCTGCATAATATTACCTATACACAAACCACACTTTATTTTACTATTTCCCTGTTCATGGCTATCCATTTTGTTTCCAGTTTTTTTGCACTGAGACAATACTACAGTAAGAAGGTGTGTGTGCGTGTATGTGTGTTTGTGTGTGAATTCTTGATTTTAATTTGATAGGTTAGATTTCTAAGTCAAAGAGAATGTATATTTCTAATTTTAATTGATATTAACAAACTGCTTTCCAAAAAGGCTGCAGAATTCATATTTCCATTAACAATACATGTATGAGAGTGTCATCTCCTCATCCTTATAAATTAATCTGAGTCTTACCTGAGAGTTAATGCAATCCTCTCCTTGCCAGTTTAATTTGCATTTCCATGACTACTGTAGAGGATGAGAATCTCTTCATATGTAAAGTGGTCATTTGGATTTGCTCTTATGTGAATTGCCTATTCCTAGCCTTTACTCACATTTTATATTTATATTTATATTTCCTCACATTTATATTGGGTTATCTTTTTCTAACCAATTTGTAAAAGCAATTTGTATATTACTATGGTAGGCAGCCTTCCAAAATGGCTCCCAGTGACCTCGCATCCTGGTATTGATGCCCTTGTGTCATCCCCTCCTCTAAGTATGAGCTGGACCTTGTGACTTGCTTCTAAAGATTAGTATACAGCAAAAGTTATGGAATATCACTTGTGTGATTAGGTTACAAAAGACTATAACTACAGTTTTGCTGGTATTCTCTCTGTGGCTCTTCTCATATGCTTGCTCTGATGGAGAGGGCCACCTGGCAAGGAACTGAGACAGCCTCTAGCCAATATCCCATAAGAAATTAAGGCCCGTATTCCAAGAGTCCTCACAGAAATGAATCCTGCAAACATTCATGTAGGCTTAGAAGCACATCCTTCTCCATTCAAGCCTTCAGATGAGACTGCAGCCTGGATGACATCTTGATTGCAGCCTTGCAAGAGACCCCCAAAGCAGAGGACCCAGTTAATTTGTGCCTGGATTCCTGACCAACAGAAACTGTGAGTGATAAATGTGTCTTGTTTTAAGTTGCTAAGTTTTGGGGCCATTTATTTTGCAAAATTAGATAACTAATACAATTAGATATATTAAATTTTTATCTGGATTATATATTGCAAATATTTTTCCTAATCTTTTGTTTACTGACTTTGTTTATGACATTTTTTTCAATATAGGATTTAAAATTTTTATATAATCAAATACATCTATGTTTTCTTTCATGGCTTTGAGATTTGATAAAGTGTATAGCAGTGTCTCTCTAACACCTGTATAGTATCTGAAGCCTCTTAAATGATTTTCTAATATTTTTAATTTTTTTTTTAGTTAAATTTTTAATACCTCATTTAGGGAAAAATATATAAGAGAGTCAACCTCAAAATCTTCTCTTTCTACATCTCCACTTTTAAAATTAGGAGTAAGATTGATTTTTGGTTGTTGTTGACTGACTATTGAATATACATTCTCCACTCACAGTAGAGTCTGGTTTTGTTAAACATTCCACATTCTAGAATTGCAAAACATTTTTCTTCTAGAAAGATGAAGACAACTGAAATAATCCTGGAGTGAAGGAGTGATCAAGAACTTAAAATCTTTATCTATAGGATTCCAAAAAGGAACCTTTATACTATTAGATAATAATATTATTTCTTTATTTCACAAATATTTATTAAGTGCATTCCACCTGCCAGGCACCATACTAGGTCCTGGAGATAAAGGGGTAAAGAAGACAGGTAGACATGGACTTCATCTTCACGGAATTTATGTACAGGCATTAAACCAGTTATTATAAATGTGATGACTGTCATGAGAGGGAGATGCAATGACAGCATGTGGCAGGGAATCCTAACAAAGACCATGATGGAGAATAGACATTTGAGCTGAGAGATAAAAGGTGAGTAAGAGTTAGCCCTGAAAAATCAGGAAAGAGGAGAATCCCAGACAGAGGAAACAGCCTGGGTTGCTTTCAAAATGAGAGTAAGCATGGCAAAATTGAGGAATTGAACAGGGCAAGATTGATGGGCTAGAGCTCCAAGAGGAAGTGAGCAGTGATTGCTGAGAGTGGTGAGGTAGGTAGGCACCAGGTAGTGGAGAACCTTATAAACCATGTTACAGAATTAAGATGTTATTCTAAGAGGAATAGAGAGCAATAGACGGATCTCTGGAAGATTGAGAGTGCTATAATGAGGTCTATATTTTAGGAAAGTCACTCTACTTATGGTTTGGAGAATGGATTGGAACAGGAATTAAATCAAGGAGACCACTTAGAAAGCTGACTAAGTCAGGTTTCAGAATTGCAAACAACTTTAGCTAATTTAAGAAGTTTGGCTGGGAAAGTGAGATGATATGACACTGGCTGGAGAGGACATGGGGTCAAAGGCAGTTTTTTTACTTGATTTTTAATTTTCTTTGGTTTTACCACAAGAAAGACTTGAGTATGATGGAAACAGCTAATTCAGAATAAACACCTGAAGATACAGGAAAGAAGGAGGCAAACTCAAATTGATTTAGGCTAATAATTTGAATTTCCAACAAAGTGATACTCTTTAAATATGTGGCTAATATTTATTTAATGGAGACAGGGAAAAACTGATCTTTAATATAAAAGAAATGGCATACCTTATTTTTCAGAATATTACAATTCAAAATAAAGCATCTGTTTTAGGCACTAAATATTATATAGCATTTAACTTATTTGAAGTCTTGCATTTCAGAGTTTTTATACTCAAAATTGGTTGTTTGGTCTTTCTAACTCTCTGAAGACAGAAGTAACTTAAATACATTAGCTACAGGTTTTGTTCAAAATATGTTTTAAAGTTCTTTTTCCTGGATTTCATGTTCGCAAAAAGTGTCCCAGTTATTCTCTAGTTCTTGCTTTCTACTGTGATTTTTTTTTAAATCAGATAACATCTTTAAGTGTATTTATCAAGTAGTAAAATAAGTCACTCTTTTCTAGAAAACAGCATTACTCTCTCTGGTACAGTTGGTTGTGGCTTATGTAGGGGTTGGGTTGTAAAGTCAAAGAGCAAAGTGATAATTATGTTTTCTCAAAGAAATTCTTGAGAATCCCTTAAATTGAACATAGAGTAGAGTATACGTGGTTTGGTATATCTGCTTCTCTATGGCAATATGTATATATACATGTGTAAAATATACAATAATGTAGTGGACATAATAAAGTGTATACATGCAAAATATAACTCTACAGTATTTTTAATTATGGGATAGCAAGATTAGGAGAATTGAAGCATTGAGAAAAAAGGGAAAACAATAATGCTGAATACTCACCATGGATCTTGGATATTTTTGCTTGGCTCTGATGGTAATAATGGTGACTCAGCACGATGACTGATGCTGACAATAATGATGAGTTCAGTGTCTGTGTGATGAGGGATGAGATAATGAAGATGGGTGTTGTACACACTCCAGGGATTTGTTTTTCTCCTCCCTGACAACACTATTGTACGTCATACGAGCAGTGAGGAGACTGGCAGGCGGAATTGTTCATAATATTTAAATTGTTATTTGCTCAGCTCTCACTTTTTTTCTTGCTCTCTCTTTAGTGGTTCATATATCATTGATTTCAAATTAGTCAAATACACGTTTATGCTTCGCCACTGTATTGGATTTAAGGATTTCAACTGACTCCAAATAATTGTCAGCTGGCCAGTTTCACTGTTGGTGGTAATACCGGTGTTGCATCCTGCAACGTGAAAGACCACAAAAACTCCTTTGTGATACATCAGAGTTGGAGGGGAATTTGCTTGTTTGTTGTTTGTTTTATTTTGTTTGGTTTTAATTTCCATTCAGTAGGAGGGGGACCAATTTATACTTTATGATTATACATGAAAACCTGAATTAACTGGTACTATATTTCTACAATAATTTATTCCAGGGATGTTTTTCACCTCTTATAAATTGGCATGCTAGGCTGCTGCTCGGGTGACCTGACATTTAAACCCATCTGAAGATGGGGAAATGGTCAGTGCAAGTTGCCTGAGATGTTGAGATATGATGTGATGCAGAAAACCTATGGAACAACTGAACTTTCATAGGAGGGGGGGCTTCTTAACAAATGTGAGGAGTAAAACAGGACAGGGACGTGAGAGCAGATGGGTGAGGAGATTTGGAGAATTCCAATTTGACGAGGTAAGTGAGAAAGTCAGAAGTTCGGGGAGAATTTTGAGGTGGAAATGGGAATATGAACTGACCAGGGAAACACAGAAGATTGCCAGGGTGTTCCATTTCAAGAGCCCAGCTGAAGATGATGGCCATACTTTTATGGAGACAACAATTTGCCCAGTTATGGGACTTTCTATGGTACTGTAGCAGCCTGCGTTTAGGCACTGAGAAGGCCTTCATTTCAGGAGAAAATATTTATGAAGGACAGTATCAGAAACCTGAGGAGAAAACCAAATCACAAAAGACTAAGAAGTTAAAACATGAAGGTAAGGGGCCGGCCCCGTGGCTTAGCAGTTAAGTGGGCGTGCTCTGCTGCCGGCAACCCGGGTTCGGATCCCGGGCGCGCACCAACACACCGCTTCTCCGGCCACGCTGAGGCCACGTCCCACATACAGCAACTAGAAGGATGTGCAACTATGACATACAACTATCTACTGGGGCTTTGGGGGGAAAAAAAGGAGGAGGATTGGCAATAGATGTTAGCTCAGAGCCTGTCTTCCTCAGCAAAAAAAAGAGGAGGATTAGCACGGATGTTAGCTCAGGGCTGATCTTCCTCACACACACACACAAAAAAAAAACATGAAGGTAAGATTGACTAAAGAGTGAGAGGTATATGTTTCTAAGGCAGTGGGACTAGGCTATAGGTGTTGAGGCCCTGGGGGTCCTGACCACATAGAGCGTCAACAATCCTAAAGCTGCAGGAATTCATGTAATCAACAAACCTGAATTTTATGTGGAATCTATCATTCTTACAGCATGTTGCCCCAAGTTGTTCTTATTGGAAATGTTAGTTATGAATTTTATAACCCCAGATAGTGGTTTCTGTTCTAATTTTTGAACACAGGGAAGGGTAAGCCATAACATGTTGACTTGAGGAGGAAGAGGACCATTTCCTTATGGGAACTGAGGGGCCTCTAATGAGTGGTCCATTTCCACTTTACACAGACTTTTAAGTCTGTGTAAGTTGTGCAAGCAAGTTTCCAGAGGACAGAGCCATAGCTGTGTGGCTCACCCAGGAAAGAGCTATAGCCAGGCATGCTAGAACAGATGTGCTATCCCAGAGCCAATGGTCAGTATATTTTCAGTCAAGACTCAGGAAAGACATGTGAAGAAGGCCTTCTTCTTCCCTTGGTCACAGAACACAGAAATCTATAAAAATCTTTATTTTTAATAAATGGCATGGGAGAACAGGAAACCAGACACTAGCCTTAGTTCTGACACTTACTTGCTATAGGGATTACAGAAAATTCTTTCACTTAGAGCCTGAATGGTGCAACAGTTCTGTTCTTAGACTCTGAAGTCCCACTCTCCGGGTGCAATCCCACCATCCCCACTTATTATAATAGCTAAGTGACCATGAGAAAGTTATTTAAGCTCTTGTGTCCCGATATACTCATCTATAAAAAACAGAAGTAATAATAATTGTTGTGGGCACTAAATGAGATATTTGCTAAAGCACAGTTCTTGGCATATAAGAAGCGTTCAGTAAAAGTTGACTCTCGCGTGGGCCTGTTTTATCTTCTGTAAAATGAAGTTCTTGGACTAATATCTTTTCTAGTCCAGAAACTTTAGCATTCTGTGACAGAAAGTATTTTTGGTTATTGTTCCATTGCTAGCATCAGCAAACTTCTTCTGTAAAGATCTAGGTAGTAATATTTTAGGCTTTGTATGTAGCATACAGTCTCCATCATTGACTACTCAGCTCTGACATTGTAGTATGACAGCAGCCATAGACAATGCTTAAAAGAATGGGCATGCCTGTGTTCCAACAAAACGTTATTTACAAAACGAAGCCATGGCCTAGTTTTGGTCCATGGGAAGTAGTGCGTTGACCTCAGTTCTGTAGAATAAAAATATGTGGAGGAAAAAAGTGAAATGTAATTGGTGATGGAAAAATGACACAGGAAATCATGTCCTGCAAAATCATATAAGCTTATGGCACATTTGTTTTACTCAAAAACTTTTTTTGTATTGAGCATATGAAAGAAAGCAGATGTTCTACAACAAAGGTGGATAATAGAAATACAATAAACAGCTTTCAAAAGCTTAAACATTTATAAATATTTAACAGGCATAAATGTGTAAAATAAGTGAAATGGAAAACAGTGGCCTAGAAATCCACATTTACCACAAGTTGAAAGCAGGTAAGAAGATGGCAGTTATGCAAAATCATGAGAAGCTCAGGTTGTAGCAAAAAGCTAATGTTGCTTTTGACTCCATAATTAACGAGACAGTTATGCATTAAACCGGCTCACATACTTGCAAGGGGATTGCTCAACCTTCAAATCACATTCGATCTGATCCAGTCATCTGAATTTGACGATGACTGGATTGTGGGCTATTTTCCTTATTAAGTTGGCCCAGTGAGCAACCATCCAACAACTAGGCCTTCATGGTATCTGGGTACCTTGACAAAGAATGTCTAACTCTACCATAGTCATGTTGTACCTATGAGCAGAATTTGAAATTATCTTGAGGAAAGGAAAAGAAGAAAAATACAATGAATAAAAAAAAAGACATGGAAACAAGAAAGGTACAAATGAAGAAATACTAGCAGAGCAACATGGAATTAGAGTGCAAATGCCCCACTGGGGCATCACTTTGGGAGCATTGTGGGAAATCACACACATGCTGTAGCAACAACCACCCCTGTCCATGGGTCCGTTACAGCCATCGCTCTCCCCTAGGGCCCTCTACAGATGTTTTTGTGTCAAAACTGTCTTTCTCCTCCCTTTCAGGTCTCCCCCAGATGGTTCTCTTAACTAGACTTTACTCATTTAAAAAAGATCAAACAGAATAACATTTTAGCAAGTAATTTATTCTTGGTATGTTTCCATCCTCTCATTACAAGCATCCCAATGCTTTGCTTGCATCAGGGACTTTGCAGGGCAGAAAACTTGATGTCAAACGCCTTTCCTGTCCTTTGTGAAAGCTTAAATCCTCCGAAAAAATCATGCCGGGTGTCCCAGAGAGGAAAGAGAAGAAAGATGGTGACTTTCTCTCGGGAGAGATTTCCCAAGACTGTGAAAGGAGATGAAGGTCAGAGAGTCCCTCTAACGTTAGGGATCACACACTGCTCCTTTGCAGAAGCCTGAGGAAGGGAAGAGACCCCAAGGACAGCTGTAGAGGGCACCTAGGAAAGCTGGCTCTGGATACAGGGGGCCCAGCCTCACCCGAGATTCCAGTGCCCTGAGGATGGCTGCTGGGGCTGATGGCCCCTAATAACAGACACTTCAGCGGTACCTGGCAAGGTCCTTGGCCTGTGACCAGAGGGGCCAACCTATTGCTCAGGCAATACATAAGTTCCTTTGCACAGGCCTTGAAGGTGAGGAGTCCCAGTAATGACTGAAATTACGTTTCCCTCCAGCCTTGAGGAAGGGGGACCCAGGGCAGATTTAAACTAATTTAAAGGTATGAAGAAACATAACTATTCTTGCAAAATAGCATCTGTGGGCTGATATTCATGTACCAACAAATGTTTGGGAGTAGGGGGTGGGAAGGAAGAGAGACTCTCATATTGTACTTGGCACAGTCTGATTCAGAACCAGCAGCTCCCTGGGGAACAGATTAGGTGTGTGGAGGCAGTGTGACCACAGTGGCTGAGAAAGAGCAGAGGGCTGCCTTATAAATCCTTCAGTGGGTAAATGAGTGCCCAGAAAAACACAGAGAGTGGGTGGAGTAATATAATTGAAAACAGCTGAACTGCAAAGTGGGCCTAATTTTTTCTGAACTAAGAATGAGTAAAATGTCTTTTCAAGAACTGGCTATAAAAATGAAAGCAGGAGATAAAGAAAACCCACTATATTTAGTTGTTCACGCACACGCACACACAACTAATATAGTAGCCATGTGATGCATTAAGGAAATCTTCTTCTCCTGTACTTTTCATAATTTGTCTGGTTGTGTGACGATCCAGTACTTGGAGACTGGGGAACAAAAGGCTTCCTGACCCACAGATAGACCTTAAGAGCCTGTGGGCCCATCTCACTGGGAAGCGTAACCACTCGAGGGCTCAGCACGGGCTTCTGGCTGCAAAGGCTGTGCCTCCTGGAGGGAAGCACACAGAGAGTGGAGGGAAGGAGAGGGTGACTGCCCCAGCAGGCCAGGTTAGCTAGGTCAGCCCTGGCCATCTGGACAGCTAGTGCCCTAGGCTATTCTCACATGAACTTGCTCACCTAGCTCTTGTTTCAGTAAGATCAAGGGATCCAAGTAGCAAGTCACTTGCTTAATCAATAGCTTAGGTGTAATCTTCAACATTATTGTAAAATATTCTGGTCGTATTCTGAGTAATACATAATTCCCTCAGAGCAAGTTGTAGAGTAGTAATTCAAACTGGGTTCTCTGGATCCAGAACTCACCTACTTACCTGCTCTTTGTAATAGTGCTTCTACAGGCACAGCAATGACTGCTTTCACCTGCGTTCCACAGACGTGGCACCAGCTGTGGGCACCCATCAATGTCACTAAGCCACTGAAATCTGTTAACGACCACACAAGGTCAATGATAATTTATTTTGAAATGTCACATAAAGGAAGGAGGAAATCACATAAAGGAGAAAAAGAGTCCTTTTAGAAACAGGTAAGAGGGTCTAATACTTAGCACATGTGAAATATGATTTTACTTTTTGTTATGTTAATATACCCATTGTTAAGGTCCATTTCTGGAGTGGGGAGTCCAATAAGTTGGACAAGCTTTGAAAAAGAAGGATCCAGACAAAACCACTGATTTACTTTTATAAAATTGCTTTAATTAAATGATAATGGAAGAAAACATCCACAAAGACAAGAAGACAACAAAATGTATCTTTTCTATTTGAAGAATTATGCATCCTCAGTACACACAAATTATGCATTATCTTCAAATATGTTAGTAAAGTTTCTCTTCCTCTATGCACACATACCTTTTTTTCCTGCAAAAATTGATTCCCATAGATGTGGTCTTAAAATCCCTGTGGTATCTGAAATTCTGTTCAAAAGAAGCAATACATTTTCCTATTTCTGCAGTTTGAGCCAAGCAACAACAGAGGAAATAAGTCCAATCATTCCATTTCCTTTTTTATAAAATTAGCATGCGGGTGCATTAGCAAAATGCCATTGACATGATCTATCTTTGTTCATTGGTTTAATCATTCGGTCAATATGCATCTAATGAGCATCTAATACGTCCCAGGCGCTGGGAAAACAGAGGTCAATCAAACATTGGTCCTTCCTCACATGGAGCTGAATTTAATAGGATAGGTGGTCAGATCAACAAAGAATTGGGATAATATTTTGAAATACTACGAGAAGTCTTTTTCTTTCTCAGAAAATCTTTTTTGCCTTGTGGCTCTTTCGCCATTTAAGCAGACCAAGAGACTAAGGCTGATTGCTCCTGAGAAGAAAAGGTACCAAAGAATGCAGCCAGCACAGAGTCAAATTTTTGCCTGAGAATATAAAAAGAAAGGCTTAAAAGCTTTTATTTCTAAGAGTCTGGCATTTGGGGTGAGGGTGGGGGGGAGTTGGGGATTAGCTTTTGTTGTATTTATTTATTTATTTTTGAGTTCTAAAACTTTGGCTCCGACTCAATAGAGTAAAACCTGAAAGACTAGCCAGTTCTACCAAAAACCAGGGAGTGGGGCAGAACGCATAGCGGTGCAGGAGCAGATCTCCAGCCCCAGAGGAGACAAGGCCTTTTCTGAGTTGGGGAAGGAGCTTTGAGAGGATGGAGAAAGGAGAAATAGAGCACTGAGATGCAGCTGTGGGGTCTGCTGGAATCCCTGGATAGGGGTGGAGGGGCTGGGAGGGTGCTACCTAGAAATATTTGGCATCTGAGAATAGAAAGTGCCCAGCTTGTCATCTGGAGTAGCCCTACTGGCCTTCTCTTTGGTCATTGCCCATGCTCAACTGCCTGTTGAATATTTTTAATATTCTCCTTACACTGGAGAGTTTGGGTAGATTTTATTCAAGGGTGTCACGCGATATGACCTGCAGTTTTGAAAGTACTCCAGTGAAGATGAAGAGAATAGACTGGAGGAGAAAAGACCGGAGACATGGAGAGAAGCATAGAGAGAGTCGCTCAGGCGTTAGCGGGGAGCAGCCCCAGTTCAGTCGTGGTAACCCTGCACTGCTTTCCACCAGTTTACTTCTGAGGAAGTGGAGGGAGAGGGAGGATCTGAGATTGCTCCCAGGATTCTGGCACAGTGGGCTGGACGGTGGTGCCATCAACCATTAGACTATTGAGGAGTAGGAGTGGGTAGAGAAAGGAAGATAATGAGTTCAGTTTTCATCCAGGCATGTTATGAAATTTTAAGAAATCCTTGAGAAATTGGAGACGTGAACTGGTTGATAGTATGATAAGGAGGATCTGAAGCTAGTGGAACAAATGAGGCCACTGTGTTTATTAATGAATCGCGATGCCTCTCAAGGGAGGTCTCTGGTGTTCTACTGGAGGGCTCTACCCTTGGCCTATTTTTTCAAGAACTTGGATGTAGACACAGAAGACATACTCATCAAATTGGTGTAGGGTGAAAATTCTGAAGAAATAGCTTTTACAATAAATGACAGAATTAAAAACTCAGAAGCAAGTGTCTGAAAATAACAGGATGACACTTAGAATAAATATAAAGTCCTGCATTTAGGTTTAAAGCAAAGTGAACAGCACAATTAAGGGATATGAAGGTCTGGCTTGGCAGCAGTTCTTCTGAACAATTATATGAGGATTTTAGTTGACTTAAAGTTTATCATGAATCAACATTGTAATGCAGCCACTTAAAGGCATCACATCTCTAGAAGCGATAAAGTAGAGTTGAGAAGATCTACTTCCTAGCAAGTTGCCTCAGTTTTCCCAGGCTAAAATCATTTTTTTTTTTTTGTAAGGAAGATTGGCCCTGAGCTAACATCTGCCAATCCTCCTCTTTTTGTTGAGGAAGACTGGCCCTGGGCTAACATACATGCTCATCTTCCTCCAATTTATATGCGACGCCACCACAGCATGGCTTGACAAGCGGTGCATCGGTGCGCGCTCGGGATCCGAACCGGCGAACCCCAGGCCGCCTCAGAGGAGGGCGCGCACTCAACCGCTTGTGCCACTGGGCCGGCCCCTAAAATCATTTTTTGAGAAGAAAAATAAATAGTTTATAAAGAAGCCACAGATTAAAAACCAAGGCTTTTGGTCACCCTTTCCAAACGTACTAGACAGGGAGCAGTTCTCCACTTGGTGACTTTGTCCCTGATTGCATCATCAGTTCATCCAGAGATAACCTGTGCTCACTGATTATCCGTGTGCTCTCCTACGTTTTCCAGGGTCCTTTAGTTGGGTTGGGGTCATGTGAGTTCTGGCAGACAGGAAGGAGAGCAGGAGTGATATGGTGCTTCTGGTCCTGGGTTCTTAACTGTCAGTGTGCCTTCTCCATCCATCTCCTCTGCTGACGGGATGAACTTGGAGTCCCGTGTTGAGATGCTGGGAACACAAAGGTGGAGAGAACCTGGACTCCTGAGTCACTGGAAGGCTGAGAGCCCTGCTGACCCACATGACTTCACATGAGTGAGAAATAAACTTTTGTAGTTGGTAAGCCCCTAAGATTTAGGGGTGTGTGTGTTGCTGCCACTAGCATAACCTAACCCTAATAGCATTTATCCTGAGCATCCCTGGTCTCTGCTGAGCTGTGTCAATGCTCTGTCATCATGACACTCCTCTTCAGAGAACGTTTGGGAAACTCAGCCTGTGGCTCCAGCTCAGAGTCCTTCAATGGACAAATGCTGTAGTCATACACTAAAGGGATGGGACTGAATTTTAGGTCACATGGCTGGAAGAAACCACTGTTTCAGTCTAGATAATTTATATTTCAAGGAAATTACCAATTTATACTGAGGCATAAAAACACTCATTTGTAAAATGCAATACATCTCTTGGGTAGTCTTGTAAAATATTCTTACATAGGGTGGGGGTTTTGACTAGATGCCAGCCAATGTCCCTTTCAGTTCACGAAGTAAAGCAGAAATCATAATGTAAGTCCCAGAGGAAATGTTAGAGGCCATCTAATGCTACCAAATGCCAGACTTGGTAGATGAGGACACCGAACTTTTGAGAAAGGTGAAGAAATTTGTCCCAGGTCTCTTAGATCTCCTGAATTTCATTTTCAGTGCTCTTTCGAGTATATTTCAAAAGTGTAGTACTTAAAAATAAACAAACCAACAACAACAATAACATAAAACCCTCTTGAGTCTTTTTACCTTAAAGGTGAGCTGAGTCCTTTGCCTGGGCCCCTTCAATCTTCATGCCTCCCTAAAAGGGGGAGGGAAACGTTGCCTCGGGCGCAAAGAGGGGGAATAAAGTGTGGCAGACAGACGGGAAGAAGGGAAATCTGGGCAAGCCTAACACCCACATCATTCTCATAACTACATATGCCTTTCTTGGTCCCAAAACCCTGACTTTTTTTCTTCGAGGCCTCCCTTACCGCACACAGGTGCACACAGCAAAATCGGCCTGGAGCCGACTCCTCTCTTTCTCACTACAGTGTAAACTTAGTCCAGTGCAGTGATATTTTTTAATCCAATTAAGTTGTAAAAATTCTAGTTTATCATTTGAACCCCAGAATACTCTTACGTCAAAGATCTTTCCCTACTGTCCAACACCTAGTTTTAACCCTCTACTGCAAAGCTAGGGAAGAAGGAGAATCTGCTAGCTTATTAGAGTGATGACTCCTTGATAGAACTAGGGCATCCAGCAGCTCATGCCAAGCTCGACATCCATGATAGCCAGTGTCCAGCTCCATCATGGGCAATCAGGGGCCCAGCTGGTCCTCACTGTGTTGGGGATTCTACTAGTCAGTATCATCCTCTCCTTCTCACCTTGTACCTTCCTACCCAACTATTTGTTACTTCAATTGGAAATTCCACGGAATGATCAGCGGAGCCCTGTGTCCCCTTCTGCAATTGGTCCAGGTTTATGGGAAACCTAAGAATCTCTGCCACACTTGACTTGATTCCGTGGGAAACCAGGGGAGTGATCCTTGCCCTTTGGCCATTCACTACCCTTCTCTGCCTCTAAGACCCTTTCCCGTGCTCCAGAACACCATGGTCAGGCTGCAGGTCCCACCTGCAACCATCCAGGAAGAAGGAGATGCCAGTCTTCCCATTATGTCATTTGCCCACTTTTCACTAGGAAAGTATTGGAAGACCTCTGCCCTTGGGAAAGCAGACATGAGTTGATTTTCACCTCCTGCCATATTGGGAGGTGAGATAGAAAAGGATACTTACTGCTTCAATAATAATAAAACCTGCATGTCACCTACTGTGTGCCAACCACTTTTCAAATACTATACATGTTACCTCATTGAATCCTCTCAAGGATTCTAATGAGGGGGGATTTCTAAAGAAGGTGACTTTTTTTGTTGGTTTTTTTTTTATAGACCTTGAGGTGGGAGTGTGGTGAATGCTGCTTCATAGGTTCTGCTGAAATGCCTAGTCTTAAAATCCCTGGGGAGAGAGTGTCCACCTCCTTTTGTTCTCAGTTTAGAGCTGCCTCCTAAGTTACCAGTTACCGCCAGTTAGCAATCTTGAAGGAGCAGGAAAGGGTTCTGTTCTGCACACCATGCTCTTATGCTAAATTCCCTTGGTGCTTACAATAGGCAGGTAATATGAATGCATGTGTATATCTGCTTACATCCTTTCACTGCTTTTTAACTGTAAGAATAATAGATACTGTAGCAATAATTTCAAACAACACAGAAATATAACATATAAAAACCAATTTTCTGTTAGTTAATTGCTTCATCCTTTCACATTTAACCATTTTTATCAGTTTGGACTGTGTGTGTGTTTTCTATGTATATGCTTTTTTGAGTGTATGTACAAACATAGATATATAGATATTAGCCTCATTTCCACAAAAACGGGACTATCCTATATTTT
The DNA here is from genome assembly GCF_020826845.1 of Diceros bicornis minor. Lineage (NCBI taxonomy): Eukaryota > Metazoa > Chordata > Mammalia > Perissodactyla > Rhinocerotidae > Diceros > Diceros bicornis. Next base: position 34,459,379 of record NC_080740.1, read on the forward strand.
TCTATATATGCACATATACACTATATATACATGTGTATATATGTATATACATACATATACATATGTTTATATTTATAGATATTATAAATAAATATAAATATATATATATATATATGTTTCTGAGTCTTGTTTTCATATTACCATGTCAGAACATTTAGATCCACCACATCTTTTTGGTGGTCCCATAATATTCTTGGGATGGATGTTCTATGATTTATTTGTCCATTTCCCCATTGATGGTATTTGGGTCGTCTCCAGTTTTTTGCTGTTTCAATAATGTTACAATGTGTACACACACACACACACACATGCACACACACACACACACACACACATATATCTTTCCCTCTAGAGTCAGAGCTTTTCTAAAATAGAATCTCACAAGTGGGACTGCTTGGTTGTAAAATGTGTTTATTTTAAATTTGATAAACTCTGCCAAATTATCTTTCAAAAATGTCATATCAGTTTACACATCCATTAACAGAATATAAAGAGGTTTATCTTCTTATCCTCTCACAAACACTATATGTCATCAAAATGTTATTAAATTTTGCCAATTTAACCAAAAAAAATTAACTCTTTTATTTTAATTTGAATTACTGTAACTGTTAGTGAGTTTGAGCATTTTTTAAATGTTGTTGACCATTTGTAATTTTCTTCTCTAAAATGCGTCTTCTTATCATTTGCCCATTTTTTTCCCTTTCGTCTTTTTATACGGTTTTGTAGGAGCATTTTAGCTATGATGAATGTTAACTCTTTGTCTTTTATATGTGCTGCAAATATTTTCCCACAGTCCTCATTTGACTTTTAAATTTGTTCATGTAAGCTGATTTTGCCAAGTAGAAGTTTTGACTTCTTAATCATTCCAATCTGTCAACCTTTTCCTTTCTGGTTTCTGGGCCTCCTGTTAGTCTAAGAAGGTTCTCCCCACCCCAGGTTTGTGAAAATATGGAGAATGTGCTTACTTAGAGCACAAGATGATCAAATTCAAAGAGGCAACAGTAACATAATTGATAAGGTGCCAAGGAAAATCGCCCTGAGCCCTGCCGAGGAATCTGCCGAGCACACATTCCCCCTCCACTGTACTTTTCCAGCCCTGGTTATTTGTTATGACTCTAGGCAGCCCTAACTTTCCGCTAAGTTCGCCTCATTCCTGTGCAGAGTTGTTTGGTTTTCTGGTTTTGCTTTTGTTTTCCCAGACCATTCTCGGCCATAAATGGGGCTCCGTTTACCTGTAGGTCTCCCATCCTGGGACTGAGTGCAACGTTACTGATTGTATTTTCATCTTTCTGTGCGCCCCCTCCCTGCTCCTCCCTCTTCCTGGAGTGAGCACGCAAGGCAGCCAAAAACAGCCGTTTGACACATCTGCCCTGGCTTGGCTCAATTCCAATGGGAAAGTTTGATGTTGCAAGCTTTTAAAAGTCACTCACATTTCCCTCGCTTACAATCATACAGTCTTCCTTGACTTCCTTCTAATTCAATAAGGACAAAGAAAGCAAGCTGAGTTTGCTGCTGCCTTGGGTCCTGGGGGAACCAGCCCCAAGCAAGCCCATGACATAAAAGCCATTGTGTTGGGCCCCTTTCTCTGCCCCTTCCTGCCCCCAGGGCTGCCTCTTCTCTCTTGGCAGGGCACTCTATCCGGGCACAATCTGCTATAAAGCTTCTCTCCTTGGCAGGGTTAACCACAAGCCGATGTCAAGGGTTATCTTAGAAAGGTTTTTGCCCCACCAGTCTCTGTCAGTAGCCAACATCAATTCTGTGCATTTCCTAAACACACTCTCTGAGTAAGAGCAGTATGCCTACTATGCAAATACGGCTTCAACACACACTCCCCAGCAACCCAGCACAGCCACATTTCAGTCTGCCGTACCCAAATCCCTCTTGTGTAGGTATCTTGGACCCCACACCCTCTCCCTAACTTTTCCAGGTATTTGTGGGGGCAGAATGAGTGCAGGGGATGGAGGATTAAGCCCAAAGGCTAAGATTTCAAATTTCAATGAGCAACGCTGGGAAGCAGAGAGCTCATTGGTACCTCTGAACTCCCACCGCAAGGGAGGGCACCTCTTCATAACCTCTGCCCTGAAGGAACACTGCTGCACCTTGGGCCACTGCTGGTGAACGCTGCAGAGCAAAAGATTGTGAGTGCTTTCAACATTTTCTTTTGTTTTGGTTATCCGTATTTTCTGATTTTTTTCTCCTGTAATCCCAAATATTGCTTCTAGTTATAAAACAAGGTTTTCTTCTAAATTAAAAAAAAAAAAAAAAAAAAAAAACATTATCCTCGGAGAAGCTTTCAAAACTCCCAGGAAGAGTTTAAAGGAAGCTATTTGGATATTTAAATGAGTTCATAAGTCCATGGCACTTAGTAAGCTCTGGCTAAATGTCAGTTGTTGTCATCACTATTATGATTGCTACTGTCATTCTGAAGAAGGAATATGCTTAGGGTGCAAGTTGAGTTAGCATTGAATGAGGAGCAGACAGCTGATGCTGGAATGAGAAGGCGCTTCTCGTGGACTATAGGGTCTGCTCAAATTAGCCACATTTATGTTTAGAAACCATACGAGGTTTTCAACCAGTAAGGTTCCTATGAAGGATGCTGATATCCTGACGTTTGTCTCTGTGGCCTGGGTGATGGACAAATAATTCAGGAAAAAAAGAAGCTTTATCAACATAAAACGCTGAAGAGAGACTAGAAAAATTGAGAGCACACTGGGAAAAGATCAGAGAGGACTGATTTCTCAGCTGATCCTGAAGCAAAGAAAGATCACTGGTCTAGAAACTCCTGAGAGGCTTGTTTACTATATATGATGTATATGTATAGGCTTTTCTGAGATAATCCCGATTTTAGATATTCTGTCCATTTACTTCAACAAATACAGTCAAGGGTTCTGATGTTTACCTTAGAAAATATGACCACCACGTGTCTCGTTTGGCACAGAACAACTTCTAAATGATGCATGATTCCCTCTGTTCCACATGCACTGTAAATCTCATATGCCCAAAATATTTTGAAGTTTCCCTTCACCGAAAGGAGGAGAGAGCAGCAGCTCAGTGGCACATGAGTTGTTGAAAACGCATTTCAACCAGAGGGTGCCGTTCCTCTGTGGCTTCGTGCCTCAAGCTCACACACAGGGCTTCCGCTGTTGGGGTGCCAGGAACCCTGCTAGGGATCCAAGTTTTCAAGGCTAATGAAGATGATTTAGACGTGACGTCTGAAAAGGCTGTGTGGCATAAAGCCTTCCCTGTATGAAACCCTGGCACAGCTGTTCAGAGAAATGTGAGTGGGCGGGGAGATGGGGACATGAGAAGGCAGGAGGCCAACCTCGGCAGAGCTGGCCAGAGAGGAGTTACAGAGGATAACTCTTTTTTTTTTTTTTTTTTGTGAGGAGATCAGCCTTGAGCTAACATCCGCCAATCCTCCTCTTTTTTTGCTGAGGAAGACAGCCCTGGGCTAACATCTGTGCCTATCTTCCTCCGCCTTATATGGGACGCCGCCACAGCATGGCCTACCAAGCAGTGCGTCGGTGCGCGCCCGGGATCCGAACCAGTGAACCCCGGGCCGCCGCAGCGGAGCGCGCGCACTTAACCGCTTGCGCCACCGGGCCGGCCCCAGAGGATAACTCTTTTTTGTCTTAATTCTATCAATTAAATTCATTTTAAAAACTTGGCAATTCATCCAATAAAGTATGCCTTTAAGCCCAAGTAGTAAGATTTAATTTTTTTTTTTTTTTTTGGTGAAGAAGATTCGCCCTGAGCTAACATCCATTGCCAACCTTCCTCTTTTTTTGCTTGAGCAAGATTAGCCATGAGCTAACATCTGCACCAGTCTTCCTCTATTTTGTATGTGGGTCACTGCAACAGCGTGGCTTCACGAGTGGTGGTCTGCGAGTGGAATCCAAACCCAAGAACCCAGGCCGCCAAAACAGAGCATGTGGAACTTCAACTACTCGACCACGGGGCCGGCCCTAGAGAGATTTACTTTTTAAAATTCAAGATTTAAAGATTACAAAGTTAACAAGAGACAATACAATTACTGGAACAAACGGCCTCTGATCACCTAGTTTATCAAATAAACTTGGACCTCGGAAGAAAAATAGGTGGGCTGTGATCTAATCACTGCTTGTCTTCCTGAAGCACCAGGAAAACCTGAATCATTCCAGAGGGGTGATTCGAGAGCATACATTCCTTGGTCTTGACTTTAATATAAATACTCATCAGCCACTGAGGAACCTAGAACCTTCCAACACAGTAAGAGCAACACAATGGGCTGTTCTGATCCAATGAAAAAAAGACGTGTGGCCTTTTCCCTTGTGATCTTTGCTCTTCCGCCTGATCCTTCAACCCCTTTGGGAGATGGACAAGCCCATCACAGTCCCTAAGGCCTCACTGAGCACAGGCTATTGGTCTGAGAGCCTGACCTCATGCTTGATGATTTCTGTAGGTTGCTTTCTGTAGAAGGTGCACACCAGAGGCTCTGTAGTAATAAGGAGCATGGCTGCATATCCACGGTTATTGCCCCACCAGGCTGATTTCTAAGCTTAAAGCACCAATTTGAATGCTTGCTATATTTTTCCTGATGATGATATTTATGCTCTTTACAAAGTTAAAACAAGAATGATCTGAACTGATTTAAACCTTCGGAGGCTTGCTGCATTTGCTCCAAAGCCTGTAACGACTTGTTCCGAGTGTGACGAGAGTCACCCTTCTCGGTATTTAGAAAGAGTATTGGCATTCGGCGTTCGAGCCTTGCTCGTGTATTCGTCCATTCCTTCAGCAACAGGGCATGAGCACCTGATGGCGCAGGAGAAAAACATTCTCTATTTTGAGGAACACTCAGATAGAGGAGGAGTCTATACTTGGAGTTAGGCCCATAATTTTCCATTACCATGCATTAGTGACTTTCTAGAAAGGGACCTTTTCTAGATTTTTAATAAAATTTCTCATTTGTGAAGTGCTTTATTATGCACTAAGCACTATATATGCACTTTCTCTTCTCCTTCTCACGGAAATCCTATGGGTTCAGTTTTGTTATTATCCTCATATTATGGATGAGAAAATGAGGCATAGAGAGGTTAAGTAACTTTTCCAAGGTCACATAGCAATAAACAGCGACTGGGACTCAATAGAAGATACAACAAACAACAAAGTCCATGCTCCATTGGACTTTTTTGGGTGGGTCTATTTACAAAGAACTTTCTCACATGTAAACTTTGAAACAGCCCTGTACATTAAATATCATTATCTTCATTTTATGGATGAAACTAACAAGACAAAAACATATACTTAGGTCCATTAGCTTTTTAAGTAAATCATTTTTAAATATCAAACAATCATATGAACAATTAGAAACTCTTAAATATGATATTTTTCACATGGTATATTTTAAATATTCATCACCTAAGAAAATGTTAATGTTTAATTTTAACATCAAATTTTGCCAACTGCCTTTCTAGATGGGGTTGCCAGGTTTAACAAATAAAAATACAGAAGGTCTAGTTAGATTTGAATTTCAGATAAATAACAAATGATTTGCATGGGGCATACTTATACTAAAAAAGTATTCATTGTTTATTTGAAATTCAAATTTAACTGGGCGTCCTAAATTTTATCTGGCAACCTTATTTCTGGAAGATATATTTAGTATGCAATAACAAGGAAATTTTATGCCAAGTGGAAAAGATTCGAAAACTATTCCTTGATCATCAGCTAAGTCTGTACTAAGCACCCACCTGTGGTGATGCCACCTCGCTGCACCCACACCTATGTGGGCTGGTTTCTGCCCTCCAGAAGTTCACAGTCCCAAACAGTCATTATTAATGTAAAAATAGTGGTAATTTGATGATTCTTTTATATGATTTTAGTTCTTTTGACTAAAAATTAATAATAGGGATAGCCATTTGTATGGTATTTGGTGATTTATGCTAATTTAAGATTCACAAAAATTTTTGAGGGCTGTGGGTATTCCCGTTTCACAGATGGAGAAAAAGAGACTAAAAAGTTACTTGTCTGAGGAAACAAAGCTAACAAGGAGCAGAACTGGGGCTTAAGTCTCCTGATTCCTGACTCCCTCATCTTTCCTCTACACTCTACAGTACCATGCTTCTCCAAGCAGCAGGCCAGTCATGGAGGGGGAGCACAGGGAAGGTGCTGCCAGGTAGAAATGAATGCCCTGCCTTTCGGGGCACCTTTAGGGTGGTGCCAGATACCAGATCTCCAGATGGCAACTGAGGGTGATGATTCTCTAAGGAAGTATCTTCAGGTTGGCCTCAAGCCCCTCAGACTCTGTTAATGGAGCAATCAGGATTGGCTCAGATGAACAACCCAGAAGGCAAGTTTGTTGGGAGAAACAGTAATCCAGGAAAAGCTCAGATCCCGTAGATGTGATCTGGCTTCCATCTAAGTCAGGTTTTTCTAACTGGATATGATGGTTAATTTCATGGGTCAACTTGACTGGGCCACAGGGTTCCCAGATATTTGGTCAAACATTATTCTGCATGTTTCTGTGAGGTTTTTGTTGGATGAGTTTAATATTTAAATCGATAGACTGAGTAAAGCAAATTGTGCCCCCCTATTGTGGGTGAGCCTCACCCAATCAGATGAAGACTTGAATAGAACAAAAAGTTGATCCTCTCCCATAGAAGAGGGAATTCCTCCTATCTGACAGTCTTCAAGCTGGAAAATCCACTTTTTTCCTGCCTTCAGGCTCAAAGTGAAACATGGACTCTTCCTGGGTCTCAAGCCTGTTGGCCTTTGCACTGGAACTACACCGTTAGCTCTCCTGGATCTCCAGCTTGCCAACTGCAGATCTCGGGACCTGTCAGCCTTGATAACCACATGAGCCAATTCCTTATAATAAATCTCTGTTTCTGTCTCTGTCTCTCTCTCTTTGTCTCTCTTTCTGTCTGTCTCTTTCTCTCTCTCTCTCTGTCTCTGTATAGAGTTCTCTCTTTCAGTTCTCTCCTACACAGACTGTACACTCTTGTCATTCCTGGCTCCCTAACAGCCTGTCTGAGTTTTCCTGAGTCCATGCTCTTGCCGTGTCATTCCTCCTCAACTGTGGAAAACAAACTCATATCTTGAGCCAGTGGTTCTCAAACATCAATGTGCAATAGAATCACCTGGTGGATTTGTTAAACCACTGGGGCAGGGACCGGTTCCCAAAGTTTCTGATTCAGTAGGTCTGGAGTGGGGATGAGAATTTGTATTCCTAACACATTCCCAGGTGACACTGATCCGGGGCCCACACTTTGAGAACTACTGCTTTACAGTGCATCTCAGACTTTGCGGTGTCTACAATCACCTGAGGATCTTATTAAATGCAGAGCTTGATTCAGTAGGTCTGGGTGGATCCCGAGGTTCTACTTTTCTAACAAGCTCTCAGGGACCCCACTTTGAGCAGCATGATTGTAAGGCTCAGCTTAGAGTATCCCTAATTTTTTTCAGAGGACAAGGGCCCCACCCCTCTATATCAGTGGTACCCAAACTTGTCCACACATGGGAATCGCCTGGGGAGCTTCAAAACCTACTGGTGCCTGGGTCCCACCCCAGAGGTGTGGTTGATCTGAGGTATGGCCTGGGCTTTGGGAGTTTGAAAAGATCCCCAGGTGGCTCTCATATGCAGACAAGTTTCGGAACCACTGCTCTAGACACCCAAGGCACCTCCCATGCCACCATTACATTGTCGTAGAACTTCTGTTGGTTTCTTTGCTTGTTTTGTCTTTGCTTTTGTCTGGTCTGCCGCTCAGCTCATCAATCCCTTAAGACAGGGATGGAGTCTTTGTTTCCCTCACAGTGTTTGACACACACTAGTGATTAGTGTTTGTTAAATAAATAAACAAATGATAAAAATAAAAATGAATACATACAAGATATTACCCAGCACCAGCCCCCAGGAGAATAGGGTCTCCCCAACAGCCCTTTACCTAAAATTATTTCTCTGACTTTCTCATGATAGGTTTAGAGGAGCTACTGCTCTTTACATGTTCAACCTTCTGACCCTTTTGCCCCATGAATTCCATCAGGAAACTTTTCTAATACAGGTTTTATTTTACACAGTTGATTTTTCACTTGCTACTACAGGCTTCCTAAGGAACCCAGCACGGCCCCAGGATCCAGGGACGTATGTCTGCGTGCTCCTTGGATTCCAGAAGAGCAAGAGCAGGGACCACTCAAAGCTTGAGCACTGACCCTCTCTCTCAGGAGAATTCTGTCCTTCATCTGTATGGGACCTGGAGCACTACAGCGTGGCCTTTCACCTCGTTGCTGAGGGGTCCTATCCAGGGGCCAAATATCTCTGAAAATATGGCATCAGTTCTCTTTCCTCTCACACTCTTCCCTTAATCAGCTGAGTTTATGCTGCTGAAGCCTAGATCTCCAGGTCCTGTGTCTTATGATGGAGTGAACAGTCCTGGGGGTTCATGACAACAAGAGTGGTTTCTTACAGTCCAGTGGCTTCATAGTCACACCTGGAAAGGGCAAAGGTTCTTCACACTGCATTTATTCTTAGAGAACTAGTAAGTTTTACAGTCACCCTCTGTGCTGGCAGCCACTACATACGTTTCCAGGTCCTCAGGCTGCTTCCTGATGTTTGGAGCAGATTTGTTTGAAGTCCTGACATTGTACCTAACCCAAAAGTCAGTGCTGAGGCCCTGCAGCAATGTATGAGTTAGGAGAGAAGTTAGCTGCTCATAACAGAAAACCAAATCCCCATGAGCTTAAACAAGTAGGATTTATCTTTTTTTTTTCTCCTCTAACAAGACTTTTGGCTACTGCTGCAACTCAAAATACCATTAGGAGCAAGACTCCTTCTATTTTCTGCTCTACTGTCCTTAACAAGAAGACATTGTTGCTTCATGGTTGCAAGACAGCTGCTGCATCTATGCATTTTATGTCCTTAAGTCTAGGCAGAGAGAATAAGGAAGAGGGAAGTATCACCCTTTCCAGAATTTCCAAGAAACTCTGAGCTGATGTCACAAGGCTACCCTTAGCTGCAAGAGAGTCTGGTAAAGAGTATTTTTAGTTGGGCACAGGGCCAACTTATCCATTAGGCACAATATCTAGAGCCCACCATACTTTAGGAGCCTACAAAAATGTCTTAATTTTACTTTCTTTTAAAATCAGAAGAAAAAAGAATAAATATGAATATATAATAATGAGTCCAGTCTGGATTGTATTTGTCTTTATACTAATGCAGTTGTAAAATATAATTTTAGTTTTACTTTTTAAATGCAGAAGGGGCCACAAAGGCAAAAACAGCTAAGGACTATGGAAGTTATCATACAGCCCTAATTGGGATGATCCCACTTGATTCCCAACTGAAATGATGCCATCCTAGAACTCTACTGTCTCTGTTCCCTCACCTTGAAAGCAGGCCTTGTAGTGTCATGAGCATTAAAAAAAATACATATAAATAATAAAAATAATAGTGTTGAGCCCACCAGATAGATATCACCCATCAGAAATATCCACTAGCATTTATTAGTTTTTCTGAATGGTGTATGGGCAATTTTTTTCTCTTGGAACAAGATGTTGTTGTGCAATGCTAAATTTCTTGACATCATTTTCCAACCCAAGAAATCTTAGTAGTTTCAACCTTTGGCTGCCCATGGTTTACCATTGCCCAATCTGTGAATTCCTTTTTCTCATTGTTTTGCCAGTAAGTTGGGTATTACTTAGACCAGTGCCTGCCACAGGGTACATACTTTCTAATTACCTGACTACCTGCACAGCCTGCCACCTTGGCCTTTCCCCAAAAGACCTTTTATGGAAGAGTCAGGACAGCAATTACTGTATTTTCATTTGTGGTTCAACAAGAGTGGGTTTTTCTCTTCTGCACAAACATTTGGCCACCAACTGCCAGGAGTATCACTTATGAGCCATTTGGAAGAGCTGCTGGTCCTTAAGTGTTTCCAGATGACATTTCAAATGGATCATGTGGTTGAATTTGATTCTTAGTCTCAGAGTGCAAAGGATAAGCTTGGCACCCCAAAGCATCATACCTGAAACATTTTACAGAGAACATGTACCATGTAACCTGCCCCTAAAGAGGAAGCTTTAGTTGACAATACTAATGCAAAATCTTGGAAGCAGCCACAATCTCTTGTTCAACTTGGTGTCCCCATGCCACAGTGTACACAGTGGCCAAGAGCCTCTCATTGAATCTCGGTCCAAACAAAGTAAATTACCAACCTAAAGGAAGCTGACCTTAAAACCATTTTTTGCTTCCAAAATCAATTCAGGATATTAATTTTCCCTGGGAAAAACAAACTGTCATTATTTATGACCCTGGTAAAGAGAAGTGCCAGTATCCAATTAAATAAAATATTGTCAGCATCAGGTTCTCTTAGACAAAAGGATATGCCTAGAATCAGGTTAGGAAGAGAAAAGTAAAGAGATTAAAGGTTAAAAAAAAAAAAAGAAAGAAAGCTTTCTGAGAGATGAGATTAATGGGTAAATTGCTTCACTTTCTAAACCCAGTTTCTCTATCTAGAAAATAGTGGTAACATTACCTATTTCAGAGAGGTCATAATGAAGACTAACCAAGATAATGTTTGTAAAGCAATAACACAGTGCTCCTCACATTTTAAGATACAAATAGATGGCATCTATATAATTATTACTATTATTGTTGCTGCTGTTGTTATTTTAACAGTGAAGTGCAGTCACCAGCCTAGGTCAGGAAATCTATTTTGTAATTGTCATCACTATAGTAGGAGTGTTAGAAGATTATAGTTGAGAAAGAAGAATATGAGTAAAGCATGTACTCTTTTAAATTTTTTATTGAGGTATAATTGACATATAACATTATGTTAGTTTCAGGTGTACAACATAAAGATTCAATATTTGTATACATCGTGAAATGATCACCATAATAAATCTAGTTACCATCTGTCACCACACATAGTTACAAAATTTTTTTTTCTTTTTTTCTTGTGATGAGGACTTTTAAGATCTACTTTCTTAACAACTTTCAAATATACAATACAGTATTGTTAACTATAGTCACCATGCTGTATATTACATCCACAGGACTTATTTATTTTATTACTGGAAGTTTGTACTCTTTGACTTCCTTCACCCGTGTCATCCACCCCAAATGTGTACTCTCGAGTGACGTCTCTCCTTATCCCTAAATGTTCTTCTTTCACGGAGAAAGATTTTTTCCTGTTTGTTCACAACTTTCAACCACCCTGAAGAAAATCTCTTGGAAAGCAATAACCTGAGACATGATTCTTTTGCTGTCTGCTAAATCAAGGAATGCAGTCTCTTGCACACCAAAGACATTTTGTGATTTTTTAAAATTAATTTTTAATGAATGAATCTAATGAACCATCTCCTGTGTTACTACTCTCTTTAGTGACACAACTGTGTGCCAGACTTTGAAAAATGAAACACAGAATCGTGGGCTTGCCTTGCTGTGGGCAAGTGCATGTGGGATGTCCTCTGAAGGGTGGGGATTTCCTTCTGTCAATCATATACCCAGGGCAGAAAGTAAGTCACACTTTGAGCCTATCTTCATGAAGGAGAACTATTCTTGGGACTGAAATGAGGTTGGAGGCCTCGATTCTGGCTAAAGGAGCACAAGGTCATCCTCCTGTGCATAGAGGTAAGTTGGTCCCTTCGTGGTAGGGTGTAGAGAGCTAAGGACTGAGGTAGCCTGTGGAAGTCCCTAGGAGGAGATTCCAGGAGACGTCCTATCTATAAGCTAGTTTTTAATTTTCTCTTTTTGCACTGTTATTGTCTTATACCCAATACTTCAATAATCATTTGTTAAACATTGCTGCCTAGTCTCAGCTGGTACTTGGAGCAATTACCAATGGCCATATGGGAGGGTCCAATGTTCATACTTAAGGAGGAAGCAAGTTATGAGATAGCAAAAGATGAATAACTAGTAAACAAGAAATATCAGTCAGAGCAAGAAGGCTGGCTGAAGGATGCGTGGATGACCAAGTCATTTAATGGAACATAAAAGCATTCCTAAGTGAATTCTCAAAAATTTACTAGGGGTGGATTTAGGAGAAGTCAAGATGGTTGCATAGGCAGACTCTGAACTCACCTCCTCCCACGGACACAGCAGACTTACAACTACTCTTGGCACAATTACCCCTGAGAGAGAACTGAAAACTGCATAACGGGCACCCCTGCAACAAATGATAATCCTGACTGAGCTGGAAGAGGCAGAAATTCCCTTCTAGAGAGAAAAAAATGCCCCCTTTGCAAGCCGCAATGCTTCACGGCTGGCTGGGAGCAATCCAAAGGTATACAGCCTTCCCTGGAGGAGACGGAGACCTGAGCAGAGGAGTGTTCCAGCTGGAGGCATTTTTTGGACCCAGCACAACCGGGACCATTGTCATAATGTCTGGCTGTGCTGGCTACTAACAACAACATGGAATACCACCAGAAAAGCTGGTTAATGAAGAAATTAAAGCTGGCTCTTAGATGGCCCACACACAAATTCACCCATTTCAGAAAGCAACCTAAAACCACCAGAAGGAAGGCTTCACAGTCCTTTGGTGAAAAGAGGCTCACCTGATAGGGTCTCGGTGCATTTCAGTGAGAGGTGAGACCTCTCCAGGGTTTCCCAGAACTGGGACATTGGTGGTGGCCATTGTCATGACCTGGTGTGGATGTGCTGACACAGATGCTGGCAGACACCATTGGAGTTCTCCCTGTGGCCTGCTAGCCCAGGGTCTGCCCCACCCACTAGAGCACTGGTTTAATCCAGCTCAGCCAAGGAAAGCAGCCCCCTCTAGGGACTGGCCCCACCCAACAACAAGCCCTTGGGCAACATGTGGGCCTGCATAGGCTACATGCCTCGACTCTCTGCAGACTGGCAAGTGGGTCCACCTCTGTGGGGCAAGGCATGCGTGAGGAGTGGGTGTAGTGTGTGGGGCATTGGTGGAGCATGTGGGCCTCTGCCATGGGGCAACTGGGTCCACTTCAGGGGGTCAGGGCACATGCATGGGGCAGGACTGTGTTGACTGTATGTGTGGCCCTGTTGGCAGTGGGGCTTGTCAGCTGTGGAAGACTTGTGCTTCTCAAGCAGCCACATAGGGGATTGGCCCCACCTTCCAAAGCCTGAAACAATTGGGTGCTCCCCTGCCTGGGGCCAGCCCCACCCAGCTGCAATCCTCTCAGAGCTGACAAAAGCCTTATAGGCCAGAGGCTTATAACAATTGTAAGCCCCTGAGCCTAACAACAAGCCATGCTGGGGGCCCACTCAGTTAGTAGAAAAACTGGAACAGGTATGTTCCATTAGACCTTGCAGCCAACTGTGCTGGGGCTCCTCACACCTGATAAAGAGAGTGAAGGGTCCACAACAACCACACACAGCTGAGAATTACAACCAGCTGGCCAGGGAGACAGCTCAGTCTCCCTGGGCACCTATGGCAAAGGCAACCCTGCCACAACAGAAGGACACACATAGCCCACACGGGGGTCACTCCTGGAACATTTGGAAATGGCGATGAGAGGGAAGCACACTGCTGGACCTCATAAGGCATCACTTACATAAGGTCACCTCTCCACGATCAGGAGATGTAGCTGACCTGCCTAATACAAAAATACAAGCACAGAGAAAGAGGCAAAATGAGGAGGCAGAGGAATACATTCTAAGTAAGGGAACAGGACAAAACCCCAGAAAAGGAACTAAATAGAGCAGAAATGAGCAATCTACCTGACAGAGAGTTCAAACAAAGAGTCATAAGGATGCTAACTAATCTTGGGAGAAGAATGGATGAACTCAGTGACAACGTCAACAAGGAAATGGAAGATATAAAAAAGAAACGATCAGAAATGAAGAATGCAATACTGGAAATGAAAAATTCACTAGAGGGACTAAAAAGCAGAGTAGAGGATACAAAAGAATAGATCAGTGAGCTGGACAACAGACTAAAGGAAATCACCCAAGCTGAAAAGATAAAAGAAAAAAGAATTAAAAAGAGTGAGGACAGTCTTAGTGACCTCTGGGACAACATCAAGCTCACTAACATCCGTTTCATCGGTGTCCCAGAAGGAGAAGAGATAGACAAAGGCACAGAGAATCTATTTGAAGAAATAATAGCTGAAAATTTCCCTAACCTAAGGAAGGAAACAGACATCCAAGTACAAGAAGCACAGAGAGCACCAAAAAATATAAACCCAAAGAGGCCCACACCAAGATACATCATAATTAAAGTGTCCAGAATTAAAGATAAAGAGAGAATCCTAAAAGCCGTGAGAGAAAGGCAACAAGTTACATACAAAGGAAACCCCATAATGCTATCAGCTGACTTCTCAGCAGAAACCTTACAGGCTAGAAAAGAGTGGCATGATATATTTAAAGTGCTAAAGGAAAAAACCTACAGCCAAGAATACTCTACCCGGCAAGGTTATCATTCAGAATGGAAGGAAAGATAAAGAGTTTCCCAGACAAGCAAAAATTAAAGGAGTGCATCACCAAGAAACCATTCCTACAAATGCTAAAGGGACTTATTTAAGAGGGAAAGAGAAGACCACAAAAAGGAAAAAATTATCTATTTCCATGATAAAAGGGTAACGGATACAAATGCACAAAAAAGAGGTTAGATATGATATAAAAAACATAAAATGTGGGATGAGGGGAGTAAAAGAGTAGAGCTTTTAGAAAGAAGTCAAACTAAAGAGACCATCAACTTAACACAGATTGCTATAAACGTAGGTTATTCTATATGAACCTCATGGTAAACACAAACCAGAAACCTAAGATAAGTACACAAAAAACTGAGAAAGGAACTCAAGCATAATACTAAAGAAAGCCATCAAACCAAAAAGGAAGAGGGCAAGCGAAGAAGAAAGGAACAGAGAACTACTAAACCACCCAGAAAAAAAGTTAAAAAATGGCAGTAAGTACATATTTATGAATAGCTACTTTAAATGTCAATGGACTAAAAGCTCCAGTCAAAAAGCATAGGGTGGCTGATTGGATAAAAAAACAAGACTCATAATTATGCTGCATACAAGAGACACACTTCAGACCTAAAGACACTCACAAACTCAAACTAAAGGGATAGAAAAAGATACTCCATGCAAATGGCAATGAAAAGAAAGCTGGGGTAGCAATACTCAAATCAGACAAAATAGACTTTAAAACAAAAACTGCAACAAGAGACAAAAAAGGGCACTACATAATGATCAAGGGAACAATCCAACAAGAGGCTATAACACTTCTAAATATCTATGCACCCAACATAGGAGCACCTAAATATATAAAGCAATTATTAACAGACCTAAAAGGAGAAATAGACAGTAACACAATAATAGTAGGGGACTTTAATACTCCACTTACACCAATGGATAGATCATCAAAACAGAAGATCAATAAGGAAACATTGGCCTTAAATGACACATTAGACCAGATAGACTTAGTAGATGTATACAGAACATTCCATCCAAAAACTGAAGAATACACATTCTTTTCAAATGCACATGGAACATCCCCCAGGACTGATCACATATTAGGCCACAAAACAAGTCTTCATAAATTTAAGAAGACTGAAACAATACCAAGCATCTTTTCTGACCACAACAGTATGAAACTAGAAAACAACTATAGGAAGAAAATCAGAAAAGCCACAAATATGTGGAGATTAAACAAAATGCTACTGAACAACGATTGGGTCAATGAAGGAATCAAAGGAGAAATCAAAAAATACCTGGAGACAAATGAAAATGAAAATACGACATGCCAGAATTTATGGGATACAGCAAAAGCGGCTCTAAGAGGGAAGTTTATAGCAATACAGGCCTATCTCAACAAACAAGAAAAATCCCAAATAAACAATCTAACAGTGCACCTAAAGGAACTGGAAAAAGAAGAACAAACAAAGCCCCAAATTGCTAGAAGGAGGGAAATAATAAAAATCAGAGCAGAAATAAATGAAAGAGAGACAAAGAAAACAATAGAAAAATCAATGAAACCAAGAGCTGGTTCTTTGAAAAGATAAAAAAAATTGACAAACCTTTAGCTAGACTCACCAAGAAAAAAAGAGAGAAGGCTAAAATAAGTAAAATCAGAAATGAAAGAGGAGAAATTACAACAGACACCTCAGAAATACAAAAGATTATAAGAGAATACTACAAAAAGCTATATGCCAACAAATTGGATAATCTAGAAGAAATGGATAAATTCTTAGAATCATACAACCTTCCAAAACTGAATCAAGAAGAAATAGAGAATTTGAATAGACTGATCACCAGTAAGGAGATCAAAACAGTAACAAAAACTTCCTAAAAAATAAGAGTCCAAGATCAGACAGCTTCCCTGGTGAATTCTACCAAGCATTCAAAGAAGACTTAATACCTATCCCTTCTCAAACTCTTCCAAAAAATTGAAGAGGAGGAGAAGCTTCCTAACTCATTCTATGAAGCCAACATTACCCTGATACCAAAACCAGATAAGGACAACACAAAAAAAGAAAATTACACGCCAACATCACTGATGAACATCGATGCAAAAATCCTCAACAAAATACTAGCAAATCGAATACAACAATACATTTAAAAGATCATACACCGTGATCAAGTGGGATTTATTCCAGGGATGTAGGAATGGTTCAACATCCACAAATCAACCAACATGATACACCAGATTAATAAAATTAAGAATAAAAATCACATGATCATCTCAGTAGATGCAGAGAAAGCATTTGACAAGATACAGCATGCATTTATGATAAAAACTCTGAATAAAATGGTTATAGAAGGAAAGTATCTCAACATAATAAAGGCCATATATGACAAACTCACGGCTAATATCATTCTTAATGGTGAAAAACTAAAAGCTATCCCTCTAAGAACAGGAACGAGACAAGAATGCCCACTTTCACCACTCCTATTTAACATAGTATTGGAAGTCCTAGCCAGAGCAATCAGGCAAGAAAAAGAAATAAAAGGGATCCAAATTGGAAAGGAAGAAGTGAAACTGTCACTATTTGCAGATGACATGATTTTATATGTAGAAAACCCTAAAGAATCCACCAAGAAACTTTTAGAAATAGTAAATGAATGTGGTTAAGTTGAAGGATATAAAATCAACATACAAAAATCAGTTGTGTTTCTATACCCTAACAACGAAGTAGCAGAAAGAGAAATTAAGAATACATTCCCATTTACAATTGCAACAAAAAGAATAAAATACCTAGAAATAAACTTAGCCAAAGAGGTGAAAGATCTATACACTGAAAATTATAAACATTGTTGAAAGAAATTGAAGAAGACACAAAGAAATGGAAAGATATTCTGTGCTCTTGGATTAGAAGAATTAACATAGTTAAAATGTCCATACTTCCTAAGGCAATCTGTAGATTCAGTGCAATCTCTATCAAAGTTCCAATGACATTTTTCACAGAAATAGAACAAAGAATCCTAAAATTTATATGGAACAACAAAAGACCCCGAATAGCCAAAGGAAGCCTGAGAAAAAAGAACAAAGCTGGAGGTATCCCACTCCCTGATTTCAAAATATACTACAAAGCTATAGTAACCAAAACAACATGGTACTGGCACAAAAACAGACACAGATCAATGGAACAGAATTGAGGGCCCGGAAATAAACCCACAGATCTATGGGCAGCTAATTTTCGGCAAGGGAACCAAGAACATACAATGGAGAAAGGAAAGTCTCTTCAATAAATGACGTTGGGAAAACTGGGCAGCTACATGCAAAAGAATGAGAGTGGACCATTATCTTACACCGTACACGAAAATTAACTTAAAATGGGTTAGTGACTTGAATGTAAGACCTGAAACCATGAAACTTCTAGAAGAAAACATAGACAGTACGCTCTTCGACATCAGTCTTAGCAACATATTTTCAAGTATTGTGTCTGATCAGGGAAGGGAAACAATACAAAAAATAAACAAATGGGACTACGTCAAACTAAAAAGCTTCTGCACAGCAAAAAAAACCCATTAACACAACAAAAAGACAACCTAACAATTGGGAGAAGATATTTGCAAACCATATATCTGATCAGGGGTTGATCTACAAAAATATATAAAGAACTCATACATCTCAACAACAAAAAAACTAACAACCCAATTAAAAAATAGGCAAAAGACCTGAACAGACATTTCTCCAAAGAAGATAAACAGATGGCCAACAGGCACATGAAAAGATGTTCAACATAATTAACTATCAGGGAAATGCAAATCAAAACTACAATGAGATATCTATCACCTCACGCCCATCAGAATGGCTATAATTAACAAGACAGGAAACAACAAATGTTGGAGAGGATGTGGAGAGAAGGGAACTCTCATACTCTGCTGGTGGGAGTGCAAACTGGTGCAGCCACTATGGAAAACAGTATGGAGATTCCTCAAAAAATTAAGAATAGAACTACCATATGATCCAGGTATTCCACTGCTGGGTATTTATCCAAAGAACATGAAAACACAAATGAGTAAAGATACTTGCAGCCCCGTGTTCATTGCAGCATTAATTCACAATAGCCAAGACTTGGAAGCAACCTAAGTGCCCATCAAGGGACGAATGGATAAAGATGTGGTATATATACACAATGGAATACTACTCAACCATGAGAAATGATGAAATCTAGCCATTTGTGACTACAGGCATGGACGTTGAGGGTATTATGCTAAGCGAAATAACTCAGAGGGAGAAGGTCAAATACCGTACTATCTCCCTCATAAGTAGAAGATAAAAACAACAAAAAGCAAACACATAGAGACAGAGATCAGATTGGTGGTTATCAGAGGGGAAGGGGGGAGGGAGAAGGGCAAAAAGGAAGATTAGGCCCATGTGTGTGGTGATGGATTGTAATTAGTCTTTGTGTGGTGAACATGATGTAATTTATACAGAAATAGAAGTATAATGATGTACACCTGAAATTTATACAATGTTCTAAACCAATGTTACCAAAACAACAACAAAAAAGAAATACATATATTCATAATTAAAAACAAATTACTAGGGGTGATGGGAGGATAGAGAAGATTCCCGGTAAGATTAGATCTCCACATCATACAGAATGGTATTCCAGACTGTTGTTGTGTTTGTTTGCTTATTTACTGTCACTGTTGTTTGAATTAAAAGGAAGAATTACCCAAAAAGCTGGAGAGTTTGCCAACATTGGGGTTGTAGTGGTTTGCTAGGACTGCCATAAAATGCTACAGCCTGGGTGGCTTAAACAACAAAAATGTATTTTCCCACAGTGTGGAGTCCAGAAGTCTGAGATTAAGGTGTTGGCAGGACTGGTTTCTCCTGAGGCCTCGCTCCTTGGCTTGCAGATGGTTACCTTGCTGTGTCCTCAGCTGGCCTTTTCTGTGTGCACACACATCCCCGGTGCCTCTCCCTCTTCTTATAAGGACACCAGTATGGCCCACTCTAACAACCTCATAATCACCTCTTTAAAGACCTTCTCCCCAAACACAGTCACACTCTGAGGTGCTGGGGTCCAGGGCTTCAACATACGATTTTGGGAAGGACACAACTCAGGGGTTAATACAGATGTCAAAATGCCATAATATCTAGGCCCTAAAGTCTAGAAAAATAAAACAAGGAGATGTAGGTGACAGCAGTGTCAAGGTAACAGCCTTTCTTCTCTTTATTCTGATCTCTCTTGTCTGCAGAGCATGGTAACCTTTTTAATTGATTGTTTTTCTGGAAACCCCAGGCTGTCTCCTAGATGGTAACTTTCTAGGAGATTTTAATAGAGAGATCTCCATCAGGGATCAGTGGAATGGTGTGATGGAAAGGACTGCAGGGTTAAAATCATGACACGAGGGAGCCTCCTGTCTCCAGGCTCAGCAGTAAGAGTTTGGCTACGAGATGGCTAGTTTGCTACGTGCAGATCTGCTTTCTACACTCAACTTCCCAACTACCTCTGGGGCATCCAATACTTCATTCAAACACACCCAAGGCAAAGCACTCAAATGCTTGCTGAACATTTCTCTGGCAGGTTTCCAGTGCTTCATTCTTCTTGTTAATGGTGACAGAGAAAATTACACAAAGTATCCAGAATGTTGATATGCTACTTGCTTCACAATTTACTTCAAAGTCCCCTCAGAGTTTTCTGAATTTTACTTTCTAGAACAAAGATTACTGGCATTAGCATCAAGTATGCCCATGCAGTTAATGGTAGTGGTAGGTAAGTTCTGGATTTTCAGGTCAGAAGTGATCTGTGTTTTAGCAATTAATGATAACGGCCATGTAGTAATAAGTTTAATTGGCACAGGCTTATTTCTCCAATTCACTTATTCAACAACAACAAAGTGTAAAAAAGAACATGTTTCTATTGAATTATCTGCCTTAGCTCTTGTTCTTACACTGTAACATTACCTGGCGGAGCCCCATGTTCTCCTTTAGTTCTGTGACTGAAGATGACATCTAAGGAGATCTATTTTGTTCATTAACTTATAAAGCTAGACAGGACCACAAGAAATTGTTCAGTTAAATCCGCCAGGAAAACTTCAATGCAACAAAACCATCCAAGTTTTCCAGGGCAGAAAGGCAGTGTTTCCTGTATAGTTAGCTGTCAGAAAGGTTTTCCCGTGTCAAAGTCATTCCTCTGCCAGTTTCTGAACTTAAATTAACTCTAAATCTTACAAATCCTCTGCCAGATATCCAGTCTCAGGAAGAGGCTTGGTATCCCAACATTTTCCAAGAAAATACACAAACTACGCTCTGCACAGCAACCCTGGGTTATCCTTGAAGACTTGATTTCCACCTTAGTCATGGCCATAGCTAGAAGAGCACTCAGCCTATGGCTGAGTCAAAAATTCTCGCTTAATTGATGACTCAGATGGTCAGTCCCTTGAAATCTGGAGATTAATGCTGGTCATAAACGTGAATTTCCCAGGGAAACTCTCTGCAATTTTTTTGAAGCCCAGTTGTTTTTCTTATAGTATGTTAGAAATGTGGCTGATTGCTTATTTTAGGCTATTTGCTTATCACTTTGCTGTGCTTCTGTGCGGATGATCAAAGCACTGTTTGCTGCATTCCATTCTCTCTGTGGTCTCCCATTTTGCTTTCTTTCTCTCAGTCTTCAGCAAAGATCCATGTTTTTAAGAACCTCACTCACCCAACAGTGCCCCTGCTTCCCATCTGGCGACTTAGCAATGGTGTCAGTCAGTCCTGCCTCTGGACTCCCAGCTTGTGCTGTTGGCAAATTGGAGGTGAGATTTTCTCAGTGGCCTATTGTTTGCCAATGAAGAAACCAAGGCTCGTGGTCACTTAATGACAGGTGGCTGGGGAAGGACTTGGGCTGTACAATGTTGCATGTTAAACACATCTTCAAACCCTGGGTTTCTGGGTATGGAGTCAATGTGGAAATGCTTCAGGAGTCATGGGCATAGTTGACCTGCATCCCCCACCACTGACAAACATAGCCCAGCTCAGACCCTTATTTCATAGGTGAGGAAACTGAGTCCCAGGGACATATGGTCATTTGCCCAAGGTCGTGTAGCTTATTGCTAGAACGTTGTGTCTGTAAGTCGGATCCCCTGACTTCTAGCTCAGGGTTCATTACATTATACTGTGTGGATCTCAGGGCTTCTTCACCATCCCACCCATCCCACAATGCCACCCCAGCCTCAAAACTGTACAAGTCAGCTATCTGCACGCCAAACAGGTCTGAGTACACGAGCTGTGCAGCCGAAGAGTCTGAGGGTTCTCTCCTCTCCCTACATCAACAGCTGTCCATTTCCCTCACCGCCAGCCCCTGAAGCAGCTAAATGGGCCTCTGGTGGCTTTGCACACTCATTCTACAGAGAATAAAGGAGTATAAAATAATAAATCATGAGATTGGCCTCCTCAGACTCCCTCAGTGTTTCCATACAGAAGTTCCAACTCCTCAGCTCAATATTAGCGGCACCCCTCAGACTGCCCTAAACCTCCCCCCTCCTTTCTCCCCAGTGGCTCCCTGCTCTGTCTGCTCTTGTCACTGTCGTATTCTTGTCCCCTTGGCCAAAGCGCCCCTCCCACACTCTTCTTCACCTAATTCTAGCTGAACCTCCAAGACCCACATTCTTTTACCTAGGCCTTGCTCAGGAGAGATCCCCTTCACCTCCTCCCTGAAGTCCTCTAAGCCCGCCCTGAACTCTGAGTACACAAGGTCAGGAATTGTTCTCCGTGTGTGTCTTCCAGGTTTCTCTTTCCCTACAGGCTGCCATGCTCCTTACTCTCTACCAAACACACCTTGCGCTTTCTCCCCTCTGTGCCTTTGTCCATGCTGTTCTCTTGCCTGGAATTCCATTTCTCATTTCTGCATATTAGAATCCTACCTATATATCAAAGTTCAGCTGAAATACTACCCTCCATTAAACTTTTTCTAATACTCTGTATTCTAATGCTGCTGTAAAAAATTAACACAAACTTAGTGGCTTAAAATACACAAATTTATTATTTTATAGTTATGGAAATCAGAAAGCTGAAATGGCTTTCACCGGGCTACAAAGTATCAGCAGGTCTGTGTTCCTTCTGGAGGCTCTTGAGGAGAATCCATTTCCTCGTCTTTTCCATCTTCTAGAGGCCACCCATGTTCCTTGGCTTGTGGCCCCCTTTTCCATCTTCAAAGCCAGCAGCGTAGTATCTTTAAATCTCTCTCTGCTTCTGTCATAACATTGCCTTCTCTCTCTGAACCTCCTGCCACCCTCTTATCAGAACTCTTGTGATTACATCAGGCCCACCCAGATACTCCAAGAAACCTCCCCACCTCAAGATCCTTAGCTTAATCACATTTACAAAGTCCCTTTTACCATGTAAAGTAACATATTCACAGGTTCTGTGGATTCTCTTCATAGAGAATCTGCCCTTTTCATTTCTATTACCTCAAAACATTGTATTTGAGTATCTATAATTCAGTGTTCATCAGAGCCTGTCTTTGGCCTGTCTGTATCCCTACAGCAGGATAAATTCTTTGAGAGCAAAGACTGTGTCTCATTTGTCTTTATATTCCTACACTAGTAAGCCTGAAACCTTGAACATAGCAGCTCCCTTACTCTATTTGCTGAGTTACTAACAGTTAGTAATATTCTCTGCTTCATTTTACATCTTCAGATAAGATTCTGGGAGATTAAATGGCTTTAAGACAGACACACAAAAGGAGTAGGTGGAGAAAAATGGTTCTGGATAATCAACAGGCTTGGTCAGCACTGGAGACGGGCTCACAACATTCAGTTTGGCCACAGCCGTGTTCACCATTCCAACCCTCTCACTTCCTCTAACACAGTGCCTGGCACAGAGCAGCTTAGAGAGCATTTGTTGGACTATCAGGAATCAGTGAATGAATAAATGTGCTTTATAGGCCGTGTGTGTGTGTGTGTGTGTGCATGTGTGTGTATGTAGATCAAAGTATTTGAAGCTGGAAAGCTAATAAAGCTATGCTGCTTTTCTCTTCCTCCTCAATAAGGCTCAACAATGAAGAGAACTAGGACTAGAACAGAAGCTTCTGGCTTACCTAGGTAAACATCCCCTCCATCCTGGCCCCCTTCCACCTTAGAAGCAACAGCCTTCTGAGATTTCAGGCTTGATATTTCACCAGCAACTTCTAAATGGGTCCAGAGGCTCTGAGTTAAAGCCCCAAGCTCAGCCAGTGAAGCTCCACTACTGAGAAGCACCTTGTTGGCTCGAAAGCTGGGCCATAGACACATTTGCCTTCTTTGCAGCTGACTCATTTGTGTTCCAGAACAGTCAGGCTGCACATGTGGCTCTGCGAACTCTGCAGGGCAAGGGTGTAGCTCCACACAGCATGGGGTACCCGTGATAGAGCATCTTACCGTATACAATTGCTTAGCACAATGCATCTACACAGAGGAAACCTAATAAAATATACCTGAACCCTCATATTTGCTGTTGGTAGTTGTATAAATTAGTGCAATTTTTCTAGGGAGTAGTTTGGCAAAAGATTTGAAAACTTTAATTGCGTATATCCTTTTTCCTTACAATTTCATTTCTAGGAACATCCTAACCTCCCTCCCCATTGCCATGCCCACACATGGGCAAAAAAGATAATTTACAGAAGTATGTTCATTGCATAAATATCTGTAGTAATGAATAATTAGAAAGAACTTAAAAGTCTATCAATATGGTACTAGTTATTAAGTTATGGTATAGTCAAAAAGCAGAATACTAAGCAGACATTCAAAACAAGAGAGAGATGCATAAACTGGCTTGGAAAATGTTCACAGCATGTTGTTAAGTGAAAAAAAAAAGGAAGTTGCATGCAGCACATCCAAAACAATTTGGCTTTTGAAAGCAAAATCACCATATATGTATAATAAGTTATACATGCCAACAGAAGGATCTGGAAGACAAAGAGATTATCTCTTGGGTATGTGATTTTGGAACCTTTTCACTTTGTTTAAACATTTGAACTTGATTTTACAGTTATGTTTTGCTTTTATAGTTGGAAAAAGAAAAAGAAACCTACTTCTGAAAAATATAGCAACAGATGCTATGTGAATTCTGGAAACGAGAGAGGTCAGTAGTAGGCATTTGGTGAGAGATCAAAACACAAGACAGTCTTCTTTCAGAGGAAACTGAAAGCCAAGAAGGAGGTAGCACCGGCTTGTTGACCTCATTGAAATCAACTTTCATTTTGAAAAGAAATGAAAATGAAGCATTTTCAAATGAAAATGCTTCACGTTTACTTTCTTTTCCACTAAGTGACAGCCATCACATAAAAATGTTTCCAGTGACATTCGGATGTCAAGAATCCACTACTCTCTATGTCTGACTCTTTTCAGGTGCCTCTGCAGCTTGACAATAAGCTTAAAGAAATCTCCCAGAAGCCCCAGGGTGAGGAGTGAGGAAAAAATACCTTTTTGTTATTGAATTGGATACAGGCTTACAGGTAATATTAACAAAGGAATATTTTGAAAGTGGATTTGATTAGACTGTTTACGGTTTACACTTCTTTTTAATGGTTCCTTTTGTGAATTTGGGAGGGTTTTTTAATAACTTTTCTTTTCCCCTAAGTCCTTGTGTCCCTATATATATATTTTTTAACCTCTATGCTCCACAATCGAATCATTTTAGAATTCTTTACACATCATGATTCTTTAAATTGAGTTTGGCCACCAAAACAGCAGGATTCCATCAAAATTTTTTTCGTATATATGATTCCATATGTTTAAAAGTCAACATGCAAATATATGCAAAAATTCTAGATTTTTTTTTTAAATGAGAAAAAATCTCCCTGAACTTGAAACCAGGCCTTATGGTGGTGGTTCCAGGTGTTCTGAAGGTAGGTGTCTTGCATGTGTGTGTGGGTGATGGATGGAGGGCACCAACTTCACTTTCTTCCTTGAAGTTACTAAAAATCAAATCCAAGCAGATGCAATCAGTGGGTGCTCAATAATGATTTTCTAATTGACAGTTTTTGTAGATACTCTTTTAATGAACATAATTCCATTTACTTTAGTCAACAATACTTACACTGTTATCCCTGGAATAAGAACCACAAGATTGCACCTTTATACCCTGTCTAGTAACATGATTCCTCTATTACAGAATAATAAATCTGATTATATGTTTATTCAGAATTTCAATTTAACTCAATATTCAGAAACAATGCTATTTTTTTTCTGGGTCTCATTTCCATCATTGGCAATCTTCTCTGCATACAACGTCTTCTGCTACAATGACAATAGAATTTCAAAACCTCGCAAAATATTCTGCTTAGTGTCATAATAAGAACTTACAAAAACTTGATGCTATTTATTTCTACCTAGAATAGCCTTCTTTTCTCCAGAATCATAGAACTCTTAGCCAGAATTAGTGTACCAAGCAAACACTCCAAGCTCAAGGAAGAAAAGGAAGAAGAAAGGAATTCGAGTGGTTGGGCTATAAGATATAATGGATCAGAGAATTCTAAGAGGTTTGGAGTGCTGCAAATATCTTCCCAGCTCTAGACAGGCCCAACCTTGCAGAGGACCACCCACATTCCCACCTCCTACTCCCAAGACCTCCTGCTTCCTACCCATGCACCTTCCCTCCTCTGACCCCTGCACCTTCCTACCTCCTGCCCACTCACCCTCTTACCACCTATCCGGTTACTCACCTATAAAGTTGAGCTGATTACATATGATTCAAGATATAAATGAACATGTTTTTGGGATGGAAATCTCAACTCATTCTTCATTTCTTGGTATATTCTGAGATATAAATGACCTTCCCCAAGACGGAACACAAATAAGACCTGTTCATCCCAGGCAGTGAATCAAGTGATTGTGTTTCTGAGGACTAAGACCTCCTTACATTGGGGAAGGAAAGCTAGTTTTTTTCATGTTGAAGATTTGGGCTCATGTTTAAAGTATACTCAAGTCTCTTACTGATTGGGCCATTAGGGTCTTTTGTGAGAGGAAATAAGAAAACTGAGCTTTTGGATAAAGCAGAAGTTGGAGTGAGGTTAGGGAGTCTAGGAAGAAAGGGAGGGGAGGGAAGAATGAAGTCCTGAAGCAGGATGATGCTCCAAAATCACCAAGGAGGTACCAGGAAAAGGACAGAGAGAAGGCCCTCTATGAGGAGATTATCATTTCCATTGTCTTGTAAAATATCTCAGTCGATACTGCTCTGTATGTATATATACAAATGAACTTTAATATAAACTCTAGGGGTGTTCATTAGAATATGAAGCACCCTCATCAGAAATCCACATATGAGCAATAGCTCCAAATATTGCTCTTTAAATATATTCCAGGGAGTTTTTAATTAGGGTGAGGCATATTAGCAAATACTTTTCCCAGTTGGAATTAGAGATTTGCAAGATAGGTGGTTGGCCAGGAAGGTTTAGATAGATAGGTTTGCCCTGCATAAATGAGGTATGAGGTCATAGAAAGCCTAACAGTCTAACATCTTTGGGGATGGTGCCCTTGATCTAGAACACCACTGGGTCACTTAGAAACAGCTAGACACTTAGAAAATGGTTCTCTTGCCTGATTCCACCAGAAGGTTAGCTGATGCTATAGTCAGTATTTGTTGCTTTAGCTTCAGCAAATGAACTTCTGTAAAGTGTGTATCAAGGTGCCAGAAACATTGGAGAATGAGGACCTCAGCAAGTTTAATAAATAAGTTGTATGACTGTTTTGGTGCCTGCTTGCTTATAAAAGTCTGTAAGTGAGGCAGCACTGAGTCTGAGACTTATTCATTATAATACATACAATTGTGTTTATTATAATAAAACACTTGGTACAGCAGTTGTTCGAAGAAGACATATGACTCCCACCTACTCCAGTAGTAGAAGGCTACTAATATTCACCAGAGAACCTTGACCCTTAGGAAAGGCCAGATTGGCTTGAGAAGTTCTTGAAAGAGGGGAAACTGCTCAAGAGCCTAGGAATGAAGTCAAAGCAGAGTCCTTGTTCGTCAACCACCAGGCCATGTGTGAAAGGGAACCTCATTTCACACGGCCGGCACGCACTGGACAAAAGCAAGGCCAGGTGACCTCGATGTAGGGATAGCTTCAGAAACTATCTTGATTCCTCTCCTGGTCCTTGTACATGGTCTGCCTAGGACTGCTATGATCCCCAGCAGATTTTCATGCAGGCCCCTCCAGCTCTTGGGTATCCCGGTAGCCTCCAGAAGAAAGTCCTCACTCTTCCTCCAAGTCAAAGAAGTGGCCACTCAGTCAGGCATCTCCGACTGGTCACTCACGGATGCTCACACGAAGTGGGGATTTGGAAAGGATATTCACACAAGAGGTAATGTTCTGGTGACAACGTTTTCCATAAGATAAAATTCATTCCTACCATAAATGTCTAGAATAATTAGAAAAAGAAGGTAATGAGGGTAAAAAAGAAGGCAGTGGGGGAAAAAAAGAGCCAGGCTTGTGGGAATACCAGACAAAATAAGAACACAAAGAGAGCCATAGAAGCAACAAAGTTATTATCAATCATAAGTGCAGACGATCATTTTGCCAAAGTGCGATTCAGATAAAAACCAGACAAGTTATTTTTTAAGTATCTAAGACAACTAGAGTTTTTGATTGGGAACCTATTTTGTATGTCTTTATGCTGGAATTCACTTGATATTTTTTTTTATACTTATAACTATTTTGTCTGTTTGTTTCTTCAGGCCTGGAAAGCTTACATTCACAGGTAAAAGAAAGCTGACAACAAGGTCACTGATTCACCACAGATAATTGTTGAGAAACCAACCATGGAGACCGCGGACAATGCTAGAAGATTTGGTGGGGAAGGGAGGTGACACAGAGAGAGGAAATGATTTAACTTTTTAAAAGAGAAAATAGAGGTAGATACTGCAGACTGAACACTAGTGAATTTAACATCAATCTCCGGGGATTTTCCTGAGCACACGGTGAGGTAGGCGATAATCTTTTAGAATCAATCTGTGTCACAAGGGAAAATCATGTCAGATGATTGTTTCCTCTGTGGCTGTGACTACCCTACAGGTAGGTGGGGGTGCTTTAGACCTTGTGAGTCTAGACTTGAGCAAGGCTCTCGACAAAGTGTAAGTGTTGTCCTTGAGTCAAGATGGAGAAACAGAGGCAGCAGTTTCGAAAGCCAGTCCTTGAATTAGTGCCAAAACAGTTGCCTAAGAGTCTCCTGGGGAGCTTGTTAAATGGTCCAGGATGCTGTGCCACAGCCCTTCAGGCTATGGAATGAATTCCAGAAGTCAAGTTTTAGTAAGCTCCCCAAATGACTCCCATGAGCAGGTGGATGCGACATCCCTGAGGCGAGCTGACGTAGAGACCAAAGACACACCGAAGAGAGACTTCCCAAAGGCCAGGCGGGGCTCAGCTAAGGATGAGAAGTCCATCAGACTCAAGGGTGACATGAAACTGGACAAGATGGCAGAGTCAGCATCCGAAATGATCTCAGCACATCAAGCCTAACCTAATAAAGACCAAAGATCAAGTCAAAAAAAAAAAAAAGGCCTGGCAGTAGAATTTTCACATCAACTACGACTTCAAGTCATGTGGGAGATACCTAAAATTCATTTTATTATTTGTAATATTAGAAAGTTAATGAAAAAGAATGCAGGGATCTGGCCATGGTCACAGGTCTATAGACCCAGGAGGCAGACAATTACATATCTTGAGAGGCAAATAACCATGTGATCACCTTGGCAGGAACCGGGGAGTTGCAGCTTTCTGTGAGTAGACTCAGGAAGAAATAGGTAATGTGTTCGGCTTCAATCTAAAGAGGTAGTTTCCACGGCATACCTTTCTTGAAGTTATGTAATCAAGTACAAACAAGGTTTATCGTATCCCATCAAAAGGTCCAGGCCAAAAGCTGTGGACATTAGTACCTTAGTTAACTAGGATGGTGCTTGCCCTCCTTGAAAGGTATGCATCTTTCAATTGTAGAATTGAGAACTGACTAGAGAAATATTTTAGAAAACTAAACCCAGTAATATTAATATTTTTGAATTAAGAAAACTTAAAATTCAGTATTTTATGTACTTGTTTGGGAATTGCATTTGAGTAATAACTTTTTAATTTCAATTTAAAATATCTAATTAAGTAATTGATTCAGACTTGTGGTTAGCAGTGGAATTCTCACTAACTATATAATACAATATTGTAACACTTAAGAGAACTCAAGGTTCATGATATTTATAAAATTAATTTATTAGATTTATATGAATTACTTAGTACCTGGGAAAGTTTGCCAATCAGGCAATCAAATTACTCTAAAAGGAAATAAAATACATTAAACTTATAAATGCAGTGTAAAATATGTGAAAGTGTTTCATTAATTGGTTTTAAATGGGATCAAGTATTGTTCAAAGGCCATTAGAGTGATTGCTAAAAATTGCTAGGCATAACTAGAATAACAGGATTTGTAATTGAACTTAAAGCCTAAGGAAGAGTGAGGCTATCAAAAATTAGTGACAATAAAGTGAATATCAATTTTTGAAAACAAAATAAATACCTGAATAATCTTTTCTACATAGAAAAGCTATCCTTGAGTGAACCGAAAATCTCACATCACCTTGTCCAAGGTCGAGATGGACGGGCAGCAAGTGTGAAAGTGACTAAGGCTGGAGGTTGAGCGTGGAAGCTGCACTGGGAGGTCTCAGAACGTGGAGCCTGCCAAGAGCGGCTGCAGTCTTAGGCTGAGCAGAGATCAGTGTCCAGACAGAGGAAGGGATCGCCGCCTCCCACCATTCCACTCATCAGATCCCATGGCATATTATGTTCACTCCTGGACACCTGTCTTTAAGACCAATTGTTGCTACCTATCCTGAGCCAGTCTGATCATTTACTGACCCTGAGGTTCTTTAATCATTTTGTGAATAATGGTAGATATTTTGGTAGATAAAGTTAGAAGTAGGTGAGATTAGTTATCTCCCCACAAAGTCATTACCAAGTTATAACGAAAGCAGGTCTCCAACCAAATTCTGCCACACCTCTACCAGACATTTATTAAATAAACATCTATTAATAAGTAGACACAAAACAGTTCATATAATCTGAAATGCAGCTCTCTGTCCTTGGATGTAATCTGACCACGCTCTTCATGGAGTCTCTAGAGGCAGATGTGACGGTATTTTAGTGGGAGAATTCTGCAACTCTACTGCAAGAGCTGACTTCCAAAACTTACAGGACTCTCACAAGGGCACAGGCTTACACTTGTGAGGGAGCCGTGCAGAACCCAACAAGACGCTTAAGAGAAAAAAGCTTGAGAGACAGAGAGACCTGGGTTCAAATATTGACTGTCCTTATACACTAACTTGAGAATGTTACATAATCTCTTTTGCCTTCCATTTCTTCATCTTTAAGGCAGGGATAACAAAAACTATCTATTTTTAAGGTTGTGGGAACTAAAGGAAATAATGCATATATAGTCATGCACAGCATAACGACGTTTTGGTCAACGATGGACCACGCATATGACAGTGGTCCCATAAGATGAGTACCATGTAGCCTAGGTATGTAGTAGGCTATACCATCTAGGTTTGTGTAAGTACATTCTATGATGTCTGAACAATAAAATCACCTAACAACACACTTCTCAGAACATATGTCCATAGTTAAGCACAACTG
Organism: Diceros bicornis minor; assembly: GCF_020826845.1. Classification (NCBI taxonomy): domain Eukaryota; kingdom Metazoa; phylum Chordata; class Mammalia; order Perissodactyla; family Rhinocerotidae; genus Diceros; species Diceros bicornis. The sequence goes on from NC_080740.1 coordinate 34,490,371, forward strand.
TAATGTGCATAATGTCCAATAGTGAACACTCATTAAATATAAACTATTATTGTCACTGTTTTGTGTGGTTCCAGAGCGAGAACTAGAATTTATGGGTGAGAATCAGAATTAGGAAAATAGTGAGTCAATTCAAGGAAAGAATTTTCTGGCAATTATAGCATGATAAAAATAGATTAAGCTATCTTTTGCTGAAATAAATTCCTATCAAGGGCAGTATCCAAGAAGAAATTGTCTAAGGTCTTATCAGAGGTTTATCCAAGGTTTCAGAGGAGACTCCTGCTGAGGATAGAAGATTAGATAGAGAAAGGCCTCTTTACTTCTCTCCACCACATCGATTCTGTAATATTGGCCTATTTTCTTTCCTTGTAGGTATACTTTAGGTGCGATGATCCATGTGTATCACAGGAGGGTTCCTAGTCTTGTAGTTGTACAGACTGAGAAGGTTGGTCTATAAGGATCACTTTTTCTTCATTTCTAACTCTATGCCCTTTTTCTGAAAAACAGTCAAAAGCTCTTCCACTGCATCTTGATTCCTGTTATAAGTAGTGTAAATAATTTTCTGCTTTCGCATTTCTTCAGGTGCATACAATTCACCAATCTGACATTTCCCACTCCTTGCTTTATATCCACAGTCACGTACATCTTCAAACACCCCTAACCCCATGTTTGTTGTAAAGGAAAGGTCTCTACTGAAACAAAAGGACCTTGTTTCTGGGATTAAAACTGTGCCCTGGGCTACCTCTCCAGCTTTCTGCCGTTTGTATTTTTATGCCATTAGATTCTTGCACAATTTTTGTATATTTACCTGCCTCTCTGCTCCTTTTTTCCACCAGGAAAGGCTACACTCAGCTCTTTATTCATGAGGCCCCTGCTGTAATATTGCTATCTGTACAGAAATCATTTCCTAACTTCCCCTAGACTTAAATCATGTCTCGTCTGGACCCCACCTCTGACCTTGCTCTGGTTATATATGCTCATCCTCCCCACTTCTTAGTTATATTTCACCTCGGGATTCTCCTAACACCTAAACCTGTTTGTTATTTTACTGTAACTTTTAACAAATTACAATCAATTTTTAACCAGCTCATAATATTTCCTGTGCCCACTGCTTCATGCATGAAGAGTCAGAGGAATCCCTTGGTCTTTGGTGAATAGACTAATCATAACATGATATAAATGATTTATAAACATTTAAAAATGTTCACCCCCACTAATACAAAAAAGCAAATAGAGGCAACGAGGTACTATTTTTCAGCTCTCGAATTAGCAGAGATTGGAAACCAGGTGTGCATGCAAGCCTAGTGAGGGTGTCCTAGGACAGGCATCATGCCTACCCTACTGATGAGACTGTAAGTTGGCACAAACTTTTGGGAAAGTAGTTTGGCAAAATATAAAAGGAAACATGACAGATACATGTAAAGCTTTTGGGGCATAAAGGTTCATCACAGCATTATTTAGAGGGTGAAAAATAAGGAACAAGTTAAATGTCCACTGTAGGTAATAGATAAGTAAGTTTGCTATAATTGAATATTTTGCATTCAATATGTTTTTCTCTTTCTCTATTTTTTAAATTAAACTTTCTATTTTGAGATAATTGTAGATTCACATGCAGATGTAAGAAATAATACAAAGGGATCCCATTTACTCTTTACCCAGTTTTCCCAGTGATAACATCTTGTAGCACAATATCACAATCGGGATATTGACATTGATAGAGTCAAGATGCCAGAACATTTCCTTCTGTTGTGAACAAGGATCCTTCATGTTGTGCCTTCATATGCTCCCTCCTGCCCCTAGCAACCACTTATCTGTTCTCTATTTGTACACTTTTGTCATTTCAAAAAAGTTATATAAATGGAATCATATAATATGGAAGCTTTTGAGATTTGCTTTTTTGTGTGTGTGAGGAAGATAAGCTCTGAGCTAACATCTGGTGCCAATCTTCCTCCTTTTGCTGGAGAAGATTGGCCCTGAGCTAACATCTGTGCCCATCTTCCTCTATTTTATATGTGGGATGCCTGCCACAGCATGGCTTGATGAGCGGCGTGTAGATCCATGCCCAGGATCCGAACCCGTGCACCCTGGGCCACCGAAGCAGAGCACGTGAACTTAACTACTAGGCCACCAGGCTGGTCCCAGGGGTTTGCTTTTTTTCACTCAGCATAATTCTCTGGAGATTCATCCACGTTGTTGTGTGTATCAACAATTCATTTCTTTTTGTTGCTGAGTAGTATTCCGTGATATGGATGTACACGGCTTGTTTAGCCAACCCATTAAAAGACATCTGGGTTGTTTCCAGTTTGGGGCTATTATGAATCAAGCTGCTATAAACATTCATATGTAGGCTTTTACGTGAACATAACTCTTCATTTCTTTGGTATAAATACCCAGGAATGCAATGGCATTCATATGTCATATGTCAGTTGCATGTTTAATTTTTTCAAGAAACCGCCGAACTGTTTTCCAGAGGGGCTGTACCTTTTTACATTCCCACCAGCTATGCATGCGTGACCTAGTTTTTCCTCATCTTAATCAGCAGTTGTCACAAGTTTTTATTTTAGTTATTCTGATTGGTGTGTAGTGATATCTCACTGTGGTTTTCATTTGAATTTCCCTAATGGCTAATGATGTTGAATATCTTCATGTGCTTATTTGCCATCTGTATGTTCTCTATGTTGTCTCATAAATGTCTCTTCACGTCTTTTGCCATTTTCTGATTGGACTGTTTGGTTTTTTACTGTTGAATTGTTTTTAATTAAGATATAATTAACATATCATAAAACTCATCCTTTTAAGGTATACAATTCAGTCATTTTTAGTATATTCAAAAGATTGGGAAACGATCACATTTTATATAATTCCAGAACATGTTAATCACCCCAAAAAGAAAGCTCAAATCCTTTAGCAATCACTCTCCATTCTCTCCTTCCTCAGCCCCTGGCAACTTCTAATCTACTTTCTATTTCTATAGATTTGCCTATTCCTGACATTTAATATAAATGAAATCATACAATATGTGGCCTTTGTGACTGGCTTCTTTCACTTGACATAATATTTTTAAGGTTCATCCACATCGTAGCAGGTATCAGTGCTTCGTCACTGTTTATGGCTGCATCATACTACACCGTGTGGATATACCACATTTTGTTTAGCTGTTCATCAGTTGATGGGCATTTAAATTGTGTCCACTTTTTGGCTAATATGAATAACACTGCAATGTACATTTATATACAAGTTTTTATGTGCACCTATTTTCAATTCTTTGGGTATATGCCTAGGAGTGGAACTGCTGAGTCATATACTAACTTTATGTTTAATTTTTAAGGATCTGCCAAACTGTTTCCCAAAGCTGCTGCACCACTTTATATTCCCACCAGCAAGGTACCAGTGCACAGGAAAGGTAAAGATTTAAGGGAAAGGCTCTGCCATCTTAGACAAGATATTTCACTCTGGGCAGTTAATTATCCCTCAACTGAGCTAATGAGTCTGACCTCACAGTGTTGCAGAGGGACCATACGGGAAGTGATACAAGTGACAGTGTCCCACACATGCAATGAGCAAGTGGCTATTTTTCACACTCTTTCCAGGGGCTGCTACCACACTTTTGCCATGTCCCTCTGAGCTAATCCTCCTCCTCCACAAGAACTCACATCAAATACTCCCTCATTATCACATCTGACAAAGCAGATCCTAGCTGTTAATTACACATTAGAGCACTCTACTTACCCTTCTCTCCTAGAAAGCAGTGCCCCTCAGCTCTGCAGGGAGCATTTAATCTGCAGAAACTAGCCTTGGGATTTTAAAGAGCGAACCAGTAGGGAGATAGCCCCTGAAGAGGCCTGAGGAGATACCCTTGCTTGCTCCCCTCTCCCAGATATCCGGCACCTTTGGTACAAGCAGCCCAAGGAAAGGAGAGAACAGGAGGTGATCTAGGGCCTCTGAGAAAAGAAGTGACTGTCTCCGTCCTTCTCAGGGGCCCTGGGAGCAGCACTGTGGTGCGGAGCACTGTGGAGACTTTGCTCAGGACTGGGGCTGCCCAAAGTGTCGGGGGGGGCAGAGTGCATGCGGCTCTACAGCAGCTGTTTAGATAGTAACCGGGACCCCCACTCTCTCAACTTAGCTATGTCATAGGAGCCCCCAGGGCCAGCACACCATACAGTGTGACCTTCGTGGAAGCCTTTGCCATTGATCCTTCCCAGAACTCGGCTACCATCTTTAAAAAGAAGCCGGGTCAGCCACAAACAAGGGTTCTTATAAGAGGGCAATAGGAGTGGTGAAAGTTCCAGAAAACAGGTCACAGAAAACTGGCTAAAGGAACTGAGGTACGTGGCCTGGAGGAGAAAAAGGCAAGGAGAACAGGATTTGCAAGGCTGTTGTGTGGAAGAAAGAGCCCGCTTAGTCTACACAGCTCTGAGAACTCAGCTAGGACCAAAGGGTGGGTGGAAAGTAACAGAAGTGTTGGGCTCAGAAAGGTTTCAACTAATAATTAAAGCTGCCCAACTTGAAGGAACCAGCAAATTAATGCATTCTTAAAATTCTCTATTCCATGAGGCTTTCACATAGCCACATGGGTCTCTCAGTGAAACAGCTAAGCTGCGCATTAACGGCACCGTGTATTGTGTGAGGGAATAGATTAATTTCGTATTGCTTCTATGTAGTTATGCTCAGAGGTAAGCCTAATGGACACATGCAACAAAAGAAAAGATGACCCCCTTTTCCTGCCCTGATTCACGAGCTGCCTGCTGCTCTACGGGCTTCTCCCCAAGGGTGCTGCAGTCTCAAGGACTAATGGGTTGGGAGCCTGCTATATAATCCTCCTTCTCTCACTGATCCAAGCCCCCTTCTCCTGTGACCATTGACCCAGCCCTTTTGGATATGCTGGATAGAGACATAATGAAGTGTTTGGAAGAATCTGAAGCAAAAGGATATTAGCACTAAAGAGGTTTAAGAGGATGAAGTAAAGGCTCTAAGAAGAATTGCCAATCTTTCACAGTCTCATTGAATTTGCAGCCCAGGAAGACTGATCTCTGGGATCTTCCTCCTGCCTTTCCCCCATGCAGTCAGTGCCTCAGTGGACCATCCACAAACAGGCAGTCTGGATCTTTCTTTCCCTTCCCCATCAAAATTCACTAGTACTGTATTCTCTCAGGGACCTGTCCCCTGCAGTGCTATAAGTTCACGGCCAACAAACATCAAGGCTTCAATCAGAAGAATAACGGGGGAAAATCAGGTATTGTGGCTGGGTGGGAAGTATTTCTAGCCAAGAATGAGTTCCTCAAAACACAGTGCATAGGTGGTTGTCTAGCTCAGAGGTTTTCAAATTTTTTGGTTCTTATACCCTCTGAAAGAATCTTAATAAAGTAGGTACCATCATGCAATATTTTTTCTTTTTATGAGGAAGATTGTCCCTGAGCTAACATCCATGCCCATCTTCCTCTATTTTGTATGTGGGACGCCACCAAAGCAGGGCTTGATGAGCGGTGTGTACGTCCACACCCGGGATCCAAACCCATGAACCCTGGGCCGCCAAAGAGGAGTGTGAGAACTTAACCACTAGGCCACCGGGCCGGCCCTCCCATCATGCAATTTTTAAGTTAATAATAGTTTTTCATCATAAATTTAAATACTTTCAAAGGATGTAATTTGAGCATATTGTAAATGTTTCCATTTTAAAATGAAAGTTGAATTTCTTTTGTAAATGTAGACAATCAAATCTACACACTATGGCAATTGATAATATTTATCATTCCATTTTTAAAAACAAATACTTTTTTAACTTGCAGAAATTTCTTTTTTTTTTCTCCTTGAACTTAAATTTTCATTCCATTTCCCTTAAAGAATTTTACCTTAATGTAACGTAATTTTTTTTTTTTAAAGATTTTATTTATTTTATTTTTTCCCCCCAAAGCCCCAGTAGATAGTTGTATGTCATAGCTGCACATCCTTCTAGTTGCTGTATGTGGGACTCAGCCTCAGGATGGACGGAGAAGTGGTGCCTCGATGCGCACCCGGGATCCGAACCCGGGCCACCAGCATCGCAGCGCGCGCACTTAACCACCAAGCCACAGGGCCGGCCCTAATGTAACGTAATTTTTGTTTGAAAAGACATTATTGATTACCCTATCACATTTATCTTCAATAAAAATGTATCCAAATTAAATTTTTAAACTTTTATTTTCTGTGACCATAAAACACTAATCATTAAAAAAATCTATGTGGTTGAATTAGCATTATTGGCAATAATACCACTGATTAAAACATGAATACATTATACGAATTATTAAACACAAAAAGTGACATTATATTGCAAATGTATCTCTTAATGAGATGAACTTTTTTAAGTTAGTTCATGTATCTTACTTATTCTAGCTTTTGCTAGAATGAGATGGGATCAGCATCAATTCTATTTCTATTTTTTTGTTTTTATACATGTAAGCTGTAGGAATTGAAAGTGTTTTATCATAGCAATGTAACCCAATCCTGTGAACTCCTTCCATGTTATATGCCAAAATTCATATAATTATCTATTATCAAAAATATTTTTAATCTTCTGTCATCTGATAACTTCATTAGGTCCTTCTTCGTTTTTCTATAAGCAGTGAATTGGAAAGGACCTGACTTGCAAAGAGATTTGTTCTCGTCATTAGAATAATTCACTTTCTCAATTTCTGGAAAGTATACCAAAAGAGCTCTACTAAGATTTACCAAATTATTGTTATTTATGCTGTAACACTTTCACTTAGACCCATCTTTTTAAATCCTGTATCTTCAGAAATAATAGGAAAACAGATATATTATTAATTACATGACACTTTTGCCAAAATAATGCTTTTTAATAAAATGCTTTGACCTTATTTCTTGCTTTAAATATATTACCACTATTTTGGAGCTGCAGATTTAGTTCATTTATGGAAAATGTCTATCAAGAACCTCCCTGGCAGAGCCAGTCTCCACTCTCAAACCAATTAGCCAAATCCTACACTTCTGTCAGAAAAAAACTTTGACTTCATTTTTCAATTCAAATAACTATTTTGAGGATTATTATAAAAACCAATGAGAATTAAAAGCATATCTTGTGAAACTGATCATTAAAAACAATCAGAATTAAAATAATATATATCTAATATAACTAATTATTCCATGCTTCAATAAGCTGATCAATACACTCTTTCTCATATAAAGTAAGAAAAATGATAAAAAGACTTGGTACATCTCTGCTAAAATTGTGTGATGCTATTGAATGCTGCTGACCAGCTCTGAAGAATAAATAAGAACTAATATAAAAATCAGAAATGCCACGAAAAGTTCTAGGCTGCTAATCAGTCTAGTAGCACGTAATTTTTTTGTTGTTATTATGAAAAAGATATTAAACCTCTTGTAAGATAGAATATGATGAGAACTGACTATAACTAAAATAAATATTTCATGTTACTGTTCGATACAATAGGTTTTGACAACTTTATTAACTAATGCACATCAAATCTGAAAGAACCCACAGGAAAGCTTATCCTTGGGTTTTATCCATTTTATCTTGTAAAAATTTGGTATTCCCAAAAGGCATTCTGATTACGTTTAAACTAATCAGCATTGCAAAACTATATTGCTTTAGCTGTTCTAAGTTATTCTTTCTACTTAAGGTATATTGTAGGAATGAATACTGAAAATAATTGCTTACAATTACATGAAGAAGCCATTTTTGGTATCCGATGTCATCTACTGATCTTCTCTTTGATTCTCTCTCTCAGGACTCTCCCTCAACTGTAAGGCATTCTTTGACAAGAGTCAGGAGGTGGAAGAGGAAAAGCCATTAAATAAAAATTGTCATTATTTCCATCACTCCACTTTACCATTTTTCTGAATTCTGAAAATCCATACGTGAGTCCAAACCCCTCACTTCTGTGTATTCTAACATATCACTTTTAACGTGTGTATAAGAAGGGAAAGCCCAAAGTTCTATGGATTTATGACTAACCATTAAAGGAACCTTTCTCTTTGTTTGCCACATGTGGGGTTTGTGTGTCATATCAAGGGCAAGGTGTCATATTAAAATTTGGGATAGGTGAGACCTATATCTTTTTTTAATAATGTGCGGAAAAGACTGTCACAAACACAGACTCATTCTCAGCAGATCAATTTTAAGAAAGAGTACAGTATGTATAGAAGATCTGGAAATTAGTTCCCTTAAAACTATCCATGAGCATGTACGCCTTGGAAAGACTTCACATACCCTGAGGTACACATACCCTAGTTTGAAATTCATGAGTTTATCAGACCTCTATAAAGCCTAACCTGACTCAGTCCAAGATTTTTTTTTTTTTACCACGGGGATCTCAGTCACTGTGGGAGGGTAATCAAAGAGTTTCAAAGAGGGCCTGGATGTGCAGATGGAACTGCAGCAGCCCCGGTTTGGGGAACAGCAATGAGGAGCCCCTGTTTCCAGTCTGGTGTTCACAGACCTGCATGCACTCCACCTATCAAACCAAAAGATCTTAGAAGGCCCCCTGGCCCTTTGTTGGTGAATAAGCACATCACCATCCCCTGAAACCAGAGGGCTGGTGTTGCAAACTCACACACTAACAGAGCAGGCAGGTGATGTAGATCAATGAAGCAGACAGGGGATAAGAAAAGAAGAAGAGTGAGGACTGGACCTTGCAGGAGGCATGCCTCACGGAAGGTGGAGGCCGCTCCTCAGCTCCAACTTCACTATTGCTAGATCTTCCAACTTTCAAAGGAAGTCAAAAACCTGCATTTTCATGGGAAATCCTCCAATTTGTAAATGTTGGCAATTAAACCAACATTTTTATAAAACACATAGCAGACAAAACAAAACAAGTCTACAGGTCATAGCTGATCCATGGTTGTTGGTTAGCAATCTCTGCCCAAGGCAACATGGTTATATTTTTGCCTCCAGAGAGAGAACAAAGAAGTCTTTAATGAAAGTTTGGGTCTCCTGCTCTGACTGCAGCTAGTGCTCCAATTTCTTAGCTCTGCCTCAGCAGTTACTAACTCTTCACAAGTCCATAGCTGATCAGACATGTGGGTCCTGGAAGTTTAAAGTGAAGTGCAGGGTCAATCATCTATTTCAAGCTTCGTGGAGGCCCAGGGAGTTGTCAACAGCAAACCAAAGTCCACTGAGTTGGATAGAACTTTAGACATCATTTATATCAGCTTCCCTGTGTTTATAGCTTCCAAAAACATTCTCTAAATATTCCTTTCAGGGCTAATAGCACTAGAATTGGTAAATGGAGGCTATGCAACCCCAATATTATAGTTCCTGGGTGTTCTCCACATATGCCTTCAGTCTCTGGAGCTCCAAGGAATGAAAAAACTTCTTCAATGAAAGAACTAGCTATGATTCTGGTTTCAGCCCTTCTTACTTCCAGCCCCTGACCTACAATTACCCTGAGCACTTTATCTTCAGGTGATGTGCTGGTTTTAAAATGTGTCCATAAATTCTTTGATACTCTTCCCTTCAAGAGGCAGAGCTTAATTCCCTTCTTGTGAGTATGGGCTATACTTAGTGACTTGCTTCTAATGAATAGAATATGATGGATGATGGTGACTTCTGAGAATAAGTCACAGGCATTGTGGCTTGCTTCCAGCTCTCTCTTGAATTATTTGCTCTGGGGGAAGCCAGAGGTCATGAGGACACTTAAGTAGCCCTACAGAGAGCCCCATGAGTGGAGGAACTGAGTTCTCCTGCCAACAGCCATGAGTGAGCCATACTGGGAGCAGATTCTGCAGGCCTGGTCAAACCGTAGGATGACTGCAGCCTGCTGACATCTTGACTGCAAACTCACGAAAGATCCTGAGCCATCACCACCAGCTAAACTGCTCCTGAATCCTGAAAAACAGAATCTGTGAGATAAGAAAAGTTTGTTGTTTCAAGATGCAAAGCGTGGTTGTAATGTGTTATGTGGCAACAGATAACTAATACAATGGGCATAAAGCAACCCAGGCCGTCCCACCCCCCGTGGCCTAGCCTCATCACCTTTCTCTGTTCTCCATTTAGCAAGGGCAAGAAGGCAAGATGTATCCCCTCAGAGCTGTGTTAACATACAAGTGATGGGTGCCTATTTGGTGAGGAAAATGGCAATTGTTTATAAGATGAAAGGTAATCAAGTGTAAGGAGGGCTTCTCTTACATTCAGAACTATTAACCTCTGGATGAGATTACCAAAAGAGGTAGAGGCAGCTCCATTTTAAGAATTTTCTTTCAGATTGACTAAATTCTGATTATCTGGTGGGCAGTTGGGATTTAATTCTGCCCTATGGTTCCTTTCTCTTGGTAAGATTAAAAGTTGAGTCTAAATAGGAATCTTAACCAAAATCTGAGATGTGCATTAACTTCAAAAGTAACTCCTCAATTTAAAAGTCTCTCCTGACATACACAGTGACCCCCACTCTCCAGAGGATGAGCTCCTAGTTTGAGGCAATGCTGCCTTTTGCTCCTCTCCCTTCTCTCTCTGGCTCTTATCTCAGAAGTCTGTTTCTTATCCTCTGTTCAAGAGAAACTCAAATATCTGAACCCAACCAGCCAATTTAGCAACTTGTGTGCAAGCCCAGTGGAAGTTTCACTCTCCTAATGGATAAGAAGAGAGCAGCAGGCATTTCTCGTACACAGGGAGAGCATGAATCCCCTGAATTGCCAGGTTTCAGGGTCACATGAGACCTCCAGAAGATTCTGGTAATGCTATCTTATCATCCGCTAGATTCCAGGTAGCTGGGCACATAGGAATTAACGACTTAAAATCCTATCTCAAATTTTTATCCTCTTACAAGCATAAGCCTTTTGTCTGTGTATAAGTTAAAATATTCTATGAAGAAGTGAGGTCAAGTGTCTTTTGGCATGGATAAAGAATACCACACAGTAGGTCTTAATGGCAAGGAGTAGGAAAGAATAAGTTTTGAGGTGTGTGGGAGTGCCTTGAAAGGGGAAAAAAAGGGTAGAAATAAAAGAGTTTTGGTATAATTCTTCTTTGTATCCAGAGGCAGCTCTGCAAATACCATCCTAATGAGCCACTGCCTAGCCCCTAATCCCATAAAACCCTCAGAAAGGAAAATGCATGAAACGCAGAGCTGATTCCATCTCTTTTGATAGCTGCCCTTGGGTCTACTTTTGGGGTTCTGAGAACACACGAATTAACATGAACCAGTGAAAGCCTTCAAAAGTAGGCCTTTCCAATGATGAGCCAAGCCAGTTACCTTACAGCTTGCATATTTATTGAACAAATACTACTAAAATAGCTAAAATACATTGGGTACTTGTCGTGAGTGCATCAGTAAAGATCACATTGTTACAAAAGCCTGCATTTTCAGCAGTACACAACTGCAACTCTACATAAATGCCACAGATGCAGAATACTGTTTTCTTGCTCTATTTACACAGCTCATACACCTATTCTAACAAAGGAGGGAGGGGGGAAATGCACAAGAAACTCAGGCCAATGGGGGAGCGAGAAGAGAAGGAAGTAGTGCAGCGCATGCATCATCGATGTTAACAGTCGGAAGCGGCACAGTTCAGAACAAAGCCCGCCCTGTCAAAGGAAGAGCTAAAAGACAGTTATATAAAAATTAAGGTGGGCTTTCAGACTGGCTAACACAACAACATTCCATGAGTAGATGGTATTGTCTGATTTTATTTTTGTTTATCCATTTCATTGGGAGCAAGGACAAAAATGTAAAGTCTACTCCTTGCTTATCAAAACTGCTGAAAAAGAGCGCTCTGCCTTTTTTTTTTTTTAATTTTGTAAAGACATTTTTTCAAAGGTAATTTTTAGGAAGGGTATAATTTTCATATTCCTACTCAGATGCTAGTTTTTTGGATTTTTTTCAGAGGGCATTTATTAAAAAAGAGTTTGCCCTTTTTTCCCAAATATCCTTTCAAAAAAGAACCAAAAGAGACACCTAAAAACGCCTGACAAATTATTGCTTTTCTTTCTCTAAGTTAGGCAGGCGAGGCTACTGAAAGGAAGAGATTTGGTAAGTAAATTACAGTTTTGTGATTGCTCCCACTACAGCGACTGCGTGTCCATGAGTGCCAGCCAATGAGACGTGAGTCTCTTACACCCTCTCTGGTAGCATTCACTCAACCTACAATGCTGAAGAAGAAAGCCACACTGAAGACACAAGGAAAACAAGTCAATCCAGTCTAGAGAACAACATTCAGGGAAACAGAGTACCAACACCTTCTTAGAACATGGAAATAAAAAATAACTCCATCAGAGCTACCTCGCCAAGGAGCATGTTGAAAGTCCAAAATAGCACCATTCATCAGTGTCTCAGGTCCTGTGGCAGCATCTCGGTCACTTACCACAAGGAAACAATGAGTTTCAAACTACTTCTATACATCAAAAGAGTACATGGATAAAATATAGAGATATACAGACAATTGATGAACATAAACTACTAGGCTTGTTACAGCTAAATGAAAAAAAAAAAAAATGGGGACTCTCAGCCTCTGCAAGAAGCAGTCGGGAGCTGTGTGAGTGAAAAGGCAGGAGTGGACCGGTTGTGTGAGAGCAGTGGGAGTTGGATTGTGGAAGACATCGTCGTAGCGAACCAGGCCTGAAGGCCCACCTGTAAGGGTTGTAAACGTGGATTCACAGTGTGAAATTCTGAGCGGTTTCACAGAGTCAGAATGATTAAAAACTGGTTTGATGATACCTATTTGTCCACTGTAAATTCTCTAAAGCAGGGCTCAGAGTCCCATAGTTTCTTCTTATACTTGATGATTTACACAGAAAAAAATCCCATATATGATACCATGACCTCATCAATACCCATACACCATATGTAATACAAATGGAGGTGTTACGATTAAAAAGAGTGGAGGTAACTGATTCCTGGGGAGTGGAGTTCATCGCTGCCAAGGGGAGTCAGGGAGGCAGCCTCGGTCTCCTCACTCTTCTTGTGGTTCACTTCCTTTGGGACAGGAAGTCTTCCCTGAAAAGCAGGTGGACCCACACACAAAGAGACAGACACACACACAAAAAGAGACACACTTAGTCATGCTTCTGAAACCATTTGAAAATTTCTGCTTCCCCCTCCCGCCTGCCTTTTATCCTTGAACTCCTGATGTCTTGCAAACAGAGTTTACATATTAAACACAGTTCACCTGAATGTAAATATTAGGTCTGTGGGGGTATGAAGTAATTAAACACTAGCTGCCTTGGCTTCGGTAAAATCAAGCGCTTCTCTAACGGCTGTGCCCAGCCATGTGGGAGGCAGCATTCCCCAGAGTCAGGTTTCTGAAGACAGTTTCTAGTATCATTTAGGGCCTGACAGGAAGCTGGGTAAAAGGTGCTCAGAGGAGTGTTAATACAATTTTTTTAAAGAGTTCAATGGCTGTGGTGAAAGGGATAATTCTCTGTTTTCTAATATATAATAAAAATATTTAAAAGCATATCACGATTTGTACAAATGTAATTTATGTATGGTTTATTCTATAAGCCACTGACACAGTCCATGTGCGGTCAGAATGAGAAGTGGGTTCCAAAGGTGGGAGTATAGTTCGGGCAGAAATAGTGTGGGGTTGGGGCAGGGCTGTAGGAAAGAGGAGGAGAGTGTAAAACCAAGGACAGCAGAGAGTGGGATTCAGCTAGTTTGGATGGACTGGGGCTATTCTAAGTCTCTCCTCACAATCTTGATGAGTGAGGTTTTTGTGTTTCTGACTAGAATAATCCACCACAGTGTGACCGATGATCTGTTGAGCACCCATGGGGAGACACTCTCCATCAGAACCAAACAGCAAGAAGACAGGAGACTGAAGCCCATTCGCCCAAGGGATGATATAAAATAAAGGTCCTACTTTCTCACAAATAGACTGTATGCCCCAATCAGATATGAAAATGGTGATTTGATAGCAGTCTCTCTTTTAGCCAAACTATTAATTACTGGAGTTTTCTCCAGTAATTATTATTTAATAATTTATATTATTAAATATTTTATATTTATTAAATATTATTATTAAATAATTTAATAAATTATTTAATTTCTTAAAACCATAATTATCCATTATGGTTTTAAGAGATTTTTTTTTTTTTCTTTTTGAAGTCATATGTTCTAACAGGACATTTATAATAAGCTAATTTGACAGGATATATGTACTTGGATTAAAGTTATAATCTTGCTTTGTGATCTGTAAATTGTCGCATTTGCATTTCTCTTTAAGAAGAATTCAGAAGTCAGGCACTTCCAAACAACTTGAAACTGAATAAATGTTCTCAGCAGCCCTAGGGCGAACTAAATGTAAAGATAGTTCAACTTTAAGAAGTCTTATTTACTGTACAGACTTTTCACATCAAACATCTGGTGTGTCTAAATTTTATGTTTAAAAATCTCAGACTTTGAAAGCGTACATTTTTAGGATGTATATAAAATCCACTTAGTATGTACTTTAATGTTCCAGTCTTATAGGTTGGTTTGGTATCATTAAATAGCAGTAGGACCAAACCAGAAAAATTCATTAAAATATAATTCATCACTCACATATACTTAAGGATCTAGATAATTATATTAAGCAATTCCTTTCAGTTGTGAAAATTATTTCAGTCTCAAAATTTTGGCACGCAATCGCAAGATTTAAAAAAAGAAAAAGTGATCCTGGTGCCTTTAAAATAATGTTTGTTCCTCCTCCCCCATCAAGCAGTTAGCACAGTTCAAGATACAACAAATTTAGGTTTTGGACAAATGAAGAACTCAACGGCTGCTAACTGTCACAGGCCAGGAAGGAAAATCAAAAGTTTATAAACTTTATTCCACTCAACAACTACACTCTGTACATAGCTGGCCTTAAAATTGCTTACTTCAGTTCAGACTTACTCTGTTCAAAGTGAATATACAGAACATTAGTCTGTCTCTATACAAATTCTCAGTCTTATTAATCTTTTACCTCCATGGAAAACATAGAATAAAATGAAGAGCTAAGTGGGATCTGGGTAATTAGGGGAGAGGTATTTCCAGAAAAAAAAATGTGAGGGAGATTATTTCAGATTTGAATTTACCATTTTTACTATTTTTTCTCTCTTTTGAGGCTCTCAATTATTCGTGTCTTCATTTATTATTAATGTTCTGAGTGCCTACTATGGCTTGAATATTCTATTAGATTTTAAGCCTACAGAGATTTAAACAGAGACAAAAACAGTCCCTGTCCATCCTGCCTTTAATTAACTTGCTGTATGGGAGACACCTAAGTACTTGGACAATGGAAAGGCAATGGAGGTAAGTTATGCAGGGAGGTATGCTCCTGAAGCACCCTGAGGGGCCATAACCCAACATGCCTGTGGGGAGAGGTGCTCCTGGAGAGATAAAGTTCTGAGTATCCTCTCTTTGGAGGCTGGAATTTACTAGATTTCAATCCTTACCTCCTGTCCCTCAGGAGGTCTTCCTGCCCCCACTGAAGGAATTTTAGGCTTCTGCAGCAAGGGGAGGAGGTATTTTGAAGAGGGGACACAATGATGCCTTATTGCTTCAGAAGTCAGGCCTTACAAGAATTCAGGCAAAAATAATCATATCTTCCTTCATCATCTAGCACATAATGGTGCCTAGAGAACTTGAGTAATCTAGAAGGTTGGAGGAGGGGGAAAGGATATGTCCAGTGGCTCCCACAGACTAGTTCTCCTGGATGTCCCTACAGCTGACCTGCCTCAGTTGGATGGCCCTCTCTGCTGATGACTGTTAGTATGTGAATCCCCCGTTACGTGCCTTGGACCAAGTAAGTCAAGATTATTTTTCTTATGATTATGCAAAGATGTGCTTTCCAGAAGGAAACTGCTGAAAAAGGGACAAATATATTATGCCTAAAATACTATTCACATATTTAGAAAGGAAAGAACTTAAAATAACAGAAGACCTGAATCCCAGGATCCATTGTGCCAACCCTCCAGAGCATGCCTTAATGCAGGCAAGGCCTAGTACCTGGACTGGCCTTCCAAGAGGAAAGGGAGGCACTGTTGACCTCATCAAGGAACTTGCCTAGTCTTGCCCCTCCAGTTGATGTCACTAGTATCAATGAGAGGACCTCTGGATGCCTGAATGGGGCAGGAACTAATGAAAATACTATACTCTCCTGCGCCCCTTCCATTATCACGTCTTACCCTAAGCTGCTCAGGGGAATTATGGCCTGAGCTGGCCTGCTAAAGAACGTCTAGAATTATACTGCCACTGCTGGTGGTGTAGTGGTGAGGTGGTGTGGTGGCATGATGGTGGTGGTGTGGTGGTGAAGTGGTGTGGTGGTGGTGAGGTGGTGTGGTGGTGGTGAGGTGGTGTGGTGGCATGGTGGTGGTGGTGAGGTGGTGAGGTGGTGTGGTGAGATGGTGTGGTGGTGATGAGGTGGTGTGGTGGTGGTGTGGTGGTGGTGTGGTGGTGGTGAGGTGGTGTGGTGGTGGTGGTGAGATGGTGTGGTGGTGGTGAGGTGGTGTGGTGGCATGGTGGTGGTGGTGTGGTGGTGAGGTGGTGTGGTGGTGGTGAGATGGTGTGGTGGTGGTGAGGTGGTGTGGTGGCATGGTGGTGGTGGTGAGGTGGTGTGGTGAGATGGTGTGGTGGTGATGAGGTGGTGTGGTGGTGGTGTGGTGGTGGTGTGGTGGTGGTGAGGTGGTGTGGTGGTGGTGTGGTGGTGGTGTGGTGGTGGTGAAGTGGTGTGGTGGTGGTGTGGTGGTGGTAAGGTGGTGTGGTGGTGGTGGTGTGGTGGTGGTGTGGTGGTGGTGAGGTGGTGGGGTGTGGGTGTGTTTTAAGTAAAGCCTCGGTATTTAAGCTCACTTGCACTTCCACTCTACAAGATCAGCACAAGTCTAGCTCAGACAGGGCCAAAATCATTTTGTTCACCTACTTTCCTGCCAATGATTTCAACCTTGACCTTCAGAAATTTTCTGAAAGATTAAAAGTGATTTAGAATTGTTTTCTTTCATTGCAAACTGCCAGTTGACCCAATCTCTTCAAATTCTGCCAGTCAGTAACAGACAGCAAATTGCTGAAACCATTCAGTGTAAATAAGAGTTTCTCAAACAGGGAAATATCAGTACTGGCTGGAAAGGCCTCACCATTGATCAGTTACACTTATAAAACTTTTAAATGGAAATTTTATTTTCAATGGACTCTATTTTTATTAATTGCAAAATCAGCAGGTCAGTGGTAAAAAGTACAATCCTCCTGCTTAAGGTCAAATTGATATTTACCCTAACAGGCAAAGTCCAAAGGTGTCTACAGTAAAAACTCTAAATGTTTTTGTTGGGTTTTTGTTTTTGTTTTTTTCGGAAATGGTGCTAAAATCTAAAATGTAAATTTTACAAATTTTCTTAAGGCAGAAAATTGTCACACCTAAGATGTCAGAACCACGAAAGCATGTTTATAGAAAATACTTTTAGGCCTAAAAATTAGAAGAAAGAAATATAATAGTTTTTTATATTCTTTCTGTATTGTTTCATGGTTAATATTATCAGACATTTGGGCATCATTACCAGACAAAACTGTCACCATCTTATACTTTTAAGATATCTTTTAGTTCGATCATCATATTTGAGTTTATCTACCCAGGAATGGAACAAACAAATTAAAATCCTGTAAAATGTATACTTGATAAATTGATTTTATGATTCTTAAATGAAAATTTGCTTTAGACTCTGGACTTGTCAAGAAAGGAAGACAATGTGAATTTTAAGAGTCAAAGGACTTCAGGATATGATTTTTTTTAGTATATGTTATTTCCAAGGTCACAACAGTATCAGGTTAATGGATTTTTGTAGTAGATTATAATGGATATTAAAATTAGAAAGAAATAACTCTAATTTTTTTAAAAAATTACTTCTAGACTGAAAAAACATTAACAAAATGGCAGCTAGGTATCTTACCTTAGGAAGCCTTCCCTCCATTTCCTTGTTTGGAAATGGTTCTTGACTGGCCCAGACAGAGAGCTCTGGGTAATAAACCTATAGAGACATAAAAGTACACACATTCAGATTCAAAACAGGATCCACTGTGAAACCACATGGGATCAGCTTAACAAACTCAACTCTCCTCAAAGGTCACTTACTTTGCAATTGCAACTCGGAGCACTGGGGAAGAGCATCAACTCTTCCAAACTGTTAGTGTGCTTCTGGATGGACACTGCACTCAGAGAGTTTAGGCTCAATGTCTTCCAAGGCTAATTCCAATATAGCAGAGATATCAATCAATGTTATCTTCAGCCCACAGAGTGGCAGCTTCATGGCATGTCCGGCTGAGCAAAGTAAGGCACTGGGGAGGCCTAACTTTCAAAGCAACCCTTAAGTGTCCTTGCAAAACTCCATGTTTATGAGATAAATGTGCCATACACTCATCAAACACTGTTGGGGGTTATCCTGATCATTTACTAGAAGGCTCAAGATTATGCACAAAGCATAAGGAGGAAAGGAAGAAGCAGCCTGCCTTCTCCCCAAGTCCATGTGGCCATTGAACACTGCTCAGCTGCCTGAACGTAGCCAAGTGTCTGAGAGGCAGGGATATAGGCAGCTTCACCATGAATGACTCGGAGAATACTAGCTGATGAACTAGGGGGTGAGGGCAGGGGTGGGACGAGGTGGAGAGAGTGAGGTGAACTAAGGAACTCTTCAGGGTTATGAGCATAAGAAGGCTGCTGACCAACTGTTCTCCATCTCCAACAAAGACAGGAGTAGGGGGTTAGGATTTAAATCACAACTATAGATTTAGGTCAGCTATAAGGGAGAACTTGGCATAAGAACTGTTAAATTACTAAAAGAATTTAGAGAGGAAAACTGTGAAATCTTCTTTAAGAAATTTAGAAACAGAATCTAACAACCATCTGTCAGGGCTAATTCACATCTGATACAGCCTCACTTGAAGGGAGGGGAAGAGATTAGATAAGATTCTCTCCAGATCTGATTCTCTAAATGCTGTAACTAAGCCTCACATGTAATAAATAATATTAAGAATCACACGGTATTAACAGGTTAACAAACAGACTTATATATCGTTTTCGGTTTGGGAAGCACTAGATGTGGCAGCCTGACCCCAGGGTAACCTCAATGTATTCAATGTCCCAATCAATCCCTTTGGTCGGGGATCTGAGGTAGGAAATGGGGATTTGGGGATAGTCTAACAGTAACTATCTTTGCTCCACTCCAGTAACATTTATGGCACATCCAAGTTTACAAAGCAGTTTTGCACGTATTACCTAATGTATCCTGACGATAAGCCTGTGAATAGGTCTCATCATTACAGAGATGAGGAAACTGAAACTCAACAAGGTCACCCGACTTGCCCAAATTCACACAGTCAGTGTAGGACAGGTCTCAAACTCAAACCAGGTTTCCAGATTCTAAACTTCAGTCCCACTATCCCGATGCCCTTGAATTATCCCAGAATGCAAATTGCCTACCACCTCTCTTTCAAAATTACACCAGTCCACAGCCACCACACAAAGTTAGGTCTTAAATGTTTGAGAGCTTATCCTGCAAGAACTGGATTTTCTCACTTTGGACTGGGTCTGCTTTCTGGGCTATGTGGTTCCCCCAACTCCAACCTCCTTCCTTTATCTCAGCTTTCCTCTCCTTTGCCCAGCTCCTTCTGGGAGAATTCCATCATCTGCCTTGTTTGGGACAAACAGCCACCCCTCGCATTCCCTTTAACCAGGAATAGGTGAAGAAAACAACACTGCAATCTAAAATACAAAAGGTTTTTTTAAGGCTTAAAACAAAGTCACAGCACACAAAATCCCAGCTTGGGACTAATTTTAGGAGACCCCAAATTGGGATCAACTGTAAATTCATGTAATATAAACAGATATAAAATGATTACATTTCTACATTACTACTTTTAAAAGCATGCTTTAAGTACAATTAAAAGTATTACGCATATTAGTGAGAAATAAAGTTCCACTGCAAAATCAAACGTTGATAAAAATACAGGTAAAAACTTAGTAAGCAAGTAGGCACACGGATGCAATGAAAAGCAAAATCAAGTAAACGCTGTTGTTACGTCTGTGTTCTTGTGCTTTTCTGTGATATTCCCTTTTAACAAAATGACACTGCTTTAGCATTTAACTCTAAGTTCAAAGCATCAATACTAAAGCCACCCAAGTCTGATTTGTAGGGAAAAATAGCTTGCCTCTCAGAAATTATTATATTTATTATTCTTACGATTTATTTTTCCAAAAGCTTTTTTTTTTAAAAAAAAACGGTCAATGATTTTTTTGCCAAAGAACTCAGGAACATGAGTAGCTGATAGCAAAACCCACGACTAAGGAAACTTCCTCCTCTACCTCACATTTGTTCTTTTGAAACATATTAATTTAGCCACAAACTGACCAAGGGCATTTCTAATTAGGCAATTTTTTATTGTTTGAATCATAAAGTAATCATTGTATACTTTAGGAAAAATAAATGTCACTTTGGCCTTGTGGTAAATTCTTCCACAGCAGGAATAGAGGAGTCTCAGTTACATTCTTAAAACCTGCTTGGCTGGTCTCTAAGAACTCAGCATACCCCTGGTATCTGATAGTAGTATCTAAAGGGGATGTATAAACTTTTTCTGGCTTTGGAAAAAGGTGGTAGGTTGTTGGAAATATATGCTACTACATTACAGCTTTGTTCTTTCTTATACCTGTGGTGTTCGGAGACTCTAAAATGAAGAACTTAAGAGAAAAGGTCTATGACAATCATTACTCCTGCTCTCAAATAGCTCAGAATACCTTTGTCCACGCATATGTTCACCAAGAGATTGTGAAACACCTGCAATGAGCTGGACACGTTAGGTTCTGGAGATTGCAAGAAGAGAAATATAGTTCCTGCCTTCTAGGAGCTCAAATCTACGGTCGGGGGTTGGGAGGACAGCAGGGGTGATAGACCCTCTAAAAGATCATTTTAAAGTGTGTGCTATGGGCTGAATTGTGCCCCTCCAATTCATATGTTCAAGTCCAACACCAGTACCTCAGAATGTGACTATATTTGGAGATAGGGCCTATAAAGAGGTAATTAAGTTAAAATGAGGTCACTAGGGTGGGCCATAATCCGGTATGACTGGTGTGCTTTAAGTGCAATTAAAAAAAAAAAAAATGTATAGGTTATGTCAAATGTAATAGTTGTTGGAACATCTATCAACAGACCGAAAAACAAACAAAACCATATTTAGCAAAACATCCAGTAATGCTGTCAACAGAGGAAATGGGGGTGGCAGTGAGCAGATCTGGAAGGGCACCTGATGGCTGCCAGATGCAAGCCAAGGAAGAGAGAAGGTAAGTGAGCCCATTATGCAAAAGCACCCCTGTGGCCAGAAGGTCCCATGGCAGCGTTCAGGGGCCACAATAGTAACAACACAAATGCCACAGGCTGCTGTGCCCTCAGGTTTTCACCTAGTTCAGAATATTAGGAGCTGACAATGACCCTGTGATTGAGGCTTTTGAGTGCTGATAGTTAAGTGGGTCAGAAAACAGGGATAAATTGATCTATCTTTCTGGAGTCCATTCTTGCTGGTGCCTAAAGCTGTTCATTCCTTTCGCTACTAGTCAATTGATGCTCCGAAAGTGGACACATGGCTTAAACTGTAATCCTTGCATTTTGTTTTCTGGATTTAAGTTTGTGTTTTTCATGAAGACCAATTAAACTCACTTTTTCTTTTTTAAACTTCACTGAGTTCTCTCTCTTTTCTTGATGGTGGTGGTGTGCACCTCAGAAATGTAAGCTCTGGGTAATACACATGGGATTACCTCAAAATTGCTGTCTTATTAAACAAGTAAACCAAAGTTTGCCTTAATCTTCACAAGAGAAGTATATGTTCTTTTAAAACTATCTTCCATATATAGAATAAACAATTGCTTGTCCTTGCTCAAGTACAATCCTCAAAATCCTCTAGAGTACCATTCATTCAGAAGTCAGTAATCAGAGAAGCAAGCTATACCTTCAACAATTAAGAAAACATTGTGAAAATACAGAGGGGAAGAAAAGTTTACTGTTTTAAATTGGAGAACACACAAAGGTTTTGCCTGAATTCTGGGAAAGGTTGAGTGTTTATGCTTATCACTGAATATATTAGTTAACGCACTTTTTTCTACAATGCTACATTTATCTCAGTAACGACTAGGTTTAAAAACAACTGAGGGGCCGGCCCCGTGGCTAAGCAGTTAAGTGCTCACGCTCCGCTACTGGCGTCCCAGGTTCAGATCCCCAGGCACCACGCACCGCTTGTCCGGCCATGCTGAGGCCGCGTCCCACATACAGCAACTAGAAGGATTTGCAACTATGACATACAACTATCTACTGGGGCTTTGGGGAGAAAAAGGGAAACAAAAAGGAGAAGAATTGGCAATAGATGTTAGCTCAGGGCCGATCTTCCTCAGCAAAAAGAGGAGGATTGGCATGGATGTTAGCTCAAGGGTGATCTTCCTCACAAAAAAAAAACAACTGAACTGACATGGAGAACTACATTGGTTTAAATACACTAATCATGATAGATATGTGTTTAGATATACATGAACAACTCTTAGGTAAAACCAGCTTTTGCTTTCAAGTACATTTAATATATTTAAACCCACTCTATACTTAAATACAGTTTTACGGTGAAAAGGTACTATTTCTTACTGATTCTCTTAAATGCATTTGATCGTTGCATGTTTAAGTTTCAATTGTCTAGCAGAGCACACGAGTTGAGAATTAAATGATCACAGTGTTTGCCTTTCTAAATCTACCTTTCTTTCATTACAAGCCTTGTTTTACTCTCTGGACAATGTATCATGAAAAATAACTTCATTTTTTAAGTCTATAAAGCAATTAGCTTGTTCATGATTATTACTTGGTTTCCAAATTAGAAAAATAAAATGTGGGGGAAATCAGAGGCCACTCCTACAAGGTCCTAAAAAAATGCAAACTAGATTATTGCTTAAATTCTTTTTCTAACCTCTTTTAAGCTTTTCATTTCAAAACTTGCTATTTATTTTTCATTAGTATGGTCCACATACAGAATCAATCTAATTGACACGTTTCCTATCACTTCTAAGATACTGCATGTAAAATTTGAAGTATATGTATTTATTACCTGTTTCTAAATTTGTGTTTTCCTCTGTTCATTTACTGTCTTTATCAATATTTCCTTAGGGAGACCGTTATATAAGAATGATCCTCAAAGGCAGGGTCATAGATTTACACCACATACATATATGGTGCTTACTGAATTGGTTAACACACCTTGTCAGAAACCTGCTATGAAGATGTTGCATCGCTTGGTTGTTAACGATCATAATTACAATATTATTTTCTATCCTTGGTGGGGTTTTATGTGCTTAAAGAATGCACACACATGGCCCTTTTATGACTTAACAAGGATAGGCACCCACCCCTTGCAATTAGGAAAGCTGACTAGGGGAGCAGGTGTCCAACCTGCATAATTAATTCTTTGAGCAGCAAAGGAGTATATTTCATAATCTCTCTGCCAGTTAAACAGTGTGTGTGTGTGTCTGCATGTGTACATGTCCTATTCTGCCTAATTGGCTGGGAGGTTGTGAAACCTAGTACTGTAATACAAGGAGAATTTACGTGCATATGCATGCACTTCATTTCTGCAAATATCCTTTGAAGTGGTGCTATTAAGAATCTCCCTCAAAAGCCACTCTGCTCCCAGGTGTGGCTGGTCATGTGAGAGGGCAGAATGTAAACTGAAACCATAAATGAGTTACAAGGATCATTTTCTCTGAACAGCATTACATCAAAGATTAGATAGTGCCAAAAGATGATGCACTGAGCTGTCTCTCTAGAGACCTAGTCTTAGAGATCTGCCTAACTCTGTGAAGGCTGCTCGGAGATGAAGCCCACAGTGGAGGAAATGCATTGCAACTAGGAGACAAAAAGAGAAGCACACAGAACATGGGGCCATTTAGATAATGTACGTAACCTCTGTACATTCTAGGAGGCAGAATAAAAGTGTTAGTTGGTGCCTCAGTTGGCAAACATTCTGGTTTGGGAACTAAGTGAAATGTGCAGCGACCTAATTTAAATACACACGCACGCACACACACGTAAGTACACACACGCACACAGGAGCTGGCTGTGGTAACAATGGGTAATTACAAAGAAAGCATTACAAACACCTGACTATTGCACTCGGCCATAAATACCCTCCTGCTAGAAAGGAAAGGATGGCCTATTAGGGCAGTGCTGTATTACAACACTTGCTGACACTCTCAGCTTTTCCATAGCCTGACAAGTCCTTAACCTGTAGAAATGGGGGCAGGGGAGACAGTTGTAGTTCCTAGCTCACAAACTGGTTAAGCCTACTGGCATTCGCTTTGCTTCAGGTACATATGTGCACTATGGGCACAGAAAATGTCCACATTTTATTAATATTATGTAGCAGATTATGTTACTGCCCAATATTACATATCAGGCAGGCAAAAGATTCATAATTCTTTACTTTGTGAGCTGGGGTGTCTGAAACAAGCTGTGTAGACTTCAATAGTGGAATCCTCTAAATTCACTCTGCTCGTCATGAAGCCATCTTAAGCGGCCGCTGATGAATATGTGGGAACCTGACAGCTGTGGAATTTTATTTCTAGATTTCAACAAGGCAGAGAAAGGAAAAGGAAATCTCCTCGCTGGCAACATAATGCAAGTATTTACATGTGAAATTAATCGTCAGCACAAAGAGCTTTCACAGTCACTCTGTTCCACAATATAATATTCTGCTTGTTTGGCTGCCCAGTCTTTTAAAATTTGATTTCTAAGAATAATAGCAAAGACATTCAAGAGGAACAACAAATCAAGTCAGGAGCAAGCCACAAAAGGTTAACATCATCCGACCTCGCTTTTTCACCACTATTTAAAACCGTCTGTTATGTGAGTTGTCCGGGCTTTGATGGTGCATGGGTTGAAGGCAGCCTGCAGTGGCAGCTGGCTAATTCAATCGTGGTGACCACGGAGGTCAGCTGCAAACATCTGTGTTGTGCAAACTCCTCCTCGCATCCCAGCCTCATTCCTTTCCAACAGGAACATGCTTAGCACAAAGAATCCACCTAAAGACTCCATAAATCCAAAAAAGGGAGTTACTGATCGAGGAATTCTCAGATTTCTGCCAAGGCACCCTCCCCTGGGCTGGAGGTCAGCCTGGTACGGTAATCAGAGCCAAACTGCGGACTGGACTCAAGGAATTAAGTTCAACACTTCAAATCTCGACTTTTAATGGGCGATTTTTCTTTTCCGTGATGAAGACAAAACAAAGTACAAACAGCTGATAGCAGCCGAAAGTAAACCAGGAGAAGAAGTACAAGAATAAAGCTTGGAAACAAATCTCACAAGGGATATCTAAGAAGAGATTTTTCCAAACAAAGGGAAAAAATAAAACAGCTTTTTAAAACTCTGGTTTGAGATTAAGCAGTTTGTGAATGAACAATAAGAAAGTAAAGGCCACAAAACAAGATATTTGCTCTTTTCAGCAGAAAAAAAATACTGGCCTTTGTTAACTAGCAGCAAAAAAAAAAAAAAAAAAAAGGCCCCTCAGGCATTTAAGCACAGCATAAGCTTTTCCTTGCCCCCATGACCTCAACAAATATGTTAATAAAGTCTTTTACCTCCCTGGAGTGGAACCAGAGTAAATATTTACTTAACACATCTGAGTTCTAAGTCTGGACCACTTTATTCCCTTATATAAACTGGTTTTCATTTGTAATCAAGAAATTACAAACACTACATCTTGTGACATTTCTCCTACTTTTAAGGTGAAGCAGAAGGAAGGGGAAGGGAAGGGAAGGGAAGGAGGGAGGGAGGAAGGGGAAGGGGAAGGGAAGGGAAGGAGGGAGGGAGGAAGGGGAAGGGAAGGGAAGGGAAGGAGGGAAGGAGGGAGGGAGGGAGGGAGGGAGGGAGGGAGGAGGGGAAGGGAAGGGAGGGAGGAAGGGGAAGGGAAGGGAAGGGAAGGAGGGAGGGAGG
This sequence comes from Diceros bicornis minor, assembly GCF_020826845.1. Taxonomy (NCBI): domain Eukaryota; kingdom Metazoa; phylum Chordata; class Mammalia; order Perissodactyla; family Rhinocerotidae; genus Diceros; species Diceros bicornis. Next base: position 34,516,271 of record NC_080740.1, read on the forward strand.
AAGGAAAGAAAACTATATTGCGCCCCAGAACACCAAACAACACTTGTGAATTTTTGAACAGTATTCTCTGCCACAAACGAGAGTAACGCTGTTGATAGGCTTCCCAATACTAGACATCTGGAGTCAGCAGGACTTTTTCCAAACACATTCCAAGGTTAATAGGAAACATCTAGACTTGCTTTTGTTAGCTGGTTTGAATAATTTTAGGTATGCTGGGTTTCACCTTCAAATAACTATAAGAAGTCTGATTTCTACTCACCAAGAACGCTATTTTTCCTTTCCTCTTATCCTAAAATTACTGTGCTATCCCTTAAAATCTTATGAAAAATTTTACCAACAGCATAGAAGGATAATCAGATTTCTTTTTATTAAAGCCCTCAATTTTAGGCTAGTGAGATAAGTATTTATTTATCTAGACACAAGGATTTTGGATTTTTCTTGGTCTGGGTGGATGAGACAGCCAGTTGCTTTTCAGGAGTTTGTGGACATTTCAAAGCATTCCTCTTGCTGATATGTGCAAGACTGAGCTTTCTAGAAAATGTGCATTTTTCCCCAAAGTGCTCATTCCAAAAGAAACTATTCACTCTTTCCATCAACGCACCCTCTTCTGCTGGCAGCTGCAAACCCCTCAGCATTTAGCAAAAGTCATTTCACAGTTCAATGCTTGTCTTGCACTGTCTTGGTCATTTAAAGACTGACCTCTCTTCAACAGCAACCAGCATCACAATAGATCACCAAATTTGAAGGGAAAGTAGTTTCCATTGTGGGAGAATGTAATTAAAATTGGTTTAAATCAGAGCCTAGTTGATTATCTTATAAGAAATTTGGCTTTAAAAAAAGGAAAAATATAGGCAAATCTCTATCCCCAAGCTTTAAGTGCTTAGGTTACAAAGAGGCCATTAAAAGGCTTCCAATGACCTCTCCGCTATGAAAACTGGCAAAAAACTAAATGTACAGGAGAATATAATAAGATTAGGATGGATGTGCCCCTGTATGCCACCTGGGTTTTCAACCCCATCGGGTGGAGCATGGTCCGATGCAGTAGAAGGCTTCTCTCTGATGAGGGCTCAGTCAGGCAGTACCATGGGAAGCAGAGAAGACCTAAAGGGGCAGCCACCAGCCCAAACTGATAAAGTGTTTCAGGGCTGGGAGTCACTGAAGAAATGGATATGTCAAGAGTTGTGAAGATAACTGCAAAAGGAATGCCAAATTAGGAGGCTAAGTTCCCTGAGAAAGGGATCACATATTCTAACTGACAGGAAAGAGAGAATGTTGGAAATTCTCAAACCTTCATTCCAAGTCCTGACTGCATTCTCCAACAAGAGAAGACTTTGACCTCATCTTTTTCATTTCTTTCCCTCAGTTTTTCTTCCATTGTAGACCAGTCATCAAAACTATACTTTTCCAAGGGAGGAGAACCACGAGCAATACACACGAGTTGCTGGAACCCACACAGGCAGAGTATGTAAATTTGAGGACCCACAGTTTTCTGTGGAAATGCATACTAGAGTTCACTGTAATGTTTTTGTTTTTTTAATTTTAGGTGTGTTTTCCAGGTGCACTTGTAATCCTCACAGTGCTGTTGCAAGGATGAAATGCATCAGTATATATAAAGCGCTGGCAACAGGGTGAAGCACACGAGTAAGTGGATCTGGGTTAGGTGTCATTATCATCACCCTCACCACTTTACAGATGAGAAGGCTGAGGGAGAACAGTCAGGGAGCCTGCCCAAGGTCACATCAGCAAGAAATGGAGAAGAGAGGATGCAAACCCAGCCTCTCCTCTCATACAACACAGTCTGTCAATATTGATCTTCTTTGCTATTTCCCCAGAGCCAGCTGGAGTGCTGCCATGAGGCCCCCTGAGAGCTGGGGCCTGTTTTCAATCCCCCAAGTAGGTGCGGAGCATCTCCATTTAGTGCTCTTGTGATGAAATTTAGATGGATTTCTGACACCTACCATCAAGAGTAATTTTCTGAAAAATATTTGTTGCTCTGCCACCTGTGTTTCTGATAAATAGCTGCCCTTCAAAAATAACTTACCTAAAAACAATTAGCGCTTGTTGAGAGCAGAGAGGTTTGCTCTCCAGTGCCCACATGTTGCTCGAGTCATTGAGGAAAGACTACTCTTAGAGGAGCAACTTGGGCTTGGTTACATGAGGACCTTGGATCTAATTAAACCCCAGCAACACTGGTCGTCAGAGTTTTGTGTTTTTTTCAATTTTCCCTGGAAGGAAATGTTCAACACAATACAAATATCTAGCAATCACTGCAGCTAATTACAAAGGGTATTTATTGAGAAACCAAATTGTTTTAACATGACCCCCAAATGAACTCTGAAACAACTTCTCAGATGGCCTAGCCATGGACAATCTACTTCAATATATCTTTCTTTCATCCAATGCATTTGAAATCATGTTCACTGTAACTCGGCTCTTCAACGTTTCAGTCAATTTAAAAACAATCTGCTTAGTTAAAGGAAAATTAAAATCTTATCTTTATCAGTGGTCTGCAGATATATAAACCACACACTACATAAAAATATAAAGTGATCCTAGTTGAAGCAGAATAAAATAAACACTTATTAGAGCAGAGAGGCAGTGTATAAACTACTAAGAATGGTAATTCAGAAAGAAAAACAAATTTAACCTGACTCCATTTGGAAACTTTTAATTAATTTAATAGAAATGCAGACATTTCTAAAGACGGAAAAATGGAAAAATGGAGATGGGGTAACAAGACAATTATTAGGCATTACCATCATAAAGGTACCAAATGGCAAATAAGAAGGTAAGCAGCATGTGATCCTCAGCTTACAGGTAGAGTACTATATTCAATCACAAAGATGTAGTGTCCCTCTGACTTTGTCTAAACAACTTAGGAACAGCTGATCGATTTAGTAAAAATTCACATTAATTATCAGATGAATTGTTCCTATGATGCCAAAAAACAAATTTAATTGAATTTCTGATTGAATTGATTGTGACAGTGTAGACAGTTAAGCCTCATATAATAAAATTAAAGTTTAAAAAGCAGTCCTCATAAAAAAAAAAAGGGAAAAAGAATAGGCTTAATGAAGATGAAATGAAAAGATGTGGAGACTTGGCTCCCAGACCTTGATAACAAGATCAGAACAATTTAAGATTCTATTATCAAGAAGTGAGCAAAATATTAAAGGGCCAGGGGCATTGCATGATGTATAATTTAACCCAAGTCTCCACAGGGCAGCATGAAAGGGACACTCAGTTATGGTCCAGAGTTATCTAGGCTTCAGACACAGTCAAATCCAGGTAATTAAGGATCAAAATTATGAAGATGAGAAGGGCTCAGAGAAGATGTGGGCAGAACTTTTGATGCTGTATTAACTGAATTGGTTGGGTATATAATCTCAACTATCCAATCAATTCATCAAGAAATACTTACTAAGTACTTACTTTCTATGAAGTACTGAACATTTGGTAGGTAGCTTTCAATCCTATAGAATGAACATCTTATATTAGTTTCGGCTGGAAGTGCCAAAGTAGCAAAGAAAACACATTTTTTTCATAAACATTTTTTAGAACTAAGCCATCAAATCTTGGGACATCTATTCAGGAAAGGAGTGGGCTAGTTAATTAATTCATCTTTTCAAATTCTAATTCTCTTAACCATACAACAAGTGCAAGTCCCTGATATTGCATGTTTCAAATAGTGGGTCCATTCTCTGCACAGTATTCATTCTTTCAGCCAGTATAAACTGAGTCCCTACAATGCAGAGCCACTAGGCTAAGTGTTCAACTACATGCTGCCAAACCCACACAGCACACTGACACACTGGGATTCAGCAACTGCCCGACAAATGCGCACAAGAACAGACTTTCAGATGATGGTCGCAATATGCCTTGTGCCTAACTTTCACTATGGGAACTTAGTGAAGGGTATGAAACAGTACTTCTCGGAAAAGTACGTAATAACAATCCCTTACTTACTTGGGTCATGTTTCTAAGTATCTTAGTCAATAAGTTTTATCCATCTAACTACTGACTCTAGTTTTTCCTTGACAGTTCTGAATGTTGGCTGCCAAAGATGCAGTATCTTCTCCTAATTTCTACTCTTTCCTGTCCAAGGATAGGTTCTATATCCGATACTGACTTTATCCAATAAAAGCGTCCTCAAGATGCCCAGACCCATTTCAAACACAATGACTTTTGTAGATTTCTCCCTCTGTAGGCACTGGCCTGCAGTACTTTTCCCTGCTGGAACTGTATCCAATACAATTCAGGCAGGAAGGCTGCTACCTGCCCCAGTAATCAAAGAACAGTGGTGTGCGATGGTGATCGGAGGAAGGGCGGGGGTGGAGAAGGGAGGAGAGCTAGAACTGGGCAACCACACCAAAACTTCTGTGCACATTCTGAATCTCCTTCTTGTTTTAATTACTTATCAGTATGAGTCTTTGGCTCGTATTTTTACCGGCAATGACTATTCAGCTTTTCTCCCTTTCTTTCCAATCATTGGCTCTGGTTCCCAATGCCAGCTAAAAAGGAGCAAACACATCTTCCTTTCATTGGCCACATTCTCTTGCGTCTTCTCCTTCTCCTTTTCAAATACGAGTTATATTTGTATTTTAGTCCATGAAAGTAAGGATGAACACTGAACAAGCACAGTCTAAAATCAAGGGTTTAAAAATATCTCCAGCTGATAATCATAACACTTTTAAGGCAAAAAGCTTAGACTGGAAACCATCCTAAGGTAATAATAGGCAATAATTTTATTTATGAAGATTTCATTACATTGTGAAACCAGAGCAGATTATGCTCTACTGTCATGACTACCTCAATCAGATTGCTAAGAGACAAACTGTACTACTGCTGGAAAACACCATTAACAACCTAGACCATAATGGCGCTCCACAGCCAACATTTTGGATGAGATGTGTGACTCTACCCTAAAATGAGATTCCTCTTTCAGCAGACCATACCAAACCAACTTTCTGGACTCTCTCAGGACCTCTTCTGTCTAAAGAAGTGTGAAAGAAGGGAGCACAGAATTTAGGAGCTGTTTTTGTAGTGTACTTCAATTTCACTTAACTCTCCCCCCTTAGCTCCCTAACATTGAGCCTTCTTAAATGTTTAGTGAGCGGGGCCTTTCGGAAGTAAATCCATAATCTACGTGTGGTCATCCCATTTCCTAGGCTGTAAATTTTATAAACTGAACTGTGACAACTCTGCAAAACGTTAGGCAGTTACTAGCTATAAATCTCAAGGTGAGCCACCTGGTTCTGCCCAGAAATAACAGATCTCCACAACCATTGACTCATTCCTTATTGCACAGACATTTATTGACCACTAAGGATGGGACAGATCCAGGATAGGTACTAGAGCAGTGATCAGACTGGTTCACAGCTGTGGGATCTGTTCCAAGGTCCCATTACAGCATGTCAATGGTTAGGGTTTCCTTCCACTTTATGGAACGAGAACACCAATCAACTTGACTAGCAGTTCTAGAGTTCCCTCTCAAGGATGAAACTTTTCCATATCTGAATTCACCATCCTGCTGATAGAGTAAAAGGAAAACGAGGTATCACAGCCCCAACTGCTACCAAAAAGAGAGGGATGAGGCTCACTTACGAGGGGTCAATGCTCTTATTCAAGTGTACAATCTTGGAGGGTAGAAAAACATGCAGAAATAAGCCAGCTACAAGTAGAATGTTCTAAGTGTGATGAGTGTACAGAGGAGAATAAGATTATTCCTGCTGGATGTACTGGGGTGAGTTTCAAAGAGGAGTGTCATTTAAATTCAGTGTGGAAGAATGGCTTTATTTTGCCAGGAGGAGCATTCTTTCTAGGACTGAGTAAGCAAAGGCACTAAGAGGAGGAACTCCTGGGGCACGTTTAGAATAACAAGTGACCTGGTCACTCTAAGAAAATATATTCCATCATGGCTAGAAATAAAGATTAGTTCACATACTTCCTGACACAGCTGCCTAGCCACAGAAATTAATTTATGAAGGTCTAAACACAGAAGTTCAAAAAAAAAATTATTTGAAAGTATGAAGTGCGAGTAGCCATGAAGAACTCAATGCTTACCTATGTTACTTTTACTAAGAGACCCAGGGATAACTACAACCTCCTATGAAGGGTTAAAAGAGCTAGTGAAATCATTTCATGTTGAAAATCTTGCAGCTGATGTATTCTAAGGTAGGAGTCTGTGCTGTATCCAGAAGAAATTCCAGAAAAATTCTTGGTCTTGGCTTTCCCCAACTTTTGTGTATCATGTGATGAGATTCCCTTTAGATGGTCACTAGACTACTGACTAAATTAGTAACAGCCTTTAGGCCTCAAATTGTAAACAATTTTATGATGATGATGTAAGTGTCGGCTTGGATTTTGAATAAGTATGTCTGGCTAATCAGGAAGAAGTGGAGAGAGAGAATCAGCTGGGTACATGTGATTGCAACTGATTAACACATGGCTACACCCAGTTAGCCTCACAGAAGGGAAGCGTGGTGCCTCCTGTTGCACAGCAGGCACAGCAGCAACACCCTCTCTGGCCAAGTGGACACTGAAGAACCTGCTGGAATTTGCCAGTGGAATTGCTGCCACTTTCTTGGGAGAAAGAGGTTAAGCATGCTCCCTTCTTCCTTCCCAATTCCTTCCAGCTAAGGACCTTCCTTCTCTCCACCACTCCACCCAACCCCAAGGAGAGTAAGAGGCAGCAATAAAGTAAGCTTACAGTTAACCAGAAAAGCGTATGTAAGTGAGTGTGTGTGCTCTTTTCTGCTGGGCACAAACAAATGACAAAGAACCTGAGACAGGTTGGAACCTGAGTGAGAACCTCGGGCCATCTCTAAGACGCCTGCTCAGTAGCATCCTATGGCTTAGCACATCATGTCCTTGATTTCTAGGTCTAGTTTGTGAGGTCTGTCCTTGACAGCACAGAGGCCCTCATTAGCGAGGAAGGCATTCCCTACTACAGTAAAAATGCCTATGCTCACTCTTGTAAGCACATCCCTCTAATGTATTCTCTTTATCTGAAGCATACTTCTCTCTCATCTAAATCTACCCAAATATTCTTAATTCTTCATTCAATATTGATTAAGGACTGGTGCTAAGAGCTGGGGATAAAAAGTTACGAAGGTAGAGCACCACTTCTAGGTTTCAAATTTTGTGCCAACTCCAATCAATTGTTAACAGAACACTAGACTGAGGATTTTAAAATCACATTCAGGCTGAATAATAATGATTGTCAGTGTCAAGGTTGATTAGCAATGTCTGCCACAGGTGTAGCAGGAGTTAGTGGTGGCATGCATGCCATATATTTGCCATCTTTGGGTCTAGCTTAATTTTAACCTTCTTAAAAATGTTGTCCCCTATAATTCCCAGTCCCCAGGCCTCAATAATATCACTCTTTTGCATCTTACAATTTAGCACTGGATTATATCACATTGCATTGTTTGTTAAGTTTGTCACGCATGTTAGTCTTCCTTCCACAACTAAAATATAAATTCACTGAGAGTCTAGGCCAAGGGTGTACCTTCTACAATGCAAAGAACTAAGCACAAATAAAATGCTCAAAAAATACTTGTTCAATTGACTTGGGAGTAGATGTATAATCCTACTGCTAACTCTTCTCATGCTCTTCAGTACTTTCAGACATGGCATCTTTGAGTTCTTGGGATTATTATCATAACATCACAGAATCAGATTATAATGGAAATAAGTGAGGGCTTTAAATAAGTTCCAACACTGGGAGCAAAGCTCCTCCTTGATCCTGGAGGGGATTTTTACGGCTGCAGGAAAGTTGCCGTGAGCTTTGAGCACCACGGCTAGATCAAACCTAGAGAGCTAGCATCTCACCAGGTTGCTCAGAATGTGGCTCTAAAGGCTGGTAAAGGTGAGCAATTGCAAGCCACTCTTTTTTGGCAAGTGGCTTCATAACTTAGCCACAAATTTTTTTCTCCCTTTAATAAATAATGGAAAACAATTTGCTGTGAAAACTAAAATTACATTCACTTCAACTTCCTCGCTCTTTAGAAGAACGTAAGGATACAACTCAGTTCCAGTTCACCAAAACTAAACATTAAGTCATTAAGAGTGAATAAAAACAAGTCCAACTTAATAGATATTAACATGCATAGACCAAATATTTATTGAGTTTCTAATATATATTTAATACTTTATTAAGCACTGTATATGAAGTTTGTCAACCCTCTGGGAGCCTATAATTTAGTTGGTCAATGAAAGAAATGCATACAATCCAACTAACAAATAATGAAGGACAGTATAATCTGGTGTTATACCCAGGTTAATACCACGTCATGCTACTAATAACTGAACTGATATTTAGAATTTAGTTGAGAGCCAGGTTAATGCTTAAATCCCAAACCATTAGAGCTGCTAATACTTGTCATGCACTAGCAGATCAATTTCATGATCACTGCTATTTTTTAAGCCACTGAGATGACAAATTCTTGAAGTTGTCCCTAGGTGCAAAATCTATCTAGAAATATCCATTTCAGATAAGTTTAGAAGCAATAAACGATATTTTTAGCAACTATAATTTCTACAGATATGGACTGAGATTTATGGTTAACATGTTTTCCAGTTCAAAGCAAAGGAGCAGTTTAAAATTGGAATCTTTTAGTATATTTTGATCAACCAAGATGACACAGTCCAAGGTCATTCAATATATTTTCCTCTGGTATATTGAAGTTGGATTTGCTGATAAGATTTCCTTATTCCTAGTCTTTTCCTGTATAACAAAGGAATTATGCAGATAATTCAGGCAACTCCTTCCCACTCCAACATCATTCCAGCAACATTTTGAATAACCAAGATGAATCAGACAAAATCAAGTGTTTTTCTTGTTTGTTTTAAGCATAATTATTCAGATAATTATCTCAACCCTCCATGTCACTTTGGCTGTGAGGATAAGGCCTTAAAAGACTTGCCATCCAGGAACAGCATTAAGAAAAATATGTGCAAAACCAAGGAAGCCACTGTATTTCACTCCAAGGCTCCCAGTCAGTCCAACGTAGATGAACACTTAATGTATAAAACTCACAATCTGTAGGTTACTCATTTAGTTTAGTAAAATATTTGTATTTTATTTATTGTATCAGGTTAAAATAGAATGATCCTTTGAATAGCTGTTTATTCCAAAATTTCTGCTCAAATACCTTCTCCTGCCTGAATTATCTCTACAGCTCAAGAGGAAGCTGGGCTGGGGTTAACTCCAGATAGACCATCACTACTGTCCTAATTCCCCAAACAATTCCCATTTCTCCTCTTCACGGTGTGCTGGAAGGCCTGGTGAAGACAGCATCATATAAAATTACCCTCCTAGGTACTCTTCAGCATCTCTACAATCAAGAATCACTGAGCAACTTGTAAATTTACATTCCAAACCCAATGGCACAGCTACCAAGATTGAGGAGGACCTCATCCCTCCTCAATCTTTGTCTTTTTCTTTAAACAAGAAAACCTTATGTTAATGGAGAGATTATTGAAAGAGTCTCCTTGTAAGACCATGAATGCCACTTCACAGACTGGACAGAAAACAGAGCTCTATGAACGGTACAATGGAGTCAACTCATCGTTTTGAAAAGCTCAGCGTCAGCCTTAGAGAGAACTTAAATTGTTCCAATTCCTAGGTTTCTGTTAAAACAGAATGAGCCCATGCTTATGTCACTGTGAGCCCATGGCACACAGACGCAGAGGCAAGTTTACTGCACAGAGGGTAGTCATGTTGAAAACCAGGACTTAACCTTGACATTGGCTTACTTTATTTTTTCAAGCTATTCAATAAGACCATCTGCTCATTCTGAAGTATTATCTTCTCACTGACATATCGGAAGCAAGTACCTTTAAAACAAAACACCTAAGTAAATACCAAGGACTCACAGAAAATATAATCTTAGAGATTAAAATTAGGAAAAAGCCAAATATAAATTAGAGAAATGCTGAAGATCCCTGCAGACTCACAATATCTTAATTGCAAAAAAAAAAAAAAAAAAAATTTAAAAAAGGGAGGCAACTGGAAAAAGGCATGTTTACCAGAAAGCTTAAAAAGTTGAGGAATGAGTTATTGAAAAGAACATTCTGGTCAATGAGGACATGGCAAACTATACTCAAAATTACAACTTTTCAAGGTACTCCTGAGTTGCACAACCCCAGGTGCAGTGTAATCTATGTAAATGATGCTCCCCGGAGTTGTGCTCAAAGGGCCCCAGACACAGAACACATTGTGCTAACTGCCTCACAGAGTTAAAAAATAATGCAAAAGACACTCTAGGATTCTTGAGTGTCTTCAAATTATTGTTGTGAAGCATTATCATTTTAGGGTATGTAAAATGTTTAGATATTGAATCTCTCTGTTTTGAATTCTGGAGTCTACCAGTTCACTTCTTACACTGCAATGAGCTAATTATAAATTTGTATTTGAAATGAGCCCTTTACTAAACAGGCTAAATACACTGAAATTAGATCTTCTTTAGTGTTTTAAATTAGGGAAATGGAATATATATTTAATAGAAAAGGCATGTTCATATACTTTCTAGAGGTGGGCAGGTGTTAAATCTACTGCTTCGCTAACAGTAGTTTCTATTGTATGTGGGCTAAGTCTTTAAGTAAGCCAGTGACCGAGATCAGCACAGTAATTTCAGTCTTAATCAAGGAAAGAAAATAACTGCATTTTGCCAAAAAGGAGAAAAGACAGGTCTAATATCAGTTTTTAAAAAATCATAATTGAAACTTTTTTTACATTACTATGTGCAAAGACTTCTAAGAGCTCAGACCTCCCGGAATAAGAGAATTGCTAGAAAGTTACTTGGAATCACCCACAGACAATAACTGTCGGTGGTTTCATTTCAGGCAATGGGCTTGTGCCAAAAGGGACTGACATCTCGATGAAAAGATCACCAAAAACTTGTGAGAATTTTTCCATGAGTAAAAATCCTTCCAAGAGCAACAAATTGTGATTTCTCATTCTGCCACCATACATAAACGACAACTGTAAGAAATTAACAACATGTAATAATAATTCGAATTTGCTCTTCTGCATTCAAATCGTTCCAACTTTCATTCCCGTCTTTGGCACACATGCTTGCCTTCCACAAAGCTCATTCCACTCACTACTACAGAAACATGATATTTACTCTCTGAGCTTGATCTATAGGGCTAGTTTGGGCAGGGCCAGCGATCAAATTTATGTTTAACCAAACTGGTCACCTGACATATTACCACATGCATGAACCTTCATGGTCTATCTCTGGTGACACAGTGTAGGTTCTGGGATAAAGAGCTAGAAGCCAGGGTGATGTGGTCAGTCACAGTAAAAGATAATTAAATCAAAAAAATACTTTGCAGCAGTTCATTTTATTACCACCCTAGTACTCTATGACAATGGCTACTTGGGAATTTTACATGAAGTTAGGAACCATTTGGACAAAACCTATTGATCAGTTTAATTTTCTGTTCATCCCTTTTGCCCTTCTAGCTTAACTTCCTTAATTTGATCATTATCAATCTAAGTCTGAGCAAGAACTATTTCATTCGGTGCTCTGACACCCACCTGTTGAAATGACAGCTAAGGCATACACAAAAAAATAAAGAGCTTACTTGTTAATAGCATTCCAACTGAACTCATTTAATTGATTCTGATTCATTTTTCTCCTTGGAAGCTTAGACTGGGGTTGTTAAAGAAAACACCAAGTATATCAGATTCAATTTTGATTCATTAAATTCCACCCTCGTTTAAAAGAAAAAACTAAAACTAAATTTGGAAATCACACATTCTAAGCGGCAAAGAGGTGTTTCAAAGAGTATAAACATCTGCAGTAGGACATGCTGTACTTATCTGAAAAGTTTCATGATACTTCCATTATTTTGTTCAGTTCAACCATACTTCCAAAGAGGAAATTTTTCATAGAAGATTAGTAGACTTATTTAGCTGTTTTCAATGTGTATTTTGTCTATTTCTTTACTCAGTCATCAAACACTAAACTGCCTTCTCTGTGGTTCATAATGCTTGTCCGAAATAGTCACACTTTCCTTTAGAGGATAACATACTTGACTAAAACTGAGCAAATGTCTCTCTTACATGAAGTTATAAATCAACAAAAAATAACAGTGATTACATTTGCGATACAACAGACAGAGTGTATTACTATGAAAGTCCATGCTCTTCATATATATTGCTCTCAAGAAGAACAGACACTAGAGCTGTTTGACTAACTGGACACAGACTCCCACTTCGTGGATAAGTTCTGGCTCACTCTCACGTAAGACCCAGTCTTTGCTGGGGCCCTGATGCTGCCACCTCTTCCATGCATGTCACAACATATCACTCTTCTTAAAGAACAGAACGGTTTCTGTTGTTCGAGTTAAATAAATCTTCGCCTCTGAAAGAGGAATTTCAGTTTTCTATTCAAAATGACTGAAAATCAAAAGATCTAATTCACCACATCAAATTCACATAAATTGCTGTACTGCAAAGCTCCCACATGCTAGAGATAGAACCTTTTAAAGGTCAGACGGGGTAGGAACAATGAAGGGCTGAGGCGGGATGAAGGTGGGTGGTTGATTTATATGGAATAAAGACTGATAAGAAGCTACTGAGAATCTCCTCTGATGACCAATTCTTACCATTTTGAGAATCGTAAGAGTCCTGGCCTTGCACCCTCCCTCTCTTCAGTCCAGGGAGACCAACCTGCAAAAAACGTTTAAATACAGTAGACAAATCACCTCACCACAGGTCAGCAAATAAAAAACGCCTGTTTAGCGGCTAAGACAAATAGCCATTTTCTGTGGTTAAGATAAGTTACATGCAAATTATCATAGCCACTGGGGTTTCTGAAAAAGCTTTCCAAGCGGTCTACAGGCTTAAATAGGGGACAAAGGAATCCCTGGGACCAGGCTTTGCAGAGTCCTGGGCTATTCTTAGTGTTTGGTTCATCTTTAAATTGCAGGAGTTCAAAAGGTTTAGCAACTTAAAAGTAGAACCAAGTGATAAAAATAGATTGTTTTCTGGCTGCTCTTTGTTCCCAGACATACTACTGGCAGTATATTTGCAATCAAGACAGCAGAATAGGAATCAGCCTTCCACCGTGTAGTGTAATGCCTCAGAGTGGATATTTTTGGAAATGGCACTGCATTACATAACCTTCCGTGTTTAAAAAAAAAAACAAAACTACACTGGGGAAAAAAAAGTCAGGAATATACACCATTATGCCCTTCTCCCTAAACCAAACAAACATTAATGTACATGCTGCAGTGATTTCCCTCTCAACCTTTATGGCATCAGAACACAGTTCTTTTGTTAACATAAGTTATAACAAAAATTAAGATGAATGGAGAAACGAAAAGTTCTCCAAAAGGGTATCATAAGCTCTTAGAGTTTTCCTATAACGTTATTATAGACACATACAAATGCAAATCAGATTATCATCATTATCCAGCAAAAAGCAGTCATTTCTTTTTAAGCTCTCCCTCCCCCAAAGTTCAACTGGTTTGAAAGAAAATGCAGAAAAAAAGTGTTGCAAGATCGAATGTCTTTATAAGACCCTTGGCGGCGGCAGCAGCGTTGAAATCAAGAGTAATCAAGAGTAAGAATGGAGGGACACAAATTCATTTAACAAAAGGGAGGCGGCTCCATGCACCAAAGTGCATTTAATGCAAAGAAACAAAATAGTTACTAACAATGCTTTATGAGCAAGAAGAACAAAAATTAACCACACCAACAAGCAAAAAACCCCACCCCTTCCCAAAAGAATTCTCCCTCTTAACTTGTGCATTTTTAAAAAAAGCTCAAGTTAAATTCCAGCCTTAATGCAGCAGGACCAAGAATGCCAGAATTTCTCCAAGGTACCGCTTCAGCTCTTTAAAATTTGGAGGAAAGAGGCATGAACTCTGCAGGGTTGAAGGGTCCAGCTAAGAGCAACGGCAAGAAATCGACACAAAAGAGAAAGCAGCGCTCCCGGCCGGGGATGGGAATGGCATATACTTACAGACAAAAGCCCCGCTCCCTGTTCACTCTCTCCTCTCTACACCTGAAACACAAATGTGGATGAAAAAGGGCATCATGCTAGAAAGACAGCTGGAGGGGGGTGGGGGGAGAGGGGGAGGGGAAAGGGGTAGAGGAGGAGGAGGGAGGAGGGGGAAGGGAAACAAAACCCAAACCGGCTTCACTTCCAAGAAGTGCAGCCTTGGAAAAAGGAGGGGAAGGTCTCCCTGCCTAGCGCTCTCTCTCCAGGAGTGTGTGAGTCTCTTTCTCTAAGAGTCAGTCTCTCTCTCTCTCTCTCCCTCTCTCTCGTCTCTCTCTCTCTCCCTCCCTCTCTCTCTCTCCCTGCTGCTAGTGTGCTAGTGAACAATGAGCTAATTCTGATGGGGCTGGCGCAGCGCCAGCGCCCCAGCCTTGCTGCCACTGTGCTGCCGCGGCGGAGCCAGACTGCTTACTCGGCAGGAATCGGCGACTCGGGGCCCCGTCGGCGAGCGGCCAACGCGCGCGCGCCCCGGCACCCCGCACCCCCGGCGCCCCGCGCCGCCCCCACTGCGCCCGCCTGGCCCCTGGGGGACAAAGGGGCCCGCAGATCGGCGCGCAGCCCCGGCCCCGCCCCCGGAGCGCGGCGCGCACACACGCCGGCCCTGCCTCTCCCGCCCCCGGCGGGCTTCTCCGCCTCGACGTGCGGTTGCTTTTCAGACAAATAAGGAGGCGGAGGAGGCGGTTTGGGGGCGCGCCAGGCGTGAAGGCGGCCAGGGCGCTGCACAGCCCGGCGGCCCGCCAGGTCCGCGGGGAGAGGCGGCGCGGCCCGTACTGTAATAATAAACCTGCAGCAGAGGGCATCTGAGGGAAAGAGGACGGCGACGGGCGGCAGCCGCCTTCCCTTTTATGTGCCTGTCCCGAGCGAAGCAGAAAATGGTGCCCGCGGCGGCGCGGAGCCGCACACGGACACACAAAGAGCCGGCGCCGCACGCGATTGCGCACGGCCCGGGGTCGGCCCCGCCGCCCCCGCCGGGTACGCGCGCCCCGCTCTCGCCCGCGAGGCAGCCCGGGCCGCGAGCACCCCGGAGCCCGGCCCAGAGGCCTTGTGGCTGCGCGCGCGCACACTCGGGCACACGCTCGTGCACACACGCACACACACGTGCACACACACACGCGCGCACTTGGACACGCGTGCACAGACAGCAAGAGCTGCAGCGTGGTGTGATCAGACCAAGGGACGCTCCCCTGGTGCTCCTTTCTCCTTCCCTGAACGATTTAGCATGTTCCCCACTCCCTGCCCCACTAAAACTGTACTTTTTAAAATTGCAGATTACTTTTTTTTAAAAAGTGCTTTGCATTTCTGATTTTTTTAAAAACTCATCTTTCTTATTTAAAATCTATCTTTTCATAGTAATGTAATAGCTCAAAATTTTGCTAGAAACTGGTTTTGTTGCCAACAAAACAGGATATCATTTTATGGTAAGTGTCAGATGTTAGAGGGGAAGATTATTTCCTAATTAAATTGCTTTGCCAAGAAAAAAAGATATAAAAGATAATAATGTTTTCTAAATTTGCCATCCACATTTTACTTCTAAACACTAAACGCAGTGTTTTCCATTTAACAGTGAAAAGAAAAAGATGGAGGGGGAGAATTTACAAAAACATGTTTATAGAATGTCTTATTTTTTGGATTCAAGTATTTGGCGTACTTAAAATAGCCCACCTTAAATAGAAATATTTTACACTCTTAATTCTAAGGAATAAATTCTCTGTAAGCTTGTTGCCAGGACTATAGATCTTTCACACTACAAAAGCCACAGTGGCAGCAAATACTTAGACTGCCAGTGGGTGTGATGTTTAAGGGGCCCACTAGGAGCTTCCCTGAATTAATCTAAAATATCATAGTTATTTTCCTCCAAAAGGTTACCTTGGAGACATTGCTAGAAAGAAAGGGAAGAAACAAAACAGCAAACTTTCCTAAGGCCTTCAGGGCCAGCGTCCACCTGCCAGGGAAATGCTGGAGGGAAGGTCTGGGGAGTAAGCAGGGTACTGGGAGAGGGCAGAAGCTTGGGCGCTGCTTCTGCGTGTCTCAAGCTCCAGCAAGCTGGAGAAGGGCACCTCAACACTGAGACTTTTGGCATTCACTTCAGAGGTAGGCTAGAAGAGAAACCCAAGAGGGCACTGCCACATCGACAAAAAAATCTATCCCAGGAAGATACGTTCAAATGTTACTTCTACAAGAAAACTTATACAGACACACGTGCATACATAGTGACTTTAGTGCTTCTGCAACACTTACCTAAGATGTCCTTTCAAAACACAGAGAAATTTAGGATTTATTATATGTTATTTTGTCTTCATTGTAACCACAGACATACAGGTGACTTAGATGTTTTAAGAAATAAGAACACTGGGTCACAATCATAGTCTATTTATTGGGTTCCAGGAAACGGTTACAATCCAACTATTCAAGAAACTTTTTGTGTGTGTGTGAGGAACATTAGCCCTGAGCTAACATCAGATGCCAATCCTCCTCTTTTTGCTGAGGAAGATTGGCCTTGGGTTAACATCCATGCCCATCTTCGTCCACTTTATATGGGACGCCGCCACAGCGTGGCTTGACAAGCGGTGTGACGGTGCGCGCCTGGGATCCGAACCTGGGCCGCCACAGCCGAGTGCGCGCACTTAACCGCTACACCACTGGCCTGGCCCCTCAAGAAACATTCTTGAGTCCTTCTGAGTGTAGGAGACGGTGCTAAGGGACATAAGAGAACTCACACCATGTCATCTCAGGAAATGTAGTCATAGCTGTCACAGTGCTCCTGGCTGTCATGCTCTGCCCCCTCCCATCTATCTTGCAGGTTGTGTGGTAGACCCACTTTCCTGAAATACTTTTCTGTCCATGGTATCTCCTGCTCCGTTACAGGATAAAGACCATACTTAGCCTTCCACTCAAAACTTGCCATGATGTGACGACAATCTAACTTTCTAGCTTTATCGTCCATTTCTTTCCCAATCACAGCATAGCAGTCCTTCGTTTCAGTCTGGTTAATTATTTACAATGTAAATTCATCCCTAGACCAGTCACAGTCAGGAAGCAAAGTCACGCAAACACTGACTTAAACCAGGGTGTCTCAACCTCAGCGCTATTGACATTTGGGGCAGGATAATTTTTTGATGGGACTGAGGGGCCGGGTGGGGGAAGGAGGGCTGTCTTTTCATTGCAGGATGTTTGGCGACATCTCTGACCGCTGCCAACTGGATGCCAGTAGCAAACCTCGGTTGTGACAACCAAATATGTGTCTGGACGTTGTCAAATATTCCTTGAAGGGGCAAACTCGCCCCGGGTTGAGAAGCACTGGTTTAAACAATCAGATTCATTCCTTGGGGTGGGAAAGAGGTGGCCTCCCTTGAGCCAGGTGGATTGCATGCAGGAGGGACAGAGACCTGAACAAAAGCAAGATTTTCTTAGGAAAGAGGAAAAAGAAGTAGGTAATGTCCTTATCTTCATGAAATTTATGGTCTGGGGTGAGGGGGTGGAAAAACAATCAAAGCCAAAGTTACAGTGCAGTGTGATAAGGACAATCGTAGAGTCCTCACAGGGTACTCTGTGAGCACAAAGGCTGCTTTCTAAATCAGACCAGGTGTTCAAAGAAAGTTTGCTAAAAGAGGTGATGCTTAAACTGAATTTGTTAAGAATGAGCAAAAGGCAACAAATTGAAGAAAGGGGAAAGAGACATTCCAGGCAGAAGCAGGGGCAGATCATGAGCTAAGAAATTTGATCCATGACTGGTGACAGCCAGGTGATATAAGAAAAGAAGAATCCTGGGTCAGAACCTGACCCTTGCGTTCTGTCCCTGACGTGTATGCCAAAGAACAGTCCATCAGAGGATTTGGTCAAGAAGAGAGAATGTACTTTAGATACAGAGTTTTCCTTCAATCTCCCTTAGGTGTTTCATTCTCAAATGTATCTTCATATATTCAAATGTATCTCAAATGTATATTCCTGCAATTTTGTTTGTTTTCAGTCTATGTCCTCGCTTGGGGTAACAATTTCCATGAGTTTGAGTTCCGAGTGAAAAGCTGTGTGTAAAAGTAGTTAGAGCCAGCTCTATGTGACCCTGGAGAAGTTATTTAACCTTTTAGTCTCAGTTTCTTCATCTTTCAGTTGGGGTTTATACCCTAGTACCAGAGTGCTGTATTAGGTAGAATTGTGTACTGTGTTTACATTACATACACAGTAGCAATAGTTATTATAGGTAGCTTTAGAGAATAAAATTTATATGATATATCATGATCTGCCCCTGCCTTTCCTTCTAGCCTCGACTCTAGGCCCTCTCTGGTCAGCCTGAATGATGTACAGCTTCCCAGTGAGTCACTATGTTGAATGACTCTTGGGCCTTTTCACTTGCTGTTTCTGCTGCCGCAATGTCCCTTTCCCCTTTCTTCAATGTGTAAACCCTTGCTTATTCTTCATAAATTTAGGTTATGCATCACCTCCTTTAGGAAACTTTCTTTGAACCCCTGGTCTGATTTAGCAAGGAGTCTCTGTGCTCACCATGCACCCTGTGCAGAACTCTACATTTGTCCTATCACACAGCACTGTGACTTTGGCTTTATTTTTCTGTCTTCACCACTAGACTGTAAGTTCCATAGAGGAACAGCCTGTAATAGACATTATTTGTTACCTGCCTAACAACTATTGTCTCTTTCCTCCTCCTCTTAATGAAATTCTGATTTGGTCCTAGTCTCCATCCTTCCCCCATACAGCCCACAAGTTCCAGGAAAAGTGACCCCAAGGAGTAGATCCTCATTATTTTAGCCAATCAGTGTATTGAATTGTTTGGATCTGATAATGGGCTAGAGATGAGCATGTAACCCAAGTTCAACCAATCAGCCTGAAGGGTAAGAATTACATTGCATGCTTGAGCTAAGAAATTGAATTCTATACTTAAAGCAATACAGAACTATCAAAGAAATTTAATCTGAAAGTGACATGACCAGATTTTTTTTTCCTAGAAAGACTATTCTTAGAGCAATTAGGAGGATGGATTTGAGTAGGGAGAAGGGGTAGAACTGAGGAAGTGAGATCAGTTAAGAGAGTATTACAGTAATCCAGGTGAGTAATTATGAATGGCTCAAATTAAAGTAGAGACTGTGGGAAAGGAGAAGAGGGAAGGGGTCAAGTTACATTACAGAGGTAGAATTGCAGGGCTCATTAGGGCCTTGATAGCGTACTGGGGATTAGCTGGAGAAAAGAGTCTAAGATGATCCCAGGTTTCTGGCTTTGTGACTGCTTGGATGATGATGGTCCTTCCTAAGACAGAAAACACAGGAAGAAGAGTGGATTTGGGAGGAGAAGTGGATGACAGTGAGTTCAGTTTTATACCTGTTGCACGTAGAACCCACATATTCAATGTTCCAACAGCAAGCCTTGTGTAATTTTATCACCCTCTCCATTTACCTCGTCCTTCCTTCCTATGATGAGCTAAATTGAGTCCCCTCCAAAATTTGCATGTTGATATCCTAACCCCCAGTACCTCTGAATGTGACTATCTTTGGAGATAGGGTCTTTAAAGAGGTAGTTAAGGTAAAATGAAGTCATGAGGGTGGGCCCTAATCCAATGTGACTGGTGTCCTTGTAAGAAGAGGAGATTAGAACACAGACACATACAGAGGGAAGGCCATATGAAGACACGAGGGGGAGATGACCATCTACAACCCAAGGAGAGAGGCCTCAGAAGAAACCAAACCTACCAACACCTTGATCTCCAGAATTGTGAAAAAATAAATTTCTGTTTTTTAAGCCACACACTCTGTGGCACTTTGTTATGGCAGCCCTAGCAAACTAATACACCTTCCTTGCACCAAACATTCAGAAGAGTAAGGGATTTGTAATATTTCTGTTTGTTATGACTTTTAGGGTATCATAAAATGGAAAGTCTAAGAAAGAGCCTGAAGCTCAAGAAGTAATATGTTTACCAAGGACGAGGCTTTGTCCAAACTCAGAAAGTCATATTAAATTGTGGATGAAAGTTGCAGTTATGAAGGCTCATCAGAAATTCATGGTTCGTGGTTCTCAGAACAGCATTCCAAAACACATAAGGAAACCTATTTACAATCGAGCCTGTCCACTTGCAAGTTTCCAGCTGTATTTACACAGCTGCTGAAGGCAGCATAGATGAGGAGGATTCTCCACCACTGAGAAACCCACACTGAGAATAAGTTCAGAAAAGTGCCTTCATATTTGAGAATGCAGTAAGTCTCAGGAAAGAATACAAAACATCAAGAACTGAGCCATTGACATTGGAGACATTGGCAATGAAAGGAGGAAAAATAGGTGTTAATTTAGCAAAATGTGAAATCTGAATGTAAAAGGGAATATAGGATGACTTGTAACGTATGGCACTCTATAAAATATAATCATGAACAGAGCACTTATAAAGGACAAATGTAAGAGGTGAGGAACTTCTGAAAATCATGGTGCCCTCAATTTTGTATTTTGTCCAACATCTGGAAATAATTGAAAATCCCTGGAAAAACCAAGTTAGCCCTCCTGGAGGTGAAGAACAAGCTGGCTGCTGCAGAAACAAAGAGATAAATGGAAGGAATGTCTCAAAAGAAGATTTATCCAGATTATCCTACCATGCAAAACAGACCATATGAAACATATTTAAATATTAGCCTTCTACTTGCCTTAAAACTTATCTGAATGGTGGTGCAAAACTTTAAAAATAATACTGCTGGTTAATGCTATTCCAAAACAAGTGCAAGAAAATTATTTTAAAGTCCTAGTGTGTGTGTGTCCATGTGTGTGTGTGTGTGTGTGTGTGTGTTAGCTGATTATCCTTAACAAAGAAGAATGGTTTTTTCCATAGGAAATTCTGAAGTTTAAAATTGATTAAAGTAATCAAAGGATAGTCTCTGTAACACTGGGGAAATGCAGAAATGTGCTCTAAGCTGACAAAATATATACTATTCTGTTATATGAAGCTGGCACTTGTCTTATCATTCAAGAGATGAAGTAACAAAACATGTCTCTAGATTTAAATATCCCTTGATACTGTGCTGTGGTTAAAACAAAATTCTGTACATACTAAATGTCATTTTGAAATTAGCTCAAACACCTTGACAGCTGAGCAAAGTTCTGTCCCATTACAGTGGGATTTGTCATCCTCCGACTCTAGGATTCAGTAGCACCTGAGATATCAAGGGTTACAGTTCAGGACACCCTCACTTAGGCACCCTCCTCACCTGACCACTCTGGAGAGTGGAGATGGAAGGAGGAGGCTGACCAAAGAGAGAAACAGCTGATTGGAAGACAGAAGACTCTCTGCCTTTAGAATGAGGTTCTTCTTTTCAAAAGTTGGGATAATTTACCTCCTCTCCTTGTGGAGATACTTAAGAAGGTAAACGCTTGCCAGAAACTTCAGACATCAAATAGTGTGGTCCCCTGGAATTCACAGAAATTAACATATAAAGAATAATGAAGGTGTTTGGGTTTAACAATAATAATAATTTCACATGTTTGTTGTACTTTCTTTTTTAACTTGTAAAAGTCTTTCACTATATAACTCATAAGCCACAAGAAGCAGATTTTATTATTCCTTTTTAACAGATGAGGAAACAGGTAGGAAAAAAATGAAGGGAGTCATTTAAGATCATGGCTGTGGTTAGTAACATTGATTGGACTGTCTAAATCATGACTAGACTGCATTACTTTTCACCAAAAGTCCTCAATTTCCCAGAAAATAGCATTTGAAACAAGCATTCCCCATGTGCAGCGAGTTAGCATATGTAGTCCTTGTATCAATTCTGTGACATCAATATCCTTACTTCACAGATGAAAAACTGAGGTGGAGAGAGGTTAAGCCGTGCAATTACTTAACACAATGTGAATAGTGGAGCTGGGACTTGAACCCAGGAAGTCTGACTCCAGAACTCAACTGTCTGCTCTTGACAGTCTCAACTGTCTCAACTATCTCAAAAGTCTCAACTATCATGCTCTTGTACCTCCCCTGCTGTGCCCTTAGGCTGAGAAATTTCCAGATCCAATGGGTACTGGTTAGTCCTTCACTCCGTGACTTCCCTTAATTTCCTGGCCTTACTCTCTCGCTTCTTCTTTGACTTTTTCACAGACTCTTCCTTCTTCTACACCATAAATTCTGGCAATTTATAGGAATGAGATAGTTCTGCATTTGTAAAAATGGCACCTAAACTGTCCCTAAAACAGCCTGTGATTCTTTGAGGTGATTAATTTATTTCACAAACGGTTTTGAATGACACCATGTGCCAGTTATTCTACCAAATACTGGTAATGACATATTATCAGAAAACAGAACTGAAAACCTGAGGTTCCCTTCCCCCGCTCCACATGCACATATTCATTTACATATCAGTCATTACAGTTCCTTTTAAAAGTGCACAGATTTCATAACTTCAGGTTCATCTTGGTTTTGGCATTGTATATAGCTGTTTCATTCTAAATTAAACACCTTGCTGGAATTGAAAAAGGTGTCCTAATCATTTTTTTAAAATAGTATAAAATTTTATTTTTGTTGATTCTCAAAGGCATCATAATAAAAAAGTGAGAATTTGACTCTGTGATTGAGAAGACCCGTGAGACTTCCCTGAGAATTCTGAGAATGTGCACATTAAGAAGCTGAAATCAGGAGAGCTCCAAGAAAAATTGCCAGGTTTTCATTTGCATGGATTTGCCTCATTTTGCACCAAAAGGTCACTGCTTAAAGCATCAGCAGTGATCCCTTTACTATGCCCTGCAAAGTTGAAAGGGTAAAATGCGTCAGCTACTCATTAGACAGAAAAATCTTAGTATTAGACAACCAAGAACACAAGTGTAGAGGGCTGTGCAAGGTGGTTCTCTATTATCCGTCTTAAGTTGCCTCCCACGTACTGAGTCCACCTGGGATGGACATCTGAAAACCTCTCTTCTGGAGTGTCCCTCTCCCCGTTGTCTACTAGGCCTTCTTAGGCCTTTGCTTTTTCCTCTCTGCCTTCCTTCATCCCCCTGGAGTTCTGTTGCTTCCTCCTCACAACCTCAAGTTCAAATTATCAGTCCATAGATTTCTCCTCCGTGGAGCTGGGTGTCCTTCCAGTTCCAGTGGGAGAAAAGAGCCAAAGGCCCAGGAAAGGGCTGGGTAAGTGCTTTTTCCCTGGAAGAGCTCGACAAGGGAAGGAAATTTCTTTCTGCCATAAATCATACAAGTGATAATTCTTCACTGGTTACTAAGTTCAGAAACTTCTTTGTTCCTTCTGTCAACACATTTACTTTTTACAGTTTTGCAGGTTTAAATGTCCTGAATTCTTTTTGTCCACTTATCATAAATTACAATTTACTTTAACATCCCTCACCCCAGGGAGTTAAGGACACGCATGAAAAAAGCCTCAGTTGGTCATATATGAACACATCCTCGGGAATCCAAGCCGTCAGGAATTTTCATAATTCAACTTGAGTCAGGCTAATCTGAGGTTAGATGGAACTGTATTTTTGCAATGTATACGAAGGAAGATTTTATGAAACAAATTAATGAAGTAAACAAGATTTAAGCTTTTACAAGTCTAGCTTTACTTTTTAAAGTCTAGCTTCAGCACATTTTCATAAATTTTTTAAAAAGTGTGCTTCAAATTAAAAAAAAAAAAAAAAGCTTATTTATTAAAGTAGTCCCTGAAAGGTCTATATTTAGGAGTAGTTCACTGGCAACTCTCCTGAGTGGCTTTACAAGGTAAAAAGTAGCAAAAATCTCTGTCTCCAGCACAGACCTAGTTCCTTTGTCTAAGTATCCATGGCACATCCCTACCTGAACGACTTACTGGCATCACAGACTCACTTTATCCAAAACTGAAGTCATCATCTCCCTTGGAAGTCTGTGACCATCTTCTGTTCTCTGTTTATGCAAATAGTCACACTTCCACATACTCACTCACACAAGGTGGAAACCTTCCTCAAATCCCTCCTCTAATCAGTCCTGACTTGCTGCTAATCCCATATCTTAAACAGACTCCTTCAAGCCTCAGATCAAGCATTACCTCTTCTGTGAAGCTTCCCCGATGGCCCCAATGACTCCTCATGGCACCATTCATGCAATTCAATAAATATCTATTGAGCATCTGTTTATTATGTGCAAGGCACTGTGCTAGGCACTGGACATAGAACAGTGAACAAGATAGACCCAGGCACTGTCCTCATGGAATTTAATTCTAGAGTTACAAATTCAAGATACAAGTAAACAAATTAGTAAGCAAGGCATTTTCAGATAAAGAACTTTTTTTAAAAAAATGATGTGGCAAAGAATGGCTGGGTGCAGGGTGAGGGAATGTGTATTCAGGGAAGGTCTCTTTGAATTGACACTTGTGCTAAGATCTGAATAATGAGTTGGAGCCAGCAATTGAAAGACATGGAGGATGAGCATTCCTGTCAGAAGGTGGGGGCTGAGCAGGTGCAAAGGTACTGAGGCTGAATGAATGGGGGTGTTCAAGGGCTAAGAAGAGTGTGGTTGAGATAAAGTGGCTGGAGTGCAGTGCACAAGAGCAAAGAGGAATGAGGATGAGATCAGAAAGGCAAGCATTCTAGCTGAGCACACATCACGTTGTACTGTACATTGTACTTCGTTGTTTTGCTTCTCTTATCACCAGACTTTGGGGATCCTTACTTTTGATTTTTAGATCCCTGGTGTCTGACTGAACCTGGCATTAGGTAGGTAAAATATCTGTTTAATGTATAAATAGGAAAGAACACATGTCTTTCTTCAAAATAGAGTTTAAAGTGACTAATCGGTTCAAGATAATGAAGTTTTACTGTGTTTGATAAATCATCAATATTCAATTTTAAAGAGGCACAGAATTTGTGGAGAATTATAAAAGCAAACTATAGTTTCTCTCTTTAGATTGTAAAGGCAGCTCTTAACTTTAGAATTCATTTGAGGTGTTGAATTGTTTTTCTTAATCCTTAACCATGCCAAGCTCAAGTTTGATTTAGTGCCAAAGTTGAAATGAAGTCGATGCTAATTTGACTAACTTCAGGAGGAAAAAATAATGAATTATTCCCCATATCCTCTCCCTGGGAAAGCAAGAGAGAAAAGTGCTGTAGCTTGATTTGAATGAGTTCTTTCAAAGTAATTCCATTGCTCATGCGTGGAACCTTTCTTTCTCCCAGGAAAGAAACGGTCAATATAGAAAAGTTTGGTTTCACCTGAAGAAAAAAAAGTGTTCAAACTTATTTTTTTATTCATGTTAATGTTTTAAATTTTTTTCTATAGCTCTTAGGAGAATAGTGCTGACACTTCATTTAAAAATAATGAAATGATGCAGAATGTGTTTAAGCCACAGGTAAAGAGGCCCCTGAGTGGTGGAAGGAAGGAAGGAAAGGAGCGTCTACGGAGCTGATATGTTTTGAGAAGTACTGTGTTAAGCGCATTCACCTGTGTAATCTCCCTTAAACTTCATAAAATACTTTGATTTAGGCTTTAACTCATTTTAACATATCTGGGATTACTGAGTAAAGAATTTGCCTGAGATCATACACAGTTACTAAATGACAGAGAAAGGATATAAAAGCAAGACCATCTGACCAGAGGCTTCATACTCTTTTACACATATATATGTAAAAATATATATACATATCTATCTATATAAAACAATTGAACATATATATGTCATATTATATTATATATATGTATATGTCATATATCATATATATGTCATATTATATTATATATATATGTATATGTCATATATATATATATATCAATAGGGAATTTAGAGGCAGGATTTTATTCTGCCATCAAAATTTAGTATTTCCCTATCCTTCTAATATAAACCAAATTATACCAAAGTCCTCAAGAACATTCTGTATCACTTCAGTTTTAGCTAAAAATTGAAGCAAAAGAACTGTGGTTACAGAATGATTTAAAAATATGTATCCGCTGTTAAAATAGCTTAGCTGGCAGGTAGTTATAAAGGCCACTGTAAAATACTGTCATTAGCAAAAGTTTTAGAGGAAATGGAATTATTAGGAATTCTATGATCTGTAAGACAAGGGGATTGGACTAGAAGTTTCTCCAAATCCCTTCCAGTCATAACACTCTAAAATCCTATGACTATAAACCTTAGAATGGAATTATTGCATGAAAATTTATACGTGAGGTCTTCTGCTTAAATGCATTTCTTTAGTTGCCCTCAAACTGTGATGACTTGAAAAATTATCTCAGTTACACTCTATTTGGTCAAGTATCTCACTTTTGTACTCTTGATAAACAATCGAAAGTAACAGGATGGTGGGTTTTTTTTAACTCTCCAATGATCTTGAAATAGAATTCCTTTGTTATTTTTGTTAGTGCTTGTTTCACTAAATTTTAGAAATGATTCTGAGATTTTCATTATTAATATGCAAAGCTTTTCTTTTTTAAGACAATTACATTTCTACCCAAGAAATATTCCAGTTTCTGAAAGTCTGGAAGTTCAGCTGCAATAAGCAAATCATCGTTTGTTTGGGGGAGCTTCTTTCTGCACTTAGTGGACATACTTAGTTGGCTCCACATAGAGGAAAAGATATGTGGCCTCACAGCTACAGAATCATGTCATCTCATCCAGCTCCTCATCAAACACTTTGACATATATGCCTCTGGTTCTTTATGGGAGCTATAATCACAGCCTTTGACCAGGGGGTGGTACGTTTCCCATGAAGAACATAACTGGAATCACTCTTGATGCAGCGCCTGAAAGATGCTATTTTCCTGAAATGTTCCTTTCCACGAATCTTCTTTATTACCTATTGTTAATCATAGAGGTTTCATATAAATGATGCTGTGTTTCATAGCATGACAGTTTGGGATTAGATAATGTTATCTTGTTACTAATGGTTACTGCTGCTTAGTTTCTCTTAAATAGCAGAATGATAATATTCAAATGACATATTTTCAGTTCCATGTTTATCTGTATTGAACTTAAGTCATCATAGTATTGATAATTCCCGAATTTTACTATTTGTAAACATACTTTCTTTTAACTTTGAAGTATGTTCAAACATCATCTATATGTCTCTGGTTGTAGGTTACACCAGGCAGTGGAGTGTGCAAGTTACAGTGCATATGACTTTCATTCAATTCTCTGAGCCTTTATTTATCAAAAAAAAAAACTTTTTTTAAGGAACTACCAGCACTGTACTATGTTCTTAGATTAAAGATGAATTATTTGTTCAAGGAAGGTGCAGCCTAGGGGGGAGACAAAATTGCAAACATACATAAAAATATCTATATTGTACATAAAAATCTATAGTAAATATCTAATTCTCTAGAACAAATATAATAAATAGTATTTGGAGGTTACTAATTAGACCTTGACCATTGCAAAAAAGAAATAAAAATTGTAATGATATAGTGTTTTTTTTTCATTCAAACCAAGAAGTCGGAGCTAGTCTCTTTGGAGATGAGTATTTATTCCACTGAAAATATTTAACAATGAGGATTTATCTTTAGTGGAACTTGTTGGGGAAGGGTGAGAATCTTTTTTAGTTGTGCAACAAAGATCAGTAAAAATTTGCCTCTAAGTAGAGGCAAATCAAAATTCTCATGCAAAGATGTCTCATTGCTCTCTACCAAGAAGAAGCCCAGAACGGAAGATAAGGTTTCCAATGATCTAGAGTTCTTCCTCTGCCACAGTGGGATATTTCTTTGTCCAAAAATATATTGTCTTCTGTAGAGTGCCTAATATTCTTTCCTGTTTTGCTAAAACCCTAGCAAGTCCAAATTTGGCTTGTGTCGTCACAAAGTTCTCTCTGTTCTATCCCCAGAGCCCTGCATGGCACAGCAAGCTCGAGGTGCTTAGGGCAACCCCAGAGGTGAGCCTAGACCAAGAGACACAGAACCACACTCCTGGACCAGGCAGGCCATTCACACCAGGCTGCAGGGGAAAGATGACAAGAAGCCCCTATGTTTTTTCTACTCTGTTCTGTGATTTTTATAAACCACCTGACAAATTCTTGATTCAATATGTATTCCCAGAATTTAGACTGAAGCCTCAAGATGAAGAACTCTAAAAATATCATTCCATTAACCAGCATTCATTTAGTTCTCTTTACATTATATGCCTAGCATTGTGCTAGATGCTGTGCATAAAAAAGGAAGAGAGAGAAGGGGAGGGAGAGAATGACGGAGGAAAGAATAATATGGTAGGCAGAATGATGGCTTCTCCAAAGATGTCTACATCTGAATCCCCACAGCCTCTGAATGTGTGACCTTACGTGGTAAAAGACACTTTGTAGATGTAACTAAATTTACAGACCCGAAAAAAGAAAATAATCCTAGATTATCTAGTTGTGCCCACCTAAGCACGTGGGCCTTTAAAAGCAGAGAACCTCTTTCAGCTGCAACAAGGAGAGATTCAAAATGTGGGAACAACTCAACATGCTCTGTTGTGGGTTTGAAGAGGGAGGGGCCATAAAATGGGAATGCAGGAGGCCTTGGGGGCTGAGAGGAACCCCTGGCTGACAGCGGGCAAGGAAACAGGGACTCAGCTCTACAATCTCCAGGAACTGAATTCAGCCAGCCGCCTGAATGAGCTTGAAAATGGATTCATCCCCAGAGCCTCCAGAAGGGAATGCAGCCCTGCTGACACTGTAATTTCTGTCTTAGGAGATGCTAAGCAAAAGATCCAGCTGAGCCATGGTGACCTGGACTTCTAACCTGCAGAACTATGAGATTAAAAAATGGGTGTTGTTTTAACTGTTAAATTTGTGGTCATTTGTTATGGCAGCAATAGAAAACTGATACAAATAATAAATGGTTCCTGGCTGCAAAGAATCTAATGGAGGAGAAAGTGAGTGGATGTCAGGTTATAACACTATGATTTTAATGGGAGAGGTCAATGGGTGAGGAGAAATTTTCCTGAAGACTAATAGCTTTAAGCATCTCAGTGCTATCACTATTTGGAATAATGCCTTAATTCCCTCTCTATACCAGTCCTCACTTTGAGGGCATTTTATGAGATATTCCAAGTTGACCGAGTATTTGGGAGCAGTGTGTAGTGCCTGCCAATCTCTCTGTGACTTGTGGGCTGCCCTAGGGTAGCGAGAAACATCTGGTTACCATGTATAAACACTTTTGAAAGCTGAACAAATAACCCTAACACATAATCTTACTAAGAATGTAACTTGCCTTTTGCTTTCTTGAGAAAATTATTAAGATAGCAGCCATATTCATGTTCTGTGTCTCTGCCAATCGCTTTTTTATATGCAGGCTCCTTTCAGTTCTCTGGGATGTGCATTAGGGCAAGTTTATTTTTAATAATCCAGAGAGTGCATTTAGAGCATAAATTATTTTATTTATTAATATGTTCAAGACACATCTTGTGGGTGGTAGAAGAAAGGAAGTCTAGGGCTTTGTAAAATATACTTTAGAAACATGATGCGAAGGAAATATTCCCAATTAGTCTCTCAACTATTAGCAGATAAAAAATAATGGGTAAAATATATTAAAACAGAAGTCACAGAAAAGGAAATACAAATGCTTTTAAACTTATGAAAAGATACTCAATATCACTTATATAATTTTCAAATTAAAAGTGCCAAGAAACATAATTTATGCCCATTGGACAGACAAGTTTAAAACATTTGGTGACTTACTGTGTCAGTGAGTATGGGGTGAAACAGTGTCATATATTGCCAGTAGGTGTATGCACTAGTTGAAACACTTTGGAGACAATTTATTCCAACCTACTAAAATTTAAAAAGCACTTATCCTTGGATCCAGCAAACTCACTTCCTATACTTTTCCTACAGATAAGCTTGTATATGTGCAAAATGATTTATGTAAAGGGATCATATTTGGAACATATTTTGTAATAGCAAATGTTTGGAAACAACTTACATTTCTATTAATAGTGCGCTAGTTTAAATAAATGATGGAAAATCCATATAACACTATGCAGCTGTTAAAATGAATGAGGAAAATTGGAACAACTATTTTGGAAAACTGTTTGGCAATGTTTACTAAAGCTAAACAGATGCCTGCCTCATGACCTGAGCTGCTCCTAGGTCTATACCCAAGAGAAATGAGTGCATATATCCACCCAAAGGCATGTACAAGTCTGTCCATTGCAGCTTTGTTCAAAATAACTCCAAACTGGAAAGAATCCAAATATCTATCAATGGAAGAGTGTGTAAGTGAATAGTGATCTATTCATATAGTAGAATAATACTCAGCAATAAAAAGAGTAAACTGATATACACAACCTGGAAAATCTCTCTGACATGTTGAGGGAAAGAAGGGAGATACAAATATGGTTTCATTTACATAGAATTCCGAAACAGGCAAAACTAACTGTAATGATACAAGTTAGACTAGAGGTTGCCTCTGGGGACATGAGGGAACAGTCTAAAGTGATGGAAATGTTCTCTATCATAATCTGAATGGTGGTTTCATGGGTGTACACATATATAAACTTATTCGTGCTGTATATACTTAAGATTGATGCACTTTATGGACTTTCTAATTTATGTTATACCTCAGTTAAAAGTAAGAGGGAGAAAAAAGAAAAGGATGAGGAAGAGGAGGAGAGCAAATCTATATGTACTTATGTATATAATATGCAAGCTAAATGGTTAAGTGAAAGTATTTTCCAGCTAGAGTTCCTCATCTGAACCATCTGAAACACGGAAAATTATTTGTAACTATTTCCTCAATTCTCCCAAGGATGGTACATATTAATACCACTCCTGATGCCTAGGAAAAAAGTTAATTTATTACATAACATGGATACCTTAGGGTATGAGAGCTTAATCCTCTCAAGTAACCCTAGCTGAGAATGTTTATGTGTGCTACAGTTTGTGTTGTTTTTTTAAGTTTATATTTATTGCAACAAACTAACAGTGATTCTCTCTGGAGAGGGAAGTGGGTGGTTCACTTTTAACTGTATGACGTATTGTACAATTTGAACTGTGTACTATGTGCATGTAAACACACACAAATTTCCCTCTAAATGGGACAGTGAGAGTGTAAGGGAGGTGGGACACTTACAAGTAATACAATAATCCTTCAATATAGCTTTATATTCACCAAGATATGTATGCTAGTGGAATTTAGCAACAAAAATGCTTTGAGCTCAATTTTTAAGTCCAAAATGCTGTTTATATTACTTTGAGCAATCCAAGAAAGAAAAAGCAAAATTTTTGAGGGCAAGGTGTGTGATTTAAGACTGTCCAAGTTCCAGAAATTGTGGAGAAAAAAACGGGAAATTTGTCAGGGGCACGGTTCAAGTATGGTAAGTTTCCGGTAATATTCTCCTAGCAATTGGGTCACTGTTTCCCATCTAGTCCAATTGTCATCTGATTGCGTGTGTGCTCATGTGAAATAGGTTGACAATTGAGATAAATACGGTAGGAGAGGTCCAGATATCTGATTGTTTTGCTGATAATTTTAAAAGTTAGAAAGCAAAATATCAAAACAGCTTGTCTGTTTTGCCAGTGAGTAAAGCTATCTAAAGAAAGCCGAAGAAACTGAAGCCCAATGGCAGAAACCATAGGATTTAGTACAGACCAATTTAACATGCACACACACACACACACACACACACACACACACACACACACGCCAGAACCAGGAGTGGTCTTCGTGAGCAGAGGCAAGTTGGGTGCAGTCTCCAGCCAACACATTAGGCTCTTCATATACCAAGAAAGTTGCACCAGAATTTCCAGACACATTTGTAACAATGAAGATAACGACAACTACTATACAATGAGTGTCATGAGATCTATTGAGCACATCAATGCGTGTGCCAACTGCTTTACGTGCACTGTATCATTAAACCCTCACAACATCCCATTGCAGTAAATAATGCTGTTATCCTCATGTCACAAATGAGGAAACAGGCTCAATGAGTCTAAGGAGCTTGCTTAATAGTTCGTGAGTGTGGCGCCTACTTCCTCTCCTCTGAACCGTGTCCTGTTTGTGCATTACAGGGCCCATTGTCAGTGAGTGGTATGAATTCCTTACGTAAAGAATTACACATGCAGCTTTACACAAAGTCCAACTCCTTATTTATTTAATCATGATTTAGGCTTTTCCCATAATCCATTACATTTCTTAATTTGCTAATGCATTTCACCCCATTTCTTGAAATGGGCACACATTTCTCAGAAATGCTTTACAAATTTGTTTTTACTTGTCTGCTTGTTTGTTTTGCTGTAACACTCACCCTAAGGAGCAGATAGAGATTTCTTGAGAAAATTGACAAGTAGCATATTCATTAGCATCTTGCAAAGTTCTGCTATGGAGCCCCCTCAAATAAAGTTAACTATTCAAGGGTTAATATTGCACAATACCTTCAGAGATACTTCAATAGCATACCATTTCTTGAGAAAGTTCTTTGATTATCTAGGATAAGTTCACAATGACAACATTTCATTCAGTATTAAAGTATGGTTTATCCTTTTAGTGGTTTTAGAATATCATAGAGGAACATGAATCATCCTTTACTGAAACTCTCTGATTTATAATTATTTCTATTTACAATATATCTGCCAAGAAAATAGGAGGTAAGTAAACTAATGAAAATAAATAAAAATCTTTCCATTTTCTTTCTCATATTCTGTGTAGAATAAAATTTGCAACCAAATATATGGTGCGAAGTAGCTGAAGCAGTAAGATCAGCTATTGTTTCATTGTTGGGATCTCTCAGCCAGCCTAGGGGCAAGAGGATTTGTCAGAATTCTCATGGGCCTGGAAGCAGAAAGTAAATGGCTTTTGAAAACTAGATTTCTTTCTCCAGCTCTGGAAGCCAAGTGGTTTGCATTGTGTCAAATCTCTCAGCATCTACTTCATGCTTCTGTCTCTGCTGATAGGTTTGCTCTGCTTTACTCAGACTATTTTAGCTACTGTTTCTTAGTCCTATCCCATTGTCCTAGGAAAACCATCTGATTGGTTTGAGCCAGTTGTCCACCATAATCCATTGAGCCGTGGATAGGTGTGTGGAATTGGAAGGTGCACTCCCTTTCAGCAGGGCCATGGGAATGGAGAGGAGATGGTCTGGGCAGACTCACTACAAAGGAGGTTAGGGGAGGAGTGAGGACATGACAGTGGAGAAAATAGTTGGAATTTGTATGATAGCTGCCATGTGGACAGCAATATTCTTCCAGAATCTGGCTATTTAGAGATTATTCAGAGAGTGTCTTTATCATATTTAGGTGTTTCCATAAAGGCCTCTCCTGAGTCAATCTATTTCTAAAAGTTCATAGAATTTAAGGATAGGCTTTAGAAAGAGAGCCCAAGGAGACCCAGAATTGTCTGGAGGAGAGAGGAGAGAAGCTGGGTTTACCTATGTGGTTTAGATATAAATGGGGACTTGAGTGCTCTTTGTTGATTGTTGGTGATTGTTGCCTCAGAAGCTCTGTTCTTAGGCATATTCATAATGTCTGAGGCTGAAGCTTTCCCCGAATGTTTTGAAAATCAGAGATGGAAAACTTAAGTGGATAGTGCTGGCTGTAATTCAATGCACACTAGTGCAATGCAGAGGGGAAAAATGTTATTTAAAACCACAACCTAATGTAGCAACTTCTGCCTTTTCCATGGAGAAGACAGGGGTGGGAATAGGGAATAACCCATACAACTGAAGGACTAACTCTTTTCCCTGCTCCTACACTTGCAGAAAGAAGCGGAGGAAGGAGAAAGGGTGAGGCTTGGATTTAGATGGCCTGTGGTTTAGCAGAATACATTAGTGGGTATTACAAAGAGAGTCTACGTGCTGAGTATGGGGTAGGGAGATTCAATGGAGCTGAAGCAAATTCATTTTTATAAGAAAATGGAAGGTATTTAAAGTTTTTACTCCTGAGAAGAGGCAGATAAGAAAACAGAGGGAAACAGGAAGCAAGGAAAGCCTGGAACATAGGAAAGGGTCCATAAGAGCTTTTCAAATTAGGGGTTTCCAATATTCTATTTTAAGTTATTTTTTTGGCTATAATGTAAATCCTATCCATTGCTGCAAGCCTCAGTCAAGTCTGCTACACAGAAAAGATTCTAATGAGTGTTTTTGTTTGTGAGTGTTTGTTTTGTAGGGAGTGTATTTCTTTGTGTGTGTAAATCATGAAAGGAGGCTGGATTTCGAGTCTTGTATGTGGTAGAGAATAGGGAGGGAACATTCAAAATAGCCAATTCATTAATGGAACTGACTTAGCAAAAGCAGGAGCTAAGAATCATTGGTGATTTAAAAATTTTTAAATTTCTCACTGTTGCTTCCTGTAACAACCTTTACTTTGCAAAGAAGGCCACACCAATGTATACCCCATCCCTCATGCTCTTTTTACAATGTGACATTGACACGTGTCCATCTAGAAATGGAGTCTTCTTTCTCCTTGAACCTGGTAGATCTTTATAAGTGCCTCAACCAATTGAACAGAGTGGAAATGATGCTGCATGACTTCTGAGGCCAGGTCAAGAAAGGCAATATGGCTTCCACCTGGCTCTTGCTTTCTCTCAAGATGCCTGCCCTTGGAACCATACCACCTTTATGTGAGGAAGCCCATGCATCATGGAAAAGCCGTGTGTGTATATTTTGACCAACAGACCCAGCTAAGCACCCAGCCAGCATCAACTCCTAAAAATACGGGAAAACAAGACTTCTGATAGTGCCTATTCTCAATCTTCGAGTTTTCCAGCTGAGATCCCATACATTGTGCAGCAGAGGCGGGCCATCTCCACGGTATGCTAACTGACTCAAAGAAACCATGAGTAATAATCCATAATTATTATTTTAAGCCATTAAATTTTGGGAAAATTTGCTGTGCTGCAATAGATAAGTAATATACCCTCACTCACAAGATTCTCAGAAAAAATTAAGAACTTTGTGATGAAATTTGGACTAATGATATTTAAAGCTTAAAGAATTGGGTCATATCTGTTTTTATAGCACTTGTTAGATCTCAAGCACTATTCTTTGCACTCCAAGAGTTCTGTAGCCTGAAAGACAAAGGCTCTCAGGGCAGGGAATTACGAGACGTGCTGTGTTCTGAATGTTTGAGTCCCCACAAAATTCATGTGTTGAAATCCTAACCCCTAAAGGGGATGATATTAGTAGGTGGGGCTTCTGGGAGGTGCTTAAGTCATCAGGATGGAACCTTCATGAATGGGATTAGTGCTTTATAAAAGAGGCTCCAGAGAGACCCTAGCCCCTTCTACCATATGACAACAAGAAGTCTGCGATCCAGAAGAGGACCCTCCCTCAACCAAGCTGGCATCCTGGTCTCGGACTTCCAACCTACAGAACTATGAGAAAAAAATTCCCGTTGTTTATAAGCTACCTAGTCTGTGGTATTTTGTTATAGCAGCCCGAACAGACGAAGGTAGGAGGGGAGTTGGTTAATCTTTCAGGAATAAAAAGGCAGACTCCAAGGATAGCCAAAGAGAAGACACATGGCTAGACAGACTAAAGAACTGATTCCTACAGATTCAGCTATTTACTACTCATGTGACTGGAAAATTACTCTGTTTTATGCCTCAGTTTCTTCATCTGTAAAATGAAGCTAATCTATGTTTATAATTGTAAGGATTAATAGAGAAAATGCACGTAAAGTGTTTAGCACAGTGGCAGGTACAGAATAAGTACTCTATAAATATTAGCTATTGTTAACAATATGCTTAGCACGGCACCTAACACTAGGTAATGGCTTAATAAAAGGTAACTGCAATTATTGTAGTGCTCCAAATATTTACTCCAACATGCTAACCCATATCACTAAATTCTGCCTTCCTAGTTCCATGGCTGTGTCCCTGGAATCTCCATATGGAGAGGACAGAAAGTTCTGTAGTATATGGAATTGTCAGCTTATCAGTGCAACTAGTAAGCTTGGCATTAAATTGAACTCATTCAAAATGTCCTAACCTAAAGCAATTTGTTAGCTATCAGCCCAAAGAGGCATTGACTCATCTCTGCATGTGTTGGAGTATAGATGGCAATTCTTAGAGATGTGGTCATACATTCTGCCAACCTTGGAGCATATACATAGCTTGGAGAATCTGTGTTTCCAATTAGACTCTTACATTTTGAGTACTTAGTTTCATTTATACTTAACTCTATGAAACTTTTGACTCTTCTGCAAAATAGAGCTGAAAATAGATCTCTGAGCATCTGATAGCTCTAAATTAACTCTAAGAATAACATTTTGATGAGTAAAGCAGAGAAAACCCAGAAATTTCCCATAATATACACAATAAGTGGAGAATTCAAGTAAGTAGGTGTAGGAAAACAAAGAACCACATAGTATTTTTTTTAATAGAGACTTTTTCAGGCTTTGGATGAACTCATGGTAGGAAGGCCTAATTGTTGTACAAGATCAGCAGGAAACAACGCCCCAACTATAGGTGACACTTTCAATAGACTTATCAACTACGTAATTGGTCACAAGATCTCCACATAAAATCTTTACACTGACTGCTCCCATGAGAGATGGAGCAGGGACGATGCATGAACTCCGTGAGGCAACTCAGGTGTCCCGTGTCAATTCCTGTTTTACTGTTCTGTAATTTGAAATTTTAACTCCCTCAAAAGGTTAAAAATCTTCCCAAGATTACCTCATATATTCTACATGTTGGGGAAAATATACAATAGGAGATAATTAGGCTCAAATATTCAACTCAATCTGTCATTGTTATCTTTAACGTTACCAGCCAGGTGGATGCAACAAAATAAAAGGATTAGTTAAAACGTCTGTTGGGAGTGAAATCAATTTTGCCCAAAAGATGTTTCAATGTATACAAATTCCAACAGATTTTTCACAGACCCTAACAAATTGGTTGTGAAATTCATGAGTTAGGATAAAGTAGAAAATTGACATGCTAAATTTTTTCACATTTAAAATTTTTTCAACTCTATCATGCTATAATTGAAGTACATTACACAACACATATTTAAAGTGTGTAATTTGATCAGCTTTCACATATGTAGATAACCATGAAATCATCACCAGAATTAGGATAACAAACATTTCCATCACCTCTGAAAGTTTACTTATCACACTGTGAACGGCTTCCCTCCTTGTATCCCCATCCATACACAATCACAGATCTCCTTTCCGTCACTGAATTATTTTGCATTTTTTAGAATTGTATTTAAATCAAATCCTGGAGTATGTGCTCTTTTCTGCCTGCCCTCTTTCACTCACCATAATTTTGAGATTCATCCATATTGTTAGATATATCAATAGTTCTTTCTTTTTTATTACTGAGTAATACTCCATTATGTAGTTAAAACACAATTAGCTTATTCATTTACCTGTTGATAGACATTAGAGTTGCTTCTAGTTTGGGGCAATTGCAAATAGCTTCCATGAATATTTGTGTACACGTCTTTCTGTGGACATATGCCTTTGTTTCTCTTGGGTAAATACCAAGAATTAGAAGTGCTGGGTCTTATGTTAAATGTAAGTTTAACTCTTTTAAAAAACTGCCACCAGTAGTGTTGGAGAGCTCCAGTCACCCCACATCCTCATCAACACATGGTATCCTCATATTTCTTTAAATTTTAGCCATTCTAATGGGTGTGTAGTGTTATCTCATTGTATTTGCGTTTCGCTGATGACTGATAATAAGTATATTTTCCTATGCTTACTGGTCATCCATATATCTTCTTTTGTGAAGTTTCTACGCAAATTTTTTAATCCATTTTCTTCTTAGTTTGCTTATTTTCTTATTTGGGGGCTGTTAATGTTCTTTAGTTAGATATAGCAAGTCCCTTGTCTGATATATGTGTTGCAAACATTTTCTCCGGTCTTTTCTTTTTCATGTTATGAAGAGCAAAAGTGTTTTTATTTTGATGAAGTCCAACTTTTTTTTTTTTTCATTTGTAGTTTATAATTTCTAGATTCAATAAAAGAAAACTTTGCCTACTCCAAGGTCACAAAGATTTTCTCTTATGTTTTCTTCTAGAAGTTTTATAGTTTTAGGTTTTACATTTGGGTTTTACATTAGATCTATGATATACTTAGATTTAATTTTCACGTACAGAGTAAGATAAGACCAATGTTCATTTTTTTTCCATGAAGATAACCAGCACAATTTGTTAAATGGACATTTGTTTCTCCATCCAATTGCCTTGGTATCTTTGTCAAATACCAATTGACCATATATATGTAGGTCTATTTCTGGACCCTTTCTATTGATCTACTTGTCAATACTTTCACTAATACAGCAAAGTCTTTACTGTTGTAGTTTTATAGTAAGTCTTTAGATCTGGTAGGGTAAGTCTTCCATCTTTGTTTATCTTTTTAAAAATTGCTTTGGTTATTCTGGTTCTTTGTATTTCCTTATGAGTTTTAAGATCAGTTTGTCTATTTCTACAAAAATAAGCTGCTGGAATTTTGACTTGATTACATTGAATCTGTATATCAATTTGGTTAGAATTGCAAATTGAGCCTTCCAACGCATGAACATGATATATCTTTCCATTTATTTAGGTCTTCTTTGATTTCTCTCAGTGATGTTTTTTAGTTTTCAGTGTTTAGTTATTAGACTCTTTTAAGTTTACTCCTAGGAATAAATTCCTGCTGTAAATGGAATTTTAAAAAATTTTGGTTTTCCAATTATTTGTAGCTAGCACAAAGGGATACAACTGATTTTTTGTATATTAACCTTGTATCCCAAGACCTTGATGAATTAATTAGTTCTAATTCTAGCCAATTTTTAGATTCCCCAGGATTTTCTGTAACAACTGTATCTGCAAATAGGGATACTTTTAAATCTCCCTTTCTTTTTTTTTTTTTTTTTCTGTGAGCAAGATCAGCCCTGAGCTAACATCCATGCTAATCCTCCTCTTTTTGCTGAGGAAGATCAGCTCTGAGCTAACATCTATTGCCAATCCTCCTCTTTTTTTTCCCCCAATGCCCCAGTAGATAGTTGTATGTCGTAGTTGCACATCTTTCTAGTTGCCGTATGTGGGACACGGCCTCAGCATGGCCGGAGAAGCGGTGCATCGGTGCGCGCCCAGGATCCAAACCCGGACCGCCAGTAGCGAGCGCGCGCACTTAACCGCTAAGCCACGGGGCCGGCCCTAAATCTTCCTTTCTGACCTTTGTGCATTTTATGTCTTTTTCTTGCCTTAATTTACTGGATGGACATCCAGAACTATGCTTTACAGAAATGATGATAGTGGGCACCCTTGCCTTGTTTCTGATCTCAAAAGGCAAACAACCAGTCTTTCAACATTTAAGTACAACATTAGCTGCAGTATGTTTGTTTATTTTTTCATAGATACTCTTTATCCATTTGAGAAAGTTCCCTACTATTCCTAGTTTGATAAACATTTTTTATCTTGAATGAGTGTTGAATTTTGTCAAGCATACAAACATCTATTGAAATGATCATATGTTTTTTCTTCTCCATTCTATTAATATAGTCCCTGAGGAATTTCCAAATTTTGTGACTTCATTTGTGTAAATATCTGTCTACCTTTAAACGATGATTCTATCTTATTCATCTTTATATCCCTAAACCTGAGACTTTGTCCATGATCAATAAATGTTTGTTGAATAAATGAATAAATGAATTAATAACTCTCGACATATCAAGTATGTGTGGACTTATATTTCTGTTTAGTAATGATAAAATCTTCCTGTACAAGTAGTGATAACCTTAGTAACCTGCACACTAAACATAAATTTGAGATAAGGCACTATTTTTATTTCTCATATAAAGTCCAATTGATATATATGTGAGGTGGAGGGTGGATGGCACAAGGGATAGCTCTGCTCCACAAATAATTTGGGAACTCAAGCCAATAGAAGGTTTGCTATCTTCAACATGTGGCTTTCAAGGTTATCCTAAGAAGGAAAAATGGCCAGCCAATGGACTGGGAGAGGTAGTAAAGGATGTCATAGATTATTTTTTACAAGCTATGCCTATAAGTGCTGTGCTTAATTTTTTGTCCGTATTTCAGTGGCTAAAACTCTGTACATGGGCCCACATAGATGCATGAGAGGCTAGGAATATAGTCTGTTTCCCTGTAGCTGTTTCCCTGCAAAACTACGGTAAAAAAGAGGAATATGAATTTTTGGTGAACAACTCATTATCTTTGCCTTGAAAAGGAAAAGAAAGTTAAATTTGTTAAGCACTCGTTTAAGGTCAGGTGCTGGGCTACATGTATGTAATGCTACCTTTGGTTCATTATAATGCAGTATTTCTCAAACTATGTCCAGCAGAACAATGACATCCTGCACCATTCACGGTCTTCAAAAAAAAAAGGTTTCGCATGGCCAAATACATTGAGGGAATGTTAGTTTAAACATTTCTTCCTGCAGGACCTCTCAGGGCCTTTAATGTATTAATGTGCATTTTGACTCTCCAAGAATGCATGGAATGTGAAGCATTTCCAAACTTTATTTGGTGGGAAATTACCTAAGAACACTACGGGGCTTAGTTCCAGAAACATTAGGGCAATGGATACTCAATGATAGCAATTAAATAAAAAGTTATATTGTTCAAGTTTCCTAATCATCACTCATTCCACTTATTTTTATAAAGAAAATGCAATGATACTATCTGGAAATGAAATTACTTTCCACAAAGTCAGGCTGGGTGTGCCTGGGAAAGAGAGAAACTGTTCCAGCCAAGTGAAGGCTTGTAGTCCCAGGGGTCCTGTGGTGCCATCACCAGGCTTAGAGTCATAGAGTCATTGAATATCTTGCCTAGAAGGAACATCAGATGTGTATATGAACTGCAGGCCGGAATCTATATCCTGTCTTCCTGGAGAGAAAGAGGAAGTGTTCCCAGCAGTAAACCATCACTGAGATCCCTCTTTCATTTCTTCCTTTAATACAGGTTCTTTGGACCACAAAATATCAGTCAAGATTTTCTTCATTAACAAGAAGCATGGCTTTGTTAAACATAGAGATGCTGTACTCAGACATGACTCATTTAAAGTGACTAATCATTACTCTAAGTTTTGGAAGTTACCGTTGGTAAAAACATGTGCATGTCATGGTGACTCCAGAATTTATATATAAGAAGTGCTTTGGGGTGGTGTGTTGGTGGGAGGGAGAAGAAAGAGGACTTGAAATTGTGTTTGCCTAGGACATTTTATTAGATTGAGGAAAACATCAATTATCAATAGCAATGAATGGGAATGGAGGGGGATGAGGGAAGCAACATTGGAGCAGGAGTGAGGACTAAAGGACCCCCATGTCTCCCTGAGTCCCCATAGTTTATATATGTAAACTACAGGAAGGAGATGGAGAGAAAGAGGGAAGGAGATGCAGAGAGAGGATGAGGGCAAGAGCGAGAGCTAGGGACAAAAATGAGGAGAGATCATCATTTTTTTCATCAAGTTGTGGAGGAGCCAGAAAAGGCCTTAAGGGCCACCTTGTCCAATTTCCTCTAAAAGAGCCTCTATCTTTCATTAATGTTCATTCAGCTTCTGATCATTTGCTTCCAATGACAGAGTGCTTATGCTGTCCTCAAAGCAGCTCATTTGATTTTCAAACAACTCTAAATGCTAGCGGGTCCTTTCTTATATTTGCTAAAATATCTGTCCCTGGTGCTTACTTACATGTACTGGTTCTGGTTCTGCTCCCCTCCTGGCCTCCCAAATGATATAGAAAAGTCATCAACATTACTGTCTTGAATATTTAAAAATAGTTAGCATGGACTCACTAAGTGTTTTCTTTTTCTTCTCCAAATATCAGCAAGCCTGTCACATATTCTTCAGATATGATGATTTGAGAAACCTTCTGCATTCCTGTTGCTCTCCTCTGGATACATGTCAGGTATTCAATGCCCTTCTTAAAACTCAATATGAAATAAATACAATACATGTACGATATAACTAATGCTGTTGCATTTGAAGATAGCACTTTCAGGGAACTAGGATCTTTGGAGATTTGGTGATGTTAATATCCCTAGGGGAGGAAAAGTGATCAGAATTTTCTAGATTAGAGTAGACCACATGGAACCAGCAGCAACCACTAGACCTGTTGGCTTAGGAACTGTCTCTGTCTTATATTCTCAACCCTGCTGGATACTCCCTCACTGTGCTTCCTCCCGAGTCCCAACTGGTAGTATTTGCTCCAGGTCCCCATAACCACTTCTCATCTGACACTGGTATTCCTCAGTGATCTTAGTACAAAATCATTCTGAAGCCACATACACATCAAGGCTAATAGTTGTGTGTGTGTTTGAGAGAGAGAGAGAGAGAGAGAGAAAGAGAGAGAGAGGAAATTATTATAGTTATCACATAAATAATTTGCTTGAGACTCAGGTGTGAAGAAACTACTTGTTTCTCTGGACAAACAAATATGTTATTTGTAATGGACTGACAGTAGGAAATTCCCATTTAACTGACAGCTTAGAGTCCATTCTATGGTCCTGGTTTTATCATCGTATGAGTTCTTACGGTTTGCAGGAATGCGTACTTACCTGCCTCCCTGACAGTCTCATTCTCCTAGTGAAATTTTTGATTTTCCAATTTGAATTTTTTTTGTTTAGAATCTGATACACTGCTCTTGATATCCTGTATAGAATGAGATGGGCCATAATTAAATAACCAACTAAACCAACTTTATGATCTTTTTGGAAAAGGTTTTAATGTGTGTGTTGTTACTAACGTCTTAAAATTAAAAGAAAAATATTATAAAGATTGTGTAGATTAAACTTGAGTGTACAATAAAAAATAAATGGCCTGATTTGCCCCAAAGGGCTTGGTTTCAGTAAGCGAGATAACAAACAGATTCTACTCTTATGGGACCCATGTGGAGAAAGGGCAAAGCACAGTTTTCTCCAAGAAGTAATATTGACCATATTCTGAAAAGGAAGATGGCAGGATGTGACAGAACCAGTAGAAAAAAACATTTTGGCTACCTTTCAGCAACTAAAAATAAGAGGAAGAAGAGAGAAGAAAAGACAAGAGAAAGGAAAAAATGGGAAGAAATTATTCGAACAAAATGAACGAACAAAATTCAGTTCTGCTGGTGATTCAACCATAACTTAGTTTTATGTGTGTCCTTTATAATGTGGCTGGCAATTGGCTAAATTGGCAGACATTAAAGCCACATCAGATGCAAAAATTCCTTTGTAATGACGTTTCTTATTATTTGGTGGTTTTTTGTTAGTTTTAGTTTTTCTAGCTCTTCGAAGTTAAACATGCACTCTACAAAGGACACAAACGGGCCTTTGGAAGGGACAGGAGGCGTATTGTACTGATTAAAAATTATAACCAAGCATGTCAAATGACAGGGCTCTCCACAAGCCACTCAGTCAAGTGGGTACTATAAATTCAAATAAAATATGGACATTTCCCAACTGAATTATCTTTTTTTCATTTTGAAGTGTTAGGTTTTAGCAACCCTCCTCGCTTTCTTGCATAGTGCTTTGCGCCCAATCAATGCTAAGAAAAGTCAATGCATGAAAGTCTATCATAAAAAATTTCTGAAGTCAAAGTGCAATCTACAGCATCCGTCTTTAATAAACAGAAAAATTAAATTCATTTAATACGTGTTTCCCGTCAGAATTCAACATAAAAATTCAATGTAATGAATTGCCTTGTCTTAAAACAGCTTAAGTATCTTTGATTCAAGTAGTACTATAATGACTTATATAAGGAGATACTGCTATTTTAAAATATCATGTCTCTATTTTGCTTTCTTTCAATCATGCTACTTTGTGTGAATAGATGAGGAAGCACAGATGGATCATTACTAAACGAATACACAAGAATAAATGAAATGAAGATGTCAGTGGCCAGGGAGTAGACTGGCTACCTCATGGCTATATTCTACTCAAGACTGCTGATTCCTGTAGGAAACATCAAGGTCATTTTACTGATGCTGCTTCACAAGGAAGCCCTGCGCAGCAGAATGTAGTGGAAACTTGACCTTCATTTGGCAAATTCAAGCTGTGTAGACAATCAGTCTGAATTGTTCTGAACCATTTCCCTTGACATCAAAGTTTTTCCACAGTTGCTTGAATCATCTTTTTGATTTGGCCTTACCTCCCCTCTATAGTTTATGATTTTTTTAAAAAAAATATTTAATTTGTCCAAATTGTATAGGAGGTAACATTTCTGTTATTATCATTATTAACATTCAAATCAAAGAATTTATATCTTTTAACCCTGAAGTTGAGTCATTTACATTTTTAAAAAACTAGTCATACTTTAAAATACACTAAGTACTTTGAAAGTACTTTGCTTTGGTAAAATTTAGCTAACTTTAATTGCTAATTAAATGGGTCAACAATATATAAATGACAGTTATAATCTATATTTTAAAATAAATTGAAAACGTATGAAATACATGGTACATACAAGTATTTATTAATACTCAAACATAGCTAAGCAAACATCTTAGGAGGAATGTGCTTTCATTATTGTCATTTTGGAGATAGAAGAACTGAGACAAAGCCGGGTCTTTTAACAGTAAATCCTGAATTAATCACCATATTAATTTCCTGTTGCTACAGTTACAAATTACCACAGACTTAAAACCATACAAATGTATATCTTATAGTTCTGGAAGTCAGAAGTCCAAAATGGCTTTCACTGGGCAAGGCTTGCATTCCTTTTGGAGGCTGTAAGGGAGAATTTGTTTCTTTGCCTTTTCTAGCTTCTAGAAGTCAACTGCATTCCTTGGCTCATGTCCCCT
Source organism: Diceros bicornis minor (assembly GCF_020826845.1). NCBI lineage: Eukaryota > Metazoa > Chordata > Mammalia > Perissodactyla > Rhinocerotidae > Diceros > Diceros bicornis. Next base: position 34,560,856 of record NC_080740.1, read on the forward strand.
TCCTCCATCTAAAAAACAGCAGCATAGCATCTTCAAATCAGTCTTTCTCTCCTCCTCCCACTCTCCCTCCCTTTCTCTTTCTCTTTTTCTCTCACCTCTAGCTTCTGTCCTCACACCTGCTTCTCTGGTTCTTCTGCCTTCTTCTTTCATCTTTTAAGGACACTTGTGATTACATTGGGCCTATCCAATAACCTAGAAAAATCTCCCTATCTTAAAATCTTTAATGTAATCACATGTGCAAAGTCCCTTTACCATGTAAGGTAACATATTCACAGGTTCTGGGGATTAGGATGTGGACATCTTTGAGAGACACTTATTCTGTCTACCACAATCATCCTATTGATTGGCATTTCAAAGTCACTGAGCCAAGAAGCAGAGCCAAGACAAGACTCAGGTCTTCTGCTTCTTTACATAATTCTCATTTTTCATCATATTGTGGGACAGAGATTACAAGGTTAGTCATGGCAAAGGGAAACTATTTTGAAAGAAATGCCTCCTCAAAGCCTACAGCAGTGTCACAGTCTGGCTCAGTAAATATTTGGTGAATGAATGAATAATTGCTAATAGATGACTCACTTGACTTAGTCAGTCTAACATTCAGGATAGAATGACCATTTATTAATTGCCTAATATTTTGATACAACCTGTAGGTACAACAAAGGAGCTTGTGGCCTATTTCCCTGCTGTCAAGAAGCTTAAAATCACATTGCATCCAGGACCAGACGGCTTCCCTGGTGAATTCTACCATACATTCAAAGATGACTTAATACCTATCTTTCTCAAACTCTTCCAAAAAATTGAAGAGGAGAGGAAGCTCCCTAATTCATTCTACAAAGCCAACGTTACCCTGACACCAAAACCAGACAAGGACAACACAAAAAAGAAAATTACAGTCCAACATCACTGATAAACTTTGATGCAAAAATCTTCAACAAAATACCACCAAATCAAATACAACAATACATTAAAAAAATTATACACCATGATCAGGTGGGATTTATTCCAGGGATGTAGGAATGGTTCAACATCTGCAAATCAATCAATGTGATACACCAGATTAATAAAACAAAGAATAAAAATCACATGATCATCTCTATAGGTGCAGAGAAAGCAGTTGACAACATGCAGCATCCATTTATGATAAAAACTTTGATAAAATGGGTATAGAAGGAAAGTACCTCAATATAATAAAGGCCATATATGACAAACACACAGCTAATATCATTGTTAATGGTGAAAAACTAAAAGCTGTCCCTCTAAGAACAGGAACCAGACAAGGATGCCCACTGTCACCACTCCTATTTAACATAGTATTGGAAGTCCTAGCCAGAGCAATCAGGCAAGAAAAAGAAATAAAACGGATCCACATTGGAAAGGAAAAAGTGAAACTGTCACTATTTGCAGATGACATGATTTTATATAAAGAAAACCCTAAGGAATCCACCAAAAACTTTTTGAAATAATAAATGAATACGGTAAAGTTGCAGGATATAAAATCAACATACAAAAATCAGTTGCATTTCTATACACTAACAACGAAGTAGCAGAAAGAGAAATTAAGAATACCATCTCATTTACAATTGCAACAAAAAGAATAAAATACCTAGGAATAAACTTAACCAAAGAGGTGAAAGAGCTGTACACTGAAAACTATAAGACATTGCTGAAAGAAATTGAAGAAGACACAAAGAAATGGAAAGATATTCCATGCTCTTGGATTGGAAGAATTAACATAATTAAGATGTCCATGCTTCCTAAAGCCATCTATAGATTCAGTACAATCCCTATCAAAGTCCCAACAACATTTTTCTCAGAAATAGAACAAAGAATCCTAAAATTTATATGGAACAACAAATGACCCCGAATAGCCAAAGGAATGCTGAGGAAAAAGAATACAGTTGGAGGTATCACGCTCCCTGATTTCAAAAAATGCTACAAAGCTATGGTAACCAAAACAGCATGGTGCTGGCACAAAAACAGACACACAGATCAATGGAATAGAATCAAGACCCCAGAAATAAACCCAGGCACCTATGGACAGCTAATTTTTGATAAAGGAGCCAAAAACATAAAATGGAGAAAGGAAAGTCTCTTCAACAAATGGTGTTGGGAAAACTGGACAGCCACATACAAAAAATTGAAAGTAGACCATTATCTTACACCATGCACAAAAATTAACTCCAAATGGATTAAAGACTTGAATGTAAGACCTGAAATCATGAAACTTCTAGAAGAAAACACAGGCAGTATGCTCTTCAACATTGGTCTTAGCCACATATTTTCAAGCACCATGTCTGACCAGGCAAGAGAAACAACGGAAAAAATAAACAAATGGGACTACATCAAACTAAAAATCTTCTGCACAGCAAAGGAAACGATCAACACAACGAAAAGATAACCTAACAATTGGGAGAAGATATTTGCAAACCATATATCTGATAAGGGGTTAATCTCCAAAATATATAAAGAACTCCTACATCCCAACAACAAAAACACTAACAAACCAATTAAAAAATGGGCAAAAGACCTGAATAGACATTTCTCCAAAGAAGAAATACAGATGGCCAACAGGCATATGAAAAGATGTTCAACATCATTAACTATCAGGGAAATACAAATCAAAATTACAATGAGATATCACCTCACACCCATCAGAATGTCTGTAATTAACAAGACAGGAAGCAGCAAGTGTTGGAGAGGATGTGGAGAGAAGGGAACTCTCATATACTGCTGGTGGAAGTGCAAACTGGTGCAGCCACTATGGAAAACAGTATGGAGATTCCTCAAAAAATCAAGGATAGAACTACCATATGATCCAGCTATTCCACTGCTGGGTATTTATCCAAAGAACATGAAAACACTAATGTGTAAAGATACATGCACCTGTGCATTCATTGCAGCGTTATTCACAATAGGCAAGACTTGGAAGCAACCTAAGTGTCCATCAAGGGACAAATGGATGAAGAAGATATGGTGTATATATATGCAATGGAATACTACCAACCATAAGAAACGATGAAATCCAGCCATTTGTGACAACATGGATGGACATTGAGGGTATTATGCTAAGTGAAATAAGTCAGAGGGAGAAGGTCAAATACTATATGAGCTCCCTCATAAGTAGAAGATAAAAACAACAACAAACAAACACACAGAGACAGAGATTGGATTGGTGGTTACCAGAGGGGGAGAGGGGAGGGAAGAAGGTGAAAGGGATGATTAGGCACATGTGTGTGGTGATGGATTGTAATTAGTATTGGGTTGTGAGCATGATGTAATCTATGCAGAAATAGAAGTATAATGACATACACTTGAAATTTATACAATGTTATAAACCAATCTTACCACAATTAAAATAAAATCACATTGCAGAAACAATTTTACCTTGCATGAAACCATTAAACAACTACCAAACTGGTGAATAAGAACTAAATTATATTTAGGGGTTTTCTGTCCTTGATGTAAAATTGGATAACAGAAGGAAAATCTGAAGAATTGATGGGGTCCATACACCTAAGAGAAATAGTGGAGTCTTAGGAATGACAGAGTTCATCAAAGAGACACGAAAGCGCCAGTACAGTGTCTGTTAAAATAAATAAATAAATGAAAGTAAAAAACTCACTTGTGGCAAATACTCATTGGCTGTGGGATAGATTAGAGAAGAAAATCGAGATTCAACAATTCATCCATTCAACAAATGTTTATTTATTGAGTACCTAATCAGTGCCAGGCACTATGCAGGTGCTGGAGAAAAATGTCGAAAAGCATATAGCTTGTATTTATACTGTGGCATTTTATTTTCTTGCAATTGCATTTTTTGCTTACGGCTTAAAATTAGGTAGAGGAATACTGGCCTGATTGGTATCCTGTAAGAAGTGTTAACACTTTTAGGGGCAGGCCTGTATATACTAAAAATTAGAGAAGAAAAGCAAGAATTTGAGCAAGAATCCAGATCTTACAGGTATTGTGTTCTGCATGGGCTGTCTTCCCCTGAATTTATGGAGTCCATCACTTAAACATGCACTTTCTGATACTAAATATAAAGCTGATAATCTTGCTAGAGCTCTACAAGTCTCGGCAGCTAAACTGGGAAGGCCAGCAGGGCAGGGATGCGGGGTTGCAGTGTCTCAGATGTCAAACGAGTCTGAAATTGTGCCAGTTTTTTCATCAAATAAAATGAGTCCAATAAATAAGATAATTGAAATGAGAGAGTTGGTAGCAGCCTCAATGAGTCAGAATAGGCTTCCAACTGCAAAGGCTCTGATGAGAATGGGATTTTTATCCTCTTTAGAAAAATTGGTTTTCTTAGAAAATGGAGTGTAATAGCATGAGGTAGATTTTAGACAATTCAATAGAACACATTTACGGAAGAAGAAAAGCAGAGTTTAGGGAAGAGGAGAACAAAGAAATGTGTAGAAAGTGCAGACAGTGAAAACTGACAGGAAAAACCACCAAATCTGCAAGAAACAGAGAACTCATTCATTTTGTCACTTCCACACATTGTTATTATTTAGGACTTTACACTAAGCACAGATTGTTGGGAATTAATTAGATAATTATACAGGTTTCGCCTTAAATTTAATGACCTAACTTGGATATTTTGACCTAAAGATTATAATTACAATGGTTATTTGAAAAGGATATCTTATTTCCTTTGGTAGAGCTGCATTTTGAAATACAGAGAAAATTTAATTTTAACAAGTATGATTAAGGTAAACTCCTATTTATATAAGAAAACAGAGAAATGAGAAATTAAACTGTTTAAGCCCTAAACTTTCTAAAAAAGAAATACAAAAATCTTTGGAAATGGATGGTATAATTCCATACCTTGGTCAATAGAGAATACTATAGCTATTTTAACATTTCCTGGGAGATTTGGCACTGTCATTGTTAAAGAATGTTGAAGATCTTTGGCCCTAAGATAATTGATTCTATAATATAGTTCCTTTAAAATCTTTCTCTTTTGTTTTCTCCCTCCGTTGTGGTCTTGCTGTTTCTACTGCCTAAGTTTCCTGTAAGCTTCTTATCTGTGTTGTATTGTATGTACAAATGTTTGCATGAGAGTCTGAGACTGGCTCCTTATCCCCACTAAGGAAGAAAATACTTGAGCATAATACCGTTATTTCTGACTTAAGGTTGTCGGGAGGCTATAGTCACTCACTTATGGTTCCTTAAACTCTGAACCAGGTAAAGGATGATATTATTTTCTCGGGAAATTATTTGTAAATAAAATGTTTCTATGACTTAGCCAATAGTCCACTTCCCTGGAGTAAAGGTAGATATAATGAAATTCCGTAAAAAAATTTTGTCATTTTCTTAGAATTTGTTGGCTATGAAATTTTATATTTAATGGAATATAATCTAAAAAGCAACAAACATGCAGAAAAATTATTGGCATTTTCATTGTGTAAAGCTTTTTATTAGTGCTAAGGGCCAGTGGTTTAGACAGTATTTGCTGTAAGCCAATGATTGTTACTCAGGGGCCTATGTTAGTTAGAATCACCAACAGGGCAGGCTTCATGAACATACAGCTTCTGCAGATGTGCTTAGAAGGAACCCACACTTAATTCTTAATAATTTTATCTTTGATCTAGTGTTTGGTAAGAGAAGTCCTGTGAAACAATGGAGCATGCACACGACGTGCGTGTCTACTGTCATCCCTTGTCTCCCCGTTTGCCTGTAGAGTCCCTGACGCCCCATGAGTGCAGATTTCTGGTGGAGTTCATGGGAGTTCAGTGAGACTGTGAATATTATTGGGGAAATATATTTAAACAAAATCTCTTCCCAACCCAGAAAACCTCTCCACAAAATCAGAAGAGGAAAAAAACACTTTTATTATTGAATAAGTAAGCATTCAACCAGAATGTGATGCCTATCACAGGCAATTGGCTAAAGAGATTGCAAAGATGGAAAGAAATCTCACTCTTTTTTTACAACCAAGCAGAGACAACCCATTACATATATGCTATCTAAATAAACAATAACTAGTCCTCAAGTAAGAGAACTTGACAGCACCATTTGTCACACATAGTTCATCCTAAATTCACCTGGAAATTAGGGTGATCGCCTGTGTTAGCTAACTGGTTTCGTTCAAAAGAAAAATAAACTTCTCACCTCTTTACCACAGGAGGTAGTTGTGGAGCAAGGAACAGAAGTTAGACACCTACCCACTCACAGAAACTGGGAGCTAGGGCCTCTATCTTCCCTGATAATTACATTTCAAATGGTTGGTTCTCAGGTCTTTGAGAAAGACATTCCTAGGTTGTAAAGATAGCAAAAGCCTTGTTTAGCTTTTAAAAGACTTTACATACATTTCAAAGAGACAGAGAAAGAACTTGCAATTACAAGTTTTCTACAGTAAATGCTCTAAGAAAAGAAAAGGGAGAAATCTCTCCCCTTATTCTCAACAAGGAAAATGAAGCCTCCTATTTTTAATGTGTATTTGTCCTTAGAATATGGCTGTGCATGTGTGGGAGGTGGTGGTACTGACAGCCCCAAGAGACCACACTTTCTGCTCAACCCAAAACTTGCAGAAAGAAGGCAATGGTGACCAAGAAATCATGAAATTTCCTTTCTTACTTGTGTTACTTCCTTATAGTCACCAACCACTCATTCTAAAAATGATGATTTGAAAAGAAAGATAGATAAAGCTTCTCCTAGATCCTTTTCCCTCAGTCTTTCTTTACTCCTAAGTAGAAGGTAGAGTGTAGGATGCGTGCATCTATCAAGAACCAAAATAAAAACAGTTCACTTAGTGTGTGAAGTTTTCCACTGTTCTGATAAGAAAGAATACACATGCGTGTATGATCTACGGAGGATGAATTGTGTAATTTCAGTGATTCTGCATATGTGTTAAATACTATCATACTTGCCTTCAAAACTGGCATTGGACAGTATAAAGATGAGCAATAAAACTCATCCTAACAACTTAAAATTTTGTACTTTTTTATAACAACATTAAATAGCAAGTAAAAAGTATAAGTTTAGAAAAATATCATGACAAGTTTTTTTATAACAACATAAATAGCAAGTAAAAAATATCATGATAAGAGTGCATGGAAAAAATGAATAGGCTTTATATTTTAGTACTCTTAATGACATTTCTCCCCCTGGTTTTTGAACAAGGGGCCCTGTACTTTTGTTTTGCATGGGATCCTACAAATTATTTAGTTAGCTCTGATCACTGGTGGAGCTTTAAAACACAAGGTTCCCCGATTGTACACGTCGGACCAGGCAAAGAGCCCAGGCATTTGTACTTCTTAAAATTTAATAGTAAAATAGAAGATTCTGATGAGTATCTCTGATTGTGAACCAGTACTACAAGCTGTTAGGAGAAGACAATACTGCTCAGAGTGGTTAGGAAAGTCTTAATGAAGAAGAGATTGAATAGAGCCTTGAAGGAAAAATAAGATTTAGTTGAGTGTACATTTAAGTGAGATGGTATTAAGGCTAAGAACACAATGAACAAAAACATTGGATGTGTCAAATACAGTGTTGGAAATGACAGTAGGGAGATGATTTGTCTTGGGCAAAAGAAATAGGTGAATGATCAAGCAGGTGACTCCCAAATTGTTAAAGACTTTTATGGTGAGGCTTAGTGTTGAAAACATTGAGAAGCGCATAATGATTCTAAGAAGTGGAGTTGGTGCCTTATGTAGGAGAGAGTGTTGAAATGAGAGACGTGAAGCAGGAAAGACAGTGACCATGATACTACAGAGCTCCAGGCAAGACATGACAGGGCCTAGATCAGCATAGTACTTTTAAAAATACAATTTAACAAATGTAAAAATAATACACTAATGGTGTGAAAAATGTCAACCTAAATGCACCCCACTACCTGAACGCTACCCAAAGCAATGGACATGTCTTTCAGCACAGGTAAGAGGACAAGGATGATTTTAGAACATAATGTATTTTAAAAAAATTGGAACTAATCTTACATTTAAAATTTACTAAATGTATATGAAAAAATAATTTCATAGGTTTTCCTCTGAAAATGCAAAACATCCTGCAGAATAGTTAGTGGATGGCAAGGGACGATGGGCTCCCTAGATGGCCCTTTGAGCAATGCTGGATCAGACTGTGGTAATGAACCTAAGAATGAAGTTGAAATAACAGGAGCAAGAAATCATATGAGAGAAGAATCATAGAATTTGTTGACTGATTGACTGTAAATGACTAAGAAACACTGGAATCAAAAACTGGGAAAATGATGTTGCCAAAGACAAAAATTGGGATTTCAGAAAAGTTAGTAAATTTGGTTTTAGAAATGATGAGTTTAAAATAACCGTGGAGCAAGTCAGTGGAAATTAGTAAGTGCCACTGATACCAGCCACACAGTCAGAGTTCAGAGGAAGAAATTATTACTTGGGTAAAGTCTAATAATAGGGATTTTATTTTATCTGGAGAGGAAATGAAGTTATGAGAGTGGGTGAACCCTCCAAAGGAGAAGCTTTAAATAGAGAAGATCTTAGCAAAAACTGACAGAGGTGATTATCAAAGGTAGAAAAGATTAATTCAGAGAGATTTCAAAAAATCTAGATTAATATAGAGTCACAGGAGCCAAGTGAATATTTTGTTTAAAATGCCCATTCACTAGACAGCAAATTGCCGTGTCTGAATTCTGTGCACATCTTTACAGTGATCTTCTTTCCTAATCTTTTTTTCGTTTCCTTTTAATTACATGCTCATTTTGATAATAGTCTAACGTTTGGGGTTCTCCCTTTGTAAGAGATGTTAAGTTTATCTTTTATTGCTCAGAGCATTTATGTTGATGCAAGTGGGAAAGACAAGGTTGCATTTTAAATGCCTATTAATATTTATTATTGTCACAAAGGAAGAATAGTCAGCATTATTAATAGCCTATTATCTAAAAATCCCCTGGATGTATTATCATTTATATTTCCTGATAGAATTTTTTCAATGTCATTTTTTGGTGTGACCCTCTCAGAGATCAGGGTTAAAATTTGGAAGGGGATGATAAAAAATCACGCGTAGACACAAAACATAAAATATACAGGAATAAACTTAGCAAGATATGTGCAAGTCCTCCTCAGTGACACAAAAGGATACTTGGACAAATAAAAAGATATTGCTTGCTCTTGAATAAGATGAATAAAGATCACAAAGATATGAGTTCTCCATATATTAATTTATAAATGTAATGCAACCCCAATAAGACTAGTAATCTTTTTTTTCCCGCTGGAACTAACAAGTTGATTCCAAACTTGTTACAGAACCCTTTCTGGAGTGGTCAGGAAAGGCTTAATGAAGAAGAATTTGAGATGAGATGAGATGAGAAAAATAAGAGAAATGAAGGAGAGGCTACTCCATTAGAAATTTAAACAGAGGTCTCTAGAAATAAAACAGTATGGTACTGGCACATGAATGTTTAGTCACAACTATAGAACAGAACAGAAAATTCAGAAGGAGATGGCATATGGAAATTTTGTATATGTTGAAGGTGGCATGTTAAAACATTAGGGAATAGAAAGACTTTTTAATAAATGATTTGGAGCAACTGGATAGCCAGCTGGAAAAAGATACCAAACCTCACATACACAAGAATAAACTGCAAATAGATCAGTGATCTAAATAATAAAATAAAACAAAACAATAAAAGGACTAAAAGAAAACAAGAAAATTCCTTTAAGCCCTGAGGGAAAACTTTCTAACTATGACTCAAAATCCAGATGCAATAAAAGAAACAATTGACAATTTGGACTACATTTTAAAAACGACAAAAGTCTTCTCCACACCAGAAAAATACTGTAAGAAAATCAATGACAAATGCAAATTTGGAGAAAACAGTTACAATATATAGTACGGGTAAAGAACTATTATCCCTAATATGGAATAGAATTATAAAAAGTGGAGAAGAAAAAAGGCAAATATATATATATTTCAGAATATATATTTATATGTGTTAAAATATACAAATATATATTTATATATAAACATATATGTTCACACATATTAGAAAAATGGGCATATGACATGAGCAGACACAAAAGGCATATACAAATAGCTCTTAAACATAGGAAAAATGTTCAACTTCACTCATAATAAGATAAATGCAGTTTAAATTGAGATACCATTTTTCACCAACCAAGTTGGCAAAACTTTAGAAACTTGACAACACAGAGACAGTGGCCCTCTCACTCATCGCTGGTGGGAATGCGAAATTGCACAACTGCTCTGGAGGGGAAAAAGGCTTCACAGACATTTATTCTTCAAACCAGCAATCCCACATCTAGAATTTTCCCCTAAAGTTATATACCTACAACAATACAAAAAAAATATGCACAAAGTTATTCATTGCATGTGTGTAGTAGCTAAGTATTAGAAACAACCTAAATGCCCACATACTGTAGATAGGTTGGATAAAACTATGATACAGCCACATAATGGAGTATTATGTCGTGGTTAAAAACATTGAGGAAGACCTATATTAACCTATATGGAGTGATTTTCAGAACACATTGCTAACTGAAAAAAGCAAAGTACAAAATAGTATATATGATGTATATGTGGATGAGTGTGTGTGTGTGTGTGTGTGTGTGTGTGCAGGAAGAATAATCAAACTAATGAAATCTGTAATGTATAGGAAGAAATCTGTTATATATAGGAAATCTGCAGGGAACAGAGTAGAAGCTAGAGAGAATGGGACAGAATTTCACTGAGAATGTCACCTCACATAGTTTTGACTTTTGAGCCATGTTAATATTTTGTATATTAAATAATAAATTTAAATAATAAAGGATGGGGGATCCAAAATTTAATGCAAACAGAAACAAATGAATTTAACTGTATATCAAATAAATAACATAACCACACAGAAGAAAATAAAAAAGAATCAAGTAACTTTTAAAGTGTGAGTTCCCCAACTGATCCTCTGATAAGAACACAATATCATCTATGCAGTATTCCTAACAAGAAATGTGTGCCCTGAAAATAATCATGAGGAAATAATCAGACAAATTGAAATTGAAGAGCAATTACAAAACAGCTGGTTTGGATTCTTCAAAAAACGTCAATGTCATATAAAGACAAAAATTTAAAAGATGAGAGCATTGTTCTAGATAAAAAGGAGGCTAGAGAGACGTGACAATGAAACGCAATACATGTTCTTAATTAGATCCCAGATTTTAAAAAGAAAAAAAAATTTAAAGTTCCTTATTTGGGGCAGTTGATGAAATTAGTATATGAAATATGCATTAGATAATAGTATTATATATTATACTATTAATAATATACAATATATTATACTATTATAATAGACATTATAAATATTACTTTCATGACTGTGACTGTGATCATTGTATTGTGTTTATATAGGATTTATCCTTTTTGTTAACAGATACACATTCAAGAATTTGGGGGTGAAGTGTTACCAGGCCTGTAATTAGCTCTCAAATGCTTTAGCAAATAAATGAATTAATGATTGAATGAATAATGCATGTGTGTTTATTACAGAGAGATAGCGAAGAGAGGGAAAGAGAGATTAAGCAAATGTGACAAAATGTTAACAATTGGCGAATCCAGGAGAAGGGTAGGTGAGTGTTATTGTATTATTCTTGTCTTTCTTCTGTAGGTTTGAAACTTTTCAGAATAAAAAGCTGGGGGAGAAGAACATACAGAGGCCTACACATTAGGGACAGGAATAGCTATGTGTATCTACCCCAGTCCCACTCGTTGCCCCCCTGGGTCAAAGAATACACATACCCAACTAACACTATGGATGGGTACTGGTACATCTGATGACATAGCCTTGACAACAACATAGTTATATTCCGTGTTGTCCCAGATTATCTCCATACAGGGAGAGATAGGGAGATTCATGTGGTCTTAAAAATGTGTGCTACTCTTCTTCAAGAAGGATGATGGGCCTGCTGCAGAGAAGGGAGAGGCCTCTAGCACTCTTCCACAAGGGATAATGAATTTACAATTGTGTGTCCATATTCTGTCGTAGTAAATCAGCAGCCTTGACAAGAGGTATGGAGAAGAATAAGGAAGAGAAAAATTCTCACCAAGTATTTTCGGTAGGGGATGAATTACTCAGCATACATGTTACAACCACCAGCCTTGGAGATCAACTTAGCCTTGAATTCTTGATCCAATATGGGAAGGATACTAAGCATCTAATTCAGGCCTTCTATCCCTGCCTATTTGGATTCTGGTGCCAATCCAAAAGTTTGTCCTTATTTTTGTTTAAGGGAGGAACTAGTTCTTCTCTATTATTAGTTTGAATGGATCCCTCTAATTCTGCTCCCAGAAATGGACCAAAGCGTGGATAAAGTCACAAGCCTGATCTGGACTTATGTGTATAAGTGGGGTAGGAAGATATGTTTTAGTAACAGGTTTTTGGTGTGGGAATAAGACCCTCAGAGATCTTGCTTCCTGCTGCTGAGCCCTGAGCCCTGGTCCTGCCTGGACCTCCAGGGAGAGCCAGTCTCGATGTGGCTTTTGGCTAGAGAAGAGGGAACAGACTGTGCTGGGGAATTTGCTACTTGGAACGTCTATTTTAAAAAAATGTGGGCTGGCAAGTTTTGATGTCTTTACAGGGCTGCATGTAAGATAATTAAACCTAATTTATCTTAAAAAAAATAACCTCATATATCTCATTATAGACTTCAGCTTAAAAATAACACCTAAATAAAATCTTACACCTCTTAATTGTTGACTCAGTGTTAAACAATTGGAAAGTCAGAGATTCCAGGCCCAATTTTAGTGCAGACTCTTAAAAGATGGAAAAAATCACCAACTTTATTACGTCTCATCAGGTTATTCAATCATTGGAGAATAACAATCCTAACCTTTCTTTCAGATGACTCTTAAGAATAACTAATAAACATGAAGGAATCTTTCCTGGAAGTTACCAAATATTATGTAAATGAATATTGATCAAAACAGTTCAACCCATTTTATCATATTAAGGTTTTAAACTTGACAGAAATATTATTTTAAATCGCCTTGCTGATTTTTTTGACAAGGAAATTGTCATTCTTAAAGTGGCAAGTTTTAAAGAATTTTTAGAATAACAATAGTAAAAGATGAAAATTAATTTTATTATATAAGATTGAGATAAATGAGTGCAAGTTATTCTTACGCTTAGAAGCCCTAAAGAAACTTAAAGAACTAGAAGAAAAAAAGAGATTTCAAGGACAATTTGGAAACATTTGCAACATGCCTTACTATGCACATTTTGTAAGTTTATAAAAATTTCTGCAGAAAATGATTCAGCAGTTCCCTGAGTGAAGTTAACCCACCAAGATGGTACTTAAAACAGGAAAGGCTCATCTTTATAACAAAATAAAACTCTTCATTCTCAATTATTCAGTCAAATAAGGCATAAATGTGGTTTTCCCATTTGGGGGAGCATGGAGATGAATTTTTCTCCTGCTTTACAACCTCTCAATAGTTCTGTACTCTCTTTTGCCTCTGGACACATACACATGGTCTTCCTTCTGCCTGGAGCAAGAATCTTCTCTCATTTCTTTACCTGGCTAACTTTTAATTATCTGTAGGAATGCCACCGAAGTTTTACCACTATGACATCCAAGACTGTGTTAGCTTCTTCTCCAATGGGCCACCATCTCAGGTCCTTCTCCCATTCAGAATATTTCCTACACTTATTGTAATTGCTCCTCTGTCTCCCCCACTGTGTTGTAAATCTCTATCTCATTCAGGGTTGTATCTCCAGCTCCCAGCACAATGCTCAACATTTGATGTTTACAACAAAACTAGAAACTTTCTTCTCAGTCATACTGGTTAATCATGCAGAACTGTTTTTGTTTAGCAGCCGTTCTCTGTCCTGGAACCAAGCTCCCCACCCCTTTCCCCTCAATCTAATTCTCTGCTTAAATAATTCCTATTTAGCCCACATGTCTCAAGTTCATAATATGCCCTTTTAGGAAGCCTTCCTTGAACTTCTGGTCAGGGTTTGGTACCCCTCCTGTGTGCTGCCCTAGCACTCCACCCTTCTCCTGTGATAGCCTTTATTGTTCAGATTGTAATGCCATTTCACTTTTCTGCATCTTCCACCAGAATGTAAGCCGCATGACGGCAGGGACCATGTCACATTTTTAACCTTTGTATTTTCAGCCTGTGGCATGTGCTGGTGTGTAGCATGCACTTAAGAAATATTTGTTGAGTAAGTAGAATTACATTATTATAATTGTTTTATAACTATAATTACAAATGACCTCCTCCTCTTCAGGTTCTCGTTCTCCTCTCCATTTTTTTGTACCACTGCTATGTTGGCCTTTCTTAAATTCTGCCTTCATCAACTTACTGCTCAAATCATTTTAATGCCACTTAGTTTACTACATAATGAAACTTTAATGTCTATGTCTAGATGTTAAGTCACTTTTTAATATAAGGCTGCTTCCTACTATTCTCACCTTAAGGCCCTCCATTTCTTATTGTATCTCCCGCTTGAGTTAAGCCAACCACCTTAGTCTAGGTTTATACGACTCTAGACAAAACCGTATGCTCATTTGTAATTCTATGATCTACTGTTAGTTCAACCCTAAAAATGCCTGCTACATCCATAGCTCACTTCTATGGAATTTTTACCACAGCCTTCCTTCCAAGGAGTCTTCTTCATGAAAGTCACTATGTTGATACACATAAATTTTGCCACCTTGCTGACTGGGCCGTGTGTGTGTGTGTGTGTGTGTGTGTGTGTGTGTGTGTTCATGGAAGGGGGACTGATAAAATAACATCCAATCTCTAGATGACCTAGAATCTAGGAAGTAGCCTGGGGTGCAAGTTCTGACTAATACGGACAATAGCGATTTAGGAATCAATCAGACCAACCTCTTAGGGAAATCTGAATAAGATATTAGTTAGCCAGGAAAATATCCGGAAGATATGGGTAGACCAAGGGATAAAAGAGAGAAAACTGGAGTAAAGAAGCAGCAGTAGATACGCAGAAGAAAAGCAGGCAATAAGCCACGTGTGCAGAGCCCACGAAGCAATAGAAGCTGTGAGTAAGCAGAAGAATATGCAGAGTAGGGCGTGAGGTGGTGGGTAGCAGCTGAAAATCAGGAAGTAATGACCCTCTACTGGTGTGGAGCAATGACATAAGCAGGTCACAAGTGCCATGCTGGACTCTGAATCACCTTTCAGTTCCTGACCCAAAAACCAGTCTCCATGAAATTAAACTGTACAACTTATTCCATTTCCACAATGCCCAGCGTGTAGCCAGCATCTGAATCTTCCCTATTTCCATATGTACTATTATAATAATCATACATTTGATTTATGATACCCTGAGTGAATCTCTGTTACTGTCACACTGAAAAACGTCACATAGATTCATTTTGCCTTTATAAAACAGTGAAGTGCAATTTCTTTTAGAGGAATCCCATAAAATAGAAATAACTTTCAACATGTAGACCACAATATAGCCCCCGTGTTCTGTGGTTTCTGGAACTGAAATTTTATAAGCTATTCTATCACTGCAAAGAATGAATGAGCACCTTGCTTTGCTAAAAATGGTTTCCCTCTTAACAAGTTTCATACATATTGAATCTTTTATTTTCTTTTGTACAAATTTGCTACTGAATTGTGTGAGCACTATCATTATGTTTCAATGTTGACAGGTAAGATTGAATGTTAACTGAAGTAATTCTTTCAAGTGCATTACAAGTACTGCATACTTATTCAAAATTACTTGGCTTATCTGGTCAATACTCCGTAAATTAATTGAGGGAATTGATTCCTGGTGTTCATTGGAGAAAGAAAAACCAAGCAGCTTTACGTGAAATAATTGTAGAGCAGAAAACCACACACTGTTGAGAAAGACAGTACAACAGTATGGAATGAACACTCGACTTGCACCCCTTAATCTTTGCTTCTCTTTTCTTCCCTAACTTCAGATCCCTCTAAGCATTACTTCCTTCTATCTCCAGTCTGCATTCAAAGTGCCTCACTTCAACCTCTCTTTCGCCATCAGCCTGAATCTCTGTGTTCCCCGCCCTTGTGCCTATATTCTGCAAGACCTGGCCTCAGAATAATCCTTGTGAATGTGCCCCTCCTATTGCTGGAATTTTGAGCACCACTGAGAAAATAAAACAACTGTGAGGTATGTGCCACTATACGTGTATTGTTTTCATCTTTGGCTTGATAAACATAATCATGTGCTTGGTCAGCTGTCACTCCTACTCCCATAGCAGAGCAGTCAAGACTGGATTGTTCTTTTTGAGTCCCCTAACTCAGTCCCCACCTCTTTCAACAAGGACTTTGCTATCCCTTTCGTACACACACAATCAAAATAGAAACCATTAGGCATGTAGTTCCTCCTGAAAGTTACCTGCGTCAGAACCTGTCTTGGCCTTGTGTCCAGTCTCAGAGGCTGGGGAGTATCAGAGTGCAACTCATCAACTCTGGAAGAGGGGACTTCAAACAAAAGAGTTCTAGGATTTTTCCGGAGCCTTTTTTCAGAGACATCAGTGCTCAACAAGCTCAGACCTGGTTGCAATTTTTATTAGTTCCAAATTATTGGGATTATCATGAAAGGATTATGTTTTCTATACAATGATGAATAACTAGAATGAGAGTCAATGATCTGATCCTTTTCCCTTCTTATTCTCACTGATGCCTGGTCCTGGAGAAGCAATCATCAGTTCACAAAAGGTAAATATAACTTTTAAAAAGTTAGAGACTAATGTTTTTCAATTAGATGAAATTGGGATCAGCTTGCTTCACCTCAACTTGATCCCTGAAAATTTTCTGCAAAATCCCGCTCTAATTTTTAAGAAAGTAAGATACTGTGGCTTAGATATCTTTAATATTTACTTTAACCTAAGCAATGTTCATGAAATACTATCTTTCAAAATCAAAATATTTTAAAATGATAGGTATGCATTAATTTCTTCATTTAATATAGCTAAAAATGGAGAATGAAGGAAAACCGCTTTGGTATTACCAAAACACAAAACAAGATACAGTTCTATATTATAATCAACATATTATTGAGCAATTTAAGTCAATGATTTAAGAGCAACAGATTTTTTAAATTTTATAAAACAAATCTTTTATCTTTACCTCTTTCTTCTAATAAGTCATATCCATGACAAGCACAGGGGATCTTTAACATTCTCCAGGGCCCTATTCCCAGATTGTATAACTCAAAGTTGCCATTTCTATATAAAGCAAGTGGCAGATCTAATATAGTAATAATGGTCACTTCATTGTTGTCATTAGTTACTATGTATACTATATGTTGCATTAGTATCATATTTGTATAATATTAGTAATAAGATATCTTACCTAGAACTTTGTATGTATCACAATTTAAGAATTGAGTGTGATTTATTCCCATTTTGTAGGTGAGAGACTGAAGATTTGCGCAAGTAAATAGTAGTAGCTAGTACACTGTTGAGTCAGATTTTAACCCAGGCCAGCCTAACCTAAAATGCTAGCTTTTAATTATTATTCTGTATTTCATCTTATAGGTACTTTATCATTTGTGTTCACATGCAGTAAGTATATCATTTGACTTCAAGAGTCAACATATGAAGTAGGCATTATCATCTCCATTTTACAAATTAAAATTCTGAGGCCCAGGGAGGTTAAGCAACTTTCCCAAAATGACTTAGCTGGTAAGTGGTAGGGCTGGCCTCCTGAGGGCAATTCCACCCACAGACTTTTCTATCAAATGACCTCAAGGCATATGGCATATAGGTTAGAGGCACAAAGAAGTCTCTCTTCGGTTGTTACACTTTCAATAAATAATCTTAATAACACATTATATTTTTTCCAAAATTATAAATTCTCATAGTTTTGTTTGAAGATAAATTGTGATGGCTAGTGATAATGGATTAAAAATAGAACTATGTTCTAATGTGTCATCTCCATTTAATTTTCTAGATATACCTATTTATTTTTCGTCTTTTATTTTAACCTCCGATTTTAGAACATTTTCACAGCCTTAAAACCAATTTCTGTAAAAAATGAACATTATCCAAAGTGTACTTTATAGATGATCATATTACATGATATATGGATCATACTCTTTTTAGTAATTGACCTCTCTGAAAGGAACTGGTTGTTGTGGTTATGACAGAGGAAGTGAGAGAGAAAAAGAGAGCGAGAGAGATCATTTTGAAACAAAGTGCTGTAGAGTTGTGTTTTGAGTGATCTCATTAACAATTTCCTGGCTGACTTATCTCACCATCCTCTCAGGAAACAAAGGATTAATATACACAAGCACGAAAAGTGCTATTTCTTAATTCTTTTGGTATCTGATATATTCCAGATTCCATGGATATGCTATTGCTATTCTGTTGTATATGTACTCTTAAATAATTTTAATTAACAGTTATAGGACTAAATTCTGCAAATGTTGGAGAAAGAAGAGAGGGTCTTAAAGCTTTCAGTCAGTTTTTTTGTTGCCAAGGTGTTTGTCTGGTTAGGATTCTGCTGAAGGCTGGTTGTTATGCGCAAATCAAAAAGCATGAGTTTCAGTTATGCAAATACAATGTCTTTAGACTGTTTGATGTGTTTACCGGGGACATTGAACACCTGCAGATGTGATCAGTAAAAGAAAGAAAAATTATTGAAAGGAGTTAAGTCTCTGACTTATCTATTTATTTATACAAATTTTCAAATATTTAATCAAGATACAAGGAACAGGCAAGCATTCAAACAAGATTTCTTATTCATCCTTGTACAGGGATGTATTATGGAATACAATAAAGTGAAAATAATTATACACCATTCCAAGAGCTTAATATTAAAAAAAGGCAAGGAGAGAAAAATACCTAATTCTTCTCTCCACTGCCTCCAATAACTTTCTTTTTGATTAATTTCTGCCCATCTTTTGAGGAATAGTAGGATTAAAGTATTCCCCAGGTCTAGAAGTCTACACTGTTTGCCATTCATTGACTTGTTCAATGGACAGATATTTATGGAGCAATTGCTATATACCAGGCACAGTGCTGGCTACTTTGGAGGACTTTTGGAGGTATTGATGCTAAACAACTTCCTCATAATCTGCTAGGAGAGACTGGGATTTTAAAAAATGGCCAAAGAGACTTGGAAAGACCAAAGGAATGGGTATATGTAAAGGATTTGAAGGGCAGATTACTCTAGGGGTTAATGGAAGGAAATGGGTTGGTCTGGGGGCATTGGTATGCTGCTAAGTAGTTGGTAGGAATTGGGGAATATTGGGTTTAAAAGGAGTAATAGGGAGGCTTTGAAGTCAGTACAGGGAGAATGGAGAGTATTGGAAGGAATGAAAAGAATGGGGTAAACTAGTGAGAGAGAAAAAAAAAGAGTGTGGAATACTAAAGGAAGTGGGAATACAGGAAGGGATTTGGACCTATCAAGAAACCCTATAAGTAAATCCAATATTTAGCTGAGTTTTGCCCTTGAGGCATTAGCCAAATCCTGAAGTGTGGGGGCAAAATTGGAAAGAAACCTGCTACACCACGGATTTTCACAGTCTTATGGGCTAAAGAGACAAGAATTTCAGTCCGGGATCTACAAGGAGGATATGCCTGACTAAAAACCCAGCCTTTTGGTGGACAGTTGAGAACCCAGTAGGCCTATGCTCCAGTAGTAAGGGAAAACTGGAAATTGACAAGCCTGAAACTCAACCTTGTGTCAACTCCATTTTTGACTGGATTGAGATCATCCTTTACTCTAATTTCTCTCTAGAAGAAAAGTAAATCTTCTCTGAGGATAGATAAAACTATCTACAGCCTATATAATTTTACCAAAAATTTTGGTTGTCATTCAAGGAAAATTACCAGGTATATAAGGATTATTATACAAAGATTTGTAAACCTATCATAAATATGTTGAAGAAAATGGATTAAAAAATGAATTTTTCACCAAAGTATAAAAAAATCAAATGGAAATTCTAAAACTGAAAAATACAATCACTGAAACAAAGAATTCAAAGGCTGGGTGTGGGAAAAGATAAGAGAGAACAGAAGAAATATTAGCAACGTAGAAGATGGATTAGTTGAAAAGACCCAAACTGAGGAACTCAGAGAAAAAGGGACAGAAAATACACATCAAGCCACAGATCTAAGATTTATAAACCCCAAGCAAGATCAGGTCCAAGAGGAACATATCTAGTCATATCAGAGTGAAACTGCTGAAAATCAATGACAAAATAATCTTAAAATCAGCTAG
Source organism: Diceros bicornis minor (assembly GCF_020826845.1). Lineage (NCBI taxonomy): Eukaryota > Metazoa > Chordata > Mammalia > Perissodactyla > Rhinocerotidae > Diceros > Diceros bicornis. Next base: position 34,581,007 of record NC_080740.1, read on the forward strand.
AGGACAAAAAGACATATAACCTTCAAAGGGGCACTAATAAGACAAACAGCATTATTTACAATAGCCAAGACATGAAAGCAACCTAAGTGCCCACTGACAGATGAATGGATAAAGAAAATGCAGTATATACAAATTCAATGGAATACTATTCAGTCATAAAAAAGAAGGAAATCCTGTCATTTGCAACAACTTGGATGGACTTTGAGGGCATTATGCTAAATGAAATAAATCAGACAGATGGGACACTTCCTAACTCATTTTACAAGGCCAACGTTACCTTGATACCAAAACCAGACAAGGACAACACAAAAATGGAAAATTATAGGTCAATATCACTAATGAATATAGATGCAAAAATCCTCAACAAAATACTGGCAAATTGAATACAATACATTAAAAGGATCATACACCACGATCAAGTGGGATTTATTCCAGGGATGCAGGGATGGTTCAACATCTGCAAATCAATCAGTGTGATGTACCACACTAACAAAACAAAGAATAATAGTCGCATGATCATCTCAATAGACGCAGAGAAAGCATTTGACAAGATCCGACATCCATTTATGATAAAAACTCTCAATAAAATGGGTATGGAAGGAAAATACCTCAACATAATAAAGGCCATAAATGACAAACCCACAGCCAACATCATATTCAATGGAGAAAAAATTAATGCCATTCCTCTGAGAACAGGAACAAGGCAAGGATGCCCACACTTGCCACTCTTACTCAACATAGTACTGGAAGTTTTAGCCAGAGCAATCAGGCAAGAAAAAGAAATAAAAGGGATCCAAATTGGAAAGGAAGAAATGAAACTCTCACTATTTGTGGATGACATGATTCTATATATGGAAAACCCTAAAGAATCCACCAAAAAACTATTATAAATAATCAACAAATACAGTAAAGTTGCAGGATACAAAATCAACATGCAAAAATCAGTTGCATTTCTATACACTAATAACAAACTAGCAGAAAGAGAAGTCAAGAATACAATCCCATTTACAATCACCACAAAAAGAATAAAATACCTAGGAATAAATTTAACCAAGGAGATGAAAGACCTATAGAGTGAAAACTATAAGACATTATTGAAAGAAATTGAAGAAGACATAAAGAAATGGGAAGATATTCCATGCTCATGGATTGGAACAACAAACATAGTTAAAATGTCCATATTACCTAAAGCAATCTACAGATTCAATGCAATCCAAATCAGAATCCTAAGACATTTTTCACAGAAATAGAAGAAAGAATCCTAACATTTATATGAAAAAACAAAAGACCCCAAATAGCCAAAACAATCCTGAGAAGAACAAAGTGGGAGGGATCACATTCCCTCGATTCAAATTATACTACAAAGCTATCATAATCAAAACAGCATGATATTGGCACAAAAAAAAAGAAAAAAGACACACAGATCAACAGAACAGAATTGAAAGCCCAGAAATAAAACCACACATCTATGGATAGCTAATCATTGACAAAGGAGCCAAGAACATAGAGTGGAGAAAGTAAAGTCTCTTCAATAAATGGTGTTGGGAAAACTGGACAGCCACATGCAAAAGAATGAAAGTAGACCATTATCTTTCACCATACACAAAATTAACTCAAAATGGATTAAAGACTTGAATGTAAGACCTGAAACCATAAAACTCCTAGCAGAAAATATAGACAGTACAGTCTTTGACATCGGTCTTAGCAGTATCTTTTTGAATACCACGTCTACTCAGGCAAAGGAAACAAAAGAAAACAGAGATAAATGGGACTATATCAGATTAAAAAACTTCTGCAAAGCAAAAGAAATCATCAACAAAATGAAAAGACAACCCAACAACTGGGAGAAAATATTTGCAAATACATATCCAACAAGGGGTTAATTTCCAAAATATATAAAGAATTCATACAACTCAACAACAAAAAAAGAACAGCCTGATCAAAAAATGGGCAGAGGATCCGAACACACATTTTTCCAAAGAAGATATACAGATGGCCAACAGGCACATGAAAAGATGTTCAACATCACTAATTATAGGGAAATGCAAATCAAAACTAAAATGAGATATCATCTCACACCCATCAGAAAGGCTATAATTAATGAGAAAAGAAATAACAAGTGTTGGAGAGAATGTGGAGAAAAGGGAACCCTCATACACTGCTGGTGGGAATGCAAACTGGTGCAGCCACTATGGAAAACAGTACGGTGATTTCTCAAAAAATTAAAAATAGAAATACTATATGATTCAGTTATTCCACTACTGGGTATTTATCCAAAGAATATGAAATCAACAATTCAAAGTGATTTATGCACCCCTATGTTCATTGCAGCATTATTCACAATAGCCAAGACATGGAAGCAACCCAAGTGCCCATCAATGGAAGAATGGATAAAGAAAATGTGATGTGTATATATCTATATATATACATATATAGATACACACACACACACACACACACACACACAATGGAATACTACTCAGGCATAAAAAAGACAAAATTGTGCCATTTGCGACAACATGGATGGACCTTGAGGGTAAAAGATATGTGAAAGATAAAAACTAGACTATTGGTAGTGAACACAATGCATTCTACGCAGAAGCTGAAATATAATAACGTACGCCTGAAATTTATACAATGTTAAAAGCTGATATGACCTCAATAAAATAAGAAAGAGAAAAAAAAAGAAAGTCAGATGCAGAAAAATAAATACTATATCATCTCACCTATATGTGGAATCTAAAACAAACAAACAGAGGTAGAAGTCAAGATGGCGGCGTAGGCAGACTCTGAACTCACCTCCTCCTGCGGACACAGCCAATTTACGACTACTCATGGAAAAATTACCCCTGAGACAGAACTGAAAACTGCATAAGAGGAAATCCTGCAACAACGGACAATCCTAACTGAGGTAGAAGAGGCAGAAACTCCCTTCTGGAGAGGAAAAACGCTGCCTTCACAAGCCGCAGTGCCTCTTGGCCGCCCGGGAGCAGCCCACAGGTACGCAGCCCTCCCTGGAGGAGCGGGGCCCTGAGCCGGGAGCGCCCCAGCTGTGGGCATTTTGTGGACGCAGCACAACCGAGAGGAGTGGCATAATATCTGACTTTGCCTGCTACTAAAGCATTGGGGAGTACCCCCAGAAAAGCTGTTCACAAAGACATTAAAACGGGCTCTTAAAGGGCCCATGTGCAAACTCACCCGTTTCAGAAAGCAACCTAAAATCACCAGAAAGAAATGTGCACAGTGCTTTGGTGAAAAGAGACTCACCTAATAGGCCCTGTGTGCATCTCGGTGAGAGGTGAGACCTCTCCAGGGACTAGGACATTGGCGGCGGCCATTGTTGTGGCCTGGTGTGGGCGTGCTAACACAGACGCCATTGGAGTTCTCCCTGGGGCCTGCTAGCCCAGGGTCCGCCCCACCTGCTAGAGCACCTGTTTAATCCAGCTCAGCCAGGCCAGGCAGCCCACCCTAGAGACTGGCCCCACCCAACAACAAGCCCTCAGGCAACTTGTGGGCCTGCATAGATTGGTGACTGGATTCTCTGCAGCCTGGCAACTGAGCCCAATTCAGTGGGGCAGGGTGTGCACAAGGAGCTGGTGGAGAGTGTGGGGCAGTGGTGGAGTGTGTGGGGCTCCCGCTGTGGAGAGACTGGGTCCGCTTCAGGAGGTTGGGGCACACACACGAGGCAGGACTGTGTTGACTGTGTGTGTGGACCTGTGGGCAGCAGGGCTTGTCAGCTGTGGAAGACTTGTGCTTCTCAAAGACCCACATAGGGGGTTTGCCCCACCTTCCAAAGCCTGAAACAATTGGGTGCTCCCATGCCTGAGGCCAGCCCCACACAGCTGCAGTCCTCAGAGAGCTGACAAGAGACATAAAGCCTGGAGGCTTATAGCAATTTTAAGGCCCTGAGCCTAACAACCTGCCACGCTGGGGGCCTGCTCACTTAAAAGAAATACTGCAACACAAATGTGGTATTAGAACTTGCAGCCAACTGTGCTGGGGCTTCCCACACCTGATAAAGAGACTGAAGAGCCCACAACAACTACAAGCAGCTGAGCATTACAACAGCTGGCCAGGAGCATAACTCGGCATCCCTGGGTGCCTACAGGGAGAGCAAACAGGCCACAACAGAAGGACACACATAGCCCACATAGGGGTTACCCCTGGAACATTGAGAACTGAGGGAAGCACAGAGCAGGCCTCCTAAGCCATCACTTACATAAGGTCACCTACCCAAGAGCAGGAGATGTAGCTGACCTACCTAATTTGTAGTCACAAGCACAGGGAAAGAGGCAAAATGAGGAGGCAAAGGAATACATTCCAAGTGAGGGAAGAGGACAAAACCCCAGAAAAGGAACTAAGTGAAACAGAAATGAGCAACCTACCCGACAGAGAGTTCAAACAAAGAGTGTTAAGGATGCTCACTGATGTGGGGAGAAGAATAGATGAACTCAGTGAGAATGTCAACAAAGAAATGGAAGATATAAAAAAGAACCAATCAGAAACGAAGAATACAATACTGGAAATGAAAAATTCACTAGAGGGACTCAAAAGCAGAGCAGAGGATACAGAAGAATGGATCTGCAAGCTGGACGAAAGACTAGAAGAAATTACCCAAGCTGAACAGGTAAAAGAGAAAAGAATTAAAAAGAGTGAGGACAGTCTAAGGGACCTCTGGGACAACATCAAGCGCACTAACATCCGTGTTATAGGTGTCCCGGAAGGAGAAGAGTGAGACAAAGGGGCAGAGAATCTATTTCAAGAAATAATAGATGAAAACTTCCCTAACCTAAGGAAGGAAACAGACATCCAGGTACAGGAAGAACAGAGAGCCCCAAACAAGATAAACCCAAAGAGGCCCACACCAAGACACATCATAATCAAAATGTCCAGAATTAAAGATAAAGAGAGAATCCTAAAAGCCACAAGAGAAAGTCAAGTTACATACAAAGGAAACCCCATAAGGCTATCAGCTGACTTCTCAGCAGAAACCTTACAGGCTAGAACAGAATGGCACGATATATTTAAAGTGCTAAAAGGAAAAAACTTACAGCCAAGAATACTCTACCCAGCAAGGTTAAAATTCAAAATGGAAGGAGAGATCAAAAATTTCCCAGACAAGCAAAAATTAAAGGAGTTTGTCACCAAGAAACCAGTGCTACAAGAAATGCTAAAGGGACTGATTTAAGGGGAAAAGAGAGGACCACAAATAGGAAAAATTATCTATTTCCATGATTAGAACGTAATGGATACAAATGCACAAAAAAGAGGTTTTTGATATGATATCAAAAACATAAAAGGCGGGAGGAGGGGAGTTAAAGAGTAGAGCTTTCAGACAGAGGTCAAACTAAAGAGACCATCAATTCTGTATAGAAGAAGGCAGGAACAGAGAAGGACTACTAAAACACTGAGGAAAAAAAAGTTAAAAAATGGCAGTAAGTACATACTTATCAATAGCTACTTTAAACATCAATGGACTAAATGCTCCTATTAAAAGGCATAGGGTGGCTGATTGGATAAAAAAAACAAGACCCGTATATATGCTGCATACAAGAGACACACTTCAGACCTAAAGACACTCACAAACTGAAAGTGAAGGGATGGAAAAACATACTCCATGCAAATGGCAATGAAAAGAAAACTAGGGTAGCAGTACTCATATCAGACAAAATAGACTTTAAAACAAAAACTGTAAAAAGACACAAAGAAGGTCATTACATAATGATCAAGGGAACAATCCAACAAGAGGATATAACATGTGTAAATATCTACACACTCAATGTAGGTGCACCTAAATATATAAAGCAATTATTAACAGACATAAAAACAGAAATAGACAGTAACACAATAATAGTAGGGGACTTTAACACTCCACTTACACCAACGGATAGATCATCCAAACAGAAGATCAATAAGGAAACATTGGCCTTAAATGACACACTAGAACAGATGGACCTAGTAGATATATACAGAGCATTCCATCCAAAAACCGAAGAATACACGTTCTTTTCAAATGCACATGGAACATTCTCCAGGATTGATCACACATTAGGCCGCAAAACAAGTCTCCATAAATTTAAGGAGATTGAAATAATACCAAGCATCTTTTCTGGCCACAACGGTATGAAACTAGATATCAACTATATGAAGAAAATCAGAAAAGCCACAAATACATGGAGATTAAACAAAATGCTACTGAACAATGACTGGGTCAACAAAGAAATCAAAGAAGAAATCAAAAAATACCTGGAGACAAATGAAAATGAAAATACGACATGCCAGAATTTATGGGATACAGCAAAAGCGGTTCTAAGAGGGAAGTTTATAGCAATACAGGCCTATCTCAACAAACAAGAAAAATCTCAATCTAACGATGCACCTAAGGAACTGGAAAAAGAAGAACAAACCAAGCCCAAAATCAGTAGAAGAAGGGAAATAATAAAAATCAGAGGAGAAATAAATGAAATAGAGACCAAAAAAACCATAGAAAAAATTAATAAAACCAAGAGCTGGTTCTTTGAAAAGATAAACAAAATTGACAAACCTTTAGCTAGACTCACCACGAAAAAAAGAGAGAAGGCACAAATAAGTAAAATCAGAAATGAAAGAGGAGAAATTACAACAGACACTTCAGAAATACAAAAGCTTATAAGAGAATACTATGAAAAGCTATATGCCAACCAATTCGACAATCTGGAAGAAATGGATAAATTCTTAAAATCATGCAACCTTCCCAAACTGGATCAAGAAGAAGTAGAGAATTTGAATAGACCAATCACCAGTAAGGAGACTGAAACAGTAATCAAAAAACCTCCCCAAAAATAAAAGTCCAGGAGCAGATGGCTTCCCTGGTGAATTCTACCAAACATTCAAAGAAGACTTAATACCTATCCTTCTCAAACTCTTCCAAAAAATTGAGGAGGGAGGAAAGCTCCCTAACTCATTCTATGAAGCTGACATTACCCTGATACCAAAACCAGACAAGGACAACACAAAAAGGAAAACTACAGGCCAATATCACTGATGAACATCGATGCAAAAATCCTCTACAAAACACTAGCAAATCGCATACAACAATACATTAAAAAGATTATACACCATGATCAAGTGGGATTTATTCCAGGTATGCAGGGATGGTTTAACATTCGCAAATCAATCAACGTGATACACCACATTAATAAAATGAAGAATAAAAATCACATGATCATCTCAATAGGTGCAGAGAAAGCATTTGACAAGATACAGCATCCATTTATGATAAAAACTCTGAATAAAATGGGTATAGAAGGAAAGTAACTAAACATAATAAAGGCCATATATGACAAACCCACAGCTAATATCATCCTCAATGGTGAAAAACTGAAAGCTATCCCTCTAAGAACAGGAACCAGACAAGGATGCCCACTGTCACCACTCCTATTTAACATATTACTGGAAGTCCTAGCCAGAGCAATCAGGCAAGAGAAAGAAATAAAAGGGATCCAAATTGGAAAGGAAGAAGTGAAACTGTCACTATTTGCAGATGACATGATTTTATATATAGAAAACCCTAAAGAATCCACCAGAAAACTTTTAGAAGTAATAAACGAATATGGTAAAGTCACAGGATACAAAATCAACATACAAAAATCAGTTGCATTTCTATACACTAACAACGAAGTAGCAGAAAGAGAAATTAAGAATACCATCCCATTTACAATTGCAACAAAAAGAATAAAATACCTAGGAATAAACTTAACCAAAGAGGTGAAAGAGCTGTACACGGAAAACTATAAAACATTGCTCAAAGAAATTGAAGAAGACACAAAGAAATGGAAAGATATTCCGTGCTCTTGGGTTGGAAGAATTAACATAGTTAAGATGTCCATACTTTCTAAAGCCATCTATAGAGTCAATGCAATCCCTATCAAAGTTCCAACAACATTTTTCACAGAAATAGAACAAAGAATCCTAAAATTTATATGGAACAACAAAAGACCCCGAATAGCTAAAGGAATCCTGAGAAAAAAGAACAAAGCTGGAGGTATCACACTCCCTGATTTCAAAATATACGACAAAGCTATAGTAACCAAAACAGCATGGTACTGGCACAAAAACAGACACACAGATCAATGGAATAGAATCGAAAGCCCAGAAATAAACCCACACATCTATGGGCAGCTGATCTTTGACAAAGGAGCCAAGAACATATAATGGAGAAAAGAAAGTCTCTTCAACAAATGGTGTTGGGAAAACTGGACAGCCACATGCAAAAAGATGAAAGTAGACCCTTACTTACACCATACACAAAAATTAACTCCAAATGGATTAAAGACTTGAATGTAAGACCTGAAACTGTGAAACTTCTAGAAGAAAACATAGGCAGTACACTCTTCGACATCGGTCTTAGCAACATATTTTCAAGCACCATGACTGACCGGGCAAGAGAAACAATAGAAAAAATAAACAAATGGGACTACATCAAACTAAAAAGCTTCTGCACCGCAAAGGAAACCATCAACAAAACGAAAAGACAACCTAACAATTGGGAGAAGATATTTGCAAACCATACATCTGATAAGGCTTAATCTCCAAAATATACAAAGAACTGATGCATCTCAACAACAAAAAAACGAACAACCCAATTAAAAAATGGGCAGAAGACCTGAACAGACATTTCTCCAAAGAAGATATACAGATGGCCAACAGGCACATGAAAAGATGTTCAAAATCATTAACTATCAGGGAAATGCAAATCAAAACTACAATGAGATATCACCTCACGCCCGTCAGAATGGCTATAATTAACAAGACAGGAAACAACATGTGTTGGAGAGGATGTGGAGAGAAGGGAACTCTCATACACTGCTGATGGGAGTGCAAACTGGTGCAGCCACTATTGAAAACAGTATGGAGATTCCTCAAAAAATCAAGGATAGAACTACCATATGATCCAGCTATTCCACTGCTGGGTATTTATCCAAAGAACTTGAAAACACCAATGCATAAAGATACATGCACCCCTGTGTTCATTGCAGCGTTATTCACAATAGCCAAGACTTGGAAGCAACCTAAGTGCCCATCAAGGGACGAATGGATAAAGAAGGTGTGGTATATATACACATTGGAGTACTACTCAGCCATAAGAAACATTGAAATCCAGCCATTTGTGACAACATGGATGGACATTGAGGGTATTATGTAAAGTGAAATAAGTCAGAAGGAGAAGATCAAATACGGTGTGATTTCCTTCATTAAGTAGTAGATAACAACAACAATTAACAAACACATAGAGACAGAGATTGGATTGTTGGTTACCAGAGGGGAAGTGGGGAGGGAGGAGGGCAAAAGGGATAATTCGGCACATGTGTGTGGTGATGGGTTGTAATTAGTATTAGGGTGGTGAACATGATGTAATCTATACAGAAATAGAAGTATAATGATGTACACCTGAAATTTATACAATGTTATAAACCAATGTTACTGCAATAAACAAAAAATTAAAAAAAAAAAAATAGCAACACTGGAAGCCAGGCACTGCCATGAGACTGAAACAGATGGGCACACTGAAAGAAAAAGTATTTGAATTTAGGAAATTTGGTGAAGGTGCAATTATAATTTAGTTATAGCATGACCAAGGTAAGTGTGTATGTAAAAGATAAAACTTTTTGCTGTTGTGATAGGTGAAAAACCAAGGAGCCTCCCACGACCTTATTTCACACAGGTTTAATCACTTGTTTATTTTACTGATGTCTTCCTGTGTGGACAATATGGGAGTTATTCTGTAGTCATGAAAACTTAGGGGAAAAGTAGAAAAATCTCAGAAAAATTGAGATTAAAATATATGGTCATAAAATCTTCTGGAGCAATCCATTGAAACATTCTTGGTGGCAAAATTCACCTTTGTGAAAGGCTTCAAGCTTAGACTTTTGATGTTATTTCCAAGTAAAATTTTACCTAAAGTTTCAGAGAAACCCTGATAGGATGAAAGAATATATTCTCTTATCTTACTGCTTAAAATTTGACTCCCATTATGAGATCATATCACGCATATTGTGCTATGAATATTTTCAGAGCTTCTGTTTATTATGATCATAAATTCATAATTTTATTATGATCATAAGTGCATAAAATTTTATATTAAACAGAGTTGTAAATGTATATAATTTTATGTTAAATCAATTATTTGTTAAATGTAAACATTTAGAAGAGTTCCTAATTTTTTAGACCCTGTCTGATATTTCTTCGTTTTCAGTGTCATGAAAAAAAGGAAGTGGCTCTGAATCTTATCTTCCAAATTTTATTCTTTTCCTGAAATTAAAGAAAAAATTAAATTGTCAAATAATTGCATTTCTGAGAGACCTGTGAAGGGTTAACTTTGATGGGGTATGCCGTTTGAATTGTATCAATCAGAGAATATTAAATCGTTTGAGGGAACAGAAAGAGGAAAAAGCTCAAGTGGCCAATGCATGTGATTGTACAACAATCAGCTTTCAAATTCTTGATTGAATATGTTGATCATATTCTACAACTCTTGGATGCTTCCATTATTGATTACAATTATGTTTGAGCAGTGTCTAATTGGAAAGTGGTCTCATCACTTCTGCTTCATTTACCCATATTTTCCTTGAAATGTTCTAGGCATTGATGATAACAGCCTCTTTGTTCCAAGATATCAAAGGTTTTATAATCCAAAATGAGATCATATGTATGTATATGCAGATGTCTCCAGTGTACCATAAAGGATGATTGATAGCCCTTTGTTTGTATTATTCTGTGAAGTTCTTTATTTGTTCTTACTTCAGAAAGTGTTCTTTTAGAATTCTAATCAGATGGCATTTTCATGTAGGAAGTCAGTTACGATTGCCTCTGATTAGTGTTCTGCTTTTCTTTTCAGTGTATTTCCGTGACTTATCTTTTGGTTGTTTATAGACTGCTATCACCTCAGTGTCACAAGAGATGGTACAGACCTCTACCTCCTTTTTTTTTCTTCTCCCACTGAAGAAGGAGACCAAATTTAAATTTGCTTACATGGAAATAATTTTTAAATTTGTCATACGATTTTCTGTAATTTATCATTTTTCAGGCACTTGATATAGCACTTACATGAGCCAAGACTGTTCTAAGTGCTTTGCAAATATAAGCTAATTTAATAATAACTTTATGAGGTTGATACTATTATCATCTTCCTTGTACAGATGAGGAAACTGATACACAGAGAGGACCATAGCTAGTAAGTTACCGTAGTGTTCTCAGTTCTTTTTATTCTCATGGGGTGAATAATCAGAAATTTTTACCTTAAAAAGAGGCCCTGTGATTACAAATCATACCTTTTAACAGATAAGATAATAAAAACAATGCCTAACTGAAGAAGTCTAGGGAATCCCAGTATACTCAACTTCCATTTATTTTATTTCAATTCAAATCGGTTGTATTTGGCTATTTTTTTTAGATCTCTATAGAATTAGGTGTTAATAGAGAACTAGGTTGCTCCAGGCAACTCATGAAGTACTATTCTTTCCTTCACTCAGCATATCTGTTCATTTGTTTTGTCTAGTAGAAGTATAAAGAACTTCAATAAATAGGCTACCTTTCATGTCTTGTCCTTGAAAAAAATAAAAAATAAAAAAATAAAACAAACAAACAAAAACCAAACTCATAGAAAAAGAGATCAAATTTGTGGTTACCAGAGGCATGGGGTTGGTGGGAACGTGGGGGGGGGGTGGGGCGGGATTGGATGAAAGTAGTCAAAAGGTACAAACTTCCAGCAATACGCGAAATAAGTGCTGGGGATGTAGTGTACAACATGATGACTATAGTTAACACTGCTGTACGGTATATTTGAAAGTTGCTAAGAGAGCAAATCCTAAAAGTTCTTATCACAAGGAAAAAAACTTTTTTTTGTATCTATATGAGGTGATGGATGTTAACTAAACTCATCGTGGTAATTATTTCACATTAAATGTAAGTCAAGTCTTTATGCTGTATATCTTAAACTTATACAGTGCTGTATGTCAAGTATATCTCAATGAAACTGAAAGAAAAAAAAGAATCCTATAATCAGTAAAAATATTCACCAAAAAATTATTTTATATCTTTTTAAAAAAATTTCTTTCAAAAAAATTTTGAAATGAAAAATAGAAACTTTTCAAATAAATATAAACAAACAGAATTCATTGCCAACAGGCCCACATAGAAAGAAAGAAACCAAAAAGATTTCTTCAAGCAACAGGGAAATAGTCCTGGATGGAGGCACAGTACTGAACGAAAGAATAAAGAACTCCAGAGAGTAAGAAGGTAAATCTAAATGAATATAGATATTTAAACCAATGATAGTAATGTCTTGTGAAGTTTAAAATATATATAAACTGAAAATACATAGCAATAACAGCAAAAAAATAAAAGGTCGGTAAATGGTTTTAAAGTATTTTTAGGTCCTTTCCTTGTCTAAAAGTTGCTAAAATTACTAATTTACGTTAGACTCTAATAAATCAAGGTGTCTTTCATACTCTCTAGGGTACACTAAAGGAATAACCAAAAATGTACAATCTATAAGCTAAGGGAAAGAAAACAGAATGATAAAGTAATTGATTAAGCAAAAAGAAAGCAAAAAGAAGAAAAAAAACTGATAATCCCCCAAAATAGGAATATAATAGATGTAAGTGAATATATCACAATTTTTTACATGTAAATGGTCTAATATTTCTAATTAAAATTCTAATATTCTTTGACTGTATAAAAATAAAATATTAACTATAACAACCAGAAAACTTGAAAGTAAAAGGGCAGAAAAGGGTATATCATGGAAACACTAAAAGAAAGTTGAAGTAGCTGTGTAGTAACAAAAAATATAGACTTCAGGGTAGGTCGAAAGCATTACTAGAAATAAAAGGGACAAATTTATTCTTTAGAAAGATCAATTCAGCATGAAGATATTACATTTCTAGATTTCTATATAACCATAAGCCTAGCCACAAACTATAAAACAACAAAATATGACCACAAATAAAAGTAGATAAATACAATCATGGATGGAAACTTTATACAAAACTAATAAAACAAGTGGACAAATATATCAGTGAAAATAAAGAAGACTCAAACAACATGATTAGCAAATTTGATTGGTTGTCAGAATTACATAAATAATACACAATTTCCTCAAGTACACAGAGACTATTTACCAACTTTATCCTTAGACTGGGTCATAAATCAAATCACAACAAATCCTAGGGGAGAAAAGATTGAAATCATAAGGAGTGTGATTTTTTTGATCACAGTGGAATTAAGCTAGAAATCGATTTAAAGAAAACTAGAAAATCCCTACATATTTGAAAATAACACAATGTATTTCTAAATAACTTATGAGTTAAAGAGAAAATCACAACAGACACTTGAAAATATCGTGAATAACTGATTTATTCCTAGATATTTGATGTCATTTTGTAATAGTGTAGTGATATAATTTAAAAATTTCGCTTTCTAATAGTTCATCTCTACTATATAGAAATAGAATTGGTTTTTTGTATATTGATCTAGAATCCAGCTATCTTGCTAACTTCACTTAATTCTAATATTTTATCTGTGGATTATTTTAATTTTTTCAACAAACAAAATTATATTATCTACAAATTATGACAGTTTTATTTCTTCCTTCCCAACTCTTACATTTTTATTAATTTTATTGCCTTATTATACTGGCTAGGACCTCAGCACATCATTGAATAGAAGTGGTGATAACAGACTTCCTTTTCTCGTTTCTGATCCCAGAGGGAAAGTTTACATTTTTACCAGTAAGTATGATGTATGCTGTAGGATTTCAGTAGATTTTGTCAATCAGATTAAAGAATTTCCTTTCTGAGTTTGAATTTAATTTGCTATTTTCCTCCTAATTTCTTTCTAGATTATTCATTTTCAGCCTTTTTTCTTTTTAGAGAAATTAGAATACAAAAAATATGCTACATTTAGAAGAGTTTACTCTGAGCTTATATGTTCAATACCTGCAAAGAGAATATTTTCTCAATAAAAATTTTAGATCGAATCATATGAAAAAACCTTTTTTATAGGTCAAAGAAACTGAATATTAGAAATTCCACAAATTTCAATTATTATGGCATACTCAGAGTAAGCAATTGAAGTTAACAGCTATTTCAAACTTATTAATTGCAAGATGCAACTTTGAAGAAGATTGCAGACAATTTTGTAGGAAAAAATTTTAAATAATAAGGCCATATATTAAAAAAATACTCTTCAGAAAAATTGCAACAACATGATATTATAAATTAATGCCATGATTCAATGCAATATTGTAATTTACTGTGAAGAGTCAATTGAAGGTATCAACAATTTCAAATTTATTAATTATAAAAAGCAATTTTTAAGAAATTTCTTTGAAAAAATTATAAAGAGACTTCTTTTAAAAAATCGGCTTTAGGGGCCGGCCCAGTGGCACAGCGGTTAAGTGCGCGCACTCCGTCCACTCCAGCAGCCCGGGGTTTGCGGCCCGGATCCCAGGCACGCGCTGATGCACCCCTTGTCAAGTCATGCTGTGATGGTGTCCCATATAGAGCGGAGGAAGATGGGCATGGATGTTCGCCCAGGGCCAATCTTCCTCAGCAAAAAAGAGGAAGATTGGCATCGGATGTTAGCTCAGGGCTGGTCTTCCTCACACACACAAAAAAAATCAGCTTTAAAAAATACATTCTTCAGAAGAGTGGCAGTGACATGGTGCTATAGAGATATAGGAGTAAATAAAAAGTCCTTGATTATGTACTAAGAATAATCATTCCATTAATATTATTTTTAGTGTTCACATAATCAATATAAAGAAATTTTTCTGTTTTGTTGTGTGGCCAATGACACTCATTCATCTGTAAGTTGGCTGACTGAGGTTAAGGTTATAGTTTGCTGGAAAGCATCCACTTGACAAACCAAGATAGGGAATTAGTGTATCTCACTTGCTTGTGAAGAAGACATATTACAACTGAATTAACAATTTTTCTGAAGCATTTGAAATAACGCTGATTAAATAACTTTGGCCTTCTAAAAACATACCAAAGAGATACTCTCATGCATTTGCACAAAGAGACATGTGTAAAGGCGTATATTGTAGCATTGTTGGCAAAAAATTTAAAATAATCTAATTGCCGTGGTAAGGATGAATAAACTGTGGTCTTTTTGTACATGGAATTTAGAGGTTAAAATAAAAGAATTAGATATTCATGTATAAATCTCAACAGCATAATGTAGAGTGAAAAAAAGTAACGAAAGGATAGGTAAAATATGATACCATTTAAACTTAAAATACATAAAACAATATCATTTATTATTTATAAATACAGCTGATTCTGGTTTCTCATGGTAGTTGCATTCTTTGTAGTCATCATGAACACTGAGTTAGCAAATACTGAACCACGGCTCCTAGGAGAAATACAGGGTTAGGTTCCTGTGAGCCTCTAGTCACAATAGTTTTCTAAACCGATCAATGTACAACTTTGTTTTCTGTGTATTTCTGCTTAAAGACACCTTATTTAATATATATTGTTGATTCATTAACATTGAACTCACAGCCACCAGCACTACAACTGATGCCTGAACAAAGCTTGTCTAACACACGCATTTTCTCTGTGAGGTACCTTGCAGCCTTCTTGCACTTCGGAACACTGAACAGCACTTCAGCACTACCTCGGGGACATTTTAAACAGTGAAATCACCAACAAAAAGCACAAAAATGCAAAACACATCGCACCTAAATAGACGAGAAAAAGGACACTTGTTTACAGGGTGAGAGCTGAAACAAGAAGGCAGTGTGTCACCTTGGTCAGTCTCAGCTTAAACGTGCATATCAGGTGACTCAAATTTTTCACTGCTCTGTTCACGTCTGCAAATGACTGCAAAAGCTTCACGAGTGTTGCTTCAGAAGTTATGAATGAGTTTAGCAAGTAGGCCAATTTGCAAATACAGAATCTACAAATAATGAGGATCAACTATATACACATATATAGCACAATTACCAAACTATGTATGAGAACAACAAACACCAATTTCAGAATGATGATAACCTCTGGGAAGAGAGGGAATGGAAAGGGGTGGGGGAGGGCTGTAACATTTGCTTTTTTTTTTTAATAGAGACAAAACTGGTGTGTATATGGCTGATCATAGATGTATGTTATATTATTTTAGTGATTTTCCACATACTTAACATATTTCATATTAAAAAATAAGAAATTATGGAAGTGTGATCTGTCTTCCTGCATTGTTTTATTTAAAGACTAAAAAAATCTTAATTTATAGCTGAATGTTATTAGATAAAATATAAAGCATATTTTATGATAAAATTTATCAAGGATTAAAGTGGATTATTGAGAAAAGGTAAGGAAAACCATCAACTGAACCAGAAAAGTCTAAATCCATAACAGCATTTTAGAAACAGAGGTGGGAATGAATTTGATGAGAAGTCTCCAAACTTGGCTGTGATGCAAAAACAACTGGAAAACTTTCAAAAATATTGATAGATCTTTGGATCCCAACCTTTCAGATTCCAATTCAGTAGGTCTGGAGTCAATGTTTTAGAAAAGCTCACTAGAGGATTCTGATATACAGTTAGGATTCAGAACCAACAGACTAGATGTTAGCCTTAGATGTAGGTAGGGCTTCTGCCCTGCGTTACTTCAGAACACATCATGCACACAGCCCATGATTAATTCCTGCTGGAGCTGTGCGGTATGGCAGTCCCGTTAGATTCATGTGCTTTCTGTTATATTATTTTTATATTCCTGATTAGAATACTGGGGAATTATGAGATCTAATGACTCATTCAAGAGTGTGAAATATGAAACATGAAATACATATTTAGTTCCAGTTTGTCATACCCCTTCTTTTAAAAAAGTCAACTCCTTTCTTTGACATAAAGGAGTTGCATAAATCATGCATGTGTACATGAAAAAAAGCATACAAATGTGGTCTAAAATAGATTTAATGTAATCCTAGTTAAAGTCATTAATGTAATCATATTTAGGGACAAATTTATACTTCTAAATCTGAATCCAAATTCATGCAACGAATCAAAGTACAAGTATTTAGGGACAATAAACGTCAACGAAATTTCCTGACAAAAACAAATACTAACAGTTACTCTATTAAAATGTCTGTTATTGGTGTTTCTGAGCTGAGCATTGTTTTGTTTTGTTTTGTTTTAACATATTAAAACAAGAAGCAAATAAGGCAGAGATGTAACGTCAGCTTCACGTTCCTTTTTCTCCCTTTCTCTCTTCGTCTGATTCACTCAGCATTGCAGTCCTAACCCTGGATGGGAATCTCCTTCTCCAACTCCCTTTCGCCTTCGCTGTTTGCCTGGGTCTGGCTTAGGACTGAGAGGAGGCTGTTTACAGGAGAAAAAAAAGGTTTAGGTTATTTTTTTAAAGGTGCAGAATGATCCCACGTTGCTGTAATATTATGTAGGTTATGTCGCTTTCTAAAGGGCGCAAATAACCTCTTTTATTATGAAAACACTTGAAGCATTCTCCGTATATATATTTTTAAATGCACTTTTTATTTTTAAACCACAGTTAATTTGCAAATTGGTTAATCAAATTCTGTATTAGCAAGAGTTGCCTATTATAACAATGTACACATATAGAAGCATAGACAAATTCCAGTTAGGGTGGACTGGCTTGTTTCAGAGTAACTCTAGCATTGAAAACAACTAGAAAATCTGGAAAAAATGGAAATTAGCTCTTTGAAGGCATCAGAGAGCTACCAAAGCAGTCAAGGCTTGAGAATCCAAGACCCTGGAGAGAAGGGAAGTATAGAATAATAAGCCTAGCATTTGGTGTTTCTTTTCCTTGAGGGTATTTGTAAATTTACAATAGACATCTGAGAGACTAGAAACCTGGAGGCAAATGGCCAAGACTGAGAAGATTTGAGACGGAGAAGTCAAGTAGAGCTTTAGACAGTTTTATAGAACTAGGAAGACAAAAACTAGAGTTAGTCCTACAAAAGAGGAAAGGCCTTGGTAAACACCCCCAGACCATCAGTTGAGACCCCTGAAGGCTACATGCTAGAAGTAAGGTTGAATGGAAATAGACCAGTCCTTACAAAGACCAAAACACAGCCTCATATCTGTTTCCTATCAGACTGGATTAAGGTGATCTGCCCTTACTCGGAATGCCTGCCAAAATCCAAAGTAAATACTCTCTGTGGGAACATAAAATCATCCAGAGCCTGAAATTTCTTCTACAGCTTTCACAGACATTGTCTGCCAGGTAATAATGGTGATAATAAAAAAAATGCCAGGCATACCAGGCAACGAGATCAAACAGTCAAAATCAATAGCAAAAAAGTTGATGATAGAAACAGACATACAGGGCATCCAGATATCATAGTTATGAGACATAGACTTTAAAATACTTGCCATTAGTGTGCACAAGAAATAGATGACAATATGGAGAACATCAACAGAGAACTGGAATTTACAAAAAAAGAATCAAGTAAAAATTATAAAACTGAATTATAAAAATTATAAATGTCTCTATCTTTCTATCTACTACCCAGTTTAGCTCTGTTCCCTGATGATTGTAATTTACCTAAATTCTGACTTCAATTAAAACACTCATGTATATTTATCTTTTATTTTTCTCTAATATACTTTTTCCCTAGGGAAGGAGAATGTCTAATTCTTAAAATAGAATGCTATAAATAGTTCAATGAAAGCATTACATATACCACATATTTCCGAATGTGTATGTTATTTGATTAATAATCAGACAGACAAAAAATTATTCATTAACTAGGATTGTTTATAATCCCATTATTAATGAAAAATATCTATTTATATGAGCTGAGCCTTCTCTATAAGATTATAGTTGAATCTGCCTGTCAGTCACAGATAAAGTTTTTGGGTTTCAAAATATCACTTAATTCTTATTGTTTTACATTTCCTAGGAGGATCCTGGAGTAATTCAATATGTTCTCTGAGTAAAAATCTCAGATTCTTACTTAATCTAATAAAATAATTATTCTATGCAGTCGGATGACAAACAAGAGCCTAATCAATAAGTTTCTTAATAGATATTTCCTAGTTACAGATGCATTTTTGAATGCATATTTTACAAGTTGATTTTTAAGGTGGCATGTATCTATTTTTTAAATTAGTTAACAGATTAATGAAATGAACACTTATTTTCCAGATTTTCTGAGGGGCCAGTGGTGGGAGTGGCAATTAGAGAAAAAGCGAAAAGAAATAATATTTATTAAGATCTAAATTCTGTAAAATAGGTATTATTTTTTCCATCATACAATGATGTTCAGAGAAATTAAGTAACATGGTCATGGGCACAGACCTAGTAAATGGCAGCCCTGGAATGCAAACACAGTTCTATTTGATTTCAAAGCCTATCTTATTTCGAGTACACTGTGCTTTCTTTCTATAGAAATAGATAGATGGGTGGGCAGATTTATGCTAAAATTGGTGAGGAAATAATCCTGTTAGGAGTTTAACAAGACTTTTGTGCGAAGTCTGTTTACTTTCAAATTTCAGTGTGGCCAGAAAGTTCATCAAAGCTTGATCTCATATTTCAAAGATGTATACAATTCTACACGTCATTTTTGCGTCTGCTTACAGTCTTGTCCAGGTAAGTTTAGCACACAATGTTCCAGTTATATGGCCTTAAGTGCATAGATGCATAGCGTACACATTAGTTAAAATAAATTAATTCTATGAAGTAGAAAAGGAATAAGGCACAGGTCTGTATGTAAAGTACTATGAACTGTTCAATAAATGCATCACATATATCATTTATTTGCACATCTATGTTGTGCTTGAGATAATTCATAATCAGAGAAGAGAGATAAGACTCCTCATTAACTATTTCCTATCTAGTCAGAGTTGAGCACAATGATGTTATATTACAGCTGAGAGATGTGTATGTTTTATAGTTACCATGCAGACTCTAATTTCTCTTTGCGTTAAACTGCTTTAATATTCTGTTATTATACATGCTCATGAGTAGCAATGTTAGATCCTTTGACATTTAATGGATAAAAAATAAAGCCCAGAGCTTCTCTACATTTTCAGAAGAGACACAGTCAGTAATGCTCATACTGAAGCAAAGTGTTTATTTGTTTCTCCCTCTAGTACTCAGTTGCAAATGGATTGATGACTATTTGGGGCAGGAGATTAGGGCAGGATCACAGCAGCAGACTTTGACTCCCTTATTTTCCATATCTCCCTATGCTTTTTCCATTTTAACTCCACGATTGCACTGACATGTTTTTTATTCTGTTTTTGTTTAATGTCTATCTCCCTTTCTAGAAGATGCCAAAGAACAGGGAATATGTGATTGGTACACGATAGACACACAGAATTCTTGGTTACAAACAACAGAGGACACTCTAATTTGTTGCAACAGAAGAGATTTTTGGTAGCTCACAAATCTCCAGGAGGGCTAGAGAACCCAGCCAGGAACAATGGAGGTGGGAAAAATGCCCAATTCATACCATAGACTGTTCCAATAAACCACTGTGGCTGCAGCCCAATATTTAGCACTGAGCATGCTTAGATATGAACACCACAACTTCTACCACAGCGATTCCAGAAGAACCAGCTTCCAACTGAGCTGTGTATGTCAGAAGATCTATTCTCTCTCTAAGGCTACAGCCTCTAGTTTCTCATTTTAATATTCAAGTCTCCTTCAGGGCCATCTGATTGGTGGCATCTAGGTCACATGGCTGCCCTGTAATTGCAGGGCAGTATGGAAGTATACTTTTTAGCTTTTCAGCCTCTTTAGTGGAAGAAGACAAGTTGGAAGAGGGTTGAAATGAGTATTGAATGAGTTCCTGTACAAGACATGTTGTGATACTCAATTAGTATTTGTTGGATTTCTTTCACTGTAACTAGGATTTATTTTCTTATTTGAAGATATACTCTTATGCACTAGAGTAAAAAGAGAAAATGGATATTTTCTTGAAAACCAATTCTGAGTGCTAGTTAACAGCTGGCTTTCCCATGCTCAGTGGAAAGATGTTGTGATTGATTGGTCATGGCTTCCTAATATGGTGAGAGATCATTAGTGCTCTAAATACATAAGTTTGACAAAACTTCACTAGAGGAAGAATGGGCATGACTACACAATGTTTATCAATGTAAAGGATGCACACTATTGGTTTGCTTCCTACATACACTTGTAGTTTAGTGTGAGGGAACCTTGAAGGTCAATGTGTTACACCAGAAGGGTTGTTACATGGTGCCAAAATTTTTCTTAATTCCACTTCGTTAATACTTAGCATGAAGACAAGGGTCACTAGCAGAATCAAAGATTTTATTACAAAATGGCCACTCAGTGCGTAAGATACTGAGAAACAGGCTACTCTGCAAGGAGACAGGGTCCTCCATCTACCATGCTTTTCTAGAAAATGGCCATGCCAGTTGCCCTTCAGGTTGAATAAATACTGTGCACGCTCTGGAGATTCAATACACTACCAAGCAAACAAGAAGTTTTTCCAAAAGTGCCTTCAAAAACATTTTAAATAGTGCTGCCATAAGTATCTTTTGCATTTGTAGGTAACTTGACACAAAATCTCTATTTCCTTTGGATATTTGTCTTGTAGGCAATAGGTGAAAAGAAAGGTTGGCATGTGTATGTGGTGGAGGGGCAGGGAGGGAGGACCCGCTGCATTTGGGAACAAGTAAGAGTATTATAGGAAAAAAATGTAGTTAGTATATGTATGACCTATGTGTCTCTTTCGAAAAATCACACACAAACATTCATTCCCTAAAACAATGTTCACCTACTGTCCCTTGGATGACTTCAGCTTAATTTCACACTTAATAACCTTAAAGATTAGAGTGCTTAATTACGGCAGTTACTGCTGATTGCTTTGGAAATGAAAAATGGATATCTAATATAAAGTCATTAATATAATACTTGATGGATTGGTATTATTATTCATAATAATCCAGACTCTTGGGCCCTCATCTGATTTTTTAACATGATAAGTGAAATACTTATCTTCAAGGGAACAATTTGGTGCATCATAAAGATATTAATGCATTCAACAAATATTGAATAAGTGCCTACTATATACCAAGGACTGTAGTAGGTGGTGGGGCTACCATAATCAATAAAACAAGTTCCCTCAAGAAAGTCACAGTCTGGTGGACAACGCAGACATAGACACTGCACTAACACTGCATCATAATCAAAATGTGCATGTGATACTCTGGGAGCATATAGCCTGCTAGTTAGAGAGCCTTTAGAAGAGGAGACAGTTGAACTGAACCTAGTAGTTTTCCAGGCAGAGAAAGACAAGGTCATTCCAGGCAAGGAAATAAAGGCAAACTGGCATGAAAGAGCATGGTGTATTTGGGGAAAAACATATAATTCTGTGTGGCTAGAACACTGGGTACATGTTGGGGAGACACAAGGGATGAGGTTGCAAAGCAGACTGTGTTCAACTTGTGAAGGATGTTAAATGTCATACAAAAGAGTTTAGACTTTATCCTTTTGCAGTGAGAGCCCAAAGGAGGGTTTTCAAGAGGGGTGCTGGAATAACCAGATTTGTATTTCATAAATGGAACTCTGGCAGCCACATGGAGGAGGAATTGGCAGGGGAAGAGCCTGGAGTCAAGGAAACCAGCTAAGACTCTATTTCAGAAGACCAAGTGAGAGATGATTATCTTGAACCTGTTCCTCTAAGATAGTTTGACACCCACTGCCCCATAAAGACAATGTTTCTTGATACTTCTGGCTTGTTCCCAATCTGCACCACTTATATCAAGTTCCATTTGGGTTTTTGACCTTTGATTCCAGATTCTGCCCCTTTATATCCACTCTTTCCGGCTTCTAAACTCAGTTCCCCCATCAAATTTCTTGCTTCACATTTCTTGGAGCTCAGAGGGCAAATACCTAGTAAATACCTGGTGTCTAACTCTGTTAATCCAGACCTTACCTGAACTTGGCTCCTGAGTTGAGGACTAACACCTCATTCATGTTGCTATTCCTCTGCCCCATCAGCAACTTTGGTCACACCATTGTGGCCCTTGAAACTAATCTGTGTCATGTTTTCTGTTTTTTAGAGTCTGAAAATACATGACTTTTATTGGAAAAACCACTCAACAACGGGCTGGTTGTCAAGGTATTTGATGAGCTTTTAACTCTCCCTACCATCTGTAGACGTCTACTATTGTGGAGTGTTGGAATGACTTTCTCGAAAAACAACACCAAAAGATTTCTGACTCTACCTATCTCACCTCCTAGTCTACACACTTTAGCAAGGGTGTTTGTTCACTAAATGTGGCTGTCCTCAGAAAGGAATCATCTTCTCTCAGATACTTCCTGGGTAATAATTAGAAGGAAAGGATCAAGGGGTTATGTAGATCTATTTTGAAAACTTGGGACTCCATCCTGACCATTCCTAGACATGACAATTTCTTTCTTACCCCTAATGACAAACTCAGGCCAACCTGGTTGGTACACCCTCCTGGTGGCAGCCAGAATAGGACCTAGAGAATTCAAACTTAACTCTGGTGCCACCATCCGGTTCTTCTGTGGGTTTGTCATGGTCCTAGATCATCAGGATAATGGTCACTTGGTTGAGTACATTGCTTGCCGAGTGCCCCGTGCAGGCCAAAGTGGTGGACATAAAAGGTCTCTGTAGGTATAACTCTTTACCCTCCTGCATGGAAACTTTCTAGATGAAAGGTCTAAGGGTAAGTAGGGGATGATTTGAAACAAGGTAAAGTTATAGCTACTGGAATGGGACATACTGATTTTGTGGCAATGGAGGGAGAGCCACAAGCCTGGCCCCAGGGGAAGGAACATATTACACCTCAGCAGGCACAGGAGAAGGAGGGACATTAATGATCTTTGTCTTTCAAAACCACCCTGGAGCCTTCCTCAGGAAGGAAAATGCCCTAGTGTAGCTCTCCCTGACTGTGGCAAGCATTTTAAATTTAACTGACTGCTGGGTCAGCCATTCCCCACTAGATGATTCTGACCTTGATTTAGCTACCATTCCTTTAACCTTACTAAGAAATCTCAGAAACAGCAGGTGAAAGCCCCAGCCTCTGCACTTTCCATGCAAGATACCTGCCAGCACCTCCAGATCTCTTTACCACGCCCATTGCCACAGCTGATAGTCATTCCATGAGTTGGACAAGTGCCACCTCGGTGGTGCCATGGACAGACAGGTCAGGTTGGACTCCCTCAGACAGTTCCTCCAAAAACAAGGATTAGACTCAATTACTGTTAGTAAATTTGGAAGCCTAACCAGGCTACGAGGCCACACTGGAGGCACTGTCAACCTGTGCCCATGACTGAAGTAGGTCCCACCAGGTGGGCCCCAGTGATTGATTGAAAACAAGAACTACTTCCCCAGGACTGTACTTCTTTGTAGAAGCCAGGCATTAACTAGCCTCCATCCTTAAAGCACAGTGTTTTGCACCTTAAAGATGGTCATATGAGACCCTAAAGCGTTTAAAGAAACACCATCTCTAGACCGTGTAGCCTTCAGACAACTGCAAAGATCTCTCCAAAATAAGACTAATTTTATTCCTCAGGGAAAATTCTTAGAGGGAGAACTGACTTGTTATTTATGGGCACCCTCAGGACAGTTTTCCCACAATGGGAATCCTTCAATTACAAAAGACAATACAAAATTTTTCCCTGACTTTAGCTGAACTGAGTGACAATACCACTTTAGCACTGGAAGGCATTTGGGTCAGTCTCAATTCACAGGCCAGAGTTAGTTTGGATGACAGAATTGTCCTAGACTTCCTTCCTTCTTGCAGGCCAAGATGGAATCTTTCCAATCTCTAATATATCCCCTGTACCTGGATTAATGCCTCAGGCCAAGCAATTTAAGGAGAAACCACCTGACTTTCTACAGTACACACTGATGGTTCGTGGGATATGTGAAGCTAGGTGGGTCAGAGACCCTGGGGGCATGATTGAAGTGAGAACAGCAGAATAGCCTCATCCTATCGCTTACAGTCTTGATGAGAGTAGCCTTAATTAATTGCTATCTAAGACTACTTGACTGATTTGGTCCCAGCCTCTGTCAGTAAGATTAATCAGGGTGGTTGGTGGAGTGACATACTCAGTGGAAAATTCACCAGAACACAAGGCAGTATAGAAATGAGTAAGAAGGCATTAGTGGGAGACAATATTCTATGGGTCTCTTTTGTTTTTGCATGTCTTGTGAGCAGAGATGCTCTCTTTGTTCCAGATTATATTTCCAAGGATATTTGTATATGCAGACAGCCTTGGGAGACAGAGATGGTGTCTCCCACTAGACTAAAGGGCAGGCAGCCTTATTGCCTATTATAAGAGATTCATATTCCCTAGGTTCTGGGTTCTCTCCTATCACACCAACCCACTGTAAGTGCCAATGTCACCTGGCCCTCTTTGTGTCGCCCTGTGGGAATCAGGGTTTAGGAAACGAGTGCAAATGCTGATACTCTGGCTATTGCTATTGCCACGAGTGATGAAGTCTTTTGATTCTAACCCAGGAGTTTCATGTCTTCTGTCAGCGTCCATGAAACTAACTTGTAAGATTACAAGTATGGTAAAATTTCAGACCCTTCACAAACAGCTATCCAATGGCAATTCGGCAAATTCATTATCAAATACTGTGACTCCCATGAATTCTGTCATTGATCTCCACAAACCTTCCAAAAGTAGAACCATGCATTTTGTCATTGAAGAACCAAGATATGAAATAATTATTTTCAAACTAAAATATTTTAAGTGCCAGGAAAGACCGACACCAAGTCATAGATCAATGTAAGGAAATTACAAATGCAGTAATGTTGGAAGCATATCCAAGCTGATAAATTATTTCACAGTACCATAGTACATTCTAGCTGTTGCAGTCATCCCTTTATCTCTTCACATACTTTTTCTATTTATGCATGTAATTAGCATAATAATGTTGAAAAGGTGCTGGGTGGAATATCTGGAAACCTGAGTTCAAGTACGAGTTTTGCCAATTACTGGCCATGAGACCTTAGACTGGTTACCTCCTACTACTCTGGACCTTAGATTCTTCATCTTTAAAAGGTGAATTATGGTAGACAAAATGAATGGGTTTTGCTAGATGATTTCAAAGTTTTTTCTTCCAGTTCTTATTTTCAATGAATAGTAGAAAGAGTTTATAGCCAAGATGGGTAATTATGAGGTTTCTTTTTCTTTTTCCTGTTTGCTTTAGCAGAAGGTTCAGACGCTGGAATAAAGATTTCCACAACCATCTACTTGTCTTTGCTCTTGTGAGCATGATCTGTTTTAACCCTCCATGAATTAGGGTTTACATTCCAAGGAGGTACCTCCTGTGAAATGAAATGTAAGAGAGGAACATTCCTTGCACAGA
Source organism: Diceros bicornis minor (assembly GCF_020826845.1). NCBI lineage: Eukaryota > Metazoa > Chordata > Mammalia > Perissodactyla > Rhinocerotidae > Diceros > Diceros bicornis. The sequence continues at coordinate 34,607,347 of NC_080740.1, forward strand.
AGGTCTTTTCATTTGCTGCCTTCACCACACACAGCCATCTTTCCTTTGGCCAGCATACTACACAAACAGGAAAGTTAGTAGATTTCCTATTCAATACATAACAAGAGCTTGCCAAGGTCATGCTGCCCTTGCCAGGGCTGGCTACAGGAGAAACACACCCATTGGCTTGAACTATCATAGGATTTTTCCTGGGTACATTGCAGTAGCTATAGATAATGAGATGGTCAGTCTCGTTTGTTCATTCAGTCATTTGTCTATCAAGTAAAGCTTGTAGGACCTACCACAGCAAGCCACTGGGAATACGCATATTATTAATAGGACCTTGTACCTGCCCACAGGGATCTCACAATCAGTTGGTGACGTAGATCTACCAACAGATAATTACAATACATCTGGTACTAGGTGAAATTATAGAATGGAGGAATGAGCGGTTCTTCTGTGGAAGTCTTAGAAGGCTTCTCAGAGGAGGGAATGCTTGAGCTGAGACTTGATGGCAAAGAATGAGAGGATATTCAAGCAAAAGAAAGAGCATATAAAAAGCAAGAAAGAGAGGTGAAGCAAGATAGTGGGTCAGATATTTCAGTATGGCTGGAACATAGCTTTAGGGTTGCAGATAACAGGAGGTGAAGATGGAGAGGCAAGTAGGGCCATTCTGGGGCAAAAGAGGAGGAGGATTTTAAAGATTTGAAACACTAGCCTGTTTATATGCTGAGTAGAAGGAGCCAATGGAAAGGCTAAAGATAGAGGAAGGGAGATCATTGCTAAATGAAAATCCAAGGGAAATTAGAAAGAGATGGTTTTAGACAGAAGATGAGTGGAAAGGCTAGTCTGAGAGTGAAAATGGGTCCCTTCTTCCTCTTAGAAAGATGAGCAAAGAGAAAACAGATGCAGATGAAAGTAGTTTGAAAGAGAACTATGGAAAGCCAAGAATTTAGGCACCTGGCCCTAGGAGCCAGATAGGAGATAAGATTCCTGCCATCATAAGGTGGTCAGCAATTCATATGCTTATGCATTCAGTCATTCCTTTCTTCCTTCCTTCAAAAATATTTACTGAGTACAGAAACGCAATGATGAACTAGACACCGATTCTGCTTCCAAAGAATTTATAATTTAGCTCAGATAAAAGAGCACAAACCTTGGTAGGTAGTAGGTTCTTAGTATATATTTATAGAATGAATAATGAATACAATAAGAAGTCCCACAAGAAAGGCAGAGATGAAATATAACTAGAATAGAAGGAGAAAGGAATGTTTTCTAGGTCTGTGTGGGCCCTGAAGAATGGGTGGATCTGAAGATACAGAGACTGGTAAGGGGAGGGAAGGGTCAATCTATGCAAAAGGAACACATGAGCAAAATTATGGAGATAGGAAAGGGCAGGAGCTAAAACAGGGAATAGCAAATTTCTCCTGAGGAATGTCGAGCAAAATAAAATTTGGAAACAATAACACAAGTCTTTCTTTCCTTAAGTTTCCTTTGGCCTCCTACATCAAAATTAGCGGTATTTATTGCCTTGGATAGGAGACAAAACACTTCAAAGAGAAACCAGCATTAAAGTAGAAATATGCGGTAAGGAGTAGGAAGACAGTCCCTTGAAACTTGCAGAGCCCCAGAGGAGGGAAAGAGAGCATCCTAAAATTTCTTATGTCCCAGATGGGGTTGGCAGTGGTTGTGAATGGATCATTAGAACTAGAAATTCCTAGCAGCTGGGACAAGGCAGCACCAGAGTGGTCTGCAAAGACCTGGTAACCAAGGAGTAGAGGGAACATGTACATTTTAGTTGTGGATGCTGCTGAAAAAGGGCATCTTGTGTTTTTATTTGCAAAATCTGGCATTCCACACGTGAATAAGACACCTCTTTCTAGGTGTTAGGACAACACAAAACACTCCTTCCACCATAACCCCCAAGTCTATGCCATCTTTGGGGAAAAGGGAAGGATTGAGAGGAAGGAGAGAGACCTAAATTTGTTTGAATTTTAATCCAACCAAGCCTAAGAAAAATCCAGAAGGGACTAAGTTTATTTTGACTGGCATGATTTAGCTTTCTGGCATCAGTGGAAATTCAGGTTACTTATAGGGATATACAATTCCATTTTTTTACCCGTAAGTTTATGACTGTGAATTTCAGATACCAGTATAAGTAAATAAAGAAAAGTCATGACTCTAAGCACAAAATCTTTGTTTCTAAATACACTTCCTAATACAAGGAACCAGAGCTTCTTGGAGAAACGACTGATTCAAGATCTAAGCAGGAAGATACAACAAGGTGAGTCTGGGATATATTGTGTGCTAAAAAGCAAGAAAGCTTTCCAGGATTGATGAGGGGAACCATATTGAATAGGTTCCCAGGGTCCAAGTTGTGAAAATTCAAGCATCAAAAAGAATAATGATTGAAGTTGATTGAAAGATATTCTGTATGTGAAGAAAATCCATGAGTTCATAATTATATTCAAAAAGCAGAAACAAAGAAAAAACTAACTTCTTATCATTTATGGCATCTAAGAGTCAATTTCTTACTTTGAAAATTGGCAACTAAAGGAAAGAGATAAGATTTTATCCCACCTTTCCAATAAGCATTCATAGCACCCAAATGGCCTGAGTTAAACAGGAAACCTCTACTTTATAGAGTAATGACAATTAATTATGTGTATGGAATGACAAAATTGGAAATTAGCTATTTTGAAATCTCTGATGAAATGATTGACTCAAGCAAGGATTAACAATTGCTATTGAAACCATTAGGTGAATTGTTGTTGAGAAACTAGATGTTCTTATGTAGCAAAGTAATACCACAAGAGTTACTTTCTGGTCACAAGGAGAAAAACATAATTTTATCATGGAAGAATCAAAGGGTCATCCCTCAATCCAGTGGCCAAACTCTAAATCACTAATAGTATACAAGATAATACTTTCTACTGCCATATGAAGTATCATTACAATGTAACCTTGCTGGGAAAGTTTAACTTTAATCTAATCAAATCTTTTGAGTCTAATTTCTAGATTACAGAAAATACAGAGGCTAGGGCATCGCTACCCAAAAGAAATAAAATGTTGCCACATATGTAATTTTAAATTTTCTAGTAACCATACTTAAGAAGTTAAAATGAAACAGTGAAATTAATTTTAGTAATTAATACATTTTATTTAACCGGACTTATGTAAAATACTATGATTTCAATATGTAGTCAATAATAAAAATAATTAATGATAATCAATAGCAATAAAAATTATTAATGAGATAATTTACATTCTTTTTATTTGTACTATGTCTTCTAAATTTGGTGTGGATTTTACACTACAGCACACTTCAATTCAGACTAATTACACTTCAATGCTCAATAGCTAGTGGCTGCCATATTGGACAGCACAGGCCTAGAGGAATAAGCTAAACAACATCATGATGGTTAGTTTTATGTGTCAACTTGGCTAAGCTGTAGTACCTAGTTTTCAACCAAACACTAATCTAGGTGCTGCTGGAGGTATTTTATAGATGTGTTTAACATCTACAATCACCTGACTTGAAGGAAAGGAGATTATCCTCAATAATGTGAGTGGGCCTCACCCAATCAGTTGCAAGGCCTTAAGAGCAAAACGGAGTTTTCCTTGAAGAAGAAGCTCCTGCCTAAGAGTTTCTATCCTGCCAGCCTGCCCTTCAGATTTCAAACTTGCCAGCCCCCACAATCCTATAAACCAATTCCTAGAATTACATCATACACACACGGATGTATATAGATATCTATAAGATATCTATCTTTCTATATATAATCTACATTTATATTTATATATTATAAACCAGCTCTAAAGGACGTATTGGAGACAACTGGAAAATTTTGAATATGGACTTAACTAGATAATTAAGGAGCTATCATCAGTTTCGATAGGTGGGATAATGTTAATTTGTCAGTGGAGGAAAATGTCCATATTTTTTAGAGATACCTGCTAAAGTTTTTAGGGATGCGATGTCATGATGACTCTGGATTATACTTTATCGACTAAATCTACATGAAGTCATAACCTTTAGTAAAATGAAATATACCCAATCATCATCTGCATTGACATAAACTACCATATCTCTAGCACCACATGTAATGGTTAACAAAGTTTTAGCCTAATATTTAACAGAGTTTTGCTGCATGATAAATTGGTTTAAAAAATTAAATGAGAGAGAATCTAAGGCTGTGATGCAGTTAGCTTTCACTAGCTGGGGGACCAGAAGGCATTCTATTTCCAAAGCAATGGAAAGCAATGACCAGAATCATAGAAGGTGATGTGGGTGATTCAAAATGTAAGTTTTTCCCACTTGGCTCATGTCTCCACATGACACCCAAGGACACCAAGCCTCAAAATGATGACTCTCAAATCAGCTATAAAACCAGTATTTTGGCTTTCTGTATTGTTTTCTTAAGAGTGCAGCTGTCCTGGCCAAGTTACAGTATGTTCTTACCAAAATTCTCCCGTACAACTGAAATGACAAGATATTTTTCCTTCCTTTCCTGTTGTTAAACTGTAATGAAGTGTTGATGGCCTTGCTGTTATGGTTACTGTTATTGCTATGGTGATAGTCTATACATTCCAAAAGAAGAAAAACCACATTAGCCCAGTGTATAACATTATTTTTTAAAGGTCTTCTGTCAGAAGTAGAAGGTAAACTTATTTTATTATATAAATTCTAAATAAATATTTGTGTATCTACTATGTACTTAGTTCAGTGTGCGATAGAACAATATTTTCCTATTATGTGCATAATTTAGTCTAGTTAGTAGTTTGCAAGACATTTTGCAAAGCTCTTTCACATATATCCTATTTGAACCGCATGCAACTCTGCAGAGCTGGTAGGCTAGGTATTATTAACTTCATTTTGCAGAGTGGGAATGTGGCAGACACCATTGGGTGCCTTGCTGACATCCATTCATCTCACCATCCCATCTTCATTGCTAACAAGATCTTGATTATGTTTGAGAGAGAAATTGCCCTGCCTCGGTCTAGGTGTTTATTTCCCCCAGCCCTGCTGCAAGGGGTATGTGCTACAGTTCAGGCTCATGACTCATAAAAAAGAAATCTGCTGGGGTTTCTAGGACATCTTTGTTTGTATAGTTGTTGGTTTTTGCTTAAAAGAACTGACACAGCTATCTCTCCTTCCTCCACTCTCCTTCCTGCTTTGTATGCGAATGTGAGGACTAGAGTGGCCATAACCATTATGTGACCAGTAAGGAAAGGCAAAAACAAAAAAGTAAAAAGCAGAAATATTGGTTCAGTTGCTTACTTCTGGACTTTGTTATGTGAGAACATAAACCTGTATTTGATTAAGAGGCTGCAGTTGAGTTTTCTGTTACCTACAGCCATATGCATGCCCAACTGAGGCTGAGTCAGTGTTTAAATGACATTCGCAAGGTCACACAATGTAGAGGGGGCACAGATAAGACTAACTTAAGTCAATTACTCTTTACACTTTAAAAAGCTGTCTCGGCCATTCAATGGTCAACAATATTTTATCCAATGCTTACAAATTGCCACTATATGGAAATACAAAGATGAATAGGACACAATGCTTCTACTTAACTCCAAATGACATAAGCCAAGTCTCATAAACAAGTATAGATAGTAGAGGTGTTTACAGGAAAAACTGTGTGGACCAAACCAGGCCAAATCCAGTTTGTGACCTCTAATGTAGATGATATTTGAGCAGGGTTTGAAGATGAAGAGATTTGCCACATAGAAAAGGAGAAGGATATTTTTGGCTTACAGTACAGCAGAAGAAAAGGTAGAGCTAGAAATTGTTTCGTATAGTTTCTGTGTGCTTGAACTTGAGTTTCTCATGAAAAGCAGAGTCTGAGACAAGGGCTGCATGCATGTCATTTATGTTGGGACATGACCCCAGGGAATAAGTGTAGGAGTCTAGAAGAGTGAAGCCAGGAGAAGGGAAAACCAATACAAGGGTGCATTATTAAGTGGGACCCTACTTTGTGCAGTCTTGCTGGAAGTCTCCAAGAAACTGTGTAAAATACACCTCAGAATTGTCCACTTGAGAGCTGGAAAATGGGAGTGTCAATGGTCGCACCATGGATTATTAACTATTTTGTACTTTTGTACTTTCAGGTTTGTACATGCGCTAATGTCAAGAAAGTTCTCAACAGCATTCTTGCCTTTCTTCCAGAAAAGTCCCAGGGCAGAAAGCAGGAGGTAAGAGGTATAGCTGAAGTGCAGTATTATAAAGTTATACCTGCAGGAAGCTGGTCTTTGCAGCAATAGCTGGCATAAAAGGTGCACCAACGAGATATGAGGCCAAGCACAAACGGTAGTGTAGAACACTGTGATATGATTGTGGGGGAAGTGATAATGTCTAGAGATGAGACTAGAAAGGTAGACTTGATGAGAAAAGGCCTTGAATTCTGGTGGGAGGTTCTTAAACCTGGGGTCCCTACCTTCTCAGGGTATACCCCTGAATTGCATGTAGAGGTTTGTTTATGTGAGTGTGGGTATGCATTTTTCCTTAGTGGGAGGTCTTAGAATTTCAGAGGGCTCAGTGATCCAGAATGGGTTAGAAAATTCCACTCTGGGCAATAAGCAGAGTAGAGGGAAGAAAATATTGGGTTGGATTTCACATTTCAACTTTTTCTAATTGGTAACGTTTCATGTTTTTTGAAGTTAATAGAGTGGAAGACCAGTGTCAAAGACATGTTTAGTGACAAGCCCCTCTGGTTAGCACTCCGTGATTTAGCCCTGAAACACCCAGCAGCCTCTGGATGGAAAACTCTGACGTGATCACATTGTTACTCTTAAACTTCACTGTTGAGTGCTTAGACTTCTATATATCATCTTGTTTCATCCTTACATGATTTTTATAATAGTTAATGATGACATAACATTAACACTAGTTTCTGCTTAACTGAACTCATAATGCTCTTCTGTTATTAAAACGTCTAATGTTTTCCTTTTTCTAGGAGAAAATAAGTCCATACTCCAAATTTATGGTTGAAATTGAGGCCCTAGAAGTTTGACTAGTAGAGACAACATGGCCTTTCCCAGTTGAGAATTACTAAAAGGAGTCCAGGAGTCCATAGATGCACCAGAGTTGTGTCTTCCTCATGGAGGGATGAGGGTATGCAGGGATGAGCTTAGAAGTCAAGTTGGGAACAGCCAGAGTTACTCTTGAAAATCCCTCGGGAAGAAGTTCTGCTGAAGAACTCCAGGCATCTCCCAACTGGTACAACGCAGCCAGTCTTCACCCCTGTTGGAGCCATTCTCACTTCAGTTGAGTGCATTTTCATTTTCAGTTGTAAATTAGCTTGCGTTCGGAAGATAATGTTGTTCAAACACCACAGATATTAAAACTCTAGATTCACGCTGAGGATTGCAAGATACTCATACTAGGAGGAGAGAAGCACAAGAGCTGAGATTGGCTGAGGGACAGCAAGTCACTTCTTACCTCTCATCCTCCCTTTCAAGCATTCGTTAATTGAGTAGAACAGCAAGAGTAAACATTCTCATTATTTATGTTGCTGTCACTCTTTTTGCTGAGCTATTTGAATTTACATAAGTTAAATGGAAGTATGAGTTACTCTGTAGATGAAATAAGTAAGAGTATTAACAACTAACAGTTATTAAACAATCAAAGCACAGAACATGTTTTAACTAATTTAAGCCACACAACCACTCTAAGAAAGAGGTACTATGATTATCCTAACTCCACACATGGGGAAGCTGAGGGAAGGTAACTGTAGTCACATACACAGTAAGTGGAGAGTGGGTTCCATGCCAGGCAGGCTGGCTACAGAATGCACTCTTAATCAGACCCTGGTGTGTATGTGCGTGTGGGGGTGGGGTGCAATGGGAAGGGGAGGACTTGAATTTTTTTACCATAAAAATGCTGAAAAGGTTGGGAGCAGCTACTTTAATACATCCTCCTCATTGCACAGATGAGGAAAATAAAACCCAGACAAAATGAGGTGCCTGAGACAACCGCTTATGGGATAAAAAGCTGCGGTAAACTCATAGTGGCAGCAAAAGATATCCACATCTTAATCCATCTTAATCCCTGGAAGCTGTTAATGTTGCCTTATATGGTAAAAAAGACTTGCAGATGTGATTAGGTTAAGGATCTTGAAAAAGGGAGATTATTCTAGATTATCCATCTGGGCCCTAAATCTAATCTAAATAAAGGGTCCTTATAAGAGGGAGGCAAGTAGGTCAAAGGAGAAGTAGGAGATGTGATGGTGGAAGCAGGAGGTTGTGAGGAAGCAGTGATGTGAGTCAAGGAACGCAGGCAGCCTCTAGAAGCTAGAAAAGGTGAGGAAATGGATTCTCCCTTAGAGCCTCCAGAAGGAACTGGTCCTTGACTTCAGCCCTATGAAACTGATTTTGGACTTCTGACCTCCAGACTGTAAGAGAATAAATTTGTGTCATTTTAAACCACTAAATTTGTGGTAATTTGTTATGGCAGCCGTAGGAAACAATACAGATGGCTTCTTGCTGTTATTATGTTTTAAACAGCTTAACCTCTGTTAGACCACAGTCTATTCTGAGTCACATCAGCTTGAGAATAATAGAACTTGATGTCTTTTAAAAAGTATTCTGCAGTTCACTTTTCACTAATTCAAGTTTACCTTCTTCCTGTTTTTTCCCAATCAGTGGTATTTTAGTGTTCTTCTATGTGACTCTCTAGCTGTACAGTTTAATGAGAAGATACCAAAATCACCTGGGTTTGTTCCCTGGATATGACATTTCTTTCATTGGCTAACCATGCCTAAGGCATATTTAATAACTATTTGTATATAATTTGAGAGAACTTGGTTAGAAACCAAAATGTGTTTATTCTTATTCATGGTGCATTCATTTATGCATTAATTAAACTAATGTTCTATTAAGGATCCACCAAATGTCATAAAGTCAAGCAAAAAGACTTAAGGGACCAAATGCTAATAAAGGTGGTGCCTAATCCCAGAGGCTTCTCAGCCGTGAGAGAGATGTACCCTCTTCGGTTTCATGAGGCTACTGATATATTTTTAAAAATGAAGACATGACAAACATATTTTGTTTTCCATGTTAGTTACATTTAACAAACCAATGCTTTTTACACACACAAATCAATGTGATATAATTATGCTTTCCATGTAATAATGATGGGATTTATAAACTATACTATCCCATAGTGCTCTGCAAAGCAGTATGATCCAGTAATAGACCCAAGTTTAAAGTTATATGATGAATGCCGAATGGTTCCAATTCTGTCAGCGTGTCTCTGACTTTGTGTATGCTTGTTTGGAGACAAGGTCAAATTTCTAAATTTGCTGCCCTTTGTGAATGTGAGGTCCAGGCCAAATGTCCCTGCCTGACCCCAGTTATTTACTACCAAATTATAACAAATTGCATACAAAGTCGCCAGTCACATAGCTAACTATATACAAATAGAATTCAAAGTTTCTATTCATATCCATAAACTAGTCAAAACCGCTGGTCACATCAACTCTGAGGGGAAACGTACATGTGTTCTTTCTAGGTCCTTCATTCCAAAATATTCCTGGAGGATACTTGCTGGTGGATTTTCCAGTGTTGCCAGAGATTTAAGACTAGCAAGTCTTAGGAAGAGCTCTGCCTGTAGAATGCCCTGACCCTGACATTCAGCAAGACTCCAGGGACTGGGCCTGCAGGGTTTGGTCCTGCCCAAATTCCTCCCTCGAAGGGAACACTACAAATACTCTAGGTCAATAAATGTCTGGCTTATGGCTTTGGCTATCTGTGTCTAAATACCGATGACAAGAAGAAAAATACCATTAAAAGACATATTTGATTCTTAGTTTGTCATAAATTGGAAAGTTAGCGAGCTCTTTCTTTCACATAAACTATTTTTAGACACAGTTGGCAAGCCATATGGATGTATTTCTAGTTCTTTATTTCTAGTAAGGTTTTATTGAAAAAGAAAAACACAGACTAACACTAGAGCTTTCAAATTAGTGCAGATATCAATGCTAGCCATTTAGATGCTCTCAGGAGGCCTTCAACACTCTCATTTGCCCACATAGGGAGAAAGTTTTTTTTCCCCAGTAGCACCTTGGATCCACACCTGCCTGTTTAAAATCAGGCATACAAAAGAGGAAGTGCTGATGAATTTGGTGCTGTCTAGACAAGTATACTAATGTGCAGTGTTGGGCTGGGTTGCCATGGTAATAAGCAAATAAGCTCTTACAGCTCTGCTAACCAGTGGGTTGTGGATGCTTCCTTTACAATAGGCAATTTTCCCTCCCTTGAAATGGGGATTGCCAAAAACAATCCGACTAACTCTAAGACATGGAATCATGACATCCAACAATGTTTCAGGTTGTAAGATAAATGCTGCACTCTAATGTTCCTTGTCAAAGTAATTCATTTTCTTTGCCATTTGTCAGCATATTAACAAGCTCCTCATTATGTAGCAGAGGGGCCTGAGCCTAAGAAACAAGAGTAAGTGGGCAGGAAATCCAAAGTGTTTTCACTTGCTTTGATAAGTAATAGATTTTGAGTCTTTCTCTCATTAGAGTTATGCCTTTCTTTCATTCAATCGATACTTTTAGATCTCCTACTCTGTCCCAGGCCCTGTGCTAACCTCTGGGTGCACAGATTTGCATACAGGGCTACCTTTCTCTTCAAGGAGCTGAGAGTTTAGTGGGTGACACAGAGACACCAAGCATCAGAAGGAAGATTTGGATAAGTGGTACACGTGACCTGCAGAGTACTTATGGAACATGTGGCACAGAACTCCGTCTTGGAAGGTCAATGAAAGCACCCTGGTGGACATGGAATCTAGCTCGAAGCGAAATAAGAGGAATCCAAGTAAAGTGGGGAAAACCATACTAAGAAGAGGGAACAGGAGATTCAACACCTCAGGGGGAGGAGAAATTAACACTGCATTCCAGCCAATGCAGGAAATTGAGTGAGGGAGGAATGTAGGGTGTAAGAGGCTGCATGAGGGAGGGGAGGAGAGAAGTAAGTCTTCAAAGGTAGATATGGTTCTGATCATGAGAGCCTAGCTATGCTTAGAGTTTTAGACTTTATGCTAAAAGTACTGAGGAGTCAATGAAGTGTTCAAGCAGAGGAGTAACACTTTAGAAAATTAGTTCTAATCACAGTATGGACAATGGATTGGAAGACAGCAAGACTGGCGGCAGGAAGAAAAGTTAAATACGTTTTGTAGTAGCCAACAGCTTGTCAAGTTCAAGGGTCTTTTCTAAATAAACATTACCCTTTCCATTTATGGTGAAGATGACTGGTGGTCCCCCAATATCCAGCATTCCCTTATTACACAGTAAGAAGTTGAAATTCAGTTGGGCACATGGGTGCCCACCTGAAGATTTATATTTCCAAGATTCTCTTGTAACCAAGTATGGCCGTGGAATCTAAATTGATGTGTGCATCTTCTAAGGCAGGCCTTTCCTGTTCCTTTTTCCTCCTTCCTGCAGGCTTGAATACAAATGTGATGGCAGGAAGAGAAGGAACTAATTTAGACCAAGAGAAGGAAGCCTGGTGTCTTAGTCAGTTCAGGCCACTATAACAAAGTACCATAGACTAGGCAGCTTATAAACAACAGAAATTTATTTCTCACAGTCCTAGAGGCTGGAAGTCTGAGATCAGGGTGCCAGCCTGGTGCGATTCTGGTAAGAGCCGTCTTCCAGTTGCAGACTTCCATCTTCTCTTGTACTCTCACGTGGTGGAAAGAAGACAGCAGAGCTATCTGGGGTCCCTTTTATAAGGGCACTAATCCCTAATTGCCTTTTACCTAATCACCTCACAAAATCCCCACCTCCTAATACCATCACATTGGGGGCTAGGATTTCAACATATAAATTTGAGGGGACACAAACATTCACTCCACTGCACCCAGTGTTAAGGAGGCAGAGCAGTAAGGTAGAAGGAGCCTGGGACTCTGATGATTGTGGAATCACCATACCAGCCCTGAGCCATTTAATGCTACCATTTTGATTTCTCAGCTACAGAATCTCAGCCAGTATCCTGACTAATACACTGTCTACACGTCATTTGACAGTGTTGGAAGCTAGTTGTTTTTCCCATAAACTGTCCACTGTCTCTTCTTCATGACAAGTTCTCTCAATCTATCTATCTGTCTGTCTGTCTGTCTATCCATCTATCTATCTATCTATCTATCTATCTATCTATCTATCTATCTATCTATCTATCTATCTCTGTTCTTCTATTTCTCCAACTACTCCCTCTGTAGCAGCTTCTCGGATTCTCTTTGTCTTTCTATCTCCTACTGTGGGTATGATTCAAGGCTCTGTTCTGGGCTTCCTCCATTAATGGACTCATGACTTTATTCAGTGCAGAAGCCTTCCAATTTTACATTTTAGCCTGCTCTTTGGCTAGAATAATATTTTCAGATGCCTGCAGCACATTTCCATTTATGTCTCCAGCTATCATTTCCAAATCAACATGCCCCAAACTGAGCTTGTCATCTTCTTCCCCTCACCCACATGATTCTATTTCCCAGGGCTGTCTTTTCTTTCCAAGGCAGTATCACTTTTTTCCTACTCTGTCAGCCCCCAAGTCTTACGATTAACTTGAACAGCTCTCCACTCCTTCATCCCTCATGTTTAACCTGTCCCTATGCCTTGTTGCTTTGGTTTGTCTCAAATACCTTTTATATTTGTCCTTCCCATCATTGCTGCCACTCTTCAATTCAGCCTTTTTAGCTGGGCCCCCAATGTCCATTCTCATCCTTTTCTACCCTGTCTTGAAAATGTAATACAGTGAACGATTTCCTAAATCACTACTTTTCCCTTTCCCTCCTTAAGAATTGAGGACAGAGGGTGACTGGGCTTTTTCACATTAGACTCAAACCTGTCCCCTAAGAAAGAGTGTGACACAGAAAGAACAGGGGCTTTCAAGTCCAACAAAACAGGGTGTGTATCACTAGATGTGTGACTTGAGCAACTTTCTTACTGCTCGAAGCTTAAATAGTCACACCTTCTATGAAATAGAAGTAGTAAGAATTCATACTGGAGATTGTTGTGAGATTTGAGTGGGATGAGTGATCCTTATCGTGATGTCTGCCAAGGGGAAGGTGTCAGTAAATGTCATTTCCTGTCTAGGTCACTACAGTCTAGCACTGCTCTACCCATCCTGTCTAAATTCCACTTTTATCTGCTTCAGTCTGGCTGACTGTGCTCAGTTCCACCTCTGTGCCTCTGCCCATACTGTTCCACCCATAAGATATGTATTTTCCTTTCTTTTTTATTCAACATGCTAGGTACCAGGCACTGCTTCAGCCACTTACTTAAACCCTGCTCATCCCTTATGATGTGGGCAAGTTCCACAAAGCCTTCTGCAGATAATCTGTGTCCCCAACAGAATGTTCTTCTCTCTGAACTGCTATTGTCCTAACCCTAGAGTACCTGGTGGTTGTCTAGTTGTTTGCTGGCCACTTTCTCACATAGTCTATAAGCTAGTTGAGAGCTGAAGAGTTGGTTAATTACACTCCTTCCCATTCCAGCTTGGTAGTAGCCAGTAGACAAATACTGCTGCTTAATAAATTAATTTCAACTCCAATATTTATCACTTAATAAGGAAACCTCTTTGATTGTTTCAGCTCTGGTTTAGGAAAAATTCAATTCAAAAGAAGCAAAAGTTACAGTCATCATCTGCTGATATAAATATTGTCAAAGACTAGAACCATCTTTTTAGCCTTCCTCCCTACTCTGAATATTCATGATAAAGACTTAATGTCCTGCAAGACATGAATCCTTTCCTAAGGATCTTTTCTTCAGAGAAGCCAGGCAATCTGCTAATGAACTTTCAGTCAGGAGACAAGAGTTCTAGAGATCACCTTGGGGGATGGGCTGTCAACAGTCAGACTTTTTTCTCCAAGTAGTTAATGGAAGGTGAGGGGTGGGGAGAAGTGAGGCAGTGCTGTGTAATTTTTCCACCTTTACGTGTGTAATCTATTTTTCTGTATCTCTTACTGCCAAGCCAAAAGCCCAAAGGGCACTTGATCAAAATGTTATGCTGCCGCCCCGCAGCTTCCACTGGACATCAGGCTTTCTTCACACCATTCTGACCCGGGGAGCAGTTGCAAATACTGGCAGGGCCTCAAAGCCTGGAGGTATGCAGTATCTTACTGCTTCTCGGACTTATAATCACCCTAGCTTGTCATCATTTCCCTCGAGAATTCGCATATACTTCAATTCAAGTGAAGAGATACTTATGAAGTGCCTATTAGGAGCAAAGCACGCTCTCTTTATTTGTATTTAAAGTTGGGAGTCTTGGGTCCTGGTTCCATCCTACGACTCACTTGAGAAAGCTATTTCCATTTTGGGGAGCCGTATTTATTTTACTAAATTAGGAGATTCTTCTTTAGAGTACTGTGTTCTACGACACGTCACAGTGTCACTGTTTTTGGAGTATACAAACAGGACATTAAGACATACAACCAGGCATTAAGAACATGGGCTCTGGAATAAGATCCCGAGGTTCAAATACTGGCGCCACCTCTTTAGTCAATGTGTGTATCCGAGCAAATTACTAAACCTCTCTGTGCCTAGATCCCTCGTTGTAAAGTAGACATAGGAAAAGTGCCTTCCTCAGAGGTTTGTAGTGAGGATTGAAACTGCATATAAAGGACTTAACCCAGGGGCCGGCCTGGTGGTGCAGTGGTTAAGTGCGCTCGCTCCGCTTCCGCGGCTGGGGGTTCTCAGGTTCGGATCCCAGGCGCGCACCAACACACCACTTGTCAAGCCACACCACGGTCAGCGTCCCATATAAAGTAGAGGAAAATGGGCATGGATGTTAGCCCAGGGCCAATCTTCTGCAGCAAAAAGAGGAGGATTGGCATGGGATGTTAGCTCAGGGCTGATCTTCCTCACCAAAAAGAAAAAAAAAAAGAACTTAATCCAAAGAGGCATGAGGGAACTGCTTGGGGCAATGGAAGCATTCCATATCTTGATTGTGGTAGTGGTTATACCACTGTATACATTTGTTAAAATTCATAGAACTGTACACCAAAAAGGGTAAATCTACCTCAAAAAACCCTCAATTTTAAAAATAAAGGTCTACTGTATAATATTAATGATATGATATTCTGGAAAATGTAGAACCATAGAAACAGTAAATAGATCAGTGGTTGGCAGGAATTTGGGGGTGGGGAGGCAGGGATGAAGAGGGGGAGCACAGGGGATTTTTAGAGCAGTGAAACTATTCTTTATGAGATTGTAACAGTGGCTACATGTCATTACACAGTTGTCAAACTCATAGAATTACAACACAAAGAATGAACCCTAATGTAAACTATGGTCTTTAGTTAATAATAATTTTTCACTTTGGCTCACCAATTGTACCAAATGTAGCACAAGAATGAAAGATGTTAATAATAGGGAAATAGGGGAAATCTCTGTACTTTCCACTCAAACTTTCTGTAAATCTAAAACTACCTTATAAAATAAAGTCTATTAATTTTAAAAAAAGATCATTAACAGAAACAAGCACTTAGTAAGTTAGATACTATTATTATTCCTTCCTTTGAAAACAACACCCAAGGTTTTTTTCCTTAAAAACATGCTAAGATACCCATGCCTGGACTGCATCTCGCAGAGAGAAGAGTATACAAATGGGCAACAAAGAGTGGCTTCTCCCAATGCAGACTTCTGGAATGTTGATTTTTTTTTAAGATGAATATAACCTCATAGATGTCTCCTCTCGGAGCATCTCTCTGAGGCCTGAAGTGCATGAGGAAGCTGATCTTTTCTCCTGAGCTGCTCTCGTTCTCCATGATTCAGCCACAGATGCTCTTTCTCATTTCATGATTGTGTCTGCTGTTCTACCAAGGCACTGAAGACATGGAACAGCCAATTAAATATCATCACATTTTCAGTGCCCTTGGGAAAACCATACAGGAAACAGACTGTGTTTATATCTCACACCTCTGGGGAGGCTGCATAAGCTGAAAGCAATGTAGGATTTTTCCTTCTCTTTATTCTCAAAGAAAAATTAAAAACAAAAATCCAAGCCACACAACCACCCAAAACAAACAAAAAAAAAAGCAGTTTCAAATATAGAAACACTCTCCTTCATGATGAATATGCATGTGGGAGAATTGTCATAAAGTCTGTGAAAAATCTGGCCACAGGCTGTTTCATTTGCAGGGCTCAGCAGCTTTCAGTACTCAGGGCCATTAGAGCATATACACCAATGTCACTGAGCATGGGACCAACCCCCCATTGGCTCTGTCAGGCAGCACCTTAGGGGGTCCCCTGCCCATGGAGCACTAACTGACAAGCTCATAGTGAGGGGGATGAGCACTCCCTAAGAGTCAGAAGGCCTATACCCCAGGCTCACGTGATGATGACTCTCTGGGGGAACTTAGACATGCTACACAATCTCCCTGTGCTTTACTTTCCTCACTGGTGAAATGTGCAGGATAGACTAGGAAATCTAGTCTAGCCCCATCATCCTGTGATTCCAAATTCCTATTGGGGTGTTTTCCAGAGCTGAAATACTACATTAAAAGTACTTTTAATCAATTAATTAATTTATATGTCTAACCATATATCAATTTCTATTTATTCTTAATTGTTTAAGTACAACACGAAAATGGAAAAATGAATAAGAAAATAGGAAAAAAAAGAACACTACACATAAGGCCAGAACCCCTCTGATTACCACCTCCATCACCTTCCCTTCCACCCTTTCCCATAAATAACCACTGGTATTATTCTGCGTGTATCCTTCCAGATCTCTTCACACCCATATAGATGCAGAGAAAATAGGCCGTATGGTTTTTGGTTTTTTACATAAATGGTATCATACCATTTGTTTCATTCTGCAACTTGCTTTATCACTCAATAACAGGTCTTAAAGATCTCTCCATAATATGCCTCATTCTTTTTTAATAGCTACGTGTTATTCCACAGTATGAGAACTGATGTTTATTCATCCATACCCTTGCTGGTGGATATTCAGGTCGCTAATACAAACAATGCCAATGCCTCGTGGTGAATGAGTGAGTGCATTCCCTGAGGTAGACATTAATAAGTGGAATTGCTGAATTAGTTAATTAGTGTCTATTTTAATAGGTTTACCAAATTTGTTCCAGAAAGTGTCTATGTCAAATTATAAACCTATGTGGAGTACATTTTCACAAGGTCATATGGAATAATGGTTAAAAGCACAAGACCTGGAGACAGACTGCACGCATTCCACCCTACACTACCCCTCATAGTTCTAGGGCCATGGTCAAGAAGTTTTCTTTGTGCCTCAGTTTCCACGTGTGTAAAATAGGTACAAAACTATCTACACAACAAGTTGCTCTGAGGATTACTAGCCCCATTGCTGGCACATAGTAACTACTGCACATGAGCTTTAATCATTATTATTTTTACTAGCTTTGCTTTGAGGAGCATTGAGCTTCCTAACCAAATGGGTCTGCTGTCCCACTTCCCGAATTACTCTGAGTCAGGATTTTTCCAGACCCGGAGGTTAAATGCCTGCCGGGCTCATTTAACTCACACTTCTGAGTCCTTCTCTGAAGTGAAGCCAGCAGGGCCCTGACTGACAGGCTGCCGGCGCCTGTTTGTACAACAGTCTCTGCTAATGTAAATAGCTAAATGCAAACTGCAACATCTAAGAACCTTCAAGGAACTGGAGGACATTCTTGGAGGAGGCTGATTTCATTAATATTTCAGAAGCAAAACACTTCAAACACCAGCCACGCCGACCCCACATGCAAGGCCATCCCTAGGGGTTGCAGAACGAGGACAAATCGCCCAGGGCCACTCCTCCCCAATAGTGCTTCTATGTGGGTGAAATCAGGTTAAAATGAACCCCAAAGACAGTTCGGAGGGGAAAAGAAAGATGAAAGACAACTATTTACAGCTGTAAGGATGTTTGTAAAAAGACAAAAGTCCTGTTTTGTCCACTTTGCTTTGTTATCAGAGAGGACCTGAGCGAGAACAGACTACTGGTGGACCAGCTTTGGTTAATTTCCTGAGCACCAGCTGCAGAGGCCTCGCTCTGTTTTGTTCCCCTGTCTCTTGCTAGTTATATGCTAGTCCACCTGCCACAGAGGGAGGGGAAAGCAAGGTGGAAGTTCCGGAGTGTTCCACATAGGACGCTGTCTGCCCACACAGATGATCCCCCAGAAGGCTAGCGAATCTAGCTGGGTCGTCGGTGTTTTCAATGGGAAATAAAATATGAATATAGATTTTTTTTAACCAAATCTTTACAGAAAAGGATACTGATGCCCAGAAAGTTAAGGTCACACAGATGGTGTTAGAGCCATAGTAGGCCCAGGTGTCTTGTCTTGCAGCCCAATGCCCTTTCCATACCCAATAAGCCAACTAAACAAACAAACTCATATCCTTACATTGAGGCTCCTAAGACATGAATTCATTCTCAGACAGTTGCTTTGGTCTCTGTTCTTCTGTATAAAGGACTAAGTGTGAAGCAGTGTGGGGGGTTATTAAGAACAAACGTGGAGACTTTCTTCAACTTCAGCCTGAGTTCCAGAGCTGTGCTCTTCACTGCTCTCCACACTGACTTTACTAGAAGGAACACAGTCCACCCTTAGCTCGACTACCTGACCACCGACAGTGCCTACTGGTACCCAAATAATCACCATGTTGATTGGCAAGGCATTCAAATTTACCTATTTTATGACATCAAAATGACAAAAATGAAATGGATTTGATTCGTTCCAGAGTTATTGAAAGAACATTTCAACTTTAGTCTTTGTCTTCTTTTCAGCTTCCCTCTGACAAAAAGAGACGATATGGTGTATGGATTGGTTGGTTCATTGATTATTCGTACTTTCAACATACAGTAGCTGTCTACTGTGTGCTAGATTGTTTTTGTAAGTTTGATACCAACTTCAGTATTTCTTAATTTTAAGTTGCTTTTGTTTCTGTATGTTTCAATTTAGTCTCTTTGTAATTTTACCTCAAATTTTTCTGTTTATAAAAACACGCTAGTTAAATATTGCTGCACAATGACAAAACACAGCTGTAATAGGAAATTTCCGCAGAATTCAAAGCGCATGTGCTGGATTTCCAAATGGAAGCTGGCCTGCACATTTCCCTGGAAAGCAGGGTTGGGAGTGCCAAGAGTAACCGTGGGAGTCTTTAGATGAAAATGACCGAGTGTTCGTCACCCTCGCATTGTGGGACATAGAGGTCACTACATCCAGAAGGTTTTCTGGGCAGAAACCAGGCCAGACACTGGGGCCATGGAGTGCAAAGCTGTGTGGTGCTGTGTGGTACTGGCTTCCCCATAAGCACAAGTGGTGCTCATTAGAGACAAGAGAGCAGAATCCAAAAGCCGAACTGCTAGTTCTTCAGCCCACATGATGGTTTTCCCCTCTGAACTAAAGACCTTAAAATTAGTATCACACAACTTAGCACTTAGTGAAAAATGGAACATTCTGAAAAAATTACTCCTTGAGACAAAACTAGTAGCTGCATATGTTTTGGTCTTGCCACCCCACTGAACCATAAGCCTCTTGAGTGTGTGGATGTATGTTACTCTTACCTAGCCTCAGCTGTGTATTAGGGTGCTGAGTGTAGAGCAGGGGAGCAATAAAAATATCTGATCACCAAATTGTCTTCCTTAGGACAAAGGGAATTCTCTTTACCATGCTCTGGAATGCAAATTCCATGAGTAGATGGCTTTTTGTCTGTCTTATTCATTACTAGATCCCCAGCTTCTAAAAGAGTGGAACATAGTAAGAACTCAATAAAATATTTGTTGAATGGAAACATAAACAAATGCATGTGGGGTTTCTCATTGTCCTCCGGATGGCAGCAGAGAGGAAGTGAGTAGCTGACCACCTTCCTGTAGCACATAAAAGCAACAGGAAGTGCTGTCTTATGTGGCAGTCCCTTCCAATACCAAGCCTGGAGCCAACTGTAAAGGGCATGAAAAAATGACTCATTCGATCCTCTACTATTTGAATCTACTTTAGAACTAAAACACTCACTTTCAGGCTACAACACATGAAAATGAGAAGATGACTTAGAGCAGAAGCTCTCAAAGGAGGTCCCCAGAAACAGCAGCATTAACATCACCAGGAACTTGGTAGGAATCAAATTTGGGGGCATTACACCAGACCAATGAATCAGAGACTGTGGAGGTGGGGCCAGTGATCTGTGTTTTAAGAAGCCCTCTAAGTGATTCTGACGCATGTTAAAGTCTGAGAACCACTGAACTAGAGGTCCACGGTTCTTGTTACCATACCCCACCCCACCTGACCCCCTGGAGTGAGGGTCCTTTCTATTTTATTCCTTTTTACCTCTCTGTTGCTACATGATCTGGAGTTTCCAGAGGCCAGGTCTCTCCCACCAAATCCAGATCTCCTGGTCAAGTCTCACCCTATACATCCTGGATCATCTGTGTCCAGTTTTGCCTGGGAGGAATAGGCTCACGAAGCGACTCTAGATACAAAGATTTATCAAAGATTCATAAGAATTTGGGACCTAGTAGGGGCTTTGGAAATCATAAATTCTGAATCATTCATTTTATATATGAGGAAAATGAATCTCAAAGAGACTAAATAACTTAGCCAAGACCAAAGACAGTTAAAAGACTAGAACTCAGTCTGGTCACTCATGGACAAGCTTCCCCCACCATTACTGCAAAATGTCCCACATAACCTTACATTTACTCTTAAGATGTATATTTCTAGAGCATCCCATATCAACAAGAGCACATGGAATATTGTTATGTCACAGTGATTCTCACAAACCCTCCAATATTCATTCCTATTTCCCACTAAGAAAGCTGAAGCAAAATGAAAGGCCACATATGATGACCAGCCAAAGGATTGGAGTGAAAAACGAATGACCGAGTCAGGAAGAGACTAAGTTCTTCTACCTCCTACTCTGTAGCTCTAGGGGTAGATCCTGCTGCCCATGTGCCTCTGATAACATCTACCATGAGCTGACTTATAGAATGTGAATTCTCGGGGCTGAAATGTGGTTCAAGAGGTCATTCCTTTGAGTGATAGCTTAGACAGCATGCTCAGTTTCCTCTCACCCACTGAAAAGCCTTTCTCAAAGGAGTCATTCTGAACAAAGACTTTTGTCTTTGGCTGCTAGACACTCAAAAAAAAGGACTCCACAGTACCAGGTAGACACTAGTTCTAGCTAGCCAAAGAAAATCCCAGGCACAATTGAAATGTTGCAGCAAAAGATCCATCCACAGAACGGGAAATGATAACAAATTTAGACAGGACAAATTGCTGTCAGAATGAAACTTTTTGCCAAGGAAAAAAGGCAATATTTGAGTCAGAGATGAGAGTGTGCCAGGCAGCTGTGTCCCAAGCATCCCTTCTTGCTGTTTAGTGTAAATTAGGAAACTGAAGCTCCTCTGAGGCCATGAGGGATGAAGCCAGGAGGACAGGTCTTAAAAGGGCAATGCTAGTGTGCTCACAGATCTGCTGGGGCTCTGGACCCAGGCACAGCCTTGCCCCCTGCTGGCTCACCCCTCTCCTGCCCTACCCTACCGTACCTGTTGATATTTATTTTTCCAAGAACTGCAGGAGAAGGTCAAGCCTGGCCATGCTGAAAACAGAATGGTTCCAGGAATCTTGCTGAGAAGTCCAAAAATATCTACCATCCCACAGGCAACTTTATCTGCCCAGTCTTTTTTAATCAGGTCACCCTACTACTAGCAGTGCTGGTAATGTTTCTTGGGGCCGTAAACGTAAACCTAGACTAATTCAAGATCAATGCACAGGTCATGTCATACTTGTTTTTAGCATTCTTATTTCTCATCAATTTGGCTTTATGGGCTCACCAAAATTTCTTTCAGATTTCAAGTCTTTGGGCTTATTTACAGGGCAGGCAAATACTCTGGAGCCTTGCTTATGACTCTCCTATTACATGCAAGTTGCATAATCATGCTGTAAGTGAAAAATGATGTTGTAATGAAATCCTTCTAAGACTTCCAGGAATAAACTTTCTTGGATGGAGTCCAAGATGAAATCACCTTACACTGAATTCAAGGCTTATAGTAACTGTTTCAAGGCACCCGTGTGAGTGTGTGTGCACTTGGGGACTAGGAGACACTCCCTTTGAGTGCTCTGTCTCCACAAACGACGCCACTGTCTTCTTCAGATTACACTGAAAACCTTGGGGTCCCCTTCAATTGACCCTTCCCATCAGTCATATCCAACATTTCACCAAGACCTATCATGTGTTTCTTTGAAATATTTCTTTCGTTTACACCTTCTCGTCCATTCTATTTGTGTTTAATCCTAGGGCTCATCAGTTAGTGCTTAGATTACTGCAGAAATCTCCTAGCTGGTCTCTGAGAGTCCAGTCTCTCCCTCCTTCGATCTGTCCTAAACTTAGCTTTCGATCTGTAACCAAAGGAAAAATCTCTTTGTCTATTTTCCCGTGCAGCATCCAACAAGGTTCATATTCCACACTTTTAACTGTATTTCTTATTCATCACCTAACATACAATAGACATCATTTAAAAAGAGCGAAGTGAAAAATAGTTGTGTGAGGAAGGAATGGGATGATTCATATGAAAATGCTCTATATATTCAGAAGCATTAGACCAATGTAGACAATTAAAGAAAAAAACTTTCAGAAACACTTGGGAAACATTTGTGACACGGCTTATACATAATTTTAGGTTTAATTGCTCATAAAAAATTTCAACAAGGAATGCTCCAGAGATTGGATCAAGATGGTTCTCTGAGAACACAAGGCTGTGTCCACTTCTGCCCTAAATCCATAGAAATGACAGAAAAAAAATCTTAAAATCCTGAAAACAAAGAAAAACAAAAAATGGTGAGGAGTCCCTGAAAGAAAACAAATGAGAAAAGAATAAAGAAGGAAACCACAGCCTGAAATGCATTTAGAAGGGAACAGCTCTGTGAGTGGAAAGTGCCAAAGGCACCTGGAGTCAGAGACTTCAGGTACAGAGATTAGGAAGTGTTCCTGGAGCAACCACCACGTGGTAGGTTTGAGCTCTGCTGTTGGAATAGCCAGATATCAGTGCTCCCTCTCTAACTTCTGCTTGGGCCAAGCTGTGGCTTGCAGAGGTCTTTGCCCCCAGGCTAATGCATGAGATGCTTGGGTCAGAAAGTCATGGCAGTGACTCTGGTCGCTACTGATACACAAGAGGGGTGCTAAGCACAAAGAGAAACTGATGCAACATACCTAGAAAACTCAATATAAGCATCATTTTCTCAACGAAACGTTCTTTCATTTCCCCAGGCCTAGTTAGGCTCCATTCTTCTCTGTGCTCTTTGCATCCTCTACAGATCTCCCTGATATCGATGATCATATTGCATTATATTTGATAACAGGAGCCATAACAAACATAAATGTGTCATTTTATGATTAGATTTCAGACCTATAAGAACCTATAAGTTGCTATAGAGAACAACTTGACATGCTTTCATTAGGTTTCCTTAGACTATAGTCTAAGAAAATTTTGTTTTAAATGTAAGAGAAAGGCCAATGACAGTAGCTTGCATATAGTAAGTATGAAATAAGTATTGATTAAAGATAATGCTAATCATGTTACCTGGTAAAATTCTAAATATCCCACAAAAAGCTTTTGTTAGCAATGGGGAGCAAAATATTATTATAGACTTGACATATGTAATATATAATACACAGGACATTATGCCATTTGAATATCAAGTAAAATTTCAGTAAAAACTGAAATGAATGAAATAGTGCAAATAGTACATCTACACATGATGATTTTCTTAATTACATTTTTAACATAATGACTATTTTTTATATTCCCCTAAACAGTTATAGAAACTGCTTATGTTTAATAAATTATGAGTATAATTTTGAGAGCCTATATATTCTTATCAATGGAAGTGGATTAAGTCACATGATACAAAAAAATAATCAACCAAGTGAAATTCTTTGTATAAAACCTCCAATGAGAATGAGTTCACTTGGAAATTGATAAATTTGGTGAAATGTCTATATTTTGGACAAAAATTAAAATCCCCTGAAGATAGTCAAATTATCCATGCAAAAAGCATGTGAATTTCTCCTATAGTAGGTAGGGTGATAGGTGATGGTGCATGCTGGTGCAGAAAACAGATTGTCGTTGAAATATTTCCAAGGACACAGGTCAGTTAGCGGGGAAGCACAGACCTCAATATTTGACATGTACAGTCCTATCCGTTGTAACATGTTTTACAACCATAAAGATTGGAAACAACCTAAACATCTATCATTGGGGTCCTGGTTAAGAAAATTAATTTAAATTTATAAAATTAAATACTATGTATCCATTAAATAAATGATGATCATACTTTTACTATAATATTATGGAAATATTACCAGGAGATACTATTGAGTTTAAAAAGCAAAGATCAGAGCAATATGTACATGTTACCATTTGTGTAACAGGAGGGAAATCAAATGCATTTGTACTTACTTTTATGTGTATAAAACGCCTCTAGCATATGCATTCTCAGTGCCTGATATCACCCCCAAGGGAGTAAAAATTGGTTCTTGGGTGAGGGGAATCTCAATCTTTTTATGTATAAAACACAGATATATACATAGTGTAAAACAGATATACAATATATCTGTGTATTAAAATTGGGGGGGATAATCAGGAAAAAAATGTCTTAAAAGGCTCTTCATGGAAGTGATAATGAAGAAAAAAGTTGAGAAACACTGTTCTAGAAGGGTACAAAGGAATGAGTCCAAATGGTTGCCTGAGAGTGCAAATAGGTTCCTGGGAAGAAAGTGATGAGAATAAGAATGTTCAGTGTGTACTCTTTCATATTTTTTGATATTAGAACCATGGGAAGATAATGTCTATCAAAATTTAAATTAAAAATAAAATTTAAAAGGAAGGTTATCCATTTTATTTAACTATATGGCATTACTAAATATGAGCTCTTTTAGCATATATTACAGTATAATCTTACACTTTTAAAAGTCTAGGCTGGGTGAGGAATTAATAATTTCACTCAGTTATCTTGGCTGTTCAAAACGGAAGCTAGTAAAGTGACATTTTATACAGAACTTTAAAGTCAATTATTATTATATATTCAAGGGAAACAGTTTCGAAAATCAGGTTAGTGAGGGTACCTGCCTCATTCTGAAGGGATGGAGAGCATGTTCCTCTCCCAGGGGTGTGAAGGACCACTGGAGTTCTTTCAGTGCTGAAGTGTTACCTCCTTCACACCTCAGGATAGGAGAAGCAGCTATAAGATTTAGAGAGGTGGATGCAATGTGAACAATAAAAATTCTTAGGAACATCTAGATTTGCAAAAAAAAAAAATTACATGTATCAATGGTACAACTTACACTACAGAAGAATGTGGCCATGGTAAATACTTGGCGATTTTCCTGTAGTTGGGCAGACCCATATGGAAAACTTGCCAAATAAACACATCCTTGCTGGAATCTCTGCTCCTTAACATTGGAAATCCACAGTAGGGTTGTAGCCCTTCAACTGCTATAGTCACCAGGGATGAGCAACATTAGCCTTGACCTTGGTATGTGGATGACAGCATGTAAGACCGGGAGCTGGACCACATCCTAGTGAAGGAATCAGCCTCACCCAGTGTCATAAGCAGCAGCCAATGGCACAGCCTACCATGACTGATACAGGGTGGCCTGAAAATATTAGGAAGAGGCTTGGAAGCAGTAAAGAGTTATGACTTAGCCCAATACTGGCCTTGCAAAAGAGAGGCTATTTTGTCATCCGAGTTCCTATCTCCCTCCAATGATCCCAACTGATGTTGATGAAGCTGACTTAACTGCACAGAAATCCTATAGAGAGTACGTGGATACAAAGCACTGAAAATCATTTTGAAAGTCCACTTAGACCATTCATCATTTCCCAGATTTACTCCCAGGTCACATCAAGTGCAGCTCTGATCACAACTGCCTTTTAGAAAAGAATGTGAATACCAGCCTAAACCATAAGTTCTGCTCAACAATGCATAAGAGCTAATGCTAAAAAGCACCGTGGGGATACATAGCCACTCCCTGCCAACTTTGGATACACTCCATTGCCTGGAAGTATAGAGCTCTCTTGTGGGTTTCTCTATGGATGCTCAGCTAGGAGTTGTTAGAAAGAGAATGGTAGTTAATTCTCACTAACCTATTCTCTTAGTCAGCTAAGGCTGCCATAACAAAATACCATAGACTGGGTGGCTTAAACAACAGAAATTCATTTCCTTACAGTTCTGGATGCTGGAAGTCTGAGATCAGGGTGCCAGCATGGTCAGGTTCTGATGAAAGCTAAATCATTTCAAACTGTATAATTCAGTCACTTTCAGTATATTCACAATGTTGTGCAACCATCACCACTTTCTAATTCTAGAACATTTTTATCACTACAAAAAGAGACCCTGTACCTGTTAAGTAGTCATCTCCATTCCCCTTACCCACAGTCCCTGGCACTGGTCTTTTAAAGTTCAGGAAAGAAAGTTATGAAGACATGCTTTTTCTTTCTACTGAGAGAAAAAAAATGGTGCTATTTAAAAAGCTACTGGTACCACTAACTCAGAGAGTTTAACATAGAAAACTGTCTTTGTTTTATCTCGTCATGGAAAGGACAACTTCATGGAAACAAGGGGTCAGAGATCATACACAGGATCTCAGTTTCCAGTGTATCTCCAAATGCGTAATACCAAACAGCTAAAACAAAGTTATAGATATCGTGTCCTCATGCACCCCCCTCAATAGAGAAACAGATTTCTGTTGAAATATGTTTAGGAAATTCTAAGTTAAACTGTTGACAGATTTCTTTACTGAGCAAAGAGGATGGATAGAGCACCAGTAGGGAGGTTTTGTTTTTTATTTTAATTATCAGTGTGGAATACCAGTTGCAACCTGGTGGTTTTTCACAACAAATGGAACAAAATCACACATGGATTTTATTTTTCAAAGAAATTGAACCAATAATATAATATCTGTAAATTTCACACAAAATGTATAGATTTCTAGCTTCACTTAAAAATACTGAGTTAAGCGGCAACTCTGGGTCCACACAGCCATTGGCAACAATTGTGTAGAGATGAGAGACAACTGCTATTTGGAAGAATCATACATATCTGAGTTTACTTACAGCCCCCATCTAGTCCTTTTCCCTCATATGTTAGCTGCTTGGCCCCTGATGGCACTTGAATTTGCATCTCCTATTGTAGAACAGCCTCTGCAGACAGATTGCAGAGGCACATTCTTTTAACCATACTTCAAGCACAAAGCTATCTATGGCAAGCAAACTTGAAGCATCATCCAATTTTTTTTTACCACAATCTTGAACTTTCCATATTCAAAATGAATGATGGGTGCTATTGCTGTGGGTCTAGCAACTTGAGTGGAAAGTACAAGGTTTTTGAGTGGTGGACCATGACTAAACCTGACTATTTTGAAAAGTACACAGAAATTTCTACTTGAGTGTCAGACGGCCATTGTATATTGGGTCTCGTCATAGGAACACACAAGCTCACTTAGAATCAAACAAGAAATGTGTGGGAGCCACAAGGTGGGAATAATTTGAGCAATCATAAGTAGTTTACAAAAATTAGTCTATTTGCATGTGTATGTCTCTCCCTCTCATACAGATACAGAAACAGATACAGGTATAGTTACAGAATCTCCATATTCATACTAGTTATGGAGGAGATCCCATTTACCAACATCAGAGGAAGCAAGTGAAGCATAGAGGTTTACCCCAAATTACATATTTGCTCAGTGGAAGAAAAATAATTAGAATTTCCTTAAATTGCATTTGTTGACATGCTGCTTGAAACTATTCTCTTGTTTGTTTGTTTGTTTTGTGAGGAAGATCAGCACTGAGCTAACATCCATGCCAATCCTCTTCTTTTTGCTGAGGAAGATCGGCCCTGAGCTAATATCTATTACCAATCCTCCTCCTTTTTTTCCCTTTTTCTCCCCAAAGCCCCAGTAGGTAGTTGTATGTCATAGTTGCACATCCTTCTAGTTGCTGTATGTGGGACGCTGCCTCAGCATGGCCGGAGAAGCAGTGCATCCGGGAGCGCCCAGATCCCAACCCGGGCCGCCAGTAGCAGAGCGTGCGCCCTTAACCGCTAAGCCACGGGGCCGGCCCCTGAAACTATTCTAAAGTTGTCTCAAATAGACATATCTCTGACCACTCCATTTAAATAAAAAAGCAAGGACTTTTCCAAAATTATTTTATTTACATTTCATCTCTCCTCTAAAACCCAGTAGTATAGTGGCACTGAAATTAATAGTTATTGTTTTAACTAAATACCTCAAGTCTTATCGGCAGTTGCCTGCTGCTCTGTACTTGTTTTATTTCTAACAGTTTACAGTCATACTGTTCGTGGTATTAAATAATGTAATATCAGTGATCCAGTATAACGTCATGGCTGAAAGTTCAGGCTTTAAAGTCAGAGAGACCTGGGTTAAAATGAGTGTGTGGAAAGGAAGAACAAACTGAATCACAAGGATTCCCCTCAGGAGGAGCAATGGACTTGTTTGGAAGGGATATACTTTGAGAAGTGTTGGGAGTAAAGAGTGAGACTCTATGAGCATACTCAAAAACAACAGAAGCAGGGGCGAGGAGAGGAGTTTGTTTCCTTCCTGATAGGAAGAGTGGGTAAAAAGAGGAAGAACTAGTGTAAAGTTGACCAAATGCAAGAAATGTTTTGTGTGAGTGAATTTCTTAATGGAGAAATCTGAACATGCAGCTGAGTCAACATAAGGAAAAGAGACAGTACACATTAGAATGTCTGTGATTTACTTTAAATTTCTTGAGCAGAGAAGGTGTAATATTGCATACGT
Organism: Diceros bicornis minor; assembly: GCF_020826845.1. Classification (NCBI taxonomy): domain Eukaryota; kingdom Metazoa; phylum Chordata; class Mammalia; order Perissodactyla; family Rhinocerotidae; genus Diceros; species Diceros bicornis. The sequence continues at coordinate 34,636,095 of NC_080740.1, forward strand.
GCCAGTTAGTTTAAACTTACACTCTAGAGGCAAACCATTGACCTAATAATACACCGTGCAGTGGTGGTCAGCTAGCTTGTTCCTACAGCTCTCCATACCTCCATCAACATCTGAGGCTTTTTAGCATGACTCTGGTAATTAGTACATCAAAAATGGATTTTCTTTGGTGAAACTAGTGGCTTAATTAGCATGATGAGTTTTTTTAAATGAATTTCATTGGTGAAATTAAAAGCTCTTCATTATATGTGGATTGAAATATTGCATAAACAAATATTATGGGTTGAATTGTGTCCTCTAAAAAGACATGTTGAAGTCTTAACCCCTAGTACCTCAGAATGTGACCTTATTTGGAAACAAGGTTACTGCAGATGTAATTAGCTAAGTAAAGTCATACTGGAGTAAGGTGGGCCATTTCCAATGTGGCTGGTATCCTTGTAAGAAGAGGACAGAGAGTCATATACAGGAAGAATGCCATGTGAGGATGGAGGCAGAGATTGGTACATACACAGCTACAAGCAAAGGAATGCCAAGGATTGAAGGCCACCACCACAAGCCAGGAACAGGCAAGGAAAGACTCGACCTGGAGTCTAACTGAGAGCATGGCCCTGCTGATATCTTGATTTTGGCCTTCTAGTCTCCAGAACTATGAGAGAATATATTTCCATTGCTTTAAGACATTCAGTTTGTGGCACTTTGTTACTTTGAAATTAACACAACAAGATATAAGATTCTGGGGGCGGGCCCGGTGGCGCAAGCGGTTAAGTGCGCACTCTGCTGCAGCAGCCCGGGGTTTGCCGGTTCGGATCCCAGGCGCGCACCGATGCACCGCTTGGCAAGCCATGCTGTGGCAGTGTCCCATATAAGGTGGAGGAAGAGGGGCTCGGATGTTAGCCCAGGGCCAGTCTTCCTCAGCAAAAAAAAAAAAAAAGAGGATTTGCAGATGTTAGCATAGTGCTGATCTTCCTCACCAAAAAAAAAAAAAAAAAGATATAAGATTCTGGAGAGGACCATACCATGCACCCTCAGGGATAGCATCTATACTAGCCAGGGTTCTCCAGAGAAACAAAACCAATAGGTGGTATCTGTGTGTGTGTTTGTGTGTGTGTGTGTGTGTGTGTGTGTGTACATTTGTGTAAAGAGATTTATTATAAGGAATTGGCTCATGCAATTATGGAAGCTTCCAAGTCCCAAGATCTGCAGGGTGAGTAGGCAATTTGGAGACCCAGAAGAGCTGATTGTGTAAGTTCCAGTGTGAAGGCCAGCAGGCTTGAGACACAGGAAGAGCCAATGTTTCCATTCCAGTCCAAAGGCAGGAAAAAGCTTATGTCTCAGTTTGAAAGGTGATCAGGCAGGAAGAATTCTCTCTTACTCAGGGAAGAGTCAACCTTTTTGTTCTATTCAGGCCTTCAACTGATTGGATGAGGCCCACCCACATTGTAGAGGGCAGTCTCCTTTACTCAATCTATCAATTTAAATGTTAATTTAAATGATAATCCCATCTGAAAACACCCTCACAGAAACACCCAGAGTAATGTTTGACCTAATAATTGGGCACCCCACGACCCAGTCAAATTGACACATAAAATTAACCCTCACAGTGTCCAAGCTTGATCTCGAAGAAGTCCTATGTCCCATCTTTAGTTTAGGAGCATTGGTGGTGGCCTGTGCCACCTCTAAGGGTAACAGAATCTTGTCTCTGGTATGTAGTCGTATCTGCTTGAGTGAACCTTTTGGTACAAAGTGTGAATGGAGCATCTAAAAGGACAAAATATTAGACTTGCTAAATTACAGGTTTATAACCTGTGTTGGCCTTGCATGTTAATGAATGTTTGTTTAATAAATGTTTGTGTTTGTGCCAGAATTTGAAGTGAGACTTGTTTTCATTTATATCCTGATAGCAAGTTTGGGAAGGAAGTAGTTAACCCTCACAATGCTCAAACTTCTTCTGTATTACATTAGCTACCAAAAAGAATATGAGTCATACATGACCAGATTTCTGGGAAGGGCTTTAGATTTTCACAGGCTGAGAAACTGTCAGTGTTCCAGCCATTTTTACTTGGATGATAGGCACAAGGCATCCCCAGTTGATGTCTAGGTCATATCACTTATTTAATTGCAATGTGACATTGGGCTATTAACCTTTCCAAGCCTTACAGTTTGGTCATCTGAAAAGTGGGGAAAATAAAAGTACCTACCGCCAGTGCTATTGTGAAAATTAGATGTAATAATACAAGTGACATATTTATCATAATGCCCGGCATATTTTAAGCACTCATTAAAAGTTGTCATTATTATTTTAAAATCTTAAATGATGTTTGACAGGCCAGAAAAATAACTAAGGAGAGGCAAATGGGAGTGATCATAAAAGGGACAGAGGGCACAAAGGATGTATTAGTTTTCTATCACTACTGTAACAAATTACCATGGACTTTGTGGCTAAAACAGACAGAGACTTATCTTACAGTTATGTAGGCCCAAAGTCTAGTAGGGCCTCACTGGGCTAAAAATCAAGGCATCTGCAGGCTGCATTTCTCTCCAGGGGATAATCCATTTCCTGTTCATTCAAGTTGTTGGAAGAACTCAGTTTCTTTCAGTCGTCGGACCAAGGTCCCCAATTTCTTGCTGGCTGTATACAGCTTCTAGAGGCCACCTTGCATTCCTTGGCTCGTGGCCCCCTTCCTCCATCTTCAAAGCCAGCAATGAGTGGTCAAGTCCTTCTCACGTCTCATCTCCTGACCCACTCTTCAACTTCCTCTTCCATTTTTAAGGACTTGTGTGGTTACACTGGATCCTTTCAGATAAATCAGGATAATCTCCCCATCTCAAAGTCCTTATCCTTAATCACATCTGCAAAATCCATTTTGTCATGTAAGGTAACATTCACAGACGTCAGGGATTAGGATGTGAACAACTTTTAGGGGGCCATTATTTTGCATGAGGAAAGAGGGCAAGTGGATCCCTAGTAACTCCATGAAACCTCACATCTTCTCCTGATATAGACATCTTCTCCTGACTCTCTCCCCATCCCTGCCTGACTTTCTCTCCACAAACCAAGATAGTCCAAGTTTCTCTGGTGGAGATAGAGACATATCAGCTTAAAGATGAGACTATTCTGTTTGGGTTGGTGATTTTTGTTCTGGTGATACAATCTCATCTCCTCAGGGACTGGGGGATGAGACGTTGATGAGGAGAGTTGGGTGTATAAAGAGAATTATCCACTTGTACCAGAGCCAGGTCACTGCAGGATATTTGAAGTGTCACAAAGTCCCAAGATAGACCATGTTCATTTCCAGATATGTGTTAAACCATAATCCATGTTTTTTTTTTTTCTCTGTCCATGTGTTGGTTTATATTCCACATTTGAGTGAGATCATACAGTGTTTGTCTTTCTCTTTCTGGCTTATTTCACTTAACATAATACGTTCCAGGCCCATCCATGTTATTGCAAATGGGATGATTTTGTCTTTTTTTATGGCTGAGTAGTATTCCATTGTATATATATATACCACATTTTCTTAATCCAATCGTCAGTCGAGGGACACTTAGGTTGCTTCCACTTCTTGGCTATGGTGAATAATGCTGCAATGAACATAGGGGTGCATGAGCCTCTTTGGATTGTTGATTTCAGGTTTGTTGGATAGATTCCACTAATTGGATGGCTGGGTCATAGGGCATCTCTATTTTTAAGTCTTTGAGGAATCTCCATACCGTTTTCCATAGAGGCTGCACCAGTTTGCATTCCCACCAGCTGTGTATGAGGGTTCCTGTTTCTCCACATCCTCTCCAACACTTGTTGTTTTTTGTCTTGGTGATTATAGCCATTCTAACGGGCATGAAGTGGTACCTTAGTGTTGTTTTGATTTGCATTTCCCTGATGATTAGTGATGTTGAACATCTTTTCATGTGCCTATTGGCCATCTGTATATCTTCTTTGGCGAAGTGTCTGTTCATTTCCTCTGCCCATTTTTTGATCGGGTTGTTTGTTCTTTTGTTGTTCAGTTGTGTGAGTTCTTTATATATTATGGAGATCAACCCCTTGTCAGATGTATGTTTTGCAAATATTCTCTCCCAGCTGGTGGGTTGTCTGTTCATCTTGATTCTGGTTTCGTTTGTCTTATAGAAGTTCTTTAATCTGATAAAGTCCCACTTGTTTATTTTTTCTTTAGTTTCCCTAGTCTGGGTAGGCATGTCATCTGAAAAGATTCCTTTATAACCAATGTCAAATAGTGTGTTGCCTATATTTTCTTCTATGAGTTTTATAGTTTTAGGTCTCACCTTCAGGTCTTTGATCCATTTTGAGTTAATTTTTGTGAATGGTGATAGTAGATGGTCCACTTTCATTCTTTTGCATGTGGCTGTCCAGTTTTCCCAACACCACTTATTGAAGAGATTTTCCTTTCTCCATTGTATGTTCTTAGCACCTTTGTCGAAAATTAGCTGTCCGTATATGTGTGGTTTTATTTCTGGGCTTTCAATTCTGTTCCATTGATCTGTGTGTCTGTTTTTGTACCAGTACCATGCTGTTTTGATTACTATTGCTTTGTAGTATGTTTTGAAGTCAGGGATTGTGATGCCTCCTGCTTTGTTCTTTTTTCTTAGGATTGCTTTAGCTATTCGGGGTCTTTTGTTGCCCCATATAAATTTTAGTATTCTTTTTTCTATTTCTGTGAAGAATGGCATTGGGATTCTGATTGGGATTGCATTGAACCTGTAGATTGCTTTAGGTAATATAGACATTTTTACTATGTTTATTCTTCCAATCCACGTGCATGGGATATCCTTCCATTTCTTTATGTCATCATGGATTTCTTTCAATAATGTCTTGTAGTTCTCATTGTATAGGTCCTTCACCTCCTTGGTAAGATTTATTCCTAAGTATTTTATTCTTTTGGATGCATTTGTAAATGGTATTATCTTTTTGAGCTCTCTTTCTGTTAGTTCATTATTAACATACAGAAATGCAACTGATTTTTGTAGCTTGATTTTGTACCCTGTAACTTTGCTGTAGTTGTTGATTGTTTCTAATAGTTTTCCAACAGATTCTTTAGGGTTTTCTATATATACAATCATGTCATCTGCAAATAGTGAGAGTTTCACTTCTTCGTTACCTATTTGGATTCCTTTTATTCCTTTTTCTTGCCTAATTGCTCTGGCCAAAACCTCCAGTACTATGTTGAACAGGAGTGGTGAGAGTGGGCAGCCCTGCCTCGTTCCTGTTCTCAGAAGAATGGCTTTCAGTCTTTCCCCATTGAGTATGATGTTGGCTGTGGGTTTGTCATAAATAGCCTTTATTATGTTGAGGTACTTTCCTTCTATTCCCATTTTGTTGAGAGTTTTTATCATACATGGATATTGTACCTTGTCAAATGCCTTCTCTGCGTCTATTGAGATGACATGTGGTTTTTCTTCTTTGTTTTGTTGATGTGATGTATCACGTTGATTGATTTGCAGATGTTGAACCACCCCTGCATCCCTGGTATAAATCCCACTTGATCATGGTGTATGATCTTTTTAATGTATTGTTGTATTCGGTTTGCCAATATTTTGTTGAGGATTTTTGCATCAATGTTCATTAGCGATATTGGCCTGTAATTTTCTTTCTGTGTATTGTCTTTGTCTGGCTTTGGTATCAGGGTGATGTTGGCCTCGTAGAATGATTTAGGAAGTGTTCCATCTTCCTCTATTTTTTAAAATAGTTTGAGAAGGATGGGTATTAAATCTTCTTTGAATGTATAATCCATGTTTTTGAAAGCTCTCCATAAATTGCTCTTCTTATCAGTCCAGCTGCTAAAATGAGTCACCTGTATTAACATCATATGTATGCTCCGTGGTAGGATTGAGAACCAAATCTGGAAGAAACTAAAAAAGAATCATTTCACAAGTCCAAGATGAAAAAGAGTAAAATGCTTCACTGATTGAGATCTATGGGTTTTGATTCCTAAAAAAAATGTTCCTCTCTCCGATGATTTGATCCCAAGAAGCAAGGTTTTCCCATCAGAGTTCTTTCTTGCTTTGTGGAGTTCATAATAGGTCCAAGTGAGGTTAGCCCTGTCTAGGGAAGAATTCTCGTGACTTAATAGTCTTTTTCTAGACTGACTTGTTTGGGGCTGGTAACATAAGGTACCTAATTTTTTTGACTACAGATCAGAGATGTAGGGAGCATAAATTTTGGAGGAAGTCTTCTCAGAATTGCATGGAGTTGGGGGCTGAGGGAAGAGACACACTTTTTCCTCAAAACACACCCATTCTGAATGACTTGTGAAGCATGGGTACCTGGTACCTTATGACCATTTGTAGGCCTGTCTCAGTGTGGCCTTGCTTCTGGCCACTTGCCACGGAATGGAGTGCCTCAAAGACTCTGCTGTCTTCTATACTCTCCACTAACAAAGCGATTTAAACAGGATGATTCAGATGGATTTGGCACACCAGATCTAAAACAATAATGTCCTTCTACTCATAAGTTGACTAAAATGTCTGAAATCACATTCTTGAAGAGTTGGACTTTGGACTACTAACTCTGCTCAATGCAAATTCCACAGATAAAGGAAAACAAACTTTACCAGTCACTCACCTCTTGAACAAGAGAATGATTTTATCAGAATCTTTCCAAAGAGTAGATTTTTATAAGGAGAATTAGGGAGAATAAGCAAAAGTTGGAGTGATCAGTGCTTTCCAGAAAAACAAAATCTTAAGTACCAAAGACAAGGTGCACCTACTTCAAAATTTTGCCAAGGGATAATTTTTTCCCTCATTTTGTGACTTTGCCATTAAAATCCTTGAAATTTTCTTTTTCCTAAACTTCCCCTTAACTATTCAATTTTAAAATAACGCTTTTCCTAAAAACATCTTCTAATAATAGTCCTTATGAGACAAATAGAAAAAGAGATAGAAAATGCTTTCTACCAGATCTGAAGCTGTCATTAAAAAAAACAAAAATTGCCCTCATTACATTTTTGCTGAGAGAATCACTTTGCAGAAATGTATCAGAAAAAAATAAAATTTAGATAACATATAAAGCTTATTGTGGTTTCCACAACTCAGTATATCCTGCAACAATTTACATAATGGCTCTTAGATACCGAGCTCAGCCAGCTAAAACTCCTTAGGCCAGAAGTTTACTCCCAGTCTTTTTTCCTCAGTATATCTCCCTACATTATAGATAAAACAACATTATAATTCAGAAACAGCATTCAGAAACAATCAAGTTAACCCATCACTTCTGGAACATTCAGCTTAAGTGTCATTATACTTCTTACTGGTAGAGGTAATGTCTAACTGGTTGAGGGAACTTCTTTCTTCCTCTTCCGCGTGTGGAAACCACACCTGGATTTCACTGGCCATCAGTGATGATGGAGCTCAGAGCTAAGAGTGAAGCCTGGGTACCAGTTCGTCACCTCTCCCAGTGACCGTGAATCCCAAAGCACTTCAGAAGGGCGGGTCATTGGTCTCCAATGAAGTACAATTCCCACATACAGTCCCAGGAGGGGGATTGGTGTTCTTGGGCTGAGTACCAAACCCCTCCACTTCCCAAAGCAAAATAAGAGAAAACACAGTCGACCAACATGAGGAGAAACTACTCAACATCATTCTTTTATTTAAAATATACCTCCAACTACAAAACTTGTGGTCTTGACAAGGCTTGTAACAGTAAGACACAAAGCACAACAGAGACTTGCCAGTTTGACTGTTCATATCTTTAATATTGATCAGATCTGTTTGTTATGTATTCATCACATAGTACTTACTATCTGTCAGGCACTAGTCTAAGTGTTTTACAAATATTAACTCAGTTAATCCTCATGAAGAACCTGTGGAAGGAAATATTATTAAATCCATTTTACAGATGAAGAAACTGAGGCATAGAAAAGAAGTAACTTATCTGAAGTCACAAAGCTGGTAAGTGGTAGAACCCAGGATGTAAACCTAGGCAGTCTGTGCTCTTAACCATTATACTAAGTTGGCACTCATTCTCTAATAATAAAATAGTGAAGTATTTTGTTCACTTAATATTCCATTACTGAGCTCACCATCTTTTCTCAAAACCTGCTTTCACTCCTATGTTGCTGATTCTAGTCACTGGTATAACCCATCTAAACTAAGCCAGATACCCTCTTCTTAATTCCCTAAACTTAATCTGTCACTACATCTATTAATTCTATATCCTAGTTGTCTCTCAGTCTGTCCTCACTTCCCTACTGCTTCTTCTACAGCCTTGTCGGCTCTCCCTGGGCCCCTGCAATAACCTCCTCCATGGTTTTCTGCCACTTCTTTCACAACCTTTATCCATTATTTCTTCATTCATTCTAAAATACAACTTAAGCATGCTACTCTTGCTGATAAAAACCCTCTCATGATTTCCCATCCTCTATGCTAGGGACTCTTAGAGTGTTTCTCCATGAACCACCAACATATTAGTCATCCTATAGATCTTTAAAAAATTAGGCTTTGTGGCTGCTACCCTAGCCCTCTTGAATCAGAATTTCTGTAGATGGGACCCAGGAGTCTGATTTTTAATAAACTCTTCAGGAGATTTTTATATGCACTAAAGTTAGAGAATCTTAGATCTCCGGAATAAATCCCAGCTTCATCACAGGGTACAAAGGTCTTCCAGGAACTGGTCCTTGCCTATTCTCCAGTCTCTTCTCCTCTTGCCTCTCCCTCACTCTGCTCTCTGGCAATACTCAGCTGTTCGTGGCTGCGCTATGCCATTCACGTTACCTTTGTGTGTACAGCTGCCTGTCTGTCCTGTCTTGTGAGCTCTGGCCATCTTCTGAGGCACATCTTCTGTATTGCCTACTCTGTGAGGCCTTCCTTGAATACACCATACTAAGCAAATTAATCGTTTCCTCCTCTCTCCCTTCGCCCCATGATGAAAACTTCCAGATGGCACTGTAGCTATTTGTTTACTGGTCTACCTCTCCTGCTGTGCTGAGAACACCTTATGGGTAAAAACTGCCTTTTTCAGATTTTATCTCCACACCTACCTCTACTCCAGGCTTCTACAGAGCCTAGAATAGAGACATACTGACCAATCTTTGCTGAATAAATGCTCTTGAGTTTACAAAGCTCTGTGAAACAGATAACTCCACATCAGGACAAAGCAGCAGGAGTGGGCATCTTTACAGGTGACATTTGTGTCAAGAAACGGATCATCATCACGCCGCATTCAAGTCGTCCTGTTCCTGCCTAAAGCCAAAAAGGCCTATAAAACCTTCTCCACTGCCACATTCAGGTCGGTCAAGGTGAAACATCTTGACAAAGCTGTGGTTATCACAGTTTCTTTTTCCACACAGTAAAAATTTTAGGCAGAAATTGAAATAATATTTGAAATATAAGCCTGTGTAGTTAGCACAGAAAACGTGCTATTTAGAAACAAACTGAGCCACTGAAGGCAGGGAGCTTGAAGTTGTGTTAGATTGGATGCTTTTGTAATCACATGACAAAAACCAATTTGAATTAGTTAAATGAAAAGGAAAATCTTATTTCTAACAATACTAGAGTACTTTACAAAACTCAGGCTTAAGAATGCAGCTAGAGACAATGGACAATTTGAACCAGGGACGTGAACACTGTTGGGAATCTCCCCCCGCTCAACTTTGCTCCATTCACCACTCCTGCTACACAAGATGGAAAGCATGGTTGATACAACTCCGGAGTTTTAGATCTTACAGTTGTAGATTCTAAAAAGATCCTGACTGAACTCTCAGCACAGCGGCTTAAGGACCAATTTGAGTCAATGTCCAAGTTCCCAGCTGGCCAATCCAGTGTGACCAGGACCACCTGCACAGCCACATTGGAATATGGTGCCCCAGCCACAGCTATGTGAAAGGGAGAGAGAAGCGGAGTAGACAATCACTTAGGTGTCCACCACAGAGAATAACTTCACTGATATTGGAAGCGAGGAGGATAGTTTAAATGTGGGTAACTCAGATTAGAGATATGGAATGGGGACAAATGAACAAGAGGACCCAGGCCAGTACTACGCCAAAGACAGTGTCAAAATCTCCCCTGGTGTTTACTAACAAACACCACAGTGAGGAACTGACCGTTAAGCCCAAGGTTATCTGTATAGTATTTATCATTTGCTGCTATGCCTGCTAAAGTCAAATATTAATATACTAAATAAGAAGTTTAATAGGGTAGTTTTATTTTATTTTATTTTTTTTATTTTTTATTTTTTTTTTTTTTGTGAGGAGATCAGCCCTGAGCTAACATCCGCCAATTCTCCTCTTTTTTTGCTGAGGAAGACGGCCCTGGGCTAACATCTGTGCCTATCTTCCTCCACTTTATATGGGACGCCGCCACAGCATGGCTTACCAAGCAGTGCGTCGGTGCGCGCCCGGGATCCGAACCAGCGAACCCCGGGCCGCCGCAGCGGAGCGCGCGCACTTAACCGCTTGCGCCACCGGGCCGGCCCCGGGTAGTTTTATTTTTAACTAATCCTTGTGTCATCTTTTTTAAAGCCCTAAGTAAAGAAACCTTTCAGAAGAGAGCACAGATACAGTGAAAACAGTAAGAAGCTTAGAATCCAATAGGCCTGGCTTCCCACTTGAGCACATAGGCTGTGACTGTGGAGAAGGTTCTGCTGTCTCTGAGCCTTAGATACTCCATATGTTTTTCTTGATCATGGCATCCTGTTCACGTATTTTATGTTATTTAGCCCAAGCTGTAATTACTCATTCAGCGAGGATTCCTTGATCCCCCACTATGTGCCTGATGCTGTTCTAGTAACCTTGGATATAGCCTTGAAGAAAATACAGCTCTCTGCTCTCATGGAGCATTCTAGAGAAGAAAATAATTAATAAACCAAATACATAAGCAAAATTATAATTTGTTAAAAAGTAGTTAATAACAAGGATAAATTCAAAGCACAGAACAGGTGGCATTAGTAGAAAAGACTTGTCTGTATGCTTACTGCCTACCTGACCTCTTAGACGGAAAGTACCTTGAAGGCAGGTGTGATGTCTGTTTGTGCCCACTATATACCCAGTGCTTAGTCCAGTGTGGTAGATGTTAAATGAATATTTGTTGGAGTTGTGAAGGATAAAGAGAATAACATGAAAGTGACTAATTCCAATGCATTAGAAGGTACTTGTGTTAGTTTGCTCAGGCTGTCAAAACAAAATACCATAGATTGAGTGGCTTAGACAACAGAAGTTTATTTTCTCACTTCTGGAAACTAGAAGTCGAAGATCAACAGGTTTAGTTTCTTCCGAGGCCTCTCTTTTTGGCTTTCAGATGGCTACCTTCTTGCTGTGTCCTCACGTGATCATCCCTCTGTCTGTGCATTTTTCTGGTATTTCTCCTTGTGTGTTCAGATTTCCTCTCTTTATAAGGAAACCAGTCATATTGGATTAGGGCCCACCCTAAAGACCTCATTTTAACTTAGTTCTTTAGAAACCTTATTTCCAATTGTAGTCACCTTCTGAGGTCTTGAGATTTAGGACTTCAACATATGAACTGGGGGAATGGGGGCATCATGGACACAATTCAGCCCATAACACCAGGAATGCAAACCTTTTAAAACCTCAAGTACATTATTTTATTTGGTCTTCATAGCAACTTTTAACATAGCAAGGAGTCTTGCATTACCATGATCTCCAGGACACAGATAAGAAAACTGGGGGTACCAGTAGGCAGAATTATAACTCCAAATGAAGTGCCTGATCTCCAAGATCACAATACCTCTACAAGCTGTCCCTTCCATTAATCTCAGTGAGACACAATGATGAGCTGCTGAGGTCCAATTCGGACAAGGCAGAGTAGGACTGCAGCCCTGAACAATGTAGAATAGTAACTGTATTTTGGACAATTTAATGGGTATAAAAAATGGAAAAAGCGAGGTTAATTGCCTTGAAATATAGCTGAATGCCTTGTCATCTGGGCTTTGCTTGGCTAGTTTTCACTGAGACTGTTCAAATCCAACAAAAGGCATCCCTGACAGAGTTTACCCAGACAACTCTAATCTAAAAATTGCTGCCATGACCGTGGGCATTGCTCTTGAGATGTAGGCAGACCTGATAGCAGCACATCCACCTTTTTATAAAGTCCTGCTCCAGCTTTTTCCAAGAACAAATTGGATTCAGGCTTCTCACAGCCACCTAGCTGACTGGCCTAGAAAACACAATTCTGATTACTTCGTAGCAGTATTCCCAGAGGTGTCTTGTTAGAGCAATCACAAAACCTTTTGAAATCGAAAAGAAAGTCCTGTCCAATGAACTACTAAAATGGTTGTTCTTTGCAAGACTCACATGACACTGTGTGTTGTAGCACTGAAGAAAAACAGTAACCTTGGAATGGGATCTCAATGGCTATAGGCCTGGGGTAAGGGTCAGCCAAAGCAACAGGCCTTTGGTTCCAGAAATGCTGTCATGCTTTTGGGTTGAAAGTCAATCTGTTGCCTCTAAATTATGAAACAATGATAATTGCCAGCACCTACCTTTAGTTAGATGCAATCTTGCATTTTAGTCTATGTCTCACTTCTTCAGTAATGGGTTTCAGTGAAAAGTTTATGGCCATTTGTGCACGGTTTACCATCAATAGGAATGTCTTTTCCACTCTCTCTCCTACTCCTCATCCTCGTGCCACACCCCAAGCTAACTATAATTCACTGAAAAGGAGATGGATTGAGCTCCCGTTCAAATGTTGGACTGAGCACACACATTTGCCTCCAGTCTTTCTCAAGACTCCACTGAAATAAAAATTTAGGAGTAGAAAATGAATAAACACATACCAGCAAAGAGAACAAGGGTGGGGTGCTGATTATCAGTGGATTGATGGATTTCAGAAAATATATGAAAGACACAAAGTGGAACGATGTGTATGGCCTGTGACACAGCAATCACACTCCCTGCGATACATGTCAGAGAAATTCTCACTTAGGTCTGTAGGGGACGTGTACACAGATGTTCTTTGCCATGTACACAATGGTCATTACGGTAGTGGGGAGCTAGAAGAAACTTAGGGGAATGGATAATTAAAGGGGAGTTAGTGCATTCTATGAAACACTGGGCAGCAATAAGTAGAAAAGTGAGAAACAGAATAAGTGAGAATTTAGTGAGAAAAGTCAAAGCAGAATGAGAAAGCAAAATATCATTTATGTAAATTAAAAACTTTAAAACATGATAGTGCACATTATAAAAAATTATATGTATATATTTTAAGGACATGTCAATACATTACTGTAGGAACCTATGAAGGAGAGGTGGATGGAGAGGAATGGGAGTGGGGATTAGGGAAGGGAAACAAATACAACAATAGAGGGTACCCATCTGAATTACTATTTAATGATGTGTCCTGCACACGGTACCTGGAGTCCTATAGAAAAATATATTGAATGGAGTGGATTGGATGAAACAGGGAAGGGGAAGTCACATCTCAGAATGCACCAGAAAGGAACCAATCTGTGCACTATAACATCAAGACGATCCCACACATTTATACTAAGAAGTTACTTGAAGATGCACTCTAACTTTTCATTATAAGCAAGTCTAAACAATTTTAACTCTTCACCATGACCTATATATCGCTTAGATTGAAAAATAAAAATTAAGAAAAAAAGGGGTTGTGATACACAAAAAAATTCAACCTGCTCCCTTTTTGCAAAAAACACAAATAGGGAGAGAATGCTTGAAGGAAATGTAGCTTAAGATTTTAACCTGCAGAGTGCCTACAATCTTATTTATTCAAAACCTTGACTTTCTCCTCTGTATGTACTAAGAAAACTACTCAAAAAACACCAGGAGAGGCTGTGGAGGGTGGCTGCCACAAGGCAACCATTCAAGACACTGGTTTGGGCTTCCATAAACCCTATGACAACTTGGGTTTCTTAGGATCTGAGGGTTAGCGGATCTTTTATTAACAACAGTCAAGCCCACCAGCAATATGAACCTTCCACTTAGTGAAAATAAAACACTGATTAACTGATCCAAGCATTAAATTGGAAAAAATCTAGAACTCCAGTGGAAAAACAACTTTATTGATTCCCCATGTTTGCCACTGACATACCAGCAGCAGGTCTCATGATATTACACAGGAAGTCCCGCTCAGTCAGAGGGTTTGCTTTGTTGTACGACAGTTGCAGCCAGATCTTCCTGTCTAGATGAAGATACCATCCAAATCCCAGGAAAACAACACAAAGGGTAAAAAGCCCAGCAGCTGCAAATAATTTCTGTGCAGTCATCAGGACGGCTTTTTGCTTTAATTGCAATCGCTATGCAAAAGTTCAGAACTAAACAGGGAAATAGCACACAAACATTAACCCGGGCAATCCTCAGACAGCTGGTAGATTCTATGCACACTGTAAGTTGAGTGAAGAAAATAATTGAGGGCTTTTAAGAAAAGAAACAGTGCAGCTGTTTCATTGAGCAAAGAGAAAAAGGGTAAATCCTTAAGCTCGTTTTCTTTCTTCTCTAGGTTACCACTGGGCACTATCTCAGGGAGGCCTTCAAGTATCATTTTAAAAAGTTTCTGGGGAAACTTTATTCCATATTTCCAAAGCAAAGTGAAGACTATTTACAACGAGAGAACTATACACTAAGTTTAGAACATGAAAATAGAGAATTAAAGCCAAACAAAAAGATGTGTGCAAACACATCCATCTCAAGCGTTAAATCTAAGTTGCTGTGATTTCCCATTTAATTTTCAGGGGACCTGAGTATGGCAATTCACTTTACCATCTTATAACTGTCATGAGGCACAAAGGGATAGGAGTAGAGTTTTTACAGGGAGGTGTAAAAAATGCAATGACTTTATAAATTGCTTCAGTTTTTGTAAATAATAATATAATAATAAATTTTCCAAATAAAAACTGTTGCTTAATCTTAGTTCAAGTATAGAGTATTGAAGAGAATCCACTCAAACAGCTGTTTATGATGGGCAATTTTATTGTTTTGAGGGAAAGCTTTGCTTCTTTCAATGGACATTTCTGTGATTAAGGCTTACAATGAATTCATTCTAATCAGGTTTTCCGTCAGCATAACCTTGAGGGACTTTCTTTTTCTTTTTTTTTTCTTTTCCTTAGTTTGAGGTCCTGCTAGAACAAAGGTAAATATGGTAGGATTTGGGGATTCGGTTGTGATTTTCCTTGAAATTTTATCTTTCAGAGTCAAACCGAATGGAAAACCAGTAGCTTTCCAAGAACACAAGCACTTCTGTGTTGAAACATGATTCTCTAAATCCAAAGACAAATTAACCTACTGATTTAAATCAACTCAGACCTTGGCCCTGCTCTCTACTGTACTGATGACCCACGCTGCCCAAATGACTTTTATTTTCAGGCAATGAGACCACAATTGTTGATGCACAACAGCAGACAACCTTATGGGTGTGGACCTTTAGATCATGACCAGAGTGGGATAATCTCAAGGCCAGGATGGGGGGGTGCCATTCACATGAGCAAAGAGTCATCATAATATTTATACAGTTATCACGGTAAATTGAAATCAGATCTTCTGCAACAACATTGTAAGACATTTATCACCAGGAAAGTTATAACTCAAGCAGAGGATGCCTAGAAAATCTGTATAAATAGCTCTTAGAATACCATCCGAGTAGAAGGTTCTGGGGAAGAGCTTTGGCTATCCTGCCTTTTGAAGCTGCTTTTGCTGCTGATCCTGGGATGTTGAAGAAATCGTTGTTTTAATTCAGAGACAACCTGATGGGGACTAAAAACAAATCAATACACTTTCGGCTATTTTTCTTACCCAGTGATGTGTGAAACAGATATGCTCGTCTTATCCTTAAACCTTACTACATCCTTTAGAGATTGAGGATGGAGTGAAGCTCAGGAATTGGGGGTGGTAAAAAATAAGTGAAGGTGGCAGGGGTGGATAGAGAGAGGACAGACAAACACTGAGAATATTAAGGCACTGATCTCCATGCTGGGGCAGAGAAACATTTTCTTCTCTTACGCAGCTTACATTCTAGGTAGGAGTGGCAGAGAAGAAACAACAAACTAAACAAGGTAATATCAGATAGTTTCAGTGCTATAAATTAAACAAATGATGTGATAGAGAACCCCTGGGTGGTAGTAACTTGCCAGGCAGAGCAAGAAGGCAGTGGAGCATGAGTGAGGGAGAGAGTGCTACAGATGAGGCAGGCAAGGATGGGAGGGATGTCTCAGGGTGTCTCAACTTGGGCATTATTGACATCTGGGACCAGACAATTCCATGGCACAGGGGCCTGTTCTGTACCCTGTAAGACGTTTGGCACTGTTCCTGGTCTTTCCCCAATAGATGCCAGTAGTACTCCCCAGTTCTGACAACCAAAAGTGTCTCCAGATATCTCCAAATATTCCTGGGACATTTGAGACTCTCCAGTTGAGAACCATTAGCTCATGTGGGGCCTTAGATGTGGGAATAATAGGCAAAATATTTAACAACTCATGTGGTATGAGCACCAGCCAATTAGAATGGGCATTGTCTGTAAATAACCCATAAGGCTGTACCAGTACATACTGGACGGATATCAGCCCTGCTCTAGCTCATGGTAAGGAGTTTGGATTTTTTTATAATTGTGATAGAAAGCTATAGTAGTGATTTAAGACAGAAAGTGACATAATTCCTTCTACGTCTTCAAAAAAAACCACCTTAGCTGCTAAGCAGAGAATAGACTTTGGGGCAGGGCAGCGTGAGAGGAAGCAGGAAGACTGGTAGGAGGCTATTGAAGAAATCTATGTGCAAGTTGCTGGTGACTTGGACTCGAGTCACAGATATGGAGATAAACCAAAGTGGTCACAATACATTCCAGAGGTGGAGGGCACCTGAAGAATCAAAGACTATAAAAAATTTTGGCTTAACAATTGAGTGCATGGTGGTCATTTACTGAGATTGGGAAGACTAGGGGAAGCACAGATTTTAGAGGGAAAATCAAAAATTCTGTTCTAAGTATGTTAAGTTACAGATGCCTGTGAAATATCTAAATGAAGTTGTCCAACAGGTACCAGTACCAGTTATGTCCTTGAGTCCAGAGGTCTGTACAAATTTGGTACTCATGAGCAGATACAATATTGGAACAACTAATATCCAGAAGTCTATGTTTACATAGGCATTCAACACAGGAAATTCAACCATTTAAATCAGCATATCTGCTCATTTTCTGAGGAATAACTTACATATTTCATGGCCTGCCTCCTATAACCTCCAATTTCCTCCTTACATTTGACAAAGATCAGCCTCATTTAATTTCAATTAACAAGTAGACTGACCTTTGTACTTCGTTTTTTACTGAAAAATCTTGAGCAAATACTCCTGTGCACTTTTCAAGGTTTCCCTGATAATGCCTGACTGAATGCAAATCTATTAGGCAATGGGCTGGGGATAGGGGCAGGGAGGGAACCCGATAGAAGATGTTTGGGTCACAATATGATTCCTTATTCCTAGTCCCAGGCAGCCCAGGAATCCACAATTAAATACTATCTATTTTTTCAATATTAAATACATTATCTACTCCTCATCATACATTTCATTTAATATTAAATTCCTGATTATACCATTGGTTTTGGAGGACAGGTGCCACTCCATTAGAGTCAAACCTGGTTCTAAGAGACGTCAGCATATACTACCATTAATAATAAGTGAAATCTTATATGTAAATAACACGTTGAGGTTTTCAAAGCACTTCCTATGCTGATAAAATTTTATTTTCACCACAATTTTGTGACATAGGAAAAGCAGATATTTGTATACCTATTTTCAGATAAGGAAACTATTGTTCAACTAGATTAAATGATTTTTCCCATGATCCTACAGTTGGTAAATGTTAGGAAAAGTATTGGAACACAAGTGTTTTGATAACTAATTCAGGACTGAAAGAGTAGAAAGTATTCCGCCAGTGCATTTGCAGTGTAACTCACATTATGAGACACCAAAAGTCAATTCTTGGTGGACTTTTTCCTGAAGACGATCTGAGCTGGTTCTCAACCCAGGCGTATTTTCCTATGTTCCTTCTCTGTAATCTAATTTTCCACACTTGATAAAATTCCTGTGGTTGCCTTCTGTGTAAAATATGCTGTCTTTCCTTTTGCTTTCTTGGCTTGTCGCTGTCCTAGCTGACAACATCTTCCTGAGACTTCTTTGCTGGCATCCTAACTTTTCCCTGATTCCTTCAATCCTGTCATACTAATACAGCGGCACAGACTATAAAAATGAAATTATATTCTCCTCCTTTTCCCTGCTTAGTGGGTTTACTCTAACTTTGTTCTCCAGTATTAAAAAAAGTCTCCCTGTTTCTAACCTAAAGTTTTCATTCTGCATCAACAAAATTTTCATTTTACTGATTTCAAAATTAATATATGATATTGTGGAAATGACGTAAAAGTACAAAGAAGAAAATATAAATTACCCATGTTCCCACTAACCAAAGATCAGTAAAATTTGCTTGCTTGATTACTTTGGTTGTTTTTTGAATTGAATTCATAATTAACAATTTTAAATTCTTTCTTATTAATAGTAAAAGGATTCAAGTCTATGAATTTTACTCAACTGTAAATTTTACTCAACTTTAGCCACATTTCATAACTTTGGGAAAGAGTGGTAGAAATAAATTCAAGGAAGCAACATGGCAGATTGTGTAGGAACTTGTAGACCATAGTGAAAACTTTGGCTTTTACTGGAGTGAATTGAGAGCCACTGGAGAGTTCTAGGCAGAGCAGTAACGTAATTTAACTTAAAGGATCAATTAAATTGCAAAGTGAAGGGGCCGGCCCTGTGGCGGTATAATGGTTAAGTTGGGCGCACTCTGCTTCAGCAGCCCAGGGTTCATGGGTTCGGATCCTGGGTGCGGATGTACACCATTCATCAAGCCATGCTGTGGTGGCAACTTACATACAAAAATAGAGGAAGACTGGTACAGATGTTAGCTCAGAGCCAGTCTACCTCAAGCAAAAGGAGGAGGATTGGCAACAGGTGTTAGCCTGGGGCCAATCTTCCTCACCAAAAAAAAATATATATTTGCAAAGCGAAAAGTGCCAATTTAGGAATGTGAACAATGCCACAGAAGTCCAAAGAAGTCTAAGAAAATTAATATACAATTTAGCTTTCTCTGTCTGTAGGTAATGAGCCCTGTGATTTAACAGAAACATGTTTTGTTCTCTATAATTGCAATAACCAAAGTCTAATAAACATTTAAGTAAATATTAGTTATTACATTTTCATGTGATCCCAGTGTTTTATATTCATAATGTCTAGACTACTGAATCTTACATAATGAGTCCTCAATAAATACATGTTGGATTAAAAAAAGAAGGAAGGAGGGAAGGGAAGGAGAGGGATGGAGGGAGGGAGAGAGTGAAGGAGGAAGGGGGAGAAAGAGGAAAGGAGGGGACAGGAAAATTATTTAGTATACCTACTTCTACAAATAGGGAAATATACTGTTTAGGACAAATAATTAGGCTAATACATCTACTAATTTCAATATTTAGAGAATATACAATATGATGAGCCTATAATTTAAAAACAAAGAACTGAGAAGTCTTTTATTTCTTAAAATTTCTCTTAAAACTCACTGTGCTTGTAAGTGTCTGTTCTTATCTGTGAAATATTTGTTTGCCCTGCCTTTCTCACTAATGTGGATTTAAAAAGAATAGCTACATTCCTAGCCTCCATCGTCTTATGTACACACAGAGAAAGACAAATTCCTGTGAAAAACTAAGATGGTGCAAGATAACGAACAGAGAGCTGAGTTTTTTCCCTTAATCAATGCAGAACAAAAAATGAAATGTTAATTTGCACATCTGGGGTTGGTTTTGTTAGCAGTATTTCAAACAACATCGATTTTTACATTGATGAATTTTAATGAAAGGATTTAGTATATATTAAAGAGAGCTATTTGATACATTTACAAAATGAAATACTGTATTATCAGCTTCTCTATTAGTGCATTGAGCAGCTCAAGATATCACTGTGGTCAATTTGCTTTCCCCAGGTGAAGCAAACCTACTTCTAGCCCAAATGGCTTCTAGGTCTTCATTATTTAAATCCACCAAAAAGAGAACAGAGTTACTTGAACTGAGGTTACAGGAGAAAAATATTTTTGTGTGAATCTCCATTTATCCTTTTGTAATGACTTGCCCATCAAATGGATCCCATCTACATGGCAAAGTTTTCATTTTCTAATACAAATTCCACCCAGAGCCTCAATACCAAGCTGTGTTCTCTCAGCCTTTCCTATCAACACCAGATAACAGATCTAGCAGTAACAATTCATCTGACAGTTTTGTGACAAACATGTGAGGCACAATTGGATACAGATTGCTCTCCCATCACTGTATTACCATCCCTGCAATTCTAACCATAAAATCCTCCTTTCATGGATTAAGTAGGCAGTTATGATTAAAGGCCTGGGCCACAGTTTTATATGTGATTGCTTTCTTTCTTTTCACGTATAAGATTGACTTGATTAGTAAGTCTCAGACAGACACAATATAATTTACTGTTATCATATAATGCACATTTACAAGAGAATATAAATTACCAAATTTGTTGTAGGCTAAAGTTATATTTTCCATTTCCTTAAATTCAATTATCCTCAGCTAGCCAAATTTATCCCGATTATACCCTGGTTAAATCATCTGCACTTCTGATTCTCCATATACCTCCCTGAATTTTCACTCTGGATACCAAAGAAGGGTAGCATTATTTTAGTCTCTGACATGTAAGCATTTTAAATTTTTATAAATATAGATTGAATAAAGAACTTGTCACTTACTTCTCTATAAGGGTAAGTTAAATCATCTTTTTTTTTTCTACAATGAGAGTTCTCACAGGGAACATCACAGAGGGTCAGTGTGTGGGAATTAATAGGCTGCTGTCTTTATTATGGGAGACTGGTAGCAGATTGTCCTCACAACCAAAAAGACCTTAAGAACAGAAAACTCAGAGGAACCCACAAACTTATCTTAATTGGTTTTCTCCAGGAGAAGAAACTTAGGGTAAATTGTAAATTGTGTCTAAAGATAAGATTCCAAAAATATGAAAGGTGATAAGGATAGAAATGCTTGCCAAGTATGGGTTCAGGCATGATGTTGCTTGGAGCTGAGGAACTTGGCCTCTGTGACTGCAAGAACTCGAAGCTCTCCCAGGAGATAAGCCCTCTGATGCCGCTGGAGTTGCTCCCAAGAAAGAAAACCCCGTGGGGGAGGGACCTAGTCTATTTTGTTCACTGCCAGAATGCATTAGTATGCCCAGCTTTTTAAAACACAGCTTTCCAAATATTAAATTATTATTTCCAACTAGTGTCTATATAGCTACTGTTGTGAGTCCCCTGAATGGTTTCCCACCACCCCAGCCCCTTCTTGGTCCTGGATGCTTCAGAGGGGCATCACCTGGCAAAGAAGAGCAGCTCCAGGATGCTGCTCTACCACCACCTCCAGTGTCAGCTCTGATTAGTACTCAAGTGACACCAGCAGTGAAGGATTCTGGAAATCATCCCTGCACCCACTATTCTATCTCCAGTGCACAGAGCATTGTCTGCCACATAGTGGCTGCTCAGTAAGTTTTTCTAAGTAAAGTGATGGATAAATGATCTATTTACCTTAATTTTATGTTTTACTTATAAATATTCCCGGAAACATTACCTATTTTCTAGTTCAACCCTACAAATACCAAATACCTGCTTTAGTATGCCATTCACCAGGACAAACCTACCCGGTGGCAGAATCCTTCTGGGCCCTGGAATGACCCTCCAGGAACCTGAGTGAGCCGGAGATGTGTTTGTACTTCTTCCCAAAAACACAGACCCCATAAATAATTCACAAATAGGAGAGAAAAGGAGATGCCGAAGAGATTAAATGACTCATAAGTGTGCTATTATTCTTCAGACTCAACTTGACTTCTTTTTGGCTTTGGTCATAAGGTCTAGAAGTTATTTTCATGACCAGCAAAAGACGTAAAAATAGGCACAATAATATGACGGGTTGCGTAAGCTTGAGGAGACCTCAAGGCAGATATGTAGACTTCAAACCCAAAATAACTTAAACTGTTCCTATCTACCATGTGCAAAGCACTGTGCTGAGCCATATACACACAATGTTTCATTTTGTGCCCAGAACCATCCCATGAGCAAGTACTAGTCTTTGCCCCATTTTACAGATGGCATAACTAAGTTGTGGGGAGGCTAAATAATTTGTCCAAAGGCACACAGCTGATAAGTGGCAAGGACAAAATGTAATCTCCTGTCTATCTGTCTCCAGAGTTCAGGTACTAAGCACACACCATCTGCCTGGTAAAGATATAAATCTAGTGTAATTAGCTTCTTTGAGATTATAGATTTTATGCTAGAATATCCAATATTTAAACTAGAGTACTCCTTGCACTTTTTTTGGCCACTTTAATTTTTCTTCCCAGCTTATGAATTGGTACAAGTTGCTATGGTAACAGTCTCCAGCTTTTTCCTTTCCCTCTTCATTCACCATGCTCTTCTCTCTGACTTCCTCATCCAGTCTGGTGTGGCTCCCCTAAGTGACTGAACCCACCCTGGCAAGATGGGCTAGGGTCTGCCCAGCCACATTTCAAATGGATATGGATTTACTTGTTGAATCTCCTCACTTCATCCACCCGGTGCCTTGTTCCTTTCTCTGTTCTCCTGATGCCTTGACTACTGGTCTGTTGCATATCTATTATGTCCATATACTGACCCTACCATCAGAGCTTGGCTCATAATCTATTATTTCTATATATCTGAAAATGATCTCTTCCTCAACTTTCCAGAAGGATATAAATTTGTCTCTCTTCTTTGGCTCTGAACTTTCATGGACAAACTTCAGTAGGATCAAGATGTTCTGTCTTTCCTGTCTTTCCAATATCCTAAATACCTAAAGACTTTATTTGCCACACTCAATTATAAGCCAACATGGGACATGTACTGCATATCTTTGTATCCTTCATGGTACCCAGCCGAGCCTTTTGTACCTAATAAGTACATAAATAAGGCAATAAATAAATGAATGGATAGTTAGCAGGTGGATGAATAGACTAAAGAAGTACTGATATAGTGCATAGGTGAAGTAGAATCTAATTTAAGAGGAACCTTTTATATTTCTTTCCTTCTGTACATATTGTCCAAGAAATATTTGTTTATTAAGGTTACCAGCATTACTTTGAGTCATTTATCTGGTTTGCAATATTGTTAACATATTAGCTACAATATGTAAGACACCTACTATATATCAGACACTAACCTGGGTACTCTTTATAATTTTTTATTAAATAGCCCAAAAAATATGGAAGATAAGTGTTAGCATCCCCTTTTATAGTTGTGTAAAGGCAGGTTAGGCAGGGTCAGAGAGGTTAAGTGTACTATGGATGGTCTGTTAGGGAATAAGAAGGTGAGGAGGATTTGATCCAATGTCACTTCAATTTCAAATCCAGGATTTCACTCTTTCTACTGTACCACACTGCCTCACTATTGAGAGAGTCTTATAAAAATATTCCTTTTAAAATTTGCAAGTGTTTTCATGAAATGGAGAACTAGCACATTGTCTTTAATCCATTGCCACAGATTAATTGACAAGAGCATCAAGTTTTCTCCTGGCAGAAAGAATGACCTTGCATAAATCGAACTCAGAATAGGTAAATTTTGATGGGAGAAAAGGAAATTTAAGAAGATCCAAATAGGCATCTTCCCAGATTAACAGGAGATGAGCCCATAGTTCAGGGCCCTACGTGACCAAGGAGTAAGATGAGGACCCTAAACAACCAGAAGAGACATAGAACAGAAGTCAAAAGAAGGAACTAATGGGAGAATAGGGTGGGGAAGAAGGGACGGGTTCTAAAAACAGGTTTTCCTACCTCACTAGGGAGAAAGAGCAATTTCCCAGTTCTACCTTTTTCCCTCCTCTCTGGCTCTGATTATAGGGATGGTGCTATTACTACAAAAAACTAACAGGGTAGGAGAGGCTAAGAGAAGTAGAAGAGACTCCACACTGAAATAACATCAGTTTTTAAAAGTTGCTTAATGATGGATGAGAGCATCTTAAATTCAAGTCCCAGAAGTACTTCAAAAACTAAAAGCATGCCCAGCTTGAATTAGGAGATAGAGGGAATGCAATCATCCTTAGGGATCAAAAAGTGAGATTATTTGGTGGTCACTGGCATTTTCAGATTTGAGTCCATTGATAGAAAAAAAATGAAATTGGAAATTGCAGTCAGGTGCAAAAGTAGGCACTGGGCTAAAGGCCATATTCCCATCTGAGATCCAAGGATGGCCATAAAGAGCCACCTTAGCATGATGGCTAGTAGGTCTTGAGCTGAAGCACTTACTGCCAAAGAGAGTTCTCGGCCTCTCGCGCTCTGCTTACAGAATACATCTCTAAGGCAGAACATTTCCATCTGAGGTGGTTAGAGAAGCTCGAGGAGTTTAACCAAGCAACTTTCTCTGATATGAACTTAGGAATGTGCCCCAAATTTGCTCCGAGGGAGAGGCCTTTCATTTTTATAAAAATCTTACTTTTATCTTTCATTGATTATTCTCTTGAATGTCTATGCATTAATAAAAGTCCTTTTAATTGCAAGCACAGATAGCCACTCAAGCCAGCTATTGCGGAGGCTGTAAATCCAGCCCGATACCTTCAGATCCCTTTGACTGTTTCTGAGTGGCTTTATGCTGGTTTCATTGTGCTATTGCTTTCTGTGGGCTCATTAGTGACTTTTCTTTTGAGGACTTCCTCAGGCTACTGAGCTGCACACACAGGGAGCTGGACATGCCCGGGAGTTTGCATCCTCCCAGGGTGGCCCCAAGCCAATGACTGATGGTGCAGGATAATGAAAGTCCAGCTTTCTGGTCTCGGGTCAAGAGAGCTCTGAGGCTGAAGCTACCCTCCATAGCCTGCCTGAAATCACAGCTTACTCTCCTCTCTTACAGTGCTGTCTTCACTTCCTTCCAGCTTCTCCTGAAGCACTTCCTGAATCACTTACTTGCGCATGAATCCTCATCTCAGAGTCAGCCTGCAGGCAACCTGACATGAGATGCTAGCCCAAATAAAAGGTGGCCACAGTGGTTGGGGTAAGGCTGCAAGAGGCAACCACAGACATAGAAACAGGCACGGACTGTCCTGGGAACTGGAGCTCAAGAGCATTGGGGTCCTCTCGCCTTTCTCCCCACCACCCTCCACGTCTCTCACATGTAGTGGTCTGGTGTCTTGTGTGCCTGTGTTTCTCTCGGCATCTACCCCATTCCCCACCCTGCAGACACCCTTCCCAAACTTCAGGCAGCTAGGTCCAAGGACGCTCAGGTCAGAAGTATAAGGCTGGTCACCTAGGCGAGCCCTTTCATCAGAAGCGCGCACACACACACACACACACACACTCACAACCTATTTAAGTTGTAAACTGCTCATGTGAATGAAGCTAAGTGGGAGTAGAAAAAAGACAGGTTCATAAAATACGGATGCATTGGCATATCACAGATGTGCTGTAAATATTTTATACTTGAAAATACACTAGTAATCATATATTATGGAAGATTTGTATGGGAACAGAACTATTTAAGCATGTCAATTTGCAAGTTTTACTAGCCTTTCACACAGGTGTAGCTACTTTATATTCTAGATTGGATGATTGAGAAATAATGTCTTGCCTAAAAAAGGCACGTGTGTGGCAGGGGAGTGGGTGAGAGGGTTAATGTGAATTGCAGCCTCTCTCTCTGCCTTACAACAGTGTGAGTGAACATTCTCATGTTTCTTGGGCCTGCCTTGTGTTTTGTGGCGCAATCGCTGAGACAATTCAGAACTCTGTCTCCCAATCCTTTCCTCTGCTCTTCTGCCAGGAGATGTGACACATTGACCATTAGTCACACCTACCCTGTGGCCACAGTTTTCAAACATTTTGGGCCCATAGTAACACCACAACCCAAAATACGCCCACATACGTACATACATACAAAACACATAAACACAATCAAAATTAACATTTTGTGAAATAATACTTGTTCTCCCTACCTGTGATGCACTCTCTTTTCCACTGTTTTCTATTCTAATTGAGTCTATTTCATTTTTTTTAAATGCTAGCAGCAACGAACTAAATTGATTTCAGGGCCCATTAATGGGTTACAACCAGTGCCTTGGGACATTAAGGGTTTGCATCTAAATGCTAATATTACCAGAAGCGTTGCCCTAAAAGTCATGATCATCCACTAACACCTCGTTGTGCATCAGCTCACTATTCATGTAGTAAAGGTGTTTTGAGCACCTGCTCCATGCAGGGTTTTTTGCTGGGAGCCAAGAAAGATGCAAACATAAAGAAGCACCCACTCTCACCTTTAAAATCTCACCATTAGGGTCCTTAGTTGCAAACAACAGGAGATTCTTCTGGCTGATATGATATATAGGAGCTATATATTATATACAGTATATAGTCATGAATAGAACTATAGAGAGAGAGCTTTATAGTTACATAGATATAGGCTGATTGATAGCTAGTCAGCTAGCTAGCTAGCTAGCTAGATGATAGTAGCTTTCCCAGGACTACCAGGAGAGAGTGAGAAGCAGGTAGAGAGTCGCATGACCAGAGCCACAATCATAGTCACACCCCAGCAGCTGCCCCTGATGGCAATCCAAGCTGCTGCATTGTATATGGCGACCATCTCGAGCCAGCCCTGGACCCCAGTCACTTTCACTGCCCATCACTGCCACTTTTGCCCTGGGAAAGTTCATGTGGTGGCTGCAGTGCCCCTCCCCAGTCCTCGATGGAGTCTCCTATCACTGCTTCTCTGAAGCACCAGCTCTTGAGCAAAAGTCTGCAGTGATTGTATCTGTTTGAACTTGGGACATGTGCCTTTGCAAGGTGACTTGGAGCTTAGACTCTGGAGTCAGATTCCTTGGGTTCAAATCTTGGATCTGCCAATTACTAGCTTTGTGACCACGAACAACTTACTTTCTCTCTCTGTGCTCAGTTTCCTCAACTGCATCCATTTGATAATAGTAGTACCTACCTCACAGTGTTCTTTGAGGATTAAACGAGTTACTACTTGTCAAGTGCTTAGAAGTGATGTCTATTACTATGAGGAGATGGGAGAGGGAATATCTGGAGCTTTCTGATTTTATCATGGGAGATGGGCTCAGCATCCAAACAAGACTCAAAAGATGGGGAAATTTCCAAACCACATGATGGACGTTCAAAAAAGGATGAGCAATGTCCACTGTACAGGCTAGTAAAATAGTTTAAAAGATGAGTGAAATGATCAGATTCTTACTCTTGGAGGTCAGGGCTCTGAGGGAAAGAAACCCAGAACGGGATGGAGAGCAGGCACTGTGAAAGTCCCTGGACTGGAGAAGCCTGCCTGCCAGACATCTCTGTGAGGATAACTCCAGGGAAAAGACAGAGTGGAGAGAGGAGGAGGGATGAACGCCAGAAGTTTCCTCACTTGACAATTTTGCCATGGACTATTCCTGTTCTTCTCCATCCTGAGATCGAATGGCATTCTAGAGCAGTAGTCTTCAAATATTTTTGCTCAGATGTCCCCTAAAAGAACTTTCCAAACCATCTACATCCCACAGATTTTTGATTTAACGTCTAGAATTTTTATCATAAATTTAAATAGTTGAAAAGGTGGAGATTTCTGGCATATAATATACATGCTGTAAATATATTTTCCTCAAAATTTTGAAGCTCCAGATTTAGCTTTTTTACTTTATAGAAAATGTCTGCCCTTCCAAGGAAAATGGCAAACAAAGTTCTCAGTTTCAAATCAGTTGGGCGAAAGAGACTTAATTTTTGTCAGGAAAAAAACGTCCGACTTTGTATTGAAATTGAAATTCAGGTGTTAATCTGCATTCCTGGGTTAACCATTCAACTTCTGAGTTCCAACTGTGAAAGAGATAGAGAAGGCGTGAAGCCTTGCCTTGAGTTTGAGGCCTGAAGAAATACTGTGTTTCTCCTTTAAGGTTTTTCCACTAGAAGCTGGTGGCCAATTTAGGAAAGAATACATTTAGAAGTTAAAGAATGGAAGTTTATTCCTTAAAATGATCCCAGTTTACATACTCACTGGAAAAATCTTCATGTGCCCCCTAGAGTGTGTCTCAGTTAAAACAAAAAACAAAATACTCTATTCTAGAGTGATATAGCACTCTTTAAATCATTATGTGCATATTTCCCATCAGGATTTGTGTAATAATCATACATATTTTGCATCTAGAGTTTGAGCCAATCAAGGCCAATAGGTGGAGAAGGTGAGACTCTTCTCCCCACCCCCCCCACAACAAAGGAAAAAGGTCATTTAGCAAAGGGTGCTAATATTTTAGATTACACATTTATTTCTACTGTCTTTGCTAGTAGCTTAAATTCTTAGGGGGCCCTACAATGCCTTTAGTTCCAAATTAATCTTGGCAAAATATTGCATTTAATTGTAAAAGGATATGAATATTTTATACAGTGCTATGCTACTTAGAGCAAATATATAATCCAAAAAGAGGCAAACAGTAAGATACCAAGGAATTTTGCCAAAGCATTTTAAAGGGGAGAGCCAATGGGTTGGGGAGTCACTGAGTCTTTAATCCTCCACCTACCTGCCCCTCCCACCTGGTGGTCAGCCTCAGGGCCTCTGGAGCCAACACCGGCAAACCACCCCTGCAGAGGTCTGGCCTCCGGGCAAGGGCATTTTCTCACCACATGCTCTAAAGGAGCTTGCGCTGCCCACAAATATTTAGACACTTTTAAGCTAGATTCCCCAATTATTGTCAAATTGATTTTAAATAGAAATCTTCCTTTCTTTCTCTTAACCTGTGCTTGACTGAGAAGCATTTTATAGAAAATGAGAAATCTGCACAGCAACCTTTACGCATTTTCAGGGCAGGCAAAATCCTTGGGGAATGAATTCTGTGTACTCCTATGTTACTCAATTTGTCAAGGCAATTCCTGTGTGGCAAGCAATGTTTTCCATTCCCAGTCCTTCACTTGCCCCCCTGAATGATGGGAAACTAAAGTCCTCAGATAGACTCAAAGCTAACCAAGTGAATGAATGAATGAATGAAAACCTATTAAATGCAAAGCACCTAACCAAATTCTTTTGGACTAAGCAACTTTAGCCATCTTCTCAAGAGGGGTAGATTATTTCTGCTTTTTCCTCTTTCTTCTAGTCCTCTGAATTTGTCTTCAGGCAATTGTCCAACAATTGTAAAAACTTGATGAAATGACTAAAACAGAGTGAAGCTGAGACATGACAAACCCCTGGGGAGATGCAGTTGGGGTGAGCAATGCTGAAATCACCATGAACAACTCTGCAGATCTCAGGAGCATAGAGAGGCAAGAGCCACGAGGCCTATGGCCCTCAATCGCCTGCCTTGTGCACGCTCTGATTGAGCAAGAGCATTGAGGAGGACAGAAGGAGGGAAATAGAGGGGAAATAAAATATAGACAACCAAAGTTAATACTAGACCGTTAATACACAGCTCAAGATTTCTCTTTAAATGTCCGGCTCCCATAAGGACAAATGACAAATTTTACTCTATGTGTTAATAACCCAAATGAAAAGAAACACAGTCCCCTCCACCTCACCCCAGGTGGCATAATGGTTCCCTTGTAAGTGGTGAATTTAGTCTTTTCCACCAACACCAAATATTGTTAAATATGTACTTTGAGATTATATTTTCTGAATTTTTATAAAACTTTTTAACTAAAATGAGTTTTATATCAAGAGCTGCTGAGGGGCTCCCTAGACGTGATCTTCTGTCTAAAGTGTAAGCTTTCATATTCTAACAAAGAGGTGATGTTGTCCCATACACATGGCATGGTGAATGGAAGACCATTATGGAAGAAGGTCAAGGATCCACAGCTAGCTCCCAGTTTATTGCCAACCCAGTAACCATTTCCCTCTCTTCCTTGTGAAAGAGACTCTAATTTGTTTCAGTGTCCACCTCAGGACAGCTTCCTGATTCCTAGCCTGGGAATACATTTTGACCTAGGTAAGTCACTCATGGCAATCCCACTCCTCTTGCCTGTGATGGGTTTAGTTTTGAGCACGTGATGCAGTTCTGGTCAGGGAGTGAAGACGTGAAGTCATTGAGGGCTTCCAGGAAAGGTTTCCGTGCTCAATTATCATGTCGTAAGGAAGACACAATCCATTCGCCCTGCTAGATATCATTGCGACTGGACATGATAGCCAGTAATTGAGCAGTCTTTTGGCAACTAGGTGGGGAACCAACCTGAGCACAAAGCCAAGGCACCAAGAAGCCAAGGCAGAACAGAAGATGGAAAGAACTTGGATCTTACTGATGGCTTGGAGATACTGAACTAAGTAATCCAGGCACTGCCCCATCTTGACCTTCTTCTCATGTCCTTATTATTCAAACGCTCTGTGGTGGCTTTTGAACATGTCCACAGTTCTTTGATTCTCTTCCTCATAAGAGGCAAAGCTTCAATCTTCTCCCTTGAGTGTTATCTGGACTTAGTGACTCACTTCTAACAAATAGAATAAAGCAGAAGTGACAGTATCCAATTTCAGAGACTAGGTTTTAAAAGGCTCTATGGCTTCCTCTTCACTTGCTCTCTCAGATCATTAACGGTGGGTGAAGCTAGTTGTCAAGTCATGAGGACATCCAAGCAGCCAAAGAAGAGGCCCAGGTGCTGAGGAACTGAGGTCACCTGCCAACAGACATGTAGATGAGCCAAATTGGAAGCAGACCTTCCAGCCCCAGTCAGGTCTTAAGATGAGTGCAGTCTCTTCCTACATCCTGACTGCAACTTTATAAGAGACTCTTAGCCAGAACAATCCAGCTAAACCACTCCTGAATTCCTGATGCATGGAAACTATGACATAATATATATTTGTTGTTTTAACCCACTACATGTTGGGGAAATTGTGACTCAACAGTAGATAACAAAGACACTTTATAAGATTTCGTTCTCTAACCTTTTCAGAGAAAGGTATATTAATTGATAAAATGTTCTAAAAGACTACATACTAAAACCAGAGAATCACAGGATCCTCTATGGGTCCTCTGGTTCATTTTCCTCCCTCTTTAGGAGATTGTATAATGCTCTCTGAGATAAATAGATGTCTTTCTCATAAGGGCCTCCCAAAAAGGAGATAACAGTTGTTCCAGGACTTTACTTTCACAACCATCTGGTGAGAAGCTGAAATCCCTCTGTTTATGATTAAACCAATTGCATTTCATTGTATCCTTAGAATCAAGTAGTGTTTCCCAAACTTTTTTATAGGAAAAGTATCCTGAATAACATTAACAGATATTCTACCAAAAAAGGGAGGAGGATAGAGATTCAAAATATACATAGAACATATTAAAGACTTTGGAGAAGTCTTTCTGCAAAGAAATCTGTTTAATTTTTGTCTCACTCAGAATTTCTCAAATTTAGAGTGACTCTTGACTGTTCCCTCCATGCTCCTTCCCCGCAACAAAAATAACTATGAGCATTTCTTGGGCCATAAATGTTCTTCAGACCTCAAAGAAACAAGAGTGTGGATGAGAAAGAGCTCATCATAATACACTGAATGAATGTATTAGCATGAATGATCAAAATAATCCAACACTATACTCAAAATACCACAGCCATCCTACAGAGATACAGTCACATCCATTATCTGAGTAATCCAAAGTGTCTAAGTTTAGACTTAGATTTTGAGTCAGAAATGGTACAAGTCAAGAATTACCAATGTGCAATTAGTAGCAAAATAGGGCTCATGCACATTTATTCAAAAAGATTAGCACTTTTCTCCAAAAATCCAAACTTGCAGATTAGTTTCTTCTTTCCCACTAAACAATAAAATTTTTGCCCCCTGCTTTTGAAATTTTTATTTTATTTTGTTTTAATATTTCAGGAGTAATGTTTCCTCTCAAATATTTGATATAGGGAAAAAACTTCTTACAGAGATTCCTGAAATATTGATATTTGGTTCTAAGACCCCAAATTAGCATGCCAATGCCAGTTGAAAGATCAAATAATTCACTGATGATGCAGCCAGTACTGCCAAGGAAGCCAAGCCCTCTTGGCAGTGCCAGTCCCTAGATTCTACCCTTCTGTTAAGCCCCAAAACCAAGTGAACAAAGCCCCACACTCGTGAGTGAGTAGGAAGTGAGTAGGAAGATCACTCACAGCAGCTGATTAGAACCTGCCCTAACCAGACAGGTCCTGTAAGGTAAATGGTTCTGCCCCGGGGCTGGGCCAGATCTGACAAGCTCAGAATACCTCTGACTTCTCCTTAGTATTATAACTTTGAAGGAATTTCTTTGCCTCTTAAAATCAAACCACCAACACTTTAAGTCTTCAGCAGAAATGGGATGTATGAAAACGAATATATGCAAGCGGGTATATGAGGAACCCCACTTTCTCCCTCCATCCTCATGGCTCTCTATCTTTGATTCCTGCTGCTGTCACCATGCCCACCACCCAGGAAGGGAGATTGCTTTTTCAACTGTGGTTCAAGTGAGGACATAAATGCTTTTCCTTAGTTCCCTCAGTACAAATGAGATATGCTGTCATTTAGGAAAGTATTTGGTATCTAAAAAGGGATCCCCAAAGAAAAGAAACGAAGTAATTATGGAGCAATCGTTGAGTGATCACATTTTAAAAGGATGGGATTCTGATGCTACAGCAACTACATCTTGGTCTATTGGCTGATAAATCTGTTTGGACTCCCTCCTGGTTTCTTCTCTTAGTTAACCCGTTAACTGGCTAACCCATTGCTTGTAATCCTTTATTGTTAACAGTTTTACCATCTGGGCCAAGGATAGAATGACTACATTTTTTCTCACCCACACTCATCACTTCCAACTGCCTGAGTTCCATTTTTTCTCTGATACAAGAGATTTCTCATTTACAGCTTTTCTAATTTCCCTTATCCAACTGGTCAGCAAATTCATGATGGGTAGTGCTCAGTCCCAGAATTTCTAAATGCTTAAGGGTACCTGCACCATTCTCTGCTTTGCTGGAGGGAAAGATGGACATTACATCGTAGACTGCATTCATAAAGAGAACCCACAGCTACTAATCTAGAAGCTAGGGAGGACTTAGGTGGTCCCAGAAACCAGAGAGGGTCCATTGAGTGGAGCCATGTAGCCCCTGAAAAGATCTAGGCTGCCTTAGCCTGTTTTTCCCCTCAAACCAGACATGAGCAGCTCAGAGACTTCTCCTTGACTCTCAGGAGGAAGAAGCTGTGGCTGCAGTTCCATGTTGGGAACCAGCCCACATTGCCTACTGCCTTAAGCAATGAGTTGCTCAGTATCTGCTTCGTAAGGCCCAACAGAGGTTTCTCCAGGAAGTCCTGCCAGCACAGGTGGCTGAGCAACCTGGAGACAATAGGACTGTCCTGGAAGGACAAAGAATCTCCCGGGGGAGCAAGCAGCAACCTCCAGATGAGAGAGGCAGTAACTTCAGCCAGACTTAACTACACAACTTCAGAGAGGCTGGAGAATCTATCACCCACATGGCCATATGCTGCTTGGCCTGTGGAAGTTACCGTTCCTGAGGAACACATTCTGAATGGAGACCCAAATTATGGTGAGGTGGGTAGGTAGGAGGAGCATGAGAGGGCCACCTAGAAAAGAAAGAATACTTTTGTAGGATTTTTTTTGTAGTTTTAATAATTGTTTTGCTAGAAGAGAAATGTGGATGTACAGCATTTTTGAAAACCGATGACTTCTCCCCAACATTTCCCCACCTTCCCCTCCCCTCCCTTATACTCAAAGCAGCCAGGCTGTGTTCATAACCACATGGGAGGGAAGACAGCAGAAAGCAGAGATGAAAAGAATTATTCCAGCCAATCCCCAAGCACAGGGAGAGAGTAGCTGTTTACTGAGTGAAGGAAATAGGAACCTAGACAACACTCCAGAGATCTCCACACCCCAGCACAGCTTGAACTTAGCAAAGGGCACCAATGGACCTGGAGGACCAGGAGCAAAGGAACAAGGGAATCTCAGCATTGACCCAGGACTGAGGGCCAGAGGAGAGGATGGGTGTTTCCAGCAGAAAAGATGCTGCCAAGTCAAACGCAGCCTTACCCCCTTCCGTACCCCAGTTCCTACTACGCACGCACTTTGTTAAATGTACCTGTAAATTCTGGGCAGTGGGGGAATGAGGGAAATTTGACCAAAATTAAGTTTCTGCCATCTTAATGGAATAAAATTAAAATTTTTTTAAATATGAGGGGCAAATAAAGTCATACCTGGTTTGAGGTGAGATTATTCCTGCAACAATTACATTTAAAATGTAGGCTAAAATTGTAATGTCCGCCCCTTTTTCAAAAATTTAAAATGTGCATCTTAGAAAAAAGGAATACAATCCCCTTTCTATCATTTTAATGGTACGTTCCAGGTACATGTGAGTAGGAGGCTGTATTAGTTTCCTAGGGCTGTCACAACAAAGGACCACAAACCAGGTGGTCTAAAACAACGCAAATTTATACTCTCATGGGTCTGGAGGCTAGAAGTCAGAAATCAAGGGGTCAGTTGGGCCATACTCTCTCTGAAGGCTCTAGGAGAGAATCCGTTGTTGCCTCTTCCTAGCTTCTGAGGGTTGCTGGCCAGTCCCTGGCACCTCGTGACTTGTAAACACATCACTCCAGTCTCTGCCTGCGTCTTTGTCTTCCGTGGCATTCTCATCCATGACTGTCTCTGTCTCTGTGCCTCTTCTCCTCTTCTTATAAGGACTCTAGTCATATTGGATTAAGGGGTATGACCATCTTAACTAATTACATCTGCAGAGACTCTATTTCCAAATAAGATCACATTCTGAGGTTCTGGACATGACATGAATTTGAGGCGGGAGCTACTATTCAACCCAGTACAGAATCCATTGCCACTCTTCACTAACAACTGTGTCCCAAAACATGACTAAAATCCTCAATTCCCTAGAGACAGAGCAGAGATCAAGTGGCAACTTTGACAATTTTTCTACTAAAGGTACATAGAAAAGTGATTGAATTACAGCAACGAAAATAAATTACAACCCTACTAGCTGTGGCTACTTTCAAAGTAGGCCGCTCCAGGCCCATCCAGGTGTCTCCCTGATTAATCCAAGAGCTGCTTCCATCAACAGAAACCAACTTATTCCTACCAATGAAAGTATTCTTGACTCTGCCTTTGGAAAGTAGACTTACCTGAGGCCCCCAAGAGAACCGTTTCTCCTTCCCTATAATCCAGGGTCAACCTCTCTGTCTTCATTTCCTGCTCTAGGACCAATTTCTTTACAAGATAATTGACACTAGGAATGCCAACTCCCTTCAAAAGAACAGCACTTTTCACCTTTGGAAGAGAGTGGTCTTACCTAATAAATAAATATTGAATAAATAAGGGTCTTATGACCACAATTAGAGCAGAGCTTAGAAGTTAAACTTCAGTATATTCTGAGGTTTTCAGTCCTAAGTGACACCAGAAGTTAAGAAGAGGACTTCACTTTAACTTAGCAGATAAATGTAACTTCCAGGAGTCCAGGAGTCATATCTGTCTTTCTTACTGGAGTAACTCCCACAGTTAGCAAAGTCCTGCATGTAGTTAAATGTTTGACGACGGTTCATTGAATGCGTGATTCAAAGTTGAATTGTTGAAGCCTTTCAAATGCTTTTTATGATCTCTTCCCCAGCATAAGGTAAAGATCATTCTACTCTCCTTTTCAGATACTAATTTCCTATACAAAGCTCTCAACACTTACCTTTCCTCTCCACCCAAAATCATATATAACCCCAGGGAACAAGCATCAGCTTAAGGCACAGCTATCTAACCACACACAGAGGAAAAAAACGTTAAACATCGCCTTCCCAGAAAAAGCAACAAAGTTTTAAGAGACATAGTAAAGATAGAGTAACCATATAAACTATAAAATAGAAATCTTGGGTACTGAAGGACCCATCAATTTTCCCCAAACAAAGGAATAATCTGCTCCCAGGTCACCAACTCTATTAGAAATGTTTAAAAGGCATTTTTCCTGCTTCTCTATTTCTCATCCTTGTGCCCGTTCTCCCCCTCCTCCTGTCCTACCAGATAGCTTTCCATCTGGGTTGGCGCCAGCCTCTCACCCACACCCTTTGCAGAGTCACTGGGCCCAACAGTCCAGGGCCCCGATTCACACATTGTATGTTTCAGACTTAGGTTGGTCAGGGCTGACCTCTGACTTTTGACCTGCTGTTGACTTCTTGGTCGTCCCTTTTGAAATGTTCCTTGTGCTGACTTCTGCACCCATTTCTGGCTGCCCTGTCTTGCTCATGTAATCTAACCTCAAAGTCTATCTGCCCCTCTGCCTTTTGACTACTTTCTGGATGAGCTTTTTGCAGGGTTTCCTCTGGTCTGGTGTCCACCCAGCCCTTCTTAGATTACCAGTAACCCTGGCTTTCGCCTCTGAGTTCTCGAAGTAATACATTTCTCCCTGGCCATCCTGCCCCAGGGTACTGGACTTGTGCCCCCCACTACACGCCTCACCGGGCTCTCTACTCCATTGCCCATATTCCTTGTCTGTGATATGAAGACCCTCACAAACTGATCCTTACATCCTCTTCCAGTTCTCCTATTTCTCTACAAGAGGGTTACAAGATGGATTGCCAGAATACTGAACGCTGTTGGATAAACATTTTATAAACCAAAATATCCAAATCTACCATGTGAGAAGTTATTGTCAGTAACTGTGTTCTATTTTTATTTTATTTCATAATAGATTATATACCTTTTAGTTCAATTTTAAAAATTAATCTTAGCATCCAGACAAGTGACATTTGAACTTAAAAAGTTTTAGAGTTCACTTCCTCCTCAAGAAAGAACAGCATGGTGTGCTGGCTCAGAGTGTGGCTCTGTAAGCACATGGCCGTGTTTGAATCTTCAATCTGTCACTCACTATATCATGACCTCTAGAGCAAGTTACCTAGCCTATGCTTCATTTTTTTCATCCACATACTGGGTATGATACAATTTCCAACCTGAAAGGCCGATTGTAAGGTTTAATATGCGTTCATAAGTGTCAAGTGCTTACAACAGAATTTAGGGCATAAAAAGCCTTCTGTGAATACTAGCTACCATTATTACTGTTCCTGATTGAAGGCTCAGTTTACTGCAACCAGCAGTTCAGAGATCATCCATGAACTCTAATAATACTCTCAGAACCTCTTGGCAAAGCAATTAAGAAAGCGGATGACGACTCTATAAATATGAAAATATAGAAAATGATATAAATATATAAAATATATAAAAATATATAAATACAAAGAAATAGATTCTTTATTGGGAAAAAAAAGAATGTAACCCTGCTGTCATGCCTTATAATAGCTGAAAAATAGCCTGGATCAGTCCATCACTAGAGAGGCTCCCATGTCACTACCTTACTCATAATCCATCTGGGATAGGCTCACAGATAGATTTTTTTTTCCTTTTGGTCAACAGTACCTAGAAACTACCCTCTCTCTTATTCTTGGTCTTCCTTCCTTTTCTATCCTTCTCCTACTTTTATTCCTGGCAAAGAGTCCAAGGATCCTCACATCCTCCAACATGGAACACCACCTAGCAAATAAACCAAATTCCTTACCAAGACTGCTGATTTCTCACAGCAAACATTTGATGCATTAGGTAGGATGAAGGGGCAGAGATTCCCTGTCCCCTTTGGAATGAAGGGGTAGGAAAAATATAAGGAGCTTTCATTTCTTACAGAGACATGAATATCATAACCAGAGTACCAATTTCCTTTTAAAGATATTTTAGAGCAATCAGCATTTTTCCCAGATGATACAGTCAATCCTCATTATTTGTGCATTTCATATTTGTGAATTCACCTACTTGCTAAACTTTATCTGTAACCCCAAAACCATACCTGCAGCACTTTTGTGGTCATTAGTGGGTATGCATAGAGTGCAAAAACTTTGAGTTGCCCACATACAAGTTCCCAGCTGAGGTCGAAAAAGACAGTGTTCTGCCTTCGTGTTTCAGCTCTCATACTGTAAACAAGTGTCCTTTTCGTCTATTTAGTAGACATTTTTCTCATTTTTGTGCTTTTTTTTGGTGATTTCACTGTTTAAAATGGTCCCCAAGTGTAGTGCTGAAGTGCTGTGTAGTGCTCCTGCAAGAAAGCTACAAAGTGTCATAGGGAGAAAATATATATGTTAGATAAGCTTCCTTCAGGCATGAGTTATAGTGCCGTTGGCCATGAGTCCAAATTTACTGGATCAACAATATATTAAATAAGGTGTCTTAAACAGAAACACACATAAAACAAGGTTATGTATTGATCAGTTGACAAAAATACTGTGATCAGAGATTTCAAGAACCTGACCTCATATTTCCCTTGAGGGCAATGGTTCAGTATTCACTAATTCAGTGTTTGCGGCAACTTTATAGAATGTAACTACAACAAATAATGAGAATCAATGGCATATCCAAAACTCAATTAATTCATTCCAAAAAGAATTCTCGTTGTTAGCCACTGTCCAAACCAGTACAGTAGGTTTTCAAAATGAAAGTACTCCTCCAAGGAAAATTTACTTGTTACATAAATTGAAAAATTGATGTAAGGCATCCAGCCTTTTGTGATAAAGATATCTAATATACCTTATCCAAAAGAAAACTACAAGATACCAAAACCAAAATTTAGTTTAAGGACAGGGCTAAAAGATAAAACAAAAACCATTATTGAAATAGCATTACCTCCCTTTCCACCTACTGATTTAAATGTCACCCCGTCTACCCCATCACTCCACCGGATAGTTGCCCTCATCTCTCTGCTACACAAGCTGTAGCAGGCATGAGGTGGTATCAACAAGGGGATCAGAGTGCTTGTTTGTCTATTTCCCCATGTTCCAGGCCAATAGGAAAAGAACTCAGTAGACACATATCTCCCTTCCCTTATAACTTACAGGAGCCTTGGAGGCAAGAGCGTGGCTTTTCCTATCACCCATCACCAGCTACTCCATCCCAGCAGGGGAGTGGGGATGTCAGAGTTATAGGGATGGGCCCCAGCTCTAAGATAGAGAGGAAAGGCAGGTGACCTAGTGCAAAGATTTGGAGTACCCAAGACTGCCCTCACTTCTGACACCTAATGCAATGTTGGGGGTCCTCAAGACCACCTTTACTTCTGGCACCAACTGCAAGTTTGTGTTTCCCAAAGACCACCCTCCGGTTCAATAATTCACTAGAAGGACTCAGAGAACTCAGCAAAACCATTATACTCATGATTGCAGTTTATTATAGTGAAAGGAGACAGATTAAAAATCAGGTAAAGGGAGAGGCACATAGGGCAGGGCTCAACAGAGTTCCAGGAGTGAGCTTCCAGTTGTCCTCTCCCAGTGGAGTTGGGCAGACAGTGCCTATTTCTTCTAGCAATGATGTGTCACAATACACATGGAGGACAGAGTATTACCAACCAGGGAAGTTCACCCAAGCCTTGATGACCAGAGATTTATTGGGGCTCAGTCGTGGAGACATGGTTGACCACCATCCTGTGTGGCCCAGGGCCCCCAACATAAATCACATTGTTACCCTAGGTTATCTGCCATGGCCCAAGGCCCCCAGGTGAGCAAAGACACTCTTATCAGGAAGGACATTCCACAGACTTAGAAGTTACCTCTCAGGTCCAGAGACAAAAGCCAAATCTCTCTTTGGGCAAGGCTAATCCTTTGCTGCACATCCAGTTAGAGATTTCTGCCCATTCTTCTGTGAATGTGGCAACAACAGCTATTCATCCTTTCCACATACCCAAGAGCGATTAGGTTTTGGCTGAAGCAGAAGGACTCCTGCCTGGTGAACTGGGGCAGGTCAGATGCAGAGTAGGTAAGCTGTGAATCCCATAGAAGAGGGGGAGGAGATGGGATAGTGTATTAGTTTACCATTGCTGCTGTAAGAAATTAGTGCAGACTTAGTGCCTGAAAGCAACACAAATGTATTCTTTTACAGTTCTGGAGGTCAGAAGTCCAAAATCAGTTTCACTGGGCTAAACTCAGTGCTGGTTGTTTTGAATGCCCTGAACGGAGAATCTATTTCCTTGCTTTCTTCAGCTTCCAGTGGTCACTTGAAATCCTTGGCTGTGTCCCCTTCCTTCAACTTCAAAACACACCACTCCCATCTGCATTTCTATCATCACATTGTTGCCTTCTCTGACCCTGACTCCTCCTGTGTCCCTGTTATAAAGACCCTTCTGATTATCCAGGGTAATTTCCCATCTCAAGATCCTTAACTTAATCACATCTGCCAAGCCCCTTTTCCCATATAAAGCAACACTCACAGAGTCAAGGGATTAGGACATGGACATATTTGGGGGGTCATTATTCAGTCTACCACAGATGGGTTGTATGCCTGAAGATGCCTGGGTATCACAAACAAATAGTGTATTTTATCTTCCTTTTATCTCACCCACAGTAAGAGATTTGCTACAAGCAGTAAATATTTGTTTATCAGAAACATATAATAATATGGAGGAAAAAATCATTTTCCTTAATAGAAAACAATCCCTCTCTAAGGAGACATGTATGTAGGGTAAATGTTTTGATAACCCTGCATGTCAGCTAGTCTCAAAGATTGAAAGGAAGGGCTGGGATAAAACTAAGCAGCTCTGCATAAAAAAGAGAGCACGGGGAGGAATTAGAAGCTCCTGGGGGAGGAGGGAGAAAGGGGTGATTGGTGGAGAAACCAAAATGATTAATGGGAATTTGCTGAGCATTATGTGATGCAAATCGACTCCTCTGTCTTCTGTGAAATCTTCAGTAAAATCTACAATGTATACTTATGTTTTATGAAATGGATTTCTTTATTTGGGTATGGGACAAACTCTGATTCCTGCTTCAAGGTTGCTGCTGGGAGAAAACACAGAATGACTATGAGATCCCAGCAACCTCTGGGTTACAATGAATGAATGGACATCAAACTTTCCTTTCCCAAAGCAATTGCAAATTTTGAATGAACAAATCAATGAAAATCATCTGGGAATTATCAGTCATATTTTCTGGTTCTTTAGTTATCTTCTTATCATCTGGAGTGTAATATCTGGAATGAAATCTCAACATCATATCTTTTTGTGTTAGTTTGCTAGGGCTGCTATAACACAGCACCGTGGAATGGGTGCTTAAACAACAGAAATTTATTTTCTCACAATTCTGAGGGCTAGAATTCCAAGATCAAGGTGTCAGCAGGGTTGGTTTCTTCTGAGGCCTCTTTCCTTGGCTTGTAGATGACCATTTTCTCCCTGTATCTTCAAATGATCTTCCCTCTATGTGTGTCTGTGTCCTAATTTCCTCTTACAAAGACATCAGTGATATTGGATTAGGGTGCACCCTAATGACCTCATTTTAACTTAATTACCCCTTTAAAGATCCTATCTCCAAATACAATCACATTCTAAGGTACTAGGGGTTAGGACTTCAACATACAAATTTGAGGGGGAACACAATTCAGTCCATAGCACTTTTATAATTAGTGAATACAAGGTTGGTATTAGCATTTTAAGACACGACATCTAGGAACAGGATTGATAGCTAAAAGCCTTAGTGATTCTGGCCCAGAGCATGGCATATATGTCTTTAAATTGATTTACGTGGTTGACCTAACAGAATCTAACCAAAGAAATGTAAATCTTTAAATTCTGCTACCCTGTATGTAGATTCTATCCTACTTACAGTTGTCTTCCTTCCTGAATATATTTAACTTTTATATCAACACACTAATACACTCACTACTGCTTAATCTGCCTTGTAGGGACTCAAAATTTGATTCTTGGTCCATTCAGTCCAACATTTTGTAGAATAGCAAAACTAATTTTTATTTTTTTGCTTTTGTGATAAGAGTACGTGTCTCAAGGTACAATTCCACAAGGCATTATCTTATCCTCATAAAAATAATTATATTAACTTAGTCTCACAAAAGACATTTTCTCTGTTTTCTTATGGTAATTATTTTAGGAAATAGTGTTTGCTAGTATTTAATAGCTATTTGTTAAAATTTTAATCCTGATTCTTACCATTAACTGTTTAATATTATTTAATATTTTTTTGAGAATGACAC
Organism: Diceros bicornis minor; assembly: GCF_020826845.1. NCBI lineage: Eukaryota > Metazoa > Chordata > Mammalia > Perissodactyla > Rhinocerotidae > Diceros > Diceros bicornis. Next base: position 34,678,003 of record NC_080740.1, read on the forward strand.
CAAACAACACTAAAATAAAAATGATTCATATTTGCTTCAACTGTGGCCATTCTGAATTTTCTCACTTAAAAAAATCTCAAGAGATTTGCATTCCCGTCTGATAAGTGCGAGTCATGGTCACATGTGATGGAGTCATTGCTCAGATCCCTGGTGTGGGTTAAAAACAGTCTCTAAATTGGGCTCTGTTGCTTTCCCTGACGTCTTGGCTGCATCGTACTACATCTGCAACACTGCAGGTGTCTTTTATCCACTGCAAAGCAGTTTGTCCTATCAAATAACAACAGCATGTATGCACCAAGATCTAAAATCAAGAGACAGGATACGAAATAATTGCAAAGAAATCTGAAATGATATAGAGGTTGATATTCTTGTTTAAAGATTTCTAAAACATTAATTTAAAAAAAAAAACAGCATGAGATTATGGTACTAAAGAAAACTTGGAAATAGATTTTTTACTCCAGATTTGGTAAAAAAAAAAAAAAATACTATCATTACTCATTTAATTAAGAGGCTGTGCGGGAAAGAGAGTACACACATGGACTCAGGAGTCAGATGCTTGAGGTCAAATCTTGTGCTTAACTCTTTAGTAACAGTAAACATTTGGGAAGTTACTGGAACTCTCTATTTCTCAGTTTCCTCAACTATAAAATGTGGATAAGCATAGTACTTATTTACTTCGTAGGGCTTGTGAGATTGAATCAGTTAAAGCACTAGGAACAACACCTGGCACTAGGTAGCACTCCAATATTGAGGCTAAAAGTATTATCCTCTCCTCCTACTCTCCTCTGATCTTGCTTCCATCTGTCACTGCTCTCCCCTGTCCTCCTCTCTCTCCATGTTCAGCTTTCTATGCAGCTTTAACAGTTGGTTCCATTTTGCATCTCTATTCCGTCCCCTGGTGAATTCAATACCACATTAAGAAAGCACCCTGCTATTACTCACTCTTCAACAATAATAATAGCTAACATTTTTGAGCATATACTATGTTCCAGGTGAAATACACCCTACTTCCTAGAACATCCTCTTCCCTGAACTCCCATTGGAACATACTGTCCTGCTTTCCATGCCTCCTCTGCCTTCCTCCTAAACACTGGGCTTCCTTGGCATTCTTTTCCCAGTCCTTTCTCACTCTACACACTTTCCCTTGGTGGTGAAGATTGCATATGCAGGTTATTCACAAAGCCATATCTCCAGCTCAAACTTCTCCCTGGAGCTCCAGAATCTCATGTTACAGATGTGCACGGAACATCTCAACTTGGGTGCCCCACTGTACTGCAAAGCCAGCACAGCAATCTGAATTCATCTCCACACCAAACCCGCTCCACTTCCTGCGTTCCTATCTGAGGAAATAGCATCCTCATCCCCACCTCCTCCCAAGATGGAATGCGTTAAATGCAGGGTTGCAAAAGTTAACAGCATAGAAATGGGCTCTGCCCTCATGGAGCTTAGAATCTAAGTGGAGGATAGAGTAGAGGAGACAAGTAAACAGGCCATACTTAATTTCCTGTCTTGTGTATTCTTTTCTTGGGACTTTCCCATTAGCTCTTTATAAAACTCATGAACTCTGTCATATTTTGCTACACATATTTTCCTATTCAGTAACTTGTGTCTTTTGCATTCAGAATTTATTATTTTTATGTGATCAAATCTAATGAGCTTTTCTTTAATGATTTTTTCTAAGCTTACAAATGTTTCCTTTATCAGGAGGTCTGATGAATATTCAATTTTGGCTCCCAGTTTTTCTATATGTTTATGTTTCATTCTATTGTACTTAAAATTTATTTTGATGAGATATCAGTGAAATTTAATTTGCAAAGATTTCCAAATATTCTTAAGAGTTTAGATGAGATATTCCTAGACAGCATGCTCTTTCTCTTTTTTATTTTTATTTTTTTGTGAGGAAGACCAGTCCTGAGCTAATATCCAATGCCAATCCTCCTCTTTTTTTTGCTGAGGAAGACTGACCCTGGGCTAACATCTGTGCCCATCTTCCGCTAGCATGCTCTTTCATTGCTGAAATATTTGAGACCACCAATTTTTGTCTTGAAATTTGAATCTTCCTTGGTTCATCAGTACAACTTTTTGATTTCTTTCTACTTTTTGAACTTTGATACCTCTCTCCTATTTTCTCATTCCTCCTTCACCTTTCTCCTTCTAATTGTATTTGTTCCCACAGCTAGAGTCTTGGATATCTATTCTTATCTTGATGGCTTTCCTTGACTCAATTCTGTCCTATAACATCAAGATGCTCTGATTAGGATGCCTTCCAAATTGATATTTTTAGCAATGATGTCTCTGAGTTCCAAACCTGTTTCTTCAAGACCCTACTCAAATTCAGCAAGAATAAAACTTAACCTACAATCTCCTGCAGGCTTTAACTAGTTCACCCTCTTATTTCTCTATTTGTAATAATCCTTTGTTCCATCAAAGTCCTGGTCATATATACTCAAAACTTCAGAATCAACTTCAACTCTCCTTTGCCCCTCTTATTTGGTTAGTTAACAATTTTACCCATATTTCTCTTAAAGATATTTATTATTATTTTTATCTACCCCCACATCTCTATTCTAATAGATTAACACTCTAAGACAAGAACTCTTCCTTGTAAGTTTGTAAAACACCCTAATTTCTCTTCATGTATGTACTCTATTCTTCAACGTTTACTGTGCATTTCTAGCAGAGTAATCATCCTAATGTACAACTCTAATCATGATACTTATTTCCAAAATAAAAAAGCTTTAGGGTATAAATGATAAAGCTTAACACTGTTATCCTAGTTTTCAAGGCCTTTTTTGATCTGATCCTATTTGGTGTAGTTACTTATTAAAGATTTTTAAAGTAAGGGGAAAAGGAAGAGAAGAAAGGATAAAAAGGAAGGGGAAGGAAAATGAAAAAGGAAAGAGTAAAAGAAGAGAGGAAAGTGAAAAAAAGTATTGTTTTTGGAAATGACAGACCAATTTCAAAACAAATTAACCACAAAAATGAAATTGTTGACACATATAACTAGGAATGTAAGAGCTGAATCTGGCTTCAGGATAGTTGGATCCAGAGTCTTACGTGATATCATTGGAACACTGTGTCTCTCTCTATTTCACAGCCCTGTTTTTCCTCACTGTCTGCTTTATCCTAGAGTGTCTCTGTAAAAAGATGGAAAAGATCTAAACAGCTTAGCCAGCCCATTTAGATAGCATTAGCAAATTTCTATCATTAACTCTGATTGGCTCACCTTGGATCTTGTGCCCAATTCTGAACCAATCACTGTGACCAAGGACAAATAGTACACTCATTAAGCAGATCTGGAATAGATTCCCATCCCTGGAGCTTAGGTAGTGTGAGACCCACTGAACCAAATGGATGAGACTAGGGGAGAGGGGACTATCCAAAGAGATTCTGATATGGCATAGTGCACACTTGTGGAAGAAGAACTAAATTTGAAAGAGCTAGCAAGCAGACTAATCTACCAATCTGGAATTGCCAATTCTGTTAATCATCCATTGGTGAGAGTCTATCAAGTAAATTCCATTTCCTTTGTGCTTTAGTTTCTTTCACAACAAAATGGGCACAGAATTTATGCCACCAGCTGCTCCCAAAAAACAAGAACCTTAAATGAACCTTGACAAAGTACTGCCAATAGCACAAATGGCAAATGTTTACAGAGTTAAGTATGGGCCTTACACTGAAGTTCTTCACCATGTTAATTATACGTGTATGGAGCTTCTGATTTTAAAGCCCTTTCATGTTTTCTTATTTAATCAGAATAACACTACCATGGAATACACAGCTTTTGGTTTACACATAATTCATTTGTTTCTCAGGCCATAGTAAAAGTTAGTCCCCTGAAAACTTCTCAGCTGTCGTGTAGAATTGGTCATTTCCTCCCCTCCTACTCTCATTCTTTCCAGTAAAGTCATTTGTAAGAAAGGCATAAGGAGGTGCCTCAGTACTGCCTCTGTCAGGACCCATGTTTTTAAGGGGCTGACACCTGCCTAGAGGGCACTGTATTTCCTCTTTACTTTCCTCCTCAAATAAAAAGTAAATTCCCATTGGCCCCTCACCCGCATCCCAAGAACAACCACAACTTCCTCCATAATTATCTCTGATTCTCCTGCAGTCATACATCTTCCAGAGTTTTGTAGTCAACCAGTTGGAAAACCAAAACCAAACCCAAGAAACATATAAATTTTCTTATAACTAAGAAAAATAAGAAAATACCAGTCTCCTCACTTTTATTCCAAAATCTTTTCTACAATATAATTTAACTAATGACTTTAACCCTCCTAGGGCAGTGGCTGTTTGTAGGATTCAGAAACACAGCTTTTAGTTTAAATCTTCTCAACAAGAATGACTTTGACATTTTAAAAGGTATAAATTCAAAGAAATAATGTATTACTATGGAAGTCCCTATTTTTGTATTCCCTCCTTCACAATATTTCATACTTGTTTGCAGACAGTAGCTACTTTACAATGTTTTCTTAAAATTAACTAAAACATTATCTGTGGAGATTCTAAATACCAAACTTGCTACAGAAAAACCTCTTTAATTCAGATCTCATTAGTTCAGATTCTATTCTCTTTCAATTAAGAACTGAATTGTCTACCTTAGTACTACTAATGAGAAATGCGACATGGTAAATGATGGGTCATATTGAACTACATTATAGAGGGATATTTATGGACTTTGAAAAGGAGTTTTTGGTTTTATCATTTGCATATCAATTATATAATGTAATCATAATAGATATCATTTGTTGAGTGCTTATTGGAAGTGCCAGGAATTATGCCAACTGCTTTATATTATCTTATTAAATCCTTAAAACAAATCTATGAGGTAATTGTTTTAATCTGTTCTTTACAAATGCAAAAACTAAAACACAGAAAGAAACCACCCTGATAGTATCTACAGAGGTTGGAACCCAGCTCCAAACATTAGAGTCTTAACCAGTACACTATACTCTTCCTTCTTCTAAGATGGAACCACTCTTCCTAAGAGTACATTAATGTGGTCATTTTAAATTATTTTTACACATACCTTAAAGTAAGGCATCTTAGCAAGCAATAGTTTGATAGTATATTTTGTTGTCATGTACATTTGAAAGTAATTACACATTTCTTTCTTGATGTCTTATATATGTCTTCTTATGCGTTGCTGAGCGTTTCCTAGACTTCGCTACTCCATTTATTACCAGTTAGTATGGTCACACACTATATTGCATACCTGAGACCCTCACTCACATTTCTCATAATTTCCAATTCAATATTTGCTGCCATCTCAGTTTTCAAGAGCCATATTAAATTCTTTGAATATCAAAGTTACATTTGTTGGAAAACACATTTATTAGTCCTAAATTTTAAATAATGAAGATAAATTGCTGTGAAGAGAGGTAGGGAACTAATAGAGGTAGGGAACTAAGAAATATTTAATTTCCCACAAAAATCTTATTCTAAAAATTTCATCTTTCCTGTAATGCTATTTCCCTGGTGGGAAGATCGGGTCAATGTGTTCCATATTTTTTGGACAACTTGTATTTTGGATCAGAAATGTATGGCAGTGAACAGCTGTGTAGAAAATAGAATGCAGTGTGCTGGATAAATGCTGGCCAGTTCACAATGAAATGAATTCTTGCTATTTTAGAACAACAACCATGCAAACTATATGCTCCTAGTCTTTGTTGTAATTCAACCCTGCCCTTATAGACTGAACATCAGAGAGATTCCCTGGTGGTATTTGCTTCTATGTCAACAATTGGTAGGCTAGAATCTGTCTGGGATATTTCAGTTCTTTCAAGTTCAAAGACCGTTTGTCTTATATGCCCAGTAGAGACAAAAACAAGAGCCTTTCCCAGACAGCTGTGCCTAAGGGCCGTGCAAAAGTGAGTGGTAGTCCAAGGCATATCTTCATGGAAAACATTCCTCAATACTAAAACAAATCCAATACGTCTCTCTCCTGCCCTGTCAGGCTGTCACCTTTCCCAAGCATGGAACAGCTCACTGTAAGTGGACGACATGTTCCCAGCTGCAGCTGACTCATATCATGATTGTGAATCCAAGTCAGCATCTTTCCAGTGTGGGAAAAATTTGAACTTAATCAATTCCCCATGTAGAAGGCATTTCCAATTTCTCTCATCCTCTCTAGAGAACAAGAAAGTCACCTAACTTGGAGACTTGATGACCTAAACTCGTCCAGCTAAGATGTGAAATAAAGGACAAAGAGCGCTGGTAAATCTCTTACTAGATTGTTCAAAGAGAAAACACAGAGAACAACAATGAAGCCATGGAATCTGGGCAAGAAAACTGAAGTCATGGTAAAGTACATAAAGACAAATAAAGGAAAAAAATAAAACAAAACAAAATCCTGAAAACCCTTTCTCCCCTCAATCAGCAATTTTCCATAGCAACCTATTCCAATCACAAATAAGAATGTTGCTGGAAGATCAAGGCTACTGAGAGCATTTTCATTGTCCAGCACAAATGGTCTCATGTTAAATGTGCTATCAAACAGGCCCCATGGATGGAACATGTGGCCCACACCATTGAATGAGACTTTAAGATTCAAGGTAGTTGCAGTTGTATATCAACAATGGGTCAAAACCTGCAGTTTAATGCAATGGCATTCAAAATTTAAATCCCTAGAAATTTTTTTAATCATAAAATATTTGAGACATACAAAAAGGTCAAGGATATAGTATAATAAGCACTCATTTACCCACCACTTGTGTATAGCCCATGAACTTAAGAAATAAAACATTAAATTACAATTTAAGTCCCTTTGGGAGATTAGCCCTGAGCTAACATCAGGTGCCAATCCTCCTCTTTTTGCTGAAGAAGATTGGCCCTGGGCTAACATACCTTCCCATCTTCCTCTACTTGATATGTGGGATGCCTGCACAGCATGACTTGACAAGCAGTGTGTAGGTCTGCACCTGGGGTCCAAACCTGCAAATCCCAGGCTGCCAAAGAGGAGCATGTGAACTTAACCACTACACCAGCGGGCTGGCCCCTCCCTGACAGCACTATCCTTTCTCTCTGCCATAGGACATCACTATCCTAAATTTGGTATTTGTCTTTCCCATAAATGTCTTTATACTTTTACTATGTGCATATGTACATATCTCAAAACAAAACGTGTAATTGTTTTATACAACATAAAACTTTAAATAAATTGTATCATACTGTCAGCATCCTTCTTGCTTGAACGTTATGTTTGTGAGATTTATCCACAATGATATAGAGTGCTCCTGTTTATTCATTTATTCTGCTATAGCATCTCATTGCACATACATATAATGATTCATTTATCCATTCTTCTACTGTTGGACATTTAGGTTTTTCCTAATTTTTCTGTTGCCAACAATGCTGTATGATCATTCTTGTATATTTATCTTTGTGCATATGATTAAGCGTTGCTTTAGGGCAGGAATCAGTAAACTATGCCTGTGGGCCAAATCTGGCCTGCCATCTGTTTTTGTAAATAAAGTTTTATTGGAACACAGCCAGGCTCATTTGTTTATATACTGTCTGTGGCTGCTTTCACACTACAGTGGCAGAGTTGAGTAGTTGTCCCAGAGAATGTATAGCTTGTAAAGCTGAAAATATTTATTATCTGGCCCTTTACAGAAAATGTTTGCCAACTCCTACCTTAGGGTATAAACTTAGCAATGACATGTTTGGGTTGAAGGCTACGTAAGTATTCAGTTTTACCAAATGTTGCCAAATACTCTCCAAAGTAACGTCCCAATTTACACTCTCTTCAGGAATGTAAAAACATCCCCATTCTCATTGTTCCTCATCCTCAACAGCACTTGCAATCTCAAAAATTTTCAGATTGTGTCCATTTATTTTGTGATTTCATTTCAAATATTCTGGAGTTGTTCTAACGGTTCCTATCCATATTTGTGAGGTATACCATGTTTCAGGGTAATAATTGAAATAGTAGAGCAATGGTATAACTCTATCCCAAGGTCAGGCTGAACAACAAAGTGCCAAAGGATACCTCCCCCTTTGGTTCCACATAGAACTCCTCCTCCCCAAACCCTACATCCCATTCTCTTTCGTGACACCTCTACCCCAGGCACACTATCTCTAAGGATCTGTCAGTCTGGGTCGTGTATACTAACTTCTTCTATAGCTCTTAATTTGCTACCTGCTGAATACAACTTCCTAGTCCTTCCCTTTACAGACAAATTGTACTACTAATCATAATTCCAGAGGCTTTTCTTGACTAGAGAGGAAAGAAGTCCTACCATTTTCAATATGGACACCTGGTCTCCACATTGCATCACCTAAGGGCAGTTTCTACCACCTACACATAAAGCCAGCCAGCTAGGTAGGAGTGAGAATGTGGTGAAAGAAGGAAGGCTTCATCCGTGCCTCTGGCTGCTCCGAGGGTGATGCTGCCTGTCTAAGTACCTCTGGGATTATCTGGTTTTGATCATGCTCTTTGATGGAAGAAAAACAGCTTTTTAAATTTTTCTTTATCTTCCCAAGGCCTATGATGTTGTTCTGGAAGACAAGTGTTGATTTACAAGAGTCTAAATTATTATTATTTCATTTATTTAGTTGGCTATAATAAGGGAAATTCTCTTCCTCGTGGATATTTCTATAACTTGGGTAGGTAAATGAGGCCATGAGGTAGCAGGGGATGGGCAAGAATGCATATGTGGCAGTAATTGAAACATACCCAGAGCACTGGATTCCCAAGTTATGCCTTGGTTTTACAGTAAAGCCTGTTGATCTAGGTGAATTTAAGGAGGGAGGAAGGGGATGAAAGAGAAGAGGGAAAAATCGTTTGAGGGAAGAAAGAGAGAAAAACATGATGAAAGAGGAGAAAACCAGCATGAAGGAAGTTGAAAAAGAGGGCTATTAATAAAAGATGTGATAAATAACAGTTAGCCTAATTCCAGCCACAGTGAAGTACAGGTACAGGTGCTGATAATTAGGGGACAAGAGGCAGGGACTTCCTACCCCAAGGGTGAATGATTCAGGGCAGCATAGCTCAAAGCCCTGTCAAGCAGCAGACGTGGCCATGACCATGATATACCTTAGGCATGATTCAACGCATTTCCTTTTGAACACTGTGCATAGGTACAGAATTATCTGAGGCCATGAGTTTTGTTCCCAAAGATTTTCTCCTGCGTTACTGGCAACCTCTTCCATTATCGTCTTTTTTTTCCTATCAGATTACTTGTTTTCCAAAACTTTCTGGTTTTTAAGCTTTATCTGAGTGTGCCTTCATTCTCCGGGCATCATGTGTCCAACCATTAATTATTATTTTTTTTTTTTGAGGAAGATCAGCCCTGAGTTAACATCCATGCCAATCCTCCTCTTTTTGCTGAGGAAGACTGGCCCTAAGCTAACATCTATTGCCAATCCTCCTCCTTTTTTCCCATCTCCCCAAAGCCCCACTAGATAGTTGTATGTCATAGTTGCACATCCTTCTAGTTGCTGTATGTGGGACACCGCCTCAGGATGGCCGGACAAGCAGTGCATCGGTCCGTGCCCAGGGTATGAATCCGGGCTGCCAGCAGTGGAGCGTGCACACTTAACCGCTAAGCCACGGGGCCGGCCCCTCCAACCATTGATTATTGAGGGCTAACTCAATAAATGAGTTTAAGTACTGGGAATACAAAAACTTAAAAAGACATGGTCTCCCAGCCCTCAAAAACCTCACATACACTTAAGTTACGTTACAGAGTGGAAAGGAGGGGGACGTGAACCAAGTGTCCAGAGCGGGGAGTAGGGAGCAGTGAACTCTGTCTGGGGGAGTAGAGGAATGTTTTTCAGAATATTTGAGCTGGGTTTTGAAGCATGATGGTGGAAGGGGAGAAGGGTGGTTTAGGTACAAGGATCAACACATGCAAAGGCACAACGATGTGGGAACGCATGGCATGTTTAGTGGAAACATTTTGAAATTATCACTCCCAGGGAGTGGGAAGTCCCAGCCTCATGTCCTGGAAGTACAAGCACAAGTACCTGTGGAAGTATCAGCAAGTTTAGGATGGGTTAGTACCAGAGAGGGAGGCATATGCCAGCTAAGGAATCGCGACATTATTCTCTAGGGCCCTACGCATCGCACTAATTTGAATTTAATTAAAGTGAATCAACATGTAACTTTCAGCTAGGCACATGATTAAGTCTCTCATGGCATTTTTTGGCTGAGATAGAAAAATATGGGCTCCATCATGGCACCTTTGAGATATCACTTGATCATCTTCAGACATTGAAAGAACTGTCAGGTGGAAGAGGAAGCACGTTTTTTCCCCAGATCCAGAAGAAGAGCTGGAACTAATAAATGAAAGCTACAGGCAAGCAGATTACTGCTCTGGGTCAGAAAAAAAGAAATTTCTAGGCAGTGCCTAATTTATTATTAAGAATCTAATAATATGAAATAATTATGTTAATGAGGAAAGGAACTGTTTCCCTGTTCTTGGTTTGGCAGAAGTTGTCAATGTTATCATGGCTTTAGTGGTGAGACATTTTGGTTTGATTTTTTTCTGACATCCCAAAACAGTCAAAAAATGGCATTTTTTTTTAGAACCCCAAATAGACACATTTTAGTATCATTTAAATGACTTGCTCTAACAAATGGCAACTTTTCTATACTTCAAAGTGTCCACTGTTAGATTGGAGAATACTGTTTTCTCCTTAGCTCACAAATATATATTAAGGAGGTCAAATGGAGGAAAAAAATAGAAGGATAAAGAAAGGTAGAGAACAGGAATGCAAAGCAAGAAATAATAAATATATAAAATGGAAAGTGACAAGTTCCCTTCATGTTACAATGAGGACAGAGAAGCCGTAAGCAGTTAAATGCCTCCAATGTTTGCACAGAGCTAGAAGCTGGAGCTGGGTCCTCGGATTGTCTGGGCCTTGCCCTCAGACATACCGTACCTTCTGCTAGGAGCAGAGAGAGGGCAAGAACAGGATGCACAATACTTTTTTGAAAAATGCATTTTGATGAATATTGGTAACCAATAGGAAAGATTGACTAAGTGTGAAATGTTGCAGATGGAATAAGGACTAACCTACTGTCAGAAGCAGATTAGAATTCTGTTAAGAAGAAAAAGAGAGAGTATGTGTATTAGTCTGCTAAGGCTACCATAACAAAATACCATAGACTGAGTGACTTAAACAACAGAAATTTATTTTCTCACAGTTCTGGAGGCTGGAAGTCCAAGATTAAGATGTCACCAAGATTGGTTTCTTGCCTCTTTCCTTGGCTTGCTGATGGCCAACTTCTCACTGTGTCCTCATATGGCCTTTCTTCTGTGCACAGATCCTGGTGTCTCTCCCTTTTCTCATAAAGAAACCAGTCCTGTTGGATCAGGGCCCCACCCTTACGGTCTCAACTAACCTTAATTACCTCCTTAAAGGCCCCATCTCCAAATATAGTCACATTAGCGGTTAAGCCATCAACAAACAAATTTTGCAAGGACACAATTTCGCAAGGACACAATTGCCAGTCCATAACAGTATGTAACACATGGAGAGGCAGGCCCATATAAAGACAGTAGTGCCTGCATTACTGTTCAAAAAAATTTGTTCCAGCATCTACGTTGCATGCCCTGTGGCATCATGCTGACCTCTAACACCCTACTTTTGCCCTTTAGAACTTGTCAAAATAACTGTATTTATTTTTTGACTTTAAATCTAGACTCAGCTTTTCAGCTCTTGCCTTTGGAACTCTGAACTCTATTCAAAGACATGGTACCAACCAGTTTCTAACACAAATACTTCACCACCTTGAACTCTGTCTTGCTCCTGCCCTAGTTTGACCCATTCCTATACAGTGACTTGAGTATGATTATCTTCCTCCCCAGCCCCTACCATCTGTGCCCACCCTCAGGCTTCTGAGTGGGCCCTATCTGCCAGCCCAGCTTCTCAATGGAGCTTAAAATATCTGCCAGCAAGTGTTCCTCCACCCCCTAAACTGGAAGATCCTTGAGACAAGGACTGCATGTTGTTCATATTTGTGTTCAAAGCCTACAATAGCACTTGAGCACATAATTTTCTGGAAAATGTTTTTTGAATAAATGACAAAGAACAAATCAATTTTCCAACAGAAATACATGAGGAAGAAGGCTAAATGAATTTGATAGTGAGTCTGGATTTTTTGTTTGCTCTAGAAAGGAGAATGTATCTCCACATGCATTGATATTCTCCTCTACAATCAGATTTACGCTCTGCCTCTCTGACATATAGATCAAAAGGGAAGAATAAGTAAAGGGTTATGGTGATAGTCATACTCCCAGAGCTTTATTCCTTCACTCAACAAGTATTTGTTGAGCACCAGCTACAATCCAGGAACTATCACAGTCTGTACGTATTCAAAGAGGGCTGCAGTTCTTATACTTCTTGGGGTCATAATCTATTATGGTTAACAGATGTAAATTAATAGAATGATAATAATACTCGAGTATTTTATTTACACACCATCTCATTCTACAAAAAAAAATTGAGAAATTTCTCAAAAATTCATACAATGCAGAAATATAAAATTAATAGTTGAAGGAGTCAGCAAAAAGGAAAATCTCGCATAAATGCAGGCCATCCAGGACTTTGTATCTACAGGTGCTAAAAGTGAGCAACAAATTGCGTCATAATCTGCCTAGTGGCTAATACAGAGAAAAAACATTCAGTCACAAGATTTGTGGTAAGAAACACCACTTGTTCTTATGTAGAGACCCATAAGTAATTCCTTTCTGTGTCTGTATGAGGGGAATTCTGTGGAGAATTCCAAGTCAAGATGACATATTAAGTACACACTGAAATCCTCACTTCCACTCAAATAACTAGAAATACTAAACAAAATATATTACACCGCACTTATCTTTATGTACATAGCCTATATGAAAGGAATAATGAGAAATACCCAGGTGCAAGAAATGTAGTGATTTTGAGTTGAAGTCTGGCAACTCATGGTATAGGAGGCAGCTCCTGGGAGTGAACAGAGCCATAGGGTCTATATATCAACACAAAATGAGAATGAGAATAAGAGTTGGAGTTACAAATCTCACCCCCGTGTTGAAAACCTAAGTTGGGACTTCCTATGAGAGAGTAGGACCTGGTAAGCGAATCATTCACTCAAGCCATGGTTGGAAATAGTCTCCCAGATGATTCCAGGATCTTGGATCTGTGTCATGTGTTTGAGGCTGAATAGTTATACTATCTAAGTCCAAAAAATCCAGAGCCAAAACACAAACATAAGAACTTGCCCTGAGACAGTGAGACCCCTAGGGAAAGCTAGAGAGGGTAAACTCCCCTATTCAGGGTATACAAGAGGGAGCTCAGAGAGAAGATAATACCCCAGGAAAATAAGTTTATTGACAAGAATGACAAAACATATGGAGATGTCTGCATCAAGAGCATAGACAACAGACTTATCTCACAGCAAAGAAATAATAAGACAAGGAGAAAGGGATTTTAAAATGAGTACTTTTAAGACAAAGAAAATCTTTTTGTGAAACAAAAACAGAAAGTGATGAAATCGTACATTGATATTAAAAAGCTCAATAGAAGAACTAAATATTAGACTAAAGCAATTGAAAAGAGAATTAATAAATTTGAAGAGAAACCTAAGGACATTTTCTGGAATGAAAGAGAGAAAAATAAATTGAGTTGGAAATTTTTTTTTAATTAAGACATGAGAGTATGAGAAGACCTAAAAAACATCTGAGAGACATTCCAGAAAAAGATAGTAAAATCGGAAAGAGACAATATTCAAAAGAATAATAGTTGAGAATTTTCCAGAAGTGAAGAAAGATGTGAGTCTTCATTTTTAAAATATCAATTAAGTACACTGACATACAGTGTAGTTACATGGCAGAATATCAAAGTTAAAGAGAAATCTACAATTTCCCAGAAAGGAAAAAATAAAAGATTGCTTCCAACGAATAATAGGGGGGTGGGGGAGCATACAAATTAAATATATCGGGAATGAAAAGGGATAACATTATATATAATTGTGATTTGACAAAATAATATAGGTACCTTTAGCAATTTAATACCAACAAATTTTGAAATTTGATAAAATGGGAAATATTCTAGGAAATGTTGAACTATCAATATTGACCCATAAAGGATTTTAATAATATCAATAGATCAACATATATTAAAGAAATTGAACAAGTAGTTTACCTCTTCCCACCAAGCCAAAAGACGTAGCTTTATCAAACTTAAAAGCACAGAAAGAGGGCTGGCCCCATGGCTTAGCGGTTGAGTGGACACTCAAGCGTGCACACCCAAGTGCTCCACTACTTGCGGCCCAGGTTCAGATCCCGGGCACGCACAGACGCACCGCTTGTCTGGCCATGCTGAGGTGGTGACCCACATACAGCAACTAAGAAGGATGTGCAACTATGACCTACAACTACCTACTGGGGCTTTGGGGAGAAAAAAAGGGGAAAAAAAGGAGGAGGATTGGCAGTAGATGTTAGCTCAGAGCCGGTCTTCCTCAGCAAAAAGAGGAAGGATTGGCATGGATGTTAGCTCAGGGCTGATCTTCCTCACAAAAAAAAAAAGCACAGATAAGTCCCATCTTATATAAGTTCTTCTAGATAATGAAAAAAGAAAAATGCTATCTAATTTCGTTTAAGACGTTAGTATATTTATGCCAAACCAAGACAGAGTACAAAAAATTAAAATTATAAGCAAATCTCACTTATGAATATGGATGCAAAAATTTTAAACAAAATATTAGCTGAGCAAGTCTAACTTCATATTTAAATATATATAGCTTTATGTAACAAAATACAAAACCACCAAGTAGGCTTGGAAGTATAGTTCACCATTGAAATCTTATCAAGGTAGATACATTAGGGAAAAATAGAGATTTAAAAAGTTACAAGAAAAGCATACAGGACAAGACAAATATAGTTGACAACATCAAAATTTAAAATGATCATCTCAATAGATTAAAAAAATACTTAACAAAAATGCAACAATACTCATTCATGATTCAAAGAAAGAAAAAAACCGAGCAAAGTAGTGATAGAAGAGAACTACGTAAGTGGAGCTTTCAAAAACCAGCAACAAACATCTCATGTAATGACAAACTTTAGAAGCGTTCTTAAGAAAGCAAGAATAAGGAGATATTTTTCATTATGTAGTAAAATTTGTGTGCAAAATTGAGAAAACGTTTTGATGCAAACAAGAGTAGTGTGATATACTCTATTTTGTTGTTTTATATAAAAATACCCTTGTAAATTGTTCAGAAGTAAAATATTTGACAAATTTTAATGCTACAGTTTTTCTAATTTACAAAAATAAAGCTAATTTTCTGCATCCATAAAAATTTGGATAACTATCCTATCCAATGCAATAAGAAAAACAAATGAGATATAAAGATGAGAAAAAAAGAAACAAAACTGGCATTATTTATAGATGATATAACTTACTACATACAAAATCCAAGAAAAACAAAATGCAAAGATTTAAAACTAAGATAATGCAGCAAAGTTGCTGGATTCAAAATTGATATTCATACACTAATTTTTACACTTAATAATGAATTAGAAGTTATGGTAGAAAAAAAGTCCCATTCAAAATAGTAACAAAAGCTCAAAAGCGTAGAATTAAGCCTAATCTAAAATACACAAAAGATTTTAAGCTTGCTAAAATATGCACAAAGCTATTATACTGAAGACACCAAGGAGAATTAAGTTATTAGAAAAAGAAACCATGTTCATGGATGAGATTCAACATTTTAAAAAGTGTTCTTGCTCTCCCTAAATAATTTATAAATTTAATGCAATTCCAATAAAAAAATCCCTTCAAGAATTTGCAAAAGACTTGACAAACTGATTATAAAATTCACTTTGGAAAGCTGTATGGATATCAGGAATTTTTTTTAAAGGACAATGTTAGGAGAGAAGTTTGTGCTACACATATCAAGACATTAAAAATAATTTAAAACTATGTTATTTTCACCAGAATATACAAATAAAGTAATGGGACAGAATAGATAATCCTGTGGTAGGCCACAAATCACTGAGGAAGGACACTGTTCAAGGTACTTTTGGTACATTGTGCTTTTCCGAAAGAAAAAAATTATAATCTTTCTTCATACAAGAAAAAAACCAGATGAGTTAAGGAACTAGATGTGGAAATTAAAACTGCAAACCTAGTGAAAGATAACGTGAGCTTCAGATGGGAAATGTTTTCTTAACTAAGTCACCAAAAAAGCATAAAGGAAAGATAAACATATTTGACTAAATAAAATCTATAATGGCCAAACATCAAAATACACTCCAACCTACTGTATAAGTTCACTTATGTAAATTCTAAAAGCAGGCAAAACTAGTCTATGGAGACTGAAATCAGAATAGGGGTTACCTTTGAGGAAGGGATGGATGGATAGTAATTGGAGAGGGGTGTCAGAGGGGCCTCCGAGTGCTGGTGAAGTTCTTCTGATCTGGGTGGTGATTACACTTTTTGAAAATTCATTAGGCTGTACGCGTATGTGTGCACTTTTCTGTATGTGTATTAACTAAATTTAAAATTTAAAATAAACACAGATATCTAAACATGATTAAAACACAAACACAGCATTGGAGAGTATTTGGATTATATATAAAGAAAAGTGAGTATCCAGAAAATATTTTTTTGTAAAACTTCATAAAATCAAATTAAAACATACCATTTTTTATGTATAGTATTGACAAGAACTTTTAAGACCTTAAACTTCGAGAGTTAACAAAGTGGGGAAAATTGTATTTGCATATGAAACCAGTGGAAAAATAAAGTAATTTGAACACGTTGACAAGCAATTTAGCATCATTTCTACTAAAATTAAAAGACCATATTCCTTAAAACTCAGTAATATCACTTTTGCACATACACCAAAGAGCAATATTTTTCAAACTGTATGTTGTGATTCATGAGGGGGTTCTTAAATCAACTTCAGGTATTATAATCAGGGGTTTTTTTCATGAAGCAAAAATAATAAAATATTTGGAATAGAAAAGTACCAAAATGCTGGTCTGTGGACAGCTCCAGCCCAAGACATGATCTTCACTGAACCAAATGAAGAAACAAAAACGTGAAGTTTTTCATAAAACTAAATTTGTTAATTTAACATTTTAAATTCTGAGATTGTCCTGACAAAGTACAAAAGACAAAAACTTTTTTTTTGTACAAAGTACAAAAAAGTTCATTTTTTTATTGTTTACGCTTTATTTGCATAAAAATTTTATCATTATAATCCAATGATACTGATAGCATTCATAGGCTAATTTTTAAAACATATTTGATTACACCAGGTGTCACTTCTCAAGCTATAATACAACTGAGTTAAGCTAAACAAGATTAACATTCTCCTTCAAAAAATGTTGTTTTTTCTATTTTTTAACTGTTTTCTCACAATTCACACAGTGACACTTCTTTTTATCACTCAGTCTTTTTTTTTCAGGAGTACATTATTATATTTTGATTTCTGCATAGATTACATCATGTTCACCAACCAAAGACTAATTACAATCCATCACCACACACATGTGCCTAATCCCCCGTTTCTCCCTCCTCCCTCTCCTCTTCCCCTCTGGTAACCACCAATCCAGTCTCTCTATGTGATTGTTTGTTGTTGTTTTATCTTCTACTTATGACTGAGATCATACGGTATTTGACTTTCTCCCCCTGACTTATTTCGCTTAGCATAATACCCTCAAAGTCCATCCATATTGTCACAAATGGCTGGATTTCATCATTTCTTATGGCTGAATAGTATTCCATTGTGTATATATACCACATCTTCTTTATCCATTCATCCCTTGCTGGGCACCTAGGATGCTTCCAAGTCTTGGCTATTGTGAATAATTCTGCAGTGAACATAGGGGTGCATGTATCTTTACGCATTCATGTTTTCATGTTCTTTGGATAAATACCCAGCAGTGGAACAGCTGGATCATATGGTAGTTCTGTTCTTAATTTTTTGAGGAATCTCCATACTGTTTTCCATAGTGGCTGCACCAGTTTGCACTCCCACCAGCAGTGTATGAGAGTTCCCTTCTCTCCACATCCTCTCCAACACTTGTTGTTTCCTGTCTTGTTAATTATAGCCATTCTGACGGGCGTGAGGTGATATCTCATTGTAGTTTTGATTTGCATTTCCCTGATAGTTAATGAGGTTGAACTTTTTTTTTTTTTTTGGGGTGAGGAAGACTAGCCCTGAGCTAACATCCATTGCCAATCTTCCTCTTTTTGCTGAGAAAGATTGGCCCTGGGCTAACATCTGTGCCCATCTTCCTCTATTTTATGTGGGATGCCCGCCACAGCATGGCTTGATAAGTGGTGCATAGGTTCACACCTAGGATCCAAACCTGCGAACTTTGGGCCACTGAAGCGGAGCACACAAACTTAACCACTATGCTGCCAGGCCAGCCCCAAGGTTGAACATCTTTTCATGTGCCTGTTGCCCATCTGTATATCTTCTTTGAAGAAATGTCTGTTCTCGTCTTTTGTCCATTTTTTAATTGGGTTGTTGGTTTTTTTTGTTGTTGAGATGTATGTGTTCTTTATATATTTTGGAGATTAACCCCTTATCAGATATATGTCTTGCAAATATCTTCTTTCAGTTGTTAGGTTGTCTTTTCATCTTGTGGTGGTTTCCTTTGCTGTGCAGAAGCTTTTTAGTTTGATGTAGTCCCATTTGTTTATTTTTTCTATTGTTTCTCTTGCCCTGTCAGTCATGGTGCTTGAAAATATGTTGCTAAGACTGATATTGAAGAGCATACTGCCTATGTTTTCTTCTAGAAGTTTCATGGTTTCAGGTCTTATATTCAAGTCTTTAATCCATTCTGAGTTAATTTTCGTGTATGTCATGAGGTAATGGTCTACTTTCGTTCTTTTGCATGTGGCTGTCCAGTTTTCCCAACACCATTTATTGAAGAGACTTTCCTTTCTCTATTGTATGTTCTTGGCTCCCTTGTTGAAGATTAGCTGTCTATAGATGTGTGGGTTTATTTCTGGGCTCTCAATTCTGCTCCATTGTTCTGTGTGTCTGTTTTTGTGCCAGTACCATGCTGTTTTGCTTACTATAGCTTTGTGGTATATTTTGAAATCAGGGAGCATGATACCTCCAGCTTTGTTCTTTTCTCTCAGCATTCCTTTGGCTCTTAGGGGTTTTTGTTGTTCCATATAAATTTTAGGATTCTTTGTTCTATTTCTGTGAAAAATGTTGTTGGGACTTTGATAGAGATTGCATTCAATCTATAGATTGCTTTAAGAAGTATGGACATTTTAACTATGTTAATTCTTCCATTCCAAGAGCATGGAATATTTTTCCATTACTTTGTGTCTTCAATTTATTTCAACAGTGTTTTACAGTTTTCAGTGTACAGATCTTTTACCTCTTTGGTTAAGTTTATTCCTAGGTATTTTATTCTTTTTGTTGCAATTGTAAATGGGATTGTATTCTTAATTTCTCTTTCTGCTACTTCATTTTTAGTGTATAGAAACACCCATCATTGATTTTGTATGTTGATTTTCTATCCTGCAACTTTACCACCTTCATTTATTATTTCTAAAAGTTTTCTGGTGAATTCTTTAGGGTTTTCTTTATATCAAATCATGTCATCTGCAAATAGTGACAGTTTCACTCCTTCCTTTCCAATTTGGATCCCTTTTATTTCTTTTTCTTGCCTGATTGCTCTGGCTAGGACTTCCAATACTACGTTAAATAGGAGTGGTGAAAGTGGGCATTCTTGTCTGGTTCCTGTTCTTAGAGGGATAGCTTTCAGTTTTTCACCATTGAGGGTGATATTAGCTGTGGGTTTGTCATATATGGCCTTCATTATCTTTAGTTACTTTCCTTCTATACCCATTATTCAATTTTTATCATAAATGGATGCTATATCTTGTCTAATGCTTTCGCTGCATCTATTGAGATGATCATGTGATTTTTATTCTTCATTTTATTTATCTGGTGTATCACATTGATTGATTTGTGGATGTTGAACCATCCCTGCATCCCTGGAGTAAATCCTACTTGATCATGGTGTATGATCTTTTTAACGCATTATTGTATTCAATTTGCTAGTATTTTGTTGAGGATTTTTGCATGGATGTTCACCAGTGATGTTGGCGTGTAATTTTCCTTTTTTGTGTTGTCCTTGTCTGGTTTTGGTATCAGGGTAATGTTGGCTTTGTAGAATGAGTTAGGAATCTTCCCCTCCTCTTTAAGTTTTTGGAAGAGTTTGAGACAGATAGGCATTAAGTCTTCCTTGAATGTTTGGTAGAATTCACCAGGGAAGCCATCTGGTCCTGGACTTTTATTTTTGGGGAGGTTTTTGATAACTGTTTTGATCTCCTTACGGGTGATTGGTCTATTCAAATTCTCTATTTCTTCTTGATTCAGTTTTGGAAGGTTGTATGATGCTAAGAATTTATCGGTTTCTTCAAGATTATCCAATTTATTGGCATATAGCTTTTCATAGTATTCTCTTATAATCTTTTGTATTTCTGAGGTGTCTATTGTAATTTCTCCTCTTTCATTTCTGATTTTATTTATTTGAGCCTTCTCTCTTTTTTTCTTGGTGAGTCTAGCTAAAGATTTGTTAGTTTTGTTTATCTTTTCAAAGAACCAGCTCTTGGTTTCATTGATTTTTTTCTGTTAATTTTTTAGTTTCTATTTCATTTATTTCTGCTCTGATTTTTTTGTGTGTGAGGAAGATCAGCCCTGAGCTAACAACCATGCCAATCCTCCTCTTTTTTTTTTTTTTTTTTTGCTGAGGAAGACTGGCTCGGAGCTAACATCTATTGCCAGTCCTCCTCCTTTTTTTCCCCAAAGCCCCAGTAGATAGTTGTATATCATAGTTGCACATCCTTCTAGTTGCTGTATGTGGGACACGGCCTCAGCACGGCCGGACAAGCGGTGCATCAGTGCACGCCTGGGATCCGAACCTGGGCCGCCAGTAGTGGAGCATGCGCACTTAACCACTAAGCCACAGGGCCGGCCCCTCTGATATTTATTATTTCCCTCCTTCTACTGATTTGGGGCTTTGTTTGTTCTTCTTTTTCCAGTTCCTTTAAGTGCACTGTTAGATTGTTTATTTGAGATTTTTCTTGTTTGTTGCGGTAGGCCTGTATTGCTATAAACTTCCCTCTTAGAACCGCTTTTGCTGTATCCCATAAATTCTGGCATGTCCTATTTTCATTTTCAAATGTCTTTCATTTTCATTTGTATTTGTGTGTGTGTGTGAGAGGAAGATTAGCTCTGTACTAACATCTGTTGCCAATCCATCTGTTGCCAATCCTCCTCTTTTTGGTGAGAAGATTGGCCCTGGGCTAACATCCATGCCCATCTTCCTCTACTTTATATGGGACGCCACCACAGGATGGCTTGACAAGTGGTGTGTGGGTCCGCACCCAGGATCCGAAGCTGCGAACCCCAGGCCACCGAAGCAGAGCTCACAAACTTAACCACTATGCCACCAGGCCAGCCCCTCCAGGTATTTTTTTATTTCTCTTTTGATTTCTTCATTGACCCAATCATTATTCAGTAGCATTTTGTTTAATCTCCACATATTCATGGATTTTCTGATTTTCTTCCTGTAGTTGATTTCTAGTTTCATACCATTGTGGTCAGAAAAGATGCTTGGTATTATTTCAATCTTCTTAAATTTATTGAGACTTGTTTTTTGGCCTATGTGATCAATCCTGGAGAATGTTCCATGTGCATTTGAAAAGAATGTGTATTCTTCAGTTTTTGGATGAAATCTTCTGTATATATCTACTAAGTCCATCTGGTCTAGTATAATGTTTAAGGCCAATGTTTCCCTATTGATCTTCTGTTTGGATGATCTATCCATTGGTTTAAGTGGAGTGTTAAAGTCTCTTACTATTATTGTGTTACTGTCTATCTCTTCTTTTATGTCTGTTAATAATTGCTTTATATATTTAGGTGGTCCTATGTTTGATGCATAGATATTTACAAGTGTTATATCCTCTTGTTGGATTGTTCCTTTGATCATTAAGTAGCACCCTTATTTGTCTCTTGTTACAGTTTTTGTTTTAAAGTCTATTTTGTCTGATATAAGTATTGCTATCCCAGCTTTCTCTTCATTGCCATTTGCATGGAGTATCTTTTTCCATCCTTTCAATTTCAGTTTGTGAGTATCTTTAGGTCTGAAGTGTGTCTCTTGTATGCATGGTCTTGTTTTTTTTATCCAATCAGCCACCTTATGCCTTTTGATTGGAGCATTTAGTCCACTGATATTTAAAGTAGCTATCAATAAGTATATACTTACTGCCATTTTTTAACTTTTTTTCTGGGTGTTTTAGTAGTTCTTCTCTGTTCCTTTCTTCTTCACTTGCTCTCTTCCCTTGTGGTTTGATGACTGTCTTTAGTATTATGATTGGGTTCCTTTCTCTTAGTTTTTTGAGTATTTATTATAGGCTTCTGGTTTGTGATTACCATGTGGTTCATATATAATAACCTACGTATATAGCAATCTATATTAAGTTGATGGTCTCTTTAGTTTGACCTCTTTCTAAAAGCTCTACTCTTTTACTCCCCTATTCCCACATTTTATGTTTTTGATATCATATCTAACCTCTTTTTTGTGCGTTTGTATCCATTACCCTCTTACCGTGGAAATAGATAATTTTTTCTTATTTGTGGTCTTCTCTTTCTCCCTTAAATAAGTCCTTTTAGCATTTCTTGTAGGACTGGTTTCTTGGTGATAAATTCCTTTAATTTTTGCTTGTCTGGGAAACTCCTTCCATTCTGAATGATAACCTTGCTGGGTAGAGTATTCTTGGCTGTTGGTTTTTTCCTTTTAGCACTTTAAATATATCATGCCATGCTCTTCTAGCCTGTAAGGTTTCTCCTGAGAAGTCAGCTGATAGTCTTATGGGGTTTCCTTTGTATGTAACTTGTTGCTTTTCTCTTGCAGGTTTTAGGATTCTTTCTTAATCTTTAATTCTGGACATTTTAATTATGATGTGTCTTGGTGTAAGCCTCTGAGTTTATCTTTTTTGTGCTCTCTGTGCTTCCTGTACAAGGATGTCTATTTCCTTGCTTAGGTTAGGAAAGTTTTCAGCTATTGTTTCTTCAAATAGATTCTCTGCCACTTTGTCTCACTCTTCTCCTTCTGGGACACCTATGACACAGATGTTAGTGTACTTGATGTTGTCCCAGTGGTACCTTAGAAAGTCCTTGTTCTTCATAACTCTTTGTTCCTTTAGCTGTTCCGCTTGGATGATTTCCTCTAGTCTTTTGTCCAGCTTGCTGATCTGTTCTTCTGTATCATCTCTTCTGGTTTTGAGTCCTTCTAGTGAATTTTTCGTTTCCAGTATTGTATTCTTCATTTCTGATTGGTTCTTTTTTATATGTTCCAATTCTTTGTTGACATTCTCACTGAGTTCATCCATTCTTCTCCCAAGATCAGTGAGCATCCTTATGACTTTTTGTTTGAACTCTTTGTCAGGTAGATTGCTCATTTCTGTTTTATTTAGTTCTTTTTCTGGGGTTTTGTCCGGTTCTCTTACTTGGAACATATTCCTTTGCCTCCTCATTTTGCTTCTTTCTTTGTGCTTATATCTATGTATTAGGTAGATCACCTATGTTTTCTGATCTTGGAGAGGTGGCCTTACGTAAGAGATGCCTTATGAGGCCCAGCAGTGTGCTTGCCTCTCATCACCAGTTCCAAATGTTCCAGGAGTGTCCCCTGGTGGGCTACGTGTGTCCTTCTGTTGTGGCAGGTTTGCTCTTGCTGCAGGTGTCCAGGGAGGCTGGGCTGTCCCTTGGGCCACCTGGTTGTATTGCTCAACTGTGTGTGGCTGCTATGGACCTTTCAGTCATTCTATGAGGTGTGGTGGGGGCCCCAGCACAGTTGGCTGCAAGGTCTAATAGCACATTACTGTCGCAGTTTTTCTGTTAAGTGAGTAGGCCCCCAGTGTGGCTGGTTGTTAGGCTCAGGGGCTTATAATTGCTTTAGGACTCTGGCCTACAAGGCTCTTGTCAGCTCTCTCAGGATTACAGCTGAGTGGGGCTGGCCCCAGGCAGGGGAGCACCCAATTGTTTCGGGCTTTGGAAGGTGGGGCCAATCCCCTATGTGGCTCTTTGAGAAGCACAGGTCTTCTGCAGCTGACAAGCCCCACCGCCCACAGGGCCACACACTCCATCAACATAGTCCTACCCAGTACTCTCACCCCAACCCCCTGAAGCAGACCCAGTTGCCACACTGCAGAAACCCCACACACTCCACCTGCTCCTTGCGCATGCCCTGCCCTGTAGATGTGGACCCACTCACCTGGCTGTAGAGGATCCAGGCACCCAGCCTATGTGGGCCCACGAGTTTCCCAAGGGCTTGCTGTTGGGTGGGGCCAGTCCCTAGGGTGGGCTGCCTGCCCTGGCTGAGCTGGATTAAATCAGTGCTTCAGTGGGTGGGGCAGGCTGTGGGTTAGCAAGCCAGGGGAGGAACTCTAATGGCATCTGCCAGTTTCTGTGTCAGCATGCTGGTACTAGGTCACAATAATGGCTGCAGCCAATGTCTCGGTCCCTGGTCCCTCAACAAGATGCACCCAGAACCTATCAAGTGAGTCCCTTTTCACCAAAGGACTGTGCACCTTTCTTTCTGGTGATTTTAGGTTGCTTTCCAAAATGGGTGAATTTGTGCGTGGGCCCTTTAAGAGCTGGCTTTTTTTCCTTACGTTCAACAGCTTTTCTGGGAGTATTCCTCGTTGTTGTTAGTAGCCAGCAAAGACAGCTATTATGACACTCATCTCAGTTGTGCTGGGCCCAAAAGATGCTTATAGCAGTAACGCTCCCCCGCTCAGGTCTGACACTTCTCCAGGAAGGCTGCATACCTTTGGATTGCACCCAGGTGGCTGTGAAGCACTGTAGCTTGTGAAAGTGGCTTTTTTTCTCTCCAGAAAGGAATTTCTGCTTCTTCCACCTCAGTCAGGCCTGTCCTTTGTTGCAGGGGTTCTTTTCATCCAGTTTTCTGTTCTCTCTCAGGGGTAATTGTTCCAAAAGTAGCATAAATTTGTTGTGTCTGTGGGAGGAGGTGAGTTCAGAGTCCACCTACATCACCATCTTGACACAAACCCAAATACCAAAAAGCTCATTCTATTATAAATTATGGTGACTGTTAATGTTAATGGTGGCTGTGGATTTTTAATATTTGCACCTAGCAAATCAAAAGTTGGTGAACCTGTGTGTATCACCAATTTATTTTCTGAAATTTCACTATTCTCTGACATCCCAAAGTCTGAGAATTACTATTCTACTCCATACCTCAGCTATTCCAAACAGATCAAAGTCATAGACTGATCCTTTCATACTGTAAATACTGAACTAATCACTCACTCATTCTTTAACACATTCAATGGATGAATGTTGAGGGGGTTGAAGAACATAGATCAGTAGGTTGATTTAATTCCGTAGTAAGGCCTTTTAAAAATGTGTGCCATTGTTCACAAGAGCATGGCACTAGAGGTAGATAGATTATTGCAAATCCATCATTGCTGTGAAAAACAATCCAGGGGATAGGTCAAAACCTCATCTGTATTTGAATATGATAGCACATGAGTACAGCACTAAGTGATCCAAATAGGCAAGAATGTAGAGGGCCAAAGACAGGAAAAGTCTAGAGCCCACTTGAAGTTTCTCGCTGGAGGGGCTGTGACAAACAGGAAGGGAACGAGCTTGGTATTCCAAGATGCAATTTACACTTAACTCTGACTCATTCTCATTGTATCTAAATTTAAATTTACAGTTTAGAAATAGATGTCTATATATTGTTTAAAAGTTAAATGCTTTGTAAGTTTTATATAAAAAATGTCAAGTAGTTAGGGGTCTATAAAGCTGTAGAAGGTGAAAAACTGATCCTTCAGTTATGTAAAGAATACAAAGTGATTTTAAAAATCAATCCATAAGCCAAAATAGCCTCCAATATTATTAATTTTTTAAAAATTCATTGAGTCATAAAATCTTGACAATAAGCCCTCATATGGCAAAAGTCTTGGCTTGGTCATATTTTAAGATTTTTACCCATTGAAAACTTGCTGTCCACTTCCAACTATAAACCTAGAGTTCATTTATCCCAATCTTTCCTATTTTGCAGGTGAAGAACTGAGGCTCAAAGAGATTTTTCTACAGCCACATAGGTAGTTAGGCCAGAACCAAGTCTCCACGGCTCTCAGTCCAGTGCTCCACTAGCTGCATCACTTTGTTTCTTATAGATGATCTGTAAGTGGGATAGAAATCATCTCACTCAAGAAGAGTGCACCTTTCACTCTTTCAGCCACCAGGGCCCACTGGATTTAAGTTTGAATAGGAAAACTAATGTTAATAATTAGCAACTAAGCGCTGTAATTTTGTCCATAAGAAAGCAATACGTTCTATGCTCCAGCGAACTGTGGTCCAGTTAGAAGAGATTTCTCAATCTGACAACAGAATGAAATAACATTTTATGGGAGACAATTCTCCCTGAGGTTTACTGTAAATGGTCAAAACATGCTCAAAATATTATAGTTTCATCTAAAACATTTTCTGTTCATTTAACTTAACTTTAAAGGATTTTATATGGTATTTTAGGATTATGAGTTCTATCATATCTCCACAGTGAAAAATACTTGTTTTATTTACTCTGATGATTTTCAAGTAGCCCTATAGTTCCTGTGTATGGGTTACAAATCCTCCACTTCAGGAAGCATCGAATACTTCTAATTCCCTAATCTCTCCTGATTCTATAAACTAAAGGTTCCAAATTTGAATGCTCTTAGGGACAAAGCAATAACATAAACACATGAAGTGACAATTTAGAGTGGTGAGGACTTCGTGAACAGGAGAGTCACCACGTGACTTTTTCACGTCTTTATTTTTGTTCTACATGGATTTTGAAAACATATAGAATTCTAATGGAAGTGTTAGAGTATCAGTAAGCAATTAGCTAAAATCCTCAGGAAGAAGGGGAGAGAAACTGAGGTGGTGCTTTAGAAATGAAGGCCCTGCTTTCTTTAATTTAGGGCTCCAGTCAAGTGTAGAGTCAAACCCAGAGGAGGTGGCACAACATGCACTGTAGCAGCCTCCATAAGGACAAAGCTCAGGTCGCCTCAATAGTTCAGTGCTCTCTTCATTCCAAATCCATGACTCTTTTGTTCTAGCTTTGACCAATGATGACCAAACTTTGTTTGTAACCACCTATAGTTCTTTTCCTACACTTTATTTTGTTTGAGAAAATCCCTTCACTCATTCTCTTTAGCTAAGAAGAGACAATCCTAAACTTATATCATTAAAGAAGAAATCTCTGATACAGGTGGATGAGCCAAAGAAAAGCGAGCTATGAAATAAAACTGACACACTGAGAACAATCCTAACGTTCTCCAGTCCTAAGCTCCACTATTTTATCTATAAGAGGAAAAAAATCAGTATCACAGAAGAAATTGTCAAGTACTTTGTCCTTTCTTCTTGAATAAATGTTTCCCTAAATACCCAAAGAATCTCTCGGATAGTGAACATCTCAGAAAACTCTCTGCAGTGCAAGACTTAGACCAACATCTCTTTCCAACAAGAAAGCACAGAACAAGAGATTTTAAAATGGACCATCAAAACCCAGTTCAGAATGAGAGCAAGCAGAGAGAGCAATTTGAGAATTGAAGGCAGTCAATTCAACAAGACTGAACTTCTCCCCTGAGGCCCTGCCTAGAGATGTATTTCAGGGCTTTCAAACAGCCCTCTGATTTCAGAGTTGTATTTCCTACAAAAGTTTCTATGTCACCCTGCTCAAATTCACAAATTTCATATAGTTTCAATTCAAGATCAGTAGCTAACAAGCTTGAAAAAGAGAAGAAAAGGCAGAATGATGTGATATCTGATAGAAAAATAGAAAATTACAGTAAGAAGTGACTTGGTTGATTCAACTCCCCCATTTTACAGAAACTGAGCCATTGGTAGTGACATGCTCAAAGCAAGAATAATGTGAGAAGCAATCTTGGTTTAAATTTTTTTTACGGCGTATCCAGTTCTTTTTTCTCCTACACAACATTGTATTGGTAAGGACTTTAAAAAAATTCTATTGAAGTATTATCAATGCATACAGAAGAGTAAATTAAACAGATGTGCATTTTTTAATAAAGCAAGATCTTGTGAAACCACCCCCTAGGGAAAGAACTAGAACACTGCCAGTCCCTTGGAAACCCTCACATGCCCCTCCGTATTGCACCTTCCTGTTTCCCTCCAAAGGAAACCACTCTGGAACCTCCAGGCTAACAGGCCCCATCCAGGCTGTGGATGGTCTTCCTAACAGACCCATTGAGCATAGTAGGTGGATACACCTGGAAATGCTGTAGCCGGGCAATCAGATTACAATGTAACTGAACTTTGTCCCTCAAAGGGCAAAAAAGATTTAGGATTCAGATCTCTTAGGAAAAACATACCACCAAGAAACAAGGATCATTAAAAACTGAGTGGAGAAGAGCTTGGAATCAATGCTAATTCCACTACAGAAGGAATTTGTTTTTAAGAAATCAGCCATTAGCAAGAGATTAATAAAGCTGATGAAAGACTAGAAAATTATAGTTCCCTGGTGAATGATATCTATTGATTAAAATAAAATTAAAAAGTATAAAAGATAATGGCTTCAACTCACCACTTCTTTGTAATCAATTTTGCTTTAATTTACACTTAGTTTTTAAAATTAGGTTGTAAATACTTGAAATGATTGGTATTGAATTTGAAATTGATATCAGCTCAATACAGGGTTGACATAAGGAAGTCATATCGTAGAGGGGAAACCATATTGTGACTTGGAATGACCTCTGACTAAGTGGACTTTATGGCCCCTCCCAGCTGCTCTAAGATGATAGCTTTGTTCTTTTGAGTTCCTTAGGAATGTGATGACCCCTGGGCCAAGAGTCTATGCTGATAGCCATCATCAAGGACAACTGAAAGATCAGGGTATGGGCCAGCCCCGTGGCTTAGCGGTTAAGTGCGTGCGCTCTGCTACTGGTGGCCCGGGTTCAGATCCCAGGCGTGCACTGACGCACCGCTTGTCCGGCCATGCTGAGGCAGCATCCCACATACACAACTAGAAGGATGTGTAACTATGACATATAACTATCTACTGGGGTTTTGGGGAGAAAAAAGGAAAAAAAGGAGGAGGATTGGCAATAGATGTTAGCTCAGGGCTGGTCTTCCTCAGCAAAAAGAGGAGGATTGGCACAGATGTTAGCTCAGGGCTGATCTTCCTCACACACCCACACAAAAAAATCAGGTTATAGGGCGTTGCTCCAATCTCTGATGCATATCTAGTAAAACAAAAGACTATCAGGAACTAGACCAGATGTCTGCCCCCACCCAGAGATCAGATGCCTCCACCCAGTAATCAGATGGATGCCCCACCCTGGGACCAGACACCTTCCCCTCTTGGAGACCATCTCTCTACATAACTGGCCTGTAGGCTTTGTTCTGGAAGATGGTTCTTTGAGACATTAGTTGGCCATCTTCCCCCTTGCTAGCAAGCTGTAATAAACTGCCCTTTCTTTTCCACCATCTTGCCTCTTGACTCTTGGCTTTTGTCTCGTGGCGAGCAGATTGTGCCCTTTGTGTGGTAACAAAATTGTGATTTTTTTTTTAATGTGGAGTTAAGATAAACTGCTAACAGAAATGATATGGTGCTATAAGATTTTTTGTTATTTGTTTATTAATAGCTCTTCTGCTTCTAAAAATGATTTGCAATAGCAATATAAAAGGTACATATTTGATAAGATTGGAAAAACATCAAAGCAGAGTAATAAGGCAAAATTCAAGAAATGAGAGGAGAAGAAAAGAAGGAGAACAAGCAGAAAACACAGGCTAAAGGAAGGAATTCATCAAACAGAAAATGAGGGGGAGAAAATCCTTATAACTGTCATAAAGTAAATTATACTGTAGTTACATAAAACATTTACTATTTTAAAAATAGTAAAACTTGTAAGTTTGTTGTCCTCTTTCTCCATTTTTCCAACCTGTTTTTTTCTGTCCGAAAGTCACAAGTCAGAGGTTCTGTTCAATGAACAGAAAAAACTGTTGACTCTCAGCACAGCGTTCCCAGGGGCTGGGCATGGCAGGGTGGCTGTGCCAATGAAGGGCTTAGGGCAGTGGTTCTCAACTAGGGCAATTTTGCCCCACAGGGGACATTTGGCAATGTCTGGAGACATTTTTGTTTGTCGCAACTGGGGGGAGTGTACTATTGTTATCTAGTGGGTAGATGCCAAAGCTGCTGCTAAACATCCTACAATGCACAGGACAGGCCCCCACAATAAAGAATTATCCAGCCCAAAATTTCAATAGGGCCGGATTGAGAATCCCCGATCTAGGGGTGGAGATATATAACAACTCCAATGCACCAGCCTGTCATGCACCATTAACATATACAGAATGACTTCTCTCTCTTTTGTCCAAGAAATTCTTTCTCAAAGTGTCTTTCCTTGTCATTACTTTCACCACAATCAAAATGCATGCTTTAACATCTCACTTGCGGTTTACTGCAAGCTCCCAACTGATCTCCTGGCTCACTTTACTTCATGAGCGTACAGCTGCCGATTAACTTTTTTTCTGACATTGTAATTCACTCCTTCTCACCTAAGGAATTGCGGTGGCTTCTATTTTGTCTACGATGTCAAAGCTGACGTCCTCATCCTGACACTAGACTCATCATCCATCAATGGCTAATTCTTCACTTTTATAATCTCACCTTAAATCCCCATAGCTCCTTTGCTCCAGCCAAGACATCAAGAGGTCTTTCTCCCTCTTATCTCCTTCACCTGGTTCAACCTGCCTGCTGGTTGTCTCTTGCTGCTTTGGTCAAGAATAATTCTGAAAAACCAGATTGTTTTTTAATTGCTTCCATCATGGATAAGTGGGACAATAGCAGAATCTACTACAAAATTCATGAATTGAAAAGCATTTAACTATGCTCCTTCTAACATACTATGTCAGAAAACTGTTTTCAACGTTAAAGGCCGAAACAAAAAACATTTTGAGGCAAAAAAAATTCAATTAATCATAATTTTTCTGTTTTCCAAAAGGTCTAATTGGTGGAGGTTTTCTTTCACGAAAATCTTGGTTTGGAAGCATGGAACATTAAGGAGATATCATTCCCATCTTTTTAAAAAAGCTGGCATTTTTTTAAATCTTAAAAAAGATACTTCAGAAGAAAAATTTTTTATGTATTCAACACTACTGGCACAAAAAAATAAGATTAAAATAAAATATGAAAATTGAATTTAAATTTTTCCAGTAAAGTCTATTGCATAAGAGAGTTACTCCCTTATTTCAGATAATGCTAAGTCAATAACATTTCTAGTACAGAAACTGGAAATGTTTGGCCTGAATAAAAGAAACATGGGCACTATTTTAAAATATTTAAGAAGTTGTTACACAGAAAGAGGAATAGATAAACTTTCAAAGTTGCTCACAAGGAGAGAAGCAGGACAAAAAAGAGGCAGTTGCAAGGAGTCAGATTTTTGGCTCAACATAAGGAAGTCCTGAAGCCACTCTAACTTTGAAGGAGCTTCAGCAACATCTCAAGACCATCACTTTGTAACCACAGGCTCTCTAGGACCAGTTCAACTGACCTCATCTTATCAACAGAGTAACTAAGAGTGGTTTTTCAGGAACTGGGACCCCTTGTCCAGTTCAGGCCAGTTGAGATCACCAACCCATCAATTGGGCCTATGCAAATGCCCAATAAGTGACCTTTTTGACATTAAAGGGCTGAAAACTCCACCCTCAGATCATGGTAATGCCACCATTATGTGAACATGTACCCTGTGAAGAGCCACGATGCTTGATTAAGCTTGCGCAGATCATCTATTACCTCACTTCTCCTTATCTCCAATCATCCATCTCCACACTTCAGACCACTCTGCCCTTCATCCCATAAATTTTGCCCCAAGCCCTGGATCCAGGAGGCAGATCTGAGAACATATGCCCCTTGCAGATCAATCTAGGAATAAAGCTGTTTTCTTTTCCCAAAAGCAGATGCCATAATAATGGGCATTTTATGCACATCAGGTAAGAGAACCCCAATTTTATGCGGTAACAACTTCACTTAGGAAAATGTACCCTGACCAAAAACTGATGGCCTTAGCTTCAGAATTCTGTCCTTGATGTATTATGCCCAGTGCAAACAGGCCCCCCACACCATTACTTTGTATGTTGGGTTTCTCAGCCCTCTGGGTGCCAGCTTCTCTCAGCATCTGGCAGCCACCAGCACCACACATCACACTTAGATGTAACTGTTGCTCCTTTGCTCAACTGCAGGAGGCCCCCACTGTGCAAAACAAAGTCATAAACCCTTAGCATAGTTTTCAAGGCCCTTCACAATCTGCTCACTGCTATCAACCCACTGCTCCACTCCAGGTGGATAAGTAAAGATTTTGATGTTAAATAGGTCAGATTTTATTTGTTTTATCTGCTGTTATTTTTATTTTTTTTTTAT
The DNA here is from genome assembly GCF_020826845.1 of Diceros bicornis minor. Lineage (NCBI taxonomy): Eukaryota > Metazoa > Chordata > Mammalia > Perissodactyla > Rhinocerotidae > Diceros > Diceros bicornis. Next base: position 34,710,423 of record NC_080740.1, read on the forward strand.
TTTATTTTTTTTTTGTGAGGAGATCAGCCCTGAGCTAACATCCGCCAATCCTCCTCTTTTTTCGCTGAGGAAGACGGCCCTGGGCTAACATCGGTGCCCATCTTCCTCCACTTTATATGGGACGCCGCCACAGCATGGCTTACCAAGCAGTGCGTCGGTGCGCGCCCGGGATCCAAACCAGCGAACCCCGGGCCGCCGCGGCGGAGCGCGCGCACCTAACCGCTTGCGCCACCGGGCCGGCCCCTATTTTTATTTTTGATAGAGTTAAAGCACTGAGTTAGGGAAATGTTATAGATACAATGCATCCAGATAGTATAAAGGAATTTAACAAAGTGTCCCATAAGACCTTTGTGGTCAAGTTAGAGAAATACAAACCAGATATTAGGACACTTAGGAAGATAAAAGTGACCTTCAAGTACTGATAAGTGTGTGATTGCCAGTCTAAAAAGCGATTTCCAGGGGTGGAGCACAGAATGTTGTCAATGACATGGTTAAAAATATCAAACTTATGTTCATCACATTTGCAGATCATGATGCTGAGACGCAATGAAAGCAAATACAGAAAATGGCAAAAACGGGAGACAAAAAGCTAGGGGGCCAGAACACTGGATGGAACAAAAGAAGATGAAATTCAACCAATTCAAAAACCAAACTGCAAAAGTACAAGACAGGGAGACAGCGATATTGCAGAACCATTTGTGGAAAAGGCATAAATATTTTATTCCATTGCAAGCTTAATATAAGTCAACATGTGACTCTCCCTCCACAAAAGAAACTAATATGACCTTGGGTTGTATTAATAGACATACAGTAGCTATAATAAAGGAGACAAATGTTCCTCTGTCCTCTACAACCTAAATGGCAAAGGAACTGATGATATTTAGCCTGAAGAAAGAAGGTGGATTGATTGTTCTCTTTAAATATTTAAAGAGGTGTCATGTAGAAGCAGTTCAACATAAAATGGGTAAAATATATGAGGAGATAAATTTGGATTTTCTTCCTAATAGTGAAAACTGCCATGGGAGAGAATCAAATCTCCATTACTAGACTGAATCAGTTTTATGCATGCTGTAGATTGGATTCAAGTCCTGGAGAGGTGATCAAAAGAAATGACTGTTAGGTATTTTGAACTCTGAGATTCTACGATTTGGAGTAACCCAGAAAGCTGGGCGTCACTGAGTAAAGCTGTGATATGGTGGATTGGGCAGGGTGGACATTAGTAAAAGAAAGTTGCTTCATGCTCAAGAATTATGAAGCAAACTCTTGCTGTCTCTGAACAGTGTTATTAGAGGTGAATTGCACTTTCATACTCATTTGGTAAAAACCTAATAATAGAATTATAGGAAAAATTCTGTTTCCATTGTATGCTTTATAAAAGCTTAAAAATGTTTCCTCTTCCTAAACCTGCTCTGCAAGATCTCTTTTCTAAGTTGTGTAAAATGCAGATTTGATAGGCATTTTCCAGGAGTAATTTTTCAAGTGTAATAAGTAAAAGCCAAACAATAAATTGCAAAATAAATCTGGTCTTTAGAACTAAAATTTGTGGTTCTAAATATTTTTTATTTCAATTTATTTTGTATTCCCAAGACATCAAATAGAATAAACCTATCTGCCACACAGATAGGTCTCCTCTTCTCACATCAATGTCAAAACAATGGTTTTGGTCTGAGTGTTTTAGTTCTCAACACTAGTGACAGGCATTTGGTCAACACTCCTTTGTTCTGGTTTTGTATCAACGGTCCACAGAGGTGCTCATTCTCCCTGGCCCCCAGGGACTTCCAGGCCTCTAGTCTGCATTTATTTTCCATTCTTACCACTTCATCATGCATTTCTTTGAGGCAGTAGATATATCTAGAAGTCTTCTGGTCAGATCTCTTATAGCTTAATTTGCCTGCCTTTCCTTTCTCTTGAGATAGTAGTTCTCAAATTTAGAGTGCATCAGAATTACCTGGGCAGCTGGTTAAAAATATGGATTCCAAGATCCCATCCTCGGGTGTTCTGATTTAATAGCTGCCTTGAGAGAGGGACACCATTTTTAACAAACCCTCCTTCCCCCAAAAAGGTTTTTCTTTTTAATTTATTTTTTCACACAGGAGGTCAACAGATTACACTTTGAGAAACAATCTCTAAAGGACTTTAAATTGGTATGGAGAGATGTACAATGTAGTATTTTTCTCATCAGATCTGAGAAAATTTGTTGATGATTTACCTCTTTACAACGACGAGTTAAGTTAGAAGATGTCACCCTCACTCATGAAGAGAGGGCAATAAATATGGTTTCATGAAAACAAGGTATGCAAATGGTGATCTGTGTGGAGTTTGTTGGAAATGCCCCAGCCCACACCTACTGAATTGGAACCTGCACGCTAACAGGATATCGAGGCAATTTATACAAACATTAAGATTTGAGAAGCAACTGTTCCAGAGCACATGAAAAAAGTGACAAGCAACATGGGTCATCATATCAGGATTAGATTCAGCTTCGAATAACAGAGACCTAAAATAACTGTAGCTTACACAAGAGAGATTATTTCTCTCACAGATACAAGTCCAGATGTAGATGAACCAGGGCAAGTATTGTAACTTTGTGCCGTGGGGACCCAGGCTCCTTCTAGACCAGGTGGTTGTGTTTTGTTGTGCAGAACGTGCACTGCACAACTCTAGGATGACACCATTCATATAATAATCAAAACAGATAGGTGAATTATTATGACAGTTTTCCTGCATCTGGCAATGAAGGACTTACAGAATGAGTACTTTTTTCTAAATCACAAAAACTTGCTCTATGGGCTGATGGCATAGCAGAGTCTACCTTTCTGCTCTGCTGTCTCTTTGTCCTTCTGCTAAGTTAGATTTCCAGACATCACATTCACTTTTCAAGCAGAATCCTAGAAGAAGGGGCAAAAAGTATGCACCAGCTATCTAGTGCTGCTACAGTCTCAGCATACATCCCACTGATCAGACTGAGTCCCAGAGAGACTTAGCTGCAAGGAAGGCTGGGATATGTAGTCTTTATTCTGAGCAGCCTTATGCCTGGCTCAAACGTCTGTTATGATGAAGAATGGAAAAATGGGTATGGGGAACAACTAGGAATCATGTATTTGGAGCCAAAGCCGTGTATTTCTGAGATTACTACAGCAAAATAGCTTGCCCTTTCAGAACCTGCTCTACTCAAATAGATGGTTCTAGTTCAAAATTGAGCCTCTCCAAATTGCCACGTTTCATATGGCAACCTCAGCAACATCTGACTGTGTCTCAATTTTCTTTCCTTTGTCCTGGAAGGGCAAGGGTAAGAGCGTGGTCAGGAGTGAGGCTAGAGAGGGAGCAGAAATTCAGGTATCAGAACCAAGGTTTAGAGGAGACGAAGTTGAAAAGAAAGTAGAAGCTGTCATCAAAGAGAGACTAGCAACAAGGTGACAATACTGGCTCTTAGGGAGTCAAGGTACAGCTTCTTCAATCCTTTGCGTTCAAGGCAAACATTGTTCTAAAGGCAGGAGAAATTGAGTGCACTGGTGGAGGGGTCATCACTCTGGGGAACAGAGCCGGCTACAAAATTTGTGGGACCCAATGCAAAATAAAAATGCAGCGTCTCTTGTTCAAAAACAAGGGAGAAAGTACAGGTAAAGGTACTAAAATATAAAGCTTTTTCCTTTAAAAATATTTTATTACTTATAAAATGTAATAAGAGTAATAGCAATACATAGTGAGTAACATAAGAACAACATAAACTTACAAATTGAAAAAAAATAATATTTTGGTGCATCATTTTATAATACAATAAATGATAATATTTTATTAATGTAATATCTTGACTGATCATAAGATCTGTTGGGTCATTTTTCTGCAAATTCATTTATTAGGTCATCAGAATACTTCATTTTCAATTGATATAACAAAGTCACATCAGTTGTTCCTGGCGAATAAAAGATCGCAAATAATTTTTTATAATATTTAATTGTGAGAAAGATCTTTCAGCTTATGCAACTGTTACTAGAGCTAGTAAGAGTATTGGATAGACCTATGTCAACACTGGGATAACTTTCTGATAAATTATTTGAAAATATAAATTTCAGTACATCTAGAGTCAATGGTTCCTGCAGAAAAAAATTTTTTTTAATAGTTAATTCCCCATACAAATTCCATTTCATGCATCTGAATTTAATTATAAATGTAAATTAGTACAATGGCATTTAAGTGTTTCCTCTAACACTTCCTAAAATGGAGGTTGTACGAGAAACCAAAAGTGGTATCATGAATTTGTAAATATTCGGAACTCCTGCGTATACATTCTATCATTGTATTTTCAATTAAAAGGAAAAATCAATTTTAGACTGGTCATCTTCATTAGTAATTGGTTCATCTGAAGCTTCATATGAAAAAAGAGGTTTTTTTCCATCGAATAGGACAATCTTCAAATTTTCTATTTCTAAGCCTGTGGATGTTCGTTTTACGATGTTGCAGCAGTTTCAAACCCAGAGATTCTAAACTCTTTGAAAAATAATAAGTCTCTAAATGCTTTATTGCAATGTCCATGTTTACGCTCTTATTTTGTAATTATATACTGGCAAAATTTACTTCCTCGGTGCCGCAGTTGCTAACACCAGCGCTCAGTTCAGAGAATTAATGTTTGTGCAGAAACCCTAGGCACGAGCTCCCAAGAAGGACTGCCAAGCCGGCGTCACAGCCTGGTCCCGGTACTGCCCCCTGCCATACCCTCCTCTTTCCCAAGGCCGCACTGCTGCTGTCGCCACTGCAAATCTAGACCCAGGTCCCCGCCCCAGCCGCCCCCTGGGGACCCCATGGCACCCGGCACCGCCCAAGGCGTGTGCATGCGCGCAGGGTGATGCTCGGTGTGGACGTTGCTGCCCACTGCCCTCGCCTGTGTCCACCAGTGCACATACCCTGGAGTACCTCTTCTGCTCACGCACACGTTCCTTGTCCCATCTGACTCCACTTACAAAACACAAGTTCAAAGGTAAAATGATTAAGAATGTCCAAAGGACAACAGCAGAGCGTTAAGCCAAGCACAGTGCCCCTTCTAGGAGCAGGGCCCTGTGCGACTGTACGGGCTGCCCATCCATGAGGCTGCCCTACTGGAGAGAGAAGCCTTGCAGTTGCTGGGAATTAAATGAGATGTGATGACGTTATGCTGTCATCTCAAGCCACACTAGGAAGAGATGCTTCTTTCCTGCATATTTTACTGCACTCAATTCCCAAAACTACAGTCCTCAGCATTTCTTCTGATCTTGCAATGCCAGAAGCAGAAATCTTAATTTATAATTTGCCCTACATGGCAAATTTGCTACTTCTTTTTTTTTTTAATTAATGGTTGAATCTACTTTTCCTTTTAAGATGAAATCCAATGGACCTGTGATGCTGTGCTAGCTCTTGTCCACATATAATGCTTGTAGGCATTAGGTTTTTTGAGGAAAAATGGTTCTTCCACATTTCTGAGCTAACCAAAGCTATTTTTAAATAATACGGGTGGCCAGAGTCATTTGCCCAGACTGGAGGCTTGTCAGGGTTTTCATGGAAGCACACTTTATTCACCCCTCAAAAGTCTTGCACCCTAGAAAAGCAATTCCAACAAGTCTCTCACCAGCCTGCCGAGCCCTGAGATCCAAACCTTTCTGACATTTCTATGTTCCCCTAAGCTGCTCATCCAGAGGTCGCTCTCCACCTTGCTGTCTGCATTAACTGGAATAACGGTCATCCCAGCTCTGGCTTGTAAGTGCCTTGGTATTGGGACTTATGCTCTGTAATTTTTGTGATCCAGTTTCTCACCTTTAAGAACCTCTCTCCTTTCATTTCTTTTCACAAGCCTGCATCATAAGTCCTGAGTTTTGAATCCTTCATCTGTGTTTAGCAAAGAAAGTATATTTATGTTATTGAGTATATATTTATATTTAATTTCTCCTTTTTCTACCCAACTTACCAGGTTTAATGCTGTTTATCTACCCCTAATTTGTATAAAGCAATTTGTTTCTGAAATATTTTCCCATATCATGTACACACATATCAATATATGCATACACTCCATTTCTGTTCTCTATTACTGAACATCTTCCCAATGCTCTGAGTGCTACTGACATTTGTAGGCACTCAGCCAACAAGAGTTGAGACAAATACTACAAAAACCCTTACCTCTGAGTGTATTGCCTTGTTTTTCTACAGCTGGCATGTTCTGCATGGTGTTCTCTCCCCTCAGTCTTTATTTCTGCCAATTATTTTGGGTCTGCTAAAGAGTTTTTACTCTTAATGGCTAACAAAGTGTTTGAAAGTGATATAGTTTGTCTTGCCCCAAAGAGAGCAAGGAAAATATCATGCTGGATGCTGTATTTACACAAGTTGTAAGGCAGCTAATGTCACCCTCAAAGAAATAGACATGGAAACATAGATTGAAACTCAGCAGCAATTCAGACATTGGTGGAAATATGGTCACGTTAGAACAGCATCATAAACATCCTTGTAGCCTGTGATAATTGACCTGCTATTGTTTGAAAAACTCCTAGAAGAAAAACAGGCCAGAAGCGTGTCATGACTTCAAGTCATTTGAAGAGAATGGAAGAGGTATTGTTGATATAAAATGTCAGGAATGCAGAGTCTTGACAGCTGTGCTATAACAATCTTGTGTGGCATTGTTAGTGGTGCTATTTCTCAAAACACATCCTCCTTCCCAAACGGTGTGCCTATACATCCAATAGCATCTCTGTATAAGACTCATCACTGTAAGAACTATTGCTATTTAGTACAACATAATCCTAAAATAATTACGCAGCTAACATGAGTTCATTATATTTAAGCTCATTTTCCATTTAAATTGTATTCTCAAGATTATCATATATCTATAAAATAATAGTTGGCAACATCATCTTTATCAAAATCAAGAGCCTACAATATTTAAGGCACCAGAGAGACAAAAAGGTAGGATATATTGCCTCAGCGCTCAAGGAGTTTACAATCTAGTTTGAGGAAAAGGAAAGTGCCAGTGAGCATATATTGAGAACCAAGTCTACATGAGTTCTGAAGATAGAGAGAATGCCCAGGTAGTCAGGAAAAGATGTGCAGGGCAAGTGGGACTTGGATTGGACTTCCACAAGAGGACAGAATGATGAAAGTCCCAAAGCAGAAGTGTGGAGGAAGAAACACATATGGGGTTTAGGAAGCAGGATGAAGAGCCCGAATTAATGGAAGGGCTCGTACAGGGCAGTAGTGAGGATGATTGCATTAGTCAGGAATTGCTAGGTTGCATATGATAGAAACCCAACTTGAACTAATTTAATCAAAATGGGAAATCAAGATAGTAGAACGTATTACACAATTCAGGAACAGAAATCTGGCACTGAACCTGGGAACGACTGGAACCAACGACTCGTTGTCTATCTTCCTGCTCCTCTGGGCTCATGCTTCATATTCTCTTTGACTCTGCAGACCAAGCCACAGAGTAAGAAACATGAATGCTAATACGGCCCCCAGTACTTTAATCCCACATCTTACAGCCTCAGCAATTCAGAGTGAGAGGGGCAGAATGGGGTTTGTTCCCGTTTCTAAAATCCCTAAGAAGGACATTAACTGGCTAGGGTATAGGATCAGTAGATTAACATGGAGACTCCTTCAGAAAGCCAAGGGATTAATGCAAGGGATGCAGGGTAGTTAAGGAAGGAATGTGATTCTAAGCAAAGTGTTTGAGAAGCAAAATGGTTAAACTAAACATACATACATGTTACATATAGAAGTAGTGTCCATAAACATAGAAATTCACACTAAAAACTAAAAATGCCACACTTTGTGTTTTTTTTAATTGAGGTATTGGTTTATAACATCGTGTAATCTCAGGTGTACAGTATTATGTGTCAGTTTCTGTATAGACTGCATCGTGCTCACCACCGATAGTCTAGTTTTTACCACACATTTCATCTTTCTTAACTTGGAATTATAAATGCTTAAAACCTCACATCAAAATGCTAACCTGAAATAGAGTTAATTCATTCCTGTTACTCTTTCTCCAAAATAGTTAATTTCACCTGCAATTATTAGAATGAAATGCATTTATCTTAAGGACTCACTGCTGCTTTGTATTCTATGCCAGCATTTCACCAAATTCACATTCCATCCTCCTGCTTTTCTGTCTTTGTTTAACTAAGGCAGCAGCATATAGTACTCTTTTACAAATTAAGCTGCTCTTTCTTCTACTTGGAGTGAAACCTTTCTATAATGATAATTGGGGAGAACTCAGCTAACCCCCGAAGTATAGATTAACTACGTTATATCAGGATTTTATGGTGCATATTATGTTTTGAGGCCTAAGATTTTACTAATTTCATATAATAAACCATATTATAAGGAATCATTACTACCTTCATTCAGAAAAGATTGTAGAACAGCTTCTGACTTAAATAGGAGCTCTGAATATTTCAATGTTATGGTGAAAAAGTGTAGTTAGAAGCATCATAGAAAAATTGGTACGTGTTTCATGGCATCCTTGGCACTTTAAGAACTGCAGGTTCTACATCCAGTGTTCCCTTTGGAACAATTTTGCCATTTGTTTCCTGGAACATTCCTCCTCGCTGAAGCCTAGTGCCTTCAATTCACATCTGTCCCACCAGGTAACCCAAGGCCAGGTCTCAGCCTCCATCAAGCAGGAACCTCACTGTATCCCAGCGCCTAAAACAGTACCGGGACCATCGTAGGCACTCAGTAAATACTGACTAGATGAATTAATTACATAGAGTGTTTGTATTCATAAACAGAGTGAAAACATCCCACATGTAAAAAGAGCAAGGTTAAAACTGAGAGGTCAGTGAGTCAGGGACAAGATATCATACAATTGCCCCCTTCCTTTAAAAATGTCCCTTCATATGCATAAACAGTAAGTTATCCTTCACATACCAAAACCGAACAATTCCACCTCCTTTCATTCCAGTTTCATTGGAGTGCTTGGAGCTAAAGCTCAGTCTCTAAAGGACAAAGAAGTTTCTTGCCGAAAGTCGGCCAGATGTCTCAGGACACAACTCTGAAGTCCATTCTGATTGTCCAGTGTTTCTTTTGATAAATAGCATGATTGTGCTGCCTGGAAAAGTAATTCCTTCTATAAGAAGATGCTGGCAACAGAGTCATTCTGGACCACAAAAACTGTAAAAGGAAATGATAAGAGTGTTAGCAAATTCAATCGGTAGGATGAGATCAGCTTTCATTGGGTTCCTTGAATAACCAGACTGGACATAGCAAACTCTGTGAACTAAACCTATCCAAGCCCAAACATCCAGTTTCACACAGCACACCACATGTCTTTCTGCTACACCAACGACATTTTCCTAACGAGCAGAAAAGAAGAGCATGTGATGGGAGAGAGGGAGAGCAGGTACCAGCAGTTTGAGGTACCTATGGGGCAATCCAGGGGAGATGTGCATAGCAGATATAAAAGGCTAAAGATCGGTAATGGTCTAAATCATAGTAACATGTATTAAATGCTTGCTAGGCACTGTGCTAAGAGCTTCACCTATGTGACCTCGCTTAAGCCTTGCAGGAATCCTCTGAGTATGCTCTACTTTAATCTCCATCTTACAGATAAGGAAATAGAGGCTTAGAGAGATTAAATAACTTATTCACAAATAACAAATGGTAGAATTGGGATCTGAGCCAACGTCTTTCTGAATCCCGAGTCTGCACCCTTAATCCCCACATATACTGCCTTATAGCAGAGAGTTCTAGGCTTAATCTCCCCTGTCTCTGCCTCCCTCACAGCCAAGCCATTGTCTCTCTCCTTCACATTCAGTTTAATTGGACCTCAACAAAAGCTGTCACTTCCTGCCCCCAACGCTCTACCTGTTCTTGTTGAGTGTACCAGTTAGGATGTTTTGGGATGCAATTGGCAGAAAGCCCAAAAGAAAGTAGCCTAACTAAAGGGTGTTGTTGTTGTTGTCGTTGTTGTTTTCACGTAACAGGAAAGCCTGAAGCTGGGCAGGCCTCGTATTTGTTTGGTAGCTCAATAATGTTATCAGGAATCCAGCCCCTTTTCCAGCCGTTTTCCAGGGCAGCCTTTTCTGCCATGCCTTCTTCAGCATGTTGGCTTTTATCCTCCAGCCTGTTGCCCCATGATCATAAGACAGCTGCACCTCATCCAACTGCACCCAAAGTGAGGAAGGAAGGGACAGGAACACTGCTTGTACATTTTTCTTTTTATAAGAGGCAAGAAATCTGTCAGATTTCCCCTCGTGTCTCATTGCAAGTGTCTTAGGGTCATCTCTAGCTGCAGGGATGCTAGAAAAGCAAATATCTGGCATTTTTATAGTCTCAGTTGTGGATATCAGGTTAAGATTGACCAACATGAAAAAAGGGAAGGGCTGTTGAGTAAGAAAATAGAAGGCTCTGCCACCTGCCTGCTAATCCAGAGCACCCTATTCAGCCCTTGCTAGACTGGCCTTTTCCTGTACATGACACTTGGCTGGATTTCCTACTCCTTTAAACTCTTTCTTTCCAGGCCCAGGCTCTTGCCTGTCTTGCCTCCTACCTCTTTAGTCACTCCTTCCCAGTCTCCTCTCCCCTGTACCTCTTCATCACAGGTGAAATGAGAACATTGGACTCATTCCAGGTCACACAAGTGCCTCTAGGGACTGGGCAAAAAAATTAATGGTGGAGGGATGAGTGATAGAGAGCACTGAGGACTGTGGTAAACTGGAGAATGCATGCCTGTTTAAAAACACTCAAATTCACGTGGTTTTTTTTAATTATAATTTTATTTATTTATTTATTTATTTCCCCAAAGCCGCAGTAGATAGTTGCATGTCACAGCTGCACATCCCTCCAGTTGCTGTATGTGGGACACGGCCTCAGCATGGCCGGAGAAGCGGTGCGCCGGTGCGCGCCCAGGATCCAAACCCGGGCCGCCAGCAGCGGAGCGCGCACACTTAACTGCTAAGCCACAGGGCCGGCCCTCAAATTCACGTTTTAAAAGCACTGGGCTAAAAAAAAAACTCACCTGTAGGCTGAATGTATCCTGTGGACCTTCACTTTGCAACATCTGAACGATCTCCAATGCTTCAGTTCTAACATTTCTGCATGAGTTTCTCAAAGTAAATTAAATGGTCACAGAAGCCCATTAACACTGAGGCCACAGGCGATATGTGCCTGTATTAGTCTGCTAGGGCTGCCATAACAAAACACCACAGATTGGGTCACTAAAACAACAGAAATTTATTTTCTCACAGTCCGGGAGACTAGAAGTCCAAGATCAAGGTGCCAATAGGGTTAGTTTCTGGTGAAACCTTTCATCTAGGCTTGTGCAAGTCCACCTTCTCACTATGTCTTCACATGGCCTTTCTTCTGTGCATGCATGGAGGGAACAAGCAAGCTCTGGTGTCTCTTCTTCTTCTTATAAGGGCACTAGCCCTATAGGGTTAGGGCCCTACCCTTATGACCTCACTTAACCTTTATTACCTCCTTATAGACCCTATCTCCAAATATAGCCACAGGGATTAAGCTTCAACATATGAATTTTGCGGACACATAATTCAGTCCATAACAGTGCCAGTGGCTGCTCACAGAGCTGAAACTTGCCAAGAAATATTGGTGGGGACACTGGACAGAGGAGAGTGGTGAGGACATTCTGACTCGTTTTAGAGCCATAACTACAGAATCAGTCAGGTCATCAGAAGACGGTGTTATAGCACCTTAGTGCTTACAGAACTAAATGCTTTCTGCAACCAACACAACCTTATAAGCAGGTAAAATGGATGCCACCCACAGATGTGATTGGAAGGTCACAGGGCAATGTTCCTACCGAAAAATATCCTTAATAATTCTATCTGAAATTTTATAGTTCGAAATTCATTCCTTTAGAATGTTTTGATTTTGTGTTTTCAAGAGACTTTTGTTATAATGCAAATACCTATGGGTGGACTCTTGCATTTATATCAGCTAATACTTTACCATAGCCAAGGGCAAAAAACAAGGAGTAGAGGAAAAAAAAGGAGGTGATAGAGAGAAAGTATATAAAAATGCAATGCAGTTGGTTCTAAACACACACAGACCCACTAGAGATTTTGATATGCCACCTCCCTTGAGAAGCACTTCATAAATTACAAGAAATCAAAATGGGCAATTTCTATTTTATAATTGAGAGACTACATATTGAAAATGGGATGTTTCACATATAAATCCAGACTTTTGTCTTCATTTCAAAAATCAAAAGATCTGGAAACACGGAGTCTACATTTCCTTGTGGTAATAATCAGTTAGAGCTGAGTAGTGGCTACTCCTTTTAGGTGGGGCATGCATTCTCCTATTTGTCGCAGTCCTTAGCCCTCCCTGTTGTTGTCCTTATCACTAAGAGGACTGTCAGCTGCCGTTTATCACTGTGTTTTTACTGGGGCTTTTCTAGAATCAAGAAATATTTCTTATAATTATATCTATCTAAGAGTGGGAAATAAAATATTGACTGCATAAGGCATTTCCAAAATATGGGGAAAAGTATATGGTAGAGATTTCTGGTGTTCAGCAACATCTGTGTTCTCCTCTTCTTTCTGGGCCCTACATGTCCCAGCCATTTTGGATCTAAACCAATGGAATGTGAGCAAGTGCCTTAGTCACATATGTTGAAAGGGTTTAAAATGGGTGCACATTCATCATACTTTCTCCTCTAGCCAGAGGCGAAAGACTCAGTGGAGGACTTGGGGATGGTGGAGCCACAAAGTAGACATGGACTGGATCCCTGAATGATAGCACGGAGCAGAGCCCTCTGACTTACTCTGCTCTATAACATGAGTGAGAAATGTATTATAGTAAGCCACTGAGATCTGAGAGTTGCTTCTCATAGCAGTTAGCTGTCTTGACTGCCTTGACTAAAACAGAACACACATTTTTTGTGGAAGCTAAAAATATTTTACAAGTTTAATAAGCAACAAAGTCTGTCTCCTACTGCTTCTGCTTCATTAATTCACATTACCTTTCAGGTCTCTGTAGGCATCTCAACTCTGGAATAAGATAAGCTGTATAGCTAAAGTTTTGTCAATTTTGTTTATCTTCTCAAAGAACCAACTCTTATTTTTTGTTAATCTTTTCTATTGTTTTCCTGTGTTCTATTTCATTTATTTCTGCTCTAGTCTATATTATTTCCTTCCATCTGCTAACTTTGGGCTTAGTTTTTCTAGTTCCTTGAGAACTAGAAAGTTAAGCTCTAGTTAGGTCATTTATTTGAGATCTTTCAATTTTCTTGATATATGAATAAGATGTAGATGAAGAAGATGGGTTATTGGGTCAGCCCTGTGGCTGAATGGTTAAAGTTCTGTGCTCTGCTTTGGCAGCCCAGGTTCATGGGCCCAGATCCCTGGGGTGGATCTGCTCCACTCATCAGCCATGTTGTGGACGCATCCCACATACAAAATAGAGGAAGATTGGCCTGGATGTTAGCTCAGGGCTAGTCTTCCTCAAGTGAAAAAAAAAGAGGAAGATTGCCAGTGGATGTTAGTTGAGGGCAAATCTTCCTCAACAACAAAAAAAAAAGAAACAAAGATGGGTTATAACAATGGCAATTCGAACAAGATTAGTTGTGGGAGTCAAGATTTGTAGAAATGAGACGAAGATGGGTGCCTGGAGGGGGTCTGGAGAGACGTAAAGAAAGTCTATTTCACAATTTTTCTTAGGGCTGACACTGGCTGATTCCTTGAACTCTCCTCCTCCACTCAGTGACCACTTTCTCCCACATACACTCTCTTTCTCTTTTATATTCAATCTGTGCATATCATTTGCACTTTTTACTCGTTGATCTTGAAATACCCTTTGGATATTGGAGTTGTTTTATATATTCTCTGTCAACATGAAATGATGAATTTAAGATTCATGGCATAGCCATGAAGGATGATTATGCCATCCTGCCTCCCTCGCTACAGAGATTCTCTACTTGGGAGAAAATGACTGGAGTCTAGAGCAGGAATTTCAATTGGTTTGAATTAAGTTTTTTGGAAACAAGGAAGACATACTCATGCAGTCTATGTCAAGGAAAAGTGGGTTAATTATAAAAAAAAAACAAAAACAGAGATCTCACGGGAATCCAAGAACAGAAGCAAGAAAATCCTACAAAGACAGGAGTTGCATTGGGGGAAGCTCTAGGGACATTTGCAGCAAAGTCCACATCTCTTCCTCTTAATAGCAATATCATTAAAGGGGCACAATTACTCTCTATACTGCTGTTTCTTTTGGTACAGTTTCTTTTTTTTTTTTCAGCTTTATTGAGATATAATTGACATATAACATTGTGTTAAGTTTAAAGTGTACATGTGCTGATTTTATGCACTCATATTGCAAAGTGATTACCACCATAGCATTAGCCAACATCCCCATCATATCACACAATTACCATTTCTAGATTGGTACAGATTCTTAATTCTCCTCTATTACTAATTGACTTCCTCAATATTTACTCCAGAACTTTTTCAGTGTCTATACTTCTACTTACTAATTCTTTCTTCTTTATAACTTCTATTTGTTCATGACCCCTCATAACTCCTTTTCTATCTCATGACATTTATCTATGTGTGATTTTAGTTTCCACTCAACTGCACCATAAGCTCCCACTGTTACCTGCCTCTGTCTAGCTCAGTCGACTATGAACAGGTGGAGGCTAGGAATTGTGGTACTGAAAATGGCAGTCTGGGGCCAAAGGGCTGTGGTCCTAGTAAGCCCTGGGATTGACATTACCAAGCACTTAAACCCCAATGAATAAGCTTCACAGATCTGTGGCATGTAGTTTTATCAGTGTTTATGTTGAAGCTTGTGTGAATAGGCAAGGCATGCTGCGTGCATTCTTTAGTAAATAATCATAGACATTGGCCAAAGGTAAATATGTGAGAATACATAGTTGTCCCTAGCAGGGACCAGGATCTGAAATTAGTTTCACAGTACATCTGCCTCTTCCTACCTTCATCTACCAACCCTACCTGCCACGTACACATCCAGCAGTTTTTAAAATACAAGTCATTTTTAACATTTTTTGATAAAGTAATATATGCAAATAGGAATTTCCAAATATTACAGAAGGATATCCAAGAAAACGTTGAGTCTCCCTGACCTCCTACCCCAGCCTCCTATTCCTTCTCCCTAAAGGTAACCATTATGCTTCTGTGATTTTTATACAAATGGATTCATAGTTAAATGAGCAATGGTAGCCTTAAAAGGAAAATAGGGGAGAAAAGCAATCCTACTCAATTTACTTGGACAATTGTGGGGAATTTATGGACCTGAAGAATGGGCACCTTTTCTTCTACTAGGGACCCTAATGTGTCTCGTCCAGCTAGAAACCAGAGAAGGGAAATTCCACAGCACAGAGCTGAGTACCTCCACCATATCCCAGCAAAGGTTCTCTGTACAAGTCAGGTAGCATCTATTAGACTCCCTCAAAAATATGTGTGAATTGTTGAGTTCAAGCCAGCTGGTGTCCCTTTCAAAGAAATTCCAGATCTTATGGCAAAAACTGCCCCATTACATAAAACTGCTGCAGGAAGAAAAATCTGTCCATTCAAAAGGGGACCCACAGAAGCCCAGCCTGATAAATCAGAATATCACCTAAACCTTTTGTCTTCCCACCATCATTTATACACCTCACTAAATTCTTCCGTCTCTAAATAACAAATGTTGAAGTTCTGAGTCAAAATAGATTTTGATGCTTTGGGAAATCCCATAAACCTTTTCGTGGTGAAGGTAATTTCTCCTTCTCTATACTCCTACGACACAAAAATCTATGGAATTACTAATAACCATCTAAAACCTCTACGGAAACCCTGTCTAAGGTTCTTGTCTCCACATAATCCTCTCTCTTACCTTTTGAGTCCGGGTAATACACTTCTGTTTGCCTCCCTCGTACTCAGTTCCCAAATCTGCAATTATTTCTCATACTGCCCACAAGAGGAAGCTAATCTTATCTTGCCTGAGAAATATCAAAAGATGTAGTTAGCCCTCTAGAAGCTGATACTCTGTCACTTCTTAATGATGATCTAGGACAAGGGCACCCAAATTATAGCCCATAGGTCAAAGCTGGTTGTCTACTTATTTGTGTAAATAAAACAGCCACACTCATTTGTTTACATATTGTCTGTTTTGTGCTACAATGGAAGCGCTGAATAGTTGAAACGGACACAGTATGGCCCACAAAGCCTAAAATATTTACTGTCTGGCCCCTTACAAAAAAGTTTTTTGACCCCTGGTCTAGGAGGTGAGATGGGACACTCTATCAAAAGCCTACTTTCAGCAAATTACCTAAGACCTGACAAACAGTAGTCTTAATATAAGAATATTTATTGCTTTCCTAACCTAAAGTCCAGAGTTAGCCAGGTTCCAATTGGTTTACAGATTTAACAGTGACACCAGAGACCCAAGATCTTTACCTTCTTCCACTCTGCCATCCTCAGCAGGTTGACCTACCACTTCAGAGTTTCCAGATGGCTACAACGGCTACAAGCATCCTCATTGGAGAGCATCCAAAAAAGAAGAAAAGGAAAAGGCAAAAGAGACTTTTTCTTATGAAATTCTTTTTTCATCACAAAAGCAAAGCTTTCCCAGAAAGCTTTAGTAGAAGTTCCCTAATTGGGTTGCATGCATAGCTTTGGACCAATCACAAAGGGAGCTGAGCTTGCCATGATGGGTTTGGAGCCATTGTTGTCGTGCCTGGTTGCATATTAGAATTACCTGCAGAGTAACCAGCAAATTAGAAAACACCAACATCTGTGCCCCATCTCAGATCAATTATGTCAGAATCTCTGAGGTGGTTCCTAATAGTGGCACTTTTCTACAACTCCCAAGAAGATTTCAATACATAACCAGGAATGAGAACCACTAGTTAGACTAATGATTCATTTTCTGGAGCTAAGTGTATTTCCACATGAATGAAAGCAGAGTTCATTTGTCTCAGAAGAAGACGGAACATGGAACACCTGATGGCTTTTGGATGGGCAGCCAATGGTATCTGCCACAGTCATGTACATGGACACTGAAGTAATTCAGATGGATGGTGGGACTTAGGGGGAAGAGACTATGAGCAGGAACCCACCCAGAATCCTCCATGAATGAGGAAGAGCACCCAGAAAGTTTCTGGGCAACACCTCCAAGAAGAGTAGAGTGTCATGAATTTCAATGGGGGAGGAACATACACATGGAGATCACTGGGGGTGGGGAGTGTCATGGGAGGCAAGAAATATAGTAAAGAAAGGAGTGCTGAGGATATAATTAGTTCAGTGTTGGTATGTTGAGGATAAAGTGTCTATGCTATTTTAAGGTTGAGGTGTCTAAAAAGATCCATCAGTCTAGAGTTCAAAAAAGAGTTCTTTATAGGACATTTTTGATAATGATAGGTAGAGGCTACTAATATTTTCCCCAGGGAATAGGCATAAACTAGGTACATCCTGAGAAAACCCTATCTATGGGAATGGCGGAAATCATAAGCCTGGTTAAGTTGTTCTGTGAGATGTGTAAAATAGAAAGAAAGGTACAAGTCTGCACCCTGGGAAACAACAAACATACACCAAGTCTGCCGCCAATTGTTAATAGACTGTAGATGTATAGGATTACTCTGAACTCCTTCTGCTAAAGACACTAGAAATTTGAATGTTTTATTTGACATATTTTAAGCCTTGATACTAAAACGAAATCACACTGTTTTCAGCTAATAAGAATAATACAGTTACCAGGACAAACCCAGATCTTCTAGTTCCAGATCCCTTGGATTGAGTCCTCGCTTAATCCAAAGACTGATTTGCACATGACTGGTAACTGCAGAATCTGAGTGACCTTTTGGTCTCCAATGAAACACCCTGGGAAAATTGTTTTCCTGCACTCATTTAAAAACAGTAACTGCTCTACATCATTTAAGATCCTTTGTCAAGGGAATTCAATTAGCATCAGCCTGAGGTCACCTCAGGACTTCTTAAACTTTTTCATCCTGTAAACTCCCCTGGGTTTTCCATGACTCATATCAACTGCCCACAGAAAAATAAATTCACTTTTCATCTTACAGTTTCTGCAGTAGCTCTGGTCTTCCCCTCAGTATCACATCAAATCTGAAAAGAGGAAGTGCCCGAGGGGAGGCAGTAGGTGGAGAAGGCCAGGTCACCCATGGTTCACTGCCTCTTCCCCAAGCAGCTGTTCAGAGCACTGGGGCTGCAGTCTCTGTGACTTCCTGAGAACAGCCCATGATCTCCCTATGGGTCAACTCCCAGTTTAGAAAACACTGGGAAAATACTCAATGTCTGTTTAGTATAATGGCAGACAGTAAGTTAAACAGAATCCAGGAATGCTAAAATAACATTTGCCAAATTTGCTATATCAATGGCATAAAAATATCAGCTTAAATCAACGGCCTAATATTTAGTGTTTGCTATTCATTAGTAAAATTAAATATGCCACATTCATTGAACTATCATAAGCTGAATATGCCATTCATTCAGCCTTTAGTTCAACACATACTTGATGCCTACTATGCGCAAGTCATTGTGCAAGGCCTAAAGTCACTGAAACACAATTTCTGCTTTTCAGTAAATTTAAAAGTCTAAAATCTAAGTAACACCTTTGTTAAAAAAAAAAAAAGGTAATATGTTATAATATAGCACAAAGGTGTCAGAGTAAGCCCATCATTCACTGCTAGAATTCAGATGGGCTTGATATAATGAGCCTACCGGGAAGCCGCCACATGAGGCTCTTCCTAAAAAGGTATCATGAAGACAGGATCAGGTAGGCGAGCCCAGCCTGGTAGAAATGCATTTGTTGTCAAAGGGTGCAATTCTGACAGCCTTTGCAATTGGAGGTTTCCTTTGCCTTTTGAGTAAAAGCAGAAAGAGCTGCTTTCATCAGCATCTGTAGGATATTGAGCCAGACAGGAACACAGCTTGGTACTCTGTTTTCAAAGAGAAAGGGCTATTAATATGACTAAATCTTTGACAAATTCAGTCATTCAACAAATATTAATTGAAAGCCTACAATGTGGCAGAAACTGTCACAGGGTTGTGTGGCCTAAGAAAAACCGAGTAACAAAGAATAACGTACATAAGCCACAGAGTAATCAAGCTGATATATTTTAATTTAATGAGGTCCTTATTGGAATGTAGTGTCCAACTGGTGATAAATTTTTAAAGGATATGTGAAGGCTAAAGCAGATTCATAGAAGAATGGTTAGAATGATTAATTAAGAAAGGAAATTAGGTTCTATGAGGAAACGTTAAATTAACTCCAGTTACTTAACTTGGGAAGAGAAGACTATGATGATCATGATCAGGAAGAATTTTATGCTTTTCTTTTCCTCAAAGGCCTAGACATGAAAAACTGGGATAAAATTAAAGCATTCATTTAGCCACTGATCCAATCGATAAATACACCTGCCTCGTTGCCTAACACAATAGGACAATACAAGAGCGCAAAGATGAATACAACACAGTCTCTGCCAATAGAAGGCATTTCATTTGGACATAAGAAGGAACTCCTCTGAACAACCAGGTGATACAACTCAAGAATTGGCTGAAAGAGCATATGTATTATAATGCCTAGAAATTGTCAAGAAGAATATTGACTGTTATTCAAGATTGTTATGATTATTATGATCATAGAACTAGATGACTACTGAATTTCCTTTCTAGGTCTGTGATACTAAAACCTGTACCCTAGTTTTACAGTCAACAGTTGCCTACAAAGTGATGTTAAAAGTAATATATATGAGGCCAGCCCCGTGGCCTAGGGATTAAGTTTGGCGCACTCCGCTTCGGCAGCCTGGGTTCAGTTCCCAGGTGCAGAACTATACCACTCATTAGCAGCCATGCTGTGGTGGTGACCCACATACCAAAAAGAGGAAGATTGGCAAAAGATGATGTTAGCTCAGGGCTAATCTTCCTCAGCAAAAAAAAAAAAAAAGTGATATGTAACTACAGTATATATAACTAGATTTATATTTGCCCATTGACTAATAGTGTGATTTCATGTAAAATATTATGTTCATTTTTAATTGATCTTAAACAACTCCTTAGACTTAAGGGAAAACGTATGATAATCTCTCTGACAAAGAGTTAAGAATTTAAACTCTAAGTCAGGATTATTGCCAATAAACAGGTGGCAGCTATAAAATGGGCTGACTGTTCAGAATGTGATAATCAACTCTGTTTTAATTGGGGTTGTCAGGTTGAATATCCAGTGATACAGACTAGAAAATGGACTGTGAACGCTTAGTGAAGTCCTTTTCAAGAAATGTATTGAGGTACATACAATCTCGAAGCCTAGAGTCACACCTAGAACATTGGTTGTTTAACTAGAACGCTAGAGAGAATAGAAATATTTGAAGCTGCCTGCTAGATATTTCTATTTGGATATCCCACTGATGTTTAAAATTCAATACATCAAGAAAAGAGAGTGAGAAAACAAGAGACAGAGAGAGAGACCTTATCTACCTTAACTCAAATCTGTACCTTGTACTCATGTCTCTTATTTCTATTATAGGTATCACCATCTTCCCAGTATGTCAGAATAGAAATATCAGCCATCTTTGACTCCTCACTCTCCTTGTCCCCAAAGTTAATTCATTGAGCTGTAATTTACTGGGCACCTATCATATGTCTGTCACCCTACTAAGGTTTAGAAGTGCAAAGACATATGTCACTGTATTTGCCCTCAAGTATATGACCATGTAAACCAATTTTCAGTCCCATGTAATTGCGGTTTGTTGTTTTTTTTTTTTTTTCGGAAATTTCATTGAGATCATTGTAGATTCACATGCAGTTGTAAGACATAATACAGAGATATCTCTTCTACACTTTGCCCTATTTCCTCTAGTGGTAATACTTTGCAAAACTATGGTATACCAAACCGGGATATTTGCATTGATTCAATCCTCCCTTCTTATTCAGATTTCCCCAGTTTTACTTGTGCTCATTTGTGTGTGTGTGTTTAGTTCTGTACAATTTTATTGCTCATGTTGGTTTCTGTATCCACCACCACAGTCGAGATACTGAACAATTCCATCACTATGAGGGCTGTGTTGCCCTTTTATAACCACACCCACCTCTCTCCCAACCCCCTCCTCTATTCCTAACCTCTGGCAGCCACTAATCTGTCCTTGATTTCTAAAATTTTGTTATTTCAAAAATGTTACACAAATGGAATCAGACAATATGTAACCATTGGAGACTGGCTTTTTTTTTTGTCTTAGCATAATATCCTAGAGAATCATACAAGTTATTGCATTTATCAATAGTTTGTTCCTTTTTATTGCTAAGTAGTATTCCATGGTATGTTTTTACCACAGTTCGTTTAATCATTCACCTCTTGAAGGACATCTGGGCTGATCCTAGCTTTTGGCTATTCCAAATAAACCTGCAATGAACAGGTTTAT
The DNA here is from genome assembly GCF_020826845.1 of Diceros bicornis minor. Lineage (NCBI taxonomy): Eukaryota > Metazoa > Chordata > Mammalia > Perissodactyla > Rhinocerotidae > Diceros > Diceros bicornis. The sequence goes on from NC_080740.1 coordinate 34,731,778, forward strand.
TCACGTACAGGTTTCTGTGTGAGCATATATTTTCATTTCTCTGGGATAAATGCTCAGGAATACAATTGCTGAGTCATATGGTAATTCAATGTTTAGATTTTTCTTTAAGAAACTGCCAAATTGTGTTCCAAAATGACTGTACCATTTTATATTCCCACCAGCAATGCATGTGTGATCAAGTTTCTCAGCATTCTTGCCGGCATTTGGTGTTGTCACTATTTTTTATATTAGCCATTCTGATGGATGTGTAGTGTGATTAGTGATTAGTTTTATAAAAGAGGGATGAACCTATGGCTTTAGGAGGTGGGGAGTGGGTGGGGAGGAGGAAAGATATGGTAGAAAAACATCCATAAATGAGATAACATTTGAGTTGAGTTTCTTTAAACTGAATAGATCTTCAGAAACTAGACAGAAGGGAAAGATGCATCTGGCATAGCAAATAAAATACTCCAAATCAGAGGGATGTAAGAGAGCATGGAGAATGGAGAGAAGATCCACACAGGTGGAGCCCAGTGTGCTGTGAAGGGAAAAGAGACAGGAATCAGCGCAGGTGGAAGAAGACTTGTGTGTGTCACGTCAGCGATTTCAACTGTGTGCTGCAGGTGAGAGGAAGTTCTCAGCTCTGATGAGCGTGGTGACAAGATTGTTTCCAGTCAGACACCCACACGTGCTCCCACATTGTCTCCTATATCTCTCCCTTCCTTTCCTTTCTCACCGCGGCTCTCCTGCCTCAGAGGCTCACCATATCTCACCTGGAGGACCCTGCTTCAGTCTACCCTATGCTGATACCAGAGCCATTTTCCTAAATCCTCCAGTTCACAGTACGTGATTTCTCTCCTCAGAAATCCTCACTGACCCTCCTTCTCAGGCAGAACAAAGTCTGAACTCCTCAGAGCCGTCCTAGAGCAGAGGTGATGTGACCCCACTACTCCCCTCTAAGAAGACAAGCTCCAGCTTTATGGGACTGATTCTAGTCCCCATGTGGTAGTGCTTTTTCCGGCTTCCTGGCTGGAAACTCGTGTTTCCTCCACCTCCTTCTGAGCCTGCGGAAATGCTCCTGATCCTTAAAGACTCAGGCTCAGTATGGCTTCCTTTTGTGAAGATCTCCTAATTCTCTTCTTTCCTGCAGCCCCAAATTTATGCTGTTATTCTTACTTCAGGTTTCACCATCATTTTGCTTATATCATCACTAAAGTATTTATTTCATCCCGCCTTGCGTTATGGTTTACAAGTTCTTCTTCTCCAACAGATTGTAAACTGAGTCTAGGCTTCGTGATATGCATGTAAAGTACAAACTTGAGTTGTCCTCCATTTATCGAATTTCAACACATCTATGTGCCAAGGATTTGGCTGTATCCTGGGGAAAGTAAATATACTTTCAAAGAGTGTGGAATCTAGGAAGGGGATATGATATGTTAAAAATAATAGTAATACAAGGCAGAATATGATTTGTGTCTTAAGAGTACAAATAAAGAGCTATTTTTATTCCGTGTATATCTAAAACGTGATTCTATGTGTAACTTTGTTTCATTTGAGGTTCCCTAGAAACATTTTCCAACAATAAAAAAATAGAAACCAAAAACAAAAGTGCTAGCCTTGTCAAAAATGTGGGAAAATCTATTTTAAATTTTTAGTCTTTGCTTCTTTTTATTTAACTGTAGTGTAAACTTGCTATTTTCTCGTAAATAATTAAACATGATAGTGTATTCAAAACAGTTTCTACACAATGAAGACACAATAAGAGGAACAAAAAAGAACATGGTACTATAGTTTAAAAACTCCTTCTAACATATTTCTGTGGACATGAAATCCACTTCTAATAAATTTATGAAAATGCAGAAAGTGAGTTGCACATCAATAATGTTGGCAGTTCCAGACGTTTTTTCAAATACAAGGTCTCAGGTAACAAGACTCCCAAGAGGAAGGTCAAGGTGACCACTCATTATCTGTAAGATCTGACCAGACTATTTTTTAACAGTTTTCACTTAACAATAATAAAAATATAATCAGAAAAAATGTAATTAGTACAAATACATACAGGATGATGGGCCAAAGACTGTGTTGATCTAACTTGAAATTTATCAGGAAAACGTGACATCTCCTGCCTGTTTTTATAATTTACATAAATTATTCTCTAAATCAAGACCAAGTATATGTCACCTTTTTCTCTAATAGAATCAGTATCCTATTCCTATAGTGTACTGATGGCACTCAACGTGTCTTCAATTTAAAGAAAAGGAAAGAAGAATATATCATACTGACCTCTTAACGTATGTAAAATAAATATAAATATGTAAAGGTTAAAGCAGGATTGGTAGAGTCTCCTCTCCCCTGGACACACAATCATTAGGAGCTGATCACTAGGACTGTCTTTGGGGTTCTCATATAAACCAGATTTTTGTCTGTTTTTGTTTCCTCAGGTCAAGCAAATATTCTTTAGTTTCAAAAGTAATTCAGAAACATTGATGTCATGATTTTTATTAACTCCTCAAATCATAGCCAGTATCTCAACTGCATCTTTTGATAGGCCTGTAATCAGTTTTTAATCACATTCGCCACAAGTACCAGGCACTGTAATCAAAATTTCCCTCCAACTTATTGGACCTGAGAGGAGAATAATCTTTTGGAAATTCCAACACATGCTTAGCTGAACACGGAGTTTTCTCGGAGCCAAATTTTATTTTAGCCCTCTTTTCTGATTAGAAAATGAAAATGAAAAGTATTTAACCATTAGAGATATCAAAGAAATTGAATGGCTGTTTGTACTTTCAAGGAGAAGTGCTGCCAGCTGGACAGGACCCACAAGAACTAATGATGGTGAGACTCAGTTTTGCCATAACGGATAATAGTTACGAATAAAATTGATTTATATAAATCCTTCAATTTTTGTACATTTTTTCTTCTCCTTTAATATTGAAGAAAGTCAGAAGAAGGGGTTTTAAAATGAGACTAGAGGAAGGCAACAAAGAAACACATTGGAGGGAAGTCAGAAGGTGGAAAAGGAGCCGTGGCGGGGAAACACAATCAAAGTTTTTGATGGATCTACATCATTGCATTAGAGTGTAATAAGAAAATAAATTCAAACAGGAAAAAAGGAGAGAGACTTCAAAAGTCGGCCAATGCCTCGATAACAATAAAAATAATGCTAATATAAATGCTTCTCCTCTGATTCATGTTTGGAATTTACAGTGCACTTTCACCCATATACATTTTTTTTCCTAATCCTCACAATAACTCTTTGAGGTAAAAAAAAAAAAAGAAAAAAAAATTGCTTAGTTTCACACCACCTAATAGTGCAGCATTCAACTGTAGGAGGGCATATCTTCTCTTGGTGGCTCTCCGCATAGAATCTGCGTTCTTTATATTGAAATATGCAAACAGAGTAGTGGATTCGATCAAACACAGCATGAATAAGGTCAGCTAAGACTGTATTGATACGACAAGATTATGGATTGTTGATTTCCTGTGTGTATCTGACCTCTGATAATGTGGTCAGTGCAAGACGTTCTCTCTTAATGACAAATTTGACAGATTTAAAAGGTAACTCTGGGGGTTTCTCTATGAATAAGACAATTCTGTAGTGTCATCTGACAAATCTTTAATTTTTAACTTTAATTTCATCCAAATTAAATCCACATGAATGGAACAGCTGAAATTTAACTGCAAAATTCTTGTCAAGCTCTTTATCCTATTTGTGAAATTAAACCTTCAAACAATGACTGGTGGGTCAGAAATAAATGATAACAGTTTCTAATAGAGCCGGATTTACAAAAATATTTTGCATCTTTTGTTAGTTTGTCATCTAGGACATGTTTAGTCTAAAATAAAGCAGAAGCCACGAATATTATTATTGTGGCCTGGGTTCTGGCCACACAAGACACATATGGCCTCAGACAGAGCACGTTGAGTCAGCATCGTGATCTAAAACGAGGAGGAATGAGTCCTAGGCTGAAGCTCATGTCCATGGAGTGGAGTCCCAGGTGGACCCAAAAGCTAACGGAGTTGAGTCATCAGTGTCTAAGGGCTAAGCCAACTATTTCCCAACTGAGGAGCTCTTCAGAATACAGATTCCCAGACCATAACCTGAATCTAATACACCACATCTCCTGGAATGAGGCCTATGGATCTGCGCTTTTCAAAAGTTTTCCATGTGATTGGACAATCAGTAAGTTTTGGGAAACAGAGGGCTAAAACTAAAATTATTCTAAGTGGGCATAAAGGGGAGGGAGGAGTTCTCCATCTGCTCACAGACAGAAAAAGCCTCCTTAAACTACTTCTCTAGCATCCAGTGTTGCTAACTAGAAGTCTGATTACAATTTGACTCTGATTCTTTTCTCGGCCATCTGTTTGTTTTATTGATTGATTGATTTTCTCTCTGGAAGTTGGAGACCAGAAGTTTCATTTCGATGTAGCTATAAAAGGGCACTCTATTAATCTGAAGACTCAAAATCTTCAGCTCAAGGGAAATTCCTCTGTTTCCTTTTCCATTCTTTCATTTTTAAAACAATTCTTGTGTTTTAATTTTTCATTCATTTTTTCCATCATTTTCTCTTTTTTCTCCAGATTTTGAAATACTTTTTTGTCCAGAATACTAATTCAGCCTTTAGCAACGTTCATTCTGTTTTTCATCCCTTGCATTTGATTTTTTTCTACTTTTCCAAAGAGATTTTTAATTTCTAGAATCAATTTATGTTCTCTAATTACTCATCTTCTTAAGAGTCTTTTCCTCCCCCTCCCCCTCCTCCTCCTTCTTTGCTTTTCATTTAATGTATAATAGCCACTTGACTCTCTCTAAAGATATTTTAAAAGTGTTTTTTATTAAGTTTTCATCTCTTCCTTGAATTAGTTCTTTTCTAACCTTGGATTGGTGGTTCTGTTAGTTCATTTTGGTCCTTCTATTGGTTTTCATTAACTATCTGGTGATATGTGATTGTCCATTAATAGCTGGCATGGGGTTACTTCTGCAGTGATATAGTTCTGGTATTCCATCGAGTCTCAACTTGGATTGAAAATACTGCTTTTAGTTTTTGCATAAATGGTTAAAGTGGGTCGACTGGGCAACATCCCTTAAGGCTGCCTGGCATTGGCTGGTAGGCAAGCTAGGTACCCAGTCTGTCTCTACTCCTTGCCAAGTTAGGAAGATATGTACTTTGGCCAAGGAGCACTCCAGGGCTTGAATCTCCTGGCAGAGCAGTCTGTCTCCTTTTTTCCCTCCATGCCTATAGTGTCTCAAGTCATCACAGGATCTGCTCTCCTTCTCACTCAGACTCCTAAGGGATTTATTTTGATAATATATTTCAGGCTTATCCTGACATTGAATTCCACTTGTGCCTGACCTTTAGTGGGGGAAGTGAAAGGACTGAACCATTGTGTTCTTCATATTTTAGCTCCTGTTTAATAACACCAAAGGCTGTTCCTTTACCTCCCTTTCCTCTATATTAGATCACTTTGAGCTTGGAGGTTTTCAGGATTGCATCCTTTCTAATTTTCAAAAATTCTCATAATTTTCTGCCTGCTGATGACATTCTTCTTCCTTTTCCAACATTGTTATGAATTATATATGTTTTTTTCAGCTACGTAAGGGATTCAGGTCAAGAGGAATTATAAACGTGTGTTCAGTCCAATCGCCTCCTACAATATCTTCTCTTAGATTCTTCCCATATTAAACCACTGACACATTTAACCACAGGAAGCACAAACACAAACATTAAACCACATCACTCCTAAAATACAGAAGAAACCAGTAAAAAAAACCCCACAAAACTCACAGGCTAACAACATCTGTTTCTTCATGAAAGTATAAATAGATGAATTATCTTATATTTGGCCATTCTTTTTTATTTTCTTTTTCAAGAAAAGCAGTACTACCTGACAAGATATCTTCTTTGGTAAAGAGGAACATCACTAGAGTTGATAAAAGATACCATTTGACTATACATAACGGTTTCTACCGTTTTCAAAATATTTTGTCTCAGAGAAACCTAAAGTGAATTCATGATCATGACCCATTGTTTCAGTTTATAATAGGAATGATGCCTACAAGATATTGTGAAAATCTACATTAATCCTCAGTGTCTTGGATGGTTATAGACCATCTGCAGTTACTAGTTACACAAGGAAACTATTTCTTGCCAAAACACAGAACCACTGGCAGAGGATTACAACCTCCTATTAATCTGCATACATACTTCCCTTGGAAGTCAAATTTTGCTATCACATTTTTGCTATTTACAAATGTCACTCAGGCACTTACTATCTCCCATCTGCCCAGAGTGAAGAATCAGGAACTACTCAGAAGTAACACATCAATTCCATGTGTTCACTGCAACATCAAGCATAAGTATACATATCATCCAGGTGTGATATAAACTCAAAACTAAGGGCTTCAGAATCTCCTTATCATGTTTCCAATTCACATCTAGAGGGTAAACAGGGCAGGAAACATGACCTGTGACAAGAACTTGTCTGTCATGCACTCACACATTCAATTTGGTCTTGAGGTGATGGGAAAGGACATGCTACATGGACAAAAGTATGAAAGGAGAGAAGCAAAGAGCATTTATAGGAATCGGTAAGTTGTCCAGATTGCCCAGAGTAGCAGACTATAAAATTTAAAGAGGGGCCCAAAAAGCCATCAAAGTAAGTTAAAAGCATTTCTGAACACCAAGAGATGGAAATAGAGCTGTATTTTGATAGTGCCAAAAATTGTGATTATTCTTTTCCCTGTGAATTTATAGACATTCTCAAATCACCTATGTCATAGAACCCACCTCCCCCCCTCCAAAAGTATGGATTAATAGCAAGCTATCATTAAAGCAGAAAAGAAAGAATCTGAAGAAAGTCAATGCTCATTCTAGTGGAAGATCTTACAGTATACGTGCAATGTAGGCAAAACCTGCCTTGGGTCCTGGAGAGCCAGGGATCTCATAATGTTAAAACGATACATAAATCATATGCAAAGACAATTGATTTCATTTTATGGCCTAAGTTTGAATATTTTCTAGTGAAGATTGGGTATGTCATGTCATGTTGAGTTTGAAAAGCGAAATAATTATATTATGAACCCTTATTTGTATATGGAAATGTATTGGACCACTAAATCTAAAAATGTGTGAGGAGTTTCAGGCAGGAAAGTCTGGCGAAGGAGGTATCTGTGCTATGTTAGTTTGCTAGGGCTGCCTTCCCTCTGTAGCTGTCTGTGTCCAAATTTCCTGTTCTTATAAGGACACCAGTCATATTAACGGCCTTGTTTTAATTTAAGGACACCAGTCATATTAATGGCCTTGTTTTAACTTAATTACCTCCATAAAGATTCTATCTCCAAATATTGTCACTTCATGAGGTACTGGTTGTTAGGACTTCAACATATGAATTTTTGAAGGGACACAGTTCAGCCCATAGCACGTGTTATATATTTTTGCTAAGTTTTTTTTTTTAAGAGAGCCACAGTGAATTGAGGGGAAAGCCTTACCACTTAATTCCAAGTAAATAAGTTCACCAGAGCCCACATAACTGCATTAAATGTCAAGCAAGAGCTACACTAGATGAAGGAAGGCATTCTAGATATTCTGGAAAAGAAGCGGTGACAACCTGAAGGAGACACATTGGTCCTTGCCCTTGGCCCTTACTGATTCATACTAACAATAATAATATCCAAAGGTACAGATTCATCAACAAATTAGAGAAACATTTTTAATTGCAAAGTGAACAGATAATCTAGGATGATTTAAGATATCAGAGTTAACTATGTATGAAGCTCCTTTACCAGAAAACATGATACAGTATTTGTGGTGTTATTATGATATGGGATATCAAGTAAATGATATTATCTACTCTAACTTTTTTTCAGTTTCTGGTATCTATACATAGGTTTATTTTCATTACTAGAATAAGATTGTTGATTGAGGTGTCTTGCTTTTTTGTTTTTAGGTTGGCTTTTTTTTTTTTTTTTTGAGTAATATCATTAAATAGGATATGAGTAGCATGAAATTTCCTGGCTTTTTGACCCTTACTGAAAAGTCAGGCTCTGCCAAAATAATGAGTGAAGACTAGCCTATCACTTCATGCTAACATCTTCCATTTCAATTTTTTCACCATGAAACATCCATGCATTTAAAATAAAAAGCTAGAACAAATCCACTTCAATAGAGTTTTTTACTTTAGCTTTATACTCCCCCCTCCAGACCTCATCAGCTGTCTGCAAATGCCACCAAGTAGTCTAGATTGAAAAAAGTCAAAAGCATTGATGTATCTAAGCAAACACACATTCCTCCCTTCTGACTTTCAATAGCAGCTTCAAACACTGTGGGGTGATGCTGAGCCCTGCTTGATTTACCTTGGGATGTGACCTGTTTTAGCTCTTGTGCTGGTGACTCACTGAACACATCTCTTATTAATCCTTGTATCTATTGTTATCAATCAACACTGGGGCTGAAACAGCTTTCCCGAATGTCAGAAATAAACAGAGTTTTCCTGTAAGCTCAGAGGGGAAAAAAAAAAAGATGAGGGCATTGGATATCTAAAACCATATGCTAGATATATTTGGCTTAGAAAGCTAAATGTTTTTAAAATCTGTCTTTTAAAAGTTGGAGCCTATTCTAAAGTTTTAATTGTCTCTACTCAGTTTCTAGGGGACATAATTTGCCTATCTGAGTTTTTTTTAGTTTTCTGGTATCTATATAGAGGTTGATTTTCTTTTCTTTCTTTCTTTTTTTTTGTGAGAAAGATTAGCCCTGAGCTAACATCTACCAATCCTCCTCTTTTTGCTGAGGAAGATTGGCCCTGGGCTAACATCCGTGCCCATCTTCCTCTACTTTATATGGGACACCGCCACAGCATGGGCTTGTTAGGCGGTGCATGTGTCCGTGCCTGGGATCTGAACCTACGAAACCTGGGACGCCGAAGCGGAGCACATGAACTTAACCACTACGCCACAGGGCCAGCCCCTAGAGGTTGATTTTCATTATTAGGACAAGATTATTGGTTAAAGTGTTTTTTGTCTGTGTGTTTGTTTTTTTGCAGGAGTTCCATTTACCATTCATTGGTTTTTCCTGAACAGCCCTGTCTCTGCTTACCACAGTTTATAACTAGAGTTACTTTGAATCTTCTCTTTAGGTGGAAAGGGATGTGGGAACTTGGTATCTCCAACACAGGGGCAAAATACAAACAAATTTGATAATGAAGACTTCCTTTTGGTATAAATCTCAGAAAAATCTTCACACGTGCTCAGAGACATATAAAAATACTTATGAAGTATTGTTTGAAGTAGTAATAAATGGGGAAACTGTCTGTTGATGGAGGAGTGGTGAATAAACTATGGGATATCAAATCAGTGGACTATTATGCAGCAGTTAAAGGAATGAGGTGGACCTGCATCACGTAGCAGACACTTACCAGATCTCCGTGTTGTTTTGTTTTTGCTTTTGGCTATCCAGCCTGCAGAGGCATTTCCTATTTGAACAGAATTCTCCTTTCACAAGTTAGGAATACTTGGTAGACTTAATGCATGGCTTGCCTATCCCCTCTATGTGTCTTTGGGTGGGCCTAGAAAAATATTCTTTATGCTAAAGCTCTTGGATATTTGGTGAAGGAGATACTAGCATTTAGGACATTTAGAAACAAGTATTAGAACAGTGCCTGACACATAGTAAGTGCTTAGTAAATGTTATCTAGTCTTATTACCCATCTACACAGAAACCTACAGCATTAACTGGGATAACTTTACACTGGGAAATGTGAAACTCAAACTTTTTGTACTACTGCACTCTGACTCTGAGCCAACACTAATTCCTGGGGACCCAGAATATCACTACAGTCTACTGGTCAGAGTGAGGGTATAGGGAATTCGGGTTAAAAAGTGGAATATTGGCAGCCTCATAAATGGGTCCAGGAGGACCCTGAATTAATGGCTTTTTGCAATTACAAACTCAGGAGCTGAAGAACTGATATCCTTAATCAGTCGTAGAGCCCTCCATATTAGCTTCCTGATTCACAGAGTAAAGAATATAGGAGTAAGTAACAAGTGAAATATTCTGGAACACCTCTCTCTACCTCAATATTCAACCAAAAGCCATACTGCAATTCTGAGGACTGGGCAATGTGGTAACACCAGTGAAGATTGGCAATATATGGGTAATGATGTCTATTCTATCATCATTTAATTCTCCAGCTTGGTTGGTCGAAGAAAGAGACAGATGGATGCTGGAGAGTAACAGTGGGTGAACATAATCCATGAAGTAAAGCTGTTCCCAGAAGCACTCCATTATCAAATGTAAGGAGATTTAAGGATGGGGTTTGAGCAGTTCTGAAAATCCAAGTAAATTGAAAAGGAGATTGCTTATACTTATTCTGGTCCAATTGCAAAGCTGCAGCATTGCTGAGCTGGATCTTGGAAGCTATTGCCATCAGACTGTGACTACCCTGGCCCATCTGGCAAAACCATCCCCCTCAAGAGATAGAGGGATCACATGGTCCTGGACTGGTGCCACTGCACACTGAGTTTATTTAAAGCCCCCTTGTTCTGAGTCCAGGATCACCAAGAAACTCCGATTCCCAGGTTGTTTTACTTTGGGAAAAGAACAGACTGATTATACAAATTTTATTCCTGAAACCATTGTATTTTTCCCATAGTTTCTAACCATGATGAAGCTTCTCATGGAAGGACTGTGTTGATCATGCTCTCACATGTACTCCTAGACCACTAGTTCTATTTTCCTTTGTTAATAAATAAATTATCGTTCTTGTGTCTACCTCAGTCATGCAAGTATTTTGGTAAGCATGAGTCAGATTCTTAGGGCTTGATTACTCCTGGGAAATACAAATCATTGGGACTTGAAAAGATGACCAAATTTAGTTGGCCTCTCTTTTAGATGACACTGCATGCAGAAGCGCATGTCCCTCTGGAACATTTTTAAATTTTATTTCCTTCCTCTCCCTTTAGCTGTTACTAACACTCATTCTGTACCTGAACTTCAATTTTAATTCCTTCATTCCTATTGCATGATAATTTGATTCCCATTTACCCTTCTAGAAACTTTAGTGAAGACCTTTTCTGGGAACCCATGGTTTTGTTGATGTTGTTGTTGTTGCTGTTTGTCATATGATAAACATTGGTCAGGGCCCAATTTTTCCTTCTCTATCTAGCTGTGTCTAGAAACAATTGATACTTCATATCCACGTCACCGGAAAACTGGCCTCTTTATGGGCTCATGGGACCTTTTTTCCCAGAGGTACATATACTTATTGGTGGCTCTCCCAACAACTCCCTGCATTTGCCTGTTGCCCAAACCTGCTGCCAAAGCCGATACTCTTTATTTCGTGCATCTTACTTAAATACATTAATCTGGATTAAATAGTGCAGTTTTCTGCTGACCTGTCAGAAAGTCAACCCCACAAATGATTAAACTTTTCTCAAGTCCTCTTCCAAACAAGTACTGGGCTGCCCAGAGATTTATCTTGGCAAAACTTGAACACAGCAAACCTAGGGCATGCTGGGTAGAAATCCCATCACTAATCCTCAAAGAGGTGACTGAGTTTACTTGGCATTCACATTTGTCCTTTGGCCAGACATCTAGAAACTTCTTCTTAATGACACAATAGAACTAAAGGCATTTAGGAAAGAAAGTGAGAAACGGAGGGAGGGAGGGAGAAAGGGAGATACGGAGGGAGGGAGGGAGAAAGGAGAATAGAAACACATAAAAAAGAATATGTTCCTTTGGACTTATGCATCAGAACAATGTGTTACACTCAAATCCCAAATATGGGTTGAAATTTGTTTTATACTGCATTATTTTTGTAATTGGCTTGCTAAAAGTGAATTCCCAAAGTGGACATGTTATATCCTAAGATTTAACAATGGAAGATTTAACAATTTAAAATTGTTTTAAAAATCATTAATTCTCCAATTCACAAGTTACCATGTGAATCATACTAGAGTAAATGGTTCACCTAAAAAAAGAAAGATGTGTTAGAGCTCCCATATAAGGTTAGTATTTTTAAGCTATTTTAAAACCAAGTTGTATCACCTGATTAGGTTTAGATTTATTGCATTTTGGAAAGTCACTTTTTTCAAAGCTAAAATGATCTTATGCTAGAGCAGTTAGTAAATAATCACACTTCTTTTCTTTATGGTTTGGTCTGCTTGGAAATGTCCCATTTTAAAAATATGCTTCAATTAACTAATCACTTTTGTGTGGAACACCCTAAACATCATAGTGGTTACATCTGAACTTGTACTTATATACCTGAAATAAAATTAATTAACATATAGGACATTTTAATTTTTCAGCCCTCCTTGACAGGAAAAATTTGTCCTAAATCAATAAACTAGAAATTTAAAAGAAAATACACACACACATACACACACACACACACACATTTATATAAACATAAAAACAATGATGATGGAATTTACATCTTTAGAAGCCATCTAGCTCACTTTACAGATGAGGAAACTGAGATCAAGAGAGTTCTAAATTAGATGACACCTGATTTCAAAATAGTGAAAACATTTTTGTCCTCTTCTTTTAAAAATCACTCTCGAGAAACATAGATAACAAAAAACAGAAACAAAAACTTTAACTTCAGTGCAACTAGGAGATGCCTATAACCCTGAACCAAACACACAAAAGCAGAGAGCAGGCGGAGAAATGGTAAGTGACCTCACAGGCAGCAGGAGATTGAATCCACAAAAGCATGAGGAGCAAGCCATTCTGCTCCTCAGAATCCTGGAAAGTCTCAGGAAATGAAGGCAGCAGTCACAGTGGAAGCCAGTTAGAAAGTCTGTTTAAGGAGCAGTGAGAACGTCAGGCCCCCACTTCAGGCAACATACCTCTCCCACCGCCAACAAAATACTGAACCAGAGGCTCGAGATTGGGACACCAAGCATGGAGGAGGGTGGGATGTGGTGCCTTGCTGAAAACTGGAGGATTAAATTTTATCTGCATAATAAACAGTGAAACTCCCAGCCCCTCTGCCTGCTCTGATTTAGCATGCTAACAGCTATCGTTATACCCTCCAGGCAGGAAGTTGGAAGATCCTCTTTCTGAGAAGATTTGTTCCAGAATAAAAATCTACAGAAAATCACATCTGGAGGGAAAAGCCTGCTGATCATCTTCATGATACCCACCAGTCCATAAGTCCCAGCCAAATACACTGATTCCAATCAGTATTTTGCTGCTTCTCTCTTAAGTATAAACAGTCAAGAGTGATCAGACATTTGAGAAATGTGAAAGATAGAGACCAGATCTGCCTTGCTGGGCTTTGTGATAATTAAATGGGTTTGTAAATTCACAGAATCTGGCAGCGTGAAAGTGCCTGTAACGCATCCATAGGATTCTTACATAATATTGAATTCAAGTGTACATTTCTTCCCCTCTGAAAATAAGCAAATATTTATCTTCACGATATACCTTTAAAGGTAGTAGAGTGTTTTGTTGTGTTGCTGTTGTTCTTGTTGTTGTTTTTAAATAAAGTGGAAGGACTGTGTCCTTAGTTTCAAGAAGGAAATTTGGAGCATGGATACTACAAAAACTGGAAAATTCCTTGTCTGTAATGCACATTCATGGATAGTCACACATCTAGCAACACAAAGAGAATAAGAATCTTTAGATGCACACTCCTCGAATAGGTGTTTGCATCATAACCTCCCTGCCTGTCTGGAGTTTCTGGAAAGAGACACTGAGTCAATACAAATAATTTGCCATAGGATAATCCCTTATGATATAACTTAACAACGTTTGCCCTGAAACACTGAAAAAAGGAAATGTTTCATAATACAATTAAAGAAACCAAAAGTATGGTGATAGTGTTTCTAGATGGGGCATCTGATCACCAATGTAAATGGTAAAAGACAAGTTTAACGTTCATCTGAAGACCTTTCTCCTCTCCATTACAAATGCCATCAGTTTGAACAGTCCCACACCTGTCACAGGGATCTTTGCTGTGGATCTTTTTGAGACTGCTCCTTATGTATTCCTGCTCTCTCAAGTAACGGATCTGGGTGGCACTTCTTACCAACTCTCAGACCAAGTGGTTCAGATGGAACCACTGCCATCCCTAGGTCTAGGGGTGGACATTTGATCCTTCGGGGCCAATCAGAACATCGTCCCCTTACCCCCAAGCACAGTAATTGGTTAAGCAAAGGGAACATGATCACGTCAGATAGTTCCAGGTCTTTGGGCATGGGCACTGAGTGAGAAATTCTTTCCTTTCTGCTACACAGAAGATGTAAGTCTGAGCCGCTAGGGGACAGCCCAAAGAGAAAGCCTAGAGGGAAGCCAACTTCTAGAGGGATGCAGAACCAAGATTGAAACGATGATTTTCTTCTGATTCTATTAGTACATTGGATCTAGCAGTGCTCAAACAAGAAAGACCCCGGCCTTTTCAGATATATGAGCCAATGAGTTCCCTTTCTTGCTTAAGCCAGTATGGATTGGGTTTCTATCACTTGAACTAAAAAACCCTGAGTAATACAATCATGCGTGTGTATATCAGGATATTCAAGACAAAACTTTTGTGGTAAAGTCTGGTTTTCTTCCTTAGATTATGTAGGCTAAACCTCCCACAGATGTGTCACATCTAAATAGTCTTCCAGCACAAATATATATCATACTAATAACAGAGCCTAAAAGTTCTTTTTAAGATTTTATTTATTTATTTTTCCCCCCAAAGCCCCAATAGATAGTTGTGTGTCATAGCTGCACATCCTTCTAGTTGCGGTATGTGGGACGCAGCCTCAGCATGGCTGGAGAAGCGGTGTGTCGGTGCGCACCCAGGATCCGAACCTGGGCCGCCAGCAGCAGAGCGCGCACTTAACCGCTAAGCCACGGGGCCAGCCCCTAAAAGTTCTTTTTAATGTAATTCCCCAACATCAAGCATACTTAATAAGGAGTGAGAAATGCTCAGTAAATGTTTATTGAATGATTTAAAAATGACAGGCTGAATAAATGAGTGAATAATGTAGACCTCTGACCTTGTCCAACATCAATCCGTGCAATGTAGATTCTCTGTATAGATAATCACTAATCCTAATTTAATGATTTCCAGGAATCACTGGAAACTCCCTGTCTCCTTCAGTGGAAAGAAAAATATTCAATTAGCTTTATCTAATGCAAATAGCATGTACCTACAATAGTCTTAGTGCTTGGTTAACGATTAGAAAAAAAGCAAGTTAAATTGGCATGGTTCTTGTCACCTAGGAATTCATCAGTTAATACGGATTATACATGGGGAGAACTCTAAAGGAAATATGAATGTACAACTATATGTACACAGTTAAGCATAACTACTTTTTCAAAAATTCCTCACATAATACCGAATCCCTTCACAATCTTGGGAGTTCTCCTCTAAATATACACCAATTTGTTTGTACAATAATAATCATTGAAGTCACTTTTTAAGCAATTACTCTGTGCCATGCATTGTGCTAAGTTCTTTATATACATTACTATTTAACTTCTCATAACAATTGTTTATGGTACAATAGAAGATAATGTATCTGCGAGTTTAAAATCGTAAGCATTCAAATAACTAATTTATTCATAAAAAAGAGGTTTTTCCGTGATTGTCCATTTTAGTCACATTATGTAGTAATAGAAGATCACTTTGCTACAATATGCTGTGCTAAGAGATGGTGTGATCTCCAAGGCTGCAAATGACAGGCAGGTGATGACAAAATGGACAAGGTGGTGTGGATTAAAAAGGATGGTTAGAAAATGATTCTGACGAGGCTCTTTGATGCTGTGAAAGTTTCATAAATCCCTTGGAACAAAATTTATTCACTGGTGAGCAGAAGTTACTCCAAATGTAGGTTGGGAGAGAGCCTTGAAAATGAAGGATGGCACAAGCAAACAGAAGCCCCTGCCTGATCTTTTCAAAGACCTATTGCGTCGTCCTCTCCTGTGACTGCTACAGAAAAAGCAAATCCTGATGATTAGTGATATTCTCCAACCTCTTTCTGCAGGTTAGGAACAAATTTCAAGTTTTAAAATAAATTTTGTGCTCAAAAAAATTACTACATGCTTTTTTTTTTACTGTTCTTTAGGTAATGACTATGGTTTATCAATTTTGATTTTACAGTAAAAAGTTAGTAGGCAAAATATATTAATTATATATAATGTTCACATCATTAAATATGTAGATTGTATGTGATATATATTTTCCTTTTACAGGTAAACAAATGTTTTCATTTAATGCAAAACATCCACAGATGTGCAATAAATTCTTTAAGAGATTTGCATGACACAAGTCAAAAAAAGATTCTGTAAGACATCTATGCATTTTAAACTTATTTTTGCCATACTTAGCTCATATTATATACCAAAACTATCAGACTAAAATGTCTTTTATAAGTTATTGTCTTTGATGTTAAAGTATCTAAAGTAAGAAATATTAATCTGGAATGGGTCAGACCCTGACAGTCTAAGTAAATAACCTTTTACTGTAGGTATTAGTACTCACACTTTGTTGATGGGGAAAATGGGCTTAGAGAGGTTAAGTAACTTGCCCAAGGTCAAACAGATAATAGTTGGCTGATTCAATTTCAAATTCTTGTCTCTGTGATTCCAAAGCCCATGCTCTCAACCAGTGTGATATATGATTCAAAGAGTAATGACCAAAGGAAATGCAATATAGTCAATATAGTCTGGCATAGCCCACATGGAATACAGTGTATTGTGCTAGCTATAGCAGTGTATAAAGGACACTAGAATATAACTCCATGAGCTTGAGGACTTTTGTCTGTTTTGTTCACTGTTGGTTCCAGAACCTATGACAATTACTAATATAAAAGAAGTACTTAATAAATACTTGCAGAACGAATGGAAAAATAATTACTTTCCTTTACTTACTATTAACACATCCTAATGCTTAACTTGTTCAGCGATGAGAAGATAACAGTGTATTACATTTATATCTGACTAAAACTCTTATTTTTTTCTGACAAGCAAATGATAAGTCACAACTCTTCCATCATGTAACTGTGAAGTGTGTTAAAATTAATATTTATTTATTTATTCAACAAATATTAGGTGCCTATAATATGCTGGCATATCTGGGTATTTGAGATGCATCAGCAAACAGAACAAAAAACTCTGCCCTCACGGAACTTGCATTCTAGAGTGGGAGAAAGACAACAAATAATAAATCTGATAAACAAGTAAATAATACAGTATTCTGGAAAATGGCAAGTGCTATGTGAAAAGAAAAATAAAGTAGAGCAGGATCAGAAGTGCCAGGGGTTGGGGCGGGAGGTGCAATTGTTAGTGTTTAATAGTGTGCCAGAGTGGACCTACTGAGAAGGTGACACTTGAGCAGCAAGTGGCAGAATTAGGCATGCAAGTATCTGGGGGAAGAGTGTTCAGGCAGAGGGAAGAGCCAACTCAGACCCTAAGGAGGGAATGCGACTGCTGTGTTTGAGCAGCAGCAGGGACGCCCTTGTGACTGGAGCAGAGTAAGCAAGGGGAGACTAGGTGATGAGGCAGTAGTGGGAGGAGGGGCAGAGCATGTCGAGTCTTGTGCCCACTGTGAGGTTTTGACTTTTACTCTAAGTGACAGGTAGCAGGGTTTTGAGCAGAGGCTGCTATGTTGAGCATAGATTGAAGGGGCCAAAAGTGGAAGCAGAAAGACCAGGAGGAGTTTATTGCAGTAATCCAGCCTAGAGATAATAGAGGCTTGGATCAGCATGGTATCAGTAGAGGTGATGAGATGTGATGAGATTTTGGATATATTTTGAAAGTAGTGTCAACATGCTTTCTTGATGGACTGGATATGGAGTATGAGAGAAAAGGAGAGACCGTTAAAGTTTCCGGCCTGAAAAAGCGCGAGGATAAAATGCAGCTAACTGAGATGTGGAACGCTATAGACGGAGCAGATCTGGTAGGGAGGAGGCCATTTCTAGACATTTGTAAGAATCAGGCATTTGGGAAAGAGATTGAATTGGACATGCACATTTGGGAGTCATTGGTATAGAGATGAGTTTTGAAGCCTTGAAAATAGATGTTCATCAAGGTAACGAATGTGGAGAGAGAAAAGAAGAAAATCAAAGAGTGAGCCCTGCTTCTAGGACTCATGGAGAAGAAGTGGCTGCAGAGAAGAGGAGAAACAAGCAAGGAGACTGAAAATGAGTAGCCAGTAAAGGAGAAAACCAAACCAGTATGGTATCCTGGAAGCCAAGGAAGAAAGTGTATCAATTGGAAAGGAAGAAGTAATCAACAGTGCCAAAGGATGCTGACAAATCAAGTAAGATGAGGATCAAAAGCAGTTTTAATAGAATTATGAGAGCAAAATCCTGATTAGAGTGGGTTTAATAGAGAATGGGAAAATAAAATGAGAGATATTGCCAAATAAATTCCTTTGAGGAGTTTTGCTGCAAAGAACTGGGGCAGAAGTAAGATCTAAAGAAGGTTTTTTAAGGTAGAATAAATAATAGTATGTTTATGTACTTGTGAATGTGACATAGTAAAAAATGAAAGAAAAAAAAAAGTTGTAAGAAATCCCGGAATTCCTGGAATAATGTTTTTGAGTAAATGAGAGGGGTGGGATCCGTCAGGTCACACACAGTTCATGTCTGTAGGAACGTAAAGGAAGGCAAAGTATGTGGTTGCAGAGGAGGTGATGGGTGATGTGGAAGTTCTCATTGCATTTTTTCAGTGAAAAGGAAGGAAGGTCATCAGCTAAGAGCAAAGAATGGAGAGGAGGTGATAGAGTTGGAGGAGAGAGAAAACTTCTGAAATAGTCATCTGAGAGAGTTGGAGAGAGAATGGATTAGGGACACTCAAGATGACTGGCGGCAGCATTAAGGGCTGACTTCAGCTTGGTGGTCATGAGTTAAAAGTGAGGTGAGTCAGCAGGGCGGTGGGCTTTTCTTTAGCCATGTTTATCCATGGATGGATGCAGAGAGTTGGATTTACCCAGAGCTGTGGTTTAAAGGGCAAGACCAGAGATGGGCAAGTGAGTGACTAAAATGACGAACCATGAAATCAAGCTCGCTGAGGAGGCAACCGAGAACAGCAAGGGGATAAGAGACAATAAAATTTGGTTAGTAGGATCAATGGAGTGAAGGTATTGAACTCCGTCATTTTAGGTGGATCCATTTTCTTAAGCACTCAATTCTTTCTGAATCTTAATTCTGTTATTAGTTATATTACTTCTTTTTGGTGTCATATGAAAATAATAAGTACAGAATTAAATCACTCATTCATTCACCTTTTCAAAAAATAGTTTACTGATGGATACTAAGTACCAGATGCTGTGGATATAAAGTTAAATAAGATTGGTCCTTGACCTCAAGAATTTCATAGCCTAGCAAAGAAAACAGACAGGTAAATGAGGAATCACAGAACAATGTGGTAAGTACCATGAAAAACTACTGGAGCAGTACAGAGAAAGATCTCTAAACCAAACTGGAAGTGACAAAAGATTCCCACAGGAGGGGATTCTGAAGCAGGGTTTTGAAAAGCAAATAGAAAATAGAAAAGGGTCTTCAGCAGCTCATTCAAATTATAAATCAAAATGCTGACTGAGGTTGGGCCAAACTTTAGGCATAGCCCTAAATATCACCTCCTAAATTATATAATTTCACTAAGTAGCCGTAACTGTTCCACCAGATGCAGCCATTTCACCCAGTTCTGTTTTCTCCATCTCATCCATGAAGCCATCTTGAGCAACTACTTAAATGCCTTACTGGAATCAAAATGATCTATCAAGTTTCTCTGGCATCCCAATGCAAGTAACCTATCTAAGGGAGAGATTGGTTTGCCTTTTGTTCTTAGAAAATCCATGCAGACCCTCATAATTTATCACTGACTTTTTTCCTAAGTGCTAACAAACCACTTGTTTGATATTCTATTTTAGGATTTTGCGACCAACTGACATCAGATTCACCAATCTGTAACTTGCCTGTTTACAGAGGATGAAATCAAGTTGGGAATCAATACCTCTTTTTGAAAATGTTTTAAGGAGATGATAATGTTTGAGAATCATTGTCATGCTAAGGGAATTGAGAAGGGAAAGTACAGCCTAAGACAAAGGTTGAAGACACATAGGGCAAGATAAATGGAAGGAAAAGACAGAACATTGGCCTGGAGAAATGGAGTGTTATTTAAGATGTTTGCATTCAATTAATGAAGGGGAGTAATCTAGGTCAGCCTGGGTAAAGTCCTTAGAAGTCAAAGATAATGTCCTAGTTCTGACATCTGGTGAAGGGCTTTCTTAGAGCTTGAGATAAAAGCCAGACTTACTGGGGAAAAACTTGGAAACCACTTTTAAATAAAACAAAGGAAATTCTTTTCTATGACATCACACCAATTCTGCCAAATCCCAGTTTGCCAATGCTTGTCACAATGTTTACAATTAAGAGTTTGAATACATAAAAGTCCTTGGTTCCACTGCAGTTCAGTAAGGCTGCCAAGAATCTGGGATAAATCCTTCAAGGGAAAGAAAAAACAACATTAAATTGATGACAGACAAAGAATCACAGCTTAACTTAGATAATAGAGACTAGTGGGTTAAAGAAATTGCATTAAATGGGTCAGCCCAGGCCTATCTGATAGCCAAGCCACTAATTGGTTTTTTTCTTTCCTTAACTGTAAAAGTTTATTTCCAAATTTTGTTTTATTTGATTCCCTTAGTGCCAACATTAATTTTTCAATCTTAAAATCGAAATACAGACTTAACACTACTCTTATCAATGTTAAAAGCAATGCCTGACCAAATATGAGGGATGGCCAAGGAAGAGACTTCCTTTGATTATCTTTTAGTTAAATCTCATTAAAAAAAAATAATAATAATGCTTGAGCAAAGTATCTCATGAGCAGAAAATCCAATATTCTCTGTTCAGTTTTTGCCGGGGAAGCTGGAGATGGAACCTAGAAATCATGAAGTTGCCAAAGTTAAAACAGTCTGATTAAATTTCTTCTCAACTTAACATTGGGAACGATTTATTATTATGCCAAGACTAGCCAGCCTTGAAAACAAATATGTTTCCTTTAGGGAAAGCAGCTTAGGCAATTAAAACAATATGCTAATTGTTGTAGTTTAGAAATATCATTGAAATACGTTCTTCCATTTCAACAGAAAAAAAATTTTTTTAACCAGTATTATTTATGAAACAGCAGCCAAACGGTGTGAATAATTATATGGGTGGATACTGCATGGATGGGTGTTGTCCTTCCTATCATTTCATATGCTCTAAACAGACAACCATGCTACAAAAGCAAGAAATTTTAAAAATTGAGCTACATGAATAGTTTAGATTGAAATGAAATCAAATATATGCAAAATTAATCTGGAATGTTTAATGATGAATCATTGTTATTGCAGTTTTATTGTTATCGGTGATTATGCATAATTGACAATTTATGCATTTATTGTAGGTAGTATTTTTAACAATTTTTTTCTATTCTTTATTTCTCAGTGCCTGCTCTCAGTGTTGCTTGATAGTTTTCCTCATTCCTGGTAGATTTTAATTCTTATCACTTTCCTTCTGTCATAAAAGTTAAAACAAGATTCTAGACTTAGCATCTCAAATTTAGGCCCAAGGCTCTAGTCTGAGGACCTCTGTGCCCTCCAGTGCCTTGGCCATCCTACACCACCATAGCAGGCCTCCAAATGCCATTTTTACTACTTTCCATTCAGGCCCCTAGAAGTCCTGACATCTGAAGAGCCAGGAGAATGAAAATGTAGCAATAGGTCTGTCTAGGAGCTGTGATATGGCAAGCACATGCTGGAAGCAGTAGAGAGGGAAGACAGCAGGTAGTCAACCTGGCTGGATGAAAAGGGAGGAGGAAGACGCCAGGAGGGAGCAGATGTGGAATTGATAAGCCTGTACCCCGATAACTCCAGAGAAAACACAAAGCTGCTCCCATTGGTTTTTTTTTTTCTTCCTATCTACTTCCTCCCTGACCTTTAGCCTTAACATCACCAGATGCCATAAAAAGAAGAGATAGTTTATCTCCACATTATTTCACAGACATCTTTTTGATCTTATGCACTACCTAACACCAGGACTTGGCATAATGCCTCATGTGCTGTAGAAATTCAATGAATAATTACTGAATACATCATTTTTAATCATTTTCGGAAGAAACTGCTCAGTCTTGGGCATATATTGCTCACTAGAACAGATCACTGACTCGCTTAACCAAATAGCCATAGATTACTAAATCACTGCCCCAGAAACAGCCCAGGCATCAAGGGCAAAGCAGGGAGAGCATGTGCCTGCGTCCAGTTCTAGGTTGTTCATCCAGTGTTCTAGGTACAAAACAGGTAGAAGTCTGTTTTCTGCCTCAAATATACATTTCATCTTAAATAACTGTGTGAATTTGATTCTAATAGCAGCTAGCTGCTTGATCTGAAGGCAGACAGATCATTTCTATACTACCTCAATTTCCTCATCTTTAAAAAGAGGGGCTTGTTCATAACTAAATTTTATTAAGTGGGTCCTGCCTGCAAAGCATTGTGCTAGACACTTCTATAGAGGAGAAACATGACAGTTTAGTGGCCCCTATTTTCTTTAGGGACTGAGACCATCCAAAATAGGTATGTATCTATCCTCGTCTAAACATTCACAAGGAAGGGTATTTAGGTACATCTCTTAATAAGCAATATTAACAATAGAAGTAATTCTTAACTTCCACTTTCTTTTCCTTAAATTCCTTGAGGGACTGAGCAAGGACACTGATAAAGCACTTTACATTCCCTACAGTTAGAAAGCTTTTTATTTCTAGGCTAAATCCTGTCTGCTATAGCTTAAATCCATTCCCTTGTATTCTATTCTCATGGAAGACAGAGAAAAACCATTCATCCTCCTCTGTGTAATAGTCCTTCATGTATTAAAGATTTTAGCCTTCATTTCTCCAGGTTACATAATGCCAATTCCTTTCATTTTACTCATATATCTCATTTTCCCATGCTTTTAAATTAATTCCATTGCACTGGTCTTGGACTCTATCGATAATGAAATAGTCGTGCAACCTCTTTCAGATTCTAATTGGGTAATATACCTTCAGGGAGGGAAGTATTTTTAAATCTTAAATCAGAATCTCACATGATCTGGGGTTTAAAACATTTTTGGAGAGCAGGAAGAGGCTGGAAGACACATGTAACATTGGCACAGAAAGCATGGGAAGAATGGAGAAAGTACCATTTGGGTATTATTTTATAAAAAGGAAAACTAAGGCATGTGTCACAGAAAATAAGGAAAAGATGCAAGATTAAAGTCACAATTAAGATAACCAGCTGCTGATTCCTGCTTTCCCACCAAATTGCTAAGTGACTATGATCTCTGATCATAGCAATCTAGACTGACGTTAAAAAAAAAGTCACATTATCACAATTTAATTGGGCAGTGAGAACACTGTGTTGATATTATTTTTCTGGAAAGTCCTCCAGTTTTCTATTCTTCCCTTTCCAACTAAGTTCTGCAAAAGAGTTCCTCTCCAGTGATAAATTCTAGAGAGGGAAATAAAACCTCTGAGATTCTTAATTTACTAGACCTTATAGGATACCTAAAATCAATTATCATTTATATGAAATAGTATTTACCTAAATGTCCATCAACTGATGAATGGAAAAATAAAATATGGTATATCTATATCTATAATGGAATATTATTTGGCCATAAAAAAAGAATGAAGTACTGATACATGCTATAGACCATAGATAAACTTTGAAAACATATTAAGTGAAAGAAGCTAGACACAAAAAATCACATATTATATGATTCCATTTGTACAAAATATCCATAATAGGCAAATCCATAGAGACAGAAGGCAGATTAGTAGTTGCCAAGGGCTTTGGGATGAGGGGTGGGGAGTAACTGCTTAAGGGGGGCAACATTTCAATTTGAGGTGATGAAAAAGTACTGAAACTAGATAGTGGTGATGGTTGCACAGCATTATGAATATACCTAATGCCACTGAACTGTACACTTTAAAATGACATTTTATGTTATGTGTATTTTACCACAACAAAGAAAATACTATCTGTATTCTCAGAGACTGTGTGTATTAACACAAAATGAGGCAGAGCTAGAGGAGGAACACAAGAGGACCCTCTCGCAAGTTGATAATCAGCCAGCCGAGTATTTATTGAGAGCCTACTGAGGGCAAAGTACTGGTCTGGGTGCTGAGACATAGCAGTGGACAGAGACAGACGTGCCCTCTGCCCCACACAGCGGACAGTTGAGCCCAGCAGCCATTCCTCTGTTTCTGCCAGAGAAACATTTATTCTTAGAGGAAAAATAAGAGACAGAAATAATATTTGGACTCTATTGATCCACCTATATATATAATAAACATACCTATATATATGAAAATAAACAACCAAAAATGAAGCAAATAGCAGCTTAAAGACATAAAAGTTCATCTCGGGTCCTAAATTAAGGTTTGGCAAATTTACGCTTAACCTTATTGGGCGCCACAAAAGGAGGAAGGGAGAGTATATTTGCACATGATTTCAGAGATAGAAATCCCTTTAAATATTATGTATCATTTATCATAAAGAATAAAACACACAGGATAGTTTGGATTATTGTTCAATAAATACTCCTTCTACCCTTCCCCACCCTCCACAGACGGGGTGTATTTCCCCGCCCCATGCATTCTGGGCTTGGCCATGTGATTGACTTGAGCCAATGGAACCTTAGAGGATGATGGGTGTAGAGGCCTTAAATGTGATTGCTCAGTTAAGTTTGGCTCTCATGTTTCTGCACTGGGCCACAAGAATGTGCTCTGAGCAGACACTGGTCCAAGAACAGTGAAAGGTACATAAAGCAGATAAAACCCCAACCAGGGGGCTGAAGATGAGTTGCCCAACTGTTTTAGACTAGATCAAACTGCAGTCAAATATAGACCTTTGAGCATGAGAATAATTTCATGCTGTTGTAAGTCATGAGGTTTTAGAGTAGTGATGCAACATTATTGTGGTAATAGCTGGTTGATACAACACGTACATCGAAATAAAAGCATCCATAATTCTCCCACAATATATGATTTTTTAAATGCTTAGAGAGTTAACCATCAATAGTAAATTCATTTTTTTCTCCATATTTTCCTATTCAGTTATAGATTTAATATTAAAAATTGTCAACTGTGTAAAATGTAAATTTAAACTAAGTAATCTAACTTTTCTCTGTTAGTATATCTGATAGGATTTGGAAGGATGTATTACTGGGATGTTAAGGAATATAGAAGCTATAATATTTGCTGCATATAAGCTGATAAAATCAAGTTCCAATAAACAACTTGATGAAAGCAAATTAATCACTAATTTGACGTTTTCTTTTGGCAAATTAGTAAGATTGGGTTTCACATTAACTGAAAATATGTTTGTGCTTAAGTGCTCCTTCAAAGCAGTATCTCTGGTGGCACAGCTAAAGGGAAGTAAAGCAAGTAAATCTCCTCATTATATTATTCTTCCATTTCAGACATTTTTATTCCTAATTTTCATGTTTTCAGGCCCCAAGCAGTGTTCATAGAGCAATATCACCGTTTTCGTGAAATTTTTGCTTATCAAATATGCAAGAAGTTTACAGGGAAAGTGTTTGGCACATTCAGAAACCATATGATGTTATTCTTTAACCTCTGTCCCTCCATAGGTCCAGGTAGAAAGTCGAAAACACCATACAGTGACAATTAAGAAGATGTTCATAAAAATATTGAGTCTCTTAAAACAGTGTAATTCAGCTTTAACTTTTCATAGGGCACAAGGTTTTTTTCCTAATCAAAGGCTAGTTTATCAGATAAGCATTGTTTACAAACTATGATGGAACATCTACTGAATGTGAGTTTCCTCTCATTGGACATTCTCTGCCATTCCCAAAGTTCATTTGAATAGGGAAAAAAAGCAAAATAATACCCAAAGAAGAAGAAAATTAAACAATGTGTTCATTAAGAAACAATGTGTTCCTTAAGAAACACAGAGGAATTTAATCTTTCTGATAATTAGAAAAAATACTTGAGGATAGATAAGTAATAGAGGTAGGCAAAGAGACATAGCATTTTACTTGCCTGAGAAAGTTGTGAGTTAAAAATGACCATGAAAAGACCAAAACACACCCCTAAATAGCCACAAAAGGAAGTGTACCAGAAACTGTTATATACTCATTCATTCAATAAACATCAACCACCCACTATGTACTTGACTAGAAATTTAAAGAAATCAAGGAAGTGGAGATGACAAGTTGTAGGAACTCTGAGAAATTTATGTATTGAGTAGAGTAGAAAAACATATCAAGGAATCATGAGTTCTGCCCTGGAGGTAAGGGCAGTCATGAAAAACTCCAGAGGCAGGTCTCCAAAGCAAATTCATCGTGTGTGTCCTTTGACTGAATTAGAACCGTGAAACCTTTCCTTGTATATTCCCGCTCTGTAAAGCAGTAGGCCTGGTGATCAGGAAGAAAACGTAAAGAAAGCAAGAAAATAAAGTATTTAAGGAGGACTATCAGTTTTACTGTTGTAAAAATTGACAGATGAAATATTTTGCTGTGTAAATTCAGAAATGCAGTGGACTCCTACATACGTCAAAAAACTACAAATTTTTAATGAATTTCTAATATCTATAAAACTAAGTGAATTTTAAGTCTAAATCATTTTAAATGTTTAAATGACTTCCAAAAATATTTTTAAAGTTTTTAATCTCTGTGGTAGGCAGAATTCTAAGATAACACCCCCCCTCCAAGATTCCTGGTATCTGGTGTACATGCATTTTCTCCCAGTTGTTTAATCAAACACTAATCTAGGTGCTGTGATGAAGGGATTTTGCAGATGTAATTAAAGTCCCAAATCAGTTGACCTCAAATTAGGGAGATTATATGGGTGGGCCAGACCTAATCACATGAACTCTTTAAAAGCAGAGTTTTGTCCCATTGGTCTCAGAAGAGGAAGTAAGTTAGAATGTTTCAAAGTGCGAGTGAGATTCAGCGAGGGAGAATTCCCCATTGCTGGCTGTATTCATTTCTCACTGCTGCTGTAACAAATCATGACAAATTTAGTGGCTTGAAACAGTGCAAATTTATTCCTTTATAGTTCTGTAGGTCAGAGACCCAAATGAGCCTCAAGAGGCTAAAATTAAGGCATCCGCAGGCTGGTTCCTTCTGGAGGCTCCATGGGAGAATCTGCACCTTGTTCTTCCAGCTTCTATAGGTTGCAGCATTCCTTCCTCGGCTCCTGCTGCATCACTCCAGTCTCTGCTTCTCATTGCCTTCTGTCTTCTCATTGCCTTCTCTCCTATTAGGACCCTTGTGATTACCTCAGTCCCATCTAGATAATCCAGGATAATTTTCCTTCTCAAGATGCTTAATTTAATCACATCTGTGAAGTCCCTTTTGCCATATAAGGTAACATATTCACAGGTTTCAGGAAGTAGGACATGGAGATCTTTAGGGGTGGGAGATGCATTATTCAGCCTACCACACTGACTATGAAGATGACAGGAGTTCCGTGGTATGGAATGTGGGTGGCCCATAAGAACTAAGAGCAGCCCCCACCTGAGAGCCAGCAAGGAAAAGGGGACCTCAGTCCTACAACTGCAAAGAACTGAATTGTGCCAACGAGAATGAGCTTAGAAAGAGATTTCTCTAGAGTCTCCAGAAGAGAACTCATTCAAGCCAATACGTTGATTTCAGCCTTGTGATAATCTGAGCAGAGAACCCAGGCATGACATGCTGGACTTCTAACCTACAGAACAGTAAGCTATTCCATGGGTATTGTTTTAAGTCACTAAATTTGGGGTCATTTGTTATGCAGCAACAGAAGACTAATATAATCTCAAAATATTTTAACATCAAAACATTTTAAAAATATTTAAAATACTTCAAATTATTTGCAGTGTTCACGATGCTATGCACTAGTAGGTTTTGGATTTCATCCTCAAGTCATTAAAAAATGTGAGTAGCGTGGATATGTGCAGGCATTAATATCACCTAATTATTCATGTTCTTTGTTGACAACTGCATAATTATTTTAGTCAACACATACTCTAGCAACATATAAACGAAAGCCTTTGAAACTGTAACACTCAGTTATATAGTTAGGAACAAGAGGCACAAGCAAGGACTTGCAAGAAGATGGCACCATGACAGCATGTGTGCATAACCACCCTTCTTGAAGTCTATTAAAATAAATAAAATGAACCTGATTTAGATACAAAAATCTCATCTATATTAACACTATGGTACTACCACAATCTATACTAAGGACTTCCAATAATATCTATTTTTTATATACAACGGAATTTGGACCCAACCACAGCAGAATGCTGAAAACTGAAATCCATCTCCATAATCTTGATCAGAGTGTTTGTTTTTTTAACAAACAAAATTAGAATATTACTCGATGAAATCCAGCCATTTGTGACAACATGGATGGACATTGAGGGTATTATGCGAAGTGAAATAAGTCAGAGGGAGAAGGTCAAATACCGTATGATTTCCTTCATTAAGTAGTAGATAATAACAACAATAAACAAACACTTAGAGTCAGAGATTGCATTGGTGGTTACCAGAGGGGAAGTGGGGAGGGAGGAGGGCGAAAGGGATAATTCGGCACATGTGTGTGGTGACGGGGTTGTAATTAGTATTTTGGTGGTGAACATGATGTAATCTATGCAGAAATAGAAGTATAATGATGTACACCTGAAATTTATACAATGTTATACACCAATGTTACTGTTATAAACAAGAAATTTAAAAAAAAAGAAGAATATTACTCTTTTCTCATAGACTACCCCAATCTCACCGCAAATGCAAATCGCCAGAGTGAGACATGTCTCAAGGCAGATGATTCATCAGATCTGGGAAGTGTTTAGAAACAGTATACCTGAACCAAGGCTATGGGCTGCCTGCTATCCTAGCTCACACATCACTGCCCCTGCTCAACCACACATAAAATTTTACCCTCCACCTAAGTTTCAAGGGGACAATTTAAACAATGCCTAAGTAAACATGATGGTGATCCCACCCATTCTCTGACAAATAGCAGATCAAGGGTCCCCACTTATGACCCTATTCCCAATCATCAGGCAACAAGAAGGCTCATTTACAGAGACTCAGACCTATCCTCGCCTAGGCCCTCTGCCTAGATTATCAGTGATGAAGAGGGGGATCTGAGCGCATGAAGTAACAAGCTCCCCCAGAATCCCAATTCCACTAAGGTTCCAGCAGAGCCTCTCCCATCAAGAGCAAACTCTAAACTGTGTCTAGGTCGGGGAAATGCCTCTCCTAAGCTTTCTAATCCTATAATATAGGGTGAAGTTGGAGTCCATACACTGGGTCAAAGACCCACTTCTCCATTTTTTGTTGCTTTCATCAACAGGGATCAAGAGAGAGCTTCAAGCACCCAATAGTTCTTGCCCAAAACATTCAGTCTTACTACTGCTTTCTGCCTTGAATCAATCAGGATGACTCTCATTATGGCCTTTAGCCTTGTATGTTAATCTCTATAGTCCCAGACATCTAGGTCCACCCTCATCTCCTACCTTATACTCCTCTTAAGGTTCTGATAGCTCCTCATCTATCCCCTTCTCCCATCCCTCCTGAAATCCTTTCATCAGACTTTTAGAACTCAATTATTGCCACAATCCCAAGCATCCCCAGGCCCATCTCTGACTCCTTCTTTATCTTCTTACTCTAAAGGAAATCTGGCACTGCCCTGAAGACGCTACTTCCTGTACGGCCCTCTCAAGCGAAGGCTGATTTTCTCCCACAGCCCTCATATCACTGAGCATGGGAATGAGGTGGTTATCTTCTCTGTTACTCATTGCTTTCTCACTCTCATTTACCTAAAAACCTCCATCTTTATATTTCATGGCATCAGATTATGTTATCTCCTCCCCCTCAATATTGCTTTATCTACAGACCTTCCTCCCTCCAGGTTATTTATTCCCCCTTGTTTTTCAAAGATTTTCACTCCTGGCTCATTGTCCTCTTTTCCATGACTACTCCTTTCTTAATTTTTGGAGATTTCAATATACATGTAGATAATCCTTCAAATTCCCTGGCTTCTCAGTTCCCTGAACTCCTCTCCTCCAGTGATCTTGTCTTCCACATCATTTTAGTGGTAAGACCACTGCATGGCATTCTACTGCCACGGTCTTACCATAGACTTTGTCATTATAACTTGAACCTCTCCACAATCATAATTTCATATATTCTACTATTGGATAGCCACTTCCTTTTGTTCTTCTCACTCCATCAGCACCCCAATTCCAACAATCCTTTGGCCCCACTAGGACTCCAGACCATTGGTCTTACCAAGATCCCACCATACCTCATCTTCTTGATATTTCTCTCCCTTTCTTCACCAGCTTTACTCTCATGGTCAGTCATTATAATCCTTCCTGCTATACACCCTTAACTCCCTTGTCCTTCTCCTCCATCATTATAAACACTTGGCAAATTTCTAACCCTGGTTAAATCCAACCTTTCAACTCCACATGCCTGCACCTCTGCAGCTGGATGTGGCTGGAGGAAAACACACAACTGCTGTGACTGGTCTCACTTTGAATTCATGGCCACAAACTCAAACAATCCCCTAATACTCCCTGGCTGTCATATTACACTTCGTTACCCTGTTCATTTCCTACTGTCCTAGAAAACCATTTTACTTTTTCTCCTTTCTCCTCAAGACTTCACTTCAGCAACACTGAAGGCCAAAAAAACAAAGGAACTACAGACATTTCCTCTTGCTCTGTAAGTGACAGCCTGGTTGGGTATATAGTTTTTGGATTCCATCCCTTTCCCCTCAACTCTCTGTAGATGTAGTTCCACGATTATTGCTTATTTTAATTTTATAGACCTACTTCCCTAAACATCATCAAATCCCAACAATTTCACAAATAAATTGTTTCAAATCCTCAAGGAATAAAATTCTCATGCTATTTAAACTACACTAGAGCACATTAAAAAAAGAGAAATACTTCCCAGATTATTTGTAAAATTACTATACCACTGCCACCACAATCCCACACAGGCAGCTTTACAAAAGAAAATCTAGGTCAATTTCACTTATCTGGTTTCAGTCATGACAGGAAGGCAGGGACGGGTTGAAATTAGGAACTCTAGTAATATTATTCATCGTATAGTCATCCAAATAGATAGCAAAAATGCATTTGATAAAATTTAATTTTTTTATAAAAATTGGTTTAAAAAATCATTGATTCTTGATTTCTTAAAATTTCAATAAAGTAAAAATTTATAGTTATTTAATTAACATGATAGTATATATAACCCAAAAGCCAGAATCATGCTCAATGTTGAGATACTAGAAGCATAATTAAAGTAAGGAGTAGGGTGAGAAGCTGCCTAATATTACCACTATAGTTCCACTTTGCTCTGGAAGAATTCCGAAAACAGAGCACCAGAGTAAGTCTTAGAAATATCAAAAAAAAAGGAAGGCAATGTCCTTACTGTTGACAGACATGATTGTCTCTCTGGAAAAACAAAGGTAAGCAATTGAAAAAGCACTGGAAAAAAACAAAGTATTCAGCATTTAGCTGGATCCAAAATTAATATACAAAAAAATAATAGCTTCCCATTTTCTTATAAAACATAATGGGAAAAATATATTTGTAATTGAAACAAAAACTACGAAACATCCCAGGGAAATTTAACCAGATATACGTAGTCTCTATAAGAAAAAGAGTAAAAAAATCCACTGAGGGGCATAAAAGAAGACTTGAAAAACTAGTTTCATTTTATTTTTGGATAGAAAGACTCAATAGCTTAAAGGTATTGTTTTTCACTAAATTAATCTATAAATTCAACGTTATAAAAATCAATATTCCCCACTGTACTTTTAAAGTTGGGTCCATAATTTGAGCAAAAGAAAGTGGAAGTTGTCTTAAATATTCAAATATGTTGAAGCTACAGTATCAGCACAGAAATACAGCCAGAAATAATATAATAAAATAAACCCCACTATATGGAAATGTAGTATTTGATAAGGGTGGCATTTCAAATCAGTGGAGGAGAAAATGGGCTATTGAAAGAAGCAGCTTGTACAATGAGCCAGCCATTGGAAAAGGACAGCAATCCAGAAAATAATTAAAGTGAATCCATGCCTTATATCTTGTTACCAAATAAATTCCAGAAGGACAAAAAACTTATATGCAAAACAAAAAAGTAAATTCACAAAGAAACTAAAAGAAACAATGGTAAACATTTGTTATAAACTTAGAATGCAGGAGGCATTTATAAGCACGACATGAAACCTAGAAACAATAAAATAAATTATGGATACATATGTTCACACGAAAATTTGAGAGTTCTGTGAGGCAAAATATACTGTAAACAAACTGAAGAAAACAGAGGCAATCAGGGAAAAGTATAGACGATACACAGAAAAGACAAAAGTCTAATATCCCTAATATATATTAATATATGTCACATATTAATATATATTATAATTTTTATTAAAATAAGTATTTAAAAAGGCAAATAACCCAATAGCGAAAAAATGTACATGAATAGGCAACTCGTAGAAAAAACACCGTGGGCCAATAAACTTATAAAAAGTAGCTAAACCTAAAAATTAAACAAATTTAAACAAAAACAGGATTAACAAAGATTAATGATTGATACTAGCCAGTATTGATGAGTTTTCTAGAGAAAAGCGGCTTAATACAACTTTAGTAAAGCAGTTAATAACATATTTATTGGCAAAATATTTATTTGCAATCTACTAAAATTTTATAAGTTCAGAATCTTTGATCCAGCAATACCGCACGTACTAATTTATAGTACAGAAACCAACAGAAGAGGAGCGGGGAAATGAGAATAAGGGATATGGGGAAAGGAGTAAGAGAGGAGAAGGAAGGGGAGGAGGTGGAAGACGAGGAGAGGGAGAGAAAGAGAGGAAGCCAAAGGAGGAAGAGGAGGAGAGAGAGGAGGAGGGAGAGGAGAAGAATCCAATAAAAATTAAAAAATAAACTTGGAAGAATAGACACAAAATGTTGGTGACAGTTACTTCTGGAGGGTGAAAGTATAGGGAATTTCACCTTATTGTTAAATATTTGTGTAGCACTTAATTTTTAATAAGAATATATTACTTTTGAAATCATCAAATATTTGAAAGTAAAATGAAAATGCAAGCAAGCTTAGAAAGAGAGCATTTCTTCTCAGTTGATTTCTTTGCTACCTTTTTCCTGCCAAGTGCATAAGTGGAGCCCCCATAGATACAAATTCTGATTTCCATGCCAGTTGTGACCATTCCATTCCCTCTATTCATGCACTGCAAAAATAGAGAGGAATGGAATGGTCGCCATCAAAGCTTTACCCCTCGACACCCACCACTGATACAATCTATCTCCCCAAAGTGCTCAGATTGTTGATTTTAAGAGCCATTAGGCAAGAAATGTTGGAAAGCCAGTGCTGAGTTATATAAATAATGATCTGAAAGGAATGAAAATGATTGTGCTTTGCCAAGTCAGCAATCTAAGAATTCTGTTGGGGAAGCAACAGAAAGTTGTTTATATCAAGATAGTTTTTGATGTTTCCAATAAAAATCAAAGAACTTACTTGGACAGGCCTGCTCCTTATTAATACTTTGGCAATGTCTTATCAGCAAAAGGCCTCCTAGGAATTGTTATCCTTGCTCAGTGGAATGAAGAGAAGGGTTTTCTCTTTTTGAACTAAAATTATTGAATCTTTCCTAGCGTTGGTTCAGTACCATAAAAAGTCAGTTTAGTATTGATTTCTACACAGTAAACAATATAGTAAATGGATTTATGCATATTCATTTGTATGCCTCCACATATTTGTATTTTCACAGCATAAGCAATGATAAAAATGATGAAAGGAACTTGGAAAAATATAGTTTAGTAACCAACTCTCCCAATCAATACACAAATTATTTCAAAGACAGAGTCAAATTTTCATAAGGAATTTTTTTTCTTCCCACTGATAAGCACAGAAATGACTCATAGAAATTGAAGTCAACACCAACTCATCTCCTGTAACTTGGAAATACTTTAGGGGTGAGTGTATTGGATGGACACATACATACCTTGGATGTCCCTGGGTGTCCTCCATGAAGAAAAGCAACAGCTTACGTCTTTATACCCTTCTTATCTTCTGGATGACATCTCTCATAGCTGCTAGATAATTGTGCCTCATAGTCACTTAATTCAAACCTCATTTATGCATTTAAATGAAAGTAGTGTTTGTCTTTTGTAATCTGCTTCTAGATTGATCTTCAAGTGAAGTATGTGATCCTCTTAAGACAGATCCAAAATTCAAAATGAGAACTCCTCTGTAAGCAAAACTCCACCATGGCTGACCTGGGAAAGAAAGAAATCCTGGTGTTCAAGGGTTAAAATTAGAGGCAGATCAGGGGGCTGGTCTGGTGGTGTAGTGGTCAAGCTCATGAGCTTCGCTTTGGTGGTCCAGGGTGCGTGGGTTTGGATTCCAAGTGCAGACCTATACACCGCTTGTCAAGCCATGCTGTGGCGGCATCCCACATACAAAATAGAGGAAGATTGGCACAGATGTTAGCTCAGGGACAATCTTCTTCACCAAAAAAAAGACAAAATTAGAGGCAGATCATGGCTAAGTATCAACAGAAAATGTAGAAGAGAAAGGAGGTTAATTCATAGAATGTCTTGATCTCATTCAATTTAGGACAAAAAGGAACCTTATACTGTGGTAGACATTATCAGTGCTCACTAATATTCAAGTCTACCTCCTGGACACAGAAGACTGCACCTCCAGGCACACTTGTGATTGGGCAGGGTCTAATAACTAATTGTGGTCAATGTTATGAGCGGAAGTGCTGGGTGCCTCTTCCAGGTGGAAATAGATAGTTACTGTCATGAGACTTTGCTATGTAGACCATACAAACACATTATAAAATGGCAGTGTCATGAGATGGTGGTACGTTCTTCCTTGTGGGTCCCAGAATGGCTGTGAGGAGCAGAAATCCGCTGCTGGACCTCACTGGGTATATTCTTTTTTTAGACAAGGGATGCCCTCTTCTTTTTTTTTTAACATCACAATGTATGTGCTGAAGTTTTTTGTTTTGTTTTTTTACTGAGAAAGATTCGCCCTGAGCTAACATCTGTTGCCAATCTTCTTCTCTTTTTTTTCCCTCCCCAAAGCCCCAGTACATAGTTGTATGTTCTAGTTGTGAGTCCTTCTAGTTCTTCTATGTGAGCGGCTGCCACAACATGGAGACTGACAGACAAGTGGTATGGTTCCACACCTAGGAATCGAACCCAGGCCGCTGAAGTGGAACATGCTGAACTTTAACCACCAGGCCATCAGGGCTGGCCCATCATTGGGTGTATTCTTGTTTTAATTCACTTAAGATTTGAAGGATCTGGTACAGCTGCATAACTCAACCTGTCTTGACTGATACATATACCTAATCAAGTATCACAGTAACAGATGAAAGATCTTTTTGATGTCATCATTATGGCCAGCAAAGATGAGTAGGGAGCTTAGTATTATCATTTCAAATCTAGAATAAAGTTCATGACATAGTTGGCTACACACGTAAATGAGCATATAAATAAATAGGTGAATAAAAAGAATTTTACAGATAATTTACATAAACTGATAA
The DNA here is from genome assembly GCF_020826845.1 of Diceros bicornis minor. NCBI lineage: Eukaryota > Metazoa > Chordata > Mammalia > Perissodactyla > Rhinocerotidae > Diceros > Diceros bicornis. Next base: position 34,767,330 of record NC_080740.1, read on the forward strand.
TTGGAGGTTTTTTTCAATTTGCCTTTTATTTCCAAATACTTTGGTTTAATTCTTTTAATGAGTTACATTTAAAGGAGAGAGGAGATGGGATAAAAATATAGATTCATCCTTATCTAGTTAGCAACTTGTGTACAAGTAAGAAGAGTGTTTTCTCTCTATTTTAGTAGTAGGAAGGAGATATTGTTAAATCAACACGACATGTTTATAAGCCAGAAGATGTATCAGATAACATTAGGACACATGCTTAGCCTGAGACAATTCTGTTCTAATGAGACAATTAGCTAGTGTACTAGATATTTTCTATTTGCTTCATGCAGATCCATTCTCTCTCCTTTCTACCTTGCTCTTACCCAACAGGCTCTCATGTATTTTGGCTTCAGCTTGGGTTCAACCAACAGGGATGCTTAGGCAGAAAATAAAGAAGGAAGAAAATATACTCAGGGTACAATTCCCCTAATTCTTTCTTTGGAAAGTTACCTCAACCTGGCTGTGTCCCTCAAAAGAAATCCATTAGTTCTCTCAAGTCAGTGTGCCCTCCTCTTATCCTCTAGCTTCTAGTAACCTCTTCCTCCTCTTGTCACTTCTAGCCTGGAGTGGTAACAGTTCCACTATTCCTAGCTCTAGGTTCCTGCACTACCTTTGTGGGTCCCCTCTACACCACCCACAAATTTGTAATTAAAGGAAAGTAATGTTCTCTCCTCTCCCCTTCATCAAATTTTCCAATTTGTATATGTCATTTATTTCCTTTTGGAATCTTAACTGATCCAGTTAGCCTGTTGCTTACTGTACCAAAAGGTTAATGATGATAGACAATTGTGCCTGAAATAAACAGAGGTCATGCAGATGCAATTAGCAATGAATTTCAGCAATATTTTCCCTACATAATGGGAAATTACATTAATATTTTAACTACATATATATACATATACATATATGTACATACATGCATATATAGAAACATAGATATATGTAGATACATATATATATACACATACATTTAGTTGCTCACACAGACACATGCCAGGCCAACTTTAGCAGTGTAACAAAAAACTAGGGCAAGGAGTATGCAGTGTGAATTCACTGCCCTAAGGGGAAGGAAGTGGACCACACTGATCAAGCCACTCTGAATACAATGTTCTGCTGACAGGACAATCTTCCCAGCAGCTGGAGTTACCACTGAGCCAATCAAGAAAGACTGCAGAACTGGGAGCTTCGCTGTGTGCCCATCAAGAATGGTCAATAGTTAGAAGGGCCGGAATCAGTGGACTTGCTGAGATACAGCCAGAAGCAGCTTCTCCTGCCAGATATAGTCTTGAGAACTGGTAACATTAGGGCACTTCCAAGAGGGGTCTAGAAAACACTGAGAACTTTTCATATCTGAATATTTACACAATCTTATCATCTTCCAACCTTCAATTCTGCTAATTAACCTATAGATTAGTATATATAAAAAGAGAAAATATAATTTTAAAAGAACAAATCCCCTAAAAACAAAGAACTATCAATTTCTATCACACACTTGGGACTATGGCCAATATCTGCCATCATCATTTTGCTGTTCTTAAGATACACATATTTTCCAAGACTCAGGAAGAAATGAACTATGGGAGTAAAAAATTCACACAAAGAGCAGAAACCTGAATTTGTCTTACTTATATCACAACGTTTTAGAAAGTAATATCCAACACCTTCTAAGACATCAGGGAATGGACTAAAATTCCACAACTTGTCATAGTTTGATTTCTCTATATTTTTTAAACCTTGGCGATTGACTTGAGGCCCCTTGGAGTGGCTGAACATCCACTGTTCATGTCACCTTTGTGGCAAATGGAGTATAACCTACACAAGATTTTCCAGAAGTTGGACTACATGTGGGCCATTTAGTGTATTCACTCATAAAATAGTCTTTATACTTTATTATCTCATAAAAAAGGTATTGTTTATAAATTAACATTGCAAAGCTCTTAGGAAGTTATCTTTAATTTTTTATTTTTCTAGTATAGCTCTGATATTAGATAAGTGATATCAAATAGTGCACACATGTAAAAATAAAACATAACTAAATATGACTATTACACCATTACCTCAAGGAGTAGGTGAGGTAATTATGTGTTTTTCTATTTGTCCTGTTGTGTTGAGGTTCTGAGGGTGGGAAAGGAGAAATAATAAGTGATAGAAAGGAATAAGTATTGGAATTATAAAATTAATTTTGATATCTTACACAATTCTACAACAGATCAGACTTAAGAAAAGAAATGTTTAAGCATTGGTTCTTACTGGCTATTGAGTTGGGGAATAAAGTATTAAACATTATTTTTGCCATTGAATCACAACACGATTTTAAGAGAAGAATAACATAATGTATTATTTATAAAAGAACCCAATTTGTTATTTCGCTACAGCTATCTCTTCATGTTTATATATTAAAATACTTTTGTAAAGAATCTCCCTGAATCTCTACATAAAAACAGCAATCAACCAGATGGGAAAACAAAACAACTTTTGCAACAGAACCAGTTGACAAAATAGCCACACAAATTCCCCCCAAAAAAGGAGATAATAAACTAACAACATCCGCAAGATCTACATGGTGCCAGTGTCTGCGTGGGAGAAGGCAGAAGGAAGCAATGGGGTGTCTTATGGGTCTGAAAATGAAAGAGTAAGTAGTGCACAGGTATTCCTACAAAATAAGACCAGACAATTTGAGAAGAGTAGTGAAACCAGAAAGCATTTTGCCCAACCAAATAATGGATGATTGCAAGGGGCCCACAGTAAAGTCTGAAAAAGACTGAAGCAGTCTGGGCCACATGAGTTATCAAAACCAAACAGCCAGAATTCCCTTGCAAGAGAGAGCCCTACCATGGGGAGAAACTTTTTGGAGTGAAATCAAAATTCAGCAAGAATTTGGACGATAAAGACAAATGAAAGAGAGGGTCTAGAGAAGTAGAGAAGGGAAAAAGAGCCAAGAAATCTCAAAAAGTAAGTGAATATATGTTTTAATACTTCAAAAAAAATTTTTTAAAGAAGTGGGAGCACTAAGAAATTAAGAAGGCTATCTTGAACAACAGAGCCACATCTCCTAAACATTTAAGAAAACTAGTTTCACACAAATATGAGCAACAGAAAAGTATCTAGGTCAAATCCAATACAAAGTTATAGGGAAAAAAAGGAGAGAAAAACATAGAATAGCATCCCTCTAGACAATGAAAACATGTCATAAAGACATCACCACAAAATAGATCCAATTATGACCAGCTAGATCAAAAGGAGCCAAAAGTTAAGAAAATTATTTAAGACTTAAAAGAACAACATAAATCAGAATTAGAAAAACTAGAAATGAGGTGAAAAATATAAGGAAAGGATTAGAAATTTTAAAAAATAATTTTAGAAATGAAGATTAAACCAGAAGAAACACAAGAGCAAATAAACACAATATATAATACCTTAGGAATAATAGGTGAAAAGAGAACAAAGAAAAAAGGAGTTAAAGAGAAAATAACAAATACTGAAGACAAGCAAAAAAGATCCAACCTACAGTTAATAGGACTTGAATCTTCAAACCAAAAAAAAGAACATAACAAATACAAAAATATATAATTCGAGAAAACTTTCTTGAATTTAAAAAAAGAATAAAACTATACAACATACATAAGAATGATGATCCAGAATGACCAACTCCAAGATACATTCTTATAAAATTATGAGACTTTAAAGAAAAAATTATTTGAGTATCTAGGCGAAACAGAGAAAATTTTTAAGGGAAAAATGTAGATTATAAACAAATTTCAACAGCAATGCTTTATACAAGAAGAAAAAGGAGGATATATGTTATTCAAGGAAAGAAGGTGCAAGCCTAGGTATAATATCTAGTAAAACTGACTTTCAAGTATAAAGGACATATCCAAGATGTTATCAACATGAATGAATTCAGAAAATATTATTTCCATGACCCTGTCCTACAGAAGAATTTTATATAATCTAAATGTCTGGGGGCCGGCCTGGTGGAGTAGCGGTTAAGTGTGCGGCGGCCTGGGCTTCAGATCCCAGGTGCAGACTGACACACCGCTTGTCAAGCCATGCTGTGGCAGCATCCCATATAAAGTGGAGGAAGATGGGCTCAGATGTTAGCCCAGGGCCAGTCTTCCTCAGCAAAAAGAGGAGGATTGGCAGATGTTAGCTCAGGGCTGATCTTCCTCACAAATAAATAAATAAATAAATGTCTAGAAAGACATCCACATAAGGATTGTTGGTGAGTATTAAATATATACTTGCGGGGGCCGGCCCCATGGCGTAGTGGTTAAGTGCGCCTACTCCGCTGCTGGCGCCCAGGTTCGGACCCCGGGCACGCACTGACGCACTCCTTGTCAGGCCACGCTGTGGCGGCATCCCACATAAAGCGGAGGAAGATGGGCATGGATGTTGGCTCAGGGCCAGTCTTCCTCAGCAAAAAGAGGAGGATTGGCACGGATGTTAGCTCAGGGCTAATTTTCCTCACAAAAATAAATTAATTAATTAATCAATTAATTAATTAAATATATACTTGCTTATAGAACTATGATTAAATAAGAATTAACAGGGAGAAATTAAAGTATATAATGGTTATGTGATTTGACAATGTAGATATAGAAAAACCATTTTTTTAATGGGGGGAGAATGAGGAGAGTGTCTAATTAAAAAAATTTCACTCTCTCAGAAATCATATGAGTGGTGGTAGTATTAGTATCATCGTTCTGAGATTATTGTGTATGGAATGTGGGATGTTCTAATTTTATCATCCGCTGTGCCCTTGAGATTCAGTCCTTAAGAATTTAGTGTGGAAAACAGGAGATTCGGATGTATTCTTGAAGATGACATGTAAAAGCCCTAAAGTCTTGAATTTGAATTGGAAGCATCAGAATGAATTCTGTCCCCTGAAAAGGCCTAGAAACAATGACCAATTCATAGCAATGTGTATCTCTGGTCCCAGATTGTGATCTTGAAATACCATTTCCTGCTAAAAGAAATTAGAGGCACTTGGAGAAATTGGTTTATTCTAGGGTCCAGGAAGGAAATGTACAAGATGGCCCCAGAATATCTTGTCACGTTGTGGTAGGTTGAATAAAGGCTCCTGCAGACATATAGTCTTAGTCCCTGGAAGCTGTTATTGTTACCTTATATGGCAAAAAGGACTTTGCAGGTGGGATTAAGCTGAAATTCTTGAGATTAGGAGATTATCCTGGATTATCCATGAGAGCCCTAAACATAATCGTAAATGTCCTTGCAAGAGGGAGATTGGACACAGAAGAGAAGAAGGCAATGTGCTAACTGAAGCAAGATGGTACACTGTGGGCTTTGAAGATGGAGGAAGGGGACACAAGACATGGAATACAAGCAATTCCTCTAGAAGCTGGAAAAGGCAAGAAAACAGGTTCCCAAGCAGAGCCATTGGAGGGAGAATGGCTCTGCTGACACCTTGATTTTCATCCAATAAAACTGATTTCAGACTTCTGACCTCCATAACTGTAAGAAAAATAAATGTGTGTTGTTTTAGGCCACCAAGTTTGTGGTAGCTTGTTATAACAGCCATAGAAGAATAACACCCATACCAAACAGGAAGGATATGATCTAAGACTAGAGTCACGGCAAAGAACACAAAAGCCAATTTGCAGAGGCTCTCACTGGCCAGAATTTGAAAAATTTGAACTTTAATAAGGAGAATGATTACAACAGATTGAAACCCATCAAATATGTTTAAATCCATTAGTTCGTAATGATATTAGAAATTAATTGGATACCTTTGGAAGGTGATAGGGAGCAAATCTTTATCTGGAAAAATGTTAAGTAAATGGAAAGGATCAAGTATTAAGGCATCCTTTACTATATGAAGTGCATCACTGGATAACCAAATAGTAGATGAGGGAAGCATCTCTTTATAAAAGTATTTCAGCTAATAAATGGAAAAGAAATAATAGATTTGAACATTATCATTTGGCAACCTCCAGTGTGTTAATGGATCTAGGCATAAACACCAGTGTCTATTACCATCAGAAAAAAGGAGAGAACCAAATATTACATGCCTCCTGGCGACAGAATACAGTACCACCTACTGTCCTATCAAGGAGTTTAAACCAGATTTCTGACCAAGCTCTGGATCCAGCTGTCAATTTGCAAGAAACACAGAAGGTAGAGAAACGTGTTGAACTGCACCAAGAGCGCACAATCAGCAACATTCAGACTGTGGGAAACTCTATAACACTTCATCTTGGCAAGGAAAAGAAAGGACTGGAGAGGGAATTTGTGGATTAAAAAATTTGAAAGACGTATCCAATTTTTTAAAATGTGGGTGTAACTAAACTACAGTGTCTAGAGATGCACACTATTGATAAACTGGTTTTAAAATGCAGCAAGGTGGTAATGTCAGTATAATGGCTATTTTTTGTTGGAAGGAGTTGATTGTGATAGGATCCAGGCACATGGAAGGAACATGTATTTCTTGACCTGGGGTTATGGTTGCAAAGGTGTCTACCTTGTACCGATTCACTATGTATCTGTTTTATGTGTTTTTTTCTAGCTATGCTTTATTTTACTATAAAATGATTTTTAAAAGAAAAGAAATACAAAGAGCAAGAATGAGCTATCAAGCCACCATAAGTTTTATTATTTATAAGATTGCATTGGAGAAATGGTTGATTCCAAGTCCATGGAAGGAAATATACAAGATGATCCCAGAATATCTTGTCATACCAAATAGCAAGACTATTTGAACCACTCCTCCCTACCATCTCATCACTTTGAGTAGTAAATAAGATGTGTGAAGCTAAAAATAAGTGACATATTGGAAGGAGATATTTACAACATATATAATATACAAAGGATTAATACCAATAAAATATTAAGAGCTTCTACAAGTCAATAAGAAAAACCTAACCAACCCAATAGAAAAAGGGAAAATGGTAAAAGAAAGAATTATATAAATAGGCAATAAATATATGAAAAGACATTTAACCTTGCTAAGTATCAGAATCCAAACTAACCACAAATCAAAACAAAAATAAGATTGAATTTTTAATCCTAAAATTGAGTAGATTGATAATACCCAGTGTTGGCAGGAGTGTGAGCAAACGGGTACTAATATACCCAGTAGTGGGAGTGTAGATTAGTGCAGCCTTTTGGAGGGTCATAGGACAGAATCTTCCAATTTTAAAGGTGCCTACCCTTTGACCACTTCAAGGTATCCATTCTTCATGCATAAAGATCACTGAAACATTATTTCAAAAGGTGAACAATAGCTAACAACCTAAGTAGCTCTTAACAGAAGAATGACTAATTATAAAGCCATTTTATGGGTATAATGCAATAGAAAACAAGAATGACGTGGATCTATTTACCTACATAGATTACCAAATGTTTTATGTGAGGAAAAAGCAAATATCAGAACAACATACACAATATAATACTCGCACAAAAGTCCTGCATATTTTCACACGCACATATATGTACATAGAAAAACATCTGGAAGGCTACGTAGCAAACCCTCAACTCAGAACAAGAAGTGGAAAATGGTCATGAAGAAGGCCTTTTGTTTTTTGTTCTATACTATGATGTTGACTGGATTTATGTATTTCTTGTATACTTAAAAGACAAACAAGAATTACCACTTAAATGTTGGCCAAGAAATTTCAGTCTCTTTTCCTATATTTAACGTGGATTTATCATTGTATTGTACTTATCATGGAGGTTTCTTCCATTTGGTTTACACCTGGGTTGGATTACATCTGGATTAAAACTAGAGATTGGTTTTCCTGAAACATCTGCAACTTGGCAATGCCACACTCTTAGGGCCCAGGCTGCGTGCTGAACACAAACCCATAACCAGTCTATTCCCAGTGCCTATACTCATTTCCTTCAGTGGCGGTCTTGTTTCAAATAAACACTGAATAAGAAATGTTTGTGTGTACATATGCACTCAATACATATTTCATAAGATGGGAAAAATTGTTAAGAACATCTAGTTTGATATTTTTATTTTATATATGAGAGAAAACTAAAGCCCGGAGAGACAAGCTGATTTGCCCAAAGTCACATATCCCAACATATTGTCATTATTTGTTTAAATGTTTATCTCTTTCCACACAGGGATTATGACTTATTCATCTTGAAACTTCAGCACATAGCACAGTACCAAGCACATGGTAAGCACTTGATAGAGTTTTAATGAATAAATCAGCAAAAGTATGATTAGAGACAGAGTTAACTTCATTTGTTCATCCAACAAATACTGAATGAACACTCTATGTGCCAACCACTGTTCTAGTCTTGGACATGATGGACCTCCTCTCAAGGAATTTATAGTCTACCTTGGGATGGGGGTGCAGGGGATAAATCGGAGAGTGGTAAGTGCTATGTCAAGAATTTTATAAGGATAGGACGGTGATGGACAATGAATGATGGCTATATTAAATTGCATGGTAAGTCATGGCAAGGTAAGATTGCATAGTTCAGTGTTTTTTGTTTTGTTTTGTTAACCAGATCATAATGCCTGGGAGAAAAGCTGTACTGATCCACCTGTATAAGATACATAGAGTTTTTCTGAAAATACGGGTCATTTTAAAAAATTAATTTCATTATTTATGTTTCCCCCTACTCCAGAGATTTTTAAGTTTCTCATTGATTTCCCTAGGCATGGCTCCTCAGAGAAGCTGTAAATTTATTTACTTCTCTAGCCTCTGTCAAATAATTAATAATATTTAAACAAACTCAATTAAGAACTAGAATTTATAACATAAAGGATTTAAGATGTATGTGTGCTTTTGTGACTAGAATAATCACCTTATTTATGTCTTGTAAATTTTGGGTTTAATGTGTAGGTAGGGCTTTTTTTCCGTCTCATAAAAACGGAACAAACTGAGTTTGTTCTTGTGTAACAAGATTGTAAGTGCCTCTTTCCCTGTTGCCTAGAAGTTTCAGCTTAGATACCAAAGCTAAAGACAGTGGGTGTTAAGGGTTCATGTATCTAAACTGAGCTGTCAGACCATTTACACTGAACTCACCATCACACTGGCTCTATACCCACCCACCACTACCTTCCTTCCACCAATCTATGAGAGAAGTTGAGAACAATGGGGAGAGGGCATTGATGCCAGGTCAAGAGGCTCCAAGGTCCCAAGCACAGGGCTTCAGCAGAGTATGGGGAAAGGAGATCTTGGGAGAACCTGATCATCTGCCCCAGAACCAGAGGGTCACAGAGCTTAGTTTACAACTCTCACTTGAAGACGTCAGCTGTCCCTGAGCGAAGGTGAGAAGAACTCCTGATGGGAGCAGGCACACTTCCACCAACGGCAGGCAAGAGCACACCGCCTGCAGGGAACAAGCTCCACCGGAAGGAGGCTGCCATGGACCATCAGGGGGCTGGACCTGATGGGGAGTCTGAAAGCATCAGCAAGAAAAAAACATTACCTGCACCAGGGAACTGCAGATGTAAGGTTCCCTACAGTGAAGCTTCCCAAGAACTCACCAGAGTGGCCTGAGAGGAAGAGCATTTGGGCAGCCACTGCGCAGGGACACCAACACCACCTTGGTCCGTTTAGACTTGCATGTCCCATTCCCTCGCCACCCTCTTCCCCACCCTCACCCTGGAAGAACCAGAAACAACCTTGAGGATAGGGATAAAGAGGTGGAAAATCCAAGAGGTGTAATCAGTGGGCAAATTGTGCTCGCCTCGCCTGCTCTGGGTTTCCAAGCCTGGGTCAGGAGCAAGCTGCAAAAGGGGAAAGTTTTTAATTGGGTGAGAGATAGACGTTTGGATTTAGATGACACTGAACTTTCTAATGTCTGAAAATGAGACAGTCTCTGATTCCTGAATATGACTAGAAAACTATGAGATCTACCCAAGATAGTTTCCTGGGGTGGAGAAGGGAGACCAGACAGAAAAGGCTCAAGGACATGGTAAAAATAAATAAGGAAATAAAGTTGCTTCCTGCTGGCATCCTACCAAGGAAATGTTACATGGTAACATTTCTGGATCCAGCACAGAAGAGCTATTCTTTTCATGACTCTTGAGGAAAGAAAATTAACGTAGCGAGGACTGACTCTGTACCCACTCAGTGTGTGCCCTTTGTCCTTACAACCTAAAAATGATAAAGTAAGGATTCCTACATCCTAAATCTTACACATGAGGAAACTGAGACTCAGAAAGTTTATGTAAATTGCCCAAGGACACAGCTGATAATAATGATGGCTATAACATTTGCTGAGCAGGCTGTGCCAGCTCTACGCTCAGAGTTTTTCCTGCATTTCTCGTTTAATCCCAACAATACTCTGCAGGGTAGGTTCTATTATTATGCCCAGGACAGGAAGTCAAACTCAGATCTTCCCTGCCTCCTCCTGCTTCATCCTGGGCAGCCTGGTGCTCTAGGAAGCCAAAGAGAAGCTTAGCGCAAGAACTCTCCTCTCACCGGCTTCAGTGTATGCTTCGTGAGGAAAAGGTCTCATAGGCACCCTGAGAGCCAAAGAAAATGTGTTCTAGATTTAACGCCCACTTTTCTTTTCATGTCAGGAGCAGGTAGTTGCAACAAAATTACAGAATAGAGTAGATTTTACTCACTATCCATTTGTAGCCCAAAATTACTTGATTCATACCAATAGTCGCTGGGCCATTTTTAAAATACTCATTTTCTCTATTTAAAGCTGTCAGACACAAATTCTTGGGTTGCAGCCTGATGTAAAATTAACTACCAAACATATTTCTACTGCCAAGAATAAAAACTTAGAATCATAAAATGTGGATGGTTTACTGTGCTATAGTTAACTTTATAGTTAGGATTATTAGTTTCCTTCCTAGGGAAGAGCACAACATTAGGCTTCGGACATATCGCTTGGTGCTAGGCAGTCACAGGGAAACATATTTCCAGAAGTCACTGAAACTGTTCTAGCCAGAGAGGAAGGATAGTTAATTACAGTACACAAATACACAAATTTCACAAGTCAGAAGGACAGTGGAGCAGACAAGAAGATGATCACCCTGGTTTTCTTGGGGCAGTGTAGATTGTGGTATTTGTAAATCTTAGTTATGATGGTAGTGAAACCTACAAAGACACCCTCTGTCATCAATTCAGCCCTTTATTTTTAGCTACAAGGCAAGGTTTCTGCTCTGTTTCAGTAAAGAAATGGCATTTGTTTTCTGTTTTCTAGGCTCTATTTTAATTAAGAAATTCTACTACATGGAGACTTGAGTTAATTTTTAGAAATCTAACCAAATCTGTGTCCCCTCCACCCTTTGGCCGAGCTTGTTTTTAGTAAAATGTATTCTGTAACCAACATCTTTTGTTCCTTGCTGTATCAGGATTTGTTTGCCAGGTCCTTAGCACGTAAGACGTAGATGCATACTTTTGCCATTAAGGAATTGGTTTTCAAGGTGGGCAACGAGCAAAACAGAGGATTATGAAAGGACCTAAAGGAGCCAAGAAACTTTGTCAGACTTCTTAAACATTTTCAACTTCTTGGAGTTTGCTCACGTTATTGTCCCGTTTCTTTCTTCTTCATAATGATTAGTTGTTAAACCATTAAACGAAAAGTGTCTGTATTCTGTCTTTGGGTACAGAAAGAAAAGGAGTGCTGGAAGGACTGCATGTGAGTCCTCAGCCAGACTCCCGGAAAGAGGAAACACACACACAGTGTGTGGTAGCATCATTAAATGAGAAAGGAGTCCAGACTCAGGTCTGGGCCAGGGGGGAGTGAGTGAGGGGAATGTCCCATCACGGCAGCTATAAGGGTGCCATCAAAGGACTGCCAACCCTTCTCCTGCCCTCCCTATTGGAGATGGTGTGGATGGGTTTGCATTTCAGTAGGGCACCATGCCACAGTAAGCGTACACAACCCAGCAAGGCCATGTTACACAAAAATGTTTCTAATTGACTTTCTCTGTCCGGAAGGAGATAGGGCCAGACCACTTCTCCCTACTCAGAGAGTTTGGTAGAGAATGTCCCCACGTTTATTCTTCTCTGGTACATGGGCCTATCAGGCCAAACCAAAAAGCCCCCTAAACTAAAGAGCAAATGTGATTCTCCACCACTTGGTGTGCTGAACAGCCTCAAAATCAAAGGTTAACAGATACCAGAATTGGAAAGCGGGTAGGAGAAATGACAACTAACTGAGTCATCATATGGAGAAGTTCCCTCTAAAGAAGCTTTTTTTACTAGTCCTCCCAAGAGCAAGGCTTCAAGGGGAAAGGAAAAAGAAAAGATTTGTGTACTTTGCACATACTTGGATATTCATATTTGGAATATCTTTTGAAAGCTTCAACAAAATGGCCACAGAAACCTGGATAAAGGCTGGCAATTTTTAAAGTAATAACTGCTCCTTCCAAACCAGTCTCAGAAACAACAGAGTACAGTACTGCAAGGAATAATTCAGCAGTCCATAAAGCAATTCTGCCTTATGAAAGTGGGTGATACACATGTATTATAAGAAACGAAGAAACATTCTCTATTTCTGAAGCATTTATAGTTCATGTGTTAACATTTATACTAACTTGGATTATTCCCTCTTTAATTTTAAGTACATAGTATTACCTAAATTTAGGTCTCTTTTTCTTAGTCACATTTTTCTTATGTCGCATTTGCTCTTGGGTCAGCATTAATGCTGCAGTGCAGAAACACACATGCTGGTAATTATATTTTCCTTACTATGTGTTTCTTCTCTGTTGTGGATTAATTCTTATGATCTTTGTCATGAAAACCAAGCAAATCAGATTTATGTTCATGGAAATATAACAAGAATTTTGGAAATATCTGTAATCGATTCCACATGTTCCACATAAAGCTGGAAGAAAATTTTAAGAGATCACTTAGGGATTTTAGAAATGCAATTTTATGTGGTCTAATATCATTTACTAATTTTCCAGAAGGACAGATTGCCTAAGGAAATGGGTAGTTTCTCTTAGGCCTCTAGCGTTCTCACTAATAAGATTGAACCCATTCTTGTGTAGGAGAATATGCTGTATACAGATAGAGGAAATTCTGATGTCACTCTTGTGAAGGTACCAGAAGGCAAGTGGCAGACACTACAGAACACCTTAAGCAATTCTGGTATCAAGAGAGATAGATGACACTAGAATTCCAACCAATTAAAAGCATAAAAACATCTATGAAGCATGTAAAAGTAGTCATTATTGTTTCCTAAGTGTACTAGTGATGCAATATGCAATATAAAATAAAATATGCTGAATGTCTGCTTTCTGCATGGTGGATCTACAAGGGATGATCCTGCTCAGTTACTCTTCAATCAGGAAATTATTTTATTATTTAGTCTCCCAAATATCATTTGCCTTGAGGAAACTGAGAACGTTCACCTTTAGGCCAGCCCCCTGCTGCTCAGGTGTCGATATTCAAATCATCCAAACTAGGTACTTGTTTATCTAATTTTTAAACCCCTTCAGAAACAAGAATCTCATAACCTTCTCATTATACCAAACTGCTTCCTACATGTAAGGAAGCGTTTGAGTTTGGGTTACTACCAAACTCACTATAGTGCAAGTGGAACTTATCATGGCAGCAGATAGAATTTGTTAATTGGTAAAGAATTGACAATGCATGGTAGGGAGCAAGGAGAGAGCTGTAGGGAATAGAGAGGAATATTGGGACTAGCTCATGAGCACATGGGGCACAGCAGTGTTTCTCAAACTGTGGCCTGCTTCAGAATCACCTGGAGGGCTCATTAAACAGATTGGACTCACCCCCAGAGTTTCTAATTTAGTGAGTCTGGTGTAATGTAATGCCTGAAAGTTTGCAATTCTAAAAATTTCCCAGTGAGGCTGATGCCTCTGGTCCAGGGAACACATTTTGAGAACCACTGGGCCTGCAGTATTTGCTCCTGCAAAAAGCCCTAGCTTCCTGAGACACAGAAATGTATACAATATAAAAGACAGCAAAATCTTAGGAAAAAAGTTTGCTTTCATTTCTCCTAGAAACACTTCACATACCATAAAGATTAGATCTGCAACCACTTGTTTCCCTAATGATGGAGCTAATTGTTCTGATCCAAAAAGAACCCAAATGGTTACAGCCCAGACTGGAGTATTATCTCCCTAGGTATTTACATTTCAAGGAGGAATGAGGCCCAGAACTTGGAGACATCTCTTGGTGGTAAAAGCCAAGACACACAGGGCATTTTGGCTCCCGAAGAGGTTTTATTTATAAACCAAAGGGTTGGAGTAAGGATTCAGCCCATTATGTTTCCAAGGAGACCCTTTCAGGAGGGGCGGGGGACAGCTGCCTCTTTCTCCATCATAAACAGAGGAAAATCATCTTCCTTGTCTCTCAAGTGTCCAGCCTCTCAAGTAGGACATCTGGCCTGACTTTTATCACATCGCCCCAGAGGTAGGTTCTGGGGCAAAAGGGGCTGACATGCTTAAGAAATCTCTTATCCAGAATACTTTGTGTACACATGTGTTACATCACACAATGCCATCTCCATTAACACTTCAGGAAATAGCTGCCTGTCCTCAGCCTCAGGAATGCTTCTGTACCTCTGGAACAACAAATATGTTTATATACAACTGACCCCATATGCCTCTTTTCTGAATGGCTTCTAGAATATCAGACACAAACCTGATGCCTTTTGTGCGTCTCTGTAGTTGGCTTTTTTATTTCATGAATGTCATTTCTTACTCCATCTTAATATCCATGCCTTTGTGTTGCTTTCTTCTCTTTTCCTTTAAAATTATGTTATTTTGCTTCCTCTTGTTCTCATTCTCTCTCTCTCACTTTCTCTCTCTCTCTCGTATACACACAGACATACATGTGTGAACCTAAGATCTTTCTGGAACAAGATAGGCAGTAGAAGAAAAAAATTGTGAATTCTCTAACTCTAGGATTTAATACTTAGCCATCTGTTAAGTTATGCCCTCATGACTCCACATCTCACTCATCTATGATCCCCCCCATGCTGTATTTTCCAATCTTTCTTCCCTTCTTTTTTCATGAGCACTGATCAGCTTATCCAATACTCAGTAAATTTTCAAGAAATGCAGTCTTTGATATTAGGTAGTTCTTTTGATGTTGTCGAGAAACTGGGACATATTGTTAAGGGGAGTGGTTTGTTTGGGGAGAGTGGTTTCTTGAATTAGTGGGCATGTCTACAAATTCATGTCTCTGTGCAGCAAAAGGAAAATTTATTACTGCAGAATATTTTCTGATTGTGTTTTAAACTTTCACTGACCACGAGCAGCATATGAAGTACCAGAAACAATGGCATTAGACCTAATTACAGCCCAGCAGGCGTGCTGCCTAAAATGGTCATTTTCTTGCTTTTGTCTAATATAATTCTATTTATTTGGCTTACCCTGTCAATTCAGGTTTTGTCATCTCTTATTCATCATTGTTTTTAAAGGCCTTTATATATCACTAAAAATTCTCACGCAATTCTAGTCATGTGAAGAAAAGAAAAATCTAATTTGTAGAAAATATCTGAGTCCCAACTTTGTTATAAAATCTGAGATTTATTTCTTCAATAATGTATCAAGATAATTTGAATAATAGTCTTTTTATAAGTTTTAATGTTGTAAATTCTAGATGTTAAACTTTTTGCTTTAATTCTTGTTACTTCCAAGAATTCAAGGGATTTGGAAATTATTCCTTCAGGTACATACCTTACTAATGCATTATAAATTTCTTGTGTATCACGATTACTTGTATAAAAGCAAGGACAGGGTGAAGGTTACTCTTTCCTCCAAAAGAGGCTGTGGTACCGAGTTTTATACTTCATGAATGCTGCCTAAATATGTGTTGACTGTGAAAGAAAGACATATCTTCCAGGTCCCCCTTCCATCATTCAGTCTCTCCTCTGGCCTCACGATGCTTACACTGTGCTGCGACTGCTCTAACTTTCCCTAACTTATGTTCCCTTTCAGCTTTCCATGATCTTTGGCTAATATGCAGACAACGTTAAGTGGGAAGCATCATTAACATCAAACATGGGAAAAGGTGGAGAAGCAACAATCTCTCTTCCTTTATTTAGACTGCATGAAGGCTCACAAGATAGTCATATAGAAAGAAATCATACAGCTCAATGGATGATTGTAGAAGTCCCCACACCAGGGCAATGGTCTAAAATATGAAACATAACTCAGCCCCCTAACCTTACCCCCAACTTGGTTATTCCAAACTCTTCCAAGTTCTAGGGCTGGATCAAGAATTCATGCTTGTTGCTGGCCATTTCCCAGATAAGTTACAGCCATTTGAACATGGCTCCTTTCTTGAGAACCCAGAAAGGAAGTGACTGACATCTAGGACCTCCCAGAGACATCTGAGTCACTCCAAAGCATCAGGAGAATGTCTATTCTGACAAAGTTTCCATTTCCCCTCCTTGTCTCATCTTTATGGCAGTTAGAAACTCATTAAAAAGTTTCTGGTTACACCTGGCATATACGGACCACATGTATTTACCTAGCCTACCCTGCAAAATGCCACTAAAATGACATGGAAGGATGAAAAAAGACACTGTCTTATATTAGTTTCCTGAAGCTGCTGTAACAAAGTATCACAAACTTGGTGACTTAAAGCAAAAGAAAGTAATTCCCTCACAATTCTAGGGGCTAGAAGTCTGAAATCAACATCACTGGGCAGAAATCAAGGCATCAGCAGTGCCTCTGGAGGCTCTAGAGGAAAAGCTGTTCCTTGCCTCCTCCAGCTTCTGATGGCTGCCAGTGTTCCTTGGCTTGTGGCTGCATCACTCTAATCTCTGCCTCCATAGTCACATTTCCTTCTCCTCTTCTGTCTGTAACAAATCTCCCTCTGCCTCCCTCTTATAGTGACACCTGTGATTGCATTTAGGGGCCATCTGGACATTCAGGATAATCTCCCATTTCAAGATTTTTAACTTCATCACACGTGCAAAGTCTTTGCCTCATAAGGGAACACTCACAGTTTCCAGAGATTAGGACACGGATATCTTTTGAGGGGACCATTATTCAGCTACCACATGCCTAAAAACATATCAGGAGAGGAATCAACAGCATCTAAGAAAGCACAACTTTCCAGAAGATTAAAGTCGATGGAGCAGTGGGGACAGAACAGGACGGAAGAGAATGCTAACAAAAAGTGAGCTGCTGCATCTGCCTAGCTTCCCTCTCCCAACCCGACAGAAGAGCAAAGATTATTCTCCCAAGAAATAAAGTCAGAAAGGCGTCACAGCCATGACCATCACATAGAATGGAGGAGAGCAGTGTGGCACAGGATGAAAACTAGGGGATGAACTCAAAGTCTACATCGTAAACTAAGAGACTTGCAAACCCTTTTTTCTGACTCAACTCCAAAATGCCACCATATAGCCCAAAGTCAGGGAACTGAGGAATTCCTTTCTGAAAGAAAATAAACTATTTGAGAAAAATGCACCTACAAATAATAACATTTGGTGGTATCCCAATGAAAAGACCAGCTCCTTCCCTTAAGCCCTATAGCAGCAGTTCTCAAATTTTTTGGTTTCAGCATCTCCTGAAACTCATAAAAAGTATTGAAGACTCCAAAGACCTCTTGTTTATGCAAGCTTTAGCTATCCAATGTTACCATTTTAGAAATTAAAAAAATAGTTATTAATTCATTTCAAAATAACAATAACAAATCTACTACATAACATAAATGACATAGTTTTATGGAAAATAACTATATTATCCAAAACAAAAAAATATTTAGTAGAAGAGTGGTATTTTTGGCAACCTCTTAAAAGTCTATCATAATAAGATACATCTGGGTTCTCATATCTGCTTCTGCATTTAATCTGTTGCAACATGTTGTTTTGGTGGAAGCATATGAAGAAAATGCAGCCTCACACTAATATATAGTTGAAAAATGGAAGAGTATTTTAATAGCTTTTCAGATAGTTGCAGATTGAAACAACAAGACAACTTGAAAAGCAGTAGTTTCTCACAGGTTAGTTTCAAGGCAGAATCTGAAACCATACCAGTGAACTTTTTGTAGTCTGTTGCATAAAGTCTATCTTGCACTTTGAACGTATCTTTTACCTGTGCATGATTTTGTAACATCATGCATTTATCATTTGGAAAATCTCTGCTTACTGATTTATACAGATCTTCCAAATCTTGACACATTTCATTATACAATATCAAAAAAATTACATTTGTTAATATTACCACTGATCTCATCAGAAAATTCTGTAAGTATTGGGAAGCTGTCAAGTTCCCAGTGGCCAATACAAGTTTTCCAAATTCTGATTTTTCTTGAAAGGCTGAATTTTATCATTGGCAATAAATATTGTTGGTTTCTTTTCCTTAAAGTGACAGGCTCACTTTATTCATTTTCAAGAAAATGTCTGCCAAATACCCAAGTCTGAATAACTACAGTTTGTCTGTCAGTCTTTCAAGCAAAAATAGTTCCCACGAGAAAACTAAGGTGACTTCAACTCTCAACCCAAACAATTGCACTAGTGCTTTTCCTTGAGACAGCCATTGTATTACAGTATGCAGCAGAAATGCTGCAGGCATACTTGCCCTTTTCTCACCAAAATATTAAAAGATGTATACTCAGTTCATTAGTTTTACTGCTTCACTAAGGTCAACTTTAAGTGAAACCAGCATAGTTTTTACAACAGCGTGTGATAGTAAAAAATACTGGAATAGCTTGGTGCCATTTCCTTTGTTTATGGCAAAAGTTTCAGCAGTTTTATCCACCAATGTTTTATACCATGGGTGCAAATGTTAACATAGTGAAAAGGCAAATAAAATCTGGTATTAATATGAAAATAGTTTTGACCTCATGAACTTCCTGCAAGGTTCTCTGAGACCTCAAGTGTCCTTTAACAACACTTTGAGAACCATTGCCCTATAATGAAATGAACAAACCCTGTCTTCATGTTCTGAAAATCCACATTCTTACTTAAAAATATGAGGAGTTAATTAAGAATCACCTCTGTGTTGGGGGTTCCCAAAACCACCCTCAGGCTCAAAGATTCACTAGAAGGACTCGCAGGACTAGAAAAGCTGTTATACTCACAGTTATATTTTATTACAATAAAAAGATACAGATTAAAATCAGCAAAGGGAAAAGGTATATGGGCAAAGTCCAACAAAAACCAGGCACAATCTTCCAGATGTCCCCTCCCAGTGGAGTCATATAGGGATGCACTTAATTCTCCCAGCAATGAAATGTGACCATTCATGTAAAGTCTTGCCAACCAAGGAAGCTCACCTGAGACTTGGTGTCCAGGGTTTTTATTGGGGGTCAGTCACATAGGCAAGCAGTACCTGTAAGACCAACCTCAGCTACTCAGATTTCAGCCTCCCTCACCAGAGCAAAACCATGCATTCTCTCTGAATCATATTGTTAGCATAAACTATAGGATCAAACTGGTATTGTGTGACCCAATGCCTCAGGCATACAAAATCAATCTTATCAGGAAGAATATTCTAAGGGCTTGGAATTTATCTGCCAGGACCCAGCCAAGGGCCAGTCCTGAAGACAGGCTTTACTTTGAAATGTGCAGGATTTAAGCAACCCAGTTCTGCCAAGTTAACCCTTTCCTGCTCAACCTGCATCCAACATGAAAGAAAAAGATTAAGACAAAAAGCTGAAAGGAACATAGAAGAGACAGAAACAAAGCAAAAGCAGAGAAAACTTCAAATAAATTATAAATAATATCCTCAGTGAGATAAGAAAAGATACTGCATTCATAAAACAACATGAGTAGGCTACAGAATGATCAGAGGATAAGAAAAAGCTCTTGGAAGTTAACCATCATAAAACATTCAAAACAAAGAAATCAATCAAATATTGAAAGTTAAAACAGAAGACATCACCAAGAAAGTATAACAAAAAAACTAGAGTCTGAAAATACGAAAAGAAGGGTAGAAAAAAAAAGCACACGCACACAAATCCCTCTAAGAATTGATCTAGGATGGCCAATGAATAGTAGTAGTACTAAAATGAGAGAATAGAGAGGATGGTGGGAAGAAATAGTTCAAATAAGTAATATAAGAGACATTTTTCCAGAACTGAAAGAAAACAGTCTACAGATTGAAAGGGTCAACCACGTGACTGGAGCAATGAAAGAATATGCATCATTACACAATTTCAGAATGCCAGGGATAATGAGAAGATCCTAAAAGCTTCCGGAGAGAGAAGCCTGTCAATACAAAAGAATAAGAATAAGAATGGTATCAAATTTTACAACAGCAATATCGAATGATAGAAGAGAGGGGAGCAATGCTTCAAA
The DNA here is from genome assembly GCF_020826845.1 of Diceros bicornis minor. Taxonomy (NCBI): domain Eukaryota; kingdom Metazoa; phylum Chordata; class Mammalia; order Perissodactyla; family Rhinocerotidae; genus Diceros; species Diceros bicornis. The sequence continues at coordinate 34,787,532 of NC_080740.1, forward strand.
ATCTAAGGGAAAATAGTTTTTCCACTTAAAATTCCACTCCAAGACAAAATATCAATCAAATGTGAAGATAAAATAGAGACAGTTTAGACACAAAAGGATTTTTTAAATGAATGCCCCATGCACCCTTTTGAAGGATATGCTTCAGCAAACAAGAGAGTCAGTCAAGAAAGAGAAATTTGTGCATTCCAGCCTCCCAAAAAGGATAGTAAGAGTGTCAAGAAGTGTCTAGAATGATTCCACGCATCACTCTGTTTTCCATTACAAGTAGGATGACCATACAACCACTGTTTGCTGGGACAGTACCAGTTTACGCAAGTTGGTTATAAAACTCTCAAAAGTGTCCAGGTTTGACAATAAATCATCTGGTCACTTTAATTATAAGCCATTGTGTCAGACAGCTTAGCTAAATTATGCTCTGGTAACAAATGACCCTAAAATCTGAGTGGCTGACAACAACATGAACAGGAAGTAATCCATTCATTTGGGTTCACCATGGGTGTCTCTTTCTTGCATCTTCATTACAGGGATCAAGGCTGAAGGAGTAGCCCCTAGCTAGGACATGCCAATTTTGTAGCAGAAGGAAAAGAATGATGGCAGAATTAGGCTCTTAAAGTCTCTGCTCAGAACGGGTACATATCACTTCCTATTGGCCTACTCACACACTATTGCCCAAAGAAGGTTACGCAGCCAAATCTGACACCACTGAGTTTAGAATTAAAAACTTCCTGTGGTGTGGGGCCCACTAATGAGAGAATCAGTTGGCATTGGTGAGAGTAAATTATTTTTCAATAGCAATGTGCTTTACCATAATTTATTTAGAATTATTTAGTTTTAAAATTCTGTACATGTTTCGCTTTAATCAAAATGAAAATTGATTTTAAAGTAGCACTTCATGAAAAGCCCTGATTCTTGTCTAGAGGGCAGTCACTTGGGTAGCTGTGCATTAGATCATGGCATTATTCCTTAATATAGATCTAATGTTGTTTCAGGGAAGTTGTAAGTAGCGCCAGAGCTCTCCAAGTGAACAGTCTAGACCTCTAGGTAATATTCTACTTGCTTGCGATCTACCACATCACAGGCATAAACTTTCATCACAGCCACATGGTAATAGATTGACCTAAGTCTGCTCATTCATTCATTCCTACATTCAGCACATATGTATTGAACACTGGAAATCCAAGTTCAAATACGGTTTTATAAATGCCTACAAGGAGCCCTAAATCTTGTTGAGGAAAAAGATATGAAAATACTGATAATATAATGGAATGTGCACTATCATGTTTTTGACAAAGTACATTGTGAGCACTGTTGGCTTGACCTTGTTGGTCTGTATTGCACTATCTCCCTCCTGCTGTGGCCTAGTTGAGGTACTTAGAAATCTTTGTTAATTTTTAAACTATATGGCAATTTTATAAAGTGGTTAAATGTCCAAATATTCAGTGACACACTTTTTCTTAAATTTCATGCTAAGTAATCATCTCATACTACCTGCCCAGAGGATCTTTCTCTGGATTGATAGTCATTGCCTATAGCACAAAGGAAGTGACAATAACACAGCAGCACTGTTGTAGAGGATGCCATTTCCCAAAGAAAATCTGATTCCAATTAGATCCATTTACATAAGAACTCTAGTTAAGGGAACCTGCAATTAATTTCACAATTGTAAAATCCCAGATTACCAGCTAACATGTAAACTTTCAGTGGTAAGCAGAAAACAATAACAACAATGTAGAATGAAAGTGTAGAGCATCTTTAATCAAGGCAGAAAGTGAACCAAATAAGAACCAAAGTAGGAGAAATATCAGGTTCACACTGATGATGCTTCCCTAAAGACCCCTACTCATTGGTCCATACACTGAATCTATGAGTGATAACTGAGTTCCTTCTCTGGGTTGAACATTCCTAGCTCTGTAGTGCATCTCTTCCATCCTTCCCTTAACCTCTATTCACCTCATGAGATTGGCCAAGCCTGGTGTTCCTAAGAATCAAGGTAGATCTCAGGCATCATCTCCATAATCTGGGGGAGAATGTATTTCCTTTCATTTTCCCAAGGCTACCATCTAAGAGTAGAGAAAGATGAGAAAATGTAGGCAAAAACCTTCTGAGAGCTGTGCTTTATTACCCACTGGGAATAGCTCTAAGTGCTTTTCATGCAACATCTCATTTTATCTTCTCAAGATACTCAGGGGAAATTTTTAATCTCCATTTTACTGATGAGAAAAATTTTGTCCCAGATAAATTCATACTTTGCCCAAGGTCACATTACTAGTAACTGGTGGAGCTAGGATTTGAACCCATGTAGACCTCAGAGCCCATGCCCTTAATCATATACTATACTGCCTCAATGGCATCAAATCTGGAAGAAAATGTAGTGATAGAAATTATAATGTAGTAAATATCTTGAATACGTGCCAATCCAAAAGTTAATCTGCAGATAGATAGCAAGAAACTAGTTAGAAACTCCTGTACTATTTTATGAGGAATATCCACTTTTCCTTTCACACAGCCCCAGCTAGAACAACAACTGGCCAAATGGCTTGAACAGAGAAAGGAATTAATAAATATTAGTTGGGTGAATTAAGTCAACAATCTCAACAAGAACCTATCCAAAATATCTTAAAAGCTAAAATGTTTTCATAGCTAGTTCATAGAGCTATTATAGCAGCAACTATTTGTTCCTTGTGGGAAAAAAATCTTATCATACAGTAGATTTCACATGCATATTCACTCCAAGTTAGTATAAATTTTAAGCAAAAGCATTGTTGGAGAAAATAATGTTCCCTTTGACTTGATAAGTAAAGTGCTTAGTTCTGAAATATGTCATTTCTGTTCAAGTTGTAATTTGAGCAACATATGCTGGCAAACATTAAAACAAAAATTGTCTTAATTGATTAATAACCATACTTTGTAGATCAAGTTTTTAATTATATTTTTAATCTATTATCAATAAGGAAGAGGACATATAACAACACACTTCTAACATTCAAAATTTATTTTTCAGCAGAGATAATCAAGAGATTTGTATTTCAAATGTTATATATATTCCAAATATCTGAACCCACTTGTATTTATTCTTTAAAAGAAAAAAAGAAAGGAAAAAAGGTCAATTTCTAATTTCACAGAACATTAGTGTGTACTTTGAAAGTATTGATTTTGCCTTTGACAACGTTATTTCATTTCATTAGAAAATTATGGCTTAGAGGTTATCAGAAACATAGCAGAATATTACATGTGCATGATGGCAATTTATTACTGAGACTTCTCAATTTTATTCCTTCTAGATTTCCACTTTCCTTTATGCGGACGTCCAGACATGCCACACTACAAAGTAATGAAAAGAAATTTTAATTTGTTAATTGAATTAGGAGAATTTTCAGAATCATTATTCAGACCATTGATATATTTCAAGTTATATTATTTACACATTCTAGGCATAAAAATAAATATAACTCAGAATTTTCACCTAGGTTCATGAATCCACTCATAGAAGTATTCAAACTAGATTACACATAGCAAAATTCTTCAACGTTTACCTTGATTAGCAAGAATTGATATCTCTAAGTTGTTTTTATTTCCCAAATTCAACTAAAGATGGAAATTGTTTTATTTTTAGAGGTTGTATTGTCCTCTCCCAAATATATTGCATGGCATTTTTTAGAACAGCAAATGGAATAATGAAAAAGAAGTCTTGAGAAGCTCAATTATTCTTGGTCTGTTTAATCCGGAAAAAGAAAAGGCAAGGAGAAGCTAAAGACATCATCTGGGATAATTCATGTACAAACACTTTTAAACTATATAGTACTATGCAAACTAAGATATTATGTATTCAGAAATCTTGACATATTTTTCCTTTAATTGATCAGTAGCAAAAAAGACAAAACATAATTCCTTAGAAATTCAGAACTGAACAGACCCTAAATATTTCAGTCCTTCTGAAAAAGGCAAGGTGGGCTGTATAATTAGTTGACATCAGAACTGAGGCTAAATTTCTATAATTTCACTCACTTTTTATTTGACATACTCATTTTTATAACATTTCTGTATTGTTTCTATATTGGCTCTTTCTTAATATACACATATTTCTTCACTGAGTTGGAGATTTTTATAAAAGTGTAACAAGAAAACACTGAAGGATTTTTAATGAGGAAATGAAATGACCAAATTTATGTTTATAAAAGGTTTGTCCACTGCATGGAGAATGGATTAGAAGTATGCAAAAGCAGATGCCAGGAGACATGTAGTTTGAGATGATATAGCTAGGATCAAGGTAAGCCTCTACAGATGGACAGAAGTAGACAGATTTAAAATATATTTGAAAGACAGTCCCCAAAACTCAGTGATAAATCTGATATGTGACGAGAAAGAAAAAATAACTCTTGGTTTTAGCATTTTATTAATTAGGGATAATTTTACTTTGAGTCATTTTTTCTCTATGTGTGGAGAACTTGTATCTACACTGTATTAACTCAGAATGTACTTTACTTGTCCTGTAATCCAATTTTCCCCACACTTCACCAATCCATCAATACTACTGATTTCACAACATCATGTTACTGCGCTCTTGCTGTGCCACGTCCTGACAGAGGATCTCCCACTCTCCTCACAGGAATTATTCCAAAGGGGCTGTCTGAAAGGCCTGGGGAGACAGAGGTCTCACATAAGCATTACAACTCCGTAGCCTTGAGTTAAGAATAGATCACATCTAAACAAAAGGTTCTAGCTTCACCTTTCCTGGAAGGCAGTTGGGGGAAATATGATAGTATGCTGATATTCGTCTATATTTATAATCCAGTTGATTCTATTTGAATCTGCTTATGTTTCATAATTTGTCTGACTTTGTTGTTGTTTAACTGAGTAACCACTAATTTTCACAGTCTTCCTAAGCCCTTCTAAGTGTCAAACTCTAACAGCTTTGATTATGAGTATAATAGAAATTACGTAATGGTATGTAAGATCTTTTTAAAAGCAAAGATAACCAGGGGCCGGCCCCGTGGCTTAGCGGTTAAGTGCACGCACTCCGCTACTGGCGGCCCGGGTTCAGATCCTGGGCGCACACGGATGCACTGCTTCTCCAGCCATGCTGAGGCTGCGTCCCACATACAGCAACTAGAAGGATGTGCAACTATGACATACAACTATCTACTGGGGCTTTGGGGAGAAAAAAAAAAAGGAGGAGGATTGGCAATAGATGTTAGCTCAGAGCCGGTCTTGCTCAGCAAAAAGAGGAGGATTAGCATGGATGTTAGCTCAGGGCTGATCTTCCTCACAAAAAAAAAAAAAAGTAAAGATAACCATATAACATGAAGTAAACTTACTTCAGCTCAATAAAAACTATACATTATATAAAAAGTAAACTGTCTCCTTACAAACAGAATTGAAGACCATGAAATAAGTTGCAAATAGAAAACTCACTTTGTCATTCATTGCCATTTATGTGTTTCAACTATATCTAAGTTACTAAAACATAAAAGTTTAAATATTACACAAGAACTTCATGAAGAGTCTTGTCTCGGAAGAAAAATATGATCACTGCTTATCACATTGTACATGGGTCAACTGAAAATTAAATTTATAACGCTGCCTGAAAAGAGACCAAAAGGAAGCCAGCCCTGATGGCCTAGTGGTTAAAGTTCAGCACTCTCACTGCTTCGGTGGCCCAGGTTCAAGTCCCGGTCATGGAACCACACCACTTGTCTGTCAGTAGCTATGCTATGGCAGTGGCTCACACAGAAGAACTAGAAAGATCTACAAGTAGAATATACTACAATGCACTGGAGCTTTGGAGAGGGGAAAAAAAAGAGGAAGATTGGCAACAGATGTTAGCTCAAGATGAATCTTCCTCAGCAAAAAAAAAAAAAGAGAGAGAGACCAAAAGGATGTTCTAAAATACTAATTCTGGTTGGTGGTATTATGAGTGATATTCATTTTTTTCTTTGTTTGTTATACTTTACAGTTTTACACTTTTAGTATGTAAAACTTTTGAGATCAAATCAATGTTATCATATTTAATGTAAAAAATAAAGGACATACATCATGATTTCAAAACTTACTACAAAGCTACAATAATCAAGACAGTGTGGTACTGGCAACAAGGATAGACATATGAGTCAATGAAATAGAATTGAGAGTCCAGAAACAAAACCTTAAATTTATGATCAATTGGTTTTAACAAAGATACCAAGACAATTCCATGGGGGAAAGAATAGTTTTGCAACAAATGATGCTGGGAGAACTGAATATCTACGTACAAAAGAATGAAGTTGGACCCTATCTCACACCATATACTCAAAAGTGGATCAAAGACCTAGATGTAAGAGCTAAAACTATAAAAGCTGTTAGAAGAAAACAAAGGCATAAATCTTCGGGATTTTGAAATAGGCAATGGTTTCTTAGCTGTAATCCTAAAAACACAAGCAATGACAGAAAAATTAATAAATTGGATTTTATTGAAATTAAAAACTTTTATGCTTGGCACCATCAAGAAAGTGAAATAACGCACAGAATGGGAGAAAACATTTGCAAATCATATATCTGATAAGGAATTTGTATCCAGAATACATAAAGAATTCTTACAAATTAACAATGTAAATACAAATAGTCAAATTTTAAAATGAGAAAAGGGTTTGAATATATCTTCTTTCTCCAAAGAAGATACATGAATTGCCAATAAGCACACAGAAAGATGCTCAACATCATTAGTCATTAAGGAAATGCAAATCAAAACCACAATGAGATACCAGTTCACACCATTAGGGTGACTGTTATCAAAAAAAACAGGAGGCCGGCCTGATGGCTTAGCAGTTAAGTGCACGCACTCCTCTTTGGCGGCCCAGGGTTCTCAGGTTCCAAGCCTCAGTGTGGACCGCCGCACCGCTTGCCAAGCCATACTGTGGCAGCGTCCCATATAAAGCAGAGAAAGATGGACACGAATGTTAGACCAGGGCCAGTCTTCCTCAGCAAAAAGAGGAGGATTTGCGTTGGATGTTAGCTCAGGGCTAATCTTCCTCACACAAAAAAAAAAACAAACAAATGATAACAAGTGTTGCCAAGGATGTAAAGAAATTGGAACTCTCATATATTGCTAGTGGGGATGTAAAATGATACCACCACTTGGAAAAACAGTTTGGCAGTACCTCAAAATATCATACATAGAGTTACTATGTAACACAGCAATTTCATTCCTAGGTATCCGTGTATAAAACTTATGTCCACACAAAAACTTGTACATGAATAATGGAAACAACCCCAATGTCCGTCAACTGATGAAATGATAAACAAAATGTAGAATACTATTTGACAATAAAACAGAATGAAGTACTGACACATACAATAAGGATAAACCTTGAAAACATTATGTTAAATGAAAGAAGCCAGACACAAAAGGCCATATATTATATGATTCCATTTATATAAAGTGTTCAGAATAGGCAAATCTATAGAAATAGAAAGTAGATTAGTGGTTGTCAGAGACTGAGGGAGGATGTAAAGTGGGGGCTGGGGGTGACTATGGGGTACAGCATTTCTTTAGCGCATGATGAAATGTTCTAAAATTAGATTTTGGTGAGAGTTTCACAATTTTGTAAATATAGTAAAAACCATTGAACTGTATGTACACTTTGAATGAGTGAACTTTATGGTATGTAAATTATATATCAATAAAGATTTTTTAAAAGAATGTTCACAGCATTAGTGTTTATAACAATAAAAAATTGAAAATAATCCAAATATCCATCAACAGTAGAGCAGAAAAATAAACTTGTTTATACTCTGCCACATCCACAACAGTGGAAATGAGTGAGCTACATTATGTACTAAGAGTATAATTAGAGAAGAATCTCAAAAATGTATCATTGAACAGTAGAAGGAAGTTACAGAAGTACACAGAATGATTCCATGTGTAGAACTCATATAGGTAAAACTAAACAAAGTAGCCCTTTTCTGACTTGATTACTCACTTAAAGAGAAGAAAATTAGTCATATTAACAACTTGTCCATATTATAAAATCTTTAATTTTTAAAGTTAAAGATTATTTTGCTGTGAAAGACAGCCTTCTCTAAAAATAGACATCATCAATATCTTTACTTCATTCTGTACTTTATTTTACCAAATTCTTATTCAAAGAGAGTTAAAAGAAAAAGAAATCTCTTGACACCAGAAATGTCAACGTAGATGATGAATAAATACATTACAAAAACATCCACTAAACATCACGAACAAAAGGGTAAGGCCATATGCTATCCTACAATGAGTGATGGCAAGTTCAGACAGTGCAATTGAGGACAGCGGCACTTCTATTCCAATTAGTCATGAAAGGCTTCATAGAGCCTCAAAATACTTCAAGATCTCCTGTTTTGAATAGAAACAGGTTATGAAATAGAAAACCTTCAAAACTAAACTGTCTTATTTTGAGGCCGTTTTCTCTTTTTAGAATTCTCTGCTCATATATTTCAAGTCTGATTAAATGAGAAATAAAGCTACAGTGCCCCCATACTTACCAATTTACTACATGGTTTACAGATGGTTTAGGTGGTATCATTTACAAAAGAGGAGTAACAGGCAAGATCGGTGGGTTCCTGGGTCCCACTAACAGGAGATCCTGATTCAATGAGGTTTAGACATTGGTATATTTCAAAAGGCACCACAGGGAATTTTGAGGAAACCACTGAATTAGAGACATCTTAAAGTCCCAGTTCCAGTTTTACATTGTAAAATACGATAACCATGTAAAGCAAAGAGTTAACAACATCAGAATGGTACTGGCTGGTCAAGTCATCAAATCACAGGTCTTGGAATATAAACACATTCTGCTTTGTGATAAGCAGAGTAGCTGTTTTATCTAGTGATAAAAACTGAAATTACATCCCACTAGGAAGGCCCAACAGGTGTTAGACACAAAATCAGTAACCAGAATTCATTCCTTAAATAATGTACATTCTTCAAGGCTCTTAGTCACAGGTAAAATGAGAAATTATGTGATAGGGAGTTCTCATTTTCTAAGTGGGTGGCGACATTTTTCTTTTAGATATATAAAATCTATATAATCTCTGATTGGGTCTCAGTTTTTACCCAAGAGTTTTCATGCCTTTCTGCAAAAATGGACATTAGGCATCAAGGGAAAATTATTAAGATCCAGATTTCTCTATTTCTCTAACTTGGCTATGATGCAGTAGTGTGGTATGTCAAAAACACCAAGAACTAAAGCACAAATTTAACTCTGCATGCCTTTTCCATTTGTGGTTATTTAGATAATAGTCACTTCCTATAGACTTCACAAAAACTTTAGAACTCATCTGATTTTTTTTTTAATGGTTGTCTCATAAGGTGCTTAAATTCCTTTCAAGGATAGATTCTCTCTTGGGTTTTCCATGGATGTCGTTGCCTGCAAACCCATGTTGATGGAGAGCCAGAGGAACTACCCAAATAGGATAGAGGGTCAACCAGTGGTACTCCAGGCCTGTAACGGAGATCAACATTTTTTGGTGTCTACCAATTCTCAACCCCAGTTCCACCAGGCTCCTCTCCAGCACAGCAGGTCTGCTTCTGATTGGTTCTGCAAAGCTGCACATCACAAAAAGAAGGCTTCCTCTCATCCTCTTATTTCTACCTTGGACTAAGTTATGGTTCAGCTTCTCTAACTTTCTTTGGAAAAGAAGTCACATAAATTAGAACTTTCTTCTGCTTAGGACATGTTGACTAGAAAAAAGTTATCTTTGATTCCTAATATATTTTGAGAGAATAAATACTAACAATTAAACACTAAACATCAATATTCCTTTTCTTTTCAATCTTTCCAGAGGAATAAAAAATAATCCAAGAATAAGAAAACAAACATCTTGATTAAAAAATGGACCAAAGAACTCAATAGACATCTCACCAAAGAAGATATACAGATGACAAATAAGCATACGAAAAGATGCTTCACATGAAATGTCATCAGGGAAATGCAAATTAAAACAGCGATGAGATATTACTATATACCTATTAGAATGACCAAAATCTGGAACTCTGACAACACCAAGTGCTGGCAACAATGTGGAGTAACAGGAACTCTCATTCATTGTTGGTGGGAATGCAAAATGGTATGGACACATCGGAAGACAGTTTGGTGGTTTCTTACAAAACTAAACATACTCTTACTATACAATCCAGCGGTTGTGCTCCTTGGTATTTATCCAAAGGAGTTGAAAACTTATGTCCACATAAAAACCTGCACACAGATGTTTACATCAGCTTTATTCATAACTGCCAAAACTTGGAAGCAACAACGGAATATTATTCAGCGCTACAAAGAAATGAGGGGCCAGCCTGGTGGCATAGTGGTTGGGTTCGTGCACTGTGCTTAGATAGCTCAGCTTTCACAGGTTTGGATCCTGGGAGCAGACCTGCACACCGTTCATCAAGCCATGCTGTGGCGGCATCCCATACACAAAAGAGAGGGAGATTGGCACAGATGTTAGCTCAGGGACAATCTTCCTCAAACAAAAAGAGGAAGACTGGCAACAGACATTAGCTCAGGGACAATCTTCCTCACCAAAAAAATAAATCAACAAAATAAAATAAAATAAAAAATAAAAAGAAATGAGCTATCAAGACCTGAAAAGACGTGGAGGAAACTTAAACGCATATTACTGAGTGAAAGAAGCCAACCTGAGAAGGCAGCATATTGTATGACTCCAACTAGATGACATTCTAGAAAAGGCAAAACTATGGAGACAGTAAAAAAATCAGGTGTCACAGGGCAGGGTGGGGGGGAGATGAATAGGCAGAGCACAGAGGATTTTTTAGAACAGTGAAAATACTCTGTATGATATTATAATGATGGATATATGTCATTACACATTGGTCCAAAACCACAGAATGTACAACTCCAAGAGTGAACCCCAAGGTAAACTATGGACTTAGGCTGATTATGATGTGTCAATGTAGGTTCATACTTGGTAAAAAATGTACAATTCTGGTGAGTGATGTTGATAATAGGGGAGGCTATGCACGTGTAGGAGCAGGGGATATATGCGAAATCTCTGTACCTTCCTCTCAATTTTATTGTAAACCCCAGACTGCTCTTTTAAAATTGTCTTCAATAAAAACAAAAAATAATAATAATATTAACACTGAATAATTTATCAAAATATTAATATGTGTTTTTTATTCTTCCATGTGTACGTATTTTCCCCTCTACATCCCAAGGAGTTTTCTAAGCTTATGTGTTCCCTTGCCTTGCCTCAAATGTTTTTGTGTCCAAATATAAAACAGAAGCTACTGGGCACCCAGAAGATAACGGCTTCTCCTGGCTTTTATATTCAAAAACTTAAACTCATGGAAGGGCTTAGTGTGTCATTCTAGAGAAAGAGAAGAGGGAGGTGAGGACTTTGAGGTAGGAGAGGAGGAAGTAGGAGAGCTTCTCTTGAAAAATTGGGAGACCATAGCTCATCTCCACAGAGATGTACATATACACCCTCTCCCCAAAGGTGACTAGCCCTCTGATGGGTCTTAAAGGTGATCTGTGGAAGACTGATGGGCATAGAATACTAAGAACCATGTCCAGTCCATGGGCATCTTGGGAAAAGATCTTGTGTTCAGTCTTGGCACAGAAGTGACAATGCTGCTATGTGGCTTAGGAAATGAGCAGTCTAGACTAAAGACTGAGGAACACAATGCTCTGGATGGGGGAGATCAGAGTGGCAGAGAAAGAGGCTTAGTAATGACTAAGATGGAATTTCTTGGCAGTCTACCAAGATGGGAGCGTGGAGAAAATCTGACCTAAAATAATAAAGGGGATACAATAGTTTCTTATTGCCTCGTGTTATAGAACAAATACTAAATGTTATACAGTAACAATATTTGGTAGAAAAATTCCCTATATATACACCTTACCTTTTCAGCCCAAGTTTGGTTGACCAGACAAAACTCTTCCAGAAAACCACTAATCAGTGTTTTCAATTTAAGAAAGGTCATCTATAGGGGCAGGCCCAGTGGCGTAGTGGTTAAGTGCACGCACTCCGCTTTGGCAGCCCTGGGTTCACAGGTTCGGACCCCGGGCACACACAGACGCGCCGCTTGTCAGGCCATGCTGTGGCGGTGTCCCATATAATGTAGAGGAAGATGGGCACGGATGTTAGCCCAGGGCCAATCTTCCTGGGCAAAAAGAGGAGGATTGGCATCAGATGTTAGCTCAGGGCTAATCTTCCTCACAAAAAAATAAATAAATAAACAAATAAATAATAAATAGAGGTCATCTATAGAACCATCAAGATATTTGATGCAGTGGCCACAGCAGAAACATGGCTTGTGTATACAATGATGAGAACAAAATATAATAAATTGCTCTGAGCTACACATAAAAGCCAATCACTTCTTCTCGCATGCAGTGGAACAAAACCAAAAAGGAATGAAACATAAAAATGCCAGACATCTGCTTCTAAAAGCATCTTGTGTGTAGTACCTGGTAAAGATATAATGTACACTTACTAAACAAAGAAAAGAGTCACTCTAAATGAATCCAGTTAACCCACAATGCAACTATGATTCAAGTATGTTTTCCTTCTTCTTTTAAATACAGAACTTCAAAACTTAAGAAGATTCCTGGGTTAATCTCACTGAAAAATAACATTGGGAGTAAAGTAGTTTAAAGTATTTTAAGAGTATTTGAGTATTTTACAGATTTACTTTTATATAGAAAAACACTTCCTGTTTTTACTTAAAATTTTTCAGTTGAGTAAACCTTAAGATCTAAATACAAAACTGTGAAAAATATTTTCCTTTTTATACAGTAAGCCAAATTCACTCCAGGTGGGCTGCCCAAACCCATCCCACGGAGAGTGAAGAAATACTCCCACAAGGTTACCTTAAATTGCTCCTTCATTGAAAGACAAGTACACATGGATTTAACGTATTTTAAGTTCCCTCAAAAAGGAAGCCTACGTGTCTATGATGAATTTTTACTTATATATGCCATCTCTGACTTCCACAGAACCACATGCCTAACCTCCTCACCAATTCCCATGTCACAGAGCATTCTCCATGACTTGATACCAAGCACGACATATAGGTAAAAATTGCAACACACAATTTTGAGTTAGGTTACTGAATAACCATGGACTGTCCCTGGAAAGAAAACAAAGGATCATTCCTAGCTCCATACGGAAGAACCCAGACTTGACAAGAACTATTGGGGTACATATTAGGAGGACATAAGATCCTCTAAATTTCAGGATTGGATTTTTTTTTTTTTTACAACTTTGGATACTAATTAACCTCTGAAAGCCTAGTCAGGTAGATTCCTTGGTAGGACAATTGCAGCCACCAAAAGAAACAGTGTAAAAAGTACTCATTGCTTAAAATGGTGGAGTTGTCTTGGGAAATTGCACTGATCGCAAAGCAGTGGAGGCTGTGGAAAACAAATTGAACTAGTGACCAAAAGGCGTGTCCTTGTAAGACTGTGACTAAGACTCTAAGGGTCGTCTCTGATTTCCCGTCTGTAAAATGGGCATAATAGCTTCAAATCTATGTATTTCACAGGCACATACCAAAATAGATACGTAGATGTATGGATATATGCAAGGCTTTGTTCTTTTTGATTAACATTGAAGACTCAGGTCCACTCTTTAGTTCTTCAGTGATCTGTTTAGGTCACAAACAGGTGATTTCTTGAAACATAGACAGATCATTCCAGGGATTCAAATTCTATCCTTGGTTAAAGGTATTCAGTGGCTCTCTTTACATACATTTTACCAAACTAGAATCATAAGATTAACAAATTACCTCTCATTTTCAGCTACAATTAAATAGCAAATCTACCCTGATTTGTTAGGATTCAATCATCTTTTAAGAAGTATTATGTGTGTATATATGTATGTATTTCCCAGCTCAGCCTCTAGGAGGGCCTAGATTCAATGACACACCAGTAGCAATGAGTATATCTGGCATCCAGATCTTGATTTCTAAATACTATTCTCCACTCACGGAAACAGGGCTCTTGGGAGAAATGGCTGATTCAAGGGCTAGAGTAGGGAAAGGACAAAATGAAATCAGAACATCTTGTTGTTTCAGAAAGTAAAGAAATGCTCAAAATATGATCAAAATTGGAACAGTTTGAGCATTAAAATAAATATCATCCCCAGAGTATAATCCATTGGATAAAATAGGAATCTATGATTCCATGTTGAAATAAAAGAAGGAAGGAAGGGAGGGAGGGATGGGGAAGGAGGGGAAGGAAAAACTTTTTTTTACAATAGAATGCCAACTAATAATAGTAGAGAAAATAATGGAGCTAGAAAAATTCCTATTTTTTAAACATAATAGTAATAATTGATGGATGCATTTCTGAGAGAGCAGCAAGAAGCCAGCTCACTTCCTCTCTCTCTGGATTTCAATGAGGAAGTATATAATCCTGGGAGTAGTTGGCAGTCATATTGTAACAATTTGTAGTGTTTCAATATCCTTTTCAGCTCTCAACCTTGAAATAAAGATGTAACCAAGAAGATAAAAGAGGAAAATGGTGGGAAAATGGGCCCTCAATACCATTTTTGAGTTGGTGAATCAAACCAACCTTAAGTCTGCCCTAACTCAAGACTTCTAGTTACATAAATCATTAAATCTCCTGTATTCCTTACCTCAGTTTTCTTGTTTTTCTGCAAGCAAAGCCCACTTACTGATACAGACTTATGATTTCAAAGTTTCACCTTGCCTTTTTACAAATTTGGTTTCTATGACACAGTTCAGTAGTATCTCTTTAAAATCTAGTCATTATCAGTACGCAGACATTAGACTTTTCAGGGCCTCAGTCTCATTATTTGTTGATGGTTTTGAGTATAACAATAACTTCAAGTCAACGGAAATATGAAACGCAAATACTGAAAACCCAGTAAGTCTCTGAGTTGAGAAGACCTGATTAAGGACAGCAACAGTGATTGTGTCAAAATAGGATTCTAAGTGTCCCTAAATCCCAATAGACAGTCTACAATACAGCCAAAAGAAGTTTTCTTTCTCTACTTTTTCCCACAAAATTTTCCCACAGATATACCTACCAAAGCTATATATAAATGTGGATTTGAAATTGAAAGGTCATTCCAAGTGTGTGTGTTTTTTTTGCTTTACTGTGGAAGAAAAATATGGAAGTATATCAATGGCATTCTGATTTTGTCCAATAGTTACAATCTGCTCTGGAATGACCTCCACGATTTCACCTCCCATATTTTTCCTTCTTTATTTCTCTCTTTTTATCTCTTCTTCTATTCTTCTTTACTGTATATTTTTCTTTCCTAAATCTATGATGCTCTTTGGGTCATTCAAGAGTTTTCATAATTCTCCTTGAAGATTTTGGTCCTTGGAGCACATCAATTCTTTCAGTGCCAATTAATAAATATGTCTTCAGAACAAATTCTCCTTGGCTTAATAATATGAGAAGCAATAGAATATGAGAATGACCTAACTGGGAATTAGGCATCATTAAAGAATGGAAGAACAAATAAATTATGAAAATTATTTATATATCCAGTCTAAAATCCTGGCTCAGATAACCTGTTGCTGAAACAAGAATAAATTATTTCATTTTATAAATTCAGCTAGCAGGAGATATTTATCCAAAAAGAAAATGACAAGTTGGCCTTTACATTTTAAAAACACATTTTTCTTTCAAAACCAAACAATGGAAAACTCTTATTCACATTCTTTTGATTAGCTTATTATCTTAAAACAAATATAGTAGGTCATGCTTTGAAAAGCTTTAAATTAAAAGCTCCTCTAGGTAATGAAATGAACCCCCCAAAAACAAGAATTAATTGGCTTTTATACTTATTTTTGCCTTTTTTTTGGTCTTTCTCTCTTTGTCTTTAAAAGCTCTTATTTCCAAGCTCAGCTTGAAGGAAACTAATGAACAATGAAAAGCTATTTCACATATGTTTAGTAGAACATGTTGAATTATGCTCAACAAGAACACAACTTAACATTTTTAATACAAATTTATGGATTCAAGGAGCATAGGGAACTGTCCATTTGATTCAATTAAAGTCAATAAAAAATATGGAAGTCCCAAATATTTCAAGTACTCTGCTACATTAAATGCTCGTACATTTACACTTATTATCAGATCTCTTTGAATATAAATTTAAAAATTGATGATTAAACAAATCAACATGGCCTTTGGTTTTCTCATCTCTGAAACAAGGTAGTTAGATTAAGATTGTTCCTGTGATTTACATTTTGTGTCTTTTTATTTTCAGGTAAGCGGTGATATTGCTACAGCCTGCACAGTAGATGGTAAATGTCAAAAGTATTTTATGAATTCTGAAAAATAAGGGCAACACCAGTGGCATAGTTTTTGAATCTTCCAAAGACTCTCATAAAAAGAAGAAGAAGAAGAAAGAAAGGGCACTAAATAGCAAAACCAAAACAAACCATTGACAATACTTATAGCAAAAGTAGATGGCAAGATATTCCCATAAAGCCCAAAAGAGAAACATGTGAGGATAAGCCACCAACATCCACGAGAGACCTGCATATTATCAGCATCTGTGTGGGAAGAAGCAAGAGGTAATAGAGTAGATGAGGAACCTGAGAACGGGAGAGATCCTAAAAAGCAAGTAAGTATTCATTGGAAAGCACTGCAGACCAATTTGGGAATGGAGGCTGATACTGGCAAAATTTCTAAATCTAAAACAGGTAAGATAAAGAAATATCTGGTAAAATTTGAGGAGACTGAAGCAGTCTATGAACTTTCAGAAGTGATCAGCTGTGCTCTCTTCCAAGACGGAGCCCCCACAGTTAGAGGAAACTGCTGGCAGTAGATCAAATTCAGCAGGATGGTGACAACAGAGACAAAGGAAGAGGAAGTGCTTATGGGAAGTAGCCAGGAAATGTCAAAGACTAAGCCACCATATAGCTTAACACTACCTAAAAACAACAGAAGTAGGAACTACATGAAGTTAGAAATACTATCCTGACCCATACCTCTCTCTAAAAGTTGGGAAAAACTAATATCTCATAAAAATTTGGAAAGACAAGAATTGAGGTCAAATCCCATACCTTATTATAAGAAAAAAGAGAACAAGGAGCAAAGAAACACTACCAATGATGAAAGCATGTCAGAAAGATGTGCCCACACATCAGACCAAAACTACTTCAAAATGAGCAAATAGATATTAAGAAATGGTACAAGATATGAAAGATCATCAGAATCAGAAAAAAACTCAGAAATGAAGTGACAATGCTCATAAAAGAATTAGAAATAAATTTTTAAAAAATCATTTCAGTAATGAAAATAAACTAGAAGGGCCAGAGAAGCAAATAAACATAATATATAATGCCTTAAGAAAATTATAAGGTAAAAAGAAGTATTATATTAAAAATTAAAAAGGAATAAAGACAAAAATCAAAAAGGAATAATGACAGAGTTAAAAAGAATTTAAGAGAAAATGACAAATATTGAACATAGACAAAGAAGATCCAACACTGATAATAGGAGTCTCTGAAAAAAAGAAAACCTAAGCAAGCTTTGAGAACATTTGCTAAAAACTATAAATTCAATAAAACTTCCCTTAAAAATTTCCCTGATATTACATATTGAGATTTATAATTACCAATATCAAGACATATGCAGGGCCAGCTCCGTGGCTTAGCGGTTAAGTGCACGCGCTCCGCTACTGGCGGCCCGGGTTCTGATCCCGGGCACACACCAACGCACCGCTTCTCCAGCCATGCTGAGGCCATGTCCCACATACAGCAACTAGAAGGATGTGCAACTATGACATACAACTACCTACTGGGGCTTTGGGGGGACAAAAAAAAAAGAGGAGGATTGGCAATAGATGTTAGCTCAGGGCCAGTCTTCCTCAGCAAAAAGAGGAGGATTAGCACAGATGTTAGCTCAGGGCTGATCTTCCTAAAAAAAAAAAAAGACATATGCTAGTAAAATGATTGGACTTTAAAGAAAAAGAGAGATATCATTTTCATTTCAGCTTTTTAAAAAATGAGCAAGTGACTTACAAAGGAAAGAAAATTAGATTTTCATCTAATTAATTGTCATTATCTGGCAGTTTTATGCTGCAAAAAAATGAAGGAATTCACATAGTTATAAGAAAGCAATAATTCTATAATTCTAAGAAAGCAAATGTGAGCCAAAGATTTTGTTCAGTGCAAACTGACTGTCAAAAGTAAAGAGCACAAACTGATGTAAATGTGCAAAAACTTAGAGACTACTGTACCCATGAGCCCTCCTGAGGAATTCACTAGAGAAGAAGCTTCAGACAACCTGAATGACCACGGAGAGGGTACCATAAGACATAGTGACAAGCATTAAATAGCTTCATGAAGAATTAAAACTAAATGAGTATTAAAGGGAGAGAGTATAGTGCTTAATGGCTGTAAGTTCAGACAACATAGATAGTAGAATCAATTAGAAAGGAGGGAAGGAAGGAAGAAGGATAAGTAGAGCATACGCAGAGCAAATTTTTAACAGTTTGGAGTAATCATATTGGTGGTAGTAGCATTAGCATTGCCTTTATGAGTTTGTTGTGGTACAAAGTGGAATACAGCAGGGGAATAATTACAGAATTCTCAGTGCAGAAGAAAGGAGATGCAAGTGTAGTAAAGAAGAAGTTAAGTAAAAACTCTATAGCACTCAGGTATCCCTAGTGCTCAGATTGTGGTCTTGAAATCCACTAAAGTGGATTTAAATGTGGAAATCCACATTTCCACAAAAACAAACCAGACCTTCTTAGAGCATGCCCTCAATAGGGCATATCACCCCCGAAGGGGGAGAAAATTGGTCTTGGGGAGATGAAAAAATCTTATAATGGTTTGTGGTCTTCCAGAGATCAACTCTACCTGAAAAAAATCTTATTCTTTAATATTTGATTTCTTTCATTAAGGACATATTCATTTAATTTTAATTTAATTAATTAAAATTTAACTCAATTTTCCTCTTTGGGGGAGTGATAATTTTTTTTTTTTTTTGGTGAGGAAGATTAGCCCTGAGCTAACATCTGTTGCCAATCCTCCTCTTTTTGCTGAGGAAGATTGGTCCTGTGATAACATTGGCGCCCAACCTCCTCCACTCTACATTTGGGACGCCTGCCCCAGCATGGCCTGATAAGCGGTGCACAGGTCCACGTCAGGATCCGAACTGTGAACCCAGGGCCGCCCAAGCAAGCACGCAAACTTCACCACCACCCCACTGGGTCAGCCCAGAGTGACAATTTTTTAAAAGGTTGAGAGACACTGTCTTAGAAAAAGGGCTGATTCCAGGGCTGGGGAGGAAAATGTAAAATAAATCTGGAACATCTTGTCATGTTAGAGGGGAGGAAGGTATCAAAGATTATTAGGGTTATGTCAAAAGGAATCAGGGATCAACTTAAACAGGCTCCTTCCTACCAAAGATGGACAAGTTCAGTTCCAATAAGGATAATAATTGCAATGGATTAAAATTCACCAAATATATTTAAATCCATAAGCTCATGATGATACTAGAAAGTAGTTATCGGTCACCTTCAGAGATTGATAGGGAACTAATTCATTATTTTGAATTCTATCTTTTTATTGTGCACTATACCACTGGGTAATTATTATTTTGTGAACTCAAAAAGTTAAGAGATATAGACTGATCACATCACACAAATAGAGACAGACATTATGTGCCGCCCACAGTCTTTCCAAACACCAACTAGAGTTTTACTAAAGGAATTAAATCTGAGTCTGATCAGGCTTCTGGATCCATCTGCCATATTATGCCAAGAAATAAAAGTGATTTTTAAAAAGTGATGAGTTCTACAGTTTGGTGCTTACCAGGGGGAAGGGAGTTGGCGGGTGGGCACAAGGGGTGAAGGGGTGCATTTATATGGTGACTGACAAATAATAGTGTACAACTGGAATCTCACAATGTTATAAACTATTATGATGTCAATAAAAAAAAAATGATGAGCTCTAGGGGCCAGCCCGGTGGCATAGTGGTTAAGATCCCGTGCTCCGCTTCGGTAGCGGCCTAGGGTTAGCAGGTTCTGATCCTGTACCTATGCACCGCTTAACAAGCCATGCTGTGGCGGCGTCTCATATAAAGTAGAGGGAAATGGGCACAGATGTTAGCCCAGAGCCAATCTTCTTCAGCAAAAAGGAGGAAGATTGGCAACAGATGTTAGCTCAGGGCTGATCTTCCTCAAAAAAAAAAAATGATGAGTTCTTGTCAAAAGAATACAGGATAGCTTGAAAGTTCTTACTAGGCAAAACTACCTCAATTTGAGCATCAAAATAAATAGTGATAGTAATGGGTTGTAACTCATTGAATAAAATAACAATCCATGTGTCCACACTGAGAAAGGAAGGAAAGAAGAAAGGAAGAAAGGAAGGAAGGAAGGAAGGGAGGGAGGGAGGGAGGGAGGCAGGAAGGAAGGAAGGAAGGAAGGAAGAAGGAAGGAAGGAAGGAAGGAAGGAAGGAAGGAAGGAAGGAAGGAAGGAAGGAAAGAGAAAGAGAGAAGGGGGAAGGGAGGGAGCAAGGATGGGCAATATATAATAACATATTTATTTAGAATAAATATCAAAGGAATGATGGAATTAAAAATTGTAGCCATGATAGTAATAATTGAATCAGACAAGAATCAACAATGGGTGCTAAAACTAACAGGAGAAAGTTTGCTGAGAAACATGATATTTACATAATCTCAACACATCCCACAAAGTACCTACTAATTACAAAGGGGAAAAAAATAGGTACTTTACAATAGAGAAAACTGACAGATATTGACCATCTTACTCAAGTGATTCAATTTAACATCACCAGTAATGGGACAAATTGATATTGTATGCCTCCTGATATGATACACTGAGCAGAACAAAGCACCTGTGTAATATTCCTGCCAAAAATGCATGAATAAAATTTAATAATAAGGAAATAGACTTCTAAATTGAAGGACATTCACCAATAACAACAACAACAAAATGGACTGTATTCTTCAAAAATGTCAAAGTCATAAAAGACAAGGAAATACTTAGGAACTATTCTTAGACTGAATAAAAATAAAAAGACATGACAACTAAAAGCAACATATAATCCTGGATTAGGTCCATTTGTTAGAAAGGGCATCCATTGGGACAATTAGCAAAATTTAAATAAGGTATCTGGATTAGATGGTAAAATTGTGTCAATGTTAATTTTCTCCTTTAGACTGCTGTACTGTGATTGCCTAGGTTGTACTGTGGTTCTTTTAGAAACTGCATACCAAACATTTAGGGAAAATGGGATATCTTGCCTGTAACTCACTCTTAGTTGATTCAGAAAAAGGGGTAGTATCTGTGTGTGTGTGTGTGTGTGTGTGTGTGGGTGGGTGTTCACACATACTTGAAAAGAGAGAGACAGAGATAATGGTAACGCAAATGTGGTCAAATAGTAACAGTTGGTAAAACTGGGTAAAGGGCATAGGGTGGTTCTTTGATTCTTGTAACTTCTTTGAAAGTATGGTATTACTTCAAAATAAAATGTTAAGAAAAAAATTTCTGTACACAACTCTTGGGTCAAAGAGAAAATGAAAACCAAACTTGCAGAATATCTTTTTAGAAAATAATAATAAAAACACTGTTACCACCAATGAAGAAAATCTATGGCCTCAAATACTTATATTGCTAATAAAAAAGAGAAAATCTAAGCATTACTTTCAAGAAATTAGAAAAGGCAAACAAAATAAACCCATGAAAAAGCAAAAGAGATCAAATAATAAACATAAAACCAGAAGCTAATGAATTAAAAAACAGAAAATGAGTAAAACTAATAAATAAAGATCAGGTTAACTAAATAAAAACAATAAAATCGGCAACTCACAAATGAATTTATTCAAGGAAACATATAAGTTACAAAACAGCACAAAGTGTATATTCCACACTTCTTATGCTCTGCCGCACACCCTCTTGACCCACCTCTGACTCCAGCCATTGCTGTGGTAACCAATGCACACAGTGCACCCTGTCCCTCATGTCAACCACACGGTATTCCGGAGCTATGGCCAAAACAAAACAGCCATTGGAGAGCTTATGGAATTCTCGATTCACTGGCGAAAGATTCAAAGCAATATTTTATAGTGAAGGAGGTACAACAGTGGGCACATGTCCACAGGATACTAGAACAATGGAATAGTTTATTAAAGGCTCAGCTAAGGTGCCAGTTCTAGGAGGACACTGTGAGAGGTCAGGGGACTGTCCTTCCAGATGTGGTTATATGCATTGAACTGAACACACAACTATTTTGCCCATAACTGGAAACACTACTCAGGGGAAAAGGGTGCAAGTAGGATTGGCCTCTTTCACTGTCACTCCCAGTGACCCATTTGCATTATTTGTGCTTTCTGTTCCCTCAACTTTACCTTCTACCAGAAACTTGCTACCAGAGACTGAGTAAGAGTTTCACTGAACCTGAAGCTTTGACTACCATGTGGACTTTGTGAAAACAGGCAAAGAACGGAATCACCACATTGGTGGAGCTACGAAGAGCTAGGGTTGCCGCTACATAGCCAAACATAGCCAAGAGGAGTATGTTTGAAACCCGGGGAAACCTCTGGGACATCTCTTGGTATTTCCATATTCAGTGATAGCTGAAAACTATGACCCAACAAGGGTAAAGCACTAAGATTCAGACCTTTCAGGAATGAAGATCTGGATCACTACACCTGATAAGTAAATCTAGGCCCACTGAAATGTCAGCTGAGGGCGAGGAAAGCCAGAGCAGGTGATAGAAGTGGGAGACAATAAATACAAGTACAGGCCCAGAACAGTTACAGCAGCAGGGACTATAGCTTGTTCTACTAACTGTCTTCTACTAAGTCTTTCAGAAATATTACAGCCAGCCACCATGTTGAAGGTTCTGTCATGGAGTGCACTTAATGGAGGGAGGAGCAAATCGGAACAGTGCAAGAGATGGACTATGCTAGATATTTTTGTGTCCTGACTCACATCTTTCAGCCTCCCTTGCTGTGACAATCAGGTGACAGCATCTTGCCTCAGCTGCACCATGTATCTCTCATCTGCTCCAGGGTTTCTCTGAATCTGCCATGTGAGACACTTGCTGGAACCCGCCTGACCTGTCTGATGTATGAAGGAGCCTGGAGAGGGAGGGAATTAACAAACCATAGAGAAGCCCTTGACCACAGGAGGACAGGAGCTGGGGGATAATTGCTCCCCTCTTCTGGCTCTCGGGTAGATAATTCCGAACACATTCCTCCCAGCTTCTCAGGAGGTCCCCAGCAGCACCAAGCCCCAGTTGCCCACAGCAGTGACCAGGTCAATATCACACATTTGACTGACACTCCCTCTTTCCCTGTTCACTTGTCCTAGTCCATCACTCTCACTCCCTAAAACCACTTCCCAAAATAAACCACCTGCCAAAAGCCTTTTTGCATAGCTTGTCATGGTGACAACCAACAAGCAAAAAAGTATATATAAGCAGAGAAAGAACTGAATACAGCTTATTCTTATTTTCTTCTTTGTGAATTCTGAATATTATAAATTTTCCATAGTGAACGAGCAATAAGATTTTAATCCAAAAATGTTATGTAAAACTAATGCTTTCAAATTTTCTAAGGATTTGATTATAGTACCTTGAATTAGCAACAAAGGCTTTAGGAACTTGAAGATAAATGAGTACACGAATGTGTTAACACTAGGTTTTTGGTTAAATGGAGTATATTCTCATCTAATTAACCAGTTACTTTGTCTCCCAATTTGGTGCTATGATTTGAAAATAACCACAGTTGCGTCCTTACATGAAAATTATTGTTACTTGTTACTATTTGTCCATTTTGAAGAACTGAGTGTTTCTGACTTTGAGTCTCAATGAAATTTCAAAATTCTGTAAGAAAACCTTAATCTGGTTAAAAACAGATATTTTTTAAAAAATGACGCAAAAATAGTCATGGACAGTCTGTTTTATTGTAGAAATGTTATTCCACTTGTTTTTAGGTTGCTGCATGAAAATAAGAAACTTCTGAGCTTTCTATGCCTCTGTCCCCTCCATTCTGTTCCTATATTTTCCAAGCGGCACATGTAGGAACACAGTCATAGACACGACAAAAATTATTCTTCAAACAGAAACCATGGATTCAACATAAGGATACAGTGATCAGGACCATTCTGGGGGAGATTCAGACTGGGGCAAATCATTTCTTGGCCGTCCTTCCTCTTCCAAACCCCGTGCCAAACCTTGCCCTATTCTATACTGTTAAGATTAAGAGCACCATATATATCGAAACCACAATCTCCTTCACAGTACCTTGTACAATTATGATCACCAAATTAATTCTTGAAAATGAATAAATGCCTGTTGTCCCTGCTAGACTGGGAAAGGTTGATGAGAACCATGTCTGTTTATTCATGGCTATCTCTGGGGTGCCTAGCACAGAGCCAGCAAAAAGTAGATACTCAAGCATACTTGTGGACCAAGGGACACGTAGGCTAAAGCAGCCTTGAAAGAGAGGTCTGTATAGAAATAGGAGGGATGGTCCCACTTGATTTTTCTTGGTGAAAACAGAGGTGATTAAATCTGATTGCAGGTCACCCCTGTCTATTAAGCAGTCAGAATAGTCCTCTAATTCCCCACTCTGGGTGTTTTTATGAGAACAGTAGCTGTCAACACAACCTTAAGAAGAAAAAAAAATCTATTTCAATAAATATTCCTATGTCAAGAAAGTAAATACTAAGTACCCTTTAATTTATGAGGTCCGGGTGGATTTAAAAGTCATAGCTTGCAAATGATTTTGTACTATTTTTTTTACCATGTTTGCCAAATTGGGCATAAATTTTGTTTCTTTAGAACAAAACTTGTTCAAAACTTCTTTTGAACAAAACTTTAGAATAATACTTTTTTATTATACGTCTCAATATATATACATACACACAAATGTATAATGTATAGATGTGTAATGCAATAACTTTTTTTCAGCAATATTGACAAATCAAACTATATTTTATAAAGTCTGAAAACATAATTGATGTTTTCTACTCAACGCTCTAGTCTACAAAATGTCAACCAGTAGAAACAGAGTTTCTACCTTATTACAGATTTTATTATTCTTATAGCCAAGGAACAACCAAATGAAGGTCTCAAATTTTTGTGCTTAATTTCAACTTTTCTTTGGCTGTTATATATAATGTTGTTGTTCTCATGTGAGTGGAAATAGTCTAAACTTTTGAGCAGTCAATTCAATTTTTTTGTATGAACAGTAGGCTACAATTGGTAGAAATAATCTCAGAGAGAATTTATCTATATCTAATTTTAGAGTATATTGTTAAATTCATTTGACTATTTTTATAGGAATACTACAGTACAGAAAGTAACCATCTTTATTGGAATTTATAACTTACCAACCCTGATATTGGAGGCCAATCTCAGTAATAGATATATTGCTTGTATGTTTGGTTATTTCTTTATACAGTGTACTTTTTTTTTTATTTTACTGAGGTCATATTGGTTTATAAGATTGTGTAATTTCAGGTGTACATTATTATATATCAATTTCTGTATAGACTGCCTCATGCTCACCACCAATAGTCCAGGTTTATCCGTCACCATACATATGTGCCCCTTTACCTCTTTTGTTTGTTTGTTTGTTTGTTGTTGTTGTTGTTGTTTGTGAGGAGGACTAGCCCTGAGCTAACATCCTGTGCCAATCCTCGCCTTTTTTTTTCTTGAGGAAGATTGGCCCTGGGCTAACATCTGTGCCCATCTTCCTCTACTTTATATGGGACGCCGCCACAGCATGGCTTGACAAGCAGTACGTCAGTGCGCGCCTGTGATCTGAACCTGAGAACCCTGGGCATCTGAAGCGGGCCATGCACACTTAACCGCTTGTGCCACTGGGCCGGCCCCCCACTTTACCTCTTTTACCCACACCCCCACCCCCTTCCTCTCTGGTAATCACTAATCTGTTCTCTTTATCTATGTGTTTGTTTATCTTCCACATATGAGTGAAATCATGTGGTGTTTGTCTTTCTCTCCCTGGTTTAGTCTGCTTAACATAATACCCTCAAGGTCCATCCATGTTGTTGCAAATGGGACGATTTTGTCTTTTTTGTATGGCTGAGTCGTATTCCATTGTACATATAAATACCACATCTTCTTTATCCATTCATCAGTTGTTGGGCACTTGGGTTGCTTCCATGTCTTTGCTATAGTGAATAATGCTGCAATGAACATAGGCGTCCATAAATCTCTTTGGGTTGTTGATTTCATGTTCTTTGGATAAATACTCAGTAGTGGGATAACTGGATCATATGATATTTCTATATTTAATTTTTTGAGAAATCTCCATACTGTTTTCCATAGTGGCTGCACCAGTTTGCATTCCCACCAGCAGTGTATGAGGGTTCCCTTTTCTCCACATCCACTCCAACATTTGTTATTTTTTTTCTTGGTAATTACAGCCATTCTGACAGGTGTGAGATGACATCTCATTGTAGTTTCAATTTGCATTTCCCTATTAATTAGTGATGTTTAACATCTTTTCATGTGACTGCTGGACATCTATACAGTGTACTTCTTGAAGGCAACAGGTCATTCACAATGTAACCCCCTTTTCCCTAGTATATTGCTTTGCACATAGTAGGCACTCAACAAATGTGTTTTGAGTTGAATTTAACTCTTTCTTCAAAGTTCAGGTTCCTACCCAAAAATAAATTAGCTGTAGTAGATGTTGGTGCCTCTCTCAGATCCCCTTTATAGGTTGATATGCCCATATTCCAGCTTCTGAAGTTGCTAGAGCTAACAGCGTACACCTATGACCTTCTCAAGAGCATCACATCAGCTGGAGAGGCCTGGAAAATTATATCACCATCATCACCACACTATGCCCATCCAAAGGGATAGCCAATGATTGGCTGATATGGGGTACAGAGTCTGGTCTTCTTGCCTCAAGGCAGAACACCTCCAGGTTGGACCATTTATGCTCCAGAGCCCTCTGTGAATCAGGCTAAGACTAGACTTTACCCAAGACCATATCATTGTTCAACTCCTCTGCCTTCCCTATCCTGCCGCTTTCACTCCCTTACAGATTTGTCCTGAAAGCACTTTCTCATTAACTCACATATACCTAAATCCCTGTCTCGGGTTTCTGTTTTAGAGAATGTGATCTAAGACACAATCTGTCTCTCCTTTCCTCTAGTATGATTCAAACCTTCCATAAGTTGAGTTTGAGTTGACTTTTGCTTAATTGACTGTGGCCTAGACTTCGCCAAACAAAGACAAAGCAATGGTTCCTAAAAAAGCAGAGGGTCCCAGGAGCCAACCCGATGGTGCAATGGTTAAGTCCAGTGTGCTCTGCTTCAGTGGCCCGGGGCTCGCAAGTTCAGATCCCAGGTGTAGATCTACACTGCTCAACAATCCACACTGTGGCGGCATCCCACATACAAAATAGAAGAAGATGGGCACAGATGTTAGCTCAGGGCCAATCTTCCTTACCAAAAAAAAAAAAAAAAAGCTGAGGGTCTCAAATAGGCCTGAGAGGTTGGTCAAGCCTTGAAGTTTGCTCTTGCAGTATCAAGATTACTTGAAAATGTAGTTGGCAGTTCTAAACATAACCAAATGTAAGGCTCAACTAAAGGTCTAGATTTCAAAACAAAATTAGCCTCCCAGCTCTGTGGAAAAATTCACATTAAAATGATTTGTTGTTACTGGTTATGACTTAAGATTGTACAGTGACTGGAAAGACCAATAAGATAAGAATCTGGGGACCTGATTATCAATAAATACGGCATTTAGTTGGAGTATTGTGCAAAAATTCATAGTAAACTTTTTTTTCATAGATCATAAAATCTGATATTTGAATTAATACAAGCTGGAACTTCTTCATGAACATCTAGTAAACAGAAGAGTTGAGGTAAAGTATAGTTGTTACCAACAACAAGGATGGGAAAGTAAATGACCACCTTCAACAGCCAACCCAGTCAGTAGCTTACACTTCCAATCCTCTCCCAACGTTAACAATCAGACGGCTTTAAGCTGCATCTCTATAATTCTCTTGCTCTTCTTGGTCTCAAAGTGGATACAGAAGCTCCAGATATCATGTTTGCACCTCACTTCAAAGACAAAAAACATAGAGGGGTAGGTTTCTCTCACTGGGGAAGAAATCTCTCCCAGGAGCCCCCAGCACACGTCCCCCGGCCAAAACCAGGTCTCATGACCACTCTTAGGCCAGAGGATAGACCTATTTTGCCTCAGATCATTTTCTCTGCCTAAAACTTGAACAAAATGGGAGGAGATGATGGAACAAAAGTTTGAGGTCAGGTAACAAATGGTTCTGTTATAGTCAACATAGAAAGTCAGAGAATCACCTTTAGCAAACCTGTTTCTCAGTCTCCTTCTCAAAGTTATAAAGTCATTTAACCAAACTCAAGGCTTTTTCATCTCAGATGAGATTCATTTGCACATTTCTACACTGCTAGTTGCAAGAGAGATTCATTACAATTCAAAGGTGTAGATGGTGGTATCCTGTAACTTTTCTCAAATATGGGAAAAGGCCTAAAAATAGAATTGCTTTCCTCTGCACATTTTACAATATTATATTGTATACTTGTCCACATATAACAGCCACTAAATTCATGTTGTCCACTAAGAGGGGGCATGGGTGCAAAGTTAAGAGCACAGAGAGCCAAGCAGATGTGAGTTCAACCTAGCCCCCTTCACTTACCAGCAATGCAACCCTGGGCCAGTCACTTTGCCTCTGTGTGCCTCCACAAAAGGACACTATCAATCCCTACCTTGCTATTTTGAAGATGAAGATTATGTTAAAAGAAAAAAAAAGCACAGCTTCTGGGCCATAGTCAGTAGTCATTAAATGACAGCTATTATTATTAGCTCAAGAGTTTAAAAGCTGAAACTACGACAGTCACCTAGCCAATTCCCACTCTGGATTGGCTTCATCCTTTCTAACCAAGCCTCTTCTAACTTAAAAATTTCTGAGAAGTTATGATTTACTGGTAAGAATTTACAGGCCTGAATGATCCCTTCAGAGAAATTTCCTAAAGCATGTCTCCTAGAAGACTTGTGATTCACTGGAATTAGTTTCTATTTTTCCCATGAACTGTAGTATGAAAATACAAAAGTGGCTAATCCAATTTCAGTCCATTTTTCATTACCACTAATGGCTTTCACATATCTATTCCTCTTTCTTGGTCTGAGTGGTATGGTTTTATGTGAATATCTCTTGCTTCAAATGTAAAATAATTGCATGATTATAACAAACATAAGTTCTATCCTGCAAGCCGCCTAGACAGCATCAGTTACCCATGCAGAGAAGGAAACTCAGTATTTGAAATGTCTTCCTACGTTTCAGAAACACTGTCGTCTGTGGTAAAAGCCATATTTTTATTAGTTAAATTTCTCCAGATGCTTTTTATTTTCTCTGCAAAGGTACACTAACCACACATTAGAGTAAATGGCTTTTCTAACCATACTAATAATTTTACAATATAGTTTAAATTTCTCTTTGCTATTCCAGTTCTTGCACCAAATAAACTATGTCAGAAACTAACAATACTTGGGATCCTTAAGTAAGTGAGGAATTATATACGCCAATTCTCAGTTCCTAAACCATAGCTGTTCTGGATTTCATATGTATGAGTCCATTAGTGGAAAGAATCACAACTCACCTAGCATTGGACACCTTCTTTTTGAACAAATATTTTTGGTTTAGAGAAATAAAATACCTTGAAATAAAAACAAAAGTTTCCAGAAACATTATGGAAAATACATCAAATAAGAAAATAAAATCTCTCTCAAAAAAATGGATAAAATTCATGTAGTTGGATGAATAACATAACCGTATGAAACAATACAGATAAATACATTGCATGCTATTATTCCTAATAAAATATATATTATGTCAGTCAGTTTTTGCTGCATAGCAAACAGCCACAAAATCTCAGTGATATACAACAATGGCACTTATTGCTTGGTCAGTTGTCTGCAGGTCAGTTGGGCTTCAGCTAAAGGCCTGGCATGCCAGGCTTGACACAAAGCTGTGGGTTGATTTCAAGTCAGTTCTAGCCACCAAGTCCCTGTCTTTCCTTGTCTTAGGCACAGCAGGTTAACGAGGGCTTGTTCTCATGGAGATGGCAGAAGAGCATAAAAACAAACCCAACTACCCAAGCACGTTTCAAATCTTGGCTTGTATCACGTCTACTAACATCCCCTTGGCCAAGGTAAATCACATAGGCACACCCAAAGTAAAAGGGAGGGAAAGTATACTTTGCCTTCCATAAGGCCTTGACAAGGTAGTGACTGTAAACTATACTACAGGGGAGTAAAGATTTGAGTCTCGTAATTCAATCTACCATGACTGTGTGCCCAAAAGTAACTCTGGCACATGTGCAGAAGGAGACATATAGAAAGATGTTTACATGGCATTGTTCATATGATCAAACAATTAAGTACCATCTAAATGTTCATCAGTAGGGAATGGGGAAATAAATTGCAGTTCATTCATATAATAAAATTCATGTTAGTTAAAATTAAATAACTAATAAGTCAACATGGCTAAACATAAAAAAATAGCATTGCTTGGAAAATAAGAACAGTACATATAATACTATGTACTATTAGTACAAAATACAGAATAATACATGTAGTATGATACCACGCATGAAAAAAATTTTTAATAAGCACAAAGCAATACCATGTATTCTTTACTGATATACACATATAATGAAGAATAAAAACATGAATGGAAAAGAGAGCAATGATTTCAGTATAGTGAAATGGAGGCAGAAGAGACGAAGCTGGAGTTTTAGCTATAACAGTAAAAATTAATTAAAAAAGAAACAGAGAGCCCACAGAAAAAAAAATATGGCAAAATGTGAACATCTCTTATATGTCAGTGTGTGGTAAGTAAATGGATGTCTATTATATTTTTTGTATATTCAAAATTAATTCATAATTAGGAATTATGAAAGATTTCAATTTTTTTAAAAAACAACATGAAAACTAACAAATTTCCCGTATTACTTCTGGAAAACATTGTATCCTGAGAATCATAGATTCATTGAGCTGAAGTAATATTTGAGATCGCCTGAAGACTCTACAAATGCCCTCAGTCATTCGCCCATATATTAACAATTCTCGCTGTCTGGGGCTACCTCTTTTCACAGCAATCAGAGGCTTTGTCCAAAACACTTCCGTAATTCACGAGAAATCTTGATGTTTGATGGCAACTTTGTGGAGTTGACCACACATGCTTAACAATCTGATATTTTCTGGATTTTGTCATATTGATAATTCCCCAGGGATATTTTTAACACACGGAGACTGGACGTAGCTAATAGAATGCTAGCCAAATTTGATCATCTTCTTTATTTTAAGGAAAGCTCATATTGGGTTGCAAATATAAGCTGAATTAAAATCTGGATGTGTCCACAAAGAGAGAACGCTCTAACCTGAAAATGGAGTGTTCTGCCAAATTTCAGCTGAGGAAAGAGAGCCACAAATATTGAACTCCTACTACATATGTCAGGCATTTGTTTTACATGCGTTTTCCCATGTAATCTTTGCAACAATCCTAAAGTATAGGAATTATTTCCTCCACTTAAGGTTGAGAATGACAGGGCAAAGATTTAAGTCCAGATCTGTGTCCTTCAATCACATCACTCTGCCTCAGTCAAGGCACTTAGAGGAGTCTTGAGGTTGTCCCATCATCACAAGAACCCTGCTGGAGTAAATCTCCGTCTATGACATCCATGTCATCTACACTTGAAAAATCCTGGGCAAAACAGTAAAATCAATGCATTTGGCCTCTGGAATACTCCAGCCTCTTTTTTCTTGATTGATTTTCTTGACTGCCTTTTTCAGGCTTACATTGCTCTTAGGTCACCCCGTTGTTGAGCAGATATCCAGCCCTGGCCTACTTCTAATTCAGTAAAAGTATCTCTTCTTCTATTCTCACTCTCAGTTGAAATTACCCTACCTTTGTTGTCATAGTCCCAGCTAAGTGTCATAAAAACAATTTTAAAGATTGATTCATACTAACAAATGACCAGTGTACACAGCCCTGGAAGCATAAAAATAATGTTATTATACTGCGACTAAAAATAAGGACTAGCTATAATTTCTTTCAAAAGACCTAAAACGGTACTACAGTGTAGAGATAAATGAAGATACTCTAAGGCAGTTCTATGTAGCAAATAAACTAATTAAGCATATTACATTGATTTAGAAAATGATTACAGTTGTTCACAGATAATGTTAATGAATCTGGAATTACTACATGTTAGAATAAACATGGCCAACCAGACAACTGAATATGTCCTTACCGTAGAGAAGCCAAAGAAAGATACCAGGAGAGAGCAATGGCCCCACAAGAGCACAATCCCTCTGGATGATAAAATTTTATGCATGAAGAAAAATGAGCAAAAGAGATATTATTGAGCAGGAAGTTCTTTCTATTTTCCCCACAGGAACACATCACAGCCCCAGACTAATATATTCACCGAGTTTCCCACTTTAAGCCCCAGAAGGCACCAGCAGCAAGTCTTCTTATCCCATAGAAGAAATTAATATTTTCCCTCCTATGTAAGTTTATACCAACCACCTAAATAACACAACACACTAGAGGAGCCATGAATAATAGCATGGATTTTAAAAGCCTTCTAAAGCAAATAATTCCCCTTCTGCTCCGAAAACAAGGCTAAACCCTCTGGCAACGAGTATATGACTACATACTCTGTGGGCACTATGCTCATTCAACAACAAGTATTGGCTGAGCACCTCCTATGTGCCAGACATATGCTAGACCCTGAGGATACAGTTGATGGTAGGCAGCCTCTCAGCCCCCAGTGATCCCTACCCCCTGTTACTCATCTTGTGTAATCCCCTCCCCCTGAGTGTGGGCTAGACCTAGTGACTCTCTTCTAATGAATAAAAATGGCAAAAGTGATTAGATGTCATTTCCAAGATTAGATTACAAAAATACTGTGGCTTCTATCTTGGATTCTCTCTCTCTCTCTCTCTCTCTGATCAATCACCCTAGGGAAAGCCAGCTGCCATGTTGGGAGGCAGCCCTGGCCCACATGAATTAGCTTGGAAGTAGATCATCTAGGCCTGCCAACAACCACAGGTGTGAGCTCGAGAGCAAATCCTTCAGCCCAACCTCAGAAGAGGTCTTGAGCCAGAGGCACCCAGCTACATACACCACACCCAGATTCCTGACCCATAGAAACTTTAAGATAATAAATGCTTGCTGTTTT
Source organism: Diceros bicornis minor (assembly GCF_020826845.1). Lineage (NCBI taxonomy): Eukaryota > Metazoa > Chordata > Mammalia > Perissodactyla > Rhinocerotidae > Diceros > Diceros bicornis. The sequence continues at coordinate 34,820,734 of NC_080740.1, forward strand.
AAGCTACTACATGTTGGGGTAATTTGTTAAGCAACAATAGAAAACTATTATACAGTGGTTTATAACACAAACAAGGTGCTTGCCTAAGTGGAGCTTACAAATGAGTGGATAGAGATGGATAATAAACACAGACATAGATAATACGATTTTGCATCATTTTAAATGCTCAGGAGAAAGTAAAGCAAAGCAATGGGATGGAGGTTGACTGCATAAATGGGTGGAAAAGGAAGACCTCTCTGCAGAGACTGGAGTGAAGTGGACCTAAGCATTCGAGGCAAAGGATATGCTCTACTGCAATAAATTAAACGAAAAAGTGGCTATGAGAATCCAGCTATCTTCTATTAAGCCAAATATCAAAGAAATTTGCAAAAATGTAAAGCAATGCCATTCTTTTCAATAATTTTTTGTTTTGAAAAGTTATTTTTCATTAAAAATGTTAGGTGTATAATGTATTATTATTGTTTTAAAATGAATTAATAAATAAATTTTTTAAATTTTCTGTTTTAATTTCTAATATAATAAATATAAATAGCTATAACTCACATAAACAAAGTCTTTTGAGGATCCTCAATAATGTTTAAGAGCATAAAGGGGTTCTGAGACCAAAATGAATAAGAACTGCTGGTGCAGAGAGTTATAGATCATGATACGGAGTGTAGATTTTATTCTAAGCTGAATGGAACTAAAATCCATTGAAGGATATTTAAGCAAGATGATACGACCTGATTTAAATTTTTAAAAGATTATTTTGGGTTTGGTAAGGAGAATGAACTATGTGTGAAAGAAATGTGGAAATCCGTCAGTACTTGGCAAATAATTATCCACAGATGTTTTCATGTGGGCCTGAAGAGGACAGTTCTGAAACTGAGGGTTCAATTTTTCACATTAGAAAAAAAAAAATCCCATGTGAAAATAACTGATATCTCTATTATGTAATTGAAGATTTGCTAGTATCATATTAATTTGAAAAATATAGGAATAAACAAACCTTGATGATTTAGAATACAACATGGAATTTCCTTTTCACTTGTTCCTTAGGCCCTGGTGATTTATTTTAAGCCTTGATGTTATACTCTGTGGACTTTACCTGGGCCACCATATAATTTCTAAGCAAAATAATAAACTCATACTTTGGTGACATTTTCTGCAAGATGAAAAAATCAGAAACAGAGCTACCTGCTGGCTGCGTTTGGCTTTGCTTTTGCCATTATAAAATTCATGCTTCTGTAAAGTAGCAGTAATAGAATTTCACCTGCCCTATAAATAGTACTTTTTGAGATGAATAAAATATCTCCAACACTGGTGTGCCACAGAAATAGAAAACAAACAAATCAAATAAAAAAACCTCTAATTTACATTGTTAGGTAAAATGTGGTGGGGGGGTTTTCTGCCAAACATCGACCCCCAGAAGCAACAGGATCTAGTTTGAAGTTCTATAAAGTAAGAAATTCAATTATACTGAATTACTATGGGTGTTTTACTGAAGTTTACTGAATATCTGAATATCTTTACTGAACTTTTCTGCCTACTCTAAGGAATAGCCAGTGCTGTCAATGACTAATAAGCTCTAGTTTGATTTTTCTCCCATAAGTAATGTTTCAGGAAATATACTTAAATGCTAGGAAAAACAGAAATTACATGTCTTTCTGAATTATATGGATTGCTGACTTTGTTCATATCCTTCTTTGTGAATTAATCATTGAGGTAAATGCCTACCTTGTGTAGCCGAAATACAATACCACATCTTTTTCACTACCATCACTAATTTCCCTTACTTAACTTTAGAGAAGTAAAAAAAAAAAAAAGAAAAGAAAAAGGAAAAAAAACTCTAATAATTTTATTTTTTCTGAATAGAAAAGAAGAACCTGGATGGCATTAAAGAATAAAATGGAACTGCACAAAGAGAAGTGAAAATCTGTTAAGAGTTTGGCGTAATGTGCCTGATTTGGGTTACAGAGTACGATTTTAGCCTAAATTGCTCACCCTGGCTTTCAACACTGAGAAAAGCAAGCAGAAGAAAGATCAGATTTTTTAATTCTCTTTGGGCCTATTTCAGGCCAGCAGCTTTAATACAACTCTTGACCAGTGGCAGGACAGACATTAGTTTCCTGTACATGTGATTATGAAATGAAATACGGAGTAAATGCAAACACACCTGATATTAAAACGTATAGCTTCTACGAAATAAAAGTGTGATTATTTTTTAAGCACTCTTTGCAACCTAATGGAATTTAACAGAGTGAATTTTAAATAGTATGTTTGAAATAGCACTTTGTTTGCAGAAATTCATTTCATGCAAATTTTCAAAGCTGTATTTAAAGTGAAGCACATCGGGCTTATTAAATTATTCACATGATATCTAGTACAAGGAAATCCTGGAACTCCGTTTAACGTCCTTCTACTTCTCTCCATCCCATATCCTTTCACTCTTATTGACAAGCTTTCAAGACCCTGTTCCTGCTCTGTAGGGTGGTAATTGCCATACGAAGCAGGAAGGTTTAAACAGAGGAGGCATTAAGTATGTCAGGGCCAAGCTACACGTGGCAGCTGCCAGCATCATGTGATTTTAAAGGCTCCAAAAGACCTCCCTGCCCCCCAAATTTTTGCCCACCGGCTTCCACCTCAGAAATTTCCATAGCTTCTACTCTTTCACCCAAGGAAGCAGAGACTTTTGCCTAAATACCAATATTACGTAGAAGAGATAGCACAGCAAGGTTTAAGTGGAAGGGAAAAGAATGTACTTACAAGGGTTGTGAGCTTGGCGTATTAGTGGCAGACTGTGAAATCTAGGCTAATCAAAGTGGAAATTTCATCTACAATAAATTTGTATGGGTGAAGTGATGCAGGTATAGAGTCAGTAAACTGGAACATTGGTGGATAAGTAACATGATGAGTAATGGGTGCTCACTTACTGAGGAAAAATGTATCTTCTCACTGGAGCAGAAATCTAAAGTCTTGAGGCAAAGTTGAGTTAGGAGATGCAGGGAAAGCCAAGTACCAAAGAAGCAAATCAGGGATAAGTCAGAGGCGTTTTGCCCTGGGAGCATATTAAAGGCATCATGCAATCTCTTAGTTGATGAAAAACAATATGATCAGCTTTGCACTCAAACATTTTGAGATCATGGCATGGAAGTGAAGTGGAATCATCCAATAGGGGTATTAAGTGTCTGTAACTTAAGAGAGAAAACAGGACTGGTGATTTAAGATAAAAGAATTATCCCCTGTGAGTTGATAGAGGAGCATGAAGAGGTGACATCACCAGCACAAGATGTTAAAGAAAGTAGAACAGCGGACATAGCTATGAAGACCAAGAGTAGGCACTGGGCTAGAAAAGGAGCAAGAGTAGGATTTGGGGATGAAAAAGAGGAGCCAGAAGGGTGTAAATAACTAATGGAAGGAAAGAATTTCAAGAAAAATATGTGTAGACAATAGTGTCAACTGCCAGAGAGAGGCAAGCATATTAAAATGGTGCTGGGTAGAGAAAGGTGGAGGGCATTGATGAACTTTCACTGCATAGGCTTGGTTGAATAGTAGGAAGGATAGGCTCTGTGTAAGAAGGAAATGGAGGCACTAAGCACAAACCACTCAGTGGCCATTAAAGGACATAGAGAACCAAATAATAGCTCAAGGAAGGAGCAACGTTAAAAGATTTTTCTCAAGGTAGAAGAGCTCTAAAAGAGAAAGTAGATCTTATCTCCTCCTTCTGGCTTTGAAGACGGTAAAAAGTGAACATAAGTAGGTAAGAAGTGTTATGACCACAGATCCCTTCAGAAAAGGAACCAGGAGAGAATTAACTCCCCATCTAAAGCAACAGATGTTGGCTTTTCCTCCAGAGACATTTGTTAAGGAATGAAGGATGTTTCTCCAAATACTTCCCACACCATTCCACCCCACCCTACTCCCACCCTGGGGACACTATTTGCTTTCTAGCAGTTTCCCACCCACAGGGTCTCAGTTCACCCCTTTTCTGCACCAGACCAGGTGGTAAGACCCATTCCACTCCCTGTTTTCAGATGAACCATCTACTTGCCTCTAGACCAGGGTTTCTTAACTTCTAGACTATCGTCATGTTGAACCCATTAATTTTTTGTTGGGGTGGTGAGAGGCGTTCCTGTGCATTGTGGGATATTTAGTAGCATCCCTGGCCTCTCTCCACTAGATGTCAGTAGCATGCTCTCCTACAGTCCTAACAATCAAAAATGCCTTGCCAAATATTCTTCTGGGGGCAAAATATCTCACCCCTACATTGAGAATCATTGCTGTAGACACGGCTGTCCCCTGATTTTCCCTGAAGGCCAATACAGACATCCTCTGCCACTCCACTTCTCCCATAATGCCTGTCTCTGAAACAAATGACACTTTTTTCTTTCCAACAATTTCTCGCTACAGGTAAAAACCAACAAGGCTTAACGAATATAATCCTGACAAAATTCCAGTTTCAAGAATACTAACAAAGTGGCCATGCCCCCAGATTCCAGGGAAGCATGAAGAGAATGAGGCCTGCAGTTTCCATGCCCCCTTACTGGGCTTCCTTCTTAGCTAAGCACGGAAACTGGCTGCATCCCGGTTATGGTGAGGCTGAATGTTGGACCCACCTCCTGCTTCACAGTCCTGCTGGACACAGACACAGGTTTGCATGGCCATTAGATCCGGTAGATCGGCCTCTTTATTTCATTGTCAGGTGTGGGCCACATGGTCACCCCTTTTAGCCAAAAATCAGTGTAGTTTCTCTGCATTTTGTTCTTATTCTGCGCCACATACACACACCTATCCTACAAATATTCAGATTGCCCAGGTTTCAGTCCATCATTTACTGACCTTGCATCCTACTTAGAGACTTATGGTTCCAAGCCTGGGATCTTAACCCTTCCCCGGGCAGTGGGTGAGGAATTGCATTTCCCCTTGGATTCCAAGACTTCCTCCTTGGCCTCCGGCTGCTCTGTGCTAAGCTGCACTCACTCCTTTAAGTCCTCCGGGTGGTCTCCAGGGCTCTGGCTGTGTGAATCGAGCACTCTCCCCAGTCCTATTTTTCTCTGTACTTTTCATTTGCCTAAAACATCTTTTAATTTGAATTTTGAGCCTAGTTTGATACGTTAGACTTCCAATAAATTCTTCTCACAGTCCAAGCAACATTGTGGGTCCTTAGCTCATTTGAAGAGAAGAAATGACGGGTATACCTTGAGTCCTATAAATTATTAATAAATTTCTGATGGATTTTTTACACTAGCTTCACCTACTTTTCAACAGCCTTTCTGAGTCATTATTTACGTGCATTTCTAATCCCTCTGAGGAAGTAGTTCTTTACCAGGTTAAGCCATTTACACAGAAACACTAACTGATAATTTAGTAGACTCAGGGATACATCCCTGACCTCCTGAGCAGCAAGGACATTAAAAGCTCTTACTTCTGAACTAATTGTCCTTTTCTTTTTGAAAAGGTATTTGCATATCTCTTTGGAATTCTTTCTTTGAATGGCTTCATTGGTTGAAATATAAAACAACACTGATTGGTCCTATAAAAAGGAAAGAAGTATGGTCTCCTATCTTCCTCATGTTTTTATCATATTGAGGATGGTTACCATTTATCAAAAACAATCTATCTTTAGGAACACTCTCCAATTGGCTCCCAGATCAATCAACATGCCTGTAAATGTTTTGCTTTCAGCCCTCTGTCCTCACATAAGCACCCAGAGGAACAAATTCCTATTTTCCCAACCACTTTCTGGATAGTTCATTTAGTCTCTGCTCCAAAAAATAAGCAGACACTTCCCCTACAGCTTTCATAAAAAATCCTTTCCAAATCCTACCAAATCCTCCTCTCAACCTGTACAGATTGACACAGCCACTGACTCTAGCATTTCTCTAACTTGCTTTAAAAAAAGGAAAAGAAAAGAAATGCCCAAAACTGTCAATACAAGAGCCCAGGATATCCACCACTTTACCAACAACTGACTGTACACACACATAATGAGCCCAGCCCCTCCCTTAAGCCAAGACTCGAGAATCTGAAGAATGTTCTCACTGAATTCATCTACTCATGTTATGAATAAATCTGACAGAGGAGAGCCATTAGATCATTCTACTCCCTAACCTGCAAGATGAAGAATTATCACTTACAATGATAATCTTTTCCTCATTATTGAAAACTCAATAAATAATATTAACTATAACTCTTGGTTTGTACCCAAACTTTTTATTTAACTGACCTAGGAAGGCTGATTGAAATTCCATTTGGTGTTATAATTTAAAAACAAGTGAGATGACATTTCTAAGAATACATATACATCCACTTTTTTGAGTCATTTGGAAGGATTATAGAAATAAATGAAATGCACAACAAAAACAGTAAAAGTGAGAAATGGTCCCTGTGGGTGTGTGGGGATTGAGTATAAGAGAGGAAGTGATAAATTGGGAAAGCAAAACAGGATGCATCTCTCTCTAGGCCACAGAAAATAACAGAGGAAACTGGGGAAGGGTTTAGGAAGGGTTTTCTCCTACTTCTTTCCTCCCACAGGAAATCACTAATACTTTCTGAGAAAAGGGATAAGCTGTCCAGTTTTTACCCATTAGTGAAACAGCAATTTCTAAACTTAAGCATATTAGTGAGCACTGTTCTTTATAATAACTCAATAAATTTCTGCTTAGAAAGAAAACACTTGAGAGTAATCCCCATTGTTTCTAAGTTAAACCCACCCTATTTTAAATGTAACTCCAAAAATGTGACTTCTAAAGAACAGCAAGGAGATTAATATAGGAAATTCTAAGACTCTGCTAAAAACACTACAGTGTAATGTAATCCTCATCCAGAATTAACTGAAGCAAAATGGGCAGCATGCAGAAATGTATGCTTTTTAAGTTTGAATGTATGACATGCCAGCCTTTTTGAGAACCTTTGGTAGAAGCAGCAGAGTAGAGCTATTTGGTGCCTCCATTTCCCTCCTTATACCCTCCTCTGAGTGTGACCCCTACGGGAGAAGGTTCAGCTCATAACAGATCCCGGTCTGACATCTTAATCCAGAGCAACACTTTAAGAGGGCAGGTCACTTTCCATGGAGGAAGAGGCTGGGACATCTCTCTTCCACCCTCTCCTCCCTCCCATTTAGGGCCTTACTCCCTGGGCTGTCCCCAGAATTAACCTGGAAGCCCAGTGATTAGAACAAACAGACATAGGTTTGGATCTGGCAAAAATCCCCAAGATTGACCCCCAGGCTAACTTCCATCTCTAGAATTTAACCACCCACTAACCTTCTCTCAGTCATTGTCACTAGTTCATGATGAAAAAAACATTTAGATCTCTAGTACAATCGCCACTTCTGATTCAGAGGAGAAAATAATGGCATTAAAAATCAAAAGTTGTTTACAGAGCTTCTGATTTCATCTGCCTTCTAGTAATATATGATTCTTTACATAGTTTTGGTTTTTATAACGACTCCAAAGAAATAGGTTCTGATCCGTTGGACAATTTTGGAGTTATTATACAATCTCTTATAACTATTTAAGGATCTCTTCCTACATTTAAAGGCTTGAAAACAATGGAGAAATTACATTGTTGACTCTCATGAAATCACATATATTCAATACAATACCATGCTGAAATTTGGGGATAGGTAGTGTTGGTTTACATGTGTGTGTTATAACCTGAATGAAATTACCCCTACATAATTAAAAATAATATCTAACTTTTGTTACTATTTGGTATGCAAGGCTCTGGAGGATCTCTTTCCCTGTTTCTGTTTCAGGATCTCTACTCTCTATACACTTGGTAACTTTTTCAGCTTTCGTTTATTCTTGACACGAGGGAAGGCTAAATCCTAACAGGTTAGCATTTTGGCTGTTGGAAAACTAATATCACTATGCAACATATCCATATATTTCTTGCCTGATAATTAAGATCCATATTTTTGAGATCCATGGAGTCTCAATACCTCAGAAATGCCATACAACATTAAATATTTCTGTGCTCTTCTTTCCCACTATTATGGGTTGAATTGTGTCCCTTCAAAATTCATATGTTGAAGTCCTAACCCCCCAGTACCTCAGAAAGTGACCGTATTTGGAGACAGGGTCTTTACAGTGGTAATTAAGCTAAAATGAGATCATTAGGTTGAACTCTAATCCAATATGACTAGTGTCCTTATAAGAAGAGGAAATTTGGACACTGACAGGTACAGAGGAAAGACAATGTGAAGACACAGGGAGAAGCTGACCATCCACAAGCCAAGGAGAAAGGCCTAGAACAGATCCTTTCCTGGTGGCCCTCAGAAAGGAACCAATCCTGCTGTCACTTTGATCTCGAACTTTGAGTCTCAAGAACTGCGAGAAAATAAATTTCTGTTGCTTAAGGCACTCAGTCTGTGGTACTTTGTTATGGCAGCCCTAGCAAACTAATACACTTACCAAAGGAAGAAGAGTGCAGGAAGTTTTAAGATGCCAAAAGGACAGATTGGGAAACAGTAGGAAATGAGGAAGTTCATTAAGATGACAAGTGGGAGCCAACAGGTTACATAAGGGTACAACTGTTATGCACTCCCCATAAAGGAAAGGATTAATTTTAGGTCCTGCTGGACCATGGAAAAGGTGTAAATTAAAGAAAATTATCTCTCCAATCCTAGGATTAAAGAAAAAAAACCGTAGAACATTGAAAGATATGAAGATACAAAGTAGCAAAAAGAAATCTACCATATTGAAAGTATATTAGGGTACTGAGTTAAAATAAGTAGTCCTAACATTTGAAGACCTAATACAAAGATGTAAGTCTTTGAATGTGCGAATGTGAAGCCACAGTGGCACATTCCAGGATTCCTTTATAAGGCTGAAAACTCTCACTAACTGACATACTCACTGGAAAATCGTAGTAAAAGCAGTCCTAAAATAATTGCAGCACTTAGGTTGGTTAGGAATAGATTTCAATTAAATTTATAGAATCATTGATAATGGATTTTTCCCAATATAATTTTTTTACATACCTGTAAATTTCCTTCTAATAAACACTGATACATAAGTGGCAACTTGAAACAAGTCATTAATCAATTTTGGCCTTCTGTTTCCCCATTTATAAAATGAAAAATAAATGGGTTATAGCTCCATAAATATCTCAGATACTCAGATTGAACTTTTTATCTTCCTGGATAGGAGCCATCAGAGGTGGTAAAAACAAAGGACACACAATATATAATAAGTGAATATTTTTTCTCTGATCATTCTCATTGTATTATCCTGCTCACTAGGGTGGAGAAATGTACCATCTAATGTTTCACAAAAGAGAAAGCATTTTTCTGTCTTTCACGCCATGGAGAAGGTTGAATTCTCTTAATCATACATTGCGCTTTTGTCTTAAGCATCAACCCTCCCTTTGGCGTTCTAGCCGTGAGCCAGAATGTTGGGTTGATTATTATCCTGCAAGCACACTCTTTGCCAAGGCTTACCATTATTTTTCATTAGTTTCAATTCTGGAGGGAAGGAGATGCAGCTTATATAGGTGATGGATGGGGTTAAGGGCCCAAGGACTAACACAATTGTATAAGAAGCTACTGCTGGGTGATATACGGACATTTTTGAGTTATACACGCTAAAAGTGAGGAGACAGCATGGAGCAGTTGGCAGGACAACAGGCAGCCTAAATTACATCATTCATTTAATAGGTCTAACATATGGCAGCTATTAGATCTCCAAAACAAATGCAAGACTAACCAACACTCTCATAGAAAAGCAGCTTTCATTCTTAACGTATCTTATAAAAGGCCTCAGTCCCAGTTGCTGCCAATTCCAACACAATAATAACACGTATTTCTAAATGCAATAATAATATAGACCTTGCCAAGAAATTAACGGTTTCACCTGATAACATATAAAATGTTAAATGTTCTTCATTTAGTCTTCAACAAATTTTTAAAGGAGCTCTGTAGGAACTCAATTGGATAATTTAATGGTTTTAAGCAGCAATTGAATTTTGTAGTATATAAATCAGCTTATAATTGTTTTCAGAATGAAGGATACAAATGCTCTATATTAAAGCTGGCCTTTGGTTAAAGCAAGTGAATTCTTCACTTCAATATATGAATATGAATATTTTCAATTCTGTCATTTTCCAATTAATCTCATTTTTGTGTTGCAAAAAACACAGGAGAAAGCTCCAGTAATCTTTGGGGGACTTAATTTTGCTCTTGTTCTACATGGTTTTCAAATAGTTACCCTAATCAGGAAAAAGAGAGAGAGAGTAAAAGAGCAAGGTATAACCACTATCACTCTATTAATAATCATTGGAATTTTTTTTATCCTACGTAAGTAAAACCCTTCTTCTAAATGCCAGTTCTTCTGGTGAGCTACCCTTAAAGTCTGTGAATACCCAAGAAAGGGAAAGGGCCTAGACTGACAGATGACTACAAAACAGCTTTGCACCAGAATTCAAACGGACTCAGTTCATTCCTCATTGCCTACCTCTGAATTCTGTGCTTTATCCATGTCATTCCCAGGCATGAGCCAAGGTGCAATCCTCCTTTGTCCCTTGAATTTAATCCCATCCAGTTTAGCCCTTTGCCTCTTTGATCTGACTTTTTCCTCCCTCCACACCTCCCTTTTACCAATTGTCTAAGGCTTTACAATGCACCCTATGGAATATCATGCTTCTGCCCAGAAATTTCCAACATTCTTAACATTTTTTAAGAATGTCATTTCTCTGCCCAGTATCCATTCACCTTTTTCCAGATTTTATTACCTCAATTTTCCTCTGGGAAACCAATTTCTTCCTTATTCTGCCCAAGTGCTTATAGTAGATTTAACTCCACCCCTGTCTCCAAGAGTATACAGAAATTAAAGCATAATCAACCAAAGAATTATATTCTACCCTTCTTCTTACCACTCACCCCCTCTTTGTGGTGATGATGAGTTTAGGGGTGGACATGTGAGCCAATCAGATCCAATGAGATGCAAGAAGATGCCCTGAAACTACTGACAAACAAAAACTCTGTTCCACTGAGCATAACCTGGGAGGATGTAGACTTGGAGCATTGGTAGACATATTTCCAATACATGAAACCTAAGAATGAAGCCATAGTGAATGATCCAGAGCCAGGAGATGGTGCGAGACCATTGTGAGACCTTTATACCGCCATTTACTTCTTAGGTTACTATTTAATTATCCCAGGAGTGGGATCGTATATACCTTGAGATAAAATTCCTGGATGTTTCTTGGTACCTTCAACAGTGTCTAACATAGTTCTATACTTGCTCTACCAAAAGAGAGAGAACCATAATAGATGTAATAAATAATGTGCACATCTTTGCCCCACATTCCATTCACACCTCAAATTGAGATTAACCTGAGCGAGGTAAAGTGGTCTTCCAAGGGGCCAGCCCCAAGGCCTAGTGGTTAAGTTCCATGCGCTCCGCTTCAGTGGCCCAGGTTTGGTTCCCCGGCATGGACCTACAACACTCATCAGCGACCATGCTGTGGCAGCAACCCACATACAAAATAGAGAAAGATTGGCATAGATGTTAGCTCAGGGTGAATCCTCCTCAGCAAAAAATATAAATTAAATAAATAAATACATAAAGTGCTCTTCCTTCAATGTAACTCTCATAGTGTGAGCATCTCATCACATTGAATGTGATTCGAGAACTTAAAGAAACTTTTAAAAATACAACACTGTCCCTAAACACAGGGCATCTACTTCATATGGAGCTCAACTGAAGATTTAAAAAAGTTTTAGGATAATTTTCACTGTGAATTTTTGCCTTAAGTGTTGATTTCATGACCTAACCCCTAAATACATGATTTTCCTTTTTGTGACAGGCTAGTGCAGACCATGGTCATACTAAATTGAGAAGGAGAGATTGATGGGATTTGAGGGTCTGTAGCAGGAGCTTGATATACATTTGTTGATATCATACTGTGGGAGAAACTTGTCTATTTCTCAGAGTCTGAATTCTTTGTCTCCAGAAACTCACTTGGAATGCCCAAAGTGTGTGTGTTGTTTCATAGTTGTTTCATAGTTTCATAGTGAAACACTGTTTCATAGTTGTTGCTATGAAAACGATTCTGAGTTTACCTCAGCGAGAGTGACCTGTGGACCTCTGACCATCACTGATTGTTGTGAGTCAATGGAGGGGGAGGGGGTTGACCCTGAGAGAATTCCCCATATAGCTATGAGGTTGTAAACCTTTGTGTTCTTACAAAACATTTTTTTCCTTTTTAGCAAGACCTTGTGCTTCTCAGAGCCTCATTTTGGTTTCTGCAGAGGAGAGTTGATGAGTAAGAAAACAAGAACCTGAAGTTCCCAGTATCAGAGTGAGACCTGAGAGAGTCATCAGAGCCTCAAACAGAGATTGACCTTGAGGTACATCTAGGCGGATGGGCCACTGACAGCCTCACACAGATGTCTGTGTCCTAGTATGATACACAAGCATAAAACACGCCTATCTCCTCTAGCCTGGCAAAGAAGCAGCAGCAGAAAGAGCTATCTTACCAGAAGGCGACGTGCAGACCACTCAATGTAAAGAATGGAGAGAATGTGAAGACCCACACAGACTGATGACCATAGGACAGGTGGGACAAGGTATGGTCCAGAGATCCCAGTGTGGGAAATTTCCTGCTGCTTCAAGGCCCCTGGTGCCTAGGAATACATGACAGGCTGTTCTGCCCCACTCACCAGGCGTTGCACGCAGCCACGCCTCCAAGACTGCATTCAGGCACCAGGGCTTGGAGCCTCTCTCTGGGGCTCAACTGGTTCCCCTTCTCACCCTCCAGCCCAGAGGATGTTACTCTAATCTTGGCGGATGCCCTTTTCTCTTCCTTCTACTTCTTCTAAAAACTGTATCCATACCCAAAATACTCTTAGTTCCCTAAGGACTTAGGGCTTTGGAACACAACTCTGGAGAGGCTCTTTCTACACTGACACTTCCCTTCCCTGATGTGAGGAGCTCAGAGCTGACCATCTGCTCCAATGGAGAGAGGAAAGAAGTGCCAAAAGGAATAAAATAATAAATCTCAGACATATCATTTCACCATATTCTCCTCCTGAATTAAACATTTACATCCCTGCAAAGAAAATTTACTTTACATGCAGTTATTACTTCTCTCCCTCACGAAATGCCCCCTTCCAAACAGACACACACCGCAGGCTCAGATCTGGGTCCAGATCCCAGAGAGATGAGAACTGCCATGCACAAAGGTGCCCCTGACCGCAGGAGTGAAACTTTCTTCAGGTTCCCGAGGGTGAGATAGATAAGAATAGACTCTGGGTGAGTTCTTCCCCTTATAAATGCTCCTTTATCTGGGATCACCCATGAAATTCTCCCATGTCCCATCAATAATCCCTTCACCACCTGCCCCCTAAACTCACCCGTCACTTCCACTGAACTGAGAGGAGGCCTTGGAGGACCCACTTTACCCATGAAATGAAAAGCTGCTGTTGACTTAAATAGGCAGCAGGTATGTGAACAGGGTCCTCAACCTGAATCTCCACTCTAACTTCTTCATTCCTCAAATCTCTTGTTACAAGATCTCTTGGCTCCAGAGGTCTGGAGAAAAAAGAGATATGGGGGTTTACTGAGCCCAGACTCTTGAAGGTACAGAGTGGCTCTATTCTCTGGTCCTCTCAGTTTTCTGAAACACTTTCTTCCTACCCTCACCAAGCAGGCCTTAGCTCCAATGTTAGTGGCTGAGGGTTTCCTTTAAGGCAAAGTATCCATTAAAATGTTTTTTTTTTTACTAACAAAACAAAACAGGGGTGTGCTTATACTTCACCAGAGGCTTAGAAACATCCACTTTCTTTCCATGTAAAGCAGTGCCTTCTCGAGGCTTGTTAAGGAGTCCTGTCTCCTTCCCCAGGAGAGTGTCTGACTGTGGCCCAGGCCACCACTTTGATCCATAGCACAGTAAGGGGACATCATTTGGCAGGACACTAGGATCCTTCTGCCTTGGAAGCCTAGGTTGGGGCATCTGAAAAGAGCTGCTGTGATAAGTGCCCATCTGTGCCATCTGGAGGCCCTGAGCTGGAGCTGCTGGAATCACTCCTTCCTCCATAGAGTCCACTCTCTAAACTCAGAGTCTGAGAAAGATGCCTTGAAAAGAACATCCCATGTGCCAGCCTTTTTAACTACCTTCCTGGTACTCATAGAACTCGAACCCATCCATAAACTTTATTAAGGTTACATTTGCCCTCTCTTCCTTCTGCCCACCACCTTCAGGTTGCCTAAATCTTTAAAGCATTTTTATAGAACTCTTGCCAATTTGATCTCACTATAGTCCACTGGTTTTCCAGAAATCACTGGTGTCTTTTGAGCACCTATCTTGTCTCTGCACGGGATCATGAGTATTGCCCCCAAAATGACTTGACCCTAATTCTGGAATGTGTCAGCAATCTGTAGTTCAGAAATGTGCTGCATGAGGAATCACAGCAATTCCAGACAGGTCTCCATGGGTATAAGATACAAGTCAGCCCTCAAAGCTGATGTGCCACCAACATAATATTACTTTTCTATAATTCAACCTAGCTTTTATTTCAAGCTCCAGTTCACTGAAGAGGCAAAAATTCAATCTGTCGACTTGGCATTCTTCCTTTCCCACTCCCGCTTTCCTGGGTTGTATGTAAGTACCCAGGATTCCACAGTGTCCTACTGTTGGTCACCTACTAAGGCATCTGATGTCCTATCTGGTCCTCTCTCATCATCACTAAGACCTCCCTCACTTCTGTCCATAGGGCCCTGGTGAGTCCAGTGACTTTCTCCTCTGCTTCTGAGTTCTGATTAAGGGACACAGGATGGCCTCTGCGAGGCCATCTGTGGCTGGTGCTGAAACACACCATGACGTAGTTCCTGTTCTGGATCTATTTCCTTCCCCACGGTTTCTCCTGGAAAGAGGGGCATAGAGCCCTATTCTCTTGGGTATCACAAACCTATCTGAGGTTGTACATTCTCCTGAATATTTGGAGTTAAGTTTCAGAAACACTGGTCATTCTCTACTGAGTGCTTGGTCTGAAAGATTATGTAGCGTGGCCATTTTCCACTCATGCATGGAGAAGCAAAGAAATCTTGTGTGAAAAGAGAAAAGAATGAAGCAGGTCTCCATACAGGAGCAGAGAAATAAAGAAAAAAGAGCCAGAAAATCCCTAGCTTGAGTCCTAATGGTTTTTCTGGTCATAGTTCAGTCCCTTGTGAAGGCAGAACAAATCTTTGCATTTGGATTCTGTGACATAAACTTGTATCTTTCCAATAAATTTTGATTTGAGTAGGTGTCTTTTAAAATGGATTCACATCTTACTTGTAGGTTTGATTTTAAAGTCAATAAGTGAAAAAAAATCACATATTAAAACTATCCTTAAAATTCCTTATATTGCTTAAAAAGTATATTATGTATTTTTTTACAACTCTGTAAGATGGTTTTATTGGCTCCCCTAATTTATCACTTATAAATGTTTCACCACTGATTTCAATTAATTCTTCAATTTCCTCTTCAAGAACGCAGGTGAATCTGTCACTACTAACTTACCTCGTCACCTGAACAATACATTTCTTTCCATTGTCAATGATAAGAATAATTTTAAAATAAAACCACTCATACATTAATTCCATAGGTTTTGACCAAACTGCACTGACTATTGACTATTTCAATGCCCTGTATTATGTAAACTCTCTCTCTCAATCTCTTTCTCTCTTGCTCTCAGTCTTCATTTGGGGAAATTTTGAAGTTGAGTATGTTAATATGTGTACGATAAAATCCTATTACACTTGCAAACAAGCAAAGGACGTTGGAGATCATCTACTTTCAGTGTAACTTCTACACTTTGCCAATGAGGAAACTAAGGCCCTGAGAGCTGAAGAGCTCTTGGCCATGAACACAGTGCCTGGCCAAGAGCAAGCAGTCAATATATGCTTCTTGGATAAGTACAGAGGTGTCCACAGTGCAGAAACTCACATATGTAGGAATTTCAGAGACTATAATGCTCAGTCAAGAGGGTCCTTGCTAAAATAATCATTTACTTAGGGAAATATTCAGAATGTTTTTCTAAGTATTCCATAAACTTGATGCCAGTGGTTTTAAATATATGTATACAAAAGCATGTATATATATGTGTACATATGTATGTTAAATATATATATACCTAATATTTATATATAATAATACGTAAATTTATGCCTCAAAATGTTAACACTACAGTATATAATTTGGAGTGATTTTCGTTGTTTCCTTTGGGCTTTTCTTCATTTTCAAGTGTTCTGCAGAGAGCATGACTTTTTTTTTTTTTAATTTTTTGTTTATTGCAGTAACATTGGTTTATAACATTGTATAAATTTCAGGTGTACATCATTATACTTCTATTTCTGCATAGATTACATCATGTTCACCACCAAAATACTAATTACAACCCATCACCACACACATGTGCCGAATTATCCCTTTTGCCCTCCTCCCTCCCCTCTTCCCTTCTGGTAACCACCCATCCACTCTCTGTCTCTGTGTGTTTGTTTATTGTTGTTGTTATCTACTACTTAATGAAGGAAATCATACGGTATTTGACCTTCTCCCTCTGACTTATTTCACTTTGCATAATACCCTCAATGTCCATCCGTGTTGTCACAAATGGCTGAATTTCATCGTTTCTTATGGCTGAGTAGTATTTCATTGTGTATATATACCACATCTTCTTTATCCATTCGTCCCTTGATGGGCACTTAGGTTGCTTCCAAGTCTTGGCTATTGTGAATAACGCTGCAATGAACACAGGGGTGCATGTATCTTTATGCATTGGTGTTTTCAAGTTCTTTGGATAAATACCCAACAGTGGAATAGCTGGATCATGTGGTAGTTCTATCCTTGATTTTTTGAGGAATCTCCATACTGTTTTTCATAGTGGCTGCACCAGTTTGCACTCCCATCAGCAGTGTATGAGAGTTCCCTTCTCTCCACATCCTCTCCAACACATGTTGTTTCCTGTCTTGTTAATTATAGCCATTCTGACGGGCGTGAAGTGATATCTCATTGTAGTTTTGATTTGCATTTCCCTGATAGTTAATGATTTTGAACATCTTTTCATGTGCCTGTTGGCCATCTGTGTATCTTCTTTGGAGAAATGTCTGTTCAGGTCTTTTGCCCATTTTTTAATTGGGTTGGTAGTTTTTTTGTTGTTGAGATGCATCAGTTCTTTGTATATTTTGGAGATTAAGCCCTTATCAGATGTATGGTTTGCAAATATCTTCTCCCAATTGTTAGGTTGTCTTTTCATTTTGTTGATGGTTTCCTTTGCTGTGCAGAAGCTTTTTAGCTCGATGTAGTCCCATTTGTTTATTTTTTCTATTGTTTCTCTTGCCCAGTCAGACATGGTGCTTGAAAATATGTTGCTAAGACCGATGTCGAAGAGTGTACTGCCTATGTTTTCTTCTAGAAGTTTCACAGTTTCAGGTCTTACATTCAAGTCTTTAATCCATTTTGAGTTAATTTTTGTGTATGGTGTAAGGTAAGGGTCTACTTTCATTTTTTTGCATGTGGCTGTCCAGTTTTCCCAACACCGTTTGTTGAAGAGACTTTCTTTTCTCCATTGTATGTTCTTCGGTCCTTTGTCAAAGATTAGCTGTCCATAGATGTGTGGGTTCATTTCTGGGCTTTTGATTCTATTCCATTGATCTGTGCGTCTGTTTTTGTGCCAGTACCATGCTGTTTTGCTTACTATAGCTTTGTAGTATATTTTGAAACCAGGGATTGTGATACCTCCAGCTTTGTTCTTTTTTCTCAGGATTCCTTTAATTATTCAGGGTCTTTTGCTGTTCCAAATAAATTTTAGGATTCTTTGTTCTATTTCTGTGAAAAATGTTGTTGGAACTTTGATAGGGATTGCATTGAATCTATAGATGGCTTTAGGAAGTATGCACATCTTAACTATGTTAATTCTTCCAATCCAAGAGCATGGAATATCTTTCCATTTCTTTGTGTCTTCTTCAATTTCTTTCAGAAATGTTTTATAGTTTTCGGTGTACAGATCTTTCACCTCTTTGGTTAAGTTTATTCCTAGGTATTTTATTCTTTTATTGCAGTTGTAAATGGGATGGTATTCTTAAGTTCTCTTTCTGCTACTTCGTTGTTAGTGTATAGAAATGCAACTGATTTTTGTATGTTGATTTTGTATCCTGCAACTTTACCATATTCGTTTATTACTTCTAAAAGTTTTCTGGTGGATTCTTTAGCGTTTCCTATACATATAATCATGTCATCTGCAAATAGTGACAGTTTCACTTCTTCCTTTCCAATTTGGATCCCTTTTATTTCTTTCTCTTGCCTGATTGCTCTGGCTAGGACTTCCAATACTATGTTAAATAGGAGTGGTGAGAGTGGGCATCCTTGTCTGGTTCCTGTTCTTAGAGGGATAGCTTTCAGGTTTTCACCATTGAGGATGATATTAGCTGTGGGTTTCTCATATATGGTCTTTATTATGTTGAGGTACTTTCCTTCTATACCCATTTTATTCAGAGTTTTTATCATAAATGGATGCTGTATCTTGTCAAATGCTTTCTCTGCATCTATTGAGATAATCATGTGATTTTTGTTCTTCATTTTATTAATGTGGTGTATCACGTTGATTGATTTGCGAATGTTAAAACCATCCCTGCATACCTGGAATAAATCCCACTTGATCATGGTGTATAATATTTTTAACGTATTGTTGTATGCAATTTGTTAGTATTTTGTTGAGGATTTTGGCATCGATGTTCATCAGTGGTATTGGCCTATAGTTTTCTTTTTTGTGTTGTCCTTGTCTGGATTTGGTATCAGGGTAATGTCGGCTTCATAGAATGAGTTAGGGAGCTTTCCCCCCTCCTCAATTTTTTGGAAGAGTTTGAGAAGGATAGGTATTAAGTCTTCTTTGAATGTTTGATGGAATTCACCAGGGAAGCCATCTGGTCCTGGACTTTTATTTTTGGGGAGGTTTTTGATTACTGTTTCAATCTCCTTACTGGTGATTGGTATATTCAAATTCTCTACTTCTTCTTGATCCAGTTTTGGAAGGTTGTATGATTCTAAGAATTTATCCATTTCTTCCAGATTGTCCAATTGGTTGGCATATAGCTTTTCATAGTATTCTCTTATAATCTTTTGTATTTCTGAGGTGTCTGTTGTAATTTCTCCTCTTTCATTTCTGATTTTACTTATTTGTGCCTTCTCTCTTTTTTTCTTGGTGAGTCTAGCTAAAGGTTTGTCAATTTTGTTTATGTTTTCAAAGAACCAGCTCTTGGTTTTATTAATTTTTTCTTTTTTTTTTTTTTTTGGTCTCTATTTCATTTATTTCTGCTCTGATTTTTATTATTTTCCTTCTTCTACTGATTTTGGGCTTTGTTTGTTCTTCTTTTTCCAGTTCCTTTAGGTGCATTGTTAGATTGTTTATTTGAGATTTCTCTTGTTTGTTGATATAGGCCTGTATTACTATAAACTTCCCTCTTAGAACTGCTTTTGCTGTATCCCATAAATTCTGGCATGTCGTATTTTCATTTTCATTTGTCTCCAGGTATTTTTTGATTTCTTCTTTGATTTCTTCGTTGACCCAGTCATTGTTCAGTAGCATTTTGTTTAATCTCCACGTATTTGTGGTTTTTCTGATTTTCTTCCTATAGTTGATTTCTAGTTTCATACCGTTGTGGTTAGAAAAGATGCTTGGTATTATTTCAATCTTCTTAAATTTATGGAGACTTGTTTTGTGGCCTAATATGTGATCAATCCTGGAGAATGTTCCATGTGCATTTGAAAGGAACGTGTATTCTTCGGTTTTGGATGGAATGCTCTGTATATATCTACTAGGTCCATCTGTTCTAGTGTATCATTTAAGGTCAATGTTTCCTTATTGATCTTCTGTTTGGATGATCTATCTATTGGTGTAAGTGGAGTGTTAAAGTCCCCTACTATTATTGTGTTACTGTCTATTTCTGTTTTTATGTCTGTTAATAATTGCTTTATATATTTAGGTGCACCTACATTGGGTGCGTAGATATTTACAAGTGTTATATCCTCTTGTTGGATTGTTCCCTTGATCATTATGTAATGCCCTTCTTTGTCTCTTTTTACAGTTTTTGTTTTAAAGTCTATTTTGTCTGATATGAGTACTGCTACCCCAGCTTTCTTTTCATTGTCATTTGCATGGAGTATCTTTTTCCATCCCTTCACTTTCAGTTTGTAAGTGTCTTTAGGTCTGAAGTGTGTCTCTTGTATGCAGCATATATATGGGTCTTCTTTTTTTAACCAATCAGCCACCCTATGCCTTTTAATTGGAGCATTTAGTCCATTGACATTTAAAGTAGCTATTGATAAGTATGTACTTACTGCCATTTTTTAACTTTTTTTTTCTCAGTGTTTTCTCACTCCTTCTCTGTTCCTTCCTTCTTCTATACAGAATTGATGGTCTCTTTAGTTTGACCTCTGTCTGAAAGCTCTACTCTTTAACTCCCCTCCTCCCTCCTTTTATGTTTTTGATATCATATCTAACCTCTTTTTTGTGCATTTGTATCCATTACGTTCTAATCATGGAAATAGATAATTTTTCCTATTTGTGGTCTTCTCTTTTCCCCTTAAATCAGTCCCTTTAACATTTCTTGTAGCACTGGTTTCTTGGTGACAAACTCCTTTAATTTTTGCTTGTCTGGGAAATATTTGATCTCTCCTTCCATTTTGAATGATAACCTTGCTGGGTAGAGTATTCTTGGCTGTAAGTTTTTTCCTTTCAGCACTTTAAATACATCACGCCATTCTCTTCTAGCCTGTAAGGTTTCTGCTGAGAGAGAAGTCAGCTGATAGCCTTATGGGGTTTCCTTTGTATGTAACTTGACTTTCTCTTGTGGCTTTTAGGATTCTCTCTTTATCTTTAATTCTGGACATTTTGATTATGATGTGTCTTGGTGTGGGCCTCTTTGGGTTTATCTTGTTTGGGGCTCTCTGTGATTCCTGTACCTGGATGTCTGTTGCCTTCCTTAGGTTAGGGAAGTTTTCATCTATTATTTCTTGAAATAGATCCTCTGCCCCTTTGTCTCGCTCTTCTCCTTCCGGGACACCTATAACACAGATGTTAGTGTGCTTGATGTTGTCCCAGAGGTCCCTTAGACTGTCCTCACTCTTTTTAATTCTTTTCTCTTTTACCTGTTCAGCTTGGGTAATTTCTTCTAGTCTTCCATCCAGCTCACAGATCCGTTCTTCTGTATCCTCTACTCCGCTTCTGAGTCCCTCTAGTGAATTTTTCATTTCCAATATTGTATTCTTCATTTCTCATTGGTTCTTTTTTATATCTTCCATTTCTTTGTTGACATTCTCACTGAGTTCATCTATTCTTCTCCCCACATCAGTGAGCATCCTTAACACTCTTTGTTTGAACTCTCTGTCGGGTAGGTTGCTCATTTCTGTTTCACTTAGTTCCTTTTCTGGGGTTTTGTCCTGTTCCCTTACTTGGAATGTATCCCTTTGCCTCCTCATTTTTCCTCTTTCCCTGTGCTTGTGACTACAAATTAGGTAGGTCAGCTACGTCTCCTGCTCTTGGATAAGTGACCTTATGTAAGTGATGGCTTAGGAGGCCTGCCGTGTGCTTCCCTCAGTTCTCAATGTTCCAGGGGTAACCCCTATGTGGGCTATGTGTGTCCTTCTGTTGTGGCCTGTTTGCTCTCCCTGTAGGCACCCAGGGATGCCGAGTTATGCTCCTGGCCAGCTGTTGTAATGCTCAGCTGCTGGTAGTTGTTGTGGGCCCTTCAGTCTCTTTATCAGGTGTGGGGAGCCCCAGCACAGTTGGCTGTAAGTTCTAATACCACATTTGTGTTGCAGTATTTCTTTTAAGTGAATAGGCCCCCAGCATGCAGGTTGTTAGGCTCAGGGCCTTACAATTGCTATAAGCCTCCAGCCTTTAGGTCTCTTGTCAGTTCTCTGAGGATTGCAGCTGGGTGGAGCTGGCCTCAGGCATGGGAGCACCCAATTGTTTCAGGCTTTGGAAGGTGGGGCAAACCCCCTATGTGGGTCTTTGAGAAGCACAAGTCTTCTGCAGCTGACAAGCCCTGCCACCCACAGGTCCACACACACAGTCAACACAGTCCTGCCCTGTGTGCATGCCCCAACCTCCCAAAGCAGACCCAATCTCTCCACGGCGGGAGCCCCACACACTCCACCACCGCCCCACACTCTCCCCCCGCTCCTTGTGCACACCCTGCCCCACTGATGTTGGCTCAGTTGCCAGGCTGCAGAGAATCCAGTCACCAATCTATGCAGGCCCACAAGTTGCCTGAGGGCTTGTTGTTGGGTGGGGCCAGTCTCTGTGGTGGGCTGCCTGCCCTGGCTGAGCTGGATTAAATCGGTGCTCTAGCGGGTGGGGCAGACTCTGGGCTAGCAGGCCCCAGGGAGAACTCCAATGGCGTCTGTGTCAGCACGCCCACACCGGGCCACAACAATGGCCGCCACCACCAACGTCCCAGTCCCTGGAGAGGTCTCACCTCTCACCGAGATGCACTCAGGGCCGATTAGGTGAGTCTCTTCACCAAAGCACTGTGCACCTTTCTTTCTGATGATTCTAGGTTGCTTTCTGAAACGGGTGAGTTTGCGCCTGGGCCCTTTAAGAGCTGGTTTTAATTTCTTTGTGAACCACCTTTTCTAGGGGTACTCCCCAATGTTTTAGTAGCAGGCAAAGTCAGATATTCTGCCACTCATCTCGATTGTGCTGGGTCCACAAATTGCCCACAGCGGGGGCACTCCCCGGCTCAGGGCCCCGCGCCTCCAGGGAGGGCTGCGTGCCTGTGGGCTGCTCCCGGGCGGCCATGAAGCTGGCAGCTTGTGAAGGCGGCGTTTTTCCTCTCCAGAAGGGAGTTTCTGCCTCTTCTACCTCAGTTAGGATTGTCCGTTGTTGCAGGAGTTCCTCTTATCCAGTTTTCAGTTCTGTGTCAGGGGTAATTTTTCCACGAGTAGTTGTAAATTGGCTGTGTCCGCGGGAGGAGGTGAGTTCAGAGTCTGCCTACACTGCCATTTTGACTACAATCTGACTTATTTTTTTAACTAGAAGAAACAAATAAATGATTTTATTGAATGATGAATGGACTTAAAGATGCGTTGAACACAAATGGAAGAATTAGTGATATAATGTACTTTTTATGGAATTCAATGTGAACAACTCAAGATTATGAAAGTAATTACATTTAGCTTCAATCACAGCTACTCATTGTTCCACTTCTGTTCACATGATACCTGGTAGAAGTGATGTTCAGGTGGTTGGGCCTAAATGGCCTATAAGTGTACAGGTGCTATCTAATTAAGAAAAAAATGTTTTCCAAAAAATCTCAGGTAGATCACATTCTGAGGTCAGGAATGTCACATTTGACTTGAAGTTATACGTCATATACTCCTAAGTGAACGAATAAATAAATGTACAAATGACCAATAAGAATAATAAGAGGTAGATACCACGTACTACGTGACAACATGTCAAAAGTTATTGAAAGCAAAACATTTAATCCAGTGGTTTTGCTTTTCACAGCTTCCCCCTTCTCTTCTCCTTCTATCGATTCTAACTGAAGTGATTTGATATAACGGTGGAATACTGGGTGTGGTGGGCAGCCTCTAAAATGATCCCCAGTGATTCCCACCTCCTTGTATTCATGCCCTTCTATAACCCCTTCCCTTTGAGTGCGGGCTGGACTAGTGACTCACCTGTACAAACACAAGGTAGCCAAAGTGAGAGGACGTCATTTGCAAGATTAGCTTACAAAAAGACTGTGATTTCCATCTTGGGCACCCTTTTCTCACTCTCTCACTCTGAGGGAAGCCAGCTACCATGTTGTGAGCTGTTCTATAACTGTTCCTTACTGTGTAGGAACACGGCAACATCTCCATCCAACAGCCAGCGGGGACCTGAGGGCTACCAACAACCATGTGTGTGAGCCTGGGGAAGCAGATTCTCCCCAGTCGAGGCTTGAGAAGATTACAGCTCTGACTGACACCTTGATTGCAACCTTGTGCGGGACCAGAGGCACCTAGTTAAGCCACACCCAGATTCCTGACCCACAGAAACTGTGAGATAATAATGTTTCTTGTTTTAAGCCACTGAGTTTTAGGGTAATTCGTTACGTAGCAATAGATAACTAATAGACTGGAGAACAAAAAGAAAGCTTAAACCAATACCATACAGTGTAATTTTAAAAAATAGTAAGTGGTATAAAAGCACTTGGAGTACCTGTCACATCACAGTAAAATTCCAAACTCTATAAAATTTCCTTTAATTTATTTAGTGCTTTGAAAAAATGCAAGATAAATGGTTCCAATGCCTGATACTTCCTCTGTATTTATCAGCAAAGGCATTCCCACAGTTCAAACCTGTGATTTAAAAGCTTAAAATGATTAAGTTGTCCTAGCTGAACTTTTTTTCTTCTCCTTTCTGAGATACACTCCTATCTAACGGGCATTGATCTGTTTTCTTTTAATTTCCTTGAGTTGTTTTCCTTAATATTATAAAATTGGGTCTACTGTCTCAAACAGTTCATGCTGAAAAGTGATTTCAGGCTTATGCAGGTTCAAGAGTTCTTGTGGTTAGAACTCTGCACCTTTTTGGTGTAGGGGGAAGGGTTTGCAGTTAGACGACAATCAGGTACAGACAAAGCGTCGTGGACGTGGAGTACAGGAACGTCAGGTCCCACAATCCTGGGATCCAGCCTTGACGCAAGCCAAACTTTTCTGACTTATGCAGAATGGCCATCCTCATTCCAGAACCATCCAGTGCCAGAATGCTGATGGAGAGTAACAGAAAAGAGGGGAAACCAACTCTCCAAATCCAAGGTTCTCTGTTCTTCTGAACACAGAATGCACAACTCTCCTTAAAATAAATCACTTAGGAAGCTCATCAGGGAGAGTATAATCGCTGTCTTGTTCCCACCAAAGAGAACACACTACAATTCTTCTCATACTCCATCTTTTCCTGAATACCAGATTCCAAAATCAGAACCTATTCTGGTGTTTAAAGTGACATATTTACCAATGTAATGAAAAGAGTGTGAAGAAATGAGACACTATGTTTTAAGACTATACATAGCACCTTTTCCCCTAGTGGCCAGCTTATAACTCATAAAACCATTTGCTTTCCTTACCAATCCATAGATGACCTCCTTCACCTCCTCTTGTCTCATTTGAACCATTTGAACACCCTCTTTTCTCATGCCTATATCCCAAATGTGAGTTCCCAGCCATCTCACCTCAAACCAAATGATCTCGATGTTGCCAAATATTCGGTTCTATTCGCCTGGTCTTACCTTCTGAGAGAAGCCCTTACTTCAATTGCAAGAAGAAAGTTCCTGGTGGTTGTCTCCTTTTGTTTTCTGCCATGTTTCTTTTTTTTTTTATTTTATTTATTTATTTATTTTTTCCCCCAAAGCCCCAGTAGATAGTTGTATGTCATAGCTGCACATCCTACCAGTTGCTGTATGTGGGACGCAGCCCAGCCTGGCCGGAGTTGCGGTGCGGGCAGCCAGCAGCGGAGCACGCGCACTTAACCGCTAAGCCAGCAGCGGAGCTCGCGCACTTAACCGCTAAGCCAGGGGCCGGCCCTCCACCATGTTTCTTTCTATCCCTCCTGATCTTCCTTTCTTCACAGCAATCCAATGCAATCCAATGCATTTTAATCATTGAGTTTCATGAGATAAAGTTGCCTATGTGACCACCACCCCCTCCCACCAACACTCTAAGGACTATTTTAGAGGAACAATTATATTCAGACTTTTTATCTGCACATGTGGGAAGGGTGTAAGCTCAATTATTTTGGTAGAGGCACCAAATGTGGGGCACCTGAGTCTTGCAGTGAACTACCAGGCTCTGTGTGCATTGTCTCTGCTCCCCAGATTCTGTCCTTCTGAGGCTCCTTAGAGAGGGCTGGCTCTGGAATATGCGTGGAGCCTTCCACATTCGGCTATAAGATTCCTCAACTTAAATGATAGCCACTGCCACTATTATCTCCTCAGAAACCTACAGGATTGAGGTCCACTGTCTCTTCTGTTTGTTGACAGCTTTCTTGACATTTTACAATCTCATAATCTTCCAGCTTCCCATTTGCCTGAACTCATTGTTGCCTCACTACCTCTAAGCATCATTCAAGAATTTACTAGATATTATAAGTTATTTTATCTGTTCTCCTAAAATAACATCTGGTATTTCAAATCCCAGCTGTGATGCAAGATGAAAATATGAACCTCATTTTGTTGTGGATATGAATATGAATAAAAATGCTTATAAGTGTGGCTCAAGAATAATCTATTTATAGAAAGTTAATACCTTTATTGTAATAAAGACCTCTTCATAATAACTTAGAAGTCATTCAAAAGTGATCTAAGAATAGGACTTTAGAAACTAATTAAGTTGTGATATCTGGACTGCATAGATCAATCAGCAAGACTAGAGAGAAATGTTGAAAGAGAGTGAGATTTTCAGTCAGAAGATCAAGGCTCAAATCCTGTCTCTGCTGCTTACTAGCCATGTGAACTTCAGTAAATGTCTTAACTTTTGAAGTGTATGCACATAATACCTTTTTTAGTAAAGTAGTTGTGCTCCCATTTTTTCATGCCTTCCTGTATCCATTCCCTTCGACTTTCAGCTCCTCCCACTAAGAGTGGAGACTATTTCCTCATTCGCTGACTCGTGGCTGGCCTTATACTTTGGCCAATAGGATGCAGTAGAAGTAGCGATGTGCTGGTGCCTAGCCTGAGTCTTGAGAGGACTTCATGCCTCCGCTCACTCTCTTGCAACCCTGCAACATCAGTGTGAACAACCTCAGGTTAGCCTGCTGGAGATGCAATGTCCAGTCATCCCTGTGGGCCCAGCTGAGAAGAACCACCAAATTCCAGACCTTTGAGTGAGGCCATCCAAAACTAGCCAGCCCCTGGAAATCTGCCCACTTACTGTAGACTCAAGAGCAAGCCCATTTAAGATCAGCTGAGCCTGGTCTAGACCAGAAGCATCACCCAACCAAGCCACAGACCTGTGAGCTAAATAAATGCTTATTGTTTCCAGCCGCTAAGTTTTGGGACAGTTAATTACCCAGCCATAGCTAACTGATACAGGTACTACATATGTTGTTGTAAAGATTAAATGAAAAAAAAAAAAAAAAACCCAAAACATAATGCACTAATTGCAATGTATAGGACATAGCAGATGCTTAATAAATTGCAGCTATTTTGATTATCATTATACCAAAATCATCTGTATTTTTACGTTTACAAAGTAATAGTTTGTAAAAGGGCTTTTTCTAATGCTACTGTTTGAAGTCTGTATTAGTCAGCATACAAATGACAGACATACAACTCAACTTAAACACAACAAAAAAGGAGTGGTTTATTAGAGCTGACATCAGACAGAACTAGATCCAGACCTCAAACAACATCACCATTTCTCCCTTTCCTCTCTCTCTCTCATTGTGTAGGCCTCATTCTGACTATTGTAGACTGGCTTTCTCCACAGGATGATAAAGTTAGCCATCCTCAGCCATCCTTCCAGTTCCAGGAACACAGAAGCAAAAGCAGTTTTTCCCATTGACTCCACTATAGGAAAGTCCCAGACAGGGGCTCTCATTGGCCCA
This sequence comes from Diceros bicornis minor, assembly GCF_020826845.1. NCBI lineage: Eukaryota > Metazoa > Chordata > Mammalia > Perissodactyla > Rhinocerotidae > Diceros > Diceros bicornis. Next base: position 34,848,290 of record NC_080740.1, read on the forward strand.
GCTTGGGTCATGTGTCATATCTGAACCAACCACAGTGGCCTGTGGATGGGGCTTTCTGACTCCATTAGGTCTTGCACTGACCTCTGTGAAATGAGGGGGAGCGGAGTCTTCACTAAGAGAGTGAAAAAGGAGAAGAAATGTGCTAGGTTGTAAAAACACTGCCACCAGAAGCCTGGAATGATAAACTACGCTGTTGCCAGCCTCCCATTCATTTTATGTACAATTGCTCCTCATTATCACTGGACTAGATCTTTGGACTTAGAGTCTAAAGTCCAGTAAGGCAGAAAATAAACTGCCCTCAAAAACAGAATACAGGGCTCTGTGCTTACTTCTTTCTCCATAATCACTCCTTATAATACTCTTAACCACCATGATATGGAGCAGCCCCGGGACCATAAGGGAAATTAAACTAATATATATGTATTTTTAAGGAAAGGCATTTTATTATACTTAACTTTTCATTCTCTTACCAACCCACAAATATCCTCATTGCATTCTAACAGGGTTTTTGGTGCTCCGGATACTGAGATTCTAGAGGCTTAAGTTGCCATGGCTGAATTTATACCTAAGCTTTAAAGATGATGTCTCTTGTGAGCTGAATCATAGGATTGTAGAGATAGAAGAAAGCTTAGAGATCACTTAAATCGAAATTGGGTGAAAATAGCAAAGACATCTCAGGTTATGGGCTTTAGGGCCATGGGTACTGCAGTTGTTGCCACTGCTGTTCTGGTTCAATGTGTGACATAGATGCTGTGTGTATAAACATGTCATCCATGTATAGTGCTAAACTTTGAAAGTCTTTTATTCAACATTGTTACAAAGACTGAATGTCTTTTAAAACTAATAAATACACAATCTATAAAATGTGTACCAAACTATTGCTATTGCTCAAGAGATCAGTCCAGAAATTAGGAATTCCAGCAAAGAACTGAGCAGATTAAGATGTATGTTGCCCACTCATTCTGTCTACTTTGTGATGCTCCAATCAGTGTCTCATTTTCATTTGAACTAAAATGCACACTTTACTATATAATTTAAAAGAGCTAAACTAATTAAAGAAATAATTTGGTTGTGCCAATCCTTTCCTGGGCATGTCAGAGACTCTGGCAGGAATTTACAGATTATTACATTACCTTAGACAGCAGTTGTGTTATGAAAAGACTTAAAGTTCAAGGACAAACTATGTATTTTTTGTTGCACACGAGTAACAAATGCAGAACTATCTCCCGGCTTCCAAGAGGTCTGAGGAATTCTTTAATATTTAATTATATTTAATTGACCATTCCTTTTACTTCCTTGAATTTAGTTTGTCTGTGACTTTTCCTCTATAAAAATGTAAAAACCACATGTAGACTGAATCAGCAGAATTAATATGGGTAAGACTCTTAAAATACATGTGCTCAAAATACTGTATCTTACTAAAGCTTATCTATATAAAGTTTAGCAGAGAGGAAAATGACTAGAGAAACATAGAAGATAACCTTAACACTATATTTAGGCACAAAGCAATCAGTATGACAACAGAAAGAAAACGTGGAAGTTCAGTTAACTAAATCTTTTCTGGAAAGAAGTCTAGCATACATAAATATTTATAAAAACTAAATTATATGTGTGTGTATATATGTATGTATAATCTCAAATCTGGATTGTCAAGTGAAATGGAAACAGAGCTACAACGCTAAAAGGAGTCAGGAGATCTTCTACAGGTGAAGAAACTTAGGACACTGCTATTTGGTGTCAAAACCACGTCTAGAATCCATCCACGGCTCTGCCGTTTCAACTCATAGTGGAGGCCAGTTCATCTATATGCTAAGCTGGTCTGCACAGGAAGCAAGCAGAAAACTTGCTTTATTGCTTTATTCTTTTTTCCACTGTCTCTTCAAACCTGCTTTCTGGACTCCTTTTGCACCCTTGAATGGAGACATAGCTCCATCTGTCCCTTTAAATTGCAAGAATAATCTTACCTGGTTATTTTACAAGTTCCTTTTACTTACTGCCAAAATTCCAAAATCTTCTCTGATTTAAATTGGCTCCCCTGAGATACCTTCTTAAGATGTAGGCAACAGAGTGGGGTTAGGTTCCTCTACCTTTCCTGCTCCACCCCTGCCCATGACCACTCAGCAAATAAGCAGCAGAACCAGGATTTGCACACAGATAGTATGGCTGGAGTTAGTTCTCTTAATCTCTTCTCATTAGCCCCCTGTCATGGCCTGTTTATAGTCTCCCCCACCAGCCCCTGATTGCTGGCAGTCCATCCATCCAGGCCACTCTGTTGGGCAAGGCCCCCTTAAAAATAACCCCACTTCTGGTCTAGGGGAAACACGCACCTTTGCCACACCTCTTTTGTGATGGCGGAGGTTGTTCCCACCAAAGCCCGTTCTTCCTTTTGAGTCGAGTCTCTCTTAGTGGGCATCATTGTCCTTGAGTCTCCCAAACTCAAGGGGATCCATGTCAAGTTCTCACAGACATTCTTTATGGGGAGATGGGTACCTTGCAGCACACCAATGACTCTTTCCCAAACAGTCTTCACCAACTTTTCAACTCCATGCCTGGAGTGAGCAATGGGCTAATACAGGCAGAACTGGCTGCCCTATCACTTAACACAACCTACTTAGGTAATCCCTTTAGGATTTGGAGGTACTTGGTACCTATTGTGTTTATCTTGGCTTTGGAGCTTTGACCATATCTCTGAGACAACAGGAATAAAGGTCACATTTAAAATCCTGATACTGCCTCTGTTGAATAAAGAAATAACATTGAAAAGAAATAATAACACATACAAGGATTATTGTGATAAATTAATATTGAGAAATTTTCAAAGAACCCTTTTCTTAAGGATTCCTGTTAGCTTAATAATGGATCAAGAAAATAACCATAAACTCTCAGAATTGGAAGGGACTTTTAAATTCATTCAACTCTCTGTCAGTTTCTAAGACATTTCCAAGTTCTTACCCGTCCATGCTTGAACACCCTAATGATGGAGAAATCATCATCTCGTGAAACAGTTTGTTCCCATCTGGGATTGCTTCTGATCATCAGAAAGTCATTATATGAAACTCAAAACTGTCTCTTTAAGGTTTCCACCCCTTTGATCTTAATTTGATCCCTTGGGATCATACAGAACAAGTTTAATCCCTCTCTCACATGACAGACTTCCAAATATGTGAAGCCAGTGTCACTCCATCTTCTGATACTTCATTTTCTAATACCCAGTTCCTTCAGCCACTCCTTTTATAACACAGCTTTCATTGCTCTTGTTATCTTGCTTGTCTCTTTCCTGAATAGTCTCTAGCCTGCTGATGCCCCACTTGAGGTATTCTATCTTCTAAAATTGAAGAGAGTGTGGACCAGTCAGCAGGAGAAAGGGGGACATCTCCCCTCTCCTTCACCATGCCCCACTTTTGATTAATGAAACTTAACATTCACTCTGCTAACAGCCATGGTATTCACTGCCAACTACTTTCCCTTAAGTCTTTTCCAGATGTGCTACAGCTGAGATATGACTTACCCTATATACATGCTGTTGATTTTAGGATGCGAGCCTTTACATATATTTCTCTCTAAAATCATCCTTCTAACACTTACAAAGTTCAACTAACCTAAGACTTCAGGATCCTGATTTAACCATTTAATTTATTCTCTTTAATTTCATATCATCTCAGATTTGATGAGTGCTTTCAACGTCTTCACCCAAATCACCAATAAAAAGGATTAAAGAAAAAAGGCCCAGGACATCCCTAGAAACATCCTTCCATTGACACCAGTCTATTAAACAGCACCTCCTGGGAAGATATTCAATTAATTATCAATATATACAATGACACTTACATTTCACTGCAGCCAGAGTTGTATCATGAGAGAACTTGCCAAGTGCTTTGTTTCAATTCAGATTTCTAGGTTCTTCACCCTTCCCAGCTCTGGAAGTCTGGACACCTTGTTTGTTAAAGAAGAAAGTTTGCTGTGATGAGTGTTGAACTCATTCTGGCTTCTCATGAATAAGTGATGCTGCTTCTAAGGACTCACCAACCATTCATTTGATAGTTTTTACAGAATTGAAATCACATTCATTATTAGAGACCCGATTTTACTGAAATTACTTCTTCCTCTTTTTGAAAGCTCAAAGGATCAGAATTCTCAAACTTCTCCCATCTTTCAGCCCTTCTTGAGCTCTCCATGATTTCTCACAGATCCCTAACAGAAGTTCTGTGTGCTCAATTTCAAGTTCCCTCAGTACTCAAGGATTTAATTTATTCCATTGAGAGACTTCAAATCTCTAATGGTGTAGCTGGGAATTCTCTTTCAAGTGGCTAAAACAAATATTAACATTAATATAACTAAAGCCACTCATTAGAAACCTAGGTTTGGGGTTCTGTGCTGTTTGAGCTATGCTGTGCCCCACCAGAGCGCCTATCTCAGAACATCCTCCAACGCTGTCTGCTTCTCTAAAGAAAGACTCTAGCACGATGAAAGAGCAAAGTTACTGATATGGAAACAGATTTTTCTAAAAATATCCTTGGAAATGCATGAACATGAAACACATACCATATATATTCTGTCATAAAAATAAAACAGCATATTTTTAATCTGGCAACTATTTATTCCCAGATATGTGACTAAGCACTGCAATCAAGTCATACCTGACTTTTAAAAAGAAATTAAGACAGATCGAGCTATCTAACCCACAAAAGAGGTGTCTATTAATAATTCAACCCCAATTACTATGTATATTCCTGGCAGGCTGGCTCCTGACTAAAAAGCACCAGCTTTATTTTCTTGATTGACTTAGGACATATAGTTCTGTGGTACAGGGAACCTTACCACTCAAAGACATTTCATTCTTGTCTGGGCTGGAGTACACAAAATGTTCTTTTGGTTTACTCAAAGTAACATATTGAAACAGGTCTTTCCCATGCAACTTGACCAGATTAAAAAAAAAAACAAAAAACCAAAGCCTCACCCCCAAAAAGCTAGTATGAAAACCAGGTTCAAAAAACACCTAGGGAGATGAGGTGATTCTACTCAAATATGGATATTCGATTGCTAATTTCATTCCAGTTAAAATGTAACCATGAACGTGCTTCTATAAATTATAGTGCGGGTTTTGTTCTTGGCTTGTACTGCCACCTGGTGTTTCCTGCATGTACTAACATCAGACCCGTTAAGGAATTTCTTGAATTAGCATTCACTTAGCAGTCTGCTTGCAGTGTCTCTGTCATTGATAATACTTCCTGTGAGGTCTCTAAAATGGTGGTGCAGAAGAGATTTTATATAAAGTCTTTTTAACCTAGTTAAGATGAACCACATCTTATTCAAGTACGTCATTTATATATGAACATATTAGGCATAATGATTAACAAATTCATAATGAAAATCTACAAGGAAAAAAATTTAAGCCCCCTCACACACCAAAATAAGGACAAAATGGAAGAAATGGGCAAGTCCTCTCTAAACATAGACCTGCCTAGCTTTTTTTTTTTTTTAATTTTTGTTTATTGCAGTAACATTGGTTTATAACATTGTAAAAATTTCAGGTGTACATCATTGTACTTCTATTTCTGCATGGACTACATCATGTTCACCACCAAAATACTAATTACAACCCATCACCACACACATGTACCGAATTATCCCTTTCACCCTCCTCCCTCCCCCCTTCATCTGGTAACCACCAATCCAATCTCTGTCCCTATGAGTTTGTTTATTGTTGTTATTATCTACTACTTAATGAAGGAAATCATACGGTATTTGACCTTCTCCCTCTGACTTATTTCACTTTGCATTATACCCTCAATGTCCATACATGTTGTCACAAATGGCTGGATTTCATCGTTTCTTATGGCTGAGTAGTATTCCATTGTGTATATATACCACAGCTTCTTTATCCATTCGTCCCTTGATGGGCACTTAGGTTGCTTCCAAGTCTTGGCTATTGTGAATAATGCTGCAATGAACACAGGGGTGCATGTACCTTTGCAAATTGGTGTTTTCAAGTTCTTTGGATAAATACCCAACAGTGGAATAGCTGGATCATGTGGTAGTTCTATCCTTGATTTTTTGAGGAATCTCCATACTGTTTTCCATAGTGGCTGCACCAGTTTGCACTCCCACCAGCAGTGTATGAGAGTTCCCTTCTCTCCACATCCTCTCCAACACATGTTGTTTCCTGTCTTGTTAATTATAGCCATTCTGACGGGCGTGAGGTGATATCTCATTGTAGTTTTGATTTGCATTTCCCTGATAGTTAATGATTTTGAACATCTTTTCATGTGTCTGTTGGCCATCTGTATATCCTCTCTGGAGAAATGTCTGTTCAGGTCTTTTGCCCATTTTTTAATTGGGTTGTTAGTTTTTTTGTTGTTGAGATGCATGACTTCTTTATATATTTTGGAGATTAAGCCCTTATCAGATGTATGGTTTGCAAATATCTTCTCCCAATTGTTAGGTTGTCTTTTCATTTTGTTGATGGTTTCCTTTGCTGTGCAGAAGCTTTTTAGCTCGATGTAGTCCCATTTGTTTATTTTTTCTATTGTTTCTCTTGCCCAGTCAGACATGGTGTTTGAAAAGATGTTGCTAAGACCGATGTCGAAGAGCGTACTGCCTATGCTTTCTTCTAGAAGTTTCATAGTTTCAGGTCTTACATTCAAGTCTTTAATCCATTTGGAGTTAATTTTTGTGTATGGTGTAAGGTAAGGGTCTACTTTCATTTTTTTGCATGTGGCTCTCCAGTTTTCCCGACACCATTTGTTGAAGAGACTTTCTTTTCCCCATTGTATGTTCTTGGCTCCTTTGTCAAAGATTAGCTGTCCATAGATGTGTGGGTTTAATTCTGGGCTTTCGATTCTATTCCATTGATCTGTGTGTCTGTTTTTGTGCCAGTACCAAGCTGTTTTGGTTACTATAGCTTTGTAGTATATTTTGAAATCAGGGAGTGTGATACCTCCAGCTTTGTTCTTTTTTCTCAGGATTCCTTTAGCTATTCGGGGTCTTTTGTTGTTCCATATAAATTTTAGGATTCTTTGTTCTATTTCTGTGAAAAATGTTGTCGGAACTTTGATAGGGATTGCATTGAATCTATAGATGGCTTTAGGAAGTATGCACATCTTAACTATGTTAATTCTTCCAATCCAAGAGCATGGAATATCTTTCCATTTCTTTGTGTCTTCTTCAATTTCTTTCAGAAATGTTTTATAGTTTTCGGTGTACAGATCTTTCACCTCTTTGGTTAAGTTTATTCCTAGGTATTTTATTCTTTTTGTTGCAGTTGTAAATGGGATGGTATTCTTAATTTCTCTTTCTGCTACTTCGTTGTTAGTGTACAGAAATGCAACTGATTTTTGTATGTTGATTTTGTATCCTGCAACTTTACCATATTCGTTTATTACTTCTAAAAGTTTTCTGGTGGATTCTTTAGGGTTTTCTATATATAAAATCATGTCATCTGCAAATAGTGACAGTTTCACTTCTTCCTTTCCAATTTGGATCCCTTTTATTTCTTTCTCTTGCCTGATTGCTCTGGCTAGGACTTCCAATACTATGTTAAATAGGAGTGGCGAGAGTGGGCATCCTTGTCTGGTTCCTGTTCTTAGAGGGATAGCTTTCAGGTTTTCACCATTGAGGATGATATTAGCTGTGGGTTTCTCATATATGGTCTTTATTATGTTGAGGTACTTTCCTTCTATACCCATTTTATTCAGAGTTTTTATCATAAATGGATGCTGTATCTTGTCAAATGCTTTCTCTGCATCTATTGAGATGATCATGTGATTTTTGTTCTTCATTTTATTAATGTGGTGTATCACGTTGATTGATTTGCGAATGTTAAACCATCCCTGCATACCTGGAATAAATCCCACTTGATCATGGTGTATAATCTTTTTAACGTATTGTTGTATGCGATTTGCTAGTATTTTGTTGAGGATTTTTGCATCGATGTTCATCAGTGATATTGGCCTATAGTTTTCTTTTTTTTTGTTGTCCTTGTCTGGTTTTGATATCAGGGTAATGTCAGCTTCGTAGAATGAGTTAGGGAGCTTCCCCCCCTCCTCAATTTTTTGGAAGAGTTTGAGAAGGATAGGTATTAAGTCTTCTTTGAATGTTTGGTAGAATTCACCAGGGAAGCCGTCTGGTCCTGGACTTTTATTTTTGGGGAGGTTTTTGATTACTGTTTCGAACTCCTTACTGGTGCTTGGTCTATTCAAATTCTCTACTTCTTCTTGATCCAGTTTTGGAAGGTTGTATGATTCTAAGATTTATCCATTTCTTCCAGATTGTCGAATTGGTTGGCATATAGCTTTTCATAGCATTCTCTTATAATCTTTTGTATTTCTGAGGCGTCTGTTGTAACCTCTCCTCTTTCATTTCTGATTTTACTTATTTGTGCCTTCTCTCTTTTTTTCTTGGTGAGTCTAGCTAAAGGTTTGTCAATTTTGTTGATCTTTCCAAAGAACCAGCTCTTGGTTTTATTAATTTTTTCTATTGTTTTTTTGGTCTCTATTTCATTTATTTCTGCTCTGATTTTTATTATTTCCCTTCTTCTACTGATTTTGGGCTTTGTTTGTTCTTCTTTTTCCAGTTCCTTTAGGTGCATTGTTAGATTGTTTATTTGAGATTTTTCTTGTTTGTTGAGATAGGCCTGTATCGCTATAAACTTCCCTCTTAGAATCGCTTTTGCTGTATCCCATAAATTCTGGCATGTCGTATTTTCATTTTCATTTGTCTCCAGGTATTTTTTGATTTCTTCTTTGCTTTCTTCGTTAACCCAGTCGTTGTTCAGTAGCTTTTTGTTTAATCTCCATGTATTTGTGGCTTTTCTGATTTTCTTCCTATAGTTGATTTCTAGTTTCATACCGTTGTGGTCAGAAAAGATGCTTGGTATTATTTCAATCTTCTTAAATTTATGGAGACTAGTTTCATGGCCTAATACGTGATCAATCCTGGAGAATGTTCCATGTGCATTTGAAAAGAACATGTATTCTTCGGTTTTTGGATGGAATGCTCTGTATATATCTACTAGGTCCATCTGTTCAAGTGTGTCATTTAAGGCCAATGTTTCCTTATTGATCTTCTGTTTGGATGATCTATCCGTTGGTGTAAGTGGAGTGTTAAAGTCCCCTACTATTATTGTGTTACTGTCTATTTCTGTTTTTATGTCTGTTAATAATTGCTTTATATATTTAGGTGCACCTACATTGGGTGCGTAGATATTTACAAGTGTTATATCCTCTTGTTGGATTGTTCCCTTGATCATTATGTAATGCCCTTCTTTGTCTCTTTTTACAGTTTTTGTTTTAAAGTCTATTTTGTCTGATATGAGTACTGCTACCCCAGCTTTCTTTTCATTGCCATTTGCGTGGAGTATCTTTTTCCCTCCTTTCACTTTCAGTTTGTGAGTGTCTTTAGGTCTGAAGTGTGTCTCTTGTATGCAGCATATATATGGGTCTTCTTTTTTTAACCAATCAGCCACCCTATGCCTTTTAATTGGAGCATTTAGTCCATTGACGTTTAAAGTAGCTATTGATAAGTATGTACTTACTGCCATTTTTTAACTTTTTTTTTTTCCTCAGTGTTTTAGTAGTCCTTCTCTGTTCCTTACTTCTTCTATACAGAATTGATGGTCACTTTAGTTTGACCTCTGTCTGAAAGCTCTACTCTTTAACTCCCCTCCTCCCTCCTTTTATGTTTTTGATATCATATCTAACCTCTTTTTTGTGCATTTGTATCCATTACGTTCTAATCATGGAAATAGATAATTTTTCCTATTTGTGGTCTTCTCTTTTCCCCTTAAATCAGTCCCTTTAACATTTCTTGTAGCACTGATTTCTTGGTGACAAACTCCTTTAATTTTTGCTTATCTGGGAAAATTTTGATCTCTCCTTCCATTTTGAATGATAACCTTGCTGGGTAGAGTATTCTTGGCTGTAAGTTTTTTCCTTTTGGCACTTTAAATATATCATGCCATTCTCTTCTAGCCTGTAAGGTTTCTGCTGAGAAGTCAGCTGATAGCCTTATGGGTTTTCTTTGTATGTAACTTGACTTTCTCTTGTGGCTTTTAGGATTCTCTCTTTATCTTTAATTCTGGACATTTTGATTATGATGCGTCTTGGTGTGGGCCTCTTTGGGTTTATCTTGTTTGGGGCTCTCTGTGCTTCCTGTACCTGGATGTCTGTTGCCTTCCTTAGGTTAGGGAAGTTTTCATCTATTATTTCTTGAAATAGATTCTCTGCCCCCTTGTCTCGCTCTTCTCCTTCCGGGACACCTATAACACGGATGTTAGTGCGCTTGATGTTGTCCCAGAGATCCCTTAGACTGTCCTCACTCTTTTTAATTCTTTTCTCTTTTACCTGTTCAGCTTGGGTAATTTCTTCTAGTCTTCCATCCAGCTCACAGATCCGTTCTTCTGTATCCTCTACTCTGCTTTTGAGTCCCTCTAATGAATTTTTCATTTCCAGTATTGTATTCTTCATTTCTGATTGGTTCTTTTTTATATCTTCCATTTCTTTGTTGACATTCTCACTGAGTTCATCTATTTTTCTCCCCAGATCCATGAGCATCCTTAACACTCTTTGTTTGAACTCTCTGTCAGGTAGGTTGCTCATTTCTGTTTCACTTAGTTCCTTTTCTGGGGTTTTGTTCTGTTCCCTTACTTGGAATGTATTCTTTTGCCTCCTCATTTTGCCTCTTTCCCTGTGCTTGTGTCTATGTCTTAGGTAGGTCAGCTACGTCTCCTGCTCTTGGATAAATGACCTTATGTAAGTGATGCCTTAGGAGGCTTCCAGTGTGCTTCCCTCAGTTCTCAATGTTCCAGGGGTGGCCCCTATGTGGGCTACGTGTCTCCTTCTATTGTGGCCTGTTTGCTCTCCCTATAGGTGCCCAGGGAGGCTGAGTTATGCTCCTGGCCAGCTGTTGTAATGCTCAGCTGCTTGTGGTTGTTGTGGGCCCTTCAGTCTGTTTATCAGCTGTGGGGAGCCCCAGCACAGTTGGCTGTAAGTTCTAATACCACATTTGTGTTGCAGTATTTCTTTTAACTGAGTAGGCCCCCAGCATGCAGGTTGTTAGGCTCAGGGCCTTACAATTGCTGTAAGCCTCTAGCCTATTAGGTCTCTTGTCAGCTCTCTGAGGATTGCAGCTGGGTGGAGCTGGCCTCAGGCACAGGAGCACCCAATTGTTTCAGGCTTTGGAAGGTGGGGCAAACCTCCTATGTGGGTCTTTGAGAAGCACAAGTCTTCTGCAGCTGACAAGCCCTGTTGCCCACAGGTCCACACACACAGTCAACACAGTCCTGCCCCGTGTGAGCGCCCTGACCTCCCCAAGCGGACCCAGTCTCTCCACGGCGGGAGCCCCACACTCTCCACCCGCTCCTTGTGCACACCCTGCCCCGCTCAAGTCGGCTCAGTTGCCAGGCTGCAGAGAATCCTGTCACCAATCTATGCAGGCCCACACGTTGCCTGAGGGCTTGTTGTTGGGTGGGGCCAGTCTCTAGGGTGGGCTGCCTGCCCTGGCTGAGGTGGATTAAATCGGTGCTCTAGCGGTGGAGCAGACCCTGGGCTAGCAGGCCTCAGGGAGAACTCCAATGGCGTCTGTGTCAGCATGAACTCCAATAGCGTCTGTGTCAGCACGCCCACACCGGGCCACAACAATGGCTGCCGCCAATGTCCCAGTCCCTGGAGAGGTCTCACCCCTCACCGAGATGCACTCAGGGCCTATTAGGTGAGTCTCTTGTCACCAAAGCACTGTGCACCTTTCTTTCTGGTGATTTTAGGATGCTTTCTGGAACGGGTGAGTTTGCGCACGGGCCCTTTAAGAGCCAGTTTTAGTTTCTTTGTGAACCGGGTTTTCTGGGGGTACTCCCCAATGCTTTAGTAGCAGGCAAAGTCAGATATTATGCCGCTGGTGTCGATTGTGCTGGGTCCACAAAATGCCCACAGCAGGGGCGCTCCCCGGCTCAGGACCCCGCGCCTCCAGGGAGGGTGCGTACCTGTGAGCTGCTCCCGGTGACCGTGAAGCTGGCGGCTTGTGAAGGCGGTGTTTTTCCTCTCCAGAAGGGAGCCTCTGCCTCTTCTACCTCAGTTAGGATTGTCCGTTGTTGCAAGAGTTCCTCTTATCCAGTTTTCAGTTCTGTGTCAGGGGTAATTTTTCCACGAGTAGTTGTAAATTGGCTGTGTCCACGGGAGGAGGTGAGTTCAGAGTCTGCCTACACCGCCATCTTGACTCCCGCTCTCCCTGCCTAGCTTTTAGTTTAAAAAGATCAACGTATAAACATCAGAAAAACAAATGGGAAATTTAGAGGTTAAATAGTAGTATTACAAATGAGTAGTGTTACAAAAATATTTTTCATAGAGTTCCTTAAGGCATTAATACTTCTTGATGAGTTTTAGAATTCATGCTTCTCTTTTGTGAAATATCTCTTTTTGTCTTTGGCTCTACTGGGTTCTCAGTGTTCATATGGGTTAATATGAATATTTTATTATTAAGGGTTATATTTGTTATAATTATACTAAGAATTTGGCCAATTGATACATGAATTTCTCTTTATTAGTTTAAAGACAAAGAAGTTTTAAATTTTGCCAAATCAAGGTTATCAATTATTTTCTTACTCCTTCCATTTATTTATTTTTAAAATAAGTTTTATTTATTATTTGGAAAGGTAATACTTTCTCATGATCAAAAGATAAGAAAAATCTGTCCGCTACTTCATCCTTCATTGTAACCAATTTCTTGACACCTTTCAGAAACAGCCACTGATTTTTAAGTTTAATAAATCCTTTCTACAATCAAACAAATCTTTTCACTTAGCCTTTCTATCATTTGATTTTTTTCCCCATTTAATTCTTTAAATTTCATAGGTCTTATTTTGCCTTCTAATATCAAGTAAAACTTTTTTTTCCCCCAAAATGACAACTCCTGCCAGCAATACATATGGGTTAAGCCCTCCCTTCCCTACTGATTTAAGACATGTTAAGATTTAACGTATACTAGGAACTGTTTATGAGACACATGTTCTATTCCATTGATAGGTGCCTAAGCCATTACCATTTGATTTAATTATGCTATGATGTTTAGAATATGTTTTAATATTTAATATTAGAATATACTTAATATTCAGTACTAAGAAAGGAATGAGTCCTCCTTCATTACTCTTCTTTTTGTAAATTGCTCTGGCTATTCTTATCAGTTTCTTCTTCCAAAAGAACTTCAGAATAATTTTGTCAGGTTCCCAAAGAATGTGACCAAGTCACTTTAAGAAAGAGAGTTGGTGAGAATTGCTCTAAATTATAAATTATTCTGGAAAAAATTGTTACCTTAACACATAGGCTGTTAGTAGAAAAAGCCCCTCTGATGCTCTTAAGCTGGATGGTTGTTCAAGAAAAAAAAATGATGAAGAAACTCAAAAGGTGTTTTGTGCCTGCAATATGGCAGGAGAGATATGCAGAGAAATCCCTTAATTCAGAATAATTAAAAATGTTGGATAAAATATTTTAAAATATCATTCTAAATGCATGGCTGAGTTGGTTGAAAAATAAAGGAAGTCTCCAGAGGCCGCAAATAAAAGATAACATGAATCCAGAGCAAGTTCTGGAGCTGGCATTTGCCTGGGACATTTACCTATCCCCAGTGGTTTAGAGCTTAGGTTTCATGGGCCATATGGGCGTTAAAAGATAAGACATGAGGCCTGAGCAAGGTGGGAAGTAGAGCTAATGACCCATGCATAAAAAATGACCCGTTGTGTCCCCTGAAAGGTAACATCCTCTATAAGTGAATTAGGTATGTGTGTGTTGGGGGGGGAGTCACCCTACACAGAGAAACAGTAGAGATCATTAGCCTATGTATTATAAAGAAGGATAAAGCGGGGGAAACCTTCCCTTGAAAACTACTAACACCAACACTCCCTCATGTAGGATAGGGTACATCCTACCCTGTGTGGAATGACTAGGATGGTCTAAGTGTGCTCCCAGGTTAGTGGTGCCCCAAGTACTGAGCAACACCAAAGATAAATCCTTTCTAGAGAAACAGACTCAAATGGTTACCAGAACTTAATTTCCAAAGAACATATGCTTACAGCTAAAAAAAAAAAAAAAAAAAAAACACAAATCTATGAGAACAACAAGTGACAGTGAGTTGAAATAGAGTTAGACTACGCCAACGTTTGACCTATAGAATATCAAATTAGTATGTTTAATATATTTTGAGAAATAAAAGAGGGTATATAACAAAGGAACAAAAGATATCACAAATAATCTACATCTTTGAAAAAGAACCAAAGAGAAATCCTAGAAAAATGATTTCTAATAATTGACGTTAGAAACTCAGTGTTAGGATCTGGCTCCAGATGGCAACATGAGGCTCTTGACCTTACCTGCTCCCACAGTTACATGAATCTACAGCTACATATGGAATAATTCACTCTGAAAGAAATCCAGAAACTACCTGAGTGACTTCTACACATTGGGTGAACAAGAAAAAACTCACATCAAAACAGGTAGGAGAGGCTGAGAAACAATCTCACCATAAACCCCACCCATGGTGCAGCAACACACAGCCAGGAGTGAACTCACAAATCTCAGCTTCTCCCTGAGGAGTGAAGGGTTTAGACCACACATCTGGTGCTCCAACTTTTAAGACTACCACCTGAGAGATGGGCACCCAAAACATCTAGTTTTGAAAGTGAACAGGGATTGCATCCACAAGACCCATAAGGCTCTAAGGAACTAAGAGACAATTCTTAAAGGGCTGGCAGAGACTCACTGTGGCTAACCCCCAGGGCCCAGCACAGAACCAGTAGACTGAAACACGCCCAGTCTTTTCCTGAAAGAGGCCTATTTGCATATTTTAATAGCTACAGCCTGAATGGTAGGCTTCTAACTAAACACACTTCAAGTGCTGACTGCAATACTCTCCAGAGACCAGGAAGGCCAGTGAGTGCCATCTTCATGCTCTCCCTCCCTCTCACTCCCAGGTGACTGGTATCTCCCAGACAAGAGCTGGTGTACACATCTGGGGCCCTGGTTTCTGCAGCTGCTGCCCAGAGGATGCCCCTTGATCACCTGACTCTGGTGGCCAGTGGGACTTAACATTAGCGGGCCCCACAAGACTGTAACAAACAGAAACAGTTCTTGGCCAACTATCCCCTCAGGGCACAACGTAGAAGCAGCAGACAGAAACATCCATCTCCCAGTCTTCCCCTGAAAGAGGTATATCTGCATACTTTAAAAGCTGCTGCCTGGGGGTCCAGCTTCCAATCAGCCTGAATCAAGGTGCTGACTGAGATCCTCCTCTTTGGACACTGACAGGTGTTGGCACACCCTCAACTGCTAGGAGCCATTAAGAACAAACAAGCCTGCTTAGACAATTACAAAGGTTTGAGAGACAACCAAGAACCAGGGCAAGGTTGAATGATAAGCTTCTTCTCCTACACAAGATGACTCCATCAAGACTGGCAGATGTGGCTGTGTTGTCTAAAGCATAGAAACCAACATAGAGAATCAAGAAAAATGAAGAAACACAGGAATGTGTCCCAAATGAAAGAATAAGATAAGACCTCAAAAAAAGACCTTAATGAAATAGATAAGTGACTTACCTGATAAAGAGTTCAAATAATGGTCATAAAGATGCTCAGTGAGTTCAGGAGAACAATGCATGAAGAAAGTGAGAATTTCAAGAAAGAGAGAGAAAATATAAGAAAGTACCAAATAGAAATCACAGAGCTGAAGAACACAATAACTGAACTGAAAAATTCAATAGAAGGGCTCAACAGTAGAAGGTCGAAGGGTAAGAAAGGATCAGCAACTCAAAGACAAGGAAGTGGAATTCATCCAATCAGAGGAGGAAAAGGAAAAAAGAATGAAGGTAGCGTAAGGGACTAATGGATACCATCAAGCAGACCAATATTTGCATGATAGGGGCCCCAGAAGGAAGAAAGAGAAAGGGGCAGAAAACTTATTTGAAAAAGTAATAGCTGAAAATTTCCTTAACCTGGAGAAGGAAAAAGACATCCAGATCGAGGAAGCCCATAGAGTTCCCATAAAATGAATCCAAAGAGATCCACACCAAGACACATTATAATTAAAGTGTCAAAAGTTAAAGACAAGGAGAAAATCTTAAGACAGCAAGAGAAAACAACTAGTTACATACAAGGGAACTCCCACTAGACTATCAGCAGAAACTTTGCAAGCCAGAAGGGAGTGGCACAATATATTCAAAGTGCTTAAAGAAAAAAACTGCCAACCAAGAACACTCTACCCAGAAAAGCTGCCATTCAGAACTGAAAGAGAGGTAAAGAGTTATCCAGACAAGCAAAAGCTTAAGGAGTTCATCACCACTACACTAGCCTTACAAGAAATGTTAAAGTGATTTCTTTAACCTGAAACAAAAGGACACTAATTAGTAATAGAAAAACATATGTAGGTATAAATCTCACTGGTAAAGGTAAATACATATTTAAATTCAGAATAATCTAATGTTGCAATGGTGGTGGGTTAATCACTTATAAATCTAGTATGAAGGTTAAAAGACAAAAGTAGTGAAAATAACTATAACTATAATAATTTCTCAATGGATACACAATGTAAAAAGATGTAAATTATGACATCAAAAATATAAAATGTGAGGGGGGGAGGTAAAAATGTAGAACTTTTAGGGCCGGCCCCATGGCTCAGCGGTTAAGTGCGTGCGCTCCGCTGCTGGAGGCCCGAGTTCAGATCCCGGGCATGCACTGATGCACCGCTTCTCCAGCCATGCTGAGGCCGTGTCCCGCATACAGCAACTAGAAGGATGTGCAGCTATGACATACAACTATCTACTGGGGCTTTGGGGGGAAAAAATAAAAAATAAATAAAATCTTTAAAAAAAAAATGTAGAACTTTTAAATACATTTGAACTTAAGTTATAAGCTTAAAAAAGAGTGCTATAACTCTAGGATGTTTTATGTAAGCCTCATGGTAACCACAAAGCAAAACCCTATAGTAGATACACAAAAGATAAAGAGAAAGGAATCTAAACTTACCACTACAGAAAAGCATCAACTTACAAAGGAAAAGAGCAAGAGAAGAAGAAAGGAATAAAGGAATTACAAAATAACCAGAAAACAATTAAAAAATTGGCAATAAGTCCATATCTATCAATAATTACTGTAAATGTAAAGGGACTAAATTCTCCAATCATATGATAGGTCACAAAACAAGTCTTAATAAATTTAAGATAATTGAAATCATATCAAGCATCTTTTCCAATCACAATGGTATGAAACTAGAAATCAATTACAAAAAGAAAACTAAAAAATTCAAATATGTAGAGATTAAACAACATAGTACTGAACAACCAATGGTCAAAGAAGAAAACAAAAGATAAATCAAAAAATATCTTGCAGCTGGCCCAGTGGCATAGTGGTTAAGTTCACATGTTCTGCTTTGGCGGCCCGAGGTCCATGGGTTCAGATCCCAGGTGCAGACCTACACACTACTTATCAAGCCATGCTGTGGCAGCATCCCATACACAAAATAGAGGAAGATTGGCACAGATGTTAGCTCAGCGACAATCTTCCTCAAGCAAAAAGGGGAAGATTGGCAATAGATGTTGGCTCAGGGCCAACCTTCCTCACCCCCAAAAAAAATCTTGAGACAAATGAAAATGTAAATATAACATACCAAAACTTATGAAAGTCAGAAAAAGCAGTTATAAGAGGAAAGTTCATAGCAATAACTGCCTACATTAAGAAATGAGAAAGATCTCAAATTAACAACCTAATTTTATAACTTAAAGAACTAGAAAAGGAACTAAATGAAGCCCAAAGTTAGTAGAAAGAAGGAAACAACAAAGATCAGGGCAGAAATAAATGAAATAAAGACTAAAAAGACAATAGAAGAGACCAATGAAACTAAGAACTGGTTCTTTGAAAAGACAAACAAAATTGACAAACCTTTAGCTAGAATCACCAAGAAAAAAAGAGAGAAGACTCAAATAAATAAAATTAGAAATGAAGAGGAGATGTTACAACTGATACCACAGAAATATAAAGGATCATAAGAGACTACTATGAACAATTATACACCAACGAATTAGACAACCTAGAAGAAATGGATAAATTCAACTTACCAAAACTGACTCACAAAGAAATAGAAAATCTGAACAGACCAATTGATAGTAAGGAGATCAAATCAGTAATCAAAAACCTCCCAGCAAAGAAAAGTCCAGGAGCAGATGGCTCCACTGATGAATTCTACATTTAAAGAAGAATTCAACACAAATTCAAACATTTAAAGAAGAATTCATACCAATCCTTCTCAAACTCTTCCAAAATGTAGAAAAGGAGAGAGTATTCCCAAACTCATTTTATAAGGCCAGCATTACCCTGATACCAAAACCAGACAAGGACAATACAAGAAAAGAAAATTACGGGTCAATATCTGTGATGCAAAAGTAGATGCAAAATCTTCAACAAAATGCTAGCAAACCAAATTCAATAGTACATTAAAAGGATTATACGACATGATGAAGTGGGATTTATTCCAGGGATGCAAGGATGGTTCAATATGTGCAAATCAATCAATGTGATATACCACATTAACAAAGTGAAGGATAAAAACCATATGATCATCTCAATAGATGCAGAAAAAGCATTTGACAAAATTCAACTTCCATTCATGATAAAAACTCTCAACAAAGTGAGTATAGAGGGAATGTAACTCAACACAATGATTCCATATGCCATATATGACATATATGACCAGCCCATAGCTAACATCATATTCAATGGTGAAAAACTGAAAGCCTTTCCTCTAAGATCAGGAATAAGACCAGGATGCACACTCTCACCACTTTTATTCAACGTAGTATTGAAAGTCTTAGCCAGATTAATTAGGCAAGAAAAAGAAATAAAAAAGGCATCCAAATTTGGAACAGAAGAAGTAAAACTGTCTCTGGGGGCCAGCCCAGTGGCATAGTGGTTAAGTTCATGTGCTCTGCTTCGGCAGCCCAGGGTTCAAATCCTGGGCGTGGACCTACACACCGCTCATCAAGCCATGCTGTGGAGGCATCCCACATACAAAAACAGAGGAAGATGGGCACAGATGTTAGCTCAGAGCTAATCTTCCTCAGCAAAAAGAGGAAGATTGGCAACAGATGGTAGCTCAGGGCCAATCTTCCTCCAAAAAAAAACAACTCTCTCTAAGAGAACAGTTTGGTGGTTACCAGTGTGAAGGGAGTTGGTGAGTGGGCACAAGGGGTGAAGGGGTGCATTTATATGGTGACTGACAAATAATAATGTACAACTGGAATCTCACAATGTTATAAACTATTATGACATCAATAAAAAAATGCAAAAAAAAAAACTATTTGCAGATGACATGATATTATATATAGAAAACCCTAAAGACTCCACCAAAAAACTCTTAGAACTAATAAACAAATTCAGTAAATTTTTGGAATATAAAATCAATATACAAAAATCAGTTGTGTTTCCATACACTAATAATGAACTATCAGAAAGAGAAATTAAGAAAACAATCTCATTTACAATTGCATTAAAAAGAATAAAATATCTAGGAATAAATTTAACCAAGGAAGTGAAAGACCTGTACACTGAAAACTGCAAGACATTGATGAAGGAAACTGAGGAAGACACAAATAAAGTCAATAAAGTGACTCTTGGTGGGTTGCCTTGGTAGCTTCAGGGTTGGAGCTACTTGCCAGGGAAACAAACCATGTGATTCGAGAGTTGGAACTTTTAGCCCTACCCTACCATCTCTGGAGAGGGGAGAGGGACTGGAGATTTTGTTAATCACCAGTAGCCAATGATTTAATCAATCACGCCTTTGTAGTGGAACCTCCATAAAAACTCCTAAACAATAAGGTTCAGGGAGCTTCTGGGTTGGTTAACACATCTGAGTGCTGGGAGGGAGGCATGCCCAGAGAAGGCACAGAAGCTCCACGCCCCACCCCCACCCCATACCATGCCCTATGTACCTCTTCCGTTCGGCTGTTCCTGAGTTGTATCTTCTATAATAAACTGGTAATAGTAAGTAAAGTGTTTTCCTGAGTTCTGTGAGTCATTCTAGTGAATTATCAAACCTGAGAGGGGAGGGTCCTGGAAACCCCCGAATTTGTAGTCGGCTGAGCAGAAGTGGGGGTAGCCTGGGCACCCATTGCAGCTGGCAAATGAAATGGGGGCAGTCTTGTGGGACTGAGCCCTTGACCTGTGAGGTCTGATGCCAACTCCAGGAATTAGTGTCAGAATTAAATTGAATTGTTGGACACACAGTTGATGTCGAAGAATCAGAGAATTGGTCTGTGTGATGAAAAAAACTAAGAATAATGAACAATTTTCTGCCAACAAATTTAAAAACATGGGAGAAACAGGCACAGTTCTAGGAAAGATAACTTACCAAAACTGACTAAAGAAGAAAAAAACCTGAATGGTCCAACGACCATTAAAGAAACTGAATCAGTAGTTTAAAAATCTTCCCACAAAGAAAATACCGGACCCAGATAGTTTTAAAAGTGAGGTTTATTTTAAAAATTAAGAAAAATTAATTCTGACTTTATACTAAATTTTTCAGAGAAGAGGAAAAAGAGAAGTTCTCTACCTAATTTTATAAAGCCAGTACAGGCATTCTCCACAGAACATTTCCCTAATTAATGTTTTCCCAGTAAATTTAATACTCCAACATCATACAACATTTATATCTCTCAAAACAACATTTCACTATTGTTTACAATTATATTTAGGACACCAAAACTCAATACAACATTTTTACCAATAACAAACAAAGAAACAAATACAAGAGAAATGCCTTGAATAACATTACAAACACGATTGGTAAAATGTCTGGGTCACGTGTCAGCAAATCGAAAAGCACACTGAATATCAGTGAAAGGGCAAGTCTACACAAATGCTCTACTGGTGATAAAAGAAGCATTAAAGCATCATCCTCAGTGTGAATCATTCTCTGCCACATTTCCACAGTGCCTTCATATTTCATAGTGCCCTTTTTCCCCCTAATTTTGTAGAATGAGAACCAAAAAAGTTGAGAAAGTGTTCAAGAACTTAATGGAGAAGGAATCAAAGCAAGCAGAAAAGCAGTAACAATGAAAGAGAATGTGTTACTCCTGACAAAGCCACTATTTAACAACTATGTTGTTTGGTGATCAAGATGCAAAGTTATGAACATTTACAGCCTAATGTTATAGTTTGTTATTTAATAGACGTTTGTTGACTGTATCTCAGTTACATTTTAGGAAATTGGTTGGGTTAACAAGTAACCCATTATAATTTTACCATTTAAAATAAAAGGAAATAGGCTCCCAGTTGATGTTTTTGCACAGAACATCTGATTTTCAGAAACAAATTACTAATATTAAGTAGATATCTGTATAATATTAACATCAAAACTATCACAGATATAAGAAAGATAACCACAGTCCCATCTAAATGACAAGTTTGGTTTCTTCCAGAAATGTAAGATTGGTTCAACAACAGAAAATATATCATGCAATTCACCTCATTAACAAATTACAAGAAAAAATCATATGTTCATCTCAACAGAGGCAGAAAAAAATATTTAATAAAAGTCAACATTCATTCATGATAAAAAAAAAACAAAACTATTAGCAAACTAGAAATAGAAATAGAAGGAAACTTCCCGAACTCAATAAAGAAAAGGAAAAGCATAAAAATGTCTTACATATCACACACACAGGGTGAAACTTTAAGAGTTTTCCTTTAAAATCATGAACAAGACAAGGATGTCTACTATTATCACTCTATTTGACACTGTTCTAGAAGGCCTAGCCTGGGCATTCTCACACACAGACACATGTAAAAGGTATAAGAATTGAAAAGGCAGAAATAAAGCTTCAGCAGATGATATGATTAAGGAGAAAACTCAAAAAATCTACAAATTATAAAAAGTATTCAAGTTGTTTAATATCAATTGGATATTAAATTGGATCCCTAGCACCCACCATAAACAAAAGTCAACTCAATATGGATTAAGTACTTAAAATGAAATGTGTGTAGCTTATCTGCAAAATCTTACTTACGCTCCTCGTGAGAAAAATTGGAGTGGGATAAGAAGGAATTGGGTAAGAAAAACAGCTCACTTCTCACTCTCCACCCCTTACAGGGTGCTTTAGTTTTCTCTTGCTGCCATAACAAATTAACCAAATTTAGTGGTTTAAACAACACAAGTTTATTATCACAGCTCTATAGGTCAGCAGTCTGGGCAAGAGTCTCCCAGGGTTAAAATCAAGGCATCAGCAGGGCTGTCTTTTTTTCTGGAGACACTAGGGAGAATCTGCTTCCATCCTCATTCAGGTTGTTGGCAGAATTCAGTTGCAAGCAGCTGTAGAATGAAGTCCCTGTTTCCTTGCTGGCTGTCAGCTAAGGGCCATTCCCAGCTTCCAGAGGCTGCCTGCATTCTTTGGCTTCAAAGATCTTCCTCCTCCACCTTCAAAGCTAGCAATGGAAGGTTGAGTCCCTCTCCTGCCTTCTCTTCTGCTGCATCTCTAACTCTTCTGCCCTCCTTTTCCATTTTTATCTCCTTATCTCACAGTCCCTAATGTTAATCATATCTGCAAAGCCCCTTCTACTATGTAATGAAACAGGTCTGGGGATTAGGATGTGGGCATCTTTGGGGGACCGTTAATCTACCTACCACACAGGGAAACCTAGGTTGTTCCATGTTTGCACTAACACTGCACGTAGCTTGTACTTCCTTATATAATGTGTCAACCCCAGCAGACAAGGGTGGAGGGGAGACTAGGTAGAAAATATCCTCTATCTTTTTCTCGTGTCCTTTTGGCTTCCCTTTGCTTAATTATTGGGTTTTCCTTACCGGGCTATATAAGGTTGAAGCAGACAGGAAGATGAAGATTTCAGAATTGATTTCCTGACACCAACACTAATCCAATAACTGGAACAAATACCTCCCCTCTACCTACTCTTGAACCATCCAGAGTTTGCGGAAGAGATATAAAGGGGAGATAGGAAAGAGGAAGGTGGGAGCAAAAATATCAAGCCACTAAAAGAAAAACAGTAGCATGTTCCCCTCTTCCTTATGAACTCAACCTAAGAATGTTCCATATCTGGGGTGCTGGTAAACAAGAGGAAGAGTCTAGCTCATGAGAGTCATTTATTGGATGCCACTATGTACTACACAGTGCTAGGCGATTCCACAAACCTTTCTCAATTCTTTAAACTAACCTGTGTGGTACATGGGTATAGTCACTATCCTGTAAATGAGGAACCCTGGGCTCAGAGAGGTGCTCAATCACCTAAGGGAACAGGTTTAGAGCTGGATCTAAACCAAGATCTGCTGGCTGCTCCAACCCAAAGAAATTTCCTCTCCCTGACTTTCCCTAGCAAGAAAGCAAGACCGAGGAGGGCCAGCCCTGGTGGCCTAGTGGTTAAAGTTCAGTGCACTCTGCTTCAGCAGCCAGGACCCGGTTCCTGGGGACAGAACCACACCACTCGTCTATCAGTGGCCATGCTGTGGCAGCCGCCTACATAAAAAAAAAGGAGGAAGAGGGGCCTGCCTGGTGGTGTAGTAGTTAAGTTCACATGCTCTGCTTCGCGGCCCAGCGTTCACAGGTTCGGATCCCAGGTTATTTAGAGTTATTTACCTTCTTGTGATCATTACACACTTATTCCTGTATGTCCCCATTGTCTCCGAGTTGATGTTATCATTCAAGCCAGTCCCTGTGTGATGACCACTGAGCTGTGGGCTTGAATTTTTTTTTCTCTAACTTTTCCTTCTTTTCTTTCCTTCCTTCCTTCCTTCCTCCTTCTACCTTCCTTCCCTCCTTCTCTCCCTTCCTCCCTTCCTTTCTTCCTTTCTTTCAGCAGTAGAATTCAAAGAACAAAGAAAGGTGCTGGGATGTGGTCTCTGGATGATGCTCTGCCAGCACTTACAGGAGCAAGGAGACCCAGTTGTTATCATACAGCCCTCTCCCTGCAGTTTCTATCCCTTCAATGAGTTATGGTTATCAAGCAGAAAGCCAATTAACAACCTCTGCTTTATTTCTGTGATAATAATTAATCAATTCTAACCAATTCAGCATAAAATCCCAACACCTTACCACAGGCACAAAGCCCTATATGATTTGCTCCTGCCTGTCTCTTCCGCTGCATCTCAGGCCACTCTGCCCTCCTCAGGCTGCTCCAGCCACACTGGGCAAAGCCTGCTACTGAGCACTTGAAATGTGACTAGTCTGAATGAAATGTGCGGGAAGTATAAACTATATACCGGACTTTCAAGGCTTAGTAGGAATAAAAGAATGCAAAATATATCATTAATAATTTTATATTGATTACATGTTGAAATGATAATATTTAGCGTATGTCGAGTTACTACTAAAATTAACTTGTTTCTTTTTACTTTTATACGTGGCATTTCAAAAACTGAAAATGACATCGTGGTTCTCACTATATGTCTATTGGCCAGCGCTGCCCGGTCACATTACCCTCTTTTGTGTCCTCCTTGGCATGTACACCATCTGGACTTACAGTGTCCATGTCACCAGTTCTGTGTCTTTCTCGCCCAACTAGAATTAACACAGGAAACTTCTCTGTCTCATTCACACCTGATTCCCAGGTATTTAGGACAGAGCATGAACACACTAAGTACTCAATAAATATTCTCTCTTTTTTTTATTGTGAGGAAGATCAGCCCTGTGCTAACATCTGCCAATCTTCCTCTTTTTTTGCTGAGGAAGACTGGCCCTGGGCTAACATCCTGCTCATCTTCCTCCACTTTATATGGTACCCACCACAGCATGGCTTGACAAGCAGTGCCTCGGTGCGCACTGGGATCCAAACCAGCCAACGCTGGGCCACTGCAGCAGAGCGCAGGCACCTAACCGCTTGTGCCACCTGGCCCGCCCCCAATAAATAGTTTCTGAGCAAATCTTCCTCTTCCTCAGCTGGAGACTGTGAGCTCTCTCTGTCCTCCGCCAGAACACGAGGTCTCCAGTCCCTTGAGCTACACCCAGCTCAGCGCAGACCACGTGCTCTTGACCCTGGGGGGAAGGGTGGATGAGTATCCAAACCTGACAAAACCTGCTCCGCGGAAACAACTGGTCACACAAAGCGGCGAACCCTCGCCCCCCCCTCCTCTCCCCCTCCGAGAGCCGTCCCCCGGCCAATCACGAGGCACTTCGCCCTCCCGCCACACGGCGGCGCCTCGCGAGGCCGCGGCGGCCGATGGTACCGTCCGTTCTCCCCGCGCCCTTCGTACAGTGGGTCCTTCCAGTCGTAGAAAAGCATTGTGGGAGACTGGCGCGGCCTTTTCCGCCTCCGCGCTCCGGCGGGGGTGTGCTGCGCGGGGGTTTACGAGCTGGCGGGTGGCTGGGCGTGCGCTGGGCCCCCGGCGGCTGGGGCGCCGGGCGGGGGCTCGCGGCGGTCCGAGTCTGGTGACGCGCCCGCGGCGGCCCGGCTGTCCGAGGCCCTGGGCCCTGAATGCGTGGAGGGCTGCGGCCTGGCCTGGCCTCGGCCAAGTTGTCCGTGAGACCTCAGGGGGCCCCGAAGCGGCCGCCCGTCTGCGATCCCACGCCGGCACATGGGGAGAAGGATTTGAGTGCATTTAAGTTTATAGGTCATCGACTGTATGCCAGGGAGATTTTAATGTAAGCGGGGCTTTCTCTCGTGTGAAAGGGAAAGGCCTCACCGTGCCACCGCGTGTATGCTTACCCTATCAATGTGAAGTCGGTCGGCGTAGAAGTCGAGTGCATTTCAAGTTTAGATCTTGACAGCCGTTTCCAGGTGCAGAAGTCGGCGGGAATCGATCTAGTATCACCAACTCTGCAGGTGAGTTTTCATGTTAGTGCAAAAAAGACCAGTCCTCTCGAAGTTTTAAGACACTTCGTATTTCAATTTTCATTACCTAGTCGGAGTTTGAATCTTAAAAGAGTATCTAGAGCTGGGATTAGTTGTTCCCCTTCCAGCTCCAATCAAGGGAACAGATCCTTTGAGCTGGTTGATTTAGGGTCGCAACTGGTGTGCCATATACAGCCGTCCGTAACCAGTTTCCATGTAGCCTTTGTGTTGCCCATTCACTTTTGAAACTAGTGAACGTGGTGTCAAAAAAGGCGCAAACGAAACACTTGGCAGCTTTTTCCAGCCCTTGAATTTGATGTCTTTGGTGTAGGAGCTGCATAAGTAACAGTGTATTGTTTTACATAAATTTGTTTACACGTGATCCTGAGTCTCCCAACGTGTTAAGTATATAGTTTTTCTAAACCGGTTTTAATTTTTGTTAAGGTGAGAGATGGATGCTTGAAGCATAGACTGCTGCTGAGTACTGTCTGGGGGCACGAAGGTGACTGACCTAAGGTAGGGTGATATTGAAGCAGAAGTTACTTGTAATGGGTATTTTATCACCTTTCTAGATTGGGCTGCCTTCTCTAGTGGGTATGTTTAAATTGGTTATTAACGGTTCCTTAGTATTAGTACTGCTAACACCTGTAGTTAACAAGGTGACTAACTGCAAATAGGATAGTCTGTTCCCAGCTTATTGTTGAAATCTTTAGATGTTTCTGTGTGTGGTAGCTAAATTTTTTAAAAAACCACTTGTCAAATCTCAGGCATGTTTTATGTTGACATTTAATAAAGCTGAGTCCAGAAATGCATAACTTAAATGTGATGCAGAAGCATGTACTGAGTTTATTACCAAGTTCTTAAGATGTGATGTGTAAATATTTGCTTTTCAAATTGAATGCTTTATTTTGTCTTTTAGGATGTCCTTGGTGAGGAATTTGAAAACTTGATCTTCACAGGAGTTGCGTGGATCATTTAAAATTTCCAGGAGTCTAAGGAGTATTAAAATTACTGCCTTTGGACAATCCATAAATATACATTTTAAGTGATGGGGCTATGAATAAATAAATTAATGTGCTTCTTGGAGGTTTGTGTATTAAGTGATTAACTGCCAGAAAATAGCATTCTTTCACTGAAAGATCAAAGGGGGGGTTTCTCCCTCCTCCCAGTAACTTCAAAATTGTTAAATCTCAGCTGTTAAGATTAATATGATTAATAAGGTTATGAAATACAAGCTTATGCTGGCCCAAGGAGAAGTGCCTCATGCATGATGAGCTGGACTAGTTAGTTTCTAGGTCACAAGTGTGCTTCTCAGTGTCACTGCATTTTTTTTTTTTTTTTTTTTTACTAGACTGTAAACTTAAGGTCGGCATATCTTTTTGCCTTCACTTTGCAGGAAAGAACAAATAGTGTGTTTAGGTATTGAAAAAGTTTATTGAAAACAGTACTAGGAGTTGGGGACACAATGGTGAGCAAAACACGGTTCCTCGGGAAGCTTACATAGTTGGAGGAGATGTCATCACAAATGTAAAACTTTGTGAGACAAACCCCACACATGACAGGATTTGACCAAATCAGGGAAACCTGAGAACACGGCGTTGAGACTAAAGGGTAGGTATCACTTTTGCAAGGCAAAGTTGGGGGCATGGCATATGCAGAGTACTTGGGCTAGAAAAAGGATATGACTGCATGTCGGGATTTGTGACAGTTGTAGCTGCTTTCCCTACAAAGTACCCTCATTTAGACAAGAGTGCTTAATAAGGCTTGTAAGATGGCCATTCTGGGAACTCAGTGTTACAAAATGAGGCTGAACAGGTAAGAGGCCAGACCACTCAGCTCTGTTTAAAGCAAGGGGAAATCTGGTAGTTCACATTTGCAAGAAAAGGGATGCAGGTAAGCCAATTGGAAGTGACTGCAGTTGTCTAGGCAAGACATGACCATCTTGGACCAGTGTGGTGGTAAAATTAGTGAAGAGGGATAGTTAAGCTATAGACGGCAAAGCCAACAGGACTTGGTAATAGGAGAAGTGTCCATACTGACTGCTGGGTGTGTAGTCATGCACATTCACAAGCATAATTGCCCTAAATCCAGCTGGGGAGCAGCATTTTAAACTACTTGAATTTGAATTGCCTTTGAGAAATAGCAGTAGGCTTGTGGCAAAACACTGGTCTGTAGTTTGACCTACAGAAATAAACTTTAAGGCCATGGGCATAAATGAAATCCACCTGGGGTAGAGGAAGAGGGCCTGCGGTTTGAGGAGCCCCGATTAACTGGCGAGGTAGAACAGCATGAGCTGCAAAGGATAGCATGGCAGAACCCAAATGAGAAGTCCATTAAAGAAAGCAAGAATGCTGCAAGGCAGCCTAGAAGTTAGCTTGAGCTATGGTGACATGAAGGTGATTTTAGCCTGCTTTAGTGGAGCAGTGGGGTGGGATCCATATTAGAGTTTAAAATAGAGATTAGGAGATGAATTGAGGTCATTGGCTATAGGTAATCCTTGCAAGAAATTCAGAATGAGAGATGGTAGCTGGAGAGGGATTTATGGTTGTGCAAGTTGGTTGGCTTATTTTAGATGGCAGTCTTAAGTTTAAAACCAAGTGGCAAGGATCTAGCTGAGAGGAAGAGATTGAATATATTAATACAGGGGACAGCAGGGACAAGAAAACTGAAGGAGATAGGCTCCACAGTACAGGTAGAGGGACAGGAGGAAAGGATTAGGGTTGATGGCAGCCAAGTAGAGGTTGGTTTGTGGTAAGGGGAAGATGAAAGATGTCCTGCATGAGTATTTCTGTTTTCCCTGTAAAGTAGACTGCAAAGGCATCTGCAGAGAGGAAAGGTCTGCAGTAGGGGAGAGTTAAGAGCCACACAGGATGGAGGGACCATTTCAGGTTGAAGGTCATGAATTTATAAGCTGAGGTCAAATGAAATCCACACACAGCCTTTTTCTTCTGAGAACATAAGACAAAGACACTAGAAATTAAAAGCAACACAAACAAAACTTTTTACATTTGTAAATAACAAGTGGAACTTAATGCCACAAAATACAGTATTAACAAAGATCATATTTATATGAATAAAAATATCTGCAGTCTGAAAGGGATCCCTCAGTCATGCATCTGTGCACAGTCTGAGATGCACCTCGAATTGGGAAGAACCTTTTCATCCCCTTTGGTGTACTATTGCACAGCTAGCTAGCTGCAGTCTGGGAGTCCAGAACTTGGATCAGAAGCATCTGGTCTTGGTTGTGGTGGACATGAGATACTCGCAGTTTCCAGGAAGGAAAATATGGCATCAAGTGAAGGAGTTTTTACCAGACCACCATTCTTCCAGTTACCAAATAAAAAGGCCCTTCGGCACAAATATGCTCTAGTCAAACCTTATAAAGAAGCAACAGGCTCGATTATTTTGAAGAAACACTTTTGCGGGTCCAAGATATTTGAATAATTATAATTCACAGTTTCAAAGTAAAAGTGGCACACACCCTTCCCATCCCCCATGTCAAGCCCTTCTTCACTGGGATCAAGTCTCCATCTTGAGGCGTGAAGCTTGAATGGTTTTTATTGTTTTTGCTGTGTGTTTTCCTGCCAGATTGCTTGTAGATGTCTGAGATTTTTCTTCAATCAGGCTATCTTTAGACCCATTTCTTCTCTAGAAAAAAATAGATTTGAAAAATACAGAAAGTAAGATTCAGAGAAGAAAACACAGCAAATCAATTTTATTAATACATCAGAAATTAATAAGATTTTCTTACATTTAAGATGTCGTTATAATTAGAAAGGTTCATAATACCAAAAGGTGTTCAACAAATATTCTATTTAAATAGTTAACAACCATAACAACATGAAGATTGTGTTTAAAAAGTTAATCTGACAGTTACATGCATAATTTTATTCATGAAAATTAGGCATAAATCTCAATCCATCCCCCAATTAAGTGTCATTTCCTTTGTAGCCATTCCTAAGCCAGGCTCTCAGGCCTCCCACTTTTCCAAGGAGGGGCAGAGAGGAGAGATGAAGAGAATGGGAAGTAGGGGGTAATTTATAATCTTCCCTGATTATATTTTCAATAGTCACTGAATGAAACCCCCAAAACACAATGACCTGGGGGCCCCTAGGCCCCCTGGGGGGTTCTGGGGGGTTGTGTTTCTAGCCCCAACACAATCACTTGGGGCTAGAGTTCCTGTCAGCTGGGGTGGGGGGACTTAGACTATGAGGGACTCATCATGGGGAAGCATGGAGCCAAGCTACCAGAGCCTGGGTACCACACCCACAGGACTTTTGGAATTGGGTCACGTACATCTCCCACAGCCACAGGTGGAGGCCCTGAGAAGGACTAACAGTGTCACTCACAGCTCCCTCTGCTTAACCTTCCTGCTCTGACCTTTCAGAGATAGCCTAACTTAGATCTGGCTAACAAGCATATTTACTTCCCCAATAGTATATCCCCACACCTAATGAGCTACACTGTCTAGAATTCTATTATTTTGAGATTCATTTGGGCTAAAAATAAATCACTCTTTAAGAAATGATCTTTCATCTGTTCCTATGACTGGCTTAATTTGTTTTACTGATATGCAAAGAAGCACTGATGGAACAACCACTCTGCTAAGCATGAGAGAGTGAATCAAGGTAATTTTGGAGTATGAGGCATTATCTGTTTGGGATGGAAGATTTCTAGAGAGCCAGAGAGGTAAGAGGAAGACACCAGCGCATGAGCGAGTCAGCAGGGGAATAGAGACCTATATGTCAGAAGAATCACCAGAAAAGGGGCTGGGAGGTTACCCAAACAAGCACTACCTTCTTGTAAGTTTGTCTAGGACTGAACCTGTCCCCTCTGCCTGCAAACCTTAAGGAAATATTTAAGTGAATCCAAGTCCCTGATCCACCTCACTTTTACTAGCCTTCTGCATAAAAGGGGAGGTGAGGTGTAGGCAGGCCAGGCCACTGCCAGAAATCTGGCACCATGGTAGAACTTAGGAAATGCAACTTTCCTGCTTCCACGTGCCACTCAAGTCCCTTCTCCACATGGCAACCAGATAGGTGTTTTCCTTTTGGCACTTAAAATAGAATAAAATCCAAACTCTTCCCATGGCATCTAAGGCCTTGCGTCATCTGCCCTCCTTCCCCCTCACTCACTGTGCTCAGACCACGTTGGCTCTCAGCTCCTCAAACACCCAGACCCTTTCCAGCCTCAGCACTTTTTCCCATGCTCCTCCCTCTGCTTACATCAGCCTTCCACCCCCCCTCACATGGCTGGCTCCTTCTCACCTGCGAGGTTTCAGGTTTACATGTCACTTTCTGAGATGGCCTTCTCTGACCACCCTGTCTACCTAAAGTGAGGTCACCTGTTGATTTTCTAACGCAGGCCTTTGTTTCTTCACAATGCTTACTTAATGTTTTTATTGTTTTGCCTATTTACTTTTATGTGTAATATGTCTAGGCAGGAGTCAGCAAACATTTTCTGTATAGGGCCAGACTGTGGACTCCCTCCTGTCTCGGTTGATATTCCCTTCCCCCCCACCACCACTTTTTTTTTTTCCCCCCAAACAACTCTTTAAAAATGTAAAAACCATTCTTAGCTCCTGGGCTGTAGAAAAACAGGCTGAAGACTAATTTAGCCCCTGGGATGTAGTTTGCTGACTGCACAGACCAGTGCCTCTCACTCCTTAGATGTGGTCATTAGATATTTGTTGAGTTCAAAATCAAAGATGTCCCAGAGACAAGCCTAGATTCAGTGCCATTGATCAGAGGACAAGCCTAGAATCAGTGCCATTGATCAGAACAAACGAGTTGTGCTTGTGTGCAGCAAAGTGAGAGCTATCTGTTCAACATTTAATGTGTGTATAATTTAAGATTTTTGAGATTCTTAAGTGATGGTGATTAGTTACGGAGTAGTTGGAAAAGCAAAAAGACAATAAAAGTCCTATTTGTACTGAAACCAACAAATTTAAGACAAAAAAAAAAGCTCTGAAAAATAAAAGTGCTTATTAATCATCTTCACAGTAACCCTAAGATGTAGGTTATTATTTACATTGCATAGAAATTGAAGCTTAGAAGTTAAACACTTTGCTCCAAGTCACACAAGTGATATGTGGAGAAGAGGAGACACAAATACAGGTCAGTCCGAATGCAAAGCCTCAACTACTAATCATGAATAATAATTTTTACAAAGTGCCGTTGACTTGAAACAAACTGTTTGGACAACATATTAGCTCTCCCAGATTTGTCTAATCAAGTATTATGCAGATTGTAGTGGAAGTTGTGGTTAACCACCCAGATCTCCATTCCAGACCGAGGCATTCATTCTCCCAGGGCCATTCACCCAGGGCCATGGCTCCCCCCAAACCCAGCCAGGGGCTCCCTTTATCCAATGACTACTACATGGTGAGTGAGTATGTAAAGGCCCAATCCCCTTGTCTCCAGGAGGCATGAAATTGAAGGGCCATCTCAGCTCCCAGGCTCCCCATGGGATCAGCTGGTGCCTTTACTGGGACTGTACTACACAGTTCAACTCTGGCTTCTACCCAAAACTATCTTCCACTCCCCTGCAAGTGTTGATCCTAAGAGCACTTTCCAATAAACTTCCTCCATGCAAATCTCCATCTCAGGATCTGTTTTTAGGGAACCTAACCTAAACTGGCACAGGCTTTTTCTGTCCTTGCAGAAGTCATTGACATAAATGAGTCAGGACAAACGAAAGGCAGAGCATGATGGATACTCTGGAGTCAGGGTTCTTAGGTTGTCCATGAACTCCCTGAATTTATACACAAAACTGTGTATGTGCTTACATGCATTTTTATGGGAGAAAGACAGCAGTTATAATTGCTTTTTGAAGGGATTCATGATCCAAAAAAGACTGAAAACCACAGCACTGCAAACAATGGGTGGACATTGATGCATTATAAACATCAACTTTGTTTTTAGAGTGGTTATTTAACCAGAGGTAAATCTATCCAACAATCTTATACAGCCTACATTTCTTTCTATCTTACTAAAAAATATACCATGAGAGATGGTGTCAAATACCTTGCTGAAATATATTGCTCTGGTGCTCCCTTCATGTATCTAATTCAGCTGAGTGTTACAATGAATTTGTTAAGGCCGCTAGATGCTTTGCTATGTCCTTAAATTCCCTTTTAACCACATTTTTTAAACATTTCCAGAGTGAAAGTAATTCTCTTTGATGGAGAAGACAGAAATAAAATAGGACTTGAGTAATTCTCCTGTCTACCATCAGTTAACAATAGAACACCTGCCCCTGTGAGTCTACCACTTTCTCCTTGTTTCTATGGCTCAAAAAATATCTAAAAGTATTTTTTTTAATTAGTGAAGCCATTGTTTCTTTATTCTGGCTCCAAACAATGTTACAATCTTTGTTATCCTTGGCTTTGCCCCAAGCCTCAGCTCATTTTAGACCTTGCACTGCCTCTAGCTCTCACTCTTAACATAACTCTTCCCAGGCTGTACCTTGTCTTGATCATGCACCCCCTCCCTCCTTCTTCCACGTTTTGTACATGTTCTTTTAAAATACAGAATCTCAGAGTGCAGTTAAAGATTCATCACTCTACCTCCCCAAAAGAGATTTCAGAAAAGTGCTTCTCAAAATTGTCATCAGTACAATATCTTCTTAACAGTTTGTTATTACCAACCTGATGAACTGTGGAGCCACCAGAACCCTGAGCATCTGAAGAACGGGTCACGGGAAGTGGAGGTACGAGATCTGTTTTAGAACTGCAGAGAGTGAATTTTAGAATTAATGACTGGGACAGTTCCCAGAATCACAACTTGAGTTAGAAGAGGGCTATAGGGTGGAAAGCATGTTTTATATATCTTTGTATTCCTTATAGTGCCTACCACAGTGCTTTACACAGAAAGGCATTTAATAAAGTTTTCTGAATTAAATTAAGTTACACCAGTTAAGTAATTTGCCCAAAATCACAGCAAATAAATAGAAGAACCAAGAATAAAACATACGTATGGTTCCTATGTGCTTTTCTTACTATGACACGTTGTATAAATGGCTTATGATTTGTTTCTAGAGAAACATTTATTGGCCATTTGTTCTTTTTTATAAACCTATGGAGCTACAGACAGCCATGCTCTACATTTTATAAACAAAACAAAAAATAAACAAACAAAACTGGCCTAATACCTCTCTCCACTGGGCTAGGCTATCTCCCAATTTATTAATGTTTATCAAAGTTTTGAGCCTTTACTCAGAGTTTAATGGTTAACATTCTTATCCAGCAATCCCAAATGCATGAATTTCCATGACTGTAGTATGAATGCATAACTATTTCATTAATATATCCATTTAAAATATAGCACCGGGACCGGCCCCATGGCGTAGCAGTTAGGTGCACACACTCCGCTGCTGGCGGCCCAGGCTGGGATCCTGGGCACGCACCGATGCACCACTTGTCAGGCCATGCTGTGGGGGCACCCCATATAAAGTAGAGGAAGATGGGCACAGACGTTAGCCCAGGGCCAGTCTTCCTTGGCAAAAAGAGGAGGATTGGCATGGATGTTAGCTCAGGGCTGATCTTCCTCACAATGAATAAATGAATGAATGAATGAATGAATAAATAAATAAAATATAGCACCTATCATGTCAAGCTGAGATATGATTGCTTTCCTCAAAAGAAAAAATAAATAATGCAAAGAAACAAACTTGTAATATATGATATTTGTTGTAGCAAAGGAAAAGACATCAAAAAAGAAACTCTTCATCAGATCAAAAGAAACTCTTCTGCCAACTTCCGTCAAATCTGTCTGCATTATTCACAATACAATAGCTCATGGTTTTTTTTCCTTTCTTCTAAAAGCCTCAGCGCATAGCTTGGAAGTGCTATAACTCAGTCTAAGTAAGGTCCAGATCTGCACTGTCCAATATGGTAGCCACTAGCCACATGTGGCTATTCAAGTTTAAATTAATAAAATTACAAGTTTAGTTTCTCAGTCACACTAGCCACATTTCAAATACTCAACAGCCACAGATACAGAACATTTCCATCATCACAGAAAGTTCTGCTGGACTGTGCTGTTCTGGAGCCATGAGGGTGATGATGTACTCAGGCTTGCCTGCTTACTTCACTTCCGAGAGAACGGATCGCTCTCCATCTGAGCACTGGGACCTGCGATACTGGCGGTAACTTCGCGGCGAATGAGAATGCCTGATGCGGACTGGGTCACCTTGAGTCCTGAACACGCAACCAAAAAACATGGAAACACACACACCCAAAGTCAGAACAGGATGATTTGGAGTTCTTCCTTAATATTGAAACCACAAAGGAATGATGACTTTGAGAGTTTTAAAAAGAACTTGATCCCTCTGGGCTTAGAAAGCCCAAGTGGCTTAAACTTCACAAGTGAACAATAGAAAACTGCTTCCTTGACCTTACGTGAAAATGAAACTCTTTATAATATTTGTATGTATGTGTGTATGTGTATATTTTTTAACTACCAAATATTTAGGAAATTATTCTCTATAGTTGAGTTCTCGCTAGAAGGGTGGAAGAAAAAAATCTTCAGTGCAGACAAAATGGTATTCCTACCAGAAAAAATGGGTCTTGTCCTAGCTACTAACTAGCCTGTCATTAACAATTCACTCTTTGGCCTAAAGATGAGGGTCTGAGGGGTGGAGGCGGGGAGGGTGTGCACCAACCTGCAATTTGACTGGAGAGGGAAAGCATGGGTTACGGAAGGGAAGTAAGGCAATGAAGCAGGCTCCCACTCTCTCTCAACCACTTACGGCAGTGCGGAAACCAGAGTAAATACTCATCTGCTGCTGCCTCCCGCCCTGAGGGTGATTAGGGAATCCTGTTCCGCTTTCAGGAAGCACGTTCAATGTGCTAGTTCTAGGACAGGGATCGGATTGGGCTTATGGGACAGGGTTTTATGGCCAACAGAATTCTCTTTGTGTCAAAATAATCAATAAAAAGAAACTTTGTTACGAACAATGAATATCTCAAAAAAAAAGAATTTATATTTTAAATTAAAACTAACCATCAAAAGCCCCCTTTGTACCTACCACATACAAATAGGCAGTTAATAGGAGATGATAGTGATTATAGTACAGAATGAGAATAATTAGCTTTAATACACCCTTTTCTACCTCTTTCCCTGTAGTTAGTTTCAATTTTAGTTAAAATGTAAAGACAAATTAAAGCACTGCATGGAACACCAATGAAGAGCAAAAATGGATCACTCACTTTAAGTACTAATAAAGCTTCTGTGAAAAGATTTTCAAAGACATACTCACTCTATTTTAGTGTATGGAATCTCTTTTAATTGTTCTTCTGACAATCCAGATGGATCCACAAGTTCCTTTCTAGAAGGGAAAGAGCAAGGAGATTAAAGTTGCGATGCTGGCAGAAAGACTAATACCTTTCACAATTGGCAGGTGAATTTTTCCTTTCCAATCCTGTCCCAAAACACAGTGTTAGTAAAACTAATAGAAATATAAGCCAGGAACAAAGATTAAAAAACCAGAATGTACTCAAGGAAAAACGGGAGGAAAATGTTTTCTCTAGCTCTTCTACCTTCTTCCAATTTTTCTATATCCAGAATGTAGATGGCTCTCCAGCCATCCTCCATTTCCCTACAAAAGATCTGCTTCTCTCCCCTGTAGTAGGTGTCTTTTTTTCTTCTGAATCTGTTTTCCTTGGTATTTATTTGTAAAATATTGGCCAGTCTGAGGCCCATTTACAGGCAAGGCTAAATGGCCTTAGGAGAGCAGATATCAGAGCTGCCTGTGGATGGCTGAGGGCATGCTAAAGCCTCCCCACTGTGAGTGCCATATTCCGCATCGTGATGGCAACAAAGCCTACTCGACAGGCTTCCGCCTGAAGCTGCCTTTTGGTGTCAGTGGTCTTCCTTGTAAATGCCTTAAAACCACACAAGTTTTAAAACAATGAGGGAAAAATATCAGTACTCACTGAATATGCTTCCATAACTCTTCCTTTGCTTGGATATCGGGGCTTCTCCTATAAATAGAGAAAACAACACTCATCTCTGCAAACGTGCTTCATCTAACAATCTAATAGCTAACTTCAGCAGAGCTACAACATTGTTTCCAGACTGCAAAGTTCTTATTTGCCAGCTGAGACCAAACTAGAAAAGATTGGGCAGGGAGAGCTAACGTGGGACGGTTAGTATAAGGACACCAGATAATCCATCTGCTAGCACCACTGAAGAAAAATCACACGAAAACCAGCCACAACCAGGGCTTCATTTGATGACAGAGCTTAGAACTGCAGGGGCAAATCTAATCACCCTCCAGTGGTGAATTTACAATGAAGAATGATTTGGGGCTTCTGTTTCTGGTCCTTCTAGCTATTTCTAAGTAAAGGCAAAAGAACTCATCCTGATTTTATTAATATGAAAGAGTCCCAACATGATCTGTGACTACCTAGAAGCAGCAACCACAAGGGAAAAGAAAATGGCAGGACAGTCCGGATTGGCAGACTATGTGCCACCAACCTACCTTTCATGTTCCATCTGATGTTGCGTTTCCAGGCCAAAGCATGGGCCCGCAAATGCTGGACCTATCTGTGGCTCATGCTGTCACCCTCTATATGCCCTTCTCCATCCCTGACTATAGACCCCACAAACCTCCTCTCCTCCAAGAACTACTTCAGTATAAATTATACCACTATCTTTAACTTCCTAGAATGAGAAATTCAAAGTCAGCATTTACGTGTTCACACTCCCCATAATAGCAATGAATACTGGAAATCTATTGTTGCCACAGAATGCTTTTTTTTTTTCCTAATGAGAAAATGATAAGCTTTCATGAGTCCTTTCAAGAGAACTAAGGTTTAATAAAGTACCAAAGAAAGGACCCAAACCCTAACAATTAAAAGGCCTGGAGCTAAACAAAGCCATCAGTATACTCTGACCTGTAGGATTTTACCTTCACACTCTGTATCAGCATTTCTGGGCTCAACATCATTTTCAACAAATGATATTATCATTGCTTTCATTTTTCTCAGTTAATAAGGGCACCACTGAGGCATTCTGGTAGAGCTTTCTGAGCCCACAGAATACAATAAGCCACTTTCTAACAATTGAATTGACTAAGTGGTTTTTTCCCTTGTGGAGAAAAAAAAAATCTGTAGATACCTTTTAATCAACTCAAAAGGAGTCAAAATATGGAAGATAAGGGGGAGGGGATGAAACCTTGGTCTCAGACATATACAATGTGATACTGTTAAATGTAGATTTTGTTATAAGAATAAAATCGTATGCTTAAAAAAATCTTAAGAAACACTTCTTTAGAAGGATTTCTTGCCTGGCATCTACCTTTCCTACATTTGGCTAGTCTGATTCACTAGACAACATGTTAACCCATTAAATGATACTGTCAGAGAAGGAGGTAATATTAAAAAACACTAGGCTATTATTCCATTCCCAGAGAAAGATGGTTCTGTTGTAACTATACTCTAGCATCTGATTTCTCAAAGAAAGTCATCCAATAGTCTAAAGTATTAAATAATATCTAGGTTAGGAAGCTATTCTACTGATAATCATTCTGTTTCAGGAAGGTACAAGAGACTATCTTCGTTAGAGCAGGGTTTCTCAAGCTCAGCACTACTGACATTTTGGGTCAGATAGTTTGGTGTTGTAGGGTACTGCACGGTAGGATGATTAATAGCACCTGTGGCCTCTACCCACTAGATGCCAGTAACATCTCCCCAGTGTGACAACCAAAAGTCTTTAGACATTGCCAAATGTCCTCTGGGGGCAAAACTGCCCCAGATTGAAAACCACTGGTGGAAGGTATGACCTGGAAGTAAAGCAGCTAAGGTTGGATGGAGGAACTGAGAGGGCAAGTTATCGTAAAGATCTTTTACGTGGATATTGAAACAGTGTTGGAGAGAATGACATTGAGGCAGGAAGTAAGTCTTAAAAGAATGAAGGAAGTGACCAAGGGTGCAGCTGATGACAACTACAAGGAGTGGGATAATTTGATGGCATGAGATTCAAAGCTGAGTGCTTTGAGGAAAGAGGGAGAGAGAATGAGAAAAAGCAATGAAGGGCAAGGAGGACATGTCCCCCACAACCTCCATACCAGGCCTAGTGGTGAGAGATGGTACAGATGAACAATATATAAAAAACTGGTAACGGTGGATATTTCTGAGTGTTGGAATTGCAGGTAATTTTATTTTCATATTTATACTTTTCTATCTTTTCTGATTTTCTTTTTTTAGCCAAAAGAATTTCTTACCTTAATTATCAGAAAAGAAAAAAAACATAAGGGTATTTTCATGTTTTAAAAAAATTACTGTTGTCGCAATTTCACAGGAAATGCCTTTCATTCCCATCTCGGAAGAATTAACAGAAATGTTATCTTAACCTGGATGAGAACATCGGTCCATCCAGCCATAAATATTGGTCCTAAAAGATTCAGGAATTTAGTCTACATGTTTGAATTCTATGACACCGTTAATAGTCATGTGTTTAACTAAACTGAGTTCTGAAATGGCCAGCAGTTTCAAACAGCTTTAAGGCAGGGAAAAGTTCCAAAGCTAAAAAAAAATGCTAATTTCCTCCAATTGCTAGACCACCTGTGATTTAACACATGTAAACACAGACTGCATGCTAATGAGGAATGTATTATTTTTATACTTGCATCTGCACACATTTAACCAATAATTTAGGATGAATTCACGATCTGCAGCTCCACATCATTTTGTAGATTTAGAAAGCTGTGGAATTTTAACAGCCATTTTTCTTAATTAAAAGGCCTTTAATTATGCAGATGTTTTACTTGAACTCTCCAAATAAGTTCCTATGGAAATAAAATCTTGAGTTGTCCATAGGTAGGACGTATATAAAAAACACACATGCAGTCCAATATTAGTCCAACATTTTTCAGAAGCATCCCTCATCCACAGCTTATACCAAGAGCCCAATTTAAATTAATATTCATTTTTCAGAGAAATTAGTTTGATGAGCTATCATTTAGAAATCATTTTCCTTTCTTCCAAAACCCTAAAGAACAACACTTCATACATCTACAAGGTGTTTAAACCCCATCATTGCATATTGTCTTCTTCTATATCCCCCAAACACTCCAATTATATGATCTAGAAAATACTACACTACAATATATGGTATACATTATACTATAGTATATAGTATACTATATTTTGTGTACTATATTATACTAAAAAATAAAATAATAAGTATGACAGCATTTGACATTGTTTTTGTGATCTTACTACTGACTACTGCTCTAAAAGGGAATTTAGAGTTGAAAATATGTTACTAAGAAACTGTAAGTTTACAAAACATCTTTATTTAAAGAACTCAAAGCACTTAACAAATATCTCAGTAATTCCTCACCATGTTCCTGAGTGGTCAGAATAGATATAATTCAGAGATGTCTTATTCTTCCCCTCCTTCCTTCTCCCCAACTCAGAATTACAAAAGGTTTAGGAAGCCACGGAGCCCAGCAACCTAGCTGCTGAAGATCGCTCGGGAGTCACTTCCAGGGGCTTCATGCTAAATCTTTACCTAATGCATCAGACTTCTGTTTTGCGTTTAACTGGGAATATTACTTCACCCTGACAACCTCATCTTCCACATTATCAATATTTTTCAATAAAAATAATAAGACATTATCGCCACCAGAGGGAGCCTGAGCCTTCTCAGGCACACAAGTTGAACCTGGGAACTATTGTTTTAGCTTCAATGACTTTTTCAAATATCCCAATGAGTAAAGGTTCACCTGTATGGAAAAGCAGTTTCATCAAAGCTAATTTTTTTTTCTAATGATAAGTAAACAGGAACGTCATGGCAATGCAGCTGTAAAATGTACTACATAGAACTATACATACTTCTCAACATTTTACTAGATGAGATCCAATTATATTTCAGCTTAACGTTTCTTAGGAGAGAGGAGTTGTGTATTTTATACTACTATATGTCTCTGGTATTGAATAATGAATATGATTTTCTAGCTTATCATTGGGGATTAAAGAAACAGAATGAATGAACCATGTATAAATGATATATCATAACATTCTGACCCTCAGTGGATACTGCCATAGGGGTAATTTATAGACACTGCAGTAGCAATTCAAGAATATGGGAGAAATTGAGAGAAAAGTGGTTTACTGCATATCTGATATGCCAAATATACTTTTAAATATATCTGAAGAACAATTTAAATTACTTTCCTCAGATGCTGCTCTAGCCATGTTTCCACTTTTTAAAAAAATGCTCTACTGGTTCCTAGTAGTTCTTAAATTCTCACAGGACCAAATTCTAATTTTTATGAGTTGATCCCATCCTACTCTCTTCACTTCTCACCTCCTCCTCATCTCAAGAAAAAAAAAAATCAAATACTTCGTAGTGTTTCTAGAGATTAACCGAGACCTGGAGAACTTACTAATTATAGTGAGTGCAATGTGAATATTGATGATATCGTAAGTACTTGACATATGCGATCTGACAATGTTCAGCAAAATCCCATGAGGATGGTATTATCTGTGCTGTAGAGATGACAATGGAAGTTGGTGGAGGTTAGGTAATAAACTAAAATTGGGAGGCCTAGAATGCAGACAGAGGTCTGACAACAGCACCCAACAGATATTTTCTTAATTGTCAACAAACCTCAGGTTTTTAATGTCATAGCTCAAATAAAAGACAGAGCCCAGTCTGTCCTTTATAAAATAACCCATTACCTTGCACAGTTATAACACTTTTATCCAGTTGTCTACTTATTTCCATTTGATTGCCTACTTGGCTTCTCAAACCTAACGAAACAAAAATCTTGACCCTCTCCCCATCTCAATAAAAACACGGCTACCCACATCAATCAGCCCCAAAGCTAAAATTCATCCAAGATTCCTCTCACACTACACATCTGTCAGCTCTACTTCCAAAATGCGTATTCATTCACTTCTCTTCATTCCATTGTCTATTCTGAGCTGAAACCATCTCTCATCTGGACCAGTGCAGAAGTTTTCTAACTGCTCTTGCTGCTTCCTTTCTCACTCTTTCTCAATCTGCTTTTTACCAAACAGCCAGAGCAACTTCTGAATGAAGTACTCTTCAAATAGATTTTTTTTTCCTGCACTTAAGATTTTTTTTAACTGCACTTTGGCCATATCATCTATATAGTTAATCAAGTTCAGTTACAAAGTCATCACAAACATTTGCTAAATCTCTTTATGGTTTGCTTTCAAAACAAATTCCAAAAAGATACACATCAAACTCTTCACAGGGTCCTCATACAACTGCATTGTTCTGAGACAACGTGCTATCTGATCTGGTATTTTAATCATGTAGATATGATTTAAAAGAAAGTTTAAATAAGACTTTAAAGTACCATCAGATTCTTTTCTGATTTCAGTTGATCGGATAGAAACAATATCCAATTTAAAGATATTTCTCTACCTCAAAAGAGTATTTCTGAACGTACACTTCTGGCCACAATGGAGTAACAGCTATCAGACAAACTTTCCCATCCTCAAAAACTACAACATAAAACAGAATATACTAAGCAACTGTTTTGCAGACATTGGGCAACAGAAAGCATAAGCTTGTGATCTTGGAGAGAAGAGAGGCACAAGGTGAGCTCCCATCTGCTCCAGTTTTCTGCTCGGGGGCACTTTCCCAGTGTAGTGCAGGGAGGTAGAGCTCAAGAAGCAACAGTCACACAGGGCTGAGGAGGCAGAGATCAGAATTTGAG
Organism: Diceros bicornis minor; assembly: GCF_020826845.1. Classification (NCBI taxonomy): domain Eukaryota; kingdom Metazoa; phylum Chordata; class Mammalia; order Perissodactyla; family Rhinocerotidae; genus Diceros; species Diceros bicornis. Next base: position 34,890,795 of record NC_080740.1, read on the forward strand.
GCTGTTGATGAGGCTGAAATTTATAGTGCAGGATAAAAGAAAAAAGGGGGTTGCTCTGGAGACACCACAAGTCTGCATGGAGGGTTTTCCTTGAGAGGTTGGCTGAGTACGTTCACTGCACTAAATCTATACACAAGCAGGGGAAGACTCTGTGAGCCTAACAGAGCAAGCTGCTGCAAGGCTGAGAGCTGAACAGAGATACAGCAAGTGTGAGGTGGTAGGAGAACAAGTTCTGTTGCAGTCACAGTAGAGAAGCCAGGCCGAGCACTGTGTGCATTCAAATAAGACCCGAGAAAGGCCAGGCTTTAGGAATAAGCATGGAGTCTAAAGTAAAGAACACATCCCAGGCTAATGACAAAATCTAAAAAGTCCCACCCTATCAAAGCACAAAACCAAGCATAAAAAAAACATCAAGAGAATCCAACAGTAATTTGGCTGCCTACCAGAACAAAATTTGACAGTCTTTAAAGGAAGACAACATAATTCAGACCTCTTACAACATATCATCTAAAATTTCCAGCATACAATGAAAAATTACTGTACATGCAGAGAGGCAGGAAAATATAACCATAACCTAGACAAAAAAAGAAAAGTAGTCAATAGAAACAGATTTTGAAAGACCCAGAGGTAGGAATCAACCAACAAGGACTTTAAAACATCTTTTATAAATATGTACAACAATTTAAAGAAAAATATGGACATAATAAATGAATAGATGGGAAATCTCAGGAGAGAAATGGAAAGTATAAAAAGAAAGAAACTGAAATTATAGAACAGGCAAGTACAAAGTTCACTGAGTAGGTTTAATAGCAGATTGGACCATAGAGGGGGGGAAAAGGGGCAGGTTCATAGAGTTGAAAACAGGTCATCAGAAATGATTAAAATTGAAAAAAGAGAGAAAAAAGATTTAAAAAATGAACAGAACCTCAGTTGCTTGGGGGACAATATCAAACGGTTTAATATACATATAACTGGATGCTCAAAAGGAGAGAAAGCATGGGCTAGAAAAAAGAATTTGTAAAATAATGGCCCAAAATTTCCCAAATTTGGTGAAAAACATCAAATTACAGGAAAAAAAATAAATATAAAGAAAATCACACTTAGACACACCATAGTCAAACAGCTAAAAACTAAAGATAATCAAGGGACGAATGGATAAAGATGATGTGGTATATAGACACAATGGAATACTACTCAGCCATAAGAAACGATGAAATCCAGCCATTTGTGACAACATGGATGGACATTGAGGGTATTATGCAAAGTGAAATAAGTCAGAGGGAAAAGGTCAAATACTGTATGATTTCCTTCATTAAGTAGTAGATAATAACAACAATAGACAAACACATAGAGACAGAGATTGGCTTGGTGGTTACCAGAGGGGAAGCGGGGAGGGAGGAGGGTGAAAGGGATAATTCTGCACAGGTGTGTGGTGATGGGTTGTAATTAGTATTTGGGTGATGAACATGATGTAATCTATGCAGAAATAGAAGTATAATGATGTACACCTGAAATTTATACAATGTTATAAACCAATGTTACTGCAATAAACAAAAAATTAAAAAACTAAATAAAATAAAGATAAAGAAAAAGAATCATAAAAGTAGCTAGTGAAAAAAGAAATTCCATACAATGCCTAGAGAATGAAGACTGACTTATTAGAAACAACAGAGATCAGAAGACAACAGAACAATCTCGTCAATGTGTGAAAGAAAAAACTACCAACCAAGAATTCCATAGCTAGCAAAAACATCTGTTGCAAAAAAGGGTAAAATAAAGACATTTTCATATAAAATAAAACTAAGAGAAGTTATCACCTGCAGACCTGTATGACAAAAAAATGCTAAAGGAAGGAAAATGGAATATCGGATCTAGGGGAAGGAACGTAGCACAGGTAACAGTAAATATGTGGGTAGCTGTATTAATTTTCTATTGCTGCTCTAACAGATTACCATAAATTTAGTGGCTTAAAACAACACAAATTTATTATCTTACAATTCTGTAGGTCAGAAATCTGACAAAGATTTCAAAGTATTGACAAGGCTGGCCTAAATCAAGGTGTTGACAGGCCTGCATTCCTTTCTGGAAGCACTAGGGGAAAACATATTTTCCCTGCCTCTTCCAACTTTCAGTCTGCCCATGTTCCCTGGCTCATGGCCCCTTCCTCTAACTTCAAAGGTAGCAATGGCAGGTTGAGTTCTCAAAATGAATCACTCTGACTTCCTCTTCTGTCCCTTTTCTACTTTTATGGACCCTTGTGATTACTTTGAGCCCACTTGGATAATTCAGGATAATCTCTCAGGCAGAAGGTCAAATGATTAACAATCTTAATTCTACCTGCAACCTTAATTTCCCTTTGCCATCTAATATAAAATCTTCACAAGTTATGGAGATTAATACATGGACATATTTAGGGGGTGATTTTCTGCCTACCACATCAACTATAAAATTTTTTTCCTCTTCCCTTGATTCTTTTTAAAAAACAACTTACTGTTTAAGCAAAGATAATAATAGTCTAATGCAGGGCTACTAACATGCAACAATAAAATATATGGCAATAGCACAAAAGACAAGGAAAGGGGATAAATGGAGCTATATTTTTCCAAGGTTTCTAAATTTTTTTTTTGTGTGTGAGGAGATCAGCCCTGTGCTAACATCTGCCAATCCTCCTCTTTTTTTGCTGAGGAATACTGGCCCTGGGCTAACATCCATGCCCATCTTTCTCCACTTTATATGGGACGCCGCCACAGCACGGCTTACCAAGCAGTGCATCGGTGCGTGCCCGGGATCCAAACCAGCGAACCCTGGGCCGCCGCAGTGGAGCACGCGCACTTAACCGCTTGTGCCACCGGGCTGGCCCCCCAAGGATTCTAAATTTTATGTAAAATGTTATGATAGTAATCCTAAACAGATTATGATAAATTAAAGAATCAAACTGTAAGCCATAGAGAAACCACTAAAAATAATAATAATAAAAAGAAGTATAGGTAAGACATCAATAGAAAAAGTAAAATGGAGCACCAAAAAATACTCAGTTAACACAAACTACAGTAGGAAAGGAGAAACAAACCAGCAAAAAACAAAAAAAGAGCAAGATGGTAGACTTAAACCCCAAAATATTAATAATTTCATTAACTGTAAATACACTAAATATTTAATTTAAAAGGTAAAGATGGTTAGACTAGATTAAAAAAAAAAAAGACCAACTGTATGCTGTCTACAAGAGATGGACTATAAATATAGACATATTCAGGCTTAAAGTAGAAGGATTAAAAGGATATACTATGCAAACAGTAAGCATGAGAAAGGTGTAACGGCTATACACACACACACACACACACACGTGTGTGTGTAGTAGACATAGAGAAAAGAGTTATATCAACATAAAGAGGACATTTCATAATGATAAAAAGTTCAATTCATCAGGGAAAAAAAAAAAACAAACCCACAAGTAGGTATGCACCTAATACCAGATCTTCAAAATATCGTGAAGCAAAAACTGACAGAACTAAAAGGTGAAACAGATAAATTCACAATCATTGTTGGAAATTTTAACATCCCTCTCTCAGTAAATGATTGAAAAGTAGACAAAGAAATCAGAAAAGACATAAACTATCTTAACAACACTATCAGCTAACTAGATCTACTTAACATTCATAGACTACACCCAATGACTGAGAATATTCATTCATTTCAGGTCCACCAGATCATTCACCATTAAATACCATATGCCAGATCTTAAAACATGTCTCAATAAATTTCAAAGGATTAACTCTTACAGACTTTTTTTTTTTTTGGTAAGGAAGATCGGCCCTGAGCTAACATCCTTGCCAATCCTCCTCCTTTTGCCGAGAAAGATTAGCCCTGAGCTAACATCCATGCCCACCTTCCTCTATTTTGTATATAGAACGCCACCACAGCGTGGCTTGATGAGCGGTGCGCAGGTTCATGCCCAGGATTCGAACCTGCGAACCCCGGACCACCAAAGCAGAGCACGTGAACTTAACCACTGTGCCACCGGGCAAAGCCCCCTTACAGAATTTTTTTTTACCACAATGGAATTAAATTAGAAACAGTAATGAGATATCTAGAAAATCCCCAAATATTTGGAAATTAGATGACACACTACTAAAAAAATCCATGGTCAAACAAATTACAAGCAAAATTAAAAATCATTTTGAACTGCATGCTAATGAAAACAATGCTTATCAAAACATGTGAGATATAGTTAAAGCAGGGCTTAGAGGGAAACATAACTTTATATTTATAATAAAAAACAAGCAAGGTTTAAAATCAGTGTCACCTTAAGAAGATGAAAAAAGAACAAATAGAAGACAAAATAAGTAGAAGGAAGGAAGTAACAAAGAATCGAAATCGATGAAGTAGACAAAAGATAACAGAGAAAATCAACAAAACCCTAAGTTGCTGCTCTGAAAACACAGATTAAGAAAAAAATTAAAAGAACACACAAATTGTCAAAATCAGGAAACAAAGAGATGATATCACAACAGATGCTAAAAGGATACTGCAGAATTACTATGAACAAACTTTTGCTAACAGATTTGACAACTTAGATAAAATGAACAAATTCTTTTAAAAACACGTTACCTAAACCTACACATAACAAGTAGAAATTCTGAATAGCCCAATATCTGTTAAAAAAATTGAGTTTCTCCATTAAAACTTCCCACAAAGAAAATCCCAGGCAGAGATGGTTTCACTGGTGAATCATATCAAATATTTAAAGAAAGAATAATGCTAATTTTACATTAACTCTTTCAAAAAATAGAAGAAAAAGGAATACTTTCCAAATTATTTAAGCAAGCAGTATAACCGTTACAAAAACCTAACAAGACACTACAAGAAAATTATAGACCAATATTTCTCATGAACATAGAAAAAAAAAACTCTTTATAAAATAATATCAAATAGAATCTAGCAATATACAAAAAAGGATAATACATCAGACCAGGAGTGGTTTATTCCAGAAATGCAAGGACAGATCATTCAAAACTGAATCAATGTAATTCCTCCACTAACAGAATAAAGAATCAAACCCATATATAATTATCTCAATAGATGCAGAAGAAGCTTATAACAAAATTCAAAACTCATTCATGATATAAACTCAAACTAGGAATAGAAGGGATCTTCCTCAATCTTACAGACAGCTTCACACTTAACAAGACATATTGAATGCTTTCCCCCTAAGAAAGAGAACAAGCCAAGGATGTTTATTTTCTTAACCACTTCTATTCAACATTGTAATTCAAAACTATACTGGAGAATCTAGGCAGTACAATAAGGGAAGAAATAAAAATAAAAGCCAAAAAGATTAGAAATAAAGGGAAGCTGTCTTTCTTCACAAACAATATGATTGTAAATGTAGAAAATTCTAAGAAATTTCAAAAACAGAAAGCTTCTAGAGCTAAGAAGTCAATTTAACAAGGTTGCAGGGTGGCAAGATACAATATCAATATTTAAAAAATAACTAGTTTTACTATATGCAAATAATTCAAAATAACATTTTAAAAAGTAAAGTTCAATATCATTAAAATATTAACTATTTAGTATTAAATTTAGTAATATAAATGCAATAACTGTACTGAAAACTATGAAGTATTGCTGAAAGAAGTTAAAGACTTAAACAGATGGGAAAGACATTAATTTTCTCAAAATTGATCCATAGATTCAACATAATCCTAATCTAAAGCCTATCATCTTTTTGGGGAGAAGAAGGGGACTAACAAGTTGATTCAAAAATTTACACAGAACTGCAAACAGCCTAAAATAGCTAAAACAATTTTGAACAAAAGAAGGACAAAGTTGGAGAACTTACATTTCCTGATTCAAGTTCTACTGTAAAGCTACAGTAACCAAGACAACATGGTGGCTCAGAGACAGACAAATAGATCAGTGCAACAAAATTGACCCACATATAGGCAGTCAATTGATTTTCAACAAAGGCCCCAAGGTATTTCAACAAATGATACTGGAATAACAGGATAAATACCTAGAAAAAACTTCTCAGTATCTACCTCTACCCCATTAATTCTAGATGGATCACAGACCTAAATATAAGAGCAAAAACAATGAAGCTGCTAGAAAAAGATCTGAGAATATCTTCGTGACCTTGGGGCAGGCAAATATTCCTTAAGATGCAACAAAGCCTAAACTATAAATGAAAAATTGATATACTCGTCTTCTTTAAAATTTAAAGTGTCTGCTCATCAAAACACAATGTTAAGAACATGAAAAAGCAAACCGCAGCCAGGAACAAAGTATTCACAATACACATATCTGAAAAAGAACTTATATCAGAATATACAAAGAACCCTACAAAAAAAAAAATTAAAAATGGGCAAACACTTGAACAGACACTTTACAAATGAAAACGTGACTAACCAATAAGCACTGGAAAATGTGGTTAACATCCTTAGTCATCAGGGAAATACTAATTAAAACCACAAGGGTATATCACTTCAAGTCTACTAGACTCGCTAAAATTAACAGACAAAACCAAATATTGGAAAGAATGGGGTAGAACTAGACCACTCATACATTGCTAGTGGGTATGTAAAATGATATGACCTCTTTGGAAACCATTTTAGTAGTTTCTTATAAAATTAAATATGGTTAGAGGCCGGCCCGGTGGCTTAGCGGTTAAGTGCACGCGCTCCGCTGCTGGCGGCCCGGGTTCGGATCCCGGGCGTGCACCGACGCACCGCTTCTCCGGCCATGCTGAGGCCGCGTCCCACATACAGCAACTGGAGGGATGTGCAGCTATGACATACAACTATCTGCTGGGGCTTTGGGGGAAAAAATAAATAAATAAAATCTTTAAAAAAAAAAAAAAAAAAATTAAATATGGTTAGAATTATCCTCAAACCTAGCAAGTCCACTCCCAGGTATTTACCCCAAGGCAAAAGATAACATATTCCACAGATACACTTGTAAAGAATGTCTATAGCAGCTTTTAACATAATAGCAAAAACTGGAAACAATCCAAATGTCCATCAAGAGAAGAACAGATAAACTAATTGTGGTATATTCATAAAATGGACTATTACTCAAAAATTTTAAATAAGCACTGATACGTATAATATGGATTAATCTCAAAAATATTATGTTGAGTGAAAGAAGGCCAGATTTGAAATGAGTATTATTGTATAATTACATTTATATGAAGCTTCATAAGAGACAAAAACTAATCTATAGTGACAGAAATCAGAACAGTGGTTGTCTATGGGGGGTGGGGACTGGTTAGAAAGAGCATGAGGGAACTTTTTTTATTCTATATCTTGATTGGGGTGATGGATACACAATATATACATTTGTCAAAATTCATTGACTTGTACACAAAAACGAGAGCATTTCACTGTATGTAATTTCACCTCAAATTACCTCCATTAAAAAAAAAAGAAGTTTATTCCTTAGGTTGTTAAATGAATCTCAGATCATTCTATTAAAAAAAAGTAATATTTTTGACTTCGTAAAAATTTATATATAGAATTTTTCCTAATTTTATTTACTATTGGCATTTAATTGAATTTAAAGTGCTTTAGAAATAATTAGAAAAACTGAATGCTGTTTTTAAGATGTAATACCAAGTCACCAAACTTTGCGTATTACAAGTCCCTCATAGAAGAAGATTCTACATGGAAAGGTAAAAGCATGTGGCAGAAGATTTACCCAGGACCATGCTGGACCTGATCTTGGGGTTCCTTGCCTTTTGGTTAAACTGTCTTCAATGAGGTGTTGATTCATCCAGCTCTAAACCTCTCTTTTTTCATGGAGCTAGGGGGAGGTGGCAGCCAAGACAAAAGAATCTTTTCATTAACTTCTGCTTTAGATTGAACATTTTAATTAGGTTCCAGAATAAAAACATTACAGAGAAATGAATAAATCTGTATGGGTATAGACCGTCTAGTGACTACTTGCAAATTTTCTATTACAAAAGAAACAGACATCACTCATTATAATGTATTACTGAGAAAAACAAAAACACACTTTGGGTTAACTTCTAATTACAAAGTAAGCATCTAAGACTGAGAAGCATCTCTTAGAGGTAAACAGGGTTCTGGGGTGTACCTTCCGGAGTCCTCTTGTGGCCTTTGTTAACCAGAGCTGGCACCTTTCTGCCTGGTTTCCTCACCTCCCTCCACAGTTTGTCTCTATGTCCACTCTTCAGCATCCTTTTGTGCCCTAAGACACTACTCCTTCCTTCCATGAGTAAGCAACACCAGACATCTAACCATCCAGGATCACAAAGGGATGGGTAGTTAGTCCCCAATCATTCTAAAAAGGTATGCTTTGGGAAGTGGGGTAGGGAGTCTAAACCTGGATGATGTACACATTAAAAAAAAAAAAAAAGTATAAACTTAATCAGCCCAAAAGAAAATTAATCTGGGGGACCAGCAATCTCATTGTTATAGGCTAATTGTGCTCACACAAGGGATTGCCTAGCAACAGAAGGAGCAGGAAATCCCAACATCGGGGTGTAATGAATCAATCACTCACTGACTATTCCTCACAAATGGTAATTTGATGAAAAGATATTCACATCTGGTTTAATCTGGAATAAGACTTCAGAGAATTCTGCAGGCTCAAACTGAGAGAAGCGGCAGGTATTTCACCAACACTCAAAGCTCCAGAACAAAGACTATTCCCACTGACTCAGTTGAATGATTGCTTTTGTTTAAAAACAAAACAAAACATGGTTTTGACAGCCTAGTTGTTTATGACATTTTGTTTTGGCTATGCTCTAACTTCTACAGCTTCAGTATAGTTAATGAATGTCACAAATATAAGAAGGTAAATATGACAAACAAACAATGGGATAATCACGGTCGAACTAAATTACTTCAGAAGACCTCAAAGAGACAGCCCAGTGTCCCCTAGAATCTGCATGCCACTTCAAGCTCAGTGTTGTTGAATCAAAAAAGAGGCCACATACGAGCGAGATCTGTGTCTGGATCGTCTGTTGTTGGGGTCTGCCTGGTTTTTTTCCTTTTGTCTCCTTAATACGGCTTCCCACTGAGGCGCTGAATCTACCATATCATTCTCCTGCCGTATTCTGGAAAGAAAGACCATTCATCTGAAGTTAATATCCACACACATGGTGCTTTGTTTCTCGGTTCATCCTAAACTTGCTTGTAAAAATTATTAAGAAGATATCAAATAAGTTATTTAAAAGTTATTAAGAAATGAAAAGTTATTTAAGAAGAAGCAATTTTATTACAATCACTCAAAGTTAAGAATGTATTAACTGGATTAAAACATCCATAAGTAGATAAGTGTATATATATATACACACACACACACATAAGTATATATTATAACATTTATACATAAATTTTATTATATCACATAGTTTCAGACTTCTATCTTTGGCTTAAAATTTTCTAAGAAAAAGACGTGTGTTAAACAAAAACTCACTGAAAACATATTTAAGTTTTGACTAAACTGGTGTCTGCTATAGAGCCCATCTTAAATCATGAAACAAAATTATTTTTTTAAGTGTACTACTTAAAGTTGCAATGAATAATTTTACCTTGAAATGCTCTTAAAAATTCACACTAATTGTCAAAGTTTTCATGGACAATAGGCGCCAGACATAATTCCCATTTTTTAAGACAGAAAACTAGAAGTACAAAAAGTTAAATATGGTGACATCACACATTAGCAGCGGAGTAGGTGCACACAATTCTGATTCATGGCCGATCACGTGCTGAAGAGGGAATGAGGGTTGAACACTCAGTGTGGCCAGGGGCCAGGCAGGAATGTAAATGAAGGAAATCCAGGGTGGGGGGAACTGCAGAGTACTGGCACCTGCCATATGAGACCACAGGACAGTGTTACCAAATCCTCTCATTTTTTAAAGATAATCCACAAATCTGGACTTTTAAAGTGAACTCTTTCAATTTTAAGTATTGACAACCAATCCTGAAAGTTAAGATACTATACAGACCTAAAACACCTATCCATGGGCCATGCTGCAGAAGTTTTGGATTTCTGCCATATGCACTCTTTCTAATAACAAGGGAGAGATGGGGGAAGCAAGTGCTTAAAGTAAGTGCTTAATTAATATGTAAATATTGTCTGGAATGCACTGCAATGATGCTGTAAAGCCATGAGTATTCCTTGCAAAAATCAAACACTTGTTATTTGAATATTTGACTTTTAATTTATGTGAGTTCTTCAGGAAACTGTTCCATGGTGTTCATTTCACATGCTGACGTTCCCAGGGTGCGGAAGAGCGGCACGGAATTGCAAGGTAAGCATCCCAGTACTTTGACTACATGAGCATAACTGCTTCAGAACAAAAATGAAAAGAACAGACAAGTTTGGAGTCATTTCTCTCTCTGAACAGATGTCTTTTGGTTGCCCTGTTCCAGCACTTAGTACAGACTGTCGGATGGATATCTGGATTTGCTTATAAATGCAAATCAGTAGATGGGTGACAAATATTCATTTCACATACAACTAAACCAGAGACAATGTAAAGCAAATTCACGTAAAAAACAATAGTACCTGATAGAAGAAACTATTTAAATCTCTCTAAAGAGGAATTGTGTTAAATAAAAAAGTATCTGGGGGCTGGCTTGGTGGTGTAGTGGTTAAAGTTCACGCACTCCACTTCTGGAGGCCCAGGCGGCCTGGGATCCGCAGGTTTGGATCCCAGGCACAGAGCCACGCACCCCTCATCAAGCCACACTGTGCCAGGTGTCCCACATAAAGTAGAGGAAGATGGGCATGGATGTTAGCCCAGGGCCAATCTTCCTCAACAAACAAGAGGAGGATTGGCAACAGTTGTTAGCTCAGGGCTAATCTTCCTCACACACACACAAAAAATTATCTGTAACACACTATAAAGCCTTTGAACTGTGTATACTTCCTTGCTAAAGCTTTCAATTCTAACAGGCTATTTGAAAATTAACAGGATACAGTCATAGTACATCTCACAGATTCAAGAACTTAGTTCCCTCTCTCATGGCATGTACAGAAGAAACTAAAATTGAACATATACTGCTATGGATCTTCCTATTAGAAATACCTGAAGAAAAATATGAGAAGGTATACTACCTGAGATCACAATTAAATTCTTTGAAACAAACATTCCCATTTGAAAATGCCACGTAGCCTGTGTATATGTGCGTGCGTGTGTACACACACGTACATACATACATGTATTTTCATAGCCAGAACCTACAACTCTGAGCCATTCTATGTATCACGTGACAGGCAGTAACCCACCAGACCTGCTGTGGGGGAGTGGTCCCCTGGACGCTCCCAGGACAGAGGGATCCAGAGTTAGGAAGAGACAGTCAATGGTAAACTGTCAGCCTGGCAAGAAGCTATCTTCCCTCCCACAGGAACCCATACCTCGCATTTCCCAGGGACAGACATGAAACCCAGGTCTCCTAACTCCTAACACTGCAGTGTTTTAGACTGTAGCTTCAGTTCTGCACTAAATTGCTGCACACTCCATGGGCAAGACTAAATTTCACAATTTTAAATTTTTTATCAGGAAATCAGCATCTTTAAATATTTTTGAGAGGTCAAGCCTACCAGCAAGGCTGAGGCCTGTCTTAGGCAAACATACTTTTCCCAGAGGATATACATTTAAAACGAAGCACAGTTAGCGTATGTTCATTCTCTTCTACTGTGGAATTTAGCTGGTTACCTTCATCCTCAGACTTCACCCTGATAATAAAACCTTAAAACTCCTGAGACCTGAGCACACATATTTCCTGTAATGAGTGCTAAATCAGAAAGAATTTCAGACTATGGCATGTACCTTTAACTTTTATTTTTCTAACCGAAAAGCCTAAAGTGAGGGCAGTGAAACCCTGTCAGTTAATATCCTTGTGACCCACATGTTCTGAAGACAGATGCCCTCTACCGGTGATACTGATTCATAAATATTCCAACAGGGTGCATTAAAAATGTAAGGCTCATTGGAGAGTCACAACAGAAGCACATTTTCCTGAGTAACGGGTGATATGGCTGCCTTAGTCTGTAATGAAGTTTGAAATTACACCCTTACAAAAGGCCTCTGGTTAATGGTGCCTCATTACAAGAATGGAAGTGTCATTTCTTCTATCAATGAACTGCTCCAGAAAATACAGGTGCTACATGGAAAGGAAAAATCCTAGTCCCAGAAGCAAGAATATTGTAACACTCAGTCCTTAAGAGGCAGGAGTTAACTATTTTGTTTATGCATGAGTGAATAAAGAAACCTTTAAATGTAAAAGACGTCTCCTATAATGATTCTGCCGTGTAAGTCTCCTTCATCCTTAGACGTCGGATATACAAGCATTGCTTTTTGCTCCTTTCCTGTTATATTTTAATTTTGACGTAGGGATTTACATAATGAAGAATAAAAATACTGCAAGCATTCGATCCACATAGTACCTTTTAAAAAGTCAAAATATGCTCTTACATCACAGATAGTCATGAAAGTCTCAAAGGGGAAAAAAGAGTCTGTTGTAATTTACACTGAAGATGTATTCCTTTTCAAATGTTGCATTTAAAGGTGAACCTCAAAAATGCTGTTTCTTTCCTATACCCTTCGATGCAATAACTGTACATTTATGATATTTTAGTCTATTTCCTCATCCACAACTATGGAAAATTAACACTTAGGGTAGGAAGTCTTATCATAACAAGGCTTTTGGTTCTTAATTAATGTATAAGGAAGAGGGTTGCTTCAGAATAGAGCATATTTCAATGATGTTCAGAGTAGGAGAATTCTAATATATTTCTTCCAAGTCTTACCAAACTTCAGCACCCTACTTTTCCAGACTATCCATGCAATTTAGATTTTAACCACATTTGACACAAAGTTTGCAAAGGTTTTGAAGACGAAATGCCGTATAACCGCTTGGCAACAATAATGAAGATAATGACTTCCTAGTCTCTTCTTTCCTGTCTTCCCGATTATAGTTCTGCCTCTTCTGCAAAATCCTTCACGTTACCAAATGAATCCTCGTGATTTTTACTTTGCCCTCTATCTTTACCTGGGCAGTTTTGCTCCTAACAGGACCTCCCTTTATATCAGTTCTTAATTCACTTCTCATTCACTGAGATAAAGACCACGTTTAATGCTGAACCTCAGAAATCATATGGAGCAAGAGTATAAAGAAACTTGAATGATCCAAGAATACACACTGCTTCTGAGTTCTGCCCAGTCCCACCTCTGCTGTCATCTGACTCAGAGACCCTGGGCAAACACTCATCTTCTTTGGTCAGGTCTCAGTCTCTTCATCTACCAAATTATTGCAAAGATCCTCTCCAGCTTTAAAACTCTGTATTTCTCTATTTGTGTTTTATTTCCAAGCCAGTCAGACATGTTGAAACAAACCTCTACTCTTCAGCTATAGCACAACTTTCCAGACAATTATTTCATATAGCTACTCCATTGCTAATATTAAATCTGCACGTCCCAACTGACTGTGGACTCGTGTTTCTCATCAACCACACTCATTTTTGGATCACCTGCTAGAAACCAATCTTCGTTTTCTTTTCAGTAGTTTCTCTTCCCCAGGGAAATTTATGTTGGTTTCAGGCATCTGTCCATGTACTCCCCGAAGACCAGCGAGCAAAAGATTCATTTGCTTTTCCCACCTTCCCCCACCATCAACAAATTATTCTTATTTGCTCTTTAAGGTGCTTCTGTCTCTTCCACTTACTTCTTATGCCCTCCCTACTAAAATGGGCTACCTTTGGTGCGATTTCCCTTTCCAACTCTCCTTCTATTTTCATAATTTTCAACCTGCTTTGCTCTTACTCACTAATCTGACAGCATTCCTCAGCTGCTGTGGCTTTGCACTTCCACAGTCATCTCTGTCAACACTGATTATGCTCTGGAAGCCCTAAATCATCCATATCAAATGTCTAACTCTTGATAGGACTTACTAAAGTGGAAATCAGAAGCCCTTGCAATCTGTAGCCTGGTGAACACTGTCTGTTTCCATTGGCTTCGTACGGACTGCCCTCTCCATACCCACAATTCTTATCTTGTTTGCAGCCCTGCCTGAATCAGAGACAGGGCAGTAGGGAATGCTTGCAAGGAAACAGTTACCTATTTTCAGGCGATGGAGAAGAAATGCCCACTGGTTTAAGTTTGCTATCATCCAAAACATGTTTTTTTCCCCCCGGGCACAGGGACAATAATGTTTTGTTCTGTTTTGTTTTTCTTTTTACCACTCTAACACAACAAAACTGTACCAAAATCATTATCTTCTAGATTTGTCCTACTCAGATGTATCGTCTCTGTTAGCTGCAGTGCCACAGAGAACAGTTTCTTCTTCTTTCTTAGAAAAATACTATAAAAGACCTTGTGGAACATATTTAAAATATTTAAAACCATCTCAATCCATTATTCAGATACAGATTCTAAAAGGCAGGAAGAAACTCGAACAACATTTGTGGCAGAACAAATTAATGTTAGAAACACTGATTTCTTTTTTGTCACAGGGAGCAGGGCCCTGTTTTACAGATACAACAGGGACTTCAGACAACACTGAGCGGTCTGACCGTTCTCATTAGTCTAATAGCACCTGCCTGTGCAGGGCACTTTCTACTCTTCAAAGCACATTCATTATCTCCTGGATCTTTACAAACCCCTGTGAGGTGGGCAGGGCAGGTGTCATTCCACTTTGCATGTGAGAAAACTAAGATTCAGAGGATAAAGTAACCAGCTGCTAGCCACAGAGCTCTTCAACGCAGAGCCAAATTCACAACACAGGCTCCCTAATTCTTTGTTCTGTGCTCTATTGCGCCCACGTGCACACACACATGTGCAGACACACAGCCTACGTACATAACTCATGTGTTTATGATGCAAACGTCCCAGAATAAAATTAAGGAAAGGTCCAAATGGTCCCCTGTTGCCAATTCATTCTAGGCCTGCTCTTACCCCAAGCTTTTCTCATCTCTTACACTTTTAATCCTCACCAGGCTCCCAAGTTACTTCCACTTTTATGCTTATACAAAAAACACCACACTACTTCTGAGTCCCTGACTCTCACCCCTCCAAATCTCTCACTTCAAAATCCTAAAAGCCTAGTGACACATCAAAGCTAATGACTGAGTAATTCACAGCTTCTCCCCAGTGATGCTCAAAGGACTGCTGATTTTCTCGACCAGCACAAAGGATACTTTGCAGACCAGTTTCTTTGAATGTGAAGGATATTTTCTATTAAGCTCAAAGTATTTTCAGGGAAAGCTGGTTTGTGAAAGGTTCACTCTGATAAGTGTACTTCCTAGGTCCTCCTTCAACACACACCCTGAACAAGTCCAGAGCACGGCCCAGAGGCTCAAACCCTGAGACACCAGCTAGCTGACTCTTCTGATCTCAGGTACAAGATTCAAAATTATAACCAGTAAAAACTAATACAATCTAATATTCACATAGATCATTAACTTCATACTGCCTTGTACTTGGTAGTTTCCCAGTTTGATGAATTTAATTGAACCAATTATTTCACAAATCAGTATAGCAGAGTAATCTCTAAAGAAAATTTAAGCATTTTAGTTTTTAATCCTACCAGTAAATTGAAATACCAATTTCATTTCCCAATATCAATCTCTCTTTCACTATTTAGATCATAATGATCACTTCATAACTTTTTGGGGGTCACACAGTCACCCCCTTAAGAATCTGATAAAAGCTACAGACCCGATCACCATAAAAATGTACACTTTGAAACATACAGAACTTTACAGACAATGTCATGGGGCTACGAGACCCCTAAAACCTACCTATTAATCAGAGGATCAGAATACCTGGTCTAAAAATAACCAAATATATAAAGATAGGGAAAGTGAGAGAACGGAAGACAGGACTAAAGGAAAAGTGGAAAAAGCTGGAAAAGGGGTGAGGAAAGGTGGGACCAGCAAAGAAGAGGCATAACTTCAAACTTAGATACTGAACTGCGTGGTTTTATACCCCAAAGTGCTCTCAACTCTTAGATTTCATTTGATTTTTACAGTAATTCATTCAACAAAAAAGATCATTATATACCCCACTTTAAAGAGGAGAAAACTAAGATTTAAATTGGTTAAAAGAGTTGCCCAAGGTCAAATACCAGTACATGGTAGAACCAAGACCTTGACCCACATCCTTAGGGGGTTTTGACACATCATTGGCTCCTAAGTAGAGACAGAACTCAGAGCAGACAGAAGAAAGGAAGAAAGAGTAGGAAAGAAGCTAAGAAAAAAAGAAGAAAGGAACTGGATGAGGAAAGATAAAATGATTGAAAGATTTACAACGGAGGCCAGAGAATAGAGATGAAGGAGAGGATACAAGTAGAGACACTAGGGGGAAACAAGGACTTTCTGTCACCTTAGATGTTATGACAAGAAACTGTGTTCCAACTTCTAGCTAGTTATAAAAAAGGAGTGAAACACTATCTTCTCAAACTGAAAACCTAGCAAACTGTAGGATATTCATCCAGATTATGAAAGCAGTAAAGAAAGAACAACTGAAGTGGAAAGGGGTAAAGACAGACAAACGGTGCCCCAATCAAGGAGGAGGCTGAGGCCTTCTGGGGGTGTAGGAAACAGTGTGGAATGAAACCCTGCAGTTAACTCACAGCCAACAAAAGAGCTCTTACAACTCTGGCCTCATTGGCTCTGGACCCGAAGGTGAGGGAGAGGGTGCTTATCTACAGTTATATTTTCCTAAAATCGAAACTAAACAAAACAACAATCTTTGCTTCTAACATTAGCATTCCAGGGCTGGTGTGGATTAAGGTGTTTTTTTTCAGTGGTTGTTAAAAGCCACAGCTACTGCTTTGGCTAAAGTTGATTCGTAAACATTGTTTTATTAACTTTTGGTCCTCTGAGATTTTTAAATGAGAGATGTTTAAATTGTCATCTATGGGAACAGCAAAGCAGCTTACGCTCCAACAGGTAGACTTGGTGAAAAAACAGTAT
Organism: Diceros bicornis minor; assembly: GCF_020826845.1. Taxonomy (NCBI): domain Eukaryota; kingdom Metazoa; phylum Chordata; class Mammalia; order Perissodactyla; family Rhinocerotidae; genus Diceros; species Diceros bicornis. The sequence continues at coordinate 34,907,739 of NC_080740.1, forward strand.
TTCCAGAGTACCTCAAACCTAACAGGAAAGACTTCCTTATGTTAAAAAAAAAAAAAAAAAAAATCCAGCAAGAAGGAGTGGGGCAAAGGGAACAACATCCCGAAGACCACACATACTTTCCAGAGAGTAAACCCGGTTCTGTCCAGGGCTCCACCGAACACATCACAGCCTTCAAAATACTGTGTGAAAAGCAAATGTGCCTGGTCGTTGCCCCTCTTTCCCAGGTGCAGGCTCTGGTTGCGAAAGTGATTAAGCATCCGGGGCTGAATTTAGAGACCTTGCTGGCAGGAAGTAGAACATCAGCATGTTCAAGATTCAGTTTGCCTCATTCTAGGGTTACCAGAGTCCTTTAATAAAAGCACAAAGGATGCTGCTGAGCACTTGGCTGGGTCACACTGTTGGCTGAGGTAAGGAAGGACAAATGAGGTTGAAGGATGCTTGTGCATCCTACTTGTGCATAAGTAGGATGTCAGACATCAGGAGACAGCCCTTCATCACAGACAGAAGACAGGACCATTAGCAGGGCTGTACTTTAAATACTCAGACCTATGCATCCTGACGTGGAATGAGTGGGTTCTGCAAAATTTAGAAGGCCAATGACGCGATGGAGAGGCTGGCAGTAGCACAGCATAAGGGGTAAGTGGTACCCAGAGGCAGTGGGATGTGTTTGCACCCCCTTTCCCTGCACACTGTCACCTGCTGCACCAGAATGTTCAGGAGTGGGGATTAGAACTAGAAGATATATTTCTTCCCCTGCCCACTTTTTGCTATGCCCCTGAGAGCTAGACTCCGGACCTCATCTCCTACAGACAAAGGCAACTCACGTAACCCTAGGGTAGTGTTTCTGCCGGTAAAATAAATGAGTTTGAGAGCCTTTGTGTCAGAGTGTGTTTTGAAAGTGATTTCTCATTAATAGTTTACAAAGCACACTGGCATTAAAACATTCAGAACCAACATCATGCTAAAATATACTACTTATACAGTACAAAGAAAGCCAATCTAAAAAATTGTACATGGGGGCGGGGGAAGAAACTCTTGAGGGAGAAAGCCCCCGTAAGGAACACTGAAGCTGGTGCAACTGGGTCAGTAATGAGCTAGTTAAGGATTTGCTGGCAACCTTGAAATAGTGCTTCATTTTTAACAGCAAATGTCACCGTAAGCACTTTTGGCCCCAAAAGATGCTGTTTTTAAACAGGCCACCTTCTGAGAAGTTGAGACGAGAGCATCTATGAGCACATCTTAGAATACACCAAGCAAAACGGAAATACATTTGTTAAGATACCGGCTTGATCAATAAGTACAAATAGGAGGGAAAAAAGTGGGTTTTTCTGTTTTTTGCTTTGTTTTGTGTTGTTTGTGCAGATACAGAATTTTAGAGCAGGGAGAGGGTACCTGAGGGAGAGCTACCCTTCACTTTTGGGTTTTTTCAGATGAAGACAGTGAAATCATGTCCTTGAGAAAGGTGTCATAACACATTGAGATCTCACCTCTATCCAGTGTGATTCCAGCCCCTCAGAAGGCTCCACACAGAAAGCTTTCCCAAGAAAACGGTCCACTCCTACAATGGTGCCTGGGCTATTATTACACAGGCTTTGTGGTTAGAGAGGGAGGCCGATTCAGTGAGTGCCAAGCACAAGGGCTCCGAGCACTAAAGAAGGACCTTGGAGATTATCCCGTCCAACCTCCTCCTTTACCGACAAGAAAAAGACGACCCAGAAAAGTAAGGCAAGCAGGCCAGAGTTCCACATCAGGTGATAATGGGTTTCCCAACAGTGGCACTACTGACATTTTTTGGACCAGATACTTCTTTGTTGTGGGGGGCTGTCCTGTGCACTGTAGCATGTTTAGCAGCATCTCTGGCCAGTAGCAATCCCTCCACCCAACTGTGACAATCAAAAGTGTCTCAAAACATTGCCAAATGTCCTCAGGGAGCAGAGGGGGAGCACAAAACTGCCCCCAGTTGAGAACCACTGGGTTAGAAACTGGTACAACCAGCAACCACATCCTTCTCACTCCCAATGTGGGGCTCTTTCACTACGTGAACATTTGTTTTCAAATAAATAGTTCGGAATTAGGGAGAACTGATTAATGCATTAAGCCATCGCTAATACTGATGACACGTCAAATGATGTTATTAAAAAGCTCTTAAAAACGAGTCAACGGTATGAACTAACTGCATTTACCCATCTAATTGTGTGTGCCTGACATAAATATAAACACATATTTCCATGTTTACCTACATGAGGCTGAAGCTATGAAATCTATGAAACAATGAATCTCTTGGTTTTGGTTGGGCAAAATATAGTAACATCATGTTACAAGATACTTCAGGGAGAATTCCCTCTACAAATGGTAAAATTTCTTACCAGGCTTAGGCAAATTCACTACACATTGTATCTAAACATAGATCATCTTTTTTTTTTTCCTACATTAACAAGAAGGAAACTCATTGTCAAGTTGTTTAATCATCTTATTACAAAGATAAGAAACTCAGTTCAAAGAGCTGAGGTTTCCTAAAATAGCATGTCAAAATAGTGCCAGATTCCTTCTTAAACATAGATGAGAATATCAGGCTTAAAAATACATAGAACACAGAGCTTCTACCACCAACAGCAGCCTCTGATTTTGGAGTTCCAGTTAACTACAATATTCCAATATTACCTGTTTCTCTTTTTCCGGTGTTCTCTATTAGAATTTTCCGATTCACTACCACTGCTTGTGTTACAGCGTGAGCGCGACCTGAAGACAAAATGAGAAGAGCAAAAGAAAAAACTCACATTTATGACAAAAAATTTAAGAAATGTTCACGTTAGTTCGTTGGAATTAATTTTGCAGCAAAATCACTAATCCAAATATAAGTAGTTGTATTATCCCTCTCCTAGTCAGTGTTTCTCACTTCAGTCAGACATCGGAATAAGTCTACAGAAATGTGAAAGCAGATTAAGGCAAATGTCACCATGCTCCCAGACAGGACTACAAAATCAAGCACTTGTAACAGAACCCTGTTATAGCAGAGCTATCAGCCCCTGTGGTGGACTAAATATGGACACCAAGCACACCCCACCCCACATTGAGAGAGGTAGAATTTATCTCTCCCCCACCTCCTTGAACTTGTCCTGGTCCTGTGACTGATTTTATCAACAGAATGAGGTGGACAGGATACTCTGCCAGTTCCCCGACTACCCCTTAACAGGGCTGGTAGCTCCTGCTTCCTCCCAGCCGCCATCTCAAGAAGCCTAGGCTAGCCAGGTGGAGAGACCAAGGAGAGAGAGACCCCAGGCCTCCAGTCATTCTGCCAAGACGCCAAACATGGGAGAGAAAGGCCTCTTGAATATTCCAGCCTCAGCAGCCATCTGACTGCAGCTCCAGGTGAGACCAGCAAGACTAGAGCTAAAGAACTGCCTGTTCCACCAAGACTGACAGTGGGCCCCCTTATCCACGGTTTCAGTTACCACTGGTCAACTGAGGTCTGAAAATATTAAGTGAAAAAGTCCATATGAAATAAACAATTCGTAAGTTTTAAATTGTGTGCTGTTCCGAGTAGCATGATGAACTCTCGGGTCATCCCACTCAGTCCTGCTGGGACGTGAATCACCCCTTTGTCCGGCATATCCATGCAGTGTACGCTACCCGTCTGTTAGTCACTTAGTAGCCCTCTTGGTTATTAGATCGACTGTGCAGTACTTGTGTTCAAGTAACCCTTACTTCACTTAGTAATGTACAAGAGTAGTGATGCTGACAATTCGGATATGACAAAGAGAGGCCTAAAAGTGCTTCCTTTAAGTGAAACGGTGCAAGTTCTACACTTAATAAGGAAAGAAAAAAAAGTATACTGAGGTTGCTAAGATCGATGGTAATTTTTATTATAGTATATGGTTATAATTGTTCTATTTTATTATTTCTATTAGTTATTTATTTCTATTAGTTATTGCTGTTAATCTCTTACTATGCCTAATTTATTTTTTTAATTTTTTTACTCATTATTTTATTTATTTTTTATTGTGCCTAATTTATAAATAAAACTCTATCATAGGTATGCATGTATAAGAAAAAGTATAGTATATATAGGGTTCAGCACTATCCACAGCTTCAGGTGTCCACTGGGGGTCTTGGAACATATCCCCCATGGATAAGGGGGAACCATTGTATACAAGATATATACAGCCGTCGTGGCTTTAAGCCACCCAGTTTTGAGGTGGTTTTAATGTAGCAATAGATAACCAAGACAGCTCCTCTGAAATACAAAGAAGCAGAAAAAAAAAAGAAATTGCTAAGGATGCTACAGAATGGAAGACTGAGAACCAGTTGAAGTCAAAATTGATATTTCAAAGTTAAAAAAATATTTATAATACTCTTAAAGCAGCCACTAATAAAACAAACAAATGAAAAAGTCCCCACTCTTGCCTCAACTCTGAGTAGTGCTAATCTGCCAATCCTTCCTCCCTCTCCCTGACCCTCCTTCCTTTTTTTTTTTTACCTCCTCCTTTGCTTTAGATCTGAGTCTTCACCACTGTTATGGGCTTTCCTATAAAAAACAAATAAACAAAGACATAAAAGAAAATAGAAAATTATCAATTGGCTAAGGAAAGCACACCAAAACATCACTTCATCACTTCAGTGAATGCATATCTGTTAGGTATTCATTTAAATCACACATATATGTCCAGCCCTATGATAGGTCCCAGAAATAATAACATAACACCAACTGGCCTCAAGAAGCCAGCAACCCAGTAGGAGCTGCAAACAGTCTATAAATAACAATGCACAACATGTCTGTTACATTCCATTCATCCAATGATGGGGTGAGCCTGCGGTTCCTAGGTCTGCCAAGCCAAGTTCTGCCATAACTTGACTGATGTTGGCTCTCACTTGGATGCCCTTTCCAACACCCTGGGCTCCAAGTCCCTTGACCTTTTCTCTAATAACCTCTTCACAATAACTCAGCGACCCACATCATGGGCACACTTTGCACTTTATCATCTGTAACCACCTCCAAACACTTGGCTCTCTAACCACAACCTCCTCTCCTTCCTGTTTACCAATCCTATTCACCTTCAAACAGCTCTGAGAGGGCATCCTGGTGAAACCCGTGGGCTCTGGAGCCAGACATCCTGAACATGAATCCCATCTCCTCCATGATGAGCTGTGTGATTTAAACATATTACTTCTCTTCTCAGTTCCTCCGTTTTAATAGAACCTCCCACAAAGGGTTGTTATGAGGATAAAATGAATTAATACATTTAAAATGCATAGAGTAGGACCTGGCCCATTGTAAGCACTCAACAAACGTTAGCTGGTATTATTATTGCTTAGCCAACTACTTCCACTCTACCTTTCTTTAACCTCAATGGGACTACCTGTCTATGGACCTTTCTACTTTCCATCAGCTCTTCTTTGCCTTCTTCATTTCCTCCCCGACTCAGCTTAGATTTCCATCATTTCAATAACATGCAGGCCAGTACTCAAAATGTCAAGATGTCAAGAATGAAATCCAGCATTGTACGGTTTCATGGATTGAGGTGGGATGCACTGAAGTAAGAATCACAAGGACATTACAGGCTTGAGAGGGACACCTCTGAGTTTGGTTTTTGCTATGTTGAATTTGGGGTACCTTTGAGAAGTCCAAGTGCAGGACGCACATGGATTGTTGGAGGTAAGTCAGGAGCTAGATTAGCTGTCTGGACTGAAATATAAATTTCTTAAACATGTTAATTGAAATATGAAAGATAGATGAGGCTGTCTAGATAGACAGTATAGACAGAATGCAAAGACAAAGCCAGTGACAGAGCCGTGAGAAACTCCAGCATTTATTTGACATGGCTGAAGAGGACTAGCTTGTAAAAGAGACAGAGAAATTGTGTCCATAGGAAAAATCAAGAGAGTGATAATCTGTTTACTAGATAGCTCCCTTCTCTCTTCATTCTCGGAATGCTACAAGCCAGGCTTATATCTCCCAGGCATGAGATTAGAGAATCTCACTGTAAGAAATGGACAGATACAAAGAAAAGACCTACATATACCAAGTTTCAAAGGATCCTCCAATGAAATGGTTGAGACTACCCACATTACTTTGCTCCAAATTACAGTGAAGCTATGAGTTAACATGCTCTGCACCATCCAGAGGGTTCCAGTCTTTTTAGTGCCTAATGCTTAAATATGAAGAGAGAACTGTAATCACTTGGCATTTGAGGATGGCTTCTGTGTGGAAAGAGAGGCTGAAACAAACAATTAGGAAAGCATGTGTGTGTGTGTCGGGGGGACTCACAGGAAATAGAGACAATATAAGAAACAGAAAAAGTATCAAGTATACTAAAATGTATAATTAATGTCTTTAGAAAAATGAAGAATTTGGTATCAAAAGAGTGAATAAAAGTTTTTAGACTTTGAATTCATGTGGCAGAATTTAAAATAATCAATAGAAGGTTTGGAAGATAAAGTTAAGGATATCTTCCCCAAAGTAGAACAAAAATAAAACAAAACTAATATATGGAAATAAGGATAAAAATGATCAAACTTGGATATCAAACATTCATCTAATGAACTTTCTAAGAAAAACCCCAGAAAATGTAGGACAGGAAGCTATGAAAGAAATAGTGCAAGAAAATATCCCAGAACTGAATGATCTTACTTTATAGGTAGAGAGAACCTATTGTGTGTTTAGCATAATAGATTGAAAAATTAGATCCATACCAACATCAATTATCGTTAAATTTCAAAACATTATAGATTGAGAGAATTTTTAAGACTTGAAAAGGGAGGGCTGGCTCCGTGGCTTAGCGGTTAAGTGCACGCGCTCTGATGCTGGCGGCCCGGGTTCGGATCCCGGGCACGCCCCAAGGCACCACTTCTCCGACCAACCCGAGGCCGAGTCCCACGTACAGCAACTAGAAGGATGTGAACCTATGACATACAACTATACAACTATTCGGGGGGAAAAAAATGAATAAATAAAATCTTTAAAAAAAAAAAAAGACTTGAAAAGGGTAGGAATATGGGAGAGAAAAAAAAGTCTGTTCACAAATGGTGACAAATCAGAATGGTGGCATTGGCATACTTAACGGCAATATCAAAGAAAGAAGATGATGAAGCGCTGCCTTCAAAATGCTGAAGGAAGGTTATTTTTAACTTAGGAGTCCATGTCCAGATAAACTATAATTATATGTATAGAATAAAGACATTTTCAGAGATTCCAGCTCTCAAAAAAATATACCTGCCATGTACATTTTCTTTGTTAAC